>NC_030814.1:80022008-82656896 GCF_001704415.2 Capra hircus
CTAAGATTTGCATATTTTTTTGCATTTTAATCTTTCTGAACCTGGTCTTACAACACACAGTGACTTAATGGTGCAGCTTGCAATTCATGGAACTTTAAATTTGATGAAACCAAGTAAATAATTACCTGTGAAGACTTTTGTGTGTCTCTGTCTCTCACGAGAGTTTTAAATGGTCTGAGAATCAGGCTATTCCTGTCTTGTTCCTCTATATCTGCAGCGCTTGCAGTGTCTGGCTTGTCACCAATGCTTTGTAAGCACTTGTGGGCTGAATGAATGACTGAGGGTGTAAAATAGGACTTTGTAAAACAGATCCTGTATTGCTCTCTCTCAGAATTTTAATTTTGCAGGATTTGGTGAGTTCACGTTCTTTCTTGAGTATATCCTTTAGAGCTTCCAGAGTTTGCCCTCTCCCCCTCAATCTTTGTGTTACAGACTGAAGACAAAGTCTTCTTTGCTCACCATGTCTTCATGGAGAAACCCCTTTATCCTTTTGAGGAATTTCGTTAGTTGTCTCTGGGCATTTTGCAGTTGTCTAGAATGTCTTGGCTTGGGATAGCATAGTCTTTTCTGATTCGTTTCTTGTCCTCTTATAATTCCCTGTTTTTCATTAATACTTTTGTTTATTGGACCAATCAAAGTGGTATTCAGAAAGAATGATCTTCTGTGTCTTTTAAGTCCTGCTTAAAGTACTAGACCTTTAAGGGTATCTAGACCTCTAGGGTCTGTGGGCATGTGCAGGCACTCTGCAGAACAACTTCGAGAGCTAATACAGTTGTTTTGTGAAAATTATCCATTCCTAGCTTTACTTTTTTCTCTCTCTAAATTATATGCTCATTTCAATCAGTAAAATTAAATTTATTCACAAGTACAAGAAAAGGTGATGCCAAAAGCAGAATATAGAGTGTAAGCATTGCTAATATATCTTCAAAACGTGTTTGTTTTGAGGATACTGTGGGAGAAAATAAGACAGAGAATAAGCATCCCAACTCCTGTTACCTCAATGCTCTTATTATCATTAATTTAGATCCCTGTTTATCCCAAATCATCATAAAAGCTAATATAAACTTTTCTTTATTACTATTTTGACTTTGGTTATTAAACTTAGAAAAATCTTTTGGCCCACACATTCTTTTCTTTAATAGAAAAGGTGATGTGACCCTAACAATTTTTGAAAATGAGTTTATTGAGTTACTTTCCAAGAGCTTAAGTGAGAAGTCATCCTTTATCATCTATACTCAGAGTATCATTTGTATGATTTCCCCCAGAGACATCATATTCCTCTTTCCAGCAGTGAGCTCCTGGCTGGCTTTCCTGCTCTCTTGCATGTTGATGACATCTTCATTCCACAGTCTCCCCACCCTGCCTTCCTTCCTGCTAGTCTGGCCTTCCCAGCCCACCAGAGCTCTGTGTTGCCTGAAGACTTGCGGGTTTCCCTTTGCTTTATCTCTTCCGGATTAGTTATAAATGGGCTAAGTAAGAGGAGTTTTACCTTAATCTCTTGACAGTACTGGTGTTTTGTTTTTTAAGAAAGAGCCAAAACATCAAACATTTCTCTTTATCTTTCAGTATGTAGTTTAGAAGTCACAGCCTCTGTGCAATCAAAGGTTTTTTTGAAAGTCTAAAATGTGTGCACACATTCATATTGGTGATACACTTTTGCCCCAGAAGTTGAAATTAAACAGAAATTTTATACATGAAATATAGACATAAATATGTATATGCATGTGTTTATCGGTGCATTTATAACTTTTATGTTTATGTATGGCTTTATATACACACACAAAAAAACTCTGTACTAGCTGTGAAATGTCCTTTTTATTTTTGCAACACAGCTATTGAGTAGACACAGAATTGGAGAGTGGTCAGGAAAAAAAATCACCCTGGAAATCAGAGAGCTAAAGCTTCCAGCTTGCTGCTGCTAAGTCGCTTCAGTCATGTCTGACTCTGTGCGACCCCAGAGATGGCAGCCCACCAGGCTCCCCCGTCCCTGGGATTCTCCAGGCAAGAACACTGGAGTGGGTTGCCATTTCCTTCTCCAATGCATGAAAGTGAAAAGTGAAAGTGAAGTCACTCAGTCGTGTCCGACTCCTAGCGACCGCATGACTGCAGCCTACCAGGCTCCTCCGTCCATGGGATTTTCCAGGCAAGAGTACTGGAGTGGGCTACCATTGCCTTCTCCAGCTTCCAGCTTAGCTGTGTCCTTAACCTAATGTGTGACCATGGGCAATTATTAGACCGTGAGCAAATTATTAGACCGTGAGCAAATTATTAGACCTTCAGCCTTTTTTTTCCTTTTTTTGGTTATAAGAGAAGGTAGAACTGGATCAGTTGTTCTCATCTCTATATATTAGAAGTACTTGGGGAGAACTTTAAAAAAAATACAGATGCTCAGGCCCTACCAAGAGATTCTGGCATTTCAAAAAAAATCTCCCCTGTGAGTCTATTATGCATTCAGGGTAAAGAACTGTCAACTAGACAAACTCTCCCTTGGTCTGTAAGTCTCTTTTTTAAGTTGATATTTCTCCTTCCTAAGACAGGACGGGCCCGGCCAACTGCATGGGCCAGTCCAGAGCCCTGCAAGACAAGCTGTTGTTATTACAACACGCAGAGGTAAAGTGTCCTTGTTGTTGCTGTTCAGTCACTCAGTCATGTCCGACTCTTTGCGACCCGTGGACTGCAGCATGCTAGGCTTCTGTGTCCTTCACCATCTCCCGGAGTTTGCTCAAACTCCTGTCCATTGAGTCGACGATGCCATCCAACCATCTCATCCTCTATTGCCCCCTTTTCCTCCTACCCTCAATCTTTCTCAGCATCAGGGTCTTTTCCAGTGAGTCAGCCCTTCACATCAGAGGCCCAAAGTATTGGAGCTTCAGCTTCAGCATCAGCCCAATGAAGACTTCTTGCACTATCTCACTCAATCCTTCTGATGACCATTTTACATTTTACCAAGGACTGAATTGTGGATTTAGACGTTCTGTACTTGCCCACAGTCAAAAGAAATACAGTCAGCCCTCTGTATCCGTGGGTTCCATCTGCAGATTCAACCAACCACAGATGAAACATATTGGAAGAAAAATTCTAGAAAGTGCCAAAAAGCAAAACTTGAATTTGCTGTATGTTGGCAACTCTTTACATAGCACTTAAATGGTATTTAGGTATTATAACTAAGCTAGAGATGACTTAAAGTATCCAGCAGGGTGTGAGTAAATTATACGCAAATATTGTACCATTTTATATAAGGGACTTGAGCATCAGCAGATTTGGGCATCTGCAAGGGTTCTGGAACCAAACCCTTCTGGATACCCAGGGACAGCTGTAGATGGTGGAGTTTAAATCTTGGCCATCTGAATCACTAAGGCATGCTGCTGTTACTGTCATGGTTATTATTTCCACTGTCCTCATTTTGCAGATGAGGAAACAGAGACACAGAGAGATTGTATAACTTGCCTTAGGTGACCACGCTAATAAAAGGCAGAGTTAGAATTTGAACATAGCTCTTTGTGATTCCAAAGCCCAAGTTTCAAGCTCCATGACTGTGTACTCTGTTGCCTCCCACTCTTACCTGATCCACTGCAGCCTGTCTGTGCATTGTGCCTCTCTTGGGCCCTCCCTGAACACTAATTCGTTCTTTTTTCTTGCTGTTCCTATGCTCAAAAACAGTCAGTGCCTGTTTCTTAGGCCCAAGGTCTTTTGTTTATTTATTTATTTGGACGTTAAAGGCCCACTGAGGTCTGCCCCCTGCCGCCCTTTTATTCCCACAGTGCCGAAAACCCATGCTGTGCTCTGTCGCCCTGATTCCCTGCCATCCCACCAGCGTGCCAGACTTCTGTCTCCAGGCATCTTTCATAGGGTTGCCTTCATCCTTCAGCCAGTTTTCCTTGAAAACCTGTTTTGTGCTGACAGGACCAAGCGGAAGGCCTGAAATCCTGAGGGCCTGAATCTCCCTTCTCTGCTCAAAGCCCCGTTCTCGGGGAGCCCTCCTTCCTCTCCCTGTCTACTGCTGTGCCTCCCATCTCAACGCTCCCCACATCTGGGCTGCAGTGTGGAACTTCATTATGGAGTCTTTTGCCTCAGGTCATAACTAACTATGTAAGGCCAAAGACCATCTATGAAAATCTTGAGCAGATAATCACTGCTTAATAAATAGACATTGAATGAGTTCATTTTGGATAATTGTGCTTTCCCCCTCAAATCAAACTGTCTGCTCTTACATTTATTCTGAGACCAGAAAAGCCAATTTTTAAAATACAGACTTACAGGAATTCTTTTAGACATTGTTTGTTATTATGACTTCTAGGAATTTTTTAGAAGCCTGTGCTTTGCTTATTTGAAGGGCAAATAAAACTGATCTCAAACTTTTGCTGTTCTCCTAGTAAATGTCCCCTCAACGGTCATGGAAGCCATGTGCAGACAGGACGCCCTGCAGCCCTTCAACAAGAGCAGCAAACTCTCCCAGGCTCCCCAGCAGCGCTCTGTCGTCTTCCCCCAGACTCCCTGCGGCAGGAACTTCTCCCTCCTGGATAAGTCAGGGCCCCTGGAACCTGGATTTAATCAAATCAGCGTAAAGAACCAGCGCGTCCTGGCGAGCCCCACCTCCACCAGCCAGCTCCACTCGGAGTTCAGTGACTGGCACCTCTGGAAATGCGGGCAGTGCTTTAAGACTTTTACGCAACGGATCCTGCTACAGATGCACGTGTGCACGCAGAACCCTGACAGGTAACCCCACCTCTCGTCGCTCACAGGGTGTGTGTGCTTGTGAGACTCACTGCTTGCTCCTGTCGCCTCCTCCAGCCACACCTGGGGGAAAATCCTGGAATCAGAGGTCTGGAAAGTTGAGAGTCACGTGAGGCACTTCTTTGGCTTTATTGTGTAGAAGGGCTGCATGAACGGGGGCTGCAGAAAGGAATCTTCTGTCACTTTCCAAAGAGCTCTGCCTGGGTCTAGAGGGAGGCAAAATAGAAGGTGCAAACTTATGAATATCATAGGTGGAAAAATGAGGTCAGGATAATTAGAATCCTCTCTGTCTTCCAAAGATAATATAGCTGCCCGCTCTGCCGCTGTCACAGTCGTTTCAGGGTTCACCTCCAGTGTGCCGTGGGTATGAACTTAATTAAGTACTAAGAGGTAATGAATTGGAATTTTTTGCTTAGTACTATTTTTCTTCAGAGCATGCAAACCCATAAATCCTGCAAAGCTGTCAAAAGGAAATACCTACTCTGCTAGTGATGTGGAGGAAAACAGATGCCACTTATTCAATAAACTAATATCCACACAGAAGAAAAATGTTGACTAGATACCTCGGAGTCAAAGTTGGTTTGAAAGTTTGTCAATAAAGAATTTTATGGCCATGAACTGAAGATGAAATTTAGCTGAACAAGTGAATTAAAATTTCAGGTACTTTGATGAGTGGCACAGTAGACATAATGGAACTATTATTTATGAATCAAAACGGGTTTATTCGACAGTCTTGATAGCTGGGAGCGCAAAAGACAAAAATCAAATTAATTCAGTAAGAAAGGACAGTGTTTTATCTCCCCTTCACATCCTATGAAAATTTGATTAAATGCAAACTATCTAAAAATATTTTTAATATAAAGGCAGAAAGTAAATTTTGGAAGTAGAATAGGAGACTCCAAAGCAGGACTCCTGAATTAATTTTCTTAATTTAGCCACTGATGAACCTTAAGCCACTCAGCACTCCTTGCCCTAAAATATATGCACCCAACTGTCCCCTCTTAGCTCTGCAGGATACAGCAGTGTATTGGAACCCAAGCAGGCAGGGAGGATGTTGGAGCGGGGGCAGATTTTTTTTTATTTTTAAAATTTATTTTCATTTAATTTATCTTTTTTATCTTTTTATTTCAGATAATGATCCATTTTTAGGGTACATGTGCAGTTTTATGTGTATACATGTTTTGTTTTGTGCCATGCTAGAAACTACTTGCTTGGCTTCAAAGCATTGCCGTAACTGATTGATGTTGAAACATTCATATTAAGGCCATTAAGGCAGCTGTGTCTATATCATCTTTTACCTTCAATAGGAGAGCCTCCCGGTGAAAATACCAACAGACTTCTGCATATCTTTGTAGTGTTGGCTTTAAGGGAACACAGAAGTTTTGGAAATGTTTTTCTTACTGCAGAAGGATTTTTTTTTTTTTTTAATTTGCCTTCCTTGCAAGTATACGGATAACCTCACTATATATCTATTCAAAGTTTGCAAAGCATATTTTTTTTAATATAAGAAGTACATTACAATTTGTTATTATAAACTTGCTTTTTAAATTGAGGGAGTTTAGGTGTGCATGAGTTTAGGTGTACCTCAGAGATTCGTTGTGATCATCACAACTGAATATACAAGGTAAGATGAAATGATAGTTGAAAATTTCTGGATGGAGGAACTGAAAGCTTAGCTTTGAGTATGACGACTTCATGCTGAATGTCATATGAAACAATGAAATATTAAAAAGATAGCAAAACAGACTGTTTTGTCTGACCTGTTTCGCTTCGAAAAACATGTGTGTATTCTGATTTAAGTTCCTGTGAAGTCTGTTCTGTCAAATAATAGTGTTAGAATTTGTAAAGCATCTATGTAATCTGTCAGACAAGTGCCCGACAAATTAGAAAACTTACAAAGGGTGCGAAAGTGTACAAAATACACTTCCACGAGAGACTGTTAGGTTATTGCTGATTCCAAGCTAATCTAGAGTTACTGGCAAAAATCCGGGTGGCTTGAGACTGCTATCCTGTGTGAGACCCCGCTGGGCTTGTTTGATGCAGATGTCCAGGTGTGGTTTGGCCAGGCCCTCCCAGATGGGGTGAAGTAATGTGCTTGATATGCAGGTAGATCGCCTTATCTCCTTCTCCTTTCCCTGTACTTTGTTGGTGAAGACTTGAGAGGCGGTCACCATCATTCGTGAATAAGTTAAAAGTAAGAATTATGACTTCAATGAAGTAGTCCTTTTAGAGGCAGAGTAATAAAATACAATGTTTCTTACTAATAACAGGGAGATGCTTGAATTATTCCATCACATTTGAGTTGGTTAGTGGAGATATGGGAAATAGAGATGCTCAATCTCCTTGACCCACTAGTTTCACTGAGTTACATAATGTGCTTTTAGGATATAGGCTTGGAAGAGCTGTATGGTTGCTGTTCCAGAATCTCGCCAGCTTTCCTGTACCAGCACATTTGGGAGTAGAAAACGTTCTCTCCGTAATTCTTAACCACATGAGTGAATTTCTAAAGAGGAGAAATACACAGAACTAAAGTGGAGCATCAATTTGTGCATAGTTGTGAGATTTGGAGTCTTTTATTATCCATGTGGAGACTTTGAACTGCTGAATAGACGTATTTTCTTTAGTGGTTGACTCCATACATTAACTGACTTTTAGTCCTTGGCAGTTTGTGCCCATTCAGCCTTATACAGTGAAAAAACTTGGAACCTGCCAGTCAGAAACCATTTCTCTCCTATTTGAAAAACGCAAAAGCTTTTATTTTGATAGGAAAATCTTGCTACAACTAGAGGCAAGAAAGGGAGACACAGAAGACAAAGTCAGAAAGTAAACAAGCTAGAGTTTAGTTTCAAACATGTCCAAATTTTGAAACAGGTCCTCGAATCTTAGGTCCAAAAGATTTTTCACTCAACAGACTGAATATTTGGGCCATAAAACCCGAGACATTTGAACTTTCGTCAAAGAGACTGGGTGTGTCTTTATTTGTAAGTTTTTTCACGTGAGGGACCATCAGTAAGTCAATGCCTTGATATAAAGGAAAGAGATCCGAGGATACCCAGGATTGGCAGCCTTACTGATTTTCACTACCATGTTATTTACATTGAACACAGAAGGAAAATTCATTTGACCTGGCAAAGTAGCAATTAGCATTAAAGATAAAAATACACCCATAATAGGGTCCAGAAGCCACAGGATTGTTATTTCTGAATTTTATTGTGTTAATGTCATGTCCGACTCTCTGCGACCCCATGGACTGTAGCCCACCAGGCTCCTCCATCCATGGGATTCTCCAGGTAAGAATACTGGAATGGGTTGCCATTTCCTTCTCCAGGGGATCTTCCTGACCTAGGGATCGAATCCGGGTCTCCCGCATAGTAGGCAGACGCTTTACCGTCTGAGCCACGAAGGAAGTCCTAATATTAAATATACCCACCCCCCAACTCTCTTCTTCCCTTTTCTCCAGCTACTGACTTTTTCTTTCATGAGTAAATTCAAAGGGAGGAAGCTGTAGGAATCTAGATCAACCTAGATATTATTTAGGGATTTCAAAAAACATTTATGGTTTAGCATAAGTTTGTTCCAGGTGGTGTAGTGGTAAAGAATCTGCCTAACAATGCAGGTGATGCAATCCCTGGGTCGGGAAGATCTCCTGGAGAAGGGAATAGCAACCCACTCCAGTATTCTTGCCTGGGAAATTCCATGGACAGAGGAACCTGGCGAGCTGCAGTCCATGGGGTCGCAAAGAGTCAGACATGACAGAGAGACTAAGTGTACACACAGGCACATAAGCTTATTACCCAGGCCAGGGCAGCTTGACAAACTTGTGCTTGAACCAGGAATTAGAAATCCCTTTCCCTTCTGTTTTTTGCTGCAGAAACTCCAAGGTCCCACTGGGGGTAGTGGTGGTGGTAGTGGGGCTCCAGAAAGGTGTAAGCAAAGACTTCAATCACAGTGGGTTATTTTCTGATGAATATGTTCTATTGTATTCTCTGCAGAATGTCTTTACAGTGCTTATCTTTATTTTGCATCATTTTCCTTTCCTTCTTGATTGTACCATATGGGGAAAGCTTGCCTTTACCCTCCTGGACACACTGTCAGCCGCTCACATTTGTGTTTTAAGCGTCCTTGTTTATATAATTGTATGCTAAAGTACCAGAGGGGAAGATAACTCTAGAAAGAGCTGTTTGATGGGAGGAACCTGAAGATAATCCATCACCATAATAGTTGCTTTGGAATGCATCAGTGTTTCTGTTCCATTGTTTCCCCTTCCCCTACGTGTGAAGGTTATCTTCTCTCTAGCTTTCCATGTTCTCTGAGTGTCTTGGCTCTGTACTTCTGCCAGTCTCCTGAAATCTTTTTCTCCTTACATAGAGCTTAGTTCTTTTCTCACTCAGTACAGCCTGCAGTGACCTCAGTGGCGCCCCGTTTGAAGTCTCTGGGGATGGGCTCTTGGGCTTGACTGACGGGGAGCAAGGAGGGAACATGGGCCCAGCTGAACAGCTTTTGTCCTGGAGGCTTCCATGCCATGAAAGAAAAATCAAGGAAGGATTAATAATATTTTAAACCAAACCACACTTAATTTTGTTAAACGTTTCATCCTTTTCCTATGTGTACACCAAACCAATTACAGACGCAGAGTAAATGAATTGCACATTTTACTCGTCATCTTTGGCAGAGGAGCCACCAGTTGCAGAGAATGCCAGGGGATGCACAAAACCGTCCTTCTGCTTTCTTTCTGCTTAGAAATTTACCGGCATTGATATATGCTAACTAAATCGACCCAGGCTTTGTCTGTTTTTTTAGATATTTCATTGTTGAGGACAGAGCACCTCCTAGTTTTTCTTGAAACTTGATATTTCTGTGTTGGAACAAGCCACACAAGGTTATTTAAATTAATCCAAGTTAAGTAAAATAGTATTTTGGTTTCTTAGTCTCCCTAGCCACATTTCCAGTGTTCGGTGACTGTGTGTGTCTAGTGGTTCCCCTGTAGGATAGTGTAGATACAGAACGTTTCCATCGTGGGACAGCACTGCTAGGGATCTCAAGTAGTGTTTAAAAAACAAACAGCCAAAAGCTTTTTCTGGTCACTAGATGTTATCACTTTGTGAGGAATGCTCATTGCATTTGTTTAGAGAATAATAAAATGATATATGTGTATGACAACTTGGAGAGAATCAAAGTGCTTTAGAAAGGAGAGTCTCATTTAGTTGCCCAGTGACCTGCAGCCCTACAAAGAGTGAAGCTGAACACGGCACATGCCGATGCCAGGCTTCCTGTGCTGCTTCTGCATCAAAGGGATGCAGAATTTGAGAACTGAAATTGATTGTATCCAAGAGTTTAATAAATTAAGACTTACTTTTTTGTTGCTGTTGATAGTTTCATTTTTTTTCACTTTTAAAAAATTCTTTTTTTATTTGTAGAACTTTTCAAACCCCACCCTCTATTTTATGAGTCTTTTTTAAAAAAGTACAATTTTTAAAGGTTACTTTCCATTTATAGTTACAACACAATATTGAGTGTATTCCCCTTGTGCAATACATCCTTAACGCTATCTTACACCCAAGAGTTTGCATCTCCCACTCTTCCATCCCTATACTGCCCCTTTAACCAGACCTTGACAAGTTAATGGGAGTGTTAGTCATCAGAATAAAAAGCTGAAAAATGGCAAGTGATTCTGTGCCCTCAAAGCCGTTTAGATGTAAACAGAGAGTTGAGGAGTCAGGGTGTGCTAATAAAAACATACATACAGAGTCTTAAATCCTGAGGTCAGTTGTTTTGAAACAAGTTGTGACATCTGAGATTCTGTAGTAGCCATGATGTTTTCTGAGCCCTGCTCTTGGGCATGAAGATTTCATTCTGTCTTAAATGTATTCCTGTGTGCTTAGGTCAACACTGGGAGGCAGTCAGTGTTAAATTTACTTTTTGATCATTTCCTTTTATTCATTCTTGAGAAATATTGAAAATCCAGAGAAAGAAGGATCTTATCTGTATTTCCTAAGGGCTCACTTTCCATATATTTCGAGGCTGAGAGAGAGGCTCTGTTATTATAATGGCAAATAGAGTACACATTTTGGTACTAAATTCTACATAAAATAAGTATCTGCAAAGGTGAATGTGACAATATGGTCTAAAATCTTACTCTTCAGGGTACCAGAATTAAAGGGATATCACTTTGTTTTTTGGGATCAGCTAAAGTAAAGTTTGTTCCTGTATTTCAGTTCTAGATTTTCTTGTTGCTTGGAAGTCTCAACGGTTTACCAAGTTACTTTAAATAGTCTATATTTTAATCAGTGGGACTAGAGACAAAACTGTGGAAGACTGGCTACAAGGCGCTGGCTGGTATAGGCAGTGGAGGGTGGAGGTTGATGGTTGATGCTGTCTCCCGTGAGGCTGTGTCTTGGCGAGATCCTTAGGTGGCACATGTTTGTTGATTATCTAAAAGCAAGAGCAGAATAGGATGGGATGTGAGAGGGCAGCTAGTTCAGTCCATCCTGCTTACCAGAGCGATGAGGAGATAGGGAAGTTGGGCGACTTGTCAAGTCCCACAGCTGATTAGGTTCAGAAGCTGAAGCAGGACTCATCTCCGTTTCCCTCATTTGAGGCCATTCCATTCATTTAGCTGAATTGTGCAGAGTTTTAAAAGCTGTGCCATAGGTCACGGGATACCTAGCAAACCTCTCTCAGGCTAGTACTGGACAAGGTGATGTTTTAGAATCCAGTTTGCCTTTCGTTGTTGTTACCTTGATATAAGAATTCAGCAAAAACCCCTCTGTGGTCACTTCTTCTCTTTGGTGTGTAAATCTTTGCCACCTTGATTATTAGCATAAGAAGGCTGGAATGACTTCTGACTACAGGAGATAAATCACTCCAACTTTTGACAGCAGAATTAGAAAAAAAGAAGAAAAGATTAATTGGTTTTATTTAGTGGCTTATTTTTTATTGTGATAGCTATTAAAAATAGATAACCAGAGGCTAATAAATGTTAATGGTCCTTCACTATTAGAAAAATCAATTGTCAGTGGATATAGCATATATTAATACATTATTTTGTTTATGATCTTCAGTAACATTAAAAAAATTCACCCCAAGAGAATGATTTCTGGAGGACCCCTCTAAGGTTAATGGTTACTACAAAGAATAGATTTGGCAAAAGGACATTCTCATCTACATATAATTTTAATGACTTCAAAGCTTTGTTTTATCATTGTAATAAAATGCACGTGCAATTTGTCAAGTTTGATAAACTCCTTACCAAGGACTCTTATATATTTCTTTGAAACTTGTTTGAAAGCAGATAGATTTCTAAATGTAAGTAATTAAAATTGTATAGTATTGAGTTATTGACCAATCCTGGACTATTAATCAAGCTAAAAAATTCTACAATCAGTGCTCAGTGTGCTGAAGCCTGGTAAAATAATAGTATTTGTGTTCAGTGAGGCAAGTAGCCACAATTAAGCACTTCGCTTGACAAATGAGAGGGTACACTTTATTTTGCACTTAATTGAATTGTTGTACATGCTCGGTCGCCGTTGTCTCCTGGCCCTACATTTTGGTTTCCAGTCATTGAAACATATGCATTTGCTGAAGGTAGAGCAATTAAGTCTATTTTAGTCACTGGCTTTCTAAACACAGCCAGAAACGTTTGAGCCACAAGCCAGGGCTTCCTGAGCTCTCTTGATATCACTCATGACAGATTATTAATTTTCTTAACAAAACTTTTGATAAACAAATTAGAGCCCTGTCAAGGAATGATATGAAATAGCCTCGAATAGGGAAAACTCCCCAGGTTTTATATCACTCACCAGATTCTGCTTAAGTAAGCAGAAGAACTTCTGTAGAGAAGACAGAATTTTAATCTATTTTATGAAAACCAAAAATTGATTTCCTTCTCAGGAGCTGAAAAGAACGTGCTCCGATAATCTTGCTAATTATCAGGTATTTGTCACAACTTCCTTCCATTTGCTTTTGCATCCCAGTCTTCCTCCTGCAAACATAGTGATATCCTGTCATTTCTGGGCTGCTATAAATCATCGCTTGCTACCAGATTAAACTGGGGAGCTGAAGTTTCAGAAGAAGACCTAGTGGATAAATATAAGTCAGGGTTGGGGGTGGGGAGAGAGTAAATTGAAGTCAGGATGTCTTTTTCAAAGAAGCAAATCTGAGTGCATGACCATGTTGATCTGTACGCTACCAGATAGCCACAAGTTGGGGATGTGCTGTAGACAGAGCCCAGGACCACCTAGCATCTTTTAAAACACATATGCAGCTTGCCAACTTGCCTGCCTATTTGCCTGGGACTTAGAATAAAGTCCAATCACTCTTGAGTGACCTTGGCATCAAGAGCTTATTTCCTTTGAGGACAGTTTATCCTCCATTTTCTGAACTGACAGAGATAATAATAACTGCTTTCCCTGAGGATTATCGTAAAGATTAAACCAGATAATTGATTTTAATGCACTTTGTAAAGTTAAAGTGCCACAGAATTACGAGAGACAATTACATATTTTCTCTTATACCACTCTCCTTCATCAAGTCTGTACTCTCAAAGCTCCGATATTTGCCTGGGGGTGGGGATCAAAATAGGAAATAGAAGTTGTGGAAATGGTGCAGTTAATATTGGAAAGGAATATTCGTGGCGTATTGAATGTGTCTCATCAGCTTTGTGAATTTTGTTTCTGTGGCAACAAGTATAGTAATGAGAACCCAGTGGCCCCAGCTCTATGCTTTGTAACAGAAACTGAATGCTACCAAAACATTTTGGCCCTAGCCTCGTGATGCTAACTTCTACTGTAGAATATAATGACCAGGTAGTGTCTTCATTTGTTGCAGACCTTACCAATGCGGCCACTGCTCCCAGTCCTTTTCCCAGCCTTCAGAACTGAGGAACCACGTGGTCACTCACTCCAGTGACCGGCCTTTCAAATGCGGCTACTGTGGTCGTGCCTTTGCTGGGGCCACCACTCTCAACAACCACATCCGAACCCACACTGGAGAAAAGCCCTTCAAGTAAGTAGTGGCTCGTGCTGCCTCCTTCCTTTCTCCTCACCTTTCCTAAGAGCCGGCAGACAAGGTGGGCAGCAGTGCCCAGCTCAGCCAGCTGCTGGAGAAGGCTGGGTGCAAAGTCAACGTCCAGATTGCAGAATTACCTGCTTGTGTAGCAGCTGATGCTGGGAAAATGAATTCAGAATATTTATACACTGAGCCTGGCTTGAGCTGTGCACCCTTGAACGTGAGACATTGTTTGTGATCTGTTTTCTCATAAGTAAAATCAGGAAGTAGGAATGAGTAATTTAGAGATTCTTTCTAGTTTCTCAGGGTCTGTGCCTCTGGAATTTGAACTGGGAGCCTCGCAGAGTGCCATCTGTGGCCATCTGCAAGGTGGCCATAGTTTAGAACAGCTGAATAACTGTCTCTTGGGAAATTTGAACCCTTTAAAATTCTGATGAATGATTTCCTCCTCTTTTATATGTAAGGAGGTTTGAATCTATTACAGCAGCCAACTGGTAGCTTTTCAGTGTGCCCTTTTGGATTTCAGACTTACCGTGGAAATGAAAGAAAGAAAAACAAAATCAAACACAGGACATGTTTGAGTTCTTGAGGATTCAAGGAATGTGGAAAGAGGTAGACAAGGGCTTTGGCCAAGGCAAGGGCACCTGAGCAAGAAACAGTGTTTCTAGATATAGCACAATCATGAAAACAGCAGACGTCTGAATCCTATATGATGGCCTTTTCATTCTCTCACTCATTCATTCATGTATGTGTGTGTTCATTCATGTAGCAAATATTTATTGAGCACCTTCTTTTGTACTAGGCACACTGCTAGGCGTAAGAGATAAAAAGGTGAATGAGACTCAGCCCCCTAATCTTTGAAGATTCATAGTTTTAGGGGAAGCCCAATTAATAAGCAAGTATTACCACATAGGGTGGAAGGCGCAAAATTGCAAAACAGCAAGGCATGTGTATATAGTGTTTCAGGTAGCATGGAAGTGGAGTAATCAATGCTGTCTGGAGGAGATGAGGTTTAAGATATGTTTTGAATGCTGAGTAGGAGTTTTCCAGACATACAAGGGAAGAAGGCTTTCTGGAAGCCCATGTGGGATATGGAAAGGCTTGGGAGTGTGAACCAGCTTGTGTGAACAATTGGTCATCTCAGAACAGGTTTTACTGTCTGTGTGATAGGCTCTTCTTTGTTCAGCCCTCTTATATCTCTCTTTGCTCATTTGCCATGATGACTTTACTTGATTAAGAAAGAGCATGAAAAGGGCATGGATGTATAGTCTGTTTACCTTCTGTTCAGTTCAGTTGAGTCACTCAGTTGTGTCTGACTTTTTGTGACCCCATGGACTGCAGAAAGCCAGGCTTCCCTGTCTTTCACTATCTCCCGGAGTTTCCTCAAACTCATGTTCATTGAATCAGTGATGCCATCCAACCATCTCATCCTCTATCATCCTCTGTCGTCCCCTTTTCCTCTTGCCTTCAGTCTTTCCCAGCATCAGGGTCTTTTCCAGGGAGTCAGCTCTTTGCATCAGATGGTGAAAGTATTGGGGCTTCAGCATCAGTCCTTCCAGTGAATATTCAGGATTGATTTCCTTTAGGATTGACTGGTTTGATCTCCTTGCTTCCATAGGATAAGATCAAGTAAGAAAGGAAATGATTCAGGCAGTAGGAGGCGAGTCCCCTTGCTGGTCTCAGGCGAGGAGTCTCCGAGTCTCAGTCCACTTGCTTTTCCCTCCAGACCAGTCGGGTGGAGCATGCGGTTGCCATGGTGCTCAGCCGGAGGCGGGGCTTGGCTCACAGTGGCAGAGTCCTGCTGGTCTGCATCCTGCATGCCTCAGTGTCTGCAGCTGAGCGAAAGGTCATAAACACTCATCTTCACCCACTTCCTCACCAATTAGTAACCTTTATTCATTATTCTTAACTATTTTCCATTGTGGTTTAATTTACGATATTAGTTAATATTTGCAAGTTTTCATTTTTGTCTGTGTTTGTGGGTGGAGCTTGTTTGTTGCATAAGACATCTGGTGAGGGGACTGGATGAGGTCTAAAAATCCAGCCTGCACCACACCAGGCAGGCTGTGTCCTCTGGGGCTGCCATAGGCCCGAGCAGCCCCTTTCTTTCTAGTCCACTGTGAGGACCAAGTGGGTTAGCTCAGCCCTGGAATTCCCTAGGGCAGATGTCTGTGTCCTGCACAGTGGGCTTTGTCATTGCCCCAGGTCCCCAGGGGCTTCACAATCTCTGCTTCACCACTGCTCTGGATGTGGGAGATACCAGTGGCATACTCCCTGTGCCTGTGAGCAAGAGAGCTCTTCAAAAGCAGAGATGCAAGAGGGCCAAGGATCCTCGTGGCCCCTTATAATAGAGAAGGTAGCCAGACAGAGGCAGTGCCATCAGATTGATTTTTATCTTGTTGCTGTGTAAATAGATTTTAGTAATTAATTGAAGAGGCTTCGGGGTCAGAATGGGAAATAGATTTCTGTTAATGTTAAGGTGTTACTTAAGTGTAACCTCGTTGACTCCACTCAATTTTTTTCCTCTAACATCCCGTTTTTGTCATGTTTCCGATAAAGGTGCCATTTTAACTTAATTTTAATTCATCAGATTAGTAGTTCCAGGACTTTAGTATTTGTGTGTTTTTCTTTTCTCAAAGTATTCTTAGGGACCGTAACCTAATTTCATCTGGAAAAACAAAGAAACACGAGAGTTGGTTGGGTTAGATTCTTTGTGCATGGTTTAGTTCCTCCTGCTTCTTCTTGTATTAAGATAGCCACATGCTGCGGGGTTTTTAAAAATTTATCAAATATATGTTGCCAGGGGAGACCTGAGTGAACACTTACTTTGTAAGTGCAAGATATAAACGTCTTCTAGGAAATGGAGAGCTAAATCCTTCAGTGTATACAACCGGATCGTTCAGGATTGAACTATCCCAGGGGAATTTTGGGAATCTTCCAATCATAGCTCATGGATATCCATCCCATGGACATTTGTAAATATTTTGAAGATATCGTTTTACAAGCCTATAAAACAAACATTCAAAAAAAATTTGTTGCAGATTAGTCAGTAAAATGGGTTTTGCCACAATAGTTAATTTTACTACTTCAACTAATGGGTATTGACTTAAACAATTTTGCAAGGAAGGAAAAGAATCTTGTAAAGAAGCACAACCCTAAACTATACACTTTGGGCAGCTTCCAAATAGATGCCCCAAAGGATTCAGTCCCCAAACTGTCCCACCCACCCCAGGGCCTGGGAGGCCTTTGCAAGATTCTCGGGGGGCCAGGCCCCAGCAGAGGAAAGCCCTTTATAGCTTCTAAAATCTTCCGCTGAAAAGTGGTTTTTCAAGACAGATCAAGATTTGTGCCATATAAGCAGTCCGGAGAAGATCTGGTATTGAGAAGAGAGTTTCATTCCAGGCTTTGTCTCATGGTGTGATTGGCTGAAATCCCACTGAAAAACTCCCCTCTCCCCCGTACCCCCATCCTCTAGGTAGACCTTGAGCTTGTCAACAGCTAACTTGGGCTGTGTACTCTGAATGTGTGAG
This sequence comes from Capra hircus, assembly GCF_001704415.2. NCBI lineage: Eukaryota > Metazoa > Chordata > Mammalia > Artiodactyla > Bovidae > Capra > Capra hircus. The sequence goes on from NC_030814.1 coordinate 80,039,279, forward strand.
GTGAAGGAGATCATAGGAAAAGCACATTTCAAAGGATCATATACTTTCAGTTTGTACTGTGAGACTGGAAGTTATGGAGAACAAGGGACGAACATAACACTTCATTTCATCTCACAGCAATTGCCAAGCGCTTTATCAAAAAGAGAAGGGAAGGAAGGAAGTTGTCAGTCTCCAACTTACTCTTTACAGTAAGATCTCCTTCTCCTTCTCTGTTATTAAACATAAACTCTCAAGATTTCAGGGAGGCTGCTCTGCCTGGAATCCATGTGAGCTGCTTGATGCCTGGCTTTTGGGCCTGGGAAGACCAGGAGTTTCCATAGAATTTCTTTTCCTCCTCATCGTTAGAAGCAGGGGAAATGCTCATCACTATGTTTTTGACTTAAGACAGTTTGACTTAGCATAGAATATAATCAAAGGATATTCCAAAAAGCATCTTATATTTTAACAAGCTCTAGGCAAAATCAAAGCTAATCAAAAAAGCACATCAGTAAATATGCATAATATGCAATAAATGTGCATTGCATCATAAGTATGAAGCAATCTGATTTAATTCAGGAAGTATTCAGTGACAGGCCATAGAGGACCAGAAAGAAAGCTTCCTGCATGTTTTCTGTGTGACAGAACTTGACATCATTTTACACTTCTGTCAGTTTCAGATGACAATTGTTAAGCTCCCTCTGAACCTATAAGCCAGTCAACTATCATGTTAAGTAAAGAACGATCTCAACTCTAAAAGGAACTCAAGTGTTATATAAGATGCCCACATTGGTACAAAGCTGGGGACTTGCTCTCTGCTGAAATATTTGGACAACTTTCTCTTCGTTGTTCCTGTGACATTTGCTTCAAGGCTGTGACATCAGCACTGTGAGGAGGACCCTGTGCCCGAGCAGGTCTTTCGCTCCTGGATCATTACCCATGTCTTTCCTTCTTTTTTTTTTCCTGCTGAGTAGCATGAAATCCAAGCTTGAAGGTTCCCTTGCCCAGGCACTTGTCTGGGATTGTAATTCAGGATTAGTTCAATCCCAGTCCAGCTGAAGTCCAGCTCTGACCTGCCAGAATCTAAGTATTTACTTTGAGTCTGTCCTTCTGATGAGTTCTGTTGTCCAAGAAAATGATTTGTGAAGCGATTTGTTTCTAAAATTAAAGATGATGAACATAAAACCAAGGCTCTTTATTAAAAATGGCTTTCTATCAAGCTTTCTTTAGTTCCTTAATTATATAAATGGTATTCTTATAATTACCAACACACATAAGTATTAATTCTGATAGCCTACTTTTTTCCAGAAGGGGAAATTCCTAGGTAAAGGATCTAAGTTAAGGTAACTGTCTACATATCTGCATATATTTTCACTCACACTTGGTGAGCAGATGGCCCTAGAGAAGATTTTTCAGTGATGATCTCAGGAGCCTTATAGATTTAGTAAATCTCCCGATTATGACAACAACAAATGGTTCCATGAGTGTAAATATCTGGGAGGCATTTAGGCAAACACATGAGAAAAGTGTCAACCCACCTCGTACTGTCTGATGCTTATATATAGACATGCACCCTTGCCATATACGAAGCACTACGCTTCCCACTTCTGAACTGTTTATATTCTGATACACAAGATCAGAGGTACAAAAGCACAACCTACGTGACTGGTCATTCCTTGTAATTGTTCAAACTCCAGCTCTCTTTGAAATTGGTTCTAAAGCTTAAAAATTTTTTAAAAGAAGAAATATAATAATTTGAAAGTTTATCAGGCAGTGAAAGGTAGTATATTTTGACACACCAATCCAGTAACTAATCAGTTTTCTAATAAACAATCAGCAGCTCGCTGGCATGTCATCAGCACTTCAGGAGCTCTGGAGAGGGGATAAGCTGCCCATGGACGTTAATGAATACACCAAAAATCATTAGCTGATCAATACTTCTGAGTTATTTTCATTGAGCTGATAGGTCTGATACATTAAAGCTGACATTATACATTTGTCAAGATCACAGTGCAGTTTTTAACAGTGGAACAGGCTGCTAAGAATATTCTCTGAAAGACAATCAAAGAAACACAACTTCCTCATCCTGACACATCCAGCTGGCACAGGAGCCCTGAAAAATCCAAGTGTGATGGTCAAGCTCCAGCCTCCCAACGTTAAAAAAAATAGGTAGGACTCCCTAATATGGATAGAGGTGATTTATTTTTATAGGTAACTGTCTTCCTAGCAAAACACTTTGTGTACTTTACTCAAAAGGAAAATGAGAGACCCTCCGACTGGATAATGGGGCTCACAGCATATGAGACGCAATGTGGACTTTCTGCTGAGGGCGCCCCTCAGCCCCACCAGTGTAAGAACCTGAGACCAGAATTGCCTCATTTAAAAGAAGACACGTGTCTGCAGCTCTCCTCAGTATCTTTTCCCTCAAAGGTTTGAGGAGAGGACATTAGGGGGAGAGCCAAGGTGGCTGCTGTGCCCTAGTGGGTGCTTGACCAATGCTCCAGGTAGCCCAGACAAGCGGCCTCAGGGACAGGGAAGCCACTATCTGTGCAGAGCTTGCTTCTGCAGTGCGTGCATGTGCACGCATGTGTATACACACACAATCATCGGTAACCAGCCAGGAACAACCACCACCATAGGAAAACCAGAGGACACCATTGGATGCGTGTGTGTGTGTGTGTTCTGAAGATTGTGTAGCCATCAAGCTAGTTGGTATGTGTTGCATGGAAGATGTGTTAGGCCCAAGGTCTCTAGATTAACTATTTTATTTTTTAAGTTAAGGAGACGAGATATTCTTGAAACATGATGCCAATTTTGTCCTTAATGGACACACCGACTCTTAAGTATGGCCCACATGTACATTCTTTCTGCCGTGTCTGGTAGAGAGGTGAACCTGAAACACACAAACATTGATTGATTTTGAGTTTTTCCCATCCCTCTGCAAACATTTTTTAACCCTAACTTTGGTTGAGGTGCAATACTCTAGCTTTGGCTCGAAAGCGGCCACTCATACCCACCTCCCACACTCACCACAGACTAATGCATTGCTTCCTCCAGTTTCCAGATTCACGGCTGATGGCTCTCTGGCCGCTGTGTTGAGGGGAGTAGAATTCCCGATTTCAAATTAGCAGCAGGTGAAATTCTATTTGTCATCCATTTCTCTTTGGGGTTACTGAGCAGAAAACTGCAGACAAGCTGCTGCTTTGATGGCTCACTCCTAAAAATCTCTTTTTGTTCTTTATCTATTTGAACTGACAGTGATCAGAGCTGCAGCAGGACAGGGCCCTCTGGAGAAATCACCTTCCCCCTGCCTATTGACAGATCCCTCTGTTCTGCATCAGCCGGGCTTTGTCCCATCACAGGCGTCGGGCCTTGGAAGGAGCCACCAATTAAACCTCTTGAGCCGGTAAAATCTGAAGCCACTTTGGAGTGTCTGTTCTGATTAGGCAGGATGAGAGGAAGCCCATCACCCTGCAGGCCCCGCTCCCTGGTCTCAATTTTCTCTCTTGCCTCCTCCAGGTGTGAGAGGTGTGAGAGGAGCTTCACGCAGGCCACCCAGCTGAGCCGACACCAGCGGATGCCCAATGAGTGCAAGCCAATAACCGAGAGCCCAGAATCAATCGAAGTGGATTAACTGATTGACTGGTTGGAATTAAACTGCAAGGAAAGTCATGATTAAATGTCACGGACACTTAAGCAAAACCAAAGATTTCCTCGAAGCAACTTTCAATCAGTCCCAGAAAACCAAAAGCAGTAATAAAATAAGTAAGATGTTAAGAGATATTGATCCTGGCGTGGAAGTCAGACCAGGAGAGAGATTATTTATTTATGACTAGGGATGAGACTCATTTCAGTGGACAACCAACCTGGGATGGCTTACATTTCCAGGCCCACCATGTATGTGCTTTGTTTCTAAAAAGCTTTTTTTTAAAAAAAAAAAAAAACAAAACAAAACTGTTATTTAATACCAAAGGGAGGAATCGGATGGGCTCTTCTGCCCACAGTTGTGACTGAGAATGCACAGGGACTTGTTTCTCATTGCACCTTTTTTAGTAGCATGAATTCAAGGGGACCCATTGTACAACCCTTCTTCCTGCTGTTGTAGTTTGGCCTGGCCTCTGCCTCGGGCTGCCCAGCGGGGACTACGGATGCAGTTGCTGAAGCCTTTGCTGAGTCCGGGCCATCTTCAGCCCCACAGGCACTCCATGTCTGTGTTTTCCATGCTTACTTCTCATGCACTTTTCTCATGGCTCCTTCTATCCAGCAGCTGGTCTTGATGCAGAAGAGCCTGAAAGTGGAAGAAGATGGTTTAAAATTTAAAATTCAAGTGGAAAAGAAAAATGGGGACTTACCGTGTCCTGTCAGGATTTCAGAAACATTTAAAATGTATGGAGCTTCATAATACAGTATATTATTGTTCCAAAGCAGCTAGTTGAGAAAATTTTGTTTTCATGTTTTCAGTAACATTTTAGCGTTTAAAAAAAAAAAAACCACGAAAATAAAGTACTTCAGTGAGAGGCTGAATATAAGATATTAAGCTTCCAGTAATTTTTTTGTTGTGTCTATGAAAGCATTGAATTTGTGGCAAAAGTAATGCCAAGCCCCACCATCAAGACCGTTGTAGGCATCTTCATCTTTCTTGCTTGTACCTCCAAGGGGAAGCCTGGGATGCCCTCCTGAGTGTGGGGGAGCGTTTCTGCAAAAATAGGTGAAAATAGCCCAGACAAGGAAACCTTGAGAGGAGGAGCCATGCAGAGGGTTATGGTTCAAACAGACTGCCCTGGAACAGCTAATTTTATCAAGAAGAGTTACCTTCTCATCCCCTCTGGCCCTTGATAATATTCTTCCTTCAGCATTGATCCACTGAGAGAGAAAGGAGTATGTGCACAGTTTCACTGACCTTTGATTGAGTGCTAGGAGAGTGAGTGTCACTTCAGCTAGCCTTGGGCAGTTCAGCAACGGTGCTCAATGAGATTGGGTCCTATTTCCGCGCAATGATCCAACATCAGGAAGAACTGACAGCTCTCGCTTATAGGCCTTTAGCTCCCAGCGACATTGGAGAGACTGAGTCTACCTTGATGACCAACGTAAATCTGAACAGCTTAGAGCACACACCAGCAGCAGTCTTTGTAGGTTTCTTGGTCACGTGATATCAGGACACACCCTTTTAAGGAATTCCTTGTCTTTTTAGCCTTCCCATTGTCTCCCTATAACAAAAATACAAGACACATAACTGAACTGGTCACTGATAGGCAAGGATATCTGTGGTTTGGTTTAATCTGTCGTCATGTATTTTGTTCTAAGAAATCTTCCTTCCCTTTTCATTTCACTTTCCCCATCCCTTAGCACCCATTCTGCCACATTTAAAATGGAGTGAAACAGGGCCTCACTAATTGTGTTTTAACTTATTTATATATGTCTCAATCTTTCATGGAGTCTGGCTAATTCTGACCTCCATTGTCCAATCTGAAGTCATTCACATTTCCCCCCATTTCTTGTTGGCCCCTTGTCGTAAAAGTAGTAAGTAATCTGTGCAACTGTGTTGCTGATTTCTGATGGAAAATACTTTCTCTGGTGGATTGGAATGTGTCGAACTTTTATAGTTTCTTATCCTAAGTGATGGAGACATTTGACAAAAACATGTGCCCTTGGGAAGGGTGGAAAGAATTATGTAGTGGTGCTAACTGGAAATCTGCGAGACAGTAACACACTGGCTGCACTGATGAGCAGGCTGTTCCATTTACTCAAGTTGAAACATTTGGTTATACTGTTTCAACACGATAAGGAACTCACCTGTTCATTTCTAATATTGTTTTCCATGAGAAAAACCAGTTCTGCGTTTTGTCTCACTTCATAAGTTTTATACCGAGTACCCAGCCAGTGCCCGTGAGCTCCCATGCGAGTGTGGGAAGCCTTCTTTCTGCCCTGCAGTCATGTAGTCAGAGTTTCTGTGACAGTGACAGCGGTCTCTGCCAGTCTAGTGGCTTTGCCAACTGATCCCAAACTCCCACTTGATATGGTGATAACCTCAATGCTGAAAGATTCTTATAACTTCCTGCCCACGTAAGCATCTTTTCCTTCTTTATAGGTAAGGGATATTTTTTGCCATGTCTTTTCCACCAAATTTAGCCTGAGAATATTTGCCACTTGATAAACAGAAAATTGGGAACATTCAGAATTTTCACACTGCTGAGCCATTGTTGGCTTCTAGCAGACTGGCCTTGGTCTTCGGTCTACTGGTTAAGACAGGCCTACATCTGTGGATTGACTTGGAGCCCTTAAGCATATACTAGCATCACTTGGGTCCTAAATGCTTATAATCAAAGTGTGTATTGGGCAGGAGGGTGGTGGAGGGAGTGTCTCCTTAAAACCTACCAACAATTGCTTTAGCCTTTTCTGTTTAAAATTAACAGGTATTCTCTAGCAACACTGCAAATGGGTAGTAGATGCTGCAGTCATCAAGAGTTGCTAGTTTTCCTTATTTCCTTATTTTCGCTGCTTGACAATAAGAGAAAAACTGTATAGAGAGAAGAAAAACTCAGAGTCATTGTGGAGAGGGGAGGAGATCTAAGATGAGAAAGGGAGACTCTCTGAGAGTCTGTGTTTGGCTCTTGAAGCAGCCCTTCTTGCCCCTTTCTATCATTGGAGATGGGATTTTTTTTTGCCAGAATAAGACATGCCATCCCAGCATATGCCTGTTTGTGTGGCTAAGAGCCTAAGCTAACAAGTAATCCCAGGTTGGGTATGCAGATAGCACATTTCTAGAAAAGTCTCAGTAACTTTAGATAAAGCCAAATATTTTCCCCAGGAAACGTGCATGATTTTTTTTTTTAAATAAGCTTTGCGTTTTGGTTGTCTTTATCTTTAAAAATGACTTTTTAAAAAGAGGAGATATGCTTTTATAGAGTTCTTAGGATAATTAAGACTATAAAACTAAATCTTATATAATTTATATAATTTGATTCAATTAGTAAATATTTATTGAGTGTCCATTCAAGTATAACCTTATGGGGGGAAAACTAATAGGGGTAGACATGTGTCCTCACACGACTTACAAGTTATTGGATTGTACTTTGGGAAAACTTCGTTCTAGTCAAGATAGACAAAGATTTACCAACATTTACCAACTCATCAAATTTTTTTCATCGGTTGGTTCATTGTTTCATTCATTTATTCATCAAGTATTTACTGAACTCTAGTTTTGTATAAAGACCCCATTTTAGGTGTTTGCTGTAAGGAGTTTTATTTGAATGACTATTGATGAGAAAATAATATCTTCCTCCTAAGTGGCTGGCTAATAGCAATGGATCTTTTATTGCTTTAGACCATTGTCTCTGAAGTTACAGAGATTGCTACAACTGGGAGAATCAGAGAGATGTAAATTCAGCTGGTGACCAGAAGGTAGCAAGTTTCAAAACAGATTAAGATATACAACTTGGTTGTCTTTGTCTGATCAGACCAGCTGTTGTTTCTTAGCAACAATCTCAAGATACCAGGATTAGTGTCTGGCTCTTAGATTTTTATGAGCCTCTTCCAGTGATAAGGCAACAAATGGGGACAGGGCTGGAGCTGCTCAGGACAGGAGCTCTGCAGACCCTGTGTGGGTCTGAGTGGCCTCATTAGTGTCAAGCCTTGGCAATGTGGTCCTTGTCCCCGGTGCATGGTTGTGGTGCTCTCAGAGGTGGGGACTCCTGACTTGCACTCAAGAGCTTCAGAGAGCCCTGTCAGGGTGAATATTCACTGCTGGTTAAAGATAGCAGTTTTGATAACTTTGTCTTTGAACCTCACAATCACGCTCTTCTTAAAGCAGTGAAACTGGAGTGTCTTCCCCTTTAGTGGCACCACCTCCAAGGCCCCAGGTATCTGGGACCTTATTGCAAAACCGTTTGCTGATAATTGGCTCTGAGTTGTGCATGTAAGAAACTAATGTTTCATTGCTTTTTGTAGTAAAAGTATCATCATTACTGTTACTTGTTTTGTGCTGATTCTGAAAATCAAATGTAGTGCCTGTTGAGCTGTTTAAAATGGGAAATGTGGCGGCATCTCATGAAGCAGAGTATTTCCGGAACAGGATGGGGTCATGGGTCCTCCGAGCAGGCGCAGGAGCCTGTATTGAGGAGCAGATCAATCATTTTAGGGCTACATATGCCTCTAGAAACTAGGCCAAGAACAACAAAATAAATAAACACATTTTTGAAAAAGTGAGTTTCAATTTTCCTTCCTTGATGTGAACTTAAATTTTATTTCCCATAGCCTTTGCCGATTCTTGACACCGAATCCTGAAAGATACTGAGAGGTGCTTCTTTAAGTGACAACAGTAGGTTCCAGATATGTCACTCATTTATCAAATTCCTTTCAAGATCAAGAGGTTTGGAGACATTGGATGAAGTGACTAGGTGGATGTTTAGGTCCTTATCCACCCAAGAACTGAGGCTTTCCCCATTGCTAGTGCTTATCTGAACTACCAGAAAATAACAGGATCCCAGGAAAAACCACATGTTTCAAGACCTTCTCAAGATTATATTCTACAAATCCAACAATTAGCTTTCCCAGACAACTGACCAAAGAGAGCCAAGCTGAAAAGGATATTGCTTTATCTGGGGAAGCTGTGCCACAAATGTTTAGCCTGTAATCCATGGTCATGTTTAACATTTAAAATATTTATTTGGTTTGTTCTTTTAAGTAATGGATGTCAGATGTTTCATCGAATCAATATGAAAAATTATTTAGAAAAAACAAAAATATGTCAGAAAACAGGAAGCCATTGGATTGTCTGCCCTATGCATTGAGATGCTAATCTGTTGAGTAAATTTTAATGGAAAAATAAAATCTGAGCTGCTTATTCCCTCCGATGTTGATGAGGATAATAATGATAGCAATTTATTTTATGCAATCACTGTTAGGCATCATTCTAACTGCCTAACATGGATTATCTAATTTAATCCTTGTAACAAAGGTAAAATTATTATCCTTTTCTCTTATATTCTTAATCTTATCTTTGCAGTTCTACAATTTTCCCGCTCCAAAACCATCTGAGAGTACTTTTTAAAAGGGAAAATATCTTTATTCCAACTCTCTTTAAGCATAAGAGCTTTTTAAACACAGATATAATTTGTCAAATGCGTTTGTGGAAAAAATGCTAAAATATTCTCAAAATATGTATTATTGCAGTTGCTGATTTTGCCATCTCTCAACCTGTGCCTCTGGACAGCAGAATTTCAAATATCCCACTGCTAGCAGGTATTGTTTTGTTTTTCTAAACTTGCAAGTAAAACTCCACATTAAAAGAAAAAAATCCTCTCAAGCATATGATACACATTAGGACAAATGGCAACAGTCAGGAAGGCAGGTTATGTTGGACATTGGCCAAGAAAAAGTAGGCTTGAATGCTATTGACAAACGAAAACACATCCTGAATGGGGCCAAGTGAAATCTGGTTTTCTTTCTTTGTTCTGACTGAATGCTAAGTGAGTTACTTTGCAGGCATCAATGGAGTAATTATGCAGTTTTGTCCATTAAGAATATGAGCTTCTGTGGCTAGGCTGTTGGTTCAAAGCACTGAGGTAGAGACACTGGACTCATAGGTGTGGTTTGTCGAAGACACAGATAATGCACTTCTATGCACGAGGTACTCAAGGAACCAGTTCAAGTTCTTAGATACAATCTAGATGAGACTATTTATGAGAGGTATTCAGGAAGGAAGTTTATAAAACTTCATGAACTGAATTATAAGCCAGTTCTTTACTATGGTCCTCAGAGTACAGTCTGTGTTGTTTTCCCACAGATTCTAACAGGCACAGTGATTGTCAAAACCATGAATGTGTTTTCCCCGTCAAACGTGCTGCCTGACAAAACAGCCCTGTTGCTGCTTTTCTCCCCCAAGCTTGGCACATCACTCCTTACTGAAAATTATTATCTTGGTACAGACCTCAACAAATTGGGTATATTTTTCCACAACAGAACTTGTGTAGGTTTTTTAGAAGTCCTATCCCACAGCAGGTGATCACCGCATTTTGGGAGAGCTGCCATTTTAGACCAGTTCTCCACCAGCTCATCATCCCTGTTGATCCCCATTCAAGCATCTTCTTAACGCTAAAAATCAACCCTGTAGACTCCCTTTTTCCAAACAGTTTAGTTCATATACTCAAGCTTCTCCCACCTTGGTGAGAATGAAATAGTGAAAAATAGGCAAGACTTTTCTCCTTGGAAGTTATAGGTACTCTGTGAAAGAGACTTCCTCAGGTAGGAATGCAAATGCCAGGTTGGTGACTCAGATATTGAGGAAAACTTTGGCTCAGATCAGCAAAATTAATTTGGAAACCTGATGTTCCCTTAATTTATTTTGTTATCTCAAGGGGAGGACATCCAGCTTTGTAATATGCTAATAAAAGTGTGGTGTGATCACTCACCTAGAGTCAGACATCCTGGAATGCAAAGTCAAGAGGGCCTTGGGAAGCATCATGATGAACAAAGCTACATGATGAACAAAGCTAGTGGAGGTGATGGAATTCCAGTTGAGCAATTTCAGATCCTAAAAGATGATGCTGTTAAAGTACTGCACTCAATATGCCAACAAATTTGGAAAACTCAGCAGTGACCACAGGACTGGAAATGGTCAATTTTCATTTCAATCCCAAAGAAAGGCAATGCCAAAGAATGTTCAAGCTACCACGCAGTTGCACTCATCTCACACACTAGCAAAGTAATATTCAAAATTCTCCAAGCCAGGCTTCAACAGTATATGAACTGTGAACTTCCAGATGTTCAAGCTGGATTTAGAAAAGTCAGAGGAACCAGAGATCAAATTACCAACATCTGTTGGATCATAGAAAAAGCAAGAAAATTCCAGAAAAACATTAACTTCTGCTTTATTGACAATGCCAAAACCTTTGACTATGTGGATCACAACAAACTGTGGAAAATTCTGAAAGAGATGGGAATATCAGACCACCTGACCTGCCTCCTGAGAAACCTGTATGCAGATCAAGAAACCAGTTAGAACTGGACATGGAACAACAGATTGGTTCCAAATCAGGAAAGGAGTACATCAAGGCTGTATATTGTCACCCTGTTTATTTAACTTATAAGCAGAGTACATCATGAGAAATGCTGGGCTGGATGAAGCACAAGCTGGAATCAAGACTTCCAGGAGAAATATCAATAACCTCAGATATGCAGATGACACCACCCTTACGGCAGAAAGTGAAGAGATAAAGAGCCTCTTGATGAAAGTGAAAGAGGAGAGTGAGAAAGTGGACTTAAAACTCAACATTCAGAAAACTAAGGTCATGGCATCGGGTTCCATCACTTCATGGCAAGTAGATGGGGAAACAATGGAAACAGTGAGAGACTTTATTTTGGAGGACTCCAAAATCACTGCAGATGATGACTGCAGCCATGAAATTAAGACACTTGCTGCTTGGAAGAAAAGCTGTGACCAACCTAGACAGCATATTAAAAAGCAGAGACATTACTTTGCCAACAAAGGTCTGTTTAGTCAAGGCTATGGTTTTTCCAGTAGTCGTATATGGATGTGAGAGTTGGACTATAAAGAAAGCTAAGTGCCAAAGAATTGATGTTTTTGAACTGTGGTGTTGGATAAGACTCTTGAGAGTCCCTTGGACAGCAAGGAGATCCAACCAGTCCATCCTAAAGGAAATCAGTCCTGAATATTCATTGGAAGGACTGATGCTGAAGCTATAACTCCAATACTTTGGCCACCTGATGCAAAGAACTGAGTCATTTGAAAAGACCCTGATACTGGGAAAGATTGAAGGTGGGAGGAGAAGGGGTCGACAGAGGAAGAGATGGTTGGATGGCATCACCGATTCGATGGACTTGAGTTTGAGTAAGCTCTGGGAGTTGGTGATGGACAGGGAAACCTGGTGTGCTACAGTCCGTGGGGTTGCAAAGAGTCAGACACGACTGGGCAATGGAACGGAACTGAATAAAAGTGTGATATTTAGTTGCTATCAAGGCATTGTATAGATTTCCCTCATATGCTAATTAAAATTTACTGTAAATGTTCTCACTGAAATAAAAATATGTCTCTCTTCAGCTTCCCCACAAAGAAAATGCTAGAGTTAGGGCTCTATTTCAGTCTTGATTTTTGAGGTTTGAAAAGTTTTAACAAGTTCAGTCAAGAGAATGACGAGAAGCTTACTGTGAATGATGAGAATCCCTTGCTCTAGAGGCCGCTGATGTGGCAAGAACAATTATCCTGGCATTAGAGTGGTGAACAATTTGCTTGTTTTTTTTTTAAAGAAACTTATGAAACTCACGTCTTAAAAAACTACCAAGAACCAATGAACTCATGCATGCAACTGTACTCTTATGACAGAATCTACCAGGATTCGATTGTGTTTAAATGAAAAACACATTTAGAGATAATTGGCCAAGAAACATAAATATATTTGATAAATAAAACATTCCTATGATGACTTGATCTGCCCTTGGATTCTTTCTAGTCCCACATTGGTCCTTTTCCCAAGTGTGAATTGTTTAATTCTAGCATAGAGCTTAGGCACTAGGCAGTCAACAAACTCTTGGAGGGGAAAACATTGGCTAGAAAATGGAGTGACAAAGCTTGTAGAGCTAGCTAGCAGAAAGGCTGTTAAAATTCATGCCTGTGATTTATCCGGTATACTTGAGATGGCTCTCATGCTCATTTGTTAATCCAAGTTGGGTCCCCTCTCAAGGAAACTCATGTACAGAGGTCCAGCCGCAATTCTGTGGCTGGCTGGATGTGATATTTTATTTCTGGCCTCCATAAAACTTCAAGAAGGTTACTTGCTCTGAGAGGAACCTGGATCTGTGACTCTTCTTGATATCCATGGCCACGGGGCTCTCGATCAGAAAGCTCAAGTCAGCTATTTCATTTATCTGTGATTCTGTTAGATAATAAAATTCCGCTTGTATCTGAGGAAAAAGAATAAATGAGCTTCAAGGATTAGCAAGTACACTGAGGCTGGAGCGGATGGAAAGAGGCAGAGGTTGGAGAGGTGAGGTTGGAGAGGTGAAGTGAGGTGGACCATTTAGAGCCTGGGGGGCTATTGTGAGAACTTGACTGCTTCCTCTGAAGTGAGGTGGGGGGAAAAACTGGCTTTGAGCAGTTTGAAACTGCTCATAAAACTGGCTTGAGCTGACTGAAAAGGATAATTCTGGGTGATTTGTTGTGTATAGACTGTAGGGGGATGTGGGCTGAAGATGGGAGATGATTAGGAGGGTATCTCAGTACAGATGGAGAGGGTGATGGTGTCTTCCACTTGGATGGGAGTGACCAGCATGGCAGGAAGTGGTTAACTTCTGGTCATAATTTGAAGATTGTCAGGATTTGCTGATGGGTTGGATGTGGGGTGTTACATAAAGAGAGGAATCAAGAATGACTCCAAGGTGTTTTGGTCTAAGCAACTGAAAGATGCACTGTTTCTGTTTGGGAGTTTATTGTTGTTTTGTTGCCAAGTCGTATCCGACTTACTACTGAGCCACCGGGGAAGCTCATTTGGGAGCTTGCTCTCCATTTTTTGGTTGCTTTTTTTTTTTTCATAAGTGGGCTTCCCACGTGGCTTAGTGGTAAAAATAAAATAAAATCTGCCTGCCAATGCAGGAGATGCAGTTTCAATCCCTGGGTCATGAAAATCCCCTGGAGAAAGAAACAGCAACCCACTCCAGTGTTCTTGTGTGGGAAATCCCATCGATAGTGGAGCCTATGGGGTCCCTGAGTCGGACACCACTTAGCAACTAAACAACAACAGCTTTTTTTTTTTCATAAGCACCAGCATGATTCCAATATAATAAATGTGGAAACAGTCCTGCCAACATGCTGCTGTCTGACAAGGTTGCTGGCTCTTCTGGGTGGCCAAGCCCAGCAGTGAGCCCCATCCTGGAAACAAGGAATTTCCAGGTTGCTTCTTCTGTTGCACCGAATGGAGATGCCATCGTCCAGGAACAACTTGCAAGCATTTCTTGAGTAAAAGATTACATCAGAAGTGAGGATCTACTTTCAAAGTAATAGTACTCAGCAGCCATGGGACACCAGAGTCTCATTCTGGAGATCCTTTAAGGAAGGGTGCTCTGGAAATACACATGAGACTGTTTTCCTGTGTTGTTTGTTTCTCTGGCAATGCTGTCAGCTCTGTGCTTGGTGGCGGGAGGGCAGAGCCAGCCGGAGAGTTGGTTGTGGTTTTCAGCCTCTGGTTGGGACAGTTCTAAGCAGGTGTAGTGAAACGCACGCCCTTAGACAACTCGTGTTTGTCATTCATTCATGTATCTACTTAAAAATTATTTTTAAAAATCTATATGCTAAGATTCCGTTTTGCTTAGTACAAATATCAGTAGGACATGGTGGGCAATAAAATTTGGAAGAGAGAGAAAACTACATAACTAAGTAAAATATACAGGTTTTAGGAGGCTGTATAAGAAACTGGAGACAGATTTGAGAGAATGGTTTTCACTCTAGAAGGAGTTCAGGCAAGTCTACAAAGTTGCTTTCTGAGATGGGAGTCAAAATAAACGGAGACAAGTGTTTGTATTCCCTATTTAACAATTACCACCAAGAACTGCCCATCTGAGCTCTTTTGGAAAATTTGCCACCTATGTTGAAGGCAACCCAATGTGTGCTACCTTAGGACGTTTGTGCCATTTGAATCAAAGGGTTTTTGTTCTGTTTTCCTTTGTTTCACTGAAATTTTATCATTTCTGTCATCCCCTATGTTGATATGTTTGTACATGGAAATTAAAGAACTTGCCAAAGGTCAGCAACGAACTGATGGTTCATAGCATTGAGCCAATCTATGGATATTTTTTTCTTTTATTGGCATGTTGCCTTTAATTAATTAATTTTAAATTAATTGCTTTTAAATTAATTAATTTAAAAACAAAGATGAATATTTTTAATGATAAAAGTACAATTCACAAAGAAGATAGACATTACAAATCATTAGAACCTAACAACAAAGAAACAAAGATACATAAAGCAAAAACCAGAAGAAATATAAGGGAAAAAAATAGCATATAATCACAGTGAGACATATTAACATTTCTCTGATAATATTTTATCAAGTTCAGGAAAAATAAGAATAGGAGCATCTTGAAGGATAATCTTACCTTTTGGGGGTGATGGACTTCTTTGAGAATGTGACTGCTCCACAGAAAGCTTCACAAATACACTGAACTTTACCTTGAACTTCAGGGAGGGGTCCTGGATCTCAGCTTAAGACCCCTGACTCTTAAGATCTTGCATTTCGAATGGTGCCCTTCAGTTGTCAGAGCTTCAAAAGTCTGAGTGGAGATGAAAATAATAGTAGATAGAGCAGCTAATCAAGAGATGTGTATTTCTTCATGCTCTCCATGAAGTTTCTAAGTAATATGGAAGAGCGAGCAGAGTGGATTGACTCCCTCTTCTAGCAAGAGCAGCAAGAGGCCTGGGTGCCTGCTTCTGAGACCAAGAGTACCTCTCCCTGTTTATGTTGCAGCATGAGGACCACAGAGACCCAGAAAGCCAGGCCAAATCAACAGATCGGTCATTTTCTTATCCATTAAAAGGGGAACTCTCAGCCAGGCAGAGATTTTCCCCACCTGTTATCCCAGATTATTCCTCTTTCCCATCCCCTTAAGCCGAAAGAAAATCTGAGTGTACAGAAATTATGCACGACATGCCTACAACTGTGAGAGAATACTGATTAGTTGGAATACCAGTCACAACCACAATCAGTTCTTTAGTACCTATCAGAGTAGGTAAAATTGAACCTTTAGTCCCAAACTCACCATACGATAAAACAGAGCAAGTTCACAGAGCAGTTTTTCCTGCTTTCAGGTGACTACCCCACACATGCATGCACACGCACATTTTATAAGAGATTACAATCCGTTTTATCTTTAGCATCCTTAACAAGACATTCACACTTCCATTTGTGTTGAATTTTGCCATCCCCTTTTCCTCTTTGTAGCAAGTGAATGGTACCCTCTCCCACCCAAACCCATAAAAAAGATATGTCTTCGCAGAACCTGTGAATGTGACTTATTTTGTGAAAGGGTTATTGCACATATAATTAAGGATCTTGAGGTGATCCTGTGTTATCCAGGTGGGTCCTAAAGCCTGTGCTGTGTCTTTATAAGAGACAGAAGAGAAGACCCACAGAGGAGAAGGCCATGTGAAGACTGATTCAGACACTGGAGTGCTGCGGCCACAAGCCAAGGAAACCTGGAGCCACCAGAAACTAAAAGAGGCAGGGAAAGATTTTCCCCTAGAGCCATTGGAGGGATCATGGGCCTGCTGACACTTTTATTTCAGACCCCTAGAGGCTCCAGATCTGTGACAGAACACATTTCTGTTACTTTAAGCCTCCAGGAGTGCAGTGATTTGTTATAGCAGCTGTAGGAAACTACTACACCATTGTGGTTCATAACCCAACATCTTGCTGATAGTGAGTGGCAATCAAATTCACTTTTGGGAGATTCTCTCCATCAAGGTAATTTCATTTGCTCTTTTACCCATTGATCCATAAGGCTTACCATGTCACTTTTACAATGCTAATGATCAGTGTTCTTGACTCTAACTCCAAGTGTCTGGATAGATACAGAATCCATTCTGCTGATTTTCAGGGTTGGCAGGCTCTTTTTCATGCACTTGCTGACCATTTTTTTTTCTTTCAAACTTTTATCATCTGCAGAACATGTCATGGCAAAGAGCCTGTATGTAGTTGACCAATTTTAGGTATATTTAAAGCACTGTTACAAGTTTTTAAATAATAAAACACTTAAAATATATCTTTTTTTTTTTTTTAAATGTGAACAGTAGAGCAATAGCATCTGTAATCTTTCCCCAAGTTATCTCCTGAAAGGCAGTCTGGTCATCTAGTTGCATGAGAGGTAGCTTGAGCCATAGGTCTGTCTGCAGCTTGGCAGTTTCTTTTCTTTCTCTTTGTTTCTTTTAATTTAGAAACACTGAATTCCCAATTATGCTATTGGGAATAGCAGCAGGTATTTGCTGGTTCATTCAGAGTCGTCAACATTCAGGTTAGCCACAGGCCCAGGAATTAAGGAGAATTTTATCACTGAAAATTGCTTTCAGATGTGTGTCAGAGACTACCCTGAAGAATATATATTGTTTCAAAGCTGGAAATTTGAAGTTTTGACCTGAGAGTTGAAGGCAAATGGTTTCCTAATCCACTCTGGTTGCTTATGGCTGTGGGAAGTATTTCTTCCAGTTCTGTTATAGTATTTGTTTATGGTTTTAAAAAGTCTCCAGAATCACTGATTTTTTTTTTCCTAGCAAATAATAAAAATAATGAAGTATCAGAAAGCCCTTAGCAGTTAGACATTTGCATTCCAGTTTGGGCTTATAAGAAAATCTAGTTTTAACTTAAAATCATGATATCTTAGTCCTGATTGTAGAATTGGTATGTTCTCAAACTGTAGAGTACATCATGAGCAGTTCAGAGATATAAAGCTCCCTGATTTTAGGTAAAATTTAAAAATACATCTGTTGGAAAATAAATTTTGAGAGGAGAACTTTTAAAATGTATTTATTTTTAATTGAAGGATAATTGCTTTTCAATAGTGTGTTGGTTTCTGCCATACATCAACATAAATCAGCCATTGGTATACATACGTGCCTGCTCTCTGGAACCTCCCTCCCACCTGCCTCCCCACCCCACCCCTCTAGGTTGTCACAGAGCTCCCTGGGCCACACTGGTACAGCAAATGCCCACTGGTATTGTTCTACATCTGGTAGTGTATATGTTTCCATGCTACTCTCTCCATTCACCCCTTTCTCCCCTTCCCCACCACCCCCTCCCCAGGTCCATAAGTCTGTTCTTTATGTCTGTGTCTCCATTGCTGACCTGTGAACAGGAAAGAAGAACATATTGAATCACTGAAATGGTGTTTCCGTTTGCTTCTGTGGATTTGTTCCCTTTGCCAGGTTGAGCTTGCAGTTTTGGTCACTGAAACTATGCCTTTCCCCACACCTCAGATGGGGGTGGCCTTTAGCCTGTTGGTCTGTAGCATGTGCAGAAGTGACTGTGGCCAACTCTGAGCATGGCCCTTGAGAGGTTTCGTGTGTTTCTGCTCATGCTTTTGTATTTCTTTGTTACCATGAGAACATGCCTGGGGTCATCTGCTGGAAGATGCCAGGCTCTAGGAACTGAGCCTCATTGCCCCAGTAGCCCCTGCTGATAGCCAACAAACCCTTAGATTTGTGTGGTCCCCACCAAATTCAACAGTACTGCCAAGAGAGTTCCGCAATGATTCTGACTTCACGAGCAATACATATACCAGTGCATGCCGCAAAGAGCTGGTGATTCTTAGTTACACGGGAAAACCGTAGCAATAGATAATCAACACAATAACCATCACAGCTCAGTGTAAAGAATCCGAGTGCCTGTGTTCCCCATTGCTTTTTCATACAGTACATCAGAGACTTTAAGTTGCTGTGAGTCAATTATATTTATAATTTTCATTATGTTCGCCAACATTTAATTAAGATTTGGAGGCAGACTTCTGGCCACCCACTATTCTTTGTGAATAAAACTGGCTGTCAATTGACACTTATTTAATAATTGACAATTATTTTACTCTTTCATTCTTAGTACACACATACTAAGTGCCCCATCAATATTCACCTTTTCCATTTATATCATAGCTCACAAAATAATTCTCAAGCTAACCCCCAAAGTCTCTTTTCCTGTAGTATTAGCTTTCAGTGTTGATTAGAAGAAAAGTCATCCCACGTTCTCCCTTGTATACACACATGCTAAATGTGTACGCTGTACATCAGCGGTCTTGTCTGACTGCAGGGTGGGGTATCTGTGAGCACATGTTTTATTTACTTCTTTGACAAACATTTATGTAGCAGGTACTCGGTGCCAGGCACTGTCCCAAGTGCTTTACGTTACTGATTTACTTCATCCTCTTAGAAGCTCTGAGGCTGTTACTGACCCTGTTTTATACACCAGGTCACTCAGGCTCAGGGAGGGTAGGGAACTTGTCCAAGGTCACAGGCAGGAAGTGGCAGAGTGGGGATGTGGACTGAAACAGTCTGACTCTGGAGTCTGTGTTTTTAATCACTGCACGTGATGGAAATTGCTCCTCATTATTTCACTGTTATAACGTGGCACCCACAGTGCCATCTGAAAAAGAAACTTCTCCAGTGGCTTGTTCTGCTTTCTTGCCAAACATGATATCAATCAATAAGTATTGAGCCGGCTTTTGAAGCTTATGGGCAATAGTATGGCTTATGTTTCTGTAGAGAATGGGCCTCTGTACTTTTGGTCTCTCAAATGCCTTAGCAGCGTCATTTGTAAATTTCTTGCTGAAAAGTATTATTTTGAGCTTGTTCTAGGAAAACTGTTGGTTTATCAGGAAGGTTGTTGTGTTTAAAAACAAGGAGAAGGCTCAAGTTGCTTTGTGACCCTAGAGGACAAAGTTTTTTAACAGACAGCATACTAGAGACCAGGGATAAATGGAGAAGGGATCTTGTAAATCTGTTTTTCAGATATCGAATACTAGGATTCACGCATTCCAATCTGTGAGATTGCATTTACATTCTTGTGATCATGTACATTTATGACATTATCCTGAGATGTATATTTTTAGTGCTATTTTTGTTACTTCTTTTGCATTTCAGTGTATCACTTTGGAGTTCGTGTGTGTGTGTGTGTGTGTGTGTGTGAATGGAGAGTAAAATGATGTATAAATGAGAGACAGCAAAGGGTCAAAGTTTAAGAACTCAAGCTAGATTTCCTGGGGTCATGTTTCAGATCAAACAGTTAAAAATTATGTGACCGTGAGCTGGATAGATAGGGTCTCTGTAACTCCGTTCTCTCCTCTATAGAATGGGGATAGAAATAAGAATACTGACCATGTGGGATCAATCTGAAGATTGAGTGTGTTCACTTGAAACAGTATCTGGTATATAATAAGTGGTTTGTAAACATCTAGCAAATAAAAATGAATGGATAGCAAGACTGAAAACTATAAATTTAACTATTATGAATAATAGCATGCAAATATAACGACGAACTGTTGCCTGTTAATTGAAAGTTAGCTATGACAAACTGACTCCATGTAATCTTAATAGTGCAGGCATAACTTTTAAGAATATAATGGTTACTGAGGACAGAATGGGATTTTTGTAAAAACCCTACTCAGCCCTATATTGCAAATTTGTGACACGTGTGTAAACAAACTGGCCTCCTCGCTGTTCCCACTGAAACCACTGAAACTACCAAGGGACACATTCAGGCCACTAGTGCTACATAACTTGTTACCCCAAAATTTAGCGACTTAAAACAACCTTTTTATTTTGCTCACAATTTTGTGGTTAAGGAGTTCAGGAAGGGCTCAGCTGGGCAATTCTTATTTGGAATCTCTCAAGCAGTTTCAACCAGCAGTTGAATGGGGCTGGGTCATCTGAAAAGCTCTACTGGGTTGCAATCCAAGATGGCTCTCTGGTGTGGCTGTCAAATGGGAGCTCAGCTGGGGCGGTCGACAAGAATGCCTGGACAGGGCCTCCCTAGCGTGGCAGTCTTAGGGGAGTTTGACATGTTCCATGGTGGCTGGCTTCCCCCAGAGTGGCATCCCAAGAGGAAGCCTGGGAAGTCACAGAGCATCACTTTTGTCGTGTTTAATTGGGTGAAGCTGTTATAAACCTGCCCAGATTCAAGGGAGGAGACATTGACCCCAAACTTCTCTACACAAGGAATCTTAAAACCACTGCAGACCACTGAACAGAATTCCAGTAGCTGTTGAAGACCTTTAGAACCATTCATCTGCAATGTACATAGCTAGATTATTCAATACCAGTTTACTTTTTTCTTAAAGCTCTAATGTGTAAATCTTTGAGCCGTTTGCAGAGATTTGCTCTGGGACTTTCATAACAGTAACAGCCCAAGGACAGGACAAAGAAAACTTGGAAATCAGCCAGAACTTTGAAAGCGTGAGGAGAATCCCATGAAATTCCTTGAAAGTCATTCATAGCAATGCTCTTCTCTCTCAGAGCTTGGAAATCTCACTATTCTGCAACCACGGGGCTTTTAAATAGCTCTCTTTATGGGCCAAGTCACATCGACTCAGCAGTGTCTAAGAGTCACTTTTCTTAAGGCTTGGAAAGTGAATCACTATTCCCTGGCCTTGCTGCTTCTCCAAGCAAATTTTGTACATGACTCTGGAAAAAAATCCCTTCTTCACACTCCATTCCATTTGTTCCCATTCACACATTGCCCAACCCTGCATGGTTGCACTTCCCAGGTGAAGAGATTCCCTGGCTCTGAGTCTTAAAGCACCCCTTGACCAGGCCATCCTTTTTAGGAGCAGGAAGGGACCTGATTCCCTGAGTCCCAGATATGAGGACAACACCCACATAAAACAAACTTGAAAGTAACTGCTCTAAGAGAAATTACTCTTAGATGAATCCAAATGGAAATAGGCCAAATCCACAGCTGGATGAATTCTGTTTTCAGGTTTAGAAATAGTTTGCTTTCTAAAAGTTGATATTGTCTATGGGACAAATATATTTAGTATCTCCCATTGCTACTCACTGGGGGCAACTTTAATACATTTACTTTAGGCCAAATAACAAAAAGCCACTAGTCCCTCAGATGAGGCATATATACTACATTCACTGTGGAGGTTCCTTGAGTCTCACAAAGCGAGGTTTGAGGAGTCACTAATAAGTTTGGCTCAGTTGTTTTTTTTCTTAAAGACCATTTCCCCCAGTTAAGAGCTTTCTGCCAGCACCCTGATCTTCCTGCCCTTTTCTAGCTCGTTTTCCATTCAAGTTGGGGTTCTTGGACTGAGTTATTTTCACATGCTCCCTGAGCCCTAGCCTGATGGGTTACTCTTCTGTGAAAGTGGAAGAGTCATGCGTGACTCTGCCACCCCCATGGACTATACAGTCCATGGAATTCTCCAGGCCAGCATACTGGAGTGGGTAGCCTTTCCATTCTCCAGGGGATCTTCCCACCCAGAGATTGAACCCATGTCTCCCAGGTGGGTTCTTTACCAACTGAACCACCAGGGAAGCCCAAGAATACTGGAGTCGGTAGCCTATCACTTCTCCAGTTGATCTTCCCAACCCAGGAATCAAACCGGGGTCTCCTGCATTACAGGCGGATTCTTGACGCGCTGAGCTACCAGGGCTGTGCCTATGTGAGGCAGGCAACTAAGAGGCAAGACTTGGGTCCTGGCCTCCTGGCCTCCCCCTTCTTAAGGAGTTTGGGTCCATCCCAGCTCATTTTTCAGGAACCCAGCCTTCTACAGCTTTCCTCACAGCATGTCCTTCCAGCCCTTTTCCTTTGGGTCAAGTTTTGAAAGTGCCCAAACTCCACAGGCCACAGCTTTGGATATGAATTTTGAGTCTTACTGGTTTTATGATCTTCTGGCCAATCACGGAGCTCTTTCATTAAAAACAAAGGAGATAAGAAGAGGCTAAGGCTTTCTTGCACATCAGCAAGCTCTTCAAAGCAACATTTCAAGAAGTGCTAATGACTCAGACCAGATGGAGTCCATATCCCTGAAAAAGACAAGAATGTCTAAAGAAGCAGGAAATGAAGAATGGTAAGATCTGTGTTTTTAGATTTTTCTAAATTCCACCCTTTTTTCAGATACCATCGGGTTTCATCCTGCCTTCTCTCCTCACCTGTCTACTCAAATTGACAACACCCTTCATCCTTTCAAAGAAAACTTAAGCCATATGGAAAACACCCTCAGACTTCAAACCTGGCATGGGATTCTCATACTCCTTTTATTACCAAAATGCTTTTAGTTCAAAGTAAATCTTTTATTTTTAAATTGTAAAAAAATACATAACATAGTATTTACCATTTTAACCATTTCTACCTGTCCAGTTCAGAGACATTAAGTACCTTTACGTTGTTATACATCCATCGTTACCATCCATCTCCAGAACTTTTTCCATCTTCCCAGACTGACACCCTGTACCCATTAAACCTCCCCAAATTCCTCCTGTGGGACCCTGGAAAAAATTGTTCTACTTTCTATCTCTAAGAATTTGACTACTCTAGGTACCCGCAAGAATGGGATCATACAGTGTTTGTCATTTTGTGACTGGCTTGTTTCACTTAGTTTAGAGTCAAGTTTCATTCACGTTGTATTGTGACAGAATTTCCTTCCTTTTTAAGACTAATAGTGTTCATTGAATATACATACTATATTTTCTTTATACAGTCCTTCATCAAGGGACATTTTGGTTGCTTCTACCTTTTGGCTGTTGTGAATAATGCTGATATGAACATGTGTGTATAAATATATCTTCAAGATTATGTTTTTTATTCTTTTGGGTATATCCCTAGAGTTGAAATTGCTGAATCATATGATGGTTCTCGTTTTAAGGTTTTGAGAAACTGTCATACTTTTTCCATAGTGGCTGTACCATTTTACACTCCTACCAACAATCCACAAGCATCCCAATTTTTCATATCCTCCTCAACAGTTGTAATCTTCTGTTTTTTGTTTGTTTGTTCCTTTAACCATAGTTATCTTAGTGGTATGAAGTAGTCCCTCATGGTTCTTATTTGCATTTATTTCCCTAATGATTAGTGATGCTGAGCATCTTTTCATGTGCTTATTGGCCATTTGTTGCGTCTTCTTTGAAGAAATGTCTATTCAAGTCCTCTGCCCATTTTACTTTGTCAAATATTTATTTGGCTGCCTTGGATCTTAACGGAGGCGTGAGGGCTCCTTGTTGCTGTGTAGGCTTCTCTCCAGTTGTGGTATGTGGGGTCCTAGCTCCACAGCCAGGGACCAAACCCACGCCCCCCGCACTGGAAGGCAGATTCTTAATCCCTGGACCACCACAAGTCCCCCTTTACCCATTTTAAGGTCAAGTTAGTTTTTTAAAATCCATGGATGGAGGAGCCTGGTGGGCTGCAGTCCATGGGGTCGCTGAGTCGGACACGACTGAGCGACTTCATTTTCGCTTTTCACTTTCATGCGTTGGAGAAGGAAATGGCAACCCACTCCAGTGTTCTTGCCTGGAGAGTCCCAGGGATGGGGGAGCCTGGTGGGCTGCCGTCTATGGGTCACACAGAGTCAGACACGACTGAAACGACTTAACAGCAGCAGCAGCAGCAGGAGTTTAATATATTGTGGATATAAACCCCTTATCCAGGGGTTATATGATTTACAGATTTTTTTTTTCCATTCCTTGAGTCAGTTTTTCACTCTGTTGATTGTGTCCTTTGATGTACAAAGTATTTAAATTTTCATGAAGTCCAATTAATCTGTTTTTTCCTTGTTGGCTGTGACTTTGGTGTCATAACCAAGAAATCATTGTTAAATCTAACGTCTTGAAGCTTTTCCCTATATTTTTTCCTAAGAGTTTTATAGTTTTAGTTCTTCCCTTTTTGTCTTTGATCCATTTTAAGTTAATGTTGATATAAGCTATATGGTGAGGGTCCAGTTTTACTCTTTCACACCTGGCTATTCAGTTTTCTCAATACAATCTGTTGAAAAGACTGTCCTTTCCCCACGAATGGTCTTGGCACCCTTGCTAAAAGATCATCTATAAGAGGATTTATTTCTGAATTCTTAGAGTAATTCTTGACTCATTGGATTGTGTTAATGAGCACAGCATTGCCTCCAGGCCCTTCAGAACAGAGTCTAGGTCCCAGGATGTCCTAGAAAGTTGATTCACCTCGTAATTAGTTCTTTGATTCATGAGCCATTTGGGGCAGGGCGGAGGAGGAGAGGACGAATCAGTTCTTTGTGTGTAAAAGATTTATACTGTATTTTCCAAGTGAATGAATTTAACACGGGCCCTGAAAATACTAGTAGACTGTGGTAGTAGGGAGTGTAATGAACAAGCCATTATGTGCTGAGTGTTAGAAAATGGGAAACATAGACTGCCTTCATACTGTGTAGCAACTTGGAGTTCAGGAAAGCTTCTTTGACCAAGTGAAGTTCAGTCTTAAAAATGAAGGACAATAGGAGTTACTTTGATGACCCATTGGAAAAAGATGTTTTAGGTAAGGTAACAGTATGTTATTGAGTCTCTTCTGATCTTCTGAATATGCTTTGAGAAACCAAGAACCACAGAGAATTAAAAAGATGTTTCCTTACATGTCTCCTTCCCTAGACTTGATGTTCTTTGAGTCAGGACTGTGTAATGTCCACTGCCGTATCTTTAGAATCTAGCGTTGAAGCAGCTGCCCAGAGTGGGAGTTCAGTACATGCTTATTTTATCAGCTCAGTGAATGCTGAGCATGGATCTATGACTTCTGACAGTTTCTAAGCCAGACATCACCATCAAATGAAACATTCTCCTGTGTGGAGCCTCAGATTTTGTCCTCATAGCTACCTTGTGACGTAAGCATTGTTATCCAGTTTAGAGAAGAAAACTGAGGCTCATATAAAGCAGTTTGTCCAAGATCACATAGCTAGTGAGTAAAGGAGTCAAGATTTGAATCCAGGTCTGACTGGAAATTACTTTGTGCTGCTTTATTTTGTATGTGCCTGGGTAATTCAGAATTTGTAGGGAAACCAGCTTCCTTTGAGGGTCTAGAAACCGTATGAGGAGCTTGACAGGTGTTCTGATAATAGCTAGCTTTTATTGAGCACTTCCTATATACTGGGCTTTTCCAAACACTTTGACTTTTCTGATTGAGTTCTCACAACAGCCCTATAAGGTAGAGACTAAAATTATCACCATTTTACAAATGAGAAAAATTGAGACACAAGGAGCCAGGATCAGACCTGGGCAGACTGGCTGGTAGATTGAGCGTCACCTCTGATGTCTCAGTGTCACTGGGGAGCAGTTACTATTTTCTTTATTATCAAGAGGAAGAAACGCAGAGGGGTTGATACTATCTTTGCTCTTGGTTTTAAATCATTTGTATTATTTAGATTAATTTCTTCTTTCTCCCTTGTCAGCCCCTCTTCTGCCTCCAGATAATCAGAAAACCCACTTATGAGGGGGTTGAATCGCTAAGAAATTCTTTCTCTCGGGCAGAGGCTGAGTCATTTAAACCACCAATCCTTCTCCAAGGTCTTAGTTGTTTGATGTTCTTTCTGCCTTTGCAGGGTTGATTAAGAGCCTAGCCAAAAGAGAAGCTTCAGAGCGTCTAAGTTCTGAAAGGGTCCCGTGACCCCAGGCACCCCAGCGGCTGGGTCAGACTTGGTGACCATGATTTATAGAGCAATAAACAAAGCCTTTCCAAACCACGTTTCTCCTCCTTTAAAGGAGCAAGCAGTGAACGCTTTGAGTATAAAGCCTACTTTTCGTAAAACATTTTTGTTATTGAGGAAAGCCTTAGTATTGAGCAAGGGGTGGTGGGGGATTAGTGAGAGTGAGGGATAACGTGAAGAAATTAGACGGAAAGACTGAGAATCCTCTCAGGCACAGACACCACACATCCTGACTTAGGTGGTTGAAACCCAAATGCTTTTCATGTTCATTTTGTACCCCTACAAACCACATTTGCGGACAGTGACTTCTGGCTCATGTGTTCCCCAAAGGAGAAAATTACACATGTGGGAAACGAGTTTCTCCTCCCCTTTGCTTTCCTCCCTGCTCTGCCGCACCCCCCTCCCCACCCCCACCACAATTCAATGCTATCTCCACCCTCCCCTCCCCTTGCACCAAAAAAAAAAAAAAAAAAAACCACCAAACTTTTTAGAGCTACATGATGCAATGTAATTTTTTTTTTTCTGGACAGTGAAGCAACAGTTGTTTCTCTCTCAACTAATTTTTGTTCCAAGACCTCACAAGGCGTGAGGAGAATAACTTCCTGAGTAAAGAAAGCATTGAGTGCCTGCATCTAAAGATACACAAATCCAAGAACTTAATGGGAGGAGGGAGGAGACTAGAGGGAATGAAAACAGAAGTAAGTCATTGCTGCTGCAGAGAAATTAGAAACCAAGACCTTTGTTTTGCTTTCTTTATTCCTTTATTCCTTTCTTTCTTTCTTTCTTTCTTTCTTTCACTGTCCCCTCTGTCTATAAAAAACCATATGGACTTAAGTTCAGCTTTCTCCAGCTGGGGAAAAAAAAATTCTAAAACATGCTTTCCTTTTCTTTTAAAGATCTAGGTCACTGATTGTGGAAGTTGGGATATGGAAGATTCTTAGGAAATGTTGCTCCAATAAATTCTAGTCTGACTTATTGGGTTGTTGAATTATAAATTCTATTAAGGCATATTTTCCTCTGCTTTTCAACTTCAGCAAGTTTTCCCAGTGTACAATGCTCAGATTACACACAAGTGAGCACTAAAGTGGAGACGGCGGGAGGAGGGTAGATAAGAATTAGGAGTCACATCCAGAAAATTCCTAGAGCCATGAACCTTAGGGGCACACAATTAGCAGGCTTCCCGGGAAGGTTATACATCATGCCCAGGACTTTACATTAAAATGACTTTTTACTTGAGTCATTTGTTAGTCCATTACCAGTTCTCATATCAGATTGCATTTCATCTTGTATTAAATCAAGGTAATCTGGCATGTAAAAATAGTCTCCTTCATTTCACTTTCAGCTCTGGGCAAGACTGGAGATTCCACACATTTTGCCTCACTCTCCTCCATGAGGCACGCAGAAGCACAGCATTTTGCCGAAAGTGCTCATCGTTGATTGAATCCCAGATTCTCCCACGAGACATGCAATGCACAAATGAAGGCCGAACTGTGTGTACTAAAATGCTGCTTTTTCTCTTTAGGGTTCCACTCGTTCTCCTTCTGCTACAGTCCTAAAAGGACCTGAAATGGGGTGACTCTTATTGCCAATCCTGCGATCATTACTGATCTCCCGAAACAGAGGAGAGACCCAGAACTAATTACAAAGGAGCAGAGGCAACCTACGTAAGAAAGCCCGGTCCTTACACTTTGAAGCCAACTAGATCTTCCTTATACGATGACTAGCTCCATTTCCAAGCAGCCTGTCCTTTTATGGGGACGCAGGGGAGGGCTGGTTAATTACCAAGACTTCACTGGTAGGAAAACTGAGCCTCCACATAATTCACTCTATTTATTGCACGAAGGTACTGTTAGGTTTTTGTGCCACCCGGGACAGGAACGGCTCCAGTGTTGGAGTGAAATCCTGCCCTTCACAGGCCAGGACCACATCAATTACGTTCTAACGCTCTTCCCCGGTACCCCTGTGTTTCCAAACGCTTAATGCACCTATGAGTAAATGATTTCTTTCCACTACTTCTTAAAGTGCCAGAAGGCAAGAGAAATTTAAACAGACCTAAGATCAACACTGTGAGTTTACTTGGCTTCCCCATCTAGCAACACTGCCATAAATTTCTTCAGCTTCTTAGTTGGGAATTTAAAGGGCCTATAGTCTTGGCAAAGTTTATATAACAATGTTTCTTCTATATGGATTATAAACTTGCAAAATCCCAAGCAGTGGTGGGGTATCATGTTTGGTCAGTGGGTCAACCTGAGAAGTCAACAGAAAAACTCAATACCATGTCCAGTCAAACCCTCTTTTCTGGGTTTGGCCTGGTGAGTGGAAACAGCTTGGTTGGCTCCCTCTCTGACAGGGTCAGAAGCTGGGTCTTGTGGGCTTTTCTTTCTTCTTTTTTCATTTGAGGCCTTACTATCCTCAAGGTCTGTCTTCTGGGGCCCTTGCAAAGCCAGGGTCCCTAAGCAACACTCTAGCTGGCAGAGCCCTTGAAGAATGTTCCAGAGGGACATTATAAACTCCAGCTTGGTGAAGTTTTCTCGGACAGCTACTCCTTAGAGTGCAGAAATGCACAGAGGGCAGGAATCAGTGCTGGTTTGTGCTGAGGGTGGCCCTGGGAGGCCTGGGGTTCATCAACCAGTCAAGTGTGCTTGATTCTATCAAAGGAGGCTTTGTGATAAGGAGACGCCCCTCCTTCTCTGCCCAACTATGTTTTTCCTCTTCAGAATGACCTGCTGTGGAGTTATATGTGCCTCTTTTCCCAGGTACATGGTGGTTGGCATGGAACATTCTCCCACAGGGCTATGGGGGGAATCTCATGAGCAACTTGGCTCCAAGGGGACTGCCAGTGCCCCTCACTAAAACCAAAGAGTTTCCTTGGTGAGAACTGGTCTCCTCCAAATGAAACTCTTCCCTCAAAACAAGTATCAGGTTTTTTGCCTCTTCTGGGGTCACTCAGTAGAACCAGAAATCTCAACATTGGACATGACTTCTCATATGCAAAAAACAGTGTGTTAGGAGCTGAAGACCAAATGTGGTGTAAAAACTGCCCAGCAATTGATTAGCTCCAGTGAGCATGTGTCAGAGAGATGTATGCATGTATAGGAAACCTTTATCTTTCCCTGCTGCCCAGGAAAGTGCAAAACTGTGGGACTTTCCTCTGACTTTGGAAGGACATTTCAGTTTCACTCTTAGTTAGAAAAACTGTGAAAATTGTTCTTGTATCTCTAATTCACCATCCAAAGTGGGCCAGAAAATAAGTTTGCAAACTGCAAGATTTGACCAGAAAGAAGAGGAGGGAAGGCTAAGAAATTCTTGGGTTGGAGAGCAGAAGGAGGCTAACTTTACATTTTACCAAGATTATTAGAAGGAAACTAAAATATAAAGATATGGAAATGATGCTGAAAACCATTTGGAAGTCACTGATGTACAGTATTTAGCCAGAATGAGGCAAATCAGGGGACAAATGACAGACATCGAGATAATGCCTGGTCACACAAGTGTTTCTGGTTTGTTCTCTTATAATTCAAGGCCCAGGCAGTATTCTATTAAACAAAGGCTTCTATTGAAAATTGATTCAAGGATATACCCTTTATGTCTATGCACCATCAACCTATACAACTCATCACCCAGAGGTATCAATTTGGTCCAAGCGGAGTAGAAAAACTTACCAGTTGGTAGTGCAGTTTAGATTGGTAATTTTTAAACTTTTTTTTAAACAATGGACTTAAAAAATGAAACCTTAAAATCCCAATATATAGAACAGATAAAAGTGAAAATGTTTTATTTGGAGGAGGACCCACCAGTCTTCTTTTTGTCCCTTGAAACACCTGTGGCTTTCCTAGGAAAGAGTGTGAAAATGTGCATTTTAGGTAACTGTTTTCAAAGCATAATCAGTAGGCAAGCACTGAACCTTAACAAGTGTATTCCCCAGGGGCCATGGCTGGTGAAGCTTATAGCCCCAGCATTTCTGAATATGAAGTTTCTCAGCTTAGTTTTGCCATGAATGATGGTTGTTAGGGATCAAATTAATGCTGCTTGCTGGCATCATTTTCCACTTGCCTCCTCTGAGTATGAAAACCATAGTGTATCCGTCCTCTTGAGTCTCTGCTGAGCTGAGAATACTTGTTTACAGTCACTCTCTAATTCCAGAATTTGCTGGTGTTTAGAAGTAACTGGTCTGAAAGGCATCAGAAAAACAGATTTCATCACAATTTTGCCTATTGAAAAGGTCAATAGTAATTTTCTATCATTGCACTTGCAGAAATATTCTCACCAAAAATTCACGTAGCTCTCCAGAGACTGTTAGCAAAAGAGGACATTGAAGCTTATTTTCTGACTTCCTGCCTGCACTACCCCTTCCTAGGGATGCATGTCTATCTTCCTAATTTGCAATGTGATTAAAATGGATTGATTTTCAAATCAGATACCTCTGCCCTATGTCAAGCCTTGGTTGTGTATGTGATGCCTTACTCACCCTACCTTCTGTTCCATTTGTGAAGCCAGTACTTCTGGAAGCCAAGTTCCTGAGGATTTTGAAGATACGGTGTTAGCCCTGGAATTGGGTTAACTGGGAGTGAAATAAACAGATTAGCAGAGGAGGTTCAAATCTTATTTAAAGGTCTGTAAGTTTAGCATGGATATTCACTTCCAAATAAATTTGGAATTAATTTTACTTCTCTAAAAGTAGGTAGATATGGTTGACTCTGCCTTAGAGAGTTGCACAATGCTTTCATGTTTTGAGTTTTGTCAATTGAGCAAGAATTGACTATTAAGCTATGAATGAAGTTCCATTTTATATGGAGATCAAAATCAGTATTATTTAAGGCAAGAAATGTGTATAGTCCAGTTATCCTTGAAAACTCCTTAAAATGCGTGTAAAGTACAGTAATATGTATGTATAAAAGTTTCATTGTATAGTAAAGCAATATATAATAAATATTCCATGTGCAAGAAATAATTTTATAATATTTTGAATCGCACAGAAAGGCAGACCCGCCTGAGTATGTGTGGCTGCGCTGTTCTAAGTTAACTGAGTGTGTGTATGGCCCCTCGCAGGCATCGTGTGTGTGGGCCACACAGGCATTGGGGCACACGCTGAATAATTCCTCTGTATTCACCGACCACCACTCCCAGACTTTGTTTATCCATCACCCGGTCCTGTTTTTTATGGTTCCATTTCTTTTCAGTATCTCATAGCTTCTTGGCATCTGATTTACTTTCTTTGAGATGAAGCATGAGAGGATTGACGTTTCTTATTTAGATTAGTTGTTAACTTTATAATACAGTCTTCTGATATGAAGAACTAGTGTGATACAGAGAGTCAGAAATCTGCCTTATAAAAGAAAGAGGAACACATGTTTGGACCAAACCAATTTCCAGGGCTTTCTCCCTGGTATGTTGAGTGTTGGTCAGGGAGGGAGATGTCATGCTTTCCACACTTATTGGATTTAGATGTGATGAAAAATCATAGTGTTGAAAAATAGTCCGACTACCAACCATTCTCCTAATATGCCAATTAAGAATTATTTAAAATCTCAAGTGAGCTTTTCCCTCTTGGATCCCTAGGGCAGACCATTTGAATGACCTACATATACACTGCCGAATGCTCTTGTTGCCTCTTGGAGCTAATCTCCCCATGTTTCTGTTGCTCGGAAAGAAATAGTTGAAATATCTTTCGTTTAAATTATTTTGTAGCCTAAGAGGTACATTCACTCACTTTCTTATTTGATCTTCACCTTGACTCTGTGCAATTCGTCATGAGATAGAGCAGTGTCATTCATCCCCACTTTACACATGAGAAAACAGAGTCTGGGAAAGATAGCTCTCCTAATGCTAGTGAGTGGCAGGGCTGAGACTGGAACCCCAGCCTTAGGGTGACTTTCCACTCACCAGGGAAACCTTATACATATGATTTTACTAAAAGTTTTCTTGGCCTATCTTCCGTTCAGTATGTTGTTGCTGTTTATGTGGGCAATAGGGAGAATATTTGTTTCACACTACACTGGGCTCCATTCCCGACACTTAATTTCTGTCTTCATCTGACAGCCAAAATGCAGTCTAGTCAATTGTGATATTTGATCAGTGATTTTAAGGGCAGATTCAGTCACTTAAAGGTTTCCTTTTTCTTTCCTTCTCCTGCGCGGGATTAGGGATTCAGAAGGCCTTACTCTCAACACATCATCTCAGTTGACTTGAGAGAGTCTTCCTTGGCAATAGGGTGTCTGGGGTAAGTTTAGGGGGGTGCATAAGATTGTGGAGGTGAAAAGTGCTTGGGCCTTATGCCTTCTGGCTTCTGCTAAGAGGTGCTGTGTATTTTGATTCTTAGCTGGTCTTTTTAGTTGGCATCTGCTAACTTGAATGATGCCTCATTAGAGCCCTGGCTGGGAGCCCCAGGCGGCATCTCCTTCTACAGTGGCTGCTTACTGGCCTCAGGACCTCCTGAGCACATCTTCTCTCTTCCCTCTCTTTCCACTGCTGTATGCCGTTAGCTTGCTTTCCAGAGGCATGGTGACAAAGGAATTCTAAGGGGCTTGGCCACCTGTCAGTTTCTATGGAAAATAGGCCCATTTCACTATCCCTCATTACCCACCCCCATCCTGGGCCAAGTATCCACCCCCATCTTATGGCCACCCAGAAATCTCAGCTCTGTTTTGCCCAGGATCACTATTTTGGGTTAGGGTGAGGAGTAGAACCCCAGAGAGATGAGTTAGGTCTGATTCTCATCACTTCCTCTGTCAGACTCAAGGACAAGCAGCTTTGGAATTTAAAAACTCATGATCTGCCCCCTTGTTCACCCATTCCCTCTGAAATTGGCCTCCAGTGGAGACCATATGGCTAATAGCCCTAATGGGAGACACTCACAGGGTCACAGGGCTAAAATAAATGCAAAGGAAAAAACCTTGCATAGTTAATATATCAAATTATTACCCCACCACACTAAAGAGTATGTAGGGATTTGATACATAGCTATTAAATAGAAAACATATATGATCACATAACTTTAGTTCTCTTCTCCAAAAGGCAAAGACAAATGGTCCATCAGAAGGTCTATAAAGTTACAGCTGAAACAGTCTTGCAAATCATATGTGCCCAAGGAACCATTAAAATGTGCATCATTTTAAAGAGCAATGTAAAAGCGGAACTCTCAGAGGTGAATTTCACATTTGGCGAAACATCAGTATTATAAGTTGTAAAGTGAACAATTGCAATGTTTAAGCTTCCTGGTAATCGTTTTTGCTATAGCAGTGTTTAACAATTGTTAGGAGCTCGTTAACCATTACAGTGGGTTTTTAAAGTTCTCTTTCCCCATACTTAGAGGTAAAAATTTATAATTTATGTATCACTAAAAAAAAATGCAGAATGGCATCTTTGAGGCATGATGATTGATGCAAAATTGAATCAAATAAATGTAGTTTATGGCTATCTTCCAGCAAGTGCTTTCCATGCTAAAGAGTTCCATACAATAGATTTCCATTTTAAAAATCACATCAATTTTTGCTTAGAGCATTTCTGAAAACAGGTACAGCCACTTCCAATCAGCTGCCAGGTGATAATTTAAGATTCTCTTTCCATTAAGTTGTAAAAGTTCAACCAGTGTGTAGCAGAGCCTCACTGCATTGGTGTCTTAATCTGGAAATCACTGTTTCCAGGACTGCCAAGGATTGTGCCATCAGTTGCTGTGGGATGGGGAAAAAAAAAAAAAAAACCCAGAACTTTTCCTGGAGTTGGGAGCCGCATCATTTGGAGAAGATCAGTAGGTCTTGGGCCAAGCTCCCTTCCATGACTGCATGTTTGGAACAGGAAGCTTCCCTGTGCTGGAGAATTGATTGATTGCTTGATATTTATTGAAGACCCGTGGTGGGTTCAGTTCTCAGTATATATGAACACGTCCATAGTTTTCTTTCTCGACCAGGAACACGATGCCTCAAGACACTGCATTAAGCACTTCCCAGCCCAGAACAACACTGCCTGGAGTCATTTCTATATCCTTTCAGGATGGATATAAACAAAATTAAGTAAACCTAGTTTTAGCAGAAGTTACGTGCCCTTCCTCTGCTGACCCCCAGTATTTCCCAGTACTGAGTCCAAACTCTGACTGGATTTAACGTGGCCTTCCATCCTCAGTAAAGTCTGTGGGGAGCCAGTCCCTCTTGATCCTCTTTGGTAACCAATGGTGTATCTAGAGCAAAGGTCACCTGGAATTGGGAGGATTCTTACCATTTCTATCACGGGCAGGGATAAAAGCCCTAGCCTTGGCAAACCGAGTGCATGGTCTGTGCTTCCAAAAAGACTGCCCAGGAGGATTGCTCTCCTCTGGGCTAGATGATTTCATTAATTGGTGTCTAACTCATAAGTCTGAGTTATTTATTGTAAAACCAAATAGGGACCATATGACTTTGAAGATCTGATCAGACCCAGGCTGTGTGGGCCAGACACTGAGCAGATCAAGCCGCCCAGCATTAATCTGTCACAGTCCATTTTTCACTTGCTAAATCAGCTTTATGCAAATATTCCCCTAGCAGGGCTCACCTCTTCAGAAACTCGTCTTCCTCATCTCTGACATCTGTGGATGCTTTAGGGATACGGGCGTATGAAATTAAGTCTTTAGACATACACGAAGCTAAGAGTGGAAAGAGATATTACCCAGCATCTTGCTTAAGCCCCAACTTAGCATATGGTGAAGTTGAGGTGAAATGACTTGTCCAAGATCACAGGGCCAAAATGACACCAAAAGGAGAAAATTGTTATTACATAGATTCTGCCTCAGCAGTGCTAGAAAGAACCCAAAGTCTTATCTAGCCTTTGAAAGACATCCTTCTGTTCCCAGAAGCTTGCCACATCCCTTCCCGCAAACCCACATTATTTAATAGGTTATTAAAGCGAAATGGGCTTCCATAGTGGCTCAGATGGTAAAGAGTCTGCCTGCAATGCAAGAGATCTGTGTTCGATTCCTGGATCAAGAAGATCCTCTGGAGAAGGAAATGGCAACCCACTGCAGTATTCATGCCTGGAGAATTCCATGGACAGAGGAATCTGGGAGATACATGGGGTCGCAAAATATAATATAAACAAATGAACTAGCAAACAAAAAGTAATATATATTTTAGAAAATTCCTTCTCTTCTGCTCAGAAATAACTATCGTTACTTTTTTTTGACAGTTGAATTGTATTATTTTTTCATGTATGGTTGTTTATTCGTTTGTTTCGGCTGCACTGGGTCTTTGCGGTCGTGTGGGCTCTTCGTCAGCGCTGTGCGTGGTCTTGTTTTAGTTGTGACATGCGGGAGCTTCTCCAGTTGAAGAGCAGGCAGTCTAGAGTGTGCAGGCTCAGTAGCTGCGGCGTGCAGGCTTAGATGCACTGCAGCCTGTGGGATCTTAGTTCCTCAACTAGGGATCAAACCTGTGTCCCCCTGCATTGGAAGGTGGGTTCTTCACCACCGGACTACTGGGAAAGTCCCAACTATTAACGTTTATATGGATGCATACATTTCCACTCTCTTTTTAACCTGGGCATACAAGGCATATGACTTTTTATAAAATTTTAATCTTGTTAAAATTGGTGAAAGTAACAGAATTAGTCTTAAGACATCTTGTTTTCATCCAACAAGCAGATAATAAGACTTTGCTGGGATGACTCGCAGAACCGAGAAAAGTGCTTTAGTCATGATTACAGTTTCATATAGTGAAAGGGTACAAGTCAGAATCAGAAAGAAAAGTCACGCAGGATGAGGTCTGGGAGGTTCCCACACACAAAGCTTCTGTACTCTCAGTGAGCCTCACCCTCCTGGCTCACTGATTTAGGACAGCCAGGGACACTCAGTCAGCTTCAGTGTCCAGACTTTTTATTGGGGTTCTGTTATGCAGGTATGAATGAGTGAATCATTGTCCACACAGGCCACTTTCCAGTCCCCATCCTCATAGATGATGCTGATATCACATGGCTCAAAGTCCCAACCCTTGAATCCCATGGTTGGTCTCTCGGGCATCACCAGCCCCATCCTGAGGGACCCCATTGGCATAAATGGGGGTGTGATGGGGGAGGGGAGTACTTCTCTCCCCCACCTAAATCATTTCCTTTTCTAAACTGGTCACCTGGAAGCCCTCACGTTGAACATGTGGTAGGGAGAAAACTTTCCTGTAGTTTCACTCCTGACATGCTGCTGTTTTTGTTTCCTTCCTAGTTTCAGCGATTGGCTCTCTTACCTTTCAAGCTACTAACAAGGGAAAAAACATATATGTTTTACAAAAGGGTGGTACAGGGTACTTGATGGAGTGGAGTGGGATGTTGGGAGCACCAAGAAACACAAACTCCTATCTCTAGAATCAGACTCACTGGCAGGTCCTGGAGTTTTCCATTCTTGTTGTCTAGCACTCCCTCTAGTGACACCAAAATTCTCTAAGGTTACAATTGGACACAGTAGAAAATGACAAGCATCTTTAGAGAGTCTTAAGGTGCTACACTTAATGGCAAATAGGTGGGGAAACAATGGAAACAGTGACAGACTTCATTTTGGGGGGCTCCAAAATCACGGCAGGTGGTGACTGCAGCCATGAAATTAAAAGATGCTTGCTCCTTGGAAGAAAAGTTATCACCAACCTAGACAGCATATTAAAAGGCAAAGACATTACTTTGCCAACAAAGGTCCATCTAGTCAAAGCTATGGTTTTACCAGTAGTCATGTATGGATGTGAGAGTTGGACTATAAAGAAAGCTGAGTGCTAAAGAATTGATACTTTTGAACTGTCATGTTGGAAAAGACTCTTGAGAGTCCCTTGGACAGCAAGAAGATCCAACCAGTCCATCCTAAAGGAAATCAGTCCTGAATATTCATTGGAAGGACTGATGTTGAAGCTGAAACCCCAATACTTTGACCACCTATGTGAAGAACTGACTCATTTGAAAAGACCCTGATGCTGGGAATGATTGAAGTCAGGAGGAGAAAGGGACAACAGAGGATGAGATGGTTGGATGGCATCACCAACTCAATGGACATGAGTTTGAGTAAGCTCCCAGAATTGGTGATGGACAGGGAAGCCAGGTGTGCTGCAGTCTATGGAGTCTCAAAGAGTCGGACCTGACTGAGTGACTGAACTGAACTGAACTGAAGGTGCTACATGGTTAGAGAGAGGAGTGATTGCTTCCATTTGGAACTAACATTTGACCTGGGACTTGAGGATGATTACAGTTGGGAAATGTTGAAAGTAGAATGAGAAAGGATCACATTAGCTAAGACCTAGAAGGAAAGAAAATTAGGCCAACAAAGAGTTAATCAATGTGACTAAAATTTTTGAGTTCCTAGAGAACTCAAAGTTCCTAGTGTTCCTTCCCTGGTGACTCAGATGGTAAAGAATCTGCCTACAATGCAGGAGACCTGGGTTCGATCCCAGGGTTAGGAAGATCCCCTGGAGAAGGGAATGGCAGCCCGCTCCAGTATTCTTGTCTGGAGAATTCCATGGACAGAGAGAGGAGCCTATTGGGCTACAGTCCATCGGGTCATAAACAGTCAGACACGACTGAGCGACTAACGGACACAGAGAAGAATTATGAAGGATAAGTCCAAAATTTTTCCAGATTGCAAGGCCCATGGAAGGCCAGGCCAAGGACAACGGGAAGTCAATAATCTGTGTTCTGTTCTGAGATTTAGTGCTTTGTCTTTTCACTTCTGAGAATCACAGGCTAGACTGTTTATCCCCCATCCAGTGAGCAGGAACATATGTAACTGTCCTGGGTACATGGATGTTTATCCAGCGATCCCAGAACTCTTTAGGAAAGAAAGTACGATTTGATTATGGACTGCCTTTGGATCTATGCTTTGGGTCTGCCTCTAGGCCTCCTTCACTTGTGTATGGGAAAAAGTTAAATAAAAAAGGGGCACTGATAACATTTGGCCATGCCCAAAGGCTGACTTGAACATGAAAAACAAGGTTTCACAGACTTAACTCAAAATACCTCTCGTGTCTGTGCAAAGAAAAAGTGGCCAACTTAATTCTGTTTTGATTTTCCCTGATGTGTGACTTGATCTGTGGGCTGGATTTCCAGAGCTCTGGTTGTGCCAAACTCGATTTGTGTTTAAGGCATACTCATGACCAAATATGGATCGCTCATGTTTTGTGTGGACCATGTGTCTGGGTCCAGCTATCCCATCCAGGACAGAGCCCTGGCCAGGGCTCGAACAGACACAACATAGACCGGCATTATGTGATGCATAAACAATTTTGCCTGAAATGACAGCATGTGAATAGCTCAGCTGGTAGATTTGTGAGCAGGAAGTATGATGTAGCCTGTGAATGGCTGCTGCTAAAAATCGCATTCTGAGTTTTCCCTGCCAGCTTTAATCTCAGACTCCAAGGCAAGGACAAGGAGGTACTTAACTTCTCTTTGGAGCTTCTAAATTCCAGTGTCTTCTAGAGAGAGACTGATAAAGAATTGTGTGATAGAAAAGAGATTTTTAAAATGTAGATCTAGAAAAGAAATAAGGAAGGAAGGAGGGAGAGAAGGAGGAAAGAAGAGAAGAGAAAAAGAGACTCGGGAGGAAGTAGAATGTTGGGGTGAAGGGGGAGGAGGAGACTAAAGCAGAACAAGAAAGGACATAGGCAGGAGCAGGATGGAGGAAAATCCCGACAGACAGGAGCTGCCATTTGGTAGAGTCAGACAAGGCTCCCCACCTGGTGTATGTGGAATCCATCCCCTAGTGTCTGTTTCAGGGGAACTTTGGAGAACTCACACATTCCATGGCATTGAGAGAGGCTGGCTGGCTGGATTGTCTTCCTACCCACTCCCTAGTATGGTTATGCTTAAGTTATTCCAGTCTAGTGGGACATCTGCCAGTGTTGATTTAAGAGGATCAACACCCGACACCATGTTAAGTCTGGGTGTTTGTATTGGGTTTAAATGCACGGCTTCTTGAACAAGAATCTGCGCATCTACTTCAAGATGCTGCTGGCCTGGGTATAGCTCACCTCCACAACTCCCAAGGAAATTAGTCAGGGAGAGTCAGTATCTGTTTATTGACAGGATGAGAGAGAAAGAGAGAGGGAAGGGGAGAGAGTGACTATGTGTGTGCAATTTGGAATATTTCTTGTTTCCCTAAGCCATGCCTCCCCCGTCAAAAGTGTATCGTATGTAGTAGCTGTCTGATAAATACTTGTTGTGTGAGTGAAACTCTGGTCTCAGGAAGAGCTTAGTGTGCCCACTAAGGTTCACACTGATGTATGCATTTTAGCAAACATTACTGGGCACTTTGTGCCAGGCAGTGCTCAGGAGTAAAAAATCTCTGCTTTCATAGAATCACACTCTAGCTAGCTTGGACTCAGGGTATCTACTTGGTGACCTTTTTCTGCCCCCATTATTTATTTATATAGACTCTTTTAGTACACTGAGAATCTCCCCAAATTTCATGTTTAAAATTTCTTTAAATTATTCCAAGTTTCACTATACCATGGATCCTTGTAAGGATTAAGGGCGATAGAGTGAGTAAAGTATCTTACACCAAGTTTGTGCTTAGTAAATATTAGTTCTCTTTCATTTTCAGAGGAAAAAGTCAAGTATCAACTCAGATCTCTCAGTGATTAGGGCTAATGATGGGCCCCACTTACTGTGCAATGTTAACCTCTCTCAAACTTACTTTTCTCATCTCTAAAGGAAAAGATTAAAGGAAGGCAACCCAGAAAGTCCTTTGCACAATGACTCATCATCGTATGAATCCTAAGATACTGCTCCTCCCTCAGGCCTGATTCCATCCCAGTGTGGGCTAGTCCCAAATGGGCTAGTCATCTGGATGAGAAATATGTGGACAGGCTGGAACTCTGGACTGAGCTTATCAAGAAGAAATTGAACAGAATGGATTCTAAAATCTGCCCTTAGATTAAAAGTAATTATTTAAGTTCCAGCTGGGGCTGAGACTTGGCAGTGGTAAGAAGGTCTAGGAGTGTTGGTTGATTAAAGTCTGTGGTCCTAGGATGAGGCCCGGCCACTAACATAATTAGAGGGATCCTAGGCTTCATTTACAGATGATGATTCCAGAAGAAATTTAAGTTGTATCCCCCTAAATTATTATGTAAATTATTGTGCTCAGTTCTGAAAAAACATGAACAACCCAGGGATTGCAAGCCAGGGGGTACAGGATCTAGAACCCCACTCTTCTGGAAGAGAGTGGAGCATATTGATTAAAAGCATGGGCTTTGAGACCAGATAAACTTAAATCCTAGCCGGGATGTCCCTCTTACTTAACGAGTCATCCTGAACACGTTACTTAACTTCTCTAGTTTCTTCTTCTATAAAATGGATATTAAGTGAGATAATGCATTGTATTTATTAAGGTAAGACCTACTGCTGGAACAGAAAAAAGCTCTTGACTTCTCAGTGACCCAGTTAGAATTGGAATTTATTTCTTGCCCTATCACAATCCAATGTGTATGCTCCTCAGATGGCCTTCCATGACATCATTTGGGGACTCAAGATCCTTCTGTCTTATGGCTGTACCTGCAAATGAGGTAAGAGACTACTTTCTCCTAACCTCATTAGCAGGGAAGTGACACAAATCATTTCCACTTGTCAAGAATTCAATCCTGTGGCCATACCTAAAAGAAGGGATTCTGGGAAGCGCACAAAATGCAAGTGCCTGGGAGGAAAAGAAATGGGTTTTGGTGAATACATAGCAGTCTCTGTTATAGTCCAACATTCTAGTTACCAGTTACACACTTCTTTCTTTCTCCGCACCGTCTCTTTCCCAAAGGAGAGAACTCCGAATCCCATCCAGTTATAGCCTCTAGCTTAGAATCTAAGAGCTCTGAAACACATAACCCTTTCTTTCATGTCTAGAAGAGGCTCCTCATAGTCCTGTTTACTATGGGAAACCCTCTGTCCATTGTCTTCCACCTGAACATCTGGCTCCACCCTCTGAACATTTCCCCATAATCTTCCATAAGGACATGTAAGCTGTATATTGAGGAGCATCCCTTTCAGTCTGTTCAGCTTTCTGATCGTGTAAGTTCAGGAGCCTGAAGGACACTTATCATTTAAACAATCAAAAGAGATTTTGTGTTTTGGTTTAGCCTCAGGGTTTCTTTGGCAATAGAATATTCTCAGGAACTTAGGAGGCTTCTGATCTACTTGCTTCTGTTAATTCCTTGTGCTAGAAACTGTACACAAAGTTCCACCTTAGATATTAGTCTCCAACATTCATATTTCTTTGCTTTCTTGTCTCTGTGCCTCTCTGTTAATTAAATGGCAGCTTCTCCGAGGTCAGTGTATATAGGGTGCTCGTGATCAGTCTTGTCTGACTCTTTACAGTTCCATGGACTGTAGCCCACCAGGCTCCTCTGTCCCTATGTAGGGTAATATACCTTTAATCTGGCTTTTGCTCCAGGACTGAGTCACTTTGTTCAACTGAGAAGTCTTATCCCCAAATCATTCTTCCAATTTCATCTCTTAATCTTTGGGATCCAGAAGTAATTGACCTTTCCAATTTTGTAAGATCCTTGATCTTTGGACTTTCTCTGGTCATTTCAATCTTTCTTGGAAATTGGCCAATTCTTTCCTGATCTTATCTCTTTCTTATAATACCTTACTAAATCCAGCTAGTAGCCAACATGTATCATCACTCTGACCCTTTCTACAATTTCTAGAACTTGTAGAATTAGCCACTAAGCCATTGCAACATACATCTGACTTCTACTATAAATCTCTATATTAGTTAAGGTTACACTGGCTGCTGTTTGCAGAGAAACTTCACATTCTCAATGGCTTAATACAGGAAAATTTATTTCTTAATCACATCATGGTCTAATGCAAGTGTCACAGTGCAGTGGCCATCCATGAACAGGCACCCAGCCTCCCACAGTCTTCTTTGTCTCCAGCCACCTCTGGTCTTCAGAATCCTCTCCATTCAGGATGCAGAGGGCAAAGACATCCTATTACAGCAGAGAAGACATTCCTACCCCTTCCCACAATCTCAACACACAATAAATATCCATTGCTCTTTCTGTTACTACATGTCCGTTGAAAATAACAAATGAAGGAAATGATATATAGTTTTAGCCTGGAGTAAAGAAGACTTAGAGAAGACATGATAAGAGCTTTCAAATGTCATGTGGAAGAGGCGTTGGACTTACTCTGTGTAGCTCCAGAGGGCAAAACTGGGAGCAGTGGGTAAATGAGGCAGTTTTCCATGTAAAGTAAGGAGAAGTTTCTTATAATTAAAGATGACTCCCAAACGCGGTCTTGCTTGAAAGTTATAAGTGCTGGGACAGAAACAGAGGCTTCTGTCAAAATCCTCCAAGAGAAGATTCGTGCTTTAGGGAACACATCCAACCAGAGGACTCCTGGGTCCTCTTTCAATACTTGCATCTCATTTTCTGTATTTGAGACAGTGGACAGAAAAGGTTTTGATGACTGATGTCTCCAGCAATGTGTGGATCTCTGCGATGATCTCTCCTTAGATGATAACTACGTTTTCTGCCTTTGGGGGCATTTACTGCTTCTTTGCTCCTACACTGTTGGTAAAATCTTACATCCTCCATATCTGACCACTGCACGTTATCCCAGTAAAATCTCCAAGTGACCTTCTTCAGCCCCACTGCAGTCAGTCACTGAAGGAAATAAACTCATACATTATTCCACCACCCACCTAATTTTGGGGGCCTGAAACGTGGGAGTTATCCTTGAATCCTCCATCTCACTCACTGCTACATCTGACCCGTCACCAAGTACTTGCTCTTCCATTTCCTAAATATTTTGCAAATCCACCCACTTCTTTTCATTTTCACTCTCATCACTCCAGTATAGGACACTGTTGTCTCTCACCTGCCTCATTTGGATCCATTTTTTTTCACACGAAGCCTTTCAATATGCATAAAGGGCATGAATCATGGTCCGTAACATCAGCTGTATAAGATATATCACAGGACTTTATTTTTCATGGATCACCCTTCTCTCAGTTTC
Source organism: Capra hircus (assembly GCF_001704415.2). Taxonomy (NCBI): domain Eukaryota; kingdom Metazoa; phylum Chordata; class Mammalia; order Artiodactyla; family Bovidae; genus Capra; species Capra hircus. Next base: position 80,082,335 of record NC_030814.1, read on the forward strand.
AAAGGTCAATGCTTCCAGGCTGATAGAAACCTTATCCCCAGGTATTGAGATTTCCCTGTCATTGTTCTTCAGTCGCTAAGTTGTGTCTGACTCTTTGCAACCCATGGCCTGCAGCATGCCAGGCTTCCCTGTCCTTCACTATCTCCCGAAGTTTGCTCAGATTCATGTCCATTGAGTTGGTGATGCTATCCAACCATCTCATCCTCTACTGCCCTCTTCTCCTTTTGCCTTCAATCTTTCCCATCATCAGGGTCTTTTCTAGGGTTTCCCTGGCTCCCTGGAATTGTGTCAGGCTTCCAGGCTCTTGTATGATCAAGGTGGAGGGACATCCAACAAGTGTCCCTTAGGGATGACCAACACCCACATTCCTGTTTTTTGAAAGTTCCTTGGGGTCTCACTACTGCTGACAGGTTGTTCCCATACACCCACCATTCCAGAACCTACTGATCACTCTCTTCTTCCCCAACTCCCAAGGAGTCTGTTCTTCTAGCCTGCAAGGAAGCCCCTACCTCCATCCTCTTTCTCCCTAGACCTCTTCCTACTTCCTCTGCAGATCTCCAAGTTACCAAAGTGCTTAGACTTTAAAACTGAAAGCAGAAATTCTTACATGGTGTATCTTCTTACAACCCTACAAGTAACGCACCCCTCCAAATATGGAAAGCACAACCAGATATTTGTTTAAAAAGGAAAAGATAAAGAAGAAAATGCTGGACAGATAAAAAAAAAGCCTAACCTACTATTTCAAAATACTCTCAGGCTCCATGTGCAAATCTGCTTAAGTTGCATCCCCACTTAGTTGCTTCCTATTGCCCTTGGGATCAAGTTCAAATGTCTCTCACAATCTTGGGGGCTTTTGCATGATATCATCCCTGCCCTTCTCTGCAACTTCTCTAATCCCCCTCTTCCTTTTTCTCACACACCCTGGGCAGTCTCCTCTCTGCCTGCAGTAAACCAGGTCTGGAGTCTCCAAATACATTGGTGCTGGACATGGAATGTTCTTCCCTGCCCCTCTTCCCACCTGGCTCGCTGCTTAGCAAGCTCCAGGTCTGGGCCCTGCCCCCAAAAAGGTTTAATCCATTGTTCCGGGATCTCAGCACCGCACCTGCACAGCTCCTCCCCAGCCTGGGTTATATGCCTCTTTAATGTCTGGAAAGTCCACAGGGTGCTGACGGTGTCTGGCGTATTGGTTACTCTGTTCCCAGTGCTTAGCAGGGGCCTGGCTCCTTGAGTGGTTAAGAACCCACCTGCCAGGGTAGAAGACGTCAGGGGTGTGGGTTTGATCCCTGGGTCAGGAAGACCCCCTGGAGGAGGAAGTAGCAACCAACTCCAGTATTCTTTCCTGGAGAACCCCATGGACAGAGGAGCCTGGTGAACTACAGTCCATAGCGTGGCAGAGTCAGACATGATTGAAGTGACTTAATTCGCATATACGGCTACTTGAGAAGCACTTTCTCAGGGCCTCAGAGAAGGCCCTACAATGCCATCTTGCTGCTGGATAACTTGGCACACTGCAGAACTGGAGTGAGTATGTGTGATTCTCTATTCTGGCTTATTTGTACCCTCCTTTTCTCCCTATGGAGCTATGAATAAGGATTTGTATTTAAACCAAGCTCATCTGTGAAACATTTTATAGACACATATTTATCTTTACCAGAGATTAGCTTTTCATTCAGAATATTCTCATGCTTATTCTTGGACTTCTTCTTACAAATATCTGTACAACCCCCTTTCTATGGGAGCAAAGGAGGGGAGTGGAAGGGGAGGAAGACTGCATTTTTGTTTACAGAAGCAGTAGACCCTATATTCTAATAGTAGGGCTCTGGGAACGAAGATATTGAAGCTCAACTATTTTTAGGGAATGTGTGTTTGTTTTTAACACATTAGGAGTTTCTTTCAGAGATCTCTACTCTATGTAAAAAAAGAAAAAAAAAAGAAACAGGAAATGAAAAAGTCAGCAGAAAGAAGGTCAGACAAAGTTCCAAAGGCCTCCAACATCAATATTTTTTTTTAGGGGGGAAAAAAGCCAACTTTTTTTTTTTTAATGAAAAGAAAACCCTATTTTATTAACTGATGATAGCTTTATGACAGTTGTATGATCTGGTCTATAATTTCTAAGTCATTCTTGAACTTGGCCCTCTGGAATCTCTCTTCCAGTTGCTCAGGAACTAAATCTCGACAGCATGATTTCTGTGCTGCAAACTGACATCCTGGGCTCCTGGCACAGTGATATTCACATGGCCAAGCAGATGTGAACTGCGCACAAGGGGATGTTCCCATAGCCTGGTGTCACACCCTTCCAGGGACTGTATAACATAATGGTGCAAAAACAAAATAAAATTAGTCTGGTCCTGCCACATAAATAATACTTTAATATTGCCAAAAGAAGTTGTCTCTGTCACTCTTTTTTCCTTCCAGTCTTTAATGAGTTCCCTTCTCTACACTAAGCATTGACTCAAGACCTAGATATTTCCAAAACGTTGAAATCCTGACTTTGAAAAAGAACAGTGCAATCATATCAAGATGTGATTTTCCTAAAACTGGGGACATTTTAATAAGGGAATCTTCTGAAATTATGAACTTATTTATTGCAAACTCAAGATCATTTTTTCTCTTATGGCAGACAAGTGAGTGCTCCCTAGGGCAGGGGCAAAACTTCTACTCAAATGAAATAATTATAGACTTTAAATAGTCTTATGAATAAAGAGAAAAACATACCAGTATTGTACTTTTACTTCTGAAAATTCGTCCAGCGAAAATTAATCCTAACGAGGGAAAAAATGTCATGCACAGAGATGTCCAGTGTAATTTTATTTAAAAGAGGAAAACAATTGAATACTTCTAAATAAATTATTTGCTTAATGCAATATTATACAACCATTTAAAATAAGATATTCAAAGAAGAAATGCTAGAGAATTTGTCAGGTTTTCCCATTAATTTACAATGTACAATTCTAAATGCAATGTGACCACTAACATTCAACCCAATAGCCATGAGCAGAGAAAAGAGTGGACACAATTTACCAACATTGGTGATTTGTTGCCCTTTGGGTGTTTGTATTATGGGTGGTTTTTCCTTTCACTTTCTGACAGAAGTATGTAAAGTATGTCATGTTTATGATGAAGAAAAAAAACCTTTAGTTTCCCAACAAAGAATCATCTTAGCCTAAGCTTTTCTTCCACTCAACCCATGTAGGTACCCAACTCTTAAAGCAAATTAGATGAATGAGTTTGACTATTCGCGTGTCTTATATTGTCATTTAGTTATAGTTAGAAAGTACCACATTAATAATATAGAAATGATGAAAGACCTTTTTCTCTGCCTGTTATGCTGGATGAAATAGTACATACCCATTTGTTTTTCAGAAGAAAAATCTTGGTAGTTTAAATCTTGGATAATGGATATGAATTACACACTCATTGGTGGAGAACTTCTTGTCTTTGTTGCTTTATCTAGTGTCTAATTTATAAATTAAAGAAACAAATTCAGTCAAACTAGTTATAATAAAATCATAACAATAAAAGCAACAAAACCCCAAAAGCTAGTTGCTATTAATCAGATGATCCCCAAGCAATTTCTGTACAACTCCTTACTTAATGTCACACAGTCTTTAAAACTGGTCACATTTGCAGACAAAAAGATGAAATCACAGTGTACAAGTTCTCAGCTTCCAGAGGAATTTCATTTATAATGATGCTATACAATATTTTGTAAATAACATGCATGATTGTAGTCCAAATATGCAGTTACTACATGATAGAAGCAGAATATATTTGCTTTTAATAAGTGACCACATTAAAAAGAATTGTGAGTCAGATTGATGAGGTATAGGAGTACGTGGGAAAACTACAAGTTTCCAGCAAAATCAGGGAGAATCTTGAGTAACTCATCCGTGTGAACAATGAATCTTTTCTCACATGTTAGGCATCTCCATTCGTGTAGCTGACATGTCTTGTTTCAAATTTGGCTGGTTTTGCATATGAGGTTGTGAAATGACTAAGGCATCATTTTCCTTTTTCTTTTGGAAAAAAGTAAAGAGGTAATAATAGCTTACTTCTGTTATCTATGATTGTATGTTTTCATTGAGATCACCAAGGACAGAGGAAATTGTAGGATGTAACTAAACAGGAATTTGAGGCAAAGCAGATACCTCTTCTCCCGAGACGATGCGTCTTGGTTAAAGACCTTTCCCCTGATCACTCTGGCAGTGTGGAGTGGAAGAACAGACAGGTACTTCTTGAATGTGTGATCCCAAAACAACTAGAAGAATGTCGGGGGGTATGCTGGGTAGGAGGTGGCTCAAGAGAGAGAAGCATCCAGTGTCAGGTTGGACACATCTATTTCTAAATGCGGCTCAAGAAACTCTCTGAGTTAGAAACAGACATTTCATTTTCAGCTCTGTCTTATGACTTGTGTGCTCCCTGGACTCAAGGCAGGGGGCTGGGCCGTGTCAGCGTGGAGCTCCATTTGCCCTCTGAGGCTATAAGACTGGCACTGGTACCTCTCCCTGCAGAGCTACTGTCAGGCACCTGGCAGACAGAGTGCCTTTGCTGACACCCAGGACGGGATATGATGATGATCGCATGTGTTCAGCATTGTGTGAGAGTGCCTTGTCTTTGGTCCTCTGACTGTGACCTAGAGGGGTGGGGATGGCTGGATAAGTTTGCATTTCTGGAAGATCCCCGAGTTTCTTCCTTCATCTGGCATTGCTGCAGTTTGGGTTGTGACAGTTCTACTTGTCATTCTTGTGCTCCTGGAGTGGCGCATGCCCAGCTGAAACAGAGGGAGGGATGGTAGCAGTAGGAAGAGGTGGGGCCGGAGGTTACTCCTAGCCCCATATACCCCAATATTGCTTCCAACCTATAGACCCAAGGATTTTAAAAAAATATTTATTTATTTTGGCCATGTTGAGTCTTAGTTGCAGCCCACAGGATCTTCATTGCAGTGTGCAGACTCTTAGATGTGGCATGCTGGATCTAGTTCCCTGACCAGGGATTGAACCCAGGGCCCCTGCATTAGGAGAGCAGAGTCTTACCCACTGGACCACCAGGGAAGTCCCCAAGGATTTTTTTTTTAAGTAAATGAAATATGCCTTATGTGGGAAAGAATTATTTGATAGCCTGATGCCAAATCCATCATGTGCCCCAGCTCTTCCAGGACCATCCAAAGTTTGCAATGCCTGCCCCCTGGTCTTTGCCCATCAAGATCTCACCTGACCTCAAGGCCTAATTCAGATGCCCTCTTCTCCAGACTCCTTCTCTGACACCCACGAGTCAGATCAGTTTTGTCTTCATGTGATCGTTTGCATGTTCTGCGTTGCATATTAAGACATGTGTAGTGGGAGCTGCATCATACCTGCTGGCCTCTGCCATCCTCCAGGGTCCCTGGGGTGCCTCAGCCTCCTGGGTCAGCAGCAGGCTGGACAGAGGAGATGGGGCGGCATTCACCTTGTACCCACGTGGCGCTCAGTGGGTCTTGAGGAAGGGATGTGACAGGGCTTACGGAGGTTCTGGTACGAAGGCTGATTTAGCACAGGGATTTGCAATGACGACTTCTAATAATGGACCTTTTAAGTGAGCTGAGGCTTAGCTGCTTCTAAATGATAGCCTAGAGCCTGGGGAGCCAGATGGAGTGAACCGCTGGCTGGGAGAAAACCTGGGCCCTGTGATGTGAATGAATGCTTTAGTGCCACACCTCACCAGCACGCCTCCAGGCTCTGAAAAATTTCGTGTTTGATATTGTAAGCTCCCAAAGGATGTGGACTATGACGGCTCTACTTACTGGAGTGTAGCCTGTTGCCCCATGCATAGGGCTGTTTAATAAATACTGTTTAATGCTGGTCGCTCTCATAGCACAAGGTGGAGCAGAGGGGTGTGGGGGGGACTGCCCCAGTGTCCCCAGGGAGCAGCACATGGACTGCTTAGCTAATGATATTTGCTAAATTGTGGGGGAGCAGTGCAACCCTGCCCACCTTTTGTGGGAAGTAACAGGAAAATAGAACTTGTGATTCTCTCCCTCGAACCTGCTCATGGTCTAATCTAAAACTTAGTCCCAGAATTTGCATAAAATAAGGTAAGAGCTAAAGAATTAAGTCAAGGCAGGAAGGACTTCACTAAAAATTGCAAAAATCTACCTGATTATTCACTGAGTCTTCAAGACTTCTGTGATGGCTGCTTCGTTATAAAGTAGAAAAAGTGGCTTTTTAAAAAATTGAATTCTTTCATACAGAAAAAAAGCAATTACAGGCGTTTTATGTTTCTGCTTAAATAGCTCCATAAAAATCTTGTTAGTTATGTTGTAAAAATGAAATTCTCTGGAATAAGGAGAACGTTTGCTGCTTGTGTTCACAAAGGTCATAGCATCGAATCTACCTGGAAACGGAGGAAATAGGATTTCTGTCTGTTGGCTCATTGTAGAGGAGTCCCCCCTCAAAGGAAGCCAGACATGGGATTTTCTGTCTTCTTCCCCAACCTTCCCTTAGTTTGTTGTTGTTCAAGATCTTCTTTCATATTTTATGTGTGAATTTAGAATTCAGAATCTCTGGAAACATTTGTTAACTTGGCCGGTAGGAACATAAGAACTTTCTAACACATCTACCCCATTTCCTGGGCAGAATATGCTCTGTTTTTCTTCTACAGATGCTCTTGTGACCCTTATTTTCTGCCATTAAACTTCCCCACTGAGCTCTGAAATTCTGTTGCTCACTAGGCTGAGTGTTTCATATTCATGAGTTCATTTTATCTTCACAATAATCTTTCAAACAGGTATAGTGGACATTCTCTGTGGCCAACCAGCATCTGAACTCCCTTTCTCTTAAAGGGTTTCCCAGCCTGAGATCTGGGAGGAGTCAGAGATTTGCTTCCTCCCTTTACGGAAGCTAAAATGTACTTTCTTAGCCTCCCATATAACTAGGATGGGGACAGATGGCTTCGGCTCCATCAGTGGGATGGACGTGTTCTGGACTTGGACCAGAAGATGAATGGCATGAAGGAGCATATCCTGGTCAGGAGCACCCCAGCTCCAGCAGCATCAGCAGCCTCAGCACTGGTGTCATGGTGGCATCTCCACAGGACCAGTCTGAGGCATGACTTTGAACATGGCTCCTGGCTTTGCAGTCTGAGGAGTCTCCAACTCCTTAATAGCTTTAACATGATCCCTTTCTGCTTGCATTGGCCAGAGTGGTGTTTGTTGCTGAATCTAAGACTCTTAACTGATTCATGGCTACTATAATTAACCCTGTTTACAGAGACTAATACTGAGGCTAGAGCTGTTGAGTCACCTGCCTGAAGTCTACCAGTTAATAAGAGGTAGACCTGGGACTCAAACACAAGTGTGCTTAACTTCACAGCCCGTGCCCTCCACTTCCACATCAGGGTACCCCAGGTGCTACTTTGCACCACAGCATTCCTCACTCCTTACAGAGCTGCAGGAGAGTGCAGGGCACTAGACAGGTACCCTCAACACAATTTGGCCTTACCCTTTATAGTACATGAATTATCATTTCCTAGGCTCTTAGTACGGGGAAGGCAATGGCAATCCACTCCAGTACTCTTGCCTGGAAAATCCCATGGACGGAGGAGCCTAGTGGGCTGCAGTCCATGGGGTCACTAAGAGTCAGACATGACTGAGTGACTTCACTTTCACTTTCCACTTTCATGCATTGGAGAAGGAAATAGCAACTCACTCCAGTGTTCTTGCCTGGAGAATATCAGGGACGGGGGAGCCTGGTGGGCTGACGTCTATGGGGTTGCACAGAGTTGAACACAACTGAAGCAACTTAGTAGCAGTAGCAGCAGCAGGCTCTTAGTATACTTGGTCTCTTTAAATTTCTGTTAGTATGATTGCTATTTTGCAGCTGAGGAAACCAGAACTTAGTAACTGAGGTTGTTTCTTACCCAAGACCATACACTCAATTCCAGGTGATGCTAAGACTGAGCACTCTGTTATTTGTTTGCAGAACCTACACAGGTGCTCACCTACACATTACGGCCCTTTTATCTGTCTGCTGAATCTCATGGCATCATGTGGGAAGTGAAGATGTGATCACTGAAGGATTTTGGCTAGATAGTTTCTTCTACCCTGAGGGATTTTCCTGATTGATAATTTAAACCATTTGGTAAGATTGTCCTGTTTTCCAAGTGGAAATATTTTCTGCTAACAAAAATTCATTTTCTGTGTATGGTGTGAGACAAGATTCCAATTATATGTGTTTTCTCAATGGGAAAAGTCAATTGTCCAGCACCATTGAATGACCAGCCTATTTATTTACCCATTACCTTAAACTACCACTTCTGTCATATGCCAGGTTTCCATATAAGTTACACCCCTGTCTATGGATAGTTTTGTCCCTGAACTCTGGTGTCTACATTTGCATTTTAGTTCAGTTCTAAATACTTCATATTTTCCATTTCATTTTGCTCATGGATTATTTAGAAGTACATTTAAATTTTTTCCCAATGTCTAGATTTTTAATTTGTTAAAATTTGTTATTGAAATTGCCAAACTTCAGGATTTGTTATTATGTAAACTATTTTTGATTTTTATTTCTAAGTGTATTACACTGAGCTATTAGAGTGTGGTCTATATGACAAGGTACTGCTCTATTACTATAGTTATTGATGACATGTGGCTGAGTAGCCCATAAAATGGGGCTAGTCCAAATTGATATGTGCTCTATTTCTAGGATTTAGTATGAGAAAGAAATAATATTTGGTTATGTTGGATAAAATAAAATATACTGTTAAAATTAATCTCCCTTATTTCTTTTTCACATTTTTTAATGTGGCTACTTTGTATTTTTACTTTTAAAACATTTCTTTGCTGACAAAGATCCGTCTAGTCAAAGCTATGGTTTTTCTAGTAGTCGTGTATGGGTGTGAGAGTTGGACTATAAAGAAAGCTGAGTGCCAAAGAATTGATGCTTTTGAACTGTGGTGTTGGAGAAGACTCTTGAGAGTCCCTTGGACTGCAAGGAGATCCAACCAGTCCATCCTAAAGGAAATCAGTCCTGAATATTCATTGGAAAGACTGATGCTGAACCTGAAGCTCCAATACTTTGGCCACCTGGTGCAAAGAACTGACTCATTGGCAAAGACCCTGATGCTAGGAAAGATTGAAGACAGGAGGAAAAGAGGACGACAGAGATGAGATGGTTGGATAGCATCACCAACTCGATAGACATGAGTTTGAGCAAGCTCCAGGAGTTATTGATGGACAGGGAATCCTGGCGTGATACAGTCCATGGGGTCGCAAAGAGTCAGACATGACTGAGTGACTGAACTGAACTCAACTGAACTAGAAACTCTATTGGGAAGAGCCCGGGGAAGAGAGCATGGCGACCCACTCCCGTATTCTTGCCTGGAAAATCACATGGACAGAGGAGCATGGCAGGCTACAGTTTATAAGGTTGTGAAGAGTCAAAACGACTGAAGCAACAGCACACAGCATGCAGAATCTCTATTTTTACCTATATGACTCATTTTCTATTTCTGTTTGGCAGCACTGGTATAGATTACTTGGCTTTTAAAAGCATTTATTTATTTGGCTGTGTTGAGTCTTAGTTGTGGCATGCAGTATCTTTGGTTGCAGCCAACAGACTCTAGTTGTGACACCCAAGCTTAGTTGCCCTGCAGCATATGGTATCTTAGTTCCCCAACCAGGGATCAAACCTGTGACCCCTATGTTGCAAGGCAGATTCTTAACTACTGGACCCCCAGGGAAGTCCTGATTATTTGGTATTCTTGATAATAGCTTTGTGGCTTAGTATTTGGCCAACTTTTGTAAATACTCAGATGAAATTGAAGGGAATGTAGACTCTATTGGTTGGTACAGAGCTCTCTACATGCTAATTAGATCAAAACTATTAATTGAATTGTTCATCTGTTCTACATCCTTACTAACTTTTTGCCTATCAGATTCTAGGAGAAGTATGTTAAAACCCTCCTTTCAGAGATTTTGAAGCTGTGTTGTTAGGTGCATATGCTTTTTTTTTTTTTTTTTTTAGTCTGAGGGTTGTTGTATATTTTGGGTGACTTTTGCCCTCTACCTTTCCATATGTTTGTGTTCTTTAGAGGGTATTCAGAATGGTAACATGTGACTTCTGAAGTTAATCAACATTTCTCCTTTCCATAGTTCATGAGAACCTGGGTTGCTGTAACTCATATCATTACCAGGACCCCACTTTCCTCCATGCTATTTGTATGCCACCTCATTTTTCAGACTTTTAGAATTAGATTTTGCCATTGTTTTTAATATATGTTAATTCATATGTATGCATTCTTAAAACTTTTGCATCTTGCTTCTCAATTATTACTTCTGTATTCAGCTTTATTCTTACAGAGGCAAGGCCCTTAGAGGTTCTCTCAAAAGTGTCTCTGACTGTTAAACCCTTGATTCTTGTCTGAAATATCATTATTTTACCTTTACTCTTTGAATGGTTTATTTAACTGGATACAGAGTTTTAGGATTACTGGTTTTCAAAAGTGAAGGTGAAATGGTGACTCTGGTAGACAGAATATTGCCCCCTTCCCAGAGATGTCCGAATCCACATCCTTATCCCTGGAACCTGTGACTGTTACCTTCTAGGATCCCAGGGACTTTTATACATGTGATTAAGACACTGAGAGGAGGAGAGTCAGCTAGGTGTCCCAGGGTAATCACAAGGGCGCTTACAAGAGGAATGTAGGTCAGTCAAGGTCAAAGACAGGGAAGGAGACATGATGACAGACACAGAGATATGTGTATGTGAGAGAATCCAGCGATCCAGTGCACGCATGCTCATTCGTGTCTGTAACCCACCAGCCTCCTCTGTCCATTTCCAAGGCAAGAATACCGGAGAGGGCTGCCGTTTCCTTCTCCAAGGGATCTTCCTGACTCAGGAAGTGAACCTGTGTCTTCTGCATCTCCTGTGCCTCCTGCATTGGCAGGCAGATTCTTTACTGGTGCCATCTGGGGCATCTATGTGAATGAATGCAAGGGAAGAAATAAAGAGAAAGGTTTAAAACCCTCCACTGCTGGCTTTGAATATGGAGGAGCGGCCAAGCGCCAAGGAATGCTGGCAGCCTCTAGAAACTGAAAAAGGCAAGAAAATACGTTCATCCCTGGAGCCTGCAGCAGGAACCAGCCTGCCAGCACCTTGACTTTAGCCCAGTGAAACCTCCATAACTGTTAGTAAATTTGTGTTATTTTAAGACACTTATGGTTTATGGTAATTTGTTCTAGCTGCAACGGGAAACTAATATAATTACTACAGACTGTATAATAGTAAAAACAAAAATAGGCAGATTAAGTGCAATATAATGAAATCACAGAGGCTATAATTAGTGAGTTAATTATTACAAGGTTATTTTAATTTAAAGATACTATTCCATCACCTTTTTCTATTCCTACTCCCTCCCTTTACTTGTACCTGCTCCACTAATGTCTGGGTCTAACTAAAATACTTGTAGCAAGTTGGGGGAAAAGAAATCGTTGGGAACTCTTCTCCATAACCATTCAGCACACCTAATTTATGTAGGTTTAGTGTTGTACGGTGAAATATTTTTCACTGAATGTTATTCTACTGTGTATTTCAACATTATCTGTCCTCAGAAAATGAAAGAAAAAAATGATTACTCAGTTGAGCAGTGTCACTGTGATTCCTGCTTTTCATTTCAAAGGAGCAACAGTTTAATAACATGATAATACCAGAAAGTAAGTCCATTCGTTTTCACTGTTCCTAGCTGCATGTAAGTACCCTTACTCTAATTATAACAGAGAGGTCATTCCTAAGGAATTACTAACCTTCAAATAATATGAGATAATTATTCCCGAGAGAATCAGACAAATTTGTAAGACAAATACAGTTGAAATTTCAGGCATCAATCTCTTTTTAACCATAGCCTGGGAACAAGGGAACTATGAAATATAATTTTACCCCAAGGTCCAACAAATGACTGCATGAAAATGATTTCCCGCCTGCCAAAAAAAAAAAAAAAAAAAAAAGAGGAAAAAAAACTCCTTTATTTTGGTACATAGTCTAATACTTGTACAGAGTGTTATTTTGTTTAAATAATAATAAAAAAATCCCTTAAGGAAAAAAATCATTTTCTTCCAAATGGAGAGTTTTAGAAATAAATTTAGTATGTATTTTAGGAACCGTTTGCTCTGTGTTAGTCATCTTAGCATTGAGTCCCTTTGGCATGTAACCAATAGAATACTGGACCAGGCTTCTCATTTAGAATAGCATTTGGCTTGCTGAATGTCTCCCAACTTTTCACTAAAATACACATGAAGACATTGGAAGAGGTGAAATGTACATCACTGGCAGTAAGTGGAACTCACAGTCAACCCAGAGGTCAAATTGGAGATGAATTTCCTTTAGATTCAACACCAATTATCCTAGATTTTAAAATGAATAGTCTACCTTCCTGAATAATGCTTGTGGAAAGAGAAAAAATTTCTCCCTTGGTATCAACCCCCTATATCTTGGAGGCAACCCATTAATAGCAGAGTTTCCCAACCTGTTGCGTCTAGGAGCTTGATTCCTAAGGGTTTTTCCTCTTGGACAAGGGCCTATGGTCAAAAGTTTGGGCCCTTCTGCAAAATATATCTCTTGGGAAATTCAAAAAGTACATCAGCTATAGTAAAGTTTGTGAGAGTTCTTGCAGAATAAAAACTTTAAAAATATTGTTTAACTTCACATTTCTGAAGTGCATTTAACCACCTAGCCTACTGTTATCTCCTGTGTAATAAAACCTGTTAACACCCTATAGCATCTGTATTTCAAGAAATATGCTTTGGAAATGCTACCTAAGTGCATAGCTGTATAGATTTGGCTTTTAAAGAACCGGAATATTAGTTCTGTTTCCTCTTCTCTCTTTTTATATTGAGATCAAATTCTTCAAAAATAACTGAGTAAGCATCAGGTATGAGGGAGCTTGTAGTAGAAAAAAGGCTTAATAGAATAAAATAAGATAAAAATAAAGCCACATGTAATGAAAATGAAGAGCAGCAAATTATACAAGCATTGTAAATGGTCATGTATTCAGTAACTATAATTAAAATTGAAAGTAATAAGAAAGTAGTTATATTTAAGCAAATTTTTCTGTGTTCATACAGAAAAATGGACAAGAAAGGGTAACTAGAAAAATTCTGAAAAAGAATTATATTGAGAGGCATTGGCTTAACCTGTTTGCCCTCTTTGTATAAAGACAACTTGTGAAACAAAGGTAGCTTTGACAGAAAAGTAGACAAACTGCTCCCAGTGGAAGAAACTAGAAGATCCACAACTTCCCAGAAAGAAATACACAAGAGCATTCAGCATATGACAGTGGTAACCTCTCACGTTCATAGGAAGAAATCACACTAACCTTTATATAGTGTTCTCTATGTGTCAGAGAGTGTCTAATTATTTTATGTATACAAATTATTTCATCCTTACAACCACTCTCCAAAGTAATATTATTTACCTCAATTTATAGATGAAGACTTTGAGGATAGTGTGTTAGCAGAGTTTGAATTGAACCCCAGGCTACAGATACTGTACTTTTAACTTTTCCGCTCATTAAACTATTAGATCATCAAATAATTACTGTCAAGCAAAACCAGGAGGACATAGCTTTATACATACTTTATATGTGGGTATACATCCATGCATATAAATGATGACCTCAAATCACAGGTGCGTATTTATGTAATAGTCTATCTATTGTGTATATATATGAAAATAACTAGTAGGGAAAGCACCAGCTGGTTAGTAGTTTGGGATTTATAAATGAGCCTAATTTTTAAAATTTATAATTTGATATAGTTTCCTAGAATCCTATAATAACGTTGCTTTTATGATTGGGAAAAATAGAAATATTAAGAAATGAAACAAGATAAACAATAATCTGATATTAAAATAAAGAATCTACCTGTGATACAGAAGGCCCAGTTTCAATCCCTGGGTAGAGAAGATCCTCTGGAGAAGAAAATGGCAACCCATTCCAGTATTCTTGCTCAGTGAATCCCATGGGCAGAGGATCCCAGTAGGTTATAGTCCATGGGGTCGCAAAGAGTCGGACATGACTGAGCAACTAACACTTTAACTTTGACTTTTGATACTTAGTTTATGGCTTCAACTGCAAAAATGATATTAGTTTTTAGGAAACTGTGAGACTTCAAAACAATGTATTTGTTGGGGATCCCCAGCCCTTGGTTCCTTGTGGTGGCCATTAGTGGCACTTTAGAGAAAGAGTTTGAGAACCACTGGGGTTAGACTGGAAGTAGTGGATTTAGATATGTAGGGTGGTAAAAACTCAACAAACTGTGGAAAACTCTGAAAGAGATGGGAATACCAGACCACCTGACCTGCCTTTTGAGAAATCTATACGCAGGTCAAGAAGCAACAGTTAGCCTTGGACATGGCACAACAGACTGGTTCCAAACAGGGAAAAGAATACATCAAACCTGTATATTGTCACCCTGCTTATTTAACTTATAGAGTACATCCTGCAAAATGCCAGGATGGATGAAGCACAGACTAGAATCAAGATTGCCAGGAGAAATATCAATAACCTCAGATATGCAGATGACACCACCCTTATGGCAGAAAGTGAAGAATTAAAGAGCCTCTTGGTGAAAGTGAAAGAGGAGAGTGAAAAAGTTGGCTTAAAACTCAGCATTCAGAAAACTAAGATCATGGCATCTGGTCCCATCACTTCATGGCAAATAGATGGGGAAACAATGGAAACAGCAAGAGACTTTCATTTTGGGGCTCCAAAATCACTGCAGATGGTGACTGCAGCCATGAAATTAAAAGACACTTGCTCCTTGGAAGAAAAGTTACGACCAATCTAGATAGCATATTAAAAAGCAGAGAAATTACTTTGCCAACAAAGGTCTGTCTAGTCAAAGCTATGGTTTTTTCAGTAGTCATGTATGGATGTGAGAGTTGGACTATAAAGAAAGCTGAGCACCGAAGAATTGACGCTTTTGAACTGTGGTGTTGGAGAAGACTCTTGAGAGTCCCTTGGACTGCAAAGAGATCCAATCAGTCTATCCTAAAGGAAATCAGTCCTGAATATTCATCAGAAGGACTGATGCTGAAGCTGAAACTCCAATACTTTGACCACCTGATGCAAAGAACTGACTCATTTGAAAAGACCCTGATGCTGGGAAAGATTGAAGGTGGAAGGAGAAGGGGACAACAGCAGATGAGATGGTTTGATGGCATCACTGACTCAATGGACATGAGTTTGAGTAAACTCCGGGAGTTGGTGATGGACAGGGAGACCTGGCGTGCTGCAGTCCATGGGGTTACAGAGTCGGACACAACTGAGCAACTGAACTGAACTGAAAAATTATGATGATCCCATCACTCTTTCTGGCTAGTGAAATCTGATTCTTATGATTTCCAATGAAAGAATGATCTTAGACACGATTTTCAGAATCCTATTTCAGAAAACCCAGATTTTACGCTCCCAAACAAATTGTACCTGAAGGTTTCTGGTGAGTTCTGTAATTCCTGCTATCATTCAGGTCCAGCCCTAATAAAGCTAAAACATGAAGAAATGGTTTGACAAACCCTGATCAATGTCCTTACCGTAGAGCAGACCATCGTAAGACACCTGAGTTGGATAAACAGTCATCTATTTTTAAAGGATACAGAGGGAAAGAGAGATTGAATATATCAACCATGCTTTCAGACTTGATGATGTTAAAATATTACCTCCCACAGAAGCCCTCCATGGCCCCCTCTGTCTGTTGAAAGCCCATCAGTGGCCCCTACTCTGCCTCCTTGGATGCTGTGTGGTTAACACTGGTTTTCTTGTCTGTTCCAATTCTTGGCTTGCAGACTTGAAGTACTCACCACATGGTCTCCGTATTCCATCTCTCAGCACCGAGTAAGTATGCTTAGTAGTATGTACTTAGAGAATGAATTGAGGAATTAATGTCTTTTAATTCCACATTAAAATGGACAGTAGAAAGTTCAGGAGTGGATTTCAGGGGATTGGCCAGGGCTGGAGATAAACTCAGAAGTCACAAAAGTGATACCACAATTTTCTAAAACCTTTTAATGCAAAAACTTAATTTTCATATATATTATCTCTACTGAATCCATGAGGTAGATAAATATCATCACAAGCATTTTCTTAGGTGAGAACCTTGAAGTTCAAAGAGGTGATGTGACTTGTTCAATGGCGTTCAGCTGGGAGGTTAAAAAAAAATGTTAAGAACTGACAGTTATGGAGTACTTTGTGTATGTTAGACACTGCTCTTGGCAGGTTATTTATATCAACTCCTTTAATCCACTCAGAACTCAACAAGATTTTATCCCCATTTTAAATGCAGAGGAAAGGGAGGGGAAGAATGATTAAGTAACTTGTCCATGGCCAGAAAACTAGTAGGTGGAAATGGGTTTTAAGGGCCAGCAGGCTGCTCAAGGCACCCTCTAGTTTATACTGAAGCTGTACTACCTATGAGCTGGGATCTCAATCAGACTGTGAGTCCAGTGCTGTTTCCACTAAAGCACATGATTTTCTCATCTATCACCTCGGTGCCATCAAGTGCAGATCTCATAGTTTAGGATAAGGAAATTAGATGAATGCTATGTGTGAAAATACGTAATTCAGCCTATGCATAACTCATAGATTTGGATAAATAGATTAATGCATTAAAAAACACTAAGAAGAATACCTTTTTCACACAGTGAACACTGAAAAATATTGGCTTTTGTTTCTGGAGTGTTAGACTAGGAACAGATGAACTCTTCAGGAACTTTGTCATTTTGAGGGGAAAGTTAAAAATCTCTTCGGGGCCCTGGTTTTTATAGTAGTAATAGCAAGCCCCCTTCTTCCCATGATGGGTTGCTGGATGGATAAAACAAGATATAATTTGGAAACCATTTGAAAAGTGGAATCTTGTACACGAAAATATTAATTGGTTACCTCTTGCATGTAATCAAAATATTCATATTGTAACTTCAACCCAATTCCTCTTGCTCACTGTTGGGGACACCAGTATGCTTAGTTTATGGCATCAGCTGCAAAAAATGATATCAATTTTTGGGAAACTGTGAGACTTCACAACAATGTATTTGTTGGGGTTCCCCAGCCCATGGTTCTGCTTGGCTGCCATTTGTGGCACTTTAGAGAAAGTTTGAGAAGCACTGGGTTTAGACTGGAAATAGTGTTATTAGATATGTGGGGAAAAAGTGAAAGTGTTAGCCACTCACTTGTGTCCAACTCTTTGCCACTGCATGGGTTGTACCTTGCCAGGCTCCTCTCTCTGTTCTTACCTGGTTACTGGTGGGCAGAAAGGGATGTACAAGCTGGGTCTTTCCTTTAGGACTTGCCCCAAATCAGGATTGATTCTTCTCTCTAGCTTTTCTATGCTTTGACTATTTTTGCATTAGAAAGAAATTTCAGGAGATCAAGATACAGATGGACCAAAGGGTGTCTACTGCTTTATTCCCTATCTAAGGCAATATCCCCCGGATAGTTATCACCCTCATTGCTTTTGGTCTTCTGGCAGAAAGTGGTACATTTCCCCAGGGCCTGATTCCACATTTGAGTGGAATGCAGATGAATGATGCCTGTAGGTAAATCTGTGCTACAGATTCTCAGCAACTGATGGAGAAGAGAACACCTTGACTACTTTTTATAATCACTCTGGGGCCTTAGAGAACTGAAATTGAGGCTTTAGGATGAAATCGATTTAATACCTCTTAGAACTCAATCCCACTAGACCTTTAGGCAAGTCCTCCCTTAAGTGATATTATTAGACCTTAAAGAACATGTCTGTACATAGGCAGAGAAACAAACATCTCTCTCAGGCAAGCCAGTAAGCATTCTCAAAACAGTTTGCACTTTTATGCTGTTAGTTTTCCGTCGGTATAAACCTGCAGATTATACAGGTGGAGAGGTGCTGTGTTCCTGCTGTAGCTCACTCACAAACAATTGCTGCAACATAATAGCCTCTGTTTCAATAAGGAATGTTGCGCGTTGCCTGTCTGACACCAGGGGAACTTCAGGTCCCCTGGGAGAACTTTCCCGAAAATCCCCTGTATCAACCTTCCTTTCTAAATAACACTTCTCTGTGGGAATTGTAGGTTCAGTCCCATGTCAGTAAATGGTCCCCTAATAGCCCTCCATGGCAAAGTTATGACTTACCCCCAAAGAAAAAATGCTGCCTTGTGAGCATGTTTTATTGAGGCTAAGAGTCAAGTCATAAAACATCAGCCCTCACATCTGAGTGCCTGTTCACTAAAACACTATTTATTTGTACATAAATATTTGTCTTTTCTTTGTAGGGTGTATTTGCTTGCGTATTCAAGTAAACCATATGAGTAAATTTAAAATGTCTAAAGTGTTATAATGGGAATGTAGATTAAGAGCTGATTATTTTGGCTGCTAGTTTTTAAAACATATGAAACAGCTCCTGGCTTTATCTAAAGAATACACACAGATACAGTTCTCATATTGAAAAGCCATGTAACGCTATAAGCATTAAATTAAAAGTTGACAGTCCACACAGCTCTTCACTGTAAAATTAATTTTTATGTGTATGTGTTGGTTTTGTTCCTTATGAAGGAAGACTATTTCTGTTCATTTGATATCATAGAAACATTATGGCAAGTTAAATCTATCATGTAAATATAAACACTAAGCACTTGGAAATAATGCATGCTAAAATGATGTGAGGTTTGTAAGAAGTGCTGTATGTCTGTCTGTATATCTGTCTGCTATCTCATATGGTCTCTGAATGGCTAGGGTTCTTTCCTAATGTGTGTTATAAAATTATCTTCTCTTTAAATTACTCATGTTTGCTTCCTGACTTCCATTAATAGAGCATATGTGTTTCCCAAGTAGAAATATATCTTCTAATTGCTTTCAGTGAAAATTTACTTCTCAAAGTGAGCACCAAGGCAGAATGGGGTTTTCACTGGTTTCATTTTTTCTCCAAAGTGTCTGTAGAGTGAAGCTCTTTTTCTCAGAAACTCCTAGTTTTGCTGAGACACCACGGTAGATTATTAAAATGATATGCATAAGAAGCAGATGGAAAGAATCTATACCGTGCTTTCATAAGGAAGGACATAAGCGGTCTTGGCAAGAGGGTGTTTGAAAATACATATTCATTCATTATGCTCGTTTCTGTCAGGTGTTGATAACAGGCTCATTACCCTTAAGTTTGAGCTTAAACTTGGAATGTAGTATTTGAAAAGAAGGTGCTGAAAGCAATTTTAAAACTTCTTTATATATCTGCTAAAACTAATTAAATGGAACAGAAGAAGAAAA
This sequence comes from Capra hircus, assembly GCF_001704415.2. Taxonomy (NCBI): domain Eukaryota; kingdom Metazoa; phylum Chordata; class Mammalia; order Artiodactyla; family Bovidae; genus Capra; species Capra hircus. The sequence continues at coordinate 80,101,592 of NC_030814.1, forward strand.
GAAATGCTGTCACCTTCGTGTCAAATCAGCTTACTGTGGGCTCTGACACAGACGGGAAACCGGAAAGGAAGTGCAGTTTGGCCTTTGAGAGTGAAATAAGTTTGGTGTGGGTTTATTCTGCACCCTCAGCAAGGATGCTGACAAGAATTGCATGTGAGATTCTAATGACTCAATGTGAGCTGTAATTTGCTCTCTACAGGAAAGCCATGGGAAATCCACTTTACACAAAAAGATCAGTAAGTTAAATTTCAGAAGATTTGGATTTGATATTTGCAGATGAATAATGAAGTGAGAACTCACTGTTAATAAACTATGTTACTGGTACTATTTATTTCCAACTGCCCTTAGAAACTAAAAAATGATAATTTGCTGATTGAACAATAAGAACCTCTCACAATTAGAACCTAGGAAATAAAAGTCATCTGAAAAAAAAAAATGGGAAAGGCAACTCTAGGGCTGACACAGATGGGTGCTTACCAGGAGTTGAGGTGGGGGAAGGGGTCACCTATAAAAGGTGTGTGTGTCTGTGTGTGTGTGTGTGAATGTTAGTCATTCAGTCATGTCTGACTCTTTGTGACCCCATGGACGGTAGCCTACCAGGCTCCTCTGTCCATGGGATTCTCCAGGCAAGAATATTGAAGTGGGTTGCCATGCCCTTCTCCAGGGCATCTTCCCAATCCAGGGATTGACGGGGGTCTCCCACATTACCAACAGATTCCTTAGCATCTGAGCCACCAGGGAAGCCTGTAAAAGGTGATGGAACCATTTTTGTATCTTGGACAGGACATGCAGTGGTGGTGTTGGTTGCAGAGTCTGCATTTGTCAAAATTCATTGACTTGTACATTGGAAAGAGTGAGTTTCAGTGTATGTAAATTAGCCAGCAATTTAGTATTTAAAAATCACCATAACCAAGATAGCTTTAAATTAATTTTAAGTTGCAAAATGTCATCACCACTTCTCTTTAAATCTCTTGACAAGGTTTCTGGTTCAAGGCAAGTGGAGGCAAGAAAGACAAGTCAGAGGGAAATTACTTTGTGCCTTGAGAGTTGTTTACCTTGAGTTCTTCAGTTCAGTTTTAGTTCAGTCGCTCAGTCGTGTCCAACTCTTTGCGACCCCATGAATTGCAGCATGCCAGGCCTCCCTGTCCATCACCAACTCCTGGAGTTCACTCAGACTCATGTCCATCAAGTCCGTGATGCCATCCAGCCATCTCATCCTCGGTCGTCCCCTTCTCCTCCTGCCCCCAATCCCTCCCAGCATCAGAGTCTTTTCCAATGAGTCAACACTTCGCATGAGGTGGCCAAAGTACTGGAGTTTCAGCTTCAGCATCATTCCCTCCAAAGAAATCCCAGGGCTGATCTCCTTCAGAATGGACTGGTTGGATGTCCTTGCAGTCCAAGGGACTCTCAAGAGCCTTCTCCAACACCACAGTTCCTAAGCATTAATTCTTCGGTGCTCAGCTTTCTTCACAGTCCAACTCTCACATCCATACATGACCACTTAGCTGAGCTTTTTAAAAATTATTTTGGAAAAAGTTAAAATACTATTTAAATAATAGGGAAAACAAATATAACAAATACCCAAATGGTCACCACCCAGAATGGACAAATGTTAACATTTTGTTGTTTCTGCATCAGATTTTTATGTGTAGATAGACTAGAACTTCAGGCTTCCCAGGTGGCACTAGTGGTAACAAACTCCCCTGCCAGTGCAGGAGACATAAGGGACATGGGTTCCATCCCTGGGTCGGGAAGATCCCCTGGAGAGAGGAGAGCAGAGCAACACACTCCAGTATTCTTGCCTGGAGAATCCCAGGGATAGAGGAGGCTGAAGGGCTACAGTCCATAGGGATGCAAAGAGTCGCACACATGTGAAGCAACTTAGCACGCACAGACTAGAACTCCAGAGGTCAAGGTGAAGTCTGTCTTATTCTCCTCTCCTGGCATGCTCTAAAACCTCCAAACATTATGTTGAGAAAGAATATGGCAAAAATTGTGGGGAAAATGATGAACGCTGTCTTCAGTAAATGGAATGAGTTAGTCACATTCACCACGTAATCACCGGGTACGTACCTCACAGTCAGTGCCCTTGGGAGGCAGGATGAATACGCAATGTTAACACATAAAAGACACGTAGATGCCTGGCAACCATAGCTGACTATGCAGAGCTAAATGCAATCCTGCGAAAAAGCGTACTTAGTTTAATGACCAGGGTGGACAGGATTAGTGAACCTGCGTGCCTATTACACTATCCAGTTTTTCCAACTTTTTCATCTACTTCCCCCAAGAACTCCTGGGATAAAGTCAGTCCAGATTAGAGGGAAGGAACAAGACACAACAGAACTGCACTTAACAGGATTAATAAAGTTTTTAACTTTAGAGAGTATCAAACCAAAGAGACCACAAGAGAAAACAAATTTGGGACTAATGCTGAATCTGCCATGTTCATTTAAAACAAAAATAACTGTAGATGGCTTTTCAAGTTGCAAAAACTGGCTGAGCTGTCCAAATGTCCCCCCTCCCTCCTTTCTACTGCATGCCTGTCTCTGACAAGAAAATTGCTAGTCTTAATCTGAAATAAAGCAATTACTGAATAGAGATGTGTCATATTTATGCTCTGCCCTCGGTGACAGGAATGACTTGCTGGCAACACTGAGAAAGTCACCAAAAATTGCTTTCTGAAATGTTTTGTGGAATTACCAGAGCTGCAGAGTAGAATATTAGCCTAACCTGTTTAATATGACTTATTTATATAAGCACTGGGTGATGTGACTCCATAAGGCTGATGTCATCTTGCCATCAGCTTCATGAACTGCTGGATTCCCCCAGGACCATCAAGAACATGAATTGCTTCTTCAAGACCAAATTCTTTTAAGTGGCATTTGAGACACTACAACTAGATTGCAACTTGGAGCTCCTAACTAGTTTTCACTGCCCTGAAAGGAATTATTTGATCCCAGTCACCTTTGTGTGCGTGAAACCCATTATCAGTATTAGTGGCACGGTTTTTCCACCCACAGTCCTGTTCTGGGTGACTTCAGCCAGCCTCATGGCGTTCAAAGCCATCCATGTGTCTATAACTATGGGCTTCCCAGGTGGCTCAGTGGTAAAGAATCTGCAATGCAGTAGACACAGAATTGACAGGTTCAACCCCTGAGTCAGGAAGATCCCCTGGAGTAGGAAATGGCAACCCAGTTCTGTATTCTTGCCTGGAAAATTCCATGGTCAGAAGAGCCTGGTGGGCCACAGTCCATGGGGTCATAAAGAGTTAGACACGACCAAGTATACATGCACACGTCTGTAACTGACCAAATTATATCTATACCTTTCTCCTGACCTTCTAAGGTTTATATCCACTTGACGTCTGTGCTCTGAGCCCTGATGCCTCATCACTCAGTGTGTGATTCTCAGATCAGCACCATGGCATTACCTGGGAGCTTGTTAGCATTGTGGGACTTAGGGTACCATCTTAGGTTGACCGAATCAGAATCTGCATTATAACAAGGTCCCCAGTTTCCCATGCACATTAAAGTTTGAGAAGCACTGGTCTGTATCACGATGGAGGATTTTGCACATTTTACCCTGATGATGTTATTTATTTGGCACAACTATGCTATTAGATTATAAACTCTGCATGGCATGAGACCGAGATTCATTTTGCTTTATACTTCTACCTCCTAGCAGAGGAGAACCTAACAGTAGATACGCAATTTGTTCCGTTACTAAAATGCAAATGGACACACTGGCGTGGGAGCCTGTTGCATTTGACTGTGGGATGGAGGAAAGTTGACTGACTCATGGTACCAGCCGTTCACTGGCAGAGGCATCGTTGCTCATCACTGTGGATTCATAAGCTTGCATGAATTCATAAGCTTGTAGTACTTCATGACCAGTTCTAGGAGGGGCTGTATTAGACTTTAGGATGTCAATTAAGTAATGCTTTTGCAGGAAGTTATCATCAAATAATGCTACAACAACCTCACCCTTTCTCTGACTTGTTCAAAATTTGAATTTGTCCTAGGAGCCAATTAGAGTCGCTGGCCCATTTGTCCTGTTCTAACCTGGACATCTGTACAGTAATTGGGGCATGACTGAGGCTTTTCCTTAAAATATGTGTTTACCAGCATTGGCCTGGGCTTATGCAGGATCACACTGGGCCTGTGTTTTTCAGCAGAGCAGATGAACATCCCCATTTCACCCTGAGCTAGTGTTTCCTATTCAATTTCCCAGCTTTGTTCCTGTATCTGATACTCATTTAAGAGGGCTTCACGGGACCCACAGGATTCGTGAAAATCAATAGGCAGTAAATTTAGCTCTCGGACAACCTCAGAATGGCCCTCATTTACATCAAGAATTGAAACTGGGAGATGGAAGTAGTAACAGAGGGACCACTAAGGTCCAGCAACCTCGGAAGGTGGGGCTGTCAGCCTGGAGTCCTGGGGGCCAGAGTCACTGATCACTCACTGTGGAGAGGAAGGCTGGCTTTGAAACACAACTTCTGTGTAGATGAATACTAGCAGTAACATGGTTTCCAAGTGTATTTTAGGTGTCAGTGCTTATTGTCTATACAAATAAGGTCTCTAGCTGAAACATTATTCCCTGTTTTTCAACTGCTTTTATATCTGTATTGCTGTGTTTTACTTTGGAGCAGACTTTCCCAAATGTGTCCGATCTTGAGAACCACCTGGGGAGTTTGTTGAATACTTGCTTTCCTGAGACCCACCCCAGACCTAATTAAGGTTTCCCTGACAACTAATGGGGAATGAGCATTTCATATCAACTCTTCAGTTGATTCTTTTTTTTTTTTCCAGTTGATTCTTAATTGAATTACCTTCTCTTAAGTGTTCATGTATATTTTTTCTGAGGCAGAATAGCAAAGCTCTCTGTTTCTGTTCATTCATCTATTGAAGAATTTTTTTGAGCAGTTTTGGAGCCTGGACCCTCTGCTAAGCCCTAGGGAGACAGAGATGATTAAGACTCAACCTCTGCCATCAAGGAGATCAGATTGCAGGGAGACGAGACACATAATAAGATGCACTGAACATAATGTCCTAGGGACCGTGTAAGAACTAGACACAAATCAAGCCCTACAGTTTTATGTCTTTGAGAGAAATGATAATCCTACACATTTTAAAATAGAGCCAAAACAAAATTTTCAGGAAATTAGTGTGTCTCCCACACCACATTAAAATGAGATTCCTTACTTTTTTAAGACTGCCAGAAACAGCTTGTAGCTTGCCCAGCACTTGGCACAAAGCTGGCACGGAACAATTATTGATGAAACAAATTAATGAAAAGAAATGTCCACAAAATTAAGTACTGAAAGCAAAACAAGGGGATTCTTCCAAGGAACCTTAAGTGAAGAAGACTGGCAGGGCCTTAGAACACTTGTTCCAGGAGTTCACACAGGGGTTTCGGACTCCTCGCTCACTCTTTAATGTTCCATTGCTGGCTGTCTGATACATTGGTTGCTATGGAATAAAATATTTTGTCCTTCCCATGAGCCACTTTGCTCTGTCATCATGAGCATGGCAAAGAAAAGTTATCCTCATCGGGACTTCTGCTTTTTTTGTTGTTTCTTGCTATCCCTTTTTTCTTCCAAATGCAGACTATTTAATATGAATGTTATTTTTTCCAAACAGGGCATAATGTCTAATGTTGGGCTTTCTACCAGGGGAATATCTTACTAAATAGAGCTTAGTGCCATATATTTCTTAGGCCATAGATTTCATTTTCCTGGAAGGAGTTTCTCATCCACTCTGGAGGGACTTCAGGTTGAAAGCCTTCAGGACAAAAATAAATACATAAATAATAAAATAAATCTAACACTAGTCTTTCCATCTACATTTCCATATAAAGAACCCCAACTGAACCAGAAGTGAACACAAGAATACTTGTGCCCTATCTTATTCTTCCTAATTTTCTAAATAACTGTATTCTAAGTATCATAGCTGGAGAACAATTAAGGAGAATGCATGTAACTCCATGCCAGCTTTCTAGAAGTTGAGATGTAGGTAGTGTGTGCGTGCAAAGTCGCGTCAGTCATGTCTGACTCTGTGCAACCTTGTGGACAATAGCCTGCCAGCCTCCTCTGTTCATGGGATTCTCCAGGCAAGAATACTGTTGTTCTCAAATTAAGGGTTTCTTCCCATGACTGAGGGAATCTGGCCCTGTTGCTTGTGAGCTTTGTGAATTCATATGTTTCAAGCAGAAACGTTTATTTAACAGTTGTGCCCCGACTCTCTTGGAAATCATATGAAGTTGCCATGGTCAGAGTCACAGAGCTCTAGCGATTGGTGTCCGTGTCGCAGCGATCCTGCACTCAGGCGAAGCAGTCATCTCATGTCTTATGTCTCAGTGTTTCTCTGCTATAGCTGAGAATACCTGGACCCTCCAACAGGAGGACTGTCATCCTGCCAAAAACAGAGTATTATTCCCAGGCTGTGTGGTCACCACATTTATTTCCATTACTTTCAAATAGTCAAGAAAACAAAAATAATAATTTAAAAAATCTTCAGAGGATAAAATGATATTGATGACAATGATGATACTGATGATGATGGTAGTTGGCATTGGCTAAATGTGACCCAGAAATGAGCTAACATTCATTATATCACAAAATCTCATAAATGGGATATTGTGCAAAAGAAGCAAGACACCAAAGACTATGGTTCCATCCTTTATGCAGAGCTCTAGAACAGGCAAAGCTAACCTGCGGTGGTTAAAATCAATCAGTGATTACTTGAAGCAACCGAGGCAAGGCTGCAGTAGGGCTGAGAGATCTTTCCTAGGCGGGAGCTAAATGTTCTGTGTCTTGGTTGGAATGGGTTGTTACATGGTTGTGTTCACTGGAAGACCTAAGTACCCAGGGCTTTCTGGTGAACTTTGGAGGCCAGGCTTGTGGATCACACCTCTTATAAGAGTGGTTTCTCAGCCTTTATTTTTACACATGACCCATCTGCAATGCTTATTTTAAATGCAGATTTCTAGCCTCTTCTCAGCATAATTACACAGAACTCGCTGGGAATGAGAACTTCAAATCTGGACTTCAAACCATCACCCCGCCTGCTTCTAAAGCAGAAACCCGAGGCCTGCACTGCACTGCTAGGTCAAATAGGCTTCCTCCCTGTGACTCGATGTGTTGAGGACCAGGTATATTTATCATGCAACAGTCCACCCCTGCTCAAAGAAAATTTGCTTAGAGCACACAAGAATGGAAAGTGGCTGCAGTTTGGTGTTTGAAGGAAATACTCGAAGGAAACAGTTTTTATCAAAAACAAGACAAAAAAAGACAGTACCGTTTGTGGAAGTGACCAGTCATCTCTAGGCCTTTTCCTGAGTAGTGTCGCCTGCCACTTCATTATTTGTCCTCTTTTCATGCCCTGATGATTTTTTTGTTTACCTGGGGCAACTGGTTTTTAATTGATTTTTTAATAAAGGTATTTCTTGCTCTCTTTCACTCTGATTAAGAACCATAGCATGATCTCATCAGGCTGGACAAGTATTGATGGGCTGGGGGTATCAGGGGGCTAATAAAGAGTGTTATCCAATATTTTTCAGTGACACATAAAAACTCCCTCATGAAAGATACTGGAGGCTGAGCATCATATAAATGTCACACTAGAAACAGTGGTATTAGGGTGTATATGACCAGACATTAGTGATTTCATTAATGCACTGAGACAGGTCTCTCCCAGGGATAAGTGGTGGTAAGTGGGCAGTGGAGGGTCAGTGGGAAAGCCAAGGAAAAGCCAGTACAAAACAAAGAGTGCGTGAGCCCTGCAGTTGTCCAGTTGTTCTAGATAAGCTGCAGCAGTTTAATAAAAATGCTTCAGATAAATAGGAAAAGGAGAACTTGATTCAACTCTTCATTTTTCTATCTTCACCTTCTCTTTTCCCCCAAAACACCATTTACCATATTTCAAAAGAAACAAAGTGTTGAAAGCCAGAAGTGCTTTCAGATTTATCTTTTTTCTTTTACTCATTAAATCTTTAAATTCAACCTGATCCACTCTACTTCTTAGATTACTGAGGGGAAGAAGGATGGAGGGTCTGTGAGTGGAATTATTTGGGGGTATCCTCAGCTACTGCTTGGCTTCCATTTCAGTTAGCCAGTATTAGCACAGAGAGCCCCAGCCTTGCCATAAAATGACAGTCTGGCTTTGAAGAGTCCAGAAAACACCATTAGGCCAAAGGGCAGGAGAGATTTTGAAGCTTTTTTCCAGACTGAAAATGTGGTTTTCCTGTAATATGTGCCCAGTACTGACCTAGGGCCATGGAATATAGAAAACATTTAAGGCCATCCATCCCCTTCAAGGAGAGACCGGCTGAAGAACACACACCATGCAGGAAAGGAGACACACACAGACGCACATGCGCGTGTGCACACATACGCCTGTGCTTTCACACACCTTTAGATTTCACAGAAGCAGAGAAATGTAACAGCCTTTCCAAAGAGTACATTTTGAAAGTTAAGGTTGACAGTCTGATATGTTAAAAATGAACTGCGAAAAACCACTTTAATGACAACAAAAGATAATTTTCTTTTTACCTTTGTCTCTATTTTCTCATTATCCACTGAATTCATTATTTTCAGGGGATTCTCTGTTAAGCAGGTGGGGACATGTGCTGGTGCCATCTGAATTATTACCATTAATGTAACTCCAATTGTACCCACAGGCTGTTTGGGCCTGGAGAAATTCATGGTGTGTATGTGTGTATGTGTGTGTGTGTTCCTTGGGTTCCTGCAAAATTGGAATCATGCTGTGAGTCACATTGTCAGTCTTACTTTGTGTATTATCAGTTGCCTTGTCATGAACATCTGCTAACAGTATCATTTCATTCACTTAGTCACTTAAGAAATAATTATCATGTGTACCCTTTCCATGCCTCAATTTCCCTCGACACTTCACTTGTTCAGTCTTGGTTTTGCTTTGTTCTATGATTAGAAGCCCAGGAACAGTTGTACAGATAACTTCCAAATGGAAAGGTATTAATACAAAATGAGAGTGGCTCAGGGTCCCAGATGATGAGTGATCTAGAAATATAATAAAGCCATTGACAAAAATTTGGTTTATGTTCATCCTGTACTCTGACGTGAATATCAAAGAGTTAGTTTTCACAGAATAATACATGTTTGCTGAACACATTTAGAAAACACAAATAGGCAAATAAGAAATAAAATAGAAAATAGAAACCATATACATATTTCCATTATTTCCCCTCAAAGACAAAGGGCAGCTAACATTCTTCTGTGTACCCCCTTCCTATCCTCTGTCTATATACTTAAAATGGGTTTTGTATGGGATTTTGCAAAAATGAGATTGAGGCATAGGAATAGTTTGGGAACCTGCTTAGTTATCTGTGTCCTGAGCATTATTTTCTTTGACATCATTTGAGTAGAGACAACAGCTGAGGAATTCTCTCTCTTCCACCCCGTGTAAGTGATCATAAGCCTTTGGTTGGCTCTCTGTGGTTTATGGCTTTTCTGGGCATGCTTTTCCTGTGTCAGAAGACAGTAATAGTAATAGCGCACATTTATTGAGCATGTATTATGACGGCCACTTTAATAGAGCATCCCTTGTCATCTTCCAAACAACTGTCTGAGGCATAGTTTACAGATGAGGAAACTGAGGCACAAAGAGGTTTAGAGCAGACAGCAAATACACGATAGAGCCAAGCCTGGGATTTAGGCAGTCTGACACCGTGATCGTAAGCTCTGCCCACACTGTCTGACACATGTGTTCAGATCTGTTAGATCTGAATGGGATTCAGAACCCTCAAACCCAACCATAAAGCTGGTAGACAGCTTTGCCATCACCTGGTACAACCCTCTTGATTCCGGTTGAGGGACTTCAGGTGGCCAGACTCTCGAGCCACCTCCTGTTGGTCTTTCTATTCTGCCCTGCTGCCTCCCCCCCCCCTCCCCCGCCATCCCACTTTATTTTTCCTTTTCAAAACTCTGTGATTTGAGTGTTTGGGGACATGAAAGATTAATAACCTCGGTCTGGACTGGGCTGACTGTGGGCAGGCCTTGCGAGAGCTTTTCCCACACTTTGGTGCCAGCAGGTCTCGGGCCTGGACTGTACACCGCTGTTATTCTTTCTAGCTCTGGGCCTCTCTGGAGCCAATCAGACCCACCATGACAAACCGAACCAAGGTTTTGAGAGAGAGAGAGAGAGAGAGACCCAGGGGACCCTGCTACCCAACTCGTCACAGAGCCAGCTCTGGATGTCTTTACCTTCATTCTAAAACTAGTGTCAGACCAGACATGCTGGAACCTTACCAAGCTGACACTTTAATCTATGTAACTAAATCCATCAGTGAAATACTAATGCTGTCTACATTATTTTTCCTTTCCTAGTCAGTTATTCGCAGCCAGAAAAAGTTTGTCTTGAGGAATTCACTTCCCCCAGGACTTTTATTCTAGTGCCACAGAGTTCAGTGAGAAAAATGTGACAGGGCTTATCTCTGGGTCCAGAAGTGTCTCCTGCTGGTGAGTTTTGTGACTGTGGGCCTGGGGCTTCTTAGGACCCATCCTTTGTCAATAAACCAACTGACTTGGCTTAAGTGGATTCTGAATCTCTTCCAACTTTAAAGTATCTATGGTCCTTGTTAGCCTCCGTCAAACAAACTCTAAGCTTGCCACAAGATTCATGAATTTGTATATTTATTCATTTGTATATTTATTCAAGAGTATTTTAAAAGTACCTAGCCCATGCCCAGTCCTGGGGGTTGACGAACAGATGTGTAATCAATTCATTTCTGTTGTAATAAGTGCCACCAGTGAAAAATACAAGGAGATATAAGTATGTGGTGGGGCCTGACCTCAGTTAGGAGGCTAGGCATGGCCAGTGGGTTGGCATCAGCCAGATGGCAAAAGAAGAAATGAGCTTTGCAGACAGGAGAACATCAGGTTTGGATGATCCTAGCCCGGGCTGATGTAAAACCATTCAAAGATATGAAAAAGCCCCAGTGGGACTGAGTTTAGTCAATAAAAGGAATGTGGTTCCTCACTGATCTTAGACTAACATGCCAACTCCTTCCCTGATCATGGCAAACGAGGCCCTGCCTAAATCCCCAGCCCTACCTCATGCCATCTTGTGACTCACTCTTTTTAGCCACACCGCCTTTCTTTCTCTCTCCCATATCACTTATTTTAGCCTGAAGACTTTGCAGGTGCTAATCTACTCTTCCTTCTCATCTCACAATGCTCTGGAATCAACCTTACTATTTCTTACCAGAGACCTTTCCTGATCGCCCCATCTCAGGGAGGTCAGCTCTCTCCTGTTCTTAGGATCTGTTCATTACTATCCTAGTACCTGTCACGGCCATGCTCCCTTGTTTACATGTTTATCCACCTAGGGCAGCTACCGTATCTGGTTTGGTCTCCTCATTTAACATTTGGAGTGTGAAGGAGGCTAATGTGTAGACAGATTATAAGCCCTTAAAGAACTGACCAGGGCGCTTGGGCTTCATCCTGTGAATAAAGGCTTCCACACGAAGCATCTCAGGGAGAATGTGGCCATCTCACAAAGCACGTGTAGGAGTGCTTTGTGGAGACTAGCTGGGAAAGAGGCATGAGAAGATGTGGAGAGGCCAGATAGAGGTGATGGCAATAGTCTGTGTCAGAGCTGAGAGTGGTTTAGATGGGAATGAGGGAATCAACCATGCTGGCTGTACTCAAGGGGTATTTAAGAGATGAGTCCATAAAACTTAGCGGCTCTCTGGATCTTCAGTAGAGGCGTCCGTGAGGCTGGGTAGCCAAGGAACAAGCCTCTGAGAACCTTTTTCTCATGACTTCAGGTTTCTGGATTAACTACTGGCTTCTCACTCTGGTCTGTTCATTGCTGACCCACTGCTGGGGCATATATGAATTTTTGGTTTTTAGTTGAAGTCAACTAAATTTGTATGCTTGTTTTATTGTGTTCTTAATCATTTTAAAATGGGGAAAACCATGCAAGCAGATGGCAGAGAATTTATGTAGAAGAGAAAAAAAATTCCCCTATGATGCCATCACCAAATTACAAACTGTTATCATCCGAGAGCATTCTGTTCCTTTTGTCATATAAATTTGTACTATTTTGCACATTCAGGTTTGTCTCCTGTTTATCATTCAGTACTCTGAATATTTCCCATGATCATCTAATATCTTCATAACTATCACTTTGAATTTTTGTGTTGTAAGAGTAAATACCTGCTTATCTGAAGTTATCAGGATACAAAATTATGGAAAACCAGAGGTGACTCTCAGCTGACTCTTCCCCCAAACCACATCTCATTCCCCAGGGAACCAAAGGCTAGGGGCCAGTGTGCCTCTTTCCACACACTTTGTGAGCATTGGGATATACCAATAAACAGATATACATATATATTCTTATTTCACAAAAGAAAGTTTTCTGAATATTATCTCATGCTATCAAACACAGCTATCTCATTTTCATTTACAGCTGCGTAGTATTCCACTATATAGACATGCCATAATTTTATCCAGCTATTGCCCTAGTCATAGTTATTCACATAAGAATTTGGTAGCAGTCATTCAGGCCTACCTGCCTTATATACCCTGGTAGGTGTCTCCTTAGAGTAACTAGCAGTGGAACCCTTGAGTGAGGGAATGTGGATTGTAAAATTTGAAAGATATTGTCAAATTGTGCTCTATAGGGATTCTACAGTCTACAATTGATCAGTAGTTCCTCTTTCTTCAAACTCTCTCCTCAGTCTTCAATACTTTGCCATCAGATAAGACCCAGAATCTCACTGTAATTGTGATAGGCATTTCTTCAACTTTGAGAGCACTTGACGTTGTTTCATATAGTCAGTCATTAATGTTTTCTGTAAATTGTTTTCGTAAATTGTTTGCCCTCCTCACTCCTTGTTTCATTGAAATATTGGGGTTTTTTGCTGTTCTTGTTGATTTGTGAGTTTGCTGTATACTAAGAAAATTGGCTCTTTGTGTATATATTACAAAGAATTTGTCTGAATTCTGATTTTGTATTTTTCCCTCTGTACCAGGAGGTAAAGAAATAGTTCAAGGTTTTTGTTTATGGTGTTCTCACTTAATGATTGTACAATTTTCTAGCAATTAAATGTGTTACAATTTAACTATTTTACCATTAAGTGTGCATCAGTTGCTTACCGTTTTTAGGTAATATAAATACTACTGTGATGAACCACTTTGTACGTATAATTTTTTATTATTTTAGGCAAGAATATATATCTTAAGTGAGAGTACTAGATCATGGCTCTTGATAATACGCTGTCAAGATAATCTTCCAAAAAGAAAACCCACAAGCAGTTTGTTAGAGTACCAAGAAACCTGTCTGTGTCTGGATGCCTGTTGTTCATTTGTAATATAAAGCTTATCCAAATGGCCATTGGGTTTACTTTTTAAGAAGGAGACGGGTAAAGAGTGCAGGAGGGGAAAAAAAAAAAGTAGAGGATAAGGCCAAAGAAATCTCTTAAGGTTTTTTTATTTAAATGGGAGCTACACCCATACAGTCCACCCCTTGCCATACATCAGTGGCCTAGTACCCCAGGTTTTGGGGGAACAGCTTGGCTCCTCTCAGAATGCACTTTCCAACCTTGGAGTGATCTTTGCAACTCATAAAACACAGGATCCTCCAAACCTGGGTTCTTAGAGTTTGAGGTCTGTTGTGTTTATCAAGTAACTGAAACATCTCAGCTGATTTAAGTTGTAGTCAGTGGCCGCTTGATTCTATTTGAGCTAATTTGGCTCACCTGGCATTACTTGTGGATTAGCCAGAAAGCTGCCCATGGTAAATTGCCTCTTATACAAGCTAACATTTCTTTGACTTATAAAGCCTTTTCTTGTAGAAATGTCCACAGACACCTTCATGAACTGAATAACCTCCAGATCCATGTGCTGAAGTCCTGACTTCCAGTGCATCAGAGTGTGGCTGTATTTGGAGAGTGTATTTGGAGGTAACTAAGGTTGCTGGGAGTGGGCTCTAATTTGATCATGATTGGTGTGCTTATAAGAAAGGAGGAGACAGTCCCAGAAGAGAGACCAAGTGAAGAGAGAGAGAGAAAGAGGACGGTCGCCTACCAGCCAAGGCAGGAGACCTCAGAAGGAAACCAACCCTGTAGACGTCTTCATCTTGGACTTCCATCTCCAAAACAGTAAGAAAATTTCTGTCTTTTAAGCCAACCATGGTATTTTGTTATGGTAGCCCTAATGAACTAACGCAGTACCCCAAAATGCAAAGGATAATATAATGAATTTGAGGTACCCACATCCCACTTCAACAGCTCACAATAATTTCTCTTAATCATGTTTCATTTATCTCCTCAAATGATTTTTCCTGGGCTCTTCTAAAACAATTCCCAGGCATATCCTTCCGCTGATAAATATTTTAGTATGCATCACTGTTTGAGGGCTTTCTCTCTCTCTTTTTTTTATGCATATTGCTAGCAATAATTTATTATTATTTATTACCCAGTTCATAGTCAGATTTTCTCAATTGCTCCAAAGAAGGTATTGATTTGTTTACAGACAGTTTGAATCAAATTTGAAATTCAGTTCATGTATGTGGTTATTTCTCCTAAGTCTCTTTTATTCTAGAACATACCTGGGTCTCCACCCTTTTCTATGATATAAATTTATGGAAAAAGCTGAATTACTTGCCTTACAGACCACCTCATGTTCTGATTTGGCTGCATATTTCTTCAGGGTGTGAACTCAATCCTTTCTCCCAGTTTCTTCTATAATTTGTTAATTAGAGACTTGATTAGATTCAGGTTCTATCAATATAGTTGAGGCAAGATTATTTCAGTGGTGGAATGATTTTGCATTTTAAAAAGTAGAAGCAATTTATTTTCTACCTGAAATACTCTGAACAGCATGTAAAATTGGCTTGGGTAGCTGTGGAGATGGTGATTTTTGCATATTAAGCACCATGCAAGGACAGGAAAATGAGAGAAATAAATGAAAAATATGCGAACATCATCATTTTCACTAGAAATCTGCCCTGGAATGAAACTTCCTGGCTTTAGGAGCAAACTACTATACATTTTGGAGGTCACGAAGAGTGAAATTATTTTATTTGAAAACCGTGTTGGTGTGGCAACTACATAGCTTGTAAATATGAAGCATCCAAGCAAGCATGCCGCGTCTTCACTTTCCAGGGCTTCCTCTCTCCGTGGAAGCAGGACAGCTTCTCTGTGGTATTCGTGCCTTTTTCCCATGCTTCCAGAGGTCTGTCCTGCCCTACGAACTAGGTTTCACCAAAGCATGGATTACAAGAGCAGAAGATTAGAAATGACCTCCATGTTCGTCAAAAGGGGACCTGTTGATTACGTAAGGAACACTAAGCAGCCTTTAAAAAGACTTCTGTAGAGTTATAGGTGCTAAGAAGACACGGCCTCCAAAATATACCGTGCAGTGAGGAAAGCAGATTTAAAACTGCATAGAAAGTAGGTCACCAATGTTTATTTATATGCACGGAATATTATTATAAGAACACATAAGAAACTAGGAAGTTGGAGGCCTAAGGCACTAGTGTAAAAGATTTGCTTTTTATCGTGGGCTCTTTATGCCTTTTGAATGTGGAGCTATGTGTAGAGATTTTTCAAAAAATTAATGAATTGCTTGGAAACCGGGATGGGCTGAGAGGTTGTCGGTGACGCTGCAGAGCTGAGCTAGTAGTTTTCAGTTCTCATCTGTGTTTATCAAGCCCAGGAGTTGACAGACAGCAGTGGGGTTTTCATACAAAACACTTTCAGCTTGCATTTGCCCACTTTGAAGAGCGAAACCAAACAGACTTTTGGAACAGTTTTCAAGTATCAAACGTGTTCTGTGTTTCAAAGGATTTTAACTCACAAATAGTCCTTTCTCTGCACTGACATTCCCCACTCTGAGAAACTAAAACAAGTAGCTAGTATCCAAAAAAAGTATAAATTATGATTACTTCTGATCAAACATGTAATGTCAAGTCTGCAAGAAAGAAAAAGAAACTTCCAAAACAGTCAGTGTTAGTATTTCCAAAAAACATGCCATGTACTTATACATCGCAGGGCACCAGCTAAGGAAATCTATTAATAGGACCGAGAAAACAATAATAGGGGGCCCCCAGGCTTGGGTCATTTTTAAAGATATAAGAATGAGCTCTTGGCTTTATAATTTTAGAGCTGTTAAAGCACCTGCCAGCGGGGATTCTTGGAGAAGGCAATGGCACCCCACTCCAGTGTTCTTGCCTGGGGAAAGAATCCCAGGGATGGGGGAGCCTGGTGGGCTGCCATCTATGGGGTCACACAGAGTTGGACACGACTGAAGCAACTTAGCAGCAGCAGCGGGAATTCTTATTTGTGGGGATTTTTTTCCCATTACACTGTGTATGGAAAGACATTTTCAAACGAAGTATAAAAACCATTCAAAAAAAATCCCAAGTCCCAGCTATGAAGCTTAATAAAATGGTCCAGAAAAACTTTACAAATTTGAAAATAGTCGAAAATAGTCACTGTGTGCTTTTATTAATCCTCAAGCACCCGTGCTGTGGGGAAGCTGACTGTAGAGGTAATCACCATAAAAAGCATTGTCAATAAGCACAAGTCATGTAAAGCAGAAAAAAACCAAACAGGTATTGTAAAATAGCACAGATTTTAACTTACCAGGGCCTGGAACTCATCCATCACAGTGATGAGGGTGTGTTGCCGCTAGAGGGGATGCTTTCCACTCCAGGCTTCTGGAATCTCTGACTTTTGGTACCATGCCCAGGATTGCCTGGAACGGCCTGACCCCACCTTGTCAGGCCCTTTATTCTAACAGCTGAGCCCAGCTTATACTCAGCCCCAAATATTCGAACATCTGGATGGTGGGACCTGGGGCTCTTCCTGCAATTCTTTTCTGTTTTAGCTGATCAAATTCCTTGTTCATTGTTTTGGGTTAAAGAATGGACACTGGATATACCAAAATGTTATGACATTAAGCACAGCATGGTGATTAAAGGCGACAGTGTTGAAGCCAGAAGGACAAGGGTGTGGAAGTCTGTACCACCACCTGTTAGCTGTAAACCCACCTCAGATGCTGGAGTGAAAGTTGAAAACGATAATGCCTGCACCTGACTCCAAAGATGCCTCACTCCAGGACAGGCCCTCCTCTTGGGGGGCTCCCGAATCCAACCCAGAGGATGAGCATGGGGAGTAATAACTGCACAAATGATCACAGTGTCAGAGAAATGTGACCTAGGTACTGAGAAGACCGAATGGGAAAGCAGGTGGCTCATTTGTGAGGGGAGGACAGAGGACAGCTTCAGGAAGACTGAGAATTCGGAGCAGATAGTCAGGCATTTCAGGCAAAGATAAAACTGTGTTGAAAATTCTGGAATGCTTGTACCACTAGCTTGCAATGTGTAAGTACTTATTTATGATGTTGCATTAGAATGCTACATTTGAGGAACTTGGGCAGCGCCAGAGGATCACAGTTTATGGGTGCCCATCCCCCACCCCCGCTACCACCCCTGCAGTGATAACAGGGCAGCATTCTCAGCCCCTTTCTGCTCTTTGGGATACTTTATGATCTTGTCTTCTCTGCCTATCTCCTGCCTCATCACTTATTAAGAGGAGGGACTCAATCTGGACAAATTGCAGGGTATTGATTAGGCCATAGATACTTGTGGGCTTTCCTGGTAGCTCAGACGGTAAAGCGTCCGCCTACAATGCGGGAGACCCGGGTTCGATCCCTGGTTGGGAAAGATCCCCTGCAGAAGGAAATGGCAACCCACTCCAGTATTCTTGCCTGGAAAATCCCATGAACCGAGGAGCCGGGTAGCTTACAGTCCATGGGGTGGCAAAGAGTCGGACGACTAAGTGACTTCACTTTCACTAGTGGGCAGGACCCTTGTGTAAACATAATTATGGCTTCTGTCCTGATTTCTCAGGGATCTCTGTCCCCACTCTGGTCCCAGATGTTCCAAGGCATTGAATACTTTCCATTGACCATGCTGTGTGATTGCAAAGTTCCTCCTCTTGAAGATCCCTGTGAGGCCCGGGGCTCTATTCCATGAGTGGCATTATGTAGAGAAACTCCGTAAATGATGGCTAGATTGAATAATGTTCTGCGTAAGAGAAGTTCCATCCTCTTGCTTGAACTTGCTTAGACTTGGCATAATACTAGAAGCTGATGCTGGTTTTGACATATTTATGATTTAGACAGATAATGAGTTTTCTTGAAGGCATTACTGATATCTAGTGTGGATTATAGATAAATTAGATGTCACAGTTTTGACCTTTGTGGAATGACTTGACATGATTGACCTGTGTAAGTCAGCCAGTGCTTTCCAGCAATACTCGGCCCAGGTTTGAAAACCACATCCTAGTCTGTTCTGAGGCACCAGGAAAATTCATAACGCCTGCTTTTATAAAGCCAACTGGGATTTTAAATGATCCAGACATTTCCAGGTTAAGGATCTGGAGAAGATAACCTTCATCAGAGGAGGGTCCCAACATTAACAGGGCACCTGAAGCAGAGTCATCCTTTTACTGGTGCAGATTTCTACAGGTGTGGGGTGGAACTGGGGGGCAGCCTGACTGCTCCCTCAGTGGCATCTTCCTCCAAGCATGGCGACAGCTCTGTGGAGTGACTTCGGGGCTCATTCCTGCAGGCTCATCCCAGGTTTTGTCTCTTCAGTCCTCCCAACAACTCCAAGAAAACGTAGTAAATTCTGCATTTTATAACTGAGGAAATTAAACAGCATTAAAAAAAAAAGTTGCACCAAATGACACAGAATCGCTCAAAAGTGGACTTGGCAAAGAGAAAGCAAATCTTGGGGCTCCTAGACTCAAATCTTGTGATCCTGACCTCAAACTCTCTTTTATGTGTTTTTGTGTTTTTTTTTCCCCTGACTTTGCCCAGGGCTCACTACCTTCACCCAGGCAAGACTCTGCTTAAATATCAGAAAGTCCTGCCCTGACCTTGTTGGAAGAAATCCTCTCTTCCCAACCAGCCTTCTCTTCCCTTCCCTGGCTCCAGTTTTCTTTATAGCACTTACTACCTGACATGTTACATATTTATGTGTTGATTGTATGGGAACTCCAACTAGAACACAATCTTTATGAGACAGAAACTTTTTTCACTTTGGTATCCCAGTTCCGAAACAAAGTTCGGCACTTAGTCAGAAATAAACACTTGCTACATAAAAGAATGACTATTCAGTAATGATTAATTAGTAAGGGCTTCATTAGTGCTATGCATTCATTGATCAAATTCTTATACCAATCTAATAAGACATGCTATAATTATCAACATTTTGCAAATGAAAAAGCTGCCACTGAGAAAGGTAAAGAACCTGTCCAAAGCCATAGTTTATTAAGTGGTAGAATTTAGATAGAATCAAGGTCAATTTAACCACAGGCCCTAATTCTTTACCACACTCTACTTCCTGCACATTGAAACTTAACCTTCCAAACCCTCCTCCTCAGAATCTCTACCAAAGATATCTTTACTAAAGACCCTTACTTTTGGAAAACACTGAAAATAATCTCTTATGGATACTTTAATTTGAAAATTGTTCCCAAATTAAAGGATAATAAAATGCTCAAAGAAGCAAAGAGTGAGAAGAAATCAGTGACCAGATTGACAAGGTGTATGAACAGAGGAAAGCTGCTCAAAGATTTCACTCTTACTTTTGTTTTCATTTAAATGACTTCAGAGAAATAGTTTGAATTAGTTGATAAATTGACACATTTAAAAGCTTGAGCAATTTTAAAGTAATATCAGATCTTTGATAAATCAGTACTTGTAGGTATATTTGCCTGGGGATGTGGTTGCAGGGTTGAGGGGAGAGGAAGGCTTTCTGTACCCACCCCTCATCACCTCCTCACACCAAGATTGCCTTCTGGGAAATCTTGCTGGTACCTGGATTTACATCTTTAGCTGTGACTCTGTCTTCTGTTAAAATACATCTCCCAAAGGAGACCTTTGGTCTTCTCAATCTTTCATATGGATGTATCCAGTTGTTCATGAAAAAATTCTCTAATAGGGAGAAAGGTAGAGACCTCATGAGGACTTGCATTCCTGAGTGAGGACAGGGATCAGAAAGAGGGGAGGAGAGAGAAAATGGATCAACAGTTGTCTCCCTACTTGGGACAATCTAAAGTAGGCATTTAAATGAGTCTGGTAATGCAAATATCTCTGAAAATGAAAGTTTTTCTTTGTAAACTCTGCTAAAAAGGAAACTGAGGCATGTTTAAAAAATGTATTTGAGCAAACATCAGCTTGAGTCAGGCAGCATTCAGTATAAACAGACAAAAAGGAGCTCCAAGGAGCTGTACAAAATGAAAGACTTTTATAGTCAGAATGGAATAGGAACAAGGAAGCTCACCAGGCAAAAGATCAAGTCAGTTATTGCAAAGTTACTTTCCTTTACATGGTGTGGTGACCCAGGTTCCATTTCCGGGAGAGCTGGAACTATACGTCTCAATTTGGTATCCTGAGGCTTAGTGAAAGCAACTCCATTTGGGGCCTGTGGTCTTGGCTGGAACAGCTTTGAGATCAGGGCCTGGACCTGTTCATTCAGCCTATGTCCTCCGTCCCTCACAAATGAGCACAGTACATGGCGTATAGTAGAAGCTCAGTCAATATTTGTTGAGTTGATGAGTGTACAGCTCCTGAAGCATGCACTTGGCCCTTACTTCCTCCTCCTGCCCTCCCATTCTTCAGGCAAACTTCTGCTTCTCTTTCCCACTGATTTTCTCCCGAGGAGGAAAGTTTCTCCTCTGAATTTATCCAGCAAATATTTCTCTAGATTTTATGAAGAATTTGTCATATAAAGACAGTGAAATCTCTCTTCAAAAATTTAGTTAAAGAGTTTATCTTTTCTTGTAAAATATCCCATGTTATCTCTCTCTATCTTTGCCTCTGGATTATAAGCCTCAGAAAGGTAGTGACTTGACAATTTAGCTTTCTCAAAGCTTGTAACACAAATAAAAATACTGATTGGGTTTTTATAAGAAAACCTCACCTTTTCAAATTCAATAAAGGAAAATGGAAAAACCAAGACACCAGTCATGTTATCTTACTGCTTCGGTGTCTCAAAAACAGGGTTGGAACATCGTGGATTAAATGGGAATATTTATCATTAATGACACATTGATCTTAACTGAATAACAGTTGACTTTTTAAATGAGTCCTTATTTATCTAGACAAGAACTGTACCATGATACACACACATACTATTACTTTATCTGAAAAAATTGAGAAAAAGGCCATTACCTGCAAATGCCGTAGCATAGAATTGTAACAGCTTCACCTTTCTGATTTAGAAGAACTGGATTTGATGGACTCGAGACTGATGAAACCTCACTTTCCCTTGGAATTCTTATTAATAGTCTAACAAAGTACAAAATTGATGTTTTTTGAGGTTGCATTGTATATTCAGATCAATTTCCTTTCCAAGAATGAGTTCTCATAATTACTGATCAACTGTGTTCTCCTTCTATGGAAAATTCCTCAGAATTTCTTTATATTTCTTTGAAATGTGTGAGCACAGAGAACATTATTATATATCAACATTTATGTAGTACAACAAACTCCCTACCGTCTACCACCTTCTCTGGTTGGTTATTATAGCGTAGAAAGTTTGGCAGGGTTTCCCCACCACCACTCTTCAAATAAATCCATGAGGAAGAAAAAAGAAAATTCGCCACATCAACTGTCAGGGATATATTGTGAGCAGCTGAATTCAGCTTCTAAGATACAACTGTAGTCAGACTGAAGAGTTCACCCATACTATGAGTGTTCTGACTTAAAGAAACCAGGCTTTGTAAGTGATTGTGTGTGTGCCACCATTGTGACAACTCACAGCATATTAGAGCTCACAATGGCCAAGCTAGTGCCATGGTATTCTAAATAAGAAAAGAATGCACGCCTTAAAAGACAGTGCAGCGCTCCCCTGGTGGCTCAGTGTCAAAGAATCCGCCTGCGATTCTTTGGGTCTTGTGGGTCCGATCCCCAATCCGGGAAGATCCAACTTGCCTGGGAGCGACTAAGCCTGAGCACCACAAGGACTGAGCCTGTGCTCTAGAGCCTGGGAGCTGCAGGTGCAGCCCACGCGCCACCACTGCTGAAGCCCCAAGTCCTAGAGTCCATGCTCTGCGACAAGAGAAGCCACTGCAACGAGAACTGCGTGCCCCACAGCTAGAGAGGAGCCCCCACTCACCGCAACCAGAGGAAGCCCACACGCGCCAGTGAAGACCCAGCACAGACAACAGTAAATAAAACTATTTTTTAAAGAAAAGACAGTGTAGACTTAGGAAATAAGATTTATTCTCATATGTGGTAGTTTTGAGGCAATGTGGAAATAGAATTGTATTTACACTTTACATTAGAAACATTGAGGATAATTTTGCTCCCTGTCTCCAGGAAAGGTGGTCTTCGGGGGTACAAAGCCAAATAACTAACTTTCTTCTCTTCAACCCCTACCGGTCATCACCTTCTACTGAAACCACAGGTTTTTTAATGCTGTGTCCAGAGACATGTGGAGGGTCTCCCCTTTGAAAGCCAACTGTTCTTCATTAGTAGTCAGACACTGTGTAAGCAAGCTCCACGTGTGTTTGACCTTTGCAACAATTTCCTGAGGTCGGTGCCTTTATCATCATCCCATTTTACAGACTAGGAGACTGAGGGATAAAGAAGTCTTACCCAAGTTACTCAGCTGAGAAGTGGCCAAGTCAGAATTCACACCCAGGCAACCTGAAGGCAGAGCCTGCCCCAGCTCTAAATCCCTGCACACATCCTCTTCATAAACAGCTAACACAGGGGGAAGCTGCTCCTAGACAACTAGATCCTCCCCCACCCCCACCCCACTCATGTGGTTAGTCTTATTTCCTTCCACTGAAAGTAAACTTAAGGATGATATCAACTTGGATTAAAAGTCACATCCTATTACTCTTATTTTAGCTTGTTGTGTAATCCAGTACCTTAACAAAGAACTGTTAAAAAAGCAAAACAAAACCAAAAATATCAAAGTATATGTCACTGTTGCATTATTCTCTTAGAAGCTTTGGTTCTGCTTAAGAGCTTATCATTTTCCCCATAAGCCCATTTGGGAAGGAGGCAATATGTCTTTTGGCTCTTGAATGCTACTCGCCTCTGAACCTCATTATGGCAAGTCATTTTCTGAAGCTGGGCTGCAGCTCTAGACAAATGATCGTATGAAGTTTTAAATAAACATACAACATTTACATTATGCTGTTTCTTGAAATGATTTATTGTCATTTTCTTCTTTTAGTCCTGCTCTCTGGACATAAAAGACATGAGCTTTTGTTGTTTATACAAACCAAATCCTCTGTTTGCTCTGATTAAGCATTCATGGGTCTTTAATACAGCACAGGCTTTAGATTTGGGATTATTCCCTATGGGAGTGGTGGAATTAAATACATTTAGCGAGCAGAGATAAGAGAGGGCACCAGAGTTTAATTGCCATTAAAACAGATAGGGTAGGTCACAAAAATAGAAAGCAGGAAAACAGTCTGTGTTCTCCTTTTCTGCTGTGGTGGATGAAGTTCTATGATTGTGTGAATCGTAGCCTTGCAAAGTCTCAAAGTTAATGGCCTGGAAGATACAGAAGAAAGGTGAAAATTGTCCTGGTGGGACAAGTGCGGTCCTGAGTTCCTAGAAAGCCTTGTACCTAAGAAGATATTACTGTTTAGAGAGGGAACTTAAGCACTGCGCACTGTGAAAAGGATTCTACTTTTTCTGAACTGAACGTAGTTGGTGACTAGTAGAAACAATGATATTACCCCAAATTTTCCTGCCTCTCACAAGGCATCTTAGAACTGTCGAGAGAGAAACGACCTTCTGTAGTCCCTGACAGTGACAGAACAGAGAGATTTTCATCAATGATTACAATTGTCAGGTTTTTATGTTTCACGCTTTCAGAATTGGCTGATCTGCCAGCATTTTCTTTTTCGTTCTACTCATGGGTATTATAAATGAGTGTAAATTGTCACACTCCCCCAGAATCAACACTTGTTGTCAGCCACAGTTATGGGGTTGGGCAACCTGTCCGGTTAACTCATCTGGAACAGCTAGGATGGAAGTGGTTTTTTTTTTTTTTTAATAGAATTGTGTGAGTCATACATATTTACACTTCAGTTCAGAAATCTTTAACTTTTCTGGTTTATAAGTTTAAAATCAGGCCCCAAACACTTCCTTTAGCAGTGCATGTACTAAAATTTGAAAAACCAGCTGGGAGAGAAAATAAGTGCCATTTTGAAAAGTAAGAATCAAGAAAAGCACCGCAGAAAATAGTTTATCAGAGAGGGGGAACTTGAATTAAAAATATATTGGCTGATGGCACTTATTTGGAATTCTAGAAACGGCAAAATTCATCTATAGTGACAGAAAGCAGATCAGCAATCACCTGAGGTCAGGGGAGTGAAGACAGACCAT
This sequence comes from Capra hircus, assembly GCF_001704415.2. Taxonomy (NCBI): domain Eukaryota; kingdom Metazoa; phylum Chordata; class Mammalia; order Artiodactyla; family Bovidae; genus Capra; species Capra hircus. Next base: position 80,126,001 of record NC_030814.1, read on the forward strand.
GTTGGCAGAGGGGCAGGACAGCTTTGAGGGGTCTTGGGTATGTGCTACATCTTCATCATGGTTAGCTGCACAGTTTAAATTCCTAAAACCATGCACCAAATGAGTGCAATGTGTTGTATGTAAATTATACCTCGATAAAGTTGATTTAAGAACTATAAACTGGCCTCAGTTACTGAGAAGCCATGGGAAACCTTCCTAAATCATCTTTTATTTTAATATAAAAGAAAACACTTGAGCTAATACTCCAGGAGTCATTAACGGCAGACTTACCCACCCCAATCCCCACCCCCCTCCCCCCGCCATCCCCAACCAGAATCGTGTATATCCATCAGCTTTAAGAGCTGCGGCTGACAGGCCGGCCTGTTACTGCCAGCTGCTATCTGAGAAGTTTGGGGCTGACTCTGCCCGTAGAGGGCAAGCAGGCTGCTCTCCCCCAAGCGGCTGAGCTTTCCTTGCCGCGCACACATCGTGTGTTTCCTTCTTGGGAAGGAATCGCAAGACACTAGTTGAATTATAAGCTGTGCTTCCATCTGCCACGTGAACGTGGAAATAAGTATCAACTTCGTGCCAGCGCGTCTTCCTTTTTCATTCCCCAAGTGGCACTTCGGGAATATTATCTATGTTTTCGTTCACTGAGGCCAGTTAGATGCGGGAGGAGGAAGGTGCTGAGCTAGTCTGCGAGACGGAGGCGAGGCCGTGGGGGAGGAGGAGGGAGGGGACGGGCCTGTGGCTGCGCCCTGCTGGGCGTCCTGGGACCCTGCCTGCCTGGCCCGGCCCCCCTCCCGCAGCGCCAGATACCTTGCCCGCCCCAGCGACGCGCTCTATCCCTTGATAGACGCGGAGAGTTTGGGTTTTGTGATTCAACAGTTGATAGTGAGCATTCCCCCCAGAGGAGAAGCAGTCAGAGCCTGGCCTTTTCTCTCTCTCTGTGGTCCCTCAGGGTCTTGGAGTGTTTACACTGAACTCCAGGCCAGCAAAGAGAATTTACAGCCTTATCATGGAATTAAAGGCGCTGTTGGCCTGGAGTTGGGGGCGGGGGGTGGGGGGTGGTGTGGGGGGGGTGGGGCAAGCGGGGAATGGGAGGTGGGATCTGTATCTCTCTTGCTCCTTTTTCAGGGGAGACTTTTGGCTTCATGTGGAGGCTGGTTATTTTATCCTCTCTCTCCTCTTCTGCCTGCTGTTCCTCTTTGAAGATTTTCTGTCATGTTTATTGGGATGATGAGGGTTTATTTTTTACTTCTATTCCAATATTAATGTTAGGAAATGATTTCTGTAGGAAAATATCTTAAAAACCACAAGCTAGGTTTAATCGGTGTAAAGATCGCTACAGCTGATATCTCTTTTTAAAAACTTTGACTATCAAGCTGATAAGAATATTTAAAATACAGGTAAAGTACGAAGAATAATGATACAATGAATATGTAGTATAAGGACATAAATGTTGCCTTTCAAGATCTTTGAACTCCACTCTAATCCAGTGTCCCCATCTCCTCCCATCTGAATTTTTTTCAATTAGCAGCCCCTTATGATTTTAATAGGGACTTTCCTGTGGCTCAGATGGTAAAAAATCTGCCTACAATGCAGGAAAATCGCATTGACTCTCTGGGTGGGGAAGATTCCCTGGAGAAGAGGATGGCTGTCCATTCCAGTATTCTTGCCTAGAGAATCCCATGGACAGAGGAGCCTGGCTGGCTGCAGTCCATGGAGTGGCCTTGGCACGACTGAGTGACTAACACTTTCACTACAATTTTAATATGTAATTTTACTATGTGTGTCCTTCTGTAAACAAACAATTTTTTTTAAGGATTTCTGCATGTTTTGGACTTTATATACATAGAATCATATTATACATATTCTTTCTGGCTTGCTTTCATATGCCACTGTGTTCCTAAGAGTTAGCCATTTGCTGCATGGAGCATGGTATATGATTCACTTATATTCACCGCTGTTTTCATCATTCTGTTGTTGGTGGAAATCTGGATTATATCCAGTTTCTGCTGCTATAAAGATTTTATACATTTTTCCTGGTCACCACTGTAGAATTTCTCTTGGGAGTGGAATTACTGGGTTTGTGCATCTTTATTTACTGATGAGGCCAAATTATTCTCTGCACTGAATATATGGATTTACTCTCCACTAGCATACAGTATATATATACAAATTGTGCATCCCTTCACCAGTACTTAATTGTATCTGATTATTATTATTTTTTGCCCATTTAGCGGTAACAAAATGGATAGTTACTGTGATTTGCTCTTGAGTTACTCAGGAATGAGGTATTTTTATGAAGGCCATGTTCTCATTGGCCATCTGGATTTCTTCTTCTGTGAGGAGCCTGTTTTCTTTTCCATTGCCCATTTTTTTCTTGTTAGTTATGTATTTTACAAATATCTTCTCTTGATTCGTGGCGTGTCCTTTCACTATCTTAATGGTAAATGTTGAACTGAGGTGGTTAGTTTTAATGAAGTTTAATTTATCACTTTGTCTGTATAGTTCATGGGGTTTTTGAGTCTTATTTAAGAAAACCAAACCTAATCCCAGCTTATAAAGATAATCTCTTATATTGTCTTCTAAGAGTTTTATGATTTTACCCTGTATGTTTAAGTCTTTCATTCACCTGGAATTGATTTTCATATGTGGCATAAGGTATAGACACCGTTTCATTGTTTACTATACGGATAGCCAATTGTCCCAGCATCATTTATTGAAAAGTTCCTGAAATGCAATGGCTACTGTTATACACTAAGTATGTGTGTATTTTTTTTTCTGTTCTTTTGCTTAATTTGTCCCTAAATTGATACCATACTGAATCAATTATTGTTCTATTGTAAATGATGCTATCTATAAAGTTAAATTTCCCCTTGACCCCTTGATTGTCCACATAAAAATTACAGTCAGCTTGTCAATTTCATAGGAAAATAAACTTTAGGGGATTTTATTGCAATCAAGTTGAATTTAAGGAACACTGACAGTAATGTGATGTTGAACTTTTCAATCCATGAATATAAGATTTAATTTCTCATATTTTCAAAAAGCTTTATAATTTTATTCATAGGAGTTTTATACATCATTTAAATTCACTCCTATAATCTCTGTGCTTCTGATGTATTAATGGCATCTTCTCAAAAATTACATTTATTAATATTTAATGCTAGAGTATAGAAATGCGATTGGTTTTGTATATTAGTTTTATATTAGACATTTTTAAATTCTTTATAGATTATTTTCTTCTACACAATGGTTTTATAAGTGGAATATAGTTTTGTTACTTTCCAGTGTTTATACTTTTTGTTTTTCTTGCCTAAACTTCTCTGTAGTAAGGCTGAATTTTTAATAGCAGGCAGCGTTGTCTGTTTCTGACTTAAAAGAAAATGCTGTGAACTTTTCACCATTAAATGTGATGTTTACTATAGATACCCTTTATCAGTATACAGTAAGTATAGTTCTTTCCTTCTTTAAGAGGTTTTTTATTATGAATGTGTATTCCATTTTGTCAAATACTTTTGAATTATTGAGATAAGCACATGATTTTTCTCTGTTACTGTAATGAATGTCTGTAGTTGATTTTCTAATGTTAAATTAACCTTGCAGTCTTAGGAAAAGTTTCATCTCCTAGTATTTTTCTTAGGATTTTTTCATCTAATGTTCAAGTTTTATTTCTTAAAAGAAAATAATTTCACTGATTCTTATCCAGTCTTAATGATATTTGAACTATAGAAGAATTACTAAAACTATATTCTATTTTGGGAACTTGAAACAGATGCATACAAATAAAAATCTTTTATGAGCATTCTGGAAACATCCTATAAGGTTATCGTTTCACTCCCCAAGCATATTCTGTGTCTTTTGCCTTTCAAACCTTGAACACATTTGAGCAACTTTTGAAGCAGCATGAGAAAAAAATTAAATTTCTTAGACTACAGTAAGGTGATATATGTAGATACAGTATTTTCACAAGTTTCTAAGCACTTTTGGTCATAACGAAGCTTCCAGATTTTGTGTTCAGATGTATAATATTTAGTTTATTTCTATACTTCTAAGTAACTGTTCTTATTAGATTTCCATGTTTGCTTGACTTTTCCTCACAGTTGAGCCACAAAAGGTGTCTTTTTTTAGTCTTTTAAAAATAATTTTTTGTATTGAAGTATAGTGGATTTACAATGTTATGTGAGTTTCAGGTGTGCTACGAAGTAATCCAGCTATATGTATAATCTTTTCTGTTATAGGTTATTATAAGATATTAAATATAGTTCCCTTAAATATTTGAATGTTACACAATAGGTCCTTGTTGTTTATCTACTTTGTATATAGTAGTTTGTATCCGTTAATCCCAAATTCTTAATTTGTCCATCCCCACCCTTTCTCTTTGACAGCCATAAGTTTATTTTCTATGTCTGTGAGTCTGTTTCTGATTTCTAAAGTTCATTTGTATCATTTTTTTAAACTTCCATATATAAATGATAACATATTTATCTTTATCTGACTGGCTTCACTTAGTATGGTAATCTCTCTCTAGGTCCAGCCATGTTGCTGCAAATGCCATTATTTCATTCTTTTCATGGCTGAGTGATATTCCACTGTATGTATGTCCCACCTCTTCTGGATCATTTGTCTGTGAATGAACATTTAGTTTGCTTCCAGGTCATGGCTATTATAAATAGTGCTGCTTTGAATATTGTTGAGTTCATTCGCTCAGTCGTGTCCGACTCTTTGCGACCCCATGGACTGCAGCATGCCAGGCCTCCCTGTCCATCACTAACTCCAAGAACTTGCTCACACTCATATCCATTGAGTTGGTGATGCCATCCAACCATCTCATTCTCTCTCATCCCCTTCTCCTCCTGCCCCCAATCCCTCCCAGCATCAGGGTCTTTTCCAGTGAGTCTACTCTTTGCATCAGGTAGCCAAAGTATTGGAGTTTCAGCTTTAGCATCAGTCCTTCCAATGAACACATAGGACTGATCTCCTTTAGGATGGACTGGTTGGATCACCTTGCAGTCCAAGGGACTCTCAAGAGTCTTCTCTAACACCGTAGTTCAAAAGCATCAATTCTTCAGCACTCAGCGTTCTTTATAGTCCAACTGTCACATCCACACATGACTACTGGAAAAACCATAGCTTTGACTAGATGGACCTTTGTTGGCAAAGTAATGTCTCTACTTTTTAATAAGCTGTCTAGGTTGGTCATAGCTTTTCTTCCAGGGAGTAAGCGTCTTTTAATTTCATGGCTGCAGTCACCAAATGCAGTGATATTGGAGCCCCAAAAGGGAATTTTCTCACCGTTTCCATTGTTTCCCCATCTATTTGCCAGGCAGTGATGGGACCAGATGCCATGATCTTAGTTTTCTGAATGTTGAGTTTTAAGCCAACTTTTTCACTCTTCTCTTTCACTTTCATCAAGAGGCTCTTTAATTCGTCTTTGCTTTCTGCCATAATTTGAATATTATAGGGCACATGATCTTTTTGAAGTATGGTTTTCTCCAAATATATGCCTAGGAGGGGAATTGCTGGATCGTATGGTAGCACTATTTTTAGTTTTTTAAGGAAACTCCATACTGTTCTCCATAGTGGTTCTAGCAATTTACATTCCCACCAGCAGGGTAGGAGGGTTCGTTTTTCTCCACACACTCTCAAGCATTTATTGCTTATAGATTTTTTGATGATGGCCATTCTGACTGGTTTGAGGTAACTCCTGATTATAGTTTTGATTTGCATTTATCTTACATTTAGCAATGTTGAGCATCTGTTCATGTGCTTTTTGGCCATCTGTATGTCTTCTTTGGTTAAATGTCTATTTATATATTCTGCCTAGTTTCTGATTGGGTTGTTTTTCTGATACTGAGATGTCTGAGCTGTTTTTAAATTTTAGAGATTAATCTATTGTCACTCATATGCAAATATTTTGTCATTCTGTAGGTTGCCTTTTCATTTTGTTTATGGCTTTCTATGTTGTGCAAAAACTTTAATTATGTACCACTTATTTTTATTTTTCTTATTCTGAGAGGTGGATCAAAATATCAAAGAGTATTCTGTGTTTTCCTCTGTTTTATATGTTTATAGGTTACATTTCGGTCTTTAAGCCATTTTTAGTTTATTTTTATATATGGTACTAGAGAACATTTTAATTTTATTGTTTTAATGGAGCAATCCAGTTTTCCTGGCACCATTTTTTTGAAGAGACTTTTTTTTTCATTGTATATTATTGCCTCTTTTGTCAAAGATTAATTGATTATAGGTATGTGGGTTTATTTCTGGGCTTTCAGTCCAGTTCCATTGATCTATAAGTCTGTCTTTGTGTGAGTACCATAATGTTTTGATGACTGTAGCTTTATAGCACAGCCTGAAATCAAGGCACCTGATTCCTCCAGCTCTATTTTTCTTACTCAAGATTGCTTTAGCTATTCAGGATCTTTCGTGTTTCCATACAAATTTTAAGATTTTTTTGGTTCTAAATCTGAAAAAAAAAAGTCACTGGTAAATTGGTAGGGATCACATTGGATTTATAGATTGCTTTGGGCAGTATATTGATTCTTCTACTACAAGAATATGGCATGTATGATATATCTTTCCATCTGTTTGTGTCAAGTTCAGTTTCTATCATCAGCTTCTTATAGTTTTCAGAGTACAAGTCTTTTGCCTCCTTAAATAGATTTATTAGTAGGTATTTTATGCTTTTTGATGTGATGGTAAGTGTGATTGTTTCCTTAATTTCTCTTTCTGATCTCTCATTGTTGGTATATAGAAATGCAAGAGACTTCTGTGTATTAATTTTGTATTCTGCAACATTACCAGGTTCATTGCTGAGCTCTAGTAGTTTTCTGGTAGCATGTTTAGGATTTTCTATGTATAGTACCATGTCATCTGCAGACAGTGACAGTTTCACTTCTTTTCCACTTTGGATTCCTTTTTATTTCTTCTCTGGATGCCATGGCTAGAGCTTGTTTGTCCGAATGATTTCACTTAGTATGTTAATCTCTAGATCTATCCATGTTGCTACAAATGGCATTATTTCATTCTTCTTTATTCTGCTTAAATATGTATATACCGCATCTTCTTTATCCATTCATCTGTCGATGGACATTTAGGTTGCTTCCGTGTCTTGGCTATTGTAAATAGTGCTGCAGTGAACACTGGAGTGCATGCATCTTTTTGAGTTAGAGTTTTCTCCAGCTCCACAGTCTCTAGGCCTCATCTGGCTTGCTCTAGTACTTGTGCTGTGTGTTCTGCCACGGAGCAGGGTGCAGTCCATAAACAGAAGCTAGTGCGGTGCTCCTGGATAAAGATGCAGCGTGGAGCAGTGGCTGAAGCCATTCTGTCAGGCCTTCAGGCTTCTTGACAATCACTTTAGCATTCAAAAACATTTGTCTGGCTTTGCAGTCAGGCTTCCGTTAAGGAGGGAAATGGCACAGAGTTAAAGATGCACTTTCCAGAAAGCAAAGTAAGGAGCAGATCCCTCATATGAATTCCTGAGGTAACATATACTTCAATACATGGTTCAGTCTGAACTTTCCCCCTATGCCTACCAATTGACTTTTTAAAATTTTTGGCTGCATCAGCTCTTGGGTGCAGCAGATGGAGTCTTTGTTGTGGCCTGCAGGCCTCTCAGGTGCCAGAGCATGCTGGCTCAGTAGTCATGGCCTGAGGTCCTAGTTGCCCATATATGGAACCTTAGTTCCCTGACCAGGGTTTAAACCCACATCCCCTGCCTTACAAGGCAGATTCTTAACCACTGGATCACCAGGAATGTCCCCAGTTGGCTTTTAGGAGGAATCAAACCCTTGGTTTTATTTGTCACCCCTTTTGGTCTGACAACCCTTTTACAGGGGCAGGCCTGAGACCCTCCATTTTATTTGAGAGTCACTGGACATGGTTGTTTGGAAATGAGACAGCTTGAACATGGCCATTATCTGAAAAAGTTTTGGAAAAGTGTGAGCATAGATAAACACCATTTTGAAACCTGAATCTATTGACATTGGAAACCACAAAGTTATCATTTACCAAGTAATGCTTCATAGCTTGCCATTGTTCATCTGAACAGTGGTGGCAAAGGACACAACTTACTTGCAGACCCTAGTCGGCGTGGCTGGTAAGGGGACCCGCTGCCCCCTGTCTACAGCCCAGTGGCACACTGCCAAGTTTACTACTACAGGGTGAAAAAACGGGTAGTGGAAATCTCCTGGGTCTGAAGGTATAATTTCCGAGCTCCATGAGAAGCTCTTGACATGAACTCGTAGAGTCAGGCTGTATGTTATTGATATTGTTAGTTTAAAATATTCTAGTGAGTGAAAACCTCTAAGATTAGAGACGCATATGGACACCCTGTATTATGTTGAGTTTAATCAACCATAAGTGACTAGTATAATATTTTGAATTTTCCTTAAAACACTCCAGCGAAGGGAGTAAAAGGTAGAAGTGAAGACGACGTGGAACAAGAGTGGCAGAGTGTGGACCATTATTGAAGCTGGGGGATGAATAGGTTCATTATACAGTTCTCTCAACTGTTATGAAGGTTTAAAAGTTTTCCATACTGATTGTTCTTATTCAGTGATTAAAATGGAAAGATCATAATATCAACCTTATATTGATAACACAAATCAACTTTGGCTCCTGTCCATGGTGGATGCCTTATGGCACTGCTTGGATCCCCTTCAGAAATGAAAGCCTATTCTCCCCCTGCTAAGAGTGCTCCCCACAGAAGGCCCCTCTGCCCCCAGTTCTTTACATGGGTTCCGTTTGCTAAAGAGAAAGACCTTCACTCAAGGTTGCACACCTCCTGGGACAGCCTCCTCCACTGATGCACTGATGTGGGATAATAAGACCTGGCCTTCTCACTCTAACATTCCAGCTTCAGCTTCCATTAAGATTGCATGTGGCTGTTTTTCTCCCTCTGGCCAATCCCCACCTCCTCCCCAGGTGGTGATCCTAAGAGCACTTCCTAATAAACCTCCTCAGTGCTCATCTCTGATTCACAGTCTGCTTCCTGGGGGAACCCAGCCCTGAAAACTGCTATAAACACAAAGTCACAGAAAGGGATGAAAAGGACTTAAGTGCTTGCTTTCTTAGTGTAAATCCCTCTCTTCACAGGTAAAGAAGTTGCACGGAAAAGAAAACACATGACTTGTTCACTACCATTCACTTAACTGGTTGGCGCCAGCATTCAAATGGCAAAACCCACAGTTCCTTAACTCCCACGAGCCAGTCCATTGCCGTGTTCCAGACATTTCTCTGATTCATGTGGACCATTTCAAAAATAACCAAGCTTTGATATTTTTGATCCTGTGTGGTCTTGCAATGTGGTGGCCAAGGGACACTAATATATTACATAATTCTGTCTGCTTGTATCAGAATAGTCAATGAAGGGTTGTTAGTAACAAGCATATTTAGTTTTTCATGTACCTGGAAGGTGAGCACAGTAGTTAGAGATGTCATCCGAAGCCTAGATTCTTTCCTTTCTGTCTTTCTGCTATATTATGCTCAATATATGCACCCTCTATATGTATAAGGACGGGGAGACTTTCCATACACCCCTTCCCCCATACAAGCATTGCCTCCCCCATTATCAACATCTCTCACTACAAAGACACATTTTTTAAAAATCAGAGATGAACCTATATTAACATACAGTAATCACCCAAAGTCCATAGTTTATCTTAGGGTTCTTTCTTGGTGTGGCTGAATGACATGTGTCCATCATTGTAATATCGTGCCAGTATTTCATGCCTTGAGAAGCCTCTGTGTTCTGCCTATTCATCTCTTTTCATTCCACCCTGGCAACCACTGATTATCTTAATTTCTTCATATGTATTTCTTTTGCTCCTTCACTGAAACAGAGACCCAATTACTTGAAATTTTAAAAAAGATGTATTTTATAAGAAATAATTACTTTTTATTATATACTTTTATTGTACTTACAATCATTAGGATATTTTATATTTTTAAGACTAAGAAACTTAATACAGTGGAAATGATTTGAGTTAAATTGTCTACATCTATAAAACTTTAAAACAAACCATTAGAGGAGAACATAGCAGATACAGGACACAACAGGGGAAGAAAAGTAACTCAGAGTCATTTTACATGTTAATAAAATGATGGACTTGGTGGATGAGGGGAGAGCCAAACATAAGTAATTTTGGATTTTTCCATTTTCCTTGATCTGCGACTAAAAGTCCTTTACCATCTGTCACCAGCAGTAGAACTTGTCTATTCCTCTCTTTGGAGAAGGCAATGGCACCCCACTCCAGTACTCTTACCTGGAATATCCCATGGATGGAGGAGCCTGGTAGGCTGCAGTCCATGGGGTCACTAAGAGTCAGACACGACTGGGCGACTTGACTCACTTTTCACTTTCATGCATTGGAGAAGGAAATGGCAACCCACTCCAGTGTTCTTGCCTGGAGAATCCCAGGGACAGGGGAGCCTGGTGGGCTGTTGTCTATGGCGTCACACAGAGTTGGACACGACTGAAGCGACTTAGCAGCAGCAGCAGCATTCCTCTTTTGGTGCTTAGCATGAGGGCCTTGGTTTGATATTATGCTCTAACCTTCATGTTGTAACTTCCTAACCAGCATCTCCAATAGAGCTACTCATTCATTACTTGATTATCCAAAAATGCCTGGCAGAATTCTTTATACTCTGGTAAATGTTTATTGTTCATTATTTTAGACAGAAATAAATAGCTAGGTAGCACCCAACTGAATGGAAGTTCATGGTGTATACAAAGAGTTATCAGTGATTTAGCTATAATTTAGGGGACTATTTTTTTTAAGATTTGATCTTAAGCCCTTTGCTTTTTAACATTTGCATGATTGATGTTACAGGATAATGGAATGGAATTCATGATCCCAGCATTTCTTAAGATAAAGACAGGTTTAGAATTGAGATTCATTAATTTAAGTACCCATTATTATATTCAACAAATCTTTCAAAGCACTTAGTCTAAGCCAAATGCTATGTTTGTACTTGAAAGACAAAGCATGATCTTTATGGAGCTTCCATGATCATGGTGGCCACAGACTGGAATAGTACCACACTCCACAATGGTAAGTGGCATTCACTGGGCGCTGGTATGTGCCTGGCACTGTTTGAAGTGGTTTAGTATACTGACTCATTTAGTTCTCACCACAGCCCAGTGTGGTAGGCATTGCAAATATCTTTATAGATTCAGAATCTCAGGCAAAGCAGGGTTCATTACATTGCCAACATTACACAGCTAGGGAGTGTTACAGGGAAGGCAATGGCACCCCACCCCAGTACTCTTACCTGGAAAATCCAATGGACGGAGGAGCCTGGTGGGCTGCAGTCCATGGGCTCGCTTAGAGTCAGACATGACTGAGCGACTTGACTTTCACTTTTCACTTTCATGCATTGGAGAAGGAAATGGCAACCCACTCCAGTATTCTTGCCTGGAGAATCCCAGGGATGGGGGAGCCCGGTGGGCTGCCGTCTGTGGGGTCGCACAGAGTCGGACACAACTGAAGCGACTTAGCAGCAGCAGCAGCAAGGAGTGTTAGCCAGGATCAGAATCCAGTAGTCTGCCTCCTGAGATACACTGACTTTCAGTAGTCAAGTAATCTTGTAAGTCAAGTGATAACTTTGAGAAAATTACAATTGTTCCAATAGCTGAGGAGGAAAGATTCATGGTATCATTAAGCCTACTTTAAGAGGAAATTACCCAGGTAAGAAATCAGGGGAGGCTGCCTGATGTAGAGACAGGATGGCACCTGAAGGCAGAATGGGCATTAACCAGGTAAAAAGGGGCTAGTGAAGTATTATAAACAAAGGAAATGCCTTTGGATGGTAAGGAGCAGGGGAAGAGTCAAGAAACTTGTTACCAAGAAATAAACAAAAGTAGAACAGAAGGTGGGTCTTGATGAATTTGATTCTATTTTACAAAGGATTTAGCTCTTGCTTTGTGTTCAGTGCTCACAACCACCTTGGGTAGATTACAAACTTAATGTAACCAAATCCACAGACCAGAAGTAGTAAGTCTGGGACCTGAACGCGGGTCTCCTAATTTCAGTTCCCACAGCTGTTCCACCAGAGTGGCTCAACAGTGCAAAGGAAACCAACACTTGTCACTGTGAGTATGGCAGAAAGGTCAGGGTCCACATGACTCCAGGGTGCGGATAATCAGCGGTCACACTGATAACACCGGTGCCTAAGGAAATACATTTTATCTGGATGTAAGAATGGAAGTATAATTCAATTTCGAGCTAAGAAACAATTACTTTCAGATCTGACAGAATTTAAACATTGCCTGTAACACTGATGTTTGGGAAAGGGTCCCTAGCTTCAGGAGGGTGTGAAGAACTTTTTTATTTTTTCTCTTTATTTTTTATTTATTTATTTTTTTACTTTACAATACTGTATTGGTTTTGCCATACATTGACATGAATCCACCACGTGTGTACATGAGTTCCCAATCCTGAACCCCCCTCCCACCACCCTCCCCATATCATCCCTCTGGGTCATCCCAGGGCACCAGCCCCAAGCATCCTGTATCCTGTATTGCACCTAGACTGGCGATTCATTTCTTACATGACAGTGTACATGTTTCAATGCTATTCTCCCAAATCATCCCACCCTCTCCCTCTCCCTGAGAGTCCAAAAGTCTGTTCTGTACATCTGTGTCTCTTTTGCTATCTCGCATACAGGGTCATCATTACCATCTTTCTAAATTCCGTGTATATGTGTTCGTATACTGTATTGGTGTTTTTCTTGAACTATTTTTAAAGAGCCAGGAGGGAAAGTCAAAGAAATTGGGTTCTTCAAAGAAAACTTACAAAGATTGCTTATCAAAAATATCCTGTGTCAGACAGTGACCGTCTTTTTTGTCATCTCCCAAGAGGCGGAAAACAGGAAGGATTGACAGGAGCCCTGCAAACTGTTTTGCATTTTATGGCAAGAAAAAGAGACACCCCAGACCAACACCTCAAACAACAAATCTGTGAATCATTTGTGCTTGGCTCTGGAATTCCAGTGTGACTGTCTCTCCTATTCTAGGTTTACTCATTTCTTTCAGACTATTCTTAAGGTTATTTTGAAATCTTCCAAAGCACATGTCATAATTGTGCTAAGGAAAACTAATTAAGGATTAAAATGAGACAAAAAAGATACCACCCAATAAAATAAAGCATATAACGCATATGGGAGTAATCCACAGGACAGTTGAACATAGTCAAATACTTGTTTCAATAGCTGTTTAATTCGTTCCCAGAAGCTGCCCACTTAATGCAGTTACTAATGAGCAGAATGCCTTTGGTCGCAAAGGCCTGCTGGGGATATGGGAGGAGACAAGGCATAAACATTAGATTTTGAGTCCCCTTGCTATATTATAAACTCCTTGAGGGCAGGCACTCTGTGACAATCACTTTTATACAAACCTTAGCACCCACTTATAGGGGGCTAGTACATAAAAGAGGATCAGTAAATGTTTGCAACTTACAATTGTTACCTCTTTCCTGCTCATCTTTCTCTTACTTTGATTTCATTGTCATTATTCAATCACTGTGAAAGGAAAAAAGGCTCTTTCCTCCTCTTTTCTTGTCTTCAATACCCCTTAGTGCCTGACAGTAGACCCAGAGACACTATTTAATCTTTCCAAGTGGCAAGCAGAGCAGAAGTAAGTTCGATAGAAATATTTTGTGACTCTCCAGGCCTCCAGGATGACAAAGGTTGATGATAAAGACTGTAAAATTCATTTCTCTAGGAGATCTTTGGAAATATAACATATCTAGTGTGATTCAGGGGTTAAGATCTACTTAGAGATGTAAGTTTGGAGAAGGAAATGGCAACCCACTGCAGTATTCTTGCTTGGAGAATCCCAGGGATGGGGGAGCCTGTTGGGCTGCCGTCTATGGGGTCTCACAGAGTTGGACATGACTGAAGTGAGTTAGCAGCAGCAGCAGAGATGTAAGTTAACATTCTGTAAACATACACATGCATGTACACACTATTTTTGCTTTTAAAAGTTATCCATGCTCGTTGCAGAAAATTTGTACAATCTAGGTAAATATAAAGAAGAAAATAATATACCATCTAAAAAGAGAGCTATGGTTAGTATTTTGGGGTTTTTTTTTTTTTTTTATGTGTGTTAGTTGCTCAGTCATGTCTGACTCTTTGCAACCCATGGGCTATAGCCCAGCAGCCTCCTCTGTCATGGAGTTCTCCAGGCAAGAATACTGGAGTGGGCAGCCATTCTGTTTTCCAGGAGATCTTCCCAACCCAGGCATTGAACCTAGGTCTCCTGCATTGCAGGCAGATTCTTTACTATCTGAGCCACTAAAAAGCCCCTTTTAATGTATGTATCCACATAAAGTCATTCATTCATTTATTGAATGAATTCTCATTAGGACTCTACCAACATTCTATGTAGAAAAAGACAAATAATAATCATAATGAAAGGAAAATTATATGTATGGTAGAAGATATTAAGTGTTTGGGGAAAAAAGGTAGTGCAGGTTGAATAATTAGTCAAAGATGCTGGGACAGAGTGGAGGAGTTTATAATTTTTTTTTAAATAGGGTAGACAAATAGTTTATTTTTATCGATGAAATCCTTATTATTTAGCTATAAAGAACAAATAACATTGTATTAGTTTGTTTGAAGTATACAATGTAATGATTTTATATTTCTGTGTTATGAAATAACCTCCACTGTAAGTTAATATCTGCCATCATACATAATTACAGTTTTTTTTCTTGTGATAAGAACTGTTAAGATTTATTTCTTAGCAACTTTCAGATATGCAATCAGTATTGTGAACTATAGTCACCATGCTGTACATTATTTTCCTGTGACTTATTTCATAACTGTAAATTTTTTCCTTATGATCCCTTTCACCAATTTCAACCACTTGTTACCTGCCCCCCCCGACCCCCACCCCACCTTCTGGCATCTGCCAATCTGTTCTCTGTAGCTGTGGGTTCATGGTTTTGCTTTGCTTTTTTAGAACCCATATATGATTATATAATATTTGTCTTTCTCTAACTTTTTTTTTGCTTAACATAGAAAAACCTATGTTTTCTTCTACAAGTTTTATGGTTTCAGATCTCTAATTTTGAACTAACTTTTGTGTATGGTATAAGAATGTGTTCCATACCCTCTAGTCTATCTATGTAGTCCCAAATAGCAAGATTTCATTCTTTTTTATGGCTGAATAGTATTCATATATATCAGTTCAGTTCAGTCGCTCAGTTGTGTCCGACTCTTTGCGACCCCATGAATCGCAGCACGCCAGGCCTCCCTGTCCATCACCATCTCCCGGAGTTCATCATCGAGTCCGTGATGCCATCCAGCCATCTCATCCTCGGTTGTCCCCTTCTCCTCCTGCCCCCAATCCCTCCCAGCATCAGAGTCTTTTCCAATGAGTCAACTCTTCACATGAGGTGGCCAAGGTACTGGAGTTTCAGCTTTAGCATCATTCCTTCCAAAGAAATCCCAGGGTTGATCTCCTTCAGAATGGACTGGTTGGATCTCCTTGCAGTCCAAGGGACTCTCAGGAGTCTTCTCCAACACCAGTTAAAAGCATCAATTCCTCGGCATTCAGCTTTCTTCACAGTCCAACTCTCACATCCTTACATGACCACTGGAAAAACCATAGCCTTGACTAGATGGACCTTAGTTGGCAAAGTAATGTCTCTACTTTTGAATATACTATCTAGGTTGGTCATAACTTTTCTTCCAAGGAGGAAGCGTCTTTTAATTTCATGGCTGCAGTCACCATCTGCAGTGATTTTGGAGCCCCCAAAAAATAAAGTCTGACACTGTTTCTATTGTTTCCCCATCTATTTGCCATGAAGTGATGGGACCAGATGCCATGATCTTCTTTTTCTGAATGTTGAGCTTTAGGCCAACTTTTTCGCTCTCCTCTTTCACTTTCATCAAGAGGCGTTTTAGTTCCTCTTCACTTTCTGCCATAAGGGTGGTGTCATTTGCATATCTGAGGTTATTGATATTTCTCCCGGCAATCTTGATTCCAGCTTGTGTTTCTTCCAGTCCAGCGTTTCTCATGATGTACTCTACATATAAGTTAAATAAGCAGGGTGACAATTTACAGCCTTGATGTACTTCTTTTCCAATTTGGAACCAGTCTGTTGTTCCATGTCCAGTTCTAACTGTTGCTTCCTGATCTGCATACAGATTTCTTAAGAGGCAGGTTAGATGGTCTGGCATGCCCATCTCTTTCAGAATTGTCCACAGTTTATTGTGATCCACACAGTCAAAGGCTTTGGCATAGTTAATAAAGCAGAAATAGATGTTTTTCTGGAACTCTCTAGCTTTTTCCATGATCCAGCGGATGTTGGCAATTTGATCTCTGCCTTTTCTAAAACCAGCTTGAACATCAGGGAGTTCACGGTTCACATATTGCTGAAGCCTGGCTTGGAGAATTTTGAGCGTTACTTTACTAGCATGTGAGATGAGTTCAATTGTGTGATAGTCACTTCACACCAGTCAGAATGTCTGCGATCCAAAAATCTGCAAGCAATAAATGCTGGAGAGGGTGTGGAGAAAAGGGAACCCTCCTACACTGTTGGTGGGAATGCAAACTAGTACAGCCACTATGGAGAACAGTGTGGAGAGTCCTTAAAAAATTGCAAATAGAACTGCCTTATGACCCAGCAATCCCACTGCTGGGCATACACACTGAGGAAACCAGAATTGAAAGAGACACATGTACCCCAATGTTCATCGCAGCACTGTTTGTAATAGCCAGGACATGGAAACAACCTAGATGTCCATCAGCAGATGAATGGATAAGAAAGCTGTGGTACATATACACAATGGAGTATTACTCAGCCGTTAAAAAGAATTCATTTGAATCAGTTCTGATGAGATGGATGAAACTGGAGCCGATTATACAGAGTGAAGTAAGCCAGAAAGAAAAACACCAATACAGTATACTAATACATATATATGGAATTTAGGAAGATGGCAATGACGACCCTGTATGCAAGACAGGAAAAAAGACACAGATGTGTATAACGGACTTTTGGACTCAGAGGGAGAGGGAGAGGGTGGGATGATTTGGGAGAATGGCATTCTAACATGTATACTATCATGTAAGAATTGAATCACCAGTCTATGTCTGACGCAGGATACGGGGCTGGTGCATGGGGATGACCCAGAGAGATGTTATGGGGAGGGAGGTGGGAGGGGGGATCATGTTTGGGAACGCATGTAAGAATTAAAGATTTTAAAATTTTAAAAATAAAAAACTAAAAAAAAAAAGAAAAAAGAAAAAAATAACAAACAAACAAAAAAAAATTGTGTGGTAGTTTGAGCATTCTTTGGCATTGCCTTTCTTTGGGATTGGAATGAAAACTGATCTTTTCCAGTCCTATGGCCACTGCTGAGTTTTCCAAATTTGTTGGCATATTGAGTGCAGCACTTTCACAGCATCACCTTTCAGGATTTGAAACAGCTCCACTGGAATTCCATCACCTCCACTAGCTTTGTTCGTAGAGATGCTTTTTAAGGCCCACTTGACTTCACATTCCAAGATGTCTGGCTCTAGATGAGTGATCACACCATCATGATTATCTGAGTCGTGAAGATCATTTTTGTACAGTTCTTCCGTGTATTCTTGCCACCTCTTCTTAGTATCTTCTGCTTCTGTTAGGTCCATACCATTTCTGTCCTTTATGGAGCCCATCTTTGCATGAAATGTTCCCTTGGTATCTCTAATTTTCTTGAATAGATCTCTAGTCTTTCCCATTGTGTTGTTTTCCTTTATTTCTTTGCACTGATCACTGAGGAAGGCTTTCTTATCTCTTCTTGCTATTCTTAGGACCTCTGCATTCAGATGCTTATATCTTTCCTTTTCTCCTTTGCTTTTCGCCTCTCTTCCTTTCACTGCTATTTGTAAGGCCTCCCCAGACAGCCATTTTGCTTTTTTGCATATATACATATGCCGTGCTGTGTGCTGTGCTTAGTCGCTCAGTTGGGTCCGACTCTTTGCGACCCCATGGACTGCAGCCTGCTAGGCTCCTCTGTCCATGGGCATTCCCCAGGCAAGAATACTGGAGTGGGTTCACAATTTGTTTATCTGGTCATCTGTCAGTGGACATTTAGCTTGTTTCCATACGTTGGCTATTGTAAACAATGCTGCACTGAACGTGAAAGTATATATATCTTTTCAAGTGAGTGTTGTTGTTTTCTTCAGATTAATACTTAAAAACAGAATTACTGGATCATATGATAGTTCTATTTTTAAATTTTCTGAGGAAGCTCTATACTTTTTTCCAGTTATTGCACCAATTTACCGTATGCACAAGGGTTCCATTTTTTTCCATCCTTGCCAGCACTTGTTATTTTTTCTCTTTTTGATGATAACAATTCTAATAGGTGTGATAGATATAAAATGATACCTCATTGTGGTTTTGATTTGCATTTCTCTGATTAGCAGTGCCGAGCATCTTTTCATGTACCTATTGGCCCTCTCTGTCTTCTTTGGGGAAAAAAAAAAGTCTATTAGGACCCATTGTCCATTTTTCGGTTGGATGGTTTGAGGTTTTTTGGTTTTGATTTTGAGTTGTATGAGTTCCTCATATATCTTAGATATTAGCCCCTTATCAGATATATGATTTGCAAATTTCTTATCCCATTCTCTAGGTTATATTTGCATCTTGTCGATGGTTTCCTTCTCCGTGCAGAAGCAGATACAAACACACCCCCACTTGTTTGTTTTTACTTTGCTTGCCTTTGTTTTTGGTGTCAAATCCAAAAGATGACTGCCAGGATCAATGACAGGAGGTTACCACCTGTGTTTTCTTCTACAAGTTTTATGGTTTCAGGTCTCTTTCATTGAGGTCTTTAATTAATTTTGAGTTAACTTTTGTGTATGGTACAAGAATGTGTTCCAGTTCTTTTTTTTTCTTTTGGCATGTGGCTGTCCAGTTTTCCCAGCATACTTTATTGAAGAAGTTATCTTTTCCCCATTGTATATTCTTAACCCCTTTGTCATATACTCATGAATTTATTTATGGGTTTTTCTATTCTGTTCCATTGACCTGTGTGTTTTTCTAGGCCAATGCCATAACTATTTTGACCACCAGAGCTTTGTAATATAGTTTGAAATCAGAGAGCATAATGCCTCCAAGATTGTTCTTTTTCAGAATAGCTTCAGCTATTTGAAGTCTTTTGTAGTTGCATACAAATTTTAAAACCATTTGTTTTATTCCTGTGAAAAATGCCAGAGGTATTTTGATAAGCATTGCATTGAATCTGTAGATAACTTTGGACATTTTTACAATATCTTTCAATACATGAGCATGGAATAGCTTTCATTTATTTGTGTCTTCTTTGGTTCCTTTCATCACGGTCAGATAGTTTTCAGTGTAAACATGTTTCACTTCCTTGGTCAAATTTATAGGTATAATTTATTTGTAATGCATTGTAAATGGAATTGTTTTCTTAGTTTCTCCTGCTGTTTCATTAATAATGAAATAATAGAAATGCCACATATTTCTATAGATTGATTTTGTTTTCTGCAATTTTGCTGAATTTGTTGATTAGTCCTAACAGTTTTTTGGTGTGGTCTTTGATGATTTTTTTATCATGTCATCTGCAAAGAGTGATAGTTTTGTTTTTCCTTACTGATTTAGATGTCTCTTATTTCTTTTTATTCATTAATTGCTCTGACTCAGACTGCCAATACTGTGTTGAATGAAAGTGGTGAAGTGTGGATATCCTTGTCTTGTTTCTGATCTTAGAGAAAAAGGTACCAGTTTTCATCATTAAGTATGATGTTAGCTGTGGGCTTGTCATAGATGGCCTTTATTAGAGAGGTAATTTCCCTCTATACCCACTTTGTTGAGAGTTTTTAATCATAAATAGCTATTGAATTTTGTCAAATGCTTTTTCTGCATCTATTAAAACGTTCATATAATTTTCACCCTAGTTTTGTTAATATCTGATTGATTTGTAGCTCTTGAACATCCTTGCACCACTGGAACAAATCCCACTTGACAATACTATATGATCCTTGTAGTGTTTTATTGAATTCAGTTTGCTAATGTTTTGTTGAGGGTTTTTGCATCTATTTCACCAGGGATATTGATCTATATGTAGTTAAGTCCCCTACATTTGAACTCTCAAGTTGCAAACTTTCAAAAATGTGAAAGTGCATCTGGTTCCAGCAAGGAACTAGAACCTGTGCCATCAGCATCAGACGTGAGTGAAACTGCAGCTTGCCCTCCATCTCCTATTGCTGGCGACCCTGCGCCTCTACCGTCTCCTACCTCCTCACCCTAGTAACTCTTCTTGCTGGTTCACTTACTGCCAACCCCTTATGCCAGCTGTTGTTCTACTGTACTTCTCAAGGTACTTCGCTGTAAGATTAAAACTGTTTTTTTTTTTTTTATGTATTACTTGTGAAAAGTATTATAAATCTATTACAGTACAGTAACAGAGCCAATTATGTTAGCTGGGTACAGAGGCTAACTCTTTTGGATGTACAAACAAATTGGACTTACAAATGCACTCTCAGAACAGAACTTGTTTGTTTGTAGGAGACATACTGTAATTTTCTTTTATTGTGGCATTCTTGGTTGGTTTTGGTATCAGGATAATGCTGGCCCCATAAAAGGAGTTTGATAGTGCTCTCTCTCTAGAGTTTGAGGATTGATATGAATTATTTCTTGAATGTTTGGTAGCATTCACCAATCAAGCCATCTGGTCCTGGATTTTTGTTTATTTGGAATTTTTGGTTATTGTTTCAATCTCCGTACTAATTCAGATTTTCTTTTTCTTCGTGATTCACTCTTGGTAGGTTGTATGTTTCCAGAAATTTATCCATTTCTCCTAGAGTGTCAAATTTGTGGCTGTATAATTGTTCTTAGTAGCCTCTTATGATCCTTTGTATTCTGTGGTGTCTGTTGTAAAGTCCCCTCTTTAATTTCTTGTTTTGTGTCCTCTCTTTTTTTTCTTGGCAAGTCTAGCTAAGGTTTGTCAATTTTGTTTATCTTCCCAAAGAACCAGTTCTTGGTTTCATTTATATTTTCTAATGTCTTTTTTCCTCTCTGTTTCAGTTATTTCCACTTTGATATTTATTTCCTTCATTCTACTAGCTTTGGGCTTTGTTCTTCTTTATAGTACTTGAGGTGTAAAGTAGGTTGTTTAATTGGGAATTTTCCTGTTTCTTGATAGTCATTTGTTGCTTTGACATTCTCTTTTAGAACTACTTTTGCTGTATTGCATAAATTTTAGTATGTTGTATTATCATTTTCATTGTCTCAAGGTGTTTTTTTTGTTTCTCTTGATTTTTTCCTTTAACACATTTGTTCAATAGAATATGGTTTAATATCCACATATTTATTAACGTATTAAAGTCCCTTGCTATTATTGTAATGCTGTCTGTGTCTTCCTTTAGGTCTGTTAATATCTGCTTTATATATTTAGGTGCTCCTGTGTTGGGTACATAAATAGTACAAATGTTATATCCTATTATTGAATTGACTGCTTAGTCATTGTATACTGACCTTTTTTGTCTTCTATTACTGTCTTTGTTTTAAAGTCAGTTTTGTCTGACATAAGGTGCTACTCCAGCTTTTTTTTTTGGTTTCCATGTACATGGAATTTCTTTTTCCAGCCCTTCACTTTCAAACTGTATGTGTCCTTACATCTGAAGTGTACATCAACAGCACATAGATGGGTTGGAATTTTGGTTTTAAATGGGATGGTTAGAGAAGGCCTTATTGAAAATGTGATATTTGAACAAAGATGTTAGCTGGGATCATTTCGAACAGGCTGCTATGCAATTTGCTTCAGTCATAACATTATTCTTTAAAACATGCTTATTTAATGGATGTACATCATTTTATCTTATAAATGTTATGAATAATTTTTAAGCCCATGGTTGGACATTTATATCAACTCCACATATATTTTCTGTGGTTCAGTTCGGTTCATTTCAGTCACTCAGTCGTGTCTGACTCTTTGCGACCCCATGAACCGCAGCACGCCAGGCCTTCCTGTCCATCACCAACTCCTGGAGTTCACCCAAACCCATGTCCATCGAGTCGATGATGCCATCCAACCAACTCATCCTCCATTGTTCCCTTCTCCTCCTGCCCTCAATCTTTCCCAGCATCAGGGTCTTTCAAATGAGTCAGCTCTTCACATCAGGTGACCAAAGTATTGGAGTTTCAGCTTCAACATCAGTCCTTCCGATGAACACCCAGGACTGATCTCCTTTAGGATGGACTGGTTAGATCTCCTTGCAGTCCAAGGGACCCTCAAGAGTCTTCTCTAACACCACAGTTCAAAAGCATAAATTTTTCGGCACTCAGCTTTCTTTATAGTCCAACTCTCACATCCATACATGACCATTGGAAAAACCACAGCCTTGGCTAGACGGATCTTTGTTGGCAAGGTAATGTCTCTGCTTTTTTTTTTTTTTTAAAATTTTTTTTTTTTAATTTTTTATTTTTTTTTAAATTTTAAAATCTTTAATTCTTACATGCGTTCCCAAACATGAACCCCCCTCCCACCTCCCTCCCCACAGCATCTCTCTGGGTCATCCCCATGCACCAGCCCCAAGCAAGCTGCACCCTACGTCAGACATGGACTGGCGATTCAATTCTTACATGACAGTATACATGTTAGAATTCCCATTCTCCCAAATCATCCCACCCTCTCCTTCTCCCTCTGAGTCCAAAAGTCTGGTATACACATCTGTGTCTTTTTTCCTGTCTTGCATACAGGGTCGTCATTGCCATCTTCCTAAATTCCATATATATGTGTTAGTATACTGTATTGGTGTTTTTCTTTCTGGCTTACTTCACTCTGTATAATTGGCTCCAGTTTCACCCATCTCATCAGAACTGATTCAAATGAATTCTTTTTAACGGCTGAGTAATACTCCATTGTGTATATGTACCACAGCTTTCTTATCCATTCATCTGCTGATGGACATCTAGGTTGTTTCCATGTCCTGGCTAAGATCAGAAACTATAAAACTCCTAGAGGAGAACATAGGCAAAACACTCTCCGACATAAATCACAGCAGGATCCTCTATGATCCACCTCCCAGAATTCTGGAAATAAAAGCAAAAATAAACAAATGGGATCTAATTAAAATTAAAAGCTTCTGTACAACAAAGGAAAATATAAGCAAGGTGAAAAGACAGCCTTCTGAATGGGAGAAAATAATAGCAAATGAAACAACTGACAAACAACTAATCTCAAAAATATACAAGCAACTTCTGCAGCTCAATTCCAGAAAAATAAACGACCCAATCAAAAAATGGGCCAAAGAACTAAATAAACATTTCTCCAAAGAAGACATACGGATGGCTAACAAACACATGAAAAGATGCTCAATATCACTCATTATTAGAGAAATGCAAATCAAAACCACAATGAGGTACCACTTCACACCAGTCAGAATGGCTGCGATCCAAAAATCTGCAAGCAATAAATGCTGGAGAGGGTGTGGAGAAAAGGGAACCCTCCTACACTGTTGGTGGGAATGCAAACTAGTACAGCCACTATGGAGAACAGTGTGGAGATTCCTTAAAAAATTGCAAATAGAACTACCTTATGACCCAGCAATCCCACTTCTGGGCATACACACCGAGGAAACCAGAATTGAAAGAGACACATGTACCCCAATGTTCATCGCAGCACTGTTTATAATGTCTCTGCTTTTTAATATGCTCTCTAGGTGGGTCATAACTTTCCACCCAAGGAGTAAGCGTCTTTGAATTTCATGGCTGCAATCACCATCTGCAGTGATTTTGGAGTCCAGAAAAATAAAGTCAGCCACTGTTTCCACTGTTTCCCTATCTATCTGCCATGAAGTAATGGGACCAGATGCCATGATCTTCGTTTTCTGAATGTTGAGCTTTAAGCCAACATTTTTACTCTCCTCTTTCACTTTCATCAAGAGGCTTTTTAGTTCCTCTTCACTTTCTGCCGTAAGGGTGGTGTCATCTGCATATCTGAGGTTATTGATATTTCTCCCAGTGATCTTGATTCCAGCTTGTGCTTCCTCCAGCCCAGCGTTTCTCATGATGTACTCTGCATAGAAGTTAAATAAGCAGGGTGACAATATACAGCCTTGATGTACTCCTTTTGCTATTTGGAACCAGTCTGTTGTTCCATGTCCAGTTCTAACTGTTGTTTCCTGACCTGCATACTGGTTTCTCAAGAGGTAGGTCAGGTGGTCTGGTATTCCCATCTCTTTCAGAATTTTCCACAGTTTGTTGTGATCCACACAGTCAAAGGCTTTGGCATAGTCAGTAAAGCAGAATTTTCTGTGGTATACATTCTTAAATGAATTTGAGACTTCCCTGTTCAGTCTTTACAATTAATAGGATAAAAGTAAGACTTAGCTTAGAAAAGAGGAGCGCATCAAGGTAAGAATGTTAACTTTTTGCTAGATATGTTACAATAGTTTTCCCAGTTATTTACTTCTAGTGTGATAAGGATGTGTTTTAAAATACCATTTGTTGTGATTTCAGTTAAAAGGTACATATTTATTGTTTAAATTTTGTGAAATATAGAAAAGCCAAGGAAAACTCAAAATACTCATAATCACATCTTCCAGAGTTAAAATCATATTTGCTCAAAAAATATACTTAGAGTTTGTATTATATTAAACATACTGTGTTATAAATTTCATTTCATTAAATGTGAACATTGTCTAAGTATTTAAAAATATGTTTTAAGTGTACTACTTTAAAATGTTTTTACAATCTAAATAGTAATAAGTGTATACTATTCATTTTGGGGGGCTTCCCTGATAGCTCAGTTGGTAAAGAATCCACTTGTAATACAGGAGACTTCAGTTCGATTCCTGGGTTGGGAAGATCCCCTGGAGGAAGGATAGGCTACCCTCTCCAGTATTCTTGGGCTTCCCTGGTGGCTCAGCTGGTAAAGAATCCGCCTGCAATGTGGGAGACCTGGATTCAATCCCTGGGTTGGAGAGGTCCCTTGGAAAAGGGAAAAGTTACTGACTCCAGTATTCTGGCCTGGAGATCCATGGACTGTATAGTCCATGGGGTCGCAAAGAGTCAGACACGACTAAGCCACTTTCACTTTCATTCATTTTTTACCCATTCCATAAACTATCCCCATTTTATAAACTGAATTATCTAATTTATCACTGTTATAAAATCTTTTCACATATGTCCTTGCCCACAACTCTGATTATTTCTTCTGTAATTAAAAGCATAAATCTGTCATTTATATTACACATATTTTTCTTAGTTTGTTGCTTTACTTTTAGTTTTATTCATATTTTTTGACTAAAAGAAATTAAATCTATCAGTCCATTCCTTAAGGGATTCTTCCTTTGCCTTTAGGTTTTAAAAATCCTTTAGCACCCTGAGTTTTTTTGTTTTTTTTAAAAAAATTCTTTTCCCTGATGGGATTTATTTTGGCCCATGGTATGGCATTCAGTGAATCAACTATATTTCTTTTGGAATAGTTATGGCTTGGTTAAACTTCAGTAGGCCTTTCTTTTCTTTATTTTGATATTCTGTCACTCTGGAGTATTATCTAAATACTTCTTCAAACCATATGTAAGAGCAAAGGCTGTGCTCCTATTGATGTTCTGAGTATTCACATACTTGGGCACAGGAAATTGATGGATGGAAAAGGGCGACAATTGTTTCAAGGAGAACAAATAAGTTCATAGACTTTTTAAATTTTAATAAGATATTTTAGAAAATAATGCACAATTCCAGAACAGTCTTTAATAATTATAACCCCAAACATCAAACCACATTTCTATAGATTGTCAGGAGTAGACTCACAAATTGAACGTTGGTGTTCCTGTCAAGACTTACATACTGTGTTAGTGAATACTCTCTTCATTGCTCTGAGAATACGAGGAATATAATAGTAACAGGAGGAGTCATTATAGGGAACTCACTACATGCAAGGCATTGTGTTAAGTACTTCATATGTGGTATTTATTTAATCCTCAAAGTACTTTAGAATGGAGATACTATCATGATCTTTCCTTTACAGATGAGAAAACAAAGGCTAGGAGGGATGGAAGAAAACTTCCATGGTCATGCAGCTAGTAGACTGTAAGGAGGACTCCTCAACTATTTCTCAGAAAAATTGAGTCAATGCAATAGTAAAAATAAGATTGAGGGAAAGTCCTTATTAAATGCATCATATGGTATGTTCAACTTCCCTTCTCCAGAACATGCTTGGAAAGCTTGAACTAGTTCAAGTCCCACCTAACTAGTAACAACTACATTTGATAAGTTTATTTTATAAACCACATTCACCCAAGAGAGCTGATGCTTACAGCATATGGCAGATCATTATCGTCTGGACAGCTTAGAGACCAAAGGTGCTGAGTTTACACGGTAGAGCTGGGATTTATAACCATGTCTCTGCCATCAGCACTTCCCCCTGACCTCCACACAGCAAGTCTGGGAGGTTTCTCTTGGGGAATTTCTTTTTATTTAAGTCTCAAACTATTGTGACTTATTGTTGTTGCTGTGTTCTTTTAGCTAGTCCATCCTTTAGTGAATCATTGATATAGTTTGGGTTCTCTGTTGAATATGTTTCTTGAGAACACAAAATAAAATTACTTGTTGTTGTTCAATCACTAAGTCGTGTCCTACTCTTTGTGACCCCATAGAGTGCAGCACGCCTGGTATCTCTGTCCTTCACTATCTCCTGGACTTTGCTCAAACTCATGTCCGTTGAGTTGAGATGCCATCCAACCATCTCAATGCTGCCCCCTTCTCCTCCAGACCTCAATCTTTCCCTCAGCATCTGGGTCTTTTCCAATGAGTTGGCTATTTGCATTAGGTGGCCAAAATATTGGGGCTTCAGCTTCAGCATCAATGCTTCCAGTGAATATTCAGGGTTGATTTCCTTTAGGATTGACTGGTGAGATCTCTTCGCAGTACAAGGGAATCTATAGTGTTAATATATCATTACAGATATGAATGATGCTTTAACACTTCATTATAACTAACTTCATTTTTTTTTTGGTCGTGCATACATTTACACAAAAATCATTTTTCTTTATGTAGAAAAAGAAAATTTTCAATAACTGCAGTAAAAGCAATGACTTCTGAGAATTTCCCAGAAAAAGAATAATGATTTTGAAGAAAATAATATAATGACATTATTATGTTTTTCATCTTTCATGGCCTGTTCAAATGCTACCTCTTTTAACTTTTCTACTCTGAAGTATTTCTATTTTGGGGGCAGCATTATAGTATTCCATTATAGTCCTAATCTCAAAGTACACCTTGTGCAGATACATTTGTATGCAGGACTATTTAGATTAAAACCCTCATGTCTTAGTCTTCTCCCTCTCCTTCCATATCTAGCCCTTGGCCTGGTGTGTGTGTGGGGGTGTATGCATGCTTGCTGAATTGTGTCTGACTCTTTGTGACCCCATGGACTGTAGCCTGCCAGGCTCCTCTGTCCATGGAATTCTCCAGGCAAGAATACTGGAGTGGGTTGCCATTTTCTACTCTAGGGGATTTTCCTGACCCAAGATTGAACCCACATCTCCTACACTGGCAGGCAGATTCTTTACCACTGTGCCATCTGGGAAGCCCCAACCAGTTTCCTAGTACAAAATGTTAAGTTAAATAAGAAGTAATCAAAAGTTTAATAGTTAAAAAATACATAAGCCTTAATTTAAGATTTTTTGTTGGATATATAATTAACAAATGGTGCATGCCAAACCAGAATGCAAGTCTACCTTAAGATTGATTTCAAAATAGAAAGGAACATATAAGTATTTTAAAATATAACTAAATATGTTACGGTAGATGCAAAATGTGAGTTATAAGTTATGACTATGTGAAATTTATGTAAATGAATTAATACATATTCTCCAGTAATACTTTAAGATTTTAAAATCTTGATACCATGATAAGTAACTTTATTCACAAAAATTCATTGCACAGAGAAGTAAAAGTGTAAAGTTTAAGAATTCTGTTGAAGTGATTATAAATTACCACCTTAAAAAATAGGATGTTATTATTTTAAGATAGGACTTCCCTTGTGGCCCAGCTGGTAAAGAATCCACCTGCAATGTGGGAGACCTGTGTTCCATCCCTAGGTTGGGAAGATCCCCTGAAGAAGGGAAAAGCTACCTAATCAAGTATTCTGGCCTGGAGCATTCCTTGGACTGTATAGTCCATGGGGTCACAAAGAGTTGGACACGACTGAAGCTTCAACAGTATGTGAACCATGAACTTCCAGATGTCCAAGCTGGATTTAGAAAAGGCAGAGGAACCAGAGATCAAATTGCCAACACCCGCTGGATCATCGAAAAAGCAAGAGAGTTCCAGAAAAACATCTGTTTTATTGACTACACCAAAGCCTTTGACTGTGTGGATCACAACAAACTATGGAAAATTCTTCAAGAGATGGGAATATCAGACCACCTGATCTGCCTCCTGATTTCTCAGGAAGCATCAGTTGGAACTGGACATGGAACAACAGGCTGGTTCCAAATCGGGAAAGGAGTACATCAAGGCTGTATATTGTCACCCTGCTTGTTTAACTTACATGCAGAGTACATCATGAGAAACGCTGGGCTGGATGAAGCAAAGCTGGAATCAAGATTGCAGGGAGAAATATCAATAACCTCAGATATGCAGATGACACCACCTTTATGGCAGAAAGTGAAGAAGAACTAAAGAACCTGTTGATGAAAGTGAAAGAGAAGAGTGAAAAAGTTGGCTTAAAAGTCAACATTCAGAAAACTAAGATCATGGCATCAGGTCTCATCACTGCATGGCAAATAGATGGAGAAACAATGGAAATAGTGAGAGACTCTTTTTTTGTGCTACAAAATCACCACAGATGGTGACTGCAGCCATGAAATTAAAAGATGCTTGCTCCTTGGAAGAAAAGCTCTGACCAACTTAGACAGCATATTAAAAAAACAGAGACATTACTTTACCAGCAAAAATCCATCTAGTCGAAGCTATGGTTTTTCCAGTAGTCATGTGTGTATGGATGTGAGAGTTGGACTATAAAGAAAGCTGAGTGCCAAAGTATTGATGCTTTTGAACTATGGTGTTGGAGAAGACTCTTGAGAGTCCCTTGGACTGCAAGGAGATCCAACCAGTCCATCCTAAAGGAGATCAGTCCTGGGTGTTCATCGGAAGGACTGATGTTGAAGCTGAAACTCCAATACTTTGAAAACCTGATGCGAAGAACTGACTCATTGGAAAAGCCCCTGATGCTGGGAAAGATTGAAGACAGGAGGAGAAGGGGACGACAGAGGATGAGATGGTTGGATGGCATCACCAACGTGATGGACATGAGTTTGAGTAAACTGCGGGAGTTGGTGATGGACAGGGAAGCCTGGTGTGCTTCAGTCCATGGGGGTCACAAAGAGTGACTGGGTCACCCCAATCCATGGGGTCACAAAAAGTCAGACACAACTGAACGACTGAACTGAACTGATTTTAAGATATTTTATGTAAGCCTTATGATAACCACAAGGAAAAATATGTAGCAATTATGCAAAAGAACATTGTAAAGGAGTCAAAACATACCGATATCAAAACACAATTAAAGACAGCTGGGTAAGAAACAAGGACCAATGGGTCTACAAAACAACCAGAAAACGAAGTGGCGATAGTTAAGTCCTCACCTATTCATAATTGCTTTAAACATAAATGTAGTATTGATCAAATTCTCTTATCAAAGGACTTAGGATGACTGAAAGGATAAAAACAAAATCCATGTGCTGCCTACAGGAGACTCACTCTAGCCTTAAAGAAGACACATAGACAGAGTGAAGGATGGAAAGTCATTTCAAGCCAACGGTAACTAAAAACAAGAGACCAAACAAGGGTTGCTATACGTGTATCAGACAAAACAGACTTTTAAAATGGTATACACACCCACAATTGAATATTATGCATCTATAAAAATGAGAAAGTGCTACCATTTGTAACAACATGGTTGGACCTTGAAGACATTATGCTAAGTGAAATAAATCAGAGAAAAACAAATAGTGTATGATCTCACGTGTGGAATCTTAACAACAAAGCAAACTCATGGAAAAAGAGATTAGACTGTTTATGGTTACCAGAGGTTGAGGATGAAGGAGGCAGAATTGAATGAAGGTGGTTAAAAGGTACAAATTTCCAGTTATAGGAGAAATAAGTACTAGGGATTTAATGTACAACATGATGGCTATAGTTAAGACTAGGCCTCTCTGGTGGCTTAGATGGTAAAGAATCTGCCTGCAATGCAGGAGACCCGGGTTCTATTCCTGGGTTGGGAAGATCCGCTGGAGAAGGGCACGGCAACCCACTCCAGTATTCTTGCCTGGAGAATCCCATGGACTGAGGAGCCTGGTGGGCTACAGTCCATGGGCTTGCAACAAGTCAGACCTGACTGAGCAATCAATGCTAATAGCTAACGCTGCTGTATGATAGATAGGAAAAATTTTGAGAGTAAATTCTAATTTCTTTTTTCATTTTATTTATATGAAATGATAGATGTTTGCTGAACCTATTGTGATTGTATTTCACAATATATGTAAATCACACCATGATATTGTACTCCTTAAATTTATACAGTGATGGTATCAATTATTTATCAGTAAAATGGGGGGGGGGGAAACCCAGTGCAGTGGTGACACAATGCATATATGTTAGTACATATTCAGTAACTTTAGAATGGACTGTTGTACAGACATAATGCCAATTAAAGAATAAAGAAAATATTTATGCTTTCCCATCTCATTATTTTAATAGAATGTTTCAACTTTGAAATATGTATGCTCTCAAAATTACATCTTCAGTTCTCAGAATAAAGTCCTTTCTGGAAAATTATGTGATTAAATATATAAAATAAAATACAGCATTTTAGAACCTGTAAACACCTTAAAGATCATATAATCTAAACTACTCAATTATATTATTTATTAATATACTGAAAAGAAATATTAAATTATTATTAAACATATAGTGAAGGTTCTTTCATATCCCAGGAGCAATGACTAGTAACATTTTCCTGGGTCAGTCTTCTTGAATTTCTGTTCACAAGCATGTATTTATTTAACAGCACCAATGCAAGCTGGCTATAAAATTGTGATCAGTTCAGTTAGTCAGTCAGTCACGTCCAACTCTTTGTGATTCCATGGACTGTAACACGCCAGGCTTCCCTGTCCATCACCAAGTTTGGGAGCTTGCTCAAACTCTTGTCCATCGAGTCAGTGATGCCATCCACCGATCTCATCTTCTGTCGTCCCCTTCTCCTCCTGCCTTCAGTCTTTCCCAGCATCAGGGTCTTTTCCAGTGATTCAGTTCTTTGCATCAGGTGGCCAAAGTATTGGAGCTTCAGCATCAATCCTTCCAATGAATATTCAGGGTTGATTTATTTTAGGATTGACTGGTTGGATCTTCTTGCAGTCCAAGGGGCTCTAAATCGTCTTCTCCAACACCACAGTTCAAAAGCATTAATTCTTTAGCATTCAGCTTGGCTTGCAGTAAATCTTGGAGATAATTTTCTGTTACTATATGAAGATCCATCTCATTTTGTTTTTTAATATGAAGTATTTAGACAATGGTTACAAATATCTTAAAAACATTCACCAGGTAAAATGAACAGGTATTAACATTTTATTGCTTTTTAATCTTTGCCATTTTAAAAATTCATTTTTGGTTGCACTGGGCCCTGTTGCTCTATGCAGGCTTCCTCTAATTGTGGTAAGCAGGGGCTACTGTTCCTTACTGTGTGAAGGCTTCTGCTTAGTTGCCTCATGGCATGGATCTTCCCAGACCAGGGATTGAACCTGCATCCCCTGCATTGGCAAGCAGATTCTTAATAAGGAGGCATGATCTTTGCCTTTTAAGAAAAAATAGAAGATCATTTTGTATTTGTCTTAATCTCTTTTACTCCCTGTCCCCCACTTCCTTTTGCTTTTTGATGATTCTCCTAAATGTTTACATTGTTTCACATTCCTGCCCTGTTCTTATTATTTTTTAACTTCTATTACCTATGTGTGTTCCATAAGCAACTTACAGCCTCATTTTATATATAACTGAATGTTCCATAATGGAATTGTAATTGGTTTATTGAGTAGTCTCTAATCAATAAGATGTAAGAATAAATCCATGTTACATTTCTTCATTCCTTTTACTCTGTTAAATCTCTCCGATGCCTAACTATATCCTGGGCAGATGTCAGAACTTTCCAGGTATTTTGGCTTATTGAAATTCTAATTTCATTTTTTTTTCTAACTTTAAATTTTTTTTCATTTTTATTTTATTTAAATTTTAACTGTTATGCTTTATGACACTTTATTAAGATATAATTTATATACACTAAGTTTTCAAAATATTAATGATTACATCAAGAAAATTGAGAATTTCACTGTACAGTGGATTGCACAATACTGTGTGTAAATTGTATAAATACATTTCTACACTTGGATCCGCCTATGTGATCACAACTCAGATCAAGAAATAGAACATTCCTCACTCCCAGGAGTGAGGCAATATCCCTTCCTGCCCTTATCCTGAACAAAATGTAACACTACTCTGACTTCTAACAACATTGATTAGTTTTGCCTAGCCTTATCTTTCGTATAAATGGAATCATACCATGTAATGTCTGGCTTCTTTCACTCACATAATGTTTTTGAAATGTGTCCATGTTGTTACATATATCAGTAGTTCATTCTTTTTCTTTTGGGTATTTTTGAGTGATATTCTATTATATGAATATTCATAATTTGTCCACTCTCCTGTTTGTGTTATTTCTGATTTTGAGCTATTATGAGTAAAACTGCCATGAACAACTTGTTGAAGTCTTTCGGACATCTGCATTCAATTTTCTTGAGTCGATGCCTATAAGTGAAACTGCTGAGTCATAAGATTATATATGTTTAACTTGGTTAAAAACTGCCAAACACTTTGAAAGTATTTGTCACATTTTACACTCTCCACCAGTGATATATGAGGACTCTAGTTACCACATTTATTTCAACACTTCATGAAGTTAATCTTTTTTATTTTATCCTTTCTGGTAGGTGGGTAAAAGTATCTGCAGTCATTTTTCTATATTTTTATGGGAAAATTTTAAAAAACGTGGTTAACAGTTACTATTGCTTGTACCTGCACAGAATCTCTAGAAGGATGTAAAAGAATCTGAACATGCTGGTTTTCTTTTGGTGAGGATTGGTCAGGAAGATCCCCTGGAGAAGGAAATGGCAACCCACTCCAGTATTTTTACCTGGGAAATCCTATGGACAGAGGGGCCTGGTGGGCTACAGTCCATGGTGTCGCAAAGAGTCGGACATGATTGAGCAACTGAGCGCTCATTCACGAGCACAGAGGGCCCCTATTTTGCTGGGACACTGGTAAGGGAAGTAGATGTCTCCCCCTGTAACTTGTAGTTACTTTTGAATATTGAACCATGTACATGTTTTATGTATTGAAAAAAATGAAATTTTTTTTTTGGTGCCAAAAGAGAGAAGTTTATTTTTTTTATTTATATTTTTACTTTATTTTACTTTACAATACTGTATTGGTTTTGCCATACATTGACATGAACATGAAAAAATGAAATTATTTTTAAAAATTAGTTATGGATAATGAAGCTGTGTGATGCTCCCAACCCAGTCCAGGCTTGTGAGTTGGGGGCTTCTGAGTGGGGAGAAGGCACTGGCCTGCGCTTTCACTCCAGTTGTTAGTCACCCAGTAACACTTTAGAGTATGATCAGATTCGTTTCTGGGAACCTCCCCCTCCTCTCTCTTCCTGCCTCTAGCTCTTCTCATTGTCTGAATGAGGTGAGAGGGAGAGAGAAGGAAAGGGACAGATGTAGCTTGCTGTCTTTCTGTGTCCTCTTTCGGGGTTGTTGTAGTTTCTATAATACAGGCTTGGTTGCATGCTCTATAGCAGGCCCAAAGACACCTCCCTGCTGAGTCACATGTGAAGTTTTAGTGGGATAAAGGGTGATGAACTTGGGGAACCTTCCCCTTGTACCATTCTTTGATACAGAACATCCAGTTCCAGCTTGACTTCTTTCTACCCTCCTCAACTCTAATCCCTGGGGTGGGCACTGGGGGACCAACCTGTAGCCTCTCATTCATGGGCCTCTCTGTGGGTTCCAGCAAGATTAGCTCAGGCCCATCCCCCTTTTATAGTGCCCCCTGACCCAAAGAATCTGATGTTGGTAGGTCCTTATCTGTTTTTGGAGAAAGAATTCCACAAAAAGACACTATAAAGCAGGCACAGAGTTTACTGGAAGCACGGTGTATGCAAAGAGGACAGCAAAGCAGTTTATTTAGAGCAGAAGCAAAGCAGAAACACACACCCAGAGAAGAGTGTAGGCATCTCCCTAATGAGCACATCAGAGAGGTCATTAAATCATGTATGTGGAGCAGTTCTTCTGGATCCTTGTTCTCCTCTGGTCAGCTATCTCTGCTCTTTTCCAATATCCAACCTGGCTTAGGGCCCTTCCTGATATGTGTGCACACTTTTTGCCAAGATGGATTCCAGCATGGGGCCTATGAGAGATTGACAGCACCTATTATGGGGTGGTGCCCCCTCTCTTTTTGACCCCCAAGGAGCTTTCCTCTGCATGTGCTGTTGCAGTGGTCTCCTTGATCTCAGGAGTGACAGATGTGGTCATCTTATCTTTTTTACTTTGGCACAGCTCAGCTCCTGCCATTAACTTTGTCCTTGAAGTGTCAGGGGAAAAACTAGGCTCCAATTTACTCCGCTTGACAAACTCCAGCTGCTCAGGCCAGCAGCCCATCTACCTCTTCCCTCAGATCCTCATACATCTGGTGGAGATGCAAGCTTGTCCTCTTTGTTCTCATCCTACTTTCTCTCATCAGTTCTCTCTTCTTGCTTAGGAAGTTGCATTCATTAAATCTAAATGTGACTTAGCAGATAGTCAGTAGAAGAATGAGATGACGGTCTCCTCTTGCAAGCACTGTCAAACTTGAACCCTTCACACCAGGGTCACCAGTTGGAGAAAGGGATGTGAGAGAAGAGGGAAGGAGAGGAAGGGGAGAGAAAAGCCCCAGTGCCCTTCTCTAGGTTAATGGCCCAGAGGTCCAATAATTTCTTCCTCCTCATTTCCCTAATCTTCTTACATATAATGCCTGAGTTACATCTTTTATAGGTCCATTTCTGCTAATTCTTACTAATGCCTGTAAGTATATAACCACATATGGACTGCTCCTGAATGAGTGTTCTAGTCTTAAGTCCTGTGATCTTGTTAACATGCAAAAACAGAATCGGGAAATCCACATGGGGTCTGAAATTCTGTATTAAAAACTTTTTGTTGTGGTAAAATATCCATAATGTAAAATTTGCCATCTTAACCATTTTTTAGGGTATGGTCAAATGTCATGAAATACATTGATATTTTTGAGTAACCATCATCACATCCATCTCTAGAACTCTTTTTCACCTTGCAAAACTGAAACTCTTTAAACAGTAACTCTGTTGCCATTCCCCACAGGCCCTAGA
Source organism: Capra hircus (assembly GCF_001704415.2). Taxonomy (NCBI): domain Eukaryota; kingdom Metazoa; phylum Chordata; class Mammalia; order Artiodactyla; family Bovidae; genus Capra; species Capra hircus. Next base: position 80,161,449 of record NC_030814.1, read on the forward strand.
AACTAGTGATCTACTTTCTTTCTCTATGAATTTGACTACGCTAGCTGTCCCATACAATTATATTGTATTTGTCCTTTTGTGACTGGCTTGTTTAACTTAGCATCATGTCCTCAAGCTTCATCCACATTGTGGCATATGTCAGGATTTCTTTTTCCAGCTGAAATTAGTATTTGAATTGGTAGACTCAGTAAAGTAGACTCTCTTCTCTACAAGGGTGAGCATTATCCAATCCATTGAGGATCTGAATACAACAAAAGGCAGGGGGAGGAGGCTTTTGTTTCTTTTCTCCTGTCTCATTGTTTGAGTTGTGACAGTTCTCATCTCCTTTTCCTGCCCTTGTACTGGTAACTTAACATCATTGGCTCCTATGGTTCTCCTGTCCTTGGATTTACTGAATTTTACCAAAAGCTTTTATATGTGTCTGGCTTGCAGACAGTAGATCTTGGGACCTCATAACTTCCATAACGACTTGAGTCAATTCCTCATAATAAATCTCCAATTGTTGTGTCTCTCTGAAGAACCCTATTAGTTCTTTATTTCTGAAGAATCCTAATGCAATATGATTGTTCCTTTTGTCATTTTTTTGAGGAAATGCGATACTGTTTTCCATAGTGGCTGTAACATTTTACATTCCTTCAACAGAACAAGTTTCCTGATTTCCTTTTTCCTGGATTGCGTGTTTGCAGTGGTCATTCTAGTGAGTGTGAGGTGATATCTCACTGTGGCTTTGATGTGAACATTTAGTGATGCTGACCATCTTTCCAGGTGCTTATTGGCCATTCATATATCTTCTTTGGAGAAATGTCTATTCAAGTTCTCAGCCATTTTTTAATTGGGTTATTTGATTTTTATCATCGTTGGTGAGTTTTTGTAGTATTTTATATATCTGGATACTAACCCTTATCAGGTATAAAAATTGGAAATATTTGCTCCCGTTCTATAGGTTGCCTTTTCACTGTTGATTGTGGGTTTTACACAAAAGTTTTTAGTTTTTATATATTCCAATGTATCTATTTTTTTTCTTTTGTTGCCTTTGCTTTTGGTGTCATACCCAAAAAAATCACTGCCACATCCAATGTTATGAAGATTTTCTCTTTCTGAAAATCCACTGAATTTTACAGTGGATTTTTCTACTTCTTAAAAAAATGTCACTGGGATTTTGATAGGAACTTTATTGTAGAATGCTTTTAGCTTTTTAAAAAAATTTTAAATTTATTCTTAATTGGAAGATAATTGCTTTACAATATTATATTTGTTTCTGCCATATATCAACATGAATAAGCCAAAGAGTGCTTTTAGCTTAGTAATAAGTGTCTTGTAATCAATGAACGAACACAAGATGTCCTTCCAATTATTAGTGTCCTCTTTAATTCCTTTCAGCAACATTTTATAGTTTCCAATATATGTCTTTTCATTCCTTCATTAAGTTTATTCCTAAGTATTCTTTTTAAAGTTGCTGTAAATAAAATTGTTTACTTAATTTCCTTTTTGTTTGTTGATGTATAGAAATACAATGGACTTTGCCCACATATTTTGTATCCTACAACTTTGTTGAATTCATTTATTAATTCTAACAGGGTTTTTTTTGTAGAATTTTTATGATCATGTTGTCTATAGAGATAATTTTACTTCTTCTTTCCCAATTTGGATGCCTTTTATTTATTGTTCTTGACTCATTACTCTGGCCAGGCCTTCAGTACTATGTTGAATAGAAGTGATAAAAATAGGTATTGTTGTCATGTTCCTGATCTTAGAGAAGAAGCTTTCATTCTTTCATCATTGAGTATGAGGTTAACTCTGGGGTTTTTATATATAGGCTACCTTATTTGAGGTATTTTTCTTCTTGAGGTATAGTTTGTTGAGTGTTTTTATCATGAAAGGATGTTGAATTTTATTGACTACTTTTTTGCATCAATTGAGATGATTGTGTGAATTTTTTCTCTTCATTTTTTGAAGTGGTAGATTATGTTGATTTTTTTTTTTTTTGGTATGCTAAATGATCGTTGCATTTAAGGATAAATCTCATTTGGTCACAGTTTGTAATCCTTTTAATGTGTTGTTGAATTCTGTTCACTAATACTTTATTGAGGATTTTGTGTCATTGTTCATCAAGGATATTGATTTATAGTTTTCTTGCAGTGTCTTTGTATGGTGTTGTTATATGGTTAATGCTGCCTCACAGAATGTATTTAGAAGTTTTCTATCCACTTCAGTTTATTGGAAGGGTTTGTAGATTACTGGTTGTAGTTCTTCTTTAAATATTTGGAAGCCATCTGGTCCTGGGCTTTCCTTTATTGTGATATTTTTCATTACTGACTCAATCTCTTCAGTTATATGTCTATTCACGTATCTTTTGTTCAGGATGTAGTCTTGGTTCTAGGAATTTGCCTGTTCACCTAGGGTATCCAATTTTATTTGCATATAGTTGCTCTCTTATAGTTCTCTTTATTTATGTAAATGAAGTAGTAATACCTTCTTTCATTTCTGATTTTAGTTATTTGAGTCTTCTCTTTTTTCTTAGTCATTCTAGCTAAAGCTCTGTAATATTATTGATCTCTTTAAAGAATCAACTCTTAATTTCTTGATTTTTTTCTCTTTATGTGCTCTAACTTTTGTTTCCATTTTGTTTTTTCTGTTAGCTTTGCTGCTGCTTTGGGTCTTGTTTATTTATATACTTAATTACTTAAGGTATGAGGTTATGTTGTTGATTTGAAATCTTTCTTTATTTAAAATGTATTTACAACTGTGAATTTTATTCTTAGCATTGCTTCCACAAGATTTGTATGCTGTGTTTCAATTTTCATTTTTCTTACGATATTTTCTAATTTCCTTTGGATTTCTTTTTGACCTACTGGTTGTTTATGGGTGTGTTATTTAATTTCCATATATATATATGAGTTTTCTGGTTTCCCTTTTGCTCTTGATTTCTTTTTCATTTTATTAATCATTGAAAAGATACTCTGAATAATCTCAGCTTTTTAAAAATTTGATTTCTGATCTGTCCTGAAGGAATGCTTCATACATACTTGAGAAGAATATATGTTCTGTTTTTGTTGGATGAACCCAAGAACAGTATGAAAAGGCAAAAAGATAGGACACTGAAAGATGTCTCCCCAGATAGGTAGGTGCCCAATATGCTACTGGAGATCAGTGGAGAAATAACTCCAGAAAGAGTGAAGGGATGGAGCCAAAGCAAAAACAATACCTAGTTGTGTATGTGACTGGTGATAGAAGCAAAGTCCGATGCTGTAAAGAGCAATATTGCATAGGAACCTGAAATGTTAGGTCCATGAATCAAGGCAAATTGGAAGTGGTCAAACAGAAGATGGTAAGAGTGGACATCGGTAATTTAGGAATCAGCAAACTGAAATGGACTGGAATAGGTGAATTTAACTCAGATGATCATTATGTCTACTACTGTGGGGAAGAATCCCTTAGAAGAAATAGAGTAGCCATCATAGTCAACAAAAGAGTCTGAAATGCAGTACTTGGATACAATCTCAAAAACGATAGAATGATCTCTGTTCATTTCCAAGGCAAACCATTCACTATCACAGTAATCCAAGTCTATGCCCTGACCAGTAATGCTGAAGAAGCTGAAGTTGAACAGTTCTATGAAGACCTACAAGACTTCTAGAACTAACACCCCAAAAAAATATCATTTTCATTATAGGGGACTGGAATGCAAAAGTAGGAAGTCAAGAAACACCTGCAGTAACAGGCAAATTTAGCACTGGAGTACAGAATGAAGCAGGGCAATGGCTAACAGAGTTTTGCCAAGAGAAGACACTGGTCATAGCAAACAACCTCTTCCAGCAATACAAAAAAAGACTCTACACATGGACATCACCAGATGGTCAACACCAAAATCAGATTGATTATATTCTTTGCAGCCAAAGATGGAGAAGCTCTATACAGTCAGCAAAAAAAGACCGGGAGCTGACTGTGCCTCATATCATGAACTCCTTATTGCCAAACTCAAACTTAAATTGAAGAAAGTAGGGAAAACTACTAGACCATTCAGGTATGACTGAAATCCAATCCCTTATGATTATACAGTGGAAGTGAGAAATAGATTCAAGGAATTAGATCTGATAGAATGCCTCAAGAACTATGGATGGAGGTTCATGACATTAAATAGGAGACAGGTATCAAGACCATCCCCAAGAAAAAGAAATGCAAAAAAGCAAAGTGGCTATCTAAGGAGGCCTTACAAATAGCTGTGAAAAGAAGAGAAGTGAGAAGCAAAGGAGAAAAAGGAAAGATATACCCATTTCAATGCAGAGTTTGAAACAATAGCAAGGAGAGATACGAAAGCTTCTTCAGTGATCAGTGCAAGGAAACAGAAGAAAACAATAGAATGAGAAAGACTAGAGATTTCTTCAAGAAAATTAGAGCTACCAAGGGTGGCTCAGATGGTAAAAGCGTCTGCTTGCAATGCGAGAGACCCAGGTATGATCCCTGGGTTGGGAAGATCCCCTGAAAAGGAAATGGCAACCCACTCCAGTACTCTTACCTGGAAAATTCCATGGATGGAGCTACCTTGTAGGCTATAATCCATGGGGTCTCAAAGAGTTGGACACAACTAAGTGACTTCACTTTCTCAGGAATATTTCATGCAAAGATAGGCACAATAAAGGACAGAAATGGTATGGACCTAACAGAAGCACAAGATATTAAGAGAATACACACAAGAACCATACAAAAAAGATCTTCATGACCCTGATAATCACAATGGTATGATCACTCACCTAGAACCAGACATCCTGGAATGCAAAGTCAATTAGGCCTTAGGAAGCATCATTACAAACAAAGCTGGTGGAGGTGATGGAATTCCAGTTGAACTATTTCAAATCCTAAAAGATGAAGCTGTGAAAGTGCTGCACTCAATATGCTAGAAAATTTGAAAACCTCAGCAGTGGCCATAGGACTGGAAAAGGTCAGTTTTCATTCCAATCCCAAAGAAAGGCAATGCCAAAGAATGCTCAAACTACCACACAATTGCACTCATCTCACAGGCTAGTAAAGTCATGCTCAAAATTCTCCGAGGCAGGTTTCAACGGTACGTAAACCATGAACTTTCAGATGTTCAAGCTGGATTTAGAAAAGGCAGAGGAACTAGAGATCAAATTGCCAACGTTTGTTGGATCATTGAAAAAGCATGAGAGTTCCAGAAAAACATGTATTTCTGCTTTATTGACTATGCCAAAGCCTTTGACTGTGTGGATCACAATAAACTGTGGAAAATTCTGAGAGAGATGGGAATATCAGACCACCTGACCTGCCTCTTGAGAAATCTGTATGCAGATCAAGAAGCAACAGTTAGAACTGGACATGGAACAACAGACTGGTTCCAAATCAGGAAAGGAGTACATCAAGGCTGTATATTCTCACCCTGCTTGTTTAACTTATATACGGAGTACATCATGAGAAACGCTGGGCTGGATGAAGTACAAGCTGGAATCAAGATTGCAGGGAGAAATACCAATAACCTCAGATATGCAGATGACACCACCCTTATGGCAGAAAGTGAAGAACTAAAGAGCCTCTTGATGAAAGTGAAAGAGGACAGTGAAAAAGTTGGCTTAAAGCTCAACATTCAGAAAACTAAGATCATGGCATCTGGTCCCATCGCTTTGTGACAAATAGATGGGAAAACAGTGACAGTCTTTCTTTTTTTGGGCTCCTAAATCACTGCAGATGGTGACTGCAGCCATGAAATTAAGACGCTTGCTCCTTGGAACAAAAGCTATGACCAACCTAGATAGCATATTCAAAAGCAAAGACATTACTTTGCCAACAAACGTCTGTCTAGTCAAAGCTACGGTTTTTCCAGTAGTCATGTACGGATGTGAGAGTTGGACTATAAAGAAAGCTGAGTGCCAAAGAATTGTTGCTTTTGAACTGTGGTGTTGGAGAAGACTCTTGAGAGTCCCTTTGACTGCAGGGAGATCCAACCAGTCCATCCTAACGGAAATCAGTCCTGAATATTCATTGGAAGGACCGATGCTGAAGCTGAAACTCCAGTACTTTGGCCACCTGATGTGAAGAACTGACTCATTGGAAAAGTCCCTGATGCTGGGAAAGATTGAAGGCAGGAGGAGAAGGGGATGACAGGATGAGATGATTGAATGACATCACCGACTCAATGGACATGAGTTTGAGTAAACTCTGGGAGTTGGTGATGGACAGGGAAGCTTGGCATGCTGCAGTCCCTGGGGTCGCAAAGAGTCGGACACGATTGAGCAACCAACTGACTTGGTGAATTAAGTATTCAGTATTATGTGTCTTAAGCCAAATTGACCTGCAGTGTTGTTCAAGTCATCTATTTACCTATTGATCTTTTGTTCCAATGTTCTATTATTAAGATGGAATATTGAAGTCTCCTACTTATTGTATTACTGTTATTGTGTTAACATTTTTCCCTTTGATTCTGTCAGTTTACTTTGTGTTTTTAGGAGCTCTAGAGTTCCATGTATAAATATTTCTAATTGTTATATCTTCTTGAATTAATCTTTTTGTGATTCTATAAATCCTTGTCTCTCATAACAGTTTTTGCCAAACTATCTTGTCTGATAGTATTACAAGCATTCTTACTCTATTTTGATTACTGTTTGCATGGAATATCTTTTTGTTATTTCATTTTCAATCTGCATGTCCTTAGATCTAAATTACATGTCCTGTAGACAACACATAGTTGTTCCTTTTAATTTAACTCATTTTGCTAATCTACAGTGGCTCAATAGTAAAGACTCTGCCTGCAGTGCAAGAGATGCAGGTTTGATCCTTGGATCAGGAAGATTCTCAGAGGAGGAATAGCATCCCAGTCCAGTATTCTTGCTTGGGAATGCCATGGGCAGAGGAGTCTAGCGGGCCACAGTCCTAAGGGTCGCAAAGAGTTGGACATGACTGAGCAACTGAGCATGCAACACCTGTACTGCTTACATTGAAAATAATTACCAAATTATTTGAAAGGCTTATTATTACCATTTCTTTGTTTGGTGTTTGTCTTATAGGTTTTTTGTTCCTATTTCCTTCTATACTCTCATGTGTTTTGAGAGTATAAATTTTTATACTCAGTTTATATTACATTATATTATGTTACTAAATTTATATTACAGTACAGTTCACTTACAGTGCTGTGCTAGTTTCGGATGTACAGAAAAATGAATCAGTTACAAATATCATATACCGAGCTAAGTGAAGCAAATCAGACAAAGTGTTTTGTTGATTTTTGTAGTGATGGATCTTGATACACTTCTCATTTCCTTTCTGTGTACATACTATAGTTTTTTGTGTGTGGTTATAATAAGGATGACATATAACATCATAAAGTGATAATAATATATTTTAATCTGATAACAGCTTACGTTCAATTGCTTACAAAAACTTTCTTCCTTTATGGTCAACTATATATCAATAAAGCTGGAGGGGGAAAAAACCTACTGCTCTACAGCTGCCCTCACCCAGCTTTATGCTGTTGATCACGAATTACACTTTATATGTTATTACCCAACATAGACATAAAATTTTTATTTTTTATCTTTTAAATTCTGTTTTAAAATATTGGTTTTATCTTTGTTCATATATTAACCTTTACTAGAGAACTTTATATTTTCATTATGTCTGTAAGGTATTGTCAAGTATCCTTTCATTTCAAGGTGAAAAACTCCCTTTAGTATTTCCTGTAGTACAGGCCTAGTGATAATGAACTCCCTAGCTTTGGTTTATTTCAAAATGTCATAATTTCTCCTGGACTTTTGGAGGACATTTTCACTGTGTATAAGAGTCTAAGTAGACTGTTTTCTGTCTTTTTTTGCACTTTAATTATCATCCTAATGCCTTCTAGCCTGCAAGGTTTCTGTCAAGAGATCTGCTCAGGCTCTCACAGAAGACCTCTTATATGTGATGAGTCACTTTTCTCTTGTATCTTGTTCAAGATATTTTTCTTTACTGTTGATTTTCAACAGATTGTAATAGGTTTTGTTTTTTCCTGCTTAGAGGTCTTTTATCTTCTTTTATTTGTATCTCCATTATTTCCTCAAGTTTGAGGTTTTTCAGGTATTACTTTTTCAAGTTAAATCTTTGTCCCATTCTTTATTTTATTCTACTAGACCCCTATAGCGTGCATATTGATCTGTTTGATTGTATCCTATAAGCTCCTTAGGCTCTGTTTATTTTCCTAACTTTTTTTCCTCCTCAGAATTGACCATTTCAAATGATGTGTCTTAAAATGTGATGATTCTTTCTTTTGCATGTTTGGGTAAATAGTTATACCTTTCTGGTATATTTTTCAATTCACTTATTATATTTTTCTGGCCAGAGTTGTTTTGTTTCTTTTTAATTATTTCTCTTTGTTAATGTTCTTATTTTATTGATTATCATTTTCTGATTTCATCTAGTCCCTGGTTCATGTTCTTCTTTAGCTTTTTAAGCATATTTAATATAATTAAAGGATTTTTGCAGTTATTCAATGTTTTCTCTTTTTCCTCAGTTTTATAGATATATAATTGACATAAAGTGCTGTTTAGTGTATATAGCATACATAATGGTTTGACTTACATATATTACATAGGTTTAGTTATTAACCATCCTCTCACAGATACAAAAAGAAAATAAGAAAAAGGTATTTTTTGCTTGTAATCAGAACCCTTAGAATAGACTCTCTTAATGAATTTCATATATACTATACAATGTTAGCAATGATAGTAATGTACATTATATCCCTGGTACTGATTTATCTTATAACTGGATGTTTGTACCTTTTGGCTACCTTCCTCCAATTTCTTCTCCCCCAGTGCTCTGCCTCTAGTAACCATAAACCTGATCTCTTTTCTATGATTTTGGTGGGTTTTTCATTTATTTTTAAAATTCTTCATAAAGTGAAATCATACAATATTTGTTTTCCTTTTCTGACTTATTACACTATGCATAATGCCTTCAAGGTACATTCATGTTGCCAAAAAGACAGTAATTTCTTTTTATTGCTGAACAATATCCAATGTGAATATATAGCATAATTTCTTTATGCATTCACTTATCAATTGACACTTAGACTGTTCTGTGTCTTGGCTATTGTAAATGATGCTGCTATGAAAATGGAGTGCAGATATCTTTTTACTATAGTATTTTTATTTTCTTTACATATATTCCCAGAGTTGAAATTGCCAAATCACATGGTGATTTAAAAAAATTTTTTAAGGAACCCCCATTCTCTTTCCCATGGTGGCTGCACCATTCCACCAACAGTGCGTGGGGCTCCCTTGTCTTCACATCTTGACAGCATTTGTTATCTTTTGTCTTGCTGGTGATGGTCAGTCTAACAGGCATGAGGTGATTTTGTGGTTTTGATGGGCATTTTCCTTCTTTTGTACCTGTTGGCCTTTCATTTATTTTCTTTGGGAAAGTGTCTGTTTAGGTCCTTTTCCCATTTTTAAATGGAATTATTTGTGAAGTGGTTATTTTGGGAGGGGGATATTTGTTTGTTTGCTGTTGAGTTGTATAAGTTCATTCTATAATTCAGATATTATTTAAGGGCTTCCCTGATAGCTCAGTTGGTAAAGAACTTGCTCGCCATGCAGGAGACTCCAGTTTGATTCCTGGGTCAGGAAGATCCACTGGAAAACGGATAGGCTACCCACTCCAGTATTCTTGGGCTTCCCTTGTGGCTCAGCTCATAAAGAATCTGCCTGCAGTGCGGGAGACCTGGGTTTGATCCCTGGGTTGGGAAGATCTCCTGGAGAAGGGAAAGGCTACCAACTCCAGTATTCCGGCCTGGGGGATTCCATGGACTGTATGAGGTCACAAAGAGTCAGACATGACTGAACAACTTTCACTTCACATCTTATATTTAAGTCTTTAATCCATTTCAAGTTATTAATAATTTGGTGAAGTGGTGTAAGATAGGCATCCAGTTTCATCCTTTTAAGTGTGAATATCCTAATTTCCCCAGCACTATTTACTGAAGAGATTGTCTTTTCTCCATAGAGTATTCTTGTTATCAAACCTTATTTGACTGTATATGCATGGGTTTATTTCTGGACTCTTGATTCTATTCCACTGGTCTGTGTGTCTTTTTCTTTTTTATGTCCATACCATACTGTTTGATTAATAAAGCATTATAATATAGCTTGAAATCAGGACATGAGATGACTACCACATTTTTCTTTTTAAGGCTTGCTTTGGCTATTTGGAGGTCTTTTGTGATTTCATGCAGAGTACCTCATGAGAAATGCTGGGCTAGAGGAAGCACAAGCTGGAATCAAGATTGCCGGGAGAAATATCAATAACCTCAGATATGCAGATGACACCACCCTTATGGCAGAAAGTGAAGAACAACTAAAGAGCCTCTTGATGAAAGTGAAAGAGGAGAGTGAAAAAGTTGGCTTAAAGCTCAACATTCAGAAAATTAAGATCATGACATCTGGTTCCATCACTTCATGGCAAATAGATGGGGAAACAGTGGAAACAGTGTCAGACTTTATATTTCTGGGCTCCAAAATCACTGCAGATGGTGATTTCAGCCATGAAATTAAAAGACACTTACTCCTTGGAAGGAAGGTTATGACCAACCTAAACAGCATATTAAAAAACGGAGACATTACTTTGTCTATAAAGGTCTGTCTAGTCAAGGCTATGATTTTTCCAGTAGTCATGTATGGATGTGAGAGTTGGACTATAAAGAAAGCTGAGTGCCAAAGAATTGATGCTTTTGAACTGTGGTGTTGGAGAAGACTCTTGAGAGTCCCTTGGACTGCAAGGAGATCCAACCAGTCCATCCTAAAGCAGATCAGTCCTGGGTGTTCATTGGAAGGACTGATGTTGAAGCTGAAACTCCAATACTTTGGCCACCTTATGCAAAGAGCTGACTCATTTGAAAAGACCCTGATGCTGGGAAAGATTGAAGGTGGGAGGAGAAAGGGATGACAGAAGATGAGATGGTTGGATGGCATCACCAACTCAATGGACATGAGGTTGGGTGGACTCCTGCAGTTGGTGATGGACAGGGAGGCCTGGCGTACTGTGGTTCATGGGGTTGGAAAGAGTTGGACACAACTGAGCGACTGGACTGACTGTGATTCCATATAAATTTTAGGAGTGTTTTTTCTACTTCTGTAAAAATTGCCAATGGGATCTTGATAGAGATTGCATTGGTTTTTGGTAATACTGACATTTTAACAATATTGATTCTTCCAATCTATGAGTGTGGAATATCTTTCCATTTATTTGCATCTTCAATTTTTTCATCAATATCTTATAGTTTTCCACATAGATATCTTTATCCTCCTTGGTTAAATTTATTCCTAAGTATATTATTGTCTTTGATGCAGTTGTAAATGGGATCAACTTCTTTTCTAAAAATTTATTTTACTGAAGTATAGTTGATTTACAGTGCTAATTTCTGATGTACAGCAAAATGATCTAGTTATACATAAAGTAGTTTGCATCTTCTATTTCCTAATTCCCAGTCTGTCCCTCCTCATTCACCTCCTGCTTGGCAACCACAAGTCTGTTCTCTATGCCCGTGAATCTGTTTCTGTTTCATTAATGGGATCAATTTCTTTATTTCTACTCAGATAATTAGTTTCTAGTGTATAGAAACACTACTGATTTTTTATGTTAATATTGTGTCCTGAAACTTTACAGAATTTTTTGGTTAGGTCTTACAGTTTTTGATAAAATCTTGAGGATTTTCTGGGTGTAAAATGACTTCATCTGTAAATAGAGCAAGATTTAATTCCTGCATTCTAATTCTGATACCTTTTGTGTGTTTTTTCATTGCCTAATTGCTTAGGCTAGAACTTTCATACTGTGTTAAATAGGAGTGGTGAGTTGAGCCTTTGTCTTGTCTTGATCTTAGAGGAACAGCTATCAACCTTTCACCACTGAATGTGATACTAGCTGTAAACTTGTCATACATGGCCTTTATTATGTTGAGATACATTCCTTCTATACCTAATCTGTTAACAAATTTTTTTGTCAGGAATGGGTATTGAATTTTTCAAATGCTTTTTCTGTGTCTATTGATGTGATTGTATGATTTTTTCTATTTATGTGATACATCACATTTATTAAGTGACGTATATTTAACCATCCTATGGAGAAGGCAATGGCACCCCACTCCAGTACTCTTACCTGGAAAATCCCATGGACGGAGGAGCCTGGTAGGCTGCAGTCCACGGGGTTGCGAAGAGTCAGACACGACTGAGCGTCTTCACTTTCACTTTTCACTTGTATGCACTGGAGAAGGAAATGGCACCCCACTCCAGTGTTCTTGCCTGGAGAATCACGGGGACAGGGGAGCCTCGTGGGCTGCCGTCTATGGGGTCGAACACAACTGAAGTGACTTAGCAGTAGCAGCAGCAACCATCCTATGTCCTGGGGAAAATCCCATTTGATCATGATGAATAATCCTTTTAATGTGCTGCTGAATTCAGTTTACTAGTATTACATTCAGAATTTTTGGATCTATATTTATGAGAAATTTTGACCTGTAGTTTTCCTTTCTTATAATGTCCTATTCTGGTTTATTATTAGGGTAATGCTGTTGCTTATGAGTGTTCCTCTTCAATTTTTTGGAAGATTTTGAAGGATTGGCAGTCTTCTCTAAGTATTTGGTAAAGTTCACCAGTAAAGCCACTAGTCCTGGGTATTTGTTGGGAGATTTATTACAGATTCAGTTTCTTACTAGTAATTAGTTTGTTCTATCAGTCTTGGTAGTTTGTATGTTTCTAAGGGTTTTTGTCCTTTCTTTTCAGTTGTCCAATTTGTTGGCATATATTTATTCATAATAGCCTCTAAGAATACTTTGTATTTCTGTTATGTCAGCTGGTAAACTCTTTTATTTGTAATTTTGTTGATTTGAGTTCTTTCTTTTCCCCATTGGTTCTAGCTAATGTAATGGTGATTTGTTCACTAAGTCGTGTCCAATTTTGCTTATATTTTCAGAAAACCAGTTCTTAATTTGGTTATTAATCTTTTATATTGTATTGTTTTCTAATTTATTTTTTCTGCTTTAATCTCTATTATTTCCTTCAACTAACTTTGATCTCAGTTTGTTCTTATTCTCATTCCTTGAAGTGTAAAGTTGTTAGGTATTTTTCTCCCTTTTTAAAAATTATAGTTGATTTACATTACTGTGTTCGTTTTTGGTATATAGCAAAGTAGTTTTATATACATATATATACACACATATATATAACAGAGTAACATATAATCTGAAAGAATATATATAATTAATGTGAATTAATATTTATAGCCTATTATATATATTCAGAAGCAGAGACATTACTTTGCCAACTAAGGTCCATCTAGTCAAGGCTGTGGTTTTTCCAGTGATCATGTATGGATGTGAAAGCTGGACTGTGAAGAAGGTTGAGTGCCGAAGAATTGATGCTTTTGAACTGTGGTGTTGGAGAAGACTCTTGAGAGTCCCTTGGACTGCAAGGAGATCCAACCAGTCCATTCTGAATGAGATCAACCCTGGGATTTCTTTGGAGGGAATGATGCTGAAGCTGAAACCCCAGTACTTTGGCCACCTCATGCGAAGAGTTGACTCATTGGAAAAGACTCTGATGCTGGGAGGGATTGGGGGCAGGAGGAGAAGGGGATGACAGAGGATGAGATGGCTGGATGTCATCACTGACTCTATGGATGTGAGTCTGAGTGAACTCCGGGAGTTGGTGATGGACAGGGAGGCCTGGCGTGCTGTGATTCATGGGGTCGCAAAGAGTCGGACACGACTGAGCGACTGAACTGAACTGAACTGATATATATTCACTTTCAGATTCTTTTCCATTAAAAGTTATTACAGAATGTTGAATATAGTTTCCTGTACTATACAGTAGGTTCTTGTTGTTAATCTATTTTATACACAGTGATATGTATATGTTAATCTGAAATTCCTAATTTATCCCTTCCCTCCTTTCCTCTTTGGTAACCATAGTTTGTTTCCTAGGTCTGTGAGTCTGTTTCTTTTTTGTAAGCAAGTTCATTTGTGTCCTTTTTTTACATTCTGCATATAATTGATATCATATATTTGCCCTGCATTTTTAAAAATAGTGCTGTAGTTAATTTACAATGCCATGTTAGTTTCAAGTGTACAGCAAAAGGGTTCACAAAGTTCACAAAGGGAACCCATCATTCTGTGGGTGACTTTTTAAAACTTCATTTTTCATTTAGCTGCTGCATAACATTTGTATGCACACGCACAAATGCATACTTATTTTATTCAGATTCCTCTCCATTATAGGTAATTATAAGATTTTGAGTGTAGTTGCACGTGCCCTACAGTAGGTCCTTGTTTCATATATAATAGTGTGCATATGTTGCTCTCAAACTCCTAATTTATCACCACCCCCCCGCCCCCGCCCCGCCCTGCCTCTCCCCTTTGGTATTTGGTAGCTATAAGTTTGTTTTCTATGTCTGTAAGTATTTCTGTTTTGTAAATAAGTTCATGTGTATCATTTCTTAAGATTCCACAGATAAGTAATATCATGATATTCCTATTTCTTAATGTACACACGTGTTATTACGAACTTTCCTCTTAGGACTGCTTTTGCTGTATCCCATAAGTTTGCTGTACTTCCATTTTTGTTTGTCTCAAGAAACTTCAGTTTCTTTAATATCTTCTTTGATCATTTCTGGTTGTTCTCAGTTTTTTTCGTGTTACTGATTTCCAGTTTCATATCATTGTGGTCAAAGAAGATGTATGTTTGATATCCTCTTGAGTTTTCCAAGATTTGTTTTGTGGTCCAACATTTGGTCAGTCCTAGAGAGTGTTCTGTTGTGCTTAAGAAGAGTGTGTATTTTGCTGGTTGTCAGATCGAATGTTCTATATATGCTAGGTTCATTTGGTCTGCTATGGTGTTTTAGTTGCTAAGTCATGTCTGATTCTGAACACAGAAAGAATAAGGAACCTCTCCAAGTCTTTGCAGACTGGCTCTGAGTGGAGAAAGAATTTCACCAATTCACGCAGCCTGAAGGTTCGACTCTTTTTAGACCTTTTCTGGACTTATGTCTTCCCCGAGCCTGTGCTCATGCTTTCCCCTAACTCCCCTGGATGCATGCTCGTTTTTCATTCTGTTAGTTTTCCTGAGTTTTACCTGTGCTTTTTGTCAGGTCTTAAAGGCTTTGTTGTATCCTTCAGCCCATAGTATCTCACCCATAGGTCTGCAGACTCTTGCAGATTTTAATGTGTCATTTTGCCTGCCATTGCTTTCAGTGGCCTCCAACCTGATAACCAAATTACGCCACTATTTCTGTCTGAGATTCAAGTGAAACCGACACTGGTCCCTCAGGGGTTTTCAGACGAGTCAAAATATTGCAGGCAACTTCCCCTCTTCTCCTTCCGTCCTGAGGGGAGACCCGGGGATTTGGCTGCTCTCTCCTGACTGCCTTACTCTGCACTACTCACATGAGGGTTGGGGGTGGGGGGTACAAGTGAGCAATTTGTGCCAACACATGTACCAACACTTTCCCATCATTCTGTGGGTGACTTTTTAAAACTTCATTTTTCATTTAGCTGCTGCGTAACTTTGGTTTCTAGAGCTGCCCAAAAGTTTTTCTTGTCAGTCTGTTGTTGTTTAGTTGATGTTTCCATAGAGGAATGAGGGCCTGGAGCTTCCTGGTCTACGATCTTGCTTGTGTCACTATAACAAAATTAATATAGGTACTGTTATTTACTAGAGATCTTATAATTTTTATTGATTTTGATTTTTCTCTTTGATGCAAATGTTAAGAGAGTGCTTAAGTAATTTCTATAAGCTAGTTTTCTTACTAATTTTTAGTTTTAGCAAGACAGTGCTTTCTGCATTTTTAGGATGTAAAATATTCTATGGCCTAATATACACTCAGTAGTTTTGCATATTTCAAGTGAACTTGTAAAGGTTTATTTACTGTTTGCTGGGTATAAAGTGCATACATAAAAATTATATCTAGCTTATTAATAATGTTTAGGTTTTCTACATCCTTATTTTTTTCACCCCTTAATGTAGTAAAGGAAGCAAGCTTCAAGCACAGAGAAGCAAAGTTAACAATACACAGAGAATCTTAATGATATTAATCTCAAGGCTGTTCCCATTTCGTTACTATCGCATTGTTTTGGTGATTATATCCTCTTTAGCACCCAGGTAATTTCAAGGTGGATTTTTCTGTCACTTACAGAAAGAATTATGACAGTGTCCTTGGTCACTAATATTTTCTCTGGCATTAGTAGTTGCCGATCTGTGTTTTTCTTTTGTATCAATTCCTTCAAACGTTTGTTATTTCCTTTTGAATTATATTTAATTTTGAAAACCATCTGAAATTCCTTGTTAAGGGCAACAAATGTAAACCTGTACATAATGTCAGATAACTTTAAAGAGGGTACTTGTCCACCCCTGCTGCAGCTGTCATGGTGCTGTTCTGTGGGCTAGAGATTACTTGGTTTCTGTATTTTGCTTCAAAAGCTAAGGATGACTGTGATACATTAAATAAAGGTTTACCTTTAAAATGGTTAAAATGAGCACTTTTCAAAGAGGTGAATGCTAGGCTTCAGTATCCAGAAAATCCGCTTACACAAGAAAGTACAGTTGATTCTTGAACATTGCAGGAATTAGAGGCACGGCCATCCTCACAATGGAACTTCACAGTCAACACTCTGTATCCAGTATTCTGTATCTATGGAATCAGCCAGCTGATCACTGTGAGGTACTACAGTACGTATTTATTGAAAAAAATCCACATATAAGTGGATCCATATAGTTTAAATCCATGTTATTAAAAGTCAACTGTCTATGCCCTAATATGGAAAACAGATGCATTATCACTATAGTAATTAATATATTAAAAACTGAGTACAATTGAAAATATAATGCCTTGGCAGCTATTTTAACATTGCTGTTTTAAAGAATTACCAACTTTATTAAGGCATAATTGACATAAATAGTGAATATTGAAAGTATACAATTTTAAGTGTTTTGACATATATATAAACTTGTAAAATCATCAAAATAATATATCCATCAACCATAGAAGATTCTATGTATGACTTTATGATTCCTACACACGGTTCCTTTCCTTACTCGTACCCTAATACAAATCAACTGTTGATTTGGGTTCAGTTCAGTTCATTTCACTTGCTCAGTTGTGTCCGACTCTTTGCGACCCCATGAATCGCAGCGCGCCAGGCCTCCCTGTCCATCACCAACTCCCGGAGTTCACTCAGGTTCATGTCCATCAAGTCGGTGATGCCATCCAGCCATCTCATCCTCTGTTGTCCCCTTCTCTTCCTGCCCTAATCCCTCCCAGCATCAGAGTCCCTTCCAGTGAGTCAACTCTTCGCATGAGGTGGCCAAAGTATTGGAGTTTCATCTTTAGCATTATTCCTTCCAAAGAACACCCAGGACTGATCTCCTTTAGAATGGCCTGATTGGATCTCCTGCAGTTCAAGGAACTCTTAAGAGTCTTCTCCAACACCACAGTTCAAAAGCATCAATTCTTCGGTGCTCAGCTTTCTTCACAGTCCAACTCTCGCATCCATACATGACCACTGGAAAAACCATAGCCTTGACTGGACAGACCTTTGTTGGCAAAGTAACGTCTCTGCTTTTTAATGTGCTATCTAGGTTGGTCATAACTTTCCTTCCAAGGAGGAAGAGTCTTTTAATTTCATGACTGCAATCACCATCTGCAGTGATTTTGGAGCCCCCCAAAATGAAGTCTGACACTGTTTCCACTGTTTCCCCATCTATTTGCCATGAAGTGATGGGACCAGATGCCATGATCTTCGTTTTCTGAATGTTGAGCTTTAAGCCAACTTTTTCACTCTCCTCTTTCACTTTCATCAAGAGGCTTTTGAGTTCCTCTTCACTTTCTGCCATAAGGGTGGTGTCATCTGCATATCTGAGGTTATTGATATTTCTCCTGGCAATCTTGATTCCAGCCTGTGCTTCTTCCAGCCCAGGATTTCTCATGATGTACTCTGCATAAGTTAAATAAGCAGGGTGACAATATATAGCCTTGATGTACTCCTTTTCCTATTTGAAACTAGTCTGTTCCATGTCCAGTTCTAACTGTTGCTTCTTGGCCTGCATACACATTTCTCAGGAGGCTGGTCTGGTGGTCTGGTAGTCCCATCTCTTTCAGAATTTTCCACAGTTTTTTGTGATCCACACAGTCAAAGGCTTTGTCATAGTCAATAATGCAAAAGTAGAAGTTTTCCTGGAACTCTCTCAATTTTTCTATGATCCAACGGATGCTGGCAATTTGATCTCTGGTTCCTCTGCCTTTTCTAAACCCGGCTTGAACATCTGGAAGTTCACAGTTCATGTACTGTTGAAACCTGGCTTGGAGAATTTTGTACATTACTCTGCTAGTGTGTGAGATGAGTGCAATTGTGCGGTAGTTTAAGCATTCTTTGGCATTGCCTTTCTGTGGGACTGGAGTGAAAACTGACCTTTTCTAGTCCTGTGGCCACTGCTGAGTTTTTCAAAATTTCTGGCATATTGAGTGCAGCACTTTCACAGTTTCATCTTTTAGGATTTGAAATAACTCAACGGAATTCCATCACCTCCACTAGTTTTATTCATAGTGATGCTTCCTAAGACCCACTTGACTTTGCATTCCAGGATGTCTGGCTCTAAGTGAGTGATCATACCATCATGATTATCTGGGTCATGAAGATCCTTTTTGTATAGGTCTTCTTGTGTATTCTTACCACCTCTTCTTAATATCTTTTGCTTCTGTTAGATTCATACCATTTCTGTCCTTTATTGTACCCATATTTGCATGAAATGTTTCCTTGACATCTCTAATTTTCTTGAGGAGATCTCTAGTCTTTCCCATTTTATTGTTTCCCTACATTTCTTTGCATTGATCTCTGAGGAAGGCTTTCTTATCTCTCCTTGCTATTCTTTCGAACTCTGCATTCAAATGGGTATATCTTTCCTTTTCTCCTTTGCCTTTCACTTCTCTTCTTTTCTCAGCTATTTGTAAGGCCTCCTCAGACAACCATTTTGCCTTTTTGCATTTCTTTTCCTCTAGGATGGTCTTGATCCCTGCCTTCTGTACAATGTCACAAACCTCCATCCATTGTCCTTCAGGCACTCTATCAGATCTAATTCCTTGAATCTATTTCTCCCTTCCACTGTATAATCATAAGGTATTTCATTTAGATCATACCTGAATGGTCTAGTGGTTTCCCCTACTTTCTTCAGTTTAAGTCTGAATTCGGCAATACGAAGTTCATGATCTGAGCCACAGTCAGCCCCTGGTCTTGTTTTTGCTGATTGTATACAGCTTCTCTATGTTTGGCTGCAAAGAATATAATCAATCTGATTTCAGTATTGACCATCTGGTGATGTCCGTGTGTAGAATCCAGAACAGTTTACCAAAGGCTACTTTTTTTCACTGAATTGAGTTTGCCTTTTGGTTAAAAAAAGTTTTGTCTATATATGTAGCCTTTATTATTATGTCTTTATAAAATTTGAAATCAGGCAGTGTTCATTGTTCCAGTTTGTTTTTGTTTTTGGTAAGTTCATTTGGCTATTCTGGGTCCTTTTTATTTCAGTGTAAATTTATATCTTACCCTAATAACGGCCATTTATGACAAACTTTAATATTTTGGATATTAACCCATTGTCAGTTGCATCGTTTGCAAATATTTTCTCCCAGCCCATAGGTTGCCTTTTCATTTTATTGATGGTTTCCTTTGCTGTGAAAAAAACAACTTTTAAATTTAATTAGGTCCCATTTGCTTATTTTTGCCTTTGTTTCCTTTGCCTTGTGACTCAGATGGAAAAAATAAACATTGCTACATTTTTTCTGATAGTGTTCTTCCTATGTTCTCTTCTAGGAGTTTTATGGTTTTAGGTCTCACATTTAGGTCATTAATCCTCTTTGAGCTAATTTTTGTGTATGATGTTAAAAATATTCTAGTTTCATTCTTTTACATGTAGCTGTCCAATTTTCCCAGCATCATTCATTGAAGTCTTTTCTCCATTGTATATTCTTGCCTCTTTTGTAAATTAATTGACCATCGATGTGTGGATTTATTTCTGGGCTCTCTGTTCTGTTTCACTGATCTATAAATCTTTTGTACCAGTTGTTGTTCAGCTGCTAAGTTGTGTCCAACTCTTTGTGACCCCATGGACTGCAGCATGCCAGACTCCTCTGTCCTTCACTATCCCCCAGAGTTTGCTCAAATTTATGTCTTCTAAGTCAGTGATGCTATCTAACCATCTCATCCTCTGCTGTCCCCTTGTCCTTTTGCCATCAATCTTTTCCAGCATCAAGGTCTTTTCCAACGAGTCAGCTCTTTGCATCATGTGACCAAAGTATTGGAGCATCAGTTCTTCCAGTGAATATTCAGGGTGTGCCAGTACCATACTGTTTTAGTGACTGTGGCTTTATAGTATACTATGAACTCAGAGTGCATTAAGCTTCCACCTTTTTTTTTTTTTCTTCTAAAGATTACTTTGGCAGTTCAGGGTTTTCTATGGTTCCATGTAAATTTTAGGATTATTTGTTCTAGTTCTGAAGAAAATGTCATGGATATTTTGATGGAGATTTGATTAAACCTGAAGATTGATTTGGATAGTATTACCATTTTAACAATACTAATTCTGTCAACCCATGAATAGTTTATATTTTTATTTATACCATCTTCATTTCCTTAAGTAGTGTTTGATACTTTTCAGAGCATAGGGCTTTCACCTCATTGGTTAAGTTTATTCTTAAGTATTTTATTCTTGATGGGATTTTAAATGAGTTTTTCTTTTTTTACATTCTCTTTCCATTAGTTCATTTAGCGTGTAGAGAAGCAACAGATTGCTACATATTCATCTCACATCCTAAATCTTTACTGAATTCATTTATTGTGATAGTATTCAGATGGAAATTTAGGGTTTTCTATAAATAGTATCATGTCATCAGCAAATAATAACAGTTTAAATTCTTCTCTTTCAGTTGGTTGCCTTTTCTGTTTCTTGTCTCATTGTAGCGTCTGGGACTTCAATACTATGTTAAATGTAAGTGCTGAGAGTGGGCATCCTTGTCTTGCTCCTTTTTTGAAGGAAAAGCTTTCAGCCTTTCACCATTGAGTATGATGTTAGCCATGGGTTTGTCATAAGTGATTTTTACTTTTTTGAGATGTGATCGCTCATATTCCTGATTTGACCAGAGTTTTCATTGTGAATGATGTTGAATTTTGTCAAATGCTTTTTCTGCATCTATTGAGATGACCATGTGCTTTTTATCCTTTGTTTGCTAATGTGGTATAACAGCTTGATTTGTCAATGTTCCACCACCTCTGTATCCCTGAAATAAATCCCACTTGATATACTGTTGAAGTCAGTTTGCTTATATTTTGTTGAACTTTTGCATCTATATTTATCGTATATTGGCCTGTAATTTTTTTGTTGTTGAATTTTTGTCTGGTTTTGGTATCAGGATAATGGTGGTGTCATAGAATGAGGTTGAGAGTGTTCAGTTCACTTCTCTTCAATTTTTTTGGACTACTTTGAGAAGAATAATTATTAGTTTTGTATGTGTGTGGTAGAATTCCACTGTGAACCTTTCTGGTCCCAGACTTCCAGACTTCCTTTCCTGAGAGTTTTTTAATTACAAACTCAGTCTCACTACTGCTGATTGGTCTGTTCAGATTGTCTGTTTCTACCTGATTCAATCTTTGAAGACTGTATGTTCCCAGAAACTTATCCATTTCTTCTGTGTTACCCAATTTGTTGGCATATAACTATTTATAGTAGTCTTTAAAGTTTTTTTGTATCTCTGTGATGGCACTTATAACTTTTCCTCTTCCATTTCTTATTTTGTGCATTTGGGTCCCCCCTTCTTTTTCTTGATGATCCTAGCTAAAGTTTTACAAATTTTTTATGTTTAAAAAAGACAATCTCTTGATTTGTCTCATATTTTCTTTCTTGTTTCTTTTTGCGAGGTGGGGGGGAGGTGTCTCTATTTTATTTATTTCCTCTCTGATCCTTATTAGTTCCTTCCTTATGGTGGATTTTGGCTTTGTTTGTGCTTCCTTTTCTAATTCTTTTAGAGGGTGGGTTAGGTTGTTTAATTGGTAACTTTCTTGTTTCTTGAGATAAGCGTGTAACGCTATATTTTACTCTTTGAACAGCTTTTGCTGCATCCCATAGATTTTGGAAAGTTGTATTATTTTAATTTTTCTTGAGGTATCCTGTGATCTCCTCATTAATTTCTTTATGGACCGACTTTTTTTTTAGCATATTGTTTGGTCTGTGCGTGTTTGTGCTTTTCCCATTTTTCCTCTTTGTGGTTTTCCTCTTTTCTTCTTTATCTAGCCACCTCTGTGGTCAAAAGAAGTGCTTGATATAATTTATGTCCTCTTAAATTTATTGAGACATATTTTGTGATCTAGCATGTGATCTGTCCTGGAGAATGTTCCATGTGTTCTTGAGAACATGTATTCTGCTGTTTGGGGCTGTAATATTCTATAGACGTATATTAAGTCTAACTGGCCCTTTTGTGTCATTTAGGTCCTCTGTTGCCTCACTGATTATCTATTTGGATGATCTATTCATTGAAGTCAGTGGCATATTAATGTCCCCTACTATTGTATTATTGTCAATTTCTCCCTTTTGTCTGTTAATATCTGCTTTATATATTTAGGTGCTCCTCTGTAAGGTGCATATATATTAGCAAGTGTTACATCTTCCTCTTGTGTTGATCCTTTTATCATTATATAATATCCTTCTTTGTCTTTTTTTTTTTTACTTTGTTTTAAAGTCTGTTTTGTCTGGTATGAATTTGCCACCCCAGCTTTCGTATCATTTCTGTTTTCCTGAAATATTCCTTTGCTCTTATTTTCATTCTGCATGTGTCTTTAGCTCAAAAGTGACTTTCTTGTAAGAGCATATGGATGTGTTTTGTGTTTTTGTTTTTTCCCCAAATCCAGTAATCCACCCCCCATGTCTTCTGATTGGAGCACTTAGTTTATTGTCCTTTAAAATGATGATTGATAGGTTTGTACTTATTGCCACTTTGTTACTTGTTTTGTGGTTTTGGTAGCCCTTGTGTTATTTTCTTGTTTCAGTTTCTTCTCTTGTGGTTTGATTATTTTCTTTAGTTGTATATTTATGTTTTCTAGTTTTTGTGTATTTTTGTATGTTTTTGATTTATGGTGACAATGGGGTTCATATATGTTGACCTATAACTATATCTACTTGTTTTAAATTAGTAATCATTTAAGTTCAAACGCATTTTAAAAGATACACTTCTTTTAGTTCCTCTCTCCCACATTTTATATTTTTATGTCATATTTTATATCTTCATGTTGATCCCTTAACTGTTTGTTGCAGTTTTATTTGATTTTATAGTTTTTTTTCTTTATACTAGCTTACTTAAGTGGTTGATCCACAGTCTTTACTATTTATTTGCCTTCACTAGTGGGATTTTTCCCTTCCTAAAAAGTTTTACTTCCTACTATAACCTTTATTTTTCACTTAGAGAAGACCCTTCAGCATTTCTTTTAGGGTCTATTTAGTATTGATACACTCTTAGTTTTTGCTTATCCAGGAAGTTCTTTATCTTTCCGTCAATTCTGAGAGATAATCTTGCTGGGTAGAATAGCCTAGGTTCTAAGTTTTTCCCTTTCAGCAATTTAAATAGACCATGCCACTACCTTCTGGCCTTCAAAATTTCTGCAGAAAAATCAGCTGATAAACTTATGAGGATTCCCTTGTATGTGACTCTTTGTTTTGCTATTGCTCCCTTTAGAATTCTCTCTGTATTTTTTACCTTTGTCATTTTAACTGTGATATGTTTTGCTTTGGATCTTTCAGGATATCTTGTTTGAGACACTCCCTAGTTCCTGTACCTGAATATCTGTTTCCTTCTTCAGGTTTGGGAGGTTTTCAGACATAATTTCATCAAATGCATTTTCGACCCCTTTCTCTCTTCTCTTTCTGGGACCTCTATAATGCAAAGTTGGTACGTTTATTGTTTTTCCACGAGTCCCTTAAACTGTCCTAGTATTTTAAAAAGTTATTTTCTCTTTGCTGTTCTGATGAGATAATTTCCTGTATTCTATCTTCTTGATCACTTATGCATTCTTCTCTATGATGTAGTCTGTGTTTAATCCCTTCTAGTGTGTTTTCATTTCAGTTATTGTAACTTTAGCTCTGATTGGTTCTTTTAATTTTCTAGTTCTTTGTTAAAATCCTCACTATGTTCATCTATCCTTTTCCCTAGTGAAGTAACCATTCTTATTACTAATGTTTTGAACTGTGTTATCTGGTAAATTATTTATGTTTCATTAGTTGTTCATTTTCAGAGTATTTTTCCTTTCTTATTGAGTAGTATATTTATTGTTATAATGTAATTTCCCCCTAAATGAAAACATGTTCATTATCAGAATACAAAAACATACACATATATGGAGGGGAAAAGTGACATTTGTTCTTTTTGTATTTCTTTTCACCGTTAATGATTTGGTATGCTGTATCCTTCCCAACCTATTTCTGTGCACTTACCAAAATATGCAACTGTGTGCATTTATTTTTATATATATTGAACATATAGGCACACATATATAGTATATACATTATAGGTATCACATTACACATTCTGTTCTGTAAGCCAATTTCCCTTTTAATGTATCATGCATGTGTGCATGCTCACACACTTCAGTGATGTCTGACTCTTTGCAGCCCTATAGACTGCAGCCCCCCAAGCTCCCCTGTCCTTGGGATTCTCCAGGCAAGAATACTGGAGTGGGTTGCCATGCCTTCATCCAGATGATCTTCCCAGTCCAAGGATCAAACTTGCATCTCTTACATTTCCTGCATTGGCATGGGTTTTTTTTTTTTTTTTTTTTTTTTTTTTTTTTACCCACTAATACCAGTTGGGAAACCCCTTAATAGATCATTCAGTTCAGTTCAGTCTCTCAGTCGTGTCCGACTCTTTGCAATCCCATGAATCGCAGCATGCCAGGCCTCCCTGTCCATCACCAACTCCTGGAGTTCACCCAAACTCATGTCCGTCGAGTCGGTGATGCCATCCAGCCATCTCATCTTCTGTCATCCCCTTTTCCTCCTGCCCTCAATCCCTCCCAGCATCAGAGTCTTTTCCAGTGAGTCAACTCTTCGCATCAGGTGGCCAAAGTATTAGAGTTTCAGCTTTAGCATCAGTCCTTCCAAAGAACACCCAGGACTGATCTCCTTTAGAATGGACCAGTTGGATCTCCTTGCAGTCCAAGGGACTCTCAAGAGTCTTCTCCAACACCACAGTTCAAAAGCATGAATTCTTCGGCATTCAGCTTTCTTCACAGTCCAACTGTCACATCCATACATGACCACTGGAAAAACCATAGCCTTGACTAGACGGACCTTTGTTGGCAAAGTAATGTCTCTGCTTTTCAATATGCTATCTAGGTTGGTCATTCCTTCCAAGGAGTAAGCGTCTTTTAATTTCATGGCTGCAATCACCATCTGCAGTGATTTTGGAGCCCCCAAAATATTAATGGCCAGTTGCCCCCCTCATGATGCGTTACCAGTTTACATTACATAATTTTATTTTATATTGGAGTATAGCTGATTTACAATGTTGTATTAGCTTCTGCTGTATAGCTAAGTGACTTAGTTATACGGATGTCAATTCTTTTTCAGATTCTTTTTCCATATAGGTTAATACAGAGTATTGAGTAGAGTTCCCTGTGCTATACAGTTGGTCTTTGTTGATTACCTATTTTATATATAGTAGTACGTATATTTTAATCCCAAACTTTTAATTTTTTAATTACTGTTTAAAAACTTTTTTTGTACTTTCATTTTATTATTTTATTTTCTAATTGGAGGAAAATTGCTTTACAATGTTGTGTTGGTTTCTGCACAACAGCAATGTGAATCAGCCTTAATTGCACATATACCCCCTTCCTCTTGAGTCTCCCTTCCCCTTATCCACCCCTCTAGGTCATCACAGAGTCCCAGGCTAGGTTCCCTGTGTTTTATAGCAACTTCCCACCAGCTATCTATTTTAAGCATGGTAGTGTATATATATGTTGATGCTACTTTCTCCATTCATCTCATTTCTCCTTCCCCCAGGGTATGCACAAGTCCATTCTCTATATCTGCATCTCCATTCCTTCTCTATAAATAGGTTCATCAATACCATTTTTCTAGATTCTATATATATATATATGCATTACTATATAATATTTCTTTTTCTCTTTCTGACTTCACTCTATGTAACAGGGTCTAGGCTCATCACTAGAAGTTACTCAGATTTGTTTCTTTTTATGGCTAAGTAATATTCCATTCTTGAGAGCCCCTTGGACTGCAAGGATATCCAACCAGTCCATTCTAAAGATCAGTCCTGGGTGTTCTTTGGAAGGAATGATGCTAAAGCTGAAACTCCAGTACTTTGGCCACCTCATGTGAAGAGTTGACTCATTGGAAAAGACTCTGATGCTGGGAGAGATTGGGGGCAGGAGGAACAGGGGACGACAGAGGATGAGATGGCTGGATGGCGTTACCGACTCAATGGATGTGAGTTTGAGTGAACTCCAGGAGATGGTGATGCACAAGGAGGCCTGGCGTGCCGCGATTCATGGGGTCGCAAAGAGTCAGACACGACTGAGCAACTGAACTGAATGGAATATTCCATTGTGTATATATAGCACGTATTCTTTATCCATTGGTCTGTCGATAGACATATAAGTTGCTTCCATATGTTGGCTGTTGTAAATAGTGCTACAATGAATATTGGGTTACATGTGTATTTAGAATTGTGGTTTTCCCACTAATACACATATACCCAAACTCCTTATTCCTCCAACACGTTCAGTTCAATCGCGCAGTCGTGTCCGACTCTTTGCGACCCCATGAATTGCAGCACGCCAGGCCTCCCTGTCCATCACCAACTCCCGGAGTTCACCCAAACTCATGTCCATTGAGTCGGTGATGCCATCCAGCCATTTCACTCTCTGTCGTCCCCTTCTCCTCCCGCCCCAATCCCTCCCAGCATCAGAGTATTTTCCAGTGAGTCAAGTCTTCACATGAGGTGACCAAAGTATTGGAGTTTCAGCTTTAGCAACAGTCCTTCCAGTGAACACCTAGGACTGATCTTCTTTAAAATGGACTGGTTGGATCTCCTTGCAGTCTAAGGGACTCTCAAGAGTCTTCTCCAACACCACAGTTCAAAAGCATCATCACAGTCCAACTGTCACATCCATACATGACCACTGGAAAAACCATAGCCTTGACTAGACGGACCTTTGTTGGCAAAGTAATGTCTCTGCTTTTTAATATGCTGTCTAGGTTGGTCATAACCTTCCTTCCAAGGAGTAAGTGTCTTTTTTTTTTTTTTTTTACTTTACTGTATTGGTTTTGCCATACATTGACATGAATCCACCATGGGTGTACATGAGTTCCCAAATATGAAATTTAATTTCATGGCTGCAGTCACCATCTGCAGTGATTTTGGAGCCCAGAAAAACAAAGTCTGCCACTGTTTCCACTGTTTCCCCATCTATTTCCCATGGAGTGATGGGGCCGGATGCCATGATCTTCGTTTTCTGAAAGTTGAGCTTTAAGCCAACTTTTTCACTCTCCTCTTACTTTCATCAAGAGGCTTTTTAGTTCCTCTTCACTTTCTGCCATAAGGGTGATGTCATTTGCATATCTGAGGTCATTGATATTTCTCCTAGCAATCTTGATTCCAGCTTGTGCTTCTTCCAGCCCAGCGTTTCTCATGATGTACTCTGCATATAAGTTAAACAAGCAGGGTGACAATATACAGCTTTGACTTACTCCTTTTCCTATTTGGAACCAGTCTGTTGTTCCATGTCCAGTTCTAACTGTTGCTTCCTGACCTGCATATAGGTTTCTCAAGAGGCAGACAGGTGGTCTGGTATTCCCATCTCTTTCAGAATTTTCCACAGTTTATTGTGATCCACACAGTCAAAGGCTTTGGCATAGTCAATAAAGCAGAAATAGATGTTTTTCTGGAACTCTCTTGCTTTTTCCATGATCCAGCAGATGTTGGCAATTTGATCTCTGGTTCCTCTGCCTTTTCTAAAACCAGCTTGAACATCTGGAAGTTCATGGTTCATGTATTGCTGAAGCCTGGCTTGGAGAATTTTGAGCATTACTTTACTAGCATGTGAGATGAGTGCAATTGTGCGGTAGTTTGAGCATTCTCTGCCATTGCCTTTCTTTGGGATTGGAATGAAAACTGACCTTTTCTAGTCCTGTGGCCACTGCTGAGTTTTCTAAATTTGCTGGCATATTGAGTGCAGCACTTTCACAGCATCATCTTTCAGGATTTGAAGTAGCTCCACTGGAATGCCATTACCTGCACTAGCTTTGTTCGTAGTGATGCTTTCTAAGGCCCACTTGACTTTGCATTCCAGGATGTCTGGCTCTAGGTGAGTGATCACACCATCATGATTATGTTGGTCATGAAGATCTTTTTTGTACAGTTCTGTGTATTCTTGCCACCTCTTCTTAATATCTTCTGCTTCTGTTAGGTCCATACCATTTCTGTCCTTTATCAAGCCCATCTTTGCATGAAATGTTTCCTTGGTATCTCTAGTTTTCTTGAAGGGATCTCTAGACTTTCCCATTCTGTTGTTTTCCTCTATTTCTTTGCATTGATTGCTGAGGATCTCTCCTTGCTATTCTTTGGAACTCTGCATTCAGATGCTTATATCTTTCCTTTTCTCCTTTGCTTTTCGCTTCTCTTGTTTTCACAGCTATTTGTAAGGCCTCCCCAGACAGCCATTTTGCTTTTTTACATTTCTTTTCCATGGGGATGGTTTTGATCCCTGTCTCCTGTACAGTGTCATGAACCTCTGTCCATAGTTCATCAGGCACTCTATCTATCCAGATCTAGTCCCTTGAATCTATTTCTCACTTCCACTGTATAATCATAAGGAATTTGATTTAGGTCATACCTGAATGGTCCAGTGGTTTTCCCTACTTTCTTCAATTTAAGTCTGAATTTGGCAATAAGGAGTTCATGATCTGAGCCCCACACATTACCCCTTTGGTAATCAAAAGTTTATGTCTAAGTTTGTGAGTTTGTTTTTGTTTTCTAAATAAGTTCATTTGTATATTTTTCCGAGTCTACTTATAAGTGATATGTTTGTCTTTCTCTGAATTACTTGACTTAGTATGAGGATCTCTAGGTTCATCCAGTGTTGTCGCAAATGGCATTATTTTGTTCTTTTTCATGGCTGAGTAGTATTCCCTTGTGTGTATATACCACATCTTCTTTATTCATTCTTGTGTTGATGGATTTTAGGTTGCCTTAGTGTCTTTGCTATTATAAATCGTGCTGCCGTGAACATGGGGGTGCATGTATCTTTTTGAAGTATATTTTTTTCTGAATATATGCCCGAGACTGGGATTGCTTTAGCTCTATTTGTAGTTTTTAAAGAAATCTCCATACTGTTCTCCATAGTGGCTCCACTAATCTACATTCACATCAACCCTGTAGGTGGGTTCCCTTTTCTCCATGCCATCTCCATAATTCATTGTTTGTAAATGTTGGCCGTACTGACCGGTGTGAGGTGATGCCTCATTGTAGTTCTGGTTTGCA
Source organism: Capra hircus (assembly GCF_001704415.2). NCBI lineage: Eukaryota > Metazoa > Chordata > Mammalia > Artiodactyla > Bovidae > Capra > Capra hircus. The sequence goes on from NC_030814.1 coordinate 80,191,014, forward strand.
TTTCTCTAATAATTAGCAATATTGAGCACCTTTTCATGTGCTTTTTGGCTGTCTGTGTGTTTTCTTTGGAGAAGTGTCCATATAGATCTTCTGACCCCCCCCTTTTTTTATTGTTTTATTTGTTCCTTTATATAGAACTGCATGAACTATTCGTATATTTTAGACATTAATCCCTTTTAGGGCACATAATTTGACAATGTTTTCTCTCATTCTGTAAATTGTCTCCTTGTTTATGGTTTTGTTTGCTGTGCAAAAGCTTTAAAGTTTAGTTAAGTCTCATTTGTTTATTTTTGTTTTTATTTTCATTTCTCTAGGAGGTAGATCTGAAAAGATACTGCTGAGATTTAATTTTTTTGGGGGGGAGGCCTTTTTTTTTAAAAATAAGAGTGTTTTTCCTGTGATTTCCTCTGACAGTTTTATTGTCTCTGGTCTTATATTTATGTCTTTAATCCATTTTGAGTTTATTTTTGTGTATCGTATTAGAGACTGTTCTAATTCCTTTTTTACATAAAGTTGTCCAGTTTGCCCAGCACCACTTATTGAAGAGACTATCTCGTCTCCATTGTATTTCTTACTTCTTTTGTCTTGGATTAATTGACCTTAGGTGCATAGGTTTATTTCTGGACTTTCTGTCCTGTTTCATTGGTCTGTAAGTCTGTCGTGTGCCAATATCATACTGTTTTGATTACTGAAGGTTTTTAATATAGTCTGAGATCAGGGAGCCTAATTCCTTCAGTTCCATTTTTCTTACAAAAGAGTACTTTGACTATTCAGGTCTTCTGTGTTTCCATACAAATTTTAAGTTTTTTAATTCTAGATCTGCCAAAAAATTTAAAAGGCATTGGTAATTTGATAGGGATTGAACTGAATCTATGGATTGCCTTGGGCAATACGGTCATTTTGACAATGTTGATTCTTCCGTTCCAAGAACATTTTACATCTTTCCATCTGTGTAATCTCCAGTTTCTTTCATCAGCATCTTGAAGTGAAGTCACTCAGTCATATCCGACTCTTTGCAACCCCATGGGCTGCAGCCTACCAGCTTCCTCCATCCATGGGGTTTTCCAGGCAATAGTACTGGAGTGGGGTGCCATTTCCTTCTCCAGGGGATCTTCCCAACCCAGGGATCGAACCAGGGTCTCCCACATTGTAGACAGACACTTTACCATCTGAGCCACCAGGGAAGTCCTACTTCATCAGCATCTTACAGTTTTTGAAATACTAGTCTTTTGCCTTCCTAGGTAGGTTTATTCCTAGGTGTTTTATTCTTTTTGATGTGATTCTAAATGAGATTGTTTCTTTAATTTCTCCTTCTTGATTTTTTGTTATTAATGTATAGAAATGAAACAGATTTCTGTATTAATTTTGTGTCCTGCCACTTTACCAAACTCATTAATGAGCTCTAATAGTTTTCTGGTAGAATCTTTAAGATTCTCTATGTATAGGATCGTTTCATCTGCAAACAGTGACAGTTTTACCTCTTCCTTTTGAATTTGGATTCCTTTTATTTCCTTTTCTTCTCCGATTGCCATGGCTAGGACTTCCAGAACTATGTTGAATAAAAGGAGTGAGAATGGACATACCTGTCTTGTTCCAGACCTTAGAAGAAATGCTTTCAGCTTTTCAACATTGAGTGTGATGTGAGCAGTGGGTATGTGGCTTTTATACCATATATGGCCTTTATTGTACTGAGACATGTTCCTTCTATGCCCACTTTCTTGAGAGCTTTTATCATAAATAAGTATTAAATTTTGTCAAAACCTTTTTCTGCGTCTATTGACATGATCATATAGGTATTTTATTTTTTTTAAATTAAAGTGCAGTTGATTTACATTGGTGCATTAGTTTCTGCTCTACAGCAAAGTGACTAAGTTATACAGATAAGCACATTCTTTTTCGTATTCTTTTCCATTATGGTTTATCACAGGGGATTAGATATCATTATCTATACTAGACAGTAGAACCTTGTTTATCCGTTCTACATATGCCAGTTTGCATCTGCAGATCCCAAAGTCCCCGTGCATCCAGTCTATTCTCTACACCCATGATTCTGTTTCTGTTTGATAGGTTCATTGTCGTGTTTTAGACTCCACATATAAGGGATATCACATAGGGTTTGTCTTTCCCTCTGACTGACTTCAGTTAGTATGATCATCTCTAGTTGCATCCATGTTGCTGCAAATGGTATTATTTCATTCTTATTTATGGCAAAGTAGTATTCCATTGTATATATGTACCTCATCTTCTCTATCCGTTCAGCTGCTGATGAACATTTAGGTTGCATCCATGTCTTGACTACTGTAAACAGTGCTTCTATGAATGTTGATGTGCATATATTTTCAAAGTGTGGTTTTCTTCAGATACATGCCCAGGAGTGGGATTACTGGTCATATAGTAGCTCTCTTTTTACTTTTCTGAAGAACCTCTATACTCCTTTCTATGGTGGCTGTACCAATTTATTGTAACAACAGTGTAGAAGAGTTCGCTCTTTTTTTTCATATCCTTTCCAGCATTTGTTGTTTGTAATGATGGTCATTCTGACTGTTGTGAGATGGTAATTCATTGTAGTTTTGGTTTGCATTGCTCTAATAATGAGTGATGTTGAGCATCTTTTCATGTGCCTGTTGGCCATCTGCATGTCTTCTTTGGAGAAATGTCTGTTTGGTCTTCTGTCCATTTTTCGATTTGGTTATTTGCTTCTTGGTTTTTGAGTCATATGAGCTGTTTGTAAATTTTGAAATTAAGCCCTTGTTTGTCACATCTTCTGCAAATATTTTCTCCCATTTTGTAGGTTGTCTTTTCTTTTTGTTTATTGTTTCCTTTGCAATGCAAAAGCCTTTAAGTTTGATTAGCTACCCCCTCCCCCTCTTTTTTAAAATTTCTATTGCCTTGTGAGACTGACCTAAGAAAACATTGGCACAGTTTATACCAGAGAATGTTTTCCTGTGTTCTTTTCTAGGAATTATATGGTGTCATCTCTTGCATTTAAGTCTTCAAGCATTTTGAGTTTATTTCTGTGTATGGTGAGAGGATTTAACTTCATCAATTTATGTGTGGCTTTTCAACTTTCCCAAAACTACTTGCTGAAATGACTGTCTTTTTTCCCTTGTATATTCTTGCCTTCTTGGTCAAAGATTAATCGATCATAGATGTGTTTATTTCTGAGCTCTCTATTCTGTTCCATTGATCCACATATCTGTGTGCCAATATCTTGCTGTTTTGTATTTACAGTAGCTTTTTAGTATTGTCTGAAGTCGGGAAGGGTTTTACCTCCTGCTTTGTTCTTTTTCTTCAGGATATCTCTGGTAATTCTGGGTCTTTTATGGTTCTATATGAATTTTAGGATACTTTGTTTTAGTTCCATGAAAAATATCATGGGTAATTTGATAGGGATCATGTTAAATCTGTAAATTGCTTTGGGTGGCATGGTCATTTTAATAGTATTAATTCTTCCAATCCAAAAGCAAGGGATATCTTTCCTTTTTTTGAATTGTCTTCATTTTCCTTCTTATAAAACTAATGTTTTATAGTTCTCAGTGGATAAGTCTTTCACCTCCTTGGTGAGGTTCATTCCTAACTATTTTATTTTGGGGGTTGTGATTTTAAAAGTGATATTTTTACATTCCATTTCTGATATTTCTTTGTTGATGTAAAGAAATATAACTGATTTCTGTATGTTAATCTTGTATCCTACTACCTTGCTGAGTTTATCAGTTATAGTAGTTTTTGTGTGGAATATTTAGAGTTTCCTATATACAGTATCATCGCATCTGCTTATGACAGTTTTACCTCTTTCCTTCCAATTTGGCCACATTTTATTTCCTTTTCTCATGTGATTGCTGTGGCTAGGACTTCCAATACTATGTTGAATTGAAGTGGTAAGAGTGGGCATTCTTGTCCTGTTCTGGATTTAGTGGGAAAGTTTTCAATTTTAACCATTGAGTATTATGTTGACTGTGTATTTGTTGTAAATAGCTTTTACTATTTTGTGATATGTTCCTTCAGTACCCACTTTGGTAAGAGTTTTTATCACGAATGGATTTTGAATTTTGTCAAATGCTTTCTGTGTCTGAGATGATTATGTGTTTTTCGGCTTTTCTTTTTTAGATGTGGTGAACCACGTTGGTTTACATATGTTGAACCATCCTTTTGAACTAGGATGAATCCCACTTGGTTGTGGTATATGATGTTTTTGTGTTGTTGGATTGGTTTGGTGATATTTTGTTGAGAATTTTTGCACCTATATTCAAATATATTGGCCTGTAATTTTCTATTTTTGGTGGTGTCTTTGTCTGGTTTTAGTATCAGAGTGAGGGTGGCTTAATAGAATGTCTTTGGGAGTGCCCCCTCCTCTTCAGTTTTTTGAAAGAGTATGAGAAGAGTTAGTATAAATTCTTTGCAAGTTTGGTAGAATTTATCTATGAAGCCATCTGGTCCTGTACTTTTGTATGTTTGGAGTTCTTAAATTACAGATTCTATATCACTTCTAGTGATTAGTCATTTCAAACTATCTGATTTCTTCTTGATTCAGTTTTGGTGGGCTGTCTGTTTCTAGAATACTGTCCATTTCTTCTCAGTAGTCAAATTTGAGGGCATAAAGTTGCTCATAGTATTCCCTTATGGTTTTTTGTATTTCTGCAGTATCAACTGTTATGTTTCTCTTTTCATTTCTTTTTTTTTTAATTTGGATTCTCTCTCTTTATTCTCTGGGAGCTTGGCCAGAGGTTTGTCAATCTTGCTTATACTTTGAAAGGGCCAGCTCTTGGTTTTATTGATTTTTTTTTCTATTTTTTGATCTTTAGTACTTCCTTTTTTCTTCTGACTTATTTGAGATTTTTCTTGTTTTTTTTTTTTTTTTTTTTTTTCTTGAGGAATACCTGAATTGCTATGAATTTTCTCTAAGAATTGCTTTTGCTGTATCCCATCGATTTTGTACAGGTATACTTTCATTATCATCTATTTTTTACTTTCCTCTTTGATTTTATCATAGACCCATCAATTTCTTTGTAGCATGTTTTTTAGTTTCCATGTAATTATTTTTCCTCATTTCTTTTTCTATGGTTAATTTCCAGTTTCATGTCATTGTGGTCAGAAAAAATGCTTGAGATGATTTCTATGTTTTAAACTTGTTTACATTGCATTGTTCCCTCATATGTTGTTGGGGGCCTAGAGACCAAGGTAATGTGTATTCTGGGTTGTTTTGGGGGGTTTTTTTGGATATAATATCTTGAAAGTCTCAATTAAATCTAACTGTTCTATTGTGTCATTCAGTGTCTCTGTTGGCTTATTGATTTCTCTGTCTGGAAGATCTGTCCATTGATGTGAGTGGGATGTTAAAGTCTTCTGTTACTGTATTGCTGTCAATTTCTCCCTTTATATCTGTTTTAAAAAATGTGAAACACTTGATGAATTTGCATGTCATCCTTGTGCTACCAAAGTGATCATATGGTTTTTACTCTTCAATTTGTTCAGTTTGCTAGTTTTTTTTTTTTAAGTATTTATTTATTTGACTGTGTTGGGTCTTCATTGTGGCACATGGTCTTGGTTGCCCCACAACATCTGAGATCCCAGTTTTCTGAGCAGGGATTGAACCTACGTCCCTGGCATTGCAAGGAGGATTCTTAATTACTGGATGACCAGGGAAGTCCTGATTTGCTAGTATTTTGCTGAGGATTTTTGCATCTATGTTTATCAGTGATGTTGGACTGTAAGTCTTTTTTTTTTTTTTTCTTTTTTGGTATCTTTGTCTGGTTTTTGGTATCAGGCCATGAAGAATGAGTTAAAGAGTGTTCCTTCTTCAGCAATTAAAAAAAATAGTTTCAAAAGGATGTTTTAATGCCTCACTAAATATTTTATAGAATTCTCCTTGAAGCCATCTGGTCCTGAATTTTTGTTTGCAAGGAGTGCTTTAATCAGTTTCAATATCAGAGCTTGTGATTGGTCTATTCATACTTTCTATTTTGTCCTGATTCAGATTTGGGAGATTGTATCTTTCAAAGAATTTGTTTCTTCTAGGTTTTTTTTATTGGCATATAGTTGCTTGTAGTAGTCTCTTATGATTCTTCGTATTTCTGTAGTGTCTATTATAACTTCTCCCTTTTCATTTCTAATTGTACTGATTTGAACTCTCTCCCTTTGTTTTTTATTGATGAGTTTATCTAAAAGTCTAACAATTTTGTTTATCTTTTCAAACAACCAGCCTTTAGTTTCATTTATCTTTTCTATTGTTTTCTTTTTTTTAATTTTTATTTATTTATTTTTTTTAAATTTTAAAATCTTTAATTCTTACATGCGTTCCCAAACATGAACCCCCCTCCCACCTCCCTCCCCACAACATCTCTCTGGGTCATCCCCATGCACCAGCCCCAAGCATGCTGCACCCTACGTCAGACATGGACTGGCGATTCAATTCTTACATGATAGTATACCTGTTAGAATTCCCATTCTCCCAAATCATCCCACCCTCTCCCTCTCCCTCTGAGTCCAAAAGTCCGTTATACACATCTGTGTCTTTTTTCCTGTCTTGCATACAGGGTCGTCATTGCCATCTTCCTAAATTCCATATATATGTGTTAGTATACTGTATTGGTGTTTTTCTTTCTGGCTTACTTCACTCTGTATAATTGGCTCCAGTTTCATCCATCTCATCAGAACTGATTCAAATGAATTCTTTTTAACGGCTGAGTAATACTCCATTGTGTATATGTACCACAGCTTTCTTATCCATTCATCTGCTGATGGACATCTAGGTTGTTTCCATGTCCTGGCTATTATAAACAGTGCTGCGATGAACATTGGGGTACATGTGTCTCTTTCAATTCTGGTTTCCTCGGTGTGTATGCCCAGCAGTGGGATTGCTGGGTCATAAGATAGTTCTATTTGCAATTTTTTAAGGAATCTCCACACTGTTCTCCATAGTGGCTGTACTAGTTTGCATTCCCACCAACAGTGTAGGAGGGTTCCCTTTCCTCCACACCCTCTCCAGCATTTATTGCTTGCAGATTTTTGGATCGCAGCCATTCTGACTGGTGTGAAGTGGTACCTCATTGTGGTTTTGATTTGCATTTCTCTAATAATGAGTGATGTTGAGCATCTTTTCATGTGTTTGTTAGCCATCCGTATGTCTTCTTTGGAGAAATGTCTATTTAGTTCTGTGGCCCATTTTTTGATTGGATCGTTTATTTTTCTGGAATTGAGCTGCATAAGTTGCTTGTGTATTTTTGAGATTAGTTGTTTGTCAGTTGCTTCATTTGCTATTATTTTCTCCCATTCAGAAGGCTGTCTTTTCACCTTGCTTATATTTTCCTTTGTTGTGCAGAAGCTTTTAATTTTAATTAGATCCCATTTGTTTATTTTTGCTTTTATTTCCAGAATTCTGGGAGGTGGATCATAGAGGATCCTGCTGTGATTTATGTCTGAGAGTGTTTTGCCTATGTTCTCCTCTAGGAGTTTTATAGTTTCTGATCTTACATTTAGATCTTTAATCCATTTTGAGTTTATTTTTGTGTGCGGTGTTAGAAAGTGATCTAGTTTCATTCTTTTACAAGTGGTTGACCAGTTTTCCCAGCACCACTTGTTAAAGAGATTGTCTTTACTCCATTGTATATTCTTGCCTCCTTTGTCAAAGATAAGGTGTCCATATGTGTGTGGATTTATCTCTTGTTTTCTTAATTTCTATTTCATTTATTGCTGCTCTGAATCTTATGATTTATTTACTTCTACTAATTTTAGATTTTGTTTGCTTTCTTTCTCTAGTTGCTTTAGGTATAAGGTTCAGTTCAGTTCAGTCACTCATTTGTGTCTGACTCTTTGCGACCCCATGAATTGCAGCACGCCAGGCCTCCCTGTCCATCACCAACTCCCAGAGTTCACTCAAACTCATGTCCATCGAGTCGGTGATGCCATCCAGCCATCTCATTCTCTGTCATCACCTTCTCCTCCTGCCCCCAATCCCTCCCAGCATCAGAGTCTTTTCCAATGAGTCAACTCTTCACATGAGGTGGCCAAAGTACTGGAGCTTCACCTTTAGCATCATTCCCTCCAAAGAAATCCCAGGGCTGATCTCCTTCAGAATGGACTGGTTGGATCTCCTTGCAGTCCAAGGGACTCTCAAGAGTCTTCTCCAACACCACAGTTCAAAAGCATCAATTCTTCGGTGCTCAGCTTTCTTCACAGTCCAACTTTCACATCCATACATGACCACTGGAAAAACCATAGCCTTGACTAGACGGACCTTTGTTGGCAAAGTAATGTCTCTGCTTTTGAATATACTATCTAGGTTGGTCATAACTTTCCTTCCAAGGAGTAAGCGACTTTTAATTTTATGGCTGCAATCACCATCTGCAGTGATTTTGGAGCCCCAAAAAATAAAGTCAGACACTGTTTCCCCATCTATTTCCCGTGAAGTGATGGGACCAGATGCCATGATCTTCTTTTTCTGAATGTTGAGCTTTAAGCCAACTTTTTCACTCTCCCCTTTCACTGTCATCAAGAGGCTTTTGAGTTCCTCTTCACTTTCTGCCATAAGGGTGGTGTCATCTGCATATCTGAGGTTATTGATATTTCTCCCGGCAATCTTGATTCCAGCTTGTGTTTCTTCCACCCCAGTGTTTCTCATGATGTACTCTGAGTGAGTGAGTGAAGTCGCTCAGTTGTGTCCAACTCTTTGCAACCCCATGGACTACAAGGCTACTCTGTCCATGAAATTTTCCAGGCAAGAGTACTGGAGTGGGTTGTAAAACAAACAGGGTGACAATATACAGCCTTGACGTATTCCTTTTCCTGTTTGGAACCAGTCTGTTATAAGGTTAGGTTGTTTGTTTGGTATTTTTCTTGTTTCTTGAGGTAAGATTGTATTGCCATAAACTTCCCTCTTAGAAATGCTTTTGATGCATCTCATAGTTTTTGGATCATTGTGTTTTCATTTTCATTTTTCTCTAAGTATTTTTTAATCTCCTGTTTGATTTCTTCTGTGATTCTTTGGTTGTTTAGTAATATATTGTTTAGCCTCCAGTGTTTGTGGTTTTTATAGTTTTTTTTTTCCTTTTTCTTGTAGTTTATCTTGTAGTTATAGCTGATTTATAATCTCATAGCATTGTGGTCAGAAAAGATGTTTGATATGATTTCAGTTTTTTCAATGTACTGAGATTTGCCTTATTGCACAGCATGTGTTCTGTCCTGGAGAGTGTTACATGTACACTTAATAATGTGTATTCTGCTGCTTTTGAATATAATGCTCTATAAATATCAATTAAGCTTATCTTGTCCAATATGTCATTTAAGGCTTGTGTTTCCTTATTGATTTTCTGTCTGGATAATCTTACTTGTTGGCATAAACGGGGTATTAAAATCCCCCAGTTTCATTGTGTTACTGTCAGTTTCCCCTTTTATGGCTATTAACATTTGCCTTGCATATTGAGGTACTTCTGTGCTGGGTGTGTATGTATTTATAATTGTCCTTCTTTGTCTTTTGCAACAGTCTTTATGTTCAAGTCTATTTTGTCTAATATGAGTATTGCTGCTCCAGCTGTCTTTTAATTTCCATTTGCATGGAATACCTTTTTCCATCCCCTCACTTTCAGTCTGTATGTCCCTAGCTATGAATGGGTCTCTTTTTGACAGCATATACATGGATATTGTTTTTGTATCCATTAAGCCAGTTTGTATTTTTGGTTGGAGCATTTAATCTGTTTATGTTTAAGGAAATTTCTCTTACTGCCATTTTATTAATTGTTTTGGATTTGTTTTGTAGATCTTTTTTCTTCTTTTTCTCTTGTGTTCTAATCTTTTTTGATGACTATTTTTTGTATTGTGTTTGGGTTGCTCTTTCTTTTTTGTGTGTGTATCTCTTATGGATTTGTGGATTTATTTCTATTGGTTTGTGGTTATCATGAGGTAAACTTTGATATAGTAGTCTGTATATGTACAAGATCATCTTAAGTTGCTGGTCTTCATTTCCAGTGCATTTCCAATATCTTGCATATGTACTCTTGCTTGTTTTGATATTATATTTATGTTTGTTGTTACCGGTGAGCTTTCCCATTCAGAATTTTCTTGTTTCTAGTTGTGGCCTTTTCTTTTCTGTCTAGAGAAGTTCCTTTAGGATTTCTTACAAAACTGGTTTAGTAGTGCTGAATTCTCTTAGCTTTTTCTTATCTGTAAAGCCTTTGATTTCTCTGTCAAATCTGTGTGAGAGCCTTGCTGACTAGAAAATTCTTGTTTGCAGGTTTTTCCCTTTCATCACTTTAAATATATCATGCCACTTTTGGCCTGAAGGGTTTCTGATGAAAAATTTGCTGATAACCTTATGGGAATTCCTTTGTATACTGTTTGTTGCTTTAATCTTGTTGCTTATAATTTTTCTCTTTGTCTTTAATTTTTGTCAGTTTGATTACTGTGTGTCTTGGTACATTTATCCTTGGATTTATCCTGCCTAGGATTCACTGCATTTCCTGGGCTTGGGTGACTATTTCCTTTCCCACATTAGGGAAGTTTTCAGCTATTATCTCTTCAAATATTTTCTCATGTCCTTTCTCTCTCTCTCTGCTCCTCTGGGAACCCTATAATACCAATGTTGACATGTTTGATATTGTCTCAGAGCTCTCTGAGACTCTTCATTTCTTTTCATTCTTTTTTCTTTATTCTGTTCTGTGGCATTGATTTCCACCATTCTTTTTTCCCACTCATCTATTCTACTGCTTCATTTATTCTCCTATTCTTTCGAGTGTATTTTTCATTTTCATTATTCAATTGCTCAACTGATTGTTTTTTAATATCATCTAGCTCTTTGTTAAGAATTTCTTGCATCTTCTCACTCTGTGCCACCATTCTTTTTCTGAGATCTTGGATCATCTTCACTATCATTACTCTGAATACCTAAAAAGGTCTCTGAATTCCTTTTTAGATAGATTGCCTGTCTCCATTTCACTTGTTATTCTGATGCTTTATCTCATTCCTTCATCTGGAACATATTCCTCTGCTGTCTCATTTTGTGTAAGATGCTGTGTTTGTGGTCCCACAGGCTGCAGGATTTTAGTTCCTCCTGTTTCGGGTGTCTGGCCCCAGCTTGTTGTGGCTTCTTTGTCTTTGGAAGTAGAATATCTCTTTTTGTAGGTTCCAGTCTTTTTGTTTTTGATGGTCGTGAAGCAAGTAGTCATGATTTTGAAGTGTCCTTGAGAAGAGGTAAACTCAGGTCCTTCTGCTCTGCCTTATTGTCCTCCGACCCTATAAAGCTCTTGTTTTTCTTTGCTCTGTCTAGTTTCACTTGTTCACGGGGTGCTTGGACAGAGTTGAGAGGCCTCTTAGCTGCCGATTCAAGCACAATTCCTGGTGAGAAACAGGTGTGTTATCTCGTGATGTACACAGAGGCTTTTCCCTTGTTCTTGCATTCGAAACAAATTCCTTTGTTTTCTCATTTTCCATAAGTTTCTCTCTCTCTCTCTCTGAAGTTGGGTAAAGCAGTTACCCATCCTGGTCTTGAAGGGTGTCTTTGTATGGCTGTGTCTGTGTGTGTATCTAGTGCTTTTGGTAGAGAACGTGAGTCATGTCTCCTCCCAGGGTATGCTGGCAGCTGTCACTGCAGTAGGGAGCAGGGATGGGAGAGCTGGAGCCAGAGCCGCATGTGAGCTGGGGTTTCTTCTATGTTCAGTGCTTGACACCACCCCTTTGGGGGTGGGTTCAGTTCCCAAGGTGCTAGAGAAGATGGCTTGAGGCTCAGATCCAAGCTGGTTCTGTTCTAAGTGTATGCTCTGTATTGTCCCCAGCATTGAAAGCTTCACTCTAGATGGAAGCAGAGTTGGAGCAGGAGAGGCCAGATCAGGCACCCAGTGCAGCCCAGGACATGTACTGTGGTGGTCCCAAATCCCCAGTCAGAGTTTTGGACCACTTCTGATCTGCTGCCTCTAAGAGTGCCAGCAAGGGCTGCCCTTGCCCCATTCAGATGTAGTACCAAGTATAAGCCAGCTCTGTCCTCTGTAACAGCACATTCCTGCTGGCAGCAGCAGCCTTCATCCTATTGGGGTGCTCCCCCACAGAGCAAAGGGGCCAAAGTGGGCCCTCATTATGGGCCAGGGTACACGGTTGGGTGGTCATGGGAAACTGGCCAGAATCCTGGGAAGTCTCAATCTGCTGACTCAGCCTTGATTGGGGAACAAGGGAGCATGTATGTGAACTTCACAAGCGGAGCCCACGTTCTCATAGTGCCCCCCACCCCTGCCAGTCCTATTGGTCTTCAAGCCAACAACAGGACTTCAAGCCTACAACAGGACTCATCCTCCTCGTATGGGACCCAAAGTCTGGTATATCTAATGTGTGGTTTGAACCACTTACTCCCTAGGAAATACCTCCAGGTGGAATATCCCCCTTCTGTGTCCCCTCCCAGGGGTGCAGATCCTGACATAATCACCTCTCTTTTATTCCTACCTGGCATTGTTTGTGGATCTTTCTTTATAGCCTTTATAATTTTTCTGCCAGTCTCCAGTTTGTTTTCAGTGAGAATTGTTCCACATGTAGATGTATTTTTGATGTGTTCACTGAGGGAGACAAGCTTAGCATCCTCCTACTCCGTCATCTTTATCTCTCCAGTCATTATTTCTTTAAGCTTTCTGCCCCTTTCTCTCTTTGCTTTTGGTACTGTCATAGTACAAATATTATTTTGCATAATGTGATCCCATAATTCACATGGGCTTTCTTTGCTTTTCATTCTTTCTTCTCCTCTGACTGGATAATATCTAATGACCTGTTCTCAAGTTCACAAATTCTTTCTTCTGCATGATTAAGTCTGTAGATGTACTTGCATTTTTTTCATTCCATTTACTATAATCTTTAGCTCCAGAATGTTTGGTTCTATTTTATGATTTCTCTCTCTGTTGATCTTCTTGCTTAGCTTATGTATTTTCATAGTCTTATTGTCTATATGTAGTCTCTTATAGCTCACTGGTCTTCCTTAAACCAAATATTTTGAATTTTCTGTCAACTCATAGTTTTTATTTCTTTGGAGTTGATTACTGGAAAATTATTGTTTCTTTGGCCATGTCATTTTACCTTGACTTTTCACCTTTTCTTGTAGTGTTTTGTTGATGTCTCTGCATTTGATGGATCAGTCACCTCTTTCAGACTTTATGGATGGATTTTAGCAGGAGAAGGTTATCAGCAGGTGGTCTAAGGGCAGTGGCTGAGTGGGATGTGGTTGTCCTTGGCTCCAGTTAGGTCCTGATAGTGCTGCTCCATGGAGGTCCACCAGCTGAAGTCACTGTTCCCAAAGATTTCTGGGCCATCTTCATTGGCCCAGGATTGTGGCTGTCTGAAGCAGTGGTGGGGTCTGATGGGGTCTTGGTGGTAAAGGCTTCTGGGTAACTCTGATCTTTTCTGCTGGGCATGTCATGGGAGAGGGTATCCCTTATGGACCCATGTCCAGCTCATGAGTGCCCTCATGTTTAAGCTGACACTGGTGTCTGATACATAGGTACCATGGAACAACTGTGAAGTTGTGCTCGAGTGTGAATGATCACAAAGAAATGGTGGCTCCAGGGTTTGGGGCACTGGCTTCCACAGTGGTGGTTGCTCTGCTGTCTGAGATGTGCGTACAAGTCCAGCAGCCATGGTAGCGGGATCTGGAAAGCAGGTGCATCTGTTGAGACAGGAACTATGCTAATCTCACGAGGAGTCATTTTTGTTCTTCATTCTCCAGTTTGGTTGCACTGTCTTGCTATAGGCTTTTATGGGACTCTTGAGTCCTACCAGGTCTGTTTTCATTCATGAATAGCTGCATACTTGTTATATGTTCTTGAGGCTGTTTATCTGCAACCCTAGTATCTTGTTCTTTTCTGCCTTACTTCACTGGGTATACCATACAGTGGTATTTGAACCTTCCATACAGTATTGAACAGAGATAGTGAGAGGAGATGCTTTTTTTCCACTCTTGATCTTTTCGGAAAGCACTCACTCTTTTATCATTTAAGTGTGTTAGCCCTGGGCTTCCCACGTGGCTTAGCAGTAAAGAATCCACCTGCAATGCAGGAGCCACAGTAGACGCAGGTTCAACCCCTGGGTCAGGAAGATCCCCTGGAGGAGGGCATGGTAACCCACTTCAGTATTCTTGCCTGGAGAATCCTGTGGACAGAGGACCTTGGCAGGCTACGGCTCATAGGATCCAGAGTTGGACATGACTGAAGCAGCTTAGCATGCACACATGCATGTTAGCTCTAAGGCTTTGTAGATGCCCTTTATCAGGTTGAAGAAGTTCCCTTATATTCTTGGTTTTCTAGTAGTGTTTATTAGGAATGGATGCTGGATTTTGACAAATGCTTTTTCTCACTTGACCACTACTATCACTTGTACCCCAAAATGTCTATTGCCACATTCTATGGAAATACTTTGGACCCTAAGGAATTGCTCTTTGGAAGGTATGATGCTAAAGCTGAAACTCCAATACTTTGGCCACCTCATGTGAAGAGTTGATTCACTGGAAAAGACTCTGATGCTGGTAGGGGTTGGGGACAGAAGGAGAAGGGGACGACAGAGGATGAGATGGCTGGATGGCATCACTGACTCAATGGACATGAGTTTGAGGAGTTGGTGATGGATAGGGAGGCCTGGCGTGCTGCAATTCATGGGGTCGCAAAGAGTCAAACACAACTGAGCAACTGAACTGAAGGATTTTAAGGCCACCTTAGATTCCAGCTCTGGTTGCCTACATATTCATCCCCTTTGCAAGGTAATTTTTGGGAGCACAGGCTTATACACATATTGTTTTAATTTTTTCATTCTCCCCCTATACTTACCTCTGAAATTTCAGTGTGACTAGTAGCTACTTTGAAGTAAATTGTTCCTCTGGTTCAAACAAATTTGATGTTCCTTTTAATATCAAATTTAATGTCCGAATACTCATGTGAACTTTGAGGAAAAGTCTTGTGAGATAAAATAATTAACATGCTTGAGGAGAGCTTTTTTTAATAAAGCTGAGCTTGGAAACTTTTGTTCACTCTACTTTATAGTAACAGATTCGATCATAGAAATGATAGAACAATGAGTGTGGATAAAGGATGTTGTTGTTGTTTGGTAGCTAAGTTGTGTCTACTCCTTGGGACCACATGGACTATAGCCACCAGGCCCCTTAGTCCCTGGGATTTCCCAGGGAAGAATACTGGAGTGGGTTGCCGTTTCCTTCACCAGAGATCTTCCCAATCCAGGGATCGATTTGTGTCTTCTGCATTGGCAGGCAGATTCTTTACTGCTGAGCCACCAGAGAAGTGCAGATAAATGATGAGGAGAAGGAAAATGCAGAAATGCTATTTTGGTCATTCTTTGCTGGTGATTCCATCAGGAGATTGGAGGCCCACTGTCACCAATAGTTTCTACTAATCGTCCTGAACAGAATAATATATATATTATAACAAAATAGGAAGAACAGTGTTGTTCAGTTAAGTCATGTCCATTGAATCAGTGATGCTCTCTAGCCATCTCATCCTTTGCCACTCCCTTCTCCTTTGCCTTCATTCTTTCCCAGCATCAGGATTTTTTGCAATGAGTTGGCCCTTCATATTAGGGGGCCAAAGTATTGGAGCTTCAGCATCAGTCTTTCCAGTGAGTATTCAGGGTTGATCTCCTTGCTGTCCAGGAGATTCAGGAGTCTTCTCTAGCACCACAATTCAAAAGCATCAGTTCTTCAGAGTGCAGCCATTTTTATGGTCCAGCTCTCTCATCTGTACATGACTATTGGAAAAACCAGCCTTGACTATGCAGACCTTTGTCAGCAAAGTAATGTCTCTGCTTTTTAACACGCTGTCTAGTTTTGTCATAGCTTTCCTTCCAAGGAACAGGTGTCTTTTAATTTCAGGGCTGCAGTCACCATCTGCAGTGATTTTGGAGCGCGAAAAAATAAAATCTGTCACTGCTTCCAGTTTTTCCCCATCTATTTGCCATGAAGTGATGGGACCAGATGCCATGGTCTTCGTTTTTCAAATGTTGAGTTTTAAGCCAGTTTTTTCACTCTCCTCTTTTACTCTCATCAAGAGGCTCTTTAGTTCCTCTTCACTTTCTGCTATTTGAATGGTATCGTCTGCATATCTTAAGGTTGTTGATATTTCTTCTGGCAATCTTGATTCCAGCTTGTGATTCATCCAGCCTGGCATTTCACATGATGTACTCTGCATACAAGTTAAATAAGCAGAGGGCAATATCCAGCCTTGTCATACTCCTTTCCCAATTTTGAACCAGTCAGTTGTTCCATGTAAGGTTCTAACTATTGCTTCTAGACCCGCATACAGGTTTCTCAGGAGACAGGTAAGGTGGACTGGTACTCCCATCTCTTTAAGAGTTTCTGCACACAAAGGCTTTAGCATAGTCAATGAAGCAGAGGTAGATGTTTGTCTGGAACTCCCTTGCTTTCCCCATGATCCAAAGAATGTTGGCAATTTGATCTCGGGTTCCTCTGACTTTTCTAAACCCAGCGTGTACATCTGGAAGTTCTTGGTTCACATACTCCTGGAGCCTAGCTTGAAGGATTTTGAGCATACCCTTACTACATGTAAAATGAACACAATTGTATGGTAGTTTGTGCATTCTTTGGCATTGCCTTTCTTTGGAATTGGAATGAAAACTGATCTTTTCCAGTCCTGTAGCCACTGCTGAGTTTTCCAAATTTGCTGACATTTTGAGTGCAGTATTTTACAAAAATTTTTTAATATTTCTTTTTAGTTGATTGTTTTACAATATTGGTTTGATTTCTATCATACCTCAATTGAAATAACCATGGTATACATGTGCCCCCTCCCTCTTGAAACTCCCTCCCACCACCTGTCCATTCCCAACCCTCTAGGTTATTAGAGCCCCAGTTTGAGATCCCTGAGTCATATAGCAAATTTCCATAGGCCATCTATTTATATATGTTGGTGTATATGCGTGAAGAGATAACCCACGTCAAAGGTAAGAGAAACCCAAGTAAGATGGTAGGTGTTGCAAGAGGGCATCGGAGGGCAGACACACTGAAACCATAATCACAGAAAACTAGTCAATCTAATCACATGGACGACAGCCTTCTCTAACTCAGTGAAACTAAGCCATGCCATGTGGGGCCACCCATGATGGGCAGGTCATGGTGGAGAGGTCTGACATAATGTGGTCCACTGGAGAAGGGAATGGCAAACCACTTCAGTATTCTTGCCTTGAGAACCCCATGAACAGTATGGAAAGGCAAAATGATAGGATACTGAAAGATGAACTCCCCAGGTCAGTAGGTGCCCAATATACTACTGGAGATCAGTGGAGAACTAACTCCAGAAAGAATGGATGGATGGAGCCAAAGCAAAAACAATACCCAGTTGTGGATGTGACTGGTGATAGAAGCAAGGTCTGATGCTTGATGCAATATTGCATCCTATTGCATAGGAACCTGGAATGTTAGGTCCATGAATCAAGGCAAATTGGAAGTAGTCAAACAGAAGATGGCAAGAGTGAACATTGACATTCTAGGAATCAGCGAACTAAAATGGACTGGAATGGGTGAATTTAACTCAGATGACCATTATATCTACTACTGCGGGCAGGAATCCCTCAGAAGAAATGGAGTAGCCATCATGGTCAACAAGAGTCTGAAATGCAGTACTTGGATGCGATTTCAAAGACGACAGAATGATCTCTGTTTGTCTCCAAGGCAAACAATTCAATATCACACTAATCCAAGTCTATGCCCCAACCAGTAATGTTGAAGAAGCTGAAGTTGAACAGTTCTTTGAAGACCTACAAGACCTTTTAGAACTAACACCAAAAAAAAATGTCCTTTTCATTATAGGGGACTGGAATGCAAAAGCAGGAAGTCAGGAAACTTTGCCTGGGGTAACAGGCAAATTTGGCCTTGGAATATGGAAAGAAACAGGGCAAAGGCTAATAAAGTTTTGCCAAGAGAATGCACTTGTCATAGCAAACACCCTCTTCCAACAACACAAGAGAAGACTCTACACATGGACATCACCAGATGGTCAACACCGAAATCAGACTGATTATATTCTTTGCAGCCAAAGATGGAGAAGCTCTATACAGTCAGCAAAAACAAGACCAGGAGCTGAACTGTGCCTCAGATCATGAACTCCTTATTGCCAAATTCAGACTTAAATCCAAGAAAGTAGGGAAAACCACTAGACCATTCAGGTATGACCTAAATCAAATCCCTTATGATTATACAGTGGAAGTGAGAAATAGATTCAAGGGACTAGATCTGATAGATAGAGTGCCTGATGAACTATGGACGGAGGTTCGTGACACTGTACAGGAGACAGGGATCAAGACCATCCCCATGGAAAAGAAATGCAAAAAAGCAAAATGGCTGTCTGGGGAGGCCTTACAAATAGCTGTGAAAAGAAGAGAAGTGAAAAGCAAAGGAGAAAAGGAAAGATATAAGCATCTGAATGCAGAGTTCCAAAGAATAGCAAGAAGAGGTAAGAAAGCCTTCCTCAGTGATCAATGCAAAGAAATAGAGGAAAACAACAGAATGGGAAAGACTAGAGATCCTTTCAAGAAAATTAGAGATACCAAGGGAACATTTCATGCAAAGATGGGCTCGATAAAGGACAGAAACGGTATGGACCTAACAGAAGCAGAAGATATTAAGAAGAGGTGGCAAGAATACACAGAACTGTACAAAAAAGATCTTCACGACCAACATAATCACGATGGTGTGATCACTCACCTAGAGCCAGACATCCTGGAATGCAAAGTCAAGTGGGCCTTAGAAAGCATCACTACAAACAAAGCTAGTGGAGATGATGGAACTCCAGTAGAGCTACTTCAAATCCTGAAAGATGAAGCTGTGAAAGTGCTGAACTCAATATGCCAGCAAATTTGGAAAACTCAGCAGTGGCCACAGGGCTGGAAAAGGTCAGTTTTCATTCCAATCCCAAAGAAAGGCAATGCCAAAGAATGCTCAAACTACCACACAATTGCACTCATCTCACACGCGAGTAAAGTAATGCTCGAAATTCTCCAAGTCACGCTTCAGCAATATGTGAACGGTAAACTTCCAGATGTTCAAGTTGGTTTCAGAAAAGGCAGAGGAACCAGAGATCAAACGGCCATCATCCACTGGATCATGGAAAAAGCAAGAGAGTTCCAGAAAAACATCTATTTCTGCTTTATTGACTATGCCAAAGCCTTTGACTGTGTGGATCACAACAAACTGTGGAAAATTCTGAAAGAGATGGGAATACCAGACCACCTGACCTGCCTCTTGAGAAATCTATATGCAGGTCAGGAAGCAACAGTTAGAACTGGACATGGAACAACAGACTGGTTCCAAATAGGAAAAGGAGTAAGTCAAGGCTGTATATTGTCACCCTGCTTGTTTAACTTATATGCAGAGTACATCATGAAAAATGGTGGGCTGAAGAAACACAAGCTGGAATCAAGATTGCTGGGAGAAATATCAATAACCTCAGATATGCAGATGTCACCACCCTTATGGCAGAAAGTGAAGAGGAACTAAGAAGCCTCTTGATGAAAGTGAAGGAGGTGAGTGGAAAAAATTAGCTTAAAGCTCAACATTCAGAAAACTAAGGTCATGGCATCCATTCCCATCACTTCATGGGAAATAGATGGGGAAACAGTGGAAACAGTGTCAGACTTTATTTTTTTGGGTTCCAAAATCACTGCAGATGGTGATTGCAGTCATGAAATTAAAAGACACTTACTCCTTGGATGGAAAGTTATGACCAACCTAGATAGCATATTGAAAAGCAGAGACATTACTTTGCCAACAAAGGTCCGTCTAGTCAAGGCTATGGTTTTTCCAGTAGTCATGTATGGATGTGAGAGTTGGACTGTGAAGAAAGCTGAGTGCCAAAGAATTGATGCTTTTGAACTGTGGTGTTGGAGAAGACTCTTGAGAGTCCCTTGGACTGCAAGGAGATCCAACCAGTCCATTCTAAAGGAGATCAGTTCTGGGTGTTCATTGGAAGGACTGATGCTAAAGCTGAAACTCCAGTACTTTGGCCACCTCATGTGAAGAGTTGAGTCATTGGAGAAGACACTGATGCTGGGAGGGATTGGGGGCAGGAGGAGATGGGGACGACTGAGGATGAGATGGCTGGATGGCATCACTGACTCGTTGGGCGTGAGTCTGAGTGAACTCCAGGAGTTGGTGATGGACAGGGAGGCCTGGCATGCTGCGATTCATAGGGTCGCAAAGATTTGGACAAGACTGAGAGACAGAACTGAACTGATGCATCCATGGTACTCTCTCCATTCATCTCACCCTCTCCCTCTTCTCCCCGACCCTTGTCCATAAGTCTCTTCTCTATGTCTGCTTCTCTACTGCTGCTCTGCAAACATGTTCATCAGTACCATCCTTCTAGATTCCATATATATGTGTTAATATACAATATTTGTTTTTCTCTTTCTGACTTTACTCTGTATAATAGGCTCTAGATTATCCATGTCATTAAAATGGACTCTAAGTGTTCCTTCTTATGGCTGAGTAGTTTCCACTGTATATATATACCACAGCTTCTTTTCCATTCATCTGTTGTTGTACCTGTAGTTTCCTTCCATGTCCTAGCTGCTGTAAATAGTGCTGCAGTGAACATTGGGGTACTGTGTCTTTTTGAATTTTGGTTTCCTCAGGGTATACACCTAGAATTGGTATTGCTGGGTTATCAACCTAGACAGCATATTAAAAAGCAGAGACATTACTTTGCCAACAAAGGTCTGTCTGGTCAAGGCTTTTCCAGTAGTCATGTATGGATGTGAGAGTTGGACTATAAAGAAAGCTGAGAGCTGAAGAATTGATGCTTTTGAACTGTGGTGTTGCAGAAGACTCTTGAGAGTCCCTTGGACTGCAAGGAGATCCAACCAGTCCATCCTAAAGGAGATCAGTCCTGCATCTTCATTGGAAGGACTGATGTTGAAGCTGAAACTGCAATACTTTGGCCACCTGTTGTGAAGAACTGACTCTTGAAAATACCCTGATGCTGGGGAAGATTGAAGGCGAGAGGAGAAGGGGAAGACAGAGGATGAGATGGTTGGATGGCATTACCGACTCAATGGACATGAGTTTGAGTAAACTCCAGAAGTAGGTGATGGACAGGGAAGCCTGGTGTGCTACAGTCCATGGGGTCGCAAAGAGTTGGACATGACTGAGCAACTGAACTGAACAGAACTGGTGGTAGTTTTATTCCTAGTTTTTTAAAGTAATCTCTGTACTGTCTTCCATAGTGGCTACGTCAATTTACATTCCCACCAGCAGTGTAGGAGGATTCCCCTTTCTGCACACCCTCTCCAGCATTTGTTGTTTGTGGATATTTTGATTATGGCCAGTTTGTCTGGTGTGAGGTGATATCTCACTGTAGTTTTGATTTGCAGTTCTCTAATAATGAATGATGTTGAGTATCTCTTCATATGTTTATTACCCATCTACATGTCTTCTTTGGAGAAATGTCTGTTTATGTTTTTTCCACTTTTTGATTGGGTTGTTTTTCTGGTATTGAGTTGTGCGAGTATTGTTTGTAGCATTTTAACAGCATCATCTTTTAGGACTTTAAATAGCTCTACTGGAATTCCATCACCTCCACTAGCTTTGTACAGAAATGCTTTCTAAGGCCCATTTGACCTCACACTCCCGGATGTCTTGCCTATCCTTGCATGAAATGTTCCCTTTATCCCCAGTTTTCTTAAAGAGATCTCTAGTCTTACCCATTCTATTGTTGTCCTGTTTCTTAGCACTGTTCATTTAAGAAGGCCTTCTTATCTCTCCTTACTATTCTCTGGAACTCTGCATTCACTTTCCCTTTCTCCTTTGCCTTTTGCTTCTTTCCTCAGCTATTTGTAAGGCCTCCTCAGACAACTAATTTGCCTTCTTGCATTTCTTTCTCTTGGAGATGGTTTTGGTCACTATTTCCTGTACAATGTTATGAATCACTGTCCATAGTTCTTCGGGTACTCTGTCTACCAGATTTAATCTCTTGAATTTGTCACTTCCACTAAATAATTGTAAGGGATTTAGGTTGTACCTGAATGGCCTAGTGGTTTTCCCTACTTTATTTAATTTAAGCCCAAATTTTGCAATAAGGAGCTCAAAATCTGAGCCACAGTCAGTTCCAGGTCTTATTTTCAGTGACTGTACAGAGCTTCTCCATCTTTGACTACAAAGAACATAATCTGATTTTGATATTGACCACATGGAGATGTCCATGTATATTGACCATGTGGTGATGTCCATCCAACATCTCTTGCATTGGATATGGCGTTTCCTATGCCCAGTGTGTTCTCTTGATAAAGCTCTGTTAGCCTTCACCCTGCTTCATTTTGTACTCCAAGGCCAAACTTACCTATTACTCCAGGTATCTCTTGACTTCCTACTTTTGCATTCTAGTCCCCTGTGATAAAAATGACATTTCGTTGTTTTTAGTTCTAGGAAGTCTTGTAGGTCTTCACAAAACTGGTCAACTCCAGCTTCTTTGGCATCAGTGGTTGGCATACACTTGGATTCCTGTGATGCTGAATGGCTCAGTTTTGAGATTGTGCCCAGGTTCTGCACTCCAGACTCTTTTGTTGACTATGATGGCTACTCCATTTCTTCTAAGGGATTCTCGCCCATAGTAGTAGATATAATGGTCATCTGAATTAAATTCACCGATTTCCATCCATTTTAGTTCACTGATTCCTAAAATGTGGGTTCACTCTTGCCATCTCCTGCTTGACCGTGTCTAATTTACCTTGATTCATGGACCTGACATTCCAGCTTCTTATGCAATATTGTTCTTCATAGCATCAGACTTTACTTTCAGCACCACAGTCACAGCTAAGTGTTGCTCCCACTTTAGCCTAGCCACTTCATTCTTACTGGAGATGTTAATAATTGCCCTCCGTTCTTCCCCAGTAGCATATTGCACACTTTCTGATCTGGGGCCACTTATCTTCTGATGTCATGTCACATCTTTTTGCGTTTTCATTACTGTCCATGGAGTTCTTTAGGCAAGAATACTGGAGTGGGTTGCCATTTCTGTCCCCAGTGGACCATGTTTTGTCAGACCTCTTCACTATGACCCGTTCATCTTGGGTGGCCAGCATGGCATGGCTCATAGCTTCACTGAGTCACGCAAGAACAATAGGTATACTTCACATATAACCATAGGTTGACATTGAACACCATGGACTTGAACTATATGGGTCCATGCATATAAATATGTACTGTAGAGCTATGTGAACTGTGGTTAAATCTGCACATGCAAAACCACAGATAGGAGAGCCAACTGTAAAGTGACAGGTGGAGTTTTCACTGCCAGTGTTGGCACTCTTAACACACGCATTGTTCAAGGGTCAACTGTCATGTAGAACTGTATATTACATAAAGCACTTGTATATATGTATATATTAAATTATATAATTATATGTATAATTATAAATATATAAAATTTTATAAAATCTTATATATATGTATACAATTGTATAATTTTTTTATTTCAGTGGGACGGGCAGATTATTCTCTCCTTTGGTAGACTGGCATGCCACTGGCAATTGCCAAATAAGTACATACATGGAAGGAAGCATTAAAGACTATCTCGTATATGTTCCAAATTTTAAGTTTGGATTCATGCCAGAATATACTAGGTTGACAGTTGTTTCTCAAACATATGTATACTGCTGGATTCATAAATGCATTCAGATAGATCTGGAAGTAACACTGAGGTTCAGGTGAAAAGGAGTCAAGAATGATTGAACCACTGAAACCACCTATTTTAAAGACCTTGGATAGAAAAAGAAAAGGTAGACCAAGGAAAACTGAGGTGTGAGCTCGTCCATCCACTCTTTCCTTTTTTTCTTTCTTCCTTTTCTTTTCCGAGGAGTTTATAAGGAATGTTTTAGAGGCAAATTTTGTGTGCCATTTACTCCTGATAAACACACATTTATAGGGAGAATAACAGGGAAAGAAGTGATCAAATACGGGCTGGCTGTTTCACCTTTTATTGGCGAAAAAAAATCTGTTGGCTTAAATCACTTCTGAAGACTATAAAGCTTCCCTATTTGGTACCTTTATTTTCTTTGTGCAAATTTTACAAATTTTGCTTGGTTACCTAAATAAACTTCTGCCAGAAACCAAAAGAAGACCATTACTCTCATCTGCCAACAATGAAGCTAAGTCAGAAATTGAAAGTTCTTTCCTTGAGGCAACAACCAGGCCACTAAACCAGTCTGCTTTCCTGCGTAGCTCAGTTGGTAAAGCATCTGCTTGCAATGCGGGAGACCTGGGTTTAATTCCTGGGTCAGGAAGTTCCCCTGGAGAAGGAAATGGCAACCCACTCCAGTATTCTTGCTTGGAGAATCCAATGGACAGAGGAGCCTGGCAGTCTACAGTTCATGGGATCGCAAGAGTTGGACACAACTTAGCGCTTTTTCTTTTTTCCTATCTTATCCAATCTAAATAGAATGACTCAAGATACATGCTGAATATTAATGCCTCGAGTTCCTGATCTGACATCCCATCTTCAGGGCATCTTTGCACACAATCTGAACTAAACTCGAGTAAGTCAATAATAGCCTTGCTTGAAATTCAGCATTTCTCTCCAGAAAACAGATGGAAATTTTAGTGACCAAATCTTTCTCAGTTTTTCAGCCTCAGAAAGAAGTCATACACATGAAGCCAGTGCTTTAATGCTTTTAGTCTTGCTCCATCTACTCATTAATATCAGAATCTGCTAAAAGACTGTGCAAACCTACTAGGCACGGACCCTCTCACTATCGGGTTGGCATTCACTAAAATTTACAACAATGTCAAAGTAGGATTCTTGTGGTAGTATTTTATTTGTTCTGGCCAAGTTGTAATCTGCAATATTGAGGAAAATTCAGCACTCATCCAATGTGTCTGCAGGCTTTTGACTAGTTAACATGTTAATCGAGAAAAGGGTTATGCTGTCCAACTATTAGATAAGCTATTTGGAAAAGAAAAAATATTTGTCTATGAATTTGTGGATGAAATGTTTCCAAGAAGAAATTATAAATGGGCCCTATTTTAGTTCTCTCTTATTATGAATGACAGGTTTAACATTCCTAGAAACCCTAAGAATATAATGACTACATCTTTAAAAGCCTCTCGGGATTATTGTACATTAACGTATCAGAGTCAGTAAATTATTTATCTATAAATTAATCTTTCTAAACAGATTTCCACCCCCCTTCAATTTGAAAGCTAAACTTCTGAGTCTCTATTTCAGCAACTTTATATCTGAAGAGCCTACATCTGTAAAAACATTCCTAATGAAAACATGAAGACAACCCCCAGAGAAGCAAATAAAATGAGATTTAAGTATATAGCAGCCTTTCTACAGTTACATTCCTAACAATAGTGGATTCTAATTTGATGCCAAATAGAGGTTATATAACAAAATCAGTGACCACTCTAATTCTTTTGGTTTCAGTGAAAAATGTAGGTGCTTAAACAATTCTGTCGGTATTTCCACATTTACACCAGAATGGAGGAGTTGCATCCTTGTCTGCCAAGTCACAGAAGCAGAGCCCAGTGGATAGGAAGCAGCATAAAGACTATGCTCTAGGGCAGGTGACAAAAGAACTGCAGGCTGCAAAGTCTGGGCTCCCCGGCCTCTGTCCCAGTTGCCAAAACCCAAACATCAAAGATGGATTTTCAAGTTATATCATGTTAAAAATTATCCACCTAGACTTTATTCAGCACTTACTCCCACGCAAACCATTTTGTCAGTTAATAAGACAACCAACCAACCATCAGACTACTGCAAACAAAGATATTAAGCCCAATTTAAGAAACTAGTAATTCATTGTGAGGAGAAGGCAATGGCACCCCACTCCAGTACTCTTGCCTGGAAAATCCTATGAACGAAGGAGCCTGGTAGGCTGCAGTCCATGGGGTCGCTAAGAGTCGGATACGACTGAGCGACTTCCCTTTCACTTTTCACTTTCATGCATTGGAGAAGGAAATGGCAACCCACTCCAGTGTTCTTGCCTGGAGAATCCGAGATGGGGGAGCCTGGTGGGCTGCTGTCTATGGGGTCACACAGAGTTGGACACGACTGAAGTGACTTAGCAGCAGTAGCAGCAGTAATTCATTGTGAAAAATTATGACTCAAGTTTATGTCCATGGTCTGGACTATCTGCTAAATTACATAACCAGCATTGTTTTGATTTTGTCATTTTTCTTTCTTAAAAGGATAATAAGACCTTAATTTTATAATTCGTGAAGGCATTATAATTCCAAGTTTCAAGGATGCTCCAATTTTACCTTTAGAAGTTGGGATGAAAAAGTAGCCATTAATTTCCACAAATTTCATATTTTGCTAACAAAGATACTATAAATACATAATGAAGAATCTGATGCATTCCTTGGAATGAAGATAAGTGTTTTAACAATGGCTTGCCGGGAGACTCTTGCGCAAAAACCTTTTAGCATTTAAACACTGGGTAGACAGATTTGAAGCAAACATTTTTTAATTGTAGTAAATATATTAATATATAAAACAAAAATTTAAGTTTTAAGTATATAATCCAGTGGTATTACATAGCAATATATTCACAATGCCATGCAGTGATTTATACAATCATTATCCTAAGCAGAAACTCTGTACCTACTCAACATATAGCTCCCCCATTCCTGCACCCCATCCCTTAGGTAACCTCTGTTCTACCTTTTGTCTGTGTAGTTGAAGCATCCTTTTAAAAAGCCCAACAATCCAACAAACAAATCCCTGTTTCAGCAGGGGCTGGGCAATGAGGCCAGGAAAGCCTATTCTCCCTGTACCTCAGTCATCATTCATTTTTATGTCTATTTTGACTAGCAGACCATAAACTATTTGTTTCTTCATGTATTTCTTCATGAATGCAGCAACTCCTGAGTGGCTGCATGGGGCAGGCAACTGGCAGACAGACCTTACCTCTGTCTTCATGGACCTTATATTCTAATTAACCATACTTCTCCTTATTCACACTCTAGGAATCACGTGGGAAAGTGTGTGATTTTTCTTTTGAATTTTTTTAAATTTATTGGGATATACCCAATTAACAATGTTGTGATAGCTTCAGATGAACAGCAAAGGGACTCAGCCATACATACTCGTGTATCCATTCTCCCCCAAACACCCCTCCCATCCAGGCTGACATGTAACACTGAGCAGAGTTCCACGTACTGTACAGGAGGTCCATTTTAAATACAGCAGTGTACACATGACCATCCCAAACTCCCTAACTACCCCTTTCCCCCAGCAACCATAAGTTCACTTTGTGAGTTTCTGTTTTGTAAGTAAGTTCATCTGTGTCATTTATTTTTAGATTCCACGTATGTGGGGTGTCATATGGTATTTCTCCTTCTCTGTCTGACTTCACTCAATACTCTCTAGGTCCATCCATGTGCTCCCGACGGCATTTCATTCTTTCTAATGGCGGAGAAATACTCTATTGTGTATATGTGCCCGTGTACTCCATATGCCCAGGAGTGGGATTGAAGGGTCATATGGTAGCTCTGCCTTCAGTTTTTAAGGAACCTCCATGCTGTTCTCCATAGTGGCTGTGCTAATTTGGAAAGTGTGCGATTTGGATAGGATATCAGTGGCATTTCACATGCCTTGTATCAGTAATGCATTTCCAGCACCACAGGACTACTCAGAGGTGTCACAGCAGAACATTATCTACCTTTCACTGTTTCTGGTGACTGCTTTACTAAGGAATGGATAATAACACAGCTGAGCTATATTAACTGATTGATAAATGTTATACCCTTCTTTGGGCCTTCTGTATCTCTATTACTTAACATATATATATAAGTACATTGAGCAGAGCAACTCTATACCTTCGCTGCTATATATATATATATATATATAGCATTTTATCAGATGTTAAATGATGAGATGCAGAAGGCCCAAATAAAATTATTATATATATATATATATATATATGTAAGTATATATAACATTACTGAGTCAATGGACAAGAGTTTGAGCAAATTCTGGGAGACAGTAAAGGACAGGGAAGCCTGGCATTGCTGTAATTCATGGGGTCACAGAGTTGGACATGCCTTAGTGACTGAACAACAACAAAAATGCTATATACCATAGCAATTGGGCACACGAAAAATATTTCAGGGTTCCAATTTTAGTATCAAATTTAGAATTTCATTTAAATGAAACATCCCGAATAGGCAAATCCAGAGACAGAAAGTAGATTAGTGGCTGCCAAGGGCTGGGGGGAGATGTAAAAGGGTAATGATTACTAATGAGTACGCTGCTTCTTTGGGGGAAGATGTTAGGATAGTAATGATGACTGTGCAACCAGGTGAATATACTAAAAACCACTGAAGTGCATCAAAATGGTGAATCCTATGGTATGTGAATTCTATCAATAAAAACGTCAGGTTAGCTATTCAGTCAAGCCAGACACAAGGGTAGTGAGAGGCCAAATTTTAAAAGTCCATACATAGCTACCAGAGGAAAGGAATCTTTTTTATAGGCTGCAAGAACCAGGTCAGGTGGTCCATTCTGAGGTGGCTGAGGACAAGCAGTATGTACTGAGGTGATCTGAGGATTCCGGCTGGGAAGTAACTGGACAGGTAGGTGGATGAGAAAGTCATCTGGTCAGACTCACCTGCTGTACTCCTAAGCTGTTCATGCAGTGCCTTTACACATCCTTAAATCCTACCCAAAACTCCACTGCTGCTGAAAGCAACAGGATCCCAGGTCTATACAGAAATCACTGGGTTATACCTGTAAAGGAACTCTTCCAACTTACACAGACACGGCACCACACGTACCCGGAAGATGTGATTCACCTCCCCTGCAGTACGTGCTGGCCTTAGGCATGGATACTAGGCTTTCTTCATGAAAAGGAATCACACACATTTTAAAGGTAAATTTTGTTTCATATGAAAGCATCTGATGAAAGGTCTGCTATTGCGTATAGTACTGAGGAAACTTCTCATCCACTCACCTACTCCTTGTCTCATTCATTTATCTGTCTACTGTGGTCATACTCAAACCCCAGGCACCGATGACAATCCAGTAGAGCAGTCAGTGTAAACACATTAAATGTCGCTGCCCAATGAAATGTCTGGTGCTGAAGGACCACAAAAAGGTGTTAAAGTTTCAGACTCTCCCAATCAATTTTAGAACATAGCAAGGTATCTGCAATGTAAACATTTAAATACCAAAAATACAAAGTTAGTTACCTGAAACAGGACGTGACAAGCACTAGCCCAATTTATTTAACAAAAAAGTAATCGACTGCTCAGAAACTCAAAGATGTATACAATTATGATTTTTATTCGATAAAATACATAGCCAAAAGATTAGAGAAGGCGAACCGCACACGCATTTTGGAAGTGTCCCTTTTGTCTCTTTAATCTGAGGCCCCCTCTAGTGTCTGAAAGCACCACGCGCAGCACACAAGGCAGCTGAAGGCACAGCCGCAGTGTCTTACCGAGACCTTCCCAAACCAAAAGAGCACCTTTCATGTGGCGCAAAGATCACTGAGAGAGCACGTTTAGCCATGATTAATGCTTCACATTCTTTCTATAAGTCTCATATTCATTACTCTCTCATTCAGTAATTTCTGTATTTACTGTTGGGTTGTTTTGGGATTAGCACTTGGTAATAAGGGAAAAAAAGAAAATATAAAGCATGGAGGGACTTAATAATTTCCCAAACAAGAAATACATCTCCTTGAAAACAACAGAAAATAGCCTATTCTGCTTCTGTGGAAGTTATCAGTAAATAGTATATACTTCCTAAAGTATATACTTAAATTTATTATATTTGCGAGTAAGAAATTTTTAACTACGTCTATTGTAAAGCTGACCTAATCTGTGAATTTGCTAATTAAACCTTTTCAGTACCTGGTAAAAGGAAGTGGAAAGTGTTGCTCTGAGGGCAAATGTTTGCTCTGAACAATTTTACATAAGGAATCCTTAAAAATTTATATTGACATGGCACTACACCAATACGATGACTTAGTCTCATGTACTTTTGTAAAAGATTGATTAAAACTAGGGAAAATCAAAAATAGGTTTCCACTATACTTTCTTAGCTGAAGCGTTTATGCGTCTGCTTTCATGCTTTATTACAGAGGGTTTATGTTAACAACTAGTATTACTATTACTGAACAATGAAATCTCTTTCCAACAAAAGAAAAAAATGCAATCTTGAGCAGGAGACTGACAGAGAAGACTTATTAAGCTATTACTTCATATTCTTAAAAGCTTGAAAATTTAACAGCTATTGAAACACTTTTAATCTGTACTAACTTTATTTTAAATAAATGACTAATTTGTCACTCAATAGATCACAAATGTTAAAAAAAGGTAATCTAAAATGAATTAAATAAAACTAGTTGGATTTTAAGTGGTATCAACTTTTAAGATATCTCCTCAAATGAACAGCATTTTTAAAGTGCAACATACATTCTTTTGGCTCAACATAAAAAATTATGTAACTGGAAATTAGTATAGTCATTTCTCTGAGAACAAATTTAGAGAAAAGCTGTTTTGAAAGTTAGCCATGAAATGATAAACACTGACATCTTTAAAAAAATGAGTATATAAAATACAATTATACATAAACCAGGGTGGGAGAGGTAGCACACGGCAAATAAAACCAAATAAATACTATACAATAACGTACAAAATTCTGCTTATAAAAAATTGAAAATTGCATTTTAAAACAGCCATTTCCCTTCTTTTGAGGGTTTTACAATTAAAATTTAGACCCAGAGTCTCAGGCAAAGTTTTTCAAAATGTTACTAGTTACTGGCATTGTTTTTTGCCAAAACCTCTCTGATCTGTCGGTCGAGTTCACTTATTATTCGATCCTCGTGATTATACACACCCGTCCTCATCAAAGTATCCCTTTCTTCTATTAGGCGAGTCAAATAATCATCCAAACCTTCTTCCAATGCACTGCCATGGGGGCCATCCATTTTTCCACTCGCAATCTCTCTGGAATCTGGGTACTGTTTTTGTTCTTGTTGCCTTAACCTGAGAAGTCAAGAACACAGGCCACTCGAGCAGGCTGCACACACTGTTCTGGTTTTTAGTTAACACCGCCACTTAACAACAGAATGACTCAATGGTAAAATACATTTTCAGTAATATTTTCAGGAAGAAAACAAAAACCTACTTGGCTAGCTAGAGTTAGCACACTTATAAAAGACAGTTTTAAAAACCAATTCTTGCATAAAATACATGAAAACTGTAGAAATTTTGGGAATATGCAGGAAAAAAATCATCATCTTAACCAGAGGTAACCAATCTAAGTAATTTTCTATATCTCTTCTCAATTAAAAAATGCATGCATTTTAAAGTTTTCTAAAAAGCAACTGAATATATGTAATTCTGTACAATTATCAATATATTTTCACTATTATTAATATAAAGAGTATTTTCCTATATTATTATTATTGATATTTAGGTTGTAATTAAGCCCTTGTTATTGTTTCTTGAACATAATTTTCTTCTAACTTTATCCCACAAATACTCATACCAAAAGGTGCTAGGTTTGGGGGATACTGTGTCAAATCAAGAAAAGTTTCTGTTATTATGGAGCTTATATAAATATTATTTGTAGAAAGTGGTATTCTTTAGATGTGAATGCTCGAATCTAGGGTGTGCACCTTTTAAGAGTTTGGATAGCTTCAAGTTATGTTTATGAAGATCTTATCTAAAAGATGAAGAAAGGGGAGCAGGTGCCAGCCTGGGATCTGGGTATTTCCAATGGGATATTATCAATCACATTACCTTGAAAATGGGGAGTATACCTGACATTACTATCACTTAGTATACTAAGTTAGTTTGGACATGGAGTAGGTTTTAATTTGATTTGGGATCTACAACTAAGATACAACTTCATACTTCTCTAAGTAACTAGCTACAAAAATATTTTAATTTGCAACTACTCCTGACTTTTGTCTTTATAAAGAAGATAAAAAACAGCTGAATCTAAGTCCCTGCTTCTAGATAGCCTTCACAGTAAGCAAGCCAATGAGAACCAGTTCTGAAATTACGTATGGTGTGGGGGAGAGGAAGAGCCAGGAAGAGTTCTGCAGGACGCCAGAAAGGGTGCAGGATCAGTGGTAGCGCACAGTTTTTTTTGTTCATATGACTCTTTGAAACCTGAACTGACTCCTAAGATCCCTCACAAAAGAATAAGTAACTGAGGTGTACAGTCCAAACAGGACACCAAATACCTCCATCTGTTCTAAGAAAGAAAATAAAAAATAGGGCCCTGTGCTTTGGGTTTGGGACTCGGGAGGAAATCAAGTGCTTAACGGGACACTGATAAAATGGAGCAATACATGGGGATGATTAATAATAAGATTTAATTTCGTATGACCTACACATATGACAGGAACATGGCTATCTTCATTTAAATCACCAAAACAGTACTGAGCAAAGAGTAGCGGCTTAATATGTATTTGCTAAACTGCTATATACAGTAGCAAAATTTTGGAAGCAAGGGGCATCTTAAAATTAATTCGTAACATCTTCCAGATCTGTGACACGGTTGACACCAAATAAGTATTTGCTGAATTAAGAGACTAACAGAGTGAACTGAGCCCTGTAGCATGCACTAAAGACCTTGACCTTTTTCCAACTGATATTTATACATTAATATTTATTCTAAATGCATTTGTGTAATTCAGCTCCAAACCCACCAGATACAGTGACTGAGTTTCCCCAGTTTGTGTAGGGATATATCACGGGGTAGTCTGTCAATGTATGTCCTATGTCCTGAATTGTGTCTTCCCCACATTCATATGTTGAATGAATATGAGGCAACCCCCAGTGCGATGGTGTGTGGTGATGGAGCCTTTGAAAGAGAATTAGGCTTAGATGACATCATGAGCCAGGGGCCATCATGATGCAATTTGTGCACTTCCTACAGGAGACATGGGAGAGCTTGTGAGGACAAGTGGTCAGGCAGCTGTCTAAAAGCTAGGAAGACAGTCCTCACCAGAAACTGTTGGTGCTTTGATCTGGAATTTTTAGCCTCCTAAATTTCTGTTGTTTAAGCCAATCTATGGTATTTTGTTATGCCAGCCGAGCTAAGACAGTATGCTTCGCTGTAACAAAATACTAGTCTCCTGATAAACTTTAAAAGTCTTCCCCTACATTCTCCTCCAAAGAGACACTAATTTGTTCTAATATTGCTTCCTAACGATTACTTTTCTAACACGAAATACTTAAAATAGTAACTAGGAGTACCATACCGTGACGCTAGAGAGAAGCCCAGTGTTGCACAGTCGTTACAAATACCACCTCTGGCATCAGATCTAAACTCTGGCCCCCTGACGTACTAGCTGTGTGACCTCGGAAAGTGAAGTCAAGTCGCTCAGTCATGTCCGACTCTTTGCGACCCCGTGGACTGTAGCCTACAAGGCTCCTCAATCCACGGAATTCTCCAGGCAAGAATACTGGAGTGGGTTGCCATTTCCTTCTCCAGGGGATCTTCCCGACCCAGGGATTGAACCTGGGTCTCCCGCATTACAGGCAGACGCTTTACTACCTTGGAAGGGGTAATTAAATCTCTTTAAAACTCAGTTTCCTCATCTCCAAATGGGATTAATTATATCTTCCTCAAAAAGTTGCTTTGCAGAGTTAAAAAAAAAAAAAAACAACAGTGGAGATAGGCATATGAGATATTTAAAATAGCTGCTGATACACAATAAGGGCAATAATTAAGAGCTAATCTATTATTTATATATATACTATAACAATATTGAAATTTGTTATACTTTATATAATTAAATTTATTATCATTAATTACCTTGAAATAGTTGCAATAAATCTGAAATAGTCACACAGGAATAAAATTTAAAGTACTAACGCTATGGAAACAAAAAAGCTAAACAGAGCTACATTCATGGCAAAAAAAAATGTGAGAGTAATGGTCTTTGGCAAAGATTTTCTATTCTATAACTTAGCTACACTTTAGAAATGATGTCCCTTATTCTTAGACTTGATGTTGTACTCTCCCTGGACCAATGAATAAATAAAAAGTTGTACTATTTGAACTTGAGTTGTACTACTTGAACTTGAGTTCCATATTACTATGGAAAAGAAAGTAATTTTTTAATCATTATACCTGTTCAGTTCATTTCTTATATCCAACAATTCTTGTCTCTCGGTTTTTACTGTATCTTTTTCCTCGGCGGCCAGGTAACGTAGTCTCATCTGTTCCAATTCTTCCTGCTGTTTTTTAAGACGAGCCATTTGACTTTCTTGCTCTCGCTTGAAAGAAACAAGCCAGATCTCTAATGTTAGGAATACATATACTTACATGACTTTGATTTGTGATTATAACCTTCCTTGACTGTACCCATGATATAGCCATACACTGCAGGTTCTGGAGACACATATTATCTAGAAATGTCCATGTTCTCTTTACAAACTTTTCCATGACTTCCCTTCCTGTTATAAGCCATAACCACTCATGTTCCATAACCACTCATGTTCCAATCAGTGACTGAGGTTAGCTGAATATAAGATAACAGAAGTTAAGGGCAAGAAAGAGTCTGCTGTCAACACAGTAAGTTGCCACAAGAGCAATGGTAAGAGTAGCATCTAAGAAATGGTTAATTATATAAAATTATATAAGAAATTACAATTATAAAGGAATGATAAAGTATACAAAGTAATTATATAAAATACAAATTATACAGAGTTACCAAGAAAAATTCAATAACTGCCCCTGTACTAGTAATTAATTTCACTCCTATCTCAAGAAATAATATGCCTTTCCACTCTTCAGACTCACAAAAAATCTATGCACATAAAATTTCTTTTATATAAATGTGTAACATTCCACAGAATGGATATTCCATGATTTAGTCAACCACTGTCTCAGTAACAGACATTTTCAAATGCTGCAGTAAGACATCCTGTCATCTAACATAGTCATCTCATGAACCTTTCTACATTGTTACTATGAACAGGCACTGACTTTCTGCATTTCTGATAAGAGCATTTGATTTCACTTTTTAAGTGACAGTCAATGTCCCCTTTGTTTAATAAATTCAGTTGTGCTACTTACAAGCTTTATGTGTAAGTTCATGAGATTGACCAATTAATATTATAATAACATGCTTGTCAGATTTTAGAATGAAGATAATGGTGGTCTCATTGTTTCTAAGTGAGAATTATTTTCTATTCCTAGTTTCTGAAACAGTTTGTGCAGTGTAATAGGAACAGCACTGAATCTGTAGCTTGCTTTGGGCAGTATAGTTATTTTCACAATATGTTTCTTCCAATCCAAGAACATGGTACATCTTTCCATCTGTTTGTGTCATCTTTGATTTCTTTCATTCTTTTACACTGATGAAAAGTACTCATAATTTTCAGAGTATAGGTCTTTTGCCTCCTTAAGTAGGTTTATTTCTAGGTATTTTATTCTTTCTGATGCAATGATAAATGGGACTGTTTCCTTAATTTCTTTTTCTTATCTTTCATTGTTAGTGTATAGGAATGCAACAGATTTATGTGTATTAATTTTTTAGCCTGCAACTTTACCAAATTCATTGATGAGTTCTAGCTGTTTGACTATTTTAATTTAAAAAAGAACCTCAGTAGAGTTCCCCAGTGGAAAGATGGCTATTTATATACTAGGAAGTGGATCCTCTCCAGACAGAGAACCTGTGTGTACACTTTGATCTCAGACTTCAGCCTCCAGAAATGTGAGCAACAACTTTCTGTTGTTTGCAAGCCATCCAGTCTGTGCTGTTTTGTTACAGCAGCCCAAGCAGACCAGCGGTTACACAAGAGGTAACCAGCTCCATGTTCAGATCCTGGGTGCCACATGCTCTGTGCTGCCTTTTCTATCCTTTCTTCTCTTCCAGTTTGGATACTTTTTATTGGTTTACCTTCAGCTCACATATCCTTGGTTCTGCTATTAATTCATCTACTGAATTTACAATTCCGCTGTAAAACTTTTCCGTTCCAGGATGTCTACATGACTGAAAAGGTTCCACTTCTCTAATACACTTCTCTATCATATCACTTATTTTCTGGTAGTTATTTCTAACTTTCTGTCTGGTGATTGCAAAATCTGTTGATTTCTACTGAGCAAAAAACAAAAAGACATTCTACATGCAAGTCTAATAAACAAAAGATGTGCAAAGTCAATAATCAGGGAAATAAATAAGTAAACCATAGAGTGAGACCACTTCACACCCATGAAACTAGAAAAAATTTATACATCTGATAACAGCCAAGTGTTCGACATGGTGTGAAGAATAACAATTATACACCCCTCTTGGGAACTGCAGGTTTGTACAACCTCTTCAGAAAGTAATTTGGCAACATTTAGTGAAGCAGAAATGAGCAAACTCTACTACCCAGAAGTTCTACTTTTAGACAGAAACAGAAATGCTCACATGTAAAAAATTTTTCAGTGTTGTCTTACTATATGTTTAAGTTGTGTGACCCAGTAAAAATAAAATCAGGCTACTACATCAAAATAGTTAAATCACAGAAAACCACTTTGAATCACACTAGGCAGTCACAGAATGATTCAGAGTATTTCCATGTATATAAAGTTTAAAGACATGCAAAAGTAAATAGTATTATTTACCGATATTTTTAGTATCTTTATAATCTTATTTAAAAAATAGCAAAGGAATAATAAATACCAAAGTCAGCAAAGCAGTTACCTGTGAAGAGGATGCAGGTGGGAAAAGGCACACAGCACTGATAATGCTGCTTCTTAAACTAGAAGGTGGGGGTTGAGGAGCGTAAGAATCTTCTTTGATTCCCTTTTTGGAACATATTACGTGTTTCATTTCAAAAGTAATTATTAAGAAAATAAAGGAAAAGAAATCCAGACAACACAGTGGATTGTTATATCTGGCTGAAGGTTACTAGTGACCTTATCTGAATAAGGTTACTAGTGACTTTCATCTTGTATGTTATGCTGCAAAAAATTTGGACTTTTTTTTTTTTCTTTTACAGTGAGCAGATACAATTGCAAACGGGGGGAGGGGGTCAATGATTTAATTTTAGGTTACTCTGTAAAACTGTAACATTATGAAACTTGAAACACTTTAATTCTAAACCACAGGGAACGCCTTTACATGCCCTGAAGTTTTAATCCAGTGTGCAGCACTAGCAATAGCCACACATGCACACACAAGCTCGAGGGCCGAGGAGAGCTCCTCTGCCGCCAGGTGCTGTGGGTGAAAGGCTCCTCAATCAAGTGAGTATAAGCTTTATTTTGCCTTGGCTGCCTATAAATCCAGAGAGGAGATGTAAACACACATACACTAGACTAAACAGCGGCTAAAACGTGGCCACTACTTACTCTCCCACTCACACAGACCATGTAAGTCTGTGGGAAAAAACTTACAACTGAACTAAGGAACTCAAGTCAAGTTTTCTGAAAATAACCCAGAGCTGACAAGTCAGTAGGAGGGCCTGGATGGTTTCAAGACACAGTTTTTAACCAAGACTTGGACCTCCAACTGTTTTCTTAAACAAAGATTTACATCCCATCCTTGGCTAAATTACTTATAAATTAATCAAATTAATTACTCTGAGTGGATAAGCAGGAGGCTGGACAAGATAGTGCTGATGTCAGCCAATGAAGTCTGTGTTGTTTTAACTAAATATATCAGCTCAGTTTTAAACAGATCTACTGTGCACAAATATGGTAAGGGGCCCACGTCCTACCCAAATCTTGGTTCTGTTTCCTGTCCTGCGAACAAACATACCTAGTTTAAATGTATCAGACATGATGAAAATGTTAAATTGCCCAGAACAACAAATTCATATCTCTTAACGATGATTCATTTCTTTTTAAAAAGTAGTGGCTATTATTCTTCCTCCATAACTATATTCTAATGTGTCAAGAAATGTTTTTAAGTAAATATGGCACTTAGGACACAGTAAAGTAACAATCTTAGAATTGAGGG
This sequence comes from Capra hircus, assembly GCF_001704415.2. Lineage (NCBI taxonomy): Eukaryota > Metazoa > Chordata > Mammalia > Artiodactyla > Bovidae > Capra > Capra hircus. The sequence continues at coordinate 80,228,910 of NC_030814.1, forward strand.
AGAGGAAAGAAACTAAATTACCCCTTAAGTGTCTGACAACTAGAACTCTTCAAAGTCAGTGTTATACATCATACCAAAGATAGCAAATCCAGAATGTATGGGTATCATTTCCTTGTCTAAGTTAGGACCCATTTTATGTTACACTTATTTATATTTTACAGCTGTTGCCTACCCAGTTTACCCAAGAACAAAAAAGTTTACAAGATGAAAAAACACAGGCTTTTATACTTATGAATCAGAAGAAAAGTTTTTTTTTCTAAATAACTGGAAGATTATGATTTTTTAAATTCACCAATTGACTATACGAGGTCACCTTTGAGTAATGGAAATCTCTGTTTAAACATTCTTTTGGCAATAGGCACCAAGCATTAGGTCTTATTTCCAAGCTTTACCAGCTGGGTTTTGTCATTAACATTTATTAACAATCTAAGATACGGCTTTCGCCGTCTAATCCGCACTACACAAATGTTTTGTACTGCCCTCCAGAGGATTTTGCTGTGACAAATTACTGGCAGAGATTATAGCCCCGTGGCTATTCACCAGAGGCAATGTAAAATTAACATGGTACTAATCCAATTTAAACAAGAAGTTGCACAAACAATCCTCTGAACAAAAGCAGATAGAGGATTCCAATTTTATATTCAAACACAATGTGTTTTTAATAAAGTTTTAGGGAAAAAAACTGAAGTAATTTTCACACATATAAATTGTGCCTATTTGATGAAGTAATTAATTTTAATCTTCCAAGAACAGTTGGTGGCAGAGCACAAGTCCCTATGGCAATCCCAAGGTCTATTACATTTTGAAAGTGCTGCATCTCTCAAACGTGGCCTGTAGAACATCAGCAATTCCTAGTGACCCCGAAATTCGTTTACAGTGTTGTTTCTAAAGCAGAAAGTCTGCGGGATAAGGAATAGAAGTGGTCTGCAATGACGCTTACTGCACTCGAAGAATTTGAGACTCTTTTTTTTCATGAAGCAGACATCTGAATCAGTAATTTAACACTGTTTTCTCTTTAATTCACTTATAGAAACTTAAAAGACGCATCTGAACTTTTGTGATGTCTTCTGTTATTAGGTACCAATAGCTAAAATTACTATGCTAATGGTTTTTAGGCAAGAGGGTAGAAAAAACATACGAAAAAAGGGTAAATAGAAAACAAGGAATTAAAGGACAAACCCAGAAGATAGCAAAAGTATATGAAAATGTATATGTTAGAAGGAGAGGGGGTGCTTGGGTGGGAGCATTTTTAATTGAACCTTTTTTTAGAGTCAGTTTCAGTTCATGTTTATATTCTAAACCTTATTTTTTACATTTTAAAAACTACCTCAAACAATGTGAAAATAATATCATCCATCAATATACACATATGAACATAACTTAAAAATCAATTTACTTACTCACTGTTCTTGCATGGGTATTTCTTAGCAAGAAACGTGACAATTATAATGAAATTATGCTCTGATAATTAATTCCTAATTTCTCCAGAAGGAACACCCTAATCAACAGCTAACAGGTTTCCATCTTTTCATTACTGATTTTGGTAATGCCTTATAAGTATTTTCCACTGCATTAGTCTCTTATCCTTCATAAGTTGCATAAACTTCTTCAGGGGTAGGCGCTGTGCTGTCTTCCACTTCTTTCCTACCTGCTCTTTATCTGCTATTTTTTATTTTTACCAATTTCTAACTATTTTTAAAATGATGAGCTCTAGTAGTTTTCTGGTAGCACCCTTAGGATTTTCCGTGTGTCATATCATGTCAACTGCACAGTGACAGTTTCACTTCTTTTCCAATTTGGATTTCTTTTTCTAATACTGATATTAGAAACATTGGTTTTGAACCATTTCTCCTTTAGCTTTGAATGACAAAATGAATGACACGGTCCTCTTGTTTGTCTAATACTTATTTTCTATTAGTTTCGCTAACTTCATTTGCATTTCTTACAACCCCGCCGTATTCTCGTTAAGTATCAGCCCTCCCAGCCGAACTTTCCTGTGGAAGAGAACTGCTATCTCTTCCAGAACTGAGCATCCTCCACTGTTCAAGGCACACAGTAGGCTCCTGATAAGTACGTGCTAATGAAAGAATGAACAAATAAAACAACTCTAGATGTTTCTCCAGACTTAACGCACTCCCACCTCTTTGCACCTGCTGACTGACACACACTGCGTATCTGCACAAATAGCCCTTACGTAGGTTTTTCTCCCTTCTGTCCATTTCTACTGAATATCTACCTTACGACTACCATCCAAAGTACTATTCTTACTCAAACTATATCGAACCCCACTTCCCTACAGCTATTATATATCCGCTCAGTCGTGTCTGACTCTTTGCAACCCCATGAATCACAGCACGCCAGGCTTCCCTGTCCATCACCAACTCCCGGAGTTCACTCAGACTCACGTCCATCGAAGTCAGTGATGCCATCCAGCTATTATATATAGCAACATCTTATTTTCTAGACTTAAAAATTTTCAAATTTTTGTTGCTGCCATTATCTTTCAGCTAGTCAGTCACAAATCTTTCTAATATTTGTTCTGTTCATCAATATACAGAGCTACCATCTCACTAGGTCCCCACCCACTGAAACCAAGAACACTACACTATTGTGTAGCGACACAGGAGCGTTATGGCTCATGTTCTTTTAACAAGTAACAATTTACTGAGCACATACAAAGTAAAGTACCAAACGCTACTAATGCTTTACAGACCACTCGGTAATTCTCAGACAACCTGGAGGAAAGATTTTTCGTTGTACAAATAAGGGGACTAATCAGAGAAATCAAATTGCCCAAGTCGCAGAGTTATCAACAGCCACGATTCAGTTTGGCTCTCTTGACACCATGCCACGTTCTAAACTACTATGTATGCTGCCTCTGATAGAAGTTGTATTCTGTTATTTTTAATAGCCACTCTCATCACATTATTTCCTTACTCCCAGGTCCACGGGGATTCTTCCCTGTGGAACTAAAGGGAACTTCAATGTCTTGGCACCATGACTTTATCTTAGCTTCTTCTCTTTCAAAGTCACTTTAATTTCTCATTTCCAGAGCTGGTCTATCTAACAGTTAATGATGGCATTTTCCTTGCTTATCATAAGCCAAATCATTACTTCTTCTGCTTCAGTACTCAGGCAGAGATCCCTAATGTCTTCCACGGCTCACTCTGAAATACTTTCCTTATGTGGGTTCTATGGAATTAAGCCATAACACTCACTGGAAAGAGGAAAGAGCGTGAGTGAGTTATATGATTCTATCCTCACTCTTACCACTTAGTATCTGTGTGATCATGTGCAACTTAACTTCTCTGAATGTAAACAGCACCTGCTATACAAGGGGGGTCTTGTTGTTTAGTCACTAAGTTGTGTCCGACTCTTGTGACCCCATGGACTGCAGACTGCCAGGCTCCTCTTATTTGTGGGATTTCCCACTGGAGTGGGTTGCTATTTCCTTCTCCTGGTGATCTTCCTGATCCAGGGATTGAACCCACATCTCCTGCATTGGCAGGCAGGATTCTTTACCACTGAGCAACCAAGGAAGGCCATATTGGATCTTGTTTAGGATGAAATGAAAAGATATGAAGGGCTTAGCACAATACCTGAGACTTATCAGCTTTCCTTCCTCCTCCTTAAACATAAGCATTCTAAGTGCTATCTACAATGTCTTCAGTTATCATCTCAGCAAAGGATTCCTTCATCTGTCCTTAATCTCAAACATCTTCCAGGTATCAGTCCATATTTCTGATTACTGAATTTCTTTCTGTAAAAATTAAAATGTTCAAATCTGCATGTCCTATCTCCTTCCCATGCCTCAATCAGCTGCTTGTCTTAATAACCGTAATTCCACTATTGGAAAACTCTTTCTGGACACTGAGCCTTGAACACTTGACATCATCTTTGACTTTTCACTCTGCATCCGATTAGGTATAGCGTCCTGTACAGAATCTACCAAAATCACATCTTTTAAAATAACCTCTTTGTCACGTTCTCACTGCTACCACTTAAGTTCTAGTCCTTATTTCCTGAAATGACCTCTAAAATGGGACCTCCTCTGTTCTCCATGGAGTCTATGCTTTCTGACTTTTTGCCTCTTTACCATAATCATTCTATTCATTGTATTTACAACACTTCTCCCCCCGCCCAACAACTTCTCTAAACCACAAGCAGTTCTCCAGAGGTCCATCTCAAATACCTCATCTTCTACGACGCCTTTTCTAAGTTCTATTCAATAAACACACTTCCCCTCTTGAGCACTCTGTGCGGTTCTTTCCAGAGCTCTTACTATTAAGCAGTAAATGTCATGGTTTTCTTCCCTATTACTAAATGGCACGCTCCCTGAGACAAAGACCTATGTTTAACTTTTATCTATAAATTTAGGGCAGTGCCTTGAACACAGAAGGCCCTGGTACTATATATGACTATCCTTAGTCTTGTGAGCATTTATAAAACATATTCACTGTAATATTATTTTATGCTTATAATCTCAATTCATCTACAAGCTATGTTAAGGCAAACTGTGCTATTCTCATGCAGTCTAGTAAATACTCTTCTATGACACTGGTATGCATTCAGAACAATACCATAAAGATGTTTAATAACATTTGATGGTTTGGGAGACATGTTAAAGAAAAAAGAAAACAAATCTAAGAGACCCTATGTACCAAATTTCATTCAGAATTTAAATGGACACATTTAACAAAAGCAAAGCTTAGAATAAACTAACCATTAGTTTCAAAATGAAAATCTTGTTCATATTTTATTTGATCTTAATAATTTGAAGAAATTATACCCCAAATTAAAATTTTTTCATAAAGCTAACAGCATTTGTCACCCAGTGCCAGGAAGGGGAAAAAAAAGTAACAAAGAATCCAGGAAAGTACTATCACTTTTAAATTCTTATAAAATTATGCAGAACTACCCTGTGATTGGAGAAGGCAATGGCACCCCACTCCAGTACTCTTGCCTGGAAAATCCCATGGACAGAGGAGCTTGGTAGGCTGCAGTCCATGGGGTCACAGAGAGTCGGACACAACTGAGCGACTTCATTTTCACTTTTCACTTTCATGCACTGGAGAAGGAAATGGCAACCCACTCCAGTGTTCTTGCCTGGAGAATCCTAGGGACGGGGGAGCCTGGTGGGCTGCCATCTCTGGGGTCGCACAGAGTCGGACACGACTGAAGCGACTTAGCAGCAGCAGCAACCCTGTGATTCCTTTTCTTGATGAAGAAATTACTATGTCTTCCTAGGAAGTAACATTTAAAAATATGTTCTTAAAGTTCTCCCTCCAAAAGGTACTCCTAATAGAAAGAAATTAATACTAGGGAAAAAAGGATGATAGTTTTATAAGTAGAAATTATTCCCAGTTTTCTGTGGGCTAGAGGATAGTTGCAATTAAGGAGAGAAAAAAAAAAGACCTAGAAGTTTCAGTTTTTAATTAAGGAAAGGAAGATCTTATATATAATACATTAAAAAAAAAAAGGCCCTAATCTCAAATATAGAACTGGAGACTCAAATATGGACATCTGAACATAACATATTGCCACATATGCAAACTTGTAAAGAATCAAGGGAAAATGACATAAAAATAATAATCCATCATCAGCTATAAACTACATACCTGTTTAAGTCTGGCAAGTTCTTTCAAAGCTCGTCCCCACTGCTGCTTGTAATGCAGTTTAGACTTGGTTGCAGATTCCAACTTTCTTTCAAGTTCAACCTAACAGTGATTAAAATCATATCAAGTGAAACACTATACCACTGTGTACAATCACTGAAAGATAATATATACAAGGAGTCTGGCTTAAGAAAAGAGTTTATATAGCGTAACATACGACATCATCTAAAACTGTTATATAATTTACTATAAATATTATGGCACGTGAACATTTTCTTGTTTAAAATATAGTCGTATTTTTACTGCCTAACAGCCTATACTAAAAGGAACTGAATCAGTCTTAACTTCCAGACAGTTACTATAAATGTATTTAAAACATATAACAAAGATCATAGAGTAAAGAAACACATTTTTTTTTTTGGTTGTTTTTTACAAAAAGCAGTTGTTAGCATTCCAATTTAGCTGACACTCTCGACCTTGAAACCAGATTACTCCTTTTGGAGACCTATCATTATGTGGAATTTTGTCTTACAGTGAAGAGCTTGTAGAGATACTTTTATAACTCATTTTGGCAAAAATCACAGAATTCTGAGAACAGTGAACTGTTTTATCAGAAAGCAGTTTAGTAAGAGTACAAAGTCAAAAATATTTTAAGAATGTTAAACCCAAGTAAGAAAAACAATGCTCCTAAAAACACTCATCTAACTTTTATTTTCTATTTTTCCTCAAACACATGAAGAGAAACACGAAAGAGATTCAATTTTTTAAATACAGTTATTTATACTTGCAGCAGGCAATCTGTTGTGCATGAACTGAAGCCAACTTGGCTAGGTCTTGGAATGTACTCTCTCAAAGTTTCAAACCAAGTACCAAACAAATTCATGCAGCCAACAGACAGTTTTACTATTGAAGTGATAAGGTGATAATATGGCTGAATTACAGTAACATACTGTTCATCTAAACTGGTGTAGTTTTTGAATATCAATTCTAGTTTTTCCCATATACACAACTCCTAATGTTTTGCAGAAAAATAAAATTGACACTATTCAAATATTCAAACTTCAGAAAACTCAGGAGGAAATAAAATGAAAGGAAAAGTAGATTGCCAAAACCCCTTCACAAAAGACCAGAACGTTCTCTGCAGTAATATATGACTTCACGGAGTCACGGTTTTTGCTGCTTTACAAATCCCTAGAGCTTGGATTTAAATGTGCTGACATTTCACAACTAGACTCATACGTCTTAAGCTGAATAATATTCTGAGATTATCAAATATCTCTTCCACTTGTGCCCCCAAAGATTTATTCCTGTTACTTAGCTGGACGGAAAACAACTGTCTAGTATAATTATGTAACAATTGGTAATTTAACAACCAGACATATGTCAGAGGAAAAGAAAAAAATCTGTTTATAACTGTGAGATACAAGAATAGTATTCAATTATAAAAGTCATCATGTCCCTAGGTCTTGGAGAAAGTATAGTGTCCTGGACAAGCCCCAGGATGAGGGTTAGGACAACCAGAAAGACAGTTTTTACCCACTAAACTGACTCCATCAGAAAAAGCTGGGTAGGCTACATCCGTTTGGCCATGATTATCAAAATAATTCACATTTGCATTGTTATTCACACTAATTTAAAACACATAATCAAAACATATAATTTCTTTATTCTTAACAAACAACAAAGTGATAGCTAACAAATCTTAGATGTAAACATCATTTATCCCAAACTATCAAATCAGTGATTCCTAACTTATTTTTAATGATACAAATGCCTCTGTGATTCTAATGTAATATACGCACCAAATTCCCAGAAAAATGTACACAACCAAAGTTTTGACCCAATTTCAGGGCATTCAAAGACCTCGAGCCCTCTTTGTGGGTAGCGATGAGACTTGACGTCATCTTTCTGCGCTGCGCGGACACCCGCCGGTGGAGGAAGGAACGGCTCTGGCGCTCTTCGCTTCTTTTGTTTGGCTGCTCTTTCGGAGTCATGGCGCCGTCGCTATGGAAGGGGTTAGTGGGCATCGGCCTCTTTACCCTAGCCCACGCAGCCTTTTCCGCTGCGCAGCATCGTTCTTATATGCGATTAACAGAAAAGGAAGATGAATCACTGCCAATAGATATAGTTCTCCAGACGCTTCTGGCCTTTGCAGTTACCTGTTTTGGTATAGTTCATATTGCAGGGGAGTTTAAAGACATGGATGCCACTTCAGAACTAAAAAATAAGACATTTGACACACTAAGGAATCACCCATCATTTTATGTATTTAATCATCGTGGTCGAGTACTGTTCCGGCCTTCGGATACAACAAAGTCTTCAAACCAAGATGCACTGTCCTCCAAGACATCACTGAAGTTACGAAAACCTGAATCACTGCGTTAAGATTTTTACAAATTATAACAACAGGACAGGACACAAAGCTGGAATATTGGAGTCTGGGATACAAAACACTCCCCCATCAGTATTTATATTGATCGCTCAGACCTAATTAAAAAAGGGTCTACAACCCTTACTTGTACACTGTTAATCAAGTCATTAATGCAATATAAGTTATCTGTGAAATGAGTCTTTGGTCTTTCACAGACTTCTTTTTTCATTTAAAACAAATTCACATTGTTTGTAAAAGTCACTGTTTGAGCACACTTTGAAAAATGTTGATGGTTTTGTAATTATTTATTTTCTTAGATGTCTTTTACAGTAGTTTTTAAGATCCTTTTGGAAATAGTGTGACTGCTGCATTTTGCAGCATGAATGGTAGTAAATGGTCTTAGGTTCTTAACAACAAATGGATTTCTCTAAAGAGACCAAAATGGTGGCTTATCAGTTTTTCTTATGCCCCCCAAAAAGTGGCTCTGCTTCAGCAGATACTTGCCAGTTTTTAATTTATCCGTGACTTCTCACCCTACCCCACGCCCGTATACCTCCTAACATCAGCTGTCTTGTTTCATCACTTCTCTGGGGTTCAGTTTGCAGTGAGCAATTTTTGTGTCAGAAATCCCCTGTCATAACAAACAGATTTAACAAACTCAACTTCTGTAAAGCTATCTGTGTTCTCTTCATATATCTGTAAAAAGATGTCCCTAATTGATTATGTGGTGTAAGAATAGTTGAAGATAGACCAGAAAGACCATCTGTGAATTAATTATCCTGCCTGTGCAGAAGAACAGTGATCACTGAAGAAAACTGATTAGTTGTTACTAGCCAGTTTAACTTATTCAAAGCCTCTGTTATTTTACTACATACTAAACTAGCGAATTAGTTGGAGAAGGCAATGGCAGCCCACTCCAGTACTCTTGCCTGGAAAATCCCATGGACCAAGGAGCCTGGTAGGCTGCAGTCCATGGGGTCGCTAAGAGTCGGACACAACTGGGCAACTTCACTCACTTTTCACTATGAGACTTGAGGAAACATTTTTTGCACTTAAATTATAAGCCAAGTTACAGACTGAAAATAAAATTCGGCTCAGCACCTAGCATCAATTGAGGGCCTAGTGAAGACCAAGCAGACGTTCACTGCTTTTCGTGTCCCTGTTTCTATCCTTGATATATCCACAACTCCTAATTCTCTACTGTTGGCATCGCATTGTCTTTGCCTCTAATCTTCTATTCTCCAGTTCCAATCTGTCATAAGAAACTATAGATTTCTCCCTTGAAATATTTTCCAGTTTTATTCTTTTTGTATTCTTACTACCATTTCCTAAGTTCAGGCTCATCTCATCTTCTCTTGTCTCCTCAGCCTTTAATGTATTCTGTCTACAAATCCTGCAAGCCACTATTACATCAATTTACTCTCTACTAAAGAATCTACAATAGCTACTATATTGAACCTAAACTCCTCTGCCTAGGTGTTAAAGCACCAAAACACAATTTCCATCCTACTTGTTCAACTTTCTTGGTGTTCAATATGAAATACCAACCACCAGTTTTGTCCCCCTCCATCTCTTAGTCCAAGTTACTTCTAAGTTACTACCTATCAATCTTTTTGCTTCATTGCTTACTTAAAACTTAAGGTTCAGCTCAAATTCTACCTCTACATGGAGATGCCTTAAAACTACTATATTCTGAAAGTCAAATGATTTCTTTTTTCTGAGTTGCAAAGAGTTTCTATCACATTCCCTGGTATTTAATTATATACAATCATTTAAGCCTCTCTCGGTAATCTCCCCAATTAGGTTACAAACTCTTTAAAAGTGAGGTCCCTTTCAAAAGGATAACATAGTTTTTCTCTTATTCTTTTCTCTCATTTTTCCCTCTGTCTTAAGTCAGGGGTGGGCACACAATAGGAACTCCCCAAATGTTCTTAAATACACCAATTTTAGTTTCTGTAGAATGTCTGTTTTCTTTGTGCCCTACTAAATTATAATGCTTTCCCTATCTTATTTTTTAAAAGTCCAATTTTTAAGCCATATAGAGTCATTTCCTAGCTTAAAGCAAATCAAACTATTTGTTACTTCTTATAAAGGGAATCAAGAAGTGAATTTAGTAAAAATGTTAACTTTAAATCTTAATGTTAACTTATTTGTAGACCATTACAGTGAAAAATGGGAATATTTGTGTTACACTGAACAGATGAGTAAACAAAAACCAAAAAGCTCTCAGACATAACTAGAAGTTGCAGACTAAATCAGGGACTTCTTCACTTATGTCTTCCTTTTTGTGCTTTTATGTCTTTACTACTTAAGAAATAAGATTCTGCCCTCTTCTGGCTCCAAAAACACTTACAAAGAATTTTCAAAAGAGCTGAGAAGTCTTATTTTACTAGGTATTTAAAGACAGTGGATGAATTCATTAGGTCTGATATAAAGGCACTTCAATTACACTTTTTTTTCCCCTCAACAAGTTCATGGTACTATTTATACTTGTAATATGTTTGGTGATTTTTATTCTATTGATAGAAATGCAGTTGGAAGAAGGAATTTTAAAAATCACTTACCATTTATTTCTGTGGTGGATATTATCTAATTTCTATTCAGAAAAGATGAATAAGATAATATTTCTGTTCCAATTTTGAGATATTTGGTCCTGAATTTCCCCAAGGTAAAAATGGAAATACTTTTGACACCTACTTAATAGAGTTTGTGAGAATTTATGAGATATTGTCTGAATGCTTCAAAGACCTCTGGTAGGCCACAGAATTCAGAATACAAAAACAGAAGTACTTTAAATACTTAGATTAATCAAAAAGGGTGGGAAATGTCCAGCTTGATTCAAATTCAAGGTCACTGGTAAAGAAATGAGGAGAAGGCTGAGAGTGAGGAGACTGTCTAGATATGTAAGAAGCAGAACTTTGCAATTAAATACATATGAGGTAAGAAGAGGAACCAAAAAAGCATGGCATTTGACAAGCTCCAGAAACATTTAATGAATTCAGAAATGCTAGAAGAAATCAGTTAAGACCCTTTTTCAACTCAGTTTTTTAAACCACATTCTTATTCTTCTCTCCAAATTTTCTATATACACCCTTTTTGCCTCTTAAATAGTTCTATCAAGGACTAAATTTTATTTCTATGGTCCAACCATCCTCTCCTTTTTTAAAGCTTCAGTTTCTCCTTGCCGTAATAGCTTTCCTGACAGGTTTGTGAATTTCTTTAGTCCAGGTGTTACTCAGTTCTGCTCTTTTCAACCAATGACTCCAGTATAGGCTATAATTGATAAAAAAGCACTGAAATTCAAGTGACGGTGTCATGAGCATCAAATTCTTTGATGTGATGTATTATTTGATATCAGAAAATTACAGTTAAATGGTATTACACTGAATATGCAAGTATCATTTACTGATCTTATAAAATGATCGTTAGGGCTAGTTAAGATGCCATAAACTAACACAGGTACCTTTTCCAAAGTGAGAAGATTTATTTCAGACTGTAGTCGAATTTCTGGTTTGCTGCTTTGCTGATCTTTGAACTGATGGAACTCTTTTTCTAAAGTCTTATACTTATTTTCAGCATCATTGAGCTGTATTAAAAAAAAGATTATAGCTGTTTTAAAACAGAGGTATGCAAAGTATAGTATTACAGAATTCAACACTGTCATTTTTTCTTTAAGCCATGTTCATATTTAGAAAATTTAGAAAATACATAAACTATAAAGAAGAAAATTAATTGCTTAGTTAACAATATACAAAAACTTTTTAGGAGTATGAAATTTCTCATAAAACCAGTATCTTGAGAACATTGTTGTTAAATTTTAGGTGACAAATAGAAAAGTAATATTATAAAAACACTAGAAATAATTTTTTTTAATGTTTCATGAATGATTGAACATTATACCTAATTACTGATGAAAGTAAGTTTAATTTTAATGCAGTGTTTATTGTTCTTATAATTTGATACTCTATGAATTTCATAATTCCAGTATGAATACAACTTAAAGATTTGGCTCAGTCCCTTCCTATTTATAGGTAACAAAATCCAGTTCTCTGAGGGTCAGAGAACTGGATTACTGAGGCAGTGCCATAGAGCTAGTAAGTGGCAGACATACGAACAGAAACTCAGATATTTTCATCTCCTAGAATGATCCTCTAATGAAAACAAGCAATACTTCTTTAAATTAAAAAAAAAAAAACTGTCTTGACTAAATACTGTAATTTCCCTTAAAACAGTTTCAAAACTATCAAGAAAGATAAAAGTGTTCTTTCAAACTCTGGGATTTTTTTTTTAATCAAATGGAAGTAAGCACAGGGATTCCCTGGTGGCTCAGACGGTACAGAATCCATCTGCAATGCAGGAGACTCGGGTTTGATCCCTGGGTCAGGAAGATCCCCTGGAGAAGGAAATGGCAACCCACTCCAGTATTCTTGTCTGGGAAATCCGACAGAAAGAGGAGCTTAATGGGCTACAGTCCCTGGGGTCACAGAGAGTCGGACACAACTGAGTAAGTGAACACTTCCCCTTCACTTTCAAGTACTGTTAAAGAAGCTTTTCAAAAACATATCAATATGACAAGCCATCATTAGATAAACCAATTATTTATTTCTCTAAGACTTAACTGTGAAATACTGAGAAAATTGGTAGCAAAAATGGGACTTAAATTACCAATAATAAATTCTTATTTTACGCAAGTAATTATCAGTAATTCTAATCAGGATTTATCTAGTATCTTAAGGTAATGAGTATTCCATACGTGGAAGTTTTCCATATAACTGAAGTTTACCTCTTTGAACATGCAAACTTTTAAAATTGAACAGAAACTTCTCTAAAGAATCTGTCACATTTTTGTTTAAAACAAAAGCTAATAAACTTAGTGTTTGGCATTTTTTTGACAGGCACATTTATCAATCTACTATGAGGCATACTGGGCTCTTTTTCCTTTGCTAAGTGGATCATAATTTACATTGGCTTTTTTCCGTTCTAATAAATGCTTTTACATGTTTGAATGTATATACTTCATCACTGTGCACTGATAGTGTATCTGTCCCTTCTACCTGTCTTGTTAGAATTGTGTGTACAGTACATGTAACCTGGTTCAGAGTAAGAGCCTACAACGTTTTCTAATATATGAGGGGAAATGTTTACAGTCATGGACTTAGTGTAATTGGGCACCCCCAAAACTTCTACTTTCTACCACAGTTCTTCCCGCAGGTTTTAGCTTATATTTTAGGAGTGCTCTGGGGAATTTTTCCAAAATACTAATTCTTCCCACAAAGATGTAAGCTAATTATACCTCAGGTAGGGCAGGGACAGGGTAGCAATGCCCATGTTTTGTTTTTTTCCAAGAGCTCCCCTAGGAATTCTAACACATCTTAGAAGCTTCTTTTTCTAGATGGCTCAATCTTCCTGATAAATCGTAGAAGAGAAGCAATCCTGGAGAATCCCATCACAATTGCCCACTTTTACAACTTTATCTTTCATAAACCTACATGAGACTGCCATAATAACAATCGAATTTATCTTTATAACCACCTAAATAATATGGTCTTACCTGACCCTGAACTGCTATGGAAACTATTCTTCATGCCAGAATTTACTAAAGACTTCAGATCATTCATCATACATATCTAATCTACACTGAAATTTTTCAAGATAGATAAGCTTCATTTCTAACAGCTTGAGCCTTTTTTTTTTTTCTTCCCTAGAAAATATTTTTTAAGCCCATATTATGTGCTGAAGACTGGCTGGGCTCCAGGCATACAGATAGAAACCAAAATAGTTTTATTGAACTAACAATCTGACACTGATCAAATTATCACACTAATGAAAATAAAAACAAACTGCTATAACATATCATAAAGAAATAGAACAAGAGAAGAATACACCAAGAAAACATATAACAAAAACTTGACCTAGACTTGGACAGCAGGGGTCAGGGAAGATTTCTCTGGGAAAGTGATGCCTCAGCTGGAACCAGAGATTAGTATAGTTCACTGGGCCAAGAAAAAGCAGCATACACAAAGACTCTAAAGGCTGAGGCATGCATGGTATGCCTGAGGACCTGAAGGGGACCATACAGCAAAAGCAAGAGAGGAGCTGAGGCTGGGTGCAAACTACCCAAAGGTTGGGACGGCAAGGCACTAATTCTGATCTTTATTCTATCAGCATTAAGACAACCCTAAATGGCTTTAGAAGAGAGTGTCATGATTCCCAAACTTCAAAAATATCACTTAGGCTGCAACAGAAGAACAGGTTACAGGGGTCACTCACTGAAGTAAAGAACACTTATAGCAAGGTCAAGTATGGATAGGAGGCCCGTGTTGAGTTTTAAATTTCTAAGACACCCAAGTTCAGTTCAGTTCAGTCGCTCAGTCATGTCCGACTCTTTGCGACCCCATGAATCACAGCACGCCAGGCCTCCCTGTCCATTACCAACTCCCAGAGTTCATTCAGATTCACGTCCATCGAGTCAGTGATGCCATCCAGCCATCTCATCCTCTGCCTTCCCCTTCTCCTTCTGCCCCCAATCCCTCCCAGCATCAGAGTCTTTTCCAGTGAGTCAACTCTTCGCATGAGGTGGCCAAAGTACTGGAGCTTCAGCTTTAGCATCATTCCTTCCAAAGAAATCCCAGGGCTGATCTCCTTCAGAATGGACTGGTTGGATCTCCTTGCAGTCCAAGGGACTCTCAAGAGTCTTCTCCAACACCACAGTTCAAAAGCATCAATTCTTCAGCGCTCAGCCCTCTTCACAGTCCAACTCTCACATTCATACATGACCACAGGAAAAAACATAGCCTTGACTAGACGGACCTTAGTCGGCAAAGTAATGTCTCTGCTTTTGAATATGCTATCTAGGTTGGTCATAACTTTTCTTCCAAGGAGTAGGTGTCTTTTAATTTCATGGCTGCAGTCACCATCCGCAGTGATTTTGGAGGCCAAAAAAATAAAGTCTGACACTGTTTCCACTGTTTCCCCTGTTTCCCCATCTATTTCCCATGAAGTGATGGGATCGGATGCCATGATCTTCATTTTCTGAATGTTGAGCTTTAAGCCAACTTTTTCACTCTTCTCTTTCACTTTCATCAAGAGGCTTTTGAGTTCCTCTTCACTTTCTGCCATAAGGGTGGTGTCATCTACATATCTGAAGTTATTGATATTTCTCCTGGCAATCTTGATTCCAGCTTGTGTTTCTTCCAGCCCAGCATTTCTCATGATGTACTCTGCATAGAAGTTAAATACCTAAGTAGAGATGTCTAAAAGGCAATGAGATAAGTGGGTCCAGGGTGCAAAGGAAAGGTCTGGGATACAAATGTGCAATTCCCAGAGATACAGACTGTCTCTGAAACTACAGGCATTAATGAGATTGCTTAGCACGTTGTAAGTCTGGAGCTGGGAGGTAGTCTGACATTTAATGGCTAGATAAAGGAAAATAAGCTTGCAGAGAGCCTGAGGCATGGCCAGCAAGTAGAGAAAAACCAGGAGAGTGACGCTGAGAGAAGAGAATATACAAAAACAAGGACAACAGCGTTGATGCTGGTGATAAGTGTGATTTAGATGAGAAATGAAAAACACCTACGGAACTTAACTGCTGGGGGCACTGGGGATGGAAAGCGGAGGAGAAGCAGTGAGAGGTGAAAAATGGGAAGGAGCACAGACCATTCTCTCATGAAATTTGGTTCTTAACTGAACTTGGTCCAGTCATATATGAAGAGTGTTTGCTAAGAGGAGATTTATCTGAAAAAAAATTCTAATTTGAGAGTTAACTTAAATATAGCATAGACTCATGCAAATAATTATGAGAGGATTATTCCAATAGTCCTTAGCTTTGACTCAGGAAAAGATTCAACTTACATTTGAATCTCAGTGCAATAAATATGATTAATAGTCCAAATTACTGAGAATTTTTATAACTCTTTAGTGAACCATTTCTATTATTTCTAGAATGCAAATAAATTCTCAGTTTAAAGAAGTAACACATATTTTAATCCTACTTGCTGCTGAAGTCGGTGTTTATCCTCTTCTAGTTGCTTCATCTTCAACCTTTCCAGTTCTACTTGGTGAACACAATCTTCCTTGGCCCTCCGGATAGAATCCTGGAGTTCTTGCAGGTTCCGTTCACGTTCTGATTTCAGTTCTCTTCTTTCTCTTTGAAGCTTAAAACAGGTACATCTTTAAGAGTGTGATTCACTACTAGTGATTATACTGCTCAATATTATCCTTATATATATGGTCAAGTGTTCAGAATACTTTACAAACTGATTTTCATATTTTCAGGTATTAGAGAGTTGATGTTTAGGTATATTAAAATTAAAATTTTCAATCATTTACTACTAAAATACAGAGTATATCCCCAAATCCATATATGATGCATAAATTCAACTGAAAAGGCATTAACTGTTTAAGATCCTGATCTAAATAACCTATTTTATTATACAAGCAAATATGCCCAAGTTTCTTTTCTTCTATAGAAATTTATTTTTTTACCTAATCATATAGAAGATAACAGAGCCTTAGTGTTAGAAACAAATACATATTATATTATATTTAGGTTTAACTATGTAAATCAATTTAGAAATCCCAGAAAATGTGTAAAGATAAGGTTAGAGTGATATACTGAGAAAATTTTACATATCTGGGCAAGGAATGGGCATATAAATTTCATGTGGAAGAAATTCTAATAATTTGAAGTGACCTTTATAGTAATGCAAAAAAGTCTATCAGGTAAAATTCAATAAAACCTAACAAAAATACTAACTAGGCATAGTATTGGGTTGGTTAAAAAGTTCATTCAAATTTTTTGCAAGACATTACAGGAAAACCCAAACAAACTTTTTGGCCAGTCAATACTAACATGTTTATCCTTTCTTGGGATATAATCTTAAAGAAAAAGGGATATTCCCTTCTTAACTGAAATCAAAAGTATAATTCTAGGCCCCTGATGCTTTTCTGTAGGTAGTGCAACTATCCATTCCTTCCACATCATTACAGAGATAACCGAAAGTCTCTACTATTGCAGAAGTCAGCCAAAGCTGACTGAATAATAATTAACCATTTTAAACAACAGTTTTCTATTCGTCACCTTCTAATATATAAAAATATGTTTTACCCAGTTGAATAGCAGTTTCCCCCATAATGCCTAAAAGACAATTTCCATGAAATATATTTTATACAAAGGAAAAACAAACGAATAGTATGAGTTCATGAATATCTATGTAATGAATGGATTCTGTGAAATAAAGACACGTGATAGATAAATACAGTACCTCTGATTCTGCAATGGCGAGCTGCTGCTCTCGCTTCTCCAAGTCAATTAGGGTTTTTTGAAGTTTTCCTTCAAGAATAGTATATTCAGCCACCTAAAATATAACAAAAATTACTTTTATCTTTTCTCCAAATTCAAAACACAAATTCACAAGTGTGTATATTATTATTTTACTGAAACACAGGATCTGAGAATAGGAAAATCATGAATTATATGCACCAATTCAAAGCAGAAATTCATTCTACTATGCTTTAAGGAAAGAAGCTGACCTAGTTTCTGCTTGGGTATCTGCAGTAATTTTCAGTCTCTGGAGGAAGCTCTTCACCCATGGGGTGCTAAGGTGGACTGCCAGTAAAATCTTGTGGTTTTTTTTTTTTTTTTAAACTAAAGTGGCCCCTTAAAAATCTACCTTGTGCAATAGTCCAGTTTTCTTTCGAAGCCTTCTTATTCATTTATTTATATAGCTCTCTCCCTGGAACTAATATTGTTGATAGACCAGCTAATCAGTTTCAAGTCAGTCTTCCTATTGTTCAGACCTGGTCTTTTATTACACTTCAAATAACTGAGTTCTTAGTTGTTTCTAAAGTTAGTTCCTGCACGGGCCCACACTTAGTATGCCAAGTTCTACCCCAGTGCCTAAAGTCCTGCTCTGCTCTGCCTTTAAAGATGTGAGTCCATGATGGATGCTTGGTCTCCACAGGATCCCCTCCATGGTTCAGCTCAGACTGATCATGTTTACTAGGACTTTCTGAACTAAATTTTCTGTCCTCCTTACCAGGTCCCAGCCCCCAACCTGTTTTCTCTTTACTACTGCCAATAAAGCTCTGGTTTGATGCTCCTTAGAAGCCCACCCTTTAATCATGTTTCTCTCCCTTGGGAAGAAGAAAAAAAGTACCTTCACATATTTGACTCTAGCGATAGCCATCATATATCCTCCTAGTCTCTTTTTCTCCTCCAAGATAAACACAAGCTTCAGCTATTATCCACATGTTATTATTTCCACATCCTCTAGTATGTTGGACTTAATCTGGAGTCTATATTCTAAACTAAGTCCTTTCACAAATATGGCACCCAGATGTGATCTCACTCTTTCAGAAACCAAAGAATGTGCACTCAGAGACCAGGTCAACACATGCCTATGAATTTTATCTAAAACTGCATTTGCTAGCTGAGGATCCTAATCACACCATTTGTTATGTCAAAGAAAATCCCCAAGGTTTTTATTTATAAACCTGGAATAACTATATCCACTGTCCAAGTTAATGGTTTACTCTGATGACAGAATTTGACATCTGTCCTTGTTAAACTATATTTTATTTAGCCCAACATACTAATCAACCAAGATCATTTATTTATTAATTCTGTTAACTCTACCACAAACTTTTGGTTTACCTTTAAATCTTAGGCAAATCACTAACATAAATGTTTCAAATTCTGTGTGCCACTTTGCAAAAGCAAAAAGAGAGACACAGACCTAGAGAATAAATATATGGATACCAGGGGGCAGGGGGTTAGGAGGAGGTGGGAGATTGGGATTGACACATATATACTATTGATACTGTATATAAAATAGATAACTAATGAGAACATACTGTAGAGCACAGAGAACTCTATAATGCACCGTGGTGATCGCAATGGGAAAGAAGTCCAAAAGGGAGGCAATCTACGTAAAGTACGGCCGATTCCTTGTGCTGGGTAGTAGAAACTAACACAAGAGTGTAGAGCAACTGTACTCCAATAAAAACTAATTTAAAACTAAATAAAATTCTGAGTGCCACATGTAAAAATGCCTTATAGGAAGACAGGTAAGAGTATTCAAACCACATGTGCTTCCTCTGACAACCCAAATATCTGTGTTCCCAAAATTCTGCCTCAGGATGTCTTCTCCTCTCAAACTATGTGACTTCCTGGGGTGACCTTATCTACATACCATCACATATACAAAGAAATCCCAAGTTTATATCGCAAAGTCAAACCTCGCTCCACAGTTATAGACCTGTAAATCCAAATACCTGCTGAACATGCCAACATTCCCCATAAATCTCAAACTCAAAACTATGTAAAACCCGAAATCATTATCCTTTTAAACAAATGTTTATTGTACACCTCACAGACAACAGGCAAAACAAAGTCCTGTGGAACCTATATTCTGAGGGAAAACAAACTATAATCAAAGCAGTGAATCTTTAATGTAATAGTAGGGAAATACTATGAAGGAAACAAACCAGAATGAGGGGATGGTTAGTACCTGATGCCAGGTGAAGAGGACACTATTTTGGATATAGTGATCAGAGAAGGCCTCCCTCAGATTACCCTAAGCAGAAACCAGAAAGTATCTCTAAAGAAAAGCAGCCTGTAGATCCTGAGGTGAGAGGTGGCTCAGCATGTCTGACGAAATACAAAGAGGTCATCATGGTTAGAACAGACTCTGTGAACTGAAGGCTGGCAGAAGATGAGGTCACAGAGGAAGCGAGGGGATGGGTCACATAGGCCTTGTAGGTCTGGTAAGAACTCCTGAGTGTTATTCTAAATGTGATGAGTTGGATGGGTTTTAAGCAGAGGAATACATAATCTGACTTCCTCTATTCTTGGCTGATATGAGTATTAAAAAACTACAGGGGCCAGGAAAAGAGGACAGGGTACCAAGTTAAGAAGTAAACGCAGCAATCTAGAAAAGAGATGATGATTGCTTAAACTAGCAAAGCAGAATGAGAACTTTACAACAGTGTATGTCCATGTCCTCACTTCCACACTTCGTGTTATCATCAACTATTTTGCTTCTACATATGTTACAAACATCAACAACGGAAAACTCATCAATCACATTAGAAAAATGGCTCAAAGATTAAATTGTGTTAAAAACTAAATGTACTATATCATCTGAAGATAAACTGTGGTAAATAAAGATGCATGGGCTTTCCTGATGGCTCATAGAATACGCTTGCCAAGACCGGAGCTGTGGGTTCGATCCCTGGGCTGGGAAGATCTCCTGGAGAAGGAAATGGCAACGCCCTCCAGTATTCTTGCCTGGGAAATCCCACGGACAGAGGAGCCTGGTGGGCTATAGCCCATGGGGTTGCAAACGAATCGGACATGACGGAGCAACTAAACAACAACAAAGATACAGACTATAAGCTCTAGAGCAATCACTAAAAGAATACAACAAAGGAGATGTTACTAATAAAGCAAGTGTAAAAATAAAATGGAATCATTAGAAAGAAAATCCAACGCACTGCAAAAGAAAACAGGCGAAGAGCGAAAAAGGAACAAGAAATGTGTATGACAAATTGAAAACTGAGAGCAAGATAGTAGAATTAACCCCAAGCATATCAATCACTAAATTAAATGTTAATGGCTGAAAGTCAGAGAAGAGACCTGAAACAACTTTAAGGAATTTTCTAATCCACATACTGGGCGGTGTCTTGGTCTATGTAGCAAACTCCCCTGCCACAGTGTGTCTTCTCCCATTTATGGACACTTCACGAACCACTAATATAAGAGTACTTTTAGAGACTTAAATTTGGAATATCTGAGACAGGTCTAATTTTCAAGGTTGTTTTACTCAGTAACTTGAGTATGAATAGATAACTATTAAAATTTGGCTTCCTGAAATAAGATCAGATGGCCTTTTGTTATCATTTTTAAAGATGTGATTTATTTCATGATCAGTCTTTTAAAACAGCTTAAAAGTTTGGCTACTTTTCATTAACTAATAGATTATAATGTAATATTTATACACACTTAAATGTTTAATTTTCTTTTTAAATACAGAGATAGGCTCTTTCTCTAGAGTGTTCACTTTTTTTTTGGTTTTGAATATATTTGCTTTATTTTATTAATTTTTATTGATATATAGTTGCTTCACAATGTCTGTGCTATAGAGCAAAGTAAATCAGCTATACGTATACATATATACCCACTTTTTTGGATTTCCTTCCCATTTAGGTCACCACAGAGCACTGTATAGAGTTCCCTGTACAGTAGGTTTTTCATATTTATGTACTTTTTGAACAAGCAATATATTTACAGGGTTCAAAATCTAAGAAGTACAAAACACTTTATAGTGAAAACTCTTCTTTCTACACCGACCCATTCATTCATTTTAACCAGGTCAATATATAACCACTATACTTTTTCATTCCAGAGACTTTTATGTCTATAAAAGATACTATCATTAATACTCTTTCTTTCCTTCAATTTTTATACAGTCATTACCTTTTTCTTTACTAGTGACTCTCTCTCTCGGTCCCTTTTCTTCCATTCCTCAGCAAGAGCTTGCATATGAGCCAGTTCTTTCTGCTTTAGCTGCCAAAGGAAGAAAAAAGAAAGAAAAATAAAGTTAAGAAAAATATTTCAAATAACAGTTGTTCTCAGTTAACTAATACTGACCACTGATATTTCTTTCAGACATTCTATTCTATTTAAAACACAACAGAGGATGCCTGATGTGAGTTATACCCATCTGAGGATAATTCAGGACAGTATCAAGCTAACAGGAAGTTGTTTTGTACCTCTCTTATTTAACAACGGATGAGTCCAGCTTCCAGGAGGGTATGCTAAATAAGATCCTGCAATTACAAGAAACCTTCAAGTCCTTAAATTCTGACTTGGAGAAAGTTTAGGAGACTCCTTCTGAATGGCTTCTGCAACGTGGTCACATTTTGAGTATTTTTTGATAGTTCATCTTTGAAAATATTTATACTTACTTATTTGGCTCTGCCAGGTCTTAGTTGCAGCACGTGGGATCTTTTTAGTTGAGGCGTGTGAACTCTTAAAATGTGGCATGTGGTAATCTAGCTCCCTGACAAGGGATTGAACCTGGGCCCTCTGCATTGGGAGCGGGAAGTCTTAGCCACCTGACCAACAAGGAAGTCCCTTGAATATTTTTTAATTGTTAGATTTTTTTTTTTTAAAGAGTAAGGCAATTCTTGAATTCAAAGGGACTAAATAAGGTACCCGTGGAAAAGAGAGAGAAGCCTACCTTGCAGAAGGAAAGATACACTAAACGGAACAAAAATACTTTTTAAGTAACATTTAAAAGGTAACCTGATTTTCAAAAATGTCTTCTTGCATCTCTTTCCACATTTCTAGCTCAAGTGCTGCTTTGTATTCTAAGGTTTCACGAGGCTCTGTCTGGATTTCTGAAGGACAGGGTGCTGGAGGAACAGAAGATGGCTTTTGTTGTACAGCAGATAAACCCTACAATATGAATTTTAAGAAACAGCATATTGAAACAAACACACACACATAAGGTCCATTTTAAAGAATAATTTCATAACATTCAATGACACATACCTGAGATGAATCAGAGACAAAAATCTCACGCATTTTCACTAGTCCATAATCCTCTAAAGTCACTGTGTAAGACAGATCTACTATCCTGTTATTTGACCTACAAATGAAATCAGAAATATTTAAAACCTCTTGGAAACACTTTAATGTTTCCTTTTACTTCCCCAATGCTAGCGCACTGAGTAGGCAACGTGCCTTGCTCCTGACACTTGTTGCTCAAAGTGCGGCAGCTTCTATAGACTTCAAGACCTTTTATATATGTCATTTTATTTGGTCACACAGTATTAAGTACATACCTATGTTCACTACAAAATTACCTATAACAGTAGTAGGTTACTTGAAAAACTTCAAAAGTATAAAAGAGAAAATTTAAATCTCACTGCCCACAAATAGTGCTAAAATTTCATTTTATTCTTTTTCAGATTATGTAGATATGCAAGTACTCATGCATATTAAAATTCATAGTTTTGCCCATTTTTCCATTTATACAGGAACATTATCTCCAGTGTAATAACAAACACTCATTCAAAAATGTTAACTTTTAAAGCCTGTAAAACATACTAATGAATTTATGTAGTAAAATTTTAAACACATAACAATTCCCCTACTTAATTATATGTAGATTATTCTGAACTCTTTTTTTGCTCTTCTTGGACTGTATATACTTGTTCATAAATCTTTTACTGGATATAAGCACTGCTTCAGGATTAAATCCTGGCAGCAGGATAATGATATGTTTATCATAATGAATACCTCACTGTATCACAGAACTGCATGGGGCATTAAATAAAAGACAAAATGTTAAAGGAAAATAAAATTTTGGCAACAGAAATACGTGGCCTTGTTTAAATCAAAACTTTAAGGATTGGATTCACACAATTAGAACTCTTTAATTAATCAACTTTTACATTTCCTTCTTCTCATCTCAGATTTTAGAAGAAATGAGTCAAGTAAAATGAAGCAGTATCATCTCTGAAGTTTTCACTTAAGTAAATCTCTTGAAACTTCTCTACACAGCAGGTCAATAAAGTTAATATTCAAAGCAATCATCATTAAAATAACTTCCAACAAGTAATGATTGTTTTCATTATTTCTACTTGACCTAACAGAAAAGAATGCTAAGTTTTAAAAGAATTGTCAATTAACCAGAACAACTGATTTTCTAAAAAAATTGTTCCCAGATCTCCAAGTAAATAAGAAACTTTACTAAACCCTTCAGTCTCTGGAAGTGGCATGAAGGAAGAGTGAGGGAAAAAATCCCAATAATACTTAAAACATCTCAGCTTTTCACTGGGCCTGCTTTTCTTCCACATTCTTACTGCACTTTAAAGGCAGGTGATATATAGAGAGATAATTGTTGAATGATTTCATTTAAAATATACGAACTCCAGTTTTTCACTGTGGCAGTGAATTTCAGAGCAAAAAAACAATACTCAGTTTTGAGAGTCAAACATCTGTAACATTCACCAACTATATTTAACGCAAAAGTTTACATATTTTTCAAGCAGAAAAATTCAAAATAATGTAAAAATACATTATAAATTTGACTTGAATTACTGAATTAAAAAAAAAAAAAAAACCCTGATCCTGAACTTAAAATTATGAGTCTAAAGAGAAGGGAGAGAAATACACACTCAACACTCGTAAGTATTATGGTACCTCAGATTCACTCCTCTGAGGGTATACTAGGTATCAGAAAGCTAACGAGCAAACTAGGATATAGCCCCCATGGGTCAAAGAAAAAAGATATGACAAAATGACATTAAAGGATAAGGTTATAACTAGCTAAACAGAATAAAAAGCAAAGACTAAATACAGGAAATGCATTACCCTTGGGTTGCAATAATAGGCACACTTTCACTGAAAGTTTGTCGCCAACACTGTTCACCATTAGAACCTAAAAAGCGAGTTTTTTCTGAAGACAAGATGTTAGAAAGTTGGATTCTCGCGATTCCCAGAAGTAAATCTTTACTCATTTTATCCTTGTGCCATAATTCAACCAGCAGTGGAATCCTAAGGGAAAGAGAAACACGTGTTCATACTTATCAACTGTGAACTAAGGCTTTTCTGGACTAAAAATTTTGAAGTCCTTTAATGTAGTCAAGTATGTTTTTGTTACCTGGAATGTAAAGGCTCGATTCCACAAATAACAAATAGAAAATATTATTACATTTTTGTTTTTTTACACCTCTTCCTATGCAATAAAGAAAACCCTTCAAACACTATTCCTGCAAATGGTCACATAACGTTTATTTTTTCTCTTTTAAATTTCTTTTTGAATTGTGATACTCTGAGAAAGTAAAAAGATATTTCAAAGATCTCATTTTTCTTCACAAATCCACTTCAGATAGCTGGATCAACATCTCTATTTTATACAGATGAAAAAAAACAGAAAAAACAAATAATGCATTACAGTCATTAAATGAATCAATAAGAATTAAACAGTCTGTATTTATCTTCACATATTAGGAAAAAGCAAGATTACTTTTCAAAGAGCCTTCATTACTCATATATTGTTTTAATAAAGTTCTAATATCCCAATTCAGGCAAACAAGATATGAAAATCTGAAAACAGCCTTCATAAACACATACTGATAAAACCTTGTAGTGGAAGCACAGCTGTTAAGTTTGCTTCTAGATTCTCAAATGCATAAGCTGCTGTGGATTTAGATATGTAAAGGAATTCCTCTTGTCAATAAGACACAAATTTTCAAGAGCTGATCTGAAAAAATACTATCATACACACCACGTACACATTACCTTAGGAAGGTATCCTGGAGCTGATGAGGCAAAGTTGCAAAATCGAATGCACAGTAAGACTGGGGAAGAAAAACTTCCATGTTTTTTCGAACTTCTACAGGAGGGTTAGTCATAATAGGAGCTGCACTTCCAAAGAAAGGATATGAGTACCTAGAATTTAAGAAAAACAAAAATCCTAAAGCAGTGTACAGATGAGACTTATAACCTGTGAAAAAGAGTGTAATATGAATATTAGGAGCAAATAAATTTTAATAGATAAATGGTACAAGTACATTATGGTTTTACTATCACCAACTTTAAAATTATATAAATATTTTTGGTATTAACTTAAAAAAAATCAGAAATTACAGAAAAAAATGCATTATTTGCCCAGCACTGGCTTCCAACGGTGCCTTACAAATCATCTTCATATGATGCTCTGGGGAAGGAGGAGAATACTGTAATTTGAAGGCAATATACTGAGTAAGGAAGAGAGAGTCACTTTGATAAATTCCCAATAAGACAAAGATTTAGAAGTGAAAATGACTCCCTTAAACAAAGACAGTGCTGGTACCCCTGAGGTGTATAAATGTGGCAAATTAACCTGCCGAACACATTAAATTCACACAATGTTACATGTCAAAAATATTCTTATGAAGAAATAATTAAAATGTAGGGGAAAAAAATTCCTTGAGGGCACTGTATCATTTTCATCTTTGCACTCCAAGGAACAGCTTTTGTGACACAGTATACACAAGAAATGCCTGCTAAGTTTAATTTCTAAACTTATTTTCCTTTATACAATAATGTCCTGATTTTTTAATGGGCTAAAAAAAACCTTTAGTCAACTCCCAAATGATGCATTCATAGCGTTTTGTCTCTGAACTGAGAATATACTACAAAAGAATCAAAGAGTGACATAACATTATTTCTTTCAACATAAGTCACACCAGATTAAACAGAAGAATGCCTGGCCTATTGCTGAACTTATTTTGTATTTAAAGTCAAATATAAAGATATTGTAATGCTCACTTAAATTTCATCTTATAATTTGCTGTTTATTGACAAAACTAGGATTTAAACTCTACTAGTGAAAACTACTTTTTCTATTAATACAAGAAGAATCCTGTCCATACATTCAACTCCTAAACAATTACATAAACTGAATTTCGGTCATCTCACAGAGTTCATCCTCTAGAAATTTAACCCCCTACTACAGATGTAGTGATTTAAAAAAAAAAAAAGGAAACACATTAAACTTTTTTCTAATATAAGTGTTATCTCACAAATTCC
The DNA here is from genome assembly GCF_001704415.2 of Capra hircus. Taxonomy (NCBI): domain Eukaryota; kingdom Metazoa; phylum Chordata; class Mammalia; order Artiodactyla; family Bovidae; genus Capra; species Capra hircus. Next base: position 80,255,482 of record NC_030814.1, read on the forward strand.
ATTAGGTAATTGTACACAACAATTTCATACTAATGCAGAGCATGATAACATAAAATCTATCAAACGTAAAATGTCCAACATTTTTTTTTAAGCCTTAAAATGAATCAAAGAGAAGCAGTAGTCTTTATGATCAAGTAATTTCTACAGAGTATTAAGTGGATTCTAACATGTCCTTGGGGCAGAATACTCTTTCCACTTTTCTTTGTCAAGTGTCTGGCCTCCCTCATATATTAACATATTTCTGAATCTGTCTTCTTCACTAGGTTGAGCTCTTTGTCTATGTATATGCCCCCTGCCCTAATACTGGGCAAACAGCTGGCTTACTGTAGTCACTTGATGATTAAACAAATGGCCCTGTGGCAATCAGGAAACACAAAAACTAATATGTACTTTCTGAGTGAGCTTGTTCAAGACTTTCCCTCAAAACACCTATTCATTTTATTTTATTTTCTGGCTGTACCACAAGCACGTGGGATCTTAGCACCCTGACCAGGGACTGAACCCATGCCCCTGCAGTGGAAGTACGTAGTCTTAACCACTGGATCACCAGGGAAATCCTTCATCCAATTTTAGATCATCCCTGTGCTTCTGGCCAACATCATCTCTAAGACCAGTTTCTCCAGTAGCAGCAAAAGAGAAAAAGGAACAGTTCTATATTATATAAACCCTGTGAGAAAAGCTATGTCGATAAGAGAAAACCCTTTCTGGGCTTTCAATTTTTAAATAAAATTCTCAGCCTTTAACATGAAGTAAAAGGCAGAACTTAAGCTGTGAGGATAGACTTCCATTCTATGACTTCACTGTCACATTCAGCGCTGGGTCCCTTTGATTCTGTCCTTTATTCACACCAAAGCTCAGAGGACTTTGGAAACAATTTGATAAACAATCAAAGGAACTATAAAATTAGATACAATAATAGGAGTAGACGTAAGGCTTCCTGGGTGACTCAGTGGTAAAGAATCCACCTGCCAATGATGGAGACCCGGGTTTGATCCCTGGATAGGAAAGATCTCCTGAAGAAGGAAATGGCAACCCGCTCGAGTATTCTTGCCTGGAGAATCCCATGGACAGAGGAGCCTGGAGGGTTACAGTCCACAGGATCACAAAGAGTCGGACACAACGGAGCATACACACACACAAGGAGTTGACTTAGGCACCTGAAAGGCAGATGTGCCTCAAACAACAGCAGGAAGCAACAAAAAGTTGAAGTTCTTGGGAATGGTAATCCAAGATGACAGAAAAATTTTCTAATTTTTTGCATGTTAGTCACATAAAGACCAAAAATGTTATTATAAATGCTAATGCTTGCTCCAAAGTAATTTATAAGAACTTAAAGACTCCAAATTAAAACACACAATATTACATTTAATATATTTATCAGCTGAAAAGTCTATAAAAATGTAATATTAAAAACAAGCCACTGCATAAAGCCATTTCACAGACTGAATTTCAATTCTCTAAACAGTGTGGAAACATTCCACTTCCAGTTCATTAGGAATGGTTTTTAGATTCATATGCATAAAAGGTAGATATCAGGAATATAACCTTCCATTATAAAGCAATTTTATAGAAAAATCAGATACTATACATCCAAGTATTTTGAACTGTGACAACTTTTCCAGAAATAAGACATTTTAAGTTCAAGAGTCAGGGTATATTAAAACAGAGCATTAACAAATATTATAAAATACCTATAATTACTATATCAAAACAGGCAAGATTATTACCCTTCATACCATCAATGCCACCCTCCATTATCTTCAAAGTCATTAGGACACACAGCTTTAATCCTTCTAGTGCACTGATTTAACAAATGTTATAATTTCTCTGGTGACATTGTCTTCTGCTGCTGCTGCTGCTGCTGCTGCTGCTGCTGCTGCTAAGTCGCTTCAGTCGTGTCCGACTCTGTGTGACCCCATAGACGGCAGCCCGCCAGGCTTTCCCATCCCTGGGATTCTCTAGGCAAGAACACTGGAGTGGGTTGCCATTTCCTTCTCCAATGCATGAAAGTAAAAAGTGAAAGTGAAGTCGCTCAGTCATGTCTGACTCTTAGCAACTCCACGGACTACAGCCTACCAGGCTCCTCTGTCCATGGACTTTCCAGGCAAGAGTACTGGAGTGGGGTGCCATTGCCTTCACCGTAACACCCAAATACAGAAAAGGCATTTCTTCTCAGAAAAGAACACTCTGAAACCAAATCATACCTTAGTATACAGTTGATTGGAAAGCCAACCTCCAAATCATGGATACTCCTCAAGTCTATTGAAAAGCAAAAATGATGTGATGTTGCAGGAACAGCAATCTTCTGTCCTGAGGCTGTTTCTGAAGCAATAGATGTTGTCACTGGCTTGGCCAGTAATGCAGGTACAGAAGAACTGATAGCTAAGGTGAACATAAAAATTTTAAAAAAAGAAAATCCATTTGCAAACAATTTCTCTTAAGTTACTCAGAAAACAACTATATAATCTCAAAGACTCAACTATTTGATTAAATAAACATATGAACTGAAGCATAAACTTCCAAGTTATTTGTCCAAAATTATGTAGGCTTTAATTCCCATCATAAAACTGGGCAGGAGGGGTGGGGGGAAACCCTTACACTCATTCTCAAGATGTAGTACAAAACTTAAAAAGTAGCCTGGTGCTAACTTATTTCTAAGAAGCAGGTGAACATAACTTAGTATTGCAAAGATTGTATTTGAAACTTACTGCACATATAGATCAGTATTTTACAGTAATTATGTAAATAATTACATCCTTTTTTTTTTTAAAGTAGCTTGGTTATCTTAGACATATCACATAGTATAACAAAATAAAACTTGACGAAGACAAGTATCAATGGTAACACTTATATGTGGAATCTACAAAGAGTGGTACAAATGGTCTTATTTACTGTAACAGAAAATACAGTCACGGACGTAAAAAACAAACTTATGGTCACCAGGGGATAAAGCAGGGGGAGGGATAAATTGGGATATGGGGCTGACATATACACACTACTCTATATAAAACAGGTTAATAAGGACCTACTGTATAGCACAGGGAGCTCAACACTCTGTAATGGCCTTGGGAAAAGAATCTCAAAAAGAGTAGATATATGTATAGTTGATTCACTGTGCTGTCCACCTCAAACTAACACAACATTGTAAATCAATTATACTCCAATAAAAATTTTTTAAATTGAAAAGACAGAGTCTATTCCAATCCTATTATATATCACAGATGGTTAGTGAATGGCTCAAGTGCTATAGCTACTTACGGAAACACCTACAACTTGCACCCAAACTTCTAATTCGGAATCCACCACTGCTCTTACAATTTATACTACTAAATTTAACTACAGATTCTTACGTAACAGATAGAAATTGTGTAAGACAGATAAATATGTATTCTCAAACTGTCTCAACTTTAGGATCAAAAATGATTATTTTAAGTTTACTGTAAGAGGCAGTATCTCTTTTCTCCAAAATTCTAATGAATTTGAGACAATGAATTTGAGATTACTAAAAATCTGCTTCAAAGAACTATATTCATTAATTTCCTTTGAATAAGGTACTATTTCTAGTAGGAAAGTCAATGAAAAATTCTGTTAGAAAATTCTATTATGAAGTTAAGTAAGTTACAGTTACTTTAAACTTTTTTTTTTTTTTAAGTATCACCACACATTACTGGCTGTTTAAAAAAACTTAGTTTTTAGCACCCATGAAAACTCACAGTCATGTATCAGATGGCCAGAAAATCTATACCTAAGAGATCTGTGAAAAGAACATCTTACCCTTTGGATTGAGTTTTGCGTCCTTATCATACAGTAAGCTTTCCACTTCACTTTCCGTTGCATCGTCTTTTGTTGGAGGTGACTGGTTGTGAGGTGGAACAGGGGACTCGCTTGGTGACTGTGGCCCAGTATGTGTCTTCTCCTTTATGGGGGTTAAAACTCTCTTCTTCGAATGGTGTGGCTCATGTTCATTCTGGGTCTTTAATTCAATTAAAGACTAAAAACAATTTTTAAATAAAGGATAATTTGCAAAGAACTTTCCTTCATAATTAAGCAAAAAATGTGATGTTTTTTTAAAAAAAAATTAGCTTCCTTTCTCAGTTTGGATATTCCTAGTCTATTTTTCTTCATAATTTGCATATTTTCTTATAGCATCTAGGACCAGAAAAAGGGAGATGAACAGGAAGGAAATATGATATCCAGAGCTCAGTATCGAAATGCATCCTAATGCCTAAGAAGGGATATTCAGTTAAAGAAGTCAGGCATAGGTGTCCCTGAGAATGGTTATTCCTACCAAAGCAATACAAAGGAGGTCCACATTACCGGAAAACAAACAAAAACCAAAACCCAGAAACCTAGTATGATTTTCTTCCTTTGTTCCACTATCCTCCAAAAATACATGCATATGCGTCTTTTTAAACTCTTACTTTAGTTCACAGTCTGCATAAAAATCAGTTCTTTAAAAGAACAGGACACTAAAGTTGACCTGAGGGCTATATATAATCAAAAACATCTACATTCAAATAAATGTTTCTATTGCCTGGAGACAGCATGAGGACTGTGAAGCACTAATGAACTGAGAACCTTAGCTAAGGCTGAGTCAACGAAAAAAGATTAATGCAGATCCCCAAAAACCAGGCCTAAAAACATTCTCCTCTACCAGAGTCCCAAAGTCACTGACTGTGAGCCTGGGGTGTGGGAAATGGTTTCTACTACGCGAGAAGACTGCACTGAAAGGCTCTGGGCAGAGTCACTATGAACCATGGCAGGAGCTGCAGCACTTTCCAGAAGGGTCTTTTTAGAGAAGGGGTTATCGTATAATGAAGACCACTAATTAAGAGTAATAAATACTCTCTTATGTGAGATAATGCGCCTGAAATCTGACTTTTGTAACTAATCATGACCGACATATCAGAGAAGCTGGAGGGGAAGGCGGGTTGCTACTTGCCTGGGCGTCCATGCCTTCTCTCTGAAGAGCCACAGACACTCCCACAGTGGGGGCCAGCTCCACAGGAATAGGTGCAAGCTTTTGTTTGGCTCGGTTTGGAGGGTCAAGCGTAAAAGCACCCTCAACTGTGACTGGGCGATGGTTGATTTCTGTACTACCCTTTTTCAGTAGTCCTGTTAAGGGTATTTCTGTACTTCCAAGTGACTGATCTCCACAGCAGAGATGGATCTAAAATGAAAGGGAAAGTCAAAACCAGGATTTACACTTTCTCCTTTATCCTAAACACACCAACTTAACAACAAAGTTATAAAATGATCCAGAGAAGGAAAACAGAATGCAGGTTATCTTACTGACTGCCAGTGACTAAGATTCTCACACCTGATTGCTAAAACAGTTGATAAAGCACAAAGTTACCCAGAACTCAATAATAAAGTTATTAATTCTTTTCACTTTTCCTTTCAGTATTATACGCTCCTATGTGTTACTTTTTCTTTATTTTTTAATTGAAGGATAATTGCTTTACAGAATTTTGTTGTTTTCAGTCAAACCTCAACATGAATCATCCATAGGCATTATGTGTTACTTCTTGTTCTCTTTTCTCTTTGGTGAGCTATGGTTACTTCAATATTTTACTATACTATCTTATTGTACTATGCAAATTGTATCATGAATACATGAATTTAAACAGAAAAATACATCCACCATTCTTTTCTCTTTTCATTATAACATTAATTTAAGCACAGTTCTTAAAAATGGATGGATTTTAATGAGTGGATCCAGCCCTATTTGAACTAAAGAACTTCAAATAATTCTATTTTATTCACCCATAAAACACTATGAATCTTTCTTTTTTCTTGCTTTTCAAACTCTCTATATATAACAGTGCTTAACAGTAAAAGATAAAAGAGAATACCACTGAGATGGAATGTACTGTGAATCACTGCTAGCTAATCAAAACTTGGACATTACCACCTTTGGAAACTACCAAAAAAGGAAAAAAAAAAATGGCTGTTCCAGGTATGTGTTACATAACTGTTCTTTTCCCTTACTACATTGAAGCCTCAGCAAGCCTACTATTCACATGAACAATATGTAATCATTACATTAAAATATTTTTAATTCTAGTGTCAATAATGACCTATAACAGTCTTAATGTTATTAAGTGTGATATTTTTAACGGGCTGGAAAGAAAGGATTTTTATAACTTATAAGTCCATAAAAATCAAACTGATATGTAAGTCAATAGTTTGGTGAGGAATAATATGTTAGATATAAGATCAAACTAATTTTTCCTGCATCATTTTATATTATCTTCAACATTCTAAACACCTTGGATTTAGCAACCACCTCTAAAATTTAGTTCCACTAAAATTTCCTTATGCTTTTCATACTATCCACCCAAAGTACAAGCAAAGTCTATTGAAACACTGTAGTATAAAAAAAGGACTACCCCACCCTACTTCACCACCCATTTCAGTCTGATTAATCATAACGAACAGAGATTTAATTTCAGATTAGACAAACTTTTCTAAAAAATAAAGTCCTATTTAAAATTCATTTACAAAATTACTTAATTCAAGGGCAGGTTTTAAAAAGTTGTTTTATTATCTCTTTGCTTCAATAGCAAAAAAGTTTATAAATTCTGAACTCGAGTGTGATCTGTATGGTAACAGCTAATCTCCAGTAACAATAATGAAACCTCTCTGATGCTCACAGGTTTGAGTTCCAGGTACAATTTGTTATTGAATATGATAAATGATTGATAACTGACCTACCTCTTTTCAAAATAACTAAAGTGTTACACCTCCTAACATTCTGAAATAATTGTCATCTTATGACATACAAGTCAGGATAATTCCTAAAAATATAAGAGATATGATAGAAAGATGGTATGTACTTCAGCAACAAGAGAGTTTAGGCAACTCTTTAGTGCTTAAAAAAAAATAACCATTAATTGGAAACAATTTTCTGCTATACTTACCTGTAGTTTAGAATGAAGAGTCAGGTAAACACGAAGAATTTCTATACTGCTCCGTATACGAACGGACGCTCTCTCTGGCTCAAAGTTTGGGTTGATCAAATCACTGAAGGGTTCATTTGTAACATCATTTCCCAGTAAAGAATAATAAAAGAAAAACTCAGGCTGTCTTTCTGGAAGTTTCATGGTACATGGAATTAACTAAACATTAAGGGGGGGGAAAAAAGATTATTACTTTATAAACCACTAAACATGCTTATAAATGTCTGATAAACTCCAAAAACATTTGCTGAAATGAATTTTATTTCAGACCTTAAATTAGTAACTCAAAATTTCTAAATCTCTGCCAAATCACTACTAAGTTACTAGTTTTAAGTTTTAAAGGTTTACTTAGACAAGCAAAATGAAACTAAAATATTTTTATACATGTATGTTGTATAACATTGTTTTAGAGTTCACATTTCATTTAACTAGTCCATGAAAGGTCCATAAATATTATTTTAGAAGAAAGTAGTAAAATATTTGACACTAACATTTCCTTATAAATTCTCAGTCCAGGGCTTTTGATAAAAGAAAAAAAAATGGTTTTTTAGTTATTCCTACAAAACTAGGAGACCTATAAATTAATAGTTACAAAAGGCTATCTTCTGCCCATTATAAAGAGCTACTGCAGGGGGAAAATGGAGCCCTTCACCAATGAAATGTTTACTGAGGGTGGAACAAGATGGTGGAGTAGAAGGATGTGAGCTCACCTCTTCTCAAAAAAACCCACCAAAATCACAACTGCTAAACAACCACTGGGGGGAAAGAAAGGAAGAAAAACCACTGGAACATACGAAAAAAGATAGCCTACATCCAAAGACAAAGAGGCCACAACAAGGGGACAGGAGAGGGACAATCATGATAAAATCAAATTCCATACCCCTGGGTGGGCAACCCACAAACCAGAAAATAATTATATCACAAAAGTTCTCCCACAGGAATGAAAGTTCTGAGCCCCACACCAGGCTCCCCAATGTGGAGGGCTGGTTTTGCAAGAAGCCCCCAGAGCATCTGGCTTTGAAGGCCAGAAAAGTCTGCTCACAGGAAGTCCACAGACGAGGGAAAACAGAAACTCCACTCTCGGAGGATGCACACTAGGTCTCGTGCATGCCAGGAACACCAGAAAAAGCAGTGACCTCAAGATCCCGGGCCAGACCTAACTGCTGACATTGCAGGGTGTCCTGTGAGGGTGTGAGAGGTGGGGTGGATGTGGCTCACTGCAGGGATAAAGACACTGGTGGTGGTGTTTCTGGGGAGTACCCACTGGCGTGAGCCTTCCTGGTAGCCACCATTTTTTAACCAAGACCTGGCCCCACCCAACAGCCTATAGGCTCCAGTGCTAGGACGCAACAAGTCAAGCAATGAACAGGGTGAGACACAGCCCCACCAATTAGCAGATAGGCTGCATAAAGGCTTTCTGAGCCCACAGCTGCCCACTAAACACAGCCTTTAATATGGCCCTGCCCACCAAAGGATGACTCCCAGGTCCACCAGCCAATGGGCAGGGACCAGTCCTTCCTACCAGGAGGCCTGCACAAGCCCCTTGGGCTGGCCTCATCCACCACAGGCAGAAAGCAGAAGCAAAAAAGAACTACAGCCTGTGGAAGAGAAACTGAAATCACAGAAAGACAAAGTGATATACCAGAAGAATTTGTCCCAGACAAAGGAACAAGAGAAGACCCCAGAACAGTAACTAAGTGAAGTGAAAATGAGCAATTTATGTGAAAAAGAATTCAGAGTAATGATATTAAAGATGATCCAAGATCTTGGAAAAAGAATGGAGGTATAGATTGAAAATCTGGAAGATACTAAGGGGACATTTCATTTAAAGATGGGCACAATAAAGGACAGAAACAGCAAGGACCTAACAGAAGTAAAGGAGATTAAGAAGAGGTGGCAAGAATTACCAGAAGACAAAAATGGTCTTAATGGCCCATATAATCATGATGGTATGCTCACTCACCTAGAGCCAGACATCCTGGGGTGTGAAGTCAAGTGAACCTTAGGAAGCACTACTACAAACCAAGCTAGTGGAGGTGATGGAAATACAGTTGAGCTATTTAAAATCCTAAAAGATGATGCTGTGAAAGTGCTGCACTCGACACGCCAGCCAAGTTGGAAAACTCAGCAGTGGCCACAGGACTGGAAAAGGTCAGTTTTCATTCCAATCCCAAAGAAGGGCAATGCCAAGGAATGTTCAAACTACCGTACAACTGCATTCATTTCACATGAAGCAAGGTAGCGCTCAAAATTCTTCAAGCTAGGCTTTAACAGTACATGACCCGAGAACTACCAGATGTACAAGCTGATTTAGAAAAGATAAAGCAACCAGAGATCAAATTGCCAGTATCCGCTGAATCATAGAGAAAGCAAGGGAATTCCAGAAGAACAGCTACTTCTGCTACTTCTGGGTCGTGAAGAGCTTTTTTGTAGAGTGCTGTGTATTCTTGCCACCTCTTCTTAATATTTTCTGCTTCTGTTACATCCATACCATTTCTGTCCTTGTTTGTGCCAATCTTTGCACAAAAGTTCCCTTGGTATCTCTAATTTTCTTGACGAGATCTCTAGTCTTTCCCATTCTACTGTTTTCCTGTATTTCTTTGCACTGATCACTGAGGAAGGCTTTCTTATCTCTTCTTGCAATTCTTTGGAACTCTGCATTTAAATGGGGGTATCTTTCCTTTTCTTCTTTGCCTTTCGCTTCTCTTCTTTTCATAGCTATTTGTAAGTACTCCTTAGACAACCATTTTGCCTTTTTGCATTTCTTTTTCTTGGGGATGGTCTTGATCACTGCCTCTTGTACAATGTCATGAACCTCTGTATTATTATATATGTTATTACTTTAATCCTTTACTTTAAAATGTATTTAATTGATTAGATTTTAATCATTAATCAAATCTAAAATCATAATCAAAAACTACTAATATTGTAGTTATTAAGAACAAATTCTGGAGTATTCTCCAGTCCTCAACCTTGGTCCAACCAATGGCTTGCCTTGAGACTAGACAAGTACTTAATCACTCTGCAGCTCCACTTCTCTTATGGTTATTTGAAGGATTAAAAGAAATAATACATGTTCACGTCTACAGTTCTACCTAGCACACAGTCAACTGTTACATGAATGGGAAAATATCTGAGGAAAACATATTCTGCCCTTATGGGTGATTATTTCTGAGTTTACTTAAAAGAGACTCATTTTCTTTTACTTTCTTCCATAATCAGGAAGCAACAAAAATTTTAAGAAATAAAGATAGCCCTTTTATATTTCAGAGTACACTTACTTCTAAGTAATTCCCATTAAGGGAAGAGATGCTTTTAAAAATCCTTTATCACCCTTGGATTTAGAAGCAGTTTTGTTTTGCCCTTAATTTCACTATTTAAAAAGGAGGCAAGACTATCATCACCCAGTATTCTTACCCTAACCTCACTCCCCCACTCTACTGCTTCACAGTATCAGTATTCTCAGCCCCTTGTCTGCGTCTGAAAAGCTTGTTTCTTTCTTTATTGCTAGATGCCTTTTCACATGGCTTTTGACGAGCTTGAGAAGAAAAAAGCTAAAACGACTGGGCTTAAGTTTTTGTGTGTTTTAAAAAATTATTATAAAATACATGTAACAGAAATTTTAACATTTTAACCATTAAATATTGTGCTTTTCAGTAACATTAGGTACATTCACAATATTGTGCAACCACCACCACTACCGTGTTCCAGAACTTCTCCATCACCCCAAACAGAAACACCAGAACCATTAAGCAGCCACTCCCATTCCACGCCCCGGAAATCACAAATCTGCTTTTTGTCTCTAGGAGTTTGCCTATTCTGGATGCTTTTTTATAAATGGAATCATACAGTATGTGGCCTTTTATATATGGCTTATTTTGCTCAGCATGCTTACAACATTCATCCTTGTTGCAGCATGAATCAGTACCTCATTTGTTTTACAGTTGAATAATATTCCATTAATATTCCACTGTGTGTGTGGGTATAATTAATCCATTCATCCATGGATGGACACTGTGTTATTTCTGTGATATTCTGGGATTGTGAATAATGCTGCTATGAGTATATATTTTATTGTATATTCAAATATTTTTTATTTGAACACCTTGTTTTCAATTCTTTTGATATATACCCAGTAGTGAAACTGTTGAGTTCTATGGTAATTTTCTGCTTAATCTTTGGAGGTTCACATTTGGCTTAATTTTTATCAGAGATATCAAACAGCTTGCCAGACAAGCTTGTTTTATATTTTTAACTAAGCTGAGTGATTTGTCCTAATTAGTTCCTTTGTATTACCAAGAACTGAATTAGTTTCAGTGGTGGATTCAAATAGGTCGATTAGCTTCCACCATATAACACATGTGTGTGTGTATAGCTTCACACATACAAACTACATGTTAAGCATATTAGTTTTATTTCATTCCTCACACACACCCACAAAGCTGGTAGTACCAATACCGTACAACCAAGAAAATTCAAGCCTGAGAAAGGTTAAGCAAGTTCCCTAAATTAAAGAAGCTAGTAAGTATGAGAATGAGACTCCAGCTCAAATTGATCTTACTCCAAAACTCCTTCAGAGGGAGCAAAATATGGCAACAATAGAATGTGGAAAGTGACCCTATGGCTGGAAATTCCTAAGTATATTTACTAGTTACAGAACTTTCTCAAGAGTTGGTTTCCTTATCTCAGAAATAAAACTAATAACCTCCTAAAGTTGTGGTATGATTAGACCCAACATTAGCAAAGTATTTCACAAAATGTAACAAAAGTAAGTGATTGATAAATATTAACAATTATGCCTTCCCAGGGAAGTTGAAAAAATATTTTTAAAAATAAAGTAGCGATTTTAAATACTTGGCAGGTATTTAATAACATAATAATAATACAGTAGGCTCATTATCTAATGTGTGTTCTGATGTGATTAATGAACAGACAATAGGTAGCTAGCTTTCCCCTCAACCAGTGAGGCATATTAAAAAAGGCAATCAACAAGCAGAGTTTTATGAAGAGAAGAAAAAAATAAGGAAATTGATGGAGAAAGACAAAAGCACATACAAAGTGTTAATGAGAAAATGACAGGACCAAATTGGGAGAGAAAGAGTAATGCTCAAAGAATATGCATATATAAAAGTACTTTGTGCAGTGGGCAGGCATTCAGTGTGACAAAGCTAAACATTACTTCCTAAGAAAAATCTTTACCTGATAAACCTTACGAAGATTTAGTGTGGTCACTAACTCATATTTCACTTATGAATGTGGATTATCTGCAAAATGTATACCTCTAAGGAAGTGAATAGTATGATAAAAATGTAAAGTCATAAGTTATAGCCTCTGTTTTTAAAAAATATTAATTTATTTCACACACTATAGATCAACATAATGTCAAAACAACTGCATTTGATCCTGAAAAGGGCAGGAAATAATAGCTACTGTTGTGCTGAGCCATTGAGGGGAAGAGATAATCAGCCATGGGCCTTAAACATCTCCACACATTCTGGGATTAGATACTACCTTGTTTACAAACTAATAAATTAGCCTGAACGCTGCCAGAATTCATCCTGGTTGGTACATTCTTACTGTGTACCAAGACTGTGAGGCCCTGACTACTGTGCAACTCATAACCTTGTAACATATCTTCCCAGACAAAGACTAGGACTGCTTATGATAAAAGTGGTAATTTCCCTAAACTCTGTGTTCCTAAGCTGTGACATACCCAATGAGTGTGAAGAAACCACCTAGGCCCCTCTATGTCACCTCCATGGTACTTGGGGTAAAAGAAACTGAAAGAAATACACTGATAGTCATATTGTTTGCTGGGCTGAGAGTAATACACTCCTTTATCTCTGATCTAAGAATCTACTATCTTCTGGCAGCATTTGGGATAATTTGTTAGTCTGTAAATTGGGTTAAATCTAATCCCAGACCTGATAGCTATTAAGGTATGACTGAGACAATGTTCTCAACATTACACATTTCTCCAAAAAGTAAATAATTTAATACTTGGGGGTAGGGGTGAGGGAGGGGAATCATTTCATACCAGTCCTAACAATGTCACACAATACAATGTAAAACAGTGTTTACTCATGTTTCTTCTAAATTCTAAGAGATTTAATTTATCCTCTTACTACCAAGATCATCCCTATTTATTCTTTTCCTGAAACAAAAATGTTTTCTGACGTGAAAGAAAACATCATTCTAAATTATTTTTTTAAGTCTACTTATAAGTCTTTTCAATACCTAAAACACAGATTTTGAAAATGAAATGTTTTCAGATTCTTCGTGAATCACTAATCTCACCTGCTCCAACTGGGTGGCGAATGCTATGGTCACTGACATGATGAAGAAGTCAGTACAGAACCCTGCTGGTCCGATCTGATGGTAGCCTCCCTCCTCGTTCAGCACTGCCATGATGTCCTTTGGGTCAAGTCCAGACAGGCTGGCAGGTACTTTATGGAAAAAAACACAATTAACTACATTGCAGTTTGCCATAAACTAGTATAAGATTTTGTAAGCTGGTTACACTTTTTCATTTACTTGGCCATTTTCACAGATACAGTTAATATCTCAGTAAGGTTTCCTTTGACTTCAGTTTAATAAACAACATAGAAAAGGCATCACAGGTGGAAACGAATCTAAACTGTGAACTGAAAAATTAGCAAAACCTGGCTGAAAAGAGCAAAGTGACTAGATAGAGGAAAAAGGTATTCTAGGGAGAAGGAACAATATATACAAAAACTCAAGAGGCAAGAGAAAGGATGTGGTTAGAGAACTGAAACAGGTGTGGCATGCTGGACCATAATGCAAGGACTTAGGTACAGAAAAAGGAGGGAAGCCACATCATAAAGAGTCTTCTTGAAGACCACGCTGAAACATTTGGACAGTGTTCTAAGAATAACAGAAAACAATAAACAATTTGAGGATAACAGATATAAACAAACAGGCTTCATTATGAAGAGATGGCAGAGGGATAGGGGGTTTTGCAACTAAGCTGAAAAATGAAACTACATAACACTAAAGTAACAGACAATATTCAGTGTTAGGGAGACTGCTAGCAAGTCAGCACTGTCCATGTTGGTAGGCTCAGACTAGTTCAACCTTTTGAAGGGTAACACGTCAGGGCTTACCAAAACTTTATACATGCATACCCTATACACCAGCAAACCCGGACACCTTCAGGAATTAATCCTGAAGAAATATGCTTATGGCAGCACTGGCTAAAAGTAGCTGAATGGTTAAGAGCACAACCACCACAGTCACACAGACCAAAGTTCCAACCCTAGTTCTACTATTCAGTGGGTTGTATGGGGAGATTATACCACTCCTTTAGTTTCCAGTTTTTCTTCTGAAAATCTTTTACACTGCTGTTGAGAAGATCAAATTAGATAAAATAAAGCACTTGGCATAGTACCTGACAAGTACTTTAATAAAGTACTTAAAGTCAAAATACTAACTATGATGGGTCTCATTACTCATTATCAGAGAGGAAAAACACTAGGATAAATCTTGTGGTGAAGGAGTAAAAGGACTGAACACGTCAATGTGAGTATATGTTGTTAGGTATATATATGGACAAATACACAGAAGTATATATGTATATGTACATGGGTTTGAGTGTGTATACATACATGGGAACAGCAACAGCCCAACAGCAACTAGCACACCTAGTAGCCAAATCTTGACTTCTAAACATCATTCTTTTCTAAAAAGAAGCAGAGCTCCTTATAGAAATAGCTGAATCCAGGAATAAGATAGGGAAAGTATACGATGAACTTAGACTATCTTCTTATAGCAAAAAAAAAAAAAAAAAAAAAAAGCTCAAAGAATTACTGACATACTGAAAAACAGACGATTGAAAGAGTTCTTAATGCTCAAATCTCTGACAAAGAATGATGGTTAAAGATTATAGTCCACTAAACGAAGAGAAAACTGTAAGTCCATGTTTATATAATATAAATAAGCAAATAAATTGAAGGTATGAGGAAGAATATTTTTCTAAATTTTTTCCCCACAAAATATTTATTAATTACAAAGGAAAACAGACACATACCACATTAATTAAATAATCAAGTTACCATCATCAGTAATGAGATTAAATCAAAATAGTGCACCAACCAATAAGATGCAGTAAGAACAGAGCATCTTGATACTCCTGCCAAAGATGCCTAGCCAAAATCTAGTGTCAGACAAGCCCAAAATGTACAGGGGACATGTCTTCACCAAAAGACTGAAACTGATCTTCTGAACAGAATGCTCTCCTCCCCATTACCACTCACTGTAGCATATCAGGTCCATCTTTCAATAAAAAATTATAAGGCATACTAAAAGACACACACACAAAAAATCCATAACCTAAGCTTTCATCTTAAGAAAATAGGAGCAAATAAAATTAAAAGTAAGCAGAAGAGAAATAAAAACTAGAACCAAAATCAATGAAATTGAAACCAAGAACTCAATGGGAAAAAAATTAACAAAATCAAAAGCTGGCTCTTTGAAAAAGATCAGTAAGAATGTAGCCAGCCTAAAGTGTGGCGGAGGGGGGCAGGGGGAGACACAAATTACTATCATCAAAAATGAAAGAGGGGATATCACTATAGATTTCATGTACATTAGAAGTTTAATGAAAGAATACTATAAATAACTATGTCCACAAATTTGATAACCTAGATGAAACAGAAAATTCTTTTTAAAAACAATCTGCCAAAACACACATAGGAAGAAACAATCTGAATAGGCCTATATAATGAAACTGAATCAATAACTTCAGAAAACAGAAAGTACTGAATCCAGATGGGTTCACTGGTGAATTCTCCCTAGCGTTCACCATAATTTCTAGAAGAAATTATACCAATCCTCTACAATTTTTTTTCACAAGTCAGAAGCAGAGAGAATACTTCCTAACTCATTATATTGTCCTAATATGAAATCTAGGCAAAGACATTACAAGAAAACAACAGACTTACATCTTTCATGATCATAGATGTAAAAGTCCTCAACCAAGAATTAGACAATCAAATTGAACACATAAAAAGAACTATACACCACAACGAAATGAGATTTACTCAAGGTACACAAAGCTGGTTCAACATTCAAACAGCCATGAATATAACCCACTATGTCAACAGACTAAAGATGAAAACTCACGCGATCTTATCAACACATGCAGAAAAAGCATCTGACAAAATCCAACACTTACTCATGATAAAACACTATCTGTAAACTAGAAATAGGGAGTAACCTCCTTACCTTGATAAAGAACATCTATAAAATTCTACAGCTAACATCATACTTATTGGTAAGAGGCTTTCCCACCAGAATCAAGAGCAAGGCAAGGATGTCCCCTTTCACTCTGCTCTTCAATAGTACGCTGGAAATCCTAGCTGTTGCTGTAAAACAAGAAAAGAAAGCACAAAGTAGTGCAGGTTGGGAAGAAAGACACTAAACTGACTTTGTTTGCAGGTAAGTGTAGAATGTCCATCTATGGAAAACCAAAACCAGAACAAAAAACCCTAATCCTGGAACTAATAATAAACAATTATAGTGCAGCGGACAAGGTTAACATGCAAAAGCCAATTGCTTTCCTACAGATCAAGAATACACAAGTAGAATTTGAAATTTAAAACACCATTTACAGAGAATTAACCATCATGGAGACAAATTGGTGGAATAATATTGTACATAAGCTCACTTCTCACAAAAAAATCAAAATTGCAACTAAACGATGAACAATCATCAACCAAAAAACAAGCAAAACAAACAAAAAACAACAACAACACTGGAATGTACCAAAAAAGATATCCTACATCCAAAGACAAAGAAGCCACAAGAGGGTAGGAGAGGCACAAATGCAATAAAATCAAAATGCCAGCCCCACTAGATGGGCAGCTTACAAGCGGGAAAATAATTATATTGCTGAGGTTCTCCCACAGGAGTGGAAGTTCTGAGCCCCACGTCAGGCTCCCCAGCCTGGAGGTCTGGTATCAGGAAGAGCCCTCAGAGCAAACCTGCTTTGAACTCAGCAAGCAGGGTTTGATTACAGGAAATTCACAGTACTGAAGGGAACAAAAACTCCACTCTCGGAGAACACACACAACGTCTCCTGTATACCACGACCAGGGTAAAAAACAAACAGTGATCTCATAAAAGCCTGGGCCAGACCTACCTGCTGGAATCAGAGTGTCTCTGGCAGAAGTAGGGCTTGGGTATGGCTCACTGCAGGGACAGAAACGCTGGTGGCAGTAATTCTGGGGAACGCTCATTGGCATAAGCTCTCTTGGAGGGTGCTATTTTCTCCCCAAGATCTGGCCCCAACCAACGGCCTGTAGACTCCAGGGCTAGGATACCTGAAGTCAAACCAACAGAGCAGGAACATGGCCCCACCAATCAGCAAATAGGCTGCCTAAAGTCTTTCTTAGCCCACAGCTGCCCACTAAACACAGCCCTTGACACGGCCCTGCCCACCAGATGGTCAAGGACCAGGTCCACCCATAAGTGGGCAGGAACCAGTCTCTCTCACAGGAAGCCTGTACAAGCCTCTTACGCCTCACCCACCAGGGGTCAGAAAGCAGAAGCAAGAAGGCTATTTGATGATGACTACTTCACTTTCACAACCCTGCAGTCTGTGGAATGAAAACCACAATCGCACAAAGTATACAAAATGAGACATCAGAGGAGTAACTCCCAGATCAAGGAAAAACATAAAACCCCAGAAGGAAAACAAGGTGGAGAAACACAACCTACCCCAAAGAAAATCTAGAGTAATGACAGTAAAGATGATCCAAGACCTCAAAAACAGAATGAAAGCAGAGAATGAGAAGATACAAGAAACGTTTAATAAAGAGCTAGAAGACCTAAAGAACAAACAGAGATCAACATTACAAGAACTGAAAAGAAAAACATACTACAGGAATCAACGGCAAGTTAAATGAGGCAGAAGACAGATGACTGAGCTGGAAGGCATATGGTGGATATACTGCTGCAGAGCAGAATAAAGGGAAAAAAAGGAAAACAAATGAGGACAGTCAGAGAGACTCATGGTTCATTAAAGGCAACATTCACATTTATTTCCCTGGTAGCTCACTTGGTAAAGAATCTGCCTGCAATGCAGGAAACTCTGGTTCAATTCCTGGGTCAGAAAGATCTGGTGGAGAAGGGATAGGCTACCCACTGCAGTGTTCTTGGGCTTCCCGTTTGGCTCAGCTGGTAAAGAATTTGCCCGCAGTGCAGGAGACCTGGGTTTGATCCCTGAGTTGGGAAGATCCCCTGGAGAAGGGAAAGGCTACCTACAGCAGTATTCTGGCCTGGAGAATCCCGTGGACTGTACAGTCCATGGGGTCGCAAAGAGATGGACATGACTGAGTGATTTTCATTCACATTATAGGGTCTCAGAGGAGAAGAGACAGAAAGGGCCCAAGAAAATATTTGAAGAGATTATACCTGAAAACTTCCCTAACATGAGAAAGAAAATACTCACTCAAGACCAGGAAGCTCAGAGAGTCCCAGGCAGGATAAACCCAAGGAGGAATACAGGCAAATATTACTGATGAACACAGATACAAAAAACAAAATACTAGCGAACTGAATTCAACAATATATTAAAAGGATCACACAGCTTGATCAAGTGGAATTTATTGCAGAGATGCAAGGATTCTTCAGTACTGCTCACCACAACTAGAGAAAGTCCATGAAGCAATGAAGACACAGCACAGCCCAAAATAAGAATAAATAAATATTATAAGATCATATAATACATCAAGGCTGTATACTGTCACCCTCTTTATTTAACTTATATGCAGAGTACATCATGAGAAATGCTGGACTGGAAGAAACACAAGATGGAATCAAGATTGCCAGGAGAAATATCAATAACCTCAGATATGCAGATGACACCACCCTTACGGCAGAAAGTGAAGAGGAACTAAAAAGCCTCTGGATGAAAGTGAAAGAGGAGAGTGAAAAAGTTGGCTTAAAGCTCAACATTCAGAAAACAAAGATTATGGCATCTGGTCCCATCACTCATGGGAAATAGATGGGGAAACAGTGGAAACTGTCAGACTATTTTTTGGGGCTCCAAAATCACTGCAGATGGTGATTGCAGCCATGAAATTAAAAGACACTTACTCCTTGGAAGGAAAGTTATGACCAACCTAGACAGCATATTCAAAAGCAGAGACATTACTTTGCCGACTAGGTCCATCTAGTCAAGGCTATGGTTTTTCCAGTAGTCATGTATGGATGTGAGAGTTGGACTGTGAAGAAAGCTGAGCGCCGAAGAATTGATGCTTTTGAACTGTGGTGTTGGAGAAGACTCTTGAGAGTCCCTTGGACTGCAAGGAGATCCAACCAGTCCATTCTGAAGGAGATCAGCCCTGGGATTTCTTTGGAAGGAATGATGCTAAAGCTGAAACTCCAGTACTTTGGCCACCTCATGCAAAGAGTTGACTCATTGGAAAAGACTCTGATGCTGGGAGGGATTGGGGGCAGAAGGAGAAGGGGATGACAGAGGATGAGATGGCTGGATGGCATCACTGACTCAATGGACGTGAATCTGAGTGAACTCCAGGAGTTGGTGATGGACAGGGAGGCCTGGCGTGCTGTGATTCATGGGGTCGCAAAGAGTCGGACACGACTGAGCGACTGAACTGAACTGATAAGATCATATGCTATTAGGGGATACAAAAAACCCTTTTCACAAAATTCAATACCCATTAATGATTGAAAACTCTCTGGAAAGTGGGCAAAGAGGGAACCCACCTCAACATAATAAAGGCTAAAAATGACAAACCCACAGCTAACATCATTCATAAAAGTGAAAAGCTGAAAGCATTCCCTCTAAGATCAGGAACAAGACAAGAACATCCGCTCTCACCACTTTTATTCAACATAGTTTTGGAAGTCCTAGCCATGGCAGTCAGAGAAGATAAAGGAACAAAAGGACTCCAGATAGGGAAAGAAGTAAAAGTATCACTGTTAGAAGATGACATAACACTACATACAGAAAATCCGAAAGATGCAACCACAAAACTACAACAATGGATTCAGTAAAGCTGCAAGATACAAAATTAATGCACAGGAACCTCTTGCATTTCAATACATTAACAATGAAAGAGCAGAAAGAGAAATTAATGAAATAATTCCACTTATCATGACATCAAAAGTAATAAAATACCTAGCATAAACCCACCTAAGCAGGCAGAAGACCTATACTCAGAAAACCATAAAATACTTATGAAAGAAATAAAAGATAAAACAGATACCAAATTCTTGGATTGGAAGAATCAATATTCTCAAAATGACTATACCACTCAAGGCAATCTACAGGTTCAATGCAATCCCCATCAAATTACCAAAGGCATTTTTTGCAGATGTAGAACAAAATTTTTTTTTAATTTGTATGGAGACACAAAAGACCCCAAAGAGCCAAAACAATTGTGAGAAAGAAAAACGGAGCTGGAAGAATCAAGCACTCCAACTTCAGACCATACTACAAAGCTATAGCAATCAAAACAGTATGGCACTGGCACAGAAACAGAAATACTGATCAATGGAACAGGACAGAACACCCAGAAATAAATCCACACACCTATAGTCAATTAATCTATGACAAAAGAGACAAGAATATACAATGGAGAAAAGTCTCTTCAGTAAGTGGTGTTGGGAAAACTGGATAGCTACCTGTAAAAGAATGAAATAAGAACATTCTCTAACACTAACACAAAAATAAACTCAAAATGGGTTAAAGACCTAAATATAAGAACAGATACTAAAAAAACCATTAAGAGGAAATCATAGGGAAAACACTCTTTAACAGAAATTTCAGAAATATCTTTTTCAATCTGTCTTTAGAGTAATGGAAATAAAACCACAAATAAACCAATGGACTAAAAAGAGCTACTATATGATCCAGCAATCCTATTCCTGGTCAAATGTCCAGAGAAAACCACATAATTTGAAAAGACACATGCATCCCAACGTTCACTGCAGCACTATTTACAATAGGCAGCACATGGAAGCAACCTAAATGTCCATCGACGGAGGAATGGTTTTTAAACAGTGCAGTACACATATACAATGGAATATTGCTCAGTCATAAAGAGATCAAAATAACGCCATTTGTGACAGCATGGATGGACTCCAAGATTGTAACACTAAGTGAAGTAAGTCAGAAAAAGACAAATATGATATTGCTTATATGAGGAATTTTAAAACATTGTACAAACGCATCTATTTACAGAACAAAAATGGTGCCACAGATGTAGAAAACAAACTTATAGTTACCAAGGGGGAAGCAGGGAAGGATAATTTAGGAGATCGTGATTGATATATACACACTACTATATATAACATAAATAACTAATAAGGTCCTACTACATAGCACTGAGCACTCTACTCAATATTGTGTAATGACCTATATGGGAACAGCACCTTAAAAAAAAGAGGATCTACACACGTGTATAGTTGATTCATTTTGCCATACAGCAGAAATTAACACATTATATCTACCATACTCCAATAAAAAGTAACTTAAAAAAATAAACAAAAAAGGGACCTAATTCAACACAGAAGCTTTTGCACGGCAAAAGAAACCATGAACAAAACATAAAGACAACCCACACAATGACAGAAAATATTTGCAAATGATGTAACCAAAAAGGGATTAGTCTCCAAAATTTACAAACAGCTTATGCAGCTCAATATCAAGAAAACGAACCACCCCATCAAAAAAATGGTCAGCAGGGGCTTTCGTGGTGGTTTAGTGGTTAAGGATCCACCTGCCAACACAGGGGACACAGGTTCGATCCCTGGTCCAGGAAGATCCCACATGCCATGGAACAAATAAGCGCATGTAACACAACTTCTGAGTCCACACACCACAGATACTGAAGTCCACAAGTCTAGAGCCGGTGCTCCGTAACGAGAGAAGCAACTGCAATGAGAAGCTCATGCACGCAGCGAAGAGCAGTCCCTGCTTGCCACAACGAGAGAAGGCACACACACAGCAAAGAAGACCCAGTGTAGCCAAGACTAAATGAATAAATGCATCTTTTTTAAAAAATGGGCCTACATAGGCATTATAGAGAGGACTTATACAGACATTTCTCCAAAGAAGACATACAGATGGCCAAGAGGCACATGAAAAGATGCTCTGCGTCGCAAATTGTTAAAGAAATGCAAATCAAAACTACAATGCAGTATCACCTCACAGCAGTCAGAATGGCCATCATCAAAAAGTCTATAAAGGAAAGAACACGATGGTGAAGGAGTAGGTGGACATGGAATACATCTCTCTCCACAGATATATCAGGAATACCCCTTCAGACACAGAAGTGCATGCAGAACACCAGCTCAGAGTGGACAGGAGTACCTGACCAGTGGAAAAGAATATACAGAACCATGAAAAACTCAGTAGGAGGAAGGAACTAGGGGGAAAAACAGGAGTGTCAGTAGGCCTGGACCTGCCCTTGGCAGGAGTCCAATCCCCACATCGGGGCAAGTGTCTGAGTCAGAGGAGGAACAGTGAAACAGCTGATTGTGTCAGGCTAAATGGAATGAGAATCAGACAGTCCTCGCTGCAGCAATATATACCCTGGACAGGGACACAAGTCCCCTGGAAAGCGCAGCGGCCGGGAGCTGGAGTTTAGGGACTGTGGAGCAATCCCAGGGCGAGGACTGCTGTTGACTTTGGAGAGACAGATCAAGGGGATGTAAGGGAGAAGACTGTGGTGGGAAATGCCTGTACAGGAAAGCTGCCATAGAAGCATAAAAGCCATAGAAGCAAGACAATACTGCTGAGTCATGAGTAAGGGGTCTCTCCCCCCACACCAGCACTGGCAGCTGAACAACAGAGAGGCTGGCCCATCAGTGCCTGATGCACTGAACTACAGAGTAGGACCCCACTCAGGGTGCCCCTTTAAGTGCCTGATGCACCGATCTACAGAGTAGGACCCCAGCCAGGGGGTGCCCCTCTAAGTGCCTGAGGCGCTGAACAACAGAGAAGGACCCCAGGCAAGGGAGCCCTCTAACTGCCTGAATGGGCAGAGCTACGGAGAAAGACAAGCAAAGAGGCCTTCTGATCGCCAGCTACAAAAGGCTCAAGAAAAAGACTCTGGTAGGGCCATAACTCCTAAGGCAGAGGCAGTCCATGTCCCTGCACACTTGGTGCCGCCAGGATCCCCATAAGCCAAACAGCCGCACCACCTTCACGCTCAACTCTAACTGGGGCAGAGCTGCCACAGGCAAAAGAAGTCTTGCATCTATGTGCGCAGGGTCACTTTGGTCGTGTCTGACTCTTTTAAGACCTTGTAGACCGTGGCCCGCCAGGCTTCTCTGTCAAGGAGGTGGGCTCTCCAGGCAAGAATACTAGAGCATATGGGCCAACAGTGGTTGCCGTACCCTTCTAGAGCACTGTATTTCCTGCTGCCCTAGCCGCCAACTCCCCTGAGTACCTGGTGCTGCCAGAACCCCTGCGACCCAAGCAGCTGCACCATTTCCACACCTGGCCCTCACAGGGGCCAAACCCAAGTCCTCCAGGGCAGCCTCAGGAGCAAACCCCAGTGGACGACCCACATGCAGAGCTGGAAATAAAATACCAATTGAAATCCAGGGGCAGTGAGGCTAAAGAAGAAGACCCAAAACCTTCCCACCAGCTGTACAAGCTGCAAATTAAATCCACACGATCACCTATGCAGACTCTGTGTCTATGGAATATATAAAAGGTCATTGCGAGTTCCCACAAAAGAAAATGCACTAGTTCTGATAGCTGGGGACATTGGAGGCAAGAACACACAGGAGTAGGCCCAGATTACAATCTGAGTTGTCCCCACAGCAGGTTCAGAGATCAGTCAGCACAGTGTTGGAGGGCATCCTAGGGAGGTGAGGTAGACTGTGACTCCCAGCGAGGGAAAAGACTCTGACAGCAGTGACTCAAGAAAAACATTAATTATTCTTCTGTTTTGACTTGTTCTGTAGATACTTTTGGATTTTTTCCTTTCCCCCCACTCTGTTGTAGTTGTCGATTTTATTGACACTATGAAATCTAATTAAGCTTTTGAGCTTTTTTTTTCCCCTCAGTCACATTTCTTATGGTTGTTATAAACCTCTGCCTCTATGCTGGGCTTGTGCAGTTCTGTGGAGTTTTCCTTTTTTTCTTTTTTAATTTTAATTTCTAATTTTTTAAACCTATTATTATTTTTTCTACATTTGTTCCTTTGTTTGCTTTTCCTACTGTTCTTTTCCCCTTGTAGTTAATCTTTAATGTATATAAATCTTCTTATCTATCTCTGTTTAACTTTGTGTATCTATTTTTTCTTTTCTTTCTTTCATCTTAAAATATTGGTTAGTTTTATTTTCATTGCTTTATTCCTCAATTGGAATCTTGCTTTAGTTAGTTTTGCTCTGGTAGATATAATTTTTGGTTTCCTTTGTTTGCCAGGTCAGTCTATTGTACTGTATTTCTGTTGGACTCTTTTGATCTTGCTATTGGGTGTATATGTATATGTGTATATTCAGTCACACTTTTTATTGCTGATATAAACCTCTGCCTCTACATTGGGCTTTTGCAGTTTTATGGAGTTTTCCTTTTTTTCTTCCTTTTTTATTTCTGCTTCTTTTTTTTTCTTCTTCTTCTATTCTTTTTTTATAATTTTAGTTTTTAATTTTTTTAAACCTATTATATTTTTTCTACATTTATTCCTTTGTTTGCCTTCCCTACTGTTCTTTTCCCCTTGCAGTTAAACTTTATATAAATCTTCTTCATCCACCTCTATTTAACTTTGCATATTTATTCTTTCTTTTCTTTCTTTCCCTTCTTCTCAACATATTTGTTAGTTTTAGTTTCATTGCTTTGTTACCCACTTGGCACCTTGCTTTAGTTTTGTTTTCCAGTTTGTGCTTTAGTTAGTTTTGTTCTTAACTGGTAAATATAGTTTCTGATTTCCTTTGTTCATCTGGTCAATCTACTACACTTTATTTTTGTTGGACTGTTTTGACTTTGCTCATGAGGGTATATGTATATGTGTATATTCCAATATTTTAATTATTATTTGCCTGATTTTGTCACTGTCATTTGGGGTTCATCTTTGGTTTCTCATTTTTGGATATTTGTCTTAATCTCACTAATGCCATAACAAACCACTTGTGGAATCTTCATTCCTGACCAGAGATCAAGCCCTGAGTCTTTGAAGTGGGAGCACTAACTCCAAGACCCTAGACTACCAAATAACTAACCTTAGAGAGTATCAAACAGTGAGAACAAACACAAAGGAAACCACTAGAATACAAGACCTGACCCAGCATCACCCAACTACCAACAGCACCCTGGGCAGGATGCCTCATCCAAACAACAAACAAAATAAAAATATAAACCCAATCATCAGCAGACAGGATTACCACCTCACTCAGCCTTGCCCATCAGAGGAAAAACAAACAAAAATCATACCCTACCAAACCGTACAAAACCACTGGACCAACCTAAAGAGGGCAGAAACCAAAAAGAAGAAAGAATTCAACCTTGAGGCCTGGGAAAAGGAGACCTCAAACACTATAAGTTAAAAAAAAAAAAGAAAAGAAAAGGCAGAGAAATATTACACAAATAAAGGAACACACTAGAAACACAGAAGTCCAAATAAATGAAGAGAAAACAGGCAAACTACCTGAAAAAGAACTCAGAACAGTGATGGTAAAGATGATCAAAAACCCTGAAAACAATATAGACAAAAGGCAAGAATCAATTAACAAAGACCTAGAAGAATTAAAGAATAAACATACAAACAGCACAATTACTGAAATTACAAATACTCTAGAAGGAATCAATAGCAGAATATCTGAAGCAGAAGAACGAATCAGTGAGCTGGAAGATAAAATGGTGGAAATAACTGCTGAAGAGCAGAATAAAGTAAAAAGAGTGAAAAGAGCTGAGGATAGTCTCAGAGACCTCTGGGACAGTATCAAATGCACCAATATTTGAATTATAGGGGTGCCAGAAGAAGAAGAGAAAAAGAAAGGGTATGAGAAAATTTTTGAAAGATTTTAGTTGAAAATTTCCCAAACATGGAAAAAGAAATAGTCAATCAAGTCCAAGAGGCCCAAAGAGTCCTATACAGGATAAACCCAAGGAGAAACACACCAAGACGCATACTAATCAAACTAACAAAGACTAAACACAAAGAAAGAATATTAAAAGCTGCAAGGGAAAAGCAACAAGTAACATACAAGGGAAACCCCTTACTTTTAACAGCTCTTTCAGCAGAAACTCTACAGGCCAGAAGGGAAAGGTAGGATATATTTAAAGTACTGAAAGGGAAAAATCTACAACCAAGATTACTGTACCCATCAAGGGTCTCATTCAAAATTGATGGAAAGATAAAAAGCTTTTCAGACAACCAAAAGTTAAAGACAATTCAGTACCACCAAATCAGCTTTACCACAAATGTTAAAGGGACTTATATAGTCAAGAAATACAAGAAAAGAAAAAAAGATCTACAAAGTGAACCCCAAATAATTAAGAAAATGGCAATAGGAACATATATATCAATAATTATTTTAAATGTAAATGGATTAAATGCTCCAACCAAAAGACACAGACTGGCTGAATGGATAGAAAAACAAGACACATATATATGCTGTCTATAAGAAAACCACTTCAGACCTGAAGACACATATAGTGAGAAAGTGAGAGGATGGACAAATATATTCCATGCAAATAGGAAGCAAAAGAAAGCTGGCGTAGCGATCCTCATATCAGACAAAATAGATCTTAAAGACTATTACAAGAGATAAGGAAGGACACTACATAATAATCGAGGGATCAATCCAATAAGACTTAACAACTATAAATATGTATGCACCCAGCATAGGAGCATCTCAATACATAATAACAGAGATAAAAGGAGAAATTGACAGTAACACAATAATACTAGGAGACTTTAACACTCCACTCACACCAATGGACACATCATCAAAACAGAAAATTAATAAGGAAGCACAAGTCTTAAATGATACATTAGATGAAATGGATCTCATTGATTGTACCTTCAGGACATTCCAACAAAATGCAGAAGAATACACCCTCTTCTCAAGTGCACATGGAACATTCTCCAGGAAAGACCATATCTTGGGTCACAAATCAAACCTCAGTAAATTAAAGAAAATTGAAATTGTATCAAGCATCTTCCAAACATGACGCTATGAGACTGGATATCAATTATGGGAAAAAAACTGTAAGAAATGCAAACACATGGAGATTAAACAACACATTTCTAAACAACCAACAGGTTAAGGTTACTGAAGAAATGAGAAAGGAAATAAAAAATTTTTCTAGAAACAAATGACAATGAAAACATGACAACTCGAAACCCATGGGATACAGCAAAAGCAGTTCTAATAGGGAAGTTTACAGCAACACAATCCTACCTCAAGAAACAAGAATAACACTCAAATAGACAACCTAACTTTACACCTAAAACAACTGGAAAAAGAAGAACAAAAAAAACCCAAAGTTAGTAGAAGGAAAGAAATCATAAAGATCCGAGCAGAAATAAATGAAAAAAAAAGAAAGAAAGAATAGTAAAGATTAATAAAACTAAAAGCTGGTTGTTTGAGAAGATAAAATTGAGACACCTTTAGCCACTCATCAAGAGCAAAAGAGAGAAGAATCAAATCAACAAAATTAGAAATGAAAAAGGACAGATTACAACAGACAATGAAGAAATACAAAGAGTTTTAAGAGTATTATGAACAACTGTATGGCAATAAAATGGATAACCTGAAAGAAATGGACAGATTCTTAGAAAAGATCAATCTTCCAAGCCTGAACCAACAAGAAATAGAAATTATGAGCAACTCAATTACAAGCACTGAAACTGACGCTGTGGTCAAAAATCTCCCAAAAAACAAAAGCCCAGGACCAGATATTTTCACAAGAGAATTCTATCAAACATTTAGAGAAGAGCTAATGCCTATCCTTCTAAACTCTTTCAAAACATTGCAGAGGAAGGAACACTTCTCCACACTCATTCTATGAGGCCGCCATCACCCTGATACCAAAACCAGGCAAAGACAACACAAAAAAAGAAAACTACAGGCCAATATCACTGACGAACATAGATGCAAAAATCCTCAGGAAAATTTTAGCAAACAGAATTCAGCAACATATCAAAATGCTCATACACCATGATCAAGTTGGGTTTATTCCAGGCATGCAAGGATTCTTCAATATATGCAAATCAACCAATGTGATACACCATGTTAACAGACTGAAAGATTAAAAACCATATGATCATCTCAAAAGATGCAGAAAAAGCCTTTGAAAAAATTCAGCACCCATTTATGATGAAAACTTGTCAAAAAATGGGCACAGAAGGAACCTACCTCAACACAGTGAAGGCCATATATGATAAGCCTACAGCAAACATTATTATCAGTGGTGAAAAACTGAAAGCATTCCCCCTAACATCAGGAACAAGACAAGGGTGTCCACTTTCACCACTATTATTCAACATAATTCTGGAAGTCCTAGCTACAGCAATCAGAGAAGAAAAAGAAATAAAAGGAATCCAGATCAGAAAAGAAGTAAAGCTCTCACTGTTTGCACACGACATGATACTATACATAGAAAACCCTAAAGATAGTATCAGAAAATTACTAGAGCAATCAGCGAATTTACCAAAGTTGCAGGATACAAAATCAATACACAAAATTCACTTGCATTTCTATATACTAACAATGAAAAATCAGAAAGAAATTAAGGAATTAATCCTATTCACAACTGCAACAAAAAGAGTTAAATACTTAGCAATAAACTTACCTAGGGAGACAAAAAAACTGTACACAGAAAATTATAAGACATTAATAAAAGAAATCAAAGACAACATAAACAAATTCCATGTTCCTGGGTAGGAAGAATCAATACTGTGGAAATGACTATACTACCAAATGCAATCTACAGATTCAATGTGTTCCCAGCAAATTATCGATGGCATTTTTCACAGAACTAGAACAAAAAATTTCACAATTCATATGGAAATACAAAGACTCCAAATGACCAAAGCAGTCTTGAGAAAGAATGGAGCTGAAGGAATCAACCTTCCTGACTTCAGATTATACTACAAAGCTACAGTCATCAAGACTACATGGTACTGGCACAAAAACAGAAATATAGACCAATGAAACAAGATAGAAAGCCAAGAAATAAACCCATGCACCAACGGGTACCTTATTTTTGACAAACAAGATATACAATGGGGCAAAGACAGCCTCTTCAATAAATGGTGGTGGGAAAACTGGATAGCTACAGGTAAAAGAATGAAATTAGAACACTTCCTAACACTACATAAAGATAAACTCAAAATGGATTAAAGACCTAAATATAAGACCAGAAACTATAAAACTCTTAGAGAAAAACAGAGGCAGATCACTCGAGGACATAAATCAAAGCAAGATCCTCTATGATCCACCTCCTAGAGTAACAGAAATAGAAACAAAAGTAAACAAGTGGGACCTGATTAAACTTCAGAGCTTTCGCACAGCAAAAGAAACCATAAGCAAGATGAAAAGACAACCCTCAGAACAGGAGATAAAAATAGCAAATGAAACAACTGACAAAGAATTCATTTCTAAAATATACAAGCAGCTCACACAACTCAATGCCAGGAAAACAAACAACCCAATCAAAAAGCAGGAAAAAGACCTTAACAGACATTTCTCCAAAGAAGACATACAGATGGCTAATAAACACATGAGAAGATGCTCAACATCACTCATTATTAGAGAAATGCAAATCAAAACTACAGTGAAATATCACCTCACACTGATCAGAATGGCCATCATCAACAAGTCTACAAACAATAAACGCTGGAGAGGGTGTGGAGAAAGGGAACACTCTTGCACTGTTGGTGGGAACATAAATTGATACAGCCACTATGGAAGATGGTATGGCGATTCCTTAAAACACTAGGAATAAAACCACCATATGACCCAGCAATTCCACTCCTAGGCATATACCCTGAGGAAACCAAAACTGAAAAAGACACATGTATCCCACTGTTCATTGCAGCACTATTTACATTAGCAAGAACATAGAAGAAACGTAAATGCCCATCAACAGATGAATGGATAAAGAAGTTGTGGTACATATACACAATGGAATATTATGCAGCCATAAAAAGGAATGCATTTGAGTCAGTTCTGATGAGGTGGATGATCCTAGAACCTATTAACAGAGTGAAGTGAGTCAAAAATAGATAAATATCATATTCTAGTGCATATATAACAGAACTGGACATGGAACAACAGACTGGTTCCAAATAGAAAAAGGAGTAAGTACCTCAAGGCTATATATTGTTACCCTGCTCATTTAACTTATATGCAGAGTATATCATGAGAAACGCTGGATGAAGCACAAGCTGGAATCAAGATTGCCGGGAGAAATGTCAATAATCTCAGATATACAGATGACAACACCCTGATGGCAGAAAGCGAAGAAGAACTAAAGAGCCTCTTTATGAAAGTTAAAGAGGAAAGTGAAAAAGTTGACTTAAAACTCAACATTCAGAAAACTAACATCATGGCATCTAGTTCCAAAATTTCATGGCAAATAGATGGGGAAACAGTGGAAACAGTGACAGACTTTATTTTTGAGGGCTAAAATGACCACATATGGGGACTGCAGCCATGAAATTAAGATACGCTTGCTCCTTGGAAGAAAAGTTATGACCAACCTAGACAGCATATTAAAAAGCAGAGACATTACTTTGCCAACAAAGGTCCATCTAGTCAAAGCTATGGTTTTTCCAGTAGTCATGTATAGATGTGAGAGTTGGACTATAAAGAAAGCTGAGAGCAGAAGAATTGATGCTTTTGAACTGTGGTGTTGGAGAAGACTCTTGAGAGTCCCTTGGACTGCAAGGAGATCCAACCAGTCCATCCTAAAGGAAATCAGTCCTGAATATTCATTGGAAGGACTGATGCTGAAGCTGAAACTCTGATACTTTTGCCACCTGATGCGAAGAATTGACTCATTGGAAAAGACCTTCATTCTCGGAAAGATTGAAGGCAGGAGGAGAAGGGGATGACAGAGGATGAGATGGCTGGATGGCATCACCGACTCAATGGACACGAGTTTGAGTAAGCTCTGGGAACTGGTGATAGACAGGGAAGCCTGGCGTGCTGCAGTCCACTGGGTTACAAAGAGTCGGACACGACTGAGTGACTGAACTGAACACATATATACAGAATCTAGAAGAATGGTACTGAAGGACTTATTTTCAGGACAGCAATGGAGAAGCACACATAGAGAATAGATTTATGGACATGGGGAGAGGGAAGGAGAGGGTGATATGTATGGAAAGAGTAACAGGGAAACTTATATTACCATATGTAAAATAGATAGCCAATGGGAATTTGCTGTATGGCTCAGGAAACTCAAACAGGGGCTCTGCATCAACTTAGAGGGCTGGGACGGGGAGGGAGATGGGAGAGAGGTTCAAAAGGGAGGGGATATATGTATACCTATTGCTGATTCATGTTGAGGTTTGACAGAAACAACAAAATTCTGTAAAGAAATTATCCTTCAATAAAAAAAAATAAAGTCTATAAACAATAAATGCTGGAGAGGATGTAGAGAAAAGGGAACCCTTCTACAGTGTTTTCATAGGAATATTAAATAATACAGCTACTATGGAGAACAGTATGGAGATTCCTTAAAAAACTTAGATAGAGCTACCATATGATCCAGCAATCCCACTCCTGGGCATACGTGTGTACCTATGTGCATGTTAAGTCACTTCAGTCATGCCCATCTCTTTGCAACCCCATGGACTGCAGCCTGCCAGCCTCCTCTGTCCATGGGATCCTCCAGGCAAGAATACTGAAGTGCGTTGCCATGCCCTCCTCCAGGGGACCTTTCCAACCCATAGATCAAACCCCTGTCTCTTATATCTCTTGAACAGGCAGGTGGGTTCTTTACCACTAGTGCCACTTGGGAAGCCACTCCTGGGCATAGATTCAGAGAAAACCATAACGATACATGCACCCCATGTTCACTGCAGCACCATTTACAATAGCCAAGACATGGAAGCAACCCAATGTCCACTGACAGAGGAATGGATAGAGTATGTACATGCAATGGAATATTAATCAGCCATTAAAAAGAATGAAATAATGCTATTTATAGAGATCACCATACTAACTGAAGTCAGACAAAGATTAATATTATACAGTACCCCTTATTGCAGACACTGAGAAAAATTATACAATTGAACTTATTTACAAACAGAAACACTCACAAACATAGAAAAATAGATTCATGCTTACCAGGGGAAAGGTGGGAGGGAGAGAGATAAACTGGGAATTTGGGATAAGGTGGATTTATTTAAAATCCCAAATTTTAAATAACACACTATATTTAAAACAGATGATCAACACGGAACTACTGTATAGCTCAGGGAACTCTACTCAATATTCTGTAATACCCTAAATGGGAAAATAATTTGCAAAAGAACAGATATGTGCATACATATTACTGAACCACTTTGCTCTAACACCTGAAAGTTACACAAAATTTTAAATCAACTATATACTCAACTATATACATCAAATAAAATTTTTCAATGTAACATCAAAACAAGATACCATTTACATCAGCACCCAAAACACTTATATACTTAGAAATAAGTCTAACAAAACATGAAGAAGATCTATATAAAATAAACTATGAAGCTGTGATAAAATCAAAGAACTAAATAAAGCCAAATTCTATGCTTATGAGTAGAACAATTCAATACTGTCAAGATGTCAGTCCTTCCAACTTGATCTACAGAATCAGTGCAATCCCAATCAAAATTCCAACAAGTTATTTTGTGGACATAAAGACAAAATGATTCTAAAATTTATACAGAGAAGCAAAGGACCCAGAATAGGCATCTCAATATTGAAGAACAAAGTTGCTCGACTGATACTACTCAACCTACACACTTACTACAAAGCTACAGTAATTAAGACAGTGTGGTACTAGCGAAACACACAAAGATCAATGAAACAGAGAGCCCAGAAATAGACTGACATACACTGTAAACTGAGGTTTGATCAAGCAGCGAAGACAATACAATGGAGCAGACAGTCTTTCAACAAGCAGTGCTAAAACAATGGGACAGCCACATGTAAAAAAGTCAACATGAATTTATTTTAAGGTCTGTATGACCTTAAAATCTTCACCAAAGTTAACTCAAAATGGTTCACAGATCTAAGTGTAAAGTACAAACCTTTATTAAATCCTAAAGGACCAAAGTACAAACCCTATTAAATCTAGGAAAAACCTGGATGACCATAGCTATGGAATGATTTTTTAGATACAACACTGTAGGTACAATCCGTGAAAGAACTGATGAGCAGGATTTCACTAAAATTTTCAAACTTCTGCTCTGCTAAAGACAATGTCAAACAAATAAGACAAGCCAGAGAATGGAAAGAATATTTGCAGAAGACATTTGATAAAGGCCTATTATCAAAAACATACAAAGAATACTTAAAATGCAAAAATGACAAATTAAAAAGTGGGCAAACAACCTAAACAGACACCTCACTTAAGAAGATACACAGATGGCGGATGAGCACAGGAAGAGACGCTGTCATCAACCACTGCTGCTGCTGCTCAGTCGCTTCAGCCCTCTCCGACTCTGTGCGGCCCCACAGACAGCAGCCCACCAGGCTCCCCCGTCCCTGGGATGCTCCAGGCAAGAACACTGGAGTGGGTTGCCATTTCCTTCTCCAATGCAGGACAGTAAAAAGTGAAAGGGAAGTGCTCAGTCATGTCATTTACCACTAGAGAATTGCAAATAAAACAATGAGATACTACTTCATACCTCTTAAAATAAACAAAATCCAAAACACAGACAACACGCTATCAAGGATGTGGAGCAACAGAAACTCATTCACTGCTAGTGGAAACGGAAAATGGTACAGCAACTTTAGAAGACAAGTTGGTTGGTTCCTTACAAAATTAAACATTCTTACCACACACTCTTACAGTTTGGCAGTTTCTTATATTAATAAAACTTGGCATGCTTTTACCAAATGATCTAATAATCATGATCTCTGGTATTGGCCCAAATGAACTGAAAACTCAGGTCCATGTAAAAGCCTGCACAAGATGTCTGTAATAGCTCTATTCCTAAGAGCCCCAACTGGGAAGCAACTAAGATATTCTTCAATAGCTTGAGTGGATAAATAAATACTGGTACATCCAAACAATGGCATATTATTCATCTCTAAAAAGAAATGACCTAAAAAAAAAAAAAAAAAGAAATGACCTATCAAGCCACAAAACGACCTGGAAGAAACCTAAATGCATATTACTGAGTGAAAGAAGCCAATCTGAAAAGGCCATATGCTACATGATCCCAACAGTACAACATTCTAGAAAAAGCAAAACTATTGAGACAGTAAAAAAGATCAGCAATGGCCACGGGTTAGAGGGGGAGGAGAGATGAACAGACAGAACACAGAAGATCTTCAGGGCAGTGAAACGATTCTGTAGGATCCTCCAACAATCGATACGTGCCATTACACACTTGTCAAAACCTACAGGATGCACAATACCAAGGACAGAACCTAATTATGGGCACTGAGTGATAATGATGTGTCAGTGTGGGCTCATCAATTGTATTGTACCACTCTGGTGGGAGATGCTGATAGTGGTGAGGAGGGCAGTGGGGGAAAGGGGGTAGTATTTGGGAACACTCAGTACTTCTCACTTGATTTTGCTATGAACCTAAAAAAGCTCTAAAAAAACAAAAGTTTATTAAATAAAAAATAAAGAAAAAAATGAAGGTTTTCTTAAACTGCAGCTGAGTTAATAGAGAGTAATAAAGACATTTTTGGTTTCCCTGCACTCATCCAAGGAAGAAAATTTTCCTAAGAAGCAATTTTTGTAAACAATACAAAATTCTGCTTTATTCTGGTGTATATCAAACAATGAAAACAAATCTTTCCTTATTGCTAATTTTTGAAGACAACAGCAAAGAGAAACAAGTGTTCATGTGTAACAATGTCACCGCATTTGTCTGATGCTCTGGAGTAAAACCAGCTCACATCCTTGCATTTATCTCCCTATAATACCGCCACCCCTCCCTTCCTGAAATTCTAGTCCACAGGTGTACTTCTCAGAGAATAACCTTAGAGATGATGCACAAACCTTTTCCATCACGAGGAGGGGCTCCCTTTGCTTTAAAACTGTCCGCTGGTGCCTTTGTGTCTGTTTCCAAAGCAATGCTTAGCTGTATCTCAGACTTGAACTTGGTGTATTTATTACTCAGCAATTGGTACCATTTTGGTGCCTAGAGAGTAACAAAAAAAGCAAAACTCCTTAATAGTTAATAGGAAATAAACAGTAGTGGGAAATGTTCTATAAGGTTGCAAATATATTTCCTGTAGTTTCTCAGAACTTCCTCCTCTTTTAAAGTATTTTCCCCCCACATTTTCTTCAAAATAAATGAATCTTGCTTAGGAAACTAACAGTTTCCTGTTGAAAAAAAAAAAAAACAAGCAAAAGTTTAGATTGCCTTGCTTGTTTTTATCCTATGCTTCAACAGGTATGTGTACTTCTATCTTCACTCATATCATCTGTCTTACTTCACCCCTTATAACAACAACAAAGACTATCAGTTTTCTAATTTCTAACCGCTAATTTTTCACTTTTTCTGTTATACCTTTTCTGCCTGCCACATTTCTGCTTTGTTCTGTTTATTTCAAATCAGGAAAAGAAGAGCTTAGTGTTAATGAAAGCACAAACAAAATACTAAAGTAAGGTCTCCTGGTAGAGTTCTGGGGTATGAGCCATGTATTTGACTGATATCAAAATATAAAAGCTTTCTCACAGAATGAGGAATCCTGAAATACCTGAATAGCCACCCCCTCCCCTCAAACCCAAGAGTAATCTCAGGAATTCTAATACCCCAATCAGCCTGCAAAATCTCATGGCCCAAGATCACATGTACCATCAGTGCAGGGGCACCATTTCAGTCCCTATAAACAGCATTCTTACTCTGAACACTGTAACAGAAAGGCAAAGGAACTGGAGATCAGAACCAGAAACTGCGGCTTTATATTCAAACTATGTTTACAGGTAAAATAGGATGAAATAGACCATATGTATTTTTTTAAATCCATAACCAAGTTTTTTTTAAGGCAAAAGCTCAGAGTTTGTTGCTGTATTCATAACAGATATTTTCTAACTGTAAGCATTAGCCTAAAACAAAAAGACTTTTATTTGCTCGCAGAATTTATGATATTTTTTATTTTCCTGGTATTACCTCAGAAAAACAAATCTGGTCTCTTCTGTTTGTGTTTATTTACGGAGAATCAATTTACCCTGAAATTAAAATATTCTACTATCCAACTTCAAATATTTCTGCTGGCAAACAAAAAACATTAAGCAAGACAATATTTAGTTTTCCCAACACTAACATATTTTTGAAACCTTCCTCTTTAACTCTGTTCACCAACATGAAGCCTAACTGCCCTAAAGGACTAAGCAGGTGAAGGCCACGCCAAGAGCATTTAGAGACGCGAGTGTGGCTCGGACACCCTTCTCTTCAGAGGAGCCACCTGCTCTTTAACCAGAGAAACTATACAAGTATTCCAGGCCTAAGCCTAGAAGGAAAACCTTTCCCAGGACTTGGGGGGAAGAGAGGTGACCCAAGGATGGAGGAGAAACAAGTCCTTTTTATAAAGCATTTCCGTTTCTTTTGAATAGTTCCAAATTTGGGCCAGACTGCCTGGCTTATTTGCAATTACACACACACTCTCGGAGATATAGTAAGGTGGGTCCCAGACGACCACGACAAATTGACTATTGCAATAAAGGGAGCCGTACAAGTTTTGGGGCCTCCCAGTGCGTACAGAAGTTCTGTTGACACTATACTGTAGTTTAAGAGTACAGCAGCATTATGCCTAAAGAAAACGTGTGTACCTTATTTTAAAAATACTTTATTGCTAAAAAATGCTAACCATCAGCTAAGCCTTCAGTGAGTCATAATTTTCTTACAATAGTAACATCAAAGATCACTGATCATAGATCATTGTAATGATGAAAATGTTTGAAATACTCCTGTTATGAAAATGTGAGCAAATGCTGCTGGAAAACGGCTCCAACAGATCTCCTTGACAACCAGTTGTCACAATTGGTTTTTTTTAAAATAAAAGCATATCTGTGAAGCATAATCAACTGAAGTGCCATAAAAATGAGGTATGCCTTTATCTTTCTACCAGGAACAGAAATGTCAGTAACAGATAAATTTTCCTTCACAGAATCCTCATTTAAGATCCAAATCCATCAAGGACTTTAAAATAAGAGAGAATATTTTTTTACTTTATTTTCTGAAGAAAGTAGGACCAAAAAAATGTCATTAAGAAAAACTGAAACTAAGAACTTCTAAAGTCAGTAACATACAAAAAAAGTTGTAAGATACTTTAAAAGACCTAAGAAGCATTTTCAATAACAAAAGCATAATCAAGACCCTGAGCTGTTTTACCATCTTGCCAAGGGGATACTATTTACATAACAAATGTGTTTCAAGAAGTTCCCTTACTCTTAAGTAATACAAAAGGCATGCCAGGAGCAGGAAGCCGGGACACCAATTAGAGGGCTGCTATGAAAGCCGGCAAAATTCAGGTTTAAACTGAAAGAAGTAGGGAAAACCACTAGGCCATTCAGGTATGACCTAATTCAAATCCCTTATGATTATACAGTGGAGGCGATGAAGAGATTCAATGGATTTGATCTGACAGAGTGCCTGAAGAACTATGGACAGAGGTTCGTAACATTGTACGGGAGTTAGTGAGTTAGTGACCAAAATTATCCCAAAGAAAAAGAAATTTAAGAAGGCAAAGTGTTTGTCTGAGGAGGCTTTACACATAGCTGAGGAAAGAAGAGAAGCAAAAAGCAAGAACGGGGAAGATATACCCAACTGAATGCAGAGTTCCCAGAGAATAGCAAGGAGAGATAAGAAGGGCTTCTTAAATGAACCATGCAAAGTAGAGGAAAACAACAGAATGGCAAAGACTAGGGATCTCTTCAAGAAAATCAGAGATACCAGGGGAATATTTCATGCAAGGACGGGCACGATAAGACAAAACAGTAAGGACCAAACAGAGGCAGAAGAGATTTAAAAGAAGTAACAAGAATACACAGAAGAACTATACAAAAAATTCTTAATGACCCAGATAACCACGATGGTGTGGTCACTCACCTAGAGCCTGACACGTTGGAGTCTGAAGTTAAGGGGGCCTTAGGAAGCAACACTATAAACAAGGCTAGTGGAGGTGATAGAATTCCAGCTGAGCTATTTCGAATCCTAAAAGATGATGTTGTTAAAGTTCTGCACTCAATATGTCAGTAAATTTGGAAAACTCAGCAATGGCCACAGCACTGGGAAAGGTCAGTTTTCATTACAATCCCAAGGAAAGGCAGTGCCAAAGAATGTACAAATTAGGGTAAAATTTCATTCATTTAGCATGCTAGTAAAGTTATGCTCAAAATCCTTCAAGCAAGGCTTCTGCAGTATGTGAACCAAGAACTTCCAGACGTACAAGCTGGGTTTAGAAAAGACAGAGGAACCAGAGATTAAATTGCCAACATTTGTTGGAACATAGACAAAGCAAGGGAATTCAAGAAAAAATCTACCTCTGCTTCATTAACCAGGCTAAAGTCTTTGACTGCATGGATCATAACAAACTGTGGAAAATTCTTAAAGAGATGGAAATACCAGACCACCTTCCCTATCTCCTGAGAAACCTGTATGCGGGTTCAGAAGCAAAAGTCAGAACCTTACAGGGAACAACTGACTGATTCAAAACTGGGAAAGGAGTACAATAAGGCTGTATATTGTCACCCTGTTTATTTAACTTATATGCAGAGTACATTATGGAAAATGCCAGACTGGATGAATCACAAGCTGGAATCAAGACTGCCATGAGAAATATCAACAACCTCAGACATGCAGAAAATACCACTCTAGTGGCAGAAAGAGAAGAACCAAAGAGCCTCTTGATGAGGGTGAAAGGGAAGAGTGAAAAAGTTGGCTTAACTCTCAAACAGCAAAAATCACGGTATCTGGTCCTATCACTTCATGGCAAATAGAAGGAGAAAAACATGGAAGCAGTGACAGACTTTATTTTCTTGGGCTACAAAATCACTGAAGATGACTGCAGCCATGAAATTAAAAGATGCTTGCTCCTTGGAAGGAAAGGAATGACAAACCTTGACAGTGTAAGAAAAAGTAGAGACATCATTTTGACCATAAAGGTCCATATAGCCAAAGCTATGATTTTTCCAACAGTCATGTATGGAAGAGAGAGTTGGACCGTAAAGAAGGCTGAGTGCCAAAAAACTGATGCCTTTGAATTATGGTGCTGGAGAAGACTCTTGAGAGTCCGTTGGACTGCAAGGAGATCAAACCAGTCGATCCTCAAGGAAATCAACCCTGAATATTCACTGGAAGGACTGCGCTGAAACTGAAGCGCCAATACTGTGGCCGTGTGATGTGAAGAGATGACTCACTGGAAAAGACCCTGATGCTGGGAACAACTGAAGGCAAAAAGAGAAGAGAGCAGCAGAGGATGAAATGGTCATATAGCACCACTGACGAAATGGTTAGACAGCATCACCGGCTCAATGGACATGAACCTGAGCAAACTCTGGGAGATAACGAAGGACAGGGAAGCCTGGTGTGCTGCAGTCCATGGGGTCACAAAGAGTTGGACATGACTTAGTGGCTCAACAACATGACAGCCTCGGTAAGTGGCTTGAGATGGCAGCATGAAATGCAGGATATTAGATGGATTGGGAGGGAAAACCAACTGGAAAGGGTTGGCTCTGGAGGCCAGGAAAGGGAAGTGTCAAGGAAGACGTCTGGAAGGAGAGCAGTGACCATCACTGAAGTGCCGGAAGCCAGTGTGAGGAATCCCGCCCGTGACAAGGTCATGAGGAAGGAAGCTGACATACGCAAGGCGTGCTCAGACTTCAGGGACCCCTCTGGAAATTCCTAAGCATGTACCCCAACAAAAATCTGCCGGCTTTTGTGCTCTGCTTTTCCACTCTTCTGACATTTTCTGGAAAAAGTCAATTCAGGGCTTTAGTCTTCTGCATTTGAAAGAGTGTTTCAATCCAAAAAAAACCCTCTGATGGCTTTCTAGCCTGCCTGCAGGACTCATACAGCTGCGCGTGTGATTGTTTGAGGCCTCCTAACCACAGGAGGCACAGGAAGCTTAAAACATCCTAGGAATGTAGGGGCTTCCGAAGAGTCAAAATCTTTAGAATAGGACTGATTAAAAGTTTCATTTGTTGAGTCAATGCTTGCTGCCAAATTTTCATATCCTTTATTTTGAGATATAGTTGGTATATAGAAAAACAAGTAGTAGACCTGGTATTAGCAACATTAGATCTTTGAGTTAAGTACCTTCTTTGTTATATCCCACTACACCTTTGTTCTATAGAGATGTAACTTTAATGCTTTAAGGAGATGGAGATTAAAGAAAAACACTTCAGGGGAAACAAAATTAACATTCATTAAGGAAGAGAGCCGAAAAGTGTTAACAAGCCTCTTGGCCAGACGATAATGTCAATCACCTGAGACCTTTTGTATACAAAATGATGTATAGAAAGAGTCTGGGCTGCGAACGCTACATAATTTTGTGTTACCCATTGATCTCCATGTTTTACCAAAAGTATAAAAGGCCTTCTGAACAATAAAGGATCGGACCAGTTTCTCGGACCAGTTTCTCGAACTAGTCTCTCGGCCTGGTTTCTTGGGACTCTGGCTCCCCCCATGTCTTTCTCTCCCTTTCTTCTTCTCTCCCTTTCCTTCTCTCTGCTCTTTACTAACTTCAGGCTGAATCTCCACCTGGGGCGCGGAGGCTCGCCAGGTCTACTTACTTGCCCTGGCTGTTAAGACCCGCACGAAAGGGAGCTCAAGGCGAGGCACCCTTAGATATTCAAGCGGGCGCCGGTGGCCCAACGTAGATGGTGCAAATTCCTTGTCTGGAATTTTATTGGCCTTCCGCGTAAACCAAGCTATTCAGCCCTCTTCCTCCACTTAATCTTCTTACTACACTATAGTTTCTTAATCTGATCTTACATTAATAAATAAACAAGTCTTTCCACGCCAACGCCGTCCACCCTTCGAATTCCCTGGATCCACCGGGGCTGGACCCCGGCACTGAAGCAAGGAACTCTAAAAGAGGAGCACTCTGAAGGTGGAGCGCAGGAGCTGAACACGTTAAACTTAAAGGTCACAGCAACTTGAACACAGATTTGAACTCAGAAGTTTCTTTGAGAGATAGGTCTAGGTCAGAGGAAGGATCAAAAGGTCAGGATTTTCTAAACCAAATTCACCGTAAGAACTAAGAGCTACCATACCATATACCATGGTAGGAGCGCACGACCTATTAGGTCTAACAGTCCATGTCCTTTCAATCAGTCTCTTATCTACTGAAAATAACTGACAGAATCAGTAACAAAACATCAAAAGGTCAGTACCTGCTTTGTTTCTTGAGCAGTTCTTAAGTCTAGAACAACATAACCAATGGTTTCTCTGGCTGAAGTTAAAGGATCCAAGGCAAAACACTGCAGTTTGATAGGAGTACGCTGTAGCCTGTAACATAACAATTCATGTGATACATAAAATCACTTTTGCTTAATACTGAACTTCCTATTAGCTTTGAAAAAGCTACTTACTACTATTCAAGACAACTATTATTTCGTTGGATAACCTATATCTATTCTGTACTTTCTAAAAAACTCTTCAACTGGCATGAACTACTAATTATGTCTACTTATCTGTCTACCAACTAATACACAAAACATGTCAAAAAAAGAGAGAGACTTTAAGTCTCTCTCATCCAAGAAGCTAACATCTAGGCCAATGTTTCTCAAGCTTATGCGACACACAGAATGCTTTCAAAGTCAAAAATTACCATTAATCCTCAAGACTGATTTAAAATTGTTTTTCTTAGACTTACACACATAAAGCTTCGAATACACATATATACGCTTTTTTTAATAGATTTTTTTTTATGTAGATGAAAGAAATCTTTATTGAATCTGTTACAATATTGCTTCTGTTTAATGTTTTAGGCTTACGGCCCTGAGGCACGGATCTTAGCTCCCAGCCTAGGGATGGAACCTGCGCCCCTGCACTCGAAGACAGTCCTAACTACTGTACTGCCAGGGAAACCCCTCTGTATATGCTTACAACTCTTTCTGTTGCTGAAAAAAAAATGAAATGAACTTAAGAGTTCAATGTCACAACATCGTAAAGTGTTAAAATTAAGTTAAAAACAATTCAGTGTAATATATGATAAGATCATGCAAGCATGAGCTTGACTTGTGCAACATGGCTTGAGTCTGGAACCCCTACACATACAATAAGCGGGATGGATTTTGCCATCACTGCCACTATCTAATGGAATGACTATGAACCCTGCACTGGGCACAAAAATCATCATTTATATTTATCTGTGTTATTTTGTCAGTCTACTAAATACAGAGTGGTGCCACTTTATACTGACACAATCATATACACAAGCACCAATGCAGGCACTAATATCTCAATATGAAGACGCTGTCTGAGCAGATATTCCAGAAGTCACTAAGATGAAATGCAAAATTCTAGTATCCTCTAGGAATTTAATACCATTTCAAAGAAATTCATGGATTAATCCAGGGGATCTTCCCAATCAAACCCAGGTTTCCTGCACTGCAGGCAGATTCTTTACCACCTGAGCTACCAGGGAAGCCTGCTTAGATATATGAGGGTGTATATATATATATATACACACACACACACAGTAGCTCCACTGGTAAAGACCCCACCTGCAATGCAGGAGACCCCAGTTCAATTCCTGGCTCAGGAGGTTCCCTTGGAGAAGGGATAGGCTACCCACTCCAGTATTCTTGGGCTTCCCTGGTGGCTCAAATGGTAAAGAATTCACCTGCAATGCAGGAAACCCCAGTTTGATCCCTGAGTTGGGAAGATCCCCTAGAGGACATGGCAACCCACTCCAGTATTCTTGCCTGGAGAATCCCCATGGCAGAGGAGCCTGGTGGGCTACAGTCCATAGGATCACAATGAGTTGGACACGACTGGCCAACTAAGCACAGCACAGTACCTGCGAGCATGTGCACACACACACACATCACAAACTGAAACAAGAGCTGAACACATTGAAGGTAACAGTCACCTGTGCTGATGAAGTGCTTTCCTGTCAATTTCCCAGGCTAACTCAGTAGCGAATTCCGGCTGGTCTGTATGGTCCACAGGATCAGTAGCTAACTGCTCTCCATCAAACTTTGCTTCTACTATAAGCATATGTTTTGGACGTTTGGGGAAATGGCGACCTAGAAAAAAAGACTGTACAGGTTAACTGGAAGTGTACAAAAATCAAATATGGTCCCTTGGCACATAAGTTTTAAAAACTGACATGTTAACAGTGGTTAACTTATCATGTATTCCATAAACTAACTCACTAGCACATATTCACATATATACTCAAATTCATGATTCATAAAAACATTAGTCAAATTGATAAATTAGTGCTTCTCTAACACTACTGTGCAATGAATCACCCACTGTCCTGTTAAAATGTAGATTCTGGTTCAACTGGTCTGGGATGGGCCCAGGATTCTGCATTTCTAACAAAATCCCAGGAGATGTCAACGGTGTTGTTCTTGGTTCACACTTTGAGCAGCTATGATCTCAAGAACATTCAGAACTGAAGTGTTAAAAATGTGATTATACCAATTTTAGATATCACTAAAATCACTGTGGACAGGGACTGCAGCCACAAAATTAAAAGATGCTTGTTCCCTGGAATAAACTGATGACAAACCTAGACAGCATATTAAAAAGCAGAAACGTCACTTTGCCAACAAGGTTCATATAGTCAAAGATATGGTTTTTCCAGTAGTCAAGTATGGATGTGAGAGTTAGACCATAAAGAAATCTGGGCACTGAAGAACTGATGCTTTCAAACTGTGGTGCTGGAGAAGCCTCTTGAGAGTCCCTTGGATAGCAATGAGATCAAAGCAGTCAATCCTAGAGGAAATCAATCCTAAATATTCATTACAAGGATTGATGCTGAAGCTGAAGCTCCAATACCTTCACCATCTGAAACGAAGAGGTGACTCTCTGATGCTGGGAAAGACTGAGGGCAGGAGGGGTAGGGGGCAACAGAGGACACGATGGTTGGATGGCATCACTGACTCAATGGACATGAGTTTGAGCAAATTCTGGGAGATAGTGAAGGACATGGAAGCTTGTTATGCTGCACTTCATGGGGTCACAAAGAGTCAGACAAGACAGAGCAACTGAACAACAACAAATACCAGTATTTATTATAGAACAGGTTATCTAGAGAGTTAAGAAATAATCAAATAAGCAAAAACAAATTTACCTGAATCTTAATTTTCCTTTTAACACAGTAACAGGATCAATGTGATCACAT
The DNA here is from genome assembly GCF_001704415.2 of Capra hircus. Lineage (NCBI taxonomy): Eukaryota > Metazoa > Chordata > Mammalia > Artiodactyla > Bovidae > Capra > Capra hircus. Next base: position 80,299,935 of record NC_030814.1, read on the forward strand.
GGACCACAGCCTTGTCTAACTCAATGAAACCGTGAGCGCAAGCTGGGTAGGGCCACCCAAGACAAACAGGTCATGGTGGAGAGTTCTGACAAAGCATGGTCCACTGGAGAAGGGAATGGCAAACCACTTCAGTATTCTTGCCTTGAGAACCCCATGAACAGTATGAAAAGGCAAAAAGATAGGACGCAGCTCAGTAGTGCTAATATGTACAGAATCAAAAAAAACCAGAAAGAATGAAGAGACAGAGCAAAGCAAAAACAACACCAGTGTGGAGTGACTGGTGATGGAAGTAAAGTCTGATGCTATAAAGAGCAATATTGCATAGGAACCTGGAATGTTAGGTCCATCAATCAAGGCAGATTGGAGGTGGTCAAACAGGAGATGGCAAGAGTGAACATCCACATTTTAGGAATCAGAGAATTAAAATGGACTGGAATGGGTGAATTTAACTCAGATGACAATCACATCTATTACTGTGGGCAAGAATCCTTTAGAAGAAGTGGAGTAACCATTACTGTCAACAAAAGAGTCCAAAATGCAGTACCTGGATGCAATCTCGAAAATGACAGAATGACCTCTGTCCATTTCCAAAGCAAACCATTCAATATCACAGTAATCCAAGTCTATGCCCCGACCAGTAATGCTAAAGAAGCTGAAGTTGAACAGTTCTATGTAGACCTACAAGACCTTCTAGAATTAACACCAAAAAAACATGTCTTTTTTATTATAGGGGACTGGAATGCAAAAGTAGGAAGTCAAGAAATATCTGGAGTAACAGGCAAATTTGGCCTTGGAGTATAGAATGAAGCTGGGCAAAGGATAACCGAGTTTTGCCAAGAGAACACGCTGGTCATAGCAAACACCCTCTTCCAACAACACAAGAGAAGACTCTATACATGGACATCACCAGATGGTCAACACCGAAATCAGACTGATTATATTTTCTGCAGCCAAAAATGGAGAAGTTCCATACAGTCAGCAAAAACAAGACTGTGGCACAGACCATGAACTCCTTATTGCCAAATTCAGACTGAAATTGAAGAAAGTAGGGAAAACCACTAGACCATTCAGGTATGACCTAAATCAAATCCCTTACGATTATACAGTGGAAGGGAGAAATAGATTCAAGGTTTTAGATCTGATAGAGTGCCTGAAGAACGATGGATGGAGGCTCATGACATTATACAAGAGTCAGGGATCAAGACCATCCCCAAGGAAAAGAAATGCAAAAAGGCAAAATTGTTGTCTGAGGAAGCCTTACAAACAGCTGTGAAAAGAAGAGAAGCAAGAGGTAAAGGAGAAAAGGAAAGATATACCCATATGAATGCAGAGTTCCAAAGAATAACAAGGAGAAATAAGCAAGCTTTCCTCAGCGATCAGTGCAAAGAAATAGAGGAAAACAATAGAATGGGAAAGTCTAGAGATCTCTTCAAGAAAATTAGAGATGGTATGGACCTAACAGAAGCAGAAAATATTAAGAAGAGGTGGCAAGAATACACAGAACTATACAAAAAAGATCTTCAAGACCCAGATAATCACGATGGTGTGATCACTCACCTAGAGCCAGACATCCTGGAATGTGAAGTTAAGTGGGCCTTAGGAAGCATCACTACAAACAAAGCTAGTGGAGGTGATGGAATTCCAGTTGAGCTATTTCAAATCCTAAAAGATGAAGTTGTAAAAGTACTGCACTCAATATGCCAGCAAATTTGAAAAACTCAGCAGTGGCTACAGGACTGGAAAAGGTCACCTTTCATCCCAATCCCAAAGAAAGGCAATCCTAAAGAATGCTCAAACTACCACACAATTGCACTCATCGCATATGCTAGTAAAGTAATACTCAAAATTCTCAAGCCAGGCTTCAACAGTATGTGAACCATGAACTTCTAGATGTTCAAGCTGGTTTTAGAAAAGGCAGAAGAACCAGAGATCAAATTGCCAACATCCGATGGATCATCGAAAAAGCAAGAGAGTTTCAGAAACACATCTACTTCGGCTTTATTGACTATGCCAAAGCCTTTGATTGTGTGGACCACAAAAAAAAAGTAGAAAATTCTGAAAGAGATGGGAATACCAGACCACCTAACCTGCCTCCTGAGAAATCTGTATGCAGGTCACGAAGCAATAGTTAGAACGAGACATGGAACAATCGACTGGTTCCAAATATGAAAAGGAGTACCTCAAGGCTGTATATTGTCACAATGCTTATTTAACTTATAAGCAGAGTACATCAAGAAAAATGCTGGGCTGGATGAAGTACAAGGTGGAATCAAGATTGTCAGGAGAAATATCAATAACCTCAGATATGCAGATGACACCACCCTTATGGCAGAAAAGTGAAGAAGAACTAAAGAGCCTCTTGATGAAAGTGAAAGAGGAAAGTGAAAAAGTTGGCTTAAAACTCAACATTCAGAAAACTAAGATCATGGCATCCGGTCACAAAACTTGATGGCAAATAGATGGGGAAACAGTGGAAACGATGACAGATTTTATTTTGGGGGGCTCCAAAATCACTGCAGATGGTGATTGCAGCCATGAAATTAAAAGACGCTTACTTCTTGGAAGGAAAGTTATGACCAACCTAGACAGCATATTAAAAAGCAGAGACATTACCTTGCCAACAAAGTTCCGTCTAGTCAAAGCTGTGGTTTTTCCAGTAGTCATGTATGGATATGAGAGTTGGACTATAAAGAAAGCTAAGCGCCGAAGAATTGATGCTTTCGAACTGTGGTGCTGGAGAAGACTCTTTGAGAGTCTCTTGGGCTGCAAGGAGATCCAACCAGTCCATCCTAAAGGAAATCAGTCCTGAATATTCATTGGAAGGACTGATGTTGAAGCTAAAACTCCAATATTTTGGCCATGTGATGTGAAGAACTGACTCATTTGAAAAGACCCTGATGCTAGGAAAGATTGAAGGGAGAAGGGGACGACAGAGGATGAGATGGTTGGATGGCATCCGTCCATGACTTAATGGACATGAGTTTGAGTCAACTGTGGGAGTTGGCAGTGGACAGGGAGAGCTGGCGTGCTGCAGTCCACGGGGTCTCAAAGAGTCGGACAGGACTGAGCAACTGAACTGAACTAACACAGTAAAGGATACTTTACAAATTAGCCAAAGGAAAATAAACACATTCATTCATTCATGTTATTTTCAATGACAACGCTATACACTATCAAGAAATATTAAAATATTCTCTCTATGCATTACTGTTCATTTGTGCTGCCTGACTTCATTCCTTCAGGTTGCTGAAGACATATTCAGAGTTAGGTTAATACCAGAAAATGGGATGCAAAAGGAAGAAAACAGAGTATGTGTTCTTGAAGAGTTGAGGGTCTAGTGGAAACAGACTTAACACAGTGGAAAAAAAAAAAAAAACACTAAGAAAGAAATAAGCACTAAGCATCTTAAAGCCAATATGTCTGCAGGTCTGTTGAGGGGGTTTCCATGAGGGGAGTTTAACCACTGTTAAATAAGCACATCCCTCCTGCTGCTTACTCTGGTTCAAGCTGCTTAAAAGGAATTAAGCTGGTCATAAAGACCTTGATTGCAAACCTGTCAGTGTCAACCTAAAGTGCTCATCTGAAACTCCCTATGAAGAGTCTTGCCACACTGGGCATGGCTCTCCCAGTTAGAACTCAGGGGCCTCTCACAGGACATCGCCGTGGGCTGCTCTAATCGATCACTGTTTCACAAATGAATTTCATGAATTTCCCTATAATTTCAGACTATCCTAACTACAACTTCCAATTAGCCTGAAAACAGAGGATAAGTAAGGGAACAACAGGCGCCTGCCTCGTCGCAAAGACAAAGACGACCTTGAAAACAGAAACCCTTACCATTCTCATCCATGGAATCTAGTACTTAGGCCAAGGTTTGCTCATGGTAGCGGCCCAGTGATCTTCTTTTGAATAAAAAGCACTTCTAGAAGCATAGCCAAGAAACTACAAGCAGTTCAAATAGCTGAAGGACCGGGAACATATGAATACACACAGCAGGAGAGAGAAGGCTGAAAAGGGAGGTCACAAGTCTACCCTAAAGGGCCATGTATGCCACCCTAAGCAGGACCTTATCCCTCAGCACATCAAAAGACTTTAAGAAAATTCGAGTGGCATTTCAGAAGTTACCCCTGACAGTAAGGTGCACAGTGTTTCCTGAAAACATTTATGAAACAGATTACTGAGAAGATCGCTACAGAAGATTACGGGGATAATGACAGCCCCACAGCAAGGCACCCACAATGGAAACTTGTCCATTTAAAAGTTTACATTTTTAAAAATGTTATATAAAGCACCTACTATTATTTTTAAAATAAAATCAACACTTGGTGACCATTTGGATGCTGGGGATGGAGAGGGAACCCAGGAAGACAATGCCTCCCAGGGTCTTGGCTTGAAGCAACAGCGTGGTTACAATGAATGGAAATACAAACACAAAAGGAGGAACAGCTTGGCGGTCTGCATATGTTTATAGCAACACCTAACTGACCTTCCCAATTCCAGGTTCTCTGGAAACCACCATACTCAATCCCACAGTGGTCTCAGTTGTCTAATCGCCTGGAATGACTCTTCTATCCTTGATTACCTACCAACCAAGGCACTTCGGCCATCAACCTCATCCACCTCCCAAACCTGTGTTTACAGACTGTATCATTTATTTTTACTTTATTTACATTACATCCCAACATAATATATTCCCACACATTAATTTGACCTCCCTAAGGAGATAGAATCCTACAGCCTTGAAGGGAAAGAGAGTGCCTTACATTTCTGTTACCTCATAGCATGGGCCACAGTCCAAAAGCTTTTTGTTCACCAAATTACAAGGAGATTTTAGTCCTCTGTCTTTAAACAGTCAGTAACCTAACAGTTAAATCTTCCCCGACACTACAGATTCCGGCCCATCTTCTCCTCCAAATGTTTTCTTTCCTCTCACCTCCCAAAGAGTGCCAGGCCTCCATGAGATATCTCCCCTGAAGGCCAGGGGTCCCCAACCATTCCTCTCACCATTCAAGATGACTCCTCCTTGTCATATTCAAAACCTAACTTCAATATACCCATCAACTCCTATATCCTCCACTTTCCTGTTCTCCAACCACACTGAATTCAAGCAAAGAACATGTCTGGCTTTACGATCCCTTAAACACCACTGGCTCTTCTCTTTGCCTGGAATGCCTTTCCTTCCTTTTTTCTCCCCTGACAAACTTTTAATCATTCTTTAGGACCAAAAAAAAAAAAGTCATCTCCTTTGGGAAAACGTTCCCAGCGTCCCCAGACAGAGGCGGCCATTCCTTCTTCCACACCTTGATACGCTTTATTGTTCTCCAGGCTACACCGGTAGCTTTTGGAACCAGGTCTGTTGTGTTTTTATTCCCAGCACAGTGCCTGACACTCAGGGAGTTTCCAAACAAACCCAACTTCTGGGCATGTGTAATAGACCCCCTTGACAACTCTAGTCCTCTAAGCACCCAGTAGGGACCTGTAAACTGAACGGCCCCGCACAAAGACATCTGAAAATGCAAGAACACATAAACACTTCTGAAAAATGCAAGAAATGTGTATCTGAGTCAAAGCAAAGTTCTCAACACTGATACCAGGAGGTCGCTGAACAGAACGTGCTTTCCAGGTACTCTTTCAGCTCATATGATAAGCAGCATCGATATGCTGCTTCTGATAGAAACTTTCTCCAACATTCTCTGGGTCTACGGCTAATCACGCTAAATATCACCTACCCTTAACAGCTCTCATACTCCCACTCCCTTGGGGGACTTTTAAATCAACTGCCCAACAGACCTTACGGCATACAACTTCAAACAAGTCTCTGGGGACCGCACCAGCGACGATGACAGGTTCTTCAGGTTAACAAAGCCTCGGTCCCACACTACTCCGTTAACATTTAGAAAGCAGCAGCTGCAAACGCCAAGTCCCCGGTCGCTCACCTTCCAGGATGGAAACGACGATGAGCAGTTGGTCGGACTTGGAGACCATGGTCGCGGTCGGCGGCCGGTAGGCGGGGGTCTGCTGGGAGGAAGAGGGGCCCGGGTGAGCGGCGGGCAGCCCGCTACCCCTGGCCAAATTCCCGGTGAGGCTCCCGCCGCCCGCCCACAGCCCCGGACACCCGAATCCCGCTCGGCGGTCAGCCTGCAGCGCGCCCGGCTCCCCGGCCCGAGGCTGCCAGTCCACCCGCAACCCGGTCCCGACTCAAGGCAAAAGCCACCGGCCTCCCGGCGCGGCCTGTCTGCAGGGAGACACGAGCCCGCCGCCAGAGGACCTTTTGCCGCCGGCGTAAAAGCTTTTCACACACCCGGGCCGCTACCGCCACTGCCGCCGCCCCAGTTCCCCGCTTCCGCCTAGCAACCAGGCCCGCAGGCCCAGAGCCCCGGGAATGCTGGAGGACAAAGGGTGATAGAGATCAGGGCAGTCGAGGATAGAACGTCCCTCAGCCCGCCTCACCTCCTACCCTTTTACGCTACGTTCCAGAGCCCTGAAAAAAAAGACTAGCCGTTACCTCACAGCGCCCCCTGCTAGCAGGACCGGGGAAAGCGGGCGACTTGGTGGAGATCAACTGCGCAGGCGCACTACTGCTGTAAACCCTTCCCAAACTTCCCCAGTATGGAAAGTGAATGTAACGTAGTCTCTGCTTTTCGTCGTAAACAAAACCTGGGAAATACATCAATATAGATTTTGAAAACCAAAAAAGCTAGCTCTGTTTAGGCCACCAATGTCAACACTGCTTAAAAGTTAAATCCTGGAAAAATAATGATTTAAGTCTGAACTCTAAAATCAACTAAAATTGTCCTGGCAGCAGCTCAGGTTTCATGCTTTGTAAACTAAAGTAGCGTCATTACGGTAACTGCTGTAACTGCTGGCAGTGACGTAAGCTAGCTGAGAATTTCCTGTACAGTAAAAACTACCCTAAAACAAAAACATTGTCACGTGGGCAGGAAAATTAAAGGTATAGGTTCTTCTACCCCCTAACGACAAAGTAATTAGCGAAATCAAGACCAGAAATTAAAAAGCATCTAAAAGCTTCATTTTAGATGACATTTCCCCCTTTCCATGCCTTCTCCCCCACACACTTCAGGCTTTATTTTACGAAAGATTAGAAGTCTTGTCGGACACGACTGAAGTGACTTAGCAGCAGAAGCAGCAGAAGTCTTTTGGAAAGCACCAAGTTTGAAACTGGTTCTTGGGCGGGATCGGTGGGAGGAGGAGGAAGAGAGAACAATTTCTTCTCCTTCACTCCACCCTACCACCCCATCTCCGCTTTGTGCCCCAAAGAAAAGGAGGATGTGGAGACCGGACTAGACTACTTCTAAAACATTTTCAGGCCCCTTTAGAGGCCTCCCTGAAATAAGGCATTATGCAAAATAAAACCAAAGTAATGATCTACTTTGGGTTCAATACATTCTTCTGCAGAAAATGTCAGACTCAAAAGTGGATCGAATAATATAAGAACCCCCAGGTACCCAGAACGCAGTTTGGGAAATTATCAGCTGAAGACCAGTCATCTTCATCCGTTGCAGAGGAACAGGTATTTGAAGGAAATGCCTGATAACTCAGTTGGTAAAGAATCCACCTGCAATGCAGAAGACCCCAGTTCTATTCCTGGGTCGGGAAGATCCCCTGGAGAAGGAATAGGCTACCCACTTTAGTGTTCTTGGGCTTACCCTGTGGCTCAGCTGATAAAGAATCTACCTGCAATGTGAGAGACTGGGGTTTGATCCCTGGGTTAGGAAGATCCCCTGGAGAAGGGAAAGGGTAGACCCTGCAGTATTCTGGCCTGGAGAATTTCATGAACTGTATAGTCCACCAGGGAGCACAGAGTCAGAGGGGACTTTCACTTTCCTAATGTCGTATCAATTCATCTTTTTCGATAAGTACCTCTAAAAGATAAAGGGTTTTTTTAATATCTTAAATATTAGATTTCATTAGAAGGACTGATGCTGAAGCTCCAATACTTTGGCCACCTGATGCAAAGAGAGGACTCACTGGAAAAAGACCCTGATGATGGGAAAGATTGAGGGCAGGAGAAGAAGGGGACTACCAATGACAAGATGGTTGAATGCCATCAATGACTCAATGAACATGAGTTTGAGCAAGCTCTGGGAGATGGTGAAGGACAGAGAAGCCTGGTATACTGCAGTCCATGGGGTTGCAAAGAGTCAGACATGACTGAGCAACTCAGCAACAAAATATTAGGTACTTAACCACAATTGTACTGTTACACCTTAAATTTAACAATAATTCACTAACACAATTAAATATACACTGTTCAAATTCCCTGGTTGTCTAATAATTTTTTTCAGCTGGTCTGTTCAAATTAGGACCCAAAACACACTGTATTTGGTTCATTTGTCTGTTCAAATTAGGACCCAAAATACAATGTATTTGGTTCATCTGTCTCTTGCCTTTTTTAATCTATAGGTACTCACTTCCACTTTATTTTTCCTGGAAACTCTTTGTTGAAGAAACTGGTCACATAATTTTACAGATTTTACCACAATCTAAATTTTTTTGATACAATACCAGTGTTGTTATTTAACATATCCTCTGTTGGGCAGTCTAACAAATATGTCCACATTGACAATACTCAAAGAATACTAGCAAAACAGATCAACAACAACAAGCAAAATACAAGATTATCAGAGTGTAAAACACTATTCAGCATTAAACTTTCGGAAAAGGGACGTCAAAGCACTGAAACTAAGGATCTCCAATGGAAAGAATACCCAGGAGATGAGAGTTTGGGTACCTGCCTCTGCCATTTGCATGCTGGTGACCTTGAACAAGTCATTTTAGTGCTTTCAGCCTCTGTTTCCGCTCTATAATGGTAACACAAATGATTCCTTAGTTCAAGACTTAAATGTAGTAAACGCCATTTAGTTATTACCTTTTTATATGAACAATCTCAGACATTACCTAATAGCTATGAAAGAATCAGGAACTGCCATCAACATACCTCATTGTTTTGCTTTAGTATATCTACCAGGGCCGAAAATCTGGACTGTAAACCACCACTGAATGCCAAAGAATAATCTCAGGTCAGAAAAAAAAAAAAATCTGACAAATCATTAAAATTAACTAAGAAACTTTTTCACATAGTAAAATTTTCACATAGTTCTCTTTCTCTAAATTTTTACCCCACATGACACTATTACTTCTAAAATCATCTCATCATAGCTACTGAAAAGTCATCAACTTAGTTGGCATGGTTTTTTTGTTTTTTATAACTATAAAACTAATGACATAAAATTTCCCATTTGTCCCACCTAGAAATGGACTTATAATTCTATCAGCATCTAGAGCCTCCTCCTTATCTGTTATTCTACAATCTAATTTCCTCTCATATGAGATATTTAGCAGTAATAACTTCAGTTCTTGCATAAATCATATTCCAACTTAAATTCATGAGAAAAAAATTTGTTAAAGTTTATAAAGTGTCAATTACTGTTTCAAAATACATCAGTTCAGTTCAGTCGCTCAGTTGTGTCTGACTGTTTGCGACCCCATGAATCGAAGCATGCCAGGCCTCCCTGTCCATCACCAACTCCCGGAGTTCACTCAGACTCACGTCCACCAAGTCAGGGATGCCATCCAGCCATCTCATCCTCTGTCGTCCCCTTCTCCTCCTGCCCCAATCCCTCCCAGCATCAGAGTCTTTTCCAAAATACATCAGTATATGCTAATAAAATGTAAAATTTGTGTCCATTACATAATGTGAGATTCATTACACTCTAAACATGCAAATTCAAACTAACCGGTATGATTAAATACTTGATTCTGAAATCATGTTTGTCAACCTAAAAGTTTATGTTAGGTAGCTTTCTATTTCTAGGGATTTCCCAGAACCAAACAGAGCATTTTGACTCATTTCAAGCCTTTCGATTTCTGTAGCTATTTTACATTTTGGCAAACCACTTTCCTGGTAGTGTATCTCTATATATTTTTTTATCTTTTCAACACTTTTCTGGCCACCACAGGAGGCATCATGAGTTGTGTCCCCCTTCGTCAGCCCCTTGCCTCTTCTGGTCCCCTCCCCACACACACATGCCCACTTGGTAAAATTTAAAGCAAGCTCCAAGAACTAATAAAATTAACATATCTATTGGTAACTGCTATCAGCAAAAGCATGGTGCCACTCTGATCTTGAAGTGGTGCTTAGAAATAAATAGCCTCCTTCTAGAAGAGGAAACGAGAGTAGACTTAGTAACTAGTACTCAGTGTCAAGATGACTTCCAATCTGACCTCATTAAACTTGGCAACTAATTTCCGTGACTTTAATCCCTTAAAGAAAGACCACTAATGTCTATAGGAGGGGAGACAATATAGCCCCACAGTAAAGAGACATACGAGGCTTCATTCCAAGTTTCTCAACCTAGCAGCTTTGTGGCTTAGCCAAATCACTTTGCCCTGAAACTCGGTTTTCCCATCAGTAAACCAGGGTTAAGTAGTCCTCAGCTCACATGATTTTTGTGAGGATTAAATGGTATTGCCTCTTTTAAGGGCCTAGGATGTGATGCAATCTCTGAATATGATAGCCATTTTTATTACGAATATGGAAAGTGAAAGTGAAGTCGCTCAGTCGTGTCCGACTCTTTGTGACCCCCTGGACTGTAGCCCTCCAGGCTCCTCCGTCCATGGGATTCTGAAGGATAATTTATTCTGCTATTATTTTGTAGTTTGTTCCTCTTCCGGTTTTTTAAAGATAACCAGATCTTCTATACTTATGCCTATATTTATGTTCTACCCCTTCTGCTTGGCTTTTGTGAAAAATCACAGCAGAACATTCCAAAGTCAGATACTCCTGAGGTCAGGCAGGTGCTGTTAACTAGTGCAATGGGCTGGGCTTGGCCTGATCAGAAGAAAGGAGAGCACTTCTCTTCCCCTGCTGGTTATTGTCATGCAATAAAAGCCAGATTTTCCAAATTTCCATAAGCAGCTAACATTTATGTGAACTCAGTGGTAAAGAATCTGCCTGCCAATGCAAGACATGTGAGTTCAATCCCTGGGTTGGGAAGATTCACTGAAGGAGGAAATGGAACCCACTCCAGCCTTCTTGCCTGGGAAATTCCATGGACAGAAGAGCCTGGTGGGATATAGTCCATGGGGTCTTAAGAGAGTCGGACACGAACTGAGCACACGCAACACCCACCCTCCCACCCCCACACTTACTCCCTCTCCCTGTTCTAAACTCATTAAAGTGGTTATCATAGCTGTCCCTGGAGGGCAGAGGAAACAACGTAGTAAGGGAAGGAGAAAAGATTGCCTTCAACTGGGAAGAAGAAGATGAAGGGGAGTGTGGAAGGGACCCACATTCCATTTCATGACAGAATCTTCAGGAGGGGACTGAGAACTTCAGCTCAGTTCAGTCGCTCAGTTGTGTCTGACTCTTTGCGACCCCATGAATCGCAGCACCCCTCCCTGTCGATCACCAACTCCCAGAGTTCACTCAGACTCAGGTCCATCGAATCAGTGATGCCATCCAGCCATCTCATCCTCGGTTGTCCCCTTCTCCTCCTGCCCCCAGTCCCTCCCAGCATCTGAGTATTTTCCAATCAGTCAACTCTTCACATGAGGTGGCCAAAGTACTGGAGTATCAGCTTTAGCATCAGTCCTTCCAAAGAAATCCCAGGGCTGATCTCCTCTAGAATGGACTGGTTGGATCTCCTTGCAGTCCAAGGGACTTTCAAGGTCTTCTCCAACACCACAGTTCAAAAGCATCAATTCTTCGGCACTCAGCTTTCTTCACAGTCCAACTCTCGCATCCATACATGACTACTGGAAAAACCATAGCCTTGCCTAGACAGACCTTTGTTGACAAAGTAACATCTCTGCTTTTCAATATGCTGTCTAGGTTGGTCATAACTTTTCTTCCAAGGAGTAAGCATCTTTTAATTTCATGGCTGCAGTCACCATCTGCAGTGATTTTGGAGCCCCCCAAAATAAAGTCTGACACTGTTTCCACTGTTTCCCCATCTATTTGCCATGAAGTGATGGGACCAGATGCCATGATCTTCATTTTCTGAATGTTGAGCTTTAGGCCAACTTTTTCACTCTCCACTTTCAGTTTCATCAAGAGGCTTTTGAGTTCCTCTTCACTTTCTGCCACAAGGGTGGTGTCATCTGCATGTGTGAGGTGATTGGTATTTCTCCCAGCAATCTTGATTCCAGCTTGTGCTTCCTCCAGCCCAGCGTTTCTCATGATGTACTCTGCATAAACGTTAAATAAGCAGGGTGACAATATACAGCCTTGACGTACTCCTTTTCCTATTTGGAACCAGTCTGTTGTTCCATGGCCAGTTCTAACTGTTGCTTCCTGACCTGCATATAGGTTTCTCAAGAGGCAGGTCAGGTGATCTGATATTCCCATCTCTTTCAGAATTTTCCACAGTTTGTTGTGATCCACACAGTCAAAGGCTTTGGCATAATCAATAAAGCAGAAACAGATGTTTTTCTGGAACTCTCTTGCTTTTTCCATGATCCAGCGGATGTTGGCAATTTGATCTCTGGTTCCTCTGCCTTTTCTAAAATGAGACTGAACAACTGGAAGTTCATGATTCATGTATTGCTGAAGCCTGGCTTGGAGAATTTTGAGCATTACTTTACTAGTGTGTGAGATCAGTGCAATTGTGCGGTAGTTTGAGCATTGTTTGGCATTGCCTTTCTTTGGGATTGGAATGAAAACTGACCTTTTCCAGTCCTGTGACCACTGCTGAATTTTCCAAATTTGCTGGCATATTGAGTGCAGCACTTTCACAGCATCATCTTTCAGGATTTGAAATACCTCTACTGGAATTCCATCACCTCCACTAGCTTTGTTCATAGTGATGCTTTCTAAGGCCACTTGACTTCACATTCCAGGATGTCTGGCGCTAGGTGAGTGATCACACCATCGCGATTATCTTGGTCGTGAAGAACTTTTTTGTATAGTTCTTCTGTGTATTCTTGCTACCTCTTCTTAATATCTTCTGCTTCTCTTACGTCCATACCATTTCTGTCCTGTATCGAGCCCATCTTTGCATGAAATGTTCCCTTGGTGTCTCTCATTTTCTTGAAGAGATCTCTAGTCTTTCCCATTCTGTTCTTTTCCTCTATTTCCTTGCATTGATCACTGAGGAAGGCTTTCTTCTCTCTCCTTGCTATTCTTTGGAACTCTGCATTCAGATGCTTGTATCTTTCCTTTTCTCCTTTGCTTTTCGCTTCTTTTCTTTTCACAGCTATTTGTAAGTCCTCCTCAGACAGCCATTTTGCTTTTTGATCCCTGTCTCCTGTACAATGTCACGAACCTCTGTCCATAATTCATCAGGCACTCTATCAGATCTAGTCTCTTAAATCTATTTCTCACTTCCACTGGATAATCATAAGGGATTTGATTTAGGTCAAACCTTAATTGTCTAGTGGTTTTCCCTACTTTCTTCAATTTGAGTCTGAATTTAGTAATAAGGAGTTCATGATCTGAGCCACAGTCAGCTCCTGGTCTTGTTTTTGTTGACTGTATAGAGCTTCTCCATCTTTGGCTGCAAAGAATATAATCAATCTGATTTCAGTGTTGACCATCTGGTGATGTCTGGTGATGTAGAGCCTTCTCTTGTGTTGTTGGAAGAAGTTGTTTGCTATGACCAGTGCATTTTCTTGGCAAAATTCTATTAGTCTTTGCCCTGCTTCATTCCGCATTCCAAGGCCAAATTTGCCTGTTACTCCAGGTGTTTCTTGACTTCCTACTTTTGCATTCCAGTCCCCTAGAATGAAAAGGACATCTTTTTTGGGTGTTAGTTCTAAAAGGTCTTGTAGGTCTTCATAAAACCGTTCAACTCAGCTTCTTCAGCGTTACTGGTTGGGGCATAGACTTGGATAACTATGATATTGAATGGTTTGCCTTGGAAACGAACAGAGATCATTCTGTTGTTTTTGAGATTGCATCCAAGTATGGCATTTTGGACTCTTCTGTTGACCACGATGGCTACTCCATTTCTTCTAAGGGATTCCTGCCTGCAGTAGTAGATATAATGGTCATCTGAGTTAAATTCACCCATTCCAGTCCATTTTAGTTCGCTGATTCCTAGAATGTCGATGTTCACCCTTGCCATCTCTTGTTTGACCACTTCCAATTTGCCTTGATTCATGGACCTGACATTCCAGGTTCCTATGCAGTATTGCTCTTTACAGCATCTGATCTTGATTCTATCACCAGTCACATCCACAGCTGGGTATTGTTTTTGCTTTGGCTCCATTCCTTCATTCTTTGTGGAGTTATTTCTCCCTGATCTACAGAAGCATACTAGGCACCTACCGACCTGGGGAGTTCCCCTTTCAGTATCCTATCATTTTACCTTTTCATACTGTTCATGGGGTTCTCAAGGCAAGAATACTGAAGTGGTTTGCCATTCCCTTCTCCAGTGGACCACATTGTCATACCTCTCCACCATGACCCGACCGTCTTGGGTTGCTCCGCAGGCATGGCTTGGTTTCATTGAGTTAGACAAGGCTGTGGTCCTAGTGTGATTAGATTGACTAGTTTTCTGTGATTATGGTTTCAATGTGTCTGCCCTCTTGCAACACCTACCGTCTTACTTGGGTTTCTCTTACCTTGGACATGGGGTATCTCTTCACGACTGCTCCAGCAAAGCGCAGCCGCTGCTCCTTACCTTGGACGAGGGTTATCTCCTTACTGCCACCCCTCCTGACTTTGAACGTGAAATAGCTCCTCTAGGGCCCTCCGGCACCTGCGCAGCCACCGCTCCTTGGACGTGGGGTCGCTCCTCCCGGCTGCCCCTGACCTCGGATGCAGGATAACTCCTTTCGGCTGCCGTCCCTGACCTCAGACGTGGGGTAGCTCCTCTCAGCTGCCACCCCTCGGGCGTGGGGTCCTCCCGACTTCTGCCCCTGACCTCAGGGTCAATTTATAGCCCTCAATGTATCGCACTTGCCACCAGTTCTCATGCCCCTAATTTGACACTGAATCATCAAACTCACTAGAATTCAAGGAACCGTGGAGCCTGGGCTGATAGACAGCTGAACAGAGACCAGCAAGGGCAAAAACTTCCAAGGCCAGTCTTTGCTCAGTGTTAGCACCCTAGAACCTTTGCACAACACTCTGTGAGGGGAGCTACAATGATAACTGAGACTGAATTTCTGCCTGTTGGAAGGAACTTCGAACTGAAGTTAAGAGTCTAAAGAAAAGCAATATTTCTGGCATGCGTACGTGCTTCCTAAGTTGCTCCAGTCATGTCCAGTTCTATGACCCCATGGACCATAGCCCGCCAGGTTCCTTTGTCCAGGGGATTCTCCAGGCAAGAATACTAGAGTGGGTTACCATGCCCTCCTCCAGGGGATCTTTCCAACCCCAGGGATGGAACCCTCATCTCTTGCATCTCCTGCATTGGCAGGTGGGTTCTTAGCCACTAGCCCCAGCTGGGAACATATCTGGCACTCCCTCCTATGTGGAATAAGTTTCATGGGGTTACTTTAGGCTGCGGTGAGCTTTGAGCCGCTGAGTCATGGTAAGTTGTCACAGCGGCTCTCTGTGGGGCAAAGTGTAAAGGGTGGGAACCTTCCCCCTACTCCAGAGAGACCAGAAGATTTGGAGACACTTCTGGAGCTCTGGGGAAGGGCTGCAGGCCAACAAAAATGCCGCTGTCTTGCTTTGGAAAGACTACGCTATCTGTAGAGTGCCCACGTCCTAGGGGCAGCTGACTTTAAGGGGTCCCTTTTAACACCATAGAACAGATGGTAGACGCTGGGATGAAAGAGCTGCCACGGGAACACTGTGACATCGAGAAACAGTACGTGACATTTTGGGACTTTGCTTCACCTATTATGTAATGTCTGATGTGTGTTGATATTTCTTTCCTTCTAAAAAGCTCCCTTTTGAAACACTGAAGCCAATACTGGAGGAGGAGCTTGTGCCAGCCTACTCAGCTGTCTGGTGGCAAAATTCCCCAGGCTTCTGGGTGATTGGCCCATAGAAGTCTGACTCCACTAAATAGTAACACAGAGTCTTCTGTGCTACAAGAAATTCCTGGCACAAGAGTTCTATTTTTTGCTACTATTACAAGTATACCTGAAGGGAATAAAACCATTCTCTACCTCACTGTGTTATAGTGAACCAACAACAAATTACATACCAATAATTACAGCCCCCCACCCTTGAATTAAGACAAAGTTTCTAAACACATGGCCTGGATTCAAAGAAAACAGAAGCCTCCTTCTCACATGCATCCCTAAGCCAGAACACAGCAGCTTCCCCAGCCAGCAGCTAGCAAACTTTGTCATACCACAAACGGTACAACAAAACCGTTATCCCATGTGATTCCGCATAAATCACAGTACTGTCCCTCCTGAATGTTTGCGTGTGTTCCTGCTGCCAATGTAATACTTTGTGTGTGCATAAATGAGCACTTTTCCCAAGCAGTAATGAGCATAGCAAGGTAACAGGATGTTGCATGGGGATTTCACTTGTTGCCATGGAGTTGACACCCGTGAACCAAAGGATGGCAAAGAGGTGTCATCTGTCCATCTTTCTGAAGAGCACCCTGGACAACTCAGGTCCACACCCCTCTCTTAGGTTTTGTAAGAGGTGACTACAACAGCTTTGCTACCCACTACCATCAGTCCAGCTCCCAGCTAACACTATATTCAAGATGGTGGGCTGAGGAGGAATGAGTGATAAGCCTGACTTCCTTCCCATTGCAGAGAGTGGAAATAGCCACACACACGCACACCCCTGCCCGCCTCATCCCAAGACAAGTAAAAGGTGGCGAGTCCAAAGGAACTTCTCAGAGACATGGACAGACTTGCTGGTCAAAGCTCATTGTGGATACTTGAGTTGGAAGGACAGAGAGACTCTGTGTGTATATATGAGAGAGATGGAGAAATGGGAGAGATTCAGATTCAGATTTTGTTGCGGCAACAATGTAGAGGGAGATTCCCATGGTTGAGATGAATATGGTGGTAGGTCACTTTGATGGAGATATTTGGTGTCCACGAAGAGAGGCCATAAAGTGAAGAGGCTGCAACCACCAGAGGCTGTGGGGTCTAGAATCTGAGGTGGGAACAGATCTGGTTTCAGAAGCATTTGAGCAGGAGTCAAAAGTGACCAAGTCAGGCTGAGCTCCCAGAAGAGAATATAGTGCACTGGAAAGCCCCCCACATCACTCCCACCAACATCGCCCCTGGAAAACTCACATACATATCCCGGGAAAGACTCAGCATTTAGCTGGCAGCTACTCAGAGGGCCTCAGAGATAGATGGATGTTGAACTGAGAAAGAACGACAGGCAAGGGAAGACTGACATCTGATACTTGCAGTCTTTCTCCATCTTTGATCCCAATTCTTTGGAGGAGAAGGGGTCCCAAAAGAAAGAGAGGTGAGGGTGTAGGGCAGCTGATCCCATTCCTTTCCCAGTCTAAAGTACTTAAATGCAAGCTTCAGTGGAATGGGGAAGTTGGGAGCCAATGAGATTTCAAACATATGTATAAGGTGAAGTTTTAAACTGGAATAAGTTGAACTAAACTGACATTTTAATAGCTGAATGATCAGAAAGCTGTAGGGTCTGACTAAGCTGCCTTGAAGGGATGGGAGAAGGAAACTCAATGCTGCATAGTTGAAAGCAATAATTGGAGAAACATGGAACCATTCATATTTCTACACTGACCTAAGCACTGATTGTTGAAGAAATCAGTTATTTAATAATAATAATATTCTACTGACTCTTCTGATCTTTCCAGCAGCAGAGTAAAGCACAGGTTGGGGAGTAAACCAGGGGGTTTTACTACTTTTTAACAGCTGAGAAAATCTGAGGTTGGGTAACTTGAATAATTTGCTAACAATCAGATGTCAGGGTGTCTGAGTGCTTCTGTTAAGCCAGTGATGTTCAAATGCCCTGAAAAGTGAAAAGTGAAAGTGATAGTCACTCAGTCGTGTCCAGCTCTTTGTGATCCCATGGACTAAACCCACCCGGCTCCTCTGTCCATGGAATTCTCCAGGCAAGAATACTGGAGTGGGTTGCCATGCCCTCCCTCCAGGGGATCTTCCCCACCCAGAGATCGAACCTGGGTCTCCCGCATTGCAGGTGGGTTCTTTACCACAGGAGTCACCAGAGAAGCCCCTACCAGGTACACCTATGACCTGAGAGCATGAATCAGTGCTGGGGCCCTGGAGTTGAAACTTCTTTACACTATGGATGGGGCAACAATGTTAATAAGCGGTAAGAAATGAAAACATTGTTTTTATATTAAAATGAGCATGAAACTGTATGGATCCCAGAAATATTTTGCATGATTTTCAAAGACAGAGCATAACACTTCAAAGAAATTTGCTTTGGAGGACACTTTCAGCCTCCAGGGACTTCCCTGGTGGCTCAGTGATAAAGAATCTGCCTGCAACTTGGGGGACAGGTTCAATACATGGGCTGGGAAGATCCCCTGGAGAAGGAAATGGCAACCCAATCCAGTGTTCTTGCCTGGAGAATCCCATGGACAGGGGAGCCTTCTGGGCTACAGTCCAGGGGGTCATAGCGACTAACACACTTTCAGCCTCCAACGCCACTGCCACCCCCCCAACCCTGGCCCGCCAACTCCGTTTCATGTCAGCCCTCCTCTCCAGCTGGTTGTTTACTAGACCCTTAGAAAAGGGCCTCACTTATATTCTTGAGCTAGATTCGTATCTTAAAAGTTATTTGCAATAATAAAAGGAGGAAACATAATGTCTTTTTGTTGTTGTTCAGTTGCTAAATTGTGTCCAACTCTTTGCAACCCGTGGACTACCTCGTGCCAGGCTTCCCTGTCCTTCATTAATTTCTGGAGCTTGCTCATCTCATATCCGTTGAGTCTGTGATGCTATCCAACCACCGCTTTCTGCCATTAGAGTTGTTTTATCTGCGTATGTGAGGTTGAATATAATGTCTAAGTGGAAGTAATATCATACTTCCACATAGCACTCTATGAGGTTGAAAAGCGCAAGTGAAAGCCGCTCAGTGGTGTCCAACTCTTTGTGACCCCATGGACTATACAGTCCATGGTATTCTCCAGGCCAGAATACTGGAGGGGGTAGCCTCTCCCTTCTTCAGATCTTCCCCACCCAGGGATCGAACCCAGGTCCCCCACATCACAGGTGGATTCTATTCCTGCTCAGCCACAAGGTTAGCCCAAGAATACTGGAATGGGTAGCCTATCCCTTCTCCAGCGAAAGTTAGAGAAGATTAAAGACTAATTATATATTGAAATCATGATTATTTCAATGTAGTAAATGAAGTTCTGAGGCTGGTTGACTTTGATATTCTAGTCATGCTAGATTTAAATGGTTGGACATTTAGCTGAGAGGTACTCTTAGGACTGTTGAGTGTGATAACAGAACGTTAGTGTACTCTGCAAATTTTTACAATTGTGAATTGGTTTTTTATCATAAAAATGACTAATGTCCCAGATAAAAGTTGAATACAAGGTAAAAATCAGTGGGTGGTTTTGCTTTTTTTTTAGTTTGTGGCTAAAAACTGTAATGTCAACATTGACTGACTTATCCTCACATTAACCAGAAATATATAATCTTCCAAATATCAGTGAATGTAAATCCCAGTAAGTTAGAAAGCATGTCTATCTTGTTCATTATCCTATTGCTAGTGCTTGGAAGAGCGTCAAGTCAATTTGTAATAGAGGCTCAATAGATTCTTGCTAAATAAATAGAGCCAAATTTACAGCAATCATAGAATTATATCTACACCAGTGATAGAGAGTAATGGAGATGTAATTCATCCAAGTGTAGAGTACTAAAGTGAATACATAATTTAGTACAGCTCAAGAAATGTAGTCTTGAAATTTTCCTGATCAGATTGCCACAGTCATTCTCAAATACATTAAAAACACTTTGTAATCCACTTGATCTCAGGAACTTTTAACAATATGAAAAGAAATAATTTATTGAACTGAACTGTGTGTGTGTGTGCATGCCCACTCAGTAATATCAGACTCTTCAACCCCATGGACTATCGCTCATTGGGCTCCTCTGTCCATGGAATTTTCCAGGCAAGAATACTGGAGTGGGTTGCCATTTCCTCCTTCCAGGGGATCTTCCCAGCCCAAGGATCGAACCCACATCTCTTGTGTCTCCTGCGCTGGTAGGCAAATCCTTTACCACAGGGCCACCTGCGAAGTGCTTACTGTAGTACTTTGGGAAAGTCTCAAAGGTCAAGATGACAGTCATGAAATGATTTTGCAAGGATGTCAGAGATAAGAGTGACTGAATTAGCCTTGAAAAGGATAATTATTCTGCATGTGTTAAAAGGAGAAAAAAAGAAAAATCGAGGAAAAGGAAAAGGAGATATTAAACTACTGTGTTTCATTAGTGTCCTCACTGGCAGTGCCATAAGAAGTCTGAGAAGGAAAAAGGAATACTCCATCAGGGAGTGAGAAGGATAGATAAAACAAGGGAAAAGAAATATTTTAATAGACTTCCACAGAATTCTTCTTTATAGTTTTGTCCACCATCCAGCAGTAACAAACTGGTTTCCATCATCTCTATTAACCAATATGAACACACCAAAATGATGGCTATTCAGCAGGGTGAAGTTAAAAGAACATTTTATAACTTGTTTGTTACTGTTTTCTTATTGGAAATGGTAACAGCTTTGGTATAGTTCATTCCAAATCTTTAAGTTAACAAGTCATTATATTAGTTGAACAAGTGCCAATAAAAGACAATCTATAAATTAAGTTCCATGGGACAGGATCTTATTTGTTTTCTTTATCTCCAGGGTCCAAAATAGTGGTTGACATACAGTAGGCATTTAATAAATATCTGTTGAATGAACTGACAAAACTAGAATGTATTTTAGCCAGCAGATGGACTCTAAACCTAACATGATATGACATATTTGACTAATATCCTCCATTATAAAGTAAATTTATCAAAATATTAAACATTTTCTTAGAATATTTACTTCTTCAAAATAAAATACTATAATACTATTTTGTTATATTTAGCTAGTAGCTTACTTTTGTCAAACTTTTATACTTCATGGTTTTTTTTTTTTAATGTAGAAATTAAGTTTTCAAGGACTTTCTCTTATTTCTTAAGTGGACCAAGTTAGAACCATAAGATTCCCAGGAGTTTCTTCAGATTTCAAATACCCAACTTCACACTGCTATCTAGCCTGGAAAATTTACCTCTGAACTTAATCAGGGCAATTATATAAATTTATCATATATCTCTGTTCCATCAAGTTCACTGTTTTTTTTTTTTTAAATTAATGTAAGCTTCTAAGTTTTAGGAAAACTGAGCAGACATTCCAGAGCTTAAATTGGTTTCCATTTAAAAAGTATTAAATGGTATAACAAATGCATTGCAATGGAACCCAACTATCAGTCCATGCAAATGGTTAATTTACCACTTCTCAGAATAGAGCTGAGGGAGGGCTCCTTTTACACACAGGGCCAGGTTTCTTTTCTTCTTGTCCTTTCCCCTGAAGGTTTTCTGCCTAGATCAATTAACTTTCTTCCCACCCAGCCTGGTTCTCAAGAGTATGGGTGCCTAATGTTATCATTTTGATAAGAAAAGGTGGAACTTCATAGCAGTTCCCTGTATTCATTAACTTTACATCCATTTAAATCAAACAATTTAATCTGATATCCAAGAATGAGGCAACTATTCCATGCATTTTTTTTTCTCTCCTTCTCCCTAAATCAACCATGGTTATATTAAAAGATAGTAACATATCCAGGTACGTTATTTACAGTACTCAAAACTTCACTCATTGGGGTATTTTGTTTATAAATCTTCCCCCTAAAACAAAGTCTCATTGGATTAAAATTTTGGAAACAGAACCTATAAATCAGCTTATATTAGTTATTTAGACTTTATCAGCTACTGTTTTCTCTGTAAAAATCTCATATGTGAATCAAACACACAAAAAATAGAGTTAATTTAATACATTTCCCTTAATTAAAAAGCTTTCTCTTTCAGTGAAGCTCTTTCTTTTTTCTACTTTCTTATGTCAGCAAAATAGAAGTCAGTTTAAATCTAGATGATCAATATTCAGCCAGCTTGTATACTTTGTTTCTTCTGTGGCTACATGCTATTATAATATATAGGAAATATGAATCTAGCAGATTAAATGCAAGTAATAATGAAGGAAGAGAAGGCAATGGCACCCCACCCCAGCACCCTTGCCTGGAGAATCCCATGGGTGGAGGAGCGTAGTGGGCTGCCGTCTATGGGGTCGCACAGAGTCGGACACGACTGGAGCGACTTAGCAGCAGCAATAATGAAGGATAGATGCCAAAGCACTTATGGATCTGTAGTCTGCAGAATAATTACTGCTGAATTTAATGGAAAATGGAAATGTCCAAAATAAGTATCTTTGACGGACAGAAGATTTTCTATCAAAATATAATGCAAGTTTTCCACAATTCTTTTGGCATCTAAGTAATTTTCAAAACATATACTTGTAGCGCAGTTACCTTTCAGCTAGAAAACAACCATTTGAGTCACCTTGCATTTGTTTTTTATCACCTCCTCCTCTTCCCATGCCCCTAAAAGGTACTGATTTCTTAGACATACAAACTATGGAACAAAATATGAAACTTCACCAAAGAAAGAAAAAATTGAGTTCATTTTTTTAAATTACCTGTTTCTATTTTTTTTATTAATGTTATTTTTAAACATTTCAATAAATGTAAAGGAATGAATTATTTGAAAAAGGACCACTAAAAAAATGTAAGGATTGTTTTTATATTTAGTTATTGAATGCTCTTCAGTGTAATTCTTCAACTTGATGATGTGACACGTAAATTATTCAGGAAAAAAATGTATCTTAATCACTAATCAGCAATCATATTTTAAGATTAGATCTCAAGGACATTGCAGGTAAAACGTAGTTTAAGCACAAATTCTATTATTGAGATTTGCTTTAAGATCTTTGGTATTTTGTGATTGCTAAAAGCCTTTTATAACCAACCATATTTTATGCTGTATTTAATGGAAACTTTTAGAATGAATATTTAAGATGCTGTTAAAAGTGATTAACTTAAATCAATAATTACAGAGAGTCAAGCAGCTTCTCTTTCTCTATTATTCCAGCCTGGGAAGACTTCACACTAAAATTATAAAACTATATTTTGAGGAATTCTTCTATATTACATATATTGTATCAGTATGCTTTCAGCTTCAAGGGGTGGAAAACTTGACCCCAACTGGCTTATAGCATTAGATAATGTTTGTACCTGGTACTTTGGAAGCAGAGAGAGCTTCAGGGTTCATGCAGTCCCTTCTGCTGTGTTATTTGTGCTCTTTGTTTTATTTCATCCTCAATCAGCATCACTCAGTGGGAAGAGACTGTAATAACCCAGAATGATTTCCAGAGAAACAGCACCTATCAGAGGGGCTTTCTCCTAACACCGAGGACATTCCTTTTTAAGCAGCTGGAGTCTCACTGGCTCACACTGTCCCTCAGGCTCATTTCTGAACAATCCTATGGCCAGGGGAATGTCACAGCTGACTTGCCTAAACCAGACACTGTTGCAAGAGTTTCAGATTCACTTTGAACCAGCCAGGCCTGACCCTGAGGCTGGAGATGAAGTCACATTTCCCTGAAGCACATGAACTGTGGAGAAAGGACAGCAAGATAGGATACAGTTAGGAAAGGAGAAGGGAGAATGGACTAGCATTAACAAAGTTCGTGGGCTTCCCTGGTAGCTTAGTGGTAAAGAATCTGCCTGCCAATGCAGGAGATGTGGTTCGATCCCTCAGAAGGGAAGATCCCCTGGAGGAGGGCATGGCAGCCCACTCCAGTATTCTTGCCTGAGAAATCCCATGGACAGAGGAGCCCGGCGGGCTACAGTCCATGGGGTCATAAAAGAGTTGGACGTGACTTAGTAACTAAACAACAAGAAAACCAACAATGTTTAGCAGAATAAAGCTTTTTTTTTTAAAACAGGTAGTTGCCTGTGATGTTGAACTACATATTCAATAAAAGATAACAAAATAACATAAAGCAGTAATTACCCATGTGGGGGATATCAGAAGCATCTAAAAATATTTTTTATCAAATTACATTCCCCTCCCTATTCTGATCTGTACCTGTATGAGGCTCTTTTACTTGTCACACTGAAAATTAGTTACTGTAGGGAGCCTTGTTGGATCTGAACGATGACCACATCAAAATTACTGAGAAATATGGCTGTAGAAAAAGCTTTTTAATGTGAGGGGCCAAAAATAAATGTTTGTAAAGGAATAAAATAATGTAGTTGGTTATTCATATTTCATCCTGATGTCAGCCTCTTTTCACTTGCTGTTTTGGTTTCACAAGTCCACAAGTCCTGTGATAAAGACTGTTACTGTTTTTGTTTAAAAAAAAAAATGGATTTCACTTAGCCTAGTGATAATACGGAAAGCAGCCTAACTTGTATTGTTTCATTGACCCTGTATCTCATCTAAGACTATGTCTCTTTGGTAGAGGTTCAAGACTAAGCATTGCCATCCTTTTCTCATTTAAAAAAAAAAAAATGCAGACATGATTTCTTAAAAAATCCTGGCCAGCAGTAGTCACCTTTTTACATGGTATAGACGTCACCTTTGAAACATTTGAATAACAGATTTTTTTTTTACATAAGCTAATTTAATGGTTTCTTCTTCAAATTTTAAACAAAATAAAAATTCAGTGCAAAAAATTAAGATACCTTCATACACTTGCTGGGAATGGAAATTGGTATGGCGACTGTGTAAAACATTATGGAGGTTTTTCAAAAAACTAAAAACAGAACTATCATATAATCCAACAATCCTGCTTCTGGGTATAAATCTGAAAAAAATGAAAACACTAATTTGAAAAGATACAGGTATCCCAATGTTTATAGCAGCATTATTTATAATTGCCAAGTGTCCATCAACAGATGGATAGATCAATACATACTGATATAGACACACACACACACAATGGATTACTACTCAGTCATAAAAAAGAATAAAATTTTACTATTTGCTACAACAAGGATGGACTTGGAGTGTATTAAGCTAAGTGAAATAAGTCAGACAGACAAAGACAAATACTTGTATAGGATCACTTATATGTGGAGTCCAAAAAATAAAAACAGTGATTATAATAAAAAAGAAACAGACTCATAGATTCAGAGAACAAACTAGTGGTTACCAGTAGGCAGAGGGAAAGAAGGGAGGGGCAAGATAGGGGCAGGGGATTAAGAGTCCAAACTACTATGTGCAAAATAAATAAGCTACAAGGATAGCTTGTATAACATAGGGAAGATAGCTGATATTTTATTAAAACTGTAAATGGAGTAGTACAACCTTTAAAAACTGTGGATCACTGTCACACCCCTAAAACTTGCATAATTTTATCAACTCTTCCTCAATTTTTAAAACTGCAAATAAAAGGTATAGTCCAAAAAAAAAAAAGAACATATAGAAAAGTAAAAAGACTAAATTTAAAATCCTCATAATCCCTCTAGCTAAAGAACCATTGATAATATTACAGCATAGTCTTTCAATTACATATGAATAAACTGTAATGTGTATGTGTGTGTGTGTACAATGCTTTTCAAAGTAGTGCTTTACCAGAAACTCTGTTTTGTAACCTGTTTTCTTTATTATACCATAAGCACTTCCTCCATGTATTAATAACTCTTTTGAAACCATTATTAAGCCCATCTCTAGTGAGCAGATGGCTTATTCTTGCAAATAAAACATTTTACAAGTGTTTACAAAGCTCAAATGTCCAACACAAACATAAGCCTAGCCTCCTATTTGAACTACCTGACTCTTAAAGTTAGTATTAAACCAGAAATCGAGAACGGAAGCTAGGAATGAACCTCCAAATTGTGAAACAAAAGTGTGACAGAGGAAACAAGCATAGGAAAGAATTATGAATCAGATACATACTGGAATTTCCTGGAAGTTTTCAGATTCGAGTCAAAAATAATTTGTCTACGTGTGTCTGCACTAAACTTCACTTAGTAGCTGCTCCTTAACTGAGATGAGGGCCTTACAAATGTCAAGGTTGGAACTAAAGCAAAAGAGGGACGATCTAGAGAGTAAACTTCTGTCCTGGGGATAGAGACTGTTTAGATACTGGCATCTCTGCCCTGCTCTATCTCTTCTTCGGTGCTGGTGGAGAAGAGACATCACTCTGGGAAGTGAACCAGGCCCTTGGCAGTCAGATTGATGACAATACTGGCGGTGGAGGCTCAGGGTGGAACCAGAAGTGCCATTTTTCCAAGGAGTGTCCCTTAGGTCTCTGCTTATCTTACCTGTTGTTGTTGTTCAGTTACTAAGTTCTATCTCTTTGTGGCTCCATGGACTAGCATACCAGACTTCCCTGTCTTTCACTATCTCCCAGAGTTTGCGGAAACTCACGTCCATTGAGTCAGTGATGCTGTCCAACCATCTCATCCTCTGTAACCCCCTTCTCCTCTGGCCCTCAATCTTTCCCAGCATCAGGGTCTTTTCCAATGATTCGGCTCTTCACATCAGGTGGTCAAAGTATTAAAGCTTCAGCATCAGTCCTTCCAATGAATATGCAGGGTTGACTTCCTTTAGGATTGACTGGTTTGATCTCCTTGCTGTCCAAGGACTCTCAATAGTCTTCTCCAGGACCACAATTCCAAAGTATCAATATTTTGGTGCTTAGCCTTCTTTATGGTTCAATTTATGGTCCAATTTACATGTCAGAGCTGCATTTCTAAGACTTCAGATCTCTTACAGATCACCTTCCTGATTTTTTAATATCTGCTTCCTACCTGTGCCATCATGAATATTTTTATTTGAATTGATCCACTTTTTTTTAAACTTACTTTGTGTTAAATAAAACACATATTAACAATTTGAAATGGAAAACAGAGTCATTTGCCACCAATGCAAATGTTGGTGACCTCATGAGTTCAAGGAAAACAATTAGGCAAGATGCCTAGGGCTGGATGCTGGTGCTTGACAAAGGCTCTTGAGCCTAAGCCCTGATTTCTGTTTGTTTAGGGGAAAAAATGTAGGGTGCTTTGCTGGAGCAGCCATGAAGAGATACCCCACGCCCAAGGTAAGAGAAAACAAGTAGACGGTAGGTGTTGCAAGGGGGCATCAGAGGGCAGACACACTGAAACCATAATACTCACAGAAAACTAGTCAATCTAATCACACTAGGACCACAGCCTTGTCTAACTCAGTGAAACCAAGCCATGCCTGTGGAGCAACCCAAGACAGGCGGGTCATGGTGGAGAGGCCTGACAGAATGTGGTCCACTGGAGAAGGGAATGGCAAACCACTTCAGTATTCTTGCCTTGAGAACCCCATGAACAGTATGAAAAGGCAAAATGATAGGATACTGAAAAAGGAACTCCCCAGGTCATTAGGTGCCCAATATGCTACTGGAGATCAGTGGAGAACTAACTCCAGAAAGAATGAAGGGATGGAGCCAAAGCAAAAACGATACCCAGCTGTAGATGTGACTGGTGATAGAATCAAGATCAGATGCTGTAAAGAGCAATACTGCATAGGAACCTGGAATGTCAGGTCCATGAATCAAGGCAAATTGGAAGTGGTCAAACAAGAGATGGCAAGGGTGAACATTGACATTCTAGGAATCAGCGAACTAAAATGGACTGGAATGGGTGAATTTAACTCAGATGACCATTATATCTACTACTGTGGGCAGGAATCCCTTAGAAGAAATGGAGTAGCCATCATGGTAAACAAAAGAGTCCGAAATGCCATACTTGGATGCAATCTCAAAAAAGAGGGAATGATCTCTGTTTGTCTCCAAGTCAAACCATTCAATATCACAGTTATCCAAGTCTATCCAACCAGTAACACTGAAGAAACTGAAGTTGAACGGTTTTATGAAGACCTACAAGAACCTTTTAGAACTAATCCCCAAAAAGATGTCCTTTTCATTATAGGGGACTGGAATGCAAAAGTAGGAAGTCGGGAAACACCTGGAGTAACAGGCAAATTTGGCCTTGGAATGCAGAATGAAGCAGGGCAAAGACTAACAGAGTTTTGCCAAGAAAATGCACTGGTCATAGCAAACACCTTCTTGCAACAACACAAGAGAAGACTCTACACATGGACATCACCAGATGGTCAACACCGAAATCAGATTGATTATAGTCTTTGCAGCCAAAGATGGAGAAGCTCTATACAGTCAACAAAAACAAGACCAGGAGCTGACTGTGGCTCAGATCATGAACTGCTTATTACCAAATTCAGACTCAAATTGAAGAAAGTAGGGAAAACCACTAGACCATTCAGGTGTGACCTAAATCAAATCCCTTATGATTATACAGTGGAAGTGAGAAATAGATTTATGGGACTAGATCTGATAAATAGAGTACCTGATGAACTATGGACAGAGGTTCGTGACATTGTACAGGAGACAGGGATCAAGACCATCCCCATGGAAAAGAAATGCAAAAAAGCAAAATGGCTGTCTGAGGAGGCCTTACAAATAGCTGTGAAAAGAAGAGAGGCGAAAAGCAAAGGAGAAAAGGAAAGATACAAGCATCTGAATGCAGAGTTCCAAAGAATAGCAAGAAGAGATAAGAAAGCCTTCTTCAGTGATCAATGCAAAGAAATAGAGGAAAAGAACAGAATGGGAAAGACTAGAGATCTCTTCAAGAAAATTAGAGACACCAAGGGAACATTTCATGCAAAGATGGGCTCGATAAAGGACAGAAATGGTCTGGACCTAACAGAAGCATAAGATATTAAGAAGAGGTGGCAAGAATACACGGAAGAACTGTACAAAAAAGATCTTCACGACCCAGATAATTATGATGGTGTGATCACTCACCTAGAGCCAGACATCTTGGAATGTGAAGTCAAGTGGGCCTTAGAAAGCATCACTACAAACAAAGCTAGTGGAGGTGATGGAATTCCAGTTGAGCTGTTTCAAATCCTGAAAGAAGATGCTGTGAAAGTGCTGCACTCAATATGCCAGCAAAATTGGAAAACTCAGCAGTGGTCACAGGACTGGAAAAGGTCAGTTTTCATTCCAATTCCAAAGAAAGGCAATGCCAAAGAATGCTCAAACTACAGCACAGTTGCACTCTTCTCACACACTAGTAAAGTAATGCTCAAAATTCTCCAAGCCAGGCTTCAGCAATACGTGAACCATGAACTCCCTGATGTTCAAGCTGGTTTTAGAAAAGGCAGAGGAACCAGAGATCAAATTGCCAACATCCGCTGGATCATGGAAAAAGCAAGAGAGTTCCAGAAAAACATCTATTTTTGCTTTATTGACTATGTCAAAGCCTTTGACTGTGTGGATCACAATAAACTCTGGAAAATTCTGAGAGAGATGGAAATACCAGAGGACCTAACCTACCTCTTGAGAAATCTGTATGCAGATCAGGAAGCAACAGTTAGAACTGGACATGGAACAACAGACTGCTTCCAAACAGGAAAAGGAGTACATCAAGGCTGTATATTTTTACCCTGCTTATTTAACTTCTATGCAAACTACATCATGAGAAACATTGGACTGGAAGAAACACAGGCTGGAATCAAGATTGCTGGGAGAAATATCAATAACCTCAGATATGCAGGTGACACCACCGTTATGGCAGAAAGTGAAGAGGAACTAAAAAGCCTCTGGATGAAAGTGAAAGAGGAGAGTGAAAAAGTTCGCTTAAAGCTCAACATTCAGAAAACGAAGATCATGGCATCTGGTCCCATCACTTCATGGGAAATAGATGGGGAAACAGTGTCAGACTTTCTTTTTGGGGGCTCCAAACTCACTGCAGATGGTGATTGCAGCCATGAAATTCAGACGCTTATTCCTTGGAAGAAAAGTTATGACCAACCTAGATAGCATATTCAAAAGCAGAGACATTACTTCGCCGACTAAGGTCCGTCTAGTCAAGGCTATGGTTTTTCCCGTGGTCATGTATGGATGTGAGAGTTGGATTGTGAAGAAGGCTGAGCGCCGAAGAATTTATGCTTTTGAACTGTGGTGTTGGAGAAGACTCTTGAGAGTCCCTTGGACTACAAGGAGATCCAACCAGTCCATTCTGAAGGAGATCAGCCCTGGGATTTCTTTGAAAGGAATGATGCTAAAGCTCAAACTCCAGTACTTTGGCCACCTCACGCGAAGAGTTGACTCATTGGAAAAGACTCTGATGCTGGAAGGGATTGGGGTCAGGAGGAGAAGGGGACGACAGAGGATGAGATGGCTGGATGGCATCACGGACTCGATGTATGTGAGTCTTAGTGAACTCCGGGAGATGGTATTGGACAGGGAGGCCTGGCGTGCTGCGATTCATGGGGTTGCAAAGAGTCGGACACGACTGAGCGACTGAACTGAACTGAACTGAGTATGGAGGAATTAACAAGTGTTGAAACAAAACAAACAAAAAAAACAGCCAACATACCCAGACTGCCCATGGATTTCTTCAGAAGAACTGCAAGGGAATGGCATCACTTTCATGAAATGATTCACCCTCCTGGTGGCTCAGACGGTAAAGAATCTGCCTCCAGTGTGGGAGATCTGGGTTCAATCCCTGGATTGAGAAGATCCCCTGGAGGAGGGCGTGGCAACCCACTCCAGTATTCTTGCCTGGCGAATCCATGGAGAGAGGAGCCTGGAGGGCTACAGTTCATGGGGTTGCAAAGAGTCAGACACGACTGAGCAACTAACACTATACACACCAGCTTCCTGTCCAGGGTGCACGCACCTCTGTAGCAAGCACTGTGCCAGGGGAAGCTGCCCTCTGTAAAGGGATGGGGGGGAGACCCCCATGTCACCCTTAGGCCATATTCAGGAGCTATCAGGAACTGAGGAGTTACCATAAACCCCTATACTCTGTAAGTGAAGAGTAGCCTTGGCTGGGTACCTCTCATTTCTCATAAACTCTCCTGTTCCAAGCTCTACTGTGTACCTCTCCACCCTCAAGTTCACATGTTGAAATCCTAACTCCCCGTACCTCAGAATATGCCTGTATTTGGAGACAGGGCCTTTAAAGAGGCAGTCACCATGAGGTCATTAGGGCGGCCCCTAATCCAATATAACTGGGGTTTTTATAAGAAGAGGAGATTAGGACACCCACAAACATAGCATCACTGACTCAATGGACATGAGTCTGAGCAAACTCTGGGATATAGTTGGACAGAGGAGCCTGGTGCGCTGCAGTCCATGGGGTCTCAAAGGCAGACAGGACTTAGTGACTGAACAACCCAACACACACATACACGCATATACGGAAAACCATGGGAAGACACGGAGGCATCGCAGCCAGCAGCAAGCCAGGAAACAGGCCTCAGAAGAAACCAACTGTGCCAACACCTTCATCTCAGATTTCTAGCCTACAGAACTATGAGGAAACAAATTTCAGTCATACCTGCTCTATGGTACTTTGCTATGGCAGCCCTAGAAAATTAATACACCTTCCTGCTGCTGCTAAGTCGTTTCAGTCGTGTCCGACTCTGTGAGACCCCAGAGACGGCAGCCCACCAGGCTCCCCCATCCATGGGATTTTCCAGGCAAGAGTGCTGGAGTGGGTTGCCATTTCCTTTTCCAATGCATGAAAGTGGAAAGTGAAAGTGAAGTCGCTCAGTCGTGTCTGACTCCTCGCGACCCCATGGACTGCAGCCTACCAGGCTCCTCTGCCCATGGGATTTTCCAGGCAAGAGTACTGGAGTGGCTTGCCATTGCCTTCCTAGCAGTACAAAATTCACGAGAAATGAATGGTGTACAACTGCTTTGACTTGTTTCCTGAAATATCACAAAGGTACTAAGGTCCAGACCTCCTGGGGAAGCTGTTTGGATTTGCTTCTTTGGGTGGTAATGGGTATTTTTAAGGTTATTGATGAAATGTAAGTATAAGGAAACTTCCACTAATATATATATATATATAAGGGACCTGTTCAAGTCACGAGATTAAAAGCAAGCCTGTGTACTGTCTAGTCCAGGCTATGGTTTCTCCAGTGGTCATGTATGGATGTGAGAGTTGGACCGTGAAGAAAGCTGAGCGCTGAAGAATTGATGCTTTCTTTTGAACCGTGGTGTTGAAGAAGACTCTTGAGAGTCCCTTAGACTACAAGGAGATCCAACCAGTCCATTCTAAAGGAGATCAGCCCTGGGTGTTCTTTGGAAGGAATGATGCTAAAGCTGAAACTCCAGTACTTTGGCCACTTCACACGAAGAGTTGACTCATTTGAAAAGACTCTGATGCTGGGAAGGATTGGGGTCAGGAGGAGAAGGGGACGACAGAGGGTGAGATGGCTGGATGGCATCACGGACTCAATGGACGTGAGTCTGAGTGAACTCTGGGAGTTGGTGATGGACAGGGAGGCCTGGCGTGCTGCGACTCATGGGGTCACAAAGAGTCGGACAAAATTGAGCGACTGAACTGAACTGTATACTGTTATATCATCAGGTGTGTACCTCAAATGAGGAAACAGTCTTAGGTAAAAATGGAGCCATGAGTCTGATTGACATATTCTTTGAGGTGCAACCGTTGCCTCAAGATGCAACTGGAATGTATTGAAATATAAGGCCCCCGTAAAATCATGTGTGTGTGCGCACTCGGTCATGTCCAACTCTCTGTGACCCCATGGACTATAGCCTTCCAAGCCTCTCTGTCAGTGGGATTTTCTAGGCAAGAATCCTGGAGTGTGTTGCCATTTCCTTACTCCAAGGGATCTTCCCAGCCTGCATCTCTTATGTCTCCTGCAATGGCTTTACCACTAGTGCCATGTGGGAAGCCCATAAAATCATAAAATAGGCCATAAATGGGATGGTAATTGGGTTGTTTCAATCAGGTGGTAGCCATCTGTTCTGGTATACACATTTTAAAAGTCTGACCCTGTCTACCAGGTGGATCTGAGACCCAGTCTGGCCACTTTGAGGAGTGGCATGACTCTAGACTCTGGCAGCAAGCTTCTGATATGGAATGGGATCATCCATCCTGGCATATAGCTCTCTAGTTTCCTTTATCGTTGGAGGAATAGTCCCACTGATAGATTTTTCAGTGTGCCTGCGTGCGTGTGTTCTAAGTCGCTTCAGTCGTGTTCAACTCTCTGCGACCTCCTGAACTGTAGTGCCCCAGGCTCCTCTGTCCTTGGAATTTTCCAGGCAGGAATACTGGAGTGGGTTGCCATGCCCTCCTCCAGGGAATCTTCCCAATCCAGGGATCAAACCCATACCTCCTGCATCTCCTGCATTGGCAGGCAGATTATTTACCACTGAGCCACCTGAGAAGCCCAGATTTGTCTGTAATACACCTCAAAGACTTTTCTGTTTCCTGCTATTTTAGCTTCCTTGAGAATGAAACAGTGCAGGACCACAGAATATCAAACAGATGTTACTGCATAAACCAGATGACCCAGTTACGTCAGGGAGAACAGCCTAACTCAGCAATGCCCTGTTCCCAGGAGATATATGTTTGTGCTACACTGCTTCTCACAACTGTAATTATTTTAGTCATTCGTCTTTTAGATTTTTTTCTTTGTCTCTCCTGCTTCCCTTCATTGAGATCAGGAATTTCCTGGTTGATTACCTTATCCTCATTATACAGTAGGGTGCCTGACACATAGTATATGCCCAAGAAGCATTTTTTAAAGTAATAAATGAGAGCTAAGGGCATAGGCTTCATACTTATGAGAGCAACTAGATTTGTATCTTAGGTGTCCCCTTGTGACCTTGGGAAAGTTATTTAACTTTCTGAAGCCTTAATTTCTTCACCTGTGGTTATAGGTAATACCTACTTCATAGTGTTATTTTAAGAATTCAGTGAGCTAGCATAAGAGCTTCCAAGGTTGCTCAGTGGTAAAGAATCTGCCTGCCAATGCAGGAGACTCAGGTTTGATCCCTGGGTCAGGAAGATCCCCTGGAGGAGAAATGGCAACCAGTCCAGTATTCTTGCCTGGAAAATCCCATGAACAGAGGAGGAAGGCTACAATTCATAGGATCACAAAGAGTTGGACATGACTAAGCAACTAAGCTTATACAGAGCTAGCATAGTACCTGGCACATAAATGCCAAGTAAAGATTAATATCATTATAATTATTATAAGATAACAGAAAAATGGAATCTATGTAATTGACAAAGAATGGGTTGTTTAGGCAAAAGTAGATCACGGAAATCATTGATCTCATTGCTACGTTTTTTTCTTGTGTGCCTTGTAAACTTCAATTTAAAAAAATCCTAACTACCAAAACATATCTTTGGAAACATTCATGATATTATACTGTAGTAGTTATAATAAGAGTCAGAGTCTATTATTTTTATTCTAGCATGTTGATGTTCAAATCTACTTAACCTATTTTATGCAAAATTAACTATTAATTTATTATGTAGGGTAATGAAGACATTTACTAAAAATAGTCTATTACACTATAAAATGTATTAAAATACTTTAAAATTATGTTTTTAACAGAGCATTCCATATCTTTGTCCATTATTAATTGTCTATATAGGATATTGACATTAATGCAAATCATTAGGAAAACTCCAGATTATGACTGACTTATCATTTCAGTTCAGTTGCTCAGTCATGTCCAACTCTTTGAGCCCCCATGGACTGCAGCACGCCAGGCTTCCCTGTCCATCACCAACTCCCAGAGTTTATTCAAGCCCATGTCCACTGAGCTGGTGATGCCATCCAACCATCTCATCAATCTTTCCCAGCATCAGGGTCTTTTCAAATGAGTCAGTTCTTTGTACCAGGTGGCCAAAATATTGGAGTTTCAACTCCATCATCAGTCCTTCCAATGAATATTCAGGACTGATTTCCTTTAGGATGGACTGGTTGGATCTCCTTCCAGTCCAAGGGACTCTCAAGAGTCTTCTTCAACACCACAGTTCAAAAGCATCAATTCTTTGGCGTTCAGCTTTCTTTATAGTCCAACTCCCACATCCATACATGACTACTGGAAAAACCATAGCTTTGACTAGACAGACCTTTGTTGGCTAAGTAATGTCTCTGCTTTTCTTTTTTTGACTGATTTATAGAAGCATCTAAATGAAACTCTATTTTAAAAAATGCATGTAGTAAGACATCATTTAATCACCTGTTATCTAGAAGCAAGTGTGGGTGTGTATTTTAGGAACATAAATGCTCTTTTCTCCGCTGAATATAGATGGTGTAGTTAAAGAGAGAGGCTAATGAAACCTGAAGTTCCAGTTTAGCTTTAGAGATATGTCTAATGACAGTCTTTTATGCAAGAACAAATAGCCAGTGGTCAGTTTTCTATTTGATTGCTATTTTTGCATAAAATAAAAGCTTTTAATAATGTATTTTTTACCTAGGAAACAAACTTATAAAATGCTGTGTGCTTTATCCTTAATTATTTATCATATCTTGGATTAAAATAGATTTTACACCATGGTAGAGAATGCATGCAGACATACACACACACACAAAGAATATATAGTAATGGCCTGTTTTCAGAAGAGATTCACTATAGTCCATGAAAACTATTAAATATGTCTTTTTAAATTATTTTGAGATACACCGTGTTTTGCAGAATTCTTTGAGTTATTTATATCATCTTCAAGGCACTATTTTATTATAAATAAATTGTGTCACATAACTGTAGATACGTTTTGCTCATTTTCCCAAAGTCATGCAAAGCAATCTATTATATAAGCAAATACTCACTGCATATGCTGTGAGATAACACAAGAAAATTATTAGTCTTCAATCTAATTAGGAAATAAGATATTCTCATAAAACCAATAGAGAACATATGAATAAGACAGGCTTTTACATGAACACAAAAATCACTTTTTCTGATTTTATACAAACATTGGAGACTTCTCCCACATATCCTTTCTCTGAAAGACAACTAGAGGAAGAAGAAACTCACACTTTTATTTCTCATCTCGTATTACTTATGGCTCGAACAAGATGAATCATTCTATGCTTTTCAAGAGCAGAATATTGTGTCATAGGCTTGCACACCAAGTAGAGAGCTCATGCTTTCCACAGAAAGGGATGAAAGAGAGAACCCGATTAAATATGATGCTGTCTCTTTGAGAAGTGTTCTTTTACAATTAAGAAAGGCTAAGAAATTTCGTTGTAGATCTGTTTCTTGGTGACCTAAATTATAAGCCTAAGTCTCTACTCAACATTTCTATACAGGAAATCCACATATATTGTAGTATATCCTTGATGGGTTGAAAAACTAATCCCCCCCCAAAATCAATCCAGTCGCAACAAACCCGCATGTTATACTTCTGCTGTCTGTTTCTGACCCTTCTCTAGAGACCTCAGAGGATGACACCCATTTATTTTCTAGGCTCAGAGATGAAAAGCTTTTATCTGCCAGTAAATCACATTCTTTAGGGACCCTGGAATAAGGCAGAACCTGGAGACTTGGTTGAGTAAGTGTCTGAATTTACTATGCTCCTCAGGAAACAATGTAGAAACATTAATTTAGGGTAGCTTGCTCTCTGGGGTGACATGGACTACCCAATTAAAAATAATCAGGAACACACGTGGCTCTGTGATTTTCACAATGGGGCATGCTGTTATGCTAATTTACTTTCTGAGTTCAGGTTTTTTTCTGCAAGCAATACAATGAGTAGACCTTACATACTATCTTTTTAGAGTGCAAAAAAGAATTCATAGGGACCATCCACTAAAACATGCATACATAAATTAGTTCTGTGTTCTTTGGTTTGCCTTGATTTTTATTGCTAGTGAACAACCGACTATCAGAAAGTGACTGTTAGAAATTATTTTTTTTCAACTGTCATTTGGACTCTCTTTAGGCAGTAGAAATGAAAGTCATTCAAATCATTTTATCCTAGCAATATGGGTTTTTTTCCCTAGAAGAATTTAATTCCCTGTAATTTCCCTGTACAGTTACGGATAAAATCTAAAATTTAAGGCTTCCAATCCAAAATGTAAGAAAAGCAGCTCCTCTAACAATTCACTAAACTCATTTTGCTTAGTTTAACATAGAGTGAGATCTTCAGCCAACCAGAAAAATATTATCTAATAGAAGAAATATGGGCAAAGGACAAAATTAAAACAAATAATCAACAGGCAAATGAAAATATGTTCAGCTTCAAATTTAAATAAATAGGCGTGCTGCAATTCATAGGGTCGCAAAGAGTCGGACATGACTGAGCGACTGAACTGAACTGAAGTAGGCATATCATTGAAATATAATTTTTTTACCTATAAGTACTTTTTAAACTTATCAAATACCCATGGTTCTTAAGTTGGTGAGAAAATGGCAATTCTTTCATGTTGGTAAGAGTTCAGTTCAGTTCAGTTGCTCAGTCATGTCCGACTCTTTGCGACCCCATGAATCGCAGCACGCCAGGCCTCCCTGTCCATCACCAACTCCCGGAGCTCACTCAGACTCACGTCCATTGAGTCCGTGATGCCATCCAGCTATCTCATCGTCTGTCATCCCCTTCTCTTCCTGCTCCCAATCCCTTCCAGCATCAGAGTCTTTTCCAATGAGTCAACTCTTCACATGAGGTGGCCAAAGTTAGGTGGGTACAAATCTTTTGGAGATAAGTCTGGCAAAATATAGTAACTTCAAAACATTACACGAGTTTAGAGGATTTCCCTGGTGGCTCTGTGGTTGAGAGTCCACCCGCCAGTGTCGAGGTCATGGGCTCAACACCTGGTGCAGGAAGACTGCACGTGCTGTGCAGCAAGTAAGCCCAGACAAGCACTACTGAAACCCATGCGCCGAGTCTGTGCTCCTCAACAGGAGAAGCCATCACAGTGCGCAGCCTGCACACCGCCAGACAGGAGCCTCTGCTCACTGCAGCTAGAGAAGGTCTGCACTCAGGAATGAAGACCTAGCACAGCCAAAATTAATTACTTAATTAAAAAACATACAAACAAGTTTAACCTGATAATTACAGTGCTAATCATTTATTGGAAGAAGATAATAAATCCTCAAAATCATTTTATAGGTATATAATATTTGCACATAAAAACAGGAGATTAGAATAAGCTAATTGCTAATCAATAAGAGCTATAAAATAAACCATATAACCATGTAGTGGAATACTATGCAGCCATCAAAAACAACAATGATTAATTACATTTGTATCTACCTGGAAAGAAGTATAGAACATAATACAGATTTTTAAAAATAGATTATTAAGCATAATATATAATGTTATCCTTACTTTATGAGCCTATATGTTGAAAGATACCTGAAAGTATGTTACCCAAAATATTAATAGTGATTATTTCCAGGTGTTAAAATTTGCGGTGGTTTTTATCCCATTCTTATTGTTTTTCCACATTGTTAAAATTATTACACTGAACACACCTTACTTTTATAGTTTGAAGAAAAACCAATTGATACTTCCTCAGTTTTAAGGTAAAATCTGTCATTGATGACAATGATACTTTAAAATAAAACTAGAAAACACCTCAGTTTCTTTACACTCTGTAGAGGAACATGCATATTATAATTATGCAGTATTTTTAGTAAATCGGTGTGAGCCTTTTGTGTTTAAAGATTTGTCTGACTAAGAGTAACCAGTAAAACAGGTGTGCTAGGCAGGGTAGACCATCTGTTTCTCTTTACAGAGATTTTTTTAAAGAGGATGGAAAAGGATTTAAAATCCATCCTCACTGACTGAAATCCTAGGAGAAGAAAATTAATACCTTTCCTACATTGCAGCATTACCTTCTGTTGTTATTTTCAGTGAATGCATATTTAAAAACTACCAACAATACTGTTCACAAGGTTTTGGAAATACAAGCTTTGACTAAGGCCAGAAACTCAGAGTTTACTTGCCAAAGGATGTTAATTAATAGCTGAGGTGAAGATGAAAACAACCATAACACTAAGTTCTTTTCAGAAATTGCCAATTACGATTAAAGCTCTGTGTTGTGCAACAAAGGCTTTGGGGTCTCCCGAGCAGAGAACATTTCTACCTTTCCTTCCTGCTTTATTATTTCCTTCTGCTACCTGAAGACAGAATCACATTTGTGTCCCTAAGAGAGAAGCTGATAAGATTTCACAAAGGTATTATTTTTGTTTTTTAAAGAGGCCACACAAGACTCCCCTATTAAAAAACCCATTAATGTGGTACAGCCACTTTGGAAGACAGTTTCATACAAACATACTCTTGCTGTGTGGCCCACCAGCCACAGTCCTTGGTATTTATCCAATAAGTTAAAAACTTAAACTGAATGGTATTTTCCCAAATGAGTTAAAAACTGCGATATGAATGTTTATAGAAGCTTTTTTCAGAACCACCCAAACTTGGAAGCAACCAGATGTTCTCCTGTAGATGAATTTATAAACTAACTTTACATCCACACAGTGAGGAAAAGACATGAATCTTAAGATATGGAGAACCAGAGACATTAAACGCATAACTGAAAAGATGTGAAGGGACCTTGAACACTTTTTGCTAAGTGAAAGACGCCAATCTGAAAATGCTACCTAGGATGTAATTTCAACTATGTGACATTTCGGAAAAAAGCAAATTATGGAGACAATAAAAAGTTCAGTGGTTGCCAGGGGTTTGTTGGGGAGGAGGGGAGCCAGAGATGAATAGGCAGAGCACAGGGTATTCTTATGACAGTGAAACTATACTGAATGATACAATAATGGTATTATAGATATGTCTCGTTATACAAGGCTCACGGAATGAGCAAGACAAGGAGGTACACCCAAATGGAAACTATGGACATTTAATAACATATCAATATCGATTCATTAAAGGCACAACAGATTGAATTTGAGCAAACTCCAGCAGGTAGTGAAGGACAGGGGAGCCTGGTGTGCGGCAGTCCCTGGAGTCAACAAAAAGTCAGACATGACTTAGCGACTGAACAACAACAACAAACACGCTACACTAAATTCAGACATTAACGAGAGGGGAAATTACGGGGGGTAGGAATGGGGGAAGAGTATTTGTGAGTTCTTTATACTTTCCACTGAATTTTTCTGCAAAGCTAAACTGCTGTAAAACATCAGTTCAGTTCAGTTCAGTTGCTCAGTCGTGTCCAACTCTTTGCGACCCCATGAACTGCAGCATGCCAGGCCTCCCTGTCCATCACCAACTCCTGGAGTTCACTCAGACCCACGTCCATCAAGTCAGTTGATGCCATCCAGCCATCTCATTCTCGGTCATCCCCTTCTCCTCCAGCCCCTAATCCCTCCCAGCATCAGAGTCTTTTCCAATGAGTCAACTCTTCTCATGAGGTGGCCAAAGTACTGGAGTTTCAGCTTTAGCATCATTCCTTCCAAAGAAATCCCAGGGCTGATCTCCTCTAGAATGGACTGGTTGG
Source organism: Capra hircus (assembly GCF_001704415.2). Lineage (NCBI taxonomy): Eukaryota > Metazoa > Chordata > Mammalia > Artiodactyla > Bovidae > Capra > Capra hircus. Next base: position 80,340,153 of record NC_030814.1, read on the forward strand.
ATCTCCTTGCAGTCCAAGGGACTCTCAAGAGTCTTCTCCAACACCACAGTTCAAAAGCATCAATTCTTCGGCGCTCAGCCTTTTTCACAGTCCAACTCTCACATCCATCATGACCACTGGAGAAATCATAGCCTTGATTAGACGGACCTTTGTTGGCAAAGTAATGTCTCTGCTTTTCATTATGCTGTCTAGGTTGGTCATAACTTTTCTTCCAAGGAGTAAGCGTCTTTGAATTTCATGGCTGCAATCACCATCTGCAGTGATTTTGGAGCCCAGAAAAATCAAGTCTGACAATGTTTCCCCATCTATTTCCCATGAAATCCATTAATTAAAAACAAAACAGGTCATTAATGACTGCTAGAGAACACTCGGATCCGTCCCAGAGTTCTGAAAGTTACTGGTGGCTTTGCTTTTGCAGACGCTGCCAGACCTGCACTGCAGCTTTGAGTCCTGCAGTGCACAGTACACCACATGAATGTAGAGACATTAAAGAATGACAGTGAATGCATACACACAAGCTGTTGTATTAATTTTTATCACACGATACATTAGAACATTCTATGAATAGCTTGAAGCCATATTTTTAAAATTTTGACACTAAATTCCTTTAAAATACCTTAGTAGCCATTTGTTGTATTCATGTCCTAGATTTTCAAGTATGAGAAACGTGATTTGGAAGATCTGAAGTGCGACACCACTATGTCTTGATAACTATGTAGTTAGAAGAGGCAGGCGTGTGTGCATGCGTGCTCAGTCGTGTCTGACTCTTTGCAACCTCATGGACTGTAGCTGGCCAGGCTCCTCTGTCCATGGGATTTCCCAGACAAGAGTTCTGGAGTGGGTTGCCATTTCCTCCTCCAGGGGGGACCCTGGGATCAAACCTTCCCAACCCAGGGAATGAACCTGCGTCTCCTGCAGCTCCTGCATTGGCAGGTGAATTCTTTACCACTGAGTCATCTGGAAAGTTCTTGAACAGACAGAGCATATAGTATTTTCATTATTAAGACTTTTGTGGTTTTGAAATCACTTGGATGAAAACCCCAGAGGTCACAAAAATGCACCGCCCAGGTCTCCTGCTACAGTGGGCATTGCTGATGGACAGCCATCTAAATTCACCTCAGTGTTCCCAGTGGCTAAGCACAGAGTGCAGAGAACTTGCTAGTGCAAGCCTACTCTGCCAGAAGATGAACTCATCTCCAAGGACTCACCCTGGGAATGCAAAACTCGCTTAGGTCCCTAACAGTCTGAGACTTCTTTCCAAACCTCTTCGCCTTCCCCTCACCTTTCACAGGTGTCAGACCTACACTGTGGTCTGATGGCTCTCCCTGAAACTCCTACGTCCACCCCTTTATCCCTCACAAGCATCTCCCCTGTAAATTTCCTGCTTGTCTGATCCTACCTTGGCATCTGCTTCGGAGAAGACCTGAACTAACACAAAGACCAATCCCTAACACATGGTCATTTTTATCCTTAGAAACATAAACATGTCAATGAAACTCTATAAAGCTCACACATCTACTTTTCTGATTTAAACTCTAATAGGGGCTTCCCTGGTAGCTCAGCTGGTAAAGAATCTGCCTGCAATGCAGGAGACCCTGGTTTGACTCCTGGATTGGGAAGATCCCCTGGAGAAGGGATAGGCTACCCACTCCAGTATTCATGGGCTTCCCTAGTGGCTCAGACAGCAAAGAATCTGCCTGCAACCAGGGAGATCTGGATTCAATCCCTGGTTTGGGAAGATCCCCTGGAGGAGGGCATGGAAACCTACTCAAATATTCTTGCCTGGAGAATCCCCCTGGACAGAGGAACCTGGTGGGCTACAGGCCATGGGGTCACAAAGAGGTGGACACAACAGAGCGACTAAGCACAGCATAGCACAGCCACAAAATGGGGGCTTCCCTGGTGGTGCAGTGGTAAAGAATCCTCCTGCCAAGGCAGGAGACGTGGGCCCGATCCCTGGATCAGGAAGGTCCCCTGGAGGTGGAAATGACAACCCACTCCAATATTCTTGCCTGGGAAATCTCATGGACAGAAGAGCCTGGCAGGCTGCAGCCCATGGGATTGTAATGAGTTGGACACCACTGAGTGACTGACCACACAGTACAGCCACAAAACTCTTTTTCTTAAGATAATCACATATCCTGTATAATTCTCAATTTTGAAGAATACCAATTTCATTGATTATGGCTGGTCGTGTAGTTCCCAAGTAGATACTGTACCTTTGGAGCTCACGCATTTCTCTCTCTCTCCACTAGTATGAAGAACAAAAGTAAGAGAGAGGTTTCGATACAACCCAGCCTGCTTAGTAAGCATCACTGTTTCCTCATGTAAGTGCCACTAGAATATCTTATCTTTTCCATGTAAATACAACTCGAAAACTACTCCTCTTATTATCTGTAAAAGTGTGACAGAGAAGATGTGGAAACAATGAAGTCTGGCCAAGGCGCAAAGTCAGATCTTCAATGAGATTAAATTACTACAAAGCGATTGTGACATAGATGTGAAACCCAATCGATGAACTGTAATCTGTTGAAAGAAAAAAGTTATTCACAGAGAAGGAGTGGGTTGTATAGATTCTGGAAAAAGAAATCCTTCAAGATTGAGAAAAAAGTTTGGCATTATCCAGAAGAGAGCAATGTGACTAATTTATATGAATATTCAACAACCTAGAGTAGCCATGCACAAATCGGACTGGATGACTCTAATCGCTGAGAACACAAAGTTATCTCTTAGATTATTACAGCTGACTTCATATGAAAGAGAGATGTATTTGCCTTTCTTTTCTGGCAAACTTCTGACCTACTTAGAAATGATTTTTTAAAATATAAATGAATAAATCACCATTATGGACAATGTCTCAGGCTCATCTGAACTGTATCAACTCTCAATTCAGTTCAGTTCAGTCACTCAGTCATGTCTGACTCTTTGTGACCCTACGGACTGCAGCACACCAGGCCTCCCTGTCCATCACCAACTCGCAAAGTTTACCCAAACTCATGTCCATTGAGTTGGTGATGCCATCCAATCATCTCATCCTCTGTCTTCCCCTTCTCCTCCCACCCTCAATCTTTCCCAGCATCAGGGTCTTTTCCAGTGAGTCATCTCTTTGCATCATGTGGCCAGAGTATTGGAGTTTCAGCTTCAACATCAGTCCTTCCAATGAATATTTAGGACTGATTTCCTTTAGGATGGACTGGTTGGATCTCCTTGCAGTCCAACGGACCCTCAGGAGTCTTCTCTAACACCATAGTTAAATTCTTTGGCACTCAGCTTTCTTTATAGTCCAACTCTGACATCCATACATGACTACTGGAAAAACCATAGCTTTGACTAGATGGAACTTTGTTGGCAAAGTAATGTCTCTGCTTTTTAATATGCTGTCTAGGTTGCTCATAACTTTTCTTCCAAGGAGTAAGCATCTTAATTTCGTGGCTGCAGTCACCATCTGCAGTGATTTTGGAGCCCAAAGAATAAAGTCTGACACTGTTTCCATTGTTTCCCCATCTATTTGCCATGAAGTGATGGGACCAGATGCCATGATCTGTGTTTTCTGAATGTTGAGTTTTAAGCCAGCTTTTTCACTTTCCTCTTTCACTTTCATCAAGAGGTTCTTTAGTTCTTCTTTGCTTTCTGCCATAAAGGTGGTGTCATCTGCATATCTGAGGTTATTGATATTTCTCCCGGCAATCTTGATTCCAGCTTGTGCTTCATCCAGCCCAAAGTTTCTCATGATGTACTCTGTATGTAATTTAAATAAGCAGAGTGACAATATACAGCCTTGATGTATTCCTTTCCTGATTTGGAACCAGTCTGTTGTTCCATGTCTGGTTCTAACTGTTGCTTCCTGACCTGCATACAGATTTCTCAAGAGGCAGGTCAGGTGGTCTGGTATTCCCATCTCTTTAAGAATTTTCCACAGTTTGTTGTGATCCACACAGTCAAAGGCTTTGGTATCGCCAGCTCTAAGAACCAGCAATACAGAATTTCTGGGTGAACAAGTACTGCTACCCATATGGGCTTGTTAGTCATCAGACTCTATACGCACATTCCTCTCTCTATTGTACACATCCTGAAAAATCATTTCAAATACAAAAAGCTTTTCCACTGCTTACCAAGACTCCAAAGAGAAGAGACCACTATGTTTGCAATGTAAGCATTTATATAAATGTAAGCATTTATATGGAGAAGGCAATGGCACCCCACTCCAGTGTTCTTGCCTGGAGAATCCCATAGATGGAGGAGCCTGGTGGACTGCCGTCTATAGGGTCACACAGAGTCGGACACAACTGAAGCAACTTAGCCTCAGCAGCAAGCATTTATTGTCAAGACCTATGGAGGTTCTTACTCTACCTGTGAGCTCACAAGTTAGCCTGGCATTGTGTCATGGATGCTGATAGAAAACACAAGATCCCCAGAACACAGCTAACACAATAGCAATAGCCAGTGTCGGCATGTTTGTGCTGGTTACCTGAACCCCACCTCCCACAGGACAACAGGAAGAGGGCCAGGGGACAGCTGTAACTCACAGTTGGTTGTGTTAAAGTAAAGGAACCCTGAGTCTAGGGAGCCAGAATCTTTTCTTATGGGCAGTGACCGTGCCTGGGTTTTGCTCTGGAGACTGATACTGTCCTTCTTTCAAGGCTGTAAGTAAACCCATCCTTTGCTCCAAAGGGCAACACTTTCTCTATTTTTCAGGTGTGCCCATTATGTAAACATCCTTGAGATCATCCAGACATGAAGGGCAGTGCCTCACTTACAACAGGTACAGAAATATGAATGACCTCTAAAGAATTATCTCCTAATAAGTATGTATTGCAAAAATTCTCAGTTCTGAAAACATTAATTGATAGACTAATAGTTTGCTTCTAGAAATCTTGTCTTTCCCAGTCCTCTTAATATAAACTAGGGGTGAAAAGTTATTACCCAGTCTAGTCTACTTTAAGATAAAAGCAGATTTGTTATAATAAAAATTAAAAATGGCATATAGATATAAAATGCCATGTCCTTCCAAAAACTGACTCTTGGGCTTCCCTGGTGGCTCACTGGCCAATGCATGAGAAAGATCCCACATGTTGTGCAGCAGCTAAGCCCGTGCACCACAGCTACCAAGCCTGTGCTCTAAAGCCCGGGAGCACAACCACTGAGCCTACGCGCCACAGCTACTGAAGCCTGAGTGCCCTGGAGCCTGTGCTCCCCAGCAAGAGAAGCTCCTGCAATGAGAAGCCTGGGCACTGCATCTAGAGCAGACTCCATTCACCCAACTAGAGAAAAGCCTGCCCAGCCACGAAGACTCAGCACAGCTAAAAATAAACGAAATAAAGAAATCGATTTTCAAAGACTCTTTTCCCCGTAATAGTTCCATATTTCCATCACTGTAAGTTTTCTTAAAGATTATTTGGTTTCTGTTCTTTTCACCTTTAGAATTGCTAGAAAATGTTCTCATTTTATCCTGCAAAACAACTCACTAGTTCAGAGTCACTCCTGAGTCTTGGCTAGTTTGAAAGTTAAGCAAACTGTTGTGTTGTTTCATTATTACTATAGTGGTTACAGTTTTCTTCTCCCTTCTGCTTTCAGAGCTTTCATGTCAAGCTGCAAAGTACTTTTAATCCTTCCTTGATAATTTGTACCAGACATAACGTCTCCCATCAGAGATCTGAGACTGCAGTAGAAAGGAAACTCTCTATTGTCTGTTTATGCTAATTTGAACACGCTGTCTTGCTCTCTTTTCCTCAATGAGATGTAGAAATGGTAATTTTATCTTAATTTTTTAAAAAAGCATTTTTGCATTTTACACAGAATAGGAAAGTGATTGTCTTTAAAATATAAGTGGGTAATTTTGAAAACATTCCCTGTCATAAATGGTTAAACTTGAAGGGACCATCATTTCTAAGTCTGCAATAATTGTCTGTGGCAGCTTCATTTGATGTGGATATTAGATTTGTAGGCAGTGGAACACTCTCAACCTGGAGTCTGCTTTCCTTTATTATAACAGGCTGCTCACTGAAAGAACAAAAACGGTTTTGGCCTCTTCAATAGCTCCTTATTTGGAGGAGCAGGCTTCAGCTTGGTAACTGGAACCAGTTCTGGCTCTTGGCCAGGTTTGTCTCCTTTGACACACACATATGCAGCAGCTGACTAGAATCACAGACCCGTGGAATGATCCGGTTTCATGGGTTCTCAACACTTCATGTGGTATACATCTACAAGCTCTAGGTCCCACCGTAATAGGAAAAACCAAAACCAAAGCCCCAAATACAAAACTTAACCTGAGAAGTTTTGTCCTTTCTACCATTATGATGATATCTTAGAATTGGTTCTCAAGACCAAGGCATGTCTTCTATGCTACATCTATGCTTAGTTGAGAGCCACTGCTGGTTTAGATGAGGAGATAGGCCTTGATTGGCCAAGGTCACACAGCTGGCTGGTGGCCGAGTCAGAACCAAGGTCCGCATCTCTTCCCTCTCAAGACATGTTTTTCAATATGTTGCCTCCTGGGGCACTGGGCAGGTACCTACCTGCCCATTCAGCACCCTAACCCTGTTTTTCCTTATGCTCTGTTCTCTGGGCAGGGCTTCACTTGATGAGTGAGCTAGCCTTGGGCGTAAATCAGGCAGTTTTCATTAATGCTTAAAGGTCATTTGGGTACCATTAGCAAATGAGAGTTTAACTCAAAGGCACCCTAGCAGCCTGAAAGAATGTTTGTACTCCTATATACATTAAGCCAGAATTGAGGACCTTTAATCTAGTAATTTAACAAATAATCCAACCACTGTCTTCTCAAAACTTATTTAAGAATCTACACTTTTCCACTTGATGAAAGTTCTGTATTTCCTTCACATGTTCATTTTTGTGACTATTAATGAATCATTGACTGGTTGCATATTCATTCATTGGCATCACATATTTTATTGAGTGACAGGAATTTCAGAATAAAGATGAATCTAATGCTCCCTGAACTCAAGTCACTGAAAATCTAGGAAAGAATAAAAAGTATATAAACCAAAAGTCAGTTGGCTTGAGTAAAAACGCAGTCATGTTGGAAAACCTTTTTTCCTAAAATATATTGCAAAATCCCTGCTTTTGCTACTAATATAGAACCCTATTATATTAAGATAACCAAAACTATTAAAGAAAAATGGTAAGAAATATAAAACTGTACATTTCAATAACTGCTTATTAAAAGCAAGATTTTCATAGTTTTCTAAGAATTCACGTATATATCACCTTATTTAACCTTCCAAAAAACTCTGTAAGTAGAATATATAATAATAATATGTAATCTATCATCATTTTATAGGTGAGACACTGAAACTCAAACGTTTGGCTTCTCGCATATGGTAACCAATGCAGTTATGGTGGTCTGTCCCTCTTCTGATCTCTGCCCTTACCTAAGGTCCTATGAGCTGGGACTAAAGCTTAAGGCAGCTTTTTAGACCCAGGCAATGTTTGGTGGGGCGGGGGCCGGGGGGGACTGAATTCTTTCCTTTTTGCCTATCATGGGAATTCAGAAAGAAAAGTAAATTCACTTTTGCCTCTGTCTCTCAAGCCTAGAATAAAATTTGAACAGAATGTAGCCCAATGTGTGTTCTTGGCACCCTTGTCAAGGATCAGCCGACCATATAAATGTAGGTTTATTTCTGGGCTCTCTCTTCTGTTCCATTGGTCTGTATGTCTGTTTTTATGCCTGTACCATACTTTAACAGATAAACGAATAAAGATTACGTGATATATAAATACAATGTGTGTGTGTGTGTATTTCTTACTAAATATATATATATGTGTGTGTACACATATATACACACATTCTTTTTTAATATTATTTTTGATAACTTGTTTCTTCTCCATGCTTATTCCATACATCAAGCTACCTCAACTAACCTCTTTATATTTAATTTTGCTTCACTGATTTGATAGTTATTGAGTATCTAGCTGTAGGGCTCAAATTAATAAATAAATGATTCCAGTGTTTTTATATACTGTTTAGTCACCCTCCAAAATCACTGCAGATGGTGACTGCAACCATGAAATTAAAAGACGCTTACTCCTTGGAAGAAAAGTTATGACCAACCTAGATAGCATATTCAAAAGCAGAGACATTACTTCGCCGACTAAAGTCCATCTAGTCAAGGCTATGGTTTTTCCAGTGGTCATGTATGGATGTGAGAGTTGGACTGTGAAGAAGGCTGAGTGCCGAAGAATTGATGCTTTTGAACTGTGGTGTTGGAGAAGACTCTTGAGAGTCCCTTGGACTGCAAGGAGATCCAACCAGTCCATTCTGAAGGAGATCAGCCCTGGGATTTCTTTGAAAGGAATGATGCTAAAGCTGAAACTCCAGTACTTTGGCCACCTCATGTGAAGTGTTGACTCATTGGAAAAGACTCTGATGCTGGAAGGGATTGGGGGCAGGAGGAGGAGGGGATGACAGAGGATGAGATGGCTGGATGGCATCACTGACTCGATGGATGTGAGTCTGAGTGAACTCTGGGAGTTGGTGATGGACAGGGAGGCCTGGTGTGCTGCAATTCATGGGGTTGCAAGGAGTCAGACACAACTGAGCGACTGAACTGAGCTGAACTAGTCACTCTTAAGTTAAAGAACCATTTATCTTTCAGCCTATTCTTAGAAATCTTTCATCATTATCAATTTATAGTAATATAAGCAGTCTCTAATTTTGACTTGGGTTTACAGGGGCTAGATGATTTTCCTAAAATAAAACAGATCATCACGTACGTAACCTGATTGTTGTTAGACTCATGGGATGTCTATGATGGGACAGTGTAGTAAAGGGATAAAGAATGGGTTCCAGAGTCAAATTGCCTAGGTGGGTCTGATCTGGGGCTCTATCATTGATTCACTGTGTGATCTTAGGCAAACTATTTAATTTCTTTGTGCCTTGGTTTTCTCATGTTAAAAAAAATGGGGGTAATAATAGATTGATGATTTAGGATGTGTAGACTGCTGACGAGAAATGCTATCTATGGTCATTGCTATGTGGGAGAACACTGATTCATTCCTCTCCCTCTTATTGCAGGAATTCAGCCCTCTATTTAAATTCTCACCTATTTGCTTCTGGGATTTTCCAATTATGGTTCTCAGGAATTCACAAGAAACTCACATTCTTCTGCTTTGGTTTACACCGCTCAAGGGCATCTTTGGACTTTTCTGCTTCTGGCCCTATAACAAGGCTAACGTCCAGCTATACCAAAGGTGCTGTCTCTAGGTGCCTCCAATGTCTGTTCCACCTGGAAGGGAAGGGAATACATCTCCTCCTATCTCCTGATGTCAGGATTTAGCCTCATGTGCCTCAGGAGACTGGCCTCTATGCCTCATGCCTTCTGCCTTTTTCCATGAGCTCCACACTTGAAGCCCTAGCTGGGGAAACAGTGATGTCTGAGGCCCAAACCCCCTTATCCTCACTACTCCCTTTCTCCCCCTCCATGAGAAATTCTCTTGAAAATGAGTTTGGGAAAATCCTGCCCAGGGGCTCCTCAGACATGCATCCTACTGCTGTGCTTCGTTGCTCAGTTGTGTTTGACTCTTTGCGACCCCAGGGACTGTAGCCCACAGGCTCTTCTGTCCATGAGGATTCTTCAGGCAGGAATGCTGGAGTGGGTAGCCATACCCTCCTCCAGGGGAACTTCCCGACCCAGGAATCAAACTGATGTCTCCTGCATTGCAGGCGGATTCATTACCAGCTGAGCTACCAGGGAAGCCCCAGACATGCTTTGGTGGGCGCAAATCTGAACCCCAGATTCAATCAGGACTCAGATTCCCCCTACTTCATTATGCAAAGATGCTAGTAAAATCCTGACACGCTGTTTGAGCAACCAGTGGAGAAAACTTCCTTTCAGTGCTCCCTCTTGGATAATTATACATTCCTATACCATCTCCAGTAAATATATTTTGTAAACACACTAAAGCTTTCCATATGCTTTTGTGATTTTTCAGCATGCCACTGTGCATAAAAGCCTGAAATATTTGCTGCTGGTAAGATAGCACCACATCCATCTACTTCCTTACACATCTTTCTATCAGGAGTACAATATTTCTCCACAATAGCATCTATTAACAAAGTTCTCAGTTCAGTATTACATCAATTGAGGCAAACAACTGATTTAATGTTACCTAGAAGGCTTTTTCTTTGAGGTTCAGAATAGCAGACAGAGAAGGAAATTAATATGCATATAGCTCTCCGTAAAACATGACGTTTTCATGAGAGTGGACAGTCGCAAACTATTATTTTCTGCAGGCTTTTCCTGATGGATAACGTTTATATGCACAAATATATTTATCCACTATTTCTATAAGCTTAGCAGAGGTACAGTTGGCTGCAATTTGTACACAATAACCTGAAGCCCAACTTAAGCCCCACTCCTCATCTCCCACTAATGTGTCACATATTAGCAATTAGGAATCCCTGGTTCCACGATTAAACAGGGCACCAGAGGATGAGATAGTTATAGCATCAGTAACTCAATAGACATGAACTTTGGCAAACTCTGGAAGATGGTGGAGGACCGGGAAGCCTGGCGTGTGGCAGTCCATGAGGCTGAAAGAAGTCAGACACGACTTAACAACTCAACAACAACACCTCTGAAAATATTGCAGTGGCTAATGTATCTTGAGGTATATCTAAAACCTCCAATTGATATTCCACCTGCTGGGTCTTCCCTTGTAGCTCAGTCGGTAAAGAATCTGCCTGCAATGCAGGAGACCCGGGTTCAGTTACTGTTTGGAAAGATCCCCTGGAGAAGGAAATGGCAAATCCACTTCAGTATTCTGGCCTGGAGAATCCCCACGGACAGAGGAGCCTGGCAGGCTACAGTCCATGGGGTTGCAAGAGTGGGACACAATTCAGCGACTAAACCTGGTGGTGGTTCCGGTTTTGTGAATTTTGTCTCTGAATCAGCTTTAACAGAAAATGCCAGTGTCTTGAACCACTAGTAACAACTTGGTTTTAGAACTCTATTTATCTCTGTATTTCAAGAATGTACCTTTTTTAGTTTGACTCTAGTGAGCTTGGAATGCTAAAAATGCCTTACATAGAGGTTCTCTAATATCTGGCAATGGTGCCATTCAAGCGTACCATAAAACGAGGGGCTGGATTAGTCTGCTGTGGAGAAATTGAAGAGAAGGCAGCTTCCATGAAACAAAGACTTAAGGAAAGAGAGTAAGAGAAGATACGGCTGCTTACCATCAAGACCAAGCTCCACAAGTAGCAGTGGTAGCCTGAAATGAAACACTTATACACATAAGCAGAAAGGACTATTGTTCATGCACAAACTATTCAAAACCATGATGTCTGCACCATCTTCACTGTCACTAATAACACCTTGCAAACATTTATTTTTTTAAAATAATCTGCAAAGAAAAATCAAGATGCTTGCTTTAACATAAAAGTAGATTTTTTGATGTAGTAAAGTATATATTATTTATAAGTTTTAAAAGGAAGAATAAAGCCCATAAAAGAACTTTTTTTTTTTTAAAGTCACTTCAACCGTGTCCGACTCTGTGCGACCCCACAGACGGCAGCCCACCAGGCTCCCCCTTCCCTGGGATTCTCCAGGCAAGAACCCTGGAGTGGGTTGCCATGAACTACCTTAGTCATTCAGAGAATGCAAATATTCCTGTTTCGGTCACCCATCCTCTCTAATACAGCTCGCAGGGTCTGTTGGAAGCTTCAACTAGAGTTTCTATTGCTAGGGCATAAGTTAACATTCACTCATCTGCCTGGAAATGACAGAGCTAACAAACAGCTGGAAGTTTCACACTTTTAGAAGAGATGGTCATCACCCTAGAATACCCTTCTGCATCTGATTATGGGCAAAGGATGAATATTATAATCATTTTTCAATCTTGTGCAGCTAGAAAGAGAGATGCTGAGCCAGACATGCTAATTTTGTTAAGGTACCACTAGGCTGTTCACCATGGTTAAAGTCCTATTGGTATTTCCATAAAAGAGAGAGAAGGGGAGGGAAAGAAAAGGGAAATTAAAGGAGGACAAAAAATTAGCCCTTAAACGTAGGCTCACTTATCTGCACTTATTAGCAAGGTTTTCACAATTCAACAGGGGCAGTGGAGGGGACGAACGCCCAACTTTGTTCAACATTTTTTCAACCTATCTTTGTCCCCAGACACAAGCTCAAATGGAAGCACCCGGCAAATCACTCTATAATGTAAGTAAGTAAGTAAGTTAAGTCGCTCAGCCATGTCCGACTCTGCAACCCCATGGACTGTAGCCTACCAGGCTCCTCTGTCCATGGGATTTTCCAGGCAATAGTACTGGAGTGGATTGCCATTTCCTTCTCCAGGGGATCCTCCCGACCCAGGGATCAAACCCCAGTCTCCCAGCACCTTAAATCAAATGGGTTATTTTGTATATGAAGATGTCCCACCAAATGAATAATTTATAACTTATGGAGGTTTTTTCCCCCCTCTAAAGGAATAATGAATATTCACCTAACCATTTATATACGCTCATCCAGTCCTTGCTGATGACAAAGTCCAATCTTTTACCAGGTGATTACCTAGAGCATGGAGTACAGCGTATGATCACATGGACAGAGTTTATTCCCCATGGAGTGGGAGGAGACCCATATAGATAGTGAAGCCTTGACCTAGGACTCAACGCCCTATGACCTAGGACTCAACTGCCAACTGAACTCATCGACCAAGGAAAAAGAAAGTATTTCCATTTAGGGAACAAACCTGGATGCCCAGTACTTTCTATTAAGAATATTTAAGTTATCCTCAGCACTTTTTTCCAGGTTAAATAATTCTATCACTTTTATTCTTCACTCAGAAAGCTCTCATTTCAGACACTTAACAACCAATCACATCTGTGAAACTTGACTGGATCCCGATTTGAAAACTATATACAAAAGACTTTTGGGGATAATTGGAGAATTTTGAAAATGACTATATTGGGGAATTACTATTAATTTTCTTAGGGGCAACGATGATATTATAGTTTTACATGAAACAATCCTTAGTCTCCTCTTCATGGATCACAGACCTGTCAGGGCAAAAGGGCTTGCACAATTCAATGAAGCTATGAGCCGTACAGTGCAGGGCCACCCAAGATGGAAGGGTCATAGTGGAGAGTTCAGACAAAATGTGGTCCATTGGAGGAGGGAATGGCAAACCACTCCCTATCACAAGAACCTCATGAACAGTATGAAAAGGCAAAAAGATATGATCAGAAGATGAACCCCTCAAGTCAGAAGGTGTCCAATGTGCTACTGGGGAAGAGCAAAGGGCAATTACTAATCGTTCCAGAAAGACTGAAGTGGCTGGGCTGAAACGGAAGTGATGCCCAGTTGTAGATATGTCTGGTGGTGAAAGTAAAGTTAGGTGCTGTAAAACAACAATATTGCATAGGAACCTGGAATTTTAGGTCCATGAATCAAGGTAAATTGTATGTCCCCAAGCAGGAGATGGCAAGAGTGAACATCGACATCTTCGGAATTAGTGAGCTGAAATAGAATGGGAATAGGAAAATATAATTCAGATGACCATTATATCTACCACTGTGGGCAAGAATTCCTTAAAAGAAACGGAGTAGCCCTCATAGTAAACAAAAGAGTCTGAAAAGCAAGAAATATTTGGGAGAAATTTTTTAAATGACAGAATGATCTCAGTTCATTTCAAAGGCAAACCATTCAACATCACAATAAACCAAGTCTTTGCCCTAACCACTGATGCCGAAGAAGCTAAAGTTGACCAGTTCTATGGATACCTATAAGACTTTCTAGAACAAACACCAAAAAAAGACATCCTTTTCATGATAGGGACTGGAATGCAAAAGAGGGAAGTCAAGAGATACCTGGAGTAACAGGCAAGTTTGGCCTTGGAGTACAAACTGAAGCTGGGCGAAGGCTAACAGGGTTTTGTCAACAGAACACACTGTTCATCAAATACCCTTTTCCAACAACACCAGAGATGGCTATATACATGGATATCATCAAATGGTCATCACCGACATCAGACTGATTATATTCTTTGCAGCCAAAGATGGAGAAGTTCTTATACAATTAGCAAAAAACAAGACCTGGAGCTAACTGTGGCTCAGATCATCAACATCTTATTGCAAAATTCAGACTTAAACTGAAGAAAGAAGGGAAAACCACTAGGCCATTCAGGTATGACCTAATTCAAACCCCTTATGATTATACAGTGGAGGTGACAAATAGATTCAAGGGATTAAATCTGGTAGACAGAGTGTCTGAAGAACTATGGACAGAGGTTTGTAACATTGTAAAGGAGGCAGTGACCAAAGCCATCCCCAAGAAAAAGAAATGCAAGAAGGCAAAGTGATTGTCTAAGGAGGCTTTGCAAACAGCTGAGGAAAGAAGAGAAGCAAAAATCAAGGGAGAAAGGGAAAGATATACCCAACTGAATGCAGAGTTCCAGAAAATTGAAAGGAGAGATAAAAAGGCTTTCTTCAATGAACAATGCAAAGAAGTAGAGGAAAATAATAAAATGGGAGAGACTAGAGAACTCTTTAAGAAAACTGGAGATGCCAAGGGAACATTTCATGCAAGCATGGGCACAATAAAGGAGAGAAACAGCAAGGAACTAACAGAGGCAGTAGAAATTAAGAATTTGCAAGAACACACAGAAGAACTATACGAAAAAGGTCTTTATGACTGGGATAACACAACAGTGTGGTCACCCATCCAGAGCCAGACATCCTGGAGTGTGAAGTCAAGTGGGCCTTAGGAAGTATTACTACAAACTAAGCTAGAGGCAATGCCAAAGAATGCTCAAACTACTGCACAATTGCACTCATCTCACACGTGAGTAAAGTAATGCTCAAAATTCTCCAAGCCAGGCTTCAGCAGTACATGAACCGTGAACTCCCTGATGTTCAAGCTGGTTTTAGAAAAGGGAGAGGAACCAGAGATCAAATTGCCAACATCTGCTGGATCACGGAAAAAGCAAGAGAGTTCCAGAAACACATCTATTTCTGCTTTATTGACTATGCCAAAGCCTTTGACTGTGTGGATCAAAATAAACTATGGAAAATTCTGAAAGAGATGGGACCAGACCACCTGACCTGCCTGTTGAGAAATCTGTATGCAGGTCAGGAAGCAACAGTTAGAACTGGACATGGAACAACAGACTGGTTCCAAATAGGAAAAGGAGTACGTCAAGGTTGTATATTGTCACCCTGCTTAGTTAACATGCAGAGTACATCATGAGAAACGCTGGACTGGAAGAAACACAAGCTGGAATCAAGATTGCCGGGAGAAATATCAATAACCTCAGATATGCAGATGACACCACCCTTATGGCAGCAAGTGAAGAAGAACTAAAAAGCCTCTTGATGAAAGTGAAAGTGGAGATTGAAAAAGTTGGCCTAAAGCTCAACATTCAGAAAACACAGATCATGGCATCTGGTCCCATCACTTATGAGAAATAGATGGAGAAACAGTGGAAACAGTGTCAGACTTTATTTTTTGGGGCTCCAAAATCACCGCAGATGGTGACTGTAGCCATGAAATTAAAAGATGCTTACTCCTTGGAAGAAAAGTTATGACCAACCTAGATAGCATATTCAAAAGCAGAGACATTACTTTGCCGACTAAGGTCCATCTAGTCAAGGCTATGGTTTTTCCTGTGGTCATGTATGGGATGTGAGAGTTGGACTGTGAAGAAGGCTGAGTGCTGAAGAATTGATGGTTTTGAACTGTGGTGTTGGAGAAGACTCTTGAGAGTCCCTTGGACTGCAAGGAGATCCAACCAGTCCATTCTGAAGGAGATGAGCCCTGGGATTTCTTTGGAGGGAATGATGCTAAAGCTAAAACTCCAGTACTTTGGCCACCTCATGTGAAGAGTTGACTCGTTGGAAAAGACTCTGATGCTGGGAGGGATTGGGGGCAGGAGGAGAAGGGGACAACAGAGGATGAGATGGCTGGATGGCATCACTGACTTGATGGACTTGAGTCTGGGTGAACTCCAGGAGTTGGTGATGGACAGAGAGGCCTGGCGTGCTGTGATTCATGGGGTCACAAAAAGTCAGACACAACTGAGCAACTGGACTGAACTGAACCGAAGCTAGAGGAGGTGGTAGAATTCCACCTGAGCTGTTTAAAATCCTAAAAGATGATGCTCTGAAAGTGCTGCACTCAATATGCCAGCAAATTTGGAAAACACAGCAGTGCCCACAGGACTGGAAAAGGTCAGTTTTCATTCCAATCCCAAAGAAGAACAATGCCAAAGAATGCTCAAACTACTAGACAATTGTGGTCATTTCTCATGCTGGTAAGGCTACGCTCGAAATCCTTCAAGCTAGGCTTCAGCGGGAATGCGAACTGAGAACTTCTAGACATACAAGCTGGGTTTAGAAAAGGCAGAGGAGCCAGAGATCAAACTCCCAACATTCATTGGATTATGGAGAAAGCAAGGGAATTCCAGAAAAAACATCTACTTCTGCTTTACTGACTACACAAAAGCCTTTGCATGGATCACAACAAACTGTGGATAATTTCTAAAGAGATGGGAATACCAGACCACTTGCCTGTCTCCTGAGAAACCTGGATTCAGATCAAGAAGCAACAATTGGAACCTTGCATGGAACAACCAACTGGTTCAAAATTGGAAAAGGAATACAGCAAGGCTATATATTGTCACCCTGTTTATTTAACTTCTACGCAGAGTACATCACATGACATTCCCAGCTAGATGAATCACATGCTGGAATCAAGTTTATCAGGAGAAATATTAACAACCTCAGATATGCAGACAGGATATAATGGCACTATAATGGCAGAAAGTGAAGAGGAACTAAGCAGCCACTTGATGAGGGTGAAAGAGGAGAGTAAAAAGCTGACTTAAAACTCAACATTCAAAAAACTAAGATCATGGCAGCTGGTCCCATTACATCATGGCAAACAGAAGAGGAAAATTTAGAAGTAGTGACAGATTTTATTTTCTTGGGCTTCAAAATCACTGCAGATGAAATTAAAAGACATTTGCTCCTTGAAAGGAGAACTATGACAAACCTAGACAGCATATTAAAAAGCAAAGACATCACTTTGCCAACAAAGGTCTGTATAGTCAAAGCTATGGTTTTTCCAATAGTCATGTACAAATGTGACAGCTGGACCATAAAGAAAGCTGAGCACTGAAGAACTGATGCTTTCAAATTGTGGTGCTGGAGAAGACTGTTGAAGAGTCCCTTCGACTGCATGGAGATCAAACCAATCAATCCTAAAGGAAATCAACCTTGACTAATCATTGGAAAGACTGATGCTGAAACTGAAGCTCCAATAGTTTGGCCACCTGATGTGAAGAGCTGATTAATTGGAAAAGACCCTGATGCTGAGAAATATTGAAGGCAAAAGGAGAAGAGGGCAGCAGAGGATGAGATGGTTAGATAGCATCACTGACTCAATGGACTTGAATTGGAGCAAACACCAGGAGATAGTGAAGGATAGGGAAGCCTGCCTTAGTTGGACACAACTTATCAACTGAACAGTAACAACAACCCTTATTCTTGGAAGTTGCACCTGAATTACTTTGAGGTGAGGTGTGATGTCTGTAACTTTCAAGTGATACACACACATAAGAGTACAATAGTGCAAATTATTAACAAAATGGTAAGATTTGGTTATTCACTGTATTATTTCAACTTTTCTATATTTTTGAAAATTGTCATGATAAAAAATTGAGAAAATAATTTATCTTTCACAGTTACGGCAACCTGAAGAAAACAAATACTCTAGGTGGTGTCAAGATTAAAAATGGTGGGACGATCCAGTTTTCCACACCTATAGGAGTCAAGTAAAATGTAGTAAGCAGAGATAGATATCTGAGAGGAAAAATTCCATATAATAAACAGAGGTGAGAACTCCTCTCCCAAGTTAGGTTGCAAAGGAAAATAAATTTGATTGAATTTGTTTCCTTCATTCATTTATTCCACAAATATTTATTGAATATTTACTTTGTGGCTCTAATATGAGATCAAATGATAATAAGAAATTCCTCTAGGAATTTGTAATTTGAGAAAAATCAACACTAAATATTGTGAGTTCTTCCTCGCCCAACTTTTCATCCCTTTTAACAACTCCATTGAACCATCGCTTGATACAACTACAGCTGCTTCTCAAGCTCACCATTCTTCTATGCTGGATCATTGCAGTTGCTCCGGACTTGATAATGCCACTCCCCTGCTTAAACTCTCCAGTCTGTCCACCGGCCTCAGATCTCTATGATTAATTAGATCTCTGATTATCTCTCCAGGCTCACCTGTCACCACTTCATATCTAGCTCAAAAATACCTCACAATCTGAGCAGAGTAAGTCAGACAGAGAAGGCGAAATATCATATGATATCCTTTATATGTAGAATCTAAAAAGAAATGATACATATGAACATAATTACAAAACAGAAACAGACTCACAGACTTAGAGAATGAACTTGTGGTTGCGGTGGGGGGTGGTGATGGGGGAGGGGTAGTTAGGGAGTTTGGGATGGACATGTCCACACTGCTGTAGTTAAAATGGACAACCAGCAAGGACATATAGCCCATGGAACTCTGCTCAATGTTATGAGGCAGCCTGATGGAAGAGGGGTTTGGGGGAGAAAGGATACATGTGCATGTATGGCTGAGTCCCTTCACTGTTCACCTCAAACTATCACAACACTGTTCATGGCTATACCCCAGTACAAAATAAAAAGTTAAAAATATACCTCAAAATCTACACTCAGTATAGATTAAACTGCCCTCCGTTATCCAGATCGCCATGTTCCCTCTCACTTTTCCGATCTGCGCATCACATTCCCTCTATCTGAATCATGTTCTCCAACCAGCTTCTCCTCTATCTTTGCTTGTCTACATCTTACGAAGCCTTTAGGTTTCATGGTATATGTCACTTCCTGCAGGAAGCTTTCCTTGTCTTCCAAAGTTGCAACCTTGAAAATACCACCATCTACTTTCCCTATCAGTCCATTTACCACAACATATTGTAATTGCCACTTAATAGCTTGCTGCTGCTGCTAAGTCGCTTCAGTCATGTCTGACTCTGTGCAACCCCATAGATGGCAGCTCATCAGGCTCCCCCGTCCCTGGGCTTCTCCAGGCAAGAACACTGGAGTGAGTTGTCATTTCCTTCTCCAACACATGAAAGTGAAAAGTGAAAGTGAAGTCACTCAGTCGTGTCCAACTCCTAGCGACCTCATGGACTGCAGCCTACCAGGCTCCTCCGTCCATGGAATTTGCCAGGCACGAGTACTGGAGTGGGGTGCCATTGCCTTCTCAGCTTAATAGCTTAGTCAGTGTTGAAAAATTATAGTGGTGCACTTTTCACAGTGAACTCTGGCAACGTTGATAAGATAAGAGAACACTGACTGGAAACATTAAATAGGTACTGAAAGAGTTTTCGGTTCTTTGTATGCATGAAACCTGAAAGCCATGGGTATTGTTGCACATTGCCATGGGGGAAACTGTCTAGTTAGGAAATTCCAACAGAGACTCGATAGCAATATATTAGCTCTGTTGTGTGTGGAATTATTATATCCTTTGGAACAGGTAAGAAGTCAAAACTCAATACAACTAAGTCTGTTGTTCAGTCATGAAGTCGTATCCAACTCTGTGACCCCCGTGGACTGCAGCACACCAAGCTTCCCTGTCCTTCACCATCTCCTGGAGCTAGCTCAAACTCATGCGCATGGAGTCAGTGATGCCATGCAACCATCTCATCCTCTGTCGCCCCCTTCTCCTCCTGCCTTCAATCTTTCCCAGCATCAGGGTCTTTTCCAATGAGTCGGTTCTTCCCATCAGGTGGCCAACATATTGGAGCTTCAGCTTCAGCATCAGTTCTTCCAATGATTATTCAGTGTTATTTCGTACTATCTCTACCTGGTATGATACCATGGGCCCTTAAGGGAGACACACACATACGCACGCAACTGAAAGAAGTGAAAACTCATACTCTGATAATATGCTTATCAACCCCACTGATTATTCATTGAACTATTCACGAGACAGCCTTTCCTGCAACCTCTGCCAATGTAAATTATTTTAATTATAACACTAGGCTTTACCGCATTACTGAGCCCACTTCTTCGCCTTTCTCTTTTGCTTTCTTTCACTTTACTCTTCTGTCATGGATTATTAATGATGGTTGGCTGTGATTTATTAGCCTTCTTGCACAGGGTTTCTTAAGTGTGTCATTGACATTAGCTAACAGCCAGTGTCATAAACCTGCCATAATCCCTGTCACGCTGTCCCCACTTAAACACCTGCTATTTTGCCCCACTTTCATTCATCACTGATATCCTTCTGGGAAGACCAAATAAACACAACTCTACTATGCTCTATTTATAGTAGTACCTTAACAGCATATTTAAAGCTTGAAGTTCAGCTCAAAGGAAGTTCAAACATAACATCGTATGTTGCTATGCACATATATTTAAATATTCCCTTTCTCACTTTTAAAACTAGTTCACATAATAAAGCAGTTGACAAGCTAAAGTGATAATTTACTCTTATTTGAAAAATGAGGAGTCAACTAGATTTAGTTTGCACCCTACATTTATTGTATATGTATCACAAAACATGTCTACCCAGCATTCCATCTTCTGATATTTTAAATATCCACAGTAAATGATGTCCCTAATGATGAAGCGCTTACAAGATCCCACATATTACATTATTGTCAGTGTATTTTTAGTGTTGAGTGCATGCAATCACTAATTCTTTCTGAAATGTAATGCATGTGTTTATAGGTGTTGTAGTCTATATTTTTAACTTTAAGAATCATTAGTTTCTTTTTAGAGTGTCTGTCCTGCATGCACAAATTATCTGCTCTAGGTATTTGCCCAGTTCTCATCTAAATTTTATTTTTTGAGAACATTAACTATTTCCGAATGTAGATAAAAACCTTATGTGTCTGTGTTGTGTGCTCAGTTGCGCAGTTGTGTGTAATGACTCTTTGCAACCCCACGGACTGTAGCTCCCCAGGTTCCTCTGTCCATGGAATTTCCCTAGCAAGAATAGTAGAGTGGGGAGCCATTTCCTCCTTCAGGGGATCTTCCCCACCCAGGGATCAAACCTGCGTCTCCTGCATTGGCAGGTGGATTGTTTACCACTAAGCTACCTGGGAAGCCAAAAAACCTTATTGTACATAGTTATAAAAGTTATTTCTCTATGATCACCAGAGACTGTCTAATACTGAATTTTCTACCAACTACTCTTTAGTTGTGTCACTTAATGGTAATAAATGTGATCATAACTTGCAATGCCTTAAACAATATTTCCAACCTTCTTCCATGCTCTGGTGGTCAATTCCAGTCTGCCTTCATCCTTTGGAGGAACCGAGGCACAAAGTGTTCATGATTCTGTATGAGCAGAGCATGAATCTTGGCCTTGAATCTTCGGGTTTCTTAATTACTGCTTATTTTACTAGATCTGTCACAAATCTATTATTAAATCCAAATGCTATTAGGATGTCCAAGATTAAATAAAAATCAACAACTCTAGCTGACTAAGCCAGGAAAAGAACATGTAATGTGTCTTACTTTACATTTTAGTGTGCTTTAAAATAACCTTTAAATTTCTGAAGTTGTTGATTAGAATTGTAAGAAAACACGCAGAGCAAAATGCTTTGACATTTTTCACTCAATGAACATTACGTCTTTCCTAGTAACAAGTGTTTTATCCTAAGCAGAAAATTTGAAGAATAGAAAAGAACAAGGGACAAATATAAAATCGCTTGCAATCTGATTTTCAGAAATAACCTCTACTATTAATAACATTTGGATTGTCTTTCACATCCCCTGTTACATATGCCGATAGCACCAGGTATTTCCCCCTTTATATTGGTCCTCACAATTATGTTTGTTTTTTTCTAAAGACTGCAGCCTTCTGGAAGCAGGACTGTCTCTGCCTTAGGTATGGTCATAACCAGAGTTCCTGGTGCAGAGTGTGACTCATAGCAGGCATTCAACGAATATTGCCAATGGAAAGATAACTATACTCTCTGCGTTTTATAGATATATTTCTTGCTTCAAAAAAACAGTACTATACAGTGCATATAGCATGTGTTTTCAAATAAAAAGTCCTTATTTGGGAGATGCGAGGGAGGTTCAAGAGCAAGAGGACATATGTATACTTATGGCTGGTTCATGTTGTTGTTTGGCAGAAACCAACAAAATTCCGTACAGCAATTATCCTTCAATAAAAAATATATTTTAAAAAAATCCTTACTATACACATTTTAAAACACTATCTCAATGTGAATGGACCTAGAGTCTGTCATGCACAGTGAAATAAGTCAGAACCAGTGAACCAGTGAAGTTGCTCAGTCATGTCCGACTCTTTGCAACCTCATGGACTATAGCCTACAGGCTCCTCCATCCATGGAATTTTCCAGGCAAGAGTACTGGAGTGGGTTGCCATTTCCTTCTCCAGGGGATCTCTCCAACCCAGGGATTGAACCCAGGTCTCCCGAGTTGCAGGCAGACACTTTACTATCTGAGCCCCCAGGGAAGCCAGAGAAAAACAAATATCACATATTAATGCATGTATGTGGAACCTAGAAAAGTGGTACAATGAACCTAGCTCCAGAGCAGGAATAAAGACGTAGATGTAGAGCATGGACGTGTGCAGGAAGGGGAGGGTAGGTTGAATTGGGAGACTAGGGTTGACATAAATACACTACCATGTGTACAATAGGTAGCTAGTGGGAACTTGTTGCATAGCACAAGGAGCTCAGCTCAGTGCTCTGTGATGGCCTAGATGGGTGTGATGGGGTGGTGGGTAGAAGGGAGGTCCAGAAGGAAGGGGATATATGTATACGTATTGCTGATTCACTTCCTTGTACAGCAGAAACTAACACAACATTGTAAAGCAATTATACTCCAATAAAAACTATTATCTCAGGTGATAAATGATTGACATCTTGTTTCACTTCTAGTTTGAAATAGTGCCTATGCTTCATAAAAAACCAAATCATTTGAGTGAAGCATGGGTATCCAGACATAAGACATTTATCTAAATGTTGATAATGCTGGAGTGGATCTCCCAAATTTATAGTACCCTATATTTGTAATTTGTCACAATTTCTCAAGCAAAGCCACTGAACTGCAATGTTTTCGTAAGAATAACCTGAGCTTGAAAAAGTGGTGACGGTGACTACGACAGAACAATCACTAACCCATAAGGAGGAATGGAGTCTTCCAAGGCATTTAAAAAAACCCCATGCATGATGATGACGACGACAGATGCTTTAACGTGAAAAACACGATAGACGTCTCTTCCAATGCCTTATAACTGAATAATTCTCAGAAGATCTGAAACAAGGGTAAAATTTAAATATTGAGCGCAATGCCTTATATTTACACCTACCTATAAGTATGAAGAACTTATTAATCCCCAATATGATCATCTCCTTTCAACCTTCTTCACTGACCTCTTTTTATTTTTTACTTTTAATATGTGCAAGTCTCTGTTCCAGGCACACGCCAATTGTTACTTTTTTAATTTTTAATATTTTGCTGTGGTTTTTCCTCTTCCCTATCTTGCCATGATTTCCCAGCCATTTAACATACCTAGTTTTCTTTCCATACTCTGTGAATATTGGTGACTTTTCATTTTCTTGTGCTATAAGCCCTCCTTTGGGCAACCTTACATACTTTCATAGTTTCAACTATTGCAACTTTCGGAACCGTATTTGCTACATCCTGGTTGCTTCTCCTCCCATTCTCTGAAATTTTGGCACCACACTCACTCATCTTCTCCACACCAAGCTAGGCTTTCATTCTGGGTGATTCAGTTTCCTGGTGGTTCAACACCTGCCTTACACATCTTTCCAGACCTCTGTCATCCCACTTCAGCCACACACTCCCATGACTATTCCTTGGAACTTATGACCAACTGAATATATCCCACTGTCAGAATGACTCATTCAGGTATTCTATGCTTCCCAGGTGGCACTAGTGGTAAAGAGCTCGTCTATCTAATGCAGAAGACAGAAGTGATGCCAATTTGATCCCTGGATCAGGGAAGATCCCCTGGAGGAGGGCATGGCAACCCACTCCAGTACGCTTGCCTGGAGAATCCCCATGGACAGAGGAGCCTGGTGGGCTGCAGTCCATAGCGTCAAAAAGAGTACGACATGACTGAAATGACAGTACGCATGCTCTGACAAAGCTTCTCTTTTTCCAGTTTCTTCCTGAACTATATTCTCACTACAATTTTTCAAAAGCCTCAGTAGATCTGCAGTTCACTGACCCTTTATATTTCTCCTGACAATCAAGTTTGCCTTTATTTCTTTCTTATAAACCCTATCTATTTTAATCCAGCACTTCAACACTTTCTTCCCAACATCCTAAAGTCCTTTGCCCAGTTGTTATTCTATCCCACTTCCTCACCAAGCTCACTCAAGTTCCAACGTTCCCCTGGAGAAATATCCTACACTAGGCAGGTTAATGTTCGACACTTAACCTTAATCCTCACACTGCTGAAAAATGTATTTATATTACGTAGGCAAGTCTCCAATTCTTCATCATGATTATTCCAAAATGTTTCTAATCACCCTCAAAACTCTGATACCCTCTCTGCCACTTACAAATTGTTAGTCACTCCCAGATTCTCTCATCTCCTACTTTACTGAGAAGAGCATAACCACAAAAGAGAGTTTCCCTCAACTTGTCACATTAAGCTTACCTACACCTGCATCCATTCTTCCCTTCCTCTGTCTTAACAAACATTTATTGTCTACTGTGTGTCAGACACTTTGCTGGGAATACAAAGAGTAAAACAGATATAGTCTTTTACTCGTGAAGCTCATGGTTTGGTAGAGAAGAAATCCATTAAAGAACTATACCAATAGTTAATTAACTTGTGATCAGTGCTATGATGAAAACAGGATGCTACAAGATCCAAGGACAGTGGGGCCTGACCTATATTTAAAGTAAGACTTAAAGATAAACAGGAGTTGTTCAGGCAAAGGTATATATACATCGGAGTTCCAGTCAAGAATACAGATAAGAGCACGTCACATCCAAGGACATAATAAGCAGCTGATGTGTCAGGGGCTCAGAGAAGCCAGTGCAAGATAAGACTGAGGGCAGATAGATCCCTGTTTAACCATGCTAAGGATTTCAGCATTTTTCTAACAACAGAGGGACATTTAAGCAGGGCAATATGATTGGGTTTGTTTCTGCTTTGCTTTTTTGTTAAATCACCTAAATCTGGCATTAAGAAAAGATTGTTCAGACTTGGGTGGGGGTCAGGAGAAGTAGGAAGAGCAGAGGCCTGATTGAACTATACTGACCAGTGAGTGTGAGAACAAGGAAATGGATTAGCAAGAGCGTATTTATCTTTCTAATTTGGTTACAAAGGAAAAGCTGATTACTGCAAGAGGATGTGAAATCATAGGGAAGTTTGCTTTCATTTGTGACACATTCAAGTACAGATATTAGGGAGAGGACAAGAGTGAGGGTGTTATATTTGCAAAGATCAAGAGAAGCCTAAAAATCAAACTTCTTCAGGGAGCTTTCACTAAAATTAGGTACATGTATGCTTGAAAAGCCTGGAGGAGGGCATGGCAACCCGCTCCAGTATTCTTGCCTGGAGAATGCTGGCAGGCTACAGTCCATGGGGTCACAGAGAGTCAGACATAACTAAGCACAGTACAGCATCTTGAAAAGGGGGCCTCCCTGGTAGCTCAGCGGTGAAAAATCTGCCTGCGATACAGGAGACACAGGTTTGATCTGTTAGTTAGGTAGAGCAGGGAAAAGGAGTCCAAAATGGCAGTGGCTACAAGACAAGGAAGGGAAAAGCCTGCGAAAATGAAACAAAAGAAGGTCCGAGGACTGGAGTGAGGACCTCAGGGAAAACAAACAACACTCCTGGCTGGCCCAGTTTACATAGGACAGGCCCAGGGAGAGATAAACATATAAACAGAGGAGCCCAAGCTAGCTCTCTCTCTCTCTCTCCCCCGCGCGCTGGGGAGCTCTTCTTCTCATGTCTTTAGATCGACGTGCCCTCACGCCTCGAAGATGGATTTTCCTGCTATCTTCTAAATAAAATAGAGCTGTAACACTGAGCTGTAACACTGATTTGTCTAAGAGCTATAACACGGTTCATTCGAGACCTGAGAGCTATAACACGGTCTATCCAAGACCTGAGAGCTGTGACACGCCGAGGGGGCTTTAACGTCCGTCACTCCCAATCTTTGTTGTGACGAGACAAAGAACCGAGGAACATGCACTCGCGTGACAGATCCCTGGGTTGGGAATCCCCCAGAGCAGGGCACGGCAACCCACTCCAGTATTCTTGGCTGGAGAATCCGCGTGGACAGAGGAGCCTGTTGTGAGTTGCAGTCCATGGGGTCACACAGAGTCAGACATGACTGAAGCGACTAAGCACAGCACCGCAGTGCTTGAAAAGGTCGCTCCCCATCCTGGGCAGAACACTGCACCCTGTGGCACACGTATGCAGTAAGTTATACAGTTTAGTGTGAGGGAGCGACTGGCTGGGGAGACTGGGGAAGACGTGGCACATAAACTGAGCCCTGAAAAACGGGGAGACTGAAGACGCCCCGAGCCATGGTGATGGCGAGTTAGGCACAAGAGGCGTTTGAAGAGGAGCGTCCTGTTTCACTCTGTGATGAGGCCAATGTAGAAAACTAAAACTAAAGGGAACTATACGTTTCAAACCTAGGTATGTGTGAGCTGGTGATGTGAATTTTGAAGATGAAAGAGCTCATGCCCTGCTTCAGTTTCAGAGACAATCTTCTCCCTCCCTCTAGTGGAGCAGGGAATGAGGGTCAGGAGACGGAGGGAAGAGGTGAAAAGGAGCAACTGACCAACATCCAGAAGTTACCAAGCTCAGTCTCCTTGTGGCTTATTTCCTCTTCAGATTTCCCCAAATGGCAAATCTACACACATTCAAGCATGCTGCTGCTGCTGCTGCTGCTAAATCGTTTCCGTCGTGTCCGACTCTGTGCGACCCCATAGACGGCAGCCCACCAGGTTCCGCCGTCCCTGGGATTCTCCAGGCAAGAACACTGGAGTGACATTGAAGCATAAGCTCAAGTTATTATCCGTTTTGGTCTGTGAGTTGGCAGAAACAGAGGAGAGCGATAAGGCCTCGTAATGATGAGGGTATGGGAAAGTCAGCACTCTCTCACTTTTGTAGTCAGAAAGGGAATCAGCACAAACATCTAGACCCAATTACTATCCCTCCCAAAGGCCCCACTTCCCAATACCATTACAATGGGAATTAGAACTACAACATACCGATCTGGGGGCAGGGAACCCAAATACTCAGTCCATGGCAAATGCCAGCATGTCTTACAGAGGCAGAATGTCTCCTTAATCATATTACCCATTAATTGATGCCATTATTTTTATAGAAAAAAAACAAACAAACAATGAAAGTTGGGTGGTCAGCATGACTGCCTAGTAAAAAGGAGATGCCAGCCAGAAAACTTGGCAACACCCACTCAGTGTCTCCACTGAGGGTGGATGCTTTAGCTTACAACCCCTCTGCCTAGTTCTCATGGCAGGTGACCCCGGTTTAAAGGCTGATAAATCAGGTCATTACAGGGTGATGCCATTAGGCATGCAAGCATCACAATTGTCCCTGCTTCCCCCTCTCAACCGCTGCCACGCTCTCTGATTCCACGTTCGCTAAATGGCTTCTAAATAGTAATGTGCTTCCCCACACAGATTTCCTACCGGGAAGGAATGTGCTGCTCTTGCAGACTTGAAAAGTCCACAGGATGGCTACATTTCTCTTCTCAGCTAGCTGTCATTCTCATTTACACAGACCACCATCGATGAGCTCATCTGCTCCACGCTGGAGAGCTTGAGATTCAGTACAGTTCAGGGAGGCTGATCAACTGCAAAGAGACCACCTAACTCTTTTACTCATTCATAGACTTTGACCCCTTGCTCACAGTCTCCCTCTTTATCTCAGACTCTGGCATCCCCATGGGTGATTTCAACGTCTACATGGATGTCCCACCCAACATCCTGGCCTCCAAGTTCTTTCACACACAGTCCAGCTTTTAATTTGCTTTGTCTCAGCCATCTGCTCCTACAGCCATATCCTAGATCTTGCCAGCACCATCTGAGATTGTTCTACATTTCAAATCATTAACTCCTATTTCTTGGTCTCTGACCACAAGTTCCCCTTTTCCAGCTCACCAGTTCCCTCCTCTCATGTCAACAGCTTCCATAAAAGAATCAGAACAATTCAGAATTTTCTCACAGAATTTTGTAGTCATTTCCCAAAGATTTTTAGCTATCTGTTTTATGTTGTATAGCATAAAATCGACCTTGTTCATCACTTTGAAATGTACGGTTCCCTGGCATTATGTATACCACATTGCTGTGGAGCCATCCAAAGCTCCAGAACATTTTTTTATCTTGTAGAACTGAAACTCTGTACCCATTAAACACTAACTCCCTGTTCCTTCCACCTCCAGCTCCTGGCAACCACCATTCTACTTTCTACCTCTGAATTTGACTACTCCAGGTACTTCACATAAGTAGAACCACACACTGCTTGTCTTTTTGTGACTGGCTAATGTCACTTAGCATAATGTCCTCAAGGTCCATCCATGTTACAGGATGTGTCAGAATTTCCTTCCTTTATAAGGCTGAATAATATCCCATTGTATGTACAAACCATATCCTGTTTGTCCATTCATCTGCTGATGGACACTTAGGTTGCTTTCACCCTGTGGCTACTGTGAATGATGCTGCTAGAAATGCGGGTGTATTTATTCACCTTTTTTGTTGCTGTCAGCCTCTGAAAAGCTTTATTAATTACTCTTTTACAAATCAAGCCAGTGCTAAAATAATTCCTCAAATATTTGTCCCCTATCTTCCATCTTTGCTTTCTAAAAATAGTAACGATAACTCAGAAACTCCAGGAGATAGTGAAGGACAGGGTAGCCTGGTGAGTTGCACCCATGGTATTGCAAAGAATCAGATACAACTGAACAACAACAACTCAGACTCACCTTTGTGATGGTGCTTTTTGGCTATGGTATTTAACCTTGTTAAAGGCTATTCACTGACCCTACTATCAATGGATATGCGTACTCTATAATTTTTAGCTAGCTAATAAATGTTTATTAAATAGGCAAAGCTATGCAGGGGACTTCCCTAAGAGGGTTCAGACTAACAGTGGCTTTCAAATATAGTTTTTTGAAGGATTTCTCGTTAATTATACGGCCAGCTCTCCTATCCTTCAGGCACATGGGACAATTTTACTTCCTTACTGTCCTTGCAGTTAGGAGAGGTCAAGAGACTAGTTCTGGCAAATGGCTGCAAGTTGAATGTGTGTGTCTCACACTGAAGCATTGCAGGTTTACTTCTGGACGAATGCTCTCTCTTCTTCTGCTGCACCAACTAAGGAGACCACTTGTTCCAGATGGTACAGCTTTAGGATGGTGGCACTGTCAACAAATGATCACTGAACGGCCATATGGAAGGCATTTTCCCTGGACGGCTGCCCAGAACCTCAACAGACATTTTGTAAGCAAGAAATAAACCACTGAGATTTGTGGGATTATTTGTTTATGTAACATAACCTGGTCTATCCTGACTAATACAGTAGGGAGCTATTTAATCAAATAGTGGGTGGTGATATACCCATTAATCACACAGCTATTTTTTCTTTTAATGAGGCCAATATATGTTGATCTAGAAAAATCTTCCAAATACATTTACTTTAGAAAGCAATGGGACTTCCCTGGTGGCTCAGTGGCTAAGACTCCACAATCTTAATACAGGGGGGCCTGGGGTCGATCCCTAGTCAGGGAACTAGATCCTATATGCCACAATGAAGAGTTCACGTAACTAAGACCTGGCGTAGTCAGATATATAAATAACAAATATATACATTTTTCAATTTAAAAAATAAAATAAAAAACAAGACACAGAATGCAGTATATAGCATGTTGTCATTCGTATAAAATACAAATAAACATTTACATAGACATTGAATACCTGCCCAGGTACAAAAAAAAACTGATTAGAGTGGTTGCCTCTGAGAAGAGGATAGGAGGACAAACAGGTGTGGGAGAGAGATATTTTTTACTGTTGGAATATTTTAATGTATTTAGTATTTAATAATATTTTTAAATAATAAATGTGCATGGATTACCTGGTCACAGTAAATAAGCTTTAAAAGCTATAACAAAAGTCTAAATTGTCTAGTTGTTAGGGGATCAGAAAGAAAAAGTTAAGTTTGGGTAATCATGCAGAAATCAGATTGACAAGATTTGATAGCTTGTAAATATTAAGCATATTGCTTAGTCATCCAACTGTGTCCAACTCTTTTGCTACCCACTGGACTGTATCCCACCAAAGAACACTGGAGTGGGTAGCCATTCCCTTCTTCAGGGTATCTTCACAAACCAGTGATCAAACCCTGGCCTCTTCCATTGCAGGCAGATTCTTTACAGCCTGAGTCACCAGGGAAGCCCAGATATTAAGCATAAGGGAAAGGTAGAAGTCAGAGATGGCTGTAACATGAGTTGCTTGAGGGCAAGAACTCACACTGGCTTCTTTAATTTCATTGATAGTAGGTATGGGACTGATTAACTATATATCAATAATGGTTATGTGGAATAAATAATTTTGTCCTTTGCAATTTATATTACAGTCTGAAGTAGGAAATGTTTTTCATTTTGTACGTAATAAAATTTCAATAAGTGGTTCCTTTACTTTTATTTTGGCCTACTTGTTACCTTCAACTCCACATAGCTATTTAATAAGAATATGTTAACAAAAAGATAAAATCAGACCATGGAAATATGGAGTCAAACATAATGCCTTCACATTTATCAAATATTAAATGATTGAGACTCAAAGATCTAGACGAACTGAAGCTATTTCAGAATTCAGTCATCATTTTATAGAAAAATAACTTGGCTTAAAGTATGATAGCATTTATATAAATCTATTTCTGTATTTTAACTTCCAAACAATAGTACTCATTTGTTTCAAATTTGCATAACAGATTTAATGTTTGGTTTCTTTTTCTTCTCTTCTGATTTGCTGGAATTTTGTATGCTGCTATGCGACCCCACAGACGGCAGCCCACCAGGCTCCCTCATCCCTGGGATTCTTCAGGCAAGAACACTGGAGTGCATTGCCATTTCCTTCTCCAGTGCATGAAAGTGAAAAATGAAAGTGAAGTCGCCCAGTTGTGTCTGACTCTTCGCAACCCCGTGCACTGCAGCCCACCAGGCTCTTCCATCCACGGGATTTTCCAGGCAAGAGCACTGGAGTGGGTTGCCGTTGCCTTAGCATTGCTCACAAGAACAATTACGTTTCTTTTCCTTGAGATTTTTTAAGATATTTTAACTGTATAAAGCATATAGTGTCACAGAGTGATTTCTAATCTCTCAAACATGGGGAAGAGGACAACAAACTGCTTGGTTTTGGAGGAACCACTTTACATGTAAGGAGACCAGTATTTGCTCCAAATAAAAGTGGAAGAGGTGCAGAGAGTTCTCTCGTAACTCGATGAGGCAGAGCGGATCACCTTTCTTTTTCACAGGTAAAGGTAGCCCAGTGACCCAGAAAGAGATATGGGGGGCATCGCCCAGTTGCAGAACTCTGCCTCCCAGCAATGATGCTATGAGTATAGGTGCAGGCAAAAGCCTGTCTGATTCTAGGGATGACTAGGTTCAATAACCAATGATGCCTGGGCAGAAATCAAGGTTTTCACATGCTGAGCATCTACCTGTAACTCAGCCTCCTTCCTCTGACCCAGAAGATTTGTGACTGGTGCTTGATCCTGCCTTGCTTCAGCATGTTCTGGGCTGTTCACCTACCACACAGCTGGTACTTCGGTTTTCACCCTGACCCTTCCAATTTTAGATTTATTGCTGCTTTCCCAACCTCTGACCTCATTCATAATGTCTTCCTTGCTGTTGGCACCCCTACCCCATCATGATTTGTACTCACTCCTTGATGCTGCTGCTTCTGGCTGCTTAGGGAATCACTTCACCTTGACCTGCTTGGCCTTCATCTCCTTGCAGGCTCCTGCAGGCAACACCTTGCAGCGTACCCCGATCCTTCCAATGGAACCTAGACAAGTAAACAGGAGACTTTAGGAGATTGTACCCAAAACATTCTATCATTAGTCACCTCCAGTATCACAAGAAACTATGACAGTCAAATTGTCACTGCATTTGTCAGCATCATATGATATTCTGGCCCCAAAAGGAAAATCTCATGTCACTAAATCGCAAGGGGGTATCAAAAGTCTTTTGTAACCCTGAAATTGTATTGTCTTCAATCGAGGCTTTCAAATCATTGTTTCCAACAATTGAATTCCTAGAAATTACAGATTAAAAAAAAAAGATTTTTCTGTTTATTTTACTTATATATTGACTTATTTTTATAAATATACCACATACTAATTATAGTGATATAAGACAGTTGACATTTTTATTGCCTTTTCATGAGGTGAGAGAGGGGTCCCACCATCTCCAACCCCTTTTTATTTGTGCAGAATCCCCAGTTTGCAATATCATCTGTTGTATAAGCCACAGTAGTCTAAATGTTTCATCTTCATGTTCCTTACACTCAGGCATGTGACCAAGCGTGTTTATCAGAAATTATTCTTGAGAAATGTGGGGACATCTGAAAGTCATTCACGTGATTTATCTGGGGGGTTTATCTTAAAAGAGGAAGACAATTTTCCTCATGTATCATGTGCACGAGTGTGTGCTAGGTCGTGTCCGACTCTTTGCAACCACACGGACTATAGCCAGCCAGGTTCCTCTGTCCATGGGATTTCCCAGGCAAGAATACTGGAGTGGGTTGCCATGCCTTCCTCCAGGGGATCGTCTCGACTCAGGGATTGAATCCGGGTCTCTTGCATCTTCATGTACCATCCTCCTTTACTCATTTCTCCATACTTGTAAAAAGAGTCAAGTTTTAGAATGCTTTGGAGGGATTATAAGGATGTACACAGAAGGAAAAGCCCAACACAACAAAAGATTTGCATGACTAGAAAGCATTCCAGCTGTATTCTCTGTGTATCTAAACACCTCTTTACCCTTTTGCAAGGTAGTAACTACATTTATTTTTGATAGATTCAATTCTGCTAAACATCACTGTAACTTAGGACATCATTGTAACCATCACCAAAAATACGGTGCTTTCGTGGAAACTAGGAAGAAATACTCCTTCTTTAAGAAACTTTACTGACATGTAACATAAAATTGTTATTATTTACCGATTTTTATTAGAACAAGACACTTTAGTACATTAAGCCCCCCAAACTAATTTCTATACACGATTCCATAATGCAAACAGTATATCTTATATGTCACAGACATGACTCTAGTCCCATTCTTGGCTTGTTTTCCAATGGCATGTGCTGGGCTTAGTCACTCAGTCATGTCCAACTCTTTGCTCCTCCATAGACTGTAGCCTGCCCAGCTCCTCCGTCCATGGGGATGCTCCAGGCAAGAATACTGAAGTGGGTGGCCATGCCCTTCTCCAGGGGATCTTCCCAACCCATGGATCAAGCCGGAGCCTCCTGCATTGCAGGCAGATTCTTTACCAGCTGAGCTACCAGGGAAGCCCTTCCAATTTCATGAGAACCCCCAAATGGCTAGATCAAGGCTGTTGCTTCCAATTCAGTGAAACAATAATTGTTTATCTGCTGAAAGAAGTCTTTGAGCACTAAGAATGCTAAATCAGCAAAGCCCCAAGAAGGAAGGACAAGTAAGTCATTAGGTTTAATAGTGAGAGGTGCCACTTCCAATACCATCCACTGATTCCTGGACCCGTTGCTGTAGTGGAAAATCACCAAGCATCTGTCTCTGGTTCAGAGTACAAACAGTATCTACAGAATAGCACCCAGAGGAGATCCCTAAGCTAGATAACTGAATATTCAATAGGTATTCTCTTACTCTATAAGGCAAGCTATCAAGGTATCAGTATTGCATTATTTCACTAAAAAGTAAACTTATTAAAAGTAGCATTTTGTGGATAATCAACAAGGACCTACTGTAGAGCACAGGGAGGTCTTGCTCAATATCATGTAGCAACCTAAATGGGAAAAGAATTTTATAAAGAATTAGATACACCCTTATGTATAACTGAATCACTTTGCTGTACAGGTGAAACTATCACAACACTGTTACTAAACTATACTGCAATATAGAAGTTTAAAAAGTAACATTTTGAAAGAGAAGTTGCTAATGAATAAAGTGTTCACTAAATCCATAGATTGTGTTACTTGCAGATGTATAGTAGCCAGGAAAGGCAAATTCAAATCCAAAATAAATATCCTTCCAATGAAAACAAAAACTGCCGCTTCCTGAAACAGTGTACTCTGCCTGACACCAATTGCTTGTCTGGTCCCCTTGGAGCTGTGGACCACATCAGAGGCTCAGATCTAGTTAATGCAAATGTCAAGTTGGACATTCAGTACTGGGAGTAGGCAGGCCAGCCTTAGTGATGGCAAGCCTGTGTAGTTAAGCCCACACCTAGGTTCTACTTGTCTCAATATGACCACTTAATGTGCTCACCAAGCAAGCACAGAGTATCTCAGGGCACATCCAGTTTTATTGCAAATATTTCATTGATGACAGTAAGTTCATGAGTTGAATTCTAAGGATAGGTGCTCAATCTCTGCTAGGACCTACTAGCTGTTTCTCAAAAGGAGAATTATTAACTCAGTAAAGAGAGCGTGCTTATGAGCCAGCACCCTACAAGCCTCTGTTATGATTGGTGTACTGAAGTTTTCACAGAATTTAGAGAGAATTCCAATCTGCTATAGAAACTTTGAACCTTGTTGGATTCACAAGGTCATAAAGGAGCAGAGCTGCCTGCAGTACAGCTTGAACTGTCTGCCTTCACAGGTTCTGAGCCCCACTCGAATTTGACAGCTTTGAATCAGAGCTCTACCTTAGGTTGATTCCAAAATCCAGTGAGGTCTTTCAAGCGTCATGGCTCTTCATTGGCAAAGTTGTCCTTCATAGTGACAACGATATTCCTATGTGCTTCAGATAAGTGGGAGGCCTACCTAAAGTCAATGCTACCTCTTTTCCTCGGTGTTTACAGCATGGAGTAATAGTGTATTAGACTAGCATGAGGCCCTACAAAATGGTGAGACATTCAGGTTCAAATTGTGGCGCAGATAACAAGAGCTGTTGTAATCCTGAGACAAGGTAAGTATCCTACTGCAGGAAGTGAAGATAAACTCCTGAGGTTTTCTGTTTATTGAGAAAGCATCTGTCAGATCAATAGATACAAACCAAAAACTGCTTTTATTTGCTCCACTAAATAAACTAAATCTGGATGGGCCACTCTGAGTTGAAAGACAGTTGTTGTTTAGTCGCTGAGTCATGTTTGACTCTTTGCAACCCCATGGACTATAACTTGTCAGATTCCTCTGTCCATAGTAGTTCCCAGGTAAGAAATACTGGAGAGGATTGCCATTTCCTTCTCCAGGAGATCTTCCCAAACTGTGGATCAAACCTGCGTCTCCTGCATTGGCAGATGGATTCTTTCTTTACCACTGAGCCATCAGGCAAGCCCCTGAAAAACCAATTCGGTTTACGATAATCAACTAGATGTGAATGTTTATGAAATATTTTGGAGTCCTAGGGTATTTCTGCCGAGGCCAAACAAACTACTTTGGAATCTTTTAAGTCTTTGAAGGTAGCATTTAACTTTGTATCTCCACCCCTACCTCTCCCAGCCTCCTCCCACAGATGTGATACAGCTCTTGATCTACTTTCAGATAGGGATGGGGAGCTCTAAGAGTTTTTTCTCTGAACCTTCCTACCATAATAGCTAGCGTGATCATATAATTTATCATCAAAACCAGTTTACTTTTGATAGTGAAAAGTGAAATGAAAGTGCTCAGTTGTGTTAGACTCTTTGTGACACCATGGGCTATCCAGAATATCTCCAGATATTCCAAAGCTATCCAGAATTCTCCAGGCCAGAATACTGGAGTGGGTAGCTAGTCCCTTCTCCAGGGGCTCTTTCCAACCCAGGACTTGAACCCAGGTCTTCTGCATTACAGGCAGATTCTTTACCAGCTGAGCCATGAGGGAAGCCCCTTGAGAAGGAGTATTATTAATAATTATGCCAGAAAAAGAGAAACAGAGTGATCCTTCGGGAACCAGGAATCCAGTGTGGGGATTTGGCCATTTGCTGAGGTTATCTGTACTGGTACTACATTTAGAAACCAGGAAAACAACTATCAGGTAGGTTCAGGAATATACTAGGCCTCGATGAGCTGGATTTGGTTCACAATTTTATTCAAAACCTGAACGCTTTCAGTCTCCATTCTAACTAGTGAACCACACTGAGAGTCAGCTCCATTTCTTGGAATTAGTGTTAGCTTAGAGCAATGTCCAGATATCCCTGAAAGTTCTGGGTAGTTTTATTTTCCCAGTTCACAGTTACTCTGATCAATGAAAATTTTCCTTTGTGGAAAGCTAGAAAGAAAATCATAGAACATACTTATGAAGTATTGCAAGGTCCCCTTAAATGCATCCGTGTGTTGTTGGTCAGTTGCTAAGTCATGTCTGACTCTTTGCAGCCCCATAGACTGCAGCTTGCCAGGCTTCCTTGTCCTTGCCTATCTCCCAGAGTTTGCTCAAACTCATGTTCATTGAGTCGGTAATGCTATCTAAACATCTCATGCTCTGTTGGACCCTTCTCCTACTCTCAATCTTTCCCAGCATCAGGGTCTTTTCCAATGAATCAGATCTTTGCACCAGGTGGCCAAAGTATTAAAGCTTCAGCATCAGTCCTTCCAATGAATAAATTTAGGACTGATTTCCTTTAGGATGGACTGATTGGATTTCCTTGCAGTCCAAGAGACTCTCAAGAGTCTTCTTCAACACCAGAGTTCAAAAGCGTCAGTTCTTCAGTGTTCAGCCTTCTTTATAGTCCAACTCTCACATCCATACATGACTACTGGAAAAACCATAGCTTTGACTATGTGGACCTTTATCAGCAAAGTGATATCTCTGCTTTTTAATATGTGGTCTAGGTTTGTCATAGCTTTCCTTCCAAGAAGTAAGT
Organism: Capra hircus; assembly: GCF_001704415.2. Lineage (NCBI taxonomy): Eukaryota > Metazoa > Chordata > Mammalia > Artiodactyla > Bovidae > Capra > Capra hircus. The sequence continues at coordinate 80,377,194 of NC_030814.1, forward strand.
GTCTTTTAATTCCATGGATACAGTCAACATCCACAATAGAGAATAGCAAACCACTCCAGTATTCTTGCTGCGAGAACCCCATAACAATATGATAAGGCAAAAATGCGTCCTGCATCACCTCAAAGTTTTAGGGATGTTTCTGTAGGGACTCAGGTCTGAGAATTAAGTGGAGAACTGTGACTGTTGTGGTAGCTGAACACAGGCCACTCCCAGTCAAGAGAGGCACTGTTGTTGTTACAAAAGTCAAATAGGGCCTGGTTGGCTCTTCTCTAGGGATTCTAATTATAGGCCTGGAGACAATCAGGGTCAGCGGAGGTCAGGCCCATGACTAGGATTTTCCTTGTTTGATAACTTCCTCAGGTAAGACCATTACAGAGTCTTCAAGCAAGGCAGTTACAGATTTATCCCCAGAGGGAGAAGATACTACCTTTGAGACATTCTATTCCTTCCAAATATCCCGATCCCTATTCTTACCAATCAACTCTTTTTCAATAACTGCTCTAGGTTGAACATAGGATTTATTGACCACACCAGGACAGTCTGGAGTGGGAAAGGAGATGACATGCTAATGAAAAGTATCCTGGGACTAATAGCCAAGACACGGAAACAACCTAAATGCCCATCAACAGATGGAATGGATAAAGAGAAGGTAGTACCTGCATATGATGAAATACACTCAGCCATAAAAAAGAACAAAATAATGCCAGTTGCAGCAACATGAACCCGAAGATCGTCACACTAAGTAAAAAAGTGTCAGAAAAGAGAAAGAAAGTTGGAAAGGGAAAGATAAATACTGTATGGTATCACTTATGTGTGGAATCTAAATTACGACACAAATGAATTTATCTATGAGACAGAATCGCAGACATGGAGGACAGACTTGCAGTTGCCAAAGGGGATTAGGGGTGGAGGAGGGATGGATTGGGAGTTTGGGATTCAAAGATGTAAACTATTACATACAGAACGGATAAACAACAAAGTTCTACTGTATAGCACTGGGAATTACAATGGTTCAATATTCTGTGATAATCCATAATGGTAAAGAATATGGAAAAAAATGTGTATATATGTACAACTAAATCACTGATGTACAGTTAACATTAACATTATAAATCAACTATACATCAATGAAATAAATTTTAAAAAAAGAAAAGAAAACTATGCTAGGACAAGAGACATCAAATATCCAGGAGAAACTGGATGTGTAATCACTTTAGCCATGCTCGTTAGGTTATTTTATGACATTAGCCATGAGGTTGCTCAGAGTCCTTTCTTCAATAGATACTTCATTTTAGATGATAATTTGATTAAATCTGAATGAATAAGCTGACAGACTACCATGCCTTAATATTAGCTAAATATTGTCTTTATTTCCAAACATGCCCGATAAACAATCCCAGATTCATTGCATTCTGTCAAAGTTCCCTGTACCCACTCATCTTACAAACTTCTTATCAGTCAGTATTCTTAGTACCAACTGATTCCTAACAGCGAGGGTTGGGCCATCTGGATTCCCACTAGGTAACTGTTTACTTCCTAGGATGGTGTATTCTGAAGCATCTAGAAGATCTGATGGATGCTTAGTAGAATCTGATACCAATGTCAGATCACCACAAAGACAGCCTAAAAGCTCTCCCCGGGTACATTTTGGACATCTAATTAATCATGTGTTCTAATGAGCTATAGCTTATACAAAAAATTTACACTAAGCATTTGCTTTCTGCATTAGTGAGCACATAGTACTCGGTCCTTCAAACGGCTGTTCTAGTCAAAGCAGAGCACTGTGTATTTTGCAGAGATAATATATTTAAGACTTTCATCACCCAGAATAAATGAGCGATTCCAAGCTGTGGAACAAGAGAATAAAAAACAATCCCAACAGAATGGTAAATGTGACCCAAAAGTATCATTTTCATGCTTTGGAGACAGAGATTAGGACCATTCTTCTGGGTCCAGGACAGAATTTCATCTCATCAATAATTGAAGAGTTGGATTGGGTGAACTATATAGCAGCTTCTAGCTCCAGTATTCTATGAGTTTATAAAACATTAGCTTGCAAAAACACCCGAATAATTAAATATCCCTCAATGCTAGAGAAGGATAGGTGCTTGCAAAGTTCAGGGTGTATTGTTTCTGTGTTTCCTGCTCATAAGAATGATGAGCTGAGGGGAAAAGAACTGCACAATGCTTGTTCCATGCTTTAGCAGAAAGAAATCCATGTAGCTGCAGTTCAGGAAACCACTCGACCCTGAGTCTGGAAGATCCTGAGAAGATTGACAAGAGTGTGAGCATGCTGAGATTGAGAGAACCACCCACACGGACACTGCAGGTTTTTAGTTTGGGTGTGATGTTGACTTTCTTCTTTTTGCCACAGATCACACCCCTTACATGCCAACATGGATTTCACACCTGCCCCACTATGGGACTCTGCCATTTCCAACCAGGTACACATTTCCTATCGGGCTACAAGAAGTTTGTGAAAACTTTGTGGAAATAAATGTGACTCACGTCCCGCACATTGCACTCCTAAAAATTAAATGATGCTTCGCATTATTGTTTTGGAAAGTCTTTTAACAGTTATTTATATGACCTATCTTTGTACCTTTGATGACAAATAATAGTTGCCTTCTTTTGGATATAAGTTTTATTAGGCAGTAAATGGTCTCAAAAAATGGTTTTCTGTATATGACTCAGATTTGATGAATGATGAAAAACAATACTGTGAGATCAGGAAGGTGGCACTAATGGTAAAAAGAACCCACCTGCCAATGCAGGAGACATAAAAGATGTTGAGTTTTTATCCCTGGGTTGGAAAGATCTCCTGGAGGAGAGCATGACAACCCACTCCAGGAGCTTTGCCTGGAGGCTCCCATGGACAGAGAAGCCTGGTAGGCCATGGTCCTTGTGGTCATAAAGAGTTGGACACAACCGAAGCCACTTAACAAGCATGCAAGGTCAGGAAAGCATAACTTATCCTTTGAAAGTTATTTTTATGAATCCTTCAAAATTACTGAAATTACACTTAAAGTTCTGTGATTTGATGCACCTTTATTTTGAATCCAGTTAAACTTCGGGCTTTGGGCTTTGATCTTTAACTATGAATTACTCAATGTAGGCCTCAGCATGTTCCGTTTTGTAAGAAATTATTGGGCTCTACTCTGGAGTGAATTTCCCCAGGGCTGCTTTAATGGTCTGTGCTTTAATGCATGATAGTTAAAAATTTTTCCAATTTGATCAATTCCTTTTAAATTTGAATGAGATTCTGCTTCTCCTCGTGTACTTAAATAGTGCTATTGACCAGCAATCAGTAGGGTATACACTTTGAGTAGATTTTGGAGTTGTGGAGACTTTCAGTCACTTCTTTGACTAAAGATGCTCCTGACTGGTGACGATACTGGTTAGTCTCTAGCTGTAGAACAGAGTGAAACCCAGAAGTCCACACAGGCTCACTCTCAGCCTGGGGCGCCTTGGCAGCATCTTCTGTCAGCTGACACTTATTTTCATCTCTGAAGTATATCCAGGCTTCTGTTAAGTCTTGTTTTGTCTTTCAATTTCCTTAAGTTGGAATTGCTTTATTTGCTACTACTTCCTAGCTTAGGTTGAATTTCAAGCCAAGGACATTACTGCAAGAGTTGCAAGAGGAGAAAGTCAATAACATATGGATTGCCAGTGAAAATGATTATGAGTAACTTCTGATACCTCTTTGTATTTAAGGCTCATTGTTTTATCTTCCCCATTTATGGCTTTATGAGTTTTTATAATGAAATTGTTGTGATTGAAATGATACTTTTCTTTTTAAAAGTCTTATGTCTACAAAAAGTTTGTAAATTCTTAAATGGTATGCTTTTAATTTTTTAATCTTTCATCATGGACATAAAAAGGATGATTTTCCTCCTAGGCTTTTCAATAAAAAAAAAATTTGACCATTTTCTTGTTCAGATTTATAATAAAATGGTCATGTTCAGCCTGATGTCAGTTAAAGATATTTGCTGTCCACTAAAATCTTCACTCAATTTCAGCACATTGAAAAATAAATTTTTTTGTATAGTATGAGGTATTTATTTTAGATCTGATATTTCTTTCAAACTTTGACCATGAAAGAAAAGAGTTAGCACACCTATGAGAAATGTTTTAAATTTTAGGAAAATCACAGAGATCCCGATTAACCTTTGAGCATTTGGGGGCTTAAGAAAATGTATGTCATTCTCTGACAGAAAGTGGGTGGAAGAAGGTTGAGATGCAAGAGTCTGCAGGGCTTGCGAGTCTCCTGGAGAAATATGACTCTGAGGCTCTCCAAACTGCAAATTCAGGGCCATTGATCCTGACTTTACCTTTGGGAAGGCTGACTGAGAAAAGAGCCAGAATCTTGCTGTCGTCTTCAATAAAGAATCACTTATGATACTTTGGTTGTGGGCAACAGAAGTGACTTTAGTTACCGAAATGATAAAAAGTAATTCACTTAGAGGGATCCCTGATATTTCCAAGATCCAGGAAATACCAAAGACACAGACTTCAGAAAGGACAGGAACCAGAACAGCTTTGGTGATCCAAGCGCTCATTGAAATCCAGACCAAGGAATGAAATAGCACCTGTTATTTTCCTTCTCTTCATTTCTTCTTTTGAGATTCAAGTTTGAGTTAGAGAGAGGACAATTTATCTAGCTAGGGTCCTAGATCTGGGTGGGCAAGACTCTGATGGACAAACTGCTATGTTTTTATTCATGGGGGATGTGGAGAGATCGGAAAAGAAAACTAGGAGGCTATTCCCAGAAGAAAGCAAGGAAAAACCAACAGATAAACCTTACAGGCAGTATTTTTCTCATAGCCATTGTCCCAATACCCTCCTTTCTCCATAACCCTATGCTGTTGACACTGTCTTCAGCCCTCCCTTCCCTTTCTTATTCTTGAGAAAGAACTGAAAAACTCTAGTTAGCTTTGAGAGCATCAAGTGCATTAAAGAGCTCTTTGTTGGTTAGGCTTAGCCTTGTGGTTTGGTTCTAAAATAGGCTCTGCCTTGTTCTTGAGGACTTCTTGTTTCTGAGATTCCAGTTCTAGGGACCAGGGCCTTATCTTATTTCCTGGATCTGGGTTGAACCAGGACCCTGCTATGTTTCTTGCTATGCCCTCATCCCCACAATAGGCTTGGCTGCTTTGCTTCGCTTCCAGTGGATGCCTGGCACCCTGTTCCCTAATATCAGACTCCTCTGGGGCTCCCTATTTGATTGCTTCTGTATTTCCAAGCACCATACTTCTTCCATCAGAATAATTTTGATATTCCTGGTGGGATCCTAATGATGCCAACTGACTGTGCCAAATTTTCTCTCTTTTTCGATTAAGAATCATCTCCTCATATAGTTCTGGCTCATCCAGTATTCCCTTTTAATTCTACCTTTTAAGTTTATTTTAGTAAATATTGAATAGATCCAAGACACTAATGATAACATATGTAAGGTTTTAAAAAATACCAAATAATTTCCAATGTACTCCCCACCCGGTTTAAGAGACAGGATGCAGTGTCGTTCTCTCTTAAGATGAATCTTTGTTCAGCTGTTAGCATGAGTCCATTTCTCCTCTAAAGTCAGGGAAACTGTTAGAAATTCAGCTCTGTGCCTGTGTGACCTTAGACTGGAGCTTTAATTTACCACTCAATAGATAGAAATGTATGTCCTTCATTCAAATGCTTTCAGTGAGTGTCTAACACTCTGACCCCCCTTCTTACACCTGCTCCACAAAGCTGTAACCAACCTCCATGAGCCCACTTGTCCTGTGGCAGGATGCTCCCTGATAGTTTAATCAGAGATCATTAACTCCTTTTCAGTTGAATACAAGTGTGTCTTAGAGCAGAGCCCAACAGAGACCTATGGGAAGGAAGGCTGCACAGAGCCACACTATTTGAGAATTCATTACCAATACCCCTAAGTTACAAGATTACATAAGAAACTAAGGTATCATTAACTGCTGTTGTTCAGTCACTAAGTCATGTCCGACTCTTTGCAACCCCACAAACTACAGCACACCAGGCTTCCCTGTCCTTCACGATCTCCCGGAGTTTGCTCAAACTCAAGTCCATTGAGTCGATGGTGCCACCCAACCATCTCATCCTTTGTCACCCGCTTCTCCTCTTGCCCTCAATCTTTCCCAGCATCAGGGTCTTTTCAAATGAGTCCACTCTTCGCATCAGGTGGCCAAAGTATTGGAGCTTCAGCATCAGTCCTTCCGATGAATATTCAGGGTTGATTTCCTTCAGGATTGACTGATTTGATCTCCTTGCTATCCAAGGGACTCTCAAGAGTCTGAGTGAGTGAAAGTCTCAGTTGTGTCCAACTTTTTGTGACCCCATGGACTATACAGTCCATGGAATTCTTCTCCAGGTCAGAATACTGGAATAGGTAGCCTATTCCTTCTCCAGGGGATCTTCCTGACCCAGGAATTGAACCGGGGTCTCTTGCATTGCAAGCGGATTCTCTACCAACTGAGCTATGAGGGAAGCCCAAGAGTCGAGAGTCTCCAATACAATTCGAAAGCATCAATTCTTTAGTGCTCTGCCTTCTTTTTGGTCCAACTCTCACATTTGTACATGACTACTGGAAAAACCGTAGGTTTGACTATACAGACCTTTGTCAGCAAAGTGATATCTCTGCCTTTTAATATGCTTTCTATGTTTGTCATAGGTTTTCTTCCAAAGAGCAAATGTCTTTTAATTTCATGGCTGCAGTCACTGTCCATAGTGATTTTGGAGCCCAAGAAAATAAAATCTACCACTGTTTCCATTGTTTCCCCATCTATTTGCCATGAAGAGATGGGACCAGATGCCATGTCAGTGTTTTGAATGTTGAGTTTTAAGCCAGCTTTTTCACTCATATAGGAAATTATTCTTCCCTAACTTGACCACTTAAATATCCATCCCATTTAAATATCCATCCTGTTTAACATCAGTGCTTATTCCAGCCTTCCAAATCATTTTCCCTGTGAGTCAGTGTTTCCTTGAGTATATGTCTCAGTTACAGAATTAATTATGCTAGATGGTTATTATTTGTTTAAATGTATCCCTTCACATTAGACAGAGCTCCTCAAATGCAGGGATCTTCCTTGCTTTTCTTATCTTTTTATCTCTCTGTATCCAGCACCATGCTCACTCCCAGTAGGTTCTCAATAAATGTGTGTTTCATGAAAGGTGTAGAGGCAGAGTTCAGCTCTGCTAGTCTTTCTTAACATAACTTTGATCTAAAAATAACATTTAAGTAGTATGCGTGCAAAGAATCTAGCTCTAAGATTGCTGCTCTGACACTTGAAAAGAACCAACAATCAAATTTGCACACGCAGTCCACGGAAACATACAATGGTGCCAAATTGCCTTTTTATATATAAATTTTAAGGCCCACAGCCTATATTCCAAATTTCTACTTTACTAATATATTCTACGTTAACCACGCCCCAGCTCAGTTTCTCTGCTTCAGGCTGGCCTTGTCTGTTATTGAGTGGGCAGGGAGAATATTTTATATTCAGCCTGAAGCAGTGACCAGGAGCTCTTAATGGGAACACTGACTCTACCCCTCAACTCACACCCCATGCTCCCCATCCCCAGGGTGCTAAGTATCACATTAAGAGTGTAGGAAAGCTCGATAAATGTTGACAGACAGAATCACACCCATAACTTAGTTAATATCAGCTTAAATGGACATGTCCAAGTGAATTGCCACCCACATCTGAAATTCCCTGATTTTTCTAGTACTAGGTGCCTTTTTTTTTTTTTTTTCTTAAAAGAAACTCCATTCTGCTGGCCATAGAAACTATTCAAAATTTCAACAATTGTGACATTGTCTTGCAAAGATCATTAGGGATCTTTTAAAATTCAAGTCAGGAAAAAGTCTGTAAATATGTAAAATGTTGTATCTGATTAGGGAAAACAACAGAATTTAACAAATCAGATTCTAAGGAGGACATAATAAGCACTTTAACGGTTACTGTGTGTGGGTTGATTCTGCAGTGGCTGAATAGCTCAGACTATTGAAAGAGCAGTGTTTCTGTGCGTGGGTAGTGGGCGGGAAGGGATGTCCTATATGCAGGCAGCTAAGCGGCAAACATTTGTGATTGCAACGCAGAGGAAAACATTGGTAAAGCTTATGAGCGTAAAACAAGTACACAGAGACTTTCTTGTCAGCCTGCATGCATTACAGCAAGGGTCAGTAACCTAAAGTGCATGGTCTAATTCTGGCTCACTTAAGAGTTTTAAAAATCCTTGGTGGAGCTTTCACCAGCTCAAACCAGATCTGACCGGACATATGTTGGCAGTTTGAATTAATGTAACTTTCCTTTTTCCTAACCAACAGTGTACCACTCAACTTCATTCGGTTTCCTGAATTTAGAATTCAACTGGGGTTGGCTTTATATGGCTATGAAGTAGCTGACATTTTGATGAATAAATTCCAAAATTTATCATTCTTAAAATATGAATTTCTAGACTTTCTAAGGCATATTTTTTTTCTTTTTTCTATTAGAAGTTCTTGGGAGTTTAAAGGCCTTAAGACAGTGAAACTCACTTTTTTGGGAGGTGGGAACGATAAAATCTCATTCAAAAGCAAATTGAAATCTGGGAGTCATTTTTATTTTATTTTTTGGGGGGAGTAATGTTTAAATGAGAATAATTACAAATGAAGTGTAGTAGACAAAAGAACAATCTGAAAATGGAACAGCCACCACATAAGCAATATCAGTCAAATAACAACTTTTAAATATAAAATGGGCCTGAAAATGTATGGTAGGGGTGGGAAAGAAGAGCATTTGCCAGCTGGAATACTCTGGGAAAAAAACAGGGCTCTAGGGAAAAAGACAATACAGTTGGCCCTCGAACAAAGGGAAGGAGCTGGTTCAGGGCACCAACCCTCAGTGCAGTTATATGCAGTCAAGAATCTACATGCAATTTGTAGTCAGCCCTCCACATACACGGTTTCCACATCCAAGCTTCCACATCTGTGGATTCAACCAACTTTGGTTCCTATACTATTGTCAAAAAAAATTTCATACAAATGGACCTGAGCAGTTCAAATTTGTGTTGTTCAAGAGTCAACTGTTAGGAAAAGGACTCTCTGACATGCCATTCAACTCATTCACAAAAACAACAGGAACCATCACTTTTAGAGTCTGAACTCAGGAGTTCTGGAAAGGTTTGTCTGCAACCAGATCCTCATCCACCTTTGGTATTTCCATCCTTTAAAATGCCTTCTAGAGAGATCTTGGGGGCAAGAGTGTTAGATTGTGTCCAAAAAGTTCTCTGATACAAACTACAAATATTCCTGACATGCTAAATATTATTAATGCTGAGTCATTTCATCAAAAGAATGGAAATTCTGCAAGAATGAAGAGGAGGGAGATAGTGTTGGAACAGATACCACTGACCCAGGAGTATGAGCATGCAAGACTGGCAGTGAAACAATGGGAAGGATTCTGAACTTGGAACGGGGAAATAAGGATGGTGGGAGCTAGAGAAGTGTGAAAAGACATTTAAATTTCATTTTTTCCTAGGATAAGACTATTTTAGTTCTAGCTTTCTAAAGTTAGCACAAGGATAATGCTTTATAGTATCTGGTAGTTTCTCTAAACACCTGATAAAATTTAAGGTGCAAAGAACACAAGCTTTAGAATTATAATCTAGGTTTAAACCACTCTCTGCTTCAGGCAAGTTAAACTCTCTGAAGCTAACTGGGGCTAGCAATATGTCTAGTGGACATATGTGGATGGCCTCCCTGGCATTCAGTTCTCTTTTCCCTTTTCCTAAGAAAATTCCCGTTTCTCAGCCAGTGGCAGTTTGGGAAGGATTAAACACAATTCTAACTCTAATAGTTGGCTTTGATGAGGACAAACTAATCATTTCATCAATATAGGCTAAGGTTGCTTAGAGAGACTTTAGGGGGTGGAGATGAGGCTTCTGGGATACATGCTAACTCTTCTAAGACGTCTGCAATAGTAAGACACTCTGACTATTCTTACATATGGTGTGATGTGCTGATGTGAGTCGTGGAATGACTGCAGCCATTTTGCTACCATAAAGGAAGCCAGCTGAAATGGATTTGATCCACAAAAGAGGGCAAAGCTGAGAGAACTGAACAGAAATTCAGCCAGAGCAATGTTGAAATTGTACCCGAAGACTCACCTACTACTGGAACTTTTAGTTATACAAGCCAATACATTCCTTTTATTACTTAAGCTAGGTTTTGACTACATGTTCTATTATTTGCCACCAAAAGATTGCTAACCAATACATGGATCTGATAGGATTTTTGTGAGGACTGTGGCCTAGCATAGCGCTTGGTATATAAATATTAGTTAAACTAACACCTCTCTACTAGTTTTTTTTTTTTAATTAACAAATATATGGTGAACATCCAGAATGTCATGTATTACATGACACAAAGTTCTAGGATCATGAAAATAAATAAGACTGGATCCCTGCTCTTGAGGAGTTTATGAACAACTAAGTGGTATATACTAGTCTTTCAAAAATATTTGGATATCACTAGAAAAGTGTAAGTAATCAGAAACTGTGTCCTTTCATCTAGGATACAAAGTTAGGTTACCTAGAACTTAATTTGTGAATACATAAATATTGACTAAAAAGTTAGGCTATCTGAATATATTAATACTGACTATAGTAAGGTAATCTGATCATTTCTTTAGAAACAGATAAATAGCATATAATCAATGTTGACTAGGTCTTAGCTATGTTTTCACTTCTTTACAAATATCAATTTGGTATCATTTAAAAATATAAACATTCTTCTGTGATTCAAAAAGTAATCTAGTAAGTACAGCACAATTTCTAGTATGTCTCATTTAAGTATATATTTATTATAGTTCAGAAGAACGTGTAGATCTTTTGTAAATGCAGAAGCATTTCTTCCTAGGATTTCCAGTTGGACTTTTGTTGCTACTGCTGCTAGTATTTTCTGAGTGGGAGAGTGCTATTTTTAGAGCCAGAGTACAGTTGCTATTATAAGCTTTCTTAAGAGTAATAATACTTACCAGTGACCATTACTTAAAATTTGGTTGGCTTCTGAAGTGATTTAAATTTGCTTCTTGATAGTTTGGGAAGCAATACGTGGTATATGATTATGATTCTTCTTTAAGTTATTCTTACACTAGCATCACACTGAATTGGGTATTATAATAATTATTTATGCAGTATAACTTTGCAAAGTTGATCATAGTAATTTTCCTTTGTTATATCACTCTTTGCAAAGGGGAGCACCTACTCTAAGTGGGTGGATTATTCTCAAAAGTGAGTTAAAATGTACCAATAAAATGTTTAAAATTGATTAATGATATAGCAACTGGACTGGTTTCAAAAATAACAAGTGTTGGACACAAGCTATGTCTAAAATCATTTTCCCTATTATTTCAAAGCAATCCATTTCAGCCAAAGAATGTACTACTCTCTTTAGCAATCTCAAATGTTGGCCTATTTAATTGAAATTTCAATGAGGAGTTTCAGTGAGTAGTATCTGATTTCACTTTCACAGGCAGAGGTTAATCAATAAGGAGTGCCTGCACTCAAAATAGTTTCTCTTCAAGGTAGGAAATAAATTCATGTAATGCTCCCTAAGGAAGCAACATGTATTTCCTACAAATGATGATTAAAAGAAAAGATAAGGCAGCAAGATAAGAAGCAAACATGTTATTGCCACCTGATGTGTCATTCAGTCTATCGCTGATGAATGAAGTGTTGTTTGCTTGTCCAGCAGATTGAGCTAAACTTCTTTTTGAATCTGCTGATTGATTGACAGTACAGTTGCTCTCCAAGTTTCACCGATTTTTCATAATCCATAATTAAATGTCGGATATTTTAAAACTTTGTTTTATATTAAAAGTATGAAGCAGAGAGGTAAATACCAAGAAAAGACACGCTGGCCAGCACCTATTACAAAGGAAAGACCTTTGTTCCCTGTTTCAATGTTGGTTGGTTTTTGTCTCTTTTCTCGTTCGCACTGTATCAGCTTCAAGTCAATTCCAAAGATGAATGGTTCTTTCTCCTCCTCTTCCTCATCATCATATTAAATCCTTGTCTGCTTATGCAGAATTCAAGTAATTCAAGGACTTCTGGGACTGAGTCAGTCCTTGTGCATCTGTGATTAAAAGTGAAGGTCACTTCCAGATAGGATAAGATGGTGTAGACCTGTTTTTCTCACTCCTCCCTGCTGAGTACAGACATAGACCCTAGAAATGGTGCATGAGACCACTGAAGGAGACATGTGAAATGTGTTTAGAAGAAAGCAAGGTGGTTTGTGACCCTAAGATTGTAGGAACAATATAACTGTAGGAACAATAGAATCCCCCTACCCAACAAAGGAACGCCATCCAGACCCAGGATACCTTGATTTTCAACCTAGCAATAGTAGGCAGCCCAGTGGGCCCATTCATTTCCCAGATTCCCTCTGACAACACAAGCCTGACACCACCAGCAAGTGAGATGTATTGGGAACACTGCTAGGAACAGGTGACCAGAGGAGGTAGCCTCCTCCCCTTTGCTGGGCTTGAGATTCCCATTTTCCATGGAAAGATATTAAGGCAGGCAGGCAGAGCTCGCAGGAGAGACCCAGGACGGTAACATGGTCTGGGAAGTCTCTTTGTCCTCTCCTTCCTCCCCTCTGCAGGGGAGCAGGTGGAGATGGGAAAGGGCAGGAGTGATACTTTTCTTCCAGATGATAGATGAAAGAAGAACAACAAATTTTATGAGGGCCATATTATCCTGATGCTAAAACCAGACAAAGGTAGCACCAAAAAGCAAGCAAACAACAAATGTACAGACCCATAGTTCTCAGGAACCTAAATCCTCAACAAAAATCTGCAACAAAATATGGGAAACCAACAATATGTTAAAAAAAATTATACCATGATCAAATGGCTCTTATTCCAGGTATGCAAGCCTAGTTAAACATGCAGAGCTCAATCAATGCAATCTACTGTTTTATCACCAACAGTCACAATGGCATTTCAATTAATGCGGAAAAGCATTTAGTTACAAAATCTAATACCCTGTTTATGATGAAAACTCTCAGCAAATTAGGAGAAGATAATTAACACAACCTGATAAACAGCATCTACAAAAACCCTACAACTCATATCATACTTAATGGTAGAAGACTAAGTTTAAGATTGGAGCTTCCCTGCTGGCACAGGGAACACAGTGGTAAAGAATCTGCCTGCCGATGCAAGAGACGTGAGTTCCATCTCTGGGTGGGGAAGATCCCCTGAAGTAGGAAATGGCAATTCACTCCAGTATTCTTGCCTGGAAAATCCCATAGACAGAAAAGCCTTGTGGGCTACAGTCCACGGGGTCTCAAAGAGTCAGATACAACTGAGCACAGCACTCTCTAAGATCAAGGTAAGGAGGTCGACTCTCACCATTTTAATCAACATATTGCTGGATTTATTTTTTTATAAGTTATTGCCACTGTGATAGGCAAAAAAGTATAGTTTGTAAAAGAAAACAATCTGTAATGTCAGGTGAAATGATTGTCTACACAGAAAATAAGAAGTCTACAAAACATAACCCCACAAATTCCTAGCACTAGAATGAGAGGTCAACAAGATGGTTCAAGATCAACACACAAAATGAACATGCAGAAGTCACAATTTAGAACACAATACCATTTATAATTTCTTCAAAGAAAATACTTAGATGTATACTTAAAGACATGTCTAGACTTTATATGCTGAAAATTATAAAATACTGATGCTGGGAAATCAAAGCAAAACTAACTGAAAGGAGGCAAATACCATATTTATAGATTGTAAGACTCAACTGAGTAAAGATGTCAATTCTCCTGAAATTCATCTATAGGCTAAATACAATTTGTACCAAAATTCCAGCAAGACTTTTGTAGTCATAGACAAGCTTATTTAAAAATTCATGTGGAAAATCATAGGCCCTAGAATAGCTTAAAATCACTACAAAAAATAAAGTGGGAAGAATTACTCTACTTGGTATTAAGTGTTTTTACATAGTCATAGTAATGAAGAATGTGGTATTGGCAGAGGGATACACAATAAGTAATAAGTACTTTTTGAATAAGTAAAGCAAAACAAAAGTGCTCAAATTTAATACCTATATAAACATTAACTCAAAAAGAATCATGGCTTACATGTAAAATGTGAAACTGCACAACATCAATCAATCAGTTTTTGGCTTGTGGGATCTTAGTTCCCTGACCAGGGACTGAACCCTGGGCCACAGCAGTGAAACTGTGGAGCCTTAACCACTGGACCTGGTAGTTTAGTTGGTAAAGAGACCACCTGCTGTGCAGGAGACCCAGGTTCTGTCCCTGGGTTGGGAAGATCCTCTGGAGTAGGAAATGGCAACCCTCTCTAGTATTCTTGCCTGAAGAATTCCATGGACAGAAGCACCTGGCAAGCTACAGTCCATGGAATCACAAAGAGTCAGACATGACTAAGCCACTAACAACCGCTGGACCACCAAGGAATCTTCTAAATCCCAATCCCCTTATAGAAGAAAACAGCAAAGGAAAAAAAAATCTTTAGGATCTCAAGGCAGGAAAAGACTTCTCAGACATGACACCAAAGCATTTTCCATATAAGGAAAACTTGATAAACTGAACTTCATCAAAATTTTAAAATTTGCTCAGAGAAAGATCCAGTGAAGAAAATGAGAAGATAAGGGAGAGACTGGGAGAAAATGTCTGCAAAATGCTTATTTGACAAAAGACTGGTATCTTTAATATATAAAGAACTCTCAAAATTCAATACTGAGACTTCCCTGGTCTTCATGTGGCTAAGACTCCATGCTTTCAGTGCAGGGGGCCTGGGTTCAATCCCTGATCAGGGAACTAGATCCCACATGTTGCAACTAAGAGTTCATATGCTCCAACTAAAACATCCCTTACGCCGCAGTGAAGACTGAAGATCCTGTATGCCCCAACTAAGACCTAGTGCAGCCAAATAAATACTTAAAAAAACCCTCAATAGTAAAATACCAAACAACCCAGTTAGAAAGTAGACAAAAGACACGAACAGTCATGTGATCAAACAAGTATATAGATGGCAAGTAGTCACATGAAAAGATATTTAACATCATTAGCTTTGGGGGAAACGCACATTAAACAATAAAGAGATACCACTACACACCTCTCAGAAGGGCTAAAATTTTAAAAACTAGGAACAGTACCAAACGTGGGTGAGAATTAGACTATGAATCACCCATACTGATGGAAATGTAAAATATTTCAGCCACTCTGGGAAATAGCTTGTCAGTTTCTTAAAAAGCTAAACATCTAATTATTGATATCATATGACCTAACAACTGTATTCCTGGGCATTTATATCAGAAAAATGAAGATTCACAATCATACAAAAACCTGTACTTAATGTTCACAGTAGCTTTATTCATAATAGCTACAAACTGGAATCAAACCAAGTGTCCTTCAATAGATAAGCAGTTACATAAACTGTGGTAAATATTATATGGTACATAGTACTACTTTGGAGAAGGCAATGGCACCCCACTCCAGTACTCTTGCCTGGAAAATCCCATGGATGGAGGAGCCTAATAGGCTGCAGTCCATGGGTCCCTAAGAGTCGGATACGACTGAGCGACTTCCCTTTCACGCATTGGAGAAGGAAATGGCAACCCACTGCAGTGTTCTTGCCTGGAGAATCCCAGGGATGGGGGAGCCTGGTGGGCTGCTGTCTATAGGGTTGCATGACTTAGCAGTACTACTTAGCAACAAAAAGAAATGGACTATTCAGTTAAAGTTGAAGAAGGAGAAGTAGTGGGAAAACAGGAGACATCTGTGAAGTAGAAGAAAAAGGATGGGGAAAAAAAAAAAAGCATTAATGAGAAACCACTTTCTGAGGAAGAACCATGCACCAGCATAGCAATTGCAGGCCCAGAGAAGAAAAAGGAAAAAAAAAAGAGTTAATGATGACTACTGGAAGGAGCCATTCTTTCAAAGACTTCATAATCGAATCACCTGGATATATCATGCGTAAGATTCAGTCAGAAATATACCAGAGATGCTCTCTAAAATAATCAGTGGGAGGTTAGATGAAACAAAACGATTAATCATCAATAGCATTTCATATCTACTTGTGCCTTAACGTCAACTCTGTTAATTTTATTATGTCACCATTTCTCAGAATATCTGCTATACAAATAAAAATATTTTCTTTGTATTAAGAAAAGAAACGGACTATTGACAGATGCAACAACTTGAATGAAACACCAAGAAGTTAGGCTGAGCAAAAAAAAACCCGTCCTGGTGGATCCTTCCCTGCAGTGAGGGAAGGACATGGCGGCTCCCTTTCCTGAGATCTCAGAAGTGACCTGTGATGGAAAAGTCCAGTACTGGTCAGCCTACGGGCCTGTAAAGAGGAAAGAGAAGACCAGGAACCAGCTGTCCTGACCAACTAGAGAAGAGCAGGCAGGAGCAGGGTGGACTGGACGGGCCTGTTGAAAATAAGCCTCAAGAATGCAAGCGACTATGCTGCTCAGATTCCTTTTCACCCCCTGGAGTATGACAACCTGGGTCTGAAGGGCCAGCAAGTTACCTTAGAAGTCACTCGAGCGTCTCCTTGGAAACCACACGTCTTAAATCCTGGTGTGATGCAAGAGGCAGTTCAGGACCCCAGGCTTTTCTTTGCTGAGAGCCTGGGAGCGAGTGACGTCCTGCTCTGGCCCGCTCAGACTCCTTTCTGTGGACTGCCGCCACTGGGCACTCACACCTGTGAGGACTTCCCAGGGCACGAAGCCCGAGCAGGCCAGAGGGGGCCTGTTAACTGGCGGTACTAGAAAGATCTCCACGCTTTCCTTTCCTATTTAAATCACCTCTTTTCTTCAGGTGAAGACCTTTGATGATTGAAAGGGGAGGAGAAAAGTGTTAAAGAGAAACATATGCTATTTTATTATAAAATATTATCGAAGACACTTCTAGGCTTTAGTCTCAATAAATAACTCCAGGTCCTCTACTTTTCTAGTGGGACAAGTTTCAATCAGAAGTTGGCTTCATAGAACCTGAAGTTTACTCACGCAAGTTCAAAAGGCACTTAAAAAATTAGAAATTACAGGGTGTAGCCTTTTCCCAAGCTCACTGACATCTCATACTTTTGGGGTTGATCCCTGCAATGCGTTAAACTACTCCAAATCCTTGGAAGATGGAGGTCATTCCAATCCTTGGAAGATGGAAGTTAATTTCTCATCCAGTGAAAAAACTGAAATGTATTATAGTTATAGTACTTGGAGAAGGAAATGGTAACCCACTCCAGTGTTCTTGCATGGAAAATCTCATGGACAGAGGAACCTGGAGGGCTACAGTCTATGGGGTCTCAAAGTGCCGGACACGATTTAGCAAGCAAACAACATAGTATTTAGAAAAACCTTTATCCTAACCCATGTTCCTTCATCAACAGACAAGATAAAGAGCAAGCCTGGCTCATCTGCTAAACAAAACAGCTGTGAACCTTAGTGATGGCTGTGGCACCTCCTCCCCTTTCCACACACATGTGTGCCTGTTGCCCATCGCAGTAGTCTTGAGTTTCTTTATTGGAGGGGGCTGTAGGGAAGGCCTCTGTGAATTGTTTAGAGGGTAATTCTGCTGTTCTGCTGTTGTTTTTTAGTCATTTATTTGTCTCTGACTCTTTGCCATGCCAAGTACTATATAGCCTGCCAGGCTGCTCCTGTCCATGGGATTTCCCAGGGAAGACTACTGGAGTGAATTGCCATTCCCTTCTCCAGGGTAATCTTCCTGACTCAGGAACTGAACCTGCGTCTCCTGCTTAACAGAATGCTTTACCGTTGAGTCACCTGAGAAGCCCAATTCTGCTGAGTATTGAAATTTTAGGAAGTAGTCACAAGATAAGGATCGGGCACAACTGAGCGACTTCACTTTCACTTTTCACTTTCATGCATTGGAGAAGGAAATGGCAATCCACTCCAGTGTTCTTGCCTAGAGAATCCCAGGGACGGGGGAGCCTGGTGGGCTGCCGTCTATGGGGTCGCACGGAGTCGGACACGACTGAAGCGGCTTAGCAGCAGTAGCAGCAGCAGCAGTCACAAGATAGAGCATTCCCAAAAGGTGTTTTTCTAATCAATGGCAGTCTCAAGAACTGGGACCTTTGAGCAAAGAGAAGGAGACATCACTCAGTATGTCAGAAGGTTCTTGGCTCCTTGGTGCTTTCCCAGATGTTAATTCTTGGGCCTGCCTTTTCACTTAGCCTCCTGAGGCATCTAGCTGATGAATGTTTTCTCTCTAGTGGGAATAGTAATGTCCTATAAATTCTTGGTTAGAAATTTTCCGCGTCAAACTCATGTTTGCCTTAAACAACAACAACAAAAAAATAGCCCATGCCCAAAGGTTACATACTGTATGATCACATTTGTAAATACTTTTGAAATAACAAAATTTTAGAAGTAAGGAACAGATCACTGGTTGCCAGGGATTAGAGTGAGGAGGATAGTTTTGAGGAGAAGGTAGGAGAGAGATGAGTATGTTATAAAATGGTAAATTTTATTTTAAAAAAGGGGGGTCCTTGTGCCGTTCGGTATTATTACTGGTCATTATATGAACCCACACATTGTATATATTCAATGTCATATAAAACTTCACACAAACACACACACCCAGAGGCATAGACCACAAATGAGTACAAGTAATCCTGGGAAAATTTGAATAAAGTAGGTGGATTTTATTAATGTCAATATCTTGGTTATGATATTATGCCATAATTTAGCAAAATGTTATCACTGGAGTAAACTGAGTGTAATATACTGGGATTTATATTATTTCTTATAATTGTGTATGAATCTATCATTTGAATAAGCACTTCAATTAAAAGAAGTGAAAGTCAGATTTATAACTTGAAGCTTGAAGTTGATAGATGTGGGACAATCAGAAGAAGTTGATTGCAGATTTATAGATTTTATTGATCTAATTTTAGATACTGGAAAACATAAACAGAATAATTTGAGATAATTTTACATAGACATTCTATCCATAAGGTAATTAGGATATTCATTACTACCCCTTAGCTTTAGTGGAATTCATGCTCTTCCAACAATGTTATTTGATACCTCTGAAATTTAATGTATTCAATAGTACTTGGAAATTGGTTGATATAATTTTTAATGTCAGTGACTGGCAATTTTTTCAGGTGTTTCTGAAGGGAAAATTCCTGTATAAATTTAATTTCCTCCCAATATTTTTCATTTGCAAGGAGTAATCTCTCCTTGTATTCAAGTTTTGTGTTCTTCTCCAGAAAACATAATTTTTAATTAAAGTATAAATTATAAGGAGAGCATAGCCTATACTCCAGCTATTTTCCATTTTTGTCCTGAACCGAGTCATGATGTAGTCCTCTGAGACATTACATTCAGTATGCTGCCAAATTTATCCTTTTATAATAGTCAAGGTCATTGTAAAGAATGTATAATATAAATCACTCCAAGATATACAAAATATCACCTGTTCAAAGCCATTTTCAGCACATTTTCAAGAGGCGTCCCATAAAGCAACTTTCAAATATGAACTTTTGGGGTGATGCTTTATAAGATACCTTATCTTCCCTTGTCTCCCTTAGTATGGGTTTGAAGAAAGCTCAAAGTGGATAAGATTAAAATATCAACTTGTGCTAACATTCTCATTTTTTCTCCAGATGATGAATACATAGAAGTGCTCAGACCACAAATAGATAAACTTATGTCTGACAGTAGGAGAAGGCAATGGCACCCCACTCCAGTACTCGTGCCTGGAATATCCCATGGAGGAGCTTGGTGGGCTGCAGTCCATGGGGTCGCTGAGTTGTACACAACTGAGCGACTTCACTCTCACTTTTCACTTTCATGCACTGGAGAAGGAAATGGCAACCCACTCCAGTGTTCTTGCCTGGAGAATCCCAGGGATGGGGGAGCCTGGTGGGCTGCCGTCTATGGGGTCGCATAGAGTCGGACACGACTGAAGTGACTTAGCAGCAGCAGCAGCATGTCTGACAGTGGGAATCCCAGGTGGCACAGTGGCAAAAATAAGTCTGCCTGCCAATGTGGGAGATGCAAGAGATGCAGGTTCAGTCCCTGGGTTGGGAAGATCCCATGGAGTAGGAGAGGACCACCCACTCCAATATTCTTGCCTGCCAATGTGCTTTTGACCACTATGTGGTAACAATTTTCACTTGGGCTTATTCCTGAGATTCTGGCCCCATTCATCCATCATGTATAGAAACTTATTTAAGGGTTTGAGTCTAACCTGGGGTAGGTCTGTGGTGGTAAAAAGGATCTTAAAACCACCATTACAGCAAGATTAAATTAATGTGTAAGAATGCAATGGAGTTAAGTCAGATCTCTGTGTGTGTTTAGTTGCTTAGTCATAGGTAGACCAGAAATTACATGCCTAAGAGTCCTTCAGTTTAGTAATGGTCTGAGTCAGCAAGAATTCCCTGGGCACTCCCATCTGCAAGAGTCAGTGGAAACCAAATCAATTCTCTGAAGCATGTGTGCAACTAGAGGGGCGGGCATGTTGCCAATACAGTCTCTCTGTAGAGATATCTTGTTATGACATCAACCGTAAGAGAACTGTCAGCCCCTGAAAGACAAAGCAAATGCAAAGGGATCTGTTACTACATAAAATGCATAGACCTCGGTTAATATTTTGAAAATACATATGCATATTAGATATTTTGTAGTTGGTGTTAATTCTATAGATTTTATAAATTCTATTACTATTTGGACTTTTAACAGGCCTTGTTTTACCTTTTAATCTTTTCAAAATATACCCCATAGCCTTTAAACTCTTGAGAGTTAATTAAATTACAATTAAATGGTATACTCAGCAGCAGAGAACAATTTCATCAATTAGAAAAGTAAAAGAAGGGCTTTATTTTCAGGGTTTTCATTATAAAAAGGATATCATTAAAGGAAGGATGATTTTGTGATTCCTAACTGATAAAGTGTAAATGGAAAAAAACCTGATCTTGACCAACATCAATATGCAGAATTATTTTCTGTAACCTACATTAACACCAAGGAATACTCTTATTATGGTAATGAGGCAGGCTGAAACAGTAGTGTGTAGACAGCCAATTGTTAAATAATGAAGAATTTTTGTAAGACAGCTGATGTCACATTGATAACTTGGAATTGGCCATGGTGGGAATATTTAAGTTACAAAAATTAGCAAATTCTGCAAACCACCGAAAGCTCCCCTTTCCTCCCCAGAGAGCCAGTTGTTAAATAGCAGCGTACAACTGGAGTTTACTCATACTGGTAGAGAAAGTGGCTTATTCATTTGTGATTTTGAGGAGGAAATGAGGGAGGTCCTACACATCTTAAATAACTTCTTAACTAGTTTGCCATGATAAGCATTAGACCATTGTTAGATAGAGAATTGTACCCAGGGAGTCAGTCTGATAGTGAATTACAGAAAGCTATAATAAATTGTTATATTGTACAGTTTACAGAACTCTCAACGTGGTTGGTGTCATTTGATCTTTACAACCATCCTAGAGAGCGGGTTTCATTACTATTCTCATTTTATATGTGTGGTAACTGAGGCTCAAGTGGACTTAGTATCTTTTTTGAAGGTTACACACCGGTGATGAACTGATAAACTTACACTATACCTGTGTATCTAACTGTAGAATACCTTCCACTGTGTCGTGTTTCGGGCTTCCCTGAACCAGTTTAGCCCCAGGGGTTTGCTTTCATCTCGAGTGCTGCTTTAGACCTCCATCTGTCAGCAGCAGTCAGGGAATTAGAAACCACTCTAGGTATTTCAGGGCTTCCCTGGCAGTTCAGATAGGAAAGAATCTGTCTGCAGCAAGGGAGACCCAGATTCAGTCCTTGGGTTGAGAAGATCCCTTGGAGAAGGGAATGGCAACCCACCCCAATATTCTTGTCAGGAGAATTCCCTGAACAGAGGAACCTGGCGGGCTACAGTTCGTGGGGTCCCAAAGAGTTGGGAATGACAGGGCAACTAACACTTTCACCTTCTAGGTATTTCTAGCCTTTATGAAGGCTTTTTTTTTTTTTAAGAAAATTTTATAAGGTCTGGAAGATAAAATAAGGAAGGTGATATCTGCTGCTGCTGCTGCTAAGTCGCTTCATTCGTGTCCGACTCGTGTGCGATCCCATAGATGGCAGCCCGCCAGACTCCTCCATCCCTGGGATTCTCCAGGCAAGAACACTGGAGTGGGTTGCCATTTATCTAGAAGTCAGTAATTGTAGGAAGTTGCTCTCACTCTCAATCTTGAAGATATTTGGAAAGCTAGCTTTGTTCAAGAGTCACCTTAGCAACTCCTGTTTTTCTATTTAATTAGTGGTTTGTATACTTTAGGGTGGGTCAGGTTGGAGAATAGGAAAGGTACTAAAGAGGTCAGGGAGAAGTTATCCTACCAACTTTGTTCTATTGTAGGTGAAAAGATCCACAGTGAAGTTGATTAGAACCAAAGAATGATTTTAGAATTAGCTCAAGGTCTAGAAGTAGGATTAAAGTGGAATTAGTTTCAACACATTTAGATCTGATTTATTTTCCAAAGACAAAGGTGCCCTTACTTCCTGCTGAGAACGCATGATATTCTTCAGGATCGGTTTCAAAGTGATCTGGGAGTCTACAGTTTGTATAAAGAGATGTAATTAAAGGTGAAAAAGAGCCATTTACTACACCAAAGATCAACAAAACTGGGTCTAGAAGTCTTTTACAGTTCAACGTGGTTGAATTTATTTGCTCACATGAGGCAATGCAGAGCCAATGCCAGTGAAGGATGGATGGATAAGATACAAAGCAAAAATGCTTCAAAACAAAACAACTACTCATTTTTCTGTTGTATATCATATACATAAACATATTTACATATTATATGCATACGTATTATATAAACTATGTGACATTTGTTGATTATGTATTATTCAAAGGCATATGATATTATACACATATGCACACATTTAGAATGTAGATAGCTACAAACTCACAGCGACACCCTATATGATTGCCGACCCCACCCTCGATCTCTCATGCCACAATAGAGAATCCATAAAACATATAATCTACTTGCAGACAGTAGAGAGACATATGGGAAACTCACATTAGTGAGACCACAATGCAGAGATCGTAAAAGGAGAAATTATGTTTGAGGTAAAAGAGGGTAAGAATTAGCCCTTTGGTGGGACTGGAATGTCAACATCATCAGGCTAGGTCATTTGAGATGCATTTTGTTTTTCAGGAGCTGAAAATTTGTTAACTCACAATAGATTCATTTTACTCACATTTCTTAGGCTTGAGACATGACAAAGATTTAAGTTGATTCTCGTATTTTTTTACCTTAAACTTTCCAGGCTGTTAGAATCCTTATTGCTTCGTTTACTTTACATGTGGAAACTCTGTATTAAGTAGAGGACAATTTTAGACAATTTTAGATCTTAATATACTTCTAAGTTTCCGGCTCCCTAACATCTGTTCCCCCATGTTTCTCAACCCAGGGGTTTGATGTCTGTTTAAAGGATAACTGACGTGGCATTCACTAAAAGGAAACACGATGAAGAAGGTGGCAGTGTTCTCCAGCTCTCCCCACAACGAAATCATACCCCTTTGTTGGAAGGCAGTCTCTGTGAGTGGTATCAAATCACCAGAAAAAAAGCTCTGGCTTTACCCACAGCGTCGACTGGAAAGACAGGGGGACTTTATTTTCTGATCATTTGACATTCGATAACCTTCATTTAGGGGCTTCCCGAGTGGCACTAACTGGCTGGCAAAAGCAGGAGGTGCTGGAGACATGGGTTTGATCCCTGAGTCGGGAAGATCCCCTGGAGGAGGGCATGGCAGCCCACTTCAGTGTTCTTGGAGAAGAGACTGGCAGGCTAAGGTCCACAGGGTAGCAAAGAGTGAAAACACGACGGAAGCAACTTAGCATGCAAGCACAACCTTCATTTAATATTTATTTGTTTATTATTTTGGCTGCATTGGGCCTTAGCAGTAGCATGCAGGATCTTTTGTTTTGGCTCACGGGCTTAGTTGCCCCTTGGCATGTTAGATCTTAGTTCCCTGACTAGGGATCCAACCCGGGTCCCCTGCACTGAAAGGTGGACTCTTAACCTCTGGAGCACCAGGCAAGTCCTGACAACCTTCATTTAGTCTCCTGAAAGCTTCCATCTTTGAGAAAGAAAAGTTGTGTGCCATAACACAAACACATAGACTATTAAACTATATTCCGACTCTCACAGCTCTCGGCGCCTTCATTACTACCTCTCTGCTCCTGGTCTTCATGTCGTGCATGAACTGTTACAATAGCTTCCTTAATGGTTGCCCTTTCAGCCTAATTCCTTCAGAGCAGGCAGAGAGACCTTCTTCAGATGTAAACTGAATTATGCCAAGTGAAAAGTGAAAGTGTTAGTTGCTAAGTCGTGTCCAACTCTTTGCCACCCAATGAATACTGGAGTGGGTAGCCATTCTCTTCTCCAGGGGATCTTCCCAACCCAGGGATCAAGCCCAGGTTTCCTGCATTGGAGACAGATTGATTATCATCTGAGCCACCAGGGAAGCCTGAATTATGCCAAGCTCCTTGATAAATCCCCCAGTGGCTTTCCTTTACATTTCTCATTTGTAAAAATGGATTTAACAACAATGCCTACTCACTGAGGTTCTGAAAATTAAATAAGTATGCGGTATATAGTAGGTACTCAATAAATGTTCCGTAGTACCATTGCTAATATTATTACATTTGTTCAACATGTAATGAGTTGATAGTGATTTGCTACTTAAAACATTTTTGAATTACTTGTGATGTTTCAGCTGATAATTTTTTGGAAGCATCATTAACCATTGCTAAATAAATTAGTCCCAGCTACTACACATTTTGGAATGCTGTATATACAGAATGCATATGTGGAAAGCAGCTTCATATGCAAATGACTGCCTGATCCTGCTTGTTTGTTTGGGTTTGTATTTGAAGATGGTGCTTCCCAGGTGGCTCTAGTAGCAAAGAACCCGCCTGCCAATGCAGGAGATGTAAGAGACTTGGGTTTAATCCCTGAGTCGGGAAGATCCCCTGGAGACGGAAATGGTAACCCATTCCAGTGCTCTTGCCTGGAGAATCCCATGGACAGAGGAGCCTGGCGGGCTACAGTCCACAGGGTCATAGAGAGTTGGACACGAGTAAAGAGACTTATCATGCACACATATTGGAAGATACTATTTTTTCTCTTGTAAAACACTTCAAGAGCGCATTACTCCTCATTTATGGTCATCTGAGTCTTGTACCTCAGTTTCGTCTGCTCCGGAAGATGAATACATTTCTCTTCTGGGTGCCCCTCAGGAACCCCTAGTGTGAAATTCAGGATAGCCACGTTCAGGTCCGAATGACCCAATCTTGCCTGGAGAATCCTATGGACAGAGGATCCTGGCAGGCTACAGTCCAAAGGGTTGCAGAGTCAGACACAACTGAAGCGATCTAGCACGTGTACACACACACGCACACACACACACCCCAAATATACTCTCCAAATTTTGGAAAAAACTAAGAATTTTCATGGAATGTGCAAAGTAAATAAACAGGCAGTATCATAATTCTTTTTCACATATTTTCTATATTGTTTCATTATCCAAGGAACCAAGGCAGTTTACAGAAATACTTGCAGTATAACAAGATAAAAATAAAAGAGAGATAACATAACATATGGAGAAGGCAATGGCACCCCACTCCAGTACTCTCGCCTGGAAAATCCCGTGGACGGAGGAGCCTGGAAGGCTGCAGTCCATGGTGTCACTGAGTGAGACACGACTGAGCGACTTCACTTTCACTTTTCAGTTTAATGCATTGGAGAAGGAAATGGCAACCCACTCCAGTGGTCTTGTCTGGAGAATCCCAGGGACAGGGGAGCCCGGTGGGCTGCCGTCTCTGGGGCTGCACAGAGTTGGACACGACTGAAGTGACTTAGCAGCAGCAGCAGCAACATATGATAACATACATGATATAAGATTATTCCAGAGTTGGTTCACCAACATGCTTGTCAAAAGGTACATGGACTGCCTAGAAATAGGCTAAAAAGTTGGTTCAAGACTTCCTGGAAATCAGTGCTGGAAGTAAATATAAGAGTTAAATGATTTATGACACCTGTAAGATGAAAACAAACCAGTTCTCTAAAAGAACTATGGGTCTTCCTGGTATTGTAACATAAAAGGAATTTGTTTCTTGGGCCCTCTCATAAATGAAATCATATGGTATAGTAAATATCATCCTTAATATATTCTGATAGTAACTGCTCTAATGAGTTTCATAAGGCTGTTTCTTATAATATCCCTCAATATCAGAAGAAAAACAGAAAGAAAGAGTTTGGTAATTAAAACAAGTCTATGAAGGTGTTTTTGAGGTGGCAGGGGTAGAGACACAAAATAGTATGGGCCAAATACATAGGACTAAATCCAGTGATAAACT
Organism: Capra hircus; assembly: GCF_001704415.2. NCBI lineage: Eukaryota > Metazoa > Chordata > Mammalia > Artiodactyla > Bovidae > Capra > Capra hircus. The sequence continues at coordinate 80,403,617 of NC_030814.1, forward strand.
TGAGAGTATTTGTAGAAATTGAACTGTATAATTTTTAGAAAAGCCTCCAAAAAGTATTTTTTAAGATGAATTTTTCACGTCATGCAAACAAGCGGCTTAAAGTTATACTATCAAATGTATGTCTCTCTTGCTAATTAATGGCAGACATATTAATTAGATGGACATCCTCTTATCAAAGCTAAGGCTAATCAGTACATGTTAGAACAAACACTAAATTCAAACAATGTAACTTCCTATTGAATCCCTAAGGATCAGTTCAGTTCAGTTCAGTTGCTCAGTCGTGTCTGACTCTTTGACACCCCATAAATCACAGCATGCCAGGCCTCCCTGTCCATCACCAACTCCCAGAGTTCACTCAAACTCATGTCCATTGAGTCGGTGATGCCATCCAACCATCTCATCCTCTGTCATCCACTTCTCCTCCTGCCCCCAATCACTCCCAGCATCAGAGTCTTTTTCAATGAGTCAACTCTTTGCAGGAGGTGGCCAAAGTACTGGAGTTTCAGCTTTAGCATCAGTCCTTCCAATGAACACTCAGGATTGATCTCCTTCACAATGGACTGGTTGGATCTCCTTGCGGTCCAAGGGACTCTCAAGAGTCTTCTCCAACACCACAGTTCAAAAGCATCAATTCTTCAAAGCTCAGCTTTCTTCACAGTCCAACCCTCACATCCATACATGACCACAGGAAAAACCATAGCCTTGACTAGATGCACCTTTGTTGGCAAAGTAATATCTCTGCTTTTGAATATGCCATCTAGGTTGGTCATAACTTTCCTTCCAAGGAGTAAGCGTTTTTTAATTTTATGGCTGCAGTTATCATCTGCAGTGATTTGAGAGCCCCCCAAAATAAAGTCTGACACTGTTTCCACTGTTTCCCTGTCTATTTCCCATGAAGTGATGGGACCAAATGCCATGATCTTCATTTTCTGAATGTTGAACTTTAAGCCAACTTTTTCGCTCTCCTCTTTCACTTTCATCAAGAGGCTTTTTAGTTCCTCTTCACTTTCTGCCATAAGGGTGGTGTCATCTGCATATCTGAGGTTATTGATATTTCTCCTGGCAGTCTTGATTCCAGCTTGCGCTTCTTCCAGCCCAGCGTTTCTCATGATGTACTTTACATATAAGTTAATAAGCAGGGTGACAATATACAGCCTTGACGGACTCCTTTTCCTATTTGGAACCAGTCTGTTGTTCCATGTCCAGTTCTAACTGTTGCTTCCTGACCTGCATACAGATTTCTCAAGAGGCAGGTCAGGTGGTCTGGTATTCCCATCTCTCTCAGAATTGTCCACAGTTTATTGTGATCCACACAGTCAAAGGCTTTGGCATAGTTAATAAAGCAGAAATAGATGTTTTTCTGGAACTCTCTTGCTTTTTCCATGATCCAGTGGATGTTGGCAATTTGATCTCTGGCTCTTCTACCGTTTCTAAAACCAGCTTGAACGTCTGGAAGTTCACGGTTCATGTATTGCTGAAGCCTGGCTTGGAGAATTTTGTTCATTACTTTACTAGCGTGTGAGATGAGTGCAATTGTGCGGTAGTTTGAGCATTCTTTGGTATTGCCATTCTTTGGGATTGGAATGAAAACTGACCTTTTCCAGTCCTGTGGCCACTGCTGAGTTTTCCAAATTTGCTGGCATATTGAGTGCAGCACTTTCACAGCATCTTCTTTCAGGATTTGAAATACCTCAACTGGAATTCCATCACCTCCACTAGCTTTGTTCGTAGCGATGCTTTCTAAGGCTCATTTGACTTCACATTCCAGGATGTCTGGCTCTAGGTGAGTGATCACACCATCGTGATTATCTTGGTCATGAAGCTCTTTTTTGTACAGTTCTTCTGTATATTCTTGCCACCTCTTCTTAATATCTTCTGCTTCTGTTAGGTCCATACCATTTCTGTCCTGTATTGAGCCCATCTTTGCATGAAATGTTCCCTTGGTATCTCTAATTTTCTTGAAGAGATCTCTAGTCTTTCCCATTCTGTTGTTTGCCTCTATTTCTTTGCATTGATCTCTGAGGAAGGCTTTCTTATCTCTCCTTGCTATTCTTTGGAACTGTGCATTCAGATGGGTATATCTTTCCTTATCTCCTTTGCTTTTCACTTCTCTTCTTTTTACAGCTATTTGTAAGGCCTCCTCAGACAGCCATTTTGCTTTTTTGCATTTCTTTTCCATGGGGATGGTCTTGATCCCTCTCTCCTGTACAATGTCATGAACCTTATTCCATAGTTCATTAGGCACTCTATCTATCAGATCTAGTCCCTTAAATCTATTTCTCACTTCCACTGGATAATCATAAGGGATTTGATTTAGGTCATACCTGAATGGTCTAGTGGTTTTCCCCACTTTCTTCAATTTAAGTCTGAATTTGGCAATAAGGAGTTCATGATCTGAGCCACAGTCAGCTCCTGGTCTTGTTTTTGCTGACTGTATAGAGCTTCTTCATCTTTGGCTGCAAAGAATATAATCAATCTGATTTCGGTGTTGACCATCTGGTGATGTCCATGTGTTGAGTCTTATCTTGTGTTGTTGGAACAGCGTGTTTGCTATGACCAGTGTGTTCTCTTGGCAAAACTCTATTAGTCTTTGCCCTGCTTCATTCCATATTCCAAGGCCAAATTTGCCTGTTACTCCAGGTGTTTCTTGACTTCCTACTTTTGCATTCCAGTCCCCTATAATGAAAAGGACATCTTTTTTGGGTGTTCATTCTAAAAGGTCTTGTAGGTCTTCATAGAACCATTCAACTTCAGCTTCTTCAGCGTTACTGGTTGGGGCATAGGCTTGGATTTACCGTGATACTGAATGGTTTGCCTTGGAAACTAACAGAGATCATTCTGTCATTTTCGAGATTGCATCCAAGTACTGCATTTCAGACTCTTTTGTTGACCATCATGGCTATTCCATGTCTTCTAAGGGATTCCTGCCCACAGTGGTAGATATAATGGTCATCTGAGTTAAATTCATCCATTCCAGTCCAGTTGGAAAGAATGCCTGGGATATAGCATTGTTAACAGTTGGAGAATGTTTACTAAAAATAATTATTAATAACTATTTGTGTACTTACATGGCTGAAAAGACCAGCATATATAAGAAAGCCAATTGTACACAAGTAAATATTAGTTTTTTTGGTTTAAAGATTCTCTCATTCATTGAGACTTGACATTTGGAATAAGAACAGATTAAGAAGTATTTAACTACAGACCATAGTCATTCTCTGACTGGTGTTGTGTCTGTGAGTGTTAAAATCACAAAGCTGTGCTTAGAAATAGGTCTTGATTTTCTCTGAGCCCTTTTCTATCCATCCTTCATATGTATAGAGTTGGTCTAGTTCAGCTTGCTATAAATCACTAATTTAGGATCCCACTTTCCCTGCTTGCTTTCTCCCTTCCTCTTTTCTTTCTTCCTTTCCTCCTTCTTTCTTTCTTGGCCTAGACAGGTTCAATCTGGAGGAGCAGCAGTAGTGGTAGGAAGTAACCCCTCAGTTGGACAATTTGTGCCGGGATCTCCTTGTTTACTTCTTGTTACATCATGAAACGATCATGAAAAGCAGCATAAATTCATGGACTTCGGAGTCAGACACATGTATTGAAATTTTAGCTCTGCCATTCACTAGTTGAGTGATCAGAGCATTGCCTAGACTGTCTTCTCTTTGAGTTTGACTGCTCTTCTATGAAAAGGAGAAAGTGACACTTACCTACAATAAAAGAGATGGTTTCTAGAAAGTGCCCGACTCTCTTTGTTCAGGCACTCAGTAGTTGTTACTTCCACTCTCTCCCATTTATTATTATGCTTCCCTTGTAGCTCAGCTGGTAACGAATCTGTCTACCATACAGGAGACCTGGGTTCAATTCCTGGGTCGGGAAGATCCCCTGGAGAAGGAAATGGCAACCCACTCCAGTATTCTTGCCTGGAGAATCCTGTGGACAGAGGAGCCTGGCAGGCTACAGTCCATGGGGTCGCAAGAGTCAGACATGACTTAGTGACTAAACTACCCAAGCTTATAGGCAATATTGATAAAATTATACTAAAAGTGACATTTATAAGTGGATCCTTATCTCAGCAACTGGAGTTAGGCTTTACTTCTGTAAAAAGAACTCAGATCCTTCTATTTGACCTGGTACCTGTGGCAGGCAGAATAATTGTCCTCCCAAAGATGTCCACATCCTAATCCCCAGAACCAATAAGTGAATTATCTCACACAGCAAAAGGGGCTTCACATTAAGTGAAGGATTTTGAGACAGGGATTATCCTGGATTATTCCAGAGAACTCAGTGCAATCACTGGAGTTCTTATAAGTGAGAGAGGAAGGCAGGAGAGAATCTGAGGAGATGCGAAGATGGAAGTAGAATTTAGTGTTACATGATGCTGGCTTTAAAGGTGGAAAGCAGCCAAGAGACAGGGAATACAGGAAGCCTCTGGAATCTGGAAAACACAAGGAAAGGAATTTGCCCCCAAACACTCCACAGTCTTGCCAGCGACGAGATTTCAGCTCAGTGATAACAATTTTGGATTTCTAACATCCAGACCTGTAAGATAGTAAATTTGTGTTGTTTTAAATCACTCAGTTTGTGGTAGTTTGTTACATAGCAGTAGGAAACTAATATTGTGCTATTCTCTGTCTTGCTTCCAAAGGCTCTGTTACTTGTAAAGTGTGCAGGCTAAAGGTACTCACTGCAACTAAATTGGGCTCATTTGGAGACTTTTCAGTGGATGGAGTTAAGAAATATTTATACAAAATTCCTCTGAGTTCATGATGATATTTCTCATCCAAATTAAGGATTATTGGCTGTTTAGGTGGTCTCTTTTTTCATCTGTATCAATATCAGAGATGGTAGAATAAGATACTATAATTATTCATTTTGCTTTATCCCACATTACACATATAACAGTCTCAGAAAAACAGCAAGACTATTACCAACAACATGATTACTGGAAAGTTAAAAAAGAAAAAAAGAAATCTTTTTGCATTATTTTGTCCTTAGGATAAAATCTATGAGGGATGTGTAGTCAGATTACTTTATTTTAAAATCACTTGGGATTACAAGCTTTAAAAAAATCAGTTTACATGTACAGGATGAAAATCATCATTCTTTTCCTCTGTTTACCAATCATGACCCCAAAATCTACCAGATAATGGATAGATTTTGGATAATGTTATATCCAAAGAAATGAAAGTAGAGTAATAAACTCTACTGAGTTTATTAATAATTAGTCTTTATTATAACAATTGTATGTAATTGGGTTTTTCTAATATCTGGAAATGAATTCTAAAGCCAGATTCTATTTTCTTTTTTGAAATTTTGGTCATGACTGTTTCCTTCTCATCACCACTGATGGATTTTTTTTGGATATAAATTTATTTATTTTAATTGGAGGCTAATTACTTTACAATATTGTATTGGTTTTGCCATACTTCAACATGAACCCACCACGGGTGTACACGTGTTCCCCATCCTGAACCCCCCTCCCACCTCCCTCTCCATACCATCCCTCTGGGTCATCCCAGTCACTGATAGATTTCTAGTGAGATGTCAAAGTTTGGTTTAAAAGCATGGTGGAGGAAGCTGAGGACTGTAGCTTTGGTTTGGAGTACCAACACTCCACAACTAGATTCTCTTTAGTAGTCCAAAACTAGGATTAAGTTGATTAGATAGCTTCCAAAAACAAGGGATGAGGCTTCCTAGGTGGCTCAGTGGTAAAATAATCTGCGTATGAATGCCAGAGATGTAGGAGATGCCGGCTCAATGCCTCGGTTGGGAAGGTCCCCTGGAGAAGGAAATGACAACCCACTCCAGTGTTCTTGCCTAGAAAATGCCATGGACAGAGGAACCTAGCAGGCTACCACGGGGTCACAAAGAGTCAGACACGACCAAGAAACTGAGCACATTCATACACACATGAAAACAGGGGATATCCCATCACTAAGGACCCCGACAGCTGTAGTAATTTTCGGTTACAGAATCTATTCCATTGTAGAGAGACCACATTAATGTCTCTTTGCGGACACGAGTCCAGAGCTGAAGAGTAGAGGTAAAATATGGAAAGGCAAAGAGATACAAGATGACTCTGGCTTTCATTGTCCCAAGTATAACCTGACAAGTGCACACTAATATATTCAGACTAACAGGGCTAGAAAGCAGCAAGTATTGGCATTTGGTTGAAGTTTTTTCTTAGTTAATATCAAGTCACCCAAGCTGACAGAACACAAAGCATTAAGTCACAGTCCAAAGGGTTAGGTCTGCAATTGGCAGGGTTTCAGCCAGAAGCTTAGGTAGAGCTGCCTGGTGACTGGAGCAGCTGCACTGAAATACAAAGCTCTGGCAGGGTGTGGCAAGTTTTGTCAATTAGGAGAATACAAACCTGAAGCCAGGGAACCTCACAACAGTGAGATAGTCAGAGATTATATTAGAGCAAAGCCAAAGAAATGAACCAGGACTGAACTGCAGTTCAGAATTCAAGTATTCTCGTGGACACAGAGCCAGGCCACAAAAGAAAGAATATAAATAGAAGAGACAGTGGCGAGCTGAACCAAAAGACAGGAATGAACGCCTAGTAGTCAGGATTCTTCAGTTGCAAACAAAGGAAACATTCTGGTAATGCAGGCGAAACAGAATTGAATGAAAAGCATTGCCAGCCAAGCGGGGAGGGGAGTTGGTTGTCGTGGGTGGTAAGGTTGGTCTAACAGAATTAACAGGAAATGGGAAGCAGGAGGGCCAGGTTTGGGTAGGATCTAAAATGCTCCAAAGGCTGGGAAGTAGGATCATAACCACTGTTTGAGAGCATAAATCACAGCCTTAACCCTAAACCCAACCTTAACTGTGTGGCCAGAAGGCTGCATTTAGATGGAGTGTGACTGCAATTGTTTTCAGAGTCCATGTCTCTCTGCTTAAGATTTAAACAGGGCATCCATTGGCATTGTTTGGGCAATGTGTTCTCCTATTACTCTTCCCCCACCTGATAACACACCTATAGGGAGCCTGAGCCCCCGGTCAAAGAATACCGTGAGTCGGAGAAAAATTATCCAAAGGAAATCTGGGTGCCATTGTTGTTGTTGTTGTTCAGTCGCTAAGTTGTGTCTGATTCTTTGCCCCGCCCCCCCCCACCCGCCATGAACTGCAACACGCCAGGCTTCCCTGTCCTTCACTATGAACATCAGCGGCACCCACAACAGGAGAGGGTAAGCAGATGCTGGACAGCTAATATGCCATGAATGTCCAAGTATATGCGGTAAAATCAAGAAAAATAGGGCCTAGAGCAGATTTAAGTAATGATTTGCTCTGGACCACAAATTCAGTTACATAATTCTTGGGCCTTACCTTAAAGCTATAAAACAACTTGGGGTCCGATATTTTCAGCAACTGGTTATCATTCATGTTGACCTAGAAAATGCAGTTTCCTAAGGGTCACATGGTGACTAGCAATGACCATGAATTTAGTGCTTTCTGTATGCTAGGTACTGTGGTAAGTTGATATATCATTGCATTTAATCTTCCTGATATCTTTATGATGCAGATATTACAGATTGATTTTATAGGTGAGCCAACTGGGGTTTCTGACAACTTAAATTGTTCAAGGAAGAGAAATGGAAATTGAAAAGTAGTATAATTCAAATTGTAGAAGAGTTAGAATGAGGGCTAAAGAAAAGTGAGGTTCTAACTAAGGTATCCTCCCACATCAGTTTTAACTTTTGTTGACCTTGAGATCTTGTTCAGTCAGATATAGTATCAGCAGCATAATAGGAACAGGTGGGAGGATGAAACTATGTAGAGAATTCAGCAGTACTACTTGGTGAGGAGAAGGATGAAGCGAAGATCAGGAGCAGCCAAACGTGACAGAGACTTAAGAAACATACTTAGACACAGATTCTGACCCCAGTCAAGGTAGTCCTTTGTTCACTGTCCAAAGGGCACATGAAGTTCAGACACGGCTTAGATGAGCTTTGGAAACAATGTAGTGCTACGCAGGAGAAGGATACAGTAATCCAGTAAGCCCAGTCAGGAGGTGATATTTAAAGAAGTGGTCATTGGAGCCTCAGAGCGGGACCATAGCCAGTGACCTAGGGTCTAGCCTGAACTTGGTTTAGTGAACAATTTTCCACCCCAAGTTTATACCTTTTCTATATTGGACAGGGCTCTGGGAGAGGGTACAGTTTTTATTATAAAGGGAAACCAAAGGAGAAGTCCAGGACTAGAGACTGGGAACCATTATAGGGGTAACAGAGAAGTGGCCCAGTTGGAAGGCTGCTCTCTAATGCAGAGCTCCTCCTTGGCATTCTGCATCTTCAGCTGGAGGACTGCCTGATTCCTGTGGGTGGGGCCGATGAGACACTCAGTCTTGGTCACGTTTGGCCCATGAGCTGGGATGGGCTCTTGAGGAAGATATTGGGGAATATAACATGGAAGGGGGCTTCCCTGGTGGCTCAGACAGTAAAGAATCTGCTTGTAATGCAAGAGACCTGGGTTCAATCCCTGTGTTGGGAAGATCGCTTGGGGAGAGGAATGGCAACTCACTCCAGAATTCTTGCCTGGAAAATTCCATGGACAGAGGAGCCTGGCAGGCTACAGTTTATGGGGTCACAAAGAGTCAGACATGACTGAAGTGATTATCACTTTCTACAAACATAACCATGGAAAACAAAAGCAGACCTGGGTGAGGAAAATGGAACAGGGACCAGTGATTACGGCCATCTTTAAACTTTGGCTTCATATGTGATCCAGAATTCAAACTGCTATTGAGGCTATTACAAACAAACAAACAAACAAACATAGCTTTAGTTAATTCTTCCATTTATCACAAAACAGCATCCTTTGAATAGCCAAACTTGTTTAAAAGCTGCCAAAATTCAGGTCTGTTAATGGCAAAAACAAAAATTAAATTGCCTGCCTAGGGATTTAACTTCTCTTTTTGGCAAGATACTTTTAGCACTTTTCAGGGTGTTTGTACTCCTGTCTTTATTTACTGAAGTACTTTCTCTTACAAATGCATTCTTTCATCTGTGAGTTTTTAATGTTATATTGTTTACAAATTGTTTTTTCTTATTTACATCCTGTCTAACCTTTAGATTCTCTTTCACTTATAGATGATACACTATATACAGAAAGTATTCCTTTCAAGAGTGCTACAGACCGAATTGTGTCATCCCCCCCACCCTGCCCTCCTCCCCAAATTCATATATTGACATCCTGTGCGTGTTTGCATGCTAAGTTGATTCAGTCATGTCCAACTCCTTGTGATCCCATGGACTCCTCTGTCCCACCAGGCTCCTCTGTCCATAGGATTTTCTAGGCAAGCCCACTTGGACTTCCCTGGTGGTTCAAACAGTAAAGAATCTGCCTGCAATGCAAGAGACCTGCCTTTGATCCCTGTGTCAGGAAGATCCCCTGGAGAAGGGAATGTTGACACTGTAACCCCCAATGTGGTAGCATTTCTAGATGAGACCTTTTGTATATAGTTAGGTTTATATGAGGTCACGAGGGTGGGTCTCTCATGATGGGATTGGCGCCCCTTTAAAAAGAGGAAGAGTGACAGATTGCATGCATCGAGAAAAGGTCCTATGTGTTCATGATGACAAGGTAGCTAGCCATCGGAAAGCCACGAAGAAAGCCCACGGATCGACCATTCTCACACCCTAGTGGCCAGACTTCCAGGTTTCAGAACTGTGAGAAAAATTTCTGTTGTGTAAGCCACTCAGTCTATGATATTTTTACGTCAGCCTGAGCTAAGACAAGGAATCTGAAAGATGTGATTATAAAATACAATACTGAAGATTATGACTATAAAATACAATAAAACCTCTCAGAAGAGTTCTTTGATTCTTCTATTTTCATTTTTGCCAACTACAGAATACTTAAAATAATTTTCTTGGGCTGTGTAAACCGGTGCCTTGACCCTTTCTGACTTTACTCGTGTAACAATCTGAACGAAAGGTTGCTAAGTGACAGCTTTCCCCAAACCTGACCTAGCTGCTGTCTGTGACTGGTTTTCTCCCAGAATCCTTCCCGTGCTGCCCCGACTTCAGGCTTGACTGGAGAAGAGCTTATTTTTCTATTCTGAGTAGAACATGCGTCTAAGCTCCCAGGCTCTGGCTATTGCTAGTGTCTCATTTTGCATTCTTCCTGCTTCTACTTGACCATATTTTAATGCTTCTTTTCCTCTTTTTTTTTTAAAATTTTTAAGAAAATAAATGTTTTTTGAGGCCACATACCTTAAATCTTTTTTCTCCTTCTAGTTTTATTGATATATAATTGATGTAGAGCGCTGCATACGATTAAGGAGGACAACACAATAATTCGGTTCACAGATACATCAGGAAATAATTACCACACTAAGTTTAGTGAACATCATCTCATACAGATACAAAATAAAAGAAAAAAATTTTCCCCTTTAGATGAGAACTCTTAGGATTTACTCTCTTTACAACTTTCATATGTAACATACAGAAGTATTACTTTAATTATACTGTACATTTAGCAGATACTTATCACATAACTTCCAGTAATAAGACTATTTACTTTTTCATGTTTTAAAATTATATTTATTTATTAATGGCTGTGCTGGGTCTGCGTTGCTGTGTGCGGGCTTTCTCTAGCTGTGACGAGCAGGGGCTAGTCTCTAGTTGTTTTGCGAGGGCTTCTCATGGCAGTGGCTTCTATTGCAGAGAACAGACTCTAGGGCACACCAGTTATAGTAGTTGCACTTTGTGAGTTTCAGCAGTTGTGGTACATGGGCTTAGCTGTCCCATGGCATGGAACTTAGACCAGGGATCAAACCCCTGTCCCCTTCATTGGCAGGTGGATTCTTAACCACTGGACCACCAGGGAAGTTCCATTCATTTTTTCTTGATTACATCTGTCCTCCACATAAATGAATGTTTCCTCTATTTCTATTTTGAAAAGTTCTGGTAAAGCTTTTAATCTCATTTTGTAGTTTATATTTAACAGTTTATCACTTGTACATCTTGGGCAAATCAGTTTATCTTTTGAGACCATTCTTCTTCTTTCCCAAGAGGGAAAAAAATAATATCTGCTATATTACTTCATAAGCTATTGTCAGAATCAACAGAAAGAATCATATACATCAGAGTTTGTGCAAACGTTGCTTGTTACATTGTTAGTTGGAAAATATCTGTCTGTATGTAACTCAGCCAGGTTGGCCACATAGTTGATGAGTGAGTGAGTGTGTGAGTGAAAGTGGCTCAGTTGTGTCTGACTCTTTTCAACCTCAAGGATACTGGAGTAGGTAGCCTTTCCCTTCTCCAGGGGATCTTCCCAACCCAAGGATTGAACCCTGGTCTCCCGCACTGCAGGTGGATTCTTTACCAGCTGAGCTACCAGGGAAGCCTTACACAGTTGACACACTACACCAAAGTAGAGTGTAGATTAATTAGTCTTCGGTGCTCATTTATATTTTTAGGGTATTTCTTGACCAGTATGTGCAAAACAAGTTTGGCTTGGGATAATATTTTAATAGTATGTATGAGGGGCAGAGGAGAAAATGATTATAACACAGATCTATATGTTAGTGCTTATAATCTTTAATGATATCCTGGGAACTTGTATTTTTTAAATTTCTCTTCGGACAAACGCTTTTTTTTTTTATCATATCCTACAAGTTTTTTGCTTGAGCGAAAGAAAAGTAGGTAATTTTGTGGAAAGTAAAGCTGGCCATTTTTTCTGCGATTTTAAGAGACAAAAAAGGAAATGGAATAGCTTTCCGGCTTTTGAAATTCTGATTGAAGGCCTTATTCCTAAACTCTCTCCATTTTGGTTGTATGTGTGTGGCTGTGTGTGTAAACTGGCATGGTTAGGTAACACTGCTGCTGCTGCTGCTAAGTCACTTCAGTCGTGTCCGACTCTGTGCGACCCCATAGACGGCAGCCCACTAGGCTCCTCTGTCCCTGGGATTCTCCAGGCAAGAATACTGGAGTGGGTTGCCATTTCCTTCTCCAATGCATAAAAGTGAAAAGCGAAAGTGAAGTCGCTCAGTCGTGTCCAACTCTTAGCGACCCCATGGACTGCAGCCTACCAGGCTCCTCCATCCACGGGATTTTCCAGGCAAGAATACTGGAGTGGGGTGCCATTGAGTGTGAAAAGAGGTGAGAAGAGATACAGTAACAGAAATAAAGACTCAAAAGATGTAAGGGAGATATTGGAATATTTATACTATTAAAGGCACCCAGAAATTTTGCTTTCTCTTCCCTTCTCAAATTCCCACTTGATAAATTGTTTTTTCCTAGGGAATTCATGATAGTCTTAGAGTGAAGTCATTTTGAAGTAACCTCCTGCCTTGTTCTAAAATGTGTGGATAAATCTGCTTTTATCCTGTTTTTCATAATAACAGTTGTTGCATGCCCAAATGATGGGATGAATATTTGCTTATATCTATAGAGACATAAGGGCTCAGCAGTAGAGTCTACTTACAATGCAAGAGACTGCCTACAGTGCAGGAGATGTAGGTTCAATTCTTGGGTCAGGAAGATCCCCTGGAAAAGGAAATGGCAACCCACTCCACTATTCTTGCCTGGGAAATCCCACGGACAGAGGAGCCTGGCAGGCAACATTCCATGTGGTCACAAGAGTCGGATCACCACCACCACAGAGATATAAATTCAACAAAATAAAGTTCTGGGTGATAAAAAATGTGACACTGCTTTGGGAAACATGAAAAATATTAGTAATAATATAAACACCTAATGAGTAGCAAATGCTAGGAAACGTGGTGAAATTAACTATAGATAACGTAGCAGATAAAAATGATGATCTGCTTATGTTGAGACATCATGCTACAGAACAAAGAGTTTTGGTTAAGATGCCTGTAATTTGATTATTCTCTCTTTAACATGTTATTTTTGTATTGCCAATTTTTTCTTAGAAGTTAATAGAATTGTAAGAAAACATTATTGACTTCTTAGGTTACCAGCCAATTTTAATCTATAGGAGCTTCTAGATCAAATTTTAACAAAAACACTCTTTACTGAAGTGTTTAAAAACATAAACATTTATTCCAATCCAGATATAATTTAAAAATGTGACTTGATTTAATTAAATACTTGTATTTCTTAAACATTTATCAGACTTTGATGTAGAGGTGTTCTTGATCTAAACTGAGGTTTTTGAGGTGCAGAGTATAAAATGGTTTGTTGATCGCTGATGACAATATTTACAGTTCCCGAAATGCAGACATTTCTTCTCCATTTAGTGAAATATGCTTAATTCTGTTTCTTGTCCAGTATCTGGTCCTGGAATATATCAGAACTGTGGAGATGTGTTATTTTAGGCATATTATTCCCAAGCCTGAGCATGCACAAACTGTAGTTGCTTTTGAGTCTCTATAAGAATGATGGTAGTGTGGTAAACACAGAAGCAGTCCTTACTACCACTGTTCCTCTATGACAGGTGATACCAGTCACTTCATAGCCTCCAGTCTGGGACAGCATGAGAGTAAAGAGGTGAAAAAGAGGTACTGTTGTACTACAAAGCCAAAAATGGCATCTTTCCATACTAACAACCCCTCTGAACGTTACACATCGACTCTATCGGCAGCTTGCTAAAGTAGAAAGGGAAATGAGATAAATTCTCAATCATTTTAAAGTGCATTTGTTTAATTGAAGCCTTTCAAGTATTTTTTGTGGTGTGTGTGTTTGTGAGAGAGACTGACTCAAGGTTTCCTTGATGCAGCAAGTACACTGAAAATATAAAAATGTTTGACTTTTCTTCATGCACATCTTTATGTCTGACTTTTGAAAGGACTTTAGACAGTTTCCAAGAAATGATAGTTTCAGAGTCCTCTACAATGCCTTCATGGTGGATTTCCACAGAGGTCTCCTATAGTAACGTATTTTCATCCCAGATAACCAACCGTAAGAAAAAGAATGTAATCTGCCTTCCCTGTTTGGGCAGAGTAGACTGGATGGAGAACAGAGTTAGAATCGGTTTCAATTTGGTGAATTTGAGTGATGCTTGGTTTCTAGGAACTTCAGATTGGCTAGATAGATAATATTACATAGATAGCAGTAATTATAATAGTTACCACACTATGTAGTTGAGAGGATTACTTGAGCTCACAAATGACTTCTCTGTAGACAGCAAATGGAATGCAAACGTGAGCCACAATTTATATTTCTAAGCGTCTGAATCCCTGATACAGCACTGGAGTTACAAAAAAGCGGGGGAAAACGTCAATCCGGTGATGTCATTCCCTGAGCCCAGGCTTTCAAATTCTTTGGCACCTGGAGGGGTGTGCTCCTCACACCCAGCAAAGCCTCGGCAACCTGACTTGGCACAATGGCGCCCTTAGGCTCTCTGCTCATTCAAGCAGAGGGGGACTTTTCATTCCTCCTCTAAACCATGCGCGATTTTCTCCCAGTTCTCGCCACAGATCTAGCCAAACCTCTTCTCCCAAGGCCTCACCCAGGGAAACCGACGCGTAACCACGATTACTCCACGATCTCCACACGCACCACGGGTGCGGAGGTGGGGAGGGAGGCGTGGCTTGACTTTTATACTCCTTTCCGGCCAATGAGCAAGCTGCTTTTCTTCCGGTCGGCAAACCGACCAATCTGAGCAAGTCGGTTTAACCTTCGGCTGTACTCGGCTCTTTTCGCTGATGCGGGCAGCTCTAGGGGCGGCCGCCGCTGGAGAGACGCTTCCCTTTTTTATTTTTTTTTCCCCAAGCGTTCACTTCCGGGTCCGGCGCCGATCCGGATGCCCGAGGCAGAAGGATGTTTGACCTCCGGATAAGCGAGGAGGCGCCGCTGTGCATTCATTGCCGGCTGCATCGGTGGCGACAGCAGGGGCCCGGGCGGCGACTCTCCGGCCACAGGCGGCGGTAGGACGCACCGACAGTAGTGAGGGGACCGAGTCCGAGCCGAGCTGCGTTACCTCCCTCGCTCGCTCCTTCCCCCTCTACCTCGCTCGCTCCCTCCCTGCGTGGCTCTCTTTCCTCCTCCGGCCGCCGGCGGGTGCAATGTGCCGCCGCCGCTGCCCCCGCCGCCACTGACTGACGGACCGGGGGGCGCCGCCCGCGCCCGGGACCGACCCGCCGCTGGCGGCCGCGCCTCTGAGGTAAAGCCCCCTCTGCGTTGGCGCCTGGCTGGGCGGCCCCGGCCCGCCGGCAGCCTCGGCGCGGCCGCGGCTCCCTCCTGCCCGGGTGGGGCTGGGCGGGCTGGGGTCCCGGGCTGAGTGGGGTGGGGTAGGGTGCGGCGGGGGCGGCGCCGCCAGCCGCGGCCTCGGGAAGGGGTGGGCGAAGAGGACCCGGGCTGGGGCGCGGAGGCGCGGGACTGGAGGGGGCCGCGGCCGGGGGGCGAGGGCGCCGCGGGCTCGCTGGGCAGGGAAGGGGCCGCGGGCGGCGGGCCGGGCTGGCCGCAGAAGTTGCCCGAGTCGTGCGGCGCGAGTGGGGACCGCGGGGAGGTGGGCGAGACGGGAAAAGGCAGGGGCTTTTGTGGGGAGGGTTGCGAGGTCGGGAGTGCAGCCCCCCAGCGCTCCTCGATTTTGTCCAGACAATTCCCTTCGGAGTAGGCATTTTAGGCAAGAGGGTGGGAGCTATCGGTCGGCTGGAGGGAGGGATCAGGGGCTAGCATTCATTTCAGCGAGAAACTTCCCGATAGGGTATTTGTTTCCAGGTTTGGGAGGGGGGCAGGGATTTACCTATTTGTTGGAGCTTTTGACTTTGCTCAAAACTTACCCAAGGCATTAGTTGCGGGAACAAAATTACTCTGATGGTTACTGTTGGGGTGCTGGTTTGTTTGTTTATCCCACTTGCTAGGGGAAGTGACACACAGAAGCGTCGGCTCTCTTGGTCCACAGCCCCCCACGTTTCTTTTCTGCGGGGTGGTGATGGAGATGTGTGTTTGCTTCTGGGGTGGGGTAGTTAGGCCTGTGTTAGGATGGTTCCACTTCTTCCAGGGAAGGAGGAAAAGTAAATGGGTGGAAGAGAGTGTGTGTGGGAGATGGCTACTGTTGCTGCCATTGTGCGAGTTAGTTTTAACTCTATTGTAATGAGTGCCTAGGCTGGTCAGCAAGTGACCCTTTTTTAACCTTTGGTTTTAGAACATCGACTTTAATTGAACAATTAAAAACTACTGATTTTTCCTAAGTTAAGAAAAAGTCAGTACTTAATTTCTTTTACGTTTGCAGTTATTTCTTGTGATAGGAATGACATTGGCCCACACAGATAGTGAAAGAGGTTAAGCTATATCTGATTAGAATACTTTTTAAAATTAAAAATATCTAACTAGTAAAGCCATGTGTATGTTTTTGAAGAATATTTGCTTTCCCTATAAATAAGCAAATTGTGAAAGAAAAGTATCATAAAAGTTGCAAGATGTGAGGCCAGTTTAAGAAAACATTTCCCACCAAAAATCAGATCTGGTTTGTGACATTCTTAGTAACCTTTTGGGGGGAGGGAAGTGGAGAGATAGTGTATTTTATAATTATTCCCAAACTTTTGCTCTATTTTCTGAGCTAAGATAAATTATCTTCATATTTTATTTACATTAACCATATAGTTTGTACAAAACATGAAAATCATATTTATGGGAATTGGAAGAAAGATGTAATAAAATAAATTGCATAGCTTTGGTATAGATTCAGAGCGGAGTGTATAGACACTTTAGTATTCAGGGAGTTTCCTTTTCTGGATATGCCTCAGGTATATACCTCAGTAGTTCTTAGAATGGGGAACAGAAAGTTTAATGTTGATGTATATGAGACTTTTGGGGGAATCTTGGAAAATGATTTTCTTTTTAACTGACGATTTAGTGTGCTCATTGGCCAAGAGGTCGTTAACCTAAAAATTAATGAATTATATAATTATTGACATTTTCATTGTTAGATTTGCAAGCATTAACTAGTAACAAAATCTTCAGCACATGAAATGCATTTATTCCTTCAAATAAAAGAACTAGGATTCAAACAAAGGAATAGTTTAGTTCAAACTGAAACTTTACTTTGTGCAAGGGACTTTTACTGTGTGTTGAGGATGAAAGAGTGGGTAGACACATGAAGAGGAATTAGATCCAGGTAGTTACCTTTAAGGCAGAAGCAGACAGGCACAGAATAATTGCAACACAGGACTCCTGTGGGGCTTATTAGAGATGAATGGAAGTGTGGGGGTGGTGGTGATGGTGTGTGTGTGTGTGAGACAGAGAGACTAATTTTTGACTGGGAATTACAAACGAGTTTAAAGCTGGTAATACTCCTTTTAGGCCTTAAAATATTTTAATGGTCAAAATGGTTCTGTGTGTGTAGCGGCAGTATTTTTGTAGTTGAAGGGAGCAGTTGAGCATGGACATGTTGGTTTGCTATGGTGGGGCCTGTTGAACTGGAGGTAAGGCTCTGTGCCAGGAGGTCTTTATGGGAAATGAAGCTATAAAATTAGGTGGTGATCAGTCCATGGACATCTAGAATGCCTTGTATTTAAAAATGAGTCAGTTCACCATATGAAGATCCTAGGGTATAGATTCTAAGGTGATAGGGAGTACCTATGAAAATAAGGCTAGTAAGTTTAAAGGAAACAAAGTATAACAGAATAGTCAATTTGTTATCCTTCATGCTAATAGAGGAGAGCCAGAAGCCTATATGAAACAGTTATACATGGCTTTGTCATTTTTCTTTACTTGCTTTTGGATATGAGTGTGGTAATCTGGCAGTTGGTTATATGAAGTAAATCTAGATGTTTAAACATGTGACTTGGAAATAAATGGGAATCTTTGCATTTCTTCTCTGGGTCCCCTCTGTAATCCCCTTCATGCTGATAATAGATCATCATTCTGGCATGGGTTTTTGCTTCATATTTTTTCAGAATGGAACAAGTGGTTGTTTAGTTTCCAAGAGCGTTCTAAAAGAATATAACAGACTAAATAGAGGGAATGTGAAAATAATAAGCAACAAAATACAGGTCTTAGGATAGTTATAGTATTGTTAATACATTTTAAGGTGAGATTTGCTATGGATGAAGTGAAATGTGAGGAATCTACATAGGATGAGAATTGACTGTAATAGTTAGATGACAACATGAGAAAATTCCACAGTTCTAGATAAATATGTACAAGGTTTTTAGTCATCCTAAGTATCAACAACTCTAAAAAAATTTAACCCCCAATTTAACATTATCAAAGGAGTGCCTTAAAAATATCACCCTTACGACACTGGTGTTTAATCATCTAGTCTTGATAGTTCTTATTAACTGTTCCCTTCTTAGTGTTCAACAAGGACTTACTTAATAACTGAATTTGTATCTCAAATCTCCCAATAATAACAGTACCTGTTACAATTTATTAAATGCCCACTTTGTCTGTGGACCTTAAATGATACTGTGATAAGACAGCTCTGAGTTAGGTGGTATAACGCTTGCTTTCGACAGTAGGAAACGGGTCTTCTAGAGTTTACGCATCCTGTTTAAGGTGTATCTTGGGAGTAGCAGAGGGCATATTTAAATCTTTTTTTTTTTTCCTGGCTTTGCAGTGTTAGACCAGTGATATCTTCCCTAATCTTTCATCATCTTCCTTTTTGTCTTCTCTCATGCAGTTGGCACTTAGCAGTATTGATTAGTGTTTTTAGTATATGTTTGGGTGTTGTTTTTCTAAGGTGTAATTTCTTTGGAAATGGTGGTTTGGGCATATCTGTAGTTCTCTAATCGTAGAGTCTCTAGGAGCAGAAGATATGGTTCTAGTAACTTAAGCTATTGCAGAGTATCATTTTTGTGACAATCTATAGGAAAGAACCATACATGGGATTATTAATATGTAGAAATCAAGTGTGTATTATCTATTAATGTAAAGTGACTTTGGAGAGCCTCTGAACTAGTCAGGAAACATGGAATGAGACAGAAACATGGGGATGGGTAAGTTTTAGAGACAGTGGAGACTGCTGTTAGCCATGATCTTTCCAGCTCCCTTCTGAAAGTTGAGATTTAGGAACTGTGAATGTTTGGGTTTCTATTATGGGATGTAAGGAAGATGCATAGTGATTTGTTCTTTAACCATATTAAGTGACTGCTTATATTCTCTCCTTCTTATCCCTGCCAATCATCTTAGTTTTGAGCGTGACGTTTTTGTGTATTTGGTAGATAAGACACATTTTGATCATTTTCTTTACTAATGACATATCACATAGTTATAATTTAATTTGATGAAAATCTATCCGTTATATCCAATGACTATACCATATCCACGTTTTTTTTTTTACAGCTTTTACTGTAATTAGGTAAAAATCTCATGATAGATGCCCTCTTTCTTAAACACAAGTTTCTAATTTTTTTTTTTCTTCAGTCAGTTGTCAGACTTTTAACTGTATTCAAATTTATTACATATATTTAGCTGATTAGGTGCTGAACTGCTTTCGTTAGCTGAAAAGAGTGGGGATAGAGTTTCTCTGCCATTATATTTTTCATCAGGATTGAGAAAACTCGTATGAAGTGCCAGGATGTGATGCCTGGCACATAGTAGGCACTGTGCAAGTCTCCTCTTAAACATAGAAGTTGCTGATGTATATGAATTGTCAGAGGGTTGATTGGTGCATAGAATCAGCAAAGACTATTAGGGATAGCCTATTACAGGAGAATCTCTGAACTCACCTCTCTTTAACCCACTCAAAAGATTGTTGTACTCTTCATTCATTTACTGTTTGATGTCCATGCTACATTAAAAGGCAGTAGACTACCCTCTAGTTTCTTGAACTTTTATTCCCATCAGTTACTGTATACCTTGTATACCTACCAAGAATCATTTGTCTTTGTACCCAACAAATTGTTACAAAGACAAATGATTCTTGGTAGGTATACAAGGTATACAGTAACTGATGAGAATAAAAGTTAATGGCAGTTGTATGTCTTGTTGTAATTACATAGTTTAATGAAACATTATTCAGTGAACTATGAAGGTAAAAAGATGTTTTTCTTGAGACCCAGTGGCTGCTTTGAAAAGCAGTTGAGTAATAGAGTAGTTGAAGTCAATTATAGTTAAAATAGTTTTAGGTGAAATAACTTAAATGATTAGGGGAAAAAACTCTAAAGATCTTAGATTTCACAGTAAGATTCTTCAGTAAAATTGCTTTTAAGTGTTGTGAGATGTCTTTCCATGTTTAAGAGACAGAAGCTAGAAATCACAGGTGATATACTATGGGTGTGGTTTTTGCAAGAAAATAAATAGGACTACAGTCTGTAGACTTACGCTTGAAGGAAAGGCCTTGGCAACCTGCATTAAAAGACTGTTTTGTGATTGTTTTAGTGTTGGTGGCATTAAACTGTTTAAAGTATGTAGATTTTTTATGATTCCCCCTTTTTAAACTCACTATGAACTGTTGGTTAACAATAATATATTAAAGAGGTATCTACTTCTGAAACACCTCTTTTATACTCACAGAGATTTACTTAACAGCATCCTCTTTTAAAAAAGAGAGAAATACTGGTCTTCCTGAGCATACAGTCATTCATATTTTAGGATGAATTGTTCAATAATCAACTCACATGGTATCCACTTGTTTCCTGATACAGTCCCTCATCTGATTTTCTGTGTTCCCTTTCAGCTGTTACACAGTGTCAGGGATGGATAGAGCCATTTGTAATTCCACCGTCTCCTCACCCTGAGTGGGGACTGCAGGAGTGAGTTGGTAGAGGAAATTGTCCTTTGGAAGAGGAAATGCCATCCCCTTGATGTATACCAGGAGCTGTTGAGCAAAGCGTGCTCCAGGAGCTGTTGAACTTGGTGCAAAGCGTGCTCGTCTAACAGCTTATGGTAACTACTCACCTTTCCTGTCTAGCTCAGCCCAAGTGGGAAGGAAGGCATGCAGGTATAGGAGAAGAAGGTCCAAGTTGGAGAAGGAAAGGTAGATGGGGTATACTGTTTATCTTGGTGTCACACATTACAGCACCAGAAATGCAGTAGCTTCTGAAATGGAACACTGAAGGGTGAAGGCAGGGCCAGTTTGTCAGAGTGTTGGCTAGCTCCTGTGTAATTGACTTGCCTCTGCTTTCCCCTGTGTATGGGGTTCTTCCTGCTACTGGTAGCAGGATCCTGGTGCGTTGACCAGGACGTCTTTTGCACAAGCCTACCTGCAGACTTTCCCCTTCCTGTTTTTTTTTCTTTTTCCTTAAATTTTTGTTTCTTTTGGCTGTGTTGGGTCTTTGTTGCTCTGCATGGGCTTTCTCTAGTTGAGGTGAGTAGGGGCTACTCTTCGTTGCGGTGCATGAGCTTCTCATTGCTATGGCTTCTCTTGGGCTGAGCACCGGGTCTAAGTGTGTGGGCTTAAGCAGTTGCAGCTCCCAGGCTCTAAGCACAGGCTCAGTAGCTGTGGCGCACTGGCTGTCTTAGTTGCTCCGTGGGATGTGGGATATTCCTGCACTGTGGATAGAACTGCTATCCCCTGCGTTGGCAGGCAGATTCTTATCCACCATACCGCCAGGGAAGTCCCTCTTCATGTTTTATTGACCAGAATTAGATCACATACACTTCTAAACCAGTTGTGATACAGGGAACAGGGTTACTGTAGTGAGTTTCTCCCCTGCAGTTGGGGATGGGGCCACATTTCCCTGAGTTACATGGTGGAGGGAGGATGTTTTAAAAAACTATGGGAAGGAAGAATATGGGGGAAATGGATGTTACAGAGGCAATCAATAGTGACCACCACATCTGCTTGTTTAAAGGATGAAAATAAATAATGCATACAAATGCACTTTGAACTTTAAAGTGTTGTGCAAATGTAACAGATGAAAGATTAGAAAGCTGTTTCTATGTGACTGTCTTAAATATGCTCAGGTATGAATGTTTTAGGAGCTGAAAACACTGCTAGTTTCTTACTTTCGATTCAATAAAATCAGTTTTTACTTTTTTCATGGAAAAAAGCTATTTTAACTTTCATACGGCTATTTTAACTTTAAACTAAAAACTTGTACCTCTAAACTTATTTAAATTTTTTGGTGTGTTGTTGCCCTCCTTCCTGGACAAAACTTGCCCAACGTCTTTGATCTCATCAGATTTCTTTGTGACATCTGGAGGAGAGTAAGATGCCTTGAGGAAATGGGAACTTACCAGTCAGAAACGGTTGGTTCATTTTGAGTCAACGAATCTCGTTGAGGTAGGAGGGAAAGATGGGTGTTATATTATCTTGACTACAGCCACCCTCCTCCCCGCCCCCCTGAAAATTGTAGGGCCAGAGGAGAATCACAGACTTTTAGAACTAAGTTGTGGAAGGTTGAAATGCTTGTCATGTACCTGGTTAATAGAACCCTCCTATCCTCATTGATAGGTTGATAGGTTGATGCTCTTTCTGACCAAAAAGGGAGAGGCTGTGAAAAAATTTGTATATTTTGCAGTTTTGCTCAGGACCATGGGCTAGTTATGTAAAGCAGTCAGCCAAGTACCTTTAAAGTTCACAGGGTTTGGAAAATTTTAGAAAGAGTTGAAGTGTATGTGTATGTGTGTGTTTGTGTGCATATGTGTTTAAATAAAACAAGCAAACAGACAAATCTTTTAATCTTCTCTCAAGCAGTCCACAAAAACAGCACACTTGCATTTCCCCTCCCCCCCATCCGCCACACACAAAGTAACCCCCCCCCCCACCCCCACACACAAAGTAACCTCAAACCTGGCCTGCTGAAATGGAAGGGCAGAGCAGACTGAGCGCTTGGAACAGTTCTTGTACTTTTAGTTTCAAGAAAGTTATCTTAAAGATTTCTTTACTGTGTGTGTAAAAGAAAGAAATTGTGTGTGTGTGTTTATGGGGACATATATGGAAATACATGTATGTATAAATACATAATTAGTGCACATTAATTATTGTAATTCTAATCCCTACAGTGTTGTTGTAAACATACAGAGTAAATCCATCCATCCCCTGGAAGGATATTTACGTTAATGACTTTTATAGATAGATTTGGGATGATTTTTATTTTTACACTTTTTATATTTCTCTGTATCGTTTGGATTTTCAGCTATGATTGTGCATTATTTGACCATCAGAAAAAAATGCTGAGTTTTTTTATTTGAGGGAAGAAAATAAGATTTGGGGATGGGATGTCCCATTTACCATAGTCCACTTTCATTGTAAATTACCTTGAATAGAGTGTGCACTGAATGCACTATTACATTGTAATAGCCTTTATTTTAAAAAACTGGGCTTGTTAAAATTATGTTTCTTAAAATTTTAAGTTGAAATTAGCTGTATGAGACCATATGATACAAGAACATATTATAAAAGTAGTAGACTTCTGAATTTTTGTAATTATTAATTGTGTTATCTATTTTAAACTTGTTTGGTTTTCGATTTCAGGTGGTATACTTGGCAGGGTATCAGAGTATGACATATTGGAGTCAAAGTTACAGTCAGAATTTCCTTTAATAAAAAGGGAAGTGAAAATTTATTTTTCCCCTTACACCCAGTCTGTGTCCCATGTTTATTTTCTATTTCTGTGAAATACTTACTGCAATGAATACTTTCAGGCGAATATAGTAGGTAATGTTACAGGGAGAGAAAATGCCGATATTTCACAATATGTATGGCTATAAAGCCTTTTCATAAAATCCTAGTTTGGCATGTAAAAATAACCTAGCATTGTTTTGGAGGTGAAACTTGAAAAAGTAACTGGTATTTGTAGATGCATATTTTTATAAAACATTATTTTATATTCTTTTGTTCCAGGGATGTGAAAACAATATTAACATTCCCCCCTGCACCTTCCAAAGTGTAAATATTAAAGATGTGGAATCATGTAATGCCAGTTTTTATTTTTTTTAAATGGTAGACTATTTACTGAATTCGCTTTCTGTCATATGAATGTCAGGGCATATTATTGCTAGTATTTCTTAATATATTTAAGATTCTGAAAATATTAGTTAAAATATCAATGTAATCAGCCCTTGAAACTTATTTTTTTTGAGTATTTTCTGATAGTCTGTTGAAAGTTGATTACTGAAATATGTGTTGTGTGTTTATATTCTGCTAATCTAAATAATCTACTAATGAAAGTTGTTTTTTGAAGGCTGACTGAACAATAAAATTCTGAGCACTGGGAATGAGAACATCAAATAAGTTAAAATAAATTTTACTATATTCACTTTTAAAAAAATCTCCCAACTGAAAATTAGTCATCTTTTTTTTCTGTGACAGAATAAAGAAGAGAACAAAATTGGGCAATTTTAAAGATGGTGCTTTCAGTCCTTGCTATAGGGCTGGGAGTGCTAATACTTACGAATAGATGAGAGAAAGAGGTTGTGGAGAAGGCAGCTTGTTCCAGTGGTTCTCAGCCCTGACTTCACAAAAAATGACAGATATTGGGATTCTACCCATGCTGTTGAATCTGGGGATGGGGCCAGGGCATTGATCTATTTTAGGATTTCTACAGGTGATTCCAATGTGCTTCAGGGTTAAAAATGACTGGTTTCATTTTTTATGTACGTCTCTTAGCTCTTTTTGAAAAAATGACTTCCTTTTATTTTCAGATTGTCTTTTTAATCAGGGATGGAGGTGTAAAGATAAGAAAGAAATGCATAGAAAATATATGCAAGAGGAACAGGTTAATGAAGTGAGTCCTCTTCAGGGTTTCACACTCAGAATCCTTAGTGAGGCTACTGTATTGCTTGTTCGTTAGCATCTTTTGAATAGTATAGCACCACA
Organism: Capra hircus; assembly: GCF_001704415.2. Lineage (NCBI taxonomy): Eukaryota > Metazoa > Chordata > Mammalia > Artiodactyla > Bovidae > Capra > Capra hircus. The sequence continues at coordinate 80,428,229 of NC_030814.1, forward strand.
ATTAGTGGAGTTTTGACATTTGGAAAATTTGTTAAAGGAAATTTGTCAGATTAAATTAAGGCACCAATTCAAATTTCACTGGAAATCTTTTTTTTTTTTTTAACTTTTTATTTTATATTGGGGTATAGCTGATTAACAGTGTTGTGATAGTTTCAGGTGAACAGCAAAGGGACTCGGCCATACATCTACATGTATCCTTTCTCCCCCAAACTCCCCTCCCATCCAGGCCACCATGTAACGTTGAGCAGAGTTCCATGTGCTATACAGTAAGTAGGACCTCATTGGTTATCCATTTTAAATATAGCAGTGTATACATGTCCATCCCAAGCTCCGTAACTATCCCTTCCTCTCATCTTCCCCACTGGCAACCCATAAGCTCCTTCTCTAAGTCTGGATTTCTGTTTTGTAAGTAAGTTCATTTGTATCATTTCTTTTTAGATTCCACATGCAAGGGCTGTCATAGGATGCTTCTCCTTTTTTGTCTTACTGCGCTCAGTATGGCACTCTGTGAGACTATCCATGTGGCTGCAAATGGCATCATTTCATTCTTTTTAGTGGCTGAGTACTATTCCACTGTATACACATACCACATCTTTATCCAGCCCTCTGTCAGTGGACATTAAGGTTGCTTCCATGTCCTGGCTGTTGTAAGCAGTGCTGGAGTGAACATTGAGGTGCATGTATCTTTTCGAATCATGTTTTTCTCCGGGTATATGCCCATGAGTGGAATTGCAGGGTCATATGAGAGCTCTGTTTTTAGTTTTTTGAGGAACCTCCATTCTGTTCTCCATAGTGGCTGTACCAATTTACATTCCCACAACAGTGTAGGAGGCTTCCCTTCTCTTTCCACATCCTCTCCGGCATTTATTGTTGGTTGGTTTTTTGATGATAGCCATTCTGGCTGATGTGAGGTGATACCTCATTGTAGTTTTGCATTTCTCTAATAATTAGTGTTGTTGAACATATTTTCATGTGCCTGATGGCCATCTGTATGTCTTCTTTGTAGAAATGTTTACATATGTCTTCTGCCCATTTTTTGAGTGGGTTGTTGGTTTCAGTGCTGTTAGATGTTGTGAGATGTTTGTGGATTTTGGAGACTAATCCCTTATTGGTCATATAGTTGCTCATGGTAGTCTCGTAGGATCTTTGGTATTTCTGTGGAATCAGTTTAACTTATCCATTTTCATTTGTAATTTTATTGATTTGAGTCCTCTCCCTTTTTTCCTTGATGAGTCTGGCTAAAGGTTTATCAATTTTGTTTATGATTTCAGAGAATCAGCTTTTAGTTTCATTATCTTTGCAGTTGTTTTGTCTCTATTTCATTTATTTCTGCTCTGATTGTTTAAATTTCTTTCCTTCTACTATAGGTTTTGTTGTTTTCTTCTTTAGTTTTTTTAGGTGTAAGGTTAGGTTGTTTATTTGAGATTTCTCTTGTTTCTTGAAGTAACATTGTATCGCTGTATAACTAGAACAGCTTTTGCTGCATCCCATAGGTTTTGGACCATTGTACTTTAATTTTCATTTGTCTCTAGGTATTTTTCTTTTAATTTCCTTTTTGATTTTTTCGGTGACCCATTGGTTGTTTAGTAGCATGTTGTTCAGCCACCACTTGTTAGTGTGTTTTAGAGTTTGTTTGTGGTTGTTGTAGTTTATTTCTAATCTAATAGCATTGTGATCAGAAAAGATGCTTGATATTTAAGTTTTCTTAAATATACCAAAGCTCACCTTGTGGTGTAGCATGTGGCCAGTCCCGGAGAATGTTCCATGTGTACTTGGGAAGAATGTGTAGTCTGCTGCTTTGGGATGAAATGCTCTCTAAGTATCAGTTAAGTCCAACTCTTCTAAAGTGTCATGTAAGTGTGTTTCCTTACTAATTATTTGTCTGGGTGATCTGTCCATTGATGAAAGTGGGGTATTAAAATCGCCCACTATTACTGTGTTACTGTCAGTCTCTCCCTTTGTTGTGGTTAGTATTTGCCTTACATGTTGAGCTGCTCCTTTGTTGGGTGGGCTTCCCTGGTGGCTCAGAGGTTAAAGTGTCTGCCTGCAATGTGGGAGACCTGGGTTCGATCCCCTGGAGAAGGAAATGGCAACCCACTCCAGTGTTCTTGCCTGGAGAATCCCAGGGACGGGGGAGCCTGGTGGGCTACAGTCCACGGGGTCGCAAGGAGTCGGACACGACTGAGCGACTTCACTTCACTTCACTTCTCTGTTGGGTGCGTATGTGCATACGTGTTCAGTCGCTTCAGTTGTGTCCGGCACTTTGCTACCCTGTTGACTGTAGCTTGCCAGACTCCTCTGTCCATTCGATTATCCAGGCAGGAGTACTGGAGTGAGTTCCCATGCCCTCCGCCAGGAATCTTCCTGACCAGGGATCAGGAACCCTGATCCCTGCATCTCCTGCACTGGCAGGGGGGTTCTTTACTCACTAAGCCATGTGGGAAGCCTATGTTGGGTGCATATATATTTATAATTGTTACATCTTCTTTTTGGATTGAACCCTTGGTCATTACGTGTAGTGTCCTTATTCTTCTCGAAATCTTAAGAAACCTAAGTGATAAAAGCAGCCCTGTCTTTAAAGTTAGTGTAAGAATGTTACTCATCAAAATTTGATTAGTTTTGGGTTATTTTTATCATATTTGCAATATTGTTGAGTTTTACTTTTCATGGAACATAAGGATGGAAGGAGCCTTAATGGTTTTTTAGTGTAATTGTGCTTCCACTTTACTCTTTTTTACCATTGTTTCTGTTTTTCCCCTTGGTGGAGATAGTTTAGTACTTCAGTTATAGTATATTCTTCATGTAGTATATTATTTATATCAGATGTAGTCAGTAAATGTATACCTGTAAGTACACTATGATACTAGGGTTTTGTGGTTATTGTATCTTGTCATTTATGGCAAATCAGGTTCCAAGGTGACTCATTTACTGCTCCTCCCTAGGTCAGGAACACTCTTCCTGGTTATAGCATTTTTCTTATGACAAAATGAGAGCAAGCCATTTTATGAGTTCAATACATTAAATTCCATTCAATGAACATATTTTTCATAGTGGCAAATTTGGATGTGGCATTTCATCTATCAATGTCAAGGGTTAGATATTTGTAAACTGCCCTGATAGGAGAATTTGTGGTAGAGGAATTTAAGAGTGGGTACAGTGTAGGGGGCTTCCTTGGGAGCTCAGCTGGTAAAAAATCTGCCTGCAATGCAGGAGACCCTAGTTGGATCCCTGGGTCGGGAAGATCCCCTGGAGGACAGCATGGTAACCCACTCCAGAATTCCTGCCTGGAGAATCCCATGCCAGAAGAGCCTGGTGGGCTATGGTTCGTGGAGTTGCAAAGACTAGAACACGACTGAGTGTCTAAGCGCAGTGCAGCGGAGTGTAGAGGAGATACGTGTGAACCATTGGGAGACTTTTAGAATTATTTTGAGTCCATCAATATACTACAATAAAAGCCGTGATAAAGAGGTTACCAGTTACATCTTGCACATATAATTAGTAATGGATTAATGGGTACTCTTCAACAGGACCACAATTTCTTATCACTAGTTTTGACATCCCAAATGCCCTGAAAACAAAAACAAAATTTTTCTTGGTATATATGACACAAATTGGTTTTCTTCCCAAATCTTGTTAACTGTCTTTATTTCACGTGAATGTGGGTTTCACTGCAGAAATAGTAAGTGTCTAATCACAGTGCCGTCTGAGACTTCTCTGTGCCGTTCTGCTTTCTCTGTGGGTATTTCAAAGTGCATAGTGTTTACATGCTGTATCACCTGTCAAAAATGCCCTGAAATTCTGAGTTCCAGAATGATTAGCTGCAAGAACTTTGGAAAAGGAACGGTGAAACGGCATTGATTTGCTTCTATCATTTGTTTAGGATAGAAACTACTCAGTATCTTACTCCTCTGAGATGGAGTTTGAGTAAGATCCTGGTAAACTTCTCTTGTTTTTTACAGTTGTAAGTATGTGGATACCAAGAGGCACTTTATTGTAATCTAGGTTTATTTCTTTAGCAGTTGTTGAAAGCTTTTCTGGTTTTTTGACAACCGAGTCTTCTGGGGCCCATTGTGGTCCCAGAAGCATCGTGTAATTAGGATGCTTGAGGTGGACAGTGTTTTGGGTAGCTTCAGCATAGCTGAATGTTCATCACACTCTCTTTGGTCCTTGGCACTATGTCAGTTTACCTCTGTAACTCATGGTAATTTCATGCCACAACACCTGCAAGCACCCCTCTCTTTTTCATATCTTGGCTTCCTTTTTCATAACAGAAAGTAGAAGGGGTGTGGTTGCAGTGCCTCTGTTTTAGTTTCCTTAAACTTCCTTAATTTGTTTTTAAGAGTTCACTGCAAAAATCTTTATACCTACTCTGGCTTCTTCGCCTCCCCGCCCCCCATCCTGTTTCTTTTTTTCTTGATTACTTCCCTGCCCCCTTCCCTTTAAAATAATATTCCTCAGGCAGAGAAGTTCATACTTACGGTATTCTGTATCAGAAAAATACAGAAATTTGTGTGCTGAGGAGGGGACAGAAGCAAATGTGCACATTCTGTTTCCCTAAAGAGGACCTTTCTGTAGGGGAGTGAGTATTGTGCTGCTTGTGCATGGATAGTGTTCTGTGTATGTAGTCTTTGCTTTCTTTCCACCCTTAGATACTGAAGGGTAATGGTGTGGTGAGCACTGCGGTGCATGTATTTCTGTGTTTACTATGATGCTAGACACCTTAGGAGAAGGCAGTGGCAACCCACTCCAGTACTCACTCTTGCCTGGAAAATCCCATGGATGGAGGAACCTGGGTGGCTGCAGTCCATGGGGTCGCACAGAGTCGGACACGACTAAAGTTACTTAGCAGTGGATACTTTAAGGTGTAGATCCTCTTCCAGGTGGCTCAGTGGCAAAGAATCTGCCTGTAGTACGGGAGATGCAGGTTCAATCCCTGGGTTGGGAAGCTCCCCCGGAGAAGGAAATGGCAGCCCACTCTAGTATTCTTGCCTGGGCAGTCCCGTCCCATGGACGGAGAAGCCTGGCGGCTACAGTCCACGGGGTTGCAAAGAGTCAGACCCGACCAAGGGACTAAGCACATGTAGCGTGCTTGGTCATGGGCACTTGCTGTGTCCTCTGAAAGCACTGTGATTCTCCTGGAGGACAGATTTAACCTTGTGTTATGGTTTGTTTAAGCTGTGTGATGTCAGGGATTGTGATGGTTTTATCTGCCGTTTGTATTTCCTGTGTTTGGTACGTAATAGGCCTCTAATGATTACTTCTTTGTTGAATAAATTAATCATTTCTTCTATTAGGGAGAATTTTTTTTTTTTGTAGGGAGAATTTTAACATGGAAGAACGTTCATTAATTAAATCCCTCCTGAGGCACCATACTCATCCCAGACCAGTTTAGTTTGAATCATCACAGTTGTATAAGACAAACTTCAAACAAGTAAATTGGGCCTAGTTTAAATAAAGTAGTAAACACACCCCTCTGACTGACTGACTCAGGCTTAAAAGTAGAGAGATACATTATAGAAAGATTTTTGAAATGAAAAGCATTCATGGGCTAGCTAGAAAATTTGAAGAAAATATTCTATTTTTTTGAGCATTTCAGTTAATTATGATTTTGTTTTAAGATATTTTTTATATTAAAGTTTTTCTCTCTAAGTTCACACAGCAAACTTCACTCCCCGTCACAATCAAATTAGAAAAGTTTCATCACCCTAGAATATTCTCTCGTGCTGCCCGCTTTGTGCTTAAGCCCTTCTCCCACTCTAACCCTGACAACCACTGCTCTCTTCCTGTACCTTTAATACCATGTAAATGGAATCATGTGGTGTGTAGCCTTTTAAATCTTTGTTCTTCCACAGTGCAGAATGCATTTGAGTTTCATCCATGTTGTAGTGTGTATCAGTCGTTTCTATTTGCTGCTAAGCAATAATCCATCATACGGATATACTTCAGCATATTTATCCATTCACCAGTTGAAGTACTTGTTACTAGTTTTTGTGATCATGGATACGGCTGCTACAAAACTTTGTATGTGGTTTTGTTTTTGTGTGTGAATCTAAGTTTTCATTTCTCTTGGGTAGGTTTCTAGGGGAATTGTTAGGTCATATGGCAGGTATGGCTTTCCTGGTGGCTCAGACGGTAAAGAGTCTGCCTGCAGTGTGGGAGACCTGGGTTCAATCCGTTGGTTGGGAAGACCCCCTGGAGAAGGAAGTGGCAATCCACTCCAGTATTCTTGCCTGGAAAATCCCATGGACCGAGGAGCCTGGCAAGCTACAGTCCATGGGGTCTCAAAGAGTTGGACACGACTGAGCAACTAACACACACAGATGGCAAGTGTATGTTAAACTTTATGGCAAACTGTCAGACTCTTTTCTAAAGCATTTTGTATTCCCACCAGTAATGTAGGAGAGTTCCACTATAATCAGTTCCCAAAATTTAAATTGGCTATATTGAGTTACTCTAGTAATTTGTTGGTTTGATTGTATACCAGAATATCTTGACAGTAACATTAATTCTGAACATGATATTTTTATAGTTGTAGATCTGTTAGAGAGAGTGATTTCAGGGAGTCTCACTTTTCAGTGAATACAGTCTTCCGTATGGTTTGGAACTATTTTTTCTTGCTAAGATCATGCAGCCCTGATCTTTGTTAAAAAAAAACAAAAAACAAAAAAAAAACCACAAAAAAAACCCCAAAAAAACAAAAAACAAAAAGCAAAAATCTAGGCCTTAACCCTGGTGTTCATATTGGAGATTAAGGTGCCTTTGGATCAATTCTGTCTCTGGCTTCAGGTTTACAACACTTTCTTTGGGGACGGATTCTTTTGGTTTGAACTAGGCAGAAGAAAATCCTTCTCATGGAGCAGTGATTGTACTTTCAGCTAGTTTCTGTCACCTGTTACATGTTTCATTCCACAGCTTTGTAGAAGTCAACTTATTTATGATTTACTGTCAGTTATACTAGTTGGGGGCTTCCCTTGTAGCTCAGACAGTAAAGACTCTGCCTACAGTGCAGGAGACCTGGGTTTGATTACTGGATTGGGAACGTCCCCTGGAGAAGGAAATGGTTACCCATTTCAGTATTCTTCCTTGGAGAATTCATGGACAGAGGAACCTGGCAGCCTACAGTCCATGGGCTTGCAAGCAGTCAGACACGAGTAAGCAGCCGACACTAACTATACTAAGTCCTTTCTGCAGTGAGGGTTGACAATATTAACTTCATAATTGGAATTTTCAAATGCTAATACCCTTGAATGACTCTTTTAAATCTGAGGCCTTTGCTTACATTAAACTGTTGTTTTTAATAACATATTTTTATAAATTAGGAAACAAGCACTGTGGTTAAGAAAAAATATAACTTTGTTATGGGAACCATGCATGAAATAGCTGCTGACTTGCCTGAAGTGTGTTCTCATTTATGTGGTATTATTAGGGAACAACCTGTTAGATGAATTAGAAGTTTGTATTCATAGTTAAATATTTTATTAAAATTGTTCTAAATGGTAAACTTTACACTGTAGTACTGTTTTCTCAGTGTTTTCTAAGCATATTCAGATCTTGCTGATGCCCGGTTCTCATTCTAAACATCAGTTACCAACTGTGCTGTTATGCGTAGATGCCAGAATTTATTGAAGTTGTATAAGGTTGCCTTCTTCCTGTTCTCTGTCATGTTTTTATAAGTCACCTCAAATTTTCCAGTTTGATTTCTAGTGTAAACTTGCTAGAATTATGTTAAAATGGAGTTTAGGGGCTCTTATTAAGTGAACAGAATATGCATTTTGTGACCTCCTTTAGTGAATTTTTTTTCTTCTGACTCATAGCTATGTCTTGGAGAGCTGAAATTATGGTATCAATGATCTTTGACTTGTGAGGTGTTTTTCCACTTGCTTGTAGTATCTCTCAGAGCCATAAATGGCCTGCCTGCCCTCTGATACCTTTTTCTTTCCTTTATTTGGAAAAGAGATGATCATATAAATTATGAGTAGCTGGTGGGCTGCAGTTCATGGGATCTCAAAGAGCTAGACACAACTTAGCGACTAAGCAACAGCAACAACAGGGTAAATACTCAATAAGTATTTGTTGGATGAAAGTAAGTGCCCCCAAATGGAACATGATGTTTTCGTTGATGGCTTGGAGTTTAACATCATTCCTGTGATTGAGATTTGTAGTCAAGTTTATGCTTAGAGATAGTGAGATGCCCTGCTCTTAGTATAAATTTACTATGATGTCTACTTGATTTTTGATTTCCATCGTGCAGGAGATGAGAGTGATTGAATGTGTTTATAAGTGCTTAAGGGGCTGGACATTTTCAAATTAAACATTCCCTCCTCTTTCAAATATGGAGACTCACTAGCAATGGTAAGGGATGTTACCAGTGGGAGTGTAAGTTCACCTGTGAAATTCAAGAGGAGGCACATGTCCTCAGAAGACATTTTGAGGGCCTATGGAACAGTCATATCCTAGTTAGCTAGAGAACAATCAGATGTGGATAATTAGAAAACTTACTTAATTAGACTTTCAGTAATATTTATATATTTTATGAAAGTTGAGATTTTAATACAGTTTCCCATAAAATTGACTTAGTTATAACTGAATATAGTATGTTCTGCTACTCCTTTGCTATTACGTTTTATGCAGTAGCTTTCAAATTTAGAAATATTTTTGACTACAGCACATAGAAAAATATTTACTTCAACTTAGCGAAATATATTTTGCATTGTATCCTAGTGATATGTATACATTCATATAAGGAGCCAAAACAAAATCTCGTTAAACAAAGCTATTCTTACTACATTTGTGCATTCTGTTTTCTTTCTTTTTTTGATACTATTTTATTTAAAAAACTGTTGCTTAACACGCATTTGTTTAAACACCCAGTAATGGGTCATTATCCACAGTTTGGAGAACACTGTTGTCCAATAGAACTGATGATAAATTTTAAAGGCTAGAATTTTCTGGGTCTTAACAGAAATATACAAGGGACATCACTGAAATCAGGTTTTGAAAATCTAAAGTGTTGTAGATGCTAGTTACTAAACATTTCTGAGATAAAATAAGTTTCTGTGGTATGTAATTAGAGAAATTGATTTCCATTTTTGTCATTACAGTTAATGATTTAGCTTTCAAAAATAAGTGTTTAGTCTTTTCTTAGACAACCACAGTTGAGCTCATGCCAGAAACCAGTAACTGGGACACTTGCTGCTAACAGAAGCATGTGATGTAACGGCTAGCCATCACATCACAAATATCCTTACTCATTTAGATTTTGGAGAAGCTTGGAGACTTGTAGTACTGTCATTTTTATAGAGACTGCATTAGGCATTTAAAACACTGAATGGCTCATTTTGTGTATGGGTTTTTAAATTTAAGATAAAGCAGGGAGAAATCAATGCTATGACAACTAACTTGTGAAAAAATTAATTAAAAACTTCTATTCCATGTGATTTTTTTATTTGCAAAGAATATTGAATAACACTCTGAATGTGAAAAGATACCTGTAGATACTTTTAATATTTAATATTACAGGTACATGAAAATTCTATATTGATTACAACAGATTTTGGAAGATAGTTTCAGTTCATTTGCTCAGTCGTGTCTGACTCTTCGCAGCCCCATGAACTGCAGCACATCAGGCCTCCCTGTCCATCACCAACTCCTGGAGTTCACCCAAACACAATGAGTCGGTGATGCCATCCAACCTTCTCGTCCTCTGTCGTCCCCTTCTCCTCCTGCCCTCCATCTTTCCCAGCATCAGGGTATTTTCAAACGAATCAGTTCTTCGCATCAGGTGGCCAAAGTATTTGAATCTCAGCTTCAGCATCAGTCCTTCCAGTGAACACCCAGGACAGATCTCCTTTAGGATGGACTGGTTGGATCTCCTTGCAGTCCAAGGGAAGATAGGTAGAGTACTAATAATTATTTTAAAGAATTTAGAACTAATCATTAATGTTAACTGGAAAGCTTTAGCTAGCTGTATGGCTTTTTATGAAGTAGAACATACTATACTAATCTGTTCTCAGATTACTTTGATTTATCTATTTGCAACTTAAAAGAGGTCAGTTGGCTCTGTAATGTCCTAAATTATTGGGCCATGCAGGTTAGAGAATCTGATTTTCTGTTTTTTGTTTTGAAGATTCATCAGTGATCATCAAATTAGAAGTATGCCTGTGACCTACATTTTCATTCATATAATCAGATTATATCTAATGTTTTCTGTATTTAGCAGCTCATTTTTTATCTTTATTAATGAATGATATACCATCAAAATTATAATTGTTTATGAAAGAAAAGCAATTGATTATTCATCTGTTCTCAAGGATAATTTCAAAATGCATCCCTTAGATAAATTCTCTTTTTAATATAGATATTTAAGTAAGTTAGTATGCTGAAAATTATGATAGAATCAGCCATTATTTAAAATATTTTGTTACCATTTGTGTGCATTCATGTTAACTTATGCACATAAAATGCATAGTTTTTCTTTTTGGTTGTATAATGTTCAAGGTTTCAGTTAAAAGAAGTAGTATGTCTTATAGAAATTAAAATATCTGTAAGCCATGTGAATCACTACTTTGTGTTATAAGAACTTGTAAAACAGGGATATTTCTATGAAACTGTCTTCTCTCAATAGTTTTTATTTCTATGGTTGCCCAATTTTAAAGTCTTGAAGCTGTATTTTCCTATTCCTTTCCTTGTAATTTTTGAATTTAAAGCATCTCAGAGAAGCATCTTTGTGGGCTTTTCATAAACTAGTGTAATTTTAATGGACACTCTGAATCTTATCTACTCATATTTCTGGTTTTGCTTGTCTTCCCAAAAGCAGAAAAATTCAGTATGGGTATTGAACTGCATGTTATCCATTTCACGTGTTAGTATTACATCCCAGTTCAGTCGCCAAGTCATGTCCAATTCTTTGCGACCCCATGAACTGCAGCATGCCAGGCCTACCTGTCCATCACCAACTCCCTGAGTCTACCCAAACTCATGTCCATTGAGTCGGTGATGCCATCCAGCCATCTCATCCTCTGTCGTCCCCTTCTCCTCCTGTCCCCAATCCCTCCCAGCATCAGGGTCTTTTCCAATGAGTCAGCTCTTCGTATGAGGTGGACAAAGTATTGGAGTTTCAGCTTCAGCATCAGTCCTTCCAGTGAACACCCAGGATTGATCTCCTTTAGAATGGACTGGTTGGATTTCCTTGCAGACCAAAGGACTCTCAAGAGTCTTCTCCAACACCACAGCTCAAAAGCATCAATTCTTCGGCACTCAGCTTTCTTCACAGTCCAACTCTCACATCCATACATGACCACTGGAAAAACCATAGTCTTGACTAGACGGACCTTTGTAGGCAATGTACTGTCTCTGATTTTGAATATGCTATCTAGGTTGGTCATAACTTTCCTTCCAAGGAGTAAGCGTCTTTTAATTTCATGGCTGCAATCACCATCTGCAGTGATTTTGGAGCCCCCCAAAATAAAGTCTGACACTGTTTCCACTGTTTCCCCATCTACTTCCTATGAAGTGATGGGACCAGATGCCATGATCTTCGTTTTCTGAATGTTGAGCTTTAAGCCAACTTTTTCACTCTCCTCTTTCACTTTCATCAAGAGGCTTTTTAGTTCCTCTTCACTTTCTGCCATAAGTGTGTTGTCATCTACATATCTGAGGTTATGCTTTACTGGTAAATTCCACCAAATGTTTAAAGAAATGACATCAGTTTTACTCTAACTCTTCCAAAAAATTGAAGAGGAGGGAACACTTTCAGACTTGCTTCTTGAGTCCAACATTATTATCCTGATACCATAGCCAGGTAAGGGCATTACAAGAAGAGGTCACAGGCCAATATCTCTGGTGAATATAGATGCAAAAGTTCTCAATAAAGTATAAACTCAGTGAATTTAACAGAACACCTGTAAGATTATATTAATATACCATGATCAAGTGAGATCTGTCCCTGGGTGCAAGGATGATTCAGCATACACAAATCAATACATGTGATATGTGACATTAACATAATGAAGGATAAAAATGGTCTGATCATCCTAATAGTTGTATAAACAGCATCTGACAAAACTCAAGCTCCTGTATGATAAAACTCTCAACAAAGTAGATAGAGAGGGAATGTATCTCAATAAAGGTCACATGTGACAAGCCTACAGCTAACATCTTACTTAATGGTGCAAGAATGAAAGCTTTTCCTCTGTGATCAGGATGCCCACTCTCATGCTTCTATTCAGCATAATTCAGGGGGTCCTGCTGCTGCTGCTGCTAAGTCGCTTCAGTCGTGTCTGACTCTGTGCGACCCCGTAGACGGCAGCCTACCAGGCTCTGCTGTCCCTGGGATTCTCCAGGCAAGAACACTGGAGTGGGTCCTAGCCAGTGCAATTTGGCAAGAAAAAGAAATGTACCCAAGTTGGAAAAGAAAAAGTAAAATTGTATTGTTTGCAAATGCATACATTTGCAAAATGTTGCACTCAGTTATCTACTGAGTGATGAAATTTTACCTCACATACTCCCTCATCCCCTTTTGTCTTTAAATGTTTGGGTAGTTATTATATTTACTTCATCTTTTGCTCCTCCTTGACACTTTTGTTCTTACATTTCTTTTTGTCCTAGCAAGTTTTGCATTATCTCTTTAATCTGTGCTTAACTAAGATGCAGGTGTTCATATCCCTGTCCTTCCGGCTACCTCTTCTACTCCGCCTTAACAGCTGAGCGTCTGTCAATTGCAGTGTTACTTTAACACTGGAAAAATTTACATTTTCATCAATAACATTTTATTTGGGGGGGATAAAATTGATTCTAAAAGCTGAAACTCAGTTAACCTTGCTTACACTCTTAGAGGGGCTTCCCTGGTGGTGCAGAGGTTAAAGCGTCTGCCTGCAATGTGGGAGACCTGGGTTCGATCCCTGGGTCGGGAAAATCCCCTGGAGAAGGAAATGGCAACCCACTCCAGTATTCTTGCCTGGAGAGTCCCATGGACGGAGGAGCCTGGTGGGCTACAGTCCACTGGTCGCAAAGAGTGGGACACGACTGAGCTTCACGTTCACTTTCACACTCTTAGAACTTAGGGTGGAATGCCTGCGTTGGCTTTTTTTGTTTCCTTTGCTGCATCTGCAGCATGTGGGATGTCTCCCCCAAACAGCCGCTGAACCTGTGCCTGCCGCAGGGGAAGCATGGATTCCCAGCCACTGGTCAGCCAGGGGATTCCCTAGGTTTCTTCCTTAATGAGCCCCAGGGCCCTTTTTGCTGTAGCTCAGGAAAAATTTCTTAATTTCCTCTGTCCTTAAAGCTGACTTATCTTATTAGTTGGAAGTCAGAGGTATTGAATTGCTTCTTTCTGTCTCTGTTCCTTTATTTTTTATTTCTTTATATTTTTCTTTCACATAATAGGATTGTTTTCCTGGTTTGGTTATTTCATATAATATGGCATTATTTTCTTACTCAGTGTTCACTATTGTCCTTCTCAAAAGTCACTGAGGATTTTTTTTTTTTTAAGTTTTCTTCCTTTTTCTGAATGGTGTACCTCCCTGTATTTTTTAAAATTTGCTTTTTGAGGGGGGGTGGAATTTTTCTATACTATTGTTACTTTTCTTCATGAATCTAGTGATTGTCAGTTCATATTTGTGAAGGAGTGGTCAGGTTACTATTTCTGGGCAGATGGCTTGGGTTTTCTTTGCCATTCTGTTTGCTCTGCTGCCTTTTTCTGTATCAGCCTCTTGGATCTGTCTACACAGATGGGGCTTATTGACCAGCATATTTCACATAGGGTAGACACTCGGGGAACTACAGCCAATATCATACTTAAATGGTAGAACAGTGGACTCTTAATCAAGACTAGGAAAAAACACAAGGAAGTGTGTTCTCAGATCTTCCATTCTACATTGTACTGAAGAACTAGTCTTTTGGCAGGGGGTTCTTCAAAATGCCACCTTGGTTCAAATTAGGGTCTGACAACATTGGGGTACTGTAGAGACAGTACAGGCTGGCAGGAAGGGACAGACTGTACCTGCCGATCCAGACAGAAAGGCAGACACAGTTTAAACTTGGGGAGGTCGCAGAATTAGTGGAAACACCGTCAGAGTTTAAGTGGGTAAGAATGTGAACTCAGGAATCTGACTCCTTGTGATCATGTTCTCACTATACCATTTATTAGCTTGATGATGCTGGTCAAGTTGTGTAATTGTTCTACATTTTAGTTTCCTTATTGGTAGAAATAGGGATTGAAATAGTATCTTATAATTGTGGGAACTGATGAGCTGATCTATTTAAAATATGTAGCAAATTAAGTGATTAGCAAATGGCACCTGGAGAGATTTTATATAAAATCCAGGTTTCTGGATTCTTCTTGAAAAATTTGGACGGCTAATGGTCCTGAATGGTAGCAGTTGTTTACAGCTGAGTGATAGCCGCCTCTTTTAATTGGAGTATTTGCTTTCCAGATTGCTGTAGCCCCCAGTACTATTTACTGTCTCACACTCTGTTTGATTCACTCTCTTTATGGTACCTCTTTGGGCATTTGGATTTGTGACTTCTGATGTACCAGTTATTAACTGTAGCTAAAAGGATATCTGCAATTTTCAAAACTGATTTTTCTTTGGTATAGAACGAATCAGCACCAAAGGCACAAACAGACCGTTAGAAGAGTGATTCAGGCAAGGGAACGCTGCCGCATATAGGCCGTTCCTGGCAGTGCTTGTAGCATACCGGTTGGTGAGGGTCAGTGAGTGCATCAGGTGAATGAAGAGGCCGAGGCTGGGGGGTGTGGGGATAGGTAACTGGGAACGCTCTAGGTAGGAATCATACCAGCAAAGCCTGAAAATGTTTAGAGATAGAAGAAAACTCATTTCTTACTCTATAGTAGCTATTGACTGTCCCAGGTGCCTGACTGTATGCTAGGTTCAGAGATCACCAGGTTACATATAGTGAATCCTTGTCATCAAATACAGCAGACAATTATAATAATGTGTATAATGTAAGAATAGCCTCAGAAGTCTCTTAGTGTAATCCTCCTATTTCATAATTATTAAAATAAGCTTAGACAGATTAGGCCTTGCCTAAGGCTTTATGACTAGTTGAGATTCTAAGACAACTTCTTTTTTTTTTTTTTTAATACAATGCTCTTTCTAGTATATAGCCAGGCAGGTAACATCAAAGAGGTTTGGAAGCAGCTAGCAGGGATTCCAAGACCTGGGAGAACTGATGTATTGGAGCATGGTACAAAGATTGGGACTTGGGTGTGAAAGAAGGTTACGTTGCCTTATTTAAGACTTATTGTTCAAAGATTAGAGCTGTAGATTCTTCTTAGGGGTGTGAAGAAGTGGCCATTTTGGAGAAGTCTGTGTGGGAAGGAACTGTTGGTAGCTGCTGGGAACTGTCGACACCATGTAGGACCCGAGGGTGGCCTCTGCCTGAGAGCCAGCAAGAAGCTGACACCATCAGTTATACACTGCAAGGGTGTGAGTTCTGTCCACAATCTGAAGGAACTTGGAAGAAGATTCTTTCCCATTTTCACCTCCAGATAAGAATGTTGTCTAGCTGATCTTTTGATGAAGTCTGTGAAATCCTGAGCAAATGCCTCAGCTGAGTCGTGCCCAGAGTTCTGATCCACAGAAACTCTGGACTAATAAATGTGTTTCTATAAGCTGCTAAGTTTTTGGTAGTTTGTTCCACAGTAACAGAAAACTAGTACTTTTGGTCATGTCCAAGTATATTATATTCTTTAGTGTTGTTACATAATAAACACAGCACTCTGCCATCTCATTTGAAATACATAATCCACACTCCACTATGCCTTAGAAGCATGAAAATCACTGCAGTTTCTGGTTTTCTGGCAGCACTGTGAAATGATAAGAGTGCCCCACACGGTCTGACAACTGTTGTCTTATAGCATTAAACAGCTTTAACAATGCATAAATGACTTAGTATGGATTTATTCTTAATGAAAGTTTGTTTATGAACACCAACATTTGAATTTCATATAATTTTCATGTGTCACAAAATACCGTTTTTCCTCCAAACATGTAAATATGTAAAGACCATTCTTAGTTTGTAGACTGTGTATAGTGGACAAGAGACTGGATTTAGCCTGCAGGCTGGAGTTTGCCGACCATGACTATAGGCAGACTTGTCTATACTAATACTGTTTGATAGATGCAACAATAGGGAAAATACTAGCACTCTTTGAGATCCTTAATTAAAAAAATATTTAATCAAAAATTCTATTTGTTAACTATATTAAAAGACTAAAAAAATCTAGTAAGACAGGTTTGTGAGCAGTTTCTTGAATGTGGTGAAAAGGATGGAGTAAGATAGGAAACAGCCTCATTTCTCACTAACCACTAAATTGTATACTTTGATTATTCTTTTTTCCCCACTCATAAATGATATAAGTGGCCGGTTTCCATTGATTCTTACTAACAGGATTCTTATTAATAGGAATAAGTTCAGTTTTGGGAAGAGTTATTTTGTTCCATTTTCAAGTACAGTTTTAAGCTATTTGATCACTTCTTCCTGTCTCGAAATTTCTTCTGGGGAAGGAATTTGGGGCTGTCACTTGACTTTTCCTCCTGCCTCCTCAGCCATTCATTAAGCTGGCCCTTGATCCTCCAGGGTCCAGGTGAGCGGAGAGTTATGAATGGGAAAAGGCAAAAGTTTTTCAGTGGATGATATGCTTTCAAATGCTGTTTCTTTTGTGAGGAAATTGTAGTTCGTCAGAGGCTGTAGACTGACCTGTTCTGTAAAACAGGCTTTACAAAAAAGAGTTGGATCGTATAGAACAAACTGAAAGTAATGTTTACATCTGAGGAGAGCAAATGGGATGAAGGATAAGACGTATGGCCATCCCAAGGGTATTTTTACTTTGTATTTGAATTCTTACAGCATGTAGAATGTATTTTGGATATTTGGTAAATGAAAAGGTACATATTGAAAATAGCATGAAAAATTGCAAATGGGAAGGAAATTACTTTCTTCTAAATAGAAAAAGTTGTAGAAGGGCCTTTTTCATTGTTGGTTGGTTGTACCTTGTGGCAGGTGGGATCTTTGTTCCCCAACTAAGTATTGAACCCACACCCCCCTGTGTTGGAATGGTGGAGTCTTTTAACCACTGGACTGCTAGGGAAGTCCCCTGAAAGGGCTCTTTTAAATAAAACCTTCTAAAATACTTACATGTTCATTAACCTTAAAAAGCTGTAGTGTTTTCACTTTGAGATGTAGCATTATTTTTGGAGTGGATTATTTCTAAAAAATCATGTTTTGAAGTATTATCTACAGATAATAAAACACATAGATTTTTAGTTTGATGAATTTATATAAAGGTATGCACTTGTATAATCCCCTCCCAAGCACAATAGAGAATATTCCTTTCTCTGGTAAAGTTCCCTTATGCCACTTTCCAAGCTTTCAACCACTCTTGGCAACAACTGATCTGATTTCTATCGCCACAACTTATTTTTGCTGATTCTAGAGCTTCATTTGATGAGAATTGTATCATATGTACTCATTTGTGCCTGACTTACCTCAGTCTCATATCTGAGAGATTCATCCATATGGTTACATATATCAACAGTTCTTTCCTTTTTATTTACTGAGTAATATTCCACTGAATGAATATATCAGTTTGTATATCTGTTCTCCTGTTAGTAGATACTAGGATTGTTTTCAATTTTGGCTGTTACTGATTTAGGCTGCTATAAATACATGTGTACAAGTCTTTCTCTAAATATATGTTTTAATTTCTCTTGAGTAACTACCTAAGAGTGGTATTGTTAGGTCATCAGATAGGTGTATATTTTACTTAGAATAGACTATCAAACTTTCTTAGGATCAAATTTGTACTATTTTATATTCCCATTAGGAATTGAGAGTTTTAATTGGTCCTCATTCTTGCCTGGAGTTTTCTTTCTTGGGAGGTTTTTGATTACTGATTGCATATCTTTACTATTGTTCTATTGAGGTTTTTCTTTTTTTCCCTAATGATTCCCACAGTGATCACGGTGAGGCAAGACCAGAGTGGGCCTCCAGGAAGCATCGGGCCAGACTGGGGCAGCTGGAGGTCCACCTCGGACTTCGTGAAGCATCCTGCCAGACTGGAGAAGCTGGAGGTCCACCTCGGACTCTGATTTTCCCGCTGGGGAAACCATAGGCTTGAGGGCCCTGTGGGTGTGATGCTGTGCCAGCCTTGGGGGGTGTCCAGTGTGGTCAGAGTGTAGCCACTCTTGCCCTTCTCTGTCTCTCTGGTTTGGGAGGGTGCTTTGGCCTCAGCCCTGGGTTCTGGGGATTTCTTTCAGTGGTGTCTTGGCTGTGGATAGTTGCTAGTTGGTCTTGTGAGGGGGACTGAAGTTGGGAATGACCTATGTTGCCCTCTTGATGTCGTCTCCCTATAAGGTTTTCTGCACACACAATTAAAATGTCTCTGAATAACAGTAGTTTAGCTTTTTCCTCTTCACTTTTCATGCCTTTTGCATCTCTTAACTTACTGTACAGGCTAGTTCTTCTGTACAGTGTGTTGAATGGAAGATCTGAGAGCAAACATTCTTATGTTTTCTCCTAGTCTTGATTAAGAGTTCAGTGTTTTACCATATAAGAATGATGTTGGTTATCTTTTTTTTTTTTTTTTTTAAGGAAAAACCCCTTTATTAGGTTGACGTTTGATTCTCTTTCTGAATTACTGAGAGGTTTTAAACATTAATGGGTTGAATTTTGTCAAATGCATTTTATTGTCTGTTGAGATACTTTCTTTTTTTTCCTGTTAATTTGTTGAATTTCTTTCAAACATTAAATCTTAACATTTCTAATATTAGACATACGAGATCAGAGAGTATACTTTAATGTTTTAGTTGCTTGAGACTTGATAGCATATGATCTTTCTTGATGAACATTTTTGAAAGGAAATACTATTCTTCAGTTTTGGGATATTGTATTTTATAAATGTCAGTTCAGGGTAGTTGATACTTAGAGCTACTGCTTCAATATACATACTGTTATTTTTGCCTCCTACTTTATCAAACAACAGTGAAACAACAGCGTTAACATTTCAGCTGTGGTTGTCTTTTTCAAAGTTATTTCAAACTAATCCTTACTTTAAAGTCTTTCCTTCATTTTGCTCATTTATATGTCATTTTAATGATTTTTCACGTTTTTCTGTTGAGTTGATATTTCTGTTACGAAATAGGTCTCTGTATCTTTGGAGATTCTCCCTTGTTTCGATGTTTGCTTTGTATGATAATGTTATAGCCTCTAAGGCTTTTTATACTTGATGTTTGCGTTGTTGTTGTTCAGTCGCTCAGTCATGTGCAACTGTTTGTGACCCCATGGACTGTAGCACACCAGGCTTCCCTATCCTTCACCGTCTCCCAGAGCTAGCTCAAACTAGTCCACTGAGTCGGTGATGCCATCCACCCATCTCGTCCTCTGTCATCCCCTTCTCCTCCTGCCTTCAATCTTTCCCAGCATCAGGGTCTTTTCTAATGAGTCGGCTCTTCGCATCAGGTAGCCAAAAGTATTGGCACTTCAGCTTCAGCATCAGTCCTTCCAGTGAGTATTCAGGATTGATTTCCTTTAGGATTGATTGGTTTGATCTCTTTGCAGACCAAGGGACTCTCTAGAGTCTTCTTCAACACCACAGTTCAAAAGCATGAATTCTTCAGCACTCAGCCTCCTTTATGGTCCAACTTGCACATTCATACACGACTACTGGAAAAACTACAGCTTTGACTGTATGGACCTTAGTTGGCAAAGTAACATCTCTGCTTTTCAATATTGCTGTCTATGTTGGTCATAGCTTTTCTTCCAAGGAGCAAGTGTCTTTTAATTTCATGGTTGCAGTCACCATCTGCAGTGATTTGGAGTCCAAGAAAGTAAAGTCTGTCTCTGTATCCATTGTTTTCCCATCTATTTGCCATGAAGTGATGGGACAGAATGCCATGATCTTAGTTTTTTGAATGTTGAGTTTTAAGCTAGCTTTTTCACTCTTCTCTTTCGCCTTCATCAAGAGGCTCTTTAGTTCTTGTTCGCTTTCTGCCGTAAGGGTGGTGTCATCTGCATATCTGAGGATGTTTGCATAGTATATCTTTCTATTATTTCACTTTTAGTTTGTCTGTGTCTTTGTCTGTAAAGTTGTTTCTTAGAGACAATGTATAGTTGGATCTTGTTTTTTTTCTTTTTTAAAGTCTTTTTGCTTTTTATGGGGAGCTTTATGCTTTTTATGGTCCATTTTCCTATATGTATGTTTTAAGTCTATTCTGTTGGTGTTCTCCTTTTTGTCTCATATCTCTTTTATTTCTTTTGTTTTAATCAAATGTTTATCATCCTACTTTATTTCTTGTATTAACTTGTTAGCTATTTCTACTGCAGTTAATTTTTAGTGTTTGGTCTGGGTATTACAGTATGCATTTTTAATTTGTCATGGGCTGCTTAAAATTAATATTGAACCACTCATTCTTAACAAATATAAGAATCTTAAAAAACAATGTAGTTCTGTTTACTGTCTGCCCTGCCATTTAAAATTAATATTTAACTACTTCATTCTTAACAGATATAAGACTCTTAATATAATTCCATTTGCTTTCTGCCCCTGCCATTTCTGTTATCATTTATTTATTCTACTTCCCCATATCTTATAAATGACACTAAGAAATTATTTGTGCTTTAACAAGTAATTTATCTTTTGAGGAAATGAATACCCATTCATTTCCCATTTCTAGTGTTCCTCATTTCTTCATGAAGTTTCACATTTCTTCTGGTATCATGTGATTTAATTAAGCTTAATGGATTATTTAAAAAGTATTTCTTGTGGAAGCATGCTGGTGACTATTCTTAGCTTCCTTTATCCGAAGATGACTTTCTTTCATTTTCAAAGACTGATTTTACTGGGTGTCGTGTTCTTGGTTGAGTTCTCTTCCTCCTTGCATTGCTTTGAACACATTCTCCCATTTTCTTTTCAGTCTCCATTATTTCTGATAAGTTTTGAAGTTCACCTGTGTGTTGTGGAGTTTTCCTCTGTCTGCTTGTAGGACTTTCCCTTAATTTTTGGGTTTTTGCACTTTGATGTACCTAGGTTTAATTTTCTTTGTATTGATTGTTTATGGAGTTGCTGAGTTCCCCCATTTTATAGGTTAATGTTTTTCAGTGAATTTGGGAAATTTTCCACCGTTATTTCTTCAAATATTTTTTCTGCTCCATTCTCTTTCTTTAATGTAGTAGAACTTTAATAGCTTCTTAGTAGTTTTGAAGTCCTGTCTTCTAATTTCAGCTTCAGGGTCATCTTGGAGTCTGTTTCCTTTGATAGCTCTATTTCTGACTGCATGTCACATTTACTGATTATTTTCATGTCTGGTAATTTATAACTTTATGCTAGACATTATGAGTTCAGCATTGTTGAAAGTCTGTTTTTGTTTTTGTTTTTTTTT
This sequence comes from Capra hircus, assembly GCF_001704415.2. Taxonomy (NCBI): domain Eukaryota; kingdom Metazoa; phylum Chordata; class Mammalia; order Artiodactyla; family Bovidae; genus Capra; species Capra hircus. Next base: position 80,449,630 of record NC_030814.1, read on the forward strand.
TCCCTCTCTTTTTAATTATGTCAAGTTTCATTCTGGAATGCAGTTAGTGTAGTTGGAGATGTTCTTAATCCTCTCTAGGCTTGGCTTTAGGCTTTAGGTGGGCTATTCTATCTAGTCCTTACTCTACAGTATGATCCTTACTGTTAAGACCTGGTCTTTCTGGTATCTCAGCTGAATTCTGGGATATTAATGAGGTTCCTCCACCATGACTAGGTAGGAACTTTAAGATGTCCTGGCATTCTACAGCCGTTGGTATCTCCATTCTTCATTTAGCCCGAGAGTAGTTTGTCTGCTAGCCTTGTTTCACCCCTGTCACCTCCTACCCCTAAAGCTGTACAGCTCCCTCACCTTCAGTACTGTCCTGCAAATTCCGCTAGCTTCAACACCCCAAACTCTGATCTGTGATCGCGGGGCACTGCCTGAGTCTCCACTTCCCTGTGCTGTAGTCAGAAAACTCTCCCTAGCTGGAGATCTTGAGTGAAGGCGGAATTCACCTTCTGTGTTTCTATTTTCTCAGAGATCGCCGTTTGCTCTACCTATTATTCAATGCCTCAAAATATTTGTCCATTTTCATAATTATGTACAGCAAGGGGGAGGTTCAGTATTAGTTACTCTATTATAGAAAGTAAACAGTATATGTAAAACTCATTAAATTTTACTTATACCAAATGGATGCTTATATTTCATCTGCAATATTAAGATCATGGCAGATATAATAAGAAACTTTATAAATAGATTGGGTGTTAAGAATAATTGCATATTTGGTGGGTTGCTAAAATTAATCAGAAATGTACTATTTATTTCAAACCTTGTTATGATTGCTCCATTCCCATTTGTAGTTACAAGTAATAAATATTTGAATAAATGAAGATCAAATAAGAATGTATATTTGCTTATAGTTTCTTTTGTTGTGCAGAAGCTTTTAATTTTAATTAGATCCCATTTGTTTATTTTTGGTTTTATTTCCAGTATTCTGGGAGGTGGATCATAGAGGATCCTGCTGTGATTTATGTCGGAGAGTGTTTTGCCTATGTTCTCCTCTAGGAGTTTTATAGTTTCTGGTCTTATGTTTAGATCTTTAATCCATTTTGAGTTTCTTTTTGTGTGTGGTGTTAGAAACTGATCTAGTTTCATTCTTTTACAAGTGGTTGACCAGTTTTCCCAGCACCACTTGTTAAAGAGATTGTCTTTACTCCATTGTATATTCTTGCCTCCTTTGTCAAAGATAAGGTGTCCATAGGTGTGTGGATTTATCTCTGGGCTTTCTGTTTTGTTCCATTGATCTATATTTCTGTCTTTGTGCCAGTACCATACTGTCTTGATGACTGTGGCTTTGTAGTAGAGCCTGAAGTCAGGCAGGTTGATTCCTCCAGTTCCATTCTTCCTTTCTGAAGATTGCTTTGGCTATTCGAGGTTTTTTGTAATTCCATACAAATCTTGAAATTATTTGTTCTAGTTCTGTGAAAAATACCGCTGGTAGCTTGATAGGGATTGCATCGAATCTGTAGATTGCTTTGGGTAGTATACTCATTTTCACTATATTGATTCTTCTGATCCATGAACATGGTATATTTCTCCACCTATTAGTGTCCTCTTTGATTTCTTTCATCAGTGTTTTATAGTTTTCTATATATAGGTCTTTAGTTTCTTTAGGTAGGTATTCTGAATGGGAGAAAATAATAGCAAATGAAGCAACTGACAAACAACTAATCTCAAAAATATACAAGCAACTTATGCAGCTCAATTCCAGAAAAATAAACGACCCAATCAAAAGATGGGCCAAAGAACTAAATAGACATTTCTCCAAAGAAGACATACAGATGGCTAACAAACACATGAAAAGATGCTCAACATCACTCATTCTCAGAGAAATGCAAATCAAGACCACAATGAGGTACCATTTCACACCAGTCAGAATGGCTGTGATCTAAAAGTCTACAAACAATAAATGCTGGAGAGGGTGTGGAGAAAAGGGAACCCTCTTACACTGTTGGTGGGAATGCAAACTAGTACAGCCACTATGGAGAACAGTGTGGAGATTCCTTAAAAAATTGCAAATAGAACTACCTTATGACTCAGCAGTCCCACTGCTGGGCATACACACCGAGGAAACCAGAATTGAAAGAGACACGTGTACCCCAATGTTCATTGCAGCACTGTTTATAATAGCTAGGACATGGAAACAACCTAGATGTCCACCAGCAGATGAATGGATAAGAAAGCTGTGGTACATGTACACAATGGAATATTACTCAGCCATTAAAAAGAATACATTTGAATCAGTTCTAATGAGATGGATGAAACTGGAGCCGATTATACAGAGTGAAGTAAGCCAGAAAGAAAAACACCAATGCAGTATACTAACACATTTATATGGAATTTAGAAAGATGGTAACGATAACTCTGTATGCAAGACAGCAAAAGAGGCACAGATGTATAGAATGGACTTTTGGACTCTGAGGGAGAGGGAGAGGGAGAGGGTGGGATGATTTGGGAGAATGGCACTGAAACATGTATACTATCATGTAAGAAACGAATCGCAAGTCTGTGTTTGATACAGGATACAGGATGCTTGGGGCTGGTGCACGGGGTGATCTGGAGAGATGATATGGGGTGGGAGGTGGGAGGAGGGTTCAGGATTGGGAACTCATGTACACCCGTGGATGTCAGTGTATGGCAAAACCAATACAGTATTGTAAAGTAAAATAAAGTAAAAATAAAAAATTAAAAACAAAACAAACCAACTTTATTGTCACAGGAAAAAAAAAAGAATGTATATTTGAAAAGCCCTTGAAAATTATTAAATGTATGAACATGTGAAAGATACTAAACTCTTACTACTTTGCAAAATATATTCTCTTTTCTTGCTTTTAAATTGATATTCCTGTATTGACTTACTGGAATTCTTTGAATTTTTTTTTTTTTTTTAATTGGAGTGATTCTAAGCTGGAAGGTCTAGGCTGGTGAATGTATATTGGCTTATGAAATACTCAGTACATTTTTGTTATTTTTATTTATTTTTTTAAAATTAAGCAAATCACTGATTTCGTTTGGTTTTGTTTTTGTGATCCCTTTGGTATTAAAGTATGGGAATAAAGGGTAATGATTAAGAGTCTGCTGAGGTTTGATATCAGTGGGCGTTACCTAGTAAGTCCATTGCCTGAACTTTGGTTACATTATTAATTTCTGAAACATGGTTTTTAATTATCTGTAAGCTGACTAACTTTCTTTTCTTAATATTCTAGCTCTCTATCAATATCAGCTCACATCATTGAAAAAATAATTCTGAAGACATGTTTTGCTGAAAAGACAGCTGAGAAAAATTTTACGAATGGGATGAACACGTGCCAGTTCATTGACTACCTACTGCAATTTGAATGTTAACATCACCCACCTGGTACAGTTACCTAGTGATGTACCAGTTCTCACGATACCCTATTTCAGCGTGCTTGTCTTGATTAAAGAATTCAAAGTGGAGTACCGCAAACTTGATATGGAAAATAAAAAGAAAGACAAGGACAAATCAGATGATAGAATGGCACGACCTAGTGGTCGGTTGGGACATAACACTCGAGGAACTGGTTCTTCATCCTCTGGAGTTTTAATGGTTGGACCTAACTTTAGAGTTGGAAAAAAAATTGGATGTGGGAATTTTGGAGAACTACGATTAGGTAAGACTATTTTGTTTATTCCATAATAATGGGAGCATTTTTTAAAAAATGAAGGGTACTTTTTAATGAAATGATTTAGTTAGTTACTTGTTTGTTTCATTGTTGTGGTAATTTTAAAGATTACAGATACTAAGAGTTTCTGTGTACTTGTATTTTCATTTGTGGGTCATTTCTTAGTAAGAAAACAGTGTCTGTTTTCTTCAGATTAGCCGTCCAGATTAAAAGAAAAAAGAAAGTAAATGAAAAAGCTCTAGCAGGATGAAAGAGATACCAGGGGAGTCTTTGCAGTGTACTCTTTAGGAATGATATTTAGGCTACTTTTTCTGATTGGAAAACATTTAGTAACTAGTTACTTTAGTAACTGCTTACTACCTTTTCTGATTGGAAAACATCTGCTAACTGTATGGCTTAAAGTTAAGGTAATATCCTCAAACTACATCAGAAATCAGTGCAGTTTGCAGTGTTATAATTTATTCCCCTCTTCCCCCATGTATGCCAGAGTGGTTTAGAAATCTATATTCTTACCAAGGAACACAAAGTGCTGATTCAGTGTATTCTTATAATCAGGTAAGTTTGGGAAACATTGGTCTACTTTAACCTCCTAACTCAGGGAAGGTTTCTTGACACATGTCACACATCAATTTAATGATGGCCTCACGATCCAAACCTATCGTTTTACCTCCTAGTGCAGTGAAGATGTGGCTATCTTCATTGAGAAACAAGAAGGAGGACAGCACGGTTTTATGGGAGTCAGTATTGAGGTTCCTTGAGGGTTGTCTGGTTAATACACCAGCATGAGTATAAACTTCTTTAAATAAAAAGAAAAAACTTAGCTTCGCAATTTTCGTCAGATTCAACCTTGGTGTTATAAAAATATCTGCAATTGTGTGTTCATCTTCTCAGCTACTTCTCTTTATCATCTTGTAAAACACTTTGAAAGAAAAAGTTTTAGTCTCAAAGAGTATCAGACTCTTTGAGACCCCCATGGACTGTAGCCCACCAGGCTCCTCTGCCCATGGAGTTCTCCAGGGAAGAATACTGCAGTGGGTGGCCATTCACTTCTCCGTGGAATCTTTCTAATCCAGGGATCAAATCCAGGTCTCTTGCATTGCAGGCAGATTCTTTACCATCTGGGCCAAAAACATTCTAATTGTTAGTTACTCCTACATTTCATTACTGTTTTATGTAGTTAATGTACTTTAAATCTTTGAATGAAGCAATCTAATAAAAAGTAATGACATATTTTATACATATGATGTGTCTAATAGACTCTTCTGCATTTTAGTAAAGACTCAAATATTTGAAAGGGTGAATATTTTATATTTTATTTTTTAAAAGGTATTGTAATGATACTTTGAAATTCTTAAACTGTTTCTGATTTTGGCACTAAAAAAAAAAGCAGATTATTTACTTGTCTGACCTTGAATTACACCCATCCATCCGTTAAAAATTTATCACATGTCTACAGTATTATGTATGAAGCATGATTAGACACTGATGATACATTGGAAAAATATAAAAATTGTCTCTGCCATTATGGAATGCATAAGTCATTTAACCACATGGGGCTTCAAATTTGTCAACTTTAGAATGGACTTATTTCTGCTTCCTGAATTACTGTGAAGATTAAATTTAGATAACAATATAAAAGCACCAACATTATCCTTGCCTGTTTCAGGAAAGCAGTGATTGTTCTACTCCTTTAAAGGATATCAAGATATTTGTTATTAAGATTATAGCATGTTGTATGTATATTTAAATTTAATATAAATTAGTTTTCTAGCTGTATATTATGACATATATATTTGTACTTTGTCACTCTCTGTGTATATGACTATAGTACTATAGTATTTTGGCATTTATTATTCAGAATCAATTTCATATAATTTATTTCAAAATAACTATATATATATACACACACACACAGATCTGTGTGTGTGTATGGATGTATATCTGTGTATACACACGAAAGAATCTAGTGGAACATTTTAGCCAGGGCATATGAGAAAACTGTATTACTCCTATATACTGAAACTAACATGCTGTATACTGAAAAAAAACAGCAAAATACCCCCATTCTTTTGCAGTCTGTGAATAAGCAGGAATAGGGATAAGATGACTTACTAGTCTATCCATCCATCCATCCATCCATTATCATCTATTTATCTATCTATATCTAATCTACCTGTGGGTTTTTATTGTATATTTGTGTAGATTTTATTTAAATGTTTTATCTATACATGTTACTGTTTCAATACTTATGATACATGTAACATGTCCTTTTGCATAATTATTTTAATCATTTTTTTTTCTTAGTAGACTACTAAATAAAGGGAGGTTTTATTCCCTTTTAAAAAAGGTTCCAGGTGATTTCTCTGTACAGAAAGAGTTGTTATAATTGTCATTTTTTTCTATGATAAATGTGAATAAACATGTTTATTTAATCTGGATAAACATGCTAATATTAAAAGCTGGTTTGAATTCTTAAACTGCTTTCTTTAAAACCATGTTAATAGACATTGATTTCTGGCACTAAATTTTTTGTGATTAGTATTGAGTAAGAAAGAATATAGAGTATATATGTTATAGGTAAGTGATTGTCAAAAAAGATGCTATTAGGATCTTGGGCTGGACAGTGTTTTGTTTTTGTTTGCCTGTTTGTTAGAAGACTGCCCCATACACTGTGTGGTATTTAGAACTTCAGGCCTCTTGGACACTAAACAGGAGTTGCATCTCTACATGCAGCCCCAGATTCCTCCCCCCAGCCCCCACTCCCATTTCCAAAAGCCCCAAGGTGAGACACTATTACCCTCTGTTGAAAGTACTTTTATAGAGGGTTACTAAAGAAAGAAAGAAATGGCAACCCACTCCAGTATTCTTGCCTGGAGAATTCCATGGACAGAGAGGAGCCTGGCAGACTATAGTCCATGGGGTCGCAAAGAGTCGGACACGACTGAGTGGCTAATAGACACACATACACTAAAGAGAGAAAGCCGAACATAAACAATGTGATGTGAGATTAAAAAGAAAATAGTTAATCTTTTAAAAAATCTAAAATTAAGTTTAAGTAAATGTGTTTACTATCATTTTTATCTGTATTTTTAATTGTAAAATGATGAATTGATATTTTTGGTTTTATTTTATCCTTGTATTGGTGGTAAGGCTTGCATCCAGCATGTTGGATATATTCCTAGCTTAGACAATTAACCAAAACCCCCAGAAATGTTTTTAACAGGTACAGAATGAGACAGAACAAAGCTAGCTAAAATGTGGGGTTATATTGTATACATTTTTTATTTTCCTGTGTATTATGAGGCTTTCACATCTGAAGAAAAACCTTTCTGGTCAGCCATATAGACCTCTTACTGTGGGTGTATTCTAGAATGTGTGGAATACAAACCAGCTAATATAACATTGCTTTAATAATGAAAAGAAACCAAAAAACCTCAAATCCTTTCACTCTGTGGAAAGACTGCTCCTCTACAGGATAGCCAGTTCTTCAAGATAAAAAAAATTGGGAGCATGCCTTTAATCTGCAAACTAACCAATTTAGCGCCATACCTCCCTCCTCTCTCTGGCCCATGCATTCCAGGAGGCAGTCTTCCTGAAGGCATCCCGTGGCAGAGTACAAGACAGTTAGAGAAACTGCCCACCGAAGGTTAACAGAGTTATTCAGACTAGTCACTCCTAAGATGTTTACCCTCCCCTATCTTGCTTTTCCTGCAGAAATACCAAAAATCTTGGCCAAAGCTCTACCCTTGCTCCTGTCTTCTACCACCTGACCAAAACATGATATTTCTTCTGTGTCTCCTCTCGTAGCTATGCCTGGCTGACCATCACGTGAAAGAACAGAATGAGGGTGTTATCTGTTGTTTTATGAATTACCATACCTGAAGTAAGATATTGTAAATTTTGATAGAATTAAGTAGACACAGAAGTTTTTATAACTTTTTATTTTTGTTTAAGAATTGTTTTGTTGAAAATTCTGCAGGTCTTACCATATGTAAGAAGTAAATATACAGATTTGGGTGGATTCATCTTTTTTATGTTTATTGACTTTCCTACATTTATTAGCTGAAGCTTAAAATTTTTCTGAAAAATGTAACAAGGAGTTAGGCTATAATGCTATAAGAAAGAGATCCTAGCATACAGCGGTGTTAGGCAAAGTAGTTTCTTTCTTTTTCACATAACACAGGCCAGAAGAACAGCACCAAGGGCTGTCAGGGTATCTCCGCACCCTCAGTATGTGGCTTCAGTCTCGATCTGTGAGTTGTTTACTCCCATTGTTGCTGTCTCCAGACACCCAGCCAGGAAAAGGGCCAGAAGATAATACGTTCATTCTCGCAAGTGGGCAGTGACATGCCTTATGTTGACTCATATCTATAACTTAAAATCACATGTCTGCACCAACTGAAAAGAGAGGCTAGAAATGTAGTCTAGCTGGGCAACCATTTTAGGCCGTTCCTTTACTAAGGAAGGTGAACAGGGATATTTCAGTTGATTAGTAGTCCCTGATATAACCATATATGGAATTTCTGTAGAACATAGTTTTATAATAATGACCATTCAAATATCCCAATATTGGTAAACCCATCTTTTCAAGTTCTTTATGGCACAAAGTACTATTTATTGGAAACATCTTTTGAAATTGGATTAAAACTTCAGTGAACTGGAACCAGTTTACTTGGCGCCTTCTCTTAATTGGACTTCCTCCATACACACACTCCTCTCTCTTGCTTGTATTGTACCCACAAACATATACTTTGTGCATTGAACATACATTATTAGTTTGTTCATATACATACCAAATATGGATTGAAAAGCCGATTATTTAAGGGGATGCCTATACAAAGTGGATCATTGAAAAAGCAAGAGAGTTCCAGAAAAATGTCTACTTCTGCTTTATTGACTACGCCAAAGCCTTTGACTGTGTGGATCACAACAAACTGGAAAATTCTGAAAGAGATGGGAATACTAGACCACCGGACTTGCCTCCTGAGAAACCTGTATGCAGGTCAAGAAGCAACAGTTAGAACTGGACATGGAACAAGAGACTGGTTCCAAATTGGGAAAGGAGTACTGATATATCAAGGCTGTATATTGTCACCCTGCTTGTTCATCTATGCAGAGTACATCATGAGAAGTGCTGGACTGGATGAAGCCCAAGCTGGAATCAGGATTGCTGGGAGAAATATCAGTAACCTCAGATATGCAGATGACACCACCCTTATGGCAGAAAGCAAAGAAGAACTACAGAGCTTCTTGGTGAAAGTGAAAGAGGAGAGTGAAAAAGTTGGCTTAATACTCAACATTCAGAAAACTAAGGTCATGGCATCTGGTCCCATCACTTCATGGCAAATAGATGGGGAAACAGTGGAAATAGTGACAGACTTCATTTTGGGGGGCTCCAAAATCACTGCAGATGGTGATTGCAGCCATGAAATTAAAAGATGCTTGCTCCTTGGAAGAAAAGTTATGACCAACCTAGACAGCATATTAAAAAGCAGAGGCATTACTTTGCCAACAAAGGTCCATCTAGTCAAACCTATGGTTTTTCCAGAAATGTATGGATGTGAGAGTTGGACTATAAAGAAAGCTGAGTGCCGAAGAATTGATGCTTTTGAACTGTGGTGTTGGAGAAGACTCTTGAGAGTCCCTTGGACTACAAGGAGATCCAACCAGTCCATCCTAAAGGAGATCAGTCCTGAATGCATTGGAAGGACTGATGTTGAAGCTGAAACTGCAATACTTTGGCCACCTGATGTGAAGAACTGACTCATTTGAAAAGACCCTGATGCTGGGAAAGATTAAAGGTGGGAGGAGAAGGGGACAACAGAGGATGAGATGGTTGGATAGCATCACTGACTCAATGGACATGAGTTTGAGTAAACTCCGGGAGTTGGTGAGGGACAGGGAAGCCTGGCGTACTGCAGTCCATGCGGTAGCAAAGGGTTGGACCCGACTGAACTGAACTAAACTATGCAAAGTGACAAAAATGCATTAGTAATATTCAATCATGGCTCATTTTTATAACCTTCAAAGTTCAGTGAAATCGCTAATATTCAAAAAAAGAAAATGCTTTTAGGATTTAGTTCTTTCTTCTGTGGCTTAAAAGTAAACATTTGACCATGTAAGTGAAAACAAGAACAATATTTTTAGAAGTATTTTGTTTATTTTCATTGTATGGAATCTGTGTTTAGACTTTTTGTCCTATAAATATTTTTTCCCTATATGGTTATGAATAAATATCGTATACAATACAAAATAATTCTGAGAAGATGATGATGTGTTGATGAAATATAAATTCCATTTTTGAATTAAAATTTTTTCCTTTGTTAGACACTCAGGATTTAAGTGTTCCTCAAGATTTACATTTTTCATTGTATCATTAAATTATTCACTAAGCCAATTTTATACATCATGTATTCTTAAAATATATATGGTAACATCTAAATGCTGAACTAATTGGCTAAAAAATGATATGTTTTCCAAAATGTTTTTTAATTTATGGGCTCAGTGAGTACTTTGACTGCAGCTTAGCTTACACCACTTAGGTACTCCTGTTAATCTCTGTCTTTGTGATCAGTGTAATAGGTTTATGAGACTTATGCTACTTAGCATTAGAATGAACATTATTTTTCCCCCACTCATTTTTATAAAACAAGAACAAAACTCAGAAGAGCATTATAATATTTATATGAACAAACACTACTGTACAGTGTTGGCAGTGGTTCTGATTATTTTTGCCATGATATTCTTTGTTACAAGTAGTCTTGCTGTTTGGCCATACAACTCATTGACTGTAAGGCAATCTAAAGGGTAAGATAACTGGTTGACAATTTGGTTTCAGTGCTCTGAAAGATAAAAAAAAATCTGGTTAACAGTTTGATTTTGAATGGTTAACAATTTGGTTTCATTTCTCCACAGATGCAGTGCTTTCATGGTTTCTTTTTTTCATTTTATATTGGATTATAGTTTATTTACAATGTTGTGTTAGTTTCAGGTGTACAGCAAAGTGATTTAGTTATTTTTACAGTCCCATCACTTCATGGTAAATAGAAGGGAAAAAGTGGAAGCAGTGACAGGTTTTCTTTTCTTGAGCTCCAAAATCACTGTGGACAGTGCTGCAGCCATGAAATTGAAAGATTCTTGCTCCTTGGAAGGAAAGCTGTGAGAAACTAGACTGTGTATTTAAAAGCAGAGGTATCACTTTGCCGACAAAAGTCCATATGATCAAAGCATGGAAATGAGAGTTGGAACATAAAGAAGGCTGAGTGCTGAAGAATTTATGCTTTCAAATTGTGGTGCTGGAGAAGACTCTTGAGGGTCCCTTGGACTGCAAGGAGATCAAACTAGTCAATCTTAAAGGAAATCAACCCTGAATATTCATTGGAAGGACTGATGTTGAAACCAAAACTCCAATACTTTGGCCACCTGATGTGAAGAGCTGAAACATTGGAAAAGACCCTGATGCTGGGAAAAATTGAGGGCAAGGGGAGAAGAGGGCGGCTGAGGATGAGATGGTTAGATAGCGTCACTGACTCAATGGACATGAATTTCAGCAAACTCTGGGAGATAGTGAAGGACATGGAAACCTGATGTGCTGCAATCCATGGGGTTGCAAAAAGTCGGACATGACTTAGTGACTGAACAACAACTTTGGCTCATTTAGATACAATTGCTTGTTCTCTAATGCCATCTTTACCAGGTTTATCATGCAGTTAGAAATTGGAGGCTAAAGAAGAATCAAGCTCTTCGTGTCCCCTACAAAAGAAATGGTTACACGATTCCTGATGAGTGTAAGTTTCTTGAAAATGGTCAGAATTTTTGCTGTTTGATAGTGGAGAACATGATGGAGACAGAGTTTTTGTATTTGGTACAGCATCTGCTGCGGGCTACTGCTAAGTCACTTCAGTCGTGTCCGACTCTTTGTGACCCCATGGACTGCAGCCTACAAGGCTCCTCCATCCATGGGGTTTTCCAGGCAAGAGTACTGGAGTGGGGTGCCGTCACCTTCTCCGTGGTACAGCATCTAGCTTAGTTGATTTGGTGAAATATAAGGAGTGGGCATGTGTTGGAACATTTAAATGTAGTGCAGTGATTTATTACCAGTTATATAGGTTACGGGGCTTCCCTGATAGTGCAGAGGTTAAAGCATCTGCCTGCAATGTGGGAGACCTGGGTTCGATCCCTGGGTCAGGAAGATCCCCTGGAGAAGGAAATGGCAACCCACTCCAGTATTCTTGCCTGGAGAATCCCATGGACTTGGTGGGCTACAGTCCACGGGTCGCAAAGAGTCGGACACGACTGAGCGACTTCACATTCATTCATTCATACAGGTTACACCTGGAGGAGGCAATGGCACCCCGCTCCAGTGCTCTTGCCTGGAAAATCTCATGGATGGAGGAGCCTGGGAGGCTACAGTCCATGGGGTTGCAAAGAGTCGGAGACAACTGAGCAACTTCACTTTCTTTTCTTACATAGGTTACGTGTATTGATAATCAATAGCAGCATCCCTCGATTATTCATTTCATTTCCAGGAAATCTGGAGAGACTTAGTGCGGAATTGTTTATATCATAGAGAATTTAGGTCCAATATGAGATCCTGAATCCTTAATGTTTGACAAAAGAAGTATCACCTTTTCTCAGATAGACCATAATAAACTATTATCATGAGTCTTCACAAATTTTAAATGTTTTTTGTATTTTCATTTTTCACAATAAAGTCTTTAAAAGATTTTTTTTACTGGTTTTTCATGTGTCATTGTGTCCTTTTTAATGTTTATTTAAAATTTTATTTTCCTTGTTTTTTATGGCAAAATTGCCTTAAGGGCCGTTAGCTGGGCTGTGAAATTGCTTGTGGCAAAGAGTCTTATGGTGAAAATACTGCTCACTGTGGCAGCATATCCAAGACTGAAATTTTGTCTAGAAGTTTTACTGCCATTCATCAGCTACTGAACAAAATGAAGTTAGGAGTATTATGTTGGAAAAAATTGCATGTGTGAGAGTTGATGGCTACCTAGTTTATTCAGTAGTCAGTGTAACCAGGGCCATTTACTATCACAGTTAAACAAAACAACTATCATTGTTCTCTTTTTCTTCAGAAATTCAGAAATCAAATATTGTTCTATTTTTTTATCCTTTTAGCTATACTTGTAAAGAAGTACATGAATTTATGTATCACATTATCTTTATATACTGAATTCTCCATAGTGTTTTACTTGAACTACAGATACTGACCCTGTGGAATTTTCTAGATTATTTTCAACTTGCTGGTGCCAATGATTAGTGTAATTTACTTGGATTCTTTACATATTCATTATGTTAAATCTTTATTCTGATTTGTCTTCTATCTGTTCTTTGTATAGGTTTTTTGACTTAAAAAAGTATAAAGTGTTTTAAGCTATCAAATCTGTATAAAATCTTCTGATCTCTTAATCTTTTTCCATTTTTTTTAATGCTCAAAAGGCTTCTATATACTGGCCTGATAAATATTTTTTCTTGTTTTATGGCTTATATCTAACTCTTAAAATAACTGGAATTTAATTTGGTTTTAAGGTAAGTTGCTAATAACACTTCTTCCCCTCAAAGTAACTAGTTTGTCAAAGCCAGTTATTGAATAGTATTTCTAAAATTTTCTTTTATTTTAAATGTATTCCAGATTTTTCTGTATATTTGCTAGATTATGTAAGAGCCCTATTAAGATCACATCTGAAAATAACAAAGGATTTAAAATGAGGTGGTGATTGAAAAAGGAATTGTGTAGTCTTGTTTCTATATACCGTTCTGGTTTTGAAACTTAGTAGTGTGTTTGCCTATTGATTACTTCCTAAGTGGTACACAGTATTCTAACAAAATAAGAGTTTTTCTATTTTTTTTAAAAATAAATAGGCTAAAGTTTCTTAGTCTTACTTTTTTCTCTGAATCCAGGTGAAACACTAAATGTTACTGAGTTGATCATAAATTTAAATATATCCCTGTTATTGAGGTTTCTGCTAAATAGTTGGAAGCAAAAATCTATATTTTATTTAAATGTATGCTGTGCTTCTCCTCCTATCCCCTCAGAGCAGTTTTACATAATATAATCTTTAAAAATTCACTTCTGGTAGAATCTGACATTTTTCTTTCTTTTTCAAGGGAAAAATTTGTATACAAATGAATATGTGGCCATTAAATTGGTAAGTTCATGTTTCTTATTTTTCTTCAATCATTTTCTTGTTATTTCTTTAATGATTAAGTTGCATTTTCACTAGTTTTTTCCATATCATTTGTAACTTGAGTGTTTATTTGGAAAGTATGAGGCATAACTGATTTTTTGTTATTAAGCTTCTAGCATCATCGTGCCCCTCAAGTGTATGGTAATGTATATGTAAGATACTGTGTCTTTCTGTGTTACAATAACTTAATTCTTTTACTGTGGGAGCATTATAGAATTGAATTCTTAAAATTTGGCACTGCTTCAAATTTGCAGAAGCTGATGTACTGGCATTTTTAATATGCTAGAAATTAGAATGCAAGGCATTCTAACTTTCCTGATTCAAGCATTTGGACAAAAGTGTCTTTAGTGTTTAGGATTACATTATTTGGAAATTATTTCCAGGTAGCTTCCAAAATTTTTCTGTTTGTGTTTTATGTTTGGTAAAACTGGGTCTTGCTTGACCTTCAGGGATTCAGAAATTCTTGATGTGAGTGGAGGTTAGCCAGGAAAGCAAACTCCCAAGGGACTGATTTGAAGTCCTAAAGAAGCTTGGTATGACAGCTGTAAGGCAGCTTTTTTTTCTTGGTGTAGTTGGTATCTGGGAATTTTTATGACATATAACTTTGTTCTGGTGCAAATTTACTATTTGGTTTGCCTGCCAGGTTTCCCTGAGGTTGAGCATGGCTTGTTTGGCTTCCCCAGCCTGCCTGCCAGTCTTGATCTTGTTTCTGCCAATGTAACCTCTGTTATTAGGGTGATGTGACTACGGAAGAGCCTATTCAAGTTGGAGAAAGTGAAAACCGAAACTTTGGGGATAAGATAGAAAACTGTGATTTAAGTTAATAAGCACAGTTTAAGTATATTTGTGAGTGTAAACCAAGTTTCACTGGAACAAATGCTGTCTATTTTTACTGGAAAATAAAAATGCACTGAAGGGGTTGTGGTGCTACTGAGATGGACTCACTGATATGTGAGTTGGGACTGGCATTTACCTAGCATGAGTTCACCTAGGTTTAAGTTCTGGTCCTTGGTTTTTATGACAGAAAATCTGGTTAGGTTGTCTCCTTAAAATTGTCACTGTTAATCAGAACTAGATTCACAGTATCCCATCAATTCAGTCAGTCAGTCAAGCTCTCAGGTGTAAGTCTTTCAGAAGAGTTAATTTCTAACTTACAGTGAAGGTATTTTACTATTATAGGTCCAGAATGCTCACAACAGTATAAATCATGTTTTCTTTCTGTAGGCTGATCTACATAGAATATTAAGTTAAAATTACAAAAAGAAATTTACAAGGTTCCCTCATGAGTGTGTAGTCAGGACAAAGGGAGTTAGTTTGTGTGAATCACAATAGGGAGGCCAGGATGCAAGGAATGGGCACTGCTGACTTTTCTTTTCCCGTGGTCTAGGCCAGTGTTGGGAGTGGACGTGGCACACTAGGATGGCAACACCTATAGTCTTTGTTATTGATGGCTTGTAGTGAGTAGTTCCACTCACGGGAGCACGTGAATAATAGTTAACTGATAGGTTAGGGCAAATAAATCTTTATGTCAAAATAGGAGCCATGCTAGGCTCACCTTTACTTGTCAATTTCAGTCATTAACTGGTGACCCTTAGCTCCAGTTATTTTCAGATTTGAAACTTGTTTACCCTGTTGACATCTTTGATACCTTACTAAACATATACTATGTCATCTGTTAGCCTTCCTATGTATACACATACAAGTCACTTGTTTTAGTTTACCTTCATGCTGTATCACTGTTCCTGTATTTTTTTTTTAAATGTCAAGTTTTTTCTTTTTTTTATTCTGGAACCTATTTATTTATTAATTTATTTTTGGCTAAACTGAGTCTTTGTTGCTATGGGAAGGCATTCTCTAGTTGCTGTGGGCAGGGGCTGCTCTTGGTTGTGGCGTGTGGGCTTCTCATTGTGGTATCTTCTCTTGTTGCAGAGCATGAGCTCTAGACGAGCAGGCTTAAGTAGCTGTGGAATGTGGGCTCAGGAGTTGTGGTTCCCAGGCTCTAGAGCACAGCCTCAGTAGTTGTGGTGCGTGGGCTTAGTTGCTCCACAGTATGTGGGATCTTCCCAGACAAGGGATCGAACCCACGTCCCCTGCATTGGCAGGTGGATTCTTTACCACTGAGCCAATGGGGAAGTCCCCTTTATTTATTTTTTTTCTTCTTTTGTTTTTTGACATTATTTTTCTGCCTTGATTTGCCCCTTATTAAAGCACAGTTATCAGAACTATATATAATAATGTTGTTATTCAGTATTCTTTGGGAGAACTGAAAGTATTTTTATATCTATATGTGGCATTTTGAGGTTGAAGTATGGTACAGAGTTATGCTTGCCTCAGATTCATCCAAAAATGTATTGGCAAGATAGAAAATTTTTCATATAAACTATTAAGCCATGGTTGGTACTTAGTTTCCTAAATATTTGCATGTGTGTGTATGTATGTATTTATATGTGTATTATATGTGTATATATATATATATAATGTTCTTATATATTTTTTATCTTATATGTTTGTCTGTTTGTATCTATTGTCTGTTTATAGAAAACCACATAGTTTTGTTCAGAACCTGCCTTAAAAGTAACCACTTGAAAATGTTGTATCTGTATACCTTCAGTACTATCTTATTTTTGTACCTTGGTACAAAGGCTTTATTTGATGACAGTGGTGTTCATTCAGAGAGCAAACTTTAGGGACTAATTTCAGTTTTGTTATATATCCCATATAAAGGTTTACACACTTATTTAATGTTACCCTAGTTCATATTGATAGTTTGCTTCAGGTTAATTTGTTAACTTGATCTCAGCCACCACTCCCATATCTTGTTTGTTCAGTTCAGTTCAGTCGCTCAATCATGACTCTTTGCGTCTCCGTGGACTGTAGCATGCCAGGCTTCCCTGTCCATCACCAACTCCCGAAGCTTGCTCAAACTCGTGTCCACTGAGTTGATGCCATCCAACCGTCTCATCCTCTATAACCCCCTTCTCCTCCTGCCTTCTGCCATACAACAAATGACAGGTTATTATGTATCTTGTTCATAGTTACATAATAACCTGTCATTCATGAATAATGAAAAATTCATCCTATGGTGAGGTGACTTTTCTTGTATGGTGGCACAATAAAATTTTAGTGCTAGTAAGGTATTGGAATCAAGCTGAACTGACTCTACTAAATTAGAGAGTAGATAGATCTGGGTTTCTGTTTTTACCTAGGGGAATATTAGTGATTGAGTGAATTATGTATTTTACTTGTGATTGTCTACTTGGGTATCTTTTTATTACATGTTATGGTTATATACTTTAATATAGTTAACTAAGGAATTCCACTGTATGGAAGGGGCTGTTTTAAGTCATATACATGTGTATAGAAATAAAATGAGAAAATATTTTATCTATCTTTTGTAAACAAGGGGACTGAAAAGTACCAAAAGATTAAGTAAATCTAGCAAGTAGTGAATTTATGATTCACACCCAGCACAGTTTAATTCAGTGCCTCTGCCTTTACCCTGCCATCCTGCCTCTCAAGATCTAAGTTGATTGTTTTCTCTTATAATAATCTTATGATTATAATTGTTCCACTGGGATTTTACAGCTTCCTTATTTGAAGTCTTTGTCGTTGGTTCTTTCATTATGGTATATCCAAGTATAAATTTCTTTTTAGTTACTGTTTGGAATTCACATTCCTCTTGACTCTCTGGTTTGTTATCTTTCATCAGTTCTCACATTTATTTCTTCAGTTATTGCCTCTGCTCACTTTTCTTTCTTTTTTCCTTATCAATTGCATATTAGTCCTCATTATATTGTCTAGCTCTTTAATCTTTTTTGTGTGTGTTTTCTTTTTTCTTCCTGCATAATGCATTTTGTATAATTTATGTAGATACATTCTACAAAATTTTCTCATTCTTTAGATATTTTTCTGTCTCCCAGTTTCCAAATTCTTTTTGCTGTTGTGTTAGTGTGTTGACAGATTGGTTTTAAATTTTGGTTATTTTTGTTTTTTTGTACTTCTTGAAGTTTTGTTGGTTTTGTTTAAATTTCGTTGGCTTGTTATATACTTTCCTGTTGGATCTTGTTCACTTTTCCTGTGTTATTACTCTGTTATAGTTTTGTTTTCTACAACTATTTTCACATGTTTATATCTTAAATTTACTTTGCTTCTGTTTATGTTCTATGAGTGTGTGTGTGTTTGTCTATGTAGGTATAAATCTCAAAAACATGATGTTGAATGAAAAGTCAGACACATACATATGAAACATGTATCATACAATCTTATTTGCATGAAATCCAACAACAGACAAAACAAATCAAAAGATGATAGAAGTCTGAGAGAAAGGTGATAGAAAAGTGCTAAAGGCTTTTTGAGCTAGTGGTTGCAGTTTACAAAGCTCATGAGCCTAATATTTAGAAATTGTGTGTGTTACTGTAAGCTGTTCAGTTCAGTCCAGTCGCTCAGTCGTGTCCGACTCTTCGCGACCCCGTGAATTGCAGCACATCAGGCTTCCCTGTCCATCACCAACTCCCGGAGTTCACTCACACTCATGTCCATCGAGTCCGTGATGCCATCCAGCCATCTCATCCTCTGTTGTCCCCTTCTCCTCCTGCCCCCAATCCCTCCCAGCATCAGAGTCGTTTCCAATGAGTCAACTCTTCGCATGAGGTGGCCAAAGTACTGGAGTTTCAGCTTTAGCATCAGTCCTTCCAAAGAACACCCAGGACCGATCTCCTTTAGAATGGACTGGTTGGATCTCCTTGCAGTCCAAGGGACTCTCAAGAGTCTTCTCCAACACCACAGTTCAAAAGCATCAATTCTTTGGTGCTCAGCTTTCTTCACAGTCCAACTCTCACATCCATACATGACCACAGGAAAAACCGTAGCCTTGACTAGACTGCTGTACTCCACCAAATTTTTTAAAAATGTATTGTTGCTACTGTCAAGATTTTGCCATCTCCATCGTTGTTCTTTTTTACTTTTCTGTAATGTCACTTTAACCCAGAACCTTTCCATCAGAAATATATAGTGTAGAGGGCACAGTAATTCCTGGGAACAGGAGAAATAGAATCAGGGCCATCATTGCCTTAGTCAAGAATATTAACAGTATACTTTTCTTCAGGGTCACAGAGTCAAACATAGATTTCCCTAATGCTTATCTAATAGCCACTTAACCTTGTATATGTTTATGGCATTAATTTATTTTACATTGTGCTTAAAGTTGATTATTATCTGGATTTAACCTTAGGGAGACAAGGATACCTAATAGAGTGTTACACTATATAAGAGCTGACATCAAGATTTGTAACATTTGGAATAATTGGAGCCTAGTGATAGTTTAATAACATATATTTTTTATTGTTGCCTTTTTTTAAAAAATAGGAGCCCATGAAATCCAGAGCACCACAGCTACATTTGGAATACAGATTCTACAAGCAGTTAGGATCTGGAGGTAAAGTCTTATTTTAATTATTAAATTTGTAATAAAATGAATTATCATGATAGTAACTCTAGTTTCAAGGAATACTATGTTAAATTTAGTTAAAAGTAATACTTCTTAAGGCTATGGTTAGTAGGTTATTTTCTTACTCACTAGAGTCTTCCCTTTTTATTTTAAATATGCCATTTTTGGAGCTTTTTGTGTTGGTACCAATAGAAATAGAGAACATTGTGAAAAAATTTAATTGGGGAATATAAAGTTCATATAGTTTCCAGACTCTTAACCTTTTTGGTGGTATTATAGTTACTGAAATGACTTATGACATAGCAGTAGGCTGAAAAATGGCCCCTTAAAAGATATCCATATCACAGTCCCTAGAATCTATAAATGTGACCTTATAGCAAAGACTTTACAGGTATGAATAAGTTAAGGATCTTGAGAGTAAAGATTATTTTGGGTTATCTGTCTTCAGTTCAGTTGTTTAATCGTGTCTGACTCTTCGTGACCCCATGGACTACAGCACATGGGTTATCTGGGTGGCCCCAAATGCACAGTAAAAGAGAGTCAGAGGAATGATTTATGTAACAGAAGAGAAGGCCAAGTGGCTACGAAGGCCAAGTGGCTACAGAGGCCAAGATTGGAGTGATATGGCCAATAAGCCAAGGAATCCTGAAATCCTAGTGTAGGATTGTCCCGTAGAACCTCTTTGATTCAGCCTGTTGAAACTGATTTCAAATTTTTGGCCTCCAGAATTGTGAGAAAGTAAATTTCTGTTATTTTAAGCCACAAATGTGTAGTAATTACAGTGGCTGTAGGAAATTAATGTCAGTATAGTTTTACATAAACTCTAAATCTAAGTGAGAATGGATATTTTGTTCCATTGGAAAAAAACTAATGAGAAAATTTCCTTTTTTACATTGTATTTACTTCATGTTAATGTTTCTCTCAGCTCCACTTTTCATTTCTGTTCTACTAACTGTAATGATTTTTATATGTACAGTGTCTTACCAAGTAAGGATATTTTGTTTGCCCAGATTCAACAGAATGGAATTTTTTCAGGTGTCTTTTTGTAAGCCCATGTTTACCTTCTGCTTGGTAGAGCTGTACATTTCTTAATATTATCAATTTTGCATTCTTTTCTTTTTCCTTAGAGCATACTTTCCAAATGAGTCATCATTGTGGGGACACTAAGTTGACATATTGTAGTAATAGTTTTATCGTTATAAACTTTCTATAGTGTGTGTTTGAGTCTGATACAGAGAGTCCTCCAGGACTTATCAAAATTATCACTGACAATTGAGATTTAAATAATAAGGGGATACAACTAATTATATGTGAAACTATACATATTAGTTAGGACTAGTAAGTGACAGAAAGCCCTAAGAAGCTAAGGGGGGGCGGGGGGAAGGAGTTTATTGACCACGTACTGTAAATTCAGGGAAAAGACTTGTTTATAAGACATTGCAATACTGTCACCAGAGACGTTCTTTAATTTGTCTCTGTGCTCTGTGTGTGTAAGCAAATGTGTAAGCTTTGTTCTCTGATTGGCCCTTCTTATGAAATGACAGAGAAGCTTACCAACAGCCTAGCTTAGCACTTATAAAAATATCTCAACTAAAAATTTCAGCAAAAGTTCTAGAACCGAATTGTAATGGTTACCTGAAGTGGGGAGGGAGGGATAGTTAGAGATTTTAGGAAGGTCATGTGTATACTGCTGTATTTAAAATGGATAACCAACAAAAAACTACTATATAGCATGTGGAACTCTGCTTGGTGTTATGTGCCAGCCTGGATGGATGGGGGTTTGGGAGAGAATGGATGCATATATACATATGGCTGAGTCCCTTCACTGTTCACCTGAAATTACTACAACATTGTTAATTGGGTAAAAGTTTGAACTTCGGGGAAAAAAGTTATAGCACCAAAAAAATAAAAGTTCTAGGACTGAATCGTACTTATTTCGTATCTAGTGATTTAGTCACTTTGAATTTGATTGCCCAGACTTGCATCTTGTGCTCATCTCAGGCACTATCTGAAATCCAGGGGCCGAGAATAGGGAGAGGTGGTTGTCTCATGGGAAACTGTGGTGTCACCAGAAGAAGGAAGATTGGATGCTGGAGACCATGTGTTGAGAACTGCTGAGCTAGGAATGTAAGCTTTGGTTCTAAAAGTTAAGAATGCCTGAAAGCAAAAAAATTTCCTTGGAAAAGAACATAACCTATGTGCTAATTCTATAGTTAGTTTTTCTAATCAGATTTCAGTTTTTCTTGATCAGATCTGTAGAGTTTAAATTTCCTGATAAGAATGTTAATATTGATGTGCGTGCATTCTAAGTTGTTTTAGTCATGTTGGACTCTGTGCAACCCTGTGGGCTGTAGCCCTCCAGGCTCCTCTGTCCATGCCGATTCTCCAAGCAAGAATACTGGAGTGGGTTGCCATGCCCTCCTCCAGGGGATCTTCCCGACCCAGGGATCGAACCCGTGTCTCTTATGTCTCCTGCATTGGCAGATGGGTTCTTTACCGCTACTTCTGTTCTCATCCTTCCTACATGAACAATAGGGACCTGAAAATGGAAAACATCATGACAATGATTCTTTTAATAATATGCTTAACCGTTGTCCACATATAAGGAACTGAAGTACCAAGAAGTACCAAGCAGTATTAAAAGTGTAGGATTTCCATATGTTATTTTGTGACTTAATTGATGGTGTTTTATCACATAAGTGAAATGCTGAAATATAAAATGAAGTGTGAAATTTATTTTGGGAGAGAGATGGTATAGTTGTACTTTCAAGTAGTGTGTGAGTTTTGTATTCTTACCCATTCTTGAGCATTTCTTGGGAAAAAATATACTTGTCTCCAGTGTTGGGGATGCTAATAAGCATCACTGAAAATTAGTGATGTTAGAAGTTATCAGAGTAACTTTTGTCAGCCCACAATCTATGACTTTTTGTAGTAGTCTCAAAAATGCTTTTAGAACAATTGAAATTAGGTGGACTCTAAGTTTATAGTTGAAAGTTCACTGGATGTAAAAACAAATACAAAAGCTTGCTTTTGCCCATTGAGTTGGATCGTGTTCATGCTTTTTAGTAGCCAAAAAACTTTGATCAGGAGACACAGCTAGTAACTTAAAACCTCATTACTCTTTGTCATCAACCATCTCTCCAGAGCCGCTCTTCCTTCTTGCCCTCCTGTCCCTCACCTCTCCCTTCTGGTCTTGCGTATCGTATTTATATTATTGTGGTTGTGTTGTTTTGTTTGGTGCTTGTTTATTAGTTGCAGCTTTTCCTAATTCATAGCAATCTGATTTGTTTGCTCACTGTTAGAAAACTGCCCAGCCATGACCTGGGAAATGGAAGTTTAGTTTGGCTTTTACAGTGCTTGCTTTTTGCTTTGTACTCTTGATTTTTAAAAGATATGTAACTCTGATCCTGTACTTCAGTGACAGAATTTGTGTTGAAATACATTATCCATTATATTAGTAGTTATGTAAGAAGTTTTTGCATTCATTGACTCATGAAGCAATATGTATTTCAAACAGTTAGAGTTAGATCACTTTTTTTTTGTCTACCAGAGATCTGTGCTGAGTCATTTTAAGGTAGAATTAAGTTGAATGGTAAAGCTGAGGTGTTTCTATTCATATTGGAGACTAAATATTTAATTTACTCAATGAAATGTAATGCTCTTTATGGAATTTAGCCATCTGGATAAGGTAGAGATAAATATTTTTGAGACTCTTTGAAACCATTAAAGAAAGGAAGTTTTGAAGAAAATGGAAGCAGTTCTCACTTGTTCCTTTATTGATCTCTTTCTCAGTATTATTTTAGAAAGCCAGATATATTATGTGTATACCTTGCTTGAATGTACATGTACAACTGCCAACAATGAGTTGGCTTATATAAATTCAGTTATGTATATGTCTTTTCAATTCAGAAATTCTGTGTGAATAGTTATGAACTTTGAATTAGGCTTAATAGACACATTTGAAGATGGGAGACTTAAAGGTTGGGAAAAAAGAAAAGTTGGTAATTTGGATAGCAGAACTAGTGTAGAAAACTTTGAAATGCAGCCTTAGAACAAAATAGCAAGGCAGAGTAAATCTGGGCCTTAGAATGGGAGGTATGGTGGGAAGGGAGAGGAAGGCAAAATTATATGATGACAGAGTCTGAACACTACACAGTTGACCCTTGAACAGTGTGGGTCCACTTATACATGGATTTTTTTCAATAGTAAGCACAATAGTACTTCCCTGGTGGCTCAGACAGTAAAGAATCTGCCTGCAATGCAAGAGACCCAGGTTCCATCCCTGGGTCTGGAAGATCCCCTGGTGAAGGGAATGGCTACCCACTCTAGTATTACTGCCTGGAGAACTCCATGGACAGAGGAGCCTGACAGGCTACAGCCCATGGGGTCACAAAGAGTCAGACAAGACTGAATGACTAACACTTTAACTACAATACTACATGATGTAAGGTTGGTTGAATGTGAGGATGTGGAACCACAGACACAGAGGATCCGAAACATGTATATGGAGGGCCGACTATGAGTTATATGTGGATTTTTGTGCAGTGGGGTCAGTGCCCCTAACTCCTGTGTTTTTCAAGGGTCAGTTCTACTTTGCTTAATTCCAAGGAGCTCCACAGTGAAGTTCATGGTTAATAAGAATAGAAGTAAGGCTATATAACTTTGAATATTAGGGAGAGTGTTTGAGAAATACTTCTCAGTTACGGTTAATACTTGGATTAAATAAATGTGGCCTAAATCTTTTTTCCAATTTGTTTTTCTTTGTCGTCCTTGAAGAGTTGTTTTTTTTTTTTTAAGTTATTGAAAGTTTCAGCATTATAATTTGACATCTGTACAGGCATTCCTTGTTGTGTTGGGCTTCACCAGTATTTTTTTTTTTTTTTAATTACAAATTGGAAGTTTGTGGCATCCCTACAAAGAGCAAGTCCTTGGAGCCTTTTCTCTAACAGCGTCTGCTCACTTCATGTCTTTGTGTCACATTTGGACAATTTTCACAGTATTTCTGACTTTTCTGAATGGGAGCTTCCCTTGTAGCTCAGTTGGTACAGAATCTGCCTGTAATAGGAGACCTGGGTTCGATTCCTGTGTCTGGAGGATCCCCTGGAGAAGGAAATAGCAGCCCACTCAGTATTCTTTCCTGGAGGATCCCATGGACAGAGGAGCCTGGGAGGCTACAGTCCGTGGGGGTCTCAACAGCTGGACCTGACTGACCGACTAAACCACCACCATCAGCCTTTCCCATTATTATTATGTTTGTTCTGGTGAACTGTGTACAGTGATCTTTAATGTCACTATCACAACTTGCTGAAGGGTCAAATGATGGTTAGCATTTTTTAGCCATAAAGGGTTTTTAAGTTAAGGTATGTACATTGTGTTTTTAGACATAATGCTACAGTGTACTTAATAGACTTCAGTATAGTGTAAACACAACTTCTATATGTACCATGAAACCAAAAAATTCTGTTTAAATTTATTTTGATATTCCTATTATTGCAGTGGTCTGGAACTGAACCCAGAGTATGTCCTAAGTGTGCCTGTACACACTACAAAGTGATCATCCCCACATTTCTGTTTACCATCCGTCACGGTACAGCTGGCTCCCCTTACCCATTTCACTCATTCCCCCAACTCCCTTTCCCTCTGGTAACCGCTAATCTAATTTCTACATCTGTGAGTTTTTTTCTGATTTATTTTGTGTATTCATTCATTTTGTCTGTTTTAGATCCCACACATGAGTAAAATTTTGTGGTATTTGCCTTGTTTGCTAATTTCACTTAGCATAAAACTTTCAGTGTCCACCCATGCTGTCACAGATGGCAGGATTTCCTTCCCTTTTTGTGGTGGAGTAGTGTTCCTTCATGTGTGTGCACCACATCTGCTTTATCCACTCATGTGTCCATGAACACTTAGCTTATTTCTGTTTCTTGGCCATT
This sequence comes from Capra hircus, assembly GCF_001704415.2. NCBI lineage: Eukaryota > Metazoa > Chordata > Mammalia > Artiodactyla > Bovidae > Capra > Capra hircus. The sequence goes on from NC_030814.1 coordinate 80,474,897, forward strand.
TTAAATAATGCTGCAGTATTTAGGGGTTCATGTGTCTTTTCACACTGTGTTGTGTTCTTTGGATAATACCTGAAGTGGAAATAGCTGGGTCAGATGATAGTTCTATTCTTAATTTTTTGAGGAATCTCGATGCTGTTTCCCATATGACTGCACCAATTTTCAGTCCCACCAACAGTGTACAAGGGTTCCCTTTATCCATATCCTCTCCAGTATTTGTTATTTTTTTTCTTGTTGATAATAGCCATTCTGACAGGTGTGAGGTGATCTTTCATTGTGGTTTTGATTGCATTTCCCTCATAATTAGTGATGTTGAACACCTTTTCGTGGGCCTTTTGATGTGTCTTTAGAAAAATACCTATTCAGATGCTCTGCCCATTTAAAAAAATAAATTAATTTTTCAAATTCATAAATTGAATTTTGTCAAATGCTTAGTTTCTGAGTCTGTTGAGATAATCATGTGATTTTTATCCTTCATTTTGTTAATATAATGTATCATGTTGATTGGCTTGCAGATGTTAAACGTTCTTGCATCGCTGGAATTAATCCCACTTGATTGTGATGGATGATTCTTTTAATGTATTGCTGGATTTGGTTTGCTAATATTTTGTTGAGGATCTTTGCAGCTTTGTTCATCAAGGATGTGTGTGTTCAGTCGCTGAGCTGTGTCCGACTCTTTGTGACCCCATGGACTGTAGTTCGCCAGGCTCCTCTGTCCATCGAATTTTCCAGGCAAGAATACTGGAGTGGGTTTTCATTTCCTACTCCAGAGGGTCTTCCTGACCCAGGGATCAAACCTGAGTCTCCTGTGGTTCCTGCACTGGCAGGTGGATTCTTTACCACCGTGCCTCCTGGGGAGCCCTCATCAAGGATATTGGCCTGTTGTTTTTTTTTAATGGGGGTCATTGTTTGGTTTTGGTATCAGAGTAATGGTGTCTTCCTGAGATGTGTTTGGAAGGTTTTCTTCCTCTTCAGTTTTTGGGAAGAGTTTGAGAAGAGTTGGTATTAAATCTTTTTGAATGTTTTGAATAATTTATTGATGAAAGCCATCTGATCCTAGACTTGAGTTTGCTGGGAGCTTTTTGATTACTCTTTAAGTCTCCTTACTAGTAGTTATTCTATTCAGATTTTCTGTTTCTTCATGATTCAGTCTTGGGAGCTTGTATGTTTCTAGGAATTTTCCATTCTTTTTAAGTTGTCTAATTTATTGATATGTAACTGTGCATAGTGGTTTCATAATTTTTTGTATTTCTGTTGTATCATTTGTAATTTCTCCTCTTACAGTTTGATTTTGTTTGAGTCCTCTTTTGCTTTTTTTTAAGATTAGTCTAGCCAAGGATTTGTCAGTTTTATCTGTTCAAAGAACTAGCTCTTGTTTCATTCATCTTTTCTATTGTTTTTTTAAATGTCTTTCATTTATTTCCCCTCATATCTTCCTTCCTTCTAATTTTGAGCTTCATTTATTTTTTTTTGTTTCCTTTAGGTGTAAAGTTATATTGTTTATTTTGGATTTTTCTTGCTTCCTAAGGTAGGCCTGTATTGCTATGGACTTTCTTCTTTGAACTGCTTTTGCTGCATCCCATGGAGTTCGGTATGTTGTTACGCTGCTTTCACTTGTTTCTAGGTATTTTTTAATTTCCTCATTGACCTATTGGTTGTTTGGTACATGTTGTTTATTAGTTTCTATGATTTTGTGCTTTGTGGTTGATATTTAGTTTCATAGAATTGTGGTTGGAGAATATGCTTGATATGATATCAGCCTTTCTGAATTTATTCTGAGACTTTATGACCTAATCTATGATCTGTCTTGGAGAATGTTTCATGTGCCCTTGAAAAGAATGTATATTTTGGTGTCTTTCGATGGAATATTCTATATATTAAATCCATATAATCTAACCCATGATTTAAGTTTGTCTTCTTTCTGATTATTTTTTTCTGGGTGATCTATCCACTGATGTAAGTAGGGTGTTGAGGTCCTCTGCTATTACTGTCTGCTTTCAGTTTCTCCTTTAGGTTTGTTAGTATTTGAGCTGTATATGTTAGTCCTCCTCTACTAGATGCACATACGTTTATAAATGTTTTCCCTTTTTCCTGGATCGACATCTTTATCATTATGTTTGCTCTGCTTTGTCTTTTATAGTCTTGTTTTAAAATAATCTTTCTCTGATAGGAGTGTAGCTAGTCCAACTTTCTTTTCATTTATGTTTGCATTGAAATGTTTTTCAATTTCTTCACTTTCAGACTGTGTGTATCCTTTCTCCTGAAGTGAGTCTTGTGTAGACAGCATGTAGATAGGTCTTTTTTTTCCTTTAAATTCAAACAGTCCCTCAGTGTCTTTTAATTGGCTGTTCTAGTCCATGTACATTTGAAGTAGTTCTTGGTAAATATGTACATATTGTCAGCTTGTTAATTTTTTTCTCGTGGTTTTGTGGTTCCTCTCTGTTCCTTTCTTCTCTTTTCCTCTTTGTGTTTTGGTAGTTTTCTTCAGTGTTATATTTACATTTCTTTCCATTTTCTTTTCTGTATTTACTACAAGTTTTTTTTCCCAGTGGTTATTATAAGAATCACATAGAACTGTTTATATAAGTAGTAGCCTGTTTTAAACTGGTAGCACCTTAAATTCCAAAGCTTTATCTAACAAAATAAAGTTTTTCTCAATGTTTTATGCTTTAGATGACATATATTGTCTCTTAATGCATCCGTTGTTATTAGAATTTAATTTAAATTTACTGCTTTTTGTCTTTAAACTACAATGTTTGCTTTATACGTGATTGATACACTGCCTTTATTATGTTTACCTTTTCCAATAATATTTTTTACTTGTGTATGTTTTCTTATTATTAATTAGTTCTTTTTCTTTTCAGCTTAAGAAACCTCTTCAATATTTCTTATAGGGCCAGTTTAGTTGTGATGAACCTCTTTAAGCTTGTGTTTATCTGGGAAACTCTTCATCCTTTCTTCAATCCTGAGTGGTAAACTTGCTAGATGGAGAATTTTTGGTTGAAAGTTTTTTCCTTTGTAGCACTCTGAATACGTTATGCCACTTACTTTTGGCCTGTAAAGTTTCTGCTGAAAAGTCTGCTGATTATCTTATGGGATTTACTTTGTGGGTAATAAGTTGGTTTTCTCTTGTTTTTAGGAGTCTCTCTTTATCCTTAACTTATACCATTTTAATTATGACATGTCTTGGTGTATGTTTGTTAAAGTTAATGTTTATTGGAACTCTCTGGAATTCCTGGACCTGGATGTCTTGTTTCCTTCTGCAGATTAGAGAAGTTTTTAGCCATATTTCTTCAGATGATTTTTCGGGCCCCTTTTCTCTCTCTTCTTATTCTGGGATCTATGTAATGCAAATGATATTTTGCTTTATGCTGTCTCAGTGGTTTCTTAAGTCAATTCCACTTTTTAAGATTCATTTTGCTTCTCTGTCTGCATAAGTTCAGTTGTTTTGTCTTGCAGCTCACTGATTCAGTCTTTTACCTCATCCAGTCCACCACTGAACCCCTCTAGTATATATATGTTTTTAATTCAGTTATAATTTATTTGGTACTTTCCTGTGTTTCTGTCTCTATGTTAATCCAGTCTCCTCCTGAGTTCGGTGAGCATCTTTATGGCTAGAAGCGACAGGAAATGGGTTATTAGAGATTGCTAGATTAAGAACATGAAAATACTTTTCAGTGGCACAGAGGCAGGAGGAAACATCGTAGAAATATTTTTTAAAACTTAGTAACTAAGAGCTATTGATAAATCTTAATTGTATCACTAGGCTGTTAATGTATATAGCATAGTAAAAGCCGTATGTCAGAGTTAGAATAATTAATGAGTCTCTTATCCACTATTTCTGAGCCTTTTGTCTTTTTTACACATCATATGGATAGATATAACTCAAATATGGTATGAATGGCTCTAGTAAGAACCCATGCTAAGGTGGTGGTTTAATTGCTAAGTCGTGTCTGACTCTTGTGACCCCATGGACTGGAGCCTGCCAGGCTCCTCCGTCCATGGGATTCTCCAGGAAAGAATAGTGGAGTGGGGTTGCCATTTGCTTCTCTAGGGGATCTTCCCGACCTAGGAATTGAACCTGGGTCTCCTGCATTACAGGCAGATTCTTTACCAACTGAGCTACAAGGGAAACTCCCATTCAGAAAAGTCAGAAATACTCTGAAAATTGTCCAAATGTGACACAAAGACGTGAAATGAACAGATGCTGTTAGAGAAAGGGCACCAAAGACTTGCTCTTTGTAGGGATGCCACAAACTTCCAATTTGTAATTAAAAAAAAAATACCGGTGAAGCGCAACAGAACAAGGAATGCCTGTACAAATGTCAAATGATAATGTTGCACACCTGAAACTTTTAATACAGCAACAACAACAACAAAAAACGATTCAGGGAAGACAGAAAAACTTGAATTGGAAAAAGATTTAGGCCACATTTATTTAATCCAAGTATTGACTGTAACTGACTAAAGTATTTCTCAAACACTCTCTGTAATATTCAGAGTTATATAGCCTTACTTCTATTCTTATTAAGCATGAGCTTCATTTTGGAGCTCTTTGGAATTAAGCAATTTTGAGCTAACCCTTGAAAAACACAGGAGTTAGGGACAGTGATCCTCTGCACAGTGAAAAATCCACATGTAACTCGTGCTCGGCCCTCCACATACATGCTTTGGATCCTCTGTGTCTGTGGCTCCACATCCTCCCATTCAACCAACCTTAACTCATGCTATAATGATTCTTTTGGCAGGGGAAAATGTGTGTGTTTGTCTGGGGTGTGGTGCAGGGTGATGATAGACACATGAGAGTGTATGTATATATATGGGAGTGTATCTTTATACACATGGGAGTGTATGAGAATCTCTGTTTTTGAGGAGGGGACCATGTATGCAGTTTGACTGTGTCTCCTTCCTCTGTGCCTATCATGACTATATTATGTTACCTTCCTATCTTCAGCTGTCCTAACACCTCCCTTACAGTCACATTTCAGGAAAAATTGGTCTTTTCTAAACTATTGATATTATAGTTAAACTGAAGTCTACTTGAGAGATTGAATAGTTAGTATCAAGACAGACTAAGAACCTAATTATCTTGGCTTCCAGTCCAATGTTTTATTTTGCCCATGTAGTACTTACTGTGCAAAATGATAGAATAAACAGTAAGAGTGAAATTGCATTCCTTATGCTCTTTATTTTTAAAAGAATGAGGGAAGGTTTTAGTATATTTTAGAAAGTTTTTTCCCTTCCGAAGCCATTACACAAAACAAAAAACACTTGTAAGTAAAACTGAGGAATTTAAGATGGAAGTTGTTCATTTCCTCAAAACAAATAGATGCAGTATTAAAATAAAATGATCACCTATTATATGTTAATTTGTTGGGAGTCTTAGTTATGAAAATGAAGTGTATGAGAGAGGTTCAAGAGGAAAGGGACATAATGTATATCTGTATCTGATTCATGTTGATGTATGGCAGAAACCAATACAATACTGTAAAGCAGTTATCCTCCAGTTAAAAACAAACAAATTTTTAAAAATACCTGAAAAAGTAAAAGTAAAGTACATTTGATTTCTGTGCATGCAGGCTTTATATTTGGAGTTTGTATTATTTTGTGTTCTAGCATAATGAATTATTTAGTAATTAGTGATACAGAATAAGAGACTTTATTGTCTTCTTCCAGTTTCTGTGGAGTCCAGGCATAGTTTAGCTTTGTCCTTTTCTGAAGATCCTTCTAGGTTTAGATCAAGGTGTGACCCTGGCCTGCAGTCTTTTCTGAGGCTCAGAGTCTTCTTCCAGGTTCATTGGTATTTTCAAAATTGACTTTTTTGGGGCTGTGGGACGAAGCTCTCAGCTCCTAGAGCCTGCCCACCGTTTTCTGGCATGTGGCCATCTTGTGCAACATGGTAGTTTGTTTATAACATCAGCAGAACTGCTCTGCTGCTTTTGAATATTTCTGACTTGTAGAATGGCTTTTTAAATGTCTTACCTGATTAGGTCAGGCGCATCGGAATAATCTCCCTTTTGATTGAACTCCAGTGACATGGCCCTTAACTATGTTACCTTTGCCATATAATACAGCCTAATGATGAGAGGAAAATCTGGGAATCTTGCCCATAATTGGAGGAGAAGGATTATACACCGGAGGGATGTGTACATCAGAGGATGGGAATCTTGGGGTTGATCAAAGAGTGCAGTGGCTCCTTTTTTTTCAGTACAAATAAGATCTTTCCTGTGTGCCAGACATTTCTGTAGGCCATGGAAATAACAAGGCTCAAATGCACAGTTCCTTTCTGTGGTGAAGTGATGGAGACCAGCAGTGAAGCAGTGTTTATGACGTAGTTTGCAGTGCAGGTGGAGCAGAGGTGTGACTTGGCTCCCTGTGATTCACGAGGGAGGAGGCTGGGTCAAGAAAAGATGGTACAGAAAAAGTAAAAATCCTGCTACGGTTCTTAAAACTATAGAATATTTTAAAAATTGTGTATTGATTTTCTAGGAAGCAAAGTTTGATATTTAAGATGAGGAAGTTATTAAAGTCCTTCTTCTTTCCCCCAGATGGTATACCTCAAGTTTACTATTTTGGCCCTTGTGGTAAATACAACGCTATGGTGCTGGAACTACTGGGACCTAGTTTGGAAGATTTGTTTGATTTGTGTGACAGAACATTTTCTCTTAAAACGGTTCTCATGATAGCTATCCAACTGGTAAGTAAAGCAGGATATGTTTTGAAGCTGCTAGAACAATTGTATGGTTCCATTTGGTTACTAAGTTACATTAAAAGTTAAAAGTTCTGCAACATTGTTGTCCACAGCATTCAACCTAATAAAAATATGTCTACTTTTCATATTGTCTTGTTAGGATAAATGTAGCTTAAAAGAACTGATTCAGATTTTTTTTGTATGAAAAATTAGTATCATATTGCTTTAAGATCAGAATGCTCAGTTTGAAAATTAAGTTTTTTTCCAGCACTCTTTTCATGTCAAAAATGAATACTTAGGGAGGTTCAAAAGGGAGGAGATATATGTATACCTGTGGCTGATTCATGTTGAGGTTTGACAGAAAACAATAAAATTCTGTAAAGCAATTATCCTTCAATAAAACAATAAATTAAAAAAATGAAAATAACAAACATAGGTGATATAGAGAAAAGAGAATTCTCGAACATTGATGGTAGTAATGTAAATTGGTATAGCCACTGTGGAAAATAGTATGGAGATTTCTCAATAAAACTAAAGAAAGACCTGCCATATTGGGGGAAAAAAATGAATACTTAAAGAAGAGAACTCTCAGAAACACAGGTTTTTAATCTCAGTAAATTAATGTAAAATGGCCTAGGAAAAGAAGAAACAAACTAATGAGGGAGTCTTCGACATCATTTAAATTTCAGGGAGCCTATGGGGAAATACGGAGAAGGCAATGGCACCCCACTCCAGTACTCTTGCCTGGAAAATCTCATGAATGAAGGAGCCTGGTAGGCTGCAGTCCATGGGGTTATACAGAGTCGGACACGACTGAGCGACTTCACTTTCACTTTTCACTTTCATGCACTGGAGAAGGAAATGGCAACCCACTCCAGTGTTCTTGCCTGGAGAATCCTAGGGATGGGGGAGCCTGGTGGGCTGCCGTCTATGGGATCGCACGGAGTCGGACACAACTGAAGCAACTTAGCAGTAGCGGCAGCATGGGGAAATAACTTAGAGGATAATTTTTAAGGAAGTTTCTAAACAAATGTTAATAAGTATATGTTGCAGAAGTCTTAGAATTGTTTTTATCTGTTGATTTTTTTCACTTCTGCAGATTTACCCTGTAAAAGTATTCAGGTGTACTTAAAGCTTTTTGTCCAGAGATGTCTATAATAAAGTGGGAAACAACCCAGATGCACAGAGATAAGTTAGTTGAATAAATTATTATTAATGATAAGATAATATGTAGTCATTAAAAAGTGTTTATTAAAAGAATATTTCATGACCTGAAAAATGCTCATAACACGTTGTAAAAGAATATTTCATGACCTGAAAAATGCTCATAACACATTGTAAAAGTATAGGTCATAGAATGTTATGTATATATATGACCCAAAATTTGTTAACAAACTAAAATGGCTTGAGTGACTGTGTTCACTTACATTGTATTGTGAATCATGATTATTACTGAATGAAGCATTTTTATTTACTTATTTGTAATGTTTTATTTTGTGACAATTTATACAGTGAATATTGAGTAATTGTAAAGCAAGGAATAAAAATGTATTATATTATTATTAGAGTTATATTCCAAAGTTTTCTAGTTTCAGTATTTTTTAAATGTTTAATATGTAAGAAAAGTAAACAAATTATGAAAAATAAAAATATGACTGAAGGGTGCTTTGTTAACTGTTTTTAACAGTTAAACTCTCCAAGTTTCTTTAGTGTAATTATAAAAGTTTTTCCATTATTGAACTGAAAAGGAAAAATAAATGCAGTTTCCTGAATATATCTGTTTATACTTTTAAGATTTTGTATTGGTAAATCTGTTTGATTGTATAAGGTGGCACCATCTGAAAGTTTTGATTAAATCAGTCTTCCTGATATTAAAGGAATTCATAAAATTCAAGCATTTCCATTTATAAGTGCCCAAAATAGAAAAAGCAGAGACTTTTAATCATAATTGAACATGTTTTTGAGAAACTATGGAGTGATAGCATGTTGCTTTTAAGGGGCTAAAACAATTTCTGTTTTGTTTTTTTTTCTTCTTTACGTTGTTTTCATTGTGAAAATTGTCTTGCCGCTCTCATCCTATTTTATGCTAGTCAAGCCTAAAATAAAATTTCTTTTTTTTTTTCTTTTTTGCATCAAGATTTCTCGCATGGAATATGTCCATTCAAAGAACTTGATATACAGAGATGTAAAACCTGAGAACTTCTTAATAGGCCGGCCGGGAAACAAAACCCAGCAAGTTATTCATATTATAGATTTTGGTTTGGCAAAGGAATATATTGATCCAGAGACAAAGAAACACATACCATACAGAGAACACAAGAGCCTTACAGGAACAGCTAGATATATGAGCATAAACACACATTTAGGGAAAGGTATGTTTACCTTTTGTAAGTATGGATGTTTGAACTCAGTATACTGACAGTGTGAGTTTTTATTTGTTATTATGGTTCGATTTTTGCAGGTTACAGTTGCTTCTATTGTAATTTTTATTTATCTCATCTAGACTGTACTTTCCCTTGTATTTGATAAGTCTTTTAAAGTAACTTGTTTAAAATAAATGGATGACAGATATCCTTAAATTCACTGTATCTTTTTTTTTTTTTTTTGTAACTTGAAATATTCAACTTTGATACGCTTAGGGTGATCCATTTGATTATTTCTGTTAAAAGAATGTCAGAAAATACTTAATTTTAACTGAATTTTAATGTGTATAAAGACTTTAGCTCTCTGATACAGCTAGCCAGGGAGATAGGAACCTGCCCTAATACATTGAATACTGAGAATACATATCTTAGAGGTAACTGTTTACTCTGTACTATTATTTAACCTTTTAAAGAAGATCCCTTATTTGTATAAAGGATAAAATAATATCAACTGCACAGAATTTCTTACAGCTCTTTCTCCCTTTGGTTCAGGTTCCAGTTCAGGATCACATATTTCATCTTTTTGTCATATCTGTTTAGTCTCTTTTCATCTGGGACAGTTCTTTGCCTTTCTTAATGGTTCACGACCTTGATATTTTTTGGAGTGCAGGCTGTCTTGTAGAATATCTGTGTTTGAGGCCATCTCATATTTCTTCATGATTATATTTGGATGTGCAGTTTAAGCACAGATATCATAGGAGTGATATGATCTCAATGCATCACGTCAGAAGGGACATGATGTCACCTTGGTTCCAAGTAGCTTTGATCACTTGCCTAGGGTAGTGACTGCTAAGTTTCTGCACTTAACAGTTTCTTATTTTCCCTTTGTATTTAGAAAATGTTTTCTAAGGTGAGTTTTGAGATTTTGGAAATAGGTTTGTTTCTCATCAAATTTATACTTACTAGATTATTTTTTGATTCCTTTCTGATTCCTTATGTATTCTAGTTTACATTCTAATGTAGGCAAAGGCTGTCCCTTCTTCCCTTGCTTGTTAACTTATATAAGCATGGACTCATGGATTCTGATATAATTGGATGTGTTATAGTCCATTGCTATCATTATATCGTCATTTATTTTGAAGTGCAGATTGTCCCAAATTTGGCTGCTGGTTGCTCTGCCGTGCTGGCTCTGCTGTTCCTTTGGCATGTTCTCATGACTCTTGGAAAACGTCTTTCCTTTTTTATGCAGCATGTTGTTCCAGGCTCATCTTGTAGCTTTTCTCCTCTAGCCCAGATACAACATTTTCTAAGCAGCCCTGGGTCCTTTTATTGAATAATAAACACATACACACATGATAAAACTAGGAAATGTGTGTCTGTTTTGATTTCTACCAGCAGCAAATGGGAGTTCTGTTTGTTCCACATTCTTGACAATATTTGGTATTGTCTGTCTTGTTCATCCTAGCCATTCTGCTGAATATCTGTCGTGCTGTTTTGTTTTACTGTGACTAATGGTTGTAAGGGCTTTTCATGTGCTTATTGACCCTTTGCATATCTTCTTTTGTGGTGCGCACGTTGTTTCATTGCGTACTGTTAGGGTTCTTTGTATATTCTGGATATGAGTCTTTCGGCAAATGTATGCCCTGTGAACATTTTTTTCTAATCTGTGGCTTGTCTATTCATTTTCCTAGTGTTGACAATTGATGAGCAAAAGTTGTAAATACTTATGAAGTCTAATTTATCAATTTTTTCTTTTATGATTACTACTTTTCAAATCCTAAGGAATCTTTGCCCGTTATAATGCGAACATGTTGTGTTTTCTTCTGCCACCTAGAATTCATTTTTTGTGTGGTGTGAGATAGGCTTGAGATATTCTTTTTGTAATACTCTTTCCCATTGGATTACTTTTGTGTGTTTTTGAAGAAAATTGGTTCTAGGTTGTGTTTACAATAGTTTATTCTTAAGTCTTAAGCCTTGGTCAGATTTCATATCATAGGAACTCTAACTTAAGTTTCTGCTTTTAGATTCTGTATCTACCGTGTTACTCATAGAAGAGACAGGAACGTAAATTGATCAGTATTTATCCACTATCACTTAAAATACAGTCACAGTTTGTTCAGAGCCTTAGAAGTCATCTCATCCAGCCTCTAGCTTAGGTCTTAGCTGCTTCTTTAACCATTCTCTCCAGACCTGTCTGCTATCCACGGTTGTTCGCTGCTTCTGCCTCTCAGCCTAAATAGCACATGGCATCTTCCCTGACAGCTGATAGTAGACTCTTGATATTTTTTCAGGTTTTTGGAGTACCTGAAAATGTTAAGTTTTCCTTTTTTTTTTTTTTTTAAGTCAGTAGTGTTTATATTTCAGGTGGTATTTGTGTGAGTGCTTTTCAATAACAGACTTTCCTGATAGATTTTAAAACATGTTTGGGTAGATATACAGCTTTCAGGATTGTGTCTTCTGTTAAAACCAGGCACATCTATGTTTATATGAACAGTGTCTGAGAAATTTTCATTTCATAGAAGTTGTTAAGACTAATTTATAACAACTAACAAAGGTTTGCTTTATTATGAGACATGAAGTCATGACTTCCTTCTGGCCTGGTGTTCTTTATCTGAACAATGGTAAATGTAACAGGATTCTATTTGTAGAAATGGCAAAGTAGACTGATATGTTTGCCCTTGTTAAAAAAACCTTCAGGGCTTGGGAAATGGCATTTAACTATTGTAATCTCTTTTTTACTCTTCTTTCAGGAAGCAAACACAAAATTATTTATTTGGCAAGTTCTGCAAAGAACAAAAGCTTTAAACCTTATTTTCTCTCATTTGTAAAAGCTCTCATTCTCAGTTTTGATGTAGAATTTCGGAATGGATGGTAAAAATATAAAATTTATTTGACAGATTATATGTGTTCCTTTTTTTAAAATTAAGAATGAGCTAATGTAGAGTGAGTTTGAGTGCTAGAGTTAAAGCATTTTATAAGTTTGAAGAGGCTGTGAACATGAAATAGTGGTGTTTTGAGTTTAGAGCACTTGGCTTTGTGAGGAATCAGGAAGAGATTAAGAACAATGAAAAAGTGACCTTTTAGTGCTGATTTTAATGTATGTATATATGATTTCTTCCTTTCCTACTTTACTGGGACTTTGGTTGTTGCTTTTAAAGTCTTCTTATTCATTCATTCACTTTTATGCAAACAAGGACTTCTTAACTTGCAAGAACTTTTCAAAGTAGAGAATTTGGTCAGGGGAACATTTGTTCAGGTTTATATGTAATTTTCTTTTGTGGAGATGGACACTGTATCAGATTCAAAAAGGAAAAAGTTGTCCCTTAATATAAAATGGAGGAATAGTGTTAAGATCACATTATAGAATTTAGTATCTTTATTTCTGTGGTGTATGTATGTCTGTTGATCTTAATTAGAAGATTTATGTCTAGAAGGAAGATATAGTGATTCATTTGTATAATATTTTTCTTGTACTTGCTGAAGTCACTGATCAAGATGAAATCTCAGTAAAGCTGCATGTGACAAATGTTGATTTCCTTGGTTTGCTTTAATGGAAGCATTCTTTAGTACTATCAGGTTGAATTATTTTTAATTGCATCTCATCAAGTATCTTCTTTTTAATAATTTTTAAAATACTTTTTTTTCTCAAGTGCTTTGAGCCTCTTTCTTTGGATTACTTTTTGTCTTTTTTATCTTATTGGAGTCATTCGAAATTAAGTAAATACTATGTATTTCTCGTTAGTAAGTGTCTTGAAATAAACTTGTCTTTTATTTTTAAATATTATTGAGTATTCATGAGTTAAAAGACTAGGATTTGAGGAATAAGTTGTCAGTTGCTTTGTAATTGTTAAGAAGAATCTATGTTCCAAAGAAAAATGGTATTTTAATTCCCTCAGTGAAAAGTGCTCAGAATGGGAGAGAAGTAATCACAGAATCATAATTTTTTCATTCAGTGATGCAATGCATATAATTTCCAGCTAATTGCCCGGAATCCTGAGACCTACTCCTGAAGCCTCCCCAAACAGCTTTTTAACAGTTTAAAAGCTTGTGTTTTCATTTTTCCATTACATTTTAACAGTTTAAAAATACACTGCACAATTCCTTGCTTTTTGAAACAAAGTATAATAAACCTAATTGGTGTTTTCTTGATATTTCAGTGTCATAATTTTTGTATGATTGTTGTTCTTAAGTGATACCCTCAAGATCACTTAGAGAGTGTTAGGATGTATATTTAAATAAGTTTAGAAAAAGTGCATTTAAACAGTTTTGTATTTTTTAAAAATAACAATTTTTAGAGCAGTTTTAAATTCACAGCAAAATTAGGCAGAAAGTACAGAGGTTTCATTTTTACCCTGTCCCCATATGTGATCACTGTAACACGATCACACCAAAGTGATACATTTTTGATAATCAGTGAATCTGCACTGATGCATCGTTATTGCCAGGAGTCTGTAGTTTACTTTGGGGTTCACTCTTGGTGTTGTGTATTATGTGGGTTTGGACAAATTTTTAATGACATGTATCTGCCTGTAGTATTCTAGAGGTTAGTTTCACTTTCTAAGCATCCTCTGTGCTTCACTTAATCCCTTCCTCTCTCCAGCCCCTGACAACCACTGGTCTTTTTCCTGTCTCCATAGTTCTGCTTTTTCCAGATTCCATATAGTTGGAATCATACAGTATGTAACCTTTTCAGATTGGCTTCTTTCATTTAGTAAAATATAGTTAAATTTCCTTCATGTTTTTTCATGGCTTGATAACTCATTTCACTTAGTGTTGAATAATTTTCCATTGTCTGGAGATAACACAGATTATTTATCCATTCATCTACTGAAGGATCTCTTCATTGCTTTCAAGTTTTAGCAGTTATGACTAAAACTGCTGTAAACATCCTTGTGTGGTTTTTGTATGACATAAGGTTTTCAGCTCCTTTGTGTAAATATAAAAAAGCTCAGTTGCTTCAACATGTGGTATGAGTATGTTTAGTTTTGTAAGAAACCCCCAAATTGTCTTCCAAAGTGGCTACCATTTTGTATTCCAACTACCAATGAATGAGAGTTCTTATTGCTCTGCATTCTCACTAGCATTTGATATTGTTAGTGTTCTGGATTGGTGGTGCAGAGGTTAAAGCATCTGCCTGCAATGTGGGAGACCTGGGTTCGATCCCTGGGTCGAGAAGATCCCCTGGAGAAGGAAATGGCAACCCACTCCAGTATTCTTGCCTGGAGAATCCCGTGGACGGAGGAGCTTGGTGGGCTACAGTCCACGGGTTGCAAAGAGTTGGACACGGCTGAGCGACTAGACTTTCAATAGGCCTGTAATGTCATCTTGTTTTAATTTGCATTTCCTGATGCCATGTGATGTGGAGCATCTTTTCATATGCTTGTCAGTCATCTGCATATCTTCTTTGGTGAGGTGTCTATTAAGGTCTTTGGCCCATTTTAATCAACTAGGTTATTTTCTTATTGTTGAATTTTAAGTGTGTTTGTCTCTTTCAGATAACAGTTTTTTATGAGATGTGTCTTTTGCAAATATGTTCTCCCAGTCTGTGGCTTATCTTTTTATTCTCTTGATGGTATTTTTTTGAAGTTTTAATGAAGTCCAGTTTGTCAGTTATTTCTTTCATGTATTGTGCTTATAGTATTACATCTTAAAAGTCATCACCAAACCCAAGGTCATCTAGATTTTCTCCCGTGTTGTCTTCTAAAAACTTTGTAATTTTGTGTTTCATGTTTAGGTCTCCTATCTAATTTAGTTAATTTGAATAGTGAACAGTGTAAGTTCTGTGTCTAGATTCATTTTCCTACATATGAATGTTCAGCTGTCTTAGCACCATTTGTTAAAAAGACTCATCTTTGCTCCATTGTATTGCCTTTGCTTCTTTGTCAAAGGTCAGTTGACTGTGTTAATGAGAGTCTATTTCTGGCCTCTGTATTCTATTCATTGATCGATTTGTCTGTTCCTTAGCCACTACCATACAGTAGGTCTTGAAGCAGTGTTTTTTTTTTTTTAAACAGATTTTTATCCCATCACCTATGTTTATGATTACTTTTTGTTACTATGTGTAGTACACCTACTGCTGGCAGCACTTTCTCATCTTTTGTTTTGCTTCTTGTAACCTGATAGCCAAACTTATTGGAATTATATCTAAATTAAGATAACTAGATTTTTAAGAGGACTTAAAACGTATTTTTTCTTTCTGAATTTTTGATATTGCTAGATAAGGTATTTGGATTAGTGGGTTGTTGCTGAGAATTGTCTTGCATAATTATGCTTGTCTTTTTTCTTATGAGTTTGTGTTTTCATTTCTAAGAAACTCAGTTATGTGATTTTGAAAAATGTGAATAAGCTCAGTGAATCTTATGAGAGTTGGTTTTTTTTTTTTTATGAGATGCCAAGGAAAAATAACTTTAAACCTTTTAGAAGGAAATATAAAGTGAAACTTTATTTGCTTGTAGTGATTTTTGTTTTTATGTTTAGGTTACATATAAAGAATAAACTTTTTTCGGTGAGAATTTTTGTTGTTCAGCTCTCTTGTCATGCTTGTATTTAGTTTAACTTACATGTTTTTAGCCTCATTTTTTATTTTTGCAGGGAAATGCAGTAATAGATTTATTTTTGGAAATACACATGCATATATTAGAGAGTTTCCTACCTTTTAGTGGGACTTTTGATATTTTGGGGTGGTATTTTTCTGTTGAAAATTGAATAGAGATTCAGTGCAGTGGAAACAATGCTAGGTAATAAGTCAGTTTTAAAAAGAGGAAAATAATGTTGAGTTGCGAGAGTAGAATTTTTAAATAGAAAAGCATTGTAGAGATTTGTAATAAGCATTTGATTAATTGATTGACTCTACCTTGTTTTCTGAAATGAAAAAAAGTACAGACACATGATCTGAAATTCTGCATGGTTTTGAGCTAGACCCAACCATTCTGAGCCTTAATTTCTTTATTGGAGGATTACTGATACTTTGAGTATAGCTATAATTTTAAAAGATCCTCTGTGTGAAGCACTGACACACACTAGGCTTGTGATATGTGTTGGTTGTGTTACTTTATGTGATACATATATTCCCAAAGAGCAGAATTTTAATTTGACTCTTTACATAACTTTTAAATTTATTTGAGAACCTATTTAACACATTATTGACTGGGAGATTTTTGCAGAAACTAATGGCTGTGGCCAGTGATTTGTTAGTTAAGTGAATATTGAAGCTCTCTGGTCAATAATGTTCAGGTTACAAAAGATGTATTAATATTAATAATGTCTCTGGCCAATAAGTTGTTAAAATAACAATAAGTTGTTAATGATACCTATTATAAAGAAAATTGTCACTTTTTAATGTTTTAGTTGGTCAAAGCAAGAGTTCCTGTAGTAAACATTCTGCCTTTGACAAAAACATCCATTTTCAAATGATCCTTTGTGAACAAGATTTAATATGGGTGAAATTACCTTTGGGAGAATTTTTTTCATCTAACTCAACGGTTAAAGACCAGAGGAGGTATTCTTTAGTTACTGTGTTTCAAAAAGAAAGCCCTCTTCATGACTTCTGTTACTGCACAGTGAAATTTATTTTCAAATTTGTCAGTTGGTGATAAAACAGAAAGAAAGGAATTATCAGAGTAAGGAATATTTCAGACTGAGTTTTGGTAATAGGGTTATTTTAATAGCTCCTATTTATGGTTTGAATTTTTAAATACTCCGTAGGTTGTAAGACTTCTGTGAGACAAGCATGTAGACAAGATCACTTTATGATCTTGACTTATTGTCACTGTGATATCTAAACCTCCCCTTGGACTGAATCAGTGGAGAATTGCCTTTATGACCAGTTCTTCTCCTTAGTAAAAATCCTACTGTAAGGCTCAGTATACTTGTCCCTTGGTATCCACAAATTGGTTCCAGGACCCTGAGGATGCCAAAACCTAAGGATGCTCAAGCCCTTAATATAAAATTGCATAGTATTTGCATATAACCTACACACATTCTCCCATATACTTTAAATCATCTCTTGATTATTTATAATAACTAAGACAATGTAAATACTTTGTAATAGTTGCCAACCCTTGGCAAGTTCAAGTTTTGTTTTTTGGAACTTTCTGGAATTATTTTTTACAGATATTTCAGTCCATGGTTGGTTGGTTGACTCCACAGAGGCAGAACCCATAGATATGATGGGCCCACTGTATTTATATATTGCTTAGCATTGAGTCTTTAAAACCATATACTATAATTATTATAAGCAATACTACAAGGTTTTGCTTGTATTTTGATAAATTTATCCCCACATTTCATGTTTTCTGATGCTATTGGAAATTTTATTACTGTTCACATTCATTTTCCAATTGTTCATTTCTAATATAGGAATACAATTAATTTTATATACTGACCTTGTATCATATATCCTTGCTAAAATTCATTTACTAGTCCTAACATGGTTGTGTTTTTTTTTTTTTTTTTTTTTTTTTTTGTGGATTAGGATTAGGATTTTCTACATATGCAGTCATATTGTCACCAAGGAAAAATAGTTTCACATCTTCAGTTGCAATCTGGATATCTTTTAATTTTTTCTCTTTCTTTTGTTGTACTGACAGGAACTTCTAGTACAATATTGAATAGAAAATACGAGTGAACATCCTTGCTTTGTTCTGGATCTTAGGGATGCCTTTTCCTCACATAAGAATTTTTGTTTTTTTCATATAGGACCTTTTTCAATATGAAGAAGTTTCCTTCTTTTTTTATTTGAATGAGAGTTTTTTTTTTTTAAATCATAAATGCATGTTAGCTTTTCTCAAATACTTTTTCTATATTTTTTGAGATGTTCTTAAGATTCATATCTTCTTTTAATTTTGGAGAGTTATATCAATTGATTTTTGAAAGTTAAACCAAACTTCAAGTCATAGGATGACCCCGACTTGGTCATGGTTTACTTTCTTTTTAAGGATTTTACATCTGTGTTAATGAGAGACATTTCCTGTAGTTTTCTTTGCTTGTAATGCCTTTGGCTTCGGTAACAGGGTAGTGAATTAAGTTGGGAGGGGTTTCCTTCTCTTCTGTTTTCTGAAAGAGTTTGTGTAGAAATGGTATTGTTCCTTAAAAGTTTAATAGAATTTACTAGTGATCATTTCTGGGCCCATAGTTATATTTGGAGATTATAAATTAAATTTTGTTTAATACAAAGCTGTCTTCATCTTGAGGTAATTTTGGTAATTTATAGCTTTCAAAATACTTGTCCATTTCATCTAAGTTGTTGAATGTATTGGCTTAATGTTAGTTTGTAACCTTCCTTTATCATCCTTTTATTGTCTGTAGGATCTGTCCTGATGCCCCCAGATAATAGTAATTTGTGTTCTTTCCTTTATCCTAATGAGAGGATTAATTTTATTGAACTTTACAAATAACCAGCCTTTGATTTCAATGTTTTTCTCTACTGGTTGTCCATTTTCTCATTATTGGTTTTCTAATTTATCATTAGTTTTTCCTTTCTTTTACTTATTTTGGGTGGTGTTGGTATAGACATAGATAACTGAATCATAATACAGTTCTGAAATAGACCCATACATGGATGCTGAATTGATTTTTGAGGATAGTGCAAAAGTTACCCAAGGGGAAAAGACAGCCTTCTCAAGGAACTTTGTGAGAATAACTAGGCATCAGTATTGAAAAAAATGACTCTAAACCCTTACAACAAAAGAAAACCAGAGAAAAAGACTTCAAATGATTCATAGATTTAAATGTTAGAACCAAAACTATAGTATTTCTTGAAGGAAAAATACAAAATCTTTGTGATCTTAGGGTAGTCAAAGATGTTCTAGTTAAGACATAAAAAAGCGTAAACAATAAAACAACAACAAAGATGTCCAATAAATTGGGTTTCATCTAAATATAAACTGTTGTTCTTTGAAGGATACTGTTAAGCAAATGAAAAAAACATGCTACAGTGTTGGAGAAAGTATTTGCAAAGCTTGTATCTGAAAATGACTTACATCCAAAATACACAAACAACTCTTTAAGATTTATTATAAGACAAATAATATAATTTTTAAAACATGAGTACAGTGTCACAACATGTCACAGAAAGATGTGAATGACCAGTAACAACATGAAACAATGTTCAAAATGTTGTCCCCAGTGAAACTCAAATCACAGTGAGGTGATACTTCATGGCCATTAGCATGGCTAAATTGGAAAGATTGACCATACTAAATGATAGGTTCTGGAGCAACTTGAAGTCTCATGTATTGCTCATGGAAATATAAAATGGGACAATCCCTTTGGAAAATAGTGTGTACATTTCTTACAAAGCCAGAGACCTCTGTTCTCCTGTGATGTTGTCAGGTGAGAGGATAGATGTTGATTAAATGAAAGCACAGACATGTTTATTAAAACTGTAACAAGTGTTTCAGAAGACAATTACAGAATATTCCAAGGTTGTGTAGTAAAAATTAAAACATTTTTGACCCTTTCACTCTAGTTCAGATCTGTCCTTTGAAAGGTTTGCTTCTCCTAAAGCATTTAGTACTGCTTGGATAGTCTTAGTGTTCATTTGGATGAAACATCTTGCACATGAACATGCTCTTATTAAACTATTATTATCTCCTCTTACTTTTAGCATGTTTGTATTTTAAAATACTAACAAAAATTAAGCATTTAGCTCAAGTGACAAAAAAATTAAAAAAAAAAAAAATTCACTCAGCAAATATTTGTAAGTACCTCCCTGAGTCTTGGTCTGTTATTATATCATTCAGTTATATGCTATACAACATTTTGTTACTAGAACAATAGAAACTTGAAAATGGCAGTTTGTTCTGGTAGCGTATTTTTGGTGCTGCCAGAGGAGTTACTACCATTGGAATGTGTCAAACACAAGTGCTTTTAAAAATATATTGTGCAATATATTAATGGTATTTAATGCTAATGGAGAATATGGTATGTGGGATGGAATTTTTGTGCTCATTTAAGTTTAGGAAATGGAGGACTAAAGAAAGTTAAACATTGTTAGTTCTAGGTATTTTCAAAATTTTTAATATGTTATATTCTAAATCTTGTAAAATGGAGCTGTAGTACACAGTGACTCTGTTTTTCATCATGGAACCTGTTCCTCCTTACATTATTTGTAGGAACAGATGTTAATATTTAAGGAAAAAAATAAATCTCCAGTAGCATGTAAAAAAATCATAGTGGCATATTTTTTAAATGCATGATAATTTTACTGTAAAGCCATTATTGTTTAGACATGATTAGATTTGTATTTTATATACTGAACTTTGAGGAATTATCAGGGATTAATTTACATGTAAGGAAAGAATCATTTTTCCATTCTTGCATCCTTTCCTGGGAAAGGAAAATTAAATTTATGTTTCTCTTATATTTCAGAACAAAGTAGAAGAGATGACTTAGAAGCGCTAGGTCACATGTTCATGTATTTTCTGAGGGGCAGTCTTCCTTGGCAAGGTTTAAAGGTAATTGTTTTTGTGTTTCTTTATTGAATTCAGTAAGTTATTAATTTATTAAGATACTTTCTTCTAAGTATTTAATTTTAAAATTACTTCTCAAGAGTTTTTTCTTTCTATTTTAGGCTGACACATTAAAAGAGAGGTATCAGAAAATTGGAGATACAAAACGAGCCACCCCAATAGAAGTGTTATGTGAAAATTTTCCAGGTAATGAATAATGCTGTATTGATACATGTGCTTATTATACACAGAAAACTGTAAGTGTTAATTGTCATTACTTAAGTTTATAAGTACTTTTTTCATGCTTAAAAATATGATTTAAAGGATGTCAGCATTTGATACACAGACCACAGGGGCACTTTACATATTTGCTTTGTAAGATGGTATTAATGGAAAAAAATCCTTCTAATAGTGTTGGCCAGTACCAGCTAAAGTAGTAGTTTCTTCAACAACATACTTTCAATAAGTTGAAATGTTTGCCCATAAATACCAACTGTAAAGTTTTGGTATCCAGTTTTAGTCATTTGAATCTCACTATCAATCTCAAAGGATGTATGTGATATATGATGTAGTCTAGTTTTCCAAGTACAGCAAAATCTACTAACCTTATTACTTTTAGGCTAATTTTTTACTTTATGAAGATAGTTTTGTTCTCATGTACCTTTTTGGCAACTCACATGAAGTCATTCAACAAAAATTTACTCAAGATTTCTAAATTAATTAACGGATAAGAGTAATGTGTCCGTAATGAGTTAAAATACCTGTTATAATATGTTGTTGTTCAGTCCCTAAGTTATGTCCGACTCTTTACGACCCATTGGACTGTAGCATACCAAGCTCCTCTGTTTCCCACTATCTCCTGGAGTTTGTTCAAATTCATGTCCATTGTGTCAGTGATGCTTTCCAACCATCTCATCCTCTGTGGCCCCCTTTTCCTTCTGCCTTTGATGTTTCCCGGCATCTCGGTCTTTTCCAGTGAGTCGGCTCTTTGCGTCTGTTGGCCAAATATAGGGCTTTAGCTCCAGTGAATAAACAGGGTTGATTTCCTTTAGAATTGATTGATTAGGTCTTCTTGAAATCCCCGGGACTCTCGAGTCTTCACCACTGCCACAGTTCGAAAGTATCAGTTCTTTGACACTTAGCCTTCTTTATGGTCTCTCATATCTGTACGTAACTACTGGAAAAACCATAGCTTTGACTGTATGGACCTTTTGTCAGCAAAGTGATGTCTCTTCTTTTTAATATGCTGCTAGGTTTGTTACAGCTTTCCTTCCAAGGAGCAAGTGTCTTTTAATTTCATGGCTGCAGTCACTGTCCACAGTGATTCTGGAGCCCAAGAAAATAAAATCCGTCACTGCTTCTACTTTTTCCCCTTCTATTTGACAGGAAGTGATGCTACTGGATGCCATGATGTTGTTTTTTTGAATGTTGAGTTTTAAGACAGCTTTTTCACTCTGATCTTGCACCCTCATCAATAGGCTCTTTAGTTCCTCTTCCCTGTGTGCTGTTAGAGTGGTATCACCTACATATCTGAGATTGTTGATATTTCTCCTGGCAATCTTGATTCCAGCTTGTGATTCATCAGCCTGGCATTTGCATGATGTACTCTGCATAGAATTTAAATAAGCAGGGTGACAGTATACAGCCTTGTCATCCTCCTTTCTCAATTTTGAACCAGTCCAGTGTTTCATGTCCAGTTCTAACTGTTGCTTCTTGGCCCACATACAGTTTTCTCAGGAGACAGGTTAAGGTGGTCTGGTATTCCCATCTTTTTAAGAATTTTCCACAGTTTGTTGTGATCTGCATAGGCAAAGGCTAAAGCAGAAGTAGATGCTTTTCTGGGAGTCCCTTGCTTTCTCCATGATCCAGCAAGTGTTGGCAGTTTGATTTCTGGTTCCTCTGCCTTTTCTAAACCCAGCTTGTACTTCTGGAAGTTCTTGGTTCACATACTTCTGAAGCCTTGCTTGAAAGATTTTGAGCATAGCCTTGCTAGCATTCAGTTGCGTATATCTTTCCCTTTATCCCTTGCCTTTTACTTCTCTGCTCTCCTTAGCTTCCTAATCCTCCTCAGACAACCACTTGCTTCCTTGCATTTGTTTTTTCTTTGGGATGGTTTCAGTCACTGCCTCCTGTACAGTGTTATAAACCTCAGTCTATAGTTCTTCAGGCACTCTCTCTAGTGAATCTAATCCCTTGAATCTATTCTTTGTCTCCACTGTATAATCATAAGGGATTTGCTTTAGGTATAGTGGTTTCCCCTACTTTCTTCAATTTAAGCCTGAGTTTTGCAATAAGAAGCTCATGATCTGAGCCACAGTCAGCTCCAGGTCTGTTTTTGCTACCTGTATAGAGCTTCTCTATCTTCAGCTGCAGAGAATATAATCAGTCTGATTTTGGTGTTGATCATTTGGTGAAGTCCATGTATAGAGTCGTCTCTTGTGTTGGAAAAGGTGTTTGCTATGACTGATGTGTCCCCTTGACAAAATTCTTTTAACCTTTGCCCTGCTTCATTTTGTATTCCAAGGCCAAACTTGTGGATAACTTTTTCTTTTTGCATTCCAGTCCCTGAGATTATGAAGGGCTTTTCAAGTGGTGCTAGTGGTAAAGAACCCTCCTGCCAATGTAGGACACTTGAGAGATGTGGGTTTGATCCCTGGGTTGGGAAGATCCCCTGGAGAAGGAAATGGCAACCCACTCCAGTATTCTTGCCTGAGAAATACCATGGACAGAGGAGCCTGGCAGGCTACAGTCCTTGGGGTAGACTTGCAAAGAATCAGACATGACTGAGCAGACATACACAGAGCCTAATTATGAAAAGGACATCTGTTTTTGGTGTTAGTTCTAGAAGGTGTTGTTGGTCTTCATAGAACCAGTCAGCTTCAGCTTTTTCAGTATCAGTGGTTGGAGTATAGACTTAATTATTGAGATGTTGAATTGTTTGCCTTGGAAATAAACCAAGATCATTCTGTCATCTTTGAGATTGTAGCCAGATACTGCATTTTGGACTCTTTTGTTGACTTTGAGGACTGCTTCATTTCTTCTAAGGGATTCTTGCCCATATAGTTGATATAATGGCCATCTGAATTAAATTCACCCAAATCTTGTCCATTTTAGTTCACTGATTCCTAAAATGTTGATATTCACTCTTGTCATCTCAACTTGACCATGTCCAGTTTACCTTGATTCATGGACCTAATATTCCAGGTTCCTATATAGTATTGCGCTCTCTTTTTTTTTTTTTTTTTTACGTAATTGGAGGCTAATTACTTTACAATATTGTGGTGATTTTTGCCATACATTGACATGAATCAGCCATGGGTGTACATGTGTCCCCCCATCCTGAATTCCCTGCCCCACCTCCCCCTGCACCCCATCTCTCTGGGTTGTCCCAGAGTACCAGCTTTGAGTGCCTTGCTTTATGCATCAAACTTGAACTGGTCATCTGTTTTACATATGGTAATATACGCATTTCAATGCTGTTCTCTCAAATTGTCCCACCCTCGCCTTCTCCCACAGAGTCCGAAAGTTTTTTCTTTACATCTGTGTCTCTTTTGCTGTCTTGCATATAGGGTCGTCATTGCCATCTTTCTAAATTTCATATATATGCATTAACATACTGTATTGGTGTTTCTCTTTCTGACTTACTTTGCTCTATATAATAGGCTCCAGTTTCATCCATTTCTTAGGATTGACTCAGATGTGTCCTTTTTCATAGCTGAGTAATATTCCATTGTGTATATGTACCACAACTTCCTTATCCATTTGTCTGCTGATGGACATCTAGGTTGCTTCAGTGTCCTAGCTACAGTATTGTTCTTTACAGCATCTGCTTTACTTTAACCAGCAGACAGAACCATAACTGAGCATCGTTTTCCGCTTTGGCCCAGCCGCTTCATTCTTTCTGGAGCTATTATTAATTGCTCTCCGCTCTTCCCCAGTAGCATATTGGGCACCTTCAGACTTGGAGGGCTCATCTTCTAGCATCATATATCTTTCCCTTTTCACATAGTTCATGGGATTCTCCAGGCAAGAATACTGGAGTGGGTTGCCATTTCCTTTTCCATTGGATCACGTTTTGTGAGAACTCTTCACTATGACCCATCCGTCTTGGGTGGCCTAGCATGACATGGATCATAGCTTCATTGAGTTATGCAAGCCCCTCCACCGTGACAAGGCTGTGATCCATGAAGGGGGTTGTGATTTATGCAGTAACAGTCAATGAGAACCAAACTTGAAGGTAGAAGATGGAGCTTATATTCAGTTCAGTTCATTTCAGTCTCTCAGTCGTGTTTGACTCTTTGCGACCCCATGAATCGCAACATGCCAGGCCTCTCTGTCCATCCCCAATTCCCGGAGTTTACTCAGACTCACAGCCATCGAGTCAGTGATGCCATCCAGCCATCTCATCCTCTGTCGTCCCCTTCTCCTCTTGCCCCCAATCCCTCCCAGCATCAGAGTCTTTTCCAATGAGTCAACTCTTCGCATGAGGTCGCCAAAGTAGGTTGCTGCGAAAGTAATTGTGGTTTCAGACCGTGAATTTAAATCATTATAACTAGGCTCTGACACATCTTTTTAAATCAAAATAGGAACCATTACAGACAACACAGTTTTGTCCACGAGAGAGAAGTTTGTTTATTCCTGTAGCATAAAAATCCGTGCTTCCAGATTGGATGAAGTCTTGGAAAGCATTTTCTGCCTCCTGCTGATGGAAGCATTTTCCCTGCAAAAAAGTCATCGAGATGCTTAAAGAAGTGGTTATCGGTTGGCAAGAGGTCAGGTGAATATAGCAGATGAGGCAAAACTTCTTAGCCCAGTTTGTTGACCCTTTGAAGCGTTTGTTGTATGATGTGCAGTCAGGTGTTGTCATGGAGAAAAATTGGGCTATTTTTGTTGACCATTGCTGGCTGAAGGCATTTCAGTTTTCAGTACATCCATTTGCTGAGCATACTTCTCAGATGTAATGGTTTTGCCAGGGTTCAGAAAGCTATAGTGTAACAGACCAGCCAGCATCAGACCACCAGCCAGTGACTGAGCTTTTTTTGGTACAAGTTTGGCTTTGAGAAGTGCTTTGAAGCTTCTTCTTGGTCCAGCCACTGAGCTGGTTGTCTCTGATTCTCATATAAAATTCAGTTTTTGTCGCATGTCACAATTTGATTGAGAAATGGTTTGTTGTTATAGAGTAAGAGAAGACAGCACTTCAAAACAGTAATTTTTTTGACTTGCGGTTGACTCATGAGACACCCACTTATTGAGCTTTTTCAGCTTTCCAGTTTGCTTCAAATGCTGAATGACCATAGAATGGTCGACGTTGAGGTTTTTGGCAATTTGTCATGTAAGTTGTAAGAGGATTAGCTTCGATGATGCTCTCAATAGGTTGTTGTCAACTTCTGATGGCTGGTCACTGGGCTTCTCGTCTTCAAGGTTCTTGTCTCCTTTATAAAACTTCTTGAACCACCACAACAATGTATGTTTTTGTTAGTATTTCCAACGCCAAATATGTTGTTGATGTTGCGAGTTGTCTCCACTGCTTACAACCCATTTTGAACTTATATAAGAAAATCACTTGAATTGGCTTATTGTCTAACATAATTTCTGTAGTCTAAAATATGTATACAATAAAAAGCAAGTAATTAGTCATTAGCAAAAAAAATAGTGAGGAATGTGCATTAAAATGATGTATAACCATACTTATTTAAGAATGTATTCCAATATCAAATGGCAGTGTTCAACCATGCAAAATCACAGTTACTTTTTCATCAACCTAATATCTCACTTCAGTATTTGCAGCTTCTCTTGTACAGTGCTGGCATTATTACTATAAAAGTGTCAGCAGCATAGTCTCAGGTAGCCCTTTTTCAAGTTTGCTTTTTTAATTCGTTGATAGCAAACTTTAATTATATGTTTTGTTTTCTTGCTATCACATCTAGAACTGGAAGATTAAAAAAAAATCACTTGATGATATAGTACCAAACAGTTTAGCTATAGGCAGATTGGCTCTACATTAAGAAGCTTGTACACATTTCTGCAGGAATATGGGAGTGCCAAAGTAAACTAGATGATTAGCTAGAAAGTAGAATATTGGGAGTGCAGAGAAGGCAATGGCAACCCACTCCAGTACTCTTGCCTGGAAAATCCCATGGACTGAGGAGCCTGGTGGGCTGCAGTCCATGGGGTCGCACAGAGTTGGACATGACTGAAGTGACTTAGCAGCAGCAGCAGAATATTGGGAGAGTCACCATGTAATTGGGTTGGTGCTACTTGCGTGCCTCCTAGGCTATGGGTTACCCTGTTCTTACCAGCTGCCATGAATAAATTGGATCAGCTAGGTATAACCTACCATCTCTTATTATAGTACTCACATGTTAAAACTGTTTTACTGATTGCTCACCATTTTGCTTTTTGATTTTTATGACTTTTTCTTTCTTTTACTTCTGGAAAAGATGGCCTTTTAAAACATATATATCTCTAATGCATTTGGGAATTATAATACCATTCAAAGGTTTATATATTACCAAATAATTGTAACTTTTATGACCAGAAATTAAGAGAAGAATTAAACTGTTCTCCTGAATCTGTTTTAGCTCTATGTTGCTAGATCTGTTGGGTAGAATACCATTTAGCCTAGGTTAAATATTTGAATCCTCTTTTGGTCAGTTAGTATCTGTCACAGATTGTAAAGGAAATCCAGCAAACGAGTGCAGATGCTTTCACATAAAAATCAGCTCTCATCAGTATTAACAGTATGAGCTGAGTATGGTGTTTTGTAATTAAATAATTATGCATTGTTGAAATTTCTATTTCAACCTTCAGTACTATCCAAGGTTTCTATTAAAAATATTATTTTTAAAAAATTTCATTCTTTTCTAATGAAATGAAGCAAAAATAATACTTGTTAAATCTCAGGTTTTTCTTTTGTCTCTGATTCCTATCCTCCCTTCTTTTCACCCTTTTAATTTTATTGTTATTAAGTTCATAATATTTTAACTGATAGTAGAATCTTGCTACTTTTTCATGTGTTCTGATAATACTTGTCCTTTTAGATATTTATAATTTTATTATTAAAATGTACATAGAAAAGTTTAATCAGAGTAATTTTTATTTTCCTTCTAGAAGAAATGGCAACGTATCTTCGTTATGTAAGAAGGCTAGATTTTTTTGAAAAACCAGATTATGACTACCTAAGGAAACTTTTTACTGACTTGTTTGATCGAAAAGGATATATGTTTGATTATGAATATGACTGGATTGGTAAACAGTTGGTGAGTACTACAGGCTGTATAAGAAAAACAAAAGATTATTTGTAGTACTTAGCTTCCTTTTTCATAGTAGAGATCCTTTATTTGAAGAACTGAGAACAAATAAATTTTTATTTTGAAGTATAGTTGATTTACAGTATGTTTGAGGTGAACATCATAGTAATTTAATATTTTTATAGATTATGCTCCATTTTAAGTTATTACAGAATAATATCTATATTTTTCTGTGCTGTATAGTATATCCTTTTCGCTAATTTATTTCATAGACGGCAGTTTATGTCTCCTAATCCCCTACTCTTGTCTTGCCCCTCCTCTGTTTTTTCTCCTCACTGGTAACCACAAGATTGTTCTCTATATTTCTAAGTCTGTTCCTTTTTTGTTACATTCATTTGTTTGTTTTATTTTTAAGACTCCACATGTTAATGATAACAAGAGTATATTTCTCCTAAGCATAATACTCTATAGTTCCAGTCACATTGTTGCAAATGGCAGAATTCCATTCTTTTTTATGGCTGAGTAATAGTTTATCATATAGTCTAGTTCAGTCGCTCAGTCATGTCCGACTCTTTGCGACCCCAGGGACTGCAGCATGTCAGGCTTCCCCGTCTATCACCAACTCTCGGAGTTTACTCAGACTTATGTCCGTTGAGTCGGTGATGCCATCCAACCATCTCATCCTCTGTCATCCTCTTCTCCTCCTACCTTCAATTTTTCCCAGCCTCGGGGTCTTTTCAGATGTGTCAGTTCTTCGTATCAGGTGACCAGAGTATTGGAGTTTCAGCTTCAGCATCAGTCCTTCCAATGAATATTCAGGGATGATTTCCTTTAGGGTGGACTGGTTGGATCTCCTTATAGTCCAAGGGACTCTCAAGTGTCTTCTCCAACACCACAGTTCAAAAGCATCAATTCTTTGGTGCTCAGCTTTCTTTATGGTCCAACTCTCACATCCATACATGACTACTGGAAAAACCATAGCTTTGACTAGATGGACCTTTGTTGGCAAAGTCATGTCTCTGCTTTTTAATATGCTGTCTAGGTTGGTCATAACTTCTCTTCCAAGGAGTAAGCGTCTTTTAATTTCATGGCTGCAGTCTCCATCTGCAGTGATTTTGGAGGCCCAAAAAAGGAAGTCTGTCACTGTTTCCACTGTTTCCCATCTGTTTGCCATGAAGTGATGGGACCAGATGCCATAGTTTTCTGAATGTTGAGCTTGAAGCCAACTTTTTCACTCTCCTCTTTCACTTTTCATCAAGAGGCTTTTCAGTTCTTCGCTTTCTGCCATAAGGGTGGTGTCATCTGCATGTCTGAGGTTATTGGTATTTCTCTCAGCAGTCTTGATTTCAGCTTGTGCTTCATCCAGCCAGGCGTTTCTCATGATGTACTCTGCATATAAGTTAAATAAGTAGGATGACAGTATACACCCTGACGTACTCCTTTCCCGATTTGGAGCCAGTCTGTTGTTGCATGTCCACTTCTAACAGTTGCTTCCTGACCTGCATACAGATTTCTCAGGAGGCAGGTCAGGTGGTCTGGTATTCCCATCTCTTTCAGAATTTTTCACAGTTTATTGTGATCCACGCAATTAAAGGCTTTGGCATAGTCAATAAAGCAGAAATAGATGTTTTTCTGGAACTCTCTTGCTTTTTGTATAATGCAGTGGATTTTGGCAATTTGTTCTCTGATTCCTCTGCCTTTTCTAAATCCAGCTTGAACATCTGGAAGTTCACGGTTCACATACTGTTGAAGCCTGGCTTGGAGAATTTTGTACATTACTCTGCTAGCGTGTTAGATGAGTGCAATTGTGTGGTAGTTGGAGCATTCTTTGGCATTGACTTTCTTTGGGTTGGAATGAAAACTGACCTTTTCCAGTCCTGTAGCCACTGCTGAGTTTTCCAAATTTACTGGCATATTGAGTGCAGCACTTTCACAGCTTCATCTTTTAGGATTTGAAACAGCTCAACTGGAATTCCATCACCTCCACTAGCTTTGTTCGTAGCGATGCTTTCTAAGGCCCACTTGACTTCACATTCCAGGATGTCTTGGTCTAGGTGAGTGATCATACCATCATGATTATCTGGATCAACAAGATCTTTTTTTTATATAGTTCTTCTGTGTATTCTTGCTATCTTTTCTTAATATCTTCTGCTTCTGTTAGGTCTGTACCATTTCTGTCCTTTATTGTGCCCATGGTTGCATGAAATGTTTCCTTGGTATCTCTGAGTTTCTTGAAGAGATCTCTAGTCTTTCCCATTCTATTGTTTTCCTCTGTTTCTTTGCATTGATCACTGAGGAAGGCTCTCTTATCTCTCCTTGCTGTTCTTTGGAACTCTGCATTCAAATGGGTACGTATATCTTTCCTTTTCTTCTTTGCCTTTCTCTTCTCTTCTTTTCACAACTGTTCATAAGGCTTCCTCAGCCAACTGTTTTATTTTTGAATCTCTTTTTCTTGGGGTGGTGTTGATCCTTGCCTCCTGTATAGTGTCACGAACCTCCGTCCGTAGTTCTTCCGTAACGTTTCTTTTTAAAATGTTTGTTTTTTATCTTCTTACTTTTGGCTGTGCTGGCTCTTCATTGCTACACAGGCTTTTCTCTACTTGCGGAGAGCAGGGGCTGTCTCTAGCTGCACTGTGCTGGCTTTTCATTGCAGTTGTTTTTCTTGTTGTGGAGCTTGGGCTCTAGGGTTTGTGGGCCTCAGTTGTGGCACATGGGCTCTAGAGCACAGACTCAGTAGTTATAGCACTCAGGTTTAGTTGCCCCAAGGCATGTGGGATCTTCTGGATCAGGGATTGAACCCATGTCTCCTGCATTAGCAGGCAGATTCTTTACTGCTGAGTGACCAGGGAAGCTCCTCTCCACATCTTTGTCCATTCATCTGCTGCTGGGCACTTAGGTTGCTTCCATATCTTGGCTATTGTATATAATGCTGTTTTGAACATTGACGTGCATAAACCTTTTGAATTACTTTTTTTGTTTTCTTTGGGTATATACCCAGCAGTGTAATGCTGGATCATATGGTAGTTATACTTCTGGTTTTTTGAGGAATCTTCATAATGTTTACCACAGTGGCTGTACTAATTTAAATTTCCACCAGTAGTGCACAAGGGTTTTATCCATATCCTCACCAACAATTGTTATTTTGTGTCTTTTTAATAATGGCCATTCTGACAAGTGTGAAATGATGTCTCATTATGGTTTTGATTTTAATGTCTCTGATGCTTAGTAATGTTGAACATTTTTTCCTGTATCTCTTAGGCATCTGTATGTTTTCTTTGGAAAACTATCTATCCAGATCTGCTTATTTGTTGTTTGTTTTTTTTGGTACTGTATGAGCTGTTCATAAATTTTGACTATTAACCTCTTTTCAGTCATTTCATTTGCAGATACATTCAGTAGGTTGCGTTTTCATTTTGTTGATGGTTTTCTTTGCTATGCCAAAGCTTTAAAGTTTAATTAGGTCCCATTTGTTTATTTTTGCTTTTGTTTCTTCTACCGTAAGAGACCCAAAAAAATATGCTACAATTTAAGTCAGAGTGTTCACTTATGCTTTCTTCCAGGAATTTTGTGGTTTCATACATAAAGGTCTTTAATCTGTTTTGAGTATGTTTTTGTATATAATGTTAGGATATTCTGATCTCATTCTTTTGCACACAGCTGTCCAGTTTTTCAGCACCACTTACTGAAGAGACTATCTTTTCTTGTTTGTATACTCTTGCTTCCTCTGTCATAGATTAATTAGGTTAATTGACCATATATCTGTGGGTTTATTTCTGAGCTCTCTTTTCTGTTGACATGTGTGTCTTTTGTTAAGCCAGTACTGTGCTGATTTGATTACTGTAACTTTGTAGTATAGTCTGAAGTCAGGGAGTGTTATATCTCCAGATTTGTTCTTTTTTCTCAAGATTGTTTGACAGGGTCTTTTGTGGTTCCATATACATTTTAGGATTGAGAATAAATAATTTTTAAAGGATTCATTCTTTGAGTTTTGTAAAAATGGAGAATTTGGAGTCTGCTTTTTAGAGTAATGGGTTATTTTGAATGTTTTACTTTTGATTTAGTTCTTAATATCAAACATACTTTTTAAAAATACAGTATTCTAGTGATTACTTTAACAGATCAGCTAGTTTTTTCTCCAGTCATTGCTCAAGATATTCATAATTTTAGAATATACTTTAATTATTCTAGCAGTTTTAGGTTATTTTGCAATAGATTGATACTTAGGTATCAGAGCAAGTTTAGGTTTCTTTAACTATAAAAACTGCCCCCGAAATTTGTCTTGATCATAACTATGGGATGAGATGAGTGTCATTATTTAAATGGACACAACATTAAGTTCTTTTTTTGAAGAGATGACTTAAAAGAAATCAAATATTTATTCTCACCAGTCTTCTTTTTAAAGAATAAGAACGCCTTACAAAATTTACTTTAATTTCAGTTCACTGATACCAAATTTTGTCCATATTTGGAACTACGAAGCTTTCAGATTCAAGTACTTTTAAACAGTTGACTTAAATGTTTAATCTGTATTTTTCTTAGCTCCAAAGTGATTTGAATGTATATTGTATCTAAAATGCAAACCTGAATATACTATGATTAATGCATTTATTATGAAATTTTGAATTATATTTGAACATTTAAATTTTATAAAAGTCTCTTCTGAGTTACAATATTGACAGTAACCAATTTTATTAGCTTATTTAAAAAATTATTCCCTTAATTTTCATAAAGTACTTTTTTCTGTTTATATATTGGCTTTGGAAATGAGAGACATAAACAAATACATTTTGTTTTTTTTCATAAGAATTAACCTAAAACGTAATGATAACATTAAAAGGTCTTTTGTTGATATGAAAATAAATACTTTATAAACTATTGAAATGTTTTTAAGCTGCTTTAAATAGTAGTTATAATTTCTTGCTTTAATTTGGTATATTTAATGACGTACTTTAGGGAAGATACCTTTTCTTAATTAAGGCTTTATGTAATAGTATCATTACTTTTTTATTATGTTAAGGTGCTAAATAATTTAAAATAAGACTTCTGAAATAGAATGCATTGATGCTAATTGTTATTGTGTCGCAGCCTACTCCAGTGGGTGCAGTTCAACAAGATCCTGCTCTGTCATCAAACAGAGAAGCACATCCACACAGAGATAAGATACAATCCAAAAATCAGGTTTGCTGTCCTTTTAGATATGAACTGTCTTGATTTATTTCTGTATTACCTTCTCACTGTTTATAAATGTATTTGGTGTTTTATCATGCCCAGATGACAGCTTTATAATTTGTGCATGTGTTTGCACATGTGTGTATACATACATATATATACATATTGAATGATTGAAATACATATCCTTTTCTTCTATAAAACAGACCATATACAGACATATTAAGGATAAAAATGCACATATTTTCAATGCATAGGCTGTTTCCCCTAATGTTCACATTAATATTGTTTAATCACAAATCCTGATTAATGGTGTTAGTATAAACTTTGAGAATATTGTTCTGTTACAACAGAAGTATTTCGATACCCTGTTGGAATGAGTTGTAATAGTAGTTGTTCTTTCTAACTGTAGTCCAGTTTAGTGTAATAAATTATTTACTGAGTTCTGTTGTTTGAAAGCTACTGCTCTCCACATTGCAGAAATGCAGAAGTAAGGAAAAACATACAACCTGTGAGAAATGACTTTGTAATGAGTGGCTAAGAGCTCACTGAACCTCTGGAATCAATCAGACCTGGATATGGCAGGTTACTCATTCACTCAAAGCCTCAGTTCTCATCTATAAAATAGAAATAATGCATGTTAATTCCTAGCATATAGTAAGCATTCATTAAGTCTCAACTCTTGTGGCTGGTGTTCTTGTTATCATTATTACAATAAATTCACAAATAACTACATAACAATGCAGAATAAACTGTACCATGAGAGATACATTAATAAAGTGACATAGAGGATCATTGGAATATGTAGGATTTATATGCAAACGTGGTTTTTGAGATGAGCATGAAGAATGAATGGAATTTTTAAAGGCAGCCTAAGGAATAAGAATTTTGGAGAGAGTGAGCATTAAAAAATTAGAAGCCAAAAGTTTAAAAATGTGGAATATGTTTGAGGAAAAATAAGCAGTTGATTTGGAGCAGAGAGCAGGTTCAAGACAAGATATAGAAGATTCATTGAAGAGTTGTATTTTCTGGGTAAGATAAATTGGAAGCTGTTGAATTTTTGAGCAACATTTTTACTCGTCTTTTTTATATAGAGAAACCTTACTGAATCCATTTTTGACAGAATTTTTGCTGTTACATTGAATTAAACGGTATCTTTAGAACTTTCGGTTATAACCCTTTTTGGAGAGGGGTAGTGTGCTATCTATTTTGTATTCCATCAGGGTTGAGCTGAGCGTTAAAAAAAGACATCAAAGAAGAAATACACTTACTAAAAATCATAGTGAAATAAAATGCTGCATTTAGGAAGTATTTATAATTTTCTGCTTTGAAGTATACACAGTTTAAAAAAGATTAGTTTTATAATTTTGCCTTAGAAAAACTGGGCAGTAAAGGGTCTTATATATAAATTACATCCAGTATAAATTAAGAGACATTGATAGCTTGAGTACTCTGATAAGATGCTGTATATAGAAAGAAATGGGAGAAGTGAAGACTTTGAGTATGTGTTTTATAAACCAGTTAATTTCTCAAATGTATGTGGAACAAGACCAGTAATTCATGTTCTGTGAGGATCTCTACTTGAGCTATTAGGTATTGTAATAAATGAAACTCTTCTTTTATTGTTGAATTAAATTTTAAAGTTTTAACTTTCTACTTGTTTCACATATGTCTTGCTAGCTCATTGCTAGCTCACTGAGGGTGGGAACCGTATTTCATTGATGTAGTCCTTCTTGTAATAAATGTAGGGAGTCTTTTTTTTTTTCAGGAAATCCTTTAAGATAGCTTATATATTGAATTTGCAACCTAGATATGTAGATATGTTTCTTATCATGATAGAAACATTGTATATCTAGAAAAAAATTTCTTAACTATCTGTGCTGCAGTAAACAGCTTAAGTTGTATGATAAACCAACAGTTCATAATCCCCAAAGAAGAAAGGTTAATTCTTTAAATGTCTGAAACCTTTGTAATATCCTCAGATAAACAGTTTTAACTTAGAGTCAATGGTTGACGTTCGGGGATCTTGAAATTTTACAGGCAGTGTTGGGTGGATGCAAATGTTTATTTTGAGGAGAGGTTGCATAGCTTTTGGTGTCTTCTTAAAAGGTCCATGATTCCCAGATGTTGCCTGCTATCCCATGGTCTCATCTAATTTATTTCACTTTAGCCTACAAGTCAACTGAATTCTGGTGATAAATTTGGAGCATTTAGTGAAGGGACATTAGAATTGTCATAATTGTTTTAATGACATATTTTATGCCACAGAGTATGTAGTTTTGTATCGTACAATTTAATTTAGGAAGCTTAGTGCCAGAACATTTATTCTTTGTGTTTACTTGATTTTAACATCTCTTCTCCTAAAAGGTTACTCTGGCCACTGATATTCTTAGTCTGCATATAGCCCAGTGTACTTGACACTTTGTGGCAAGATTTTCCTTACTTTAGTTGAAAAAGAAAGAAAAGAGCCCTGAAGTCTTTAGCTGCTGCTGCTGCTGCTAAGTCGCTTCAGTCATGTCCGACTCTGTGCGACCCCATAGACGGCAGCCCACCAGGCTCCACCATCCCTGGGATTCTCCAGGCAAGAACACTGGAGTGGGTTGCCATTTCCTTCTCCAATGCATGAAAGTGAAAAGTGAAAGTGAAGTCGCTCAGTCATGTCTGACTCTTAGCGACCCCATGGACTGCAGCCCACCAGGCTCCTGTAATTGTGGTAATGAGCTAGGTAGTAATATTGGGAAAATAGTAGGCTCCCAGTTTGAATCCCAGGTGTACTGTTTGCTACTTTGTGATGTGAGAGAAGTATTTAAAGTCTTAGTGTCTTCATCAGTAAAATGAGGATAATACTTTCTGTCTCAAAAATGAGATAACACATATAAAGCAGCCAATGCAGAACCAAGCGTGTGATAGAAACTTAAATATTGTATTCCTTCCCCCATAGTGGTACTGTCCACATTTTCCTGAAACATAGAAATTGCTCCCTATTAAGCCGTTACTCAATTCTTTTAGTAGATTATTATTTAGTTTGTGGTTATTGCCATACAGGCTGGCCAGGTCATCTAAAATCTTCAAGAATTATCAGCCTGTTTCATGGAAATAGGTCTCTTAATTTGAACCAGATGAAAAAAAATAGATGAAGGAAGCAAAGGGATTCATATATGAAAGATTGTCACTTAAAAAATTTGTTTTTCATATCTTCTTGGTATTCTGTATAGCAGTTCTTATTTTTCAAGGAACTTTTCTGTTTTCTTGTATTATCCTCACAGCCAGAAACAGTGTACTAAGCAAGAAGAGGAAATTTTTTAAGTTTTCTGAGACCTTAAGTGTGGCTATTTAAGTAATGTCTTTTTTTTAAATGTTGCTGGAAGTGGTTTTCTTATCAAAAAACCAGTGGGGACCTCTACTGTAAGAAAATATAGTGGATAGCTTTTTAGAACATTTCATAGTTTATGGAGTGTTTTCTTGACCACGTTATTTTTACCTCTCTAGTTTTTGTTAACTTTATTTATAAAATTAGAGAGTGGAGTCTATGATATCTAAAGTCATTTCACTTCTAAAATTCTGTGGTGCTATTTTATTTTTGTGGTTGATCATTACATAATTGTACCAATTTCATTGAAATCTCTCCACATTCACTATGCAAAGATAACTGCATCTGTGACTCAGAATAGCAAGGGTTTTAAAATTTTCCTTTTATACATTTGTTTTCTATATTATTAGGATGCGATGTTTAACATTTTGGGTTTCTCTTCTTCCATGCATGCCACATGCATTAAATAAATGGCAGTCGACAGACCACAGGGCAGCTTGGGACTCCCAGCAGGCAAATCCCCATCATTTGAGAGCTCACCTTGCAGCAGACAGACATGGTGGCTCGGTACAGGTATTTTCTGATTTTTGCATGAGTGATTATTTCCCAGATTTATACAACTAACCCTTTTTGGAACTCATGGCATGATTTCTTATCCTAATGAACGACTTGTTGCTGAACTCTCCATAATTCTATTCCTTTGAATTTAACCAAAAAAGAAAAATTAACATGGTCTAGCAAGACCACCTAAGGGATACTAAGATTTTGCCTTTGTTCATTTTTGCAAGCACATGCAACAGTATTTAAATAAGTTGTACTGAGAACAGGTTAGAAAAACAAAATAGTGGATAGCTATTATTGATCTATCTGTTAAACTTTATTGTCCAGTAATAAGCTCAGTCTTTTTTAATGCTTTAAGTAATAGAACATTTTTATATCTTATCCTTTCATTATTTTGCTTCCTTTAAACTTATTTAAGCAGTTATCTAACATTTTTATTCTCAGTCCTTAGAATGTATTTTCTGATTAATTGGTCAAATAAACATGACCCCAGTTTTACAATGACATATTTTGTTTTATTTGGATAAAGTAAAACATGGAAAAAATAATTTCAAGGACAGATATTTATAAAACATTTCCCTCTATTTTCTGGATATTTATAAAAATTTAAAGTTGTCCCTTAGTCTTTTGATGTGTTCCTTTTTCCCCCTTTTCTATACATTTAGAGATAACTACTATATTCTTCCCTTAAATGCCCCCCTAAATTTTAATCTTTTATATGTATTATAAAAATAGGAAGAGATTACTGAGTCTCTTATTTCTTTTAAAAATGTCAGTTTAAGATAATTTGAATGCTGGCTTAAAGTAATTGAGATAAGAAGTGTTCTCTCAATCCATTTCAGTCTAAAACCTATTTTTGATTTTTTTTCTCCACATACTTCGACTTGAACAATTTTTTGTTATATTTTACCAAATTTATATTTTTCT
The DNA here is from genome assembly GCF_001704415.2 of Capra hircus. Taxonomy (NCBI): domain Eukaryota; kingdom Metazoa; phylum Chordata; class Mammalia; order Artiodactyla; family Bovidae; genus Capra; species Capra hircus. The sequence continues at coordinate 80,512,615 of NC_030814.1, forward strand.
TCATATATGTTAATCTGAATCCGTGCTTGGTTTTATTCTGTCTTGATTTGAACTCTGAAAAAGCCAATTCTTAATTAAATCTTATGAGTTATCATGTTTTTCCCACCTTTAGCTTTTAGAGGTAGTTTAAATTGTGAAACCAACTTTTATAGAATTTCGTAGTCTGTGGAACTTTCAGTCATGTATTAACAGAAGAATTTGCATAGTGCTGTCAAATTTTGGAGTGAGGGATTCAGAGGCAAGGGAGCCTGAGAGGTAAAACTTTTTTGTGATCTAAATTCATGTCATTGGAAAAGTTAATTGAGGAATTTATGTTTAATTTGCATAAACACAAGCTGGATTGTGCATGTATCTGTATACATTTTTTGTTTCTAAGTGTTGTATGTTTTTATAGCACGTGTCTTGCTCAGGGTTCAGGGAAATCTATAACAAGATACTGTTAGAAAGCTTTCCTACTACTTCTGTACCATTGCTGCAAATTTATCAATAGTTCTTTCTTTCCCACTTTGTGGAATTCCCAGAGATGGCTCATGGGATCTCTTTGTACTGTCAAAGGGTGAATGCGTTTCATTGTTGGCTAATCATTCCAGTATTTTATTCTATTTTTTCACATATTCTCAAAGATATATTTTAAATCTGCTTATTTCTCGTCTCTTTAAAACTTTTCTGCCTTATAAAGATTGCGTCTGTCTTCATTACAATATTTAGTAAGTGATCACTTTACTATTCTGGTAAATCCATAAGTGAGTAAAAATTTTTACACTATTTTTCAGTTACTTCCTGAATTAACTTGATGTGATGAATATTGAGGTGGTTTTACTGTCATGGAAAATTTGCTAGCAGCGTAGTAAGATCATGCATGAATCTTGCTGCATCCCAAAATGCTGTTATGTATAATTTAAAATTTGAAAAGGTACGACACTGGCATCATTGGACTAATGAAGTGGTAGTCTAAAAAGTAATAGTAGTGAGAGGAAGTAAAGGTATCTTAGTCTGAGCTAATATGATTATTCCAATAATTGAATACTATATTTTACTTTGAATGAAAGAAGAACGGAACGCAGTGTGTTGTTTTCATTCTCATCATTTGATAAAGGGAAGATATAAAGAGAAAGATCTTTTTACTAATACGCAGTATGAGAAGAATTTGCCTTGAGGTTCTTTGTTCCATGGTTGTTAAACCACCTATTGGACAAAGTTTCAGTCACTGGCTTTGCGAGGTGTGGGAGACCTGGGTTTGATCCCTGGGTTGGGAAGATCCCCTGGAGAAGGGAACAGCTACCCACTCCAGTATTCTGGCCTGGAGAATTCCATGGACTGTCCATGGGGTTGCCAAGAGTTGGACACGACTGAGTGACAAAGATCTTACATGGCATTTAAAAAGTTTTCCTCAACCAATACTAAGGGCGTATCATCAAATAGTTTTCAGGAAATACATTTACAAAATAAGTAGATTGCTATCTGGTATACGAACACCTCTTGCCTTTTTGACCTATAGAAAAATCCTCACTCACTATTTCATATATGCCCCTTGGAGTCTCTATTTGAACTCCTTATCTTTTCAGAATTATTATATATATATTATAGGTCAGATATATAGGTTACCAAGTTGATTTATTTGTGGTTAGCAGCATAATTTCAAATTTCATGCCTTAGATTATTCATCATAACACGGGGATATTAATGATAGCTTTATTCATGGTTTTGTGAGAACTTTTTAAAAAAGTATTTAGCATAGAGTCTAGGGCTAAAGAAGTACTAAATAGCAGAATCATCTATTGCTTTGGCAAATTAAGAAGCTTGACTAGTATTAGTATTGACAATACTTCTCTGAAAAGTGAAGTATAGAGATGTAGCCAAAAGAATGCATTGTGAAATGGGGTTTATCTAATTTTATTCTGTCTCTTCAGTTAATTTACTCATCAGAAGGATGATGCCACCTATTTGATAAACTTTCCCCACTTAAGAGATTAAGAATAATATTCAGATATCGTGAAGTCTGTATTTTAAATCTGTTCTTGGCTTGTATGTGATTTGGAAAATTTCCTAGGGGTACAAGTGTGTCCCCCCCTGCTCCTCTGAGAATCACTGGTAATAAATACGGTTGAGAAGCCTAGACCTACCACTTTCAGTTTCTTGCCTATTCATTATACAGCAAATATATATAAATGTCTACCAGGTGCTTGGCACTGTGCTAGTAGGTTCTCTGACTGAAGGAGAGAATAACAGATACAGTGTCTGGAGCTTTCAGTTAATGGAAAGAGCTAATAAACAGGTGGTATGATAAGTGGAGAAAGTACAGGGTGCTATGAGAATATGTAGGAAAAGCACCTAGCTTGGATTTAGCAAGTTCAAGTTTCCTGAAAAAAATATCATTTATATTCTATTTTTTCACATGTTTTCAAAGTGAAGAATCAGTAGGACTTAGCATTTGAAGAAGGTAGAAGGGGTTAAGAGAGGAGTGTACCAGGCAGAGAGAACTGTGTGTAAGATTGTGGAGGAGAGGGAGACAGATTGAGGAATTAAATGCAGTTCTGTCAAGCTATTGTGTTTTGAGAAATGAGGCTGACAGGCAGACTGGAGGGGAATTGTGAAGGACCTAAAAGTTTTGTTATTAAATTTGGGTTTTGGTCTAAGGGTATTGGGTAGGCATAAAGAGAATTAGAAGTAACTTGATTAGCATTTACAGAGATACTTTTGAGACCAGATGGAAGGGAGACAAGTCTAAGGTGGGGCCACAACTATCAAAAGTCGACAGTTGAGAGATGATGGGTAGTGGAGATGAAGAGAAACAAAAGGACTTGAAAGACAGAAGATACAATTTAATTGGGTATGAGAGTTGAGGAAAGGGGAGGGGTCAAGTTATCCTTTTTGATAGGTTTCTGCCTGGCAAATCAGGATTTCCAAAATGAGGTTTTAAAATGTACCACTGGCAGCAGATAGTACTAGTCTCTAATTCCACTGTGTTGAACTCTTCACTGTAACACAGTTCATGGAGCTCTATGCTGACTAAACATCTGATCTGTAAAAGCTGAGAGGTCATGGCAAGCAGAGGGAAGAAGACAGCTGTTAAGGGCACTACTCAGAGAACTATTTTACTTGGCGTGGCATACCTTCTGACTGTTGGAAAGCTCCTCTGCTTGTCCAGCCTTTCTTTTTTCATGTAAGGAAGCGTGTGACACTGGGGAGAAAGGGCAGAATCGCAAGTGGTGCCGATGTGTTTTACAGCCAGGCATTGTTGATGAAATGAAAGGATAATATTACTTGTTATAATAAGCAGTCTGATATTTTAGTTGTTATCACTTCAGAAATGCAGATACAGGTGATGATAACAAAAAAAGAATCAGACAAACATATCTTGAAATGATAAGACATATGTGGTTAAAAGTCAGAAGTAATAGATGTCATATCTGAGTCAGTTCTCCTTTATTCTAATTAATGCAGGTCTTTTCAAAACATTTCAGATAATCAGTTTTAGTTTTCTTTTTCAATTTTTTGAAAATACTGAGGTCCTAACAAGGAAAAAGAAATTGAGTAACTACAACAGTCATCTCTTTTATTTTTTGGGAGGGTACTAAAGTCTGGAAAAGAGAGGTTTATAGAATGAGAGAAGTTACATGCCTTTATTACATAAATAATTTCCAGTTCCTCCTTTTTTTTTTAATTTTAGTTTAGGAAATCCCTTGTTTAGTTACAGTTGGGATAAATCAGCATTGCACATTTGTTTTGGTACTCTTTTTTTTCTTTTCTGGCAGTAAGGAAAGATTTTAATAGCTACTATAGTAGGGGAGAGAATATAGTGTAAACTGAGCTTGCTCTACCCAAAATAAGAGGCAGGAGACTTTTGGAATGGTTGGGATTTTGTTGACTGAAAAATATATTCACAATCTAAAAGTTGAGAGTTATGTTTTATTGAGTGGGAATTTTCAGGACATCAAGCCTGGAGGCAGTATCTTAAGTAACTCTAAGAACTGCTCCGAGGAGGGGAGGGGAGAGCTAGGATATGATATATAGGAGTTTTGCAGCAAAGGGCTGGTAGTCTGAACATTGAGAGTGAAGTCACTCAGTCATGTCTGACTCTTTGCTACCCCATTGACTGTAGCCTGCCAGGCTCCTCTGTCCATGGAATTCTCCAGGCAAGAATACTGAAGTGGGCTGCCATTCCCTTCTCTAGGGGATCTTCCTGACCCAGGGATTGATCCTGGGTTTACTGCATTGCATGCAGATTCTTTATTTTCTGAGCCACCAGGAAATGAAAGAAAACCAGGTATCTCATGTTAAGGAATTTAACACTTTTCCAGTATCATTTGCAGTAACATCTTGAAAGACTGGAATACTCAAAGTATAGAGTGCTGTTAAGTCTAAGTGAATATTAGATCACTCAGAGATCTAATAGAGAATCCATTTTGGTTTTTCTTTGTTGAAAGTCACTGAGAAAGTCACTGGGCCTTTGGGTCATCAGTTGGAATACTAATTATATTTCTATAGCTTTTAGAATATGTTAGAAAGCTGGTTTCATACAGTCATGTTGAACCCTAGTACAGGTCTAGTAAACTCTTTGAAAATTACTTTTTTAACAATATCTCGTATACTAGTATGCTTTCTTATAGATGCCTCTAGAAAAAGCTAAGTGTCTTAAGTAAAATATGTTTTTTTAGTATTTCTAATATATTTTTTGACTAGATGAATATTTATTCATTAATATAATGTACCTCTACTGAGCATTTGATAACATGCTCACAAAACTTCAAATAGAAATTAGGAAGATAGTATTATAACAAATTTGAATTCATTCTATTCAGAAAGTAAATTAATTGGCATTTTAACATCCTTCAGTACTTGTCTTTGTACTCGTCTATGATAATGATTTCTTTGGAATTAGATGGGGCAGGCAGGCATTAATGAACCGTTATTTTTTGCCCTTGCTTAGCTACAGGCTTTTTGCCCACCGCCTCCCATTTAACTCTGATATTGTGAGAGTGAAACTGTAGCCAGTTACCTTTTTTTAAACCTCTTAAAATGAGAATTACACTAAGTTTCTTATCAAGTGGGAATAACAGTGAAAATTTCTTTAAGAACAAGAACAGCAACAACAAAAATCCTATAAAATAGCTGAATTTTCTTTTGAAACGTCAAACCTCAAAGCATTTGTGATGTTTAGATTTGTTGTTTAGTTGCTCTGTCACGTCTGACTCTCTGCAACCCCATGGACTGCAGCGCGCCAGGCTCCTCTATCCTCCACCATCTCCTGGAGTTTGCTCAGACTCATGTGCATGGAGTTGGTGATGCCATCCAACCATCTCATCCTCTGAAGAAAGTAGCCTGATAAACACTAATATTGCAAAGATTCTGATGTTCTAGTTTGAATTATCATTCTAGAAATGTCACCTAAGTGGAATCATTCCTCAAAATTTGGCTTACAAAAATAATTTTTGTTTGTTTAATCCTTTGCCTTTGGTTTCCAGGAAGATATTGACACATTGTTTATAATATCATGTCTTTGTTTCTTCTTGTAAGATCTGTGTAGAAAAGACCACTCGTTTTCAGAAACACTTTTAATGCCTGATTCACTCTTAGGTCATTGCTGTTAAGTAGGTCAGCTTAACAGAACTCTTGTTACCACATTGATTGTGTTCTGACCCTGGGCTGGTGGCTTTTACTCAGAGGGAATCTGAGGAGCCCAGGAAAAATTACATTAAAATTTTTATAAAGTCAGATGTTAATTTCTTTTTAATCTGATCCTGATCAACCACGTAGAATGAAATTTGAAACATTTCACTAAAATAAAATTTATTGAAGTCTGATATAACTTTGTAATGAAATTATATGAAATGAAGTAAATCAGATTATATAATTATAATGCGTGTATAGGTGCTGTTGCATGGAAATTTAGAATACTGGAGTTTCAAATTTTCATTTATGCTGCTTAAGAAAGGGAAGACACATCAGAGGAACTGCCTATAAGTTGATGGGGTAAGGAGTGTCCTTCCAACTATGTAGGGCCATTGAACAAAAAGGGGTGGGGGAGAAACATGTTGACTATCATGTTAAGGAAATAAAAGTGGAAATAGTTCATTGAACTGTTAGTTATCTACTACATGCAAGGCACTCTGCTAGTTAAAAGTGATGGAGAATAGAAGAGTATGGGATAAGAATTCTGCTTTTTAGCTTCTTTCCAGTTCAAGGTAGAGGCTCTGACCTTTTAAAAATAAAGAAGCCAATTATATTCAGTAATGAGAACAAATAAGTATCTTTTCACATTTTCAGAAAGAGAGAAAATTGGCACAGTACCACAGAGTATGACAGAAAGGAGGAAGCAGGTGCCCCAGAAGCTGAGAGGGTGACTTAGGAATATTCCTCCTGGTGAATTGCCTCTAAAGAGGATCAAGGCAGCTTTGTGTTTTCAGCTGCAGGAACAAATGCAGTGCTCATTTCTTAAGTACTTGTTCCATATAGGCTATAGGAAGTGGAACTTGTATAAATCATGACCTAGTCTAGATACATTGATTGATATCTGGTTATCTTCCTTGAGTTGAGGGGAGAGGGCCTATTTCTCTACACTATTAAGTCTACCAGGACAGAGATGTTTTTCTGTATTGTTTACTCTGGTATTCCAAGTTCCTAGAAGAGTGCTTGCATGTTGTTGCCTTTTAGAGCTTAAACTTTTTATATATAATTTTATCTAATATTTCTGGCTGTGCTGGGTCTTTGTTGGTACGCAGGCTTTTATCTAGTTGCAGTGTGCAGTGGCTACTCTCCAGTCGTGGTGCGAGGGAGGCGGCTTCTCTTGTTGCTCAGTATGGGCTCCAGGGTGCCTGAGCTTCAGTGGTTGCAACACATGGGCTCAGCAGTTGCAGCTCCCAGGCTCTAGAGCACAGACTGAAGAGTTGTGGCGCATGGGATTAGTTGCTCAACCGCCTATGGGATTTTCCTGGGATCAAGGACTGGACCTGTATCTCCTGCTTTGGCAGGTGGATTCTTAGCCACTAAGCCACCACAGAAGCCTGGAATTTAAGTTTTAGAAATACCGGTCTCTGTAAATGGAAGTGTTAAGTCTACTAGTCACCTGTCAACTCTGATACTTAGATTTTTGTTACATCATAAAGAGATCACATAGAGAGAGCATCAGAAATGAGTTTGAGAGTTTTGAGCCTGGAGGTCTGGGAAGTGGGTAGGGCTTTAGTAAAAGTAGAGACTGTAGGAAACGTAACAGATTTAAGAAGGAATATGATAAATTTGGTTTCAGAAATAATGAGGTGCCAAACTTGATCTAGCTAACTAACCATGTAGGTGAGTGGTTAGGCTTGGGGAATCCTTTTTGTAAAGGTAATAGTTGAAGCCATTCTTTAGGTTAGACTGATGGTAATAATGATGGCCACCATTTATTGAACTCTTACTATATGCCAGTCACTGTATTTTATATATTAATTTTATTTCCTATTCATATCAACCTTATTAAACAGATAACTTCTGTTTCCAATTTCATAGTTGAGAATACTGAGGTTTAGCAAGGTAAGGTGTCTTCCCAGAGTCACCTAAGTGGTAAGTGGTAGAACTAGGTTTTGAATCTAGCTCTATCTCACTTCAAAGTCATTAGCTGGTGCCAAGTGATAGATGTACAGGCAAATGAAGACTGAGCAAAGACTACTAACATACTTTATAGGAACTATTGGTAACCTTCAAGAAAAACCTCAATTTGAGTTCTGATATAGGGTCAGAGTATACCTTGGGGGGAGTTAAGGAATAAATAGGGAATTTTATAAAAATATAAGTGGTAAACTAAGATGATTGTTTTTTTATTAAGTTTAGAGGAAAACAAGAGATAGGACAGTAGAGAGACTTTGTTGGACCAAGAGAATTTGGGAGTGTTATGATTTTTATCTTGCTTCAAGCTTTCATACATGCATGCATATATTCATTTATTCCAACAAATATTTATTGAGTGCCTTTTCTGTGCTACATAGAGGTGAGGAGATCTCTCAGGAAATAACAGAAGGTTCTTGCTGTTATGGAGCTTAATTTTAATAGAGTTTGGGATGGGTATTAAGAAACTCATCAGTCAGTCAGTCAGAAAAACATCACTATTGATAAATGCTCTGCAAAGAATTACAAATGAAGTATAACATGTAAGAGTGTTTCTGCACTAAAGTTCTAGATTATATGTTGAAAAAAATCCTGTTCTCTGAGAATCTGAAAGACAAGAAAACAGACAGTAAGCAAGAAGAGAATTAGGGAGTGAGAAAAGATAATGTCAAGGCCTTAGGTAGAAATAAGCTTGATGTTGGATGGAGGCTAGTGAACAAAGGGAAAGTGCTATGAGATCAAAGGGGTAGACAGGATTGAGATCTTGTGGGGCTTTGTAAATTGGAGTAAAGAATATAGATGTTTATTTCAAATGAAACCGTAAAGTTGACATTATAAGAGTTTTAAGCAAAGAGTTATGTGTTGCCTAATTTACATCTTAAAGGAACATCTTGGTTGTTGTGTGGACAATCCATTAATGGGAGGTAGATACAAATAAAAGCTGACCAGTTGATCGGTTTTTGCTCTTCTTCATTCAAGAGATAATGGTGCTTTGGCCTGCGGTTCTAGTAGTTTTAAGAGTGGGGAGAACCCAGTTAGGTTTGGGCTTTGTGTCAGGGAGGATTTAACATAATCTGCTGATGGTTTATGTCAAAGAGAGGAATCACAGTGATGCCTAGATTTAGGGCTTGAGAAACTGGGTGAATGAATGGACAAAAATGAGGGTGAGACCTGAGCATGATTACTGACTGAAATGGAGGATCTGTTGGAAGAACAATATTAAAGTTTCCAAAGCAAATAATTCATGATGTAACAAAGTACCAAAGGAGCTGGGTGCCCAAAAGGGAGCTGATTGCATTAGCCTTAAAAACCAGAGGACAGCAGACAGGACAGAAATTTCAAGATGACCAGGAAGTAAGTTGAAAAGCAAGTGTTGAATGACTTTATCTATAATGTAGACCTGTTAGTATATTTAGTTATGAACAACTACATACTAATCGTTTTGTGGTCTTCATATTAACTTTCTAATTTAAATACTTTAATTATGTTTGTCATTGTAAACATTACTTTGTGTGTGTGTGTGTATATATATATATATTTTTTTTCTTTTTCTTTTTTGCAGGTTGTAAGTTCTACAAATGGAGAATTAAACACAGATGACCCTACTGCAGGACGTTCAAATGCACCCATCACAGCCCCTACAGAAGTAGAGGTGATGGATGAAACCAAGTATGTATTGGTCTTGCTTGATTTAGTCACTTTTTTCCTTAAACGGTGCATGTTTGAGACTTACAGTCATGTGCAATTATTTAAGGAAATTTTTTTCAAGGAATAGGTGCATGCAAAACAAATTGGTATATTTAATTGTTTTAACCAGTAAGTTTTAAATAGTGCTATTTCAGTAAATGTTTTAATAATATAAAATTAGTTATTTAAGAACTGTGCTCAAATTCTTATTTAGAGTTAACAGCATGTTTTTAGCTTATTAGTTTTAGGAATGTTGGTGCATAAAAATTACTGCTATACTTTAGAGGCGTATTTTTTTCTGTAAACATAAAAATATTAATGTTGTGGTATGCTGCATGTATTAATACTAGTTTTAAATTAGTTGTTTTTTGTTAAAATTATAACAACTCTGCTTGGAAAAAAATTAAGCATGAAAACAATGTGATAATTTCAGTGTGGGCAGTTTCTGATGATATCTCTCTCTTTCTCTTTTTCCTTCTATTTTTTTTTTGTGTTTAGCTGCCAGAAAGTGTTGAACATGTGGTGAGTTCTCAAGTGTAGGCAGGCAGAAATAGCTCCGTTGACTATAATCTCAAAGATTTAGCACCAGTTTGTGTCTTTAAAAACAAACTTTTCAACATAGAAATTATAATTGGTAAAAGTCATACAAAAGTCTTTAATATCATTTACATTAACTCTGAAAAGCAAGAAATAATTGAGGAGCTCTTTTGCCTGCTGCAGCTTTTTTGTTTCAAGTGACGTAGATGAAACATTTGGGGGCACTTTTTATTGAGTAGATGATACACCAATCTTGCTTGTGCTTATGCATTTGTTTTGTAACACAATGCATTATTTGCTTTTAAAAGAGGCAAGTTTTTGAGTTAAACTTTTTTTCCTATTTGTAATTGTTAAATACACCTAGCAATAATATCACTAAACCAGTACTTCACTTGCTAATTATATTGCTGTTAAATACACATACTATGCATTATTAAATTTCATGATAAACGATAGTAAGAGAGTGTTATGAAAAATCCTCATCTAAATAGTAACTGCTAAATACAGATATTATGAAAAATAATATTCTTATTTGTTGCAGTAATACTGAACTTAAACTATTTATTGACACTTGCCTTTAGTTATAATGCCGTGTTTAAAATGCTTCCCTCGATTTTAGGACAAATTTTGAGTTAGCCTTGGGGTAAATAATGAAAGTTGTTTAGATTAGTAAATTGTGTAACATTCTACTCATGTCTAAAAGGAACCTTATATAATTTTTAAGACAATGCTCATTTATTGACTGAAAGATGAGGAAACTTTTGTGGATATTTCTGTTTAAGAGAGTAATGAGCAAGTGTCCCTTTTAACCAGTTTGACTGTGGAATTTATTCATAGTCAGTGTGACTTAGTTTTGGTGGATTTCAGGATATAATCAGTTAGCTACATACTGCTGTATTTTTATGTCAAAAGTAAAAAACAGTTATAGGTGCTGGTGCAATCCCAAGCACAGTTATAAAAGGGGGTGACATAAGGCAGATAGTAATGCACATGGCCTTTGCAAATAAACGTAAGTTGTAGAAACCTACTTCTGCCACTGTTTCCTTCTTCAGGCTTGTTTCTTTTCCTGTAAAATGAGGCTAATAGTATCTACCTCGTAGGCTGTTGAAAAAATTAAATGTACTAAAGCGCTGGTATTTTGTCTGGCACATGGCGTGGCAGGTACTCACTTGCCATTATCACCCCTTCTGTTTCTCTGTTTGCTGCCAGTGACCTCGTTCATCTTCCCAGGCTTGTGCTGCTTCCATCAACATTCTCTGTTTTTACTTCCACACCCAGATTCTTCGCCGAAACTGGCCATTCTGTGTTCTCATCCTCCTAGAGATCTATTTTCCACCAAATCTATTGCATTTTTTCCATGTATTCATTCAGTGTTTACACTGCTTGGATTTCAGAAATAATGACACTATCCTTGCTTTTATGAAGCTCACTCTTCAGCAGGGATAATTGCAGCTGTTTTAGCATTTGTCAGTGTATGATAAATATTGTGAAAAAGGTCCCAGTAGAGTCGTTTAACAGGATGATCAGAGAATGCTTTGTGGAGGGGGCTTTGAAGAATGGGTAGTAATTTATTTAGTTGAGATGGGTGTCAGTGTGTATGTTTATGGTTTGGGTTTCTATCTGTAGGTGTTGGAAGACAAGAAAAAAGGAAATGGCGGGGGGAGACGGGGGGAGACTCTTTCTAAAGGGAGGTTCTCTTTTGCATAGAACAGCAAGTCCAGACCACTTGGCATGGCACCAGGCCCTTTATGGTTGCTCTGATCTGTCTTTCCCAGCCTCATTTTCCATTCTGAATTCTGTGTTCCGTTAGTTTCTTAAGTCTGTCATTGATATGTTATTCTCTTTATCTATCTCCCACCTTTTAAAACTTCTTGAAGTGAAAGTGAAAGTTGCTCAGCCGTGTCTGACTCTGCGAGCTCATGGGCTATACAGTCCTTGGAATTCTCCAGGCCAGAATACCGGAGTGGGCAGACTTTGCCTTCTCCAGGGGATCTTCCCAACTCAGGGATCAAACCCAGGTCTCCCACATTGCAGGCTCTTCACCAGCTGAGCCACAAGGGAAGTTCAAGAATACTGGAGTGAGTAGCCTATCCCTTCTCCAGGGAATCTTCCCGACCCAGGAATCGAACAACCGGGGTCTCCTGCATTGCAGGTGGATTCTTTACCAACTGAGCTATCAGGATTTCTTAAAAACAAGGCCTTTTTTATTGTAAGATCCCTAAAGCCTCAATAAATTATTACTAAATAATTGACTACATAATGTAATGTATCCATGCAATGTACTGTAAGTTGACAATATAAAATAAAATTGAAAACATGATGCAGTGTGACATAAACCAGACATAAAAGGCTACACATTATAAGGTCCATTTATGTAAAATGTCCAGAATAAGCAAATATACAGAGACAGAAAATAGACAGTGAACGCCGGGAACAGAGAAGAGGAATAGAGGAGTGCCTGCTGGTAGGTTATGTGGCTTCCTTATGGAGTGAAGAAAGCATTTTGAAGTTAGATAGTGGTGAGAGCTGAAAAACCCCTTGACTGTATTAAAAAAAACATTGTATTATATGCTTTAAAAAGGTCAGTTTAATGGTATGTGAATTATATCTGAATACAGCAGTTTTCAGATACAATGGCATCCCATTCCAGTGTTCTTGCCTGGAGAATCCCAGGGATGGGGGAGCCTGGCGGGCTGCCGTCTATGGGGTCGCACAGAGTCAGACATGACTGAAGCGACTTAGCTTAGCAGCACAGCAGTTTGTTTAGAAAAATAGATAGCAATCCATGAATTCAGTGTAGCTTTATTCTAGATGGGTTACAGAAATTCTCAGAACTTCCCAAACTGTTCATTAGTTGGAAATTGTTTTTAAGCATACAACATTTTGTCCTGTCTTTGATCAAGGTTACTCTAATGTTCCTATAGCCTCATTATTGCATTCCTTATACCCTCTTAGTCTGTGATTAAGAAATGTGAGCATAATTTCTTTTCCAAAGTTGGGTCTAATGCTTCTTTTCTCTTTTCCACAATTTTCTGGGTAGCTAGGGACCGGCCTAGAATTCTTTTTCAGAATCTGTTTGTTACTTCCTTCTTTTCTTCTTACCTGTGAGTGGCAGAGGTCTTTCTTACCCCATCTCATAAACTGAAATGTATCCTACAACAAATATTTTAGAATCTCAAGTTTATGTAAATGTATGATTTCCAAATGATGGAAAATAATCTCTTCCCCCAAGATAAAGTGGCTCCTTCAATAGTAATGAGATTTTGCCTTCCTTTTTTTTTTTTTTTAACTGTAGTGGAGAATTTTTTAAAACAGGTGATACAAATGACAGGACCCCCATCATTTTTTCTAGGAATTTAGGAGACTAAGGCTTCAAGTTTAGTTACTGAGTTTTGAAGTATTATGAATTCATCTTTTTTCCTTTGTTTCTCTGTTTCTCTGCGCCACCCCCCCACCCCCCATTTTCTGTCATTTACTGAATAGTTGTTGTGTGTATGGTGATACAATGATTATGAAGATAAGTCAGGACCCTGTTTTCCATTAGGGAAAGTAGTAAGTACACCAGAGACTTTCATGTAGAGTAGTTCTCAAACCTGGCTTGATATCACAATCATCTGGGCAGTTTTAAAAATATGGCACTACTTAGGCTGTGCATTCTCAGTGGTGGTGGGGTCTGGTTGCCAGTATTTTTAAAATGCTTTTAAGCTGATTCTAAGGAATAACCAGGATTGAGAATCACCGATCTAAAACAAGGTGTTATAGGGTTAACGCTATGGAGTTCAGAGACTGGGTATGCATTTCCAGCTAAAGATCATAGAGGTCTTTGTGGGTGAGGATACATTTGCCAGAGTTCAAAGATGAGTATGATTTGAAAAGGGGAATGAGGGTCAGAGAGAAGAGATTGTGTAACAACGTGAAGCAAGGAAAAAATGGGTAAGTTTGAGTAGTGACCCGTGCAAGTAGAGTGTGATTGTATTAATGGGAACTGAGACAGGCTGAGTGCCTAATCTCAAAAGACTTTAGTAACAAGGTTAAAAAAAAAATTGGACATTATCTTTCTTAGCACAAGAAAGCACTGTGGGTTTTAAGCCAAGAAATGGTATAATCAGATTGAACCTTAAGAAAATTATTTTGGTGCCAGTTTTGAGGTTTATGTCACTTCCTGGGCTTCAGGAAATCTCCCTTCCCTCCTTCCTGCTCTCTTTTCCTTCCTTCCTTCTAAGGTGCAGGCTGTCTGGAAAGGAAGCCTAATGTAGGATGAGACTGAGAGGAGAGTAGAAATTCATTGGAACCAAATTTTTAAAACTGATGCCTTAGGACAGTGGAGAACCATTGCTGAGATTTAAGAGGAAAGGGCATGGCCATATTTATGATGAGGGACGTTTGGATGGCAGATTGGAGAGAGGTGAGTCTTACATGAAAGTCACTTAAAAGGCTCTTAACAGTGATGGAGGCAGGAAGGTATAAACTAAACCAGCATGAGAGGGTGGGCAAATTGTGAAAGTTATTTCAGGTTTGAGATACTTACTGCATGGGGATGGAAAGGAAGAAACTGAAGGTGCAGTTTCTTTGTTAGTGTGGTTACATGCATGGTCTTGCTCTCTGATCTAAACCCTGCTTGTCTAACCAAATAGTTTCTCACTTTTATCACTGAGAAACCTAGAGGAATGAAATTACATTTCAAGTATAAGTTTTAAGGGGAAAAAAATCCTTTGGCAGTGAATTAAAGTTTAGATGTCATGAAAAATACTTCCTACATCCTCTTCAACCAGAGGAGGAGAGGCTAGGTTCTCGGGTCCTAAGTGCAGAGGGTATGGCAGGTACCAACAGTCCCTCAACTGGATACTGATGAGCCAATGAGTTATTACAGGGGCAGATAAGAACTTCAGATCCAGACAGAGGAACGTGCTTCAGTTTCTGGGTAGACTTTTGAGAAGATAGTTTATGACACTATATATGGAATTTAGAAAGATGGTAATGATAACCCTGTATGTGAGACAGCAAAAGAGACACAGATGTATAGAATGGACTTTTGGACTCTGAGGGAGAGGGAGAGGGTGGGATGATTTGGGAGAATGGCACTGAAACATGTATACTATCATGTAAGAAATGAAGCGCCAGTCTATGTTTGATACAGGATATAGGATGCTTGGGGCTGGTGCACAGGGATGATCCAGAGAGATGGTATGGGGTGGGCTGTGGGAGGGGGGTTCAGGATTGGGAACTCATGTATACCCGTGGCGGATTCATGTCAATGTATGGCAAAACCAATATAGTATTGTAGAGTAAAATAAAGTAAAATTAAAAATTAAAAAAAAAGAAAAAAAAATAAACATTAAAAAAAAAAAGAAAGTTTATGACATAGATCCGGGAAGACAAGCCATGTTTTACAAGAAGAAAAAGGCAGTCAGTAATGGGGAAATGGTGGTGTGATGTCTGTAGCAAAATCTTGGTTGTTCCCATTTATGTTTTCTACAGAGTTTAGGACTTTGACCCATTATCATTTCTTATTTCCTATGTAAACAGTATGTGAAGCAACAGTGTTCATCAGAAATAGAACTTAATGTTTATTCCCAAAGGATTTAAGAGTAGAATTGTTGCTTCAAAGATTGTAGGCTAGCCTCCAAATGATCTGCTTAGAAGCGTGACTCTGTCTTGTGAGAGCATTTTGGCTCACTGGAACCACACAAGGGATAATCAAGAAAGAGCCGAGAAAGAATAGAATCATTGACAGGAACATGATTTAAGTGTCTGCTCAGCCTAAATCTTTTCCCAGGGTAGTTGTCAGTCTAGATCTGAGGAGACTCCATATGAGGTATGAACGAATGGATAAGAAAATGTAGTAGTCACTGAACAACAGAGAAAATGTCTTTGAAAATTTTAAAAGTATAAGTTATTTTCTAAGACCAAATAATTGGACTTATTGATAGAATAACTTGGTCACATCATCTGTGAAAATTTCTATATGTGCTAATTCCTGAAATCTTTGCTATTATTACAATTATTGTTTCCGATAACTACCCTCTATACCCCACCTTCAGCTGTACCAAGTTAAAAGTATATGGTTTCATTTTATGCATTTGGCCTGCTCTCATGTAAATTGATGACATGGTGTCCACTCTGTCTCTAGTGCTCAGCTCCTTGCATCCAGGACAAGGCCTTGTTGGAAATGGAGATGTCGGAAGTTGGCCTGGTAGTTGCATCTGGAAAGCAGCGCTTCTTGCGATTCAGATTCCTTTATTAATTTAATTCCTTTATTGATCATTTACCTCCAGAAAAGTTTCCATGGGCACTGATACCTATATTTTGTAATATTTCATTAGAGTTTGTGACCCAAGGATAAGAGCTTTGGCTTTAAAACATGGTTTAGGATTTTGACCAGGTTCTTACTTTAGAAGTCAGTTGCATTTATGAGGCAAATTTTACATTTATTTAGTAGATATTAAATTAAAAGTACCAACTTTGTGTCTATTTGTGGAATGTATCATGATCAGGACCTTAGGAAATTTAAGGTTTTTGTTGTTCAGTCACTAAGTCATCTCGAACTCTTTGAAACCCCATTGACTGCAGCACACCAGGGTCTTCTGTTCTTCACTATCTCCTGGAGTTACTCAAATTCATGTCCATTGAGTTGGTGATACCATCTAACCATCTCATCCTCTGCCACCCTCTTCTCTTTTGCCTTCAGTCTTGCCCAGCATCAGGTTCTTTTCCAGTGAGTCAGCTTTTCGCATCAGGTGGCCAAAGTACTGGAGCGTTAGCATCCATCCTTCCAGTGAATATGCAGGTTGATTTCCTTTAAGATTGATTGGTTTGATCTCCTTGCTGTCCAAGGGACTCTTAAGCATCTTCTGTAGCACCACAATTTGAAAGCATCAGTTCTTCAGTACTCAGCCTTCTTTATGGTCCAACTCTTATATCCTTACATGACAGCTGGAAAAACCATATGCGGTCTAGGTTTGTCATAGCTTTCCTTCCAAGGAGCAAGCATCTTTTAATTTTGTGGTTGCAGTCACCGTCTTCAGTGATTTTGGAGCCCGAGGAAATAAAATCTGTCACTGTTTCTACTTTTCCTCCATCTGTTTGCCTTGAAGTGATGGGGCCAGATGCCATGATCTTAACTTTTTTAATGTTGAGTTTTAAGGCAGCTTTTTCACTCTCCTCTTTCACCATCATCAAGAGGCTTCTTAGTTTCTCTTCATTGCCTGCCTTTAGAGTGGTGTCCTCTATATATCTAAGGTTGTTGTCATTTCTCCTGGCAGTCTTGATTCCTGCATGTGATTCATCCAGTCCAGCATTTCCCAAGATGTACTCTGCATATAAGTTGAATAAGCAAGGTGACAGTGTACAGTCTCGAGGGACTCCCATCCCAATTGTGAAGCAGTCGGTTGTTCCATGTCCATTTCTTGCTTCTTGTCCCGTAATCAGATTTCTCAGGAGACCGGTTAGGTGGTCTGGTGTTCTCATCTCTTTAAGAATTTTCCACAGTTTATGTGATGTACACAGTTAAAGGCTTTAGTGTAGCAGAAGTAGAGGTTTTTTTAGAAATCTCTTGCTTTTCCTATGATCCAACGAATGTTGACAATTTGATCTCTGGTTCCTCTGCCTTTTCTAAACCCAGCTTGTATATCTCCGAGTTCTCTGTTCACATACTGCTGAAGCATAGCTGGAAGGATTTTGAGCATTATCTTACTAGCGTGTGAAATTAGCACGATTATATGGTAGTTTGAGCACTCTTTGGCATTGCCCTTCTTTGGGATTGGAATGAAAAGTGACCTTTTCCAGTCCTGAGGCCACTGCTGAGTTTTCCAAATTTGCAGGCATAGTGAATGCCGTGCTTTCACAGCATCATCTTTTAGGATTTGAAATAGCTCAGTTGGAATTCCATCACCTCCACTAGCTTGGTTTGTAATAATGATTCCTAAGGTCCAGTTGACTTCACACTCTAGGCTGTATGGTTCTAGGTGAGTGACCACACCATTGTGGTTATCTGGTCATTAAGACCTTTTTTTGTATAATTCTTCTTTGTCTTCTTGCCTCCTCTTCTTAATCTTTTCTGTTTCTGTTAGGTCCTTGCCATTTCTGTCCTTTATTGTGCCCATCCTTGGCATGAAGTATTTCCTTTATATCTCCAATTTTCTTGATGAGATTGCTAGTTTTTCCCATTCTGTTGTTTTTCTCTATTTCTTTGCCTTGTTCATTTCAGGAGGCCTTTTTACCTCTCCTTGTTATTCTCTGGAATTCTGCATTCATTTGGGTATCTTTCCCTCTCTTTCCCTTACCTTTTGCTTCTCTTCTTTCCTCAGACATTTGTAAAGCCTCCTCAGACAATCTCTTTGCTTTCTTGCATTTCTTTGGGATGGTTTTGGTCACTGCCTCTTATACCGTGTTACAAACCTCCATCCATAATTCTTCAGGTAATCTGTCTACCAGATCTAATCCCTTGAATTTATTTGTCACTTCCACTGGATAATCATAAGAAATTTGATTTAGGTCATATCTGAATGGCCTAGTGGTTTTCCCTACTTTCTTCAATTTAAGCCTGAATTTTGCGATAAGGAGCTCATGATCTGAGCCACAGTCAGCTCCCGGTCTTGTTTTTGCTGACTGTATAGAGCTTCTCTGTCTTCAGTCTGGTTTTGATATTGACCATTTGGTGATGTCCATGTGTAGAGTCATCTCTTGTGTTACTGGAAGAGGGTGTTTGTTATGACCAGTGTGTTCTCTTGACAAAACTCTGTTAGCCTTTACCCTGTTTGGTTTTGTACTCCAGGGCCAAACTTGCCTGTTAACCCAGGTATCTCTTGAATTCATATTTTTGTAATCCCTGGTGACGAAATGATATCCTTTTTTGGTGTTAGTACTAGAAGGTCTTGGAGGTGTTTGTAGAACCGTTCACCTTCAGCTTCTTCGGTATTGGTGATTGAGACATAGACTTGGATTACTTGTTGAATGGTTTGCCTTGGAAATGAGCTGAAGTCATTCTGTTGCTTCTAAGATTGCATCCAAGTACTGTATTTTGGACTCTTTTGTTGACTGTGTGGGCTACTCCATTTCTTCTAAGGGATTCTTGCCCACAATAGTAGATATAGTGGTCATCTGAATTAAAGTTGCCCATTCCCATACGTTTTAGTTCACAGATTCCTAAGATGTTGATGTTCACTCTTGCCATCTCCTGCTTGACCACATCCAGTTTACCTCGATTCATGGACCTAATATGTCAGGTTCCTGGGCAGTATTCTTTACAGCATCGGACTTTACTGTCACCAGCAGACACATTCACAGCTGAGGGTCCTTTCCGCTTTGGCCCAGGTACTTCATTGTTTTGGGAGATATTAGTAATTGTCCACTACTCTTCTCAGTAGCATGTTGGACGCTTCCAGACCTGGGGGGCTCATCTTCCAGGGTCATATGTGTTTGCCTTTTCATACTATACATGGTGTTTTTGCAGCAAGAATACTGGAGTGGTTTGTAATTTTCTCTTCCAGTAGACCACAGACCATGTACGTTTTGTCAGAACTTTTCACAAGCCCTTTCACCATGATAAGGCTATGATGCATGAAGGGGAATGTGGAGGTAGATGATAAGCAAATAAATAAATTAGGATTAGTACTATGTACTGAGAGGAAAATTAAACAAGCTTGTCAGAGTGGTCTTATGCTAAAAAGTGTTTTAGACAGAGTGCTGAGGACAATTGAGATAAGTCCTGATTTATTAATGACTAATAAGTGAACCGTGAACTCCCTGATGTTCAAACTGGTTTTAGAAAAGGCAGAGGAACCAGAGATCAAATTGCCAACATCTGCTGGATCACGGAAAAAGCAAGAGAGTTCCAGAAAAACATCTATTTCTGCTTTATTGACTATGCCAAAGCCTTTGACTGTGTGGATCACAATAAACTGTGGAAAATTCTGAAAAGAGGTGGGAATACCAGACCACCTGACCTGCCTCTTGAGAAATCTGTATGCAGGTCAGGAAGCAACAGTTAGAACTGGACATGGAACAACAGACTGTTTCCAAATAGGAAAAGGAGTATGTCAAGGCTATATATTGTCAAGGAGTACGTCAAGGCTGTAATATACCCTGCTTATTCAAGTTATATGCAGAGTACATCATGAGAAACGCTGGGCTGGAAGAAGCACAAGCTGGAATCAAGGTTGCCAGGGGAAATATCAATAACCTCAATATGCAGATGACACCACCCTTATGGCAGAAAGTGAAGAAGAACTGAAAAGCCTTGATGAAAGTGAAAGAGGAGGGTGAAAAAGTTGGTTTAAAGCTCAACATTCAGAAAACGAAGACCATGGCATCTGGTCCCATCACTTCATGGGAAATAGATGGAGAAACAGTGGAAACAGTGTCAGACTTTATTTTGGGGGGCTCCAAAATCACTGCAGATAGTGACTGCAGCCATGAAATTAAGACGCTTACTCTTTGGAAGAAAAGTTATGACCAACCTAGATAGCATATCAAAAAGCAGAGACATTACTTTGCCAACAAAGGTCCGTCTAGTCAAGGCTATGGTTTTTCCAGTAGTCATGTATGGATGTGAGAGTTGGACTGTGAAGAAAGCTGAGCGCTGAAGAATTGATGCTTTTGAACTGTGGTGTTGGAGAAGACTCTTGAGAGTCCCTTGGACTGCAAGGAGATCCAACCAGTCCATTCTGAAGGAGTTCAGCCCTGGGATTTCTTTGGAGGGAATGTTGCTGAAGCTGAAACTCCAGTACTTTGGCCACCTCATGTGAAGAGTTGACTCATTGGAAAAGACTCTGATGCTGGAAGGGATTGGGGGCAGGAGGAGAAGGGGATAACAGAGGATGAGATGGCTGGATGGCATCACGGACTCGATGGACGTGAGTCTGAGTGAGCTCCGGGAGTTGGTGATGGACAGGGAGGTCTGGTGTGCTGCGATTCATTGGGTCGCAAAGAGTTGGACAGGACTGAGCGACTGAACTGAACTGAACTGAACTGAAGACTATAAATCAGCTGTTTTGATAATGAGTTTTAAGAAATCAGCCGCAAGCTTAATATCAGTGTCCTTCTTCTGTAAGTATATCATATTTTGAGAACATCTATGTTCTCTGTAGGGCTTCACTGATGGCTCAGACGTTAAAGCGCCTGCCTCCAATGCGGGAGACCTGGGTTCGATCCCTGGGTCGGGAAGATCCCCTGGAGAAGGAAATGATAACCCACTCCAGTACTCTTGCCTGGAAAATCCCATGGATGGAGAAGCCTGGTAGGCTACAGTCCATGGGGTTGCAAAGAGCTGATCTCTACTGAGAGACTTCACTTTCACTTTCATGTTCTCTGTGTGTGGATGCATTCATATTGGATAAAGCAGTGCTGACCTCTGGTGGTTGTCGGTTTAATAGCATTGCCAGCTCTAGTTGGGCAAGGGTGTACTCTAGTGGGATTTACTTTTAAAAAATGGATGTCTCTTTTTAGATTGCTTTGATTTTAAAAGGTTTCTACAATTATCATGCATTTTAAGATCTTATTTAATCTTAAATAATGCTTAGAGTAGTTTTCTGTATTCAACAATACTTATACAATAGAAAGAAAGATTACCTAGGAAATAGGAAGAACTCAACTCTCAGAACTGGAAGCAGGTTAATAATGATAAAAAATAAATGAATCAGACAAGGCGAATTGCTAATACAAGTGTGGAAAATCTGAGCCTTGAACTTGTTTATCAAAACATCTATGAAAGCCCCTTTTCCAAAAGGCTTATTATGTAAATCTTTCAACACTTTTTTAGTAGAAAACTTTTTTTAGAAGGACATACTTTGGAATTTGAAAAGACAGCCTTATTAAAAATAGTGAACATTGTTAATAAAACTTCATATTAAACAATGTTTCCATTGACCTATGATCATATTATTAAATTTAATCTTCTAAATATTTGGTCTGGTTTCTTTTAAATACTGATTTTTTAACATTTGCTGTTTATAATATGGACATGTTCTAACTCTTTTCTAAGTCTTTAATTGAAGAGTTCTTTTTAGAATAATGATTTTTATCTCCTAGTAGTTTTCTTATGAATAAATGTATTTATTTTTAATTGAAGGATAATTGCTTTACAGTATTGTGTTGGTTTCTGCCAAACATCACCATGCATCAACCATGACATATGGTATTCCTAGTAGTTTTTTGTTTTGCTTTTTTATTTTAGAAAATGTATGTAACATATTTGAGAAAGTATTAGGTAGCTGACAGAAAAATTTGACTTTCTCTTCTAAATGTATTGTGCCTGAAGTCTTCTTTACAGCAGCGTCTCTTTTTAAGACCCTTGATTGAGTAATTTATTTCCATTCTGTGTGGTAGTTATCTCAATAATAATAAAACTCATAAAGACTAATAACAGCACATATTTCTAGTTGAATCTTTATCAGCTGATATATACAATTTTAAATTAGTTACATTCCCTAGTCTAGTCATTATGTGCTATTTGAATGCAATTTAAAAAGTTGGTTTTGAATGCTCCATAGTGATTTCTTAATCATGGCATAAATCACAGTAAATGTTGAAATCATTTTTTCTGAACATAATGTGAGCTGAGAGTGTGTGTAATTTAACTGGACAGTGTGGGGCTTTGTTTACATTTATTTCACAGAAATACATAAAAGATATCTAGCTATTATTTCATTGGCAATCGTCTTTTGCCGGATAGGACTCCTGAAGCTACATGGTCTCTTTTATGCTTAGCTTGAAAATGTTTCAGTTAATATCCTTTGCAGAAGGTGGGCTGGTAAGAATTAAATGAGTATCTTGGTAAGGACTTCAGTGGGCAAAGAAAAGAGCCTCTGTGTATGTGGCACCTGTCATCTTGGTATTTTGATAGATTGACTTTAAGTATGGAAGGGGGAGAAAGCCAGACCTTTATTTGAAGGAATGATAGAGTTTTAGAGTATATCTGTGCATTTGTTTTGTTAGTTGGTAATCAGTGATTCTCGTTTGACTCTCTTTTCATACCAGCCTCAACATAACTCTGCATGTGATGCCTCTTCTCATAATTAGGAGAATTCACTGTGAGAAAAACTAGTACCTTCAGGGATCATATACAGATTTTGTTCATCTAGGCATGAAAACCAGATATTTCTTTAATAGAATTCAAAAACTGAATCAGTTTTCAGTTATGAAACTGAATCACCTTGATTATGTTGTTTTCCATGTTAAGCATAATTTTTACCTTAGTTAAAAAAATGTGATAAGCTTGACCTTCTTTAACCCCTAAAGAATTAAAAATGCCAATATTAGCATTTTTATTCTAGTTAATGTATTTTTTTCTCTCTTCCACTTTGTAAACATGATGGAGCATATTTGTTGAAGAGTATTTTGGGAATTTCTCTCTTCGTTTTTGAAATCTAATTCTTAATGAAAATAAAATCCACAATATTAGTCTCATTATTGCTGTTCTAACATTGGCTTCCACAATCATATTCCACAATCAGGAAAAAAGAGAAAGACTACATAAGATCAACTTTATATACAGCATACAATTGGCAGAAATTAGTATCTAAAATAGGATGTGGTGGGTCAGTTGGGGTTCAGAGCTTTATGGCTTTTTAATTAGTCTTGGTGCAGAGCCTTTTCAGTTTAGTGGCTCCTTTTAATATTGCATAGAATGTCTTGCTATTCTAAAAAGGCACATTGATGAAATGATAGTAGTAATTGCCATTATTTCACTAATATGTATGCTTCATTGGTATGTTCACTGTTTGCTGCACCAGCCTATGGCTTCTATGATCACTTACATTAACGCACTAGAGTTCATCCTTATTTTGCAATATCCTAGTATTTTTATAATAAAAGAAGTATTTCTCTCCATCTGCAGGTGCTGTTGTTTTTTCAAACGAAGGAAAAGGAAAACCATACAGCGCCACAAATGACTCTGGACACAGACAGATCATGGGGAGTTACTTATGTGTTCATCTGCTGTCTTGTGATTAAAATCATCTCTGTAGTGACCACATATATTTTCAAGGACTTACTCTTAGAAACAGAAATGTCATACTTTCATACTTCATTTTGTGGTTGTCTTACAGTCATTTTTTTTTTTTTCCTAATTTAACTTTTATGGAAGCTTTAAAGTTTTGTCGAAACATGAGTGCTTTGCCCATCAGTGAATGGAATGGACCAATGAGGTGGTATTGATGACTTACACAGTTCTATAGAATATTTTTCAGAAGCTCTCCTCAAGTTATAGAAAGCAGTACAGTATCTGAAATGTCAACCAGTTATATACCTAACCTGTTTTTTTTTTAATAACTTCTGTAAGAGCATAATCAAACAGGAATTTTCTCCCGGCGGATAAAGCAACAGAGAAAACAGTTGCCCAGATATTTAAAAGAAGTTATCCCTTGAGAAGTTCATTATCTTTGTGACATCTGCATTGATTTCACTGTTACCAATGGTACTGCTATTCATGAATCACATTAACATTCTCTCTGTGAAATCAAGGTACAGTCACTGCCCAGAGGTACTGAGGAAAAAGCTCTATGGGTTCAGCCGATGGTAGTTGGTAAAATGAATCATAAAATAGCGTGGTTAATACAAGCTCTGCTTTTGTTGCACCACTATGTGAAGTACCGTGTTGCCGAAGTGGCAAAAGCGCTTATTTTTTAAAAATGCGAAATATTTGTGTAATGTAACCTTATGCTTCCAGATAATGATGTATGTTAGACAGCAAGAAATGAATACTTTGAGAAATGAGATATGTTGGTGTTTTTGGAGAAATACGCTAGGAGAAGGAATAAATGTGAATCTCACCGCATCGTATGAGGTTGAAGTCTAAGGAGATCCCACTGGAACCTGCTGCTGAGTGACTACATTCTCCTTAAGCAGAAAACTTGGGATGTGCCACGCAAGGGTGTCTGTTTATTAATTAGTTGCTCTTTGATTAAAAAGAAGGGGCCCCCCCAGCAATAAAAACGGGGTCTCCCATTGCCATCTGTGCACATTAGTCTCTTGTATTCAACTTTGCTGGTTCTGTGGAATCTTCCTGCTTTTTAGTATAATTTTGATGATTGAAAACTATTTTGGAAAGGATGGGTCAGGTGCTTTGTCCCCATAGTCTTTTGAAGTGCCTGCATATGAACAAAGAAACGGTTCTGTTTTAAAAAAATAGGAAACTCATTCCATTTTTCAAGAATGTTTTGTTTTAAGCCATACAGACACAGGTTATACTTTTGTCACATTTTCCTAGCCAGAATTTTCAAGGAGAGTTAAGAGAAAAAGACTGGCTAGAAAGATAATTGTGTTGTTCAGATCTCACATTGACCTTCTGTCTATGAAATTGTTACTTACTCCTTCAGTGCAGCCCCTTCTTTTTGTCTCTTAAGTGCGTGCCTCTGGGCAAGCTTATTTATTTTTACTGTTTCAAGGTAACATTTAAAATGTGTAATTAAAGTAAATAAATCTACATTTTTGACTTCATTATTGCATTTCCAGAAATTTGCTTGTACTTTGTAATTTATTTTCTTATTAGCCAAAAGTTCAGCGTGTTGTTTTTGATGAATTAGGCACCCATATGAATAGCGCAGATCAGGATGTTGTTTGTCATCGTCGCTTGGAATCCTATAAATGATCTTTATAAGTTCTTGAGTTTAAAGATCTACACTCAGCCTAGAAAACATATACTGTATAATTTGGTCAACAGTTTCCATTTTATATTTGTATACTGTCATGATGTCTTAAACTACAGGAGTTACATACTGAGTTTTTATTTTTGTTTGCTTTGAGCAAGGTAGATGGATGTTTTAGCCATTATAATGTGAAACCACTTCTTTCTTTACAGTATTTGACCAAATTTGTGTGTCTATGATATTTGTAAATACATGCGATATCTGTATTTCTTATCATAAGCCTGTTTAGTTTTATTCTCAGTAGGGTTTTTGGACTGTACAGTGTTTATATGAACTGAACTCCTTATACATAAGAAGGTGTGTATATTAATCCAATTATGGACTTAAAATATTTTAAAAGTATAAATACCCTTATTTGCTGCAAAGACCAGTGTGTAGACATTTGCTTTTTAGCAATATTTTTAAGTGCTCCATTTTAATGCCAAGGAATAAGTCTTTTGGCGACACAAACTGGTCAATAATAGGTAATGCAGGTATGTTCAGGTTAAGCCAACAATGTTTTGCATTTTTATGCTTCTTTTCTGTCAACACTAATGAAGTCAACATTGCCTGAATGTCTGAATAATGAAACACATCCCTGTTTAAAACTATGTAACTGAAAAAGAAATAAAAAATAAAGGTAGTTTTTTTAAACTTGCTCTTTCCCCTTTCCTCTGATCATGGGTAAAATAATGCCACTCACTAACTGAAGATAGAAATTTTTAAAATCCAGTTTATGTGAATAAATTTAGTATATGTGAAAAGCAGAGCTGAAGGAACTTTCTTTTGTGTTTTTGATTTTTGTTTTGCTTTGTTGGAACTCCATTGTAAGCAGTATGTAGCTAGGTGTATCCAAGCTTTCTTTAATGAAAGTTAAAAAATTTTTTTTTATTTCTCTGAACTCTTTAATAGAGCAATTAATTAGAACTAATGCCATTAATAAACAAAGGAAATAAACTGTATCATTTCATTCCTTTTAAAAAGTGAAGTCATACTATTATGTTTCCAGAAATGAAGTATTATTGCTCCAGTTTGAAGTGAATGACTTTAAGATCATTGCAGATGCAGAGCACATATCTGTGGCAGTATCTCACAGTTCATCATTGTGCTGTTTGCTCTAGGGGGTTTTACAAGATGCTGCTGTGCTTACTGAAAGATGGCAAAGGTAAGGTAAGTCAAAGCAGCAGTCTGAAGTCCGTATGTGTCCACTAAGCACCACCATTCAGAACCAGTAAGAAGATCTGGAGATCAAACATAGCATAGGTTAAGCATGGGTTAAAAGGCCCTATCTAGAAATAAATGACCTAAGATTAGAGTTTGACCTGAATGATTATATAGTTGCATTAGTCAGCACCCTTGGCTTTGCAAGTGCTAGAAACCTCACTTGGCTTCAGCAGTAGGCATACACATTATTGCATTTGAAAAGTCCATTCATAGGGGTGGCTTCAGACATGCTTGATCCTGGTGTAAGGTTCAGGAATCTGACTTACTCTGTATCTCTCCGTTTTGCTTCCTACCCTTCTGTTTTCGTTGTCAAGGGGATTTTATATGCGTGATGGTAAAATGACCACACAACAACTTCAGGCTACTGCCTGCTTCATAACCTCAACAAAGGACAGTTTCTCTCAACAATTTTAACAGAATCCTGACATTTATTCCTTCATTGATTCACATGCCCACCACAGAGCCAATTACTGTGGCCCAGAAAATGTTGTTCTTCCATCTTCACAGGACACATTGGACTGAGAAATGAGGGAGAAGGGGTGTTCCCAAAAGAAAATGAGGGTAGTGTTATCAGAAGGAAAGTGAATGGATTCTGTGCAGGCAAAATCTAGATATTAGCTGTCATGGTGAGAAAAACAAAATAGAGTGTAAAGGGAAAAATAATTGCTTTAAATTAGAAAATGTTTCTATTCTTGAGACATATTAGTCTGAATATATTACTGAAAATCACTAATACACATTTGAAAAATGTTTTGGACTTAGATAAAAGTAGACATTGTAAGTACCATATTTGATGTGTTTTTGCTTAGTTTTTAAAGGTTTTTGTGATTACCATTGGATTAGTAGAATGAAAAGCTGATCTGTCTACTAGAGAAAAAGTAAATGGAGTTATAAGTTTTGCTGATGTTTGGGATGATGAGTTTCTTCTCTGCCCATCTCTAATATGGACCCACATATTATTTTCTTAGGAAATTTACTTCATAGGAATACATGGATCATAACCAAAGAAAGGACTACATATACAAGCATTATCAGGTAATACTGCTGGAATATGAAAATGGTTTTAGAAGGAACAGTTGTTCACAGGAATGTTTACCATACTGTGATTTTACTTAATATGAAAAACAGTCCTGCACTGCTCTAGAGTGGGGTTGGCAAACTTTGGTTTTATGGGACCAAAGGCAAAATTGAAGTTTTTATATACTTGCATAATGAGAAAACAAATTTCCAGTAGTTCTGTATTGAGGAAGTTCAAAATACATATGAACACTTGAGTACAATTTTTTTGTAATACAAGTCTACTGATAAGAATTGAGGTATTTTGAGAGGATAATATTTCACTTAGGAGTTTGAAATTGCTTGCAAATGATCGTCTGTTATGCTGATCTGTATTGTGATTTTATATATTTCTTCTTTGAAAATGTCTTCAGATAGATATTACCAAATACTGTATCAGTCCATATGTATATGATTTTATTAGAGCGTATTCACCATTAGGAAGGTGTTTCATACAATTTTCTTAGATTCTGCCCTTGATATTTGCCATTGACAAATCATCACCCTGCAGATTAATTACTTCGTATTGAAGATTAGATGGATGCTCCTCATTTGTACAGTTAAGTGGATCCAAAAATGTGGCTTTATCCACTGAAATTGTGTAGGAATGGATATCTTGCTGCTTGTTTTAACTTGACAGCATAGGAAGTGGATAAAGTGGGTTGACATTACTTGTGATTTAAACAGCATTAGTTTTGTCATAATGATTTTGTTGCAGTATAAATTTCACATATAAGTGCTGTTTTGCCTTATAATTTTTAAGTTGATTTACTAAGAAACGTTTCCAAATCTGCTGCAAACCTAATTTTCAAATCTATTCAGTATTCATTAATAATAGGTGAAGATGATACCTATTCAGGAAAAAGTCAGTGTTGGTTCTGAGCTCAAAAAAAAAATTGCAATAAAACTTTCCTACTAATATCAAACTGCTGTGTAGTTGGGCAAGTCAGGATATTCAGTTTCTATTCCTAGCAAAAACTTAGTGGAAGTAATGATAGATAAAACTGCAAGAGTGAATGAAATTCACCACTGACTTAACTAGTTCAATAACATGACAGATTCAAATAGTTCCCCCAGAATACCTACTGATGAATCATGTAATACATAAAGATTGATTTTAAACATTTTACACTTTCACAAGCTTTGTAAATTTGCCCAGTAAACCATTTTCTACTCCATATGCCGGTACCACCATGAAGTTACAGCGTATCCTCGCAGACACCACTTCAGTTAGCACTGATGTTTTCTCAAGTTCTTTAAAAATCTTTTCTCTTAAAAAAAAAATTCTCTATTGGAGTTGTTCCATGGAGTCTATTCACAGAGGCCAATTCCTGAGTTACTTTAAGCTCCATACTGACTTCTCTTGTAATCAACAACTAGGCAGTATTGGTAACATGTATTGACTCATGAAAAGCCAAATCATTTGCCTTGTTTTTTAGTTGACAATTGGTGTCTTCAAGCACCTGTCCTTGCTCAAAAACTAGTGGTCTTCAGTGTGTTTATCTTCTCTGGACACACTTTGTAGCTGCTGCAGTCAAATACAACTTAATTAACTTTAACTCACCATCAGTGAAGAACTTTCTTTGCTTGGCTAACAAATGAGCCACTTGGAAAGTAACTTTGGTTGCACCTTCATTCTCATTTTTTGTGTGTTTGAAATAATTCTATTGTGGTAAGATATTCTGCTTTAAAGTTTTAATTGTTCTTACTATTGCTTTCCTGTGAGTTGGGAATATTGTGATGAGTGCTTGGTCTGGTAATGTGAAAATAAATTGTATTCTTTTAACACAGCTGAAGTGTCACTGCATAATAAACATGGTGCTTTGCTATTCTAATTTTGTAACAAAATAATCCACATTACACCGTGCCTTAAAAAGCACAACACTCAAACTTCACTTTACTTTTTGAAATATGATTAACCTGCATTAGTAATAAAAGTAATAAAATGTTTGTATGACACTGTGTAGTACTTGAAATGCTGTCAAATGGTCACTGTGTCCCTGAGGTGTGTAGTGTGTTGAGCAGCAGTATAAAGTAGTGAGCACCACATATGGTCTCTGCCACAGCTATTCAGCTTTGCTGTCATAGCTTGAAAGCAGCCATAGACAACATGTCAATGAATGAGCATGGCTGTGTTCCAATAAAGTTTTATTGATGGGTACTGAAATTTGAACTTTATATAGTTTTTATGTATCATGAAGTATTCTTTGGATTTTTTTCTACCATTTAAAAAATGCAAATACCATTCTTAGTTCATGGGCCAAATGAAAGCAGGAGTTGGACTGGATCTGGCTTGCAGACCATGACTTGCCAATTTCTGTTCTGGACCACATTGGAAAGATTTGGATGTTTGAAGTTAGTTTTTTTTTTTTTTTTTTTTTTTAACCTAATTGAGTGACACAGTAAAAGGAGGGGTCATTTTGAAATAACCTGAAGGATTATGATAAAGAAAATGCTCTGTAGTACATTGGGGAGTTATAAATGAGATAATTCAGTCTCCCATTTGAAGCAGTGTATGGTCTTAGAGCATGAATTTGGGGACCAAAGAATGTAATTTGATTTGCAACTTTTTCACTTGTGTTGTGAGAACTGTGGCAAGTTACTTAACTTGTTGGCATCAGTTTCCTCACCTCAGATTGAAGTAATGCTTTGTTTGCAGCACGTCTCTTGAATTGTAGCAGTAACATTTATAAGTGCTCTCAATGCAGGCTGCCATTTACCATTCCTCTCATGATACAGCATATTTGAAAACTGAGCAGCACCTTTATTTCTCAAGCAGAGTGTGTGCTCTCTGCTTTTTGAGACAAGACTTTGATCTGGTATTGATTAAACTGTGTCTTAGGTTGAAGCTGCTGTTCCTATCTGTTTAACAATATTTGTACCCTGATTTTATCACGTTGCACAATTGGCTATTTTGACTTGTAACAGCATTGATAAGTTAAAAAGCATTAATTCTGTACCTTTAATGATAAAAATAACACAACAGAGGCCAAGGACAAAGCCCTGAGTCACGTCGCTGTATTCCTGCTTGCTTTAAGCTCAGTATCAGTCCAGTAACCTAAGAAACGATGCCTAAGTGGGCTGTCTAATGTGTGACAATCCTCTGCCGTTTGGCTACCGTGAGCTGTTTATGTTTTTCTGAAATCTGGGTGAAATGAACCATTTAGTCCATTTCTTTGCTCTCCCATTCTCGTTATTCCATCTGAAAAAGGAACTGGATTTAGTTTGTAATGTCTTTTCTTAATGAATCCATGTTTACTTCAAAGATCACCATTTCTAATACTATAAACTGCCTTTTGACTAATTCAGTCTAATCTTACTTGGAATCCACATTATTGACCAGTCTGTAGCTGTATAGTCCACTCTTTTTTTTTTTTTTCTTTTAATAGAAATTTCATTTCCAGTCTAGTCTTTGCCTTGTTCCGTTTACCATCTGCAAAATCTCTCAGGATGATTTTGTCCGGGTCTGGAGACTTTTTTGTACCTATGATGGACCTCATTTCCTTCTTACTTTTCCCCCTTATCACCCACTTAACTTTCTAGGCTGAAGATTATTCTTGATTAAAAAAAAAAAAAATTCTAAAGAAGCTAAGTCTTACATTATCCTCGTAACCATTTCCTTACATTTCTCCCTACACATAGTTTATAAAACCATTTTTATTGACTTGAGCTTTTTTTTTTTTCTTTTAAGAAATTGTCAGCTAATTGGGAGAGGGAGGATAAAGATTTTACCATTTCTTATATTCATTAGTTATGCATACTTGACTTCCATTCTTTTAAGAGTTTAGCTTGTCAGAAGAGACATTTTTTTTGCAAGCTTGCTCCTTCCCCCTCCCCTTATAGAGTCATTTTTGATTGCAGAACTGGAATCAACAGTCTGAGTTCTCTTCACCAGCCTTGAAATGATCACATTCTCTCAAGGTTCCCAAACCTTCCACTTTATCAGTTAGTGCCTTCCTGTTGGTCATTTTGGCAGTCCAGAGTAGTAGTTTCAATATTTGCCATTTCCTAAATCTGCCTGCAGTGCAGGAGACAGAGAAGACATGGGTTCAGTCCCTGGATTGGGAAGATCCCCTAGAGTAGGAAACCGCAACCTACTCCAGTATTCTTGCCTGGAGAGTTCCGTGGACGGCAGAGTCTGGCAAGCTACAGCCATGGAGTCTCAGTCCGACAGCACTAAGCATGAATACCTGACTTCCTGGAAGACTAGTTTTGTGTTTTTTTTCGGCATATAAAGAATCATCAGATGCTCTGGTTTTGGTAAAAGGATTTTTAGACAATTGAAGCCATCATGACCATGTGTTTCCCAGTTCTGGGCTTTTAAAGTTCATGTATTTAACAGCGTTTTTTTTTTTTTTTTAATAGCACCTTGTTTCAGTCAATGGTTGCATGCTTAAATCTGATTTTCTGGCCTGGCATTCTAGTGTATTTTCATAATTGTATCCCAGTTCTTTCCTCTCCACAATATTTTCGATGTGCATTTTATGTTTGGTGTCCAAGTACCAGTGCTGTCAGTCCAGGATACTTCCCTACACCTCTCTTCTCACTTGTGTGTACTGCAGTCAGGACGCTTGCCATCCCCAGTATTGGTAACTCCCGCGTCACATCTCCCACGCCCTTTTGTTGCCTAAGCCTTGTTTATAGCTTGTGACCGTGACGTTAGTGTGAAGACTGCTGGGTGTTGTCTCACACTTCTGAAGTTCTCTTCTGGAGTGAAGCAGTCGACCATTTCCAACCTGACAGTGTATATAACAGTCAGTTTCTTGTTTCTTAACCTGATTTTTTCACCCTTATCCTCATTCAGTTAAAAAATCTCTTTAATGAGTCATATATGTTCATACCAAGATCTCATGAGATAACATTCCACCCGTTTTAAATTGTGCCTTGGAAATTCAAATCATTTAAAAATAATCATATGGGCAAAAAATCACTTCCTTCTTATACCTTGTATTTTATACTGAATTCCATATTAACTTTCTCAGGATTCCTAAATAGTCTACAGTCAACTTTTTTTAAAAAATGTAATATGATAAATTGTGTATATACACACACACATAGATTAATGTATATAATTACAAAGATTTGGCAATTTTTTCTCCGCAGTAATTGGTGCTTAAGTTGCTTAAATGGAAACACCAGCTGAAAATCGTACCTTGAAAAATTAACATCTGGATAATCTCTTATGGTCTCCTCTACAGGTTTGGCTGATAGAAGACCAAAAGGGAGCACTGAGAATTGAAAGTGCTTATTTTTCATATTCAAGAAAGGTAAAGGCTGTTCTACAGTCAAAGTCCCAAGTTGTGAACAAGTAACCACTGGTAATCAAGATAACTTCCAATTAATTCACAAGCTCTGAAAGTGAATCAGCAACATCACGCCATTGACTCTGGTTCCAAAAATGAGCAAGTCAACAGCAGCCTTGTGAAACTGGGCAGATCGAGGACAACCTTAGGTTTGTGGACTACAGCTGGTCAAAAGTGCCTTGCTCCAGGGACCACACCGCAGGTATTTATCAGCCCTTTTGGTTTCCCTAAATCCTGCTGCACCATTGTAAATAGTTTATGTATTACATTCTTCTCTGTTACTCTGTGTTATCTCTCTCCTCTGTAAAGCTCTCCCTCTCCCCGACCATTGAGGACACAGTGAGAAGGCAGCTATTTTCAAGCCAGAAAGAGAACTCTCACCAGGAACTGAATTTGTTGGTACCTTGATCTTGGACATCTCAGCTTCTAAAACTGTGAGAAATAAATGTTTATTGTTTAAGCCATCCTGTTCATGGTATTTTGTTATAGCAGCCCGAACTGATTAATACAGGAACTGTTCAAGAAAACTAACTCCCTAGTTTTCGTGAAAGTGATCCTATTAGCCTTTGACATCTTTACTTGAAATAATGGATTTGGACGACATTGTGATCTCTAAAGTAGAGGTTTCCACACCTTGCTGAGTGTAACAGTCACTTATAGATAGTACATTTTTTTGAAAGAAAACCCTTGGGCTCTCTACTCCTAGCGCTTCTGATGGAGGAAAAGAGTTAATTAGAGGAGTTAAGAAGTTCTTTAAGGAGTTCTTAGAGGACTTCTGTAATAATTCTCATATATCACCAGGTTTGGGATGAGTTACTTTGAAACAACTGCTCTAAGTTGTCCTTGAAGGTGGTGGCTTTTAAAAAATATGTTTATTTCACTACACTGGGTCTTAGTTACAGCACTCAGAATCTCTGATCTTCATTGTTTCATGCAGGGTCTTTTTAGTTTGGCATGTGGGATCTAGTCCCTTGACCAGGGATTGAACTGCAGTCCCCTGCACTGGGAGCATGGCGTCTTAGCCACTGGACCACCAGGAAAGTCCTGAAGGTGGTAACTTATTAGGTAAACTTCTCAGAGTTGGTTACCGAGATGGCCCTTTGAAATATTCTCTTCCAGGGTACGGTACCTTAGTACTGTCCATCAGGTGTTTCTGGTCCTCCCCTCCGCCAGACACATGATAGTACTGTACTGCCTGCTCACTTGTGTTGGGTGAGGCGATGGCACTCACCACCTAGACCATTGACCTCTGACTCCTCTCAGTTTTTTAGCTCCTGACTGGCCTGCCTCCACAGACCTGGGCCAACACCCGTCCAGTCTCCTGTTACATTCTTGACTCAGTGAGCAAACACCGTCAAGGGGGTTTTGACACAAACAAACCCCCCTTCATTGATCGTTTTCCCTCATCCAGTTATTCTTCTATTTTTCCCCTTTTTGGCAAGGCATCTCGACATTTCTCTTGGCGAGAAAGAAGAGTTACAGTGTTATCCTGTAGTATTCCAATGGCTGAATCATTGTGTAACATGATCACTTCTTGGCCCTTACAGGTCTTGCCTCTATATGTTTTGCTTTGAGGTCCAGGACTGTGATGGTAAAAGCTATATAGTATTTACTGCATTTGAAAGAAATTTATGTTTAGTCTTGTTTTGTGAGCATCCATGGTTGAGTATGTTCAGATGTAAGGAAAAGTAAAAAACTGTTAGAAGTCAGGTGGTGTGATATTTAGGGGAATTAGGGGCTAAAATCTTTCTCTTCACCAGGTCCCCAGTTAGTTAATAGGTTCTTGTCATAAGACAGGGAGTGAAAAGTTCAGAATACCAAGGGACAGATTCAGTCAGAAATGCCCTTTTGCTTTGCACTTAATATAACGTGGTTATTAGATACTATCCCCACTAGATTCTTGATTCTCTGCTGATGTAGCTTCTTTCCTTGAATTATTCAAAAAGCTTAAAGAGTGAAAACAGCCAAATGAGAGAAATAACTCTGTTTAAGTTCCATGATGTAATTTGGTCACTGCTTCATTTTTCATACACCAAAGAACATCAACAAAATGATGATATTCAAGTTCAATTTTACCTTTCACAGGACACTGAGAAATAGATTTTCTCTCTTCTCTAATAGAAATATTCAAAGGTTCTCATACCACAGAGAAAGACAAAATGATTAAAAATGATTGCTTGTGGTTGTTTCCTCCCCTGGTTATAGGCTATATAAATTACTCCTGGGAACAAAAGAGCATGTTTTATGCTGCACTGCTATCCAGGAGATGGCTTATTTTTATCCCAGAGGAAGGAAGGATGGCCATTTGGCCAAAGGCCAAGAAACCTTGGCCAAGTTTTCTAGGAGGCCCCTGACAAAGATAGGCCTGGACAAAGAAGGGAAACTTTTGTTTATTAAATAATTTTTCTTTTAAAGTGGTCAGGTTGTGAATGAATTTTGTTTTAGATTTTTTTCCAGCATTTTGCAAATGAAAATTTAAAATCAATGAAATGTGTGAAAAGATGAAAAAACAGAAACTTTGGAAACAGGTTCCTCTCCCATGAAGCCTGGCTGAGAGAAAAAAAATAGAGGAATAAATGGATGTTTTGCTTGTGTTTTTACATTTGGAGCAGCTCGAATGGGTTTGTTTGCTGGGGTAATACTCTCAGTGAAGATGAGGTCATAGCTACTGGAGAGAATGATGTGGAAGAAAGGAAATCCCTGGGGGAAATGAGCTAGGGTTCCAAAGAGAAAGGAAAGTGGAAAGGAGAAAGGGCTAATTGGGAGAGATGATACAGGCTTCCCTGGTGGCTCAGATGGTAAAGAATCTGCCTGCAGTGTGGGAGACCTGGGTTCAATCCCTGGGTTGGGAAGATCCCTTGGAAAAGGGAATGGCTACCCATTTCAGTGTTCTTGCCCAGCAAATCCCATGGACAGAGGAGCCTGGTGGGCTGTAGTCTATGGGCTTTCAAGAGGTGATATGTGTGAGGGAGGTGAGAAAATCATTCAAGTGATTGGCTGTAGGATCTATGTTGAATTGAGATAAAAATGAACCTGGAGGGAGGCTGCCTGTGGGTTGCTTTTTATCTGGAAGAAAATGGAGCCACTGAGGGTGGTCCTGAAGAAAAGTTCAGTTCAGTTTAGTCACTCTGTCAGGCCTCCCTGTCAATCACCAACTCCTGGAGTCTACCCAAACTCATGTCCATTGAGTTGGTGATGCCCTCCAACCATCTCATCCTCTGTCATCCCCTTCTCCTCCTGCCTTCAATCTTTCCCAGCATCAGGGTCTTTTCAAATGAGTCAGCTCTTTACATCAGGTGGCCAAAGTATTGGAGTTTCAGTTTCAACATCAGTCCTTCCAATGAACACCCAGGACTGATTTCCTTTAGGATGGACTGGTTGGATCTCCTTGCAGTCCAAGGGACTCTCAAGAGTCTTTTCCAACACCACAGCCCAAAGCATCAATTCTTCGGTGCCCAGCTTTCTTTATAGTCCAAGTCTCACATCCATACACGACTACTAGAAAAACCATAGCCTAAACTAGATGGATCTTTGTTGGCAAAGTAATGTCTCTGCTTTTTAATATGCTATCTAGGTTGGTCATAACTTTTCTTCCAAGGAGAAAGCGTCTTTTAATTTCATGGCTGCAGTCACCATCTGCAGTGATTTTGGAGCCCCCCAAAATGAAGTCTGCTGCTGTTTCCACTGTTTTCCCATCTATTTGCCATGAAGTGATGGGACCAGATGTCATGATCTTAGTTTTCTAAGTTTTTCCAAGCCAGGCTTCAACAATACGTGAACCGTGAACTTCCAGATGTTCTAGCTGGTTTTAGAAAAGGCAGAGGAACCAGCGATGAAGTTGCCAACATCTGCTGGATCATCGAAAAAGCAAGAGAGTTCCAGAAAAACATCTATTTCTGAAGAAAAGAGCAAGCATAATTACTTCAAACTTAATTTTGTTATATGACCTTCAGGTTTTCTTTAGGCAGTGTATAGTTAATGACATAAAAATTATTGAATAGTAATATGGTAGTTAAAAATGAAGGAAATCTATCAGCTGCTGTTACAATAAAGACCTTTTAAAAGACCTCTTTATGTAAGAAGTGTTTCATAAGCAAATTGCTGTTTTAAAGAGCCCTTGGTAATATAAGTTGTATTATGCACTTAGCTGACATTTTATGAATGCTTCATGTTAATCATACTACATTTTTCTTGGTATAGATATGGAAATCTGGTTAGCTCAAGATCTAAAATTTCAGTATTAATACAACTCAACATTTTACTTTCAGATACATGTAGACTGTAAATTATAATCTTTATATATTTACATAGAGTGTTACATACAAAGGACAAAGTTTTCCCAAGTCAGATTGCTTAAAAATATAAAATTTAAATTTTATTTCAGAGGAAAACAAAGTTTTAACCAGCAAAGGTCTGACTCTTTACAATGATTTCAACACAAATAGGCAAGTTATATTTGCACATATGTCTAGATATTAATACACTTAGGAAATTTCTTTCTCTGGTGGCAAAAATGAGATTTTATTAATTTCTTTCCATCTTTTGTGCTTTCACAGTAAACCTACAGTAAATAAATTGTGTGTAATACTAACTAAAGTTTAGAGGCCAAAAAGAATATGAATGTAAATCAGCAGCATTCTCAACTGCTAGTCTATAAGTGTTCTTCCTAGTAGGCATTTCATCATTGAAGAGAGATTATTCTCTAATTTTAAAAGAAACTTCAAAATAAGCAAACTCTTGCGGATTTACATTATGTGTAAGCACAGTTGTCTGTCTGTTTTCTATCTAACAATGAGATCAAATTCCCACAAAAATTTATTATTTTAGCTGTGTACAATTCAGTGCCATTAATTACCTCATGCAAATAAAATCACTGCCTAATTCTAGAACATTTTCATCACTCCCAAAAGAAATCCTGTCCCATAAGTCACTTACCTTCCCTCTCAAGACCCCAGCCTCTGGCAACCCCTAATCTGCTTTCAGTCTCGACTGATCTGCCTATAATGAACATTTCATGTAAATGCAACTACATGTGTAAACCTATGGCTGATTCATGTTGGTGTGTGGCAGAAAGCCACACAGTATTAAAGTGCTTATCTTTCAATTACAATTAAGCAAATTTAATAAATGCAGTTACATAATATGTGGCCTTTTGAAACTGGCTTCTCTCTTTTAGCTTAATGTTTTCAAGGTTTATCCTAGTTGTATCATGTAAGAGTACTTCTTCCTTTTTTTGGCTGAATAATACTCTGTTACATGTTTGTACCATTTTTCTTTATCCATTCTTCAATTAAGGAACATTGGGTTGTTTCTGCCTTTTGTCTATTATAAATAGCGATGCTATTAACATTGGTGTACACACTTTTGTGTAGTTAGGCTCTGAAATTTCTCAGATAGAATTTCAGGATTACATAGTAACTTTGTTTAACATTTTGTGCAACTGCCAACCAAACTTTTCCACAGCAGTCATACTTTTATCATTCCCACCAACAGAAACATAGGAAGATTACATATTTTCTGTATCCTTGTCAACACTTGTTACTTTTCATTTCTCAGAATATATTTTAAGTATAGCCATCCTAGTGGGTATGAAGTGGTATTTCATTGTGGTTTTGGTTTGAGTTTCTCTAATGACTAATAGTGTTGGGCATCTTTTCATGTGTTTATTGACTATTTGTATATATATTAGAGACATGTATATTTGAGTTATTTGCTTATTTTGGAGTCATTTCTCTTTTTATTTTTGAGTTGTAGGAATTTTTTTGTATTCTGTATACAGACCCATATCAGTTTTGTATTTGTAACATTTTCTCCCATTCGGGGTTATATTTTATTTTGTTTATACTGTCCTTAATGCAGAAAAAATTTTAATTTTGATGTTAAATTAATTTTTTTCTTTTGTTGCCTGTGCTTTTGCTAAACTATTGCCTAACTCAAGACGAAGAAGATTTTCACCTGTGTTTCTTTCTAAAAGTTTTACAGTAGTATCTCTTACATTGAGGTCTTTTATCCATTTTGATTTCATTTTCATATGTGGTGTGAAGGTTCAAATGAATCTTACATGTGGATCTCTAATTGTTGAAATCTGTTTGTGCTGTTGAGCCATTCATCATCTTACGGTGGCCAGGCAGGAAGCCATTTCCCCCTAGGTGTTAACCTAAAACAAATAAACTACTAGGTGGTTCTCCAGCAAAAATGAAATTATTTAGAATCAGCAGAGAATTACAGTTTGGGCTCTACTGTCATCGTGAACCACCTGCAAGTTCCCACTCAGCAAGGGAAACAGAGCAGTTTTATACAGGGGAGAATGAAGGTGGGTGGCTACAAAAAACCGAATCCAGTGCTTTTCACTGGCCGAGTCCTTGCCAGGGAAGGAGTCTGTCTTCTTCTTGTTGGACTCTGCTGTTGTTGCAGGGCATGAGAGCTTTCCCTGCTGGTGTCTTGACTCTATTTGAATGAGATTTCTGTTTATTAATTTCTTTACATTTTTCCCTTTTGATGAAGAGGCATTATGCGTGAGAGTCAGGTTTTCCAGTGTTAGAGGCTTTTTGTCCTTCAGTGCCAGGATGGACCTTTCTGTCCATAGTGTCTCTTATAGAAGAGTAAGTGGTCATATTGGGAAACTAATAAGGCCACATTTAAGTAATAATGAAGAGTAAGAGTGAAAACTCAGACTGTTTTATCTGAAGTTCATATATTATCAAGGTCATAGACATTGGAGATCATTTGAGGTGCTATGTCATCATCATCATCAGCCCCATCTGGATATGTTGAGAAAGCCATCTCATCAGTTACTGCCTGCTTTGATTCCAGGAAATCTTAGCTTTCAGGTTACCAAATGATGTATAGATCCAGTCGATTTTGGTGCTTGCTTTAGGTGTATCACATGAATCCAAGAGTCTATTACTTGGAAACTGGTAGTACCAGGTTTGGTTTAGTTCAGTCTCTCAGTGGCATTCGATTTTCTGTGACCCCGTGGACTGCAGCACACCAGGCTTCTCGGTCCATCACCAACTCTGGGAGCTTGCTCAAACTCAGGTCTGTCTAGTCGGTGATGCCATCCAACCATCTCATCCTTTGTCGTCCCCTTCTCCGCCTGCCTTCAATCTTTCCCAGCATCAGGGTCTTTTCCAGTGAGTCAGTTCTTCACATCAGGTGGCCAAAGTATTGGAGTTTCAGCTTCAGCATCAGTCCTTCCAATGAACATTCAGGACTGATTTCCTTCAGGATTAACTGGTTTGATCTCCTTGCACTCCAGGGAACTCTCAAGAGTCTTCTCCAACACTACAGTTCAAAAGCATCAATTTTTCAGTGCTTAGCCTTTGTGGTCCAGCTCTCACATCCATACATGACTACTGGAAAAACCATAGCCTTGACTAGACGGACCTTTGTCGACACAGTGATGTCTCTGCTTTTTAATATGCTGCCTAGGTTGGTCATAGCTTTTCTTCCAAGGAGCAAGCATCTTTTAATTTCATGGCTGCATCACCATATGCAGTGATTTTGGAGCCCAAGAAAATAAATTTTCTCAGTGTTTCCATTTTTTCCTCGTCTATTTGCCATGAAGTGGTAGGATTGAATGCCATGATCTTTGTTTTTTGAATGTTGAGTTTCAAGCCAGCTTTTTTATTCTCCTCTTTCACTTTCATCAAGAGGCTTTTTAGTTCCTCTTCACTTTCTGCCATAAGGGTGGTGTCATCTGCATATCTGAGGTTATTGGTATTTCTCCTGACAGTCTTGATTCCAGCTTATGCTTCATTCAGCCCGGCATTTCACATGATGTACTCTGCATATAAGTTAAATAAGCAGGGTGACAATATACAGCCTTGACATTTTCCTTTCCCAATTTGGAACCATCCATTGTTCCATGTCCAGTTCTAACTGTTGGTTCTTGACCTGCATACAAGTTTCTCAGGAGGCAGGTCAGGTGGTCCAGTATTCTCATCTCTTTTAAGAATTTTCCACAGTTCGTTGTGAACTGTGGCTTTAGCATAGTCAATGAAGCAGAAGTAAATGTTTTTCTGGGTCTCTTGCTTTTTCTATGATCCAACAGATGTTGGCAATTTGATCTCTGGTTCCTCTGCCTTTTCTAAATCCATCTTGAACATCTGGAAGTTCTTGGTTCACGTATTGTTGAAGCCTTGCTTGGAGAATTTTGAGCATTACTTTGCTAACATGAAATGAGTGCAATTGTGAGGTTAGTTTGAGCATTCTTTGGCATTGCCTTTCTTTGGGATTGGAATGACAGCTGACCTTTCCAGTCCTGTGGCCACTGCTGAGTTTTCCAGATTGCTGGCATATTGAGTGAGTGCTTTCACAGCATCATCTTTTAGGATTTGAAATAGCTTAACTGGAATTCCATCATTCCACTAGCTTTGTTCATAGTGATGCTTCCTAATGCCCACTTGACTTTGCATTCCAAGATGTCTGGCTCTAGGTGAGTGATTTACACCATTGTGGTTCTCTGGGTCATTAAGATCTTTTTTGCATAGTTCTTCTGTGTATTCTTGCCACCTCTTCTTGATATCCTGTGCTTCTCTTATGTCCATACCATTTCTGTCCTTTATTTGACCCATCTTTGCATGAAATGTTCCCTTGGTATCTCTAATTTTCTTGAAGAGATCTCTAGTCTTTCCCTTCCTACTGTTTTCCTCTTTTTCTTTGCATTGATCTTTGCAGTGATCACTGAGGAAGGCTTTCTTATCTCTTGCTGTTGTTTGGAACTCTGCATTCAGATGGATATATCTTAACCAGTGTTGGTTAGCAGTACCAATAAGATTGCAGAGAGTCTCTGTGGCTATGTCATTTTCAGTAGAGAAAACCTCTAGGTTGCAAGGTATGGTGCTTAAGTCTCCTAAGAGTGCCCTGTGAAAGATTGTTCTACCAGTCTTGTTTCTTTGTTTTTGGCCATGCTGTGTGGCATGGGGGATCTTAGTTCCCCAACAAGGGTTCAGACCTGAGCCCCTGCAGTAGAAGCATGGAGTTGTAACCATTGGACTACCAGAGAAGTACCAAGACATGGTTATTTTTAATGCTAATAGAACAGTTAGATCTTTACAATATCAGAGTATGTTTCCTTTTGTCAGTTGCCGGTCAAAAGAGGCAAGAGGCAAGTGCCTTGGGCATCCTCTGACTGTCTCAAAGGGTTAAGAGTTTGAGTTACAAAAAGGCTGGATCTAAGATTTAGAAGGAGCAATGGCAATACTTTTGGTCAAGGCATTTAGAAATCAGCTGCAGTCTCTGTGGTGTGGGAAGGGGAAAGTGAAAGAGAAGTCCCTCAGTCCTGTCAGACTCTTTGCTACCCCATGGTGTGTAGCCTGCCAGGCTCCTCCATCCATGGGATTTTCTAGGAAAGAATATTGGAGTGGGTTGCCATTTCCTTCTCCAGGGGATCTTCCCCACCCAGGGATCAAACCCAGTTTTCCCACATTGCAGGCAGACTTTTTTACCATCTGAGCTATCAGGGAATCTTGGTGGCGGGGGCCACCCTCAAATTTTATATAACTGAAATCTCCTTTCTCAGAGATTTTTCTCCAGAGTTAAAGAATAATTTTTAAGCAGTTAACCTTACAGCTCAAAGACCTTAAACAGTTCAAACAGCTCAACTTGCAGGCTTAATACAAGCCATTTTGAAGGGAACAATTTGCCCAGAGAAGCCAGACTAGAGCCTTCTCAGTCAGTTCCCATAGAATAGCCCCTATTCCAAAGGAACAGGGTGAAGGCTGAAAAATGGTGAAATTTCATTGAAACGCCTCTGTTGCTGAAGGAGAGGACTGAATGCTTCTTGGCCAGTTTCCGTTGAAATAATCTGATCTCAGACTCATACTTGAGTGCCACATGGACACTTGCCTACAGAGCAAGGGTGTAACCAGAAATGACCAAATCTTTAAAGTAGATCCCAAATAAAGCCCAAAGAGCTTCAGTTGCAAAGTGGGAATAAGTTTGGATCCAGGAGAAAGCTGTGCCTTTAAACTCCAGCATTGACAAGGCAGGTCTCTTAGGTGAGGGGACAGTGTAGATGTCATACCTGTTCACTAGCCCTGGAGCCACTGGGAGTCTTTTCTGGTCCCCATAAAGCCATGAAAATGTTGACCTAAAACAGATAAACTGCTGGTTCTTTGAGAGGAGCAGAAAATTGCTCTTTGGGGTTGGTCACAGGTGGTTCAGAAGTAAAGATCTCGCCTCCCAGTGCAGGAGATGCAGGAGATTTGGGTTCAATCCCTGGGTCAGGAAGATCCCCTGGTGAAGAAAATGTCAACCCACTCATGTATTCTTGCCTCGGGAATTCCATGGACAGAAAGTTGGGCATGACTGAGCTGCAGAGCTAAGACCATAGTGATCCACCTGCAAGTCCCAACAGGGCAAGGGAAAGAGAGTGTTCTTACTGAGAGGAACACTCTCAGAAGAGGAAGTTGAGAGGACTAGTAAACAGAGTCCATGGCTTTTTATTGGCTGAGCTCCAGCAAGGAAGTTTAGTTCAGCTCAGTTGCACAGTTGTGTCCGACTTTGCGACCACACGGACTGCAGCACGCCAGGCTTCCCTGTCCCTCACCAACTCCTGGAGCTTACTCAAATTCATGTCCATTGAGTTGGTGATGCCATCCAATCATCTATCTCATCCTTTGTGGTCCCTTGTCCCAACTTCAATCTTTCCCAGCATCAGGGTCTTTTGAAATGAATCAGCTCTTTGCATTAGGTGGCCAAATATTAGAGTTTCAGCTTCAACATCAGTCCTTCCAATGAGTATTCAGGACTGATTTCCTTTAGGATGGACTGGTTGGATCTCCTTCAAGTCCAAAGGACTCTCAAGAGTCTTCTCCAACACCACAGTTCAAAAGCATCAATTCTTCGGCGGTCAGCTTTCTTCATAGTCCAACTTTCACATCCATACATGACTTCTAGAAAAACCATAGCCTTAACTAGATGGATCTTTGTTGGCAAAGTAATATCTCTGCTTTTTAATATGTTGTCTAGGTTGGTCATAAGTTATCTTCCAAGGAGTAAGCATCTTCTAATTTTATGGCTGCAGTCACCATCTGCAGAGATTTTGGAGCCCCCCAAAATAAAATCTGCCACTGTTTCCACTGTTTCTCCATCTTTTTGCCATAAAGTAATGGGACCCGATACCAG
Organism: Capra hircus; assembly: GCF_001704415.2. NCBI lineage: Eukaryota > Metazoa > Chordata > Mammalia > Artiodactyla > Bovidae > Capra > Capra hircus. The sequence continues at coordinate 80,556,758 of NC_030814.1, forward strand.
AATCTTAGTTTTCTGAATGTTGAGCTTTAAGACAACTTTTTCACTCTCCTCTTGCACTTTCATCAAGAGGCTCGTTAGTTCTTCACTTTCTGCCGTAAGGGTCGTGTCATCTGCATATCTGAGGTTATTGATATATCTTCCAGCAATCTTGATTGCAGCTGTGCATCTTCCAGTCTAGCGTTTCTCATGATGTACTCTGAGTATAAGTTAAATAAACATGGTAACAATATACAACCTTGACGAACTCCTTTCCCTATTTGGAACCAGTCTGTTGTTCCATGTCCAGTTCTAACTCTTGCTTCCTGACCTGCATACAGATTTCTCAAGAGGCAGGTCAGGTGGTCTGGTATTCCTGTCTCTTTCAGAATTTTCCAGAGTTTATTGTGATCCACACAGTCAAAGGCTTTGGCATAGTCATTAAAGCAGAAATATATGTTTTTCTGGAACTCTCTTGCTTTTTCCATGATCCACTGGATGTTGGCAGTTCGATCTCTGGTTCCTCTGCCTTTTCTAAAGCCAGCTTGAACATCTGGAAGTTCACGGTTCACGTATTGTTGAAGCCTGGCTTGGAGAATTTTGAGCATTACTTTACTGGTGTGTGAGATGAGTGCAATTGTGCGGTAGTTTAAGCATTCTTTGGCATTGCCTTCGTTTGGGATTGGAATGAAAACTGACCTTTTCCAGTCCTGTGACCACTGCTGAGTTTTCCAAATTTGATGGCATATTGAGTGTAGCAGGATTTGAAATAGCTCAACTGGATTCCATCACTCCACTATCTTTGTTCATAGTGATGCTTCCTAAGAGCCACTTAACTTCACATTCCAGGATGTCTGGCTCTAGATGTGATCACGCCATCATGATTGGGTTGTGAAGCTCTTTTTTGTACAGTTTTTCTGTGTATTCTTGCTGTCTCTTCTTAATACCTTCTGCTTCTGTTAGGTCCATACCATCTGTGTCCTTTATTGTGTCTATCTTTGCATGAAATGTTCCCTTGGTATCTCTAACTTTCTTGACAAAATGTGGTCCAGTTGAGAAGGGAATTGCAAACCACTTCAGTATTCTTGCCTGAGAACCCCATGAACAGTGTGAAAAGGCAAAAAGATCAGAACTTGAAAGATGAACTCCCCAGGGTTGGTATGTGCCCAATGCTACTGGAGATCAGTGGAGAAACAACTCCAGAAAGAATGAAGAGACGGAGCCAAAGCAAAAACAATACCCAGTTGTGCATATGACTGGTGATGGAAGCAAGGTCTGATGCTGTGAAAAGCAATATTGCATAGGAACTTGAAATGTTAGGTCCATGAATCAAGGCAAATTGAAAGTGGTCAAACAGGAGATGATTAAGAGTGAATGTTAACATTTTAGGAATCAGCAAACTAAGATGGACAGGAATGGGTGAATTTAACTCAGATGACCATTATATCTACTACTGTGGGCAGGAATCCCTTAGAAGAAATGGAGTAGCCATCATAGTCAACAAGAGTCCAAAATGCAATACTTTGATGCAGTCTCAGAAACAACAGAATGATTTCTGTTCATTTCCAAGGCAAACCAATCAATATCACAGTAATCCAAGTCTATGCCCTGACCAGCAATGTTGAAGAAGCTAAAGTTGAATGGTTCTATGAACACCTACAAGACCTTCTAGAACTAACACCCAAAAAAGATGTCCTTTTCATTATTGGGGACTGGAATGCAAAAGTAGGAAGTCAAGAAACACCTGCAATAACAGTCAAATTTGGCCTTGGAATACAGAATGAAGCAGGGCAAAGGCTAACAGAATTTTGCCAAGAGAATGCACTGGTCATAGCAAACACCCTCTTCCAACAAAAGAGAAGACTCTACACATGGACATCACTATAGGTGGCCAACACCGAAATCAGATTGATTATATTCTTTGCAGCCAAAGATGGAGATGCTCTATACAGTCAGCAAAAACAAGACCGGGAACTGACTGTGCCTCAGTTCATGAACTTATTGCCAAATTCAGACTTAAATTGAAGAAAGTAGGGTAAACCACTAGACCATTCAGGTATGACCTAAATCAAATCCCTAACAATTATACAGTGGAAGTGAGAAATAGATTTAAGGGACTAGATCTGATAGAGCGCCTGATTGAACTATAGACAGAGGTTTGTGACATTGTTCAGGAGACAGAGAGCAAGACCATCCCCAAGAAGAAGAAAGGCAAAAAAGCAAAATGGCTGGCTGAGGAGGCCTTACAAATAGCTATGAAAAGAAGAGAAGCAAAAAGCAAAGGAGGAAAGGAAAGACATACCCATTTGAATGCCGAGTTCCAAAGAATAGCAAGGAGAGATAAGAAAGCCTTCCTCAGTGATCAGTGCAAAGAAATAGAGGAAAAGATTAGAATGGGAAAGACTAGAGATCTCTTGCTAGGAAAGGAGTCGTCTTCTTTTTTTCTTCCAGTTGGGCTCTGCTACTGTTGCTGGGCCCAAGGGCTCCCTCTTCTGGTCTCCTGAGTCAATTAATTGAGGCTTATGTTTATTTGTGGTGTTTGCTTTATATTAGAAATTCTTTCTTACTGGTGTGCAAATGTTTTCTAAGATTGTTTAATATCTATTGAAAATATTTCATCTCTTCCATTGAAGGGTACTTGCCTAGTTCCTAATGGTCTATGTTTGATGGTGAGAGAGGGGATTTTTCTTCATTTCATTAGCTTATAAAACATCTTCCTGTTTTTAATTCACGTCTCATTCATGATTCCTCTTTTCCCAGTGTCTCCTTAGTCTCTTAAGGATTTTGAAGAATAAAATGGTTCTCTTATTGTTTATACCTCTCTGGTTACTTAAGGCTAAGGACCAATCGGTTAAATCTAATCTGTTGTTCTTTGCTGTTTTACCTGTCCATGTGTATGTTTTAATTCCAGCTCTACCAGGTGAGTGAATCTGATAGGTGCTTAAATGCTCAGATGACAGGAATTTTCTCAATAGGACTGAGTTAGATTTTCCCTAGTATCCTTTCATTAGTCCTTTCATTAGGAGACTTAAGGCTATTTTAAAAGATGTTGGTGTTTTACAGAGCCTAGTATAGGATTTTACAAATAAATACTACTCAAGAAATAACTTTTTTATTTGGTTTTATTGTTGAAGCATAGTGAAAAAGAAGTGTTCTAATCTATGTAGGGAGAAGATAAAGTGGGACTTCGTCAGGGAAAGTGGGGGGCAAGAAAAGTGTTGATTGACAGAAGTCTGTTAAACAGGAAATATCAGAAAGTATATTTTTTGCATCAACAGGAAGGTTGAGATGACTTAACAAAACATCAAGTAGTTATTAGACTCCAATGATTACCTTAATCTGTTCCTCTTGCAATTATAATGTACTTGTGTTCTCTGTTATATAACTAAAAATACAGTATACATATTAATCTTTTTTAAGTAACATTATATAGTAGTAGACCTAGCACTATTTAGTCAAATGCTTTTTAATTTCGGTTGATTTTATAGCATCTAACCCCTAGAATCTCTATACTAAATGCTTTTCTGAAGCTATTGACTCTTCTCCCCATTTTACAAGGATAGTAAATTAAACCGAAAGTCCAGTTCGGAAATGACAGGTTGTTTACTTGTAAGAGGTTTTTCAGGAACCTTCTTGATGGAATAACTACATCTAAATTGCAATGATACCCTTAACTGCTTTATTTACCTTTCACAGGTCAAATGTACCATCATCGTATACCTTAAAAATGTACTCTTCAATTGCAAAATGTTTTCAGAACAAAAAAGCATGAGTGAATGAATATGTCATTCTCATGTGAGCTACACTGTGAGCCTTAATTTCTTTATGGCCCAAATAAAGTTCATGTCAAATTACTGGTACAAGTAGACTTTTGGAGTGCTGAAACTTAAGGAGTTATCAAGAATATGCCACAGCTCTGCCTTCTTACAGAGAAGGCAATGGCATCCCCTTGCCTGGAAACTCCCATAGATGGAGGAGCCTGGTGGGCTGCAGTCCATGGGGTCGTTAAGAATCGAACACAACTGAGCGACTTCCCTTTCACTTTTCACTCTCATGCATTGAAGAAGGAAATGCTAACCCACTCCAGTGTTCTTGCCTGGAGAATCCCAGGGACGGGGAGCCTGGTGGGCTGCCGTCTATGGGGTCGCACAGAGTCGGACACGACTGAAGCGACTTAGCAGCAGTAGCAGCAGCAGCTGCCTTATTACTGAGATCTTTTTCCATGCAGCAAATGTAAATGTGTTAGGATAATAAATTTTTATATTAAACTGGCTCAGAAAAGAATTATTCTGACTTTGGTTTCTGTGGTCCTCAAACATCACCAGATAGTTTCCACAGTTTATTCTAATTATGCCTTGAAATCAGAGCCTTTGCCCTCAAATTAAGGAGACCAGATACAATATTGAAGTAATTTAAAAATTTATTAAACTGTATTTTGTTTTTCTGGAACATATGTAATGAATATAACTTTTCTATCTTTACAGCCTGGTATAAAGATGTTAGATCATTGATTCTAGAATTAACTCTTTGAATAAATGATATCCTACAGCACTGTAATATTATTCTGACTCTATGTATCTTTTATAATTAATCAAGCACTTTATAACTTGTTGCAGTGCTACCTGTAGCTTGAGCAATAGGTCTGTTATTACTGAGATGCCTGGGCCCTGGGAAGTACAGTTCTGTGCACAGCTTCTCTGACTTCTCTGCTACCTGGAGTTTTAAAGTATCTCTTTATTAATCCAAAGAGTAATATATGCCAATGACAGAAATCCAAATAATATAGAATGGTTATGCAAGGAAAGGAAAGTCTCCTTCTATTGCCAGATAAGCAATTCATCAATCCCTCCTCCTCAGAAGCAACTGTTAAATTTATTGAAAATATTGTCTAGAAATGTTCTATGCATGTATAAACTAACAAATAATATATATACAAATGTTAAATTTATATATCTAAAGTATGTATACGTACATATATACACAAATATATATCATACAATGTAATTCTATGTAAAGGTAAACATACTGGGCACACTGTTTTGTCCCTTGCTTCTCTATTTAAAAATAGATCTTAGAAATTATTCTGTATCAGCTCAAGTATTACTTATCAAGGACTTCCCTGGTGGCTCCGAAAGTAAAAAATCTGCCTGCAATACAGGAGACCCAGGTTCAATCCCTGGGGTGGGAAGATCCCCTGGAGGACAAAATGGCAACCCACTCCAGTAGCCTTACCTGGAGAATCCCATAGACAGAGGAGCCTGGTGAGCTACTGCCCATGGGTTCACAAAGAGTCAGACATGACTGACTAACACTTTGACTTTCACACTTTCATTACTTACTGGCAAATATATTAATTGGAAATATTCCTTGAATTGGAATTGCTTGATCAAAAACAATGTGTATTTACAACTTTTAAAAACTTTTGATCTGCTTGGAATTTATTTTAATAGGAGTAAGGTGGGGATCTCCTTTTTACATTTCCAGATAGCTGCTAGTTTTCCCAAAATCTCTTTGTTGATTAATAAATTTGTCTCCACTACTCCAAAATATATAGTTGTTAGCATATACTAAATTCCATATATATGTGGAATTCCATATGTATATATCCCATATATATATTTAGACTTTATTCTGTCAGTAAGCTAATCTATTCATCTTTTTAAATTACCATAGCTTTTATATTAAGATCAGAGGTTGGTCAGCTATATTTGCATGTTTACTTTTTGGCCTAATCCTTAAAATTTATTATTATTATTTTTAGCTTAAAAATAAATCCTGTAATAGTCCACATTCCAGGCCCTCAACTTAATTTATGGATTGATTTATGGAGACTTAAAATCATTGTTTCCCTTATGTAGTAACAGGGTATGCATATTACTTTATTTACATTTACATGGCTGTATTATTTTGTATGTCTTTATCTGTTTCCATTTATATTCTAAAATAAGATTGTCTCTATTTATAAGCTTGATTTATCAGCTTTAAACAATATCCAGTGATAATCTGCCTTAGAAAATTAGAAAATCAGTGTGCTTACATTTCCTTTATTCTTCTCAATATTTATTAATTAGATGGTTATTCAACATGTTTATTATTTACAATATTTATATTCTATTCTTTCATCCAATCCTAGTTTTTCATAATTTCCACGGCTCTAATATTTGAATGGAGTCAACTATTATTTTTCCGATTCTTCTTGCATTCCCTCATGTTTGAGATGTTATTTTTCTTTATTTGTGGAAAGTATCTGGCTAGAAATAAAATTTCTACATCATCCTTTTGCCCCTGGAACCCTCTAGACTTGCTTCACTGATACTTGGCCATGAAGGTTTCTCATGGAAATTGAACTCAGTTTATTATGCACCCATCCCTAATGACTTGATTGCTTTTTTGGCTTGGGTGCTCATAGTATCTTCTAAGTCCATCTTTGAAATCTCATGGTTGACTGTTCAATATAAGTTTTGGAGGGGCAAGTTTACCCTTTCAATATTTTATTTCAGGAAACCTTTTTCCTGTAATATCTTTTAGCAAACTACTGGCTCATTTGTTCTGTGTCCTTTTACAGCAACATCAGTTACACCTATTTTGGAGCTTTAATCTGTCATAGTCTTTCATTTTTTCCTACTATTTTTGAGGTATTTTCACTTTTTCATTTTGTTGGTCAGTTTTATCAGTGGTGGTCTGCATATTCACGATCTCGTTTTCAGTAGTATCAGTGCCCCCTTTTCTGATGCTTCTAATCTATGGTTTTTCCTGTGGTCATGTTTGGATGTGAGAATTAGACTGTGAAGAAAGCTGAGCACTGAAGAATTGATGCTTTTGAACTGTGGTGCTGGAGAAGACTCTTATGAGTCCCTTGGACTGCAAGGAGATCCAACCAGTCCATTCTGAAGAAGATCAGCCCTGGGTGTTTATTGGAAGGACTGATGCTGAGGCTGAAATGCCAATACTTCGGCCACCTCATGCGAAGAGCTGACTCATTGGAAAAGACTCTGATGCTGGGAGGGATCGGGGGCAGGAGGAGAAGGGGACGACCGAGGATGAGATGGCTGGATGGCATCACCAACTCAATGGACCTGAGTCTGAGTGAACTCTGGGAGTGGTGATGGACAGGGAGGCCTGGTGTGTTGTGATTCACGGGGTCACAAAGAGTCAGACACGACTGAGAGACTGAACTGAACTGAAGTTTCATTCATTTAAGTCATGATTTTATTTTTCTGTTTATTTCATAAGTTTTATGTAAAAGCTTCTTATGACCTTCATCTGCTTTCTTTATATGTTTTGTGGTACTGTTTTTCTGATGTAGTTTTTGGTTATCTTCATTTTTTTCTTCAAGTATTTCTTTATATATTTTGGTTCTTTTTGTTCCCTTGGGGTATATTCTTACATATTTTATGCTGGTTTATTTCTTTTTATTATTTGTCTTAGAATTAAGACTTTTAAAAAAGGGGGGAGGGAAAGCTGAGTCATTTGTCGCAATAACAGAAGATATGGCCCTTTGAAATAAGAGCATTGAAAAGAGATGAAAAAGTACAAAGGAAAAATGAAACAGAGAAATAAATAGTGAACTGGTAGAGCTCAAAAACAAATGGGAGAGAAAAGCAGAATCCTAGTAGAAATGAAGACATTAGATGGTAAACAGGATAGAATGAACAGTATGAAAATGGTCAGTAATGAGAAGAATAGATGTGGAAAGCCTTATTTCAGTGGACCAGCTTTTTTTTTTTCTTAAGATTAAAGTATAGTGGAAGTGCTTTAAGAGTGAATGGATTAATTGTTTTTGTAGGCTTTATAAATTAAGGGAAAACCTCATCTGTAGGTTGGATTTTGCTGTTATGTAGTAGAACTTCATATTGGGTCATATTGAAAATTCCTATGTTTCAGGATTTTTTTAATGTACTGATTTAGTGTTTCTTACCTTGCCAAGAGCTCCATCTCTTTTCACCTGTCTTACCCTACAGGTGAATTTTTTTTTTTTTCCTGTATGTCAGTTTTCCCTTACGTGGTCCCATCTCCTTTGCCACAGTTGGTGATCAGATAGCTATAGGGACTTGAAGTGCTCTGCCATGTACCCAGGTCTTGCCTTTGCGAGTTGTGACTTCTTGCTTTCACTTCTCATCTGGTGCTCTTCCTGTCATCTGGAGATGTGAATGATCCGCTCTCAGCTTTCTCTCTCACTGAGATCTCATTGTACTTGGCAAGCTTTTTAAAGCTTCTGCTTTAAAGGTTCTGCATTGTGGCTACATACATATACACATTTGTATTTTGTATTTCCACTTATATTTCATATTTCCCATTTTTATTCACCTTGCCATTTTGTCTTTGTATCGAAGAAGAGAGCCTAGGCTTTGCCACGTTAACTAGACATCTTGACAACAGTCATATGAGAAAGCCACTCCTCTGGACTAAGCATTGCTCTCTCACTGTCAGTCACCTTCTACAAAGAAGATACTGTGTTAATGGCATGGTGACACTTGAAGTTAGAAACACCAGAGTCCAAATTTATTTTCATCATGTTTTGAAGGACATAGAAAAGTGCCAGAGAAGTGTGAGTGGCAGCTGCCTGCAGGGTGAATAAACTGAAGAGGGAAGAAGCATTTTCTTGTTTCTCCAGGCACTGACTTTCTCAGTGATAGCCACTAGCATTCTCCTAATAATCTGTACTTCCTTGGTTCCTGAGACAATCCTGAATAAGGTAAGAAGTTAATAGCCCCAGATCCATTAGTTGGTAAGACCAGGAATTAGCAGTGCTGTCCACAGATCAAGGATAAGCCTGAGGTGTTCAGGTGCTGACAAATTGCAAAAGTACCTTCCTATTACCCAGCTTATATTATATGATTGGACCATACCCATCAGATCCTGGCCCTGCATAAAACAGCTGCTGAATGAATGAATGCTTTGATTCCCTTCTAGGACAAGGGCCAGGCCAGGCTTCAAACCTGGCTACTCATCTGGGGCCCTGTTCTTCCTCTATATTCACGTGGCCTACTCTATGCTTCTCTCTTCTCCTTTTCTGTGCATAACAAGGACACTATCATTGGATTTAGAGCCCATTTGGTTAATCAGGATGATCTCATCTTGAGGTTCTTAAATACTTCTTTGAAGACATCCCCCTTTTGTCAAATAAAGCCATATTCAAAGGTTCTACATGCATATATATTTTGGGGGCTATCATTCAACCCACTACATTTACGAAACATGTATTGGAGAATATTCTCATGTGTGACAGACATACATGTCCATCAGTAATAAATCGATATATAGAAAAATTGTAAACTGTGATGTATGTGAGATTCTCGAAGAATTAGCTACAATCCCACCTCCTTCCTGCCCACTCACCTCTAATGTACTGAATTATTGCAGTGGTTGAGAATCAATGAATGGTTATAAGGCCACTTAAATGCCTATCTTTGAATATCGCCAGGATTTTACTTTTTGCTGTGCCTCACCCACAAGGCTGAACTCCCCTAACATTGATTCTCATCCCCAGCTTCATTTAAACTTGCTCTGTTCTTTTTGCATTTTACTTGTAGGCCCATGTGGGCCTACACTTTCACCATCAGTTTGACGCATTGACTCAGCTGTATTGTGAGGGTCCTGGAATGATTTCAGTACACACTGCATTTTCAATGAAAAAAATACTTGGAAATTCTGCCACTGTACCTAGACTCATTTTGCGGCAGTTCCGTAAACAAGTAGTGATAATAGAATAGTGGCCCCCAATTTGTTGAATGCAGAGCAGAGGAAGTTAGGGAACCCGCCTATGTTTGGTAGAACAAAGTTTCACACCTAGATCTTTCTAACTCCAAAGCCTAACATTTAGCCACTATGCTGTAAGGCTCCACTGGAAAGCAGCCACTTCAACCAGGGATGGAATTATGTCACGTCTGTGTGCCAGATTTAAAAAAATAGGCAATCTCTGTGAGACCATCTGACTCTTCAAAATAGTATAGAGAATGAAACAAATTACTTTATCCAGAGGATTAATTACTTGATTAAAGAATTTTGCAGAGGCACCTAGTGAATGTAATTCTTGCTTTCTGGTAACAAAGACAGGCTGTCTTTAAGTTAAATTTTCAATGTCGTGCATGTTACACAGTTCCTATAGGTGGTAGAATGTTAGAAGTAACCTCACTCAGTTAAAAAGGCATGAGAGGGTAGGGATAACAGCGGTGATCACAGTAAAATGAGGAACAGTCGAAGGCTCTACCAGAAACAGCAAGAAAGCACGTTGAAATTATACTACACAGCCTAGAGACACAAAACATTTCATTTCCCTTTGAATGAAACTGGTCTGACCTTCACCATCCTGAAATAACAGGAAATATTGTTTCTCTGGGTAACTGTACTGCATTTTAGGCAAGTAGTTAAGCAGAATGCTCAGCATGAATAAATACAGTTAGAAATTGTTCGGGCAGATTTCTGTGAAGAGTGCATGTTAAGCAGTAATATAAATGTAAGAGCTTACAGCAAATGAAAGTTGTATTGTAAAGGTCAGACTTGCCTAAGAGAGATATTTAGGTAAACTATTGGGTGGAAAAACTGATTCCCATTTTGTTTTAATGGTTAGTAACGTATGGTGGCTGAGGTGATGGGTTTCAGCTGAGTGAATCTTACAGTATTATCTTGTGTTTGATTCAGCAGAATGTGGATGATTTTTGCAGGACTATGAAAAATGGCTGAATTCCCTCTTCCTGAGTCTGAAATTAATGACTGGAAACATTATCAACAAGGTAGGTTGTCAAAAGAATAGTGTAAGTACTTTATCTAGAAATGGTGTATTTTCCCTTAGATAAACATGGAGGATTATTATGGGATAGTTTAGGAGAACAAATTTATGTAATTTTGTACTCAGCCACAATATTAGGTAAAAACACCTGAAGGTAAGAATCAGATATAGAAATATAAATAAATGATGTGTGTGTGTGTGTGTGTGTGTGTGTGCTTCCTCAGTGGCTCAGTGGTAAAGAATCTGCTTGCAATCCAGGAGCTGCAGATGTAGGTTCTATCCCTGGATTGGGAAGATTCCCTGGAGGAGGGTATGGCTACCCACTCCAGTATTCTTTCTTGGAGAATCCCATGGACAAAGGAGCATGGCGGGCTAAAGTCCATAGAGTCAAAAAGAGTTGGACACGAGTGAAGTGACTTAGCACACACACACCGTATATATATACACACATACTGAACTGCAAGAAGATCAAACCAGGCAATCCTAAAGGAAATCAATCCTGAATATTCATTGGAAGAATGGATGCTGAAGCTGAAGCTCCAATGCTTTGGCCAGTTGATGTAAAGAACTGACTCATTAGAAAAGACCCTGATGCTGGGAAAGACTGAAGGCAGGAGGAGAAGGGGACAACAGAGGATGAGATGGTTGGATGGCATCACTGATTCAATAGACATGAGTTAGAGCAAGCTCCTAGAGATGGTGAAATACAGGGAAGGCTGGTGTGCTGCAGTCCATGGGGTCACAAAGAGTCGGGCATGACTGAACAACTGAACAACAACAATATGTATAAATCTCTGCCTGATTCCTGGATTTGAAGTATACTGTCTAGGCTCATTCCCCAGTAAGAAGACTGGCCGGGGCCATAACAACTTACAGTAGGACCACAAGATCCCTAATATCACACCTGGACTGGTGGATGGGCCCTCAAAGATCACCTCTGCCCTTGGGCAATTTTATACCTACTTACCTAATCCTTAAATTTATCAGGTTTTTATTGAACCCCACTATGTCACTCTTCTAGAGATGTGGAGATCAGTGAAGCATAGTTACTGCCTTCAACGCTGTTTTGAGAGGGTAGGCATGGTGATCAAACACATAGGCTAGTTACATTTAGAGTGTTGGGGGAACGCTGAAGTTGAGAGGGAGCCTAGCTGATTCCACTCCATCTAATTAGAGGGAGGGGAGGAGTTGAGGGAAATCTTGAAAGAGTTGCAGTTTGTCGAAAGGTTGCAGTTGTAGCTGTGGGACTACAGAAGTTATTTAATCTTTGGGCCTGTTTCTTCTATAAAACATTGAGAAATGGGCCCACCCATCTTTCTGGGTTGTCTATCTTTCTGGGTTGTCTTGAAGATTACATGAGAGCATGTGTGAGAAGTCTGGAGCTTGTTAAGTATGGTTAAGTTTTCATTATGATCACTTTTGGCCACTTTCCTTAGGTTTTAAAAACAAAAACCTCTTAACTCCTTCCTGAGGACAGGGAGGTTCTGAAATCTCTGTGAAATCCGACTAGCCTTACCATTTTTGTCTGATAGCTGCAAGAAGTTAAGATATAAGTAATTTCTCAAGTAGGTGATTCTGCTAAGAGAGTTAATGGCTTAAAAGTGAATTGTTGGCTCCATGCACATCTAGACTATGAGGAAAATAAACTGTTAATCTAGTGTGGAGCTTTTTGTTCTTTCCTGTCTCTGCCTTAGTCATTCAGTCATGTCTGACTCTTTGTGACCCCATGGACTGTAACCCACTAGGCTCCTCTGTTGATGGGATTTTCCAGGCAAGAATACTGGAGTGGGTAGCCATTCCCTTCTCCAGGGGATCTTCCTGATCCAGGGTTTGTACCTGGGTCTCCTGCATTGCAGGCAGATTCTTTACCATCTGAGCCACCAGGGAAAGCCTGTCTTACTCTCTGCCTCACTCTCTCTGCAGCTACTTTTCTCTGTAGAGCACCACTTAATGTCAGTTGTTCCTGAGACAGCCCTTGGTGCCATGTCTCCAGCTAGTCTCACTCATGAAAACACCCAGGAGAAGCATTTTTAAAGTTTGTTTAGATATGATTAATCAGCTCAGGAAAGTCGTGTGAATACTGTATAATGATTTTATTAGAAGAACCTGAGAAAGTAGTTTTCTGGGGGATTGATCCTTGTTTCATTGGCTGAAGCACTCATCCCACACCTTTTGATCCAGTTGAGTGAAAAGGTTAAAGTGAACCCACTTTCAAATGGTATAGCTTAACTAGAAATAATTGTAAGAGCTCACAATCAGGTATCTGTAACTTTAATATCTGTCTATTTAAATCAACTGAGATCTTTGGGCATTTCCAGTGCATATTGGTATTTCATATTTTCTGCCTGGGATTTCTTTCTTCACTAGTATGTCCAGTCCTGTGATAATCATGGTTGCTTCTGAACTTTCTGCCTCCCTGTGAAATTTTTCCTTGCTTGTGTCCTAGTAGCTTACTGTTCTGGCCCTAAGTTACAGCATAGATTGTCATCTCTACTCATCAGCTCCTCGGTGGAGAGTGAAGTAGCTGTCTCTGTCCTGCAATTCTCTTAGGGTCAGAAACAGCTAATATTAACAGTTTCTTTGAATATTATAGTTTCTTTTAAGCTGCTTAGAATAAAATTGGGGTATCATTTCCTAGAGGACTCTGATACAGCTTTCCAGGGCTGTTAAGCCATTTTAGTTCATGGGGAAGTCACATCAGAAGTATATTGTGAAAATTATTCCTACATGAAAGAAGGAATATCAAACTTGATGTGTTTCATCATCTTTTAGGTAGACTTCATTTTTCTCTGCTCTCTTTTGGCCCATGTGCCAGTGAAATGAAAGATTGTTATAAAACCACAATTACAGGAAAAAGGGGAAGCACTGTTTTTGTAAAAGCAGCTCTAAAACATAGCTATTAAAAGAAGCTATCTTTGAAAAATTTAGAATGAGTGAGTGAGTGAAGTGAGTGAAGTCGCTCAGTTGTGTCCGACTCTTTGCGACCCCATAGACTGTAGCCTACCAGGCTCCTCTGTCCATGGGATTTTCCAGGCAATAGTACTGGAGTGGATTGCCACTAGACCCATCTAAATTCTCAGTTTAAAAAGACTTGCAAATACCTAAAAGGTTTTAGATAATTGTCGATGCTATTGAATAAATGTTGAATGAGACAGCAAGGTCTCTTGAAATTGGGTTATGATTTACTGTAATTATTTGTGGAATTTTGGTTTCTCATTTTAGATAGTGTACCTCCTGCAGGCAGGAATGGGCCTCATTGCCCTCATCATGGTTGAGAGAAGACTAAAAGCTCCTGTCTTTACAGGGAGATATGGGCTGGCTCAGCCTTAACCAGCAATTTCAGATCTGTTTGCCTATTGGTTTATTTTTGCGTAATCTTTTTCAAGACTTTCAGAATCACTCTGTTATATAGCAGATGATTTTGTCTTTTTAATTTAATCTGAGGGCTTTAGATAAATATGGAAGGTTTTTTTGTCCTTTGCATTTAGTGTTTTGACAACAATTTTTGTTTTAAACCTGTTGCTTTTTATGATATACTTTTAGTTCTTAATCACTTTTATTTACTAAATGATCTGAGATGTTTATCTTTTTCCTTGTGTTTATATATTAGTCATGATTTAATGTTATCTCTATAAGATTGAAGAATCTATTTGATGTCTAGGCGATGTAGATAGGAGTATGCTTTCTCTTTATTCTACTTCCTCTCCTCATATCACCAGAGGTAGGTTATGTTATTATCTTTTAAATTGTTATGGTCTGTAACATTTATCTTCTGTTCCACTTATTCTCATGGGTGTATAGTGTCTTTATAGTGACTTCTCCACTTAATTCAAAGTTTATGGGATATCATACTACAGTAGTTGTTTTAAAGAAGGGCTCCAAGGAGCTATGCTCCTGAGTTTTTGCATGTTTCATATTATCTGTCAATGACCTTTATACTTGATAACTTGTTCAGACTGAACATTCTTGGTTTATATTTTCCTTTCCCAAGGACTTGGTAAATATTGCTTTATTGCCTCCTGCAGTATTTTTTTTTTTTTAAAGTCTGAGGTCAGTCTTTTTTTTTTAAATAGGGGAATTGATTCTTTCTTGCCCTTTCTTCCCCTTGACCCACGCCACCCCCCTCCCCCCCGCCCCGCCCAACACACACACAGAAAGCTCTGTCATTAAACTCCAGAGAGTTTCTCAGGTTAAATGCTGATCATTCTAAAGCAACTTTTCCTGGTATACAATGTCCTCATTTTACTTGTACACAATGAACTCATTTTACCTATATGCTTGATTTTTCCTTTACTTCAAAGAAATGTTCTTTTGTTTTATATTTGAATATTTACTGTTATATTTCTTCTTTAGGAAAGTCAACTATATCCATGTTGCGTCTCCTTTAGCTCCATAACAGTACTGTTCTTTCTGATACTTGAATGTCATTGTTCTATATTTTTGTGCTTTTGGAAATGGTTTGTTTTTTCCTTCTGATAGCTGTAATGTGAACTTCATTGTTGTAGAGTTTAATTTTTCTCTCTTCTTTTTTTGGACTTTGACTCAGCACTTTACATTTGTTTTCTGATCTTTTCCCTTGAGGCCTACTATGTCTTATCTGGGTTCTTGTTTCAGAGGGGTTGTGATATTTGAAATGATTTTTATTTAAAGAATACTGTATATTTCATAATTTTGGGCATGATTAGTGTTATAGTCTTAAGAAATTTTTATCTGCCTTCTGCTTGTCATAATATTCTTTTCCTTAGTCTTTTAGTACTATTTTTATATATGTCCCAGCTGAT
Source organism: Capra hircus (assembly GCF_001704415.2). NCBI lineage: Eukaryota > Metazoa > Chordata > Mammalia > Artiodactyla > Bovidae > Capra > Capra hircus. The sequence continues at coordinate 80,572,244 of NC_030814.1, forward strand.
TTTTTTTTTCTATTTTTCACCTCAAATACGTATCTGAATCAGCTGTTTGATGTTTGATAGTATAGAGGGGAGTTAGTAAGACTGCAGCAGGAACTTTGGATTTTAGTCCAAGGATTTTGAACATATTTCCATGAGCATTCTATCCTAAGTATATAGTAAACCAATTCTGTGTCACCTAGCAATCTTTCTGGCACCTAGTGAAGCCATAAGCTCATTCTTTCTTTCTGTCTTTTTTCCCCCTCCTTCCTTCTCTTCCCTCCCCCGACCCATGCTGTCCCCTTCCCTTCCCCTCCCCCCCTTTTTTCTCTGTAGCTTTCTCTCTCTCTCATCTTTTCTCTCTCTCCCTTCTCTCCCCTTCCTTTCTTCCTTTTTCCTCTAATTCTCTGCAGGGCTACTTCCACTGATAATTTCTCTACAACCACGTTTCACCCACAGCAACTCTCTCGGAAAGATGACATGTCTGAATGCTTTCATATTCAGCTTGGCAATATCTGCCACAGTATTGTGTAAGGTTTACCGAGAGCTCCACAGCTCCTGCATGAAACCCAGGTGGCTGTTCAAGTGAAGAAGGACTCTCTTTGTCTTGGCAGATCCCGCCTACGGTGGGGAATGCTTCCCTGAGCTCAGGGCCTGAAGTGGCTTCTGTCTCTTGTGGAGTTTTCCCCCTGTCTCCGTGTGTTTTTTTTTACTGTGCTTGGCAGCCACTGTGGTTCAGCACTGTGGTTGCTGCTTCATTTGTTGTGGTTTACGGTTGTGGTGGTTTCTAAGTGTATTAGTTACCTTTCGTTATGGAACAAAGCACCTCAAAACTTGGTGACTTAAAGCAGCTACAATGTGTTACTTCTCCCAGCTCTGTTGGTTGACGAGGCAGTTCTGCTGCTCTCACCTGGGTTTATTTACATGGCTTCAGTCAGCTGGGGACTCATTTGCAATGGCTGAGACAGCTGGGGTATTGTGGTCTCTCTTTCCATGTGGTCTCATCCTGGCTATCTTCATGGCATGGTGATCTCAGGGTTCCAGAGGGCAGGAAGCGTCAAGGCCTCTCATGGCAGAGGCTGGAAAGTCCCATAGCAGCATTTCTGCTGCATTCCATTACTCAAAGCAAGTCAGAAGGCCACTCCAGTCTCAAGAGGTGGCAAAGTCACAGTGTAACTGGCATATAGTTATAGAAGGAGTTATTCATATTTTTCCTCTATTTGGGCAAACATTGTGGTTCATTTTTTGATTTATGTTTCTCCACCCTGTTTTTGTTTGATGGTTAAGAAAGGAACAGTTTTACACTGTTCCCTTTTGAAGAAGTCAGCTATTTTTAGTTTTAATGGTGATTAATATTAATATACCTTATTTATAATAATATAGCACCTTTTATGTTTTACTTATTAAAGACCATAAGGTTTAGCATAAGAAATGACTCTTCTGTTTGTTGTTAATAGCTCCCAATTGTAGTGCAAGGATTCTGAGACTTGAAATGGGAAAGGTTTTTCCAGTTTATATAGTATAGGATAATGAATTTTAAGCTGGAGACCAGGAAGTCAGTCTTCTATTTCAGATTCTAATCCTAGCTGTGTGATCTTAAGAAAATGGGTTTACTTTTGTTTCTCATTTACTAAAGTGAAGAGGTTCTTAAACTTTAAGGTCATATAATTTACCTATGAGATTTGTTAAAAATTCAAATTCAGTCTCTCCCTTGAAATTCTTACTCGATAGGTCCAAGATAAGATCTAAGAATCTGATTTTTAAAATAAGCATTTTATATGATCCTGTTGTGGGTCATCTGTTAACCATATTCTGAGGAATACTTTACATCTTAGTTTTCACAGAACTTCGAAAACCTCATCAGCTTCCATTTGCAAAATTCTATTGATTATTAAATGTATATTTAAAATGTGTTTGTTATTTGAGGAATGATAAGCCGTTTAATTACCTGCCTCATTTAAAATGTGAGAATAAATATCCTAACTTGGGCCCAGTGTTTTCACATCTACCATTATGGAAATGAAAGAAAAATTAGCTTCTCATGCACATCATTAACATTTGTTGATTAAAAAAACTACATTTAAAAAAATTCTCATCTTTGTGCTATGCTTTTATTCTCTGCCATGCAAAATGGAAATCAATTGACATTATACAACCCACTCCAGTATTCTTGCCTGGGAAATCCCATGGGCAGAGAAACCTGGCAGGCTACAGTCCATGGGGTTGCAGAGTCAGATACAACTTAGAGACTAACAACAACAGTTACTCCTACAGATCTGGGGACCAATCTTTAATAAGTTAAAAATGTGTGCTTTCCACAGCCTAATATGTGAAAGTTTCATGCTCTGTGCTAGGGAAGCTATTTCTCATGACTCAGGCGTATCTACTTCAAAGTTAATTTTAAGCAATGGACAGTGGAAATCATTAAAACAAAGCTTATACATATAAGGTGCTAAGATTTTTAGATAAAACATTTTTAAATATGAGAAAATAGAGTTCAGTGACTTTTAACATTAAATAGTTCAAGTTCAGTGTCACCAGCATATCATCATAGATGGGCTTTGGGTTAAGGATATATGCTTTAGTAATAATGTATCCAGAACTAAAGAATATGCACTTACAGGGGGTATTGTAATTTTTTTTTTCCCTCAGATTTTTGCAGGCCACAGTTTTAGCTTGTGAGCCGTACAGGAACAGACCATGGGCCACTTTTGGCCCTCAGGTAGTAGTTTTAAATCCTTCTTTATTATAAAGGGCTTCCCTTGTGGCTCAGCTGGTAAAGGATCCGCCTACAATGCAGGATACCTGGGTTCGATCCCTGGGTTGGGAAGATTCCCTTTGGAGAAGGGAAAGGCTGCTGCTGCTACTAAGTCGCTTCAATCATGTCCAACTCTGTGTGACCCTGTAGATGGCAGCCCACCAGGCTCCCCCATCCCTGGGATTCTCCAGGGAAGAACACTGGAGTGGGTTGTCATTCCCTTCTCCGATGCATCAAAGTGAAAAGTGAAAGTGAAGTCGCTCAGTCGTGTCCGACCCTCAGCGACCCCATGGACTGCAGCCTTCCTGCCTCCTCCGTCCATGGGATTTTCCAGGCAAGAATACTGGAGTGGGGTGGAGGGAAAGGCTACCCACTCCAATATTCTGGCCTGGAGAATTCCATGGACTGTATAATCCATGGGATCGCAAAGAGTCAGACACGACTGAACAACCTTCACTTTTACTACTTTAACTTCTATTATAAAACCCCTCTTTATAATAAAACTGCTTGTCAAACTCGAAATAAGATTGGATCCAGGTTTTAAACATTGTTAGTAATTTAGCTGACTTTATTTTTGTTAGAGCAACTCTCTTTTTGGCCACTTGATGGCAGCATTTACTATATGTTAACATTGAACTTTTTTTTTTTTCCCCTCCCCTAGGTTGTTCAGCCTCGTTTAACATTGGTACTGGAAAAGATTGATAGCAATGCAAATGTATTTATAACCAAGAGAGATAGTCACCTTCCACCCCAATTAGCCTTTGCATTGATTTACTGAAGAAAAACATCTATTACTGAAAAAAGTCTTACAGATTAGTGTTGCATTATTTTGTTACAGTTGAAATATGTAGGGAAAGTGATCTTGAAGAGGATACACTTTAGTCTAACCAAAAATGTATTTTTCCAATAGTTAAAAAAAAGATACATCATTGAGGATGCAGCTCTGGTTCAGAATACCATACCACAGTTTTTTCCCCCTTAAAGCTATCTGCTTAGTTATTTGAATATTTTCTAATAATGAGCTTGTGTCACATTTTAGATCTTTAAAAAGAGATTTATTCATGAACTGTTGCTTGGATAAAGCCATTGATCTACCAATAAAGAAAAATCCCATTTCTCAATTTCTTTGTGAGAAGTTCTAATTATGGTTAGAACTAAAGTCTTTTCTTTTTTTTTTTTTTTAATGAAAAGGCTTACTGCCTCCTGAAATACATTTTTGTACCCTCTAAAGATTGGAACTGCAACCGTGACTTTTTTCCTGCCGAAAAAACATACAAGTAATGACTGTATAAACATCCTGGTAAGTACTTTCTAGGGAAGGTTTTCTAAGAGAATTCCCGTTTGAGATTTACATGGAGCACAAATTGATAGAGATTTACAAGGCAGTTACGATTTAGCGCTTTTGGCTCGAAAGAAAAAAGTAGTATTTTTGTTTTGTTTTAACCATTGCCTATTTTCTCTTGGTTCCTTGTTTCTCTTAAAAAAAAATCATGGCATTTGGAAAAGTTTGATAGGTATTTTGCTTTTTGAGCTTTTACCAGAGAAGATTCCCCATATTATAATCCTTGCCATCTGAATTTATATGTCAGAGTTAGGATAGGGTACTCAGTATTGTAAAGAGACTCTGCTGAGCCATCAGGACTGCAAAAATGACAAAAAAGTTACTTGGGAAGTTGTGGATGGATGGCAAGTTTATATAAATATCTTTGTGGGTGCATATAAATATTCTGGGGAGGCAATTCCAGCTCTGCTATTTTCACAAGCTCAACTCTATTTTCTGAGCTCTATGTATGTTTACTTACATACAATTGTACATTTTCTTCTGTTTATATACGCTTGGATATTCTGTGTCTATAAAAGGAGACTTATGTTCCTTATACGTACTTCCTGTAGCTCATCTAATGCTAGTTTAAAATTAAAAGAAGATTCTATAGTAAAAGTAATGCAAAATTACTGAAGAAAGCTTATAAAATATAGATATGTGAAAAATAAATAAAAACCTGTATCTTACCATGGCTTTATTGAGTGTTATAGTCATAAATATGTATATATATCACAAATAAATATAAAAATATTATAGAAATTAGGTTATACATTAGTCTTATACAGGTTTTCACAGCCTAGTCAGACACAGTTTCTATTGCTACACAATTCACTTATATGCCTTTTCTTTTTAACATAAGCACATAATCCTCATTTTCAGATTTATCATTATGAGATAAGCTACCTGGTTTGGACCCCTGGAAAAAGAACATTTAAATGATACCACTGTAGTCACCTGCTGGGTCTGATTGCATACATATGGGAATTCGTAAAGAGGACGCATCTCCAGATGGCCTCATGTTCCTTCCTTAAATCGTATAGGAAGTTAAGGTCTAGAGCTGACAGGCATAATTGCTGTGATGTTCAGTCTCAGATGAAATCAATGTGGAAAAGAGAAAGAAAACAATAGCCCTGACAGCTTTCGCAGTCTGCAAGCTTTGCTGTATGTAATGTGCTGTTCAGTTCCAGCCAAAAGTTGAGGAAGGAAGGAAGTGCTTGAGTGGCTGCACTAGAGAGGGCCTGGTTGCCTTTCAGGAGAGCCTTGTTTTTACTTTGTGCTCTGAAACCCTGAGAGCCCAGCACAGTGCTGTCTCCCTCACTGGTGCCAGAAGGTGCTGAGAACTGCCTGCCCAGAAATGCCAACTGGAAGTCAGAACAGTGTCAACTGCAGCCCTCTTACCAGTTACTTGATGAGCACATGTGCACGCATATGTGTGGGTATTCTTGCATGGATGAATGCATGTTCACACATGTTCCATGCATGCTGAGTTTTCTGGTTAGTGTAGTTCCATCAAAACCTGGTCACAGGAACTTGGGTCAGTGTTTTAGGCTTGATGCATCTCAGACAGTGTGTGGTCTCTGAATACAGGTACCCAGCCTGACTACAGTGAAGGCAGCTCCATTACATTCAGCAGTGTCTCAGTTAAAGCAGAATAGAAGGGTTTCAGCAAAGAGAAAGAATCGGGTTGTGCTGCTGGTTTAGTCTGACTGTGAGTGGAGAAATAGTGAAGCAATTGGGGGCTCCTACCTGCTATAACATTGTGGGAATCTCCCAAAACTATGAAGCAAACTTAGATTTGGCACGTTTGCTTCATGGTTTTGATAAGCCCTGTAGCCAGATACCATTTCTGGGTTTAGAATAGTTGAGTTCTGTGTCAAATTTGTTTTTTGTTGTTTTGCTGTTTGCAAATGTCCAGCCCCCCTGAAATCTTCGCATATTCAATAAAAAATTACCCAGGGAGTTGAAATTGGCATTGATTTTTAATTTATACAGAACTTATTACAAATATATATCAGTGTCAATTAAAACGTTTCATTGCCTACAACATATAGGAAATCAAATTTCATAATTGCATTTACCATGTGGGCAGTAACACTGGTTTCAGAGTTTAAAGGTCATTGATAATCAGGCTCTGAGTTTAAATTGCAGTATGTTTTATTCCTCTCCCTCCTAGATTGCAAATGTGACAAAGAAACACGGGCACAACTTAGCATTTTCTAATAAAAGAAACATTGACGCTTGCTTTCTGTTTGCCTTTCTTCTTGTGCCGCGTCCTTCGTAACTGCAAAGATAACTTGCAGGTAAATATTCAGTCAGTGTTTGAACAATGAGAACAGTAATACCAATTTGAGTAACAGAATACAAATGGGCCCTTTGGCTTTGATTTACAGAAGTGACGTGCATAAAAAAGTCAATTTTCATTTATTATCAAGTGGGAACTTAGTGTTTTCAAATTTGTCTGTTCTTGATAAAATTCCTCTTTAATTTCAGTAGGACTCTTCCCTAAGAGTTTTCCGTCTTGCACTTCCCATTTTCCACCCTCCTTTCATCATTCTCAAGTTTCTCGATCCTGGAATTTTGCTTCCTTCCTGGTAAGTTTAAGTAAGGGAACATATTCATTTTGTTATCAGGTTGCAGTCACTGATCTGACCAAGTTCTGGGTTTTGTGTGTCATTTAGTATTAATATGTGTCAGTTCTTCAGGCCATGATTTCTTCACCTGCAGAATGAGGGTGAGGAATGGTTTGACTTCTGTGGTCACTTTTAATTTTAAAATCCTGTGCTGCTTAGTTTCATTTCCCTTGTGGAAAAATTCAGAAAGAATTCACCTTGCTGTCTACCTTTTTTTAAAAAAAAGTGAGTTACAGGGCCTTCTCCCACAGCATACATTTTTATCAACAGAAGTGGATATGACTTGTTTTTGTTGGGAAGCGTGGTTTATATTATGGAAAATGCTGTTTGTCGTAATGTGCTAACTGCTGGAATAAAGCTGTTTCCTGACCAACTCACGTGCTCTGAGTGTCCCAGTGGATTGTTCATCGTGGCAATGGGTGATACGGATGATCAGATTCTGGTGATTAGTGCAAGAAGGCTAGACAAGTGAAAATACTGGTTGTAATAGGAAAGAAATCATTGATCGTGAGCACTGTCTAAATGTAAATAAATTTTTGATTTGCTTTATGATATTTTGAATTGATTGGAGAAGGAAATGGCAACCCACTCCAAAATTCATGCCTGGAGAATCCCATGGACAGATGAGCCTGGCGGGTTATGGGGTCACAAAGAGTTGGACATGGCAGAAGCAACTTAGCATGTATATTTTGAATGTATAGCTATAGAAAGTATCTTTATAACCAATATTTCTGTAAGACATTAATTTTATTATTTTGTATCTAAATTTATTAAATAAAGAACAAAATCAAAGCTGATTTAAACACTTTATGAAAAACAAACCTCTACCAACACTGGTAGAGACTAGATGAGAGAGAAGACAAAATACAAAAAAAACCTTCCAAATCACTACTAGTAGCAAAGGGTTTAAAAATTAATAAAAATATTAGGAAGGAATATATGCAAATGATTTAAAGCATAGATGAAATGGATGATTTCTGAAAATGCCAAAATTTGTATAAGGAAAAGGAAGACCATGAGTGGGCCAATAATTACTGACCAAAAAAAAAAAAAAATTCAGCACTGGTGATCAAAGACCTCGTACCAGTAAAGTCTCAGACCCAGAATATTTTATAGGAGAATTTACCAAAAATTTAAGTAGAATCTCTCTATATTATATAGATTGTTCTAGAAATTAGAAAAATATTAAATCCACCCAACTTATTTAGAAGGTGCTATCACCTTGGTTACAAAGTATAAGAAATAAAATTATAAACCTATTTCATGTATGAGCCTAAATAATAGAATCTAAGTAAAATATTAAAGTCTAATAGTAATAAAATAATAGCTGATATTACTATGTATATCTAAATAGAATTAAAGCATTCATACTACATAATATCCCAAAATGTTGGAAAAAGTATAAACAGTTCAGTTCAGTCGCTTAGTTGTGTCCGACTATTTGCAACCCCATGAATTGCCAGGCCTCCCTGTCCATCACCAACTCCTGCGGTTTACTCAAACTCATGTCCATCGAGTTGGTGATGCCATCCAGCCATCTCATCCTCTGTCATCCCCTTCTCCTCCTGCCCTCAATCCCTCCCAGCATCAGAGTCTTTTCCAATGAGTCAACTCTTCTCATGAGGTGGCCAAAGTATTGGAGTTTCAGCTTCAGCATCATTCCCTCCAAAGAATACCCAGGGCTGATCTCCTTCAGAATGGACTGGTTGGATCTCCTTGCAGTCCAAGGGACTCTCAAGAATCTTTCCAACACCACAGTTCAAAAGCATCAATTCTTCGGTGCTCAGCTTTCTTCACAGTCTAACTCTCACATCCATAATGACCACTGGAAAAACCATAGCCTTGACTAGATGGACCTTTGTTGGCAAAGTAATGTCTCTGCTTTTTAATATGCTGTCTAGGTTGGCCATAACTTTCCTTCCAAGGAGTAAGCATCTTTTAATTTCATGGCTGCAATCACCATCTGCAGTGATTTTGGAGCCCCCCAAAATGAAGTCTGACACTGTTTCCACTATTTCCCCATCTATTTGCTGTGAAGTGATGGGACCAGATGCCATGATCTTAGTTTTCTGAATGTTGAGCTTTAAGCCAACTTTTTCACTCTCCTCAAGAGGCTTTTTCCTGCATCTTCGCTTTCTGCCATAAGGGTGGTGTCATCAAAAAAGATCTTCACGACCCAGATAATCACGGTGTGATTACTCACCTAGAGCTGACATCCTGGAATGTGAAGTCAAGTGGGTCTTAGAAAGCATCACTACGAACAAAGCCATTGGAGGTGATGGAATTCCAGTTGAGCTGTTTCAGATCCTGAAAGATGATGCTGTGAAAGTGCTGCGCTCAATATGCCAGCAAATTTGGAAAACTCAGCAGTGGCCACAGGACTGGAAAAGGTCAGTTTTCATTCCAATCCCAAAGAAAGGCAATGCCAACGAATGCTCAAACTACCACACAATTGCACTCATCTCACATGCGAGTAAAGTAATGCTCAAAATTCTCCAAGCCCAGCATCAGCAATACGTGATTCATGAATTTCCAGATGTTCAAGCTGGTTTTAGAAAAGGCAGAGGAACCAGAGATCAAATTGCCAGCATCTGCTGGGTCATCGCAAAAGCAAGAGAGTTCCAGAAAAACATCTATTTCTGCTTTATTGACTATGCCAAATCCTTTGACTGTGTAGATCACAATAAACTGTGAAAAATTCTGAAAGAGATGGGAATACCAGACCATCTGACCTGCCTCTTGAGAAACCTATATGCAGGTCAGGAAGCAACGGTTAGAACTGGACGTGGAACAACAGACTGGTTCCAAATAGGAAAAGGAGTACGTCAAGGCTGCATATTGTCACCCTGCGTCTTTAACTTATATGTGGAGTATATCATGAGAAACACTGGGCTGGAAGAAGCACAAGCTGGAATCAAGATTGCCAGGAGAAATATCAATAGTCTCAGATATGCAGATGACACCATCCTTTTGGCAGAAAAAGTATAATAGATCACCTCAATTGCACAACTAAACTTTAAAGACTATAGGAAATCAGTAATGATCCAAAACTGAGGGTGGTAGGGCTATTGAACATCAAAGAAGAACATCTGACTTGACATTGTGGGTTTCTTAGAGACTGGATACTAGTTTTACTGACCAAGGGGCTTGGTAGTCAAACAAAACAGGCTAGCATTGGTGGGAAATTTGAACTCAAGAGATGCTGATATTAAACCTTCGAGGGACTATATGCTGTGTGCAAAATGGAGCAGAAGAATTCTGGCATTTTCTCAGTCTTTTGTTATCCCATCAGCATAGAGCAAAAAATCTTTTCATAGTAGAAAAAAATTCTTCTCACTTAATTCTTAATTTGTGATTATGCCCCAGTGCAGCTATACATTTTTAATTGACATAAAAATCAGTCCTAAGATAATACTATCCCTTGAGTGCTTCAGAAGAAAATGTAATATCACATAAACTGCACACACAAGGTTATTTTGAGTTCCTGCTAATAATGTGTCACTAAAGAGATCGTAAGGAGATCCAACCAGTCCATTCTGAAGGAGATCAGCCCTGGGATTTCTTTGGAAGGAATGATGCGAAAGCTGAAACTCCAGTACTTTGGCCACCTCATGTGAAGAGTTGACTCATTGGAAAAGACTCTGATGCTGGGAGGGATTGGGGGCAGGAAGAGAAGGGGACGACAGAGGATGAGATGGCTGGATGGCATCACTGACTTGATGGATGCGAGTCTGAGTGAACTCCGGGAGTTGGTGATGGGCAGGGAGGCCTGGCGTGCTGCGATTCATGGGGTCGCAAAGAGTCGGACACAACTGAGCGGCTGAACTGAACTGAAGGAGATCGTAACCTCCAGAATATAAAACACACATGGAAATAATCATGCATGTGTAAGAATCAGTGGTCAGTAAAATTTAACCCTTAAAAGGTTCATATATAATTCATGTGAAATTTATACTATGAAAGTAGCATATTTTAGATTCTTAAGGATTTAACTGTCAAAAAAATGAGAAGAAAATGTGAGATTAAACAAATATAACATGAGTTCTAACAGCTGAGTTCAGCGATGTTGCAGGATACAAGATAAACATAAAAATCAATTATATGTTTATATACTAGCAATGAACACATGGACACTGAAATTGAGGTATCATTTATAATCACGTAAAAATAATGAAATACTACATTGTAGATCTAACAAAACTTGTGCAAGACTTGTATGTTGAAAAGTATACAATGCTGATGAAAGAAAGAACGTGTACAGAAATAGAAATATTTATTCATACATTATTGGAGAAGGAGATGGCAACCCACTCCAGTATTCTTGCCTGGAGAAGCCCATGGACAGAAGAACCTGGTGGGCTGCCATCTATGGGTCTCATAGAGTCGGGCACAACTGAAATGACCTAGCAGCAGCAGCAGCATTCATACATTATAAGCCTCAACATAATAAAAATATCAATTCTCACAAATTGATGAAAGGCTTAATATATATCCAAGCAATATCTTTTATAGACACAGACAATATTATCCAAAATTTACATGGAAAGAAAAAATAACTAGATTAGCTAGATCTATTTTGAAAAAAGAAGACTAAATTGAGAGGGAGTCTATCTTTCCAATTTGAAGAGTTATTTTTAACTAAAATAAATATTCCTGCCTTGAGAACCCATGAATGGTATGAAAAGGCAAAAAGATAGGACCCTGAAAGATGAACTCCCCAGGGTCAGTATGTGCCCAATACTACTGGAGATCAGTGGAGAAACAACCCCAGAAAGAATGAAGAGAAGGAGCCAAAGCAAAAACAACACCCACTTGTAGATGTGACTGGTGGTGGAAGCAAGGTCCAATGCTGTAAAGAGCAATATTGCACAGGAACCATGAATTAAGACAAATTGGAAGTGGTCAAGCAGGAGATGGTAAGAGTGAACGTCAACATTTTAGGAATCAGTGAACTAAAATGGGCTGCAATGGGTGAATTTAACTCAGATGACCATTATATCTACTACTGTGGGCAAGAATCCCTTAGAAGAATTGGAGTAGCCAACATAGTCAACAAAAGGATCCGAAATGCAGTACTTGGATGCAGTCTCAAAAATGACAGAATGATCTCTGTTTGTTTCCAAGGCAAACCATTCAACATCACAGTAATCCAAGTCTATGCCCCGACCAGTAATGCTGAAGAAGCTGAAGTTGAATGATTCTATGAAGACTACAAGACCATCTAGAACTAACACCCAAAAAAGATGTCCTTTTCATTATTGGGGACTGGAATGCAAAAGTAGGAAGTCAAGAAACACCTGCAGTAACAGTCAAATTTGGCCTTGGAATACAGAATGAAGCAGGGCAAAGGCTAACAGAATTTTGCCAAGAGAATGCACTGGTCATAGCAAACACCCTCTTCCAACAACACAAGAAAAGACTCTACACATGGACATCACTATAGGTGGCCAACACCGAAATCAGTTGATTATATTCTTGCAGCCCAAGATGAAGAAGCTCTATACAATCAGCAAAAACAAGACCAGGAGCTGACTGTGGCTCTGATCATGAACTCCTTATTGCAAAATTCAGACTTAAACTGAAGAAAGCAGGGAAATCCACTAGACCATTCAGGTATGACCTAAATCAAATCCCTAACAATTATATAGTGAAAGTGAGAAATAGATTTAAGGGGCTAGATCTGATAGACAGAGTGCCTGATGAACTATGGATGGAGGTTTGTGACACTGTTCAGGAGATAGGGAGCAAGACCATCTGCAAGAAGAAGAAATGCAAAAAAGCAAAATGGCTCTCTGAAGAGGCCTTACAGATAACTGTGAAAAGGAGAACCAAAAAACAAAGGAGAAAAGAAAAGATATACCCATTTGAATGCAGAGTTCCAATGAACAGCAAGGAGAGAAGAGAAAGCCTTCCTCAGTGATCAGTGCAAAGAAATAGAGGAGAACAATAGAATGGGAAAGACTAGAGATCTCTTCAAGAAAATTAGAGATACCAAGGGAATATTTCATGCAAAGATTGGCTCAATAAAGGGCAGGAATGGTATGGCCCTAACAGAAGCAGAAGATATTAACAAGAAGTGGTAAGACTATACAGAAGAACTATACAAAAAAGATCTTCACGACCCAGACAATCATGATGGTGTGATCACTCACCTAGAGCCAGACATCCTGGAATGTTAAGTCAAGTGGACCTTAGGAAGCATCACTACGAACAAAGCTAGTGGAGGTGATGGAATTCCAGTTAAGCTATTTCAAATCCTAAGATGCTGTGAAAGTGCTGCACTCAATATGCCAGCAAATTTGGAAAACTCAGCAGTGGCCACAGGACTGGAAAATGTCAGTTTTCATCCCAATCCCAAAGAAAGGCAATGCCAAAGAGTGCTCCAGCTACCACACAATTGCACTTATCTCACAAGCTAGTAAAGTAATACTCAAAATTCTCCAAGCCATGCTTCAGCAGTGCATGAACTATGAACTTCCAGATGTTCCAGCTGGTTTTAGAAAAGGCAGAGGAACCAGAGATAAAATTGCCAACATCTGCTGGATCAAGAGAGTTCCAGAAAAACATCTGCTTCTGCTTTATTGACTATGCCAAAGCCTTAGACTGTGTGGATCACAGTAAATTATGGAAAATTCTGAAAGAGATGGGAATACCAGACCCCCTGACCTGCCTCTTGAGAAATCTGTATGCAAGTCAGGAAGCAACAGTTAGAAGTGGACACGGAACAACAGACTGGTTCCAAATAGGAAAAGGAGTACGTCAAGGCTGTATATTGTCACCCTGCTCATTTAACTTATTTGCAGAGTACATCATGAGAAACACTGGGCTGGATGAAGCACAAGCTAGAATCAAGATTGCCAGGAGAAATGTCAATAAACTCAGATATGTAGATAATACCACCCTTATGGCAGAAAGTGAAAAAGAATTAAAGAGCCTCTTGATGAAAGTGAAAGAGGAGAGTGAAAAGTTAGCTTAAAGCTCAACATTCAGAAAATGAAGATCATGGCATCTGTTCCCATCACTTCATGGGAAATAGATAGGGAAACAGTGGAAACAGTGTCAGACTTTATTTTTTGGGCTCCAAAATCACTGCAGATGGTGACTGCAGCCATGAAATAAAAAGACTCCTTGAAAGAGAAGTTATGACCAACCTAGAGAGCATATTAAGAAGCAGAGACATTACTTTGCCAACAAAAGTCTTGTCTAGTCAAGACTACAGTTTTCTCAGTAGTCATGTATGGATGTGAGGGTTGGACTATAAAGAAAGCTGAGCACTGGAGAACTGATGCTTTGAGCTGTGGTGTTGAAGAAGACTCTTGAGAGTCCCCTGAACTGCAAGGAGATCCAGCCAGTCCATCCTAAAGGAAGTAAACCCTGAACATTCATTGGAAAGACTGATGTTGAAGCTGAAATTCCAATACTTTGACCACCTGATGTGAAGAGCTGAGACACTTGAAAAGTCCCTGATGCTGGGAACGATTGTAGGTGAGAGGAGAAGGGGACCACAGAGGCTGAGATGATTGGATGGCATCACCAACTCAATGGACGTGAGTTTGAGTCAACTTTGGGAGTTGGTGATGGACAGGGAGGCCTGCTGCAGTCCCTGGGGTTGCAAAGAGTAGGACACGACTCAGTGACTGAACTGAACTGACTGATAGCTAAAATAATAATAACTATGTGGTAATGGTGGTGGGATAGACATAGACATTGGAACAGAATAGAGAACATAGAAATACCCACAAACGTGCCTGACTTTTGACAAATCTGCAAAAACAACTTAATAGAATTAAGATAGAATTTTCATCAAATGTCCTGGGATAATTGGATATCCATAGGTTAAGAAAACCTTCAACCTAAGCCCCATACTTTATAAAAGTTAGAATGAATCCCAAGCTTAAGGATAAGACATAAAACTATAAACTTTTACAAGAAAACATAGAAAATTTTAGGACCTGATACTAGGCAAATGTTCATAGGTTTGACACCAAAGAGCAATGTACAAAAGGGAAAATTGCTATTTTGGACTTTATCAAAATTAAAAAATTTTTGCTCTCTGAACTTGTTAAGAAGATAAAAAGACGTTTTCCAGAATGGGAAAAAACACATGTTTCTGACAAAGGAGTAGTCACACATTAGACAAAAAGACTAGTATCTAGGATATACAAAGAACTCTCAGAATTCAACCATAAAAAAGATCCAAACAATCCAGGTAGTACAAGGGCGAAAGGCATAGACATTTCATTGAAGATAAACAAATGTCAAATCAAGCACTTGAAAAGATGTTCAACATCAGTAGACAACTGAGGAATTCAAACTAAAACCACATGATAATATCAGTATATACCTATCAGAATGGATAAAATAAAAAATTGTGACAGCAGCAAATCCTGAGGAGAATCCAGAGAAGCTGGATCAATCATAACATTGCTGATGGAAATGTAAGCTGGTACAACCTCTCTGGAAAATAGTTCTGACAGTTTCTTTAAAATAACTAAATATGCAACTACCATGTGATATAACAGTTATACTCCTAGACCCTTAACAGTTATACTCCTAGACCCTAGATAAATGAAGACTTACGTTCACATAAAAATCTGTACACAAATGTTTATAGTAGTTTTATTTGTAATAGCCCCAAACTGGAAACAATAGGTTGAGCAAATTGTGGAATATCCATACCAAGAAATACTACTCTTCAGTAAAAAGGAAAGAACTGGTAATATACTACAACCTGGATGCATTTCCTGCATCTGCCTGCAATGCAGGAGACCAGGGTTCTATCCCTGGCTCAGGAAGTTCCCCTGGAGAAGGAAATGGCAACCCACTCCAGTATTCTTACATGGAGAATTTCATGGACAGAGGAGCCTGACGGGCTATGGTTTATGGGATTGGAAAGAGACATGACTGAGCGACTAACATTTTCAGTTTCACTTTGCGTGCTTGGCTACAAAAGCCCATCTCAATAGGTTGCATACTATATGATTCCACTTATATAACACTCTTAAAATGACAAAATTATGGAAATGAAGACTAGATTAGCAGTTGCCAGGCATTGGGACAGCAGGGAAGTAGATATGATTGTTAAAGTCAACATGAGGGATCCTTGTCATGATGAAACTTCTGTATCTTGACTGTATCAGTGTGAGTATCCTGGTTGCTATATTGCTATAATTTTACAAAGTGTTACCATTGGGGAAACCTGGATGTTTCTATATTATTTCTTATAACTGCATGTTAATCTAAAATTAGGCCAGGCCAGAATACTGGAGTGGGTAGCCTTTGCCTTCTACATGGCAGGTGGAATCTTTACCAGTTGAGTCACAAGGGAAGCCCAAGAATACTGGACTGGGTAGCCTGTCCCTTCTCCAGTGGATCTTCTGACCCAAAATCCTGCACTGCAGGTGGATTCTTTACCAACAGAGCTATGAGGGAAAAGCCCTAAAATTACACTTAAAAAGCTTAATTGAAAGACATAAAACAACAATGCGGAGGGAGCCAAATAAGAAAAATGTGATTATCCTGGGTTGGATTGTAGATATGGGTGCCCAGTGGATCAGAGTCAGTAGTGGCATGAATACCTTTTAGTGTATTCATTTTTCTTGACATAGAAAAATTTACAAATCATAAATTTATATTTTGATGCTGCTGCTGCTGCTGCTGCTGCTGCTGCTGCTGCTATGTCGCTTCAGTCATGTCTGACTCTGCAGCCCCATAGATGGCAGCCTACCAGGCTCTGCCATCCCTGGGATTCTCCAGGCAAGAACACTGGAGTGGGTTGCCATCTCCTTCTCCAATGCATGAAAGTGAAAAGTGAAAGTGAAGTCACTCAGTCGTGTCCGACTCTTAGCGACCCCATGGACTGCAGCCTACCAGGCTTCTCTGCCCATAGGATTTTCCAGGCCAGAGTACTGGAGTGGGGTGCCATTGCCTTCTCCATATATCTTGATGACTTATCACAAAATGGACCCACCTACATAACTACCACTCAGATTAAAGCTAGGATATGACCTGACACCAGAAATTGCCTTTGTGCCCCTTCCTTTCACTTCTTCCTGTCACATCTCCAAAGGTAATGACTAAGTTTAAGCACCATAGATTAGTTATGCCTGCTTTGAATTTTATGAAAACAGAATCATACAGAAATCATTCTTTTGTGTCAGGCTATTGTAAATCAACATTACATTTATGAGATTCATCCATGATGATGCATGTAACAATAATTTGCTCAGTTCTATTGCATGTAATATACTATCATGTTCATTTGATCAGTTGTGTCTGACTCTTTGCCACCCCATGAACTGCAGAACGCCCAGCTTTCCTGTCCTTCACTATCTCCCAGAGTGCGCAAACTCATGTCCATTGAGTTGATGGTGCCATCTGACCATCTTATCCTCTGTCACCCCCTTCTCCTCCTGCCCTCAATCTTTCCCAGCATCAGGGTCTTTTCCAATGAGCTGACTCTTTGCATCAGGTGACCAAAGTATTGGAGCTTCAGCTTCAGCATCAGTCCTTCCAATGAATATCCAGGACTGATTTCCTTTAGGATTGACTAGTTTGATCTCCTTGCAGTCCAAGGGACTCTCAAGAGTCTTCTCCAGCACCACAGTTCAAAAGCATCTCAATCTTCTTTATGGTCCAACTCTCACATCTGTACATGACTACTGGAAAAACCATAACTTTGACTATACAGACTTTTTTTAGCAAAGTAATGTCTCTGATAGTTAATAGACTGTCAAGGTTTGTCATAGCTTTTCTTCCAAGGAGCAAGCATCTTTTAATTTCATGGCTGCAGTCACTGTCTGCAGTGATTTTGGAGCCCAAGAAAATAAAGTCACTGTTTCCATTTTCCCCCCATCTACTTGTCATGAAGTGATGGGACTGGTTACCATGATCTTAGTTTTTTGAATATTGAGTCTTAAGCCAAGTTTTTTACTCTCTTTAACCTTCACCAGTGTACTATCATATAAACTATGATTTACCCATCCTACTCTTTATGAACTTTTTATTTTTTCCTCAAATTTTAAGAATAATGTTGTCATGAAAATTATTTTTTTCCTATGTGATTTTCTTTCTACTGTGTGTTTTTGCTTTATTGACTATGCCAAAGCCTTTGACTGTGTGGATCACAATGAACTGTGGAAAATTCTGAAAGAGATGGGAATACCAGACCACCTGACCTGCCTCCTGGGAAATCTGTATGCAGGTCAGGAAGCAACAGTTAGAACTGGACATGGAACAACAGACTGGTTCCAAATAGGAAAAGGTGTATGTCAAGGCTGTATATTGTCACCCTGCTTATTTAACTTATATGCAGAGTACATCATGAGAAACACTGGACTGGAAGAAACACAAGCTGGAATCAAGATTGCTGGGAGAAATATCAATAACCTCAGATATGCAGATGACACCACCCTTATGGCAGAAAGTGAAGAGGAGCTAAAAAGCCTCTTGATGAAAGTGAAAGAGGAGAGCAAAAAAGTTGGCTTAAAGCTCAACATTCAGAAAACGAAGATCATGGCATCCGGTCCCATCACTTCATGGGAAATAGACGGGGAAACAGTGGAAACAGTGTCAGACTTTATTTTTTGGACTCCAAAATCACCGCAGATGGTGACTGCAGCCATGAAATTAAGACGCTTACTCCTTGGAAGAAAAGTTATGACCAACCTAGACAGCATATTGAAAAGCAGAGATATTACTTTGCCGACTAAGGTCCATCTAGTCAAGGCTATGGTTTTTCCTGTGGTCATGTATGGATGTGAGAGTTGGACTGTGAAGAAGGCTGAGTGCCGAATTGATGCTTTTGAACTGTGGTGTTGGAGAAGACTCTTGAGAGTCCCTTGGACTGCAGGGAGATCCAACCAGTCCATTCTGAAGGAGATCAACCCTGGGATTTCTTTGGAGGGAATGATGCTGAAGCTGAAACTCCAATACTTTGGCCACCTCATGCGAAGAGTTGACCCATTGGAAAAGACTCTGATGCTGGGAGGGATTGAGGGCAGGAGCAGAAAGGGACGACAGAGGATGAGATGGCTAGATGGCATTACTGACTCGATGGACATGAGTCTGAGTGAACTCCGGGAGATGGTGATGAACAGGGAGGCCTGGCGTGCTGCGATTCATGGGGTCGCAAAGAGTCGGACAGGACTGAGCGACTGAACTGAACTGAACTGAACTGATAGGGACAAATTTATCTTAGATGAATAAATGAAAATGAAATTGCATTTCTTGTAAGACAAGCCCAGTGATGATGAATTCCCTCAGCTTTGTTTATCCTCCATTTGGAAAGCACAGTTTTGCAGGTTGTAGTGTTCTTGTTTTGCAGTTTTTTTTTCTCTTTCAGTTCTCAGTAAGAGTCTTAGGGCACATGCTCTTCTCTCCTTCCCTGGAGGGAGAGGTGTGCAGCTGTATCAGCTTTTCTCTGTCTGCTGTTCTGCAGGTACTTTGGAGCAGCAGTGTGCTCCCCAGCTCTCTTGTATTGTTCAGCAAACCCCAGGCATCTAGAGATCTAGAGTATAACATGTCCCATCAGTGCTCTGAGGCAGGAGAGAGATACCAGTCCTCAGGCAGCCCACAGAAAATATAGAATGCTGGATGTATGTTCCAACTCTCTCTCCAGGGAGAAGTCAAGAATCGTTTTTTTCCACCCCCCACCCCCACCCCCTGCATGATCCACTGAGCTGGGGAATGGTCTATGGGGAGTGAGTGCCTCAAAACAGTGCCTTTGTTCTCACTGACTTCCAGTCTGGTGCTCTTTCTTAACAGTGCTTGGATTAAGGCAAGACAGAAACCAGTCTTTCAGGTAGCCCCCTCCCCCAAAGTCTAAATGTTAGACATATGTTTCAGTCTTCTCTTTCTCTCACCAGGGAGAAGCTGAGATCTGGGAATCTTCTGATTGTGTCATGTTGAGCAGGGGGAGGAATTACGGTGAGTGCCCTTCCCTCTTTGAGCTTGCCTGCTGTATAGAAGTCTATTAATTGGCTTCTAGGTCTCTCACAAAGGGAATTGGTTCCTGTATTGTTGTTGGGTCAGTGTCTCCCTGAGGGGAAAGAGGGTATCGGACTTCCTGCTCTGCTCTCGATTATTCTTACTCTTGATTCTCTTATTGTTTTGGCTTTGCCTGTTTTTGCACCAATACATCACTGTCTTAATTAGAGTAACATATCCAGTAGTGTAAGTTTTCCAATTTTTGTTTTTAATGAAGTCAGAGTTATTATTAATCTTTTAAATTTCCATATAGTATTTAAGTTAGCTTGTTTCCATGTGTACACATAGATTACACACACAAGCACATACCTGCTGAAATGTTGTTTGGAATTTCCTTGAATGTTTAGATAAAGCATGAAAACTAACATCCTTACAATTTGAACTCCCAATATGTGAACATACTACATCTCACTGTTTATTTAGCTCTTTATTTAATTTCTCTTAGTAATATTTTGTGGTTTTTACGTAGTATTTTCCAAGCTGTCAGGTGTTTTAAAGATCTTATTATAAATATTTTTTAAATTTAAAATTTTTACTTTAAATGCTATTTCTTATCCATATTTAGGCACAAAATAGATTTTAAATGTTGTGATTATTTGGAATTCATGTATTAGTTCTAATAGTTTATCTGTAGAATTTTTTGGACTTTTTACATACTTATTATACTACCTAGAAAATAACAGTTTTGTTTTTTTCTTCCAATCTTTTTCTTATTTTTTCTTGCCTTACCTTATTGCAATAGCTAGTACAGTGTTATTAGAACTGGTGACAGCAGACATTCATGTCTTGTCCTTACTCTTGGATTTAAAGTTTTCATTATTTTACCATTCAGTATAATTTTTTCAGTAGGATTCACAGATACCTTTTACACAATAAACTGTTCCTATTTATTTATAGTATAGTAGCAATTTTTATCATGAATAGATGCTTAATTTTATAAAATCGTTTTCCTTCATCTGCTGAGATGATTATATGATTTTTCACACTTAATCTTTTGATGTAGTTAATTACATTGATTTTCAGATGTTAAATCAGCCTTCCATTACTAGAACAAACCAGATTTGATTTTGACATATTATCCTTTTCAAATATCTTTGTACTTTGCTAGTATTTTTTATAGTATTTTTACATCTTGAATCCTTATCTTTGGGTCTACTTCTGGGAAGCCTCATATCAGACTGAGACTGTATAATATAGGATACATAAAGTTTCAAGTCACAGAGAATCCTGGCCCTGATTAAAGAAATAGTGTTTTACTTTTTTCACGCAACAAAAATTACGGTGCTTAAATCTGATAGAATTAATCCAAGTGCTTTGTGATGCCATCTGGAACCTAGTTTTTTTCTAATTTTTTTTCTTCTCTCCTGTCTTTAGTGTGCCTTTTTCACTACATGGTAGTTATCTCATACTATCACTTAGAGCAAGGAAAGGAAGAGGAGTGGGCAAGGCTCTCCCTAAGTGAAGATATTTATGTAAGAGGAACGGAAACTCTGAAGCATGTGCCCTATTTTGTTTCTTTGTCCAGAACTGTGTCATATCTGATATCTAAGGAAATCACTGGTAGAGGAAGTGCAATTCCTATGACTCATTGAATCAGTCAGATTCATCTTCTAGGGCTAGAGAGAGTCTGAATTTTCCTTGAAATCAGAGATCTATGTGTGCTACAATGTTTGTGTTCTTTTAGCTGGGAAAAATAGGTGAATCATATCTGCTACAAATGGTTCAAGAAGTAATAATTTTTAGAACTTTGACTACATAAAAACTTGTAAATTTCTATTCTTATGAAGGGAACCGTCAGTAAAGTCTACTGACAGAGAATGGGCTGAGAGAAGTTAATCTGAGAACTCAAAACCTGAGAAGGGATAATATCTAGAATATTTAGTAAACGTTTATTTAAAAAAGAAGAAACTAACAGAACAATGGTTAAAGCAGAGGCTATAGATTCCAACAACTACTCTGGAAAATAGTCTGGAGATACTTAGTTTAATTTCATACATGTAGATCCCAGGACCCATCCACTCCACTCTGTGGGACTTTTAGTTTCTAAGGAGGCATATATAAGCTTGATTACTTGCAAATGATTTGTAGAACAGGGCATTGTCAAAAACATAGATTATCTATCTCTAGGGGAGCAGATGGGAGAAATGCTGTGATATTCACAGGGGTAACAAATTAAAGACAGAGTCATGTGGAGAAATCTTTCAAACGTTGTATTGAGGGGAAAATGTAAGATAACAAAAGACCTCTAACATGATATAGCTGGCAAATTTAAAACATAAACACACAACAAAACAGTACCGCTTTTCAAATATACCTGCATGTTTAGGAAAGGTGCTAAATGTGTTAGAGTAGTTTCTTACAGGTGGAGGAATGGATTAGAAATGGAGATTGAAGATTAGAGGAGAAATAAAGCAAAACAGGGGCCTTACGTGGATAGCTGAATGGCTGTGTCATGAATCTGGAGTCCAGCCAATTCAGTTCTTTGTGTTCTAGTTTATGTGTTTACTTTCTAAGTCCTATTAAGATTCTACTTTGCATGCTAGCTTTTAGTTAAGCATCAGTTCAGTTCAGTTCATTTCAGTCACTCAGTCATGTCTGACTCTGCGACCCCATGAATCACAGCACACCAGGCCTCCCTGTCCATCACCAACTCCCGGAGTTCACTCAGACTCACGTCCATCGAGTCAGTGATGCCATTCAGCCATCTCATCATCTGTCGTCCCCTTCTCCTCCTGCCCCCAATCCCTCCCAGCATCAGAGTCTTTTCCAATGAGTCAACTCTTTGCATGAGGTGGCCAAAGTATTGGAGTTTTAGCTTTAGCATCATTCTTTCCAAAGAACACCCAGGACTGATCTCCTTTAGAATGGACTGGTTGGATCTCCTTGCAAACCTACTATTTTAAATATTGGTTGTAAAGAAAATCTACATAGGGACTTTTGAGTAATTATTTAATTTGTAGAAACAGTGTATACCAATATAAATCCTCACTGTAAACAAATGAATATCTTCTTCCAAATTCACACTTTTAAATTATCAATGGGGATATGTTGTGTTTTCCATTTGGTCTCCATGGCTTTAGTTTGTAAGACACCAGTCAACTTCATCTGTCATTTTACTCAATATAAGTTCGATTTTGCTCTCTACTTTCTTACTCCCCTTTAAAAATCAATAGCAAATGTTTTGTTATTGAATAACAAAACTATTCCGGAATAGTGATCAGGTTTTCACTATTTTTTCCATTTTTCATGAGAATGAAGTTCATGAAGAAATTTGAAAGAATTATACCCTGATCTGAAGACATATTATAGCTGAAGATTTGGCTGGTGAATTTAAACTATGATTCAAAGCTGACCACACTAAGTTCATCTGATAGAAAATTCTGAAATTCATTCTTCAGTATGGGAATGGGAAGATTTTTGATGTAAGTTTTCTTTAGGTAAATTTCCCTGTGCCTTATATAAATCTAATTTATTATCTTTCTGATGAAATTATGATTTGAGTTTTTAGAATTGATTACTTATTGTGTGCCAAGACATACATATTATTTTATTAATCATGGATAAGTTTGGCTGAGCCATGAAGCTCACCAAGATTCTAGTGATGGCAAGACCAATTAGTTGTTGCTGACTAGGAAATTGCTACTCAAAATGTGATTTCAGTCAATAGAATTACTTGGGAGATTTTCAGACATACCAAAATTAGGCTCAATGACATACCTAGTGAATAAAAGTTGTATTATAACAAGATGCCCGGGTGATTATTAAGTGCCTAAAGCTTGAGGCCTTCTAGTAATCTTTCCTTGGCATCTAGACAGTGATGTCAGGTGAAGAACAGCTGTTTTAAAATTTAACCTATTTTTACATAGTCATCTTTGCTTTTCTGATTATTTCTATCATTCATCCATTCAATAAGCATTTAGTCAATAATTCCTGTATTTCAGGCTCTAGATCAAATTGCCAACATCTGCTGGATCATTGAAAAAGTGAGAGAGTTCCAGAAAAACATCTATTTCTGCTTTACTGACTATGCCAAAGCCTTTGACTGTGTGGATCACAATAAACTGTGGAAAATTCTGAAAGAGATGGGAATACCAGACCACCTAACCTGTCTGTTGAGAAACCTGTATGCAGGTCAGGAAGCAACAGTTAGAACTGGACATGGAACAACAGACTGGTTCCAAATAGGAAAAGGAGTACGTCAAGGCTGTATATTGTCACCCTGCTTATTTAACTTCTATGCAGAGTGCATCATGAGAAACTCTGGGCTTGAGAAACTCAAGCTGGAATCAAGATTGCCAGGAGAAATATCAGTAACCTCAGATATGCAGAAGACACCACCCTTATGGCAGAAAGTGAAGAGGAGCTAAAAAGCCTCTTGATGAAAGTGAAAGAGGAGAGTGAAAAGTTGACTTAAAGCTCAACATTCAGAAAACGAAGATCATGGCATCTGGTCCCATCACCTCATGGCATATAGATGGGGAAACAGTGAGAGACTATTTTTCTGGACTCCAAAATCACTGCAGATGGTGATTGCAGCCATGAAATTAAAAGAACCTTACTCCTTGGAAGGAAAGTTATGACCAACCTAGAAAGCATATTAAAAAGCAGAGACATTACTTTGCCAGCAAAGGTCTGTCTAGTCAAGGTTATGGTTTTTCCAGGAGTCATGTATGGATGTGAGAGTTGAATTATAAAGAATGCTGAGCACCGAAGAGTTGATGCTTTTGAACTGTGGTGTTGGAGAAGACTCTTGAGAGTCCCTTGGACTTCAGGGAGATCCAACTAGTCCATCCTAAAGGAAATCAGTCCTGAATATTCACTGGAAGGACTGATGCTGAAGCTGCTACTCCAATACTTTGGCCACCTGATGTGAAGAGCTGACTCATTTGAAAAGACCCTGATGCTGGGAAAGATTGAGGGCAGGAGGAGAAGGGGACGACAGAGGATGAGATGGTTTGATGACATCACCGACTCAATGGACATGAGTTTGGGTGGGCTCCGGGTGTTGATGTTGGACAGGGATACCTGGCATGCTGCAGCTCATGGGGTTGCAAAGAGTTAGACACGACTGAGTGACTGAACTGAACCGAACTGATTGAGAGTATAGAAAAGCAAGTAAGACATGCTAAGGAATTCCTGGGAGGTTTTTTGGAATGCAGAAATAAATGTAGAATTTGGAGTGAAATGTGCTTTTGGTTGTCTGGGAGAAAGTTCCTAGCTCATCAGTCTGACAACGGCCACAGAAGTTATGGAAACAACCATGTAGAACCTGTTTGGTGGCAAGTCTTGCCCTAGAAACTCTCAGCAAGGCTGTCAACCTGAAATTAGGCACTGCTTGCCTGGAGGCAGCTTGGTTTCTGGGCTCCCTGTTGAGCCTGGGCCCATCTAACACTCTGACTCACAGATGATGGCTGGCACCCAGGCCTACCTTGTCAGCTTCAGGGATGGCTTATTGGTCAAAGAGCCAGAGAATGAAATTTCCATGACAAGGCTGGGCAGGGTTTATCCAGCATGGGGTATCTTCTATAAACCTGTGTGATCTGATTCAAGTGCTGTGAGCAAAGGTGTTCAGAACTGTGAAGGAATAGAAATGATGGAGTGGATTCTAAGGGAGAACATTGAAAAACAATGAATCCAGGCCTAGTCCCAAGAGATGGTAGGAAAATTAAGTTCTTTTATATTAAGTTTTATGGCACACCCAAATCACATAATGTTAGAATTTTTTAAATAGTGTGTATATTGATTACAGAATTCTTGCTTCAGGACTGAGAGTTGAAGAATATCTGATAGCCACTCCTTTTCGTGTGAATTAGCCACATAATGAGCTAGTCTGGGAAGTAGATATGAGACATGTCTAATTAAAGAAACTACCACAGCATCCAGGTTCACACACATGGATTTTTTCTTTTTTTCCTGTACAGTGTCTCTTGCCACAAAGTTGGAAATACTGTTAAGAAAAAGGCAAGGAAAGCAAACTCTAGTTATGGAAAGAAAAACCTCAGCTCTGCTGAGATGAATTTTCTTCTTTCCTTCCCACGCATAATGCATACAGCAATCTTCTCTGTGTGGTATCATACTGCCAAATGGATGAGGAAGGAAGAAATCACTTGAAGTAGCTGATTATTCATTGGTGGTAATTTGTGAAATGCTACGCGGCTTTAGATATGGCTTTATCATATTTGTGAGATTTAGTTGCGTTACCTGTAAAATGAAGATACTTAGACTACACCAATATTAAATGAAATAGCTTGTTTTGTTTAATTAGAGAGGTTTTTAAAAATTGAAATATAGTTGATTTACAGTGTTGTATTAATTTCTGCTGTACAGGAAAGTGATTCAGTTACAATATATGTGTACTCTTTTTAAATATTATTTTCCATTATGGTTTATCATAGAATATTGAATATAATGCTCTGTGCTATACAGCAGGACCTTGTTGTTTCTCCATTCTGTGTATAAAAGCTTTACTTGCTAACCCCAACCTCCCGCTCCGTTCCCCTCCCAACCTCTCTCCCTTTGCAACCACCAGTCTGTTCTTTATTTCTGCAAGACTATTCTGTTTCATAGGTAGGTTCATTTGTGTCCTATTTTAGATTCCACACGTAAATGATATCATAAGGTATTTGTCTTTCTCCTTCTGACTCAGCTCTCTTAGTATGATAATCTTTAGGTCCAGGCATGTTGCTGAAAATGAGATTATTTCATTGTTTTCTATGGCTGCGAAATAATCCATTGTATATGGACTACATCTTCTTTATCCATTCTTGTGTCAGTGGACATTTAGGTTGTTTCCATTCCTTGACTATTAGATTAGATCTGATAGACAGAGCACCTGAAGAACTATGGATGGAGGTTTGTGACACTGTAGAGGAGTCAGGGATCAAGACCATCCTCAAGGAAAATAAATGCAAAAAGGCAAAATGATTGTCTGAGGAAGCCTTATAAATAACTATGAAAAGAAGAGAAGTAAAAGGCAAAGGAGAAAAAGAAAGATATACCCTTTTGAATGCAGAGTTCCAAAGAATAGCAAGGAGTGATACGAAAGCCTTTCTCAGTGATCAGTACAAAGAAATAGAGGAAAACAACAGAATGGGAAAGATTAGAGAACTCTTCAAGAAAATTAGAGATACCAAGGGAACATTTCATGCAAAGATGGGCACAATAAAGGACAGAAATTGTATAGACTTAACAGAAGCAGAAGATATTAAGAAGAGGTAGCAAGAATACACAGAACTATACAAAACAGATCTTCATGACCCAGATAATCACAATGGTGTGATCACCAACCTAGAGCCAGACATTTTGGAATGCGAAGTCAAGTGGGCCTTAGGAAGCATCACTATGAACAAAGCTAGTGGAGGTGATGGAATTCCAGTTGAGCTATTTCAAATCCTAAAAGATGATGCTGTGAAAGGGCTGTACTCAATATGACAGCAAATTTGGAAAACTCTGTGGTGGCCACGGCACTGGAAAAGGTCAGCTTTCATTCCAATCCCAAAGAAAGGCAATGACAAAGAATGCTCCAACTACTGCACAATTGCACTTATCTCACACACTAGTAAAGTAAAGCTTAAAATTCTCCAAGTGAGGCTTCAACAGTACATGAACCGTGAACTTCCAGATGTTCAAGCTGGTTTTAGGAAAGGCAGAGGAACCAGAGATCAAATCGCCAACATCCGCTGGATCATTAAAAAAGCAAGAGAGTTCCAGAAAAACTTCTACTTCTGCTTTATTGACTATGCCAAAGCCTTTGACTGTATGGATCACAATAAATTGTGGAAAATTGTGAAAGAGATGGGAATACCAGACCATCTGACTTGCCTCTTGAGAAACCTATATGCAGGTCAGGAAGCAACAGTTAGAACTGGACATGGAACAACAGACTAGTTCCAAATAGGAAAAGGAGTATGTCAAGGCTGTATATTGTCACCCTGCTTATTTAACTTATATGCAGAGTACATCATGAGAAACACTGGGCTGGATGAAGCACAAGCTGGAATCAAGATTGCCGGGAGAAATGTCAATAACCTCAGATATGCAGATGGCACCGCCCTTATGGCAGAAAGTGAAGAAGAACTAAAGAGCCTCTTGATGAAAGTGAAAGAGGAGAGTGAAAAGCTGGCTTAAAACTCAACATTCAGAAAACTAAGATCATGGCATCTGGTCCCATCAATTCATGGCAAATAAATAGGGAAACAGTGGAAACGGTGAGAGGCTTTATTGTTTTGGGCTCCAAAATCACTGCAGATGGTGACTGCAGCCATGAAATTAAAAGATGCTTGCTCCTTGGAAGAAAAGTTATGGCCAACCTAGACAGCCTATTAAAAAGCAGAGACATTACTTTACCAACAAAGGTCCATCTAGTCAAAGCTATGGTTTTTCCAGGAGTCATGTATGGATGTGAGAGTTGGACTATAAAGAAAGAGGAGCGCTGAAGAATTGATGCTTTTGAACAGTGGTGTTGGAGAAGACTCTTGAAAGTCCCTTGGACTGCAAGGAGATCCAACCAGACCATCCTAAAGGAAATCAGTCCTGAATCTTCATTGGAAGGATTGATGCTAAAGTGGAAACTCCAATACTTTGGCCACCTGGTGCAAAGAACTGACTCATTTGAAAAGATCCTGATGCTGGGAAAGACTGAAGGCAGGAGGAGAAGGGGATGAGAGGATGAGATGGCTGGATAGCATCACTGACTCAATGGACATGAGTTTGAACAAACTCCGGGAGTTGGTGATGGACAGGAAGGCCTGGTGTGCTACAGTCCATGGGGTCGTAAAGAATCAGACACTACTGAGCAACTGAACTGAACTGATGCCTTGACTGTTGTGAATAGTGCTACTATGAACATAAGAGTGCATGTATCTTTTTGAATTATAGTTTTGTTAATTAGGGCAGTTTTGGGAATATGGAAAGCATTCAGTAAATTCTAGCTATTATAGTAGGATCAAAGGAAAAGTTTACACCTAGGAACTAAAGTAAGATAATGGAATGGGAAAACCCTGAACTCACCTCTTTGCATGTATGTAACAAACATAAAGCTACATATGAAACAATTTCCTCTGGTAAGAACCTGAAAACTAGCTCCACAACAAAGGATAAAAGATACACACTGAAATGGATAGAAGGGTCAGGGATAGGCTATCACCAAAAAGCCCCAACCCTGGCATGGTGACTGACAACTGGTAAAGAGGGAAGGGTCTTTTAATAATAAAAGACCGCCTCCCTGAGGAGCAAGGGGTTGTACTCCACATTTGGGTCTAGTTACCATATCACAATACAAATTGAATACAGTATTGTTATATATGGCTCTCCTTGTCTGTCAGAGATGAGTCCACTAAGTTCTTTTTTCTTTTGGGTCATTCATATATGTATAAATCACTTAGTTTTCTAACACTTAGGAAAAGCATCTTTTTTTACCCCCTGAAACTCCAACCCTGTAATAGATTTACCCCCAGCACAGTCTCTCTTTGAGGAGGAAAGATCTTACTTGGTTTGCTTCACAAAGTGGCTGGCCTCCCTTTGCAGAAGGGAAGCAGAGGCAAATATTCTGTAACTGAATTATCCAACCTCCTGAAATACAGCCATTGTGCTTTCTTAGACCTATTTGATCCCGCTCATCTCTGTTCCCATATGATTTTCTTACATTTAGTGTATTCATTATTGCAGCGTGGGAAAGGGAGCTGGGTCATGAAAGAAGAACATGAAAGACTATGCAGAACAGAGCTGAAATTATAATGTTTGTTCTAAAAAATGTGGGAACACCTTTTTGGAAATACAATATATGTTTTTCAATGGGCAGTTCTTCCATCCTAGGCTGAGGCCCACTCTCTGTGTAATGGATACCCTTTAGCGCCTGCTTTCCTACAACAAAGAGTTGCTTTTTCTGTGCCAGAAGTTAGGGCTCCAAAAATGATAAATATGAAATTTTTTTTGGTGTTTTGTTAGGGACATAGTACGATACCAAAGAGATGGGAATAACAAAACACATTTGTCAAAGTTCAGATTTATCCGTCCCAAGAACTTGCATATCTTAATGACATAGATGATGCCTGATGCTTTCTTGCTTGTTGCAGCATTTAGCAACCTGGTTCTATTGTCTTGATTTGTCATGTGGGTTATTTTGATGTGTGGAAATCATCTAGAGGAAAAAGTTCTGCCATACATAGGGGATGCTCTGATTTTCTAATTGCTTACTAATTACGTGTTTTGAAAATCCTGGGAATGTACAACAGGTTTTTTTTGCTGGGGTTTTGTTTTGCTCCCTTTTGCTTACTTGTGACATTGCTTTTCTGATGCTTAAATTTTATGTTAGGTCTCTTTAGCATGTTTGACATCAATACCATGAAATTTGAAGCCAAATTTGGCTAAGTAAAAGCACATGAGGAATTGGAGTTATGATCTTGGCAATTTGAACAAAGGAAAATTTGCTTTAACCTTTGAAAGGAAACGTTGGTTTCAAGGACACACGATTATTTCTGCCTAGTTGTGTGTATTGCTTTTTGTCCCTCTTGTTAAATCTCCATTTTAGGGGTTGACCTGCACTCATTCTGGCTTTCTGGCATTGTATTCATTTTTAATGAACTCTTAATGGAATAAAATTGCAAGGCATAGAGTGAAATAAAAGATTGTGGGTTAGATTAGCAGTCTGGGTAATACGTAATCAGAATTTCAGGTATCTGTTAATCACCAAGTGGGAACAGATCTGTTTAGCATACAATTAAATTTAGTTTACAGTACTTTGATGGATTTACTGTCATCTGGAAAAGAAATTTTTGCTTGGAACTTTGTTTTTTCTACTGAATAATGACTGGGCTGCTATGCAAGTATTTGAGGATTAGTCCTTCAGTGGTATTTTACTTATTTAACATTCACATATGACATTACATCTGAAAGCTAGATATAAATAACCAAGAGTTTGATAAATAACCAAATTGAGTAATAGCACCTTGCATTTTTATTGCATTTATTGCATTTTATATAATTTATAGGGTGTACAATACAATGATATATAAGTTTTAAAAGTTCTGCTTCATTTATATTACTGTAGATTATTGGCTGTATTCCTTGTGTTGTCCAATATATTCTTATAGCTTAGTTTATACCTAGTAGTTTGTACCTCTTAATCCCTTACCCATATATTGTTTCCCCCCCTTCTTCCATCTTGCTATTGGTGACCACTCGAGTTCTCTATACTTATGAATCTGCTTCTTTTTTGTTACATTCACTAATTGGTTGTGTTTTTAGATTGCAGATATAAGTGATATTGTGTAACATTAGTCTTTTTCTGTCTTACTTTGTGTGGATCACAACAAACCATGGAAAATTATTAAAGACTTGGGAATACCAGACGACCTGACCTGACTCCTGAGATATCTGTATGCAGGTCAAGAAGCAACAGTTAGAACTGGACATGGAACAACAGACTGGTTCCAAATTGGGAATGGAGTATGTCAAGGCTGTATATTCTCACCCTGCTCATTTAACTTATATGCAGAGTACATCATGAGAAACGCTGGGTTGGAGGAAGCACAAGCTGGAATCAAGATTGCCGGGAGAAATATCAGTAACCTCAGATATGCAGATGATACCACCCTTATGGCAGAAAGTGAAGAGGAACTAAAGAGCCTCTTGATGAAAGTGAAAGAAGAGAGTGAAAAGTTGGCTTAAAACTCAACATTCAGAAAACTAAGATCATGGTATCTGGTCCCATCACTTCATGGCATATAGATGGGGAAACAATGGAGACAGTGAGAGACTTTATTTTTGGGGGACTCAAAAATCACTACAGATGGTGACTGCAGCCATGAAATTAAAAGATGCTTGCTCCTTGGAAGAAAAGCTATGAAAAACCTTGACAGTGTATTAAAAAGCAGAGACATTACTTTGCCAGCAAAAGTCTGTCTAGTCAAAGCTATGGTTTTTCCAGTAGTCATGCATGGGTGTGAGAGTTGGACTATAAAGAAAGCTGAGCACGGAAGAGCTGATGCTTTTAACTGTGATGTTGGAGAAGACTCTTGGGAGTCCCTTGGACTTAAAGGATATCCAACCAGTCCATCCTAAAGGAAATCAGTCCTGAATATTCATTGGAAGGACTGATGTTGAAGCTGAAACTGCAATACTTTGGCCACTTGATGTGAAAAACTGACTCATTTGAAAAGACCCTGATATTGGGAAAGATTGAAGGTGAGAGGATAAGGGGATGACAGAGGATGGGATGGTTGGACGGCATCACCGACTCAATGGACATGAGTTTGAGTAAGCTCCAGGAGCTGGTGAAGGACAGGGAAGCCTGGTGTGCTGCAGTTCATGTGGTAGCAAAGAGTCATTTGCAATTGAGAGACTGAACTGAACTGAACTGTCTTACTTATTTCACTTAGCAGTATGCTCTCCAGATCCATCCATTTTGAGGCAAATGGCAACATCTTTCTTTTTAATGACTGAATAATATTCCGTTGTATCTTGTACTTTTCATAGGAACATCTTTCAGATTTTCCTGTGAGGCCTCTACACTACCACTTAAAATAAGGAGGCTTCTGTTTTCTAAGATGTCAATTAGGAAGGTCCAGATTTCTGGTTGATAAGAGAATTCTTGCAGTTGAATACATTGACTACAAGGAGTTTCATAACAAAAGAGACCTGAAGTGTGAAAGCTGTAGGGGAGTAAAGTAACAGGAATAAGAAAGAAAGTAAATGTGAACTCAAAAACACATGTGACTGGAGTGAGTACATAAACTGATATTCATCATGATTATTCTGAATTTACCAAGAAAAATCCAATTATGATTGCTATCTTTTGATTAAGAACATGAAATCCATTTTGGAGAATTTGCCAACCAAGTAAATAAGTAAATAATTAAAAACCTTTTGATATGCAAACCTTTTGATATATTCTCCTTTATCAGCAAAACTTAGCTACCTGAGCAATTTTTTCTTCTTAAGAAGGAGAATGAAAACTATAACTCATGAGCTGTATTTGATCTACAGATGTGTGGATTCATTGGAATGGAAGCTTTGAGTTTGTCACTCAATCCAGCTGTAGCCCAGGCCTGTGCCAATGGGTAAGAAGACTGCTTTAGGATCACACCTAGAAAGAGGAATACAAGTTTTCTATATATTCTCAAACAAATAGCTAAATAAAAAGCCATACCACCCCAATTCCTTTCCTCATTCAGTTAGCTAGAATTTCATTTTCTATAAAAGCTAAGAAAAAGTATTGGGTTTTACTTTCAGCTTTATTTAACGCATTTTCTCAAAACTAAAGTATGCATACCTTCAAGTGTATAAAATGAGTAGTGGAAAATAACTAAAACAGTTGCAAGAATGTAGATTTGAAGTGGTCCAAAGATTGTTTTAAAGGATTGCTTTTAATAACTCAGGAGGATTAGAGGCATGGCAAATTCCAGAATTAAAATATTCCAGGTCCTCAATTCAGCTAGTGTGAAAGAAGCATAGTACTCGGAAGCTCTTCACCAGAGAACCTCTTCCTTCTTCTGGGGGCTGTTCTCTTTGACACTGTGAGGAGGATGTGAGAGACAAGGGCGGGAGACGGCTGGTCCTACTAGCCCGCTGCACAGATCCCCCCATGCAGACAGTGTCTGAAATAAGAAAGTGGGCTAGGTGTTAAATATTTCATTTAAAAACAAAATTTGTGAGAGCTTAAGAATATTCCAGTTTTATTAATTATGTGCAGTGAATTCTTTCTGAGTAAATGGCTTCATATCCCTTAGAGGGATGTTTGCTATCCAAGCCTCTGACTTCTGGCCCTCCCCTCTGCCTTCCGTATTGATCTGTTGCCCCCCTGAGTTAACTGCTGCCTTCATGCTCTTGTTCCACTTTCTGTAATTAAATGTGTTCTCAAGAAGGGCCCTGGAAGTTATTTATGCTAAAAGCTAAAACTATAGGAATGATTAGGAATTCAGTCATGAGCCAGGAGATAGAGGAAGGACGTGGGACTTTCTAACCAGCTTGTTTTCAATTTATATGATATAGATTCATATAGACCATTTGTTTCCAAAGTGAGAAAGCTGGGTGAGCACTCTAGGAGGTGTTCATGATAATCTATATTAGAACATGTGTACACATGCACACAAATGCACACTCAAACTCATGTTTTAAACATATATTTCTGTGTATGGTTTTATAATATATATAATATGCTAGCACTTAAGGGGCTAGCACAAATGGGGCTTCCCAAGTGGCTCAGTGGTAAAGAATCTGCTTATGAATGCAGGAGATACAGGACACACAAGTTCGATCCCTGGGTTGGGAAGATCCCCTGGAGAAGGAAATGGCAATCCACTCCAGTACTCTCGCCTGGAAAATCCCATGAACAGAGGAGCCTGGTGGGCTACAGTCCATAGACCTGCAAAGAGTTGGACACGACTGAGCATACACACAATATATAAATGAGCATGTATAGCAGTTCGTGATGGATGTATGTGTCAACTTGACTGGGATAAGGGATGCCCTGATAGTTGGCAAAACATTATTTTGCGGTATGTCTGTGATGGTGGTCCCCTAGGAGGTTAACATTTGAGTTGTTAGACTGAGTAAGAAGATGCTCTTGCCCATGTGGGTGGGCATTATCAAGACTTTTAGGGCCCAAATAGAACATGGAGGCAGGAAAAGGATCAGTTTGCTCTCTGCTGGAGCTGGGACATCTATCCTACCCTGACCTTGGGCGTTGGTACTCCTGGTTCTTGGGTCTGCAGACTTAGACCAGGACTGGGAGACTATTGGCATCCCAGTTCTCAGGCTTCGGGGGTTGGGTTGGAGTTACACTACCAGCTTTCCTGGGCCTCCAGCTTGTAGATGGCAGATTGTATCACGTGTCAGCCTCCATAGTTGCATAAGCCAAGCCCTGCTAACCAAACTCTTTCTGTATTCTATATATTACATATTCTATTTGTTCTGTTTGCTTGGAGATCCCCGACAGACACAGGTGTCATGATCAACAATTATTTTTTTTTCCTGATTAAACTTATGTGAAATATTTTGGAGATTACTTATTTAGATGATCATCTGTACCTCTGACCCCTGTATGTGCATGCTCAGTCATGCCTGACTCATTGTAACCCTATGGACTGTAGCCTGTCAGGCTCCTCTGTCCATGGAATTCTCCAGGCAAGAATACTAGAGTGTGTTGCCGTTTCCTTCTCCAGGGGATCTTCCCAACCCAGGGATTGAACCCATGTCTCTTGTAGTTCTTGCACTGGCAGACGGATTCTTTAACCACTGAGTCACCTAGGAAGCCTGATCATCTGATGCTTGGCCGTAAAGCTGCACTTGTTTTTCAAATATTTGGTATAATACTTATATAATGAAATTATTTGTCTTTATAATTCCTCTTTTGCTGTCTCTCTTCTCACACTTTATCATGGTCCACTGTGTTCTGCTATGTCAGATGGGGGAGTTGGCAAGTGGCTTTTAGTTCAAATCTGGAGTTTTGGCCTCTGGAGACTTCCCTTACTCTTTTCGTGTCAACTATCCCTATAAAAGAATGTTAGTTAGATTTAACCCAGCATTTCCAGGAGGATTGAAAAAAAATGTGTCATATATACCATAATTCTCAAAATGGGGCATATTACATTTCAGTCAGGAAAAATGCTTTCTTACTATCCTCCTATTTTGTTTTAATATGCAGCTGAATAAATTCCTCCTTATTACTCATTTTTTTCTTAATTCTGAACTATTACTGTCTGTTTATACTTCCAAGGAAATTTAGTATTAATTTTGTCAAGTTTGAAAGAAAGTGCCATCGAAAATTTTATTATGTGTGGATTAGTGCTTGGATAGGACTTCCCTGGTGGCTCAGACGGTAAAATGTCTTGCTTACAATCCGGGAGACCTGGGTTCTATCCCTGGGTTGGGAAGATCCTCTGGAGAAGGAAATGGCAACCCACTCCAGTACTCTTGACTGGAAAATCCCATGGACAGAGGAGCGTGGAGGGCTACAGTCCACAGGGTCACAAAGAGTCAGACACGACTGAGCAACTTCACTCACTTCACTTCACTAGTGCTAGGATTGGTACACACTTTAAGGAGATGTTTTCCAGTCATCTCCCCTTCTCATAGCCAGAGAGCTACTTTATCTCACATAAATAAAAATTTCAAAGTCATCATTTCCTCCACGTCTGGCATGTGTATTTATAACATGGAAATACTTATGTTTCTAACATTTACAGAAAAGTGAAAAAATATTTGAGGATGAGCATTGTTCTACCTCAGACATTCTATTTGCTTTATCATGTATCTGTCAATCCTCTGTCAATTCATATCTTGTTTTTTGCATTTTAGTGTAAATTCCAGATATCAGGAAAGTTCCTTATGAAAACTTTGGCATGTGTCTCATTAATCAGAGTTCAATATTTGTTCTTTTAGTTAAAATTTAGATACAATTAAATGCAAAAACAAAAGTGTATAGCTACTGAGTTTTGAAGAATGCTTGTTTGAATCTCTATCAAGACGCTGAACATTATCACTTCTATCAAGATGTTAGATATTACTACCACCCTAGAGATTTTCCCAAAAGTGAGAGGAGGCTCTTTTTATTTGTCTGATTTGCAAAGTCATAGTACACAAAGCAGCTCTATAGATAAGTAATGCTTTTGGCCACAAATAACAGAAAACCTGACACACAGTGAATATCAAGTAGAGTTAAACTGGCACATAACAAGTCTGGAGGGAGGCAGCTGTTGATATTAATAATACCAAGGATTATGTCTCTGGAATTCTCCTGATTTTCGCCTCTAAGTTTCAAGTAGCTGCTGTAACTCCTGGCTTCATTCAACAATATTTATTCAACAAATATTTATGTATATTATAGGTACTGTTTTTGTTTGTTTTAATTTATTTACTTTTATTTTTTATTGAAGTATGGTTGATTCACAATGTTGTGTTAATTTTTGCTCTACATCAAAGTGACTCAATTATGTGTGTGTGTGTGTGTATGTATCACACACTCATGAGGTGAGGCGAAGTCACTCAGTCGTGTCTGACTCTTTGCGACCCCATAGATTGTAGCCTACCAGGCTCCTCCGTCCATGGGATTTTCTAAGCAAGAGTACTGGAGTTGGTTGCCATTTTTTTCTCCGGAGGATCTTCCCAACCCAGGGGTCGAACCTGGGTCTCCCACATTGTAGGCAGACGCTTTACCATCGGAGCCACCAGGGAAGCCTATATATACTCATATGGATGTTCTTTTTTACACTCTTTTCTTTTCATTATGGGTTATCCAAGGACATTGAGTATAGTTCCCCATGCTACACCTTAGGACCTGGTTTTCCATCCATTCTAAGTCTAATAATTTGTGTCTACCAACCCCAAACTCCCAGTTAATCCCTCTCCCACCACCCCCACCCCTTTTACAACTACAAGTCTCTCCTCTTTATATGTGACTCTATTTTTGCTTAATTTAATTTCATATTTGTTCATTTGTGTCATATTTTAGATTTCATGTGTAAGTGGTATCATATGATATTTGTCTTTTTCTTTCTAACTCACTTTGCTTGATAAGTCAGATAATGTGTGATAATCTCAAGTTGCATCCATGTTGCTACAAATGGCATTATTTCTTTTCCTTATGGCTGAGTAGTATTCCATTGTGTGTATGTACCATACCTTCTTTATCCACTCATCTGTCAGTGGACATTTAAGTTCTTTCCGTGTCATGGTTATTGTGAATAGTGCTGCTGTGAACACAGGGGTGCATGCATCTTTTTGAATTGGAGTTTTGTCTGGGTATATGCCCAGGAGAGCGATTCCTGGATCATATGATAGCTCTGTTTTTAGCTTTCTTAGGAACCTCCATACTATTTTCCATAGTCCTGAACCAACTTACATTCTCACCAATAGTGTAGGAAGGTTCCCTTTTCTCTACACGTCCTCCAGCATTTGTTATTTGTAGACTTTTTAATGTTAGCCATTCTGACTGGTGTGAGATGGTACCTCACTGTAGTTTTGGTTTGCATTTCTCTAATAATTAGTGATGTTAAGCATCTT
This sequence comes from Capra hircus, assembly GCF_001704415.2. Classification (NCBI taxonomy): domain Eukaryota; kingdom Metazoa; phylum Chordata; class Mammalia; order Artiodactyla; family Bovidae; genus Capra; species Capra hircus. The sequence continues at coordinate 80,609,919 of NC_030814.1, forward strand.
TTCATGTGACTACTGGCCATCTGTATACCTTCTTTGGAGAAATGTCTATTTAGGTCCTCTGCCCATTTTGTGATAGGGTTGTCTATTTTTCTCTTATTGAGTTGTATGAACTGTTTGTATATTTTGGAATTTAATCCCTTGTTGGTCTCATTGTTTGCAATTATTTTCTCCCATTTCATAAATTGTCGTTTTGTTTTGTTTATGGTTTTCTTTGCTGTGAAAATGCTTGTAAGTTTGAATAGGTCCCATTTGCTTATTTTTGTTTTTATTTTTATTGCCTTGGGAGACTGACCTAAGAAAACATATGTCAGAGAATGTTTGGCCTAGTTACTTTTCTAGGAGTTTTAGGATGTCTTGTCTTATATTTAAGTCTTTAAGCCATTTTGAGTTCATTTGGTGTAAGATGTGAGGGTGTGTTCCAGCTTCATTGATTTACGTGCAGCTGTCCAACATTCCCAACACCGCTTGCTGAAAAGACTGTCATTTCTGCATTGTATGTTCTTGCCTCCTTTGTCAAGGATAAATTGACTGAAGATGTGTGGGTTTATTTCTGGACTCTCTCTTTTCAGTTCCATTGACCCATATGCCTGTTTTGGGGCCAATACCATGCTGTTTTGGTCACTATAGCTTTGTAGTAGTGTGTGAAGTCAAGGAGGGTTATGCTTCCTGCTTTGTTCTTTTTCCTCAGGATTTCTTTCCCCCAGAATCTTCCCAGTTCTGGGGCTTTAATAATTCCATATAAATTTGTGATTTTCTGTTCTAGTTCTGTGAGAACAAGTACTGTTCTTATGGAGACAGAGCAGCAAACAAAAGCATTCTTGTTCTCTGAGTAGGAATAAAAAGGAAGACATAACCTAGGTCTCACTGTCCATTTATCATGAAGACGGAATCTTGCCCAGAAAAACTTTTGTCTCTTTGGCAGAGTTATTTTTTCTCATTGGATACAAGAGGAAAAAGGAGTATTTGTATGTTTTAATCTCTTCCTTGTGAGACAATTTGGTATAACTGTGGAGTCAGCCAAGCAATATTGTCTGCCAGAGGAATGTTGGGAACTAAGTTATGGGTCTGGTCCCCTTGCAGCCATAAATTGTATTTGAAGTTGTCCCGGCATTCAGATGACAGTATGATAAGTTTTCATCACACTAGAATGATTGGATTCATTTTCACTTCCTAGGGTGATGAGTTGGTTCTGCAGTTAACTTCTCCCCAGTGCTTACAGTAAGAAAGTTATCAGGGACCCTCAGTCACTGGCATGTAGCTTTATGTAGGGAAAGAGTCCTGAATTGGGAGTCAAGTGACCTGGTGTCTAAGTTGGTCTTTGGTTTGCTTAGTGTGAAAATGTGGGTGAACGATATCACCTCTTTTGGCCTCAGTCTTTAATCTGTGAAATGAGTGACTTTTGTGCTACTTTGGAGTCATTTGGACCAATGTTTGAGGCAAAGTCCATAGATTAAGCACCTCTCTGTTGTAGAAATGCAGACCCTATTAAGTGCATTTCATTCGCAAAGAGAGTAAGCCTCAACTAAACACATACGGGATAGAGTGATTGATCATTATAAGTTATATATTTTTGTTTTAGAATGACAATGTGCCAGTGTTTTCTGAGAGCAAGTGGACTTGTAAAATTGTTCTGCATACTATTTGACTTATCTCTGTTATCCCCACCTCTTCTGCAGTAGGCAGAATAATTGCCCTCCTAAAATGTGCATGTCCTAATCCCTGGTATTTGGGAATATGTTCTGTTACACGGCAAGGGGAGATTAAAGTTGTGAATAGAATTAAGATTGCTGATCAGATGACTCTAAGATGGGGAGTTTATGTTGGTTTATCCTGATGAACGTGTGTGTTTAGTCACTCAGTCATGTCTGACTTTTTGCAACTCTACAGATTGCAGCCCACCAGGCTCCTCTGTCCATGGGATTCTCCAAGCAAGCATACTGGAGTGAGTTGCCTTTCCCTTACCGAGGGGACTGAAGTGCAGTCTCTTGCATTGCAGGCAAATTCTTTACCATCTGAGTCACAGTATTCTTTCCTACATTCAGTTCAGTTCAGTCACTCAGTCGTGTCTGACTCTTTGCGACCCCATGAATCGCAGCACGCCAGGCCTCCCTGTCCATTACCAATTCCTGGAGTTCACCCAAACTCATGTGCATTGAGTCAGTGATGACATCCAACCATCTCATCCTCTGTCATCCCCTTCTCCTCCTGCCCCCAATCCCTCCCAGCATCAGGGTCTTTTCCAATGAGTCAACTCTTCGCATGAGGTGACCAAAGTATTTGAGTTTCAGCCTCAGCATCAGTCCTTCCAATGAACACCCAGGATTGGTCTCCCTTAGGATGGACTGGTTGGATCTCCTTGCAGTCCAAGGCACTCTCAGGAGTCTTCTCCAGCACCACAGTTCAAAAGCATCAATTCTTTGGCACTCAGCTTTCTTCACAGTCCAACTCTCACATCCATACGTGACCACTGGAAAAACCATAGCCTTGACTAGATGCCATTAGTAGGTCAGATAAATTAAATTTAACAAAGCTAAGCAGAAGAGGACTGTGAAGAAGGCTGAGTGTTGAAGAATTGATGCTTTTGAACTGTGGTGTTGGAGAAGACTCTTGAGAGTCCCTTGGACTGCAAGGAGATCCAACCAATCCATTCTGAAGGAGATCAGGTCTAGGATTTCTTTGGAAGGAATGATACTAAAGCTGAAATTCCAGTACTTTGGCCACCTCATGCGAAGAGTTGACTCATTGGAAAAGACTCTGATGCTGGGAGGGATTGGGGGCAGGAGGAGAAGGGGATGACAGAGGATGAGATGGCTGGATGGCATCACTGACTCGATGGACATGGATTTGGGTGAACTCCGGGAGTTGGTGGACAGGGAGGCCTGGCGTGCTGCGATTCATGGGGTCACAAAGAGTCAGACATGACTGAGCAACTGAACTGAACTGAAACAGCCCAAAAGAACTTGGCTGACTCTTCCCTGACAGGAGTAGAGCCACAAAAAAGGTGATAAGATCCCAAAGTCATAGAGTCAGGATGGAAATGTGTCCCTTTCCATCATGGGTCATTGTGAGGATAACTTCAGACTGAGTTCCCATACCACTAAAAGGACAAGCAATGGAGACTTAGATTCATATTTTTATTTTCTAATCTTTCAGCCTCATCATGTGTGCTATTATGTTCCTGCTCTGTGCTTTAGGTATTTCCCTCCCCACTCCCATTCAATCTTGAGAAATATTCTCTTTCAAAAAGTTTTCTTTTAGGCTGTTGAATGTTTGTTTTGATAAGAGTAATTGAAGGCATGGGGGACTTTTCATTACATTGCAGAGGGCCTTGAGTAGTGCCTAGAGTACACACTCCATGAGTATTTGTTGAATCGAACTATGTTTAATGAACATTTAGGGCAAATCAATGGAAAAATTTTTCATTGGTGTTTAAGCCACCTTTGTTTGTCTTTGAATGAGAGAGACTCATGCTTCAGCCCAAAAAGAGAAATTATGTTCAGGAATAATACTGTCTTATAAGTCTGATCTTAATAGAAAAGAAAATCCCCCCAAACAAATAATTATTCAAATAATTCAGCATTTTCAAATATTAAAGCAAATGCTAAATTATGACATGTAATTGGGTTTATAAAGTCATTCTTTAAGTTTGAAGATATGAAGATGTAAAGATACAAAGTTTAAAGATGTAAAGGGGAGGGTTGGGGCTGCATGATTCCTGGGGTGTCTTGGAGCTTTCTCATACCAGTTGATGAGAGTCAGTTGTACACATCTCTTTACAGATCTGTGTTCAGTAATATCATACTGGTAGGTTGAAATTGGCCATGGTGGGAGTAAGTGCACAGTGGAAACAAACAGATGCTATAAATCAAAACTTGGAGAGCTAATTGTGAAACCTTTACCTGCACACAATTGTAATAGACCATACCAAAATAGACCATGGGCTAAAAAATGTACTAAGGAGGGTTAATATTTTTGGCAGAGAGATGAGTATAACAAATCATTTTTGTTAGGGCTCAAGTTTTTTCCCTTAATCCTAGGGGGTAGTCCTTAGACCTTGAGTGCTCCTCTCCAAGTACGCAGAAATTCCAGTCCTTCTCATTTGGCTAGGACCTTGCACTCCAATCCCTATCTCCCCAGAGCCAGGATGCTGCTCACTTCTATGCTTAGCCTTCTAGCCTCCTAACTGCTGTCTTTGTGGGTTTGCTTTTGTGTGTGTACTATAATCCTATGCACACAGATCCTAGCTGTCAGCTGAGTACCAAACAGAAATTTGTTTGCAAATTTTTAGAAGAGTTGTGGTTCCTTGCTCTCTGAGACTTTGCTTTTACATTTTAGCCTCTTTGGCTGCCCAATTTGGACCTCTGCTTTGTCAGCCCAGCAGGACCACTGGTTTTTTTGTTTGGGTTTCATTCATTCTCCAGCTCGGTAAATTCAAAATGTTCTTAGGAAAAACAGCCAAGGTGATTGTAGAGTTCACTTCCTGTGTTTCTCTTTTCTAAAGAAACACAAAGCCTCTCAAATACTGCCTGCATTGGCTTCTCTATATGCCTTCAAACGTTTTTAAAGTGTGTTGTCCAGCTTTCATAACTATGTTCAGCAGGAGGGTTAGCCTAATACCATCTACATTGTCACAGCCAGGGCTAGAAATCTGAAGGCAAGCTTTTAAGTCTGGAAACATTATTGAGTTTTCAGTAAAACTAATTTTAAAACCATTCAGTATTGAATAATCATAGTTGAAGGCAATTCTTCTCATTCAGAAAAATTTCAGTCTTGGCCTTGAGCTCAAAAAATAGCAAAAATTTTATCTTGCTAAGCCATGAAACTGCTGTATGATATGACAAATGAGAATATTCAGCTTTTATCCTGACAAAATGCAAAGAACTGACAATAGTTTCAATAGTTATGAAATATTCTTCTTCAAAAATTTTAACCATTTAAAAATTCCCAACTCATCGGCCATATATAAAATGGCCAGGAACTGATGTTTCCCATTTCCTAGTATATAGTACAAAATTTTCAATGTTGTTTTTGAAGCTCAGTAGCCAGTAATTGAGCCCTTTCTCTGACTCTCTCATCCTATCTCTGATGCCAGACTTCTGAGTTTCATTACCTATCAGTTGTAAGTTCTGTGACCTTGGGCAAATTACCCAACTTCTCTGTGATTCAGTTCTATAACTTGTTAATTAGAATCAATAATTGCACTTATTATTGTGCTATTATAATAATATAATAATAGGGTGGTTGTGATAATGAAATGATTTAATAAGGATAAGATGACGAGTACAGAATGGCCTGGTTGCCTTGAGAAATGAGTGCTGGGAAACCTAAGGATAAAGTAAAAACTATGAGCAACCCAAGGATTAATATTTCATAAATATTAATGTAGTTATTCTTCAATGAAGGAATTTACAGTTAAAAATTTATCTCTATGAACTGTTTTGGCTATATCCAATAAGTTTTGATAAGTTACAGTTTTGTTTTAATTCATCTCAAAATATTTTCTGATTTCTGTTCTGATTTCTTCTTTAATTCACTGATTGTTTAGGAGTATATCATTTCAATATATTTGTGCATTTCCCCAATTTTCTTCTGCTATTGATTTATATTTAATTCTATTTTTACCAGGGGATATACTTGGTATAATTTCAATCCTTTTAAATTTATTTAAATTTGTTTTATGACCTTGTACATAACCTATCTTAGAGAATGTTCCACATGTACTTGAGAAGAATGTGCTTTCTGCTGTTTTGGGTAGAGTGGTCTAGGAATGTCTGTTAGGTCTAATTGGCTTATAGTGTTTTTCAGTTACTTGGTAGCCTTGTTGATATTCTGATCAGTTGTTTTACCTGTTCTTAAAAGTGGATTATGACATCTCAACTATTATTCTTAAGCTCTTTGTCTTTTCAAGTCTCTCAATTTTGCTTTATATAGTTTGAGTTTCTTTTGTAAGGTGTGTGTGTTTATTATTGTTATGTTTTACTGATAGATTGACCATTTTATCATTATAAATGTTGTTCTTTGTTAACAACTTTTGCCATATTTTGTCTGATAGTAGTATAGTCACTCTAGTTCTCTTTTGATTCCTATTTGCATGGTATTGTTTCCACTCTCTTACTTTCCACTTTTTGTGTCTTTAAGTCTGAAGTGTGTTTCATATATTTAGAGCCTATTTTTAAAATCCATTCTGCCGTTTCTGACCTTGCTATTTCTTTTACTATATTTTTTGAGGTTTTTTTAGTTGTTATCCTAGAATTAACATTAACATCATAACTGAAAACAATCTAGTTTGTGTTAGTACCTAATTTCAGCAGAACACAAAATTTTGCTCTAGTATAATTTCATTCTCTTCCTGCTCCTTTGTGTGATTGCTGGCTAACAAATTATATCTTCACATGTTGTAAAGGCTTCAGTACAGTTTCATAATTATTACTTTATGAACTTTTCTTATAAATCAGATAGGAAACATGTTACAAAAATACATTTGTTCTTCTTGTATTTATCTTTGTGATTATCAGTATTTTTTAATTTCTTCACTTGAACTCAAGTGCTCCCCTGTGTCTTTTCATTTAACTTAACTTGTAAGGGCAGATCTGATGTTGATGAATTATTTCAGTTTTTCTTTATTTGGGAATATCTTAATTTCTCCTTCTTTTTTAAAGGGTAATTTTTCTGAATACAGAATTCTTGGTTAAGTCTTTTTATTAGCATGTTACTTATGTCAACCCACTGTCTTGAGGTCTTTCTGATAGAAATCAACTGTTAATCTCAATTGGAATATTCACTTTTGTTGAATTTTAAATGTTCTTTGTATATTTTAGATATATTCCTTTATCAGATATGTTTTTTTGTGACTATTTTCTCCTAGTCTTTGGTTTGTATTCTTATTCTCTTGACCATTCTTTATACAGGGATTACAGTGTTTTAAACATACTTGTAATGATTAATGATAATAAAAATGATAAGTTTCATAAAGTAAGTCCAGCGTTCAGATCAGTTTCTGATGACTGCTATTTTTCCTGTGTATGGGCCATACTTTCCTGCTTCTCTGCATGTCTTGCTATTTTTGTTTTTGTTGTTAAAACCTGGATATTTTAGATAACATAATGTTATAACTCTGGAAATCACATCTCCATCCCCACCTCCTGCCACCCAAGGGTTTTTCTTTCTGTAGTTTTGTTGTTGTTGCTTCTGTGTTTGTTTTGTGACTTTCTTAAACTAATTCTGTAAAGTATGTATTCCCTGTTTTATGCAACTGCTGAAGTCTTTGCTTGGTTAACTTAGTGGTCAGGTAATGACTGCTTAGAGATTTCCTTAAATGACTTGGAGCAATAAGTCTTCCACTCTTTGTTGAGGAGTTGTGCACGTGTTGGACCACGCCATCAACCCTTCTTCAACCACAGCTCTCACCTTAGCCTTCATTTCCTGCCTGCAGAGGGTCTCAAGGTCAGCAGAGGTAAGAGATAGGTGCATGAGTAGTCCTGCACATGACTCTGGTCTTCTAAATCCTCAGAAATATGTCAGAGTTTGTCTTGCCACCACCAGACATCTCATTCCTAAGATCTTTTTAAAATTTTGGCCAGGTTCTTGTTTGCTCAAAGGAGTATCATGGCCTCAGGAAGTTGTAATGGTAAATAGTTGTACTGATTGTTTTTGACAAACACTTATAAGGATAGGTCTTTTCCTTTGGAATGAGCTACTAATTAGGTCAAATAATAAAAACACACAGCAAATTGGCACTTTTTCAATTTGCTGAAAGGTCAGATAGTGTCAGTGCTCTGGGGGATGTGGCTTTCTGAGGCTCTTCAAACCTAGTGTGCTTTCTTTTATTTCTGTAGGGCTATTGTTGGATGTTGATTGAAAGATTGTTGGTTTTCAAGGCTCCCATGGAGCTAGGGGGGCTTCCCAGGTGGTGTGCTGGTAAAGAATCTGCCTGCCAATTCAGGAGACACAAAAGACATGAATTCGATACTTGGGTTGGGAAGATCCCCTGGGGTAGGAAATGGCAACCCACTCCATTATTCTTGCCTGGAAAATTCCATGGACAGAAGAGTCTGGGAGGCTACAGTCCACTGGGTCACAAAGAGTCAGACAACACTGAGCATGCATGTGCACTAATGGAGCTTGGGAAGGGGGTTGAGGAAGTAGGTCAAGTTAAAATGCCAAAAATCCTCTGTTCTTATGAGATTTTGCATTATTTCTTTAATAGAGATTTCCAAGATTGTTGAAACCTTTGGTTAAATTTTAGAGTTCTGAATTTATTATTATTTTAAATTATTGAATTAATTCAAGTAACTTTTGCTAGGTTTCTGCTGCTATTATGTCGAAGTAGATTTATAGAGGTATTCACTTGATACCTGGATACAGGGAACTCCACCTGTTTTTGAGCCTCTGTGGGATCTGGTTCTGTGACTGGAATTGTAAATATTTGATTATGATTATGATAATAATGAAATAAAAATAATAGATCTATTATCTATTTTAAAAAGTAGAACATTCAAGAACTTTAAATGTATGTGTGTTCATTTCTCCAAAAAGTAAACAGTATAATGAGCTTTGTTGTATTCCTCTTTTGTTTGCTTTTCATGATCTATGTATAAATATTTGTACACATATACATATCCCTTAAGCAACATATTGTTTAGTTTTGCTTGCTTTTACAAAAACAATATTACAGTGAAGGTATTTGTTTATAAAATGCCTTCCCCTACCCTCAACCTTATTTCTAAGAGTCATTGACAAGTATAGCCACAGTTCTTTTATTTTCATTGTTCAAATGTTTTTAATAGCAAGAATCCATAACATTCCATTGTATAAATGTCAATTACATAAAGTTGGTTAACAGTATTCACATCATTATATCCTTACTATCTTACTATCTTTCTATCAGTGTTGAAAGTCGGGTTTTAAAATCTCTGACTATAATTGATGAAATAAATAGGTACAGAGAATAAAGGCGATGATCCAATGTAAGGAAAATAAGAATTCTCAATAAATAAATATAAAAATATAGGGCAAATGTCATACGGAAATGAAGAAAATTTTTTTCATAAGCTTGAAAAACTTAAGTTTCAATTAAAAGTGCACACTTTTTTTTAAGCCCAATTAAATATAAATACAAATTCATCTAGTTTTTTTTTTTTTTTCGTGGTGAAAATTTGAACTTGCATGATATTGAAAATCTCTTGCAAGTTCCTATCAGGAAAAAACTGCTGCTGTATTTCAAGGGACTCAAATAAGGTAAGCCTCAGAACTCCCTGAAGTGCAAAGTGCTGGAAGATAATAGAGCATCTATCAAAGAGGTTTGTGATAAAAGTCTGTGCTTCAAGTATTCTCTTCCTAGTGAAAATGTTATTCATATGTATAGACAATAGAAAAATGTTCTCAAATATGCTAAGACACAGAAAACATACTACCCACACATCATTGAAAAATTTACTTGGGCTCCTTGCTGATCAAAGGCAGTACATCAGTATCACCTGGGAGCTTGTTAGTAATGCAGGATCACAAGCCCCTCCCCAGACCTCTGGAAATTAGAACCTGCATTCTAACAAGATCCCTAGGTGATTGATATGCATATGAAAGTTTGGAAAGCATGGCTCTTACTGATCAAAAGTCAAAAATAAGAAGTAAAGAAAGGAAGCCTGACTATAAAAAGTCTATATTATCCATTAATACAATTTAAACATATAGAGATGTCTAGATAATCCTTGAGCATTAAAAATCATCTTTGAAAGATATGATCTGTAATGTAAAAGTGTAATAAAACAATTTATGTTTAAAACCTTAGGTTATATTGGCCAAGATCAGTATAATGTGGGAAATAAGATTGTACTAGATTCTTTAAAGGTAAAGATGATGTCATTTCCTCTTTTCACCATCTTTTTCACCATCGTGAGGATGGTGTCCTTTCACAAAGGAAGCAGTGTGAAGTGCCTAAAACAAGATGACACATGAATTTATTAACTACAGAAATTACAGTTGAATAAATTAGACCATTGTTTTTTTTAAAAAAAAAACCTTTAAGATAGGGTTAAGAACATTCCTGTGAGGAAAAAGTTGGGGGAATAATGACTTAATATTATGACTATGCATTTCTAGCCTGTGGTGGCTCAGTGGTAAAGAATCTTCCTGCCAATGCAGGAAACATGGGTTCGATTCCTGGGTTGGGAAGACACCCTACAGAAGGAAATGGCAACTCAATTGAGTATTCTTGCCTGGAGGTTTCCTATGGACAGAGGAGCCTGGTGGGCTACCGTCCATAGTGTCACAAAGGGTTGGATATGACTTAGCAACTAAACAACAGCAACAAAAGTTAGTGATATCTATTGTCTCTGGACAAAACCACACTTTGATTATTATTTTTTAATTACCAGGTGGAAACTAAAAAGATATCAAAAGATGGAAAATGACCAGTGAATTTTATTAGCTTATTCCCTACTGATTGCAAAACTGAATATTTTCTGTCCTGCTTCCAGACTCTTCCTGAAGGTGGGCTTCTCCATGGTTTCAAACAATCCTAGGTGGTGGGGGCAATAGCAAAGGGATTTTGCATGTAATTGACAGCCAGCAGTTAACCACTGCAACGACAACCAGGAGAATGTGTCACCTTGGGAGTGGGGGTGGGGGGATATGGAGAAAGGTAAGAGGGTGGCTCCATTCTTTAAATTATTTTTTCAGGGACAATAATGTGAGGCCACCGTCTCAAGTTCTTTTTGTCTTAGGTATAAAGGAACAAATTTCATCTAATTTTATTTTTTTCTCTGCTTTAAAAATCAATAATGCGATTATAAAATACTTTACATTTGTAGATAATTATAGAGTTTAGTGTGAACACTTAGATATCTGTGACCATCTTTATTAAATTGTAAGATTTTTGCCATCTTTACTGGAGATATTAAAATAAAATTACAGTTAGAGTTAAGAATACTCCCTAACTCTATTCTCTTGCCCCATTCCAGAAATAACTACTATCATGAATTTAATGTCTTTCATGTTGATGGTTTTTAAAATATTTTTGTACAAATCTAAACCTGTGTGTGTGCGTGTGTGTGTGTGCGTGTGTTCAGTTGCTCAGTTTTGTCTGACTCTGCGATCTCATGGACTGTAGCCCACCAGGCTCCTCTGTCAATGGGATTCTCTAAGCAAGAATACTGGAGTAGGTTGCCATTTCCTACTCCCAAACCTCCATGACTGTTTAACAAATACTTGTGGATTTTGAAACTGTGTTATTCTGTGTGTTTCCTTCTGCAACTTTTTTTTTTCAACATTGTTTCTGAGAACTCTCCATGCTAATTCTATGTAGACCCCATGTATTCATTTTAATAGCTGCAGTTTTCCATGGTTGAATATGCCACAATCTCTCTAGTCCCCTGTAAGGGAGCATTGAATTTGTTTCTGAGCTTTTGCTTTTGCACGCAGTAATATGAGGGTCATTCGCATACAGGTCTCCTTGTGCGCACATGTAATCTAGGTTTCCTAGATGTTACCGGGTTGCTCTATAAGGCATGAGTACCAAGCTCCTCTCTCCTCAGCAGTGAGTGAGAAGTCCTAGTGCTACACTACTTCATCAACCCCTGATGTTGTCTGACTTTAACATATTAATATTTGCAACTATAGTGGGCATAAAATTGTATCTTAGCATTTTAATTTGTATTTTCCTTGTAACTTTGGGGACTGAATACCTTTTCATTAATTGGCTATCGGGATTTTCTCTTCTTTGACTTGCTGCTCATATTCTTTACCCATTTTTAAAACTAGACTTTTCAATCTTTGTTTTCCATCAATTTGTTGGAATGCCCTGTGAGTCCTGGGTACACATTGCTTCTTGATTGTATGCCTTCTCCCAAACTGTGGCTCCATTTTCATTGTTGTTGTTTGCCAAAGCTTTTACTTATGTAATCAAATATAACAATGTGAATTTTACTCTATGTCCTTTTTATGAAATTATTTTCTAAGTTCCTACAGATGTTCTTCTGTATTTTATTCTAAAAAATGTCTTCCTATTACTGATTTTTATGTCCAGTGTGAGGTAGAGATCTAATTTTATTTTATTGCAAATGGATGAACAGTGGCCCCAACGCTACTGGCAGGGCTATCCTTTTTTCTCTTTGTAATATCAGTTTTATCCTAAACCCAGTATCATTCTGTGAGAATGTGAGATCTTTCTTTTCCTTTGGTCATGCCGTGTGGCATGCAGGATCTTAGTTCTTTGACCAGGGATGGAACCCGTGCCCCCTGCACTGGGGGTGCAGAGTCTTAACCACTGGACCACCAGGCAAGTCCCTAGAATGTATGATCTATGGTGCCAAAGACCTTGGTCTTTTTTGTTCACGGATGTATGCCAAACATCTAGGACAGTGCCTGGCACATAGTAGCTATTCAAATTTATAGGTAAATGAATGAATATTCAAAAGGCATTTCTGGTGTAGAACACAAGCAAGCATGATTTCTCAATAAAGGGACTTTAACTGGGGGATTTAAAGCTGTTTTAGTGTTTTCCTCTCTTCTTTCTGAGAGGTAGCCCATGTCTCTGAAGAGTCAGAGAGACTTTATAATACCTCATTTGAGAACAATAACTACATGAATTGAATCTTTTCTAGTTAAGAGAAAAAATTGTTTCCCTTCAGTAATAGATACCAGAGGAACCATTACATAAACTTTAAAATATAGATATTATGTGGTAACATTTAAGTGTGAATGGGAGAGGGGAAAGAAAGGATAAAATTTGACTGATTGGGTATCAAGTGACTTCTACTCCTACTTCCTGTTTCTTGTTTTTAAGGAATATAATCATAAGGCTATAGGGGTTGTCTTGGAAGGGAGTGATCAGCATGTGGGGAGGGAAGTTGAGGGCAATGGGTGTGCTCTATGGCGGCAGTCACAATCCTTAGGAAACCATCATGGACATTGTCCTTCAGGATTTCATTCAGGTCTGGAATTGAAGGGTTTTTTGAATTTACTGCTCGTGATTTGATAATGGCTGTTTGATGTAAAATCATGGGGAGAAACAAAAAGTACCGAGCAGTTCAGATAATACCATTTATCTAGGAGAGTCAAAAAGAGAGTTTGGGCATAAATACCTTGAACAATAACTTCATTTGGAAAGAGTTGCTCTCATTGAATTTCTCTACCCTATAAGATTACTGCCGTGATGTTTGGGAAATCAGCATCTCATGAGGAGGCTACTGCCTGCAGCATCGCAGTCTCGGTGGCCTTTGGCATTGGCAGTGGAATCCCTCTGTTTCCCTGAGTGCACATAGATGCGCACCCTCCGTGTCCATTGTGGCATACAGGGAGTCACCTCAGTGTGCTGGAACCACGCGTGGTGGCGATGCACCTGCTTGACGGGCCACATAGTGTGGAGGGGGCTTCTCCAGCAGCTCAGTGGTGAAGAAGCCACCTGCAGTGCAGGAGCCGCAGGAGACTTGGGTTCTATCCCTAGGTTGACAAGATCCTTTGGGGAAGGACCTGGCAATCCACTCCTGTATTCTTGCCCAGAGAATCCCATGCACAGAGGAGCCTAGTGGGCTACAGTCCACAGGGTTGCAGAGAGTTGGACATGACTGAAACAACTTAGCAAGCACATGCATGCTAGTATAGAGGATGGATTAGGATGGATTATCCTATTCACAGAGTTGGACACAACTGAGCACCTACACACACACACACACACACACACACACACACACACACACACATCTTGTTCTCAGGAAATCTGATCATGTTATAGGTGAAAATGTTCACAAGTTTTAAATCAATGAGTGATTTATCTGTTGCAACAAATAACATCATTTGATCCCCTTATCAATTTTCTGGGGCCAGAACCTTCACTTATCACATGACATGAGATGTGTGAATTCCTCTGTGCTTGAGATGTCTTTAAATCTTTATACTAGTCCAAGGTCATCTGGAGGGAGAGTCAGGTTTCCTGTCTCTCTCCATCCCTTACTACTCATATATTCCTCACTTAGTACCCTTATTATGAGTTATGTAAAGGTTGGTGTTTTATCTCTATTTAATTGAAAGTTGGTAAACAGAGAGGTCTTTGAGAGCAAGGAGTTGGTGTTATTCACTCTTGTAGCTGTGGGCCTGGCACAATGTCTGGAGCTTTAAGGAAGCAGAGTGTGTGAGGTGAAATGAGATGGAAGCTCGCCTAAACTAGCTGGGCTACGCTAGCTTTCCCGTGACCCAGGCTAGTGCTCTACGATTAATCAACTTCCTCTCACTTCAATTTCTATGTGTAAGTTTTTTATGTTTCATTTTTTATTGAACCATAGTTGATTTCAATGTTGTATTAGTTTCATGTGAAAAACAAAATGATTCACAAATACATATATATATATATATATATATATATATACTGTTTCATATTCTTTTCCATTATAGGTCATTACAAGATATTGAATATAGTTTCCTGTATAGTCCTTGTTCATCTATTTTATATATAGTAGTGTGTAACTATTAATCTCAAACTTCTAATTTATCTCTCTCCCCCTTTCCCCTTAGATAACCATAAGTTTATTTTCTATGTTTATTAGTCTACTTCTGTTTTGTAAATAGTTTCATTTGTATCCTTTTTAGATTCCGCGTATAAGTGATACCATAGGATATTTGTTTTTGTCTGTCTGATTTACTTTGCTTGGTGTGTGTAATCTTTGATTTTTGTTTATCTGCTTCAGAATTTTAAATTTTTATAGAAATTGGTAGAGTTAGGTATGTATATCAGTTTCAAAGAGTGATCATTTGTTTAAGGCTCCTTCTAGTTCTGGCCTAGTCTGAATCATTGGCTAAGAGTTTCAGAACAATTTATAGCATTAAAACAAGTGTTAAATCACAAGTGATAATATCATGGTGAAAACTGTAAATTTACCAATATATCAGAACTTTTAGCCAGAGCTAAAAACCCATCTGAACAACTTGAATTTTTATATCCATCTCTCTCAGTACATTTAAAAAAAAAATCAGTTTTTTAAAATCAGAATGTCTGGGGATGAACTCTGTTGTGAAGCTGGTCATCAGAACTGGTAGGGTTTGAGACCTCAACTGAGCAACATTTTACTGAGGTGTTCACTGGGTCAGGCAAGAATAGTCTGGCCGAGTAATCAGTTTTTTTTAGACAGGCTGCTGGCTATTAGACATATATCTGTGTATGGGATGCTGAAAAGGAAACAGTAAATAAGAAGACATCTAATTCTCCTTTTTTTTTTTTTTTGCTGATGTCATATATTTGTTGATGGATTATATTTCTGGGAGAAAGGAGGTTTCTAGATAAGTAGTACCATTCTTTCAAATTGAAAAATATGAAATGTGTTAAGAGTTCCTGGGGACTTGGCTGAGTAATCAGTTCTAGGAGCTTTGCCCGTCTATAAGACCCAAATTTGCTTCCCTGCAAGAGTGTATTAGTCCTTGGGGCCTACGGGAAGCCAGTGTTGGCAGCAGCACTTAAATCAGCCTGCTGTTCTTTACTGCAGGCGTTTTCGCCTTGTAGAGACATCATAGTCATGCTGTTGTACACTTTTCCCCCTCATTGTAGATTACATTTTCCAGGTGAATAGAACTTGAAGCCCTCAGATGATATAGCATCCCTGTGAGAAATTATGTAGCTAGTATAGAGACCTATTCCCAAACAATTACCAAATAAAGCAGCCTTCAGAGCCTGCCATTATACTAGTGTCACACTCAGGCAGGTGCTGCCGTCCACATCGTTTCCTAGGCAGGAAGCACATCGCTTTAAGTGGCATACTGTCACCCTTCGTGTCAGAGGCTTTAGATGGTGGGCCCCGAAGGCTCTTATTTGCTATTTTAGCAGAGACTCATCTTTTCTCTGCCAAACTGTTTTTAATGAGAGGGCTGTAGTTATTACACACTTTCTCCCCTTTCTTTTAGTATTTATAAAGCCAAGAACCCTGTAAAAGTTTGCTTTTGTGTGCATATGTAGGGATACATAGTTTGGTTAAGTGCTGACACCTTTTTATTTTTCTTCCAGAGGCATCAGCTGTCTCTTTTTTGCTTACCTTGCTACACTTTCACTTTTAATACTCCGGTCACTCTTTCAAATGCCTCAGGGAAGTAAGTTGATGGTTCGGTGGGAATGGGAAGAGTAAGAAATTTTCAGAAATATTTTCTGCATTGTATTATTTATACATTTGTTGGTGGTATTTATTGTCTTCCTAATATATGAAAAGTTTCAGTATTTTAACTGTTATTCTGGTATTTTGTTCTAAGCGACAAGCTTAAATCAGTCAGAATTCTGTAAGGAAGGGACACTTGAAAAAAAAAAAATTTCTCCAAAATAGAACATTAAGGAACCTAACACTGAATCACTGACATGTGTATTTCTGTATACATCATAATAAAGTAAAAATCATGAAAGCTTAGTTCATTTGATCAAAATGATATGTCTTTGATAGCAGTTTCTTTTCTTTCAACATTTTACCCAATTTACCCAATTAGTTACTTATTTAATAATAGAAGAGGTAAATATTAATTTGGTTTCAGAGACTTGAGTCCTCACTAAGTGAATGATTTTGTTCATCTCTTTGGTAATTCAGAGTTATAATTCATTAATGTAGTAATATGAGATGCTTCTTCGTACCTGTGAAGATTTCCCAGTATGGTAGAGACTGCTGGTGCCCTTGTTATAAATAAAGTATGCCCCACTGTGAAAAGACACAATCATATAAAATGAAAACAAGAGGAAGAAGTAAGCCTTCCGAGCAACCTCTGTACAGGGTCAACGTATTATGTGCTTTGCTGTATAGACATCTCATTTGATCCTCAAATGTTGTAAGTAAAGTGTTACTGTCCCCATTTTACAGATGAGGAAACTGATGCTCAACAAAAGTGAATAACTGGCTGAAAAATAGGAAGATGAAAAGAAAAGAAATATGTTTTTCTGATGCCAAAGCCTTTGCTTATTCTCATCATGCTTCCAGGATGATTTTGGTAAGTAGAGGGGGAGAACTGCCATTCAAGAAACATACTATTTTGCATTTAGAATTCACTTCTGATGATATGATGGAGCCATTCCTTACTCTTTTGGATTTAAGTTAAGGGTTCTGTAGGAAGGGAGGGAAGAAGAAATTTTCAGAAATATTTTCTCACCTGTATTATTATTTATGTATCTGTTTATTGGCCTTATTATCTTCCAGTGGGTGGAAACCTTCAACATCTCGGTTGTTATTTTAAATTTTCTAGGGGAAAAGACACTTGAAACAGTCCTCAGTCTTAAACTAGGACCTCTAGTCTTAAGTAACTGACTATTCTCCTGTAAAACAGATTCATCTAAAATGTGTCCTTTCAGCCTTTGTGTTTGATGGCATGAATGTCTCCAGTTTGTTAATTAATATTGTGCTTATTTTTGGTATGATTCATGTGTCTTCCCAGCCTGATTGTGCACTGAATCTTATTAAAATGAATCAGTATTTCTCTGAGTTGATATTGGGCCTAAAATGTCCTAAGCAGTGTTAGTTATTAAATAGTATGTTAAATGTTATTTGGTCTCTTTGTGCTTTTTATGTGTGTATTGACTTATCATATGCACTTTCAATGACCTTCAGGGAAGAAATATAAAATATACAAAGAAATTCTGGTTATTTGAGAAATAGTAACTCAGGTTACTCAGTAACTTCTCTGACGGCTCAGACAGTAAAGAATCTGTCCGTGATGTGGGAGACCTGGGCTCGATCCCTGGGTTGGGAAGATCCCCTTGAGCAGGGCATGGCAACCCACTCCAGTATCCTTACCTGGAGAATCCCCATGGACAGAGGAGCCTGGTGGGCTACATCCATGGGGTTGTAAAGA
This sequence comes from Capra hircus, assembly GCF_001704415.2. NCBI lineage: Eukaryota > Metazoa > Chordata > Mammalia > Artiodactyla > Bovidae > Capra > Capra hircus. Next base: position 80,627,721 of record NC_030814.1, read on the forward strand.
GTTGCACAAAAAAAGAATAATTTGAAGCATACTTATTTCATTGTAAACCAGAAAACTGTGGCTGTGTTTCTTGTCTCCTGTGTGCATGCATGCTAAGTCACGTTAGTCGTGTCTGACCCTGTGACCCTATGGACTGTAGCCCACCAGGCTCCTCTGTCCATGGGCTTCTCCAGGCAAGAATACTGGAGTGGGTAGCTATACCCTCCTCCAGGGGATCTTCCCAACCCAGGGATCGAACCTGTGTCTTTTACGTCTCTTGCACCGGCAGGCGGGTTCTTTACCACTAGTGCTACCTGGGAAGCTCCTTTTTGTCTCCTAGGTATCAGTTAATCTTAACATGTTTGCCATCACATCACATTCATTTTTAATAGGAGCATTAAATGAAGATGATTAGTTTTAGCCAGAAGTTAAGAAGAGCTTTTAAAATGTGTCAGTTTCAGATGTCAGATTCCCAAACCTCCCCCACATCCACTTCCTTTTTCTAAATGCACTTGTCCTCCTCCCCATTCTACTATCCAAATCTTAGAATCCAAATAGTTTTCCAATCTGTAGATAAGAAAACTAGATTCTAAATCTGAATGCAAGCATGAGAACAGTGAAATTTTAAGTGCAGTTGATCACTAAATTCAGTGCTATGTCAGCAGGTAATACTATAGTAAGACTGACATATTGAATTGTTCTACACCCAGAGATTTAAACTCATGTCAGCACATACTCCATTCACTTCAGGCTGTGCACGAACACGAGTCAGCTTTGAATATGTTATAATGTAATCCAGTATAGACAGAAGCTGCAGGAAATTTATAAAGAGAAACATAATGGTAAACCCCCATGGACCCAGTTATTTGGAGGTCATTTGAGAACTTTGTCTCCTCCAGATCTTCACAGTCATGCCTATTGGCATCACTTTTCCACTCCCCATGGGAATTCCAGGATCCCGAGGAACATGTTGAATGATCTCTAGAGTCAGTAATTAGATGAAGAAAGATTAAATCTTTGTACCAGACACCTCACTCTGAAATCTGTCGTTAGTTATTGTTGTCTCTTTAATCTGACTCAATACTTTCAGGAACATTTTACAGGTAATAGAAATTGCTTGACAACATGTTAGATTGAATGTTCTGTCAGAGGCATTCCTCTTAAATTTTGGCATTAAGTTACGTCCTATGATATTGTATTACTTTTAGCATAAGTAATATTGGTGCTTAGAAACTGCTATGGGAAGGTAGCCTGCAGAATGTCTAAGTATGGCTCCTAACTGTTTTTATGATTTTGGTTCATCTGCCTGCACACTCTAGTTTCTTGCATGTATATAAAGGGAGATCCCATAGTCATCGATGTGTGTGCCATATACAAATACAGTGAACAAGACCCACATGGCCTCACATTTTTGAGGTAGTCAGATACAACTCTGGATAGAATACTGTTGAGATATTTTATTGGAAAGGCATCAGAAACAGAAGTATCAGCTTCATCCTCAAAGGAGTTTTCAATCTGGTGGATGAGACAGAATATACATAGATGTGAGTTACTTGAACTTTACAATTCACCCTGCAAATAAGTGAAGGCCCAGTGAACCAGGCTAAGGAGGCTCACAATAAGGTGGTATTCAACAGTATTCCATCAAGGAGGGCTTCTGGAGGTGGTAAACTTTTCTGAATTTTTTTCTAAAAAGCTTAAAAAATAATATATCATTAAAGTGATCTGAAAGTTCAAATAATTCAGAATTACATACAGTATTGGGTATAAATTTTCCCTCATAACTTTCCTCCAACTTACTATTCCACTTACTTATCCAAAGATAACTTCTGTTAGCATTTACTATGTAATGCACTATTTATCTATTCAGACATCTCTTTATCTATCATATATGTTTTATGATATACCATATACATTATTCTGAATATGACTTTTAACTTGTCAACATGTATTAGAAATCTTCTTATGTTAGCATATGTATACATGTGTTTTATCCTTTTGAAAAATTTTATATAGCCTGAATGTATCATAATTAAAACTTTCATTTACTGATATATTTTTCTATCACAACTAGCACTGTGATAAAAATCCTTGAAGTTAATTCATTAATTTATTTATCTAATTTTTTTGGCTAATTACATGTCAGATATTGTCTTAGGTATGGCAAAAATGGACACAAAACACAAAATAAACAATAATAAAAATATGTGGTTCCTGCCAGATTTGGAACCAGGCTGAGGTGAGTGAGCCATTTGTCTTAGGCCCAAAATTTAAGCTCAGTAATCAAGACAAGGGACTTTCCAGGTGGCTCAGTGGTAAGAATCCACCTACCAGTGGAGGAGACACATGAGAGATGGGTTCGATCCCGGAATTGGAAAATCTCCTGGAAGGGGAAATGGTAACCCACTCCAGTATCCTTGCCTGAGAAATCTGTTGGACAGAGAAGCCTGGTGGGCTACAGTCCATGGGGTCCCAAAGAGTTGGACATGACTGAGTGACTGAGCATGCATGCAATCAAGATAAGGAATATTTTAATATACTTAAAAAATAAAGTTTAAAATTCTGTGATAAACAAAATATGACATTTTGAACAAAAGCAGATTCTGTGCTTAGCTTGCACTAAGGAGATATTAAATAATCACAAAATTACTATTTTATTTTTATTAATATTATTCACAAATTGTGATTAAAAAAACCCTAGGACAGTGAAAAAGAGGATTTTGTGCTAAATTATATTTAGGTTTCAGAGACTGTCGCAGGTTAGGTTCCTTGAAAAGCCATTTCAAAGATTAGCATAGGGCATTTATTAAGGCATGTTCTTGGGAGGAACTCCTGAGAGGGAAGGAAGGGAAGTGGGATTTAGCAGGATAAGATTTGGCTGCATTGGCAATGCAGTGTCAGTGGACACCTCAGGTGATCCTCTAGGGAATTCTGAAGATAGGATGACTTCTCAAAGCCCTACTAAGTTAGGATGGTGGGTCTGGGCTCTTTAGTCCTCATGTCAACACGTCACTTGATGCGGACTGCCCTGGAATGCGCTGTGTCCCTGGACCAGTTGGCTGTCTTCATTTAAGGCAGTTCCTGAAAGGGTTGACAGTGGACAGCTGGCTGCACTCCCAACATCTTGGTAATAAGTGTTTCATTCTTGAAGGCTAGGGGGCTGACAGGCACATCAGAGAGATGAAAGGGTCCATCAGAGAGCTTTCCCAGAGGAAGTGAAGCCTGCTGGTGAAGTAATAATGTGAAATTCATTCAATAAGTATTTATGAAGCTGCTGTGATATGATGAGCCTGTTTTAATTTCTGGGAAATACAGCAGAGAACAAAAACAAATTTTTTAATTGAAAACTTATGTTGTGCCATACCATGTGTTAAACTTTTCACATGAAATATCTGATTCTTTCTTTTTGATGAACTTGTAAAATAGGTCCTATTATTACCTCCACTTAATAGCTGAGGAAAGTGAGGTTCAGAGATTTTGCATCTTACCCAGAGTTCAAGAGTTAACAGAGTTGGAAGTAGGATTCCAACCTAAAGTTTTCACACTGTAGATCCTTGGGTATACGTGACCTCAATAATTCCCCTTATTGTGTGCATGTTAGACTATTTCTATATTTTGATATCTGGAAGTATAGTAGTTGGGTCAAAATGCATATGCATTTTTAAAATGTTGGCATTTCCTTCTCCAGGGGATCTTCCTGACCCAGGGATTGAACCCAGTTCTCCTGCATTGCAGGCAGACACTTTACCCTCTGAGCTACCAGAGAAGCCAAAATGTTGGTAGACACTACCAAACAACTCTTTCAGTTCAGTCACTCAGTCGTGTCCAATTCTTTGCGACCCCATGAACAGCAGCACACCAGTCCTCCTTGTTCATCACCAACTCCCAGAGTCCACCCAAATCCCTGTCCATTGAGTTGGTGATGCCATCCAACCATCGCATCCTCTGTCGTCCCCTTCTCCTCCTGCCCTCAGTCTTTCTCAGCATCAGGGTCTTTTCAAATGAGTCAGCTCTTCTCATCAGGTGGCCAAAGTAGTGGGGTTTCAGCTTCAGCATCAGTCCTTCCAATGAACACCCAGGATTAACCTCCTTTAGGATGGACTGGTTGGATCTCCTTGCAGTCCAAGGGACTCTCAAGAGTCTTTTCCAACACCACAGTTCAAAAGCATAAATTCTTCAGTGCTCAGCTTTCTTTATAATCCAACTCTCACTTCCATACAACCACTGGAAAAACCATAGCCTTGACTAGACAGACCTTTGTTGACAAAGTGATGTCTCTGCTTTTTAATATGCTGTCCAGGTTGGTCATAACTTTCCTTCCAAGGAGTAAGGTTATTTTAATTTCATGGCTGCAATCACCATCTGCAGTGATTTTGGAGCCCAGAAAAATAAAATCTCTCACTGTTTCCATTGTTTCCCCGTCTAATTGCCATGAAGTGACCAGATGCCACGATCTTGGTTTTCTGAATGTTGAGCTTTAAGCCAACTTTTTCACTCTCCACTTTCACTTTCATCAAGAGGCTCTTCAGTTCCTCTTCACTTTCTGCCATAAGGGTGGTGTCATCTGCATATCTGAGGTTATTGATATTTCTCCCAGCAATCTTGATTCCAGCTTGTGCTTCTTCCAGCCCAGCGTTTCTCATGATGTACTCTGCATATAAGTTAAATAAGCAGGGTGACAATATACAGCCTTGACGTACTCCTTTTCCTATTTGGAACCAGTCTGTTGTTCCATGTCCAGTTCTAACTGTTGCTTCCTGACCTGCATACAGGTTACTCAAGAGGCAGGTCAGGTGATCTGGTATTCCCATCTCTTTCAGAATTTTCCACAGTTCATTGTGATCCACACAGTCAAAGGCTTTGGCATAGTCAATAAAGCAGAAATAGATGTTTCTTTGGAACTCTGTTGCTTTTTCCAGGATCCAGTGGATGTTGGCAATTAGCTCTCTGGTTCCTCTGCCTTTTCTAAAACCAGCTTGAACATCTGGAATTTCATGGTTCATGTATTGCTGAAGCCTGGCTTCGACAATTCTCCAAACAACTCTTTAAACAGTACCAATTTGTATCTTCACTCAGGGTCTATGGAAATGTCCATTTGATCACACTCTTTAATTACATAAACTTAAAAAAAATTAAGTAGGTAAAGCTACCTATCTTCCTTTTAAATTTTCTAGATTTTGTGTCTTGCCTGTTGCTGCTGCTGCTGCTCCTAAGTCGCTTCAGTTGTGTCTGACTCTGTGATATCACATAGACGGCAGCCCATCAGGCTCCCCATTCCCTGGGATTCCCCATGGACTGCAGCCTACCAGGCTCCTCCATCCATGGCATTTTCCAGGCAAGAATACTGGAGAGGGTTGCCATTGCCTTCTCTGTATGTCTTGCTTAGCAAAGCTTTTTCTAACGTAAGAATATTGAAATATTTTATATTTTTGTATATCACTTGTAATATAGATTATATTCATGCATAGTATTTTATGGCCTTATTATCTTGTTGAGACATCTAATAAAATATGGACACCTTTATTTTTAGGGGCAAATTGCTCTGTTTCACCATTATGTGTGATGTCAACTCTAGATTTTCAATAGGTGCTCTTTATTAGGTTGAAGAAGTTTCCTCTCTTCCTAATTTCCAGAGAGTTTTTTTTATCATGAGTGAATTTTGAATTCTGTCAAATGCTTTTTGTGCATTTAGATTATCATATGACTGTGCTGTTTTAATTTGTTGATATGGTGAGCTACACTGATTAATTTTATTTTGTTAAAGCAACTCTACATTCCCATGAAATATTTCACTTGGTTATACTTTCTTATTATTTTTATATGTTGCTGAATTCAACTTATTAAGTTTTTAAGAATTTGTTTCTATATAATTGAGGGGTATTGTTCAGTGATTGTCCTTTTTTTAAATATTGTCATCTGGTTTATTAATCGTGTATTTCTGGTCTCATAGAGTGAGTTGGAAATGTTACCTTCTCTTAATATCTAAGAGTTTGCACACAATTTATACTGTTTCTTCATTAAAAGTCTGATAGATTGTATCAGTGAAGCCACCGAAAGCCTGGGATTTTCTTTGTGAGATGTTTAACTACAAATTCATTTAAAAAATACATATAGGACTGTTTGACTTATTTATCCTTTTTGAGTGAGCTCTCATAGTTTTTGTTTTTCAGTTAATTTATTCATTTTTATCTAAGTTGTCAAATTTAGTGACAAAATTATTTATAATATTCCTTTATTACTTTTTTAATGTCAGTAGATAAATGTCCCTTCTTTCTCCCTGCTATAGGTAGCTTTTTTTTTTCTTCTGTTTTTCCTGACCAGCCTGGCTAAAGTTTTATTAATTTTATTGATTTTCTCAAAGAAACAGTGCTTTGTTTCATTCATTTTTCTCTTTTAGTTTTTCTGTTTTCTAATTCATTGATTTTTGCTTTTATCTTTGTAATTTCCTTCTCCTGATTATATTGAGTTTGATTTATTCTTTTTTATTTTCTTAAAGTAGAAACTTAGCTTACTTTATTTCTAATAAAAGTTTATGTCTATCAGTTACTTTTTAAGCACTGCTTTAGTTGCAGTATATAAATTTTGATATGTTGTACTTTCATTCCATTCAAGATATCAATACTTTTCAGTTTCCCGAGTGATTTCTTCTTTGACATATGGATTGTTTAGCAATGTGGCTATTACATTTCCCAATATTGGGGGATTTTTTCTCATCAGTTTCTAATATAATTCTGTCTTGCCAGAAAACAGAATTTGTATGACTTGAATTCTTTTAAATGTATTGAGACTCATTTTGTAGTCTAGATTATGATCTATCTTAATAACTATTCTGTGTGAAATTGGATATAATCAATATTCTGCTGTTACTAGGGGAATCTTCCTTAAATATCAATTAGCTTGAGTTTATTGATAGTAGTCTTCAGGTATCCTATATTGTTACTGATTTTCTATCTACTTACTCTTTCAATCACTAAGAAAAAGGTGTTGAGATCTCTGTCTATAGTTGTGGATTTTTCTATTTCTTTTCCCATTTCTATGTATGCTTGCTTCATGTATTTTTAATCTCTGCTATTGGGGACATAAAATTTAGGATTGTTATCCCCTCGATTCCTCAACTTTATCTTTTGAAATGATCCTTTTTATTCCTGGTAATATCCTTTGCTTGGAAATTTATTTTGTCTAATATTACTACTCTAGCATTATTTTCAATTAAATTTTGATGTATTTATTTCCATTGTTTCATCTTCAATCATTCTATAATTTTATTTAAAGTCATAGGTTTTGGGGTTTTTTTAATAGATGGTGTATAATTAGTTCTGAATTTTCGTCTGTGTTTCAGTTTGGATAATTAGCAACTCTATATTTTCAAGTTTCCTGATATTTTTCTTTTTATTTAGCTGATTTGACTCTGCTATTCAAACACAACCCTTTGGAGATCTTTCCTTAATACCCTGGGCTATCAGTGAGGTCTCTTCGTTATGACTTAGCAGAACATATATATCTCTCAGCTCTGTGTGAACTTGGAGATTGCTTAGATTAAAAATTCCCTATGATTCTTTGCTTCCTGGCTTTGTAACATGTGTGATGTGCGCAGTCATATCTAGTTCTTTGCAACCCCATGAACTATAGCCTGGAGGCGTCTCTGTCCATGGGATTTTCCTGGCAAGAGTGCTGGAGTGAGTTGCCATTTACTGCTCTGGGGATCTTCCTGACCCGGGAGCTGAACCCACGAGTCCTGTGTTGTAGGCGGATTCTTTACTGCTGGGCCACTTGGTGTGATTTGCTTGGATTCCCACTGTGTGAACTGTGATTTTTTTTTTTTAAAGGACTGCAGCCAGAAAGACAGTATGACTGTAGGACTTGCCTCAGTAATTTCCTTCTCTTCAGGGATCACAATCATGTGCTGCCTGGTACCCAGTGTCTGAAAACAGCTGCTTCTTGTAAATTATCCCATTTTCTATTTATTTATAGTGGGAGCAGCAAGTCTGCTACCGTTTACTCCTTCATTGCAGAAGCAGAAATTCTCTTTCTAGTTTTTAATTCTGTTGATGTACTGAATTTCATTACTAATAGTGACATTGATGTTTAAAATCCTACTTTATATTATTCATTTAATACATTTTTGGATAATTCCACTAATATTTTAATTAGGAATTTTATATTTGCATACATAAGTGAGGTTTGCATATAATGTTTGAATCCTTTTTTTTCTTTGGCTTAATATCAGTTCTGGTAATTTGCAAATTTATTTAGGACATTAAAATATTTTTTACATGTTATTGAAAAAATTTTTAAAGTTTGAATTTACACATTGTGTCCCAAGAAGATATCTGTATCAAATGCTTTTTTTTAGGAGGTGGAGGGGGTTTGATATCGTGGACTATCTTAAAAATTTTTTTTAACTGAAGTTAACTGGAGAAGGAAATGGCAATCCACTCCAGTACTCTTGCCTGGAGAATCCCATGGATGGAGGAGAGTGGTGGGCTACAGTCCCTGGGTTCACAAAGAGTCGGACATGACTGAGCGACTTCACTTCACTTCTCTTAGTTTATATACAGTGTTGTATTGGTTTCTGTACATATGGAACAAATTGATTCCATATATGTATATGTACATATATATCTGTATATTCAGTTCAGTTCAGTTCAGTTGCTCAGTCGTGTCCGACTCTTTGTGACCCCATGAATCGCAGCACTCCAGGCCTGCCTGTTCAGCACCATCTCCGGGAGTTCACTCAGACTCACATCCATCAAGTTCGTGATGCCATCCAGCTATCTCATCCTCTGTCGCCCCCTTCTCCTCCTGCCCCCAATCCCTCCCAGCATCAGAGTCTTTTCCAATGAGTCAACTCTTCGCATGAGGTGGCCAAAGTACTGGAGTTTCAGCTTCAGCATCATTCCTTCCAAAGAAATCCCAGGGCTGATCTCCTTCAGAATGGACTGGTTGGATCTCCTTGCAGTCCAAGGGACTCTGAAGAGTCTTCTCCAACACCACGGTTCAAAAGCATCAATTCTTCAACGCTCAGCCTTCTTCACAGTCCAACTCTCACATCCATATATTGGACTGATATATTTGAATTTTTTAGCTTTTCTTTTTAAGTTTCATTTTGCAAAATGTTCTTCATTTCATCTAGGTTTTAAAATGTACTCATATACTTACATCTGTAATTCTTTTGTTATTTGGAAAATTTCCCCACTTATTTATTATCCTTTCTCACTTCTAATGTTTTAAAATTTGTTTAACATTTTTGAGTGTATTTGCCAAATTTTTGCCTATTTTTTCTTTCAAATGATACATTTTATTATTTTTAAACTAGGTGGAAGTTTTTAGTGAAGGTTAGGAAAATAAAAGGGCTGAGGAAAGAAGACAGCATTATATGCAGAGAGAGACATCACATGTAAGACGTGCTGGCAAGAATGGAAGGTTATGTGGGATAATGAGATAGAAGGGGAAGAAGTGAAGAATTTTGACAAACATCCTGAAAATTAGGCAAGAAACTTCTGAGTTGAAACAGTAGATGGTGAAAAACATTACAATGTTTATAAGCTTCAGAGGCATGTAGTATAACCATATACTGAAGAGATTATTTCAGCAGCTTTGGGTATATTGACATGTACAGATATTGAAGACAGGAATGTCTTCTTGGCGTGTTGTTGCAGAAGGTCAGGTGATAACACAGATTAATTTAGATGAGTTATTTTGAAAATGGAATAACAAACCCAAAAGGATTATTGAGGACCATATGACTGAACAACCACAAATGTGGGAATATATGTGCATGGTTTCAGTGGTGGGAAGAGAAATTTCAAAAAGGAGAACACCACAAAGTGGTCAAGATTTTGAGAACTGGAAAGTGGTGTAATTAATAATGCTAAAGAATTGGGTAGAGATGCCTAATGGAGGATGTGAGGATCTGGAAGGAGTCAGCTCCGGATGCGTAGTTAGTGTGAGATACTTGAGTGTAGAAATTCTACAGACATTCTAGAGACATGGATAAAATATTGGACTATTATCAAGGTCACCAATGACCTCAGGAGTCTGGCTACCCTAAGCTTCTGGAAGCACTTTTATGTGATGGATAGCTGTCTTGGCTCTTTTCAGTTCTGAAGTTAGAATGAGTCCTGATGTTTCCAGGAGACTCATACCATGTGAGTGGGAGAAAGGTCAGGTAAATTACAAAAAAAAATATTTAATTTGCTGGGAGATTAATATGGTTCACTTAGGGGTATTTGAAAATTAAAGTATCTTTATCAGGGAACTTAGGGGAAGAGAATAATGATATACTTTTTGAATTCCTTTTTGTTTTTTGATAATAAACAGAAACACTCAATTCTGAAGGGAGGGCCCTGTTCTCTGATGGTCCTTTCTTGTATTCCCTACCCTTGCTTTCAATGGAAAGGCCAGAGACAGTCACTGTAGCAACTGTAAATATAACATTATGGTCCAAACCGACAATGTGCCATTATAATATTCTGACCTCACTGTTTTAAGTCTGGTAATAGCTGTTGTTTTAAAGCACAGCATTTAACAGGAGTTGTTTTCCAAATAATGTAGCATGTTTTCCCTTACTCTAATAGCTTATTTAAAGAGCCATTTTCCCAAGTTACCCAGGGATGTTGGAAATAATTTCTGCATTTCCCCTGGCTTATATTCTAGTTGTCAAAAAGTCAAAACACAAACACTAGCTGAACAGACTCAGTTGCATCTCAACATGGTAATTGTTAAATCACTCAGTAGGAAGAAAACCAAAAAAAAAAAAAAGTCACACAAGGAGTTATTATTATGCATATGCATTTTTAATGTCTGATTCTCTGTATAACCTTAAATTACAATGCAGGTTAAATTTCCCTGGCTGATTTATAAGCATAATGTAAACTCTAGACACAGTTAATGATATTGCCATGTAAAACTGTTCTGTTGCAAACTAAAGACCTTGCTTAGCACTGCAAAGCTCTGGGCTCATTTCAATGTGATCATTGAGGCACTATGCAGAGATTATGCATTTATTGTATTTTTTTCATGAATACATGAATGAATAATAAGTTCAACAAACAAGAGTTTCCTACTGGGAATGTCAAACAAATCATTCTGCAAAGTGCTCTGAATTTCAATCAATCACTCTCCATAACACTTGTCCCGCTGAGGTCTTCAGCTTCAGCAGAGTCAGCACTTAGAAACCCTACAGACAGCCATCCACGGTAGGAGACGCAGGGTGTAAGAGTGTAAGAGTGCAGAAGACATGTACCAGTGCGCCGTCCTGTTCTTTTTACAGGGCGTCCTTGCTGAAGTCCCTATTGGTTGCTTCTGTATTGGTAGAGACCTAGCCTACTGGTGAATCATATCCCTGTAATCTTGCTTCCACCTTACCCCTGCTGTTACCTGTAAGCTGAAATCTAGAAGCTTTAATGGTTAGCTCAGTGGAGGGAAAGTGTCCACTTCAGGTGAATGGAAAAGACAGAGCAGCGTTACTTATATGTGAAATCTAAAATATGATACAAGGAACTTATATACAGAAAAGAAACAGACTCACAGATGTAGAAAAAAATTTGTGATTACCAAAGGGGAAAGGGGAGGAGGAGGGATAAATTAGGAACTGAGGATTAGCAAACACAGACTACTATATATAAAATTGATAAACAAGAAAGACCTACTGGATAGCACAGGGAACTATTTTCAATATCTTATGATGGAAAAGAATATGAAAAAATATATATATATCTGAATCACTTTGCTATATACCAGAAACTAATACAATGTTGTAAGTCAACTATACCTCAAAATTTTTTTAATTAAAAAAAAAAAAGAACGGTATTACAACATTGTGATACTTTTATGACCCAGATGAATGATGAGATTGGGCTATTGAGTATGAAGACACCAGCAAAGACTTGTTCAGAGAGCATGGAATCTTCATCTTAGGAAGTATCGCTTGACGATCTGAAATTGAAGTTTGGTGCCTCTGTCTTGGGGAATCCTTACTTTCATCTTAGAGGGTTCAGCACTGCTCTTCTGGGGTCTTGGTTTATACTGACATAGAAGAAGGAGAAGGCAATGGCACCCCACTCCAGTACTCTTGCCTGGAGAATCCCAGGGACGGGGGAGCCTGGTGGGCTGCCGTCTCTGGGGTTGCACGGAGTCGGACACGACTGAAGCGACTTAGCAGCAGCAGCAGAAGGAGAGGCTTAAATCAGAGAACAATCCTTTATTTGGTGTTGTTTGTCCAAAGGTAGTTTTAGGACGTATATCAATCTGTTTCCTCTTTCTGACCTTTTGCCTACATTGTGGCCTGCAGCAAGTTCTCCTGCTGACGTTAAGAACACCCCAGGAAGGGGATGCCAGTTTGAGGTAGAGTTCCTGTGGCTTGAGGTTGTGTGTTCCATACGAAGAAACTTGCCCATATACCAAGGAAGCTTGCTCTTCATCACCTACCAAATCAACAAATACCAACAAATTGAGTGAATTCTAAAGGCTGTGATAGTCAGATTTCTACTTCAACATCAGTACAAATGCTTGTTTAATTTATAGCTTCTAAAATAAGAATCATAGTCTTACTAACTCTTATTAGACCCTTCTGGCCACAGGACCTGTTCCATATCTGTGGGATCAGATGTTGCTTGTCAGTTTTCATGGTACATCGTGTGCCAAGCATAGTGATTACTTAATACAACTTGATTCTGTTCTTCTCTTCCTATTTTACATTCATCACACAAATATCAACAGTTACAAATTTATCAAGTTTTGTTACAAAGATGCCTTTCCCACTATGAATCTGATATGAATAAATAATGTTATTCATTGCATTTTCTATAGAGGAAGGTAACTGGATGAAATGTAACAAGCATTTCAACCTCCAGGGCAGGCCCTGGATTATTCATTTGGGGTTGAAGACTGTTTCCTATGGAAACAGGCTCTCAGAATTCTATAATGGGCTGATTGCCTGATTGGCTGTGTAGCATAAAACAAATGACCTTTGTGAGACTCAGTTTTATCAGCTATAAAATGCAACAGTTGAACAGATTTTTTCCAAGGACACTTTGGTAATATAGCATAATTTTAAGAGCAAAGACTCTCGATCTAACTTCTTGAGGTTCAAGTTCTTAGAGCTGTTATGCTTACCCACTCTGTGCTTCAGCATTCTCATCTGTGGAAAGGTCAGTCTAAGGATCAAATGAGTTGGTCATTCTAAGGATCTGTCCTTTTCGCAGATCTGTAAATGTAAGCTATTTTGGATTCTGACTTCCATGGTTTTAATAATAATTAACAATATTTAATAATAATATCTACTGTTGATTGAGTAGTTAAAATAGACTGAATATCATTTACATTATCTTGTGAAAATATCACAATAAATCTACGATGAATGTACCGTAATCATCTCCGTTTTACAAGTGAGGAAATAAGGCTGAGGGCCAAGCTGGTTCCCTCCAGCGTATGGCAATTAGTGAGGAACTCATGCTGAATGCTGTTTAGGAACCAGCTCTGCATGCCCGCCCTCCTTCCACTGTCCATTCTCACCCCACCCTCTCTCTCCAGGGCTCTGTTGAAATCATATCAGCCTGCAGGGTTTGCTGGAAGACAAAGGCAGGCAGAGTGAGGAGGGAGGCTCCTTTGCTTAGCTTTGTGTCAGACGGAAAAATACTCTGCTGAATTGATTTCCACCAGTTTCATTGCTGACTTCCGGTTTCACGTTTTGTCAGTGTTTATCTCAATGGGTTCCAGCTCCTTTCTTCTTCTACACTAAGCCACGATGACCCTGCTTCTGAATTAGGCCCGAGTTCAGGGTGTTAGTATTGCACTCCTCCTTTGCTCCCAGTTGCTTTCACGGCGCTGTTTGTTACCCTTTCAATCTTCTTTTCTTCTCTCTCCCCTTGCTGTGTCTGCTCCTGCTCAGGAATAACAGGTTAAAGCAGCTAACTCTGACTTTACATTGTACACTCACATTTCCTATGGTTTCCTTCTTTATTATGTGTGTGTGTGAGAGAGAGGGAAAGAGAGAGAGAGAGAGAAAGAGAGTGAGTGAGAAGGAGGAGGAGGAGAGAAAGGGAAAGAGAGCAAGAAGCACTGCACTGACTTCTCTGTAGATTACCCATCAGAAATACCCAACGCTCGGTGGTGAGTGACTACATAAATTTCTTACTTGAGAGTCCAAGCAGACCCCGAATGATGGTAAGCAAGAGATAAAACCGTGGCATGTTTCTCAAAGTCCATTTAAGTCATTTATCTCTGCCGAGTCTTTGAAGTCAGGATTCGTTGTCCTAGGAGAGCGCATTACACTCTCTAAAGAGTGGGGTGTCCAGTGCTGCTTCAGCCAGAGGCAAGCATATTTAGACAGTTGACTTACAAAGGCAAGCACGCTCTCTATTACTGATTATAGTGCTTATTTTAAATAAAAAAGTACAGCTCTAGTCTTTGCTATACTTTTAATTGTCCATCAGAAGATTGTGACTAAGGAGGCAGTGAGCAGCTAGAAAGAACATCAGGTTATCTAAAGTGGGTTTACCTTTGAATTTCCAAATCAAATAGGTAAAGGATTCTAATATTTGGCTCTCCTATTGTGGCTACACAGTGAGGCAGAAGTCCCCGTCTGGACCAGAGAGGGAAGAGAGTCCTGTCTCACTTTGCAGCACTCTCCCATTTCTCCTTTGGTTATTGATATGCACTGAAGTGCATGTGTGTTTAGTATTCATAGGAGCAAATGTCAATCAACATAGTGAGAGCTAACGGACAGGACACTTGATTGGGAAATGAGAGTTTGGGGCATTCTAAACATATTTCATCACTAATAAAAAGTTTGAAGGGTGAGACACATTGCAATTATTACCCCTTAAATGTAGAAATTACAAAAACACAGGTCTCTGTCAAGCTGATAATGGATATACAAAAACCTTCCATAAACCCCTCTTTTTGTCCATGAAACAAACATGTTTTTTTCTTTTGCAGTTTGTGGAATAGTAACTTACTGCTGTCAAAACTGTCTCTCTACTTCTGACTTTTCTCCTCTGTCTCCTCTGCTTTAAAGATTAAAGTTATTTTAGAATTAACTAATCCATGCTAAATGCACTTCTAAATGTTCTTTCTGAAGTGTTTGTGCACATACACTATCATCAAAAGTCTTTCTTGGATGTCTATGTCCTTCAAAATGTTAGCAAAATCCACTTTGATACTAGAGAACTAGTTTGCCCTTAATCTGTCATCTTGTCCAAAGAACAGATCCTCATTCCTTCCTGTCAACCAGGGTCTCCACTTAAATATCCTCAGATCTCTAAACCAAACATGCTCAGTAAAACTCATCACCTCTTTTCTTTCCGTGTTCCAAACTCACTCCTCCCGCTATGGTATCCTTCCCAGTTAACAGCTTCATCACTTTTTACAACTGCCCTATAGACACTGTATATTGTACAGGAGGCAGGGATCAAGACCATCCCCAAGGAAAAGAAATGCAAAAAGGCAAAATGGTTGTCTGAGGAGGTCTTACAAATAGCTGTGAATAGAAGAGAAGTGAAAGACAAAGGAGAAAAGGAAAGATATAAGCATTTGAATGCAGAGTTCCAAAGAATAGCAAGGAGAGATAAGAAAGCCTTCCTCAGTGATCAATACAAAGAAATAGAGGAAAACAATAGAATGGGAAAAACTAGAGACCTCTTCAAGAAAATTAGGGATACCAATGGAATAGTTCATGCAAAGATGGGCACAATAAAGGACAGAAATAGTATGGACCTAACAGAAGCAGAAGATATTAAGAGAAGTGGCAAGAATACACAGAAAAACTGTACAAAAAAGATCTTCATGACCCAGATAATCACAGTGGTGTGATCACTCAACTAGAGCCAGACATCCTGGAGTGCAAAGTCAAGTGGGCTTTAGGAAGCATCACTATGAACAAAGCTAGTGGAGGTGGTAGAATTCCAGTTGAGCTATTTCAAAGCCCAAAAGATGATGCTCTGAAAGTGCTGTACTCAATAGGTCAGCAAATCTGGAAAATTCAACAGTGGCCACAGGACTGGAAAAGGTCAGTTTTCATTCCAATCCCAAAGAAAGGCAATGCCAAAGAATGCTCCAGCTACCACACAATTGCACTCATCTCACACACTAGTAAAGTAATGCTCAAAATTCTCCAAGCCAGGCTTCAAGAATACATGAACTGAGAATGTCCAGATGTTCAAGCTGGATTTAGAAAAGGCAGAGGAACCAGAGACCAAATTGCCAACATCTGTTGGATCATTAAAAAAGCAACAGAGTTCCAGAAAAACATCTGCTTCTGCTTTATTGACTATGCCAAAGCCTTTGACTGTGTGGACCACAACAAACTCTGGAAAATTCTGAAAGAGATGGGAATACCAAACCACCTGACCTGTCTCTTGAAAAATCTGTATGCAGGTCAGGAAGCAACAGTTAACACTGGACATGGAACAACAGACTGGTTCCAAATAGGAAAAGAAGTACATCAAGGCTGTATATTGTCACTCTGCTTATTTAACTTCTATGCACAGTACATCATGAGAAATGCTGGGCTGCATGAAGCACAAGCTGGAATCAAGACTGCTGGGAGCAGATGACACCACCATTATGGCAGAAAGTGAAGAAGAACTAAAGAGCCTCTTGATGAAAGTGAAAGAAGAGAGTGAGAAAGTTGGCTTAAATCTCAACATTCAGGAAACTAAGATCATGGCATCCGGTTCCATCACTTCATGGGAAATAGATGGGGAAACAGTGGAAACAGTGTCAGACTTTATTTTTTGGGGCTCCAAAATCACTGTAGATGGTGACTGCAGCCATGAAATTAAAAGACTCTTGCTCCTTGGAAGAAAAGTTATGACCAAAAAGATAGCATATTAACAAGACATTGCTTTACCATCAAAGGTCCATCTAGTCAAAGCTATGGTTTTTCCAGTAGTCATGTATAGATGTGAGAGTTGGACTATAAAGAAAGCTGAGCTCTGAAGAACTGATGCTTTTGAACTGTGGTGTTGGAGAAGACTCTTGAGAGTCCCTGAACTGCAAGGAGATCCAACCAGTCCATCCCAAAGGAAATCAGTCCTGGGTGTTCATTGGAAGGACTGATGTTGAAGCTGAAACTCCAATACTCTGGCCACCTGATGTGAAGAACTGACTCATTTGTCAAGACAATGAT
This sequence comes from Capra hircus, assembly GCF_001704415.2. Taxonomy (NCBI): domain Eukaryota; kingdom Metazoa; phylum Chordata; class Mammalia; order Artiodactyla; family Bovidae; genus Capra; species Capra hircus. The sequence continues at coordinate 80,644,831 of NC_030814.1, forward strand.
GCGGGAAAGATTGAAAGCGGAAGGAGAAGGGGAAAACAGAGGATGAGATGGTTGGATGGCATCACTGACTCAATGGACATGAGTTTGAGTAAACTCCAGGAGTTGGTGATGGACAGGGAGGCCTGGTGTGTTGCAATCCATGGGGTTGCAAAGAGTCAGACATGACTGAGCGACTGAACTGAACTAGACACTTTGGAATTAGTTGCAGCTTTGTCTATTTCTCTCTATTCTGCCTCCCCACCACTGGGGCACACACTCATTTTTCTTGTATTAGACATTGTACCTGTTCTGTCTGTGCCTTTCCTACCACTTCAGGTTCTTATCATCTCATCACTGGATGACTTCAACACTCTTTTAACAGAAACCCTTGTGTTCAGCCTCTTTTTTCTTAAATCCGTTCTTCCAGTCGAGGCCAGGGAAGTAGTTCTAAAGTCAGGGCTCATGTCATTCCCATTCCCAACATTTGTGATGGCTAACCTCCGCATGAGACCAAACTCTAAAGAAAGCATACTCACGTCACGTTCTCTTCCCAGTGTATTCACCGTATACCCTGCCCTACGCTGAAAAAGCTGCTCACTTTCACTGCTCTTTCAAATCACCATGAAATTTTATATATCTGTGCTACTTTTTTGACTAAAATGCCCTTCCATTTATCCATAGGAAACTGAAGTTAAGAGAACCATGTCTGTTTTGTCCAGTGTTAAATCCCAACAACTCACCACAGTGTGGAGCACAGAATGAATACAGAGATGAAAAAAAGAGCTAGAAATTGGATGTGTTGATGTGTTGATTCTTATCCTTCTAATTTTTGTTTCAAAGTATTTGATGACTCAAAGATTTGAGAAAACTTGTTTTCCAAGTTGTGTCAAGGAGATTCATTGGCCTTTAGTTGTTTAGCCCTGAGACTTTATACAATGTATATCAAATGCAAGTTGGCATTTTCTGTGGGCTACAGGAAAGATATACAGGGAATACATTGGGTTTCATTCTTTCTATGGTTCTAACATCATAAACATAACTATGTTAGTGCTTCTCAAAATTTAATGTCCATCTAACTACCCCCAGCAGGGATCTTGTTAAAATATGGATGCTGCTCTAAGAGGCCCAGCAACATCTGAAGTTCTGCGTTTCTAGCATGTTCCCAGTGGAGGCCATAGTGCTGATCCCTGAACACATACTTCATGTAGCAAAGAACTGGATAATTAGATACAGCCCAACCAGGTTCCCTGGAGGAGGGCATGGCAACCCACTCCAATATTCTTGCCTGGAGAATCCCATGGACAGAGGAGCCTGGTGGGCTGCTGTCCATGGGCTCACAAAGAGTCAGATATGACTGAAGAGACTTAGCATGCATGTTAAGTTAACTAGTGTTTTTCTCTTTTGCCAAGAAATTTGTTGAATTTTAAGATTTCTCTTCCTTATATCCCATGATAGTCTATAGAAATAAAAGTTCAATTATTATAACAATATGCAGAACGAATTATCTCAAGGCAATATGATGTCAATCAAACCGTAGTACAGATTGACGATAAACATGAGTGGGAAACATTGTTCGTCTACTGTAGTTCTCTTCTCGGGTCTTATTTCAGAGGAGTTTTCTAAACTGCCGATTCTCCATGCCAATGCAGTAATCATAGGTCAATATTTCTTCAAGGAAATCCTTAGTATCATTAATCTGAAGGGGCGTCAAAACTAATCTGGAGAATGCACTATGAAGATATTTGTGGCTATACTTTAGTGAAAGTATGATTCCCTCTCTTTACCCAGATGTTTGTCTCCACGTAGTAACTCAGTCAGGGGTGATGTCATCTATCACTGCTTGACCAGCTGTATTCAGAGTGGTGAAATGCAAACCTTTAATCTCACTGTTACCTTATGGACTTTGAAGAATTCATGATATGACTAACCATACACAATATCAAAAAGAGACATAACAACTATCAGTAGTCAGTGAAACCTCTGGGCCTAGACTGCAATGCCTTTCAGTAGCGCCATTGTTGTTTAAGCTGATCCATGTCTCATTACTGATGAGTAATATTAAATTTGGTTTATATAGATATTGCACTGTATTAGTGAGTAAGTGTATTTTAGTTGTATAATCTCTACAACCCCAGCTTTATTGATTGATTTTTTTTTGAGGAAACTGACAATAAAAGGCAACATGGATAGTAAATAGTTTGGTTCATAAAGACATTTCTCTGTACTACATAGACTCTATTTAAAGATAAGTCTTACTGAAAGTTAAAATAACACAGAGTAATTCCCACTATAATTGGATCGATACAAGAGCGGGGGTTTACTGAGTCTGAAAAGGAAGTAAAGGGATTAATATGGGCAAAGATTTGTTTTATCTGTCTGGTTAATGGCAATGCTCAGAACTTTATGAACAATGCTGAATATTGGGTTATTAAATTTGATGGTTGTAGAATGATTTTAAAACTTAGTAACAAGTCCTCCTAAGTCTTATGTGTGCCTGCTAAATCACTTTAGTCATGTCCATCTCTTTGTGACCCTATGGACTGTAGCCCGCCAGGCTCCTCTGTCCATGGCGATTTTCCAGGCAAGAATATTGAAGTGGGTTGCTGTACCCTCCTTCAGAGGGTTTTCCCAACCCAGGGATCGGACCCATGTCTCTTACTTCTCCTGCATTGGCAGGCAGATTCTTTACCACTAGTACCACCTGGGAATCCCCTTAAATCTTATAGTTCAGTTCAGTTAGGTTGCTCAGTCGTGTCCGACTCTTTGCGACCCCATAAATCGCAGCACACCAGGCCTCCCTGTCCATCACCATCTCCCGAAGTTCACTCAAACTCAGGTTCATTGAGTCAGTGATGCCATCCAGCCTTCTCATCCTCTGTCGTCCCCTTCTCCTCCTGCCCCCAATCCCTCCCAGCATCAGAGTCTTTTCCAATGAGTCAACTCTTTGCATGAAGTGGCTAAAGTTTTGCACTTTCAGCTTTAGCATCAATCCTTCCAATGAACATCCAGGACTGATCTTCTTTAGGATGGACTGGTTGGAACTCCTTGCAGTCCAAGGGACTCTAAGAGTCTTCTCCAACACCACAGTTCAAAAGCATCAATTCTTCAGCGCTTAGCTTTCTTCACAGTCCAACTCTCACATCCATACATGACCACAGGAAAAACCATAGCCTTGACTAGACGGACCTTTGTTGGCAAAGTAATGTCTCTGCTTTTGAATATGCTATCTAGGTTGGTCATAACTTTCCTTCCAAGGAGTAAGCGTCTTTTAATTTCATGGCAGCAGTCACCATCTGCAGTGATTTTGGAGCCCCCCAAAATAAAGTCTGACACTGTTTCCACTGTCTCCCCATCTATTTCCCATGAAGTGCTGGGACCAGATGCCATGATCTTCATTTTCTGAATGTTGAGCTTTAAGCCAGCTGTTTCATTCTCCTCTTTCCCTTTCATCAAGAGGTTTTTTAGTTCCTCTTCACTTTCTGCCATAAGGGTGGTGTCATCTGCATATCTGAGGTTATTGATATTTCTCCCAGCAATCTTGATTCCAGCTTGTGCTCCTTCCAGCCCAGCATTTCTCATGATATACTCTGCATATAATTTAAATTAGCAGAGTGACAATATACAGCCTTGATGTACTTCTTTTCCTATTTGGAACCAGTCTGTTGTTCCATGTCCAGTTCTAACTGTTTCTTCCTGACCTGCATACAGATTTCTCAAGAGGCAGGTCAGGTGGTCTGGTATTCCCATTTCTTTCAGAATTTTTCACAGTTTATTGTGATCCACACAGTCAAAGGCTTTGGCATAGTCAATAAAGCAGAAATAGATGTTTTTCTGGAACTCTCTTGCTTTTTCCAGGATCCAGTGGATGTTGGCAATTAGATCTCTGGTTCCTCTGCCTTTTCTAAGACCAGCTTGAACATCATGAAGTTCACGGTTCACGTATTGCTGTAAATCTTTTAAGGGAGCTCCAATTTCTGCAACTCACAGAAGATGAAATACTTGGTGGTTGACATAAATATGGTCTGTTTTGGTAATGTTTTGAAAATTAACTTTCCCCAGTCACTGACCCTCCTCCTCTTCCTCCTCACCATTTCTAGACTGTTGGCTTTCTGGCATGAATGTTAAAGTGTATTCCATTGGATCATACCAAATTCCTATTATAATCCTGGTTTTGAGGGAATGGTGTAGGCTGGAGTTGTTCACCTGGAAATGGAAAAGATGATGTTCAGGAAGAAATAGTTATTGCACTGTTTTTTGTTTTTTTTGCCCTGTTGCTAAGAATCTGTCTGGGTATTTGACATTTCAGTCTTAAGACAGTTCCCAGGGTTCTGTTGGGGAAAAAAGTGGATGCTGAGTGACTGACCACATCTCCTTACAGCTGGTAGTTTATGTCCAGGTATATATCTGAAAGTTCACTTGAGTGATTTGACTGAACACTTTTCACGGGTGGTGGCCTCTGGGGGAGGTTCTTCTCTGCTGCGCCCGGAGGAGATGCGCTGTCGAGGGAGGTGGGGTGGAAAGTACATATTGCCGAAGTGTGCAGCTGGGAGCCACTTATTCTTCTTTGATTTTCAGGCTTTTTCTCTGCCTAACAGCTGTGACTGATGGCTGTGAGGGGGGAGGTTTGGCACACATTTGGTGTTTCTTAAAGCACTCTGGAGGAAGAACAGAACCTCCTCTTGAAGGCTTCTCTGCAGAACCCCTTTCAGGATTAAACAGTTTGAGGCTCTGTTATGACTTTCATGGAGCCATGTCTGTTTTCCTACTGAGGTCATCATCTCCTGCTCCCCAATGAATCCAAGGGAAGTATGAGTCATTGTCCATGAAAATCACACTGGGAATAGATGATGTTGCCCTGTCACAACTCAAGGGTTGGGCGTTCCTGTATATGATACATTGGACAACCTGATGAGCCTGTAGAGGTTTACAAGTAAGTATATGTGTGTTTTGAGTAAATATGAATGAATTAGGATAGCTTTCATTTCGGGCCTGACCTGAGAACCAGGAGAGCTGGAACTCTGCCATTAACGGGCTTTGTAATTTTGGGTGAGCAGCTTGATGTTTTGAGGTTTCTATTTTTCCATTTAAAAATAAGATTACATGATCTCTAAGGTCCCTTTTGGCAAACTGGTTCTATAATTTTCCTTTAATTTATCACAAAGAGTGCTCAGCCAGACAATTCTGTGAAAACTTGTTTTTAACTTAGGATCAATCAGATGAACATCGCCAATGTAAAAAATAAATCATTATCAGGTACATATGGTATTTGTAGTGTTTTTTGTTTCTTAAAGGCTAATCTTCAGTAAATTGCTTGCTCATTTGGTATGCAACATGCTCTTGTGTATTACATACTGTATTTGAATTTTATATTTGGAAATGCCTTTGAACATTGCATATGGTTGTTCTGAATTTGTCAATAATGTTCAATGTGCATTCCATATTGAACAGCCATGCAATCTTTATATGGTGATACTCTTTTGCACTTTTAATAGAGTGTAATTAATGTTTTGTACAATCAATGCACATGTATTTCCTAGTCTTGTACCTTCCCAAGTTATACTTTTAAGATGGACATGATGATTAGAACAGTTCTGTATAGTAAAAGGGCTAAGTTTATTTACTTATGTAGCTAACTGATCCTAAGGAGTAGTATTTTTCAGGGAAAAATCTGTAATAATGTTATTAACTTTTTAGGAATATTTTTGAGTAGCAAAATCATATGTATTTAACTTGTATGTTATTAAATCTTAGTTAAATATGACTTTTCAAACCTTATTTCAATTCTTCAAAGCTCATATCCTGATAAGGGTAAATTTCTCTAATTGTGAATACAATTATTTATACAATCTGCATATTAATACTATTTTATTATGAAAGCTTAAGAAGATTAAAGATTAGTGATAATTCATATTCTTTTGACTTCAATGTGTATATTTTAATTTTTAAAGCATATACTAGGAAAAGCTTTATTTTGTGTGAGAAAGCATCTAATTCTATGGTTATGAATTAGCTATGAAGTCTCATTTTCAAGGAGCCATTCAGGACATATGCTGGCACATTCTGTTACCAGCTAGTGATCCAAATGGAGAAAAAATTTCCATGAGAAAGGCAAATTGCCTAATGAAAAGGACCCTAATAATCCAGAGGAGCCTATTGAAAACTTTTCAGATCGTCCAGGTTGATGATATACATTCTGAAATATTTTAAATCAGAAGTCTTTGTTGTTGATCGCTGTGTTTTGTTAATGACCTCACGATTTCACTCTCTTAAGTAAAAGCATGCCCTGTTCTGTAAAACATGTTTATTTAAGACAAAGAGGTCCTTCTCCCTTGCTGCCAGCTAAAGCACATACTGTCTGCTCTGCTGCACCACTCATTTTTCTGACTCATCTTCGGGTTCAAAAGATTACGTATTTGTTTGGCTGTTTGCAAAAACCTTGCAGTATTGTTTTTCTCATGTCTGAATTTGTTCATATTAAAGCTTTCATAATACCCTTCAGTTTCTGTGTTAAACCGATGTTTAAATTGGAAAGAAAGTGGGAACTTTGGCAGTTGAGATAATTCACTTCATCTGGTGGCCAGCTCTGTTAACAATCACATCATATGCCAGCACTTAGACAAGATGAAAAGAGCCCTCGGGGCACTAAAGCTACACGTTCAGAGTGGAGGGAAAATACAGTTAGAGTTCTTTGTTTCATCATTTTATTCTCTAAAATGGGAAATTATTTTGACCAGAATCTTGAAGTGTTCAAAGAACAATTTAAAGGTTATCTGGTGGCTTCGCCATGGAAGCTGAATGCAGATTTTTGATCAGTATGCTGGACGGAAAGTGTTGCACCCCATGTCAGCAAATGATGTCTTTTATTCCCCGTGTATTGAGTGCTGTGAGGAAATGGTGATATTGTTAGCATATGAATAGCATCAAAGCCCTCCATTGGAAGATAAACCTCCATCTTCTGAAATAGATGCGGGGCCTGCCCTCCTGCATGAAAGTGCCTCTCTTGCCAACAGTGTGCTCCCTGTAACCCCTGAGCGATTTCTTCCAGAACAGGCACGTTGATATTCTGCACCGAGTTTGCTGGTGCATGACTGCGCATTCCATCACTTAGGAGAGAACATTTTCACATCAGATTGGCTTTCTACAGGAGGCAAGGGAGGAAGGCTATTAGCTAAAATACATTTTATATTTTAAAGTTTGTGGTGGGGTGGAATTGACATTTTCTTTATGGTTTTTATTATTATTTGTCCTAAAAATGAGAGACTGATCTAAGCTGTTGACAAGAAATAGAGTCTTCATGTCTGAATGCAGATATGACTCTCTTTCACTCTTGCTGGATTCTTCAATCAATCCTGACATGCCAGCCAGACACAATTTAAAAATGATGCATCGGTCCCCTTCTTTGTGTACGTGTTATTGAAGGTTGATAAGTCCTCCTCATCAAGCTTCTTCTCTTTCAACCTGTCCTGATGATCAACAAATCCTGTGGCTACTCAAGATGGAATTTTAGTTCCACAGCAGAATTACTGAGGCTTTTAAGAGCACCAGCCACATCAAATAGGTCCTGAGATGATAAACTGACAGTCCATAACAGGGCAAGTAATTCCAGATGCCTTGGATGTTTAGTCTATTAGCTCACTGGGACATGTAAGGAATAGTCAGTTTCCATTAATGTTCAGTTTATTATTGGCCAAGATGCTTAGGATATGATGCTGCTAGTCATTTCCTATAACAACTTTATTTATAGAGGAAGTCTTTTCTGAAAGGTACATGGCTAGAACTTCGTTTCTGAGCTCATATGTTATGCTGACCAAAAATGTCTGTCAAAACTTAAATCAGTGTCATAGGTTATATTTTCATTTTTATTACTCTTGGAGTCCTTTTTTTTTTTTTTTTTAAATCATGTTGCCAGTGGTTATATTGACACTGATCAAAGTTTAGGTCAGCTCAAGTCCAGCCTATGGTTTAGAAATAAGCAGAGCATAATGTTGACATGATTGATTTCCAGTTACTTATTCTGTGTGGTTTCTCTTGCATGTTTAAAGACATATCTGTGTACAAAAGCAAAGAAACAACACCTTTGTTTTATAAAGAGCTGAATATACTCTTGATGGAAAACTGTTTTATATGTCATTGTAATAGAAGACCTTTTCTTACTTTCTGTCTCTCACTCAAACACTAAGTCATTGTTCCCTTGGTCTCCCTGAGTGATACACATTGAGAAAGTGAATCTTGGTGAGTCAAGTTTGTCTGATTGTGAGATTCTGGATTGCTTCCAAATGGGAGGTTGGAATAGAAAGAATGAACACAAAGGCTTCTGGGACATGTTAGGAATATCAAGTACTATCTCCAGATTTTCTAATTAGTGTTCAAGACAAATGCTCAGGAAATTACAAGAGTGTACCTGATTTAACTCAAATTTTAAACATAGTGGATTTTAATAAGAATTAGTATTCTGACTTTTAGGTGATACCATTTTAGTCTTCAGCTTATTTAGTTATATTTTAAGGCTCAAATTGTTTCTTTTTTTCTTAACCCACATATTGATGACATGTCATTGTCTGAACTAGATTTTCCTCTCTGATGAAGAGACTGTTCCATATAAACCTAATCAATGAAGGTGAAAAGATTCAATACTTAATTCAAAAATGGGTAAGTCATGGGAATGGTAGGGTATAAGAGCCTGCTTGTTCTTCTAATTATTTGATCATAATATCCCATGTAAATGTAATAATTTGTACATTTTAAACAATGCTTTATGCAGAACTTGGAAGGGCAGAGCTTGTAAAGAACCAAGTGATTTTACTGATAAAAAGAATAGTCCTACTTAATGATGTCAAAGTTGAATGAGCTGATGGTTTCATAAGCCAGAGATTTCAAGGCATCTAAATTACTGTGAAGTTATTGCCAGCTATCCTGATTGTTTGGGATAGCTGTTAAACATCACACACAGTCATTAATCCCCAGGCTGGCAAAAAAGATGATTAGAGTGGCCTATAAAAATAAGAACTATCATACTAGCAGATTAAAAAAAAAATCACTTGGCCAAGTATTGTTTTGAGACTAAATAGAGTACGGAAAAATGTTCCACCAGTGCATTTCAGAGCATGAAATGCTCTTTTCTGTAAATAATGATTGAATAAGGTCATATTTCTTTCCTGGAATCAGGACTTTCGTGATCTGGTAATTTGCCAGCAAGTCTAGGGGCTAATTTTAGAGCCTGATTAAGCTTTGAAAGCATTTCTATATGTTTCATTCATTAATATTACAAATAATAGCAACTCCCCAAACCCACCCTTCTCCTGGTTAGACAAGAATTCCTTTTTAAGGTCACAAAGAAATTTCAAGTTTCTAATTATGAACCTCAAAAAATTACAGAGAGAACAAAAGTGAGAGAAAGAGATAAAGAGAGAGATTCCCTGTGTGATCATGTGTCTGTGGGGAGGGGCAAGAGATAGCTGAATAATTTCTAAGCCACCTTCAAAGTGTATTTTTATTCAGAAGTTTACTGAGTTATTTCAAGTTCTCTTTTAAACTATTTCCTTTCTATTCTTATAAAGCATCATTATTTAGCAAGGACTTCAAATACCTTTATTTCAAAATAAGAGAGCAACCTAATGTGCTGTGCTGTGCTTAGTTGCTCAGTCAAGTCCAACTCTTTGCGAACCCATGGACTGTAGCCCACCAGGCTCCTCTGTCCATGGGGATTCTTCAGGCAAGAATAGTAGAGTAAGTTGCCATGCCCTCCTCCGAGGGAATCTTCCCAAGTCACGGATCAATCCCAGGTCTCACTGCAGGCAGATTCTTTACCATCTGAACCATCAGAGAAACCCAAGAATACTGGAGTAGGTAGCCTATCCCTTCTCCAGGGGAACTTCCTGACCCAGGAACTGAACCTGGAGGAGCCTGGTGTGCTGCAGTCCATGGGGTTGAGAAGAGTCAGACACGACTGAGCCACTTCACTTTCACTTTTCGCACCTTCGTGCATTGGAAAAGAAACGGCAACCCACTCCAGTGTTCTTGCCTGGAGAATCCCAGGGACAGGGGAGCCTGGTGGGCTGCAGTCTTTGGGTTCGCACAGAGTTGGACACGACTGAAGCGATTTAGCAGGAGCAGCAGCAGTTCCTGCGTAGAAGGCGAAATCTTTACCTGCTGAGCTACCAGGGAAGCCTAAGAGCCTATATAAACTACCTACAATTCTTCATGAACAGCTCTTTTATCTCAATATTTAAATAATTAGATCACTATTTTTTTTTGCTTTATTCAAATTGTATATTAACTGGTCAAATGAAATAGTCGGGGGAGCAAATAATTAGGAAAAGCTTGTAGAAACATCTAGGTCCTTAATGGGGAAACAATGGAAACAGTGACAGACTTTATTTTGGGGGGCTCCAAAATCACTGCAGATGGTGACTGCAGCCATGAAATTAAAAGACGCTTGCTCTTTGGAAGAAAAGTTATGACCAACCTAGGCATAATATTAAAAAACAGAGACATTACTTTGCCAACAAAGTCCATTTAGTCAAAGCTTATGGCAGAAAGTGAAGAGGAACTAAAAAGCCTCTTGATGAAAGTGAAAGAGGAAAGTGAAAAAGTTGGCTTAAAACTCAACATTCAGAAAATGAAGATCATGGCATCTAGTCCCAGCACTTCATGGGAAATAGATGGGGAGACAGTGGAAACAGTGTCAGACTTTATTTTGGGAGGCTCTAAAATCACTGCAGATGGTGACTGCTGCCATGAAATTAAAAGACGCTTACTCCTTGGAAGAAAAGTTATGACCAACCTAGATAGCATATTCAAAAGCAGAAACATTACTTTGCCAACAAAGGTCCGTCTAGTCAAGGTTATGGTTTTTCCTGTGGTCATGTATGGATGTGAGAGTTGGACTGTGAAGAAGGCTGAGTGCTGAAGAATTGATGCTTTTGAACTGTGGTGTTGGAGAAGACTCTTGAGAGTCCTTTGGACTGCAAGGAGATCCAGCCAGTCCATTCTAGAAGAGATCAGCCCTGGGTGTTCTTTGGAAGGAATGATGCTAAAGCTGAAACTCCAGTACTTTGCTCACCTCATGCAAACAGTTGACTCATTGGAAAAGACTCTGATGCTGGGAGGGATTGGGGGCAGGAGGAGAAGGGGATGACAGAGGATGAGATGGCTGGATGGCATCACCGACTCGATGGACATGAGTTTGAGTGAACTTCGGGAGATGGTGATGGACAGGGAGGCCTGGCGTGCTGCGATTCATGGGGTCGCAAAGAATCAGACACAACTCAGTGACTGAACTGACTAACTGACTTAAGGAAATATTTTAATGTCATATGTATGGCTCAAAAATATACTAACATGATTTAAAATATGCTACTTTATGAATCAAGTAGAAATTTCCCTTTGTAATAGGGAAACATTTTGAGTACCAAAGAAATGATTTTAAATTATTTTTCTTTATGAATAACTAGAAGTTATTGAATCAGTTCAGTTCAGTCAGTCAGTCATGTCTGACTGTTTGCGACCCCATGGACTGCAGCATGCCAGGCCTCCCTGTCCATCAACTACTGGAGTTTACTCAAACTCATGTCCACTGATTCAGTGATGCCATTCAACCCTCTCATCCTCTCATCCCCTTCTCCTCCTGCCTTCAATCTTTCCCAGCATCAGGGTCTTTTCAAATGAGTCGGTTTTTCGCATTAGGTGGCCAAAGTATTGGAGTTTCAGCTTCAACATCAGTCCTTCCAATGAACATTCAGGACTGATTTCCTTTAGGATGGACTGGTTGGATCTCCTTACAGTCCAAAGGACTCTCAAGAGTCTTCTCCAACACCACAGTTCAAAAGCATAAATTCTTCTGCACTCAGCTTTCTTTATAGTCCAACTCTCACATCCATACATGACCATTGGAAAAACCACAGCCTTGAGTAGATGGAGCTTTGTTGGCAAAGTAATGTCTGCTTCTTAATGTGCTGTCTAGGTTGGTCATAACTTTCCCTTCAAGGAGTAAGCATCTTTATTTCATGGCTGCAGTCACTATCTGCAGTGATTTTGGAGCCCCAAAAGATAAAGTCTTTTGTTGTTTCCACTGTTTCCCAGTCTATTTGCCATGAAGTGATGGAACCAGATGCCATGATCTTTGTTTTTTGAATGTTGAGTTTTAAGCCAACTTTTTCACTTTCCTCTTTCACTTTCATCAAGAGGCTCTTTAGTCCTTCACTTTCTGCCATAAGGGTGGTGTTATCTGCATATGTGAGGTTCTTGATATTTCTCCCAGCAGTCTTGATTGATTCCAGCTTGTGCTTTATCCAGCCCAGCGTTTCTCATGATGTACTCTGCATATAAGTTAAATAAGCAGGGTGACAATATACAGCTTTGATGTACTCCTTTCCCTATTTGGAACCAGTCTGTTGTTCCATGTCCAGTTCTAACTGTTGCTTCCTGACCTGCATACAGATTTCTCAAACAGGCAGGTCAGGTGGTCTGGTATTCCCATCTCTTGAAGAATTTTCCAATTTATTGTGATCCACATAGTCCAAGGCTTTCACATAGCCAGTTAAGCAGAAATAGATGTTTTTTCTGGAACTCTCTTGCTTTTTTGATGATCCAGCGGATTTTGGCAATTTGATCTCTGGTTCCTCTGCCTTTTCTAAATCCAGCTTGAACATCTGGAAGGTCACAGTTCACATATTGTTGAAGCCTGGCTTGGAGAATTTTGAGCATTACTTTGCTGGCATGTGAGATGAGTACAATTTAAGGTAGTTTGAGCATTCTTTGGCATTGCCTTTCTTAGGGATTGGAATGAATCCATTCCAATCCTGTGGCCACTGCTGAATTTTCCAAATTTGCTAGCATATTGTGTTGCAACACTTTCACAGCATCATCTTTTAGGATTTGAAATAGCTCGAACTGGAATTCCATCACCTCTACTAGCTTTGTTTGTAGTGATGCTTCCTAAAGCCCACTTGAATTCACATTCCAGGACGTCTAGCAATAGGTATGGATTGGCAGTGGTCTGCCGTAGGGACAAGGGTTTTGGGTGTGGGTATGGCATAAGTCCTCTTGGAGGAGGTCACCAATAACCCCACCATAGAGTTACAAGAACTTAGATAGTACTGGGAAATAGACTCTTGGAGGGCACAACAGAACCTTGTGCACCAGGACCCAGGAGAAAGGGAAAGTGATCCCACAGGAGTCTTGCCAGTCAGTGTCCAGGAGTCTCCAGTGAAGGCGTGGATTGGTGGTGGCCTGCTACAAGGTTGGGGGCATGGACTGTAGCAGTACATGCATGGAATCTTTTGAGGGAGGTCTCACATGCTAGTAAAGTAATGCTCAAAATTGTTCAAGCCAGGCTTCAGCAATACGTGAACCGTGAACTTCCAGATGTTCAAGCTGGTTTTAGAAAAGGCAGAGGAACCAGAGACCTAATTGCCGCTGAATCATCGAAAAAGCAAGAGAGTTCCAGGAAACATCTATTTCTGCTTTATTGACTACGCCAAAGCCTTTGACTGTGTGGATCACAATAAACTGTGGAAAATTCTGAGAGAGATGGGAATACCAGACCACCTAACCTGCCTCTTGAGAAACCTGTATGCAGGTCAGGAAGCAACAGTTAGAACTGGACATGAAACAACAGACTGGTTCCATATCAGGAAAGTAGTATGTCAAGGCTGTATATTGTTACCCTGCTTATTTAACTTATATGCAGAGTACATCATGAGAAACGCTGGACTGGAAGAAGCACAAGCTGGAATCAAGATTGCCAGGAGAAATATCAATAACCTCAGATATGCAGATGACACTACCCTTATGGCAGAAAGTGAAGAGGAACTAAAGAGCCTCTTGATGAAAGTGAAAAAGGAGAGTGAAAAAGTTGTTTTAAAGCTCAACATTCAGAAAACTAAGATCATGGCATCTGATCCCATCACTTCATGGCAATTAGATGGGGAAACAGTGGAAACAGTGTTAGACTTTTTTTGGGGGTCTCCAAAATCACTGCAGATTGTGATTGCAGCCATGAAATTAAAAGATGCTTACTCCTTGGAAGGAAAGTTATGACCAACCTGGACAGCATATTAAAAAGCAGAGACATTACTTTGTCAACAAAAGTCCATCTAGTCAAGGCTATGGTTTTTCCAGTAGTCATGTATGGATGTGAGAGTTGGATTATAAAGAAAGCTGAGCACAGAATTGATGCTTTTGAACTGTGGTGTTGGAGAAGACTCTTGAGAGTCCCTTGGACTGCAAGGAGATCCAACCAGTCCATCTTAAAGGAAATCAGTCCTGAGTGTTCATTGGAAGGACTGATGTTGAAGATGAAACTCCAAATATTTTGGCCACCTGATGTAAAGAGCTGACTCATTTGAAAAGACCCTGATGCTGGGAAAGATTGAAGGCAGGAGGAGAAGGGGACGACAGAGGATGAGATGGTTAGATGGCATCACCGACTCAATGGACATCAGTTTTGGTGATGGATAGAGAGGCCTGCAGTCCTGTGGTTCATGGGGTCGCATAGAGTAGGACAAGACTGAGAGACTGAACTGAACTGAACCATTATCTTCATTTACCTCCACCGTAGTTTGGCCACAGGTAAATAGCAGGGCAGGAACACAGCTTCACCCATGAATAGAAAATTGGATTAAAGATTTATTGAGCATGGCCCGCCCATCAGAACAAGACCCAGTATCCCCCTCAGTCAGTCTATCCCATCAAGAAGGTTTCATAAGCCTCTTATCCTTCTCCATCAGAGGGCTGCTGCTAAGTCGCTTCAGTAGTGTCTGACTCTGTGCGATCCCATAGATGGCAGCCCACCAGGTTCCTCTATCCTTGGGATTCTCTAGACAAGAACACTGGAGTGGGTTGCCATTTCCTTCTCCAATGCATGAAAGTAAAAAGTGAAAGTGAAGTCACTCAGTCATATCTGACTCTTAGCGACCCCATGGACTGCAGCCTACCAGGCTTCTCCGTCCATGGGATTTTCCAGGCAAGAGTACTGGAGTGGGGTGCCATTGCCTTCTCCTCCATCAGAGGGCAGACAGACTGAAAACCACAATCACAGAAAACTAACCAATCTAATCATGTGGACCATAGCCTTGTCTAACTCAATGAAATTATGAGTTATTGAATAATCTATAATAAAGAGCATGGAGGATGCCAACTAGATTTCAGTGACTCAAAATCAGGCATTCATCCATTTATTCATTCACTGTCATAAACATTTGTTGAGGGTAGCAGGTGTAGAGCAGAGGACAAGGTTCAGTTCAGTCGCTCAGTTGTGTCTGACTCTTCGCAACCCCATGGACTGCAGCATGCCAGGCCTCCCTGTCCATCACCAACTCCCAGAGTTTACTCAAACTCATGTCCATTGAGTCCGTGATGCTATCCAACCATCTCATCCTCTGTCATCCCCTTCTCCTCCCACCTTCAGTCTTTCCCAGCATCAGGGTCTTTTCAAATGAGTCAGTTCTTCACATCACGTGGCCAAAGTATTGGAGTTTCAGCTTTAGCATCAGTCCTTCCAATGAACACTCAGGACTGATCTCCTTTAGGATGGACTGGTTGGATCTCCTTGCAGTCCAAGGGACTCTCAAGAGTCTTCTCCAACACCACAGTTCAAAAGCATCAATTCATCTGTGCTCAGCTTTCTTTATAGTCCAACTCTCACACTCATATATAACTAGAGGACAAGGTATGAAATGGCAAAAGCCCATTGATTAAGGTAAGGAATGATAAAAGCTTGGATGATAAGGCCAGAGAAGAGGAGAGGGGAAGTAGGGGGCTTTAAGAGTAGTATAGGAGGAAGAGTGGGATGTAAGTGAAACTTCAGAAGCACTAGTACTGATCAGCTTGAATGTGAGAATACTTATCTGAGCTTTGTCCTTTAACTATTTATGAGGCCAGAATATTACATTCTATGAGCTCAAGAAGAGGCTCTGTGGGGTTAGCCTGCTCAACATGCTTTCACATTGCCTCCCCTGTGATTGATATCTCTTGAGAAACCACTATTCCACCTAGCACAGAGGTTGTTTTTCACTCTCTACTGCTATCGGTATTGTTCTGGTATGAAAGAGGTGATGCTGTTGGGCAAGGAGATATTATTCCTTACCCAAAGTATGGGAAAGAGTATTGTTCTAATTCCCCATGGTTCAAAAGTGTTAATTAAAATACTAAAATGATGCATGTTATGAGACAAAGGAAAAACTCCCACTATATTGTCCCCATTACTTCCTACTGCCACAGCCATACTCCCAGAAGTAGCCATTAAAGCTCAAGAAGATACGTTAAATTCTCAGGATAGTATGTTAACACAAGAGAGTATTTTACAATATATTAATATTCTCTTTTTTTTTTTTGCCATTCTTTGTACATGGACTTTTCTATGGTTAACTTGAAGCATCACTTTGCCTGAAGGAATAGGGTTAGAATTTTTAGAGTAGTGTTGCAAAGAGTCTATACTCAGCTTTTAAAACTTACAAGAGATACTTGAGGTCAAAGCAAAGTGATAGACTTGAAGTCTTGCAATATCTAAGAGAGACAGAAGCTCCCCAAATTCCTTTACCTACCCCTTTAACACATCGGAAGGGGCAGACTTGGTGGATAAGACCATAGAAAATAATATTCCTTAAGTGGAAATGGCAACCCACTCCAGTATTCTTGCCTGGAGAATCCCATGGATGGAGGAGCTTGGTGGGCTATAGTCCACGGGTCGCAAAGAGTCGGACTTGACTGAGCAACTTCACTTTCACTTTTCAAGTAGGGCAAGGAAGACCGGAGAGGGTACGCATTCCAGACCTGCTCCTCTTGTTCCTATGGGGTGGTTGCTGAATACAGGATACTGAAGGGGGGAATGTGACCAGATCTATACTTCCTGGGCTTTTCACAGCAGTGCAGACATTGTGCTCAATTGATTGAGAGGAATGTTTGTTCCTTGGTTGGGGCAGTAGAGGAAGGTATTCCGCAAGCCTCATGAACCAGTCTGGGGGTTGGCGACACGAAGGTAAATTCAGTGGCCCAACCTAGCTAGGCGGAAGGAGTCAGAGTGTATTTTCTGAGCACTCCTGAGTTCCCAGAAAAGAAACAGAAGCTGGTTAAGCTGATAGTCAGTGGTCTGTGGCCTTTTGTGGCAAGAAGTGAGGTGCCCTGGTGGCAGCAGCCACAGTGTTCAGAAGCTATGATGGCTGAGATCCAGGTGGGGCACAAGAAGATGTTCAGAGAGTTCCTCATGGCCTTTTTAGGATGAGGTTGATGGCACAGTAGCCAGGGAGCATCAGCAGGGCTGGCTGGTACTCAGTAGTTGAGATGAACAAGAGGAGAATGTTGGCAGACCTAAGGCCTCTATTTTGCCTTCAGTCACATTGCCTTAAAAAGTACAGATGACACAATTTCCTTTCCCCTAACTACTTGTCATCTTGGAGGAGCAGAGGAAATGGATGGAAATCAAAAGGGTGAAGTTTTACTAAAAAAGCTTTAAAATTATTGCATTGGGTTGCATTTACTGGTTTGGACTAAAATATGGGTTTCTGCAACTGACCAGGTGGGGAACACATAGGGTTCATGAAGTTGCCTGTCTATAAGAAGTAAAGTAGCTGCTTTGAGCGTCTGAATGCAGTTTGAGTGAGCTAACTGGATGTCGGACCTTGTGAATTACCTTGTGTCTCGTAACTGATTTTTCTCATATACTCTATTTGTGCCTTTTTATTCTGCCTCTTGGGAAATTTACTCAAATTTTTCTTCCCAAATTCCTACCAAAATGTTAATTTTGATGCTAATATTTTTAATTTTGAGGAACATTTTCTTGATTTCTGATAGTTCCTATCACAGAAGCTTCTACTTTTATTTGTTAGGGATATAATATTCTGTCACATCCCTGCTGTTATCATGAGAGTTTTAAAACAATTCTCTGTACCATTGTACAATCTGTATAGTTCTTTAAACAATTCTCTTTCAAACAGTTCTCTTTTGTGGATTGTCTTTTTTTCTTCTGAGGTTACCTGTTCTGTTTGTTCTTCCCGGTCCTTCACTCTTTTAATGTTTACAGATTTATGTAGAAGACATCAAAAAGCCTAGATGGAGTGTCTGAAGCTCCAGATGGGTCTCTGTAATTCATTCCTCGCCAGGCATTAGAGCACTCGGTCCACCTGTTTGCTCAGCCCATGGTTATGTTCTTACAGTTGGATGTGAAGATGGTAAATACAGGACAGGAGGAACTCAATGGTCAAGCTCACCTCTCCAATTATTTTTTATACTCTCATGATTTCCAAAATTGTATTTCAGTCCAAATTTCTCTGCTGAAATTCAGATGCAAGTATCCAGTTACACACTGGACATTTTCACGTCGGTGGAGGGCCCTGAAATGTGTCAGCCTGCCTCTCTCAGTCTCCTTTTCTTCCTCCTCCCATATCTGTTCTCTCAGTGCAACCATCCAGTTCTATCAGTTCTGCTTCCAGAATAGCTCTTGAATTTTTCCACTTCTTTTATCTCCTTTACCCATAGAACATGTGTACGTCCTGACCACTATAATTACACATTTGAATGATCACAGCGTCCCTTTATCTGGTCTTCCTTCTTCCAATCTCTTTATATACACAGTTCTTTCTCCAGAATGAACTTCCAAATTGATCATCACCCATTTCAATGACTGTCCATTGATCTGAAGGTAAATCTTGAGCATCTTACTCTGGCTTACAAACCCTTTATGATCTGACCCCTGGGCACTCATCTGATCTTTCAGATGAGTTGTTGTTCTACCTCTCCTCTGTAACCTCGTCATACGAAGCCTCTTGTGGAATTCAGAATGCATTTTGCTCTCTCTTTCTCTGATACTGTTATTTATAAGCTACACAGTGAAAGTGGGGCTTATGAAATTGGAAAGGCCAAAGTTATAAGAGGAAGTTGAAGAGAGAGTTCTGAAATAGGATAAAGGGATCATGAGTACCAAATGAAGCAAAGAGAGCAAGTAAGATACAGATGAAAAAGTGCCTATTAGTTTTTACAACAGCGAAATATGAAATTGTGTTTACTTGTTAAATTGGAAGGGATTCTCAGGTGGCCCAGTGGTAAAGAACTGGCCTGCCAGTGTAGAAGATTTGGGTTCAGTCCCTGGGTCAGGAAGATCCTCTGGAGAAGGAAATGGCAACCCTCTCCAGTATTGTCTGGAAAATCCCATGGACAGCGCTCCCCACTGGCCAGCTACAGTCCATGGGGTTACAAAGAGTCGGACATCACTGAGCACACACACATTGATCAGTAAGTTTTTTCATTTTCAAAATTAATTGTTAGAGCCTCTGTCTTTATTTGAAAATAGACAATGACTAAATAGTATTCACAAACTGTAGAATTTAAAAGATGGTCATTTTGTGAACTTATTGAAATTAGTGATAATTAGTGGAAGCAGATTGGTATGGATTAAAAAGAGGATGTGAGGTGAGGAAGTGAACATAGTGTTTGTAGACAACTCTTCTAATATATAGGACTGTGGTTTGCAGGAGTGAAACCATATGGTGATTAAAGTCCAGATAGAGTGTTTATTATGTAGCTCTGTGTTAAGGAGGTATAGATGTGAGCATGCTTACATGCTGACAAGAAGTCACATTAGGTTCTCAGATTGATTTCTTTATGCCTGTATTCCCAGTTTTCAGACATCACCCCCCACCCCCCACCCCTGCTGATACTTCCAACTCCAGGGAAAGGCATAGTATAGGTTCTTGTTGGGATCTTCTTCTCCCCTAACATCACTTGCATGCCTGTTGACTTAATGGACCTTAGCTCTAGATGGCAAGATGTAGCCTCCCCATCACCTTCATGATCCCCCTGTAAGAGTCAACTTCCTGTTGTCCCTGTGGGATGTGGGGGATTGTCTTCCATCTCGTCATCAGTTGCTTTACGCCATTGCCTTTCCCACTCTCCTGGATTCATCATTTGGGTCTCAGTTCACTTTGCCAGTATTCCTACTTAAAGTAGGTTTTAGCTAAAAGTTTAGGGGATAGTAGGTAGGCTGCAGTCCATGGGGTTGCTAAGAGTCGGACATGACTAAGCAACTTCACTTTCACTTTTCACTTTCCTGCATTGGAGAAGGAAATGGCAACCCACTCCAGTGTTCTTGCCTGGAGAATCCAAGGGACGGGGGAGCCTGGTGGGCTGCCGTGTATGGGGTCGCACAGAGTCGGACACAACTGAAGCGACTTAGCAGCAGCAGCAGCAGAGAGGCCATACCGCATAAAGGGGAAACATCGGTTAACACATTCTTGATTGGAGACCTATCACAGCCACAGGCATTAGTTTTTGTGCCCCGCCCATCAGTAATGTATTAATTGTAACATTATTCTTGGAAATGTATCTAAAATTCCTGCATGACTATGCTGTACTGTATAATCTGGCTCTGCCATGTTGTAAGGTTCTTTCTTTCTTGACACCTCTTTCAGTTTCCCTCTCAGGGTCCCAATTCCTCTCCTAAAGCACTGGTGAAAAGTGAAAATGAAATCGTGTCCAACTCTTTGTGACCCCATGGACTGTAACCTACCAGGCTCCTCTTTCCATGGGATTCTCCAGGCAAGAATACTGGAGTGGGTTGCCATTCCCTTCTCTAGGGGATCTTCCCAATCCAGGGATCGAACACCAGTCTTCCTCATTACAGGCAGATTCTTTACCATCTGAGCCACCAGGGATCCCAAAGCACTGGTGGATACCTCCAAACGCTCCACTACCCACACAGAGTAACTGTTTTAAGCTCCTTCCATACTCACAGTGGGCAGATGCTTCAGATGCTAATAAACTGTTAGGATAGTTTCCTAAAAAAAAAAAAAAAGTAGTTATCTCTTTTAGAGGAAATGGCACCCCACTCCAGTCTTCTTGCCTGGAAAATCCCATGGATGGAGGAGCCTGGTAGTCTGTAGTCCATGGGGTCGCTAAGAGTCAAACACGACTGAGAGACTTCACTTTCACTTTTCACTTTCATGCATTGGAGAAGGAAATGGCAACCCACTCCAGTGTTCCTGCCTGGAGAATCCCAGGGGCGGCGGAGCCTGGTGGGCTGCCCTCTATGGGGTTGCACAGAGTCGAACATGACTGAAGTGACTTAGCAGCAGCAGCAGCATACTCTTTCTCAGCCAGTTGATTCAAATGACAGCCATTATTTAATAGTAATACTTATATATCTGTATCTATCCATCTGTCTTAGAAATATTAGATAAGGATACCAAAGAACAAAGTAATTCTTATTGCATAATTACAATTAAAATTTACCTCAATTAGTACAGATTAGGGACAACATAATTTTTAAAAGCACAAGCATATAATATCACTATTTAAGTTTAGAATTATTACATAATTACCTGACATCTTCAAATTAAAAATATTATAGATATGGCTATTCATTATTTTCTTATCTATATTTTTAAAATAAAATGATAAGTTAACCCTTCTTCCATTCCTAATAACTCCACGTTAAAGAAATAAGAGACTGTATATGATCAAAGTCAGAAATTTTATTTCAGAGGACAGGCATGTTGAAAGTTCTCTAACCTAGAAAACTCTCTATTGTCAAAAAGTGTCCAAACACAATTTGGACGCTGTAGGATTATTTTAGGAAATCTGAATATAGAAATTACCTGTCAAGGAATGAGGTGTTAAGGTGAGAAAAGTTGTTATAACTCAAGTCAGGTCACAGTTACTCTTGTTATATGGCGAAGTACTGGCCTTCTTGCAGGGTTTTGCAACAACAGAAGAGGGTTAGAATTCTAGCTTCTCTGATCTTCAGTCATCTCACTGTTCCATACCTTCCACTTGGCAAAGAAAATGAAAAATAAATGCAGGGGAATTTGTTCATTTTTTATAGAAGAAAGGTTCTGTTTGATCATACTCCTGTTTGAATGATGTTTTTTAAAAAAATCAGAAAACACAATCTTATAAACAAAGAAAATAATATTGTGTGTAAATTAATAATCTCTATGTTTTACTGATTTAGCTAAAAAGAAACTTAAACCATTTTGTGTGTCTTTTATTTATTTAAAAAATGGAGGCTTCCCTCTCAATCCAGTTCCTTGGCATTTGGAATTGAATGAACCATGATAAATTTCAGTGAAGCAGACCAATTTTGACTAAATAATAAAAGTGATTTTGTTGAAAGAGTATCAGAGTACACTCTGGCATCAGACCTAGCCTTTTAAAACAACTTTATATTGACATCTTTTTATTTGTTTAATTAAAAAATGTAATTGAAGTATAGTTGATTTACAATGTTGTTTTAGTTTCAGGTGAACAGCAAAATGATTCAGTTACGCACATACATGTATCTATTCTTTTTAAGATTCTCTTCCTTTCTCAGTTCAGTTAGTTGCTGTGTTGTGTCAGACTCTTTGTGACCCCATGGACTGCAGCACTCCAGGCTTCCCTGTCCTTCACCGACTCCTGGAGCCTGCTTAGACTGAAGTCCATTGAGTTGGTGATGCCATCCAACAATCTTATCCTTCTTATCCCCTTCTCCTCCTTCCTTCAATCTTTTCCAGCATCAGGGTTTTTTTCCAGTGAGTCAGTTCTTCCCATTAGGTGGCCAAAGTATTGGAGTTTCAGCTTCAGCATCAGTCCTTCCAATGAATATTCAGGGCTGATTTCCTTTAGGATTGACTGATTTGGTCTCCTTGCAGTCCAAGGGACTCTCAAGAGTCTTCTCCAACACCACAGTCAAAAACATCAATTCTTCAGCACTCAGCTTTCCATATAGTCCAACTCTCACATCCATACCCGGCTACTGGAAAAACCATAGCTTTGACTAGATGGACCTTTGTTGGCAAAGTAATGTCTCTGCTTTTTAATATGCTGTCTTGGTTGGTCATAGCTTTTCTTACAAGGAGCAAGCGTATTTTTATTTCATGGCTGAAGTTACCATCTGCAGTGATTTTGGAGCCCCCCAAAATAAAGTCTGTCACTGTTTCCATTGTTTCCCCATCTATTTGCCATGAAGTGATGGAACCAGATGCCATGATCTTCATTTTTAGAATGTTGAGTTTTAAGCCAACTTTTTCACTCTCCTCTTTCACTTTCATCAAGATGCTCTTTAGTTCTTTTTGTTTTCTGCCATAAAGGGTGGTGTCATCTGCATATCTGAGGTTATTGATACTTCTCCTGGCAATGTTTATTCCAGCCTATGCTTCATCCAGCCCAGCATTTCTCACGATGTGCTCTGCATGTAAGTTAAATAAGCAGGGTGAAAATATATAGCCTTGACATACTCCTTTCCAAATCTGGAACCAGTCCACTGATGCATGTCTTGTTCTAACTGTTGCTTCTCGACCTGCATACAGATGCCTCAGGAGGCAAGTCAGGTGATCTGCTATTCTCATCTCTTTAAGAATTTTCCACAGTCATTGTATACACACAGTCAAAGGCTTTAGCATAGTCAGTAAAGCAGAAGTAAATGTTTTTCTGGAACTCTCTTGCTTTTTCCAATATCCAGCGGATGTTGCCAATTTGATCTCTGTTTCCCCTGCCTTTTATAAATCCAGCTTAACATGTGGAATTTCTTCTTTTACATACTGCTGAAGCCTGGCCTGGAGAATTTTGAGCATTGCTTTGCTAGCATGTGAAATGAGTGCAATTGTGTGGTAGTTTGAACATTATTTGGCATTTCTTTAGGATTTAAAGGAAAACTGACCTTTCCCAACCCTGTCTCCTCTGCTGAGTTTTCCAAATTTGCTAACATATTGAGTGCAGCCCCTTCACAGCATCATTTTTTAGGATTTGAAATAGTTCAACTGGAATTCCTCACCTCCACTAGCTTTGTTCATAGTGATGCTTCTTAAGGCCCACTTAATTCACATTCCAGGATGTCTAGCTCTAGGTGAGTGGTCACACCACTGTGGTTATCTGGGTTATTAAGATCTTTTTTGTATAGTTCTTCTGTGTATTTTTGCTACCTCTTCTGCTTCTGTTAGGTTCATACCATTTCTGTCCTTAATTGTGCCCGTCTTTTCATGAAATGTTCCCTTGATATCTCTAATTTTCTTGAAGAGATCTCTAGTCTTTCCCATTCTATTGTTTTCCTCTATTTCTTTGCACTGATCACTGAGGAAGGCTTTCTTATCTCTCCTTGCTATTCTCTGGAACTCTGTATTCAGATGGCTATATCTTTCCTTTTCTCCTTTGCCTTTTGCTTCTCTTCTTTTCTCAGCTATTTGTAAGGCCTCCTCAGATAACCATTTTGCCTTTTTGCATTTCTTCTTGGAGATGGTTTTGATCACTGCCTCCTGTACAATATTACAAACCTCCATCCATAGTTCTTCATTCATCTATCAGATCTAATCCATTGAATCTATTTTTCATTTCTACTATATAATTGTAGGTGATTTGATTTATAGGTCCTACCTGGATGGTCTAGTGGATTTCCCTGCTTTCTTCAATATAAGTCCTTATTTGGCAATAAGGAGTTCATGATCTGAGCCAGCTCAGATCCTGGTCTTGTTTTTGCTGACTCTATAGAGCTTTTCTTCAGCTGTTGCTGCAAAGAATGTAATCAATCTGACTTTGGTATTGACCACCTGGTGCTGTCCATGTGTAGAGTCTTCTCCTGTGTTGTTGGAAGAGGGTGTTTGCTATGACCAATGGGTTCCCTTGGCAAAACTCTGTTAACCTTTGCCCTGCTTCATTTTGTAATCCAAGGCCAAACTGCCTGTTACTCCAGATAGCTCTTGAGTTCCTACTTTTGCATTCTTGTCCCCTGTGATGTAAAGGACATCATTTTTGGTGTTAGTTCTGGAAGTTGTTACAAGGTCTTCATTGAATTACTTCAGCTTCTTCGAAATTTGAGGTTGGGGCATAGATTTAGATTACTCTGATATTGAATAGTTTGCCTTGAAATGAGATGGCTGGATGGCATCACTGACTCGATGGATGTGAGTCTGAGTGAACTCCAGGAGTTGGTGATGGACAGGGAGGCCTGGCGTTCTGCGATTCATGGGGTCGCAAAGCGTCGGACACGACTGAGCGACTGAACTGAACTGAACTGAACTGATATTGAATAGTCTGCCTTGAAAATGAACAGAGATCATTCTGTTGTTTTTGAGATCCAAGTGCTGCATTTTGGACCCTTTTGTTTACTATGAGGGCTACTCCATTTCTTCTAAGGGTTTTTGCCTATAGTAGTAGATATAATGGTTATCTGAATTAAATTTGCCTAGTCCGGTCCATTTTAGTTCACTGATTCCTAAAATGTCTGTATTCACTCTTGCCATCTCCTATTTAACCACTTCCAATTTATGTTGATTTATGGACCCAAGATTCCAGGTTCCTATGCAGTATTTTTCTTTACAGTATTAGACTTCACTTCCGTCACCAGTCACATCCACAACTGGGTGTTGCTTTTGCTTTGGCCTCATCCTTCATTCTTTCTGGAGCCATTTCTCCAATATTCGCCAGTAGCATATTGGACACCTACCAGCCTGGGGAGTTCATCTCTCAGTGTCGTATCTTTTTGCCTTTCATACTGTTCACGGGGTTCTCAAGGCAAGAATACTGAAGTGAATAAAAAGAATAAAATAATGAAGTGAATAAAAACCCTTGCTAGGTTGTCATAAAATATTGAGTATAGTTCCCTGTGCTACATAGGAGGTCCTGTTGGACATCCATTTTATATTAAGTAGTGTGTATATGTTAATTCAAACTTCTAATTTATCTCCCCATCCCATATCTATTTTTAAAGGGACATGTCTTTGCTAATGTTCTTTGATTGTAACAAAATTATTCACATGTGTAGATGTTACATTAGATATGTCAATCAAATCAGATGGGTTCTAAGGTTCCCTGAACTGTTACTGGATAAGTTTTGAATTTTTTGAGAATGTGTTGTCATTTCCTTCTTGACATGCTTCTAACACCGTTTTGTTTTCTAGGTTTGACTCATTTTGTTACCAGATCCTGGAAACAGAGAGGAAAGCCAAGGAGTTAATAATGTATTATAAGCCGTGAGTTTATTCATGCAGTGCCTGACTCACCCTCCAAGAATTCCTCTTAAGAGCGATTTATTGCTATTACAGTCAGTACTAAAGATAAGTTGGGATTTCAGATGCTTTGGTATCCACTTATCTAAATAATAGTAATTATTTTGCTTCTGGCTTTCCCTAATGTTACTTAGTTTTAATAGCTAACAGTATTTCTATTTGATTCCACAGTAAATATCAGTTTCACTAAATCATTAGGGTTGGGTCCTACAGTTATAAGAATATTGATTTTTATGTAAACTAGCAGAAAATGTTAACAAATCATATAAAATGTTTGATAGTTTATTGGGGTTTTTCTGATAGCCACTTTACTTTCCAGCAGGCAGCATAAAGATTGGAGATACTGGGTTAGGGGTGAGTTGAAAGAGCAACTGAGAGGGAAAGAGTGATGATAAATGCCTTGACATTCTTTCACACTAAATAAGAAGTTATATCATATTCACAGTGTTAAAGGATGACAGAAATATTGTGCAGCTTAAATGATTAGTCAGGGGCTTGTGTTCCCAGATTATATGATTTAGTAGCTATGCATTGGGTTTTATGACAAACAATGTTCTTTGAAAAGTCAACCAATAAAGAGAGAACACAGAAAAACTGACACTTTTGGCTACAGCTTCTATTTCCTTATGCCCAGCAACTTTAAAAATACAGAAGCACAAGTGTTAAAATGAAGAAGTTAATATATATGGGGAGTCCTGAAATAGCCCTACTGTTTTAGAAAATTAAGTTCAGAGTATCTACTATGGGAATTCAATAAAACTTTTGGCCTTCAATATAAGATAGGCCATAAATCAATGAAGTTTAAATAGTTCTGCTCTCTTGAACACCTGCTTATCTGTCTTGAGAAAATTCTGTAGTGTTTTAACCATCATTTTATGACATTAAAAAGTAATGCTCACTATTGCAGTGCTTGGAAAGGCTATTAACGTTAAGGGTATGTCAGCCATTCTATTATAAACCCTAATTTCCAGGAGTTTAATATAACCCAGACATCGCATGTAATAAACCCTAATGCAGGAATCTGAAACTTGGATCATTATTTTCTCTATTTAAAGGCCAACTGCCTCACAAGGACTGTCTCTAGCCATGGCAAATATCTTTAAGATAAGTTCTAATTTAAAAAATTTACCAAATGCTAGTTTTTTCCTTGCTGTGATATTTTCCCTCTAATTTAAGATAAGGGCTCTGAAAGGAAGGCTGTGTGAAAAATAGCTTTTGAATGAAGTTAATCTATGTATTTGCAGAAGAGCCCTCATCTCCCCATCCCCAGTAGAATTTTATGCCTTTTTCTCCAGAGAAGAACCTTTCGGTCCATGAATACGGTTCATCTTCTACACTTGTTATAATAAATTACCACAAACATAGCTGCTTACAACACTGTAAATGTGTTCTCTTAAGGCTCTGAAAGTCGGAAGTATGAACTCAGCTTCACTGGGCTAATGTCAAAGGTGTCAGCAGGGCTGGTTCCTTAGGAGGTTCCAAGGGGAGAACAGGTTTCTTTGCCTTTTTCAGCTCCTAGTTGCTGCCTCTATCCCTTGGCTCATGTTTGACTCTTTTGAGACCCCATGGACTGTAGCTGGCTAGGCCCCTCTGTCCATTGGATTTCCCAGGCCAGAATCTTGGAGTGGGCTGCCATTTTCTTCTTCAGAGGATCTTCCTGACCCAGGGATCGAACCCGAGTCTCCTGCATTGGCAGACAGTTTCTTTACTGCAGAACCACCAGGGAAGCCCTCAGATATCTGACTTATACATAAAAATGACTGACTTAGGCCCAACCTAATCTGGGGAGGAAGGAATATGTTTTGGAGGCATGAAGAAGAAAGATGTGGAGAAACAGTTCTATTTCTTGCTCACTGATCATCTTTGATGTTGGGCAGGCTAAGATGTGGTGATCAGCAGCCTTATTTTTATTTTGTTCAGTCGCTAAGTTGTGTCTGACTCTCTGCAAGCCCATGGACTGCAGCATGCCAGGTATCCCGGTCCTTCCCCATCAAAGTCCTCCTCCAAAAGTGAGAGAGCTCTTTGATGATGGGTGCTGAGTGGCTAGAGGTTATGAAATGTGCAGTGGAAGGAGGTATGTGGAGGTGAGTGTAAGCGTTCCTTTACCTTTTGCATTCCTTTCTCCCTCTCTCTTATGGGATCTATTTTCCCAAAGAAATTACGTTGTAAAGAAGATTTAAAAAAAGAAGCTTAGGGTCCCAGACAAGCCTGCTGACATTGCCTTGTTAATCCTTGGTGGTACACACACACACACACATACACACATATTTAGAGAACAAAGTGTAAGGAGTGTAATAACACAAGTGGTAAAAGGCAAGTGGATCAATTTAAAAAATAAGTATGTACTGGATTTATTTCTACTTCATGATGATTTAAGTGAGGGTGGTTTTGTTTGTTTTTAAGCTACTGAAAAACCAACCACCGTTTATTGTTTTTTTTTTTTTTTCCCAAAAATACTCAAGTATTTTCTGAATAATGAATAGGCAATTAAAGAACAAACTTTTGGAGAGCCATGTGGTTGAATGAGGAGATTTCTTTGTGGCCCTCTCCATCAGCGGTCTCAGGATTAGCCTCAGGCTTGATGGCTCACCAGTACTCAGAAAGGTACTTATATTCACAGTTGTGGTGTATTACAGAGAAAAGATTCAGATCAAAATCAGCAAAGGGAAAAAGCTCAGGGGCAAAATTCAGGAGAAACAAGCTTCCAGGTGTCCCCTTCCAGTGGAATTGAACAGGGGCATGCTTGATTCTCCCAGCAATGATGTGTGACACGTGTGAAGTGTTGCGAAACAGGGAAGCTCACCTTTGTGTCCAGGTGTTTTCTAGGGGGTCACTCACATAGGCACGTAGCACCTATGTGGTCAGGAAACTAAGATTCCACATCCTGTGTGGTGTGGCCAAAAAAACAAAGATATAATAGGGCCCAAGACCTAAGGCAGTCTTCTTTTAGATAGCTATTTTTAGAGTAATTTTTCTTTTAAAAGCATCTGTATTAACAACTGGCCTCCCCAATGACTCAGTAGTCAAGAATCTGCCTGCAATGCAGGAGATGCAGGAGACGTGGGTGGGCTTGATCCCCGAGTCCGGAAGATCCCTGGAGGAGAGGATATCAACCCACTCCAGTATTCTTGCTTGGAGAATCCCATGGACAGAGGAGCCTGGCAGGCTACGGTCCATAGGATCACAAGGAGTCAGCCACAGCTGAGCATGCACACACTTATACCAATCAAAGAATGCATTCCAGTGTTTCCAAAGGGCTCTAAGATCTTCCCTTTTAAAGGGTGCCCATTCAGGTGGTTTTCTAAGTCAAAGTTTTCCCAAAGCGGTGACTGCAATTCCGAATGATCCAAAAATTTACCCGTTTTCCAAAAAGACACAATATCCTGATCCTCAGTGGTTATACCTATAGGAAGCAGTTTTTGAGAGAGGCAGAGTTTTTGACCAGGTGGAACCCGTGCTGCCTTTAGTATTCCTGCTGCTGCTGCTGCTGCTAGGTCGTTTCAGTCGTGTCCGACTCTGTGCGACCCCAGAGACAGCAGCCCACCAGGCTCCCCTGTCCCTGGGATTCTCCAGGCAAGAACACTGGAGTGGGTTGCCATTTCCTTCTCCAGTGCATGAAAGTGAAAAGTGAAAATGAAGTTGCTTAGTCGTATCTGACTCTTAGCGACCCCATGAACTGTAGCCTGCCAGGCTCCTCCACCCATGGGATTTTCCAGGCAAGAGTACTGGAGTGGGTTGCCATTGCCTTCTTAACCGTCTTAATTGTGAGGGGCCCTTTTTCCAACAGCTGTTACCAACCACAGGCAATCATGTTTTCTTCTCTTTTGAACAGAGTAAGAAGACTTACCAAGAAGTATCACCAAACAAAATACAGGTATGCACAATAAAGTCAGCCAGCGCAAAGCACAAAGAGAGTGGAGCTCAGATCAAGAGAGACCCTTGAACTTGCGGATCTGAGAGAAAGCAGTGAATCAGTGGGTCTGGTGGATATTGACATCTCGTTGCTGACTGTCCTCAGAATCTTTGGGAGTTTTCCTTGGGTCTTTATTCTGATACCAGAAACTGTAAAAATCCAGGAATAGCAAAATTAAAACCACTAATCAATTGATAGTACTTAGTAAGAGTTTCTTGTCCATATAAGAAAAGTTCATAAACTGGGAGCTTTCAAAATCAAAGACTGATATAAAGCTCAGGGGCTGAAGTAACAGGATGGTTTATAAAGTGAAAATGAGGAAGTTGTTTACTCTTTCTGGTGATTGGTTATTACAACCTGGGTTTCCAGATCGGAAGAGGTAGGTTAAAAGTGATGTATTGTTTTGTTGTTTTAGTCCCAAAGTCGTCATGTCCAACTCTTTTGCGACTCCATGGACTCTAGCCTATGGACTGTAGTCTGCCTGTTTCCTTCTGATTGTTCCAGGCAAGAATACTGGAGTGGGTTGCCATTTCCCTCTCCATGGTATCTTCCCCACCCAGGGAAGGAACCCATGTATCCTGCATTGGCAGATGGATTCTTTACCACTGAGCCACCAGGGAGGCCCTAAAAGAGATTACCTCATATCATTTTTAGGCAGATGACTTAAACTTTTTTTATGATTGTCATTTACGGCATTTATTTTCTTATGTGGCATTTATAAGAAATAACATGTTCATGTAATAAGAGGTTTCACTTAATGTTCATGTAATAAGATATGTTCAGTTTTGTTTACATGGCTAAAATGGTTTTGTCTGCTCAAGGAATTTTCAAGCGCAATTTCCATTTTGTGTTTAATTGTAAGAGAAGGTATATGGTCCTTGTTACTCCAGGTTAGCCAAAACAAGAAATGCCTCAATGTTTTAAAGCATGCAAATACTTCCATTTCAAAAAGTACCACATACGATTCAGTGGCATATTTAGCAATCATTCTTCTTCATAATTTACATTCTCTTAACCAATCTAACAATTCCATCTGAGAAAGACATTATGTGGAAAGATTTTCTTTCCCTTTAATCAGATATACAATCCCTTGGAAGACTCAAAGGAGACATATAATCAACATTTCTCCCTGTTTAAAAAAAAATTAAGGAAGATAATTTAGGTGATGTAAAATGTTTTACTTAACACTTCATGACGTGGACAACCTTTTTTCTGAGAATTGCAAGATGGAGAGGAAAGTGGGAAGCTTTAACAAGGTTCTCCAGGCAAGATTATTGGAGTGGGTTGCTATTTCCTTCTCCAGGTTTATTCAACAGGGTAAGGAATACAAAACAGCTAGGAGACAAATAGAAACTATCTGGTTGGCTGGAGCCATGCGGTCACGTAGTTGTTTGAAGTGAGAAGGTGCGACGTTGGCTTGGCATCTGGGGAGTGGCTCAAGCCGTAGGCTGCGTGCCTTCCTGGTCACGTGATGCATTTACACACGTTGCGAAGTGTTTGGTGACATGGACCCCGGGGCAGAAGCAGCTCCATCTTGGGCTTAAGACAGTTCAAGAACTGAAATAGAATTTGCTTATGCTGACCCTCATCCCTTCTCCTCATCTCCCCTGGTGCTTTATTGACTTGGAAAGCAAAGCTAGAGCGAGCCAGTTGAACCCTGTCTGTGTGAACGGTGGAAGGACCTGCCTCTGCTCTCTCAACGGAACGTGGAAAAAAGTACGTGAAATCTTTAGAATATATTTATCAGGCATGTGAATTGTAATGTTTCGGTTTGGTAAAGGAAGTAAGTGGATTAAACTGTGTTGTTCTTAAAGTAGGCTCTTGGACGGAAGACCCTCTGCTTTGAACTTAGAATTGGCTTGGTTTGGTGGGTAATTCAATCTCTCTGGCTTGTGTTATTATTACAGGATTGGGTTAGTGTGTTACAGTGTAAGCCTAAGGGGTTATGTCTGTGATTGTACCCTAATGTCCTGAGTTTAGAGTTGTTTGAAGTTCATGGCTTATTTTATTAGAAAAATACCTGGGCTTTGGGAGAGAGCCAGCGGTTCTCAAGTTTCATATATTGTAATGGACGCGTTTTCTCCCTTGTAAATATCAGCAGCAAAGATTTTATTGGTATTCAACAACTTTTCAATCCAGAGAGCCCTAGATTCAGCACAGATGTCTGGTTCTTATGACTGTCACGGGAGTGTACCTAGTGACATTGCATCAGCTGGTTACCACGAGCCTTTAATGTCTCACCCCCAAAGGAAACTTAGAACTGCAGTCTCCCAGCTCCTACTGCATCTGGCTTTCCTTAAGTCCTGTGGGCTTTTCCTTCTCCTTTCGAGGGACTTTGGCACTGAAATAGCTTCCATTCCACACGAGACAGGAAAACACATCGTTTGGATCAAAATAACGTCTTTCTTTTTTCAAGGATTATGATATATTTTTAAAATCACAAACATCTGTCAGCAGCATGAAGCCCGCATGATTTATAAAAGGCATTTCCTTAAGGGAATTTGTGTATGATGACTTCTTACTGGTCTGACATAATTTAACCTAGGCATCTTTCTCCGTTTATTTACTTTTAAGTTGCAATATACCGTGTGAAGGCTATTTTTGGACCCACTGTGAGGAAACTACTCATATGGAATGCATTTCCCAGGAAGACCATGTGTTTTCAGTGATGAATCAAACAAAGCCTTGCCCCTTATGCTAATAGAGAAGAATGCCTCTCCTTCTGTCTCTGTTTTCTTGTCTCTCCACCCCTTGTATCCTGAGCCAGGGAGACAGCTGTTTTCTCCCGCACGCGGGAGGAGAGGATGAATGCTAAACTGAGGTATCTGGCTGTCTGTCAGAACAATAGGAAACTGCACACCTGTCGGCTCTTGGCAAGCAGGGCTGGTGAAATGACTAACTCCTAGCTTTCCTCGACAAGCACATCACTGGCTATGTTTCTCTCTGGCTATGTTTCTCTCTCCTTCAGTTCACAAAGGCTTAAATTTCTCCCTTGAGGCATGGGGGGTGGGTATTAAGCAGTTTTACTACTGCTTCTAATCAACAGCTTCCTTTAGACAAGGTGGATTTTCTTGCAGGACGTGGTTTACGGCCCGTCTCTACCTCCTTTCCCACACTGGTCCCCTCACCCTCCCTGGAGCATTGGTAACCAGGTTTCTTTCTCCCTGTGTAGCCGCTGCTTTGCATCTGTAAGCGTTTTTTCTTGTGCAGCCTCACTTGGCTTCCTAGAGGCAATCTGAAAGCCCCTTCAGCTAATGGCTCATTTAGCAATCAATTTGTCAAATAATGTTCACAGATGTTTTTCTGATGCAGCAGCATGCAGTGCAGGTAATGACTGAGTGAGTGATCATTTATGATGGGTGACAGGATCAAGGCATTGCTTTGCTAGGCGGCTCAGGAGTTAGGGGTTACTGGTCACCTTGAGAGAGAACATACTCCTTTTTAACACATTAAACCAGCCCTGTGATTCCGTTACCACTGAATCATGGGCTTGCAGCTGAAGTATTTCCTTACATCCACAGCTGGAAGAGTTACACCAATGTGAGATCTAGAGGAATAGAAAAGTAGTGTCTCTCTTAACTTGGTGCTTCCTGGTTTTTGAGCTTTGACCATAATGCTGGGGCTTGGAACATAAAAAGAGCAGAAAAATATTACACACATAATAATATCATAGTGGTTTGCAACTGTCTTCATACCTGTGGACATTTTCCAGCCTCAAACACAATTCAGAGTCAGTCAAGAGAAACACTCATTTTACCAGAAATGTGGAAAACTTTGTCGCTATTAACGTGGAATGATCTGTCAAAGTTCTAGAATATTGGAATCCAACTACTAAAGCCAGGATAGAACTGCTGAGCTGAGCAGTCTTCAGATTCCCACAGCTGCACTAGCTATGCTTTCTTTCATGGTCCTGAATTGTTTCCATTACCCTGAAAAGGGTTATAAAACCTACAATCAATTTAGTTTCTGGGGCATTGTGTTTTGAATACCGTTTAATAGGGTGTGACAAAAACACATAATTTCTCCACATGTTCTTACGTTGCAAGCAGGTCTTCCGTGGTGCTCGGCAGTGCACCAAATCGTATGAACAGCACCGGAAGCTTTGGGATTAGAAATAAAGGAAGAGCAGCAGATAGCCAGAATGTTAACTGTGTGAGGAGAATTTTAAATTTACTAGTTGACCACAGTGCCATCAGCGAAATCTCTATCCTCTACTTTCTACTGAGCTCGGTGTTAGCCAGAGATAAACAAATTTAATTATTTCATACATGAAAAAGAGAATCATGTTTCAGAATGCACAAGATGAGCTTGAACACAGATGGACAGAATACATTTAATAAGAACATTAATAAGGAGAGATTGGTTGAATCTGATCTGCAGCTGTGGATGTTGGAGGATAAGGATTTCTCTTCCTTTTGATGAGCAGGAACTGAACTGCTCTTCCAACTCGATGCCCCAAACGTTTGTTTTTTTCCTTCCTTCTCAAATGAGCAGGCTCATTTATTTTAATGAGAGTTTTTTTGAGTAAGGAAAGAGACCAGTGTGCGGCTCTGTCACTGCTCCTAATCCATTTAGGCGCTGAGTGTCTGGATGTCTCTTTTATGGTTGTGTTGCCTTCTCACACTGCATCAGGTTACTGAGGAACAGGATCTGTTGGTGCTTGTTAAAATTGCTAAATTTACATATTCTGGAAATTGCATTATTGGGCATATATGTGATGTGGATATTTTAGGTAACTTAACAGCATACAGGAACACACATTGTTCAGCTGTAGTACACAACCTACAGGAACAGATGAGCCAAAAAATTGTCAGAGTGTTCCTCAGTGGCACCAGCCCCACACTACTCTGTTTCAGAGCAGGTATAGGTTTGCATATTTTGAGCTGCCTATGGAGATCTTTCTCCTACAGGGCAAGAAATACTCTGTTGTTCTAGCTTTGCTTTACCTTTGTGTCTGGGAATCTGGGTTGGTGGAACTTTTTAATAGCCTTAGCTGTTCAAGTTTTGTTTGGAAATTCAACTAGGTTGTGTGAAAAGCTTTTCTAGGCAAATTGATTTACCATTTACTGAACATTATATTAGCACTTTATAGATACAATTTATTCCTCAAAAGAGGTATATGTGTTAGATGTTACTGTCTCATTTATAAGTGAAGAATCTGAGTGTTAAGAGAGATTTTTTTTTAATTGCCAGCACAAGCTGTGATATGAACTGAACTCTTATTCCAAAATTCATGCTGTCATAGGCTTTCATTAAAAATATGTTGTAAAAATTTCAAGCAATCAAAAAATGTCAAAGAGAGTTAAACTCTGTTCATGCTAATGCAAGTTTCATGAATTTTTTTCGATCATTTCACCATACATATATACCCCTATACTGTGGGTCTGAAATTTCATATAAATGAGATCATAATAAACTTTGTAACTTGTTTTTGAGAAGTTTTGGATATATTTTCAGTAAATTTTGTATGCCATTATTTAAAAGGCTGTGTAATATTAATGTATATATCAAGCAAATTGATATAACCAGTTCTATATTGATGGGTATATAAGTTTCACTATTACATATAATGTTTTAATTTTTGAGCATACCTCTTCCCTTTTGCAGTTATGTTTTAGCATCTTTCTCTCTTTGTTTTTTTAGACTTCCTATTTGGGTTGAAGATGAAGGCATTTAAATGTTGAGGTAGGTTATAAATATATAATTAATGAAGATTGTAGGCTCTGGAATCAGTTTGCCTGGGTCTGAATTTCAGTTCCTCTACTTAGTCTTAATTTTTAAAAGCAAGAGGATAATAAATAAAAAAGAAACTACTATTTGAAGTTTGTTGTGAAAATGAAATGACATGAGTGGGTAATGTAGTGTCCAGTGTGTGACTGCATAGTATGAAGTGGTTCATTACTGATAGCTCTGTTGTTGTTATTACTACTGGATATATTTTGCAAAGCTATTTCCTAGAAAAGATTTACCAATTTATATTCCCACCAACAGTCTAAGACTGTGCACATCACCTCTTTCCTCCTTCCTGGAAAAAAAAAAAAAAACCAACCAGAAACAAACTCTAGCAAATTGCATTCCTGGGATAAACTTTCCTAGCTCATAGTTTATTACAATGCTGAATCTAATTTGCTAATACTCAGGCTTTTTATGTCTTCATTTGTGAGGCAGTTTGATTTGTAGTTTCTTTTTCCTGGAAATGTCTTTGTTTGATTTTGGTGTCAAGCTAGTACTGGCATATCCTTGTGTGATTTTCTTAAAGATTGGTATGTCCCTGGTAACGTTTCTTCCTTAAATGTTTGATAGAACTCACCACACCAGTGACGCCAATTTAGGGAGTTTTCTTGTGGCAAGGTTTAAATTTAACAGATATAGAAATACTCACATTTTCGATTACTTCAGGGTCAGTTTTGATAAGTTGCTTTTTCAAGGACTTACTCAAATTAGCACTTACTGTAATTTTTTCCTTTTAAAATATGCTGGATCTTAAATGTTTTTCAGTCTAGACATTGATATTTTATGCCTTCTTTTAGTTTCTTCATCAGTCTTTCTAGAGGACTATTATTTTATTAATCATTTTAAAGAATCAATTTTATCTTTGCTGATTTTTCTCTATTTCAGTGATTTCTGCTCTTTATCTTTGTTCTTCTGCTTACATTAGGTTTAATATGCTATTTTTCTATGTTAAGGTAGCATAGGATTTTAAATTTTTCTTGTTTTTAAAACTAGATTTTACTCAATGCTCTATTTCATTGTATCCCACAAATTGATATATAATATTTTCATTATTCATTTCAAAATATATGCTAATTTCCCTTGTGATTTCTTTACTGACCCGTTGGTTATTTAGAAATATGTTCCTTAATTTCCAAATATTAGGGACTTTTCTAGAAATTGTATTGCTAGTGTTACTTTCTAACTTACCTCCATTGTTGTTGATCATATTTGATCAGCTTTCTAATGATGTTTATTGGACTTGTTTTGCACAGCATATGGTTTAATCTAGTGAATCCATGGTTTGCACTTGAAAAGAATGTTGGGTATAGTGTTATATCAGTGTCAATTAAGTAAATTGGTTGGTAGTGCTGTTCAGATCCCTCATATCTTCTATACGCTTGTTAAATTTTTATTTTGGGCTGCGCGTGGTCTCTGTTGCTGGGCACAGGCTTTCTTTAGCCGCGGTGAGTGGGAGCTCCTGTCTGGGTGTGCGCTGGCTGCGCATTGCAGTGGCTTCTCTTGCTGCAGAGCGTGGGCTGTTGGCACGTGGGGGCAGTAGTTGTGGCACATGGGCTTAGTTGCCTCTTGGCATGTGGGATCTTCCTGGACCATGGATTGAACCTGTGTACCCTGCATTGGCAGGTGGATTCTTAACACCTGGACCACCAGCAAAGACCTTTAGAGCAGTTTTAGAATCAGAGAAGAATTGAGAGACTTTCCATGAAGTACATGCCCCACATAGTAACAGCCTCCCCAACTATGAATATTCTGCATAAAAATAGCACATCTGCTGCAGGTAATAAGCCTATAGTGGCACGTCACTATCTCCCAGAGTTTATAGTTTACATCAGGGTTCCTTTCTGGTGTTGTAAATTCTTTGGGCTTCTGCAAATGTATAATGCCATGTGTCCACCATTATAGTAGCACGCAGAATAGTTTCACTGCCTTCAAAATCCTGTATACCTATTTGTCCTTCCCCTGACTGCCAGGCCCCAGCAACCACTGAACATTCTACTGTTGCATAGTTTGCCCTTTCCAGAATGTCATATCATTGGAATCGTATAGTATGTAGCCTTTTTGAATTGCCTTTTTTAATGATACTGTTCCTTTATGGCTTCCCTGTTGGTTCAGATGGTTAAGAATCTGCCTGTAGTGCAGAAGGATGCAGCATTGATCTCTGGGTTAGGAAGATGCCCTAGAGAAGGGAATGGCTGCCAACTCCAGTATTCTTGCCTGGATACTTCATGTAAGATTCTTCCAGGTGTTTTCCTGGCTTGATAGTTCATTTTTTTTAAAGAGATGAGTAATATTCTGTTGTCTGGATGTACTGCAGTTTATTTATCTACCTGCTTACCAAACAGTATCTTGATCTCTTCCAAGTTTAGGAAATTATAAATAAAGCTGATGTAAACATTCATGGACAGGCTATGGTATGGACATAGGTTTCCACGTCATTTTGCATAAATATCAAGGAGTATAGTTGCTGGATCATATAGTATAAATATGATAATATTTAGTTTTGTAAGAAACCACCAAACTGTCTTCCACACTGTCCCATTTTGCATTTCCATCAGCAGTGAATGAGAATTCCTGTAGCTCCATATCCTTCCAAGCATTTGGTGGTGTCAGTGTTTTCGATTTTGGCCATTCTAATAGGGAGAAAGTGATATATCATTGTTCTTTTAATATCCATTTACCTCATGGCATATAATGTGGAACATCTTTTCATATGCTTATTTGTCATCTGTATGTCTTCTCTGATGAGAGATCTGTTAAGGTTTTGGTCAATTAAAAAAATTTTTTTTATTGTTGAGTATTAAGGATTCTTCGTCTATTTTGAATGACAGTCCTGTATCAGTTGTGTCCTTCACAAAATACTTTCCTCTAATATATGGCTTGTCTTTTCATTCTCTTGCCTTTGTCTTTTTTTTTTTTTTTTTTTTTGGCTGCACAGCTTATGGTCTTTTACTTCCCTTACCAGGGATTGAACCTGGGCCCTCAGCTGTAAGAGTGCCGAGTCCTAATCACTGGATTGCCAGGGAATCGCCTTGACATTGTCTTTTGCAAAGCCTATTCCCTTTCTTTCATGGATCATGTTTTTGGTGTAGTATATAAAGTGTCATCACCATACCCAAGGTCATTTAGATTTTCTCTCTCATGTTATCTTCTAGAAATTTTGTAGGTTTACTTGTTACATGTAGACCTCTGATCCAGTTTGAGTTCATTTTTGTGATATGTGTAAGATCTGTGTCTACATTGATTGTTTTTTTTGACATATATATGTTCAGTTGGTCCAGCGTTGTTTGTTGAGGTTCTCTTTGCTGCATTGTAGTGCCTTTGATGCTTGGTCATAGAATAGTTGACTATATTTTCGTGGGGTTTCTGTTCTGTTCCATCGGTCTGTTTGTCTGTTCTTCTGCCAGTGCCATGTTGTCTTGAATACTGTAGCTTTATAATAGGTTTTGGGTATTGTGGATCTTTTGCCTCTGCATGTAAACTTCAGAAATTGTTACTATCCACAAAATAACTTCATAGAATTTTGATTTAGATTGCATTGAATCTATATATCATGGGCTTACCTGGTGGCTCAGGTGGTAAAGAATCTGCTTGCAATGCAGGATACCTGGGTTTGATCCCTGGGTTGGGCAGATCTCCTTGAGAAGGGAATGGCAACCCACTCTAGTATTCTTGCCTGAAGAATTCCATGGACAGAAAAGCCAGGTGAGCTACAGTCCTTGGGATTGCAAAGGGTTGGACATGCTGCTGCTGCTGCTAAGTCGCTTCAGTCGTGTCCGACTCTGTGCGACCCCATAGACGGCAGCCCACCAGGCTCCCCCGTCCCTGGGATCCTCCAGGCAAGAACGCTGGAGTGGGTTGCCATTTCCTTCTCCAATGCATGAAAGTGAAAAGTGGAAGTGAGGTCGCCCAGTCGTGTCCAACCCTCAGCGACCGCATGGACTGCAGCCCACCAGGCTCCTCCACCCATGGGATTTTCCAGGCAAGAGTACTGGAGTGGGTGCCATTGCCTTCTCCATGGACATGCTGAGTGACTCTTTTTCTGTATATCAAGTTATGAAGAACTGACATCTTCACAATTTTGAATCTTCCTACTCTTGGAATCTCATGATATTCCTTTTCATAAAATGGATTATCTCTCTACTTACTCAATTCTATTTCTCATATGAGGATTGTGTAATTTTCTTCATATAAATTTTATACATATATTGTTAGATTTATACCTAGAGCTTTCATTTTGGGGGAGTGCTAGTGTAAACAGTATTATGTTTTTAATTTTAAATTCTACTTGGTCATTACTGGTATGCAGGAAAATTAATGATATTTGTATATTAACTTTTTATCCC
Source organism: Capra hircus (assembly GCF_001704415.2). Classification (NCBI taxonomy): domain Eukaryota; kingdom Metazoa; phylum Chordata; class Mammalia; order Artiodactyla; family Bovidae; genus Capra; species Capra hircus. The sequence goes on from NC_030814.1 coordinate 80,684,769, forward strand.
CAGACTACTATAATCACTTATCAGTTCCAAAAGGGTTTTGTTTTGATTTTTGGTTGATTCTTTGGGATTTTCTACATCTATGACTATGTAATATGTAAATACAGTTTTATTTTTTCCTTCTTTATATATATATAATGTATTTATGTATACCACATACATGCCTTTTGTTGCTTTTCTGGTCTTTTATTTGCTTTTGGTCGTGCTGGGTCTTCATTGCTGTGCGGCTCTTCTCTAGTTGCGGTGCATGGGGTTCTCATCGCAGTGGCTTGTGTTGTGGGGCAGTCTCTATAGAGCGGCGCGCTGACTTCAGTGGCTGTGGCGCATGCGCTCAGTATGTGGCTTCTAGGCTCTGGAGCACAGGCGCGATAGTTGGGGCACATGGGCGTAGTTGCTCCATGGCGTGTGGGATCTTCTTAGATCAGAGATCAAACCCGTGTCTGCTGCATCAGCAGGTGGACTCTTTCCCACTGAACCACTAGGGAAACTTTTTCTTGTCATATTTCATTACATAAGACCTCTAGTAAAATGTTGAAATGGAGTAATAAGATGGATATCCTTGCCTGGGACCTAATAAAAATGGAAAAACTTCTAGTTTTTTAACTTTAGGTATGATATTAGCTGTAGGTTTGTTGTAGATATTCTTGATCAGGTTGAGGAAGTCATTTCCTATTCCTAGCTTGCTGAAGATTTTTATAATGAGTGGGTGTTGGATATTGTGAAATGTTTTTTCTGCTCTATTATCACGTAATTTTTCTTCTTTAACCTATTGATGTGAGGATTATATTGATATATTTTTTGAATTTTGAGGCAGGTTTGGATACATGGGATAAAACTCAGTTGGTTGTGGTATATGATTCTTTTTACACCTTTTTACACCAAAAAAAGTAAATTTTTTTGACGATCTTTAAGGGTATGTTCATGAGAGTTACTGGTCTGCAGTTTTTTTTTTTTTATTATTCTCTTTGTTTGGTCTGGTGTTAGAATAATTTTGGCCTCATAGAGTAAGTTAGGAAGTATTCACTCTGATATTCTCCTGAAAGAGATTGTAGAGAATTGATATAAGTTTTTCCTTAATTATTTGGTAGAATTCATCTGGGCCTCATGCTTTCTGTTTTGGAAGGTTATTATTCAGTCTCTATAACAGATATAAGCCTATTCATATTATTTATTTATCCTTGTGTCCATTTGGAAGATTGTATCTTTCAAGGAATAGGTCCATTTTATCTAGGTTATCAAATTTGTAGACACAGTTGTTCATATTCCTTTGTCTTTTAATGTCAGTGAAATCTATAGTGATGTCACTTTTTTCATTTCTAATATTAGAATTTGTGTCATCCTCTTTTTTCTTAATTAACTTGGCTGAAGGCTTATCAATTTTATTGATCTTTTCAAAGAAACATTTTATTTCTTCTGCTTACCTTGAATTTAATTTTCTCTTCTTTTGCTAGTTTCCTAAAATAAGAGCTTTAGATTATTGATTTTAGACCTATCTTTTCAAATATATGCACTCAATGCTATAAAATTTCCAGTAAGCACATCCCACAAATTTTGATAATTTAAAAACTTTTCATGTTTAGTGTTTCAAATTTGAGATTTCATCATTGACCAGTTGTGTTATTTAGAAATATGTTGCTTAATCTCCAGGTATTTGGGGATTTTCCTGATGTCTGTTATTGATTTATAGTTTAATTCCATTGTGCTCTGAGAAAAGGCATAGAATAATTTATATTCTTTTAAAGTTGTTGTGATGTGTTTTATGGCCTAGAATGTGATCTCTGTTAGTGAGTATTCCATGTGAGCTTGAGAAAAAGGCATATTATGCTGATTCTAGAAGGAGTGGTTTTATATAGATGTCAGTCATATCCAGTTGATTGATATCCTCTTTAAGTTCAACTATGTTCTTATTAACTTTCTACCTGCTGCATCTGTCCATTTCTGAGAGAGTGATGTTCAAGTCTCCAACTGTCATAGTGGGCTAATTTATTTTTCCGTGCAGGTCTGTCAGTTTTTGCCTCATATAGTTTGATGCTGTTGCCAGACACATACACATTAAGAATTATATCTTCTTAGAGAATTGACTGTTTTATCATTATATAATGCCCTCTTTATCCCTGATAAGTTTCTTTACTCTGAAGCCTGCTGTGTCTGAAATTAATAGAGCTATTCCTACTTTCTCTCAATTAGTATTAACATAATTGTTGTTGTTTAGTTGCTAAGTCATTCCACCAAAGAGTTGAACTCTTTTGTGACCCTATGGACTGTAGCCTGCCAGGCTCCTTTGTCCCTGGATTTCCCAGGCAAGAATACTGGAGTGGGTTGCCTTTTCCTTCTCCAGGGAGTCTTCCCAACCCAGGGGGTTGAACCCCTGTCTCCTGCATTGGCACAGACTCTTTACTGCTGAGGCACCAGGGAAGCCCTATTAACATGGTGTGTATAAGTATATATATTTTTGCTGTTGTTCCCTATCCATTTACTTTTAACCTATATATGTGTTTTTAAATGGATTTCTTGTAGACAGCATATAATTAGGTCTTATTTTTTATCCACTCTGACAATCCCAATACGATTGTAATATCAATACAGTTAATTAGTGTTTGTACCATTGATATTTAAAAGATTATGAATATTATTCCATGATGTGTGAACTGAAAGGAACACTTGTTAATAGGTTTTTAGTAATGTGGTGGTAAGGTGTGGAGGTAAGAGAAGCATTTGTTCATCTTAAGATTATATCTCAAGTTTTTAGTGAGCCAGTAGCCCTGGGATGTGAACTTCCTAAGTGCTTATCAGTCATTTTCCCCAGCCTTAAGTGGGCCCAAATGACGGAGGGGCTCTGAAATCTAGTATTTCCCTTCCCTCCTGTGGAAAAGCTAGGGCTGGCTGAACTTGAATATTTCCTTCCTCCAGGGTGGTTAGGCACTGATAAGGTAGTTTATGGTGAGGAAGGCTAGTGTGGTTAAAAATTATAGAATGCTCTGGCATATTTCAAAATGACTGCTTTCTCCCTTCCCATGCCAGAAGCCTAAGAGGACTTTTTCTTCAATATTTACTGTGAAAATCTGGTGGAATTACAGGAATTAACTAAAGCAAGAGTGTGAGAGCTTCCCTCTCTCACCTCCTCTCTGGACCTTTTACTCTTCAGACTTGTCTGCATTGAGCCTTTGGCAGTTCATCTGGTAAAGTTCAGGTTTTCCTATCGTGGCACTGGATCTCATGGAGGTTTCTGTCTGTGGATTTCAGCTTTAGTGAGTTAATGTTTCTCCGTAGCGCCTGTTCGTCTCTCCAGTGTTGGGGACAGTAGTTTGCCCTGTCACTTGGCCTCCCAAGAGATTTGAGAAGAGTTGTTGATTTTTCAGTTTGTTCAGTTTTTAACTTGTTAGGATGCAGTAGAGATTTGTAAGTTCCTTATATGCTAGCCTGGAAAATGCAAATCCTCTAATTGGCTCTTTTATTTAGCTATTTTTGGTCATATTTCGCTTTCTCTTAACGCTTAGTTTTTTTTTAAAATTATATACTGGAAATTATAATTGTACGTTGTAGGGGGAATGTTGAATTTTGTTCACGAAGGCAGTGAAACCCTAGCATATCCTCTTGATCTTGTCAGGGTTTGTTTTCTTGAGTTGCTTGTGTGGGAATGTTTTGATTTTGCTCTTAATCCTAGGTCATGGTCCTACTCTAGTCTGTTGGCATTATTACTAATGTATGATCCTTTGTGGTCTCTTATGAAAGCCTGAAGAGATCAAGAAGATAATTCTCTATGGACTGGCTGAAATTTAAACATGTTCTTGTCGTCATCTCAGTTAGACTGTTTTGCTTGGGTTCTACTTCTTGTTTCATGGTCCCGAAAAGGATTCAAAACAGAAAGGAAGGGCAACGGGGGGGCTCACGTCACAGATTTTTCTTTTGTCCATGATCTGTTTTGTGTTGCCTGTTGTTGAATACCTAAAAACAGTGACTTCATAAGTTTGATCTGGTTTTAGAGTTGTTCACAGTGGGAGAGCATGGTTGATACTTTTCACTTTTGTCTGCTGGTTGAAGTCCAACACCCTCTTTTACTAATGTTAGCTTTACTATGTTTTAATATGTTATGAAGACATTTCTGTCTCTTTTCCCAAAACATTATCTTTAACTTTGCTTTAATTGTTTGTGGATATTCTCTCATAAGTGCTTAGATAATTTGGCCAGGTTAAGAAATAATTCTGTTGAGATTTTGCTTGTGATTGCATTAAATTTGGCTTTAATGTAGGGAAAATTTACATTTTTTTCAACATACTTTTCTTCAGTAGCAAGAGTTTATATCTTTACACTAAATCAGTTTCCCTTAATATTTCTCACTTTTAGTAATTATGCAAATATTGATAGCATTTATATTTAATATAAGAAAAACACACTGTTTTGTTGCTATTGCAGATTTTCTTCTGTATTATATTATAAATCTCCATTATTTGTATGAAATAAGTTGATTTAAAAAATTTTACCCAGTCTTTGAAGTCTCGTTCTCTTCTAGTTTTTTAGTTGATCATTTTGTGTTTTCTACCTATGCCATCTAGATACAAGCAATAATATTTTTTGCTCTACCTTTCAGGTGTATAATCTTAATTATTTATGTTGTCATTATAGTAGATAGTACTTCCAGAATATTGTAATCTAAAAGCATTTTTCTTATCATCAAGTTTAATGGTATTTCAAAATTTAGCATCATGTCCAAGAAATAAACCTGTTTGCCTATGGTTAGTTAACCTATGACAAAGCAGGTAAGAATGTACAATGGAGAGAAGACTGTCTCCTCAATAAATGTTGCTGGGGTAACTGGATAGCTACATGTGAAAGACTGAGATTAGACTATTTCCTCATACCATATACAAAAATAAAGTAAAAATAAGTTAAAGACCCAAATATAAGACCTAAAACCACAAAACTTCTAGAAGATTATATAAGGAATTCACTCTGACATAGAATGTAGCAGTAGGTTTGGAACTTTCTCTTGAGGAAAAAGAAAAGCAAAAATAAACAATTAGGACCTAATTAAACTTAAATGCTTTTACACAGCAAAAGAAACCATCAGTGAAATGAAAAACCTACTGAATGGGAGAAAATATTTGCAAATGATATGACAAGATAATGGGTTAATATCCAAAACATATAAACAACCATATCAGTTCAGTTCAGTAGCTCAGTCATGTCCGACTCTTTGCAACCCCATGAATTGCAGCACGCAAGGCCTTCCTGTCCTTCACCAACTCCTGGAGTCTACCCAAACCCATGTCCATTGAGTTGGTGATGCCATCCAACCATCTCATCCTCTGCCATCCCCTTCTCCTCCTGCCCTCAATCTTTCTCAGCATCAGGGTCTTTTCAGATGAGTCAGCTCTTCTCATGAGGTGGCCAAAGTATTGGAGTTTCAGCTTCAACATCAGTCCTTCCAGTGAACACCCAGGACTGATCTCCTTTAGGATGGACTGGTTGGATTTCCTTGTAGTCCAAGGGACTCTCAAGAGTCTGCTCCAACACCACAGTTCAAAAGCATCAATTCTTTGGTGCTCAGCTCTCTTTATAGTCCAACTCTCACATCCATACATGACTACTGGAAAAACCATAGCCTTGACTAGATGGACCTTTGTTGACAAAGTAATGTCTGCTTTTTAATATGTTGTCTATGTTGATCATAACTTTCCTTCCAAGGAGTAAGTGTCTTTTAATTTTATGGCTGGAATCACTATCTACAGTGATTCTGGAGCCCAGAAAAATAGTCAGCCACTGTTTCCCCATCTATTTGCCATGAAGTGATGGGACCAGATGACACGATCTTAGTTTTCTTAATGTTGAGCTTTAAGCCAACTTTTTCACTCTCCTCTTTCACTTTCATCAAGAGGCTCTTTAGTTCTTCACTTTGTGCCATAAGGGTGGTGTCATCTGCATGTCTGAGGTTATTGATATTTCTCCCAGCAATCTTGATTCCAGCTTGTGCTTCCTCCAGCCCAGCGCTTCTTATGATTTACTCTGCATATAAGTTAAATAAGCCCAGTGACAATATACAGCCTGATGTACTCCTTTTCCTATTTGGAACCAGTCTGTTGTTCCATGTCCAATTCTAACTGTTTCTTCCTGATCTGCATACAGGTTACTCAGTATCAAAAAACCTACAAACAGCCAAATCAAAAAATGGGCACGATTCATGAATAGACATTTTTCCAAAGAATACGCACATACGGCCAACAGATACATGAAAAGATGGTCAACATCACTAAGCATCAGAGAAATGCAAATCAAAACCACAATCACACATCACCTCACATGTCTCAGAATAGCTATCATCATAAAGTTTGCTAATAACAAATATTGGTGAGGGAGTGGAGGAAAGGGAACCCTTGTACACTGTTGGTGGGAGTGTAAATTGTTGCAGCCACTGTGGAACACAGTGTGGAGGGTTCTCAAACTAGAAATAGGACTACCATATGATCCAGCAGTTCCACCCCTGAGTATATATCTGAAGAAAGCAAAAACACTAATTCAAAATGATACATGCACCCCGATATTCCAAGTAGCATTGTTTATAACAGGCAAGATATAGAAGCAACCCAATGTTCATCAACAGATAAAGGGATACAGAAGATACAGTATGTATACATACACACACACACAGAATGGTATATTATTCAGCTATTAAAAAGAGTGAAATTCTGCTGTTTGCAACAATGCAGATGGACCTAGGGAGTAGTATGCTTTATTAAATAAGTCAGACGCAGAAAGACGGATACTTTATGTTATCAGTTATATGTGGTGTGAAAAACAAATATATATTAAAAAAAACAGACTCACAGATAAAACTAGTGGTACCAGTGGTGGGAGGGAATGGAAAAGGACAAGATAGGGGTATGGGATTAAGGGGTATAAACCACTATGTATGAAAAAGATAAGCAACAAAGCTATATTATAAAGTACAGAGAAATATAGCCATTATTTTTTAGTAACTTTAAATGGAGCATCATCTATAAAAATATTGAATTACTGTGCTGTACACCTGAAATGAAAAGAATATTGTAAATCAACTATATTCCAATAAAGAAAGAACTTGAATTAAAAAAAAAAATTTAAGTATCATGTCTTGGATTATGAAGTTACATATATCTTATATTGTTTTTAAAATTTTCACAATTTGACAAATATTACTTAATATCTCATACCTCTTTGGGCTCCATAAATATTGCCCTATTATTTTTCTTCATTGGGTTATTAATTTTGTGATTAATATAATTAGATATTTAAAATATTTAATCTCTGAATTTTTAGTGAAACTCACTAGATTATGCTGGCTTATAATAAATATTTTGCTGACTCTATTTGCTTAGTGTTTTTTGCTAAGTAAAATTTTGGCCAGCATTATACAAGTAAGTTTAATTTGTTTTATTTTTGTTTGCTGACATTTTCATATCAGTGTTATGCTAATTTACTGTCTGAAAAAATTAAAATGGGCATGGGCAGTTTTTACTTTTTTGGTATATTGACAGAAATCAGCTCCAAAGTCATTTGAGCCTGATGTTTATTGTTGGTGGTAGTGACAGTAAGTAATGGGCTAAATGACTCTTGGACCGACAGCTCACCATTTCTTCCTTGTTTGTGATTGTTTTGGCTCTCTAACCCATTGTGAATCAATTTCGTTAAACGTAGTTTCCTAAAAGTCACCCATTTTATCCAAGATTTGGATACATTAGCATGTGATTGTACAATGAATTATTTTATGGTGCTGAGTTTAACAACTTTTTTTTTTGAAGGAAGAAATAAATGATGCTCATTGTAGGAAAAGAAGCAGCAAATACAGAGTAGAGAGAGTCATGTAAATACTAGTTAGTTTCATGACCCATCAGTAACCTCTGTTACCATTTTAGGTGTATTGCCTTCCAGAGTTTATCCTGTAAAACCTGAAGTATTTATCTCTGTAGTTTGTGCTGTCTCCAGGAAAGAGGCTATGACTTGGTTGGACAGAGAGCATTGTATTTCCTCCCTCCTGGGGTTTCTGATTGCTGGAGGTGGATGTGGAAGTGTGCAGATCTGGTCCATACCAGGAGGAAGACCAGAAAAGGGAGACCATGCTCTGCACACAGACTGGAGAAATGGATGGGCAGTGGGAAGTTAGATATCCAATGCAGTGAGCTTAGAAATAGATTTTTTGTGCCGAATAAAGACACTGTAAGTGTAGAAAAAATATGATGAATTCAAGTGGCAGAACCAATGTGTTACACAGAGCGAGAGGTACTCTTGAATGATTTATGAATTCTGATAAAGAGTGGGTAAGTGTTCGGCGTTGATTCAGATGAAAAAGTCAGATTCTTTGGCTTTATCATAGTGATGTTTAAGGTTTTATACATTCAGATGCTCTTCCACGCAATGAGAGAAGCTGTCCTTATTCAGGTATTCCAAGTAAATACATTTAAGTGAACTCCGAGATCGAGGCAGATTTGGGACTTTGGTCAGTTGTCTATTTTTAGCTCTGTGATTTATATAGTGTCTTTATATCTCTTAAGTGTAAGGTCCAGTGCCTTCATATGCCATTGCCTGATTTAATGACTTCAGTTAGATTTCCACTTCCCGAATTGATATATTTTCTTTAACATATTGAGAGACTGTGAGATGGAATACTGAGGGCAGACAAACAAATGTGTGATCCTTACCAATAAGTGACTCTACTAGTTAAAGCTAAGAGAAAACAGGATTGGAAAAAAAAATGTTTTTCAGAGTATGTGAGGAAAGGAGAAGTAGATAGATTTAACTGTACTGAAATGAGTGAAGCCCGGGCTTTTGGAGTAAAGAGAACTTTAGAAGTGGAGAACTTAAGTGGAAAACAGGTTTGTGTTTCAATTCTGATAGGAACCAGCTGTGTGATCTTTTTACAGTCCCTTAGTTTCTGAACCCCAGTTCTTCCTCAGGAATTGAGGATAGTAGTCATTAATTTGTCAGAGGATTTGAGTTTCAGCTTAGATAAAGAATATGAACTAAATGTTTTTACTTGTAACTTTTACTTACTGAGTAAGTGAGTACCTTCTATGTTTGGGCCATACGTGTGCTAGCAGTTGTTGCTAGAACAATAAATGAGACAAAAACCCCTGTGTTTAAGAGTCCACTGGAGCGGGGGCTTATGGTTCATAAGTTACCAATTCTTTAGGACAGGAAAAGGGAGCCTTCCATTTCAGCAAATATCAAAATAAAGTATCTTCTTCAGAAGAGAAAGAACTATATAAAAGAATAAAGGAGAAAGGTGAAAAAAAAAAAAAAACACCTAAAAGTCTACCACTCTGAAATAAACCTATTATAATGAGGTAATCATCACTCTAGGTTTCCCTGTGGCCCAGTGGTGAAAAAAAATCTGCTGCCAGTGCAGGGGACGTGGATTCGATCCCTGGGCTGGAAGATGCCCTAGAGGAGGGAGTGGCAGTACACTCCAGTATTCTTGCTTGGGAAAGAGGAAGGAGAGGAGCCTGGCGGGTTACAGTCCATGGGGTCACAAAAGAGAATCTGACATGACTTTCTGACGAACCAACAACAATCACCCTGTGAATCTCTGTGAATACACAAAATTGAAAGTCTGATAGATACAGGCAAAAAGATAAACAGGTCCCACTATTTATGTGAAAATGGAGTCTTGTGTATTTAAAAATGAAATTATTGAACTTAATTTTATTTGTATCTAAATGAAAAATATGTAACTACAGTGATAGACAAGGACTTGCTAAAACTTCCAAAATTTTTTCCTTCACTGCAAATGATGTGAAATTCTAAAAGATCTTGCTTGGGCTTGGGTGCACCATTATGTATATTCAGCAATTCAAGTCATTTTTTTCAACTTTTATCTTTCAAATTTAGTGAATAATAGATTTTTTTAATTATGAAAGTTGAGAAAATAAGCACTTTCTCGACCTTGTTATACCTTCTATCCCGCATTTCCAACTTTTGTTTTACTTTATAATTATACTGCTAAGATTATCCTCTTGCCTATAATCATTTCCACAGTTGTTTAGTCTTAGTTCTATTTTGAATGCTCATTGAGTTCTAAATTGATGCTCATGGAGATAGGTTGTTCATTATCAGTCCTTTAATAATTTCATTTGTTTTGATTGGTCTCTTGGCTGAATGGAAAATCTGGCTGAAGGCATCAGAGGGCGACTTAGGAGTCAGACAGCTTCTAGGCAACCAAAAATTGCAGAATCAGGAGCCTGGAGAGAATTGGGGGCAGGAAAGGGTGACCTGCACTCAGGAGTTTTCCTATTGAGGCATTTGCTAAGTGTTTTATGTTGCAGAGGTGCATGGCTAAGATGAGTGGAGTTTTTGGTGTTTTCACTGTATCACGGTAAAGAAGAAACAGGAGATCGTTCCGTGACGAGGAGGGACTAGATCATCAGCTGAGATCTCTGAAGAAACAAATGCTAGAAGTGAAGGCAGACCAGAGGCTAAAACCTTGTGAAAACTGCGATGCAGCCTGGGGTAGCTCAGCCACTGATACATTAAAATATGCCCATTTCACCTGCTCACTAGAGATTAAAGCGAGTTCAGTCTGGAGGAGGCTAGTCTTTTCCAGAGCTTCTATTACTTTTCATTTGTATTTCATGTACCTTTCATATATGTTAATCTCTTTAAAAAAACACCTGCCGCCTGCACCAGAAAGCAAGATCAAAAAACCAAGGATAAAAATAGACTCAGAGACGTCCCCGCACATTATCAAGCACAGACAATATCATAACTGCAATTAATATGTTCAGAAAAGTATATGATGATGGAGAATTTCTCCAGAGAAAGGAGTCTGTTTTAAAAATCAAATGGAAATATTCGAACACTAGAAATGTCTCAAAGGAATAATCTATAATCTCCTTTAGAGTTTGAGATCTGAATCAGTTCTTCCCCTCTTTCATGGAAATCCTTCTTGTTTCCTTTTAACCTATATTCTATTTATTTTTTTCAGAGTGGTCATTCTTGCCATTTTCTGTGAAAGAGAGTATAAATATTTTTCAGTGTGTTTCAAGACAGTCACAGTTCAGTGCTAAGCATCGTAGACTTGTGAAACTTCACTCTGTTATGAAAGAAAATTAAAAATCTCACACGATGTGACTGAACATATGGTCGAGGGATATTTTCTTAAAAAATCATCTTTAACATTCCAGAAATAAATGCTAACATTTGGAAGTTTTTATTTTTCAAAAAAGGCCATCTTTCATTTTTTAAAATTATATATTTTATTTTTTAAAGCCCAACTTTGAATAGAAACATGGTGACATAGCATATTTAGAATTTCTGTAAAGTAATACTAATTACAAATTCTAAATTTATTGAAAATTGTATATACTATCTTATGCCTGATTTTTCTATGTAAACACTAAAAAAAAAAAAATAGGGGATAACAGTGTAACATCTGACTGTTGATAACACTGATAACTATAGTCAGCATCCAGACATATATCTTTGACTAATTATTTGTAATTCAGTCATCCAGCCAATATCTGCTAAGTATCTGCCATGAGACTGTCCTTGCTTTTGAGAAATTTGAAATCTAGTGGAAGAGGCAGACATTTTTAATTTGAAAAAGTACCACAAAAGTGGCAAGTGAGTTTGAGCAGCAGTGCTTCATCTTATTGAGTCTGGATGTGGGAAAGGGGTTTTCACGGAAGTCCTCACAGTGAGGGGAGTGTTGAGTGTATCTGGAAGGTTAATAGGAGCGCACCAGGTAGAAAAGCGGAAGGAGCAAGGAACAGAGCTTTGGTGGGGTTTTGTTTTAGTGTTTGTAAAGAATGCTCAGTTGTGTCAGACTCTTTGTGACCCCACAGACTGTGGCTCACTGGGCTCCTCTGTCCATGGAATTCTCCAGGCCAGAATTCTGGAGTGGGTAGCCATTCCCTTCTCAAGCGGATCTTCCCAACCCAGGGATCCAACTTTGGTCTCTTGCATTGCGAGCAGATTCTTCACCATCTGAGCCAGCAGATGAGTGTATGGCGTGTTGCAGTACATGGGGTCACAAAGAGTTAAACACCACTTAATGACGAATAACAGAGTCACTCCTGCCTTCCATGAAATGATAATTTAACGGTCCCCCAGCTTGACTGGCACTTGTTTTCTCAAGGTGGAAGTCGGGTTTCCATCCGTGGGCCAGCTGTGCTGGATGCCCTCTCCAGCTCCTCCTCTCGTCATCTGGTCCTCGGATCTGTGCTAAGATCCCATTGTTTCCAGAAGCAGCTTCCTCATGGAGCTCAATTCAGGGATGAAGAAGCTAGGAGGGCAGACTATTTCCTCCTAACCCTGACTCCTAGCACTGAATCAGGCAGTGAAAGTTAAAGTTGCTTAGTCATGTGCGACTGTTTGCAACCCCATGGACTGTCCGGGCCAGAATTCTGGAGTTGGTAGCCTTCCCTTCTCCAAGGGATCTTCCCAACCCAGGGATAGAACCCAGGTCTCCTGCACTGCAGGCGGATTCTTTACCAACTGAGCTATCAGGGAAGTCCAAATCAGGCATTCCTAGTAGCTAAAAAGACCCAGTGAAAAACTGCCAAAGGTGAAGAGAGTCGGGTAGTACAAGCATGTGAATGGATGTCTCAAGCTTCAGTGGACATCAAAGTACCTGGAAGGCCTACCAAAGCACAGATTTCTAGGTCCCAGAATTTCCTGTGTGGTTGGTCTGGAGTTATTCTGAGGATGTTCCCAGATGATGCTGGTCCAGTAATAAGCACACTCAGAGCTGCTGCTTAGACAAAGTGAACTTGTCTTGTCTGTAAAAGGAAGGGGCTGAATTAACAACAAAAACAGTACTTTGATATTTCACCTAGGCTAATACTCACAGATTTGATAATTCTTCAAAATTATGTCATATCATTAAAAGCTTAATTTGGTAAAGTAATGTGTTAGAGAATGGTAATCCTTGAGCTGTCTTCATTGATGAGATATAGAATGAGTCCAAATTTAGAAACTTGAAAATTATAAACCTTAAAAGGGAAGAACACAGATCACCTTAGGAAGAAAAAACTTGAAATAGCCTTTAAAATTTAACTTTTTCCTGTTTTGTTTTCTTCATTGCCTCAGTCTGTTCTTAATAAACAAATTTAGAAAAAGAAACTCTAATAATGTCAGCAGTAGCTAGCGTTATTTTTGGATGTGTAACCTAACTCAGGTTCATACTAAACAACAAAAAATGCATTTGTATATTAGATAGGGCTGTCATTTTCAGCTCTGTCCAAATACTAGAAATACCTGAGAAAATCTGGATTTCGTCAATCTGTGGTCTAGGCATTGGCATTCTCTTTAAAACTCACCAGGTAGTTATAATTTAGGTCAAGGGTTGAGAATCACTGGTGCGGTCATTGAGCTCAGGGTAACCTATATTTCATGGGTTGAGATTTTACTAATTACTTTCCTGCTAAAGCCCACATCAACTAATATTTCTATGAAAGTTTTATTTCACATATGCCTTCATAAACCAAAACTCCTCAATTTTGGTTAAAAATACTTGGAAATAATGCTGTGTTCCATTTATTGCCAATTGGCAGGGAAATTGTATCTTTTATTTCTAGTGAGTTTCATTATACATGCAAATGAGAAATTAAAGTTATAGTAAGTCATGACAGTGGGGAAACCAGGCAGAGTCTGTTCCAGCAACATGACAAAAATGATGGAAGTTTTCAGAAATGTCCTGGCAGCAAATTCACTGCCACAGAGCCACAGATCATGTTGACGCCTTGTTGGTTGTCATCCTGTTAGTTAAATTGAAGGGAGTTTTTGATTAAGAGTGCAGTCCAACCTAGATCAAAGTGGAAATGACTCTTGACACTTGGGTTCTTTTTAAGAAAGAGGAGTTTGATTAGTCACTCATAAACTTGAATGACCACATAGAAGCATATAAATTATTTGATGAAATAGCTTCTTATAATCATAGGGATTACAAGAGAAATCTTACCGATTAATTGTTTGTTCTGATTGCTCAATTCAGGCTTTATTTTCCTCAGGCCCCCAGATTTAATAAATACAAATAAAGGATGTTCAATTAAAAATGAACTTCACGTGACAACCTATAATTTTTAATATAATTTAATCTTAAATATGTGTTCTAATAATTACTGATTTTTTAATCTGAAATGCATATTTAACAGGGCATTCTATATTTTATTTAGTAAGTTTAAATCTTACTTTGTCTTCCAAAGGGATTTTGGCAGGATTGTGTAATAAAAAAAGGACTGTCTTGAAACTACCATCTTAGAAACATTAGATCTGATTCTCACTCTTCTTCCCCTTGTAAATGATAATAACAGCAAAGTACACTCCTCTGCTTTATTATTATGAAGTTAGGAAGCTAAAGTATAGGAAAGATAGATACGTCCGATGTATATTGGATATATGTTCATATATCCAATGAACCAGAGGTAGCTAAATCTCTTCCTATTATTCCATTATTTGCCCTCCATGTTTATCAAGATCTCCCCAAAACTTGACCTTCTCTTAGTCTCTGAGTTTAGCGCCTTTTATGGTCTCGTTGTCTCCTTTGTCATTTTGGGTTCTATGATCCTGTCTTTGATACCTCATTCTTACGAACAGTCTCAGATTATTCGTTCTTCTGGTCCATCTACTAAGACAGATCCTTATTGCCAAGCGGAAGGAGCTGTAATATTAGAATGACCTGGGGAACTGTTTTCTAGCTGGACGTTCCTGCCCTCCCCTTCTGCATCCCTGATAGAGAAGCCTGGTCTAGTGTGAATGAGTGGGAGGAAAGTCGGGCTATTCCTCTCAAGTCTTCGTTGGTAGAAAAAACCCCATTGTCTGTGTCTAGTTTGCCTTTTTGGAAGGTGTTTCCAAGAAGAAGGTACAAACAGTCCTAGAAGTAAATATGTGGTTCTTCAGTTGTGCCTCCCTAGTTATCATTACTTCTGTTAGAGGAATTAAAAGGTCGTATAGACTTGAAATGACTATAACTTATATGTCAAAGATATCCTAATTTAAAAAGCGGAAGTGAGTTTTCCTTCTATTATCTCAGTGGCCACACTTTCCTGCATTAAGAGCACTTGCCACAGATCATGTGAGGCTTCCAGGCATCATGGGGTATCAGAGTGCCTTCCGTAGCATGGGTTTGCTGGTGGCCCTGCATGTAATCACTGCAAACCCAGGAGTGATAGGAGACAGGTGTAAAGTACCTTTAGTGCTTGCCAACTGGTTCAAAATCATGGCCGCAAAATAAAAATGGGAGATTCTCCAGCTTCACACCCACACTCCAGAACAAACCCACATTATCATGTGTTTAGCTTTGGGCGAGTGAGTGAGTGAAGTCGCTCAGTCGTGTCCGACTCTTTGCGACCCCATGGACTGTAGCCTACCAGATTCCTCCATCCATGGGATTTTCCAGGCAAGAATACTGGAGTGGGTTGCCATTTCCTTCTCCAGGAGCTCTTCCTGACCCAGGGATTGAATCTGGGTCTCCCGCAATGTAAGCAGACGCTTTACCATCTGAGCCACCAGGGAAGTCCTCAATCACACCACAGTAATGAGGTGTTTTTGGCATGGTGTCAGCTCCACCACAGACATAAGCCCACTTTTCAAAGAGGGAGAGTCCAAGGTGCCCAAATGTTAGCTTTGGGCGCATATTTACAATGGAAAGTGAAAGTGAAACTTGCTCAGTCTTGTCTTTGTCTATACAGTCCATGGAGTTCTCCAGGCCAGAATACTGGAGGGGGTAGCCTTTTCCTTCTCCAGGATATCTTCCCAACCCAGGGATTAAACCCAGGTCTCCCACATTGCAGTTAGATTTTTTACCAGCTGAGTCTCAAGGGAAGCTGAAGAATACTGGAATGGGTAGCCTATCCCTTCTCTAGAGGATCTTCCTGACTCAGGAATCAAACCAGGGTCTCCTGCATTGCAGGTGGATTCTTTACCAACTGAGCTATGAGGGAAGCCCTTTACAATGGAAAAATATATTGCAAATTTCTGCTTCTTTTTAATGTTAGGATTTCTTCTTTTTTTTTTTTTTTACCCTTTTAACTGTATATTTTTTGTAAACATTGATAAGGTAAAACAGTCTAAAAAGAAAGCTAACCTTTAAAACCATGTATTTTCTTGGCTGCTTTATTTGCTTGTATTTATTGAATGTAACTGTTCCTGCCTGCATGACATGTGAAAACTCATTTACTCTCAGTTGAGCTAAAGCAGTTTGAAGCTCAAGAGAATGACATTTGGCTCTGCTTGTCAGACAAGCTAGTTGATTATGTAAAAACACTTAGTTTGAATGCAGAGTTTTCTCCAGGGAGGAGCAAAAGCAATGATTGAAATCACTATCATATTTCAGTCATGGAGTTGGTCATTTGGAGGCAGATGAACTTATCAGGAATTCCTGAGCAGTACTTTGCAAAGGCCCAGTGGACTCGTCCTTGGAAATGGGAAAGGTGAGCGGAGCAGTTCAGCAAGTGCCCCCAGCACCTTGGACTCTCCCTCTTTGGAAAGTGGGCTTATGTCTGTGGTGGAGCTGACACCATGCCAAAAACACCTCAT
The DNA here is from genome assembly GCF_001704415.2 of Capra hircus. Lineage (NCBI taxonomy): Eukaryota > Metazoa > Chordata > Mammalia > Artiodactyla > Bovidae > Capra > Capra hircus. Next base: position 80,701,272 of record NC_030814.1, read on the forward strand.
TACTGTGGTGTGATTGAGGTCATGCCCTCGAGTCACTTCATCCAAGTCTCCAGTTTTCACTGGAAAGTAAAACACCTTCAGTGAGTCTTCGTGAGGAGGAAAAACCCGGCTTCAGCTTTTCTTCCCATAAAGTCCCTGCCTGCCAGGCCTGAGTGCCAAGGTAATTGTCTATCTGTCTGCAGCTGCTTGCAGCCGCCCAGATGGTAATAATGCTGACACCTCGGGGTCAGAACTTCCCCTCCAGAAGTATTACAGAATCTCTGACAGAAATGGCAGCTCAGTATAAGAGGGAGGTCCTTGCAGATGGATTTGGGCGGGGTGGGGGTGGGGGGGTGGGGGTGGATGGGTGGGAGGGTGGAGGGGGGCGGGCATTTCTCAGGTTGTAGAGAAAGTTGAGCGGTGAATGGAGGAAGTAAGGTGAAATCTGAGCTCTGTGGCTTCCAGAGCAGATTTGCAGAGCTGTAGGAACGGAAGAAGGTGGTGCTCTAGCTTCGTGGTTCTTGTGCCCAACAGGATACAAACAAGTGCTCTTAAATAGCCTCAGAATATTTGTTGTTGGTGCTGAGGGTCGTGATGAGGGCAAAGGACACATGGGGTTGTTGGGACCACAAACAAGGCCTAAGCTAGAGAGCTGCATGTGTGTGTTTCAAAAATGAGGGATAAATTACGAGTTTGGAATTAACAGATACACACTCCTAAATAGAAAAAAGATAAACAAGAAGGACCTTCTGTATAGCACAGGGAACTTATATTCAGTGCCTTGTAACAACCAGTTGTTGCTGAGTCACTCAGTCCTGTCTGACTCTTTGCAACCCCATGGCTTGCCTGTCCTTCACCATCTCCCGGAGCTTGCTCAAACTCATGTCCATTGAATCGGTGATGTCATCCAACCATCCCGTCCTTTGTTGTCTGCTTCTCCTCCTGCCTTCAGTCTTTCCTAGAATCAGGGTCTTTTCTAATGAGTCAGATCATTGCATCAGGTGGCCAAAGTATTGGAGCTTCGGCTTGAACATCAGTCCTTCCAGTGAATATTCTGGATTGATTTCTTTTAAGATTGACTGGTTTGATCTCCTTGCAGTCCAGGGGACTCTCAAAAGTTTTCTCCAACACCAATAATAACCAATAATGAAATATAATCTGAAAAAGAATATATATTTAATATATATATCATCTATATAATGGAATCACTTTGCTATATACCTGAAACTCTTTGTGACCCCGTGGACTATAGCACACCAGGCTCCTCTGCCCATGGGATTTTCCAGGCAAGAATGCTGAAGTGGGTAGCCATTTCCTACTCCAGGGGATCTTCCTGATTCAGGGATTTAACCCGAGTCTCCAACATTGGAAGCAAATTCTTTACTGCTGAGCCAGAGAAACACATATACCTGAAACTAACACAATGTAAATCAACTATACCTCAATAAAAGAATAAATTAGAAAAATGAATCTTTGAGACATAATCTTAGAAAAAAATTCTAATGTGGGAAGACATTTGAGTCTTAACCCCTTTATCAGAGGTTGGTATGGTTTTTCCAGTAGTCATGTGTGGATGTGAGAGTTGGACTGTGAAGAAGGCTGAGCGTTGAAGAATTGATGCTTTTGAACTGTGGTGTTGGAGAAGACTCTTCAGAGTCCCTTGGACTGCAAGGAGATCCAACCAGTCTATTCTGAAGGAGATAAGCCCTGGGATTTCTTTGGAAGGAATGATGCTAAAGCTGAAATTCCAGTACTTTGGCCACCTCATGTGAAGAGTTGACTCATTGGAAAAGACTCTGATGCTGGGAGGGATTGGGGGCAGGAGGAGAAGGGGACGATGGAGGATGAGATGGCTGGATGGCATCACCGACTCGATGGACATGAGTCTGAGTGAATTCCGGGAGATGGTGATGGACAGGGAGGCCTGGCGTGCTGTAATTCATGGGGTCTCAAAGAGTTGGACATGAGTGAGTGACTGGACTGAACTGAACTGAAGGTCAATAATACAGGGAAAGTTAATGGAAGGAAGTGTCACTTAAATACTTATTAATTAGGGAGTGGTTCCAGAATTTCAAATCTAGTGATTTGGTGGTCATGAATATGAATTGGGACTACATCTCCTGAGAAAAGTTTTTTCTTTATTTCTCGTGTATATATATACACACACAAACATATGGTAAATGTATATATTTGCCATTATATGTATAAACAACATTGGACGCTAAGGGACTGAGAATTTGTGTTGCAGAGTAAGTGTTGTAGGAAATTGGTTTGATGAGAGCCAAGTGTGTCAGTTTACTATAAGAAGCCAAGGAGGAGGGTGACCTACGTACCTTCTGGTTTAGCACAGCATTCTTTAGTATGTATTATATGATCTTCTGTCTCTCAGTGAAGATTTGCAACATACAATCACAAATTTATGTCCTAAAATGCCTAGAGAGAGTGTATATATGCACACACACACACAAGGCAGTGTTTACAGTGGAGTTATGGCTTATGTTGGGACCAAGTTCTAAAGTCAACAAGTGAAACAGAAACCATAAATTATAAACTTACCCCTGAAAGCTTTGAAGTTGCTTATGAAAACAGTATGTACAATTTTGTTTTTAATAGTAACACTTGTACATGCTAAAGTGTAAGTGCGCATAGAATGAGCTTGACTGAAGAAAGAACAAATACAAATTTTTCATGCTGATGTTTGGATGTTAAAACCATTCCACTTGGCATAGACAGCAGGCCTCAAAAACAGCTTTCAAGTCCCTATTGGGATGGGGGACTGCATGATTTTAAGGGATTCCTGCTTTCTGGCATTTTATCTTAATAGTAGGGTACTGTACTCCTAATAAATACTTTTATTTTGTAATGATGAAGATTAGAAAACGTACTGGAATCTAGGCTCCTGGAAGCTGAGTTCTAAAGCCTGTGCAGAAGGCAAAGGAGTATATGGTGCATCTCCACTTCGCTTTGAGGAAATAAACTGCAAGTTGAGTTGATTTCACTTCTGGAAGTCGTTTCCTTTACACTTCGTCTACCTGCACTTGTTTTTATTTTGGTGGAAGGTGGATTTCATCTCCTGAAGTCAGTACCAATTAATTGGTTTACTGTATCTGGTAAATTATATTTACCATAAAACATGCATTGTCAGTCTTTCTCTCCCCCCGCCCCCCCTTTTTTTTGTACAATTCAGTTTGCTTATGTGGTGTGTGTTGGGATGTGTGTGAGTGTCTGTGTGTGGTGAGTGCCTAAGTGTATCGGGACATCTTGTACAAACCTCTGTCAATGCTTGAGTGCGAGGGAGGTGCAGCCATGTCTGGAATTTCTTACACCCTGTGGGAGTGAGTCCAGAAGAAGCCTTCTGATTGGAAGATGAAGGAAGTTTGTGTGAAAATTCAGTCTGAGGGAGGAAGGAGTCTGGCACGGGGAGCTGGGCCCAGTGAGACAGACTTAGCTGTCAGTGCTTGTGAGGACATATCTGAAGACAGCATGGCCTTTTCCACCCAGGTCTCTCTCCTAACCCAACGCTCTGTGTACTCTTTTCTGACTCTAGTGAGGAGCAGGGTGGACTGTTTTCCTAGAGACTCTGTAAGAGATGTGGCCCAAACAGCATTGCCTTGGTAACCCTCTGATAAGGGCAGCTCAAAAGACAGGAAGGGACAGAAGCTGTGACCATTTGGCGCCTTGGCATCTGACGCGACAGCCCAAGTACCAGCAGAATCAGAATTATTTATGAGCATGTGAGTCTCGGGGGACTTCCCCAGAAATTGGGGAAAGTGCAAAGCAGAGAAATTTGAATTATTACTGTTAATGTGACCACATCTGTACCTACAGGCTAGTGAGGCTGAGACACAATTTGTTTTTAATCTCTATTATTAAACTTCCTGGTGAATGGTAATTATTTATTTACATAACCACTCCCCTCCTAGGCTCTAAGGCCTTGCCGGCCAGGAGTATATATTATTCATCTTGACTTCCAGAGTCTAGCTTTTGCCCCAGTACACAGTAGGTGCTCACCAAGTGGCGGTGGTCTTTTTTAAGTTGGAAGAGTGATTTCGGTGTGTGTTGATTATGGAAATAACGATCTGAAATATAAAATTATTGGATTGAGAGGAGGAGAAGGCTGGTTTCTGACTTTATTTCCATCTTCGTAGCATCTTCCTTTACATGCTATTGCCGGGGCATGAATAAAGTAGCAGATAGAGCTTCCTGCCTGAGAGGAAAATGCCAAATTAGAAATTGGGAGAAGAACCTCAGAGTACCCCATTAGATCAGAGCAGTTGTGTTTTTATCCAGAGGTTGGATAAAGGAGAAATGAGTGTTTCAGCTAGAGGCTTTGAAGGGCTGACAATGAGCGCAGCGTAATATAGGGCTCAGTTTATTGTGTCTGAATGAATGCGTTGGCATTTCTAGACTGTAACCTATACATCTGTTTCACGGGGGGAGGGGATGAGTGAGGCAACCCGGGAGAGGAGGGATTAGGGTTGTGAAAATAGAACCAGTGTGAGGGGCTGAAGAAAGGGATGTTAGCAATGACCCCGCTCAGCCACTTAGGCAGCTCTGCCACATTCCTCAGAACAAACAACCATTAAAATCCAAGTGCACAAAGCCTGTAGCAGGCTTGGTAATGACAAGCTCTGTCAGCACACTGTAATTAACATGAGGTGGTATAATTTATAAGGAATGTACTATGCAGTTTAATGCCAGCACAGAGCAGGGAATATCTGTAGCCTCATCCCTGGATGCAAGCATCTTTCTCTCCATATGGGCTTTTTTTTTTTTTTTTCAGACTCACAAAAGCCTTTGTCACACTGAGTTAGTTTTGCACAAGGCACAAGTGTGCCTTGTAGGCGACCCTTCACCTTCCCTCCCCCTCCCAGATTAATCAAGAAGGACAGTCTCAGCAGACTGTCTTTACTGTACATAATTAAGCAGTTCTGAATGCTCAGTGAAACTCAAATGGGATGGCACGGAGCCTGGTAATATGACAGTTAATGGGATGAGACTAGCACTTATTCTGCCTCTATAATAAGCAAAGGCTTTTTCCTTTCCATCTGAGGACAGGAAGAGAAGGAAGCAGTCACAAAAGATAACACCAGTGACAACGTGGGGTTGTTGGGCACCTCTCTCTACCTTTTGTGATTGTCGCCAAAAAGGAGAGTGTGCCCGAACTGGAAGAGATTACTGCTTAATTATCCTTGCTTGGTGACTGTAATGAGCACAGGCTTTTACTTCTGCATAGCTATGGATTGGTGTGAGAAGCATTCCCAGAAAATAATTTTAATGGAAGGATTATAACCTCTCTACTCTTATGCCACCTACAAGCCTTTAAGCTTGTAATATAGTAGCCTTTAAGCTTGTGTTCGGAATATTGCCTTAATCCTGCTCCTTTGGTGATGTGGATGTTTCAGAAAATGACGTTATTTTGCCTTTAGAGGATGGTCAACATAACTATGTGTCATAAAGGACCTTTTGCTAGGACCTTGTGGCTTTCCTCTTCTGACCTGCAGACACAAAAATAGCATCTCTTTCCTTCCCCTTAAAGAAAGAAGCTGGGTAAAATTACCTTTGAGGCAAGAAAAAATACAGTGACAGGATCCAGGCATCATTTTTAGCTGCATAATCTTTGTCCATTGAACAACTGGGTTAAAAAAAAGAAAAATCTGTTTGCGCTTTGTGAGCTGTGGCAATAACTGGCGTAAGGCAGTCATTAAATGATCCCGCCAAAGAGAAAACATATCAGACATTCATCTGAGAGGCAACCACGCAGCACCAGGATTCTGTACTCTTGTGTTAGGAGACATCCCTGGGAGGCAGAAATCCAAAGGATCAGGAACCGGCACTGTATTGAGAAATCAGTCCAAGTGACTACTCTGAATCACTTAAAATGTAATCACTTACTATTACCGTTTCCAGGGAGGAAGGAGGGGTCGGTGGCCAGACAGTGGCAAGATTTGTGGAAAGCTGAGGTTTGGAGTTAGGAGTTTGTATTTTAGGCTCTGCTGCTGACCTTCTGTGTTTCCTTTAGAAAGGGCCTTGATTTCCTGAAGGATAAAGGAGAAAAACGACATTCAGTGATTTGAGGCTTTCAAGTGAGAGGGAGTCATCAGAAGCCTGCCTGTTCAGCATTCCAAATTCTCTTCCTTTAGGGACTGTTTTCTAAGATTAGAGATGGCATTTGGCTCCTGAGAGTGTTTTCTCTGGGTTTAGCTGAGAATGCAGGTGTTTTGCTTGAGAAACTGCTGCTGGAAACAGGGAGAAAACACTCTGTTTCAGAAAGGTAACAATTTGGAGACCTGAAAACCCTCACTTCCTTTCCATAAGGACGAACAGAAGTCCTTTCATTCACATCCATCATATTTTATTTCAGATTCAGAAACCTTTTCATTTCAGCAGAAATCTCAGCATATGTTATCTCGCTCCAAAACAGCAAACGGTGGCTTAAAATACACTTCATGCATTTCAAATGCTTGCTCTCAAAACAATATATGTATGTGTATATACGTTTCTACTCACATGGCTCCCATTTCAGCAATTTTGTAGGGGTTTTTTTCCCCCCTTCTTCTTCCCTTTTCTATAAACCGTGCAAGCATGAAGCACATGTAAAGAGATTTCAGGAACATTTTGTAATTCTTGAAAGGTTAATTGCACTATTTATAGACCAGACTGTAAAGCAAAAACCCTCTGCATGACCTTTCGGGGTCACCATAGTAATAGCAACCTCAGTGAAGCCCTGACCAGTCATGAATCACTGTCTGTGATACCAGGAATGCTGACAGTTCAATCACAGCACTGTTTCAATAGAGAACTCCATATATTTAAAGCGCTGATACTGTTTTCCCTCTAAATGACAGTCTTGACAGATGGGCCAAAAGCACCGCAGACGTTTGAACAAGGAAATAGAGAGGGAGCCGGCTGGAAGCTGGGCTTCACGCAGCCAGCCGAGAATGATGAATAGAGTGTGATTGTGTCTGACAGGTAGTAATATAACTATTCATTCACCACAGCACACCTGGAGCACACTATATTAAATGGTACAAGATGGAGAGATTCTGGGAACAGAATAGGAAGTGTGAATCCCAGGCTGAGTTTAGGTACAGCAAGAGAAGAGGTCACGGGTCAGGCAATACCAACTACCTCAGAGAAGGCTGTAATTAAATTATTTGCTTACCAAAGTGTTTCTAATGTTTTGCTAACATGTTGCCAGGATCATTACTTCAGCACATCTGAGCACTTCAAGTAAAAGCAGATTTCCACCCCCCGCTCCCTGACAGCTCCACTTATTTCTTTTCTCATCTGAAGTCGCTTTCTCTCTTGCTGCTGGTGTTGCTGCTGCTCCAGATCATTGTCCTAGAACAGTCGAGAGAAAGGTTGGTCAGCTAGAGGGTCATCACCCTGAGTAAAAGCAGCCCCTCCTGACCCCAGCACAGTTCTGCTTGGACCAAGGTGTGGAGACCAGTCACTGCGAGTCACATAACTGGTGGACATCCACCCAGGTGCGGAGCAGGCGCCAAGGACCTGATGGGGGAGAGGGTTGTCGGCAGGTATTTGCCTTTTGCCTGGAAAGTCAGCAGAGACCCTGAGATGCCGCTGCCCAGTCAAAGAATAGTTTGCAAATCAAGGCGTGAGAATGGGGGTGTAAGGCTCCCCACAAAAAGAGTGTAGGACTGTTTTTTCAGAGCTTGTGACCTCTTTTCTAGCCTTCCACTGCACCCATGGCTAAATATTTTTCAACCTGCCTTAGCATTAATTTCTAATTACCAGGTCTGACTGTCACATTCTGAAAGCTTTATTCCTAGAAAGTATTGTCTCATCATAAAATAAGATTGAATGGGCTCTCAAATCTGCATTTTAACTTTACTTACACATGTCTTATATAGTAACACCTACAGAAGGAGCTTAAAATGTCAGAACTCAAATAGTGCTCTGTTTTACTGTGTGTGTGTGTGTGTGTAAAAGAGAGAGAAGATATACCACATTCCGTGCTCAGTCTCTCCCAGATAAACAGGGAGCCTGTTCTGGACCCTAGCTTATTTCTAAGATCCTTGGGAAAGGAAACACTTGGCGGTGGCTTTTACATGGTGAATGTTCATCAACTGCCGCCTCAAATTAGTTGTGCTTGTCACTTCCTTTATTCACAGGCTCCTCTGATGGCCAGGGAGGGCACGCTGCTGCCATGGCTGCGCTGTTGGGAGAGTCCCTCTGGGAGCCGAGATCCTGGCCACTTTTGTCTCCCTGCATTCCATCTTCTCTGCGTGTCTTTGTGGCTGATTGGGCTAGTCTGAAGCTGACTCTGACAGCAGGGTCACTGCCTATGTAGGAAGCTCTGTGCACCCGACTTCACCATTTCAGCTTTTCCTTTCTCATGAAAATCACATTTTTAATAGATGGAGTTCTCTTTTCCCAGCTTACTGCGGGGTGAAACCATGGGCTTAACACTTAGAGAAGATTTTGCATGTGACCTCTCTGATTAGCTATGGAAAACCAAATCCAGTTAGAAGTGCCCCCACCCCACCCTGGCCCTGACAATCCAGGTTTTTTGCCTCCTTCACATCCTTCTTCTCTAGCTGGTATTCATCCTGTTGGTTACCGGGTTATGGATATATCTTTTTCTGTGTCTTCATCTGTGTCTATAAATCTATATATATTTTATCTGTCTGATCTCAAGAAAGAATATTTAACAGCAGTTGGTTCTAATCTGACCTCAAAACCGTGCGTTTTGGAGAATTGGGCAAAGTGCAAAATCCTATTTGATAGATTTCTTAAGAGAACTCAAATGAAAACTTATAATGAAACTTCACTTTTTTATAAACCTCTCAGTAAGATCCTCCCCTCCCCCGTTAGTCTTTGCTGTGGGCATTTTGTACATATACTTTTAAAAGCACAAACCAATGTTTCTCCAAATGCCTCTCTCTGCCTTCTTTTTAAATGGACTCTGGTGTATGTACTGAATTGAGTTGAGCTTGGTCATTGTGTAGCCTTGTATCTAATGCGTATCCTTTTTCACTCTAGTTGGGAGGCTGCACAATGCTTAGTGCTGCCAATAAGGGGAAAGGGACTGTTTTGCAAAATAAGCAAATTGGATTATCCAGTGTATAAATAGGCACTCAGTCTTTTTTTCCCATGTAAATCAGGAAAAGCAATTTGCTTGTGTAGAAAAAAAACCAGCGCCGCTACCCACACTTCCCTGTCTTGGCTGGATTGGGAGTTCATTATAGGTGAGGAGAAGGAATTTGTTAGCACCCTCACTGGTTGGGGGCAGTAATTAACTAATTTGCGTTCATTTTTCTGCAGTTTTAACATAGGTATTATGAAAAATATTCTTTTGAATAACCCCAAATCCTTTGGGTTGCATTCATATTAAGGCAGTAAAATGAACAACTGGGTTTTTAGGTTCTTTAGCCTTGGCCAAAGAAAAAAAACTACATGCAAATTAGCCCAGTAACTTACAATTTGTGGTTAGTGAGACTCAGACTTGGGCATCACAAAGATAAATTGAACTTGGTTACTTTTAAGAAACAGTAGGTCAAGGTTGCCATGGTGTAAACTGGGCATTATTTGAAATGAGACATTACATTACTTCATTTGGGCATTGAAGAAAAATTGCTGATCTTTAACAACTGTTTTCATCTTACTAGAATAAACCTGAAATGTAGTCAGAATTAATATTAGCAATTTAATGGTCTTGGACACCATGCTGGTTAGGGCTTCTTTAATCATGGCTAAAAAGGTAGAATTATAGTAGAGTGAAAAGAAACTTAGCCGTCATTTTGTTCTCTTCTTACTCTAAACATGTGGCAAAGCTTAAAGCTATAGCACCTTGTGCTGGCTGGTGGTTGGACTCAGCATCCCTGCCTGCAACCTCTCTGCTGATTGAACAAAAGAGATGAGCCATAAATTATTGGCCTATCCAGAGAGATGCTACACAGAATGGCTATAGATCACAGTTTATAATGTTTAGTTAGGAGTTTTCGTAAAATGTATAATGAGAGTACATTATGATTTGTACTTATTCTCACCTGCTTTCTCTTTTAATCATGTCACTGGTGGGCATTTGCTTTTTATTCAAAGAAAATTTCATTGAAATATAGTTGATTTACAATGTCATGTTTCTGGTGTACACCAAAGTGATTTAACATACATATATATATATGTATGTATGTGTGTTTGTGAATATATATTTAAATTCTTTGTTTACATTCATAACTTATTGTAAGATATTGAGTAGAGTTTCCTACACTATACAGTAGGCTCTTGTTGGTTATCTATTTCATATATAGTAATGTGTATATTTTAATCCCCAATACATAAGTTATCTCTTCCCCCACACCAACCCCTATTTTTTATTCTTTCTTTTCTTCCATCCCGTTAGTCTGATTGTCAGTCCTGGGTAGATAATCACAGGAAAATAAGGGGGGAAAATTGGAACTTTCTAAATAAGTGATCTTCAGGAAAAAAAAAAAAAGAGAAGAAAAGAAAGTGGGTCTGGGGGGCATAGGTCAGATGTATAAATTATTAATCTTTGTATTCTTGTTTATGGACCATGGCTAACTTGGGTAGGTTTTCTAATCTCCATTGCAGGGTTTAACGTAGGTACAACTCATGGCAGTTCTATCCAAGTATTTTGTATGTCAGCGCCAATTAGGGATGCTTCCTGGTCACCCTTCTCATTGTTCTGCCCCTTGTGTTTGGTGTCTCGAGCAGAGCAGTATTTGTAACCAAAGATTATGACTGGTGCACACAGTTCTGAGGAAGTGGAGTTTATAGCATTCCTCGCAGCAAGGGCAGCAGCCTCTGAAGCAAAGCGCAGTGTCCCTAGGCAGAATGAAGCCAGGACTGTAAAAACAAACTCAGCAGACAGCCAATAAAAAGACCAAATCACATCTTCCATAGTTTTAATTTACAGGGGCAAATTATAGAGGATAAACTGAAAAAAGAACCAGATTTAATGAGGCATTTTGTATTGTATTTTAAAGTGCAAATGGCATGCTTGTAATGGGGGAGAGAGAAGGGGGGGTGGTAAACTGGTAAAAGAGCATTACACTAAAGCCTGCAGGTAAATATTAGGCTTGAAGATGAAAAGCTGCATTTTGGAAAAGTGTTATTGATTGGAATTTTCTCTGCAAGTACTATTTTAGGACACATCTATAGGATTTATTCCATACAATAGAGGATTGCAGTCACTGTGTCAGGATCTGCCTTGCTCGGGCATCAGACTTCAATTAGATAATGACCATGGCAGGGAGTGAATAGCCAGAGAGTCATTCATCTTTCTCTCTACACGACACAGTGTAACGGGTGTTTCTGACGATCCGTGCACATTGAATTAGGTCATTGCTGAGTTTGTCGGCCTTTGAGAGTCTGTGCATTTACATGTGATGATTTCACCAGCCCTTTTCTCTTTCCTCTCCCTCCTTGCAAACAGCGTCTATTGTTCAGGAGCTCATATTGTAGTGGAGATCTGAATTTATGTCCACAGATTATAAGCAAGGGATACCACCGCAGTCTATAATCAGCTCATGAGCATTCAGCTCACGTGAGCCACTGTGAGTACAATTTTCAATGGCCTAATGTGACAGGTAATCATAAATTAGTATTTGCTTTAAAACAGTGGCAGAGTACACAGCCTGCATACTTAAGGAGAATGACTCAGTAAGGAGCCCAGCTCTGTAATGAAGTGGGAGCTCATTAAACAGATGCTATCTACTTCACTGAGCTGCACAAGCCGCAAACAAACCAAATGGAAATGTTTCAACAGAACACTGTAGTCAACCAGGACAAGTTCAGGTTCATTAGCTGTGGCACCATCTACAGGAATTAGTCACAGTAATAATTAAATAGTTGCTTGCTAATTTATCATTTTACATTTGCTACTACATTTGCATAATGTGTTGTGTCTCCCCCTCCCCATCTCTGGTTACATTAAAATGCCACTTGTCTGCATGTAAAAACTGCTAACTCTGTGATTTAAAAAAAAAGACATCAGAAGCACCCATATTTGGCAGTTGGTTGGTGATAACCTTGTTGTTTACTTCAAATATTTAAGCTGTGTCTCTGTTATAATACTGGCATCGTGTCACTTTAACAAGCTGCACTCAGGCCATCCCGGGAGGAGTAAAAGACCCAGACTTGGATTTAAGCAGCTAGTTGGTGAGTTGGGTGAAATAGGAACTCAGCAGCCAAGATTGCTAAATTAACCTGCTGTTAGGAAGAACTTGGCATGCAACTCTGTAATTTCAATGTCCAAAGATAGCAAAGCCATGGAGTGAGACTTAATGCCATACAGAGGTCAGGACCAGTTACTCTGCAGGTTCCTTGGGGCCATGTTGAGCCAATCTGTCCTAATTGAGAAACAAAATCATACTGTCTTTATCTTGTGAAGCACAGTCTCTTAAAGCTGATGGAAAGTATCAAGTTCAGTAGTTACAGAAGGATTTAGGTTCTTAGAGGGAACTACTCAAAACCATAGTGACCAGCACTAAAATGTTCGTGAAGTCACAGGATTCAGATAGCAGGGTGGGCTGGTGAGGGAGTGGGAAGATTGTCAGGCGTTCAGGATGGGAGGGACAGAGTTAAAGGACGAGAGAGGAGAGAGACAGACAGACAGATAGAGACCAAGAGATGCTGCTCCTTATATTGTGTCTGTGTTTGGGTTGGTTGACGAGGTGGTTATAAATTACTCAGTGGAACAACACAGAACAAGGACAGCTTTTCAGGGTTTTCATTAATTATATCTCATTGTTATTGATATAAGGTCCCTTTATAATGTAAAGTAAATCATTGAATGCTTTCTTTCTGTTCTTAATTCTCTTCTTTCTCAGGGTTTCACTAGCAGCCTAGACAGTGTGTTTTGGGTTGGAATAGTGATCTACAAAGCTAGGGGTCCTTGAGAGAGAGAAACCAAGAGTGAGGCAGACACCAAAAGCAAATTTTACTTCTTGCTTCTGTTTGGTCAGAGTTGGAGCACAGACAGAGAACATGACATAATCTTTTTCTCCTCTCTTCGCCTTTGCTGTGACCATTTGGAGACATTATCTTTTTAGCAGTGTAAACTAATTAGGTATTCTGAGATTTAAAAATCTTTGTGAGTATGTGGGTAAATTCTACCTGAGTGGTGTGCTGCAAGAGAAGGTGAAGACATTCAGAGAACATTAGTGGCCAATTAAAAATAAAGATGTGTAAACTGAGGAGCAAGGAGAAGCACATTATGTTTATGACAAATAAACAGGCAGTGGAAACTGCCATTCTGTGTGTTGGCATGGGCCATTAGAGCTTTCTTAGGAAATCAAAACATACGCCTCATTGTAAAGTCTCAGAGTATGCATGTTGCCTCTGTTTTGTCAGTAAATTTAGGGTAGTAGAACATGAATTTTTTTTTAATGTTAAAAAATTCAGAGAGTGGTCATTCAAAGGTTTTATCTGTTCAGCAGCATCTTTTCCTTTCAGGAATTATCCATCCTTTGCATGCAGAGACTGAAAAGCGCAGGGAGTCATATCCCTGCATGCAGAGACTGAAAAGCCCAGGTCCCCATGGGTGGGCACAGTCCCTGGACTGGTCACCAGAGTGCTGCATTCCCAGCCCCACTGATTGGCTGGCTGGCTCTGGGATGGTCACATGACCCCACAAGCTAATTAGAACCTTTCCTGAGAGTTTTCCTGGGGTAAGGAAGGAACTCTGCATTTCCATGAGGAGTGCTGCCTACAAAGTTTTGAGCTGCCATGGCCTATCCTGTGTGGAAAGGACTTTTCTAAAAATGAGTCCAGTGTGAAGAAAAACCAAAAGGAGAGACAGAGAAATAAGAGTAAGCCATTATTATTATTATTATTTTCTTGCTTAAGCCATTTTGTGACTGTTTGAACTTGTAACTGGCAGAGTCTTGAATAACATACTTACCCACACTTCCATGTTATAATGGAAACTGAGGTATAGTTGGTAGAAATGCATAGACTGTTAACTTCCTGCCCAGTCCTCTTTTCTCTTGTGCCTATGTCAGCATATTTTAGATGAACTCTGTGGTCTGAATGAGTCCTTGTAAGTAATTTAGTGACTCCTTGCAACATGAAATAGTATTTTTTGTGTTAGAGTAATCAGTGAGAATATCTATAATAATACTAAACAAAGATGTAATATGTGAAGAAACATATTCTTGGGGGTCATTTTCAGAAACTGGATCTTCACTGTACTTAGCTCAAACCCATCTTCATTTACAAACTGGTTTCTTCCCTTTTCATGCCATCTTCATCTCAGCTCCTCAGCCTGACTCAGAACTGTCTTTGTCAGGAAGCCTTCTCTATCTCCACAGCCTTGGGAAGCCAGTCTGCCTTGATAGGGTTCATCATTTCCTTCTGAGTCTTATCCCAGTTGCTTTTCGCCCCCACCTCCATCCCCTATTTGCCTAATATTAGTTCTTTCTGCCGCTTGACTTAATGCCTTTTGAAGGTAATAATTGTTTTTCTCTACCACACTGTATCCTCAGGCTAATACAGTATTTAGAGCAATCAGGAGATTTTTTCTGTACACAGTTATGTGGATATATCTACATCTGTCTATAATGAGTAACTGTGTTATAATAAGAGACATTTTTGGTCTTTGTCCTTGGTTCCTGGGACAGTGATGCTAAAACCCATGGAATTTCATTAGTGATAAGACTGTCTTTTATTATTCATAAGGAGCCTCTTTTGACCATATCTGAATTTCCATTAATGAGATGACTTAGGGTGGGGCCCTTCTGTAATCTCATGATGGAAGTATTGTGATCAGAAATCCAAGTGCTTAGAGGGTTGGGATTTTCAGACCCATTCACCCAGCTTGAAGAAGGGGGAGAAGATCCTGAAAATTAAGCTCTGTAAGAATTCTGTAACAAGGAGATCTTATGAACTTGCACATTGACAAACATGTCCCTGTGCGAGGAGGGTTGTTGCTGTTTACTCGCTCAGTAGTGTCCGTCTCTCTGTGGCTGTGGACTGCAGCACGCCAGGCTTCCAAGGCTGCCACTATCTCTCAGAATTTGCTCAAACTCTTGTCCATTGAATTGATGATGTCATCTAGCCATCTCATCCTCTGTCACCTCCTCCTCCTCTTGCCCTCAGTTGTTCCCAGCATGAAGGTCTTTTCCAGTGAGTGGGCTCTTTGCATCAGATGGCCAAAGTGTTGGAGCATCAACATTAGCCCTTCCAATGAATACTCAGGGTTGATTTCCTTTAGAATTGACTGGTTTGATCTTCTTGCTGTCCAAGGGACTCTGAAGAGTCTTCTCCAGCACTACAGTTTGAAAACATCAATTCTTCAGCACTTAGCCTTCCTTACGTTGCAACTCTCACAGTCATACATGACTCCTGGAAAAACCATAACTTTGACTATACAGACCTTTGTCAGCAAGTAATGTCTCTGATTTTTAATATGCTGTCTAGGTTTGTCATAGCTTAAGGAGCAAGCATCTTTTAATTTCACAGCTGCCGTTACCATCTGCAGTGATTTAGGAGCCTAAAAAAAATAAGGTATGTCACTGTTTCCATTTTTCTCCATCAATTTGTCATGAAGTGATGGGACTAGATGCCATGATCTTAGTTTTTTTGAATGTTGAGTTTTAAGCCAGCCTTTTCACTCTCCTCTTTAACCCTCATCAAGAGATACTCGAATTCTTCTTCACTTTCTGAAATTAGGGTAGTGTCATCTGCATATCTGAGGTTGTTGGTATTTCTTCCAGCAATCTTGATTCCAGCTTGTGAGTCATCCAGCCCAGCATTTCTCATGATGTACTTTGCATATATAAGTTAAATAGGCAGGGTGACAGTATATAGCCTTGACATATTCTTTTCTCAATTTGGAACCAGTCTGTTGTTTCATGTCCTTTTCTGACTGTTGCTTCTTGACCTGCATACAGATTTCTCAGGAGGCAGGAAAGGTGGTCTGGTATTTCTGTCTCTTTAAGAATTTTCCACAGTTTGTTATGATCCACACAGTGAAAAGCTTTACTATAGTCAGTGAAACAGAAATAGATGTTTTTCTGCAATTCCCTTGCTTTTTCTATGATCCAACAGATGTTGGCGATTTGATCTCTGGTTCCTCTGCCTTTTCTAAATCCAGCTTGAACATCTGGAAGTTCTTGGTTCATGTACCATTGAAGCCTAGGTTCAAGGATTTTAAGCATTATCTTGCTAGCATGTGAAATGACTGCAGTTGTGTGATAGTTTGAACATTCTCTGGCATTGCTGTTCTTTGAGATTGAAGTGAAAACTGAACTTTTCCAGTCCTTTAACCACTGCTGAATTTTCCAAATTTGCTATTATACTGAGTGCAGCACTTTAAAAGGATCATCCTTTAGGATTTGAAATAGCTCAGCTGGAATTCCATCACCTCCACTAGCTTTGTTCTTAGTGATGCTTTCTAAAGCCCACTTTCTTTGCATTCCAGGATGTCTTGCTGTAGGTGAGAGACCACACCACTGTGATTATATGGGTCATTAGAACTTTTTTTGCACAGTTCTTCTGTGTATTCCTGCCACCCCTTTCTTAATCTCTTCTGATTCTGTTAGTTCCTTACTGTTTATGTCCTTTATTGTGCCCATCTTTGCATGAAATGTTCCCTTGGTATCTCTAATTTTCTTGAAGAGATCTCTAGTCTTTCCCATTATATTGTTTTCCTCTGTTCCTTTTTATTGTTCACTTAAGAAGGCTTTCTTCTCTCTCCTTGCTGTTCTCTGGAATTTTGCATTCAGTTGGGTATATCTTTCCCTTTCTCCTTTGCCTTTCACTTCTCTTCTTTTCTCAGCTCTCTGTAAGTTCTCCTCAGACAACCATTTTGCCTTGTTGAATTTCTTTATCTTGGGGATGGTGTTGGTCACACTTCCTGTACAGTGTTACAAAACTCTGTCCATAGTTCGTCAGGTTCTCTGTCTATCAGATTTAATCCCTTGAATCTATTTGTCACTTCCACTGTATAAGCATAAGGGATTTGCTTTAGGTCATACCTGAGTGGTCTAGTGGTTTTCCCTACTTTCTTCAGTTTGTCTGAATTTTGCAATAAGGAGCTCATGATCTGAGCCACAGTCAGCTCCATGTCTTGTTTTTGCTGGCTATATAGAGCTTCTCCATCTTTGGCTGCAAAGAATATAATCTGTCTGATTTCATTATCGATCATCTGTTGTTGTCTTGTGTATAGAGTTGTCACTTGTGTTGTTGGAAGAGGGTGTTTCCTGTGACCAGTGTATTCTCTTGGCAAAACTCTGTTAGCCTTTGCTCTGCTTCATTTTGTACTCCAGGGCCAAACTTGCCTGTGACACCAGGTATCTCTTGACTTCCTACTTTTGCATTCCAGTCCCCTATGATGAAGAGGACATCTTTTTTTAGTGTTCATTGTAGAAGGTCTTGTAGCTTTTAATAGAACCTTTCAACTTCAGTTTCTTCAACATTAGTGTTTGGGACATAGACTTGGATTACTGTGATGTTGTTGAATGGTTTGCCTTGGAAATGAACTGAGATTATTTTGTTGTTTTTCAGCTTGCGCCAAAGAATATGAAGGCTACTCCATTTCTTCTAAGGGATTCTTGCCCACAGTAGTAGATATAATGGTCATTTGAATTAAATTCACTCATTATGGTCCATTTTCGTTCGCTGATTCCTAAAATGTCGTTGTTCACTCTTGCCATCTCCTGTTTGACTACTTCCAATTTACCCTGACTCATGGACCTAAGATTCCAGGTTCCTATGCAATATTGCCCTTGACAGCATTGGACTTTACTTTCACCACCAAAGACATCCACAACTGGACGTTGTTTCCGCTTTGGCTCAGCCTCTTCATTCTTTCTAGAGCTCTCTTCCCCAGTAGCATATTGGACACCTACCATCCTGGGTGCTTCTCTTTTGGGGTGCGCTCCAAGTCCACAGACACAGAAGCTCATGTGCTCAGGGCCTGTCCAGGCCTCATCCTGTGTACCTCTTCATCTAGCTATTTATTTATATCCTTTATAATAATCTGTTACACATAAATAAAATGTCTTCCTGCATTCTGTGAGCTGTTTTAGTAAATTACTGAAGCTGAGTATGGGGTCCTGGGAACTTCTAGTTTATAACCAGTTGGTCAGAAGATGCCTTGGAACTTGTGACCAGTATCTGAAGTGGGTATATTCTTGTGGACCTCCATTCTTAACCTGCAGGGTCTGTGCTGACTCTGGGTAATATCAGAATTGAATTGAATTCTTGGGTAAATAGTTGGTAACAGAGAATTGGAGTAATGGTTGGTGTCAGAGAAAAATCCCCCCAACATCTTGATCACATAGAATTTCTAGATAACATCAATAAGCTAAAATTGATATTTTATTAAATGAGTTTTACAATTTTCAGATATGGTTAATAACTGCAATGTGATTCAAATAATTGCACTGTGACAATGTTGATGTTATTAATGCCAATAAAGTTTAGTTAATGTGCAACTTGGGAGATATTGAGGGACAGTGTCAGTGATATTTTATAATCGTTTCTTTAAGATAGATCAGATATCATCTCAGAGCAAGAAAGCTTGAAGAATCCTACTAACTCAACCTGGGGCTGTGTGAAGATTTTAGGAAATAGAATTGGTATTAATTTGAGTGTTTTATTACTGAATTGTTTTAAAAGTTCAATTCAAGTAACTCACCTTTGTTTCCTAAGAAAATACATGAGGTTACTTGATTAGAGCTAGAGAATAACTTATCTTGACTGTTTGATTGAAAGAATAGGCAAGAGGTTGGAAAGTCCTGAAGTGTGTTTAAGCTTAGGTTTATTCTGGAAGTGCTATAATTCTGTTTCCCATTCATAAAAAGCTGGATTAATATTGCCTTACTATCACTTCCTATAACTTCATGGATGTTAGGAAAATAAGTTGGTCAATAATTTTAACTTCAAATTGAAGATAACAGTAAATATAGAATGTTTTTTGTCATTGTGTCTGTCTCTGCCACCATGCTACAACTGTGCACTGGAAGAACAAAAATGACAGTCCTATTTAGATTGTAAAAATGTGAGTGGGGGCATACAATTTTTTCTCTCTCTTACTTGGAAATGTTCCTTCTGAGGCGAGTCCAGTGACTGTCATGTCATACTGAGTCAACAGCCTGGCTAAGTCCCTTATCATTCTCTAGTTTAGGACTCTGATCATAAGATGGGATCAGTTCAGTTCAGTTCAGTCACTCAGTCGTGTCCAACGCTTTGCGACCCTGTGAATCGCAGCATGCCAGGCTTCCCTGTCCATCACCAACTCCCAGAGTTCACTCAGACTCATGTCCATCGAGTCAGTGATGCCATCCAGCCATCTCATCCTCTGTCATCCCCTTCACCTCCTGCCCCCAATCCCTCCCAGCATCAAAGTCTTTTCCAATGAGTCAACTCTTCGCATGAGGTGGCCAAAGTACTGGAGTTTCAGCTTTAACATCATTCCTTCCAAAGAAATCACAGGGTTGATCTCCTTCAGAATGGACTGGTTGGATCTCCTTGCAGTCCAAGGGACTCTCAAGAGTCTTCTCCAACACCACAGTTCAAAAGCACCAATTCTTCGGCGTTCAGCTTTCTTCACAGTCCAACTCTCACATCCATACATGACCACTGCAAAAATAGGACCACAGTAAGGGGAATTCCCATGCAGCATGTGTTGCGCTGGGAGTAGTGAATTAGCATTTGATAAATAAATTAATAAGTAAAAAAACTGATAAAAATAAATTGATGATTGACTGTGAAGCACAGCACCACTTCTACTGGATAGAATCAAATATTATTTTGTTCTAAGGGCCAGGGTCTTCCAGCCCCTGCCAATTATCTTTAGTGCTAATTTAGGGTCCATTTGAAAGAGTAAGAGAAAGCACTAAAGCAATGATCATGATTAATATATTGAACAGTTGCGTATGACTTGAAGGATGGAAATACCTTCATCATTCTTGGTCTCGTTATATGTTTTCATTTTTAATCATCTCCAAAGGCTTCTTTTTGAGAAAGAAACTACATTTATTGGTCTCATAAAAGGTATATAATATGGTAATAACCACCACTTTTGACAGATCTAAATTCTCTAAATAGCTGACATTTAATCTATAGGCTGTGAATTCAGTCATCATTGGAAAAGAGAAATCAGAGAATTGAAGGAAGGCAGAGCATCTTTAACTGGTCAGTTAGTTTAACTGTATCTATGGACATCATTTAGTCTTTTGCTGGGGGAAAATATTTCCATTGAACAATTTGCATGAGTACTTTATAAACATTTCTATACCAGGAATTTTGGAAGAAGACAACTTGACATCATTAAATACATTTAAAACTGGTCAAGTATTTTAACGTCTGATGGTAACTTCCTACTTAGAAACCTGGATCTGCTTTTATGAAATAAATCCATGCAAGGAAGAATCTGCACACGTAGGATGTAGGTTCATGTCTACTAGTGCATTTCAAAACATGAAAAAACCCATGTGCAAGATAAGCCATTATTGATTACCATTTCTTATCTGCAATCTGTGTTATTTTCTGGATGCTTCCATGTAGCAAATAACTTTACCTGCAATTTGCCTAACATCTAAGTTATTGTTATAAGTGCAAAGTTTGTATATAACCCAGTGATTTAGTCTTTTTATTTTTCCGTATACTGAACTTGTTTAAGTGCTTTGGAAAGTTTGTAGTGATGATTACTTGGATAAGATCAGTTTTACATTAATCAGATGTGATGCCTACACAGTTTGAATTACTAATTCTCTTAATTATATTCATTTATGAAATTGCCTCATTTGATAATTTTGCTTGGAGACCATGTGGAAAATTAAGTAGGATAATCCATTCTACTTAATACCTACCCTAATGTAAAATTATTAGAATAAAATTATAACCAATAATAACTCAGAAAATAACTAAGATTTTGTTTATTGCAGTCATGTGTTTGTTCTTAGGAAAAAAACTCAGTTGTTCAGGATTGATATTTCATTCCATTTGATTGCTTGATTGATAGATAAAAATGGATGAATGGATAGATACTGGCAACAGAATTTTTGAGCTACCCAGCAACGTTGAACTTCTTTGCTCTGATAGCCTATTACTGCTCTCCCTGTTTACCTTTGGAGGATGACTTATATGTGACTATATTCCGGAGGAAAATTAGCGTCTCCATCTCTTTGACCAAGTATTGTAATGTCATTTTTTGTTACTAAAAAAAAAAAAAGCCAACAAATTACCTGATGTCCTAAGAAAGCTGATGGAGCTTTTGGTCTTCAGATGTCATCTGCAAGACCCTAGCCAATCAAGTCTGTGCTACTCAATTTATCTGCCTTCAAAGGGTGAAGGACTTAGTTGAAGCTTTTGAGATTGGAATCTCTAGTTCCTGGGAAACTTGAGTATTTTGACCCTGGGGTCTCTACTGCTAAGCCAGTCCTCTGGCATCTGACAGTTCATATTTGTTGAATTCCATAACCTTGATCCTGGTCCTGTTCCCCCGTGAAATGTGTCATCATTTTTGTTTGCTCCTGAAATGTGTAGCATATGAGGCAGAATATATCTGCTTCTCAGTAGCAGTCAAGCCACAGAAATTCTGAAACTTGTGTCACTGAAATGGCATTTTCAAGGAACTGGATGTGTCTGCATTAATAGCTTTCACATGGCAAGTCAGTCACAGTACAAGGCCTCTGTAGCAATTCTTGGCAATTTTTATATACATATAGATGACTTTCCCCCAAACATTGGTTTTTCAGTTATTTAATTTCCTTTTTTTCCAATTATCTTGACTACTACCCTAATTCAGTTCAAGGAGGAACACTAGAGAACTTGTCATAATCAAAATGTCAACCACTTTTCCATATCGACAATTCAGTCTCTCCCTCTCCAACTATAGCCTGCTACCTTTCAGCTTCACTCCTTCTGATATCATGACTGCAAAACGTATTTCCTGACCTCTCCAGAACCCACTGCTCCTGCCACCTTTTCATGATTCTTGTCTTGCCCTCTTATATCCTTATTTGCATCCTCATTTAGTTTAGCCTCTGTGGTCCACCCTTAGAATCATCCTTTGCATACATGCTTAACTCCCTTCAGCTTCTTACTTTGCATAATCATCTAGCAAAGCCCCATCCCTGGTCACATCCTACTCTGACTAATCCAAGCCTGCACCTGTTCATCTAAATGTGCCTGGGGGAAAAACAAACGACTATGCTTCCTATTGTCACTTTAAATTCATGCCATCTCGAGTTGTTTCTGAGTACTACTTGGCAATCCTACTGCATTTCATTCTTCCACTTCATGGATGGCTGTTTTACACCTCTTTTTCCTCAAAGCTACAAACCTCAGTTTCCCATTATCACTGTCAGCTATCAACTGTGTTTTCTATGTATCTCAGAAAACAGAAGCAGAGTATTTCTTTGATCCCTATGACTATGCCATCATACCTACCAGCATTTGTGCCCATATACTCTGCCTTCCTTGCTGTTATTGTGAATGAATTGTCCATTCTCTCCTTTTCCATTTGTAGATTAGATCCCATTCCTTGTTGTTTCTCCCATTATTTCTCCTGCATCACCATTCTTTAGTCTCTACATTCGGTCACTTGTATCAGCACACAGCTATTTTTAAAATTTGTTTTCTATTATAGTTGATTTACAATATGTTATTTCCAGGTATACAGCAAGGTGATTCACATATACATATATCCATTCTGATTCTTTCCTCATATAGGTTATTATAGGCAGAGTTCCAGGTCCTTGTTGATTATCTATTTTATATGTAGTTTGTGTGTGTAGGTTAATCCCAAACTTCTGATATATCCCACCCCCCCTCCTTTCTCCATTGGTAACTGTAAGTTTGTTATCGAAGTCTGTGAGTCTGTTTCTATTTTGTGAATAAGCTCATTTGTATCATTTTTTTAGATTCCACATATAAGTGATATCATATAATTTTTGTCTTTGACTTACTTCACTTAGTATAATAATCTCTAGGCCCATCCATGTTGCTGCAGATGTCAGTATTTCACTCTCTTTTTTCATTGTATAAATGAAAACTTGTTTATCTGTTCCTCTGTCAAAGGATATTTACATTGCTTCCGTGTCTTGGTTTTATAAATAGTGCTGCAATGAATATCGGGGTTGTTGTGGTTAGTTGCTAAGTTGTGCCTGACTCTTCTGTGACCCCATGGACTGTACCCCACCAGGTTCCTTTGTCCATGGGATTCCCCAGGTGAGAATACTGCAGTGGGTTCCCATTTCTTTCTCTAGGGAATCTTCCCAACCCAGGGACTGAATACTCGTCTCCTGCATTGGCAGGCAGATTGTTTCCGACTGAGCCAGTAGGGAAGCCCGAATATTGTGTTGCATGTATCTTTTGGAACTATGATTTTCTCTACCTAGATGCCCCACAGTGAGATGGCTAGGTCATCTGGTAGTTCTATATTTAATTTTTGAAGGAACCCACATACTGTTCTCCATAATGGTTTTACCAGTTTACATTGCCACCAACGATTTCTCCACACCCTCTCCAGCATTTATTTTTTGTAGACTTTTTATGATGGCTGTTCTAACTGATGTAACGTAGTAGTTTTGATTTGCATTTCTCTAAAAATGAGTGAAGTTGAGCATCTCTTCATGTGCTTCTTGGCCATCTGTATGTTTTCTTTGGAAAAATGTCTATTTAGGTCTTCTACCCATTTTAATGGATGGAGGTTCGTGACACTGTACAGGAGACAGGGATCAAGACCATCCCCATGGAAAAGAAATGCAGAAGAGCAAAATGGCTGTCTGGGGAGGCCTTACAAATAGCTGTGAAAAGAAGAGAGGTGAAAAGCAAAGGAGAAAAGGAAAGCTATAGGCATCTGAATGCAGAGTTCCAGAGAATAGCAAGGAGAGATAAGAAAGCCTTCTTCAGTGATCAGTGCAAAAAAATAGAGGAAAAGAACAGAATGGGAAAGACTAGAGATCTCTTCAAGAAAATTAGAGATACCAAGGGAACATTTCATGCAAAGATGGGCTCGATAAAGGACAGAAATGGTATGGACCTAAGAGAAGCAGAAGATATTAAGAAGAGGTGGCAGGAATACACAGAAGAACTGTATAAAAAAGATCTTCATGACCAAGATAATCATGATGGTATGATCACTCACCTAGAGCCAGACATCCTGGAATGCGAAGTCAAGTGGTCCTTAGAAAGCATCACTATGAACAAAGCTAGTGGAGGTGATGGAATTCCTGTTGAGCTGTTTCAAATCCTGAAAGATGATGCTGTGAAAGTGCTGCACTCTATATGCCAGCAAATTTGGAAAACTCAGCAGTGGCCACAGGACTGGAAAAGGTCAGTTTTCATTCCAGTCCCAAAGAAAGGCAGTGCCAAAGAATGCTCAAACTACTGCACAATTGCACTCATCTCACACACTAGTAAAGTAATGCTCAAAATTCTCCAAGCCAGGCTTCAGCAATACATGAACCGTGAACTTCCTGATGTTCAAGCTGGTTTTAGAAAAGGCAGAGGAATCAGAGATCAAATTGACAACATCCACTGGATCATCAAAAAAGCAAGAAAGTTCCAGAAACACATCTATTTCTGCTTTATTGACTATGCCAAAGCCTTTGACTGTGTGGATCACAATAAACTGTGGGAAATTCTGAAAGAGATGGGAATACCAGACCACCTGACCTGCCTCTTGAGAAACCTATATGCAGGTCAGGAAGCAACAGTTAGAACTGGACATAGAACAACAGACTGGTTCCAAATAGGAAAAGGAGTATGTCAAGGCTGTATATTGTCACCATGCTTATTTAACTTCTATTCAGAGTACATCATGAGAAACACTGGGCTGGAAGAAGCACAAGCTGGAATCCAGATTGCTGGGAGAAATATCAATAACCTCAGATATGCAGATGACACCACCCTTATGGCAGAAAGTGAAGAGGAACTAAAAAGCCTCTTGATGAAAGTGAAAGAGGAGAGTGAAAAAGTTGGCTTTAAGCTCAACATTCAGAAAACTAAGGTCATGGCATCTGGTCCCATCACTTCTTGGGAAATAGATGGGGAAACAGTGCAAACAGTGTCAGACTTTATTTTTGGGGGCTCCAGAATCACTGCAGATGGTGACTGCAGCCATGAAATTAAAAGATGCCTACTCCTTGGAAGAAAAGTTATGACCAACCTAGACAGCCTATTAAAAAGCAGAAACATTACTTTGCCAACAAAGGTCCATCTAGTCAAAGCTATGGTTTTTCCAGTGGTCATGTATGGATGTGAGATTTCGACTGTGAAGAAAGCTAAGCACCAAAGAATTGATGCTTTTGAACTGTGGTGTTGGAGAAGACTCTTCAGAGTCCCTTGGACTGCAGGGACATCCAACCAGTCCATTCTGAAGGAGATCAGCCCTGGGATTTCTTTGGAAGAAATGAGGCTAAAGCTGAAACTCCAATACTTTGGCCACTTCATGCAAAGAGTTGACTCATTGGAAACGACTCTCATGCTGGGAGGGATTGGAGGCAGGAGGAAAAGGGGACGACAGAGGATGAGATGGCTGGATGGCATCACCAACTCGATGGACGTGAGTTTGAGTGAACTCCAGGAGTTGGTGATGGACAGAGAGGCCTGGTGTGCTGTAATTCATGGGGTCGCAAAGAGTTGGACACGACTGCATGACTGAACTGACTGACTGACCCATTTTTATAAAAATATTTATTTTTTATTGAAGGATAATGGCATCGGTGGTTGGGGCATAGATGTGGGTTACTGTGATGTTGAATGGTTTGCCTTGGGAATGAACTGAGATCATTCTGTCATTTTTGAAGTTGCACCCAAGTATTGCGTTTCAGTTTTTTGTTAATTATGAGAGCTGCTCACTTTCTTCTATGGATTCTTGCCCACAGTAGAAGATATAATGGTCATATGAATTAAATTCAGCCATTCCTGTCCATTTTAGTTCACTACTTCCTAAGATGTGGATGTTTACTCTTGCCATTTCCTGCCTGACCATGTCCAGTTTACCTTAATTCATGGACCTAACATTCCAGGTTCCTATGCAATACTGTTCCTTATAGCATTGGATTTTACTTTCATCACCAGACACATCCACAACGGAGTGGAGCAATTAGTAGTTGTCCTCCACTCTTCCCCAGTGGCATATTGGACACCTTCTGAGCTGGGGGCTTATATTTTGGTGTCATATCTTTTTGCTTTTTTATGCAGCTCCTGGGGGTCTCACAGCAAGTATACCGGAGTGGTTTGCTATTCCCTCCTGCAGTGGATCACATTTTGGTCAGAACTCTCCACAATGACCTGTCCATCTTGGGTGGCCCTGCTCAGCATGGCTCATAGCTTCCTTGAGTTATGCAAGCCCCTTCACCACAATACAGTGATCCATGAAGGGGATAGGTATGTTAATGCCTCTCTAAATGTTTGATAGAATTTGCCTGTGAGGTCATCTGGTCCTGAGCTTTGGTTTGCTGGAAGACTTTTAATCACACTTTCAGCTTTAGTACTTGTGATTGGCTTATTCATATTTTTTAAAATTTCTTCTTGGTTCAGTCTTAGAAAGTTGTACTTTTATAAGGATTTGTGTTTTTTTTCTAGGTTACCCATTTTCTTGGCATATAATTGCTTGTAGTAGTCTCTTATGATCCTTTGTATTTCTGTGATGTTCATTGTAACTTCTTTTTCATTTCTTATTTTATTAATGTGAGCCCTCTCCCTTTTTTTCTTGATGAGTCTGACTGCAAGTTTATAAATTTTAATCTTTTCTTGCAGCCAGTATATTTAGAGAAATTGATAATTTCTATTCTTTAGTCTCATTTTGTTAATTTTTGCTCTGATATTTATCATTTCTTCTATTAACTTTGGGTTTTGTTTATTATTTAATGTTTAAGGTTGTGACCTTTTTTTGTGGGGAAACCATGCCACATGTTGTGAGATCTTAGTTCCTTGACCAGAGATTGAACCCATGTTCCCTGCACTGGAGGCATGAAGTCTTAACCGCTGGGCCACTAGAGAAGTCCTCTTCTTTCTTTAGTTGTTTTTGGTGTAGCGTTAGATTGTTTGAGATTTTTCGTGTTTTTTGAGTTAAGACTGTGGTGCTATAAACCTCCTTCTTAAAACTGCTTTTGCTGCATCTCATAAGTTTTGGATCATTGTATTTTTGTTGTGAGTTGTCTCTAGGTAACTTTTTATATCCTCTTTGATTTCTTCAGTAATCTATTGGTTGTTCAGTAACATATATTTTACACATGTGTTATTATGTGTTTTACAGCTTTATTTTCTTATAGTTGATGGCTGATTTCATAGCAGTGTGGTTGGAGAAGATGCTTGATATGATTTCAATTTTATTAAATTTTTCAGAGTTTGCATGGGATATATCCTGGAGAATGTTCCATGTGTCCTTGAGAAGAATGTGTAGTCTGCTTTCAGATGAAATGTTTTATAAATGTGAATTAAGTCTGTCTTGTCTAATGTATCATTTAAGGCCTGTATTTCTTTATTGATTTTTCCATCTGGATGATCTGTCCATTGATGTAAGTAGGTGTATTAAAGTTCTCCGGTGTTATTGTTATATAGTTGATTTCTCCTTTATGACTGTTAACATCAGCTTCATATATTAGGTACTCTTATGTTGGATGCATATATATTTACAATTATTACATTTTCTTCTTGGATTGATCTTTTGATCACTGTATAGTGTCCTTTTTGTCTCTTGTAACAGTCTTTATTTTAAAGTCCATTTTTTCTGATATGGGTATTGCTACTCCAGCTTTTTTTTTTTCCCATTTCCGTTTGGATGGAACACCTTTTCCCATCCCTCATTTTCAGTCTATATGTGTACCTAGATCTGAAGTGGATCTCTTGTAGATAGCATATACCAGAGTTTTTTAAATTGTATAAAGAAAATTGAATTTTATTGTATAAAATTTAATACAGCCAACCCCAGCCTCCTCAGGTACAGTTTCCTTCATTATTACTATCTTACCTTAGTGGGATATATTTGTCATAGTTCATGAATTGATACATTATTATTATAACCCATGGGTTACATTAAGATTCACTTTTTCTGTTGTATAGTTCTATGAGTTTTGACAAATGTATAATGACATGGATTCACAATTACAGTTCTGAATGCAATAGTTTCACTGCCTTGAAAATCCGCTATGCTCCACCTAGTCATCCCTCCTGAAAACAATTGATATTTTTATCTCCTTCACAGTTTTTCTTTTTCTAGAATGTCATATAATTAGTCACAGCGTTGATTCAGATTGGCCTTTTTCTCTTAGTAATATGTGTATAAGCCATGTCTTTTCACAGCTTGATAGCTCATTTTTTTTTTTTAAGTAGGGAATAACATTGCTTTCTGTAGCTACATCACAGTTTATCCTTTTATCTATTGAAGGACATCTGGATTGCTTCTTGTTTTTGGTAACTATGAGTAAACCTGCTGAAAAAGATTTGTGTCCAGGCTTTTGTGTGGAGGTTAGTTTTCAACTCAGTTGGGGGAAATTCCTAGAAACTTGACTGCTGGATCACATGAATGACAATGTTTAGCTATGTCATAAACTGCTGAACTGTATTCCATGGTGTACCATTTTGCATGCCCACCAGCAATAAATGAGTGTTTTTATTGCTCTGTAATCCTGGCAACATTTTGTATTATTAATTTAATAGATTTTCGGCATTCTGATATGTAAGTAATGATATCACTGTGTTGTTTTAATTTGCAATTATCTAATGACATAAGATGTTGAACATATTTTTTAATAATTATTTGCCATCTGTGTATCTTTTCTGGTGAGATAT
This sequence comes from Capra hircus, assembly GCF_001704415.2. Classification (NCBI taxonomy): domain Eukaryota; kingdom Metazoa; phylum Chordata; class Mammalia; order Artiodactyla; family Bovidae; genus Capra; species Capra hircus. The sequence continues at coordinate 80,729,988 of NC_030814.1, forward strand.
CTGTTCAGATATTTTACTTATTTTATAATTAGATCCCCCTTCATGGATCACAGTCTTGTCAAGGCAAGGGGACTTGTGTAACTCAATGAAGCGTGAACCATGCTCTGCAGGGTCAACTAGGATGGACTGATCATAGTGAAAAGCTCTGACAAAATGTGTTCCACTGGAGAACGAAATGGCAACCCACTCTAGTATCCTTGTCTAGAGAACCCCATGGAAATTATGAAAAGGCAAAAGATATGATGCTGAAAGGTAAGTTCCTCAGGTGGAAAGTGTCCAGTGTACTACTGGGGAAGAGAGGAGGACAATTACTAATAGCTCTAGTAAGAACTGAAGCAGCTAGGCTAAAGCAGAAACAGTCCTCAGCTGTGGATGTGTCCAGTGTGGAAAGTAAAGTCCAATGCTATAAAGAACAATACTGCATAGGAACCTAGATTATTAGGTCTGGACATGGTCAGGCAGGAGATGGCAAGATTGAACATCAACATCTTAGGAATCAGTGAACTGAAATGGACATGAGTGGGCAGGTTTAATTCAGATGACCATTATATCTACTACTGTGGGCAATAATCCCTTAGAAGAAATGGAGTAACCCTCATAGTCAACAAAAGATTCCAAAATGCAGTACTTGGGTACAATCTCAAAAATGACAGAATGGTTTCAGTTCCTTTCCAAGGGAGACCATTCAACATCACAGAATCCAAGTCTTTGCACCAACCACTGGTGCTGCAGAAGCTGAAATTGACCAATTCTATGAAGACCTGCAAGATTTTCTAGAACTAACACCAAAAAAAGATGTCCTTTAATCATAGTGGATTGGAATACAAAAGTATGAAGTCAAGAGATACCTCCAAGTTTGGCCTTGGAGTATGAAATGAAGTAGGGCAAAGGCTACAGAGTTTTGTCAAGAGAACACACTGGTCATAGTAAATAACAACCCAGGAGTTGACTGTACTGGTGGCCATCTCTGGATGGTCAATATTGAAATGAGATTAATTATGTTATTTGCAGCCAAGATGGAGAAGCTCTATCCAGTCCATAAAAACAAGACCTGGAGCTGACTGTGGCTCAGATCATGAGCTGCTTATTGCAAAATTCAGGCTGAAATTGAAGAAAGTAGGGAAACCATTAGGTGATAGGCCATTCAGATATGACCTAAATCAAATCCTTTATGATTATTTGGTGGAGGTGATGAATAGTTCAAGGCACTGGATCTTGTAGACAGCATGTCCAACGAACTGTGGAAGGATGTTTATAACTTTGTACAGGAGGCAGTGACCAAAAGCATTCCAAAGAAAAAGAAATGCGAGAAGACAAAGTGGTTGTCTGAAGAGCCTTACAAATAACTGAAGTAAGAAGAGAAGCAGAAAGGCAAGGGAGAAAGGAAAGGATAAACCCACCTGAATGCAGAGTCCCAGAAAATAGCAAAGATAGATAAGAAGGCCTTCTTAAGTGAACAGTGCAAAGAGTTAGAGGAAAACAATAGAACTAGAGGTCTCTTCAAAATACCAAGGGAACATTTCATGCAGAGATGGGCGTAATAAAGGATAGAAACAGCAAGGACCTAACAGAAGCAGAAGAAGTGTCAAGAATACACAGAACTTTACAGGAAAAGTCTTAAGGACCTGGATAACCATGATGGTCACTAACCTAGAGCCAGACATCCTGGAGTGTGACATCCAGTGGGCCTTAGGAAGCATTGCTATCAACAGAATTAGTGGAGGTGATGGAATTCTGGTTGAGCCATTTTAAATCCTAAAAGATGATGCTGTGAAAGTGCTGCACTCAAAATGCCAGCAAATTTGGAAAACTCAGCAGTGGCTACAGGACTAGTAAAGGTCAGTTTTCCTTCCAACTCAAAGAAGAGCAATGCCAAGGAATGTTCAGACCAGCTCACAATTACACTCATTTCACAAGCTTGCAAGGTAATGCTCAGGATCCTTCAGGCTAGCCTTCAGCTGTATGTGAACTGAGAGCTTTCAGATGTCTGAGCTGGCTTTTGAAGAGACAGAGGAACCAGTGAGTAAATTACCAACATTTATTGGATCATGGAGAAGCAAGGGAATTCCAAAAGAGGCCTCTACTTCTTCTGCATTGACTACGCTAAAGCCTTTGAGTGTGTGGACCACAACAAACTTGTGAAAAATTGTGAAAGTGATGGGAATACCAGACCACCTTACCTGTCTCTTGAGAAACCTGTATGCAGATCAAGAAGCAGTAGTTAGAACCAGACATGGAACAACTGACTGGTTTACAATTGGGAAAAGAGTATGACAGTGATGTGTATTATCACACTGCTTATTTAACTTATACACAGAGTACATCATGTGAAATGTTGGACTGGATGAATCACAAGCTAGAATCAAGAATGCTGGGAGAAATATTAACAACCTTTGATATGTAGAATGATACCACTCAAATGGAAGAAAGTGAAGAGGAACTAAAGAGGCTCTTGATGAGAGTGAAAAAGCTGACTTTAAACTCAACATGAAAAAAGACTAAGATCTTGGCATGTGGTCCCATCAGTTCAGGGCAAATAGAAGGGTTGAAAAAAATGGAAGAAGTGATAGATTTTATTTTCTTGGTCTCCAAAATCCCTGTGGATGATGACTGCAGCCATGATATTAAAATATGCTTGGAGGGAAAGTCAAGACAAACCTAGTGAAAAGTGAAGTCACTCAGTCGTGTCCAACTCTTTGCGACCCCATGGACTGTAGCCTACCAGGCTCCTCCCTCCATGGGATTTTCCAGGCAAGAGTACTGGAGTGGGTTGCCATTTCCTTCTCCAGGGGATCTTCCCGACCCAGGGATCAAACCCGGTTCTCCTGCATTCCAGGCAGATGCTTTACCCTCTGAGCCACCAGGGAACCAAGACAAACCTAGATACCTTATTAAAAAGCAGAGGTATCACTTTGCTGACAAAGATCTGTGTAGTCAAAGCTATTATTTTTCCAGTAGTCATGTACAGATATGAGAGTTTGACCACAAAGAAGGCTGAGTGCTAAAGAATTGATGCTTTTGAACTGTGGTATTGGAGAAGACTCTTGAGAGTCCCTTGGAGAGTGAGGAGACTGAACTAGTCAATCCTAAAGGAAATCAACCCCTGAATATACATTGGAATGACTGTTGCTAAAGTTGAAGCTCCAGTACTTTGGCCACCTGATGTGAAGAGCAGACTTATTAGAAAAGACCCTGATGCTGGATAAGAATGAAGGCAAAAGGGGAAGGGGGTCACAGGGGATGAGATAGCATCAGCAACTCCATGGACATGAGTTTGAGCAAATACCAGGAGATAGTGAAGGCCTGAGGAGCTTGGTGTGCTATAGTCCATGATGTTGCAAAGAGTCGGACATGTCTTAGCAGCTTAACAACAATAACAGTAATTGGGTTTGTTTGGTTTCCCTTTTTTGAGTGTTAAGAACTCTTCTTATATTTTGTATGAAAGTGTAAGTGTTCATTGCTCAGTTGTGCCTGACCCTTTGCTACCCCATGGTCATGTGACCCTGCTAGGCTCCTCTGTCCATGGAATTCTCCAAGGCAAGAATACTGAAATCATTTGGCATTTCCATACCAGCCCTTATCAGAAATGTGGTTCATAGATATTTTCTCTTGGTCTGTGTCTTGTCACTTGACTCTCTTTAAAACTGTTTTTCACAGAAGTTTTAAATTTAATGAAGCCCATCTAGCCCAAGCTCCCTGAGATTTTCTTCTGTGTTATTCTATAGAACTTTTGCAGTTTTATGTGTATAAATTATTTTGAGTAAAGGAATGTGAAAGGTGTCAGGACTCTTTCTAGAATCATTTTTTGTATATGATGTGAGCAAATGTTTCAGGTTCATTGATTTACATGTAATATTTATGTTTTCCAAAACCACTTGCTGAAGAGACTGTCTTTTCTCTATTGTATATCCTTGCCTGCTTTGTCAAAGATTAAGAGACCATAGGTGTGTAGGTTTATTTCTGGGCTCTTTATTCTGTTTCATTGATCTGTATGTCTTTTTTTTTTTTTGGTACAAATACTATACTATTTGATTATTGTGGCCTTATAGTGCTGTCTCAATTTCCAGAGAATTATGCCTCTTACTCTCTCCTCCCCAGTATTTTGTTGGTAATTCTGCATCTGACATGGTTCTGTACAAAGTTTTGGATTATTTTTTGCAGTTCTGTAAAAAATACGGGTAATTCAATAGAGTTTGCATTAAATCTGTAGATTGCTTTGGGTAGTATTGCCATTTTAACAATGTTAATTCTTCCAATCCAAGAGCATGGTATATCTTTCCATTTCTTTGGATCCTCTTTAATTTCCTTTGTTACTGTTTTATAGTTCCCAGTATTAAGTCTTTCACCTCCTTGGTCAGGCTTATTCATAGATATTTTATAAAGGTTTAATTTTTAATTTCCTTTCTGATAGTTCACTGTTAGTGTAGAAAACCGCAACTGATTTTGAATGTTAATCTTGTATCCTACTACTCTGATGAGTTCATTTATTAGATCTAGTAGTTTCTGTGTGGAGATCTAGGGTTTTCTGTATATAGTATCATGTCATCTGCATAAAGTGAGAATTTTACCTCTTCCTTAACAGTTTGGATACATTTTATTGCTTGTCTAATTGCTGTGGCTAGGACTTCTAATACTATGTCAAATAGATCAGTGAGAGTGGGCACTGTCGCCTTGTTTCAGATTTTAACAGGAAGGCTTTCAGATTTTCACCATTGAATATTACATTGACTGTGATTTGTCGTAAATAACTTTTATTATGTTGAGATATGTGTCCTGTATACCCACTTTGGTAAGAGTTTTTATCATGAGAGGATGTTGAATTTCATCAAATACTTTTTTCTGCATCTTTTTTTTTTTTTTTTTGCTTTTCTTTAGTTTATGTGATATATTACATTGGTTGATTTGCGTATGTTGAACCATCCTGGTGTACTTAGGGTGAATCATATTTGTTTGTTGTGTATGATCTTTTTTAGGTGCTATTAGATTCAGTATGCTAATATTTTGTTGAGAATTTTTGCATCTAAATTCATCAGAGATACTGGCCTGTAGTTTTATTTTTTGGTGGTTTTATTCATGGTTTTGATATCAGGTGAAGAAAGCTGAGCACCGAAGAATTGATGCTTTTGAACTGTGGTGTTGGAGAAGACTCTTGAAAGTCCCTTGGACTGCAAGGAGATCCAGCCAGTCCATTCTAAAGGAGATCAGCCCTGGGTGTTCTTTGGAAGGACTGATGCTAAAGCTGAAACTCTAATATTTTGGCCACCTCATGTGAAGAGTTGACTCATTGGAAAAGACCCTGATGCTGGGAGGGATTGGGGGCAGGAGGAGAAGGGGACGACAGAGGATGAGATGGCTTGATGGCATCACCAACTCAATGGACGTGGTGGGTGAACTCCGGGAGTTGGTGATGAACAGCGAGGCCTGGCGTGCTGCAATTCATGGGGTCACAAAGAGTTGGACATGACTGAGCAACTGAGCTGAACTAAACTGATGGTGGCTTCATAGAATGTGTTTGGAAGTGTTCCCTTCTCTTCAGTCTTTTGAAAGAGTCTGATAAAGATTGGTATAAATTCTTTGTATCTTTGGTAGAATTCATCTGTGACTTTTGTTTATAGGGGATTGTTTTTAAATTACAGATTCTAAATATTTCACTTCTAGGGATTGGTCTGTTCCAAGTATTTGTTTCTTCTTGATTCAGTTTGGGTGGGTTGTATATTTCTAGAAAGCTGTCTATTTCTTCTAGGTTGTCAAATTTATTGGCATACAATCATTCATAGTATTCTCTTGTGGTTTTTTTCTTTATGGTATTTCTGTGGTATCAGTTGAGATTTCTCCTTTTTCATATCTTATTTTGTCTGTTTGGGTTCTTTTTTCTTTTCATCTTGCTGAGCCTGGCCAGAGATTTGTCAATTTTGTTTAGCCTTTCAAAAAACTCTTGACTTTAGGTTTTGTTGTGTAATTCTTTTAGGTGGTGTGTTAGGTGGTTTATTTTAGATTTTACCTTATTTTTGTTGTTGTTGAGGAAAGTCTGTATTGCTATGAATTTTCCTCTAAGAACTGCTCTTGCTGCATTCCATGGATTCTGTATGGTTGTATTTTCATTGTCATTTGTCTCAAGGTTTTTAAAATGTTTTTTATTTCTGCATTTACCCATTCATTTCTGAGTAGCATATTGTTTATTCTCCTTGTAATTATTTTTTTCTCATTTCTTTTCCTGTGGTTGATTTCTTGTTTCATGCTGTTGTGGTCAGAGATTATGCTTGAAATAATTTATACATTCTTAAGTTTGTTAGTTTTGTGCCATAAATGTGATCAGTCCTATGGATTGTTCCATGTGCACTTGAATGTGTATTCTGGTTTTTTTCGGATGTAATGTTCTGAAAATATAAATCAAGTCTAACTGTTCTGTTGTACCATTTAGGATCTCTGTTGCTTTATTGGTTTTCTCTCTAGAAGATCTGTCTTTTGATGTGAATGGGGTGTTAAGTCTCCTACTCTTTATTGTGTCCCATCAGTTTCTCCCTTTATGTCTGTTAGTATTTTTTAAGTGTTTGGGTGCTCCTATATTAGGTGCATGTGTCAATGAGTGTAAAATGCTCTTGTAGTAATCCTTTTACTATTATCTAGTACCTTTCTTTGTGTTTCTCTATTGCCTTTGTTGTAAAGTCTGTTTGTCTGATGAGTGTTGCAGCTCCTCCTTTCTTGTCATTTGTTTGCATGAGTATATTTTCCCAATCTTGCATTTTCAGTCTTACATGTGTTCTTTACCCCAAGGTAGATCTCTTGTAGACAGCATTTTGTTGCTTCTTCTTTTTAGTCCAGCCTGCCACTCTATGCCTTTTGATTGATGTGCTCAATCCATTGACATTTAAGGTAATTATTGATACATATGTATTTAATATCATTTTTAACCTTGTTTTTAGTTGATTCTAAGTTTCTTCTTTTTCTCTTTTTCTTTTGGTGGTTTGATGATTTCCATTTATTTTATGCTTGCATTCTTTTTTTGTATGTGTGTGATTCTGTTGTATGTTTTTGATTTGGGGTTGCCCTGTTTTTCAGGTATGTTAACTTCTTCCTATATCTGCTTGCTTTAGACCAATAGTCATATAGGCTAAAGTCAGTTCAGTCACTCAGTCGTGTCTGGCTCTTTGTGACCCATGGATTGCAGCATGCCAGGCTTCCCTGTCCATCACCAACTCCTGGAGCCTACTCAAACTCATGTCCATTGTTGTCAGTGATGCCATCCAACCATCTCATCCTCTGTCGTCCCCTTTTCCTCCTGCCTTCAATCTTTCTTACCATCAGTGTCTTTTCCAGTGAGTTGGGTCGTCACATCAGGTGGCCAAAGTATTGGAGTTTCAGCTTCAACATCAATCCTTCCAGTGAATATTCAGGACTGATTTCCTTTAGGATGGACTGTTTGGATCTCCTTGCAGTCCAAGGGACTCTCAAGAGTCTTCTCCAACACCACAGTTCAAAAGCATCAATTCTTCAGTGCTCAGCTTTCTTTATAGTTCAACTCTCACATCCATGCATAACTATAGGCTGAAACACAGTCTTAAAAAAAATCCATAATTTTCTTACTCTCTTTCCCCACAATTTATGATTTTGATGTCCTTCTTCATATCTTCACATTTCTTTTTGGTGTTCTGTTTTTATCATCACTTTCACAAATAGACTTTCTTTCTTTTTTATCTGTATACTAGTTAATTTAAGTGATTTAATTTCCAATTGTGATTCTCCTTATATCTTCTTGCTACATTTTTTTTCTGCATCATTTATTCTGCTGTTCATTTTCTTTTGCTCAGCTTTTGTCTCAGCAAATGAATTCTCTAATTTTTCTTGGCACATTATAGTTTCTAGTTCCTTTTTACAGTACCCTGCATTTCTGTCAACAGCCTTTCTTAATTCTTTCAGTGTTTTTGTTACTTGTGTTTTGAACTTGTCTATTAGACTGAAGAGGTCTGTTTCATTGTTTGTTCCTTCAGGGTAACTTTCTTGGTCTTTTAACTGGGAGTGGTTCCTGTGATTCTTCATTTGGCTTGTATTTCTCTTGCTCTGTGAGAAACACTAACCTATCATAGTCTTGAGGAATGTTCCCATATAGCTTGTGTTGGTTTAATACGTTTTTGGTGTGAGGGCAGCTTTTGGTTTGGTTGCTTGCCATCTCTCTGTTAAGTGTTTTCTGGCTGTTACGCCTTGATAGAGGGTGTGCAGGGGCATGACCTGTGCACACTCTCAGGAAGGCGGGGCAGCAGCTGGAGCCCAGTGGTGGAGTCTCGTGGTGTCAGGGGTCCGTGCCCTCCTCTGGAGTCTGAGATGGCAGCAGTGGCTCGAGCCTGCTCTTGGAGCTCTTGTAGGTGATGCCTGCCACCTGAGAGTGCACACATGGAGAAAAGCTCCTGTGGGGGTCCTGCCCCTCTCCTTGCACACCTTCCAGCCATGGTACCCTGCCTCTCCAGTGGGCCCAGGCCTCCTCCTGTACACCCTGGGTTGTGGCAAGGCACACCACAGCGCCCCCCTCAGGCTGTCTCCACACAGCCAATACCAGTCTTCTCCCTGGTTCAGACCTCTGAAGCATAAGCCTCAGCACCCAGCCCTCCCCCTCCCCCAAGGAGGAGTATCTCAGGCTGGGGAGTTCCAGGCAGTGGCTTTGGCCTCCTGTGCAGGTCTTGCTCCACGTTGCCCTCTGTATCGGGTTGCTCTGCTCTCCTCTGAGGTTCCAAAACGCCCCCTCTGTCCCAGCTGATCTTCCTGCCAGCAAGGGAACTTCTCGGAGTACAGAAACCACTCTTCTTTCTCGGCTTCCTCCCAGGAGCACAGGTCCCATCTCAGTTCTTTTCTCTCCCTTCCTTTTGTGTTACCCATCTATGTGGAGATTTTTTCCCCTCTTTTGGAAGTCTGCAATCATCTGCTAGCATTTAGTAGATGTTCACTGAGAATCGTCCTACATATACATGTACTTTTGCTATATTTATGGGAGAAGGTGAGCTCCATGTCCTACTCCCCCCTCCATCTTGATTCAATCCTCAACTTTATAAAAAGTCTTGAATGGGGAGGCATCAGTCCACTGAATTTTGTTCTTTTAATCTAATACTATGTTGGCTTTACTGGACCTTTTTTGATTTCCCTATCAAATTTAAAATAAGTTTTATGATATCTACAAAATAACTTGCTGGGATGTTGATTAAGATTACTGTGTATATAGATTAATTTGGAGAGGATTGACATATTAAACAATATTGAGCCTTTCTATATGTGAACATGGAATATCTCTTCATTTAGTTAGTTGTTCTCTGATGTGACAAGTAGATGCAAGGGATTAGATCTGATAGACAGAGTGCCTGAAGAACTATGGATGGAGGTTAGTGACGCTGTACAGGAGGCAGTGATCGAGATCATCCCTAAGAAAAAGAAATGCAAAAAGGCAAAATGGTTGATTGGGGAGGCCTTATAAATAGCTGAGAAAAGAAGAGAAGCAAAAGGGAAAGGAGAAAAGGAAAGATATACCCATCTGAATACAGAGTTCCAGAGAGTAGCAAGGAGAGACAAGAAAGCCTTCCTAAGTGATCAATGCAAAGAAATAGAGGAAAACAGAATCGGAAAGACTAGAGATATCTTCCAGAAAATTAGATACCAAGGGAACATTTCATGCAAAGATAGGCATAATAAAGGACAGAAACGGTATGGACCTAATAGAAGCAGAAGATACTAAGAAGAGTTGGCAAGAATATACAGAAGAACTATACAAAAAAGATCTTCATGACCCAGATAAGCGCAGTGGTGTGATCACTCACCTAGAGCCAGATATCCTGGAGTGTGAAGTCAAGTGTGCCTTAGGAAGCATCACTATGAACAAAGCTAGTGGAGGTGATGGAATTCCAGTTGAGCTATTTCAAATCCTGAAAGATGATGCTGTGAAAGTGCTGCATTCAATATGCCAGCAAATTTGGAAAACCCAGCAGTGGCCACAGGACTAGAAAAGGTCAGTTTTCATTCCAGTGCCAAAGAATGTTCAAATTACCATACAATTGCACTCATCTCACACACTAGTAAAGTAATGCTCAAAATTCTCCAAGCTGGGCTTTAACAGTATGTGAACCGAGAACTTCCACATGTTCAAGCTGGATTTAGAAAAGGCAAAGGAACCAGAGATCAAAATGCCAACATCCATTGGCTCATCGAAAAAGCAAGAGAGTTCCAGAGAAACATGTTGCTTCTGCTTTATTGACTACTTCTTTTTCTTCTGCTTTCTTTTTCTTTTCACTTTCTTTCTTTACTTAATGCTTTATTGACTATGCCAAAGCCTTTGACTGTGTGGATCACAACAAACTGTGGAAAATTCTTAAAGAGATGTGAATACTGGACCACCTTATCTGCCTCCTGAGAAATCTGTATGCCGGTCAAGGAGCAAGTTAGAACAGGACATGGAACAATACACTGGTTCCAAATTGGGAAAGGAGTACGTCAAGGCTGAATATTGCCACTCTGCTTATTTAACTTATATGCAGAGAACATCATGCAAAATGCTGGGCTGGATGAAGCTGGTATCAAGGTTGTTGGGAGAAGTATTAATAACCTCAGATACTCAGATAACACCACCCTTAGAGGCAGAGAGTGAAGAGGAACTGAAGGCCCTTTTGATGAAAGTGAAAGGAGAGAGTGAAAAGGCTGGCTTAAAATTCAGCATTCAGAAAACGAAGATCATGGCATCTGGTCCCATCACTTCATGTCAAACATATGGGGAAACAATGGAAATAGTGAGAGACTTTATTTTCTTGGGATCCAAAATCACTGTGCATGGCGTCGATAGCCATAAAATTAAAAGACACTTACTCCTGGGAAGAAAAGCTGTGACCAACCTAGACAGCATATTAAAAAGCAGAGACATTACTTTGCCAACAAAGGTCCATCTAGTCAAAGCTATGGTTTTTTCAGTAGTCATGTATGGATGTTAGAGTTGGACCATATAGAAAGCTGAGTGCCGAAGAATTGATGTTTTTCAGTTGTGGTGCTGGAGAAGACTCTTGAGATTCCCTTGGACAGCATGGAGAGCAAACCAGTCAATCGTAAAGGAAATCAATCCTGAATCTTCGGTGGAAGGATGGATGCTGAAGCTGAAACTCCAGTACTTTGGCCACCTGATGTGAAGAACTGATCCACTGGAAAAGACCCTGATGCTGGGAAAGATTGAGGGCAGGAGGAGAAGGGGACAACAGAGGACTAAATGATTAGATGGCATCACCGACTGAATGGACATGAGTTTGAACCAGCTCCGGGAGTTGGTGAAGGACAGGGAAGCCTGGCATGCTGCAGTCCACAGGGTCACAAAGAGCAACTGAACTGAGTGTCATCGCTGAATAAAGACAGTTTTATTTTTTTCTTCACAATCTATATAACTTTTATTCCTTTTTCTCATCGTATTGCAGTAGCTATGCATTTCAGTACAGTAAATAGGAATGGGGAGAAGGGGCATCTTTGTTTTGTTCCCAAACTCAGGGGAAAAATATATAGTTTGTCACCGTTAGGTATGATGCTAGCTGTGGGCATTTTTTGGTAGATACTCTTTATCAAGTTGAGGAATTTCCTCTCTATTCCTTGTTTACTAAGTTTGTATCGTAAGTGTTGGATTTTTTCAGATATTTTTTCTGCATCTATTTACATGATTATATTCTTCTTTAGTTTGTTGTGATGAATTGCATTAATTAATTTTTTTAATGTTGAATAAGCCTTGCATATTTTCCTGTATTTTTATGACTAAAAATCTATATATTGGCAACCTCCAAACTTAACATCTCCAGCTTAGACTTACCCTTCTCTGTCAGTCATCGCCCTAACATTTCCTAAACTCCAGATCTTTGTTAACAAAAATGCTCCTATGGTCTTCTCATCTCAGGAATCATAAACTCTCTTCTTCCTCTGCCTCTTCTAGAAAGGACTACAGTTCCAGGCTCTTCAGCAGTGGAACCCAGACTAGAGTTAGTGATGCTGCTGTGATTTTGCAGCATGTTTCCAGGATATAATTGGCACTCTGGGGGAGGTCAGGGACATACAGAAGGCAGAGGCAGATGGCATGCCTGGACTCCAAGGCTATTCTACCCAGTCATGAACAGTCAGCAGAAGAGGAATTGTATAGAGACAGAAGGATTTTGGTGTTAGAGTCCCTGAGGGAGCATAAAGTTCAGAAATAAAAGTTTCCATCAGAAAGCCAGGATGCTGCTCTACTGGGTGAATCCATTAAGCTGATTTCAGCAGGAATTTTCTGCACAAGATCTCAATTGAAGGTAGCCTATGGCAAGAAAATTGTAATTAGGGAGACTCCTAGGTGGTCTCAGTTTATACCTGTTGTAAGTCATGTATTTACTTTCAGTGTCTTATTTCATTTTAAAAAGTGTCCCAATTTGAGGGTGATGCATTATTTTGTTACTTGCCTATAATCCAAGAGACACTGGATACTTGGATAGCTTCTGGAGATGGAAACTTCATGTGGGAGATTCATAGGGAGGATCCAAACCATTTTCCTTCTCACATCAGATTCTTTTGCTGGTAGCTTCCCAGAAGCATTGGGACTAGGTTGTCTTTAAACTTCTGGGTATGAAACCTCAGAGTTATTTCAGGGTGTTATAGAGATGCCATTGCCAGGGAAAGAAGACATGACGTATAATAGGATCAATTGGGGACATGTGCAGAATGGGGGTGCTTCTAATTGTGAGAATTCAACATATTAGAGCTGAATCTGAGGGAGGGCAGCCAGAAAGAAGTCTAGTCTTCAAGATAAGAAATTGATGAGAAATTAAAGGAAAGGGACAATGAGCAAGAATTGCTGATGCTACTGCACCAACTAGTTAATGCGTCTCTACAGACTTTTGTGGCCTCTGGCAAGGTCCTCAAAGCACACACACAAATAACAGCTTAGAAGGCATGAGGACCTCAGGAATATGAGAGAAAGAAATCTGTAGCCTTTGATCATTAAGTCATATTTGACATGGGACTATATACCCCATTTTCAAACTTGAGTTTTTAGTTCTGGTGTGATTTTAGGAGTATGTATATTGTATGCACATATGTTATATATAACATATAACATATAATATATACAGAGTATACATATGGTATACATAGAATATAAGGATAAGCAAATGCATATACTAATTGGGTTGGCCAAAAAGTTTGTTTGGGTTTTTCCATAGGATGCTATGGGAAAACAAACTTTTCGGCTGACCCAATACAATACTTTATCCTAGGCACAACAAACTGTGGAATAGTCTTAAAGAGATGGGAATACCTGACCCCATTACCTGTCTCTTGAGAAACCTGTATTCAGGACAAGAAGGAACAGTTAGAACTGGACACAAAACAATGGACTGGTTCAAAATTGGTAAAGGAGTACGTCAAGGTTGTATATTGTCACCCTGCTTATTTAACTTATATGCAGAGGACATCATGTGAAATGCTGGGCTGGATGAAGCAAAAGCTGGAATCAAGATTGCGGGGAGAAATATCAACAACCTCATTTATGCAGGTAATACCACCTTAATAGCAGAAAGCGAAGAGGAACTGAAAAGCTTCTTGATGAAGGTAAAGGAGGAAGGTGAAAAAGCTGGCTTAAAACTCAGCATTCAAGACAATCATAGGATTTGGTCCTATCACTTCATGGCATATATATGGGGAAAAAGTGGAAACAGAGGCAGATTTCATTTTCTTGGTCTCCAAAATCACTGCAGATAGTGACTGCAGCCCTGAAATTAAAAGATGCTTGCTCCTTGGAAGAGAAACTACTACCAACCTAGACAGCATATTAAAAAGCATCACTTTTCCAACAGAGATTCATATAGTTAAAGCTATGGTTTTTCCAGTAGTCATGCATGGATATGAGAGTTGGATGGTAAATAAGGCTGAGCGCCGAAGAATTGATGCTTTTGAACTGTGGTGTTGGAGAAGACTCTTGAGATTCCCTTGGACAGCAAGGAGATCTAACCACTCAATCATGAAGGAAATCAACTCTGAAGATTCATTGGAAGGGTTGATGCTGAAGCTCGAATACTTTAGCCGCCTGATGGGAAGAGCCAGCTCATTGGAAATGACCTTGATGCTGGGAAAAATTGAAAGCAGGAGAAGGGGATGACAGAGGATGAGATGGTTGGATGGCATCACCGACTCAATGGACATGAGTTTGCGCAAACTCCAGGAGATAGTTAAGAACAGGGAAGCCTGGTGTTGCCCTGCAGTTTATGGGTCACAAAGAGCCGGACACGACTAAGGGGCAGAGCAGCAGCAGTACAATGCTAATTACAGATACATATAACATATACAAATACAATATGTAATACAGAAAGAAACACATTCATACATACATTGATAGAATTGTCCTCTTAAAATTGTCTGATAAAATCACTTCTGAAATATCTTTACCTGTATTAATAAATGCCACATCCAATAAGACAGCACTGAGTGGCGGTTAGGGGAACAAGATATTAGAATTTATTATTGATTGAGGTCAAGAAACAGAACTAAATTGAGAAACTTGAAGAGTAATAAAAAAAATGGTGGTTTCTCAGGAAAGACGTGGTCCTTGCCTTTCCCTGAACTCCTGTGCATTTCAATGGGGGACGGGGTAGATAATGAATGAGAGATAAGGATTGACAACACCTGGAGAGTGGGGCCCCTTGGCTTCCTAGTTTCTCCTGAGGGTGATGTGCCTCTGTCCACCACTCTGCATGATAGGGATGTCCTCCTCCTACATCCTTCCTCCACAGGCGTCAGGGTCCAGGAATTGTGCCTAGGATAAAGAGCTAGCTAACTATATTCCCAAAGTAGGGGAGAGTATTGACAATAAGGAAATGACCTCAGAGTTCATTGTGGACCAGCAGAAGTACTCTTGTAGAGGATAAACATTTGATTATCTGAGGCAGGAAGAAGCAGGTGGAGGCAGACAGCTTCTAGTCTGGATACAAGGAAGGCTAAAAAGAGATGCTCTGTTAAGCAAAACAAGTGAGCACAAGTTCTCTGCTCTGCCATGTTTAACCAGCAGTGGTGGGTGGAGCTAGAATTGGCTGGTGAGGGCTGATTGTGCCATCTCTTCCCCAACCCCTCATTCAATCAATAGGGAGCTTGAAATAAATCAATATAGAAGTATTTATACCATCAGTGAACCAGTGAAGTTGCTCAGTCGTGTCCAACTCTTTGCGATCCCATGGACTGTAGCCTACCAGGCTCCTCCATCCATGGAATTCTCCAGGCAAGAGTACTGGAGTGGGTTGCCATTTCCTTCTCCAATTTATACCACAGAAATAGGCAAATGATGTATACCAGAGTTCACTTAAAAATCTTCCAGAGAACCAGATGTTAACTATTTACTGACACACCACTGGGTGTAGACTCTGGAAATAGAGGTCAGAAATTGACGTCAGATTGTGTTTTAAACTGAGCTCTTACACATCTGTCAGCCTACTTTGTTGACAGGGAGGCTGGTTATGACCTTATTCCGGAGTGACTGAAGGAGGCCTGTCTCATTAGACTACTGTGGCCCAGTATTTGATTCTGAGTCAGAGCAGGCATTTCTGCCCAGAGAATGTCCTCAAAACTCCAAAACAACCCTGTCATGAACTTCGTGCCCTGGGCAGAACTGCCAGATTGTTTATCCAGGGGTGAGAAGGTTGGGGAAAAAACAATGGTATGACCCTTCCTGAACTTCACTGCATACCAGAAAGTCTGTGGTTGGTAGTTAGCCTTCTACCAGTCTCTGAGGGGATTATTTCTGAATATCAGAAGTATTTAAAGAAACTCAAAGCCCTAAAAACCCCATATGAGTTTGATAAATTGCAATTTGATTCTGATCACATTTTGCCAGAACCTCAAATCCAAATATGAGGTCTGTGATTCTACACACAGTTGTTAACCATGCTTTTGATAATGCTGTTTAAATGTTGGAAAAAAAAAAAACAACCATCATTGCTACTTGTAAATGGAAGACTCACATGGACAATAAAAGAGGTGTTTTAACTTTCTTAGAGTGAGTTTGTAGGAACCAGATTAATTCTGTTATTTTCACATAGTGAGACATCATGTATTTGATATAAAGAAGAAAATATCATCCTATATGTATAAGAAGTAAAGTCAGTTGTTGAAAATATGTGTATCTAAGTTGACACTTGCAAGAGACAGCTTGCCTGTGGTATGTGGTATGGCAGCAT
Source organism: Capra hircus (assembly GCF_001704415.2). Classification (NCBI taxonomy): domain Eukaryota; kingdom Metazoa; phylum Chordata; class Mammalia; order Artiodactyla; family Bovidae; genus Capra; species Capra hircus. Next base: position 80,746,181 of record NC_030814.1, read on the forward strand.
CTAGCTGACTGATGGCTTGTGAAGGGGGTGTCATATTTTGGAAGAAGGAAAAAAGCTGGCTAGTTTATTTATGGATTCCAAATAATTTATGAATTCCAAATAATTTATGGATTCCAAATAATTTGATAGCATTAAGAAGTTATCTGGTATAATTTGCTGTTTTAAATAATTAATTGAATCTCAATTTCTAATCTTTATAACTTTTCCTTTCAAATTATAACTAACCTAAAGATATAATTAAATGAATAAAGTAATTTCAAAGGGAATTTTTAAATTATTTATTTACTTATTTGCTTACTGGCTGGATTGATTTTTTTTGTTTAGCATTTCTTTTTTTTTTTGGCTATACATACATATGTATCTCTTTTTTCCAGATTCTTATCCATTATAGGTTATTATAAAATGTTAAGGATAGTTCCCTGTGCTATGCAGTAGGTAATTTTTGGTTATCTATTTTATATAGTAATGTGTATATGTTAATCCCAAACTCCTAATTTATCTTTTCCCATCCCTTTCCAATTTGATAATCATAGGCTTGTTTTCTATGTCTGTAGGTCCATGTTTTCTATGTTTTGTATTGGTATATGTTCATTTGTATAATTTTCTTAGATTCCACATATAAGTAATAACATATTTGTCCTTGACTTCGTTTTAGTATAATATCTTGTTTTTCAGTCACTAAGTTGTGTTTGACTCTTTGTGACCCCATGGATTGCAGCATGACAGGCTTCCCTGTCCTTCACTATCTTCAGGAGTTTGTTCAAATTCATGTCCGTTGAATTCATGATGCCATCCAACCATCTTATCTTCTGTCGTCCCCTTCTTCTCCTGCCCTCAATCTTTTTCCAGCATCAGGGTCTTTTCTAGTGAGTTGTCTCTTTGTATCAGGTGGCCAAAATATTGGAGTTTCAGCTTTAGCATCCGTCCTTTAAATGAATATTCGGGATTGATTTCCTTTAGGGTTGACTGGTTTGATCTCCTTGCTGTCCATGGGACTCTCAACAGTCTTCTCTAGCACCACAGTTCAAAAGCATCACTTCTTCAGTGCTCAGCCTTCTTTATGGTCCACCTCTCACATCCATACATCACTACTGGAAAAAGCATAGCTTTGACTTGACAGACGTTTGTTGGCAAAGTGATGTCTCTGCTTTTTAATATTGCCGTCTAGGTTTGACATAGCTTTCCTTCCAAGGAGAAAACATCTTTTAATTTCAGGGCTGCAGTCACTGTCAGCAGTGATTTTGGAGACCAACAAAATGAAATATGACACTGTTTACATTTTTTTATCCACCTATTTGCCATGAAGTGATGGGACCAAAATGCCATGTTCGTATTTTGGATATTGAGTTTTAAGCCAGCTTTTTTACTCTCCTCTTTCCCTTCAACAAGAGGCTGTTTAGTTCCTCTTCACTTTCTGCCACTAGGGTAGTATCAGCATATCTGAGTATTTCTCCTGGCAGTCTTGAGTCCAGCTTGTGAGTCATCTAGCCGAGAATTTCATTTGAGGTAATCTGCATATAAGTTAAATAAGTAGGGTGACAATATACAGCCCTGACGTACTCCTTTCTCAATTTGGAACCAGTCTATTGTTCCATATCTGGTTCTGACTGTTGCTTCTTGACCGTCATGCAGTTTTCTCAGGAGGCAGGTAAGGTACTCTGGTACTTCCATCTCTTTAAGAATTTTCTACCATTTGTTGTGATTCACACAGTCAAAGGCTTTAGTGTAGTCAATAAAGCAGAAGTAGATGTTTTGCTGGAATTCTCTTGCCTTTTCTATGATCCAACAGATGTTGGTAATTTGATCTCTGGTTCCTCTGCCTTTTCTAAATCCAGCTTGTACATCTGGAAGTTCTTGGTTTACATACTGTTGAAGCACTAGTTTGAAGGATTTTGAGATTACTTTGCTAGCATGTGAAATGAGCACAATTACATGGTAATTTAAACATTCTTTGGTGTTGCCCTTCTTTGGGATTGGAATGGAAACTGACCTTTTCCAGTCCTGTGCCCACTGCTGAGTTTTTCATGTTTGCTGGCATATTGAGTGCAGCATTTTCACAGCATCATCTTTTAGGATTTGAAATAACTCAGCTGGAATTCCATCACCTCCACTAGCTTTGTTCATGGTGATGCTTCCTAAGGCCCACTTGACTTTGCACTCCTGGATGTCTGGCTCTAGGTGAGTGATCACACCTGGTTATCTGGGTCACAAGACCTTTTTTTGTACAGTTCTTCTGTGTATTCTCACCACCTCTTCTTAATCTCTTGCTTCTGTTAGGTCCTTGCCATTTCTTTCCTTTATTGTGCCCATTTTGCATGAAATGTTCCATTGGTATCCCTAATTTTCTCGAAGAGATCTCTAGTCTTTCCCATTTAGTTGTTGTCCTCTATTTCTTTGCATTATTCACTTAAGAAAACTTTCTTATCTCTCCTTGCTATTCTTTGGATCTTTGCATTCAGTTGGGTATATCTTTCCTTTTCTCTTTTGCCTTTTGCCTTTTGTTTCTCTTCTTTTCTCAGCTATTTGTAAGGCCACCTCAGACAATAATTTTGCGTTCTTCCATTTCTTTTTCTTGGGGATTGTTTTGATTACCCCATCCTGTGCAGTGTTACAAATCTCTGTTCATAGTTCTTCAGGCACTCTGTCTACCAGATCTAATCCCTTGAATCTATTTGCCACTTTCAACGTGTAGTCATAAGGGATTTGATTTAGGTCATACTTGAATAGCCAACCAGTCCATCCTGAAGGAGATCAGCCATGGGATTTCTTTGGAAGGAATGATGCTAAAGCTGAAACTCCAGTACTTTGGCCACCTCATGGGAAGAGTTGACTCATTGGAAATGACTTTGATGCTGGGAGGGATTGGGGGCAGGGGGAGAAGGGGCCGACAGAGGATGAGATGGCTGGATGGCATCACTGACTCGATGAACGTGAATCTGAGTGAACTCCTGGAGCTGGTGATGGACAGGGAGGCCTGGCGTGCTGCGATTCATGGGGTCGCAAAGAGTCAGACACGACTGAGCGACTGAACTGAACTGAATAGCCTAGTGGTTTTGCCTACTTTCTTCAATTTAAGTGTAAATTTTGCAATGAGGTGTAGATCTGAGCCACAGTCAGCTCCAGGTCTTGTTTTTGCTAACTGCATAGAGCTTCTCCATCTTCAGCTACAAAGAATATAATCAATGTGATTTCATTATTGGTGATCTGGTGATGGTCAATAATCTCTAGGTCCATCCAAGTTGCTGCTAATCACATTATTTCATTCATTTATTTATTTTTTTAATGGCTGAGTAATGTACTGTTGTGTGTGTGTATAAACTACACACACACACAGACACCCATCTTTATCCATTCTTCTGTCAGTGAACATTTAGGTTGCTTCCATATCTTGTCTATAAATAGTGCTGCTCTGAACATTGGGTTGCGTGTATCTTTTTCAATTATGGCTTCTCTGAATATATGCCAATTTCAGGGTAATATGGTAGCTATATAAATTTAGTCATCAGAGCACACAGTAATTGTTATTGGAAGCTCTTGGAGCTCTGGAATTTGTCCTCGATTTTACCCATATATGTATACTCGGAGTGACCTGAAAGTAATCAAGGGCCTCTGAGATTTCTTACTCCATGAAGCTGCAGTGCTGAAAAAGGGGTGATATCAAAATTGGCAGCTGTCAGTGATTCCTGCCTGCCATTAAGCTGGGTAGAGTTCTTCCAAATTCAGAAGGGGATGAGGGAATATGAGTAGAAGCAAGCACTATTTTAGGTAACTACATGTATTTTATATATCCAGTCATTTATCTTCCTCATCTTACTTTAAAAAGAAATTTAAGGATACTTAAAAAATATGATATAATACAGTTAAAACAGGAAAGATTTAATGAAGTAATGGGAACAAGGGTAATGAATGTTGAGCCATAGTTCGTGTATGAGAAATGGAACACATGTTCACTCTGAGCTTTCCAGTAGCTACCACTAAAGACAAAAGTTGCTTGGCTCTGGGTCTCACAATGTCCATAAAAGTAAAACCAAAGTGAAAGTCACTCAGTCGTGGCCAACTCTTTGTGATCCCATGGACTGTATAGTCCATGGAATTCTCCAGGCTAGAATACTGGAGTGGGTAGCCTTTCCCTTCTCCAGGGGATCTTCCTAACCCAGGGATCAAGCTCAGGTCTCCTGCATTGCAGGTGGATTCTTTACTAGCTGAGCCACAAGGGAAGCCAAAACCAAAGTAACAACCTAAAATGGGAAAAAAACCAATTGCTCAGAAAAAGCAAAGCACTTCCTGCCGTTAAGAAAGATTTCTCCTCTGGGTCCCCTTAAAGAGGACACTTTGCAAAGTATTGAGCAGAATCCTCAATAGCATCTTTAAAGAAAAGTCGCCATGAGATTCTGTGGGCCGTCAGTGTTTCCTGATGTTAGCTGCTGGGGCTGTATCAAAATGTAGTTCAGGAAGCATGTATACCTGGGCAGGGCCACTGGGATGCAAGTAGGCCCAGAGCTCTCTGATAATCTGGCTTAATGTGGGAGAAGGTTTTAGATTTTTAGCATAATGGACAGACAGAATGGATAGACTGAATATCCTTTAGATGGTTCTGCATAACTAATAAATCACTTACATGAAATTTTGATCAATATGTAGCACAGTAAATTCAATATTAGCCTCGTTTCCCCTCTCAGGCTAATTTTTTTAAACTTTTTATTTTATACTGGAGTAAAGTCAATTAGTGATGATGTGTTAGTTTCAGGTGTACAGCAAAGTGATACATATACGTACATTCATACAGATACATATACCTGTGTTCAGTTATACATATACATCTATCAATTCTTTGCAATTTTTTTTCCATTTTAGGTTGTTACATAACATTTAACAGAATTCCCTGTGCTATACAGTAGGTCCTTGTTGGTTATCCATTTTAAATATAGTAGTGTGTACATGTCAACCCAAACTCCCTAACTGTCCCTCCCCTTACTCCTTACCCTTTGGTAATCATAATTTTCTTCTCTACGTCTGTGAGTCTGTTACTATTTTGTAAATAAGTTCATTCGTGTCTTTCTTTTCAGATTGCTTGTATAAGTGATATCATTTCTCTCTTTCTGACTTCACTCAGTATGACGGTGTCTAGGTCCATCTATGTTGCTGCAAATGGCATTATTTCATTCTTTTTTATGGCTGAATAATAGGTATGTGAAAATTACATATCTTAAATATTGTTCAGGATGACCTCCAAGGAAATAGCGGGTGGGGGAAACTCATAAGTAAACAATAACAATTGGAAAACCTAGTCTCAGGGCAGCTTTGCAAGGCGATGCTGCTAGGTATGATCATCAGAGGCCGACAGAGACAAAGTGGTGTCTTTTCTTCGGAATATCTCAGAGCATTTCAGAGGCTAATGTGCTCCGTGAGATACCATGAACACATGTACTGTAAGGGGCTCCCTGGATGTATTGGGCACAAGACCTTTCCTTGTAGAGGATCCTGAAGTAGTGTGCATGGTTCATTTGGGAAATGTTAGCCTAAAAGAGTAGTTCTGCTTTGGAGCCACCTGGGGAGACTTAAACCTACTGATTCCTGAGCCCCAGAGTTCAATTAAATTGTATTCTTGGTGGTGGAACAGCATTGATATTGAAAAAAAGAAAAACTCCATAGGATTCTAATGCATAGCCAGGATTCAGGACAGTCTAGAGGGAGTAGGTCTTCAGTAGTTGGAGATCTATTTTGCCCTGTCTCTGAAAGAATTTTTACCTTTCTAACAAGAATAAACAGGTAGAAAAGTTGGTATCAGTGTCTTTATCAATATACTCCTCTCAAACTCTACTTTTTTTTTTTTTAAAGCTATGGTGGCCTTCTGCTTTCACTTTGGCCCATCTGTACAACCTGCCTTGCACAATTCCCAGTCAGTCCAAAGTCAAGAGAACTCTGGATTTTGTCCATTACTTTTCTCAACTCACTGTTGATTAGATTAGTAACTAATAACCACCTTGTCCAGGTGGTTATAATTCTGGCATTGTTAGAAATATGAGAATTATATTGCAGCATTTTAACTTTCATTGGTACCATTGGAACTTTCAATTCCCTCCTTTCGTTATAATCTCCTTTATCTCTTGCCCCTGACTTGGACAGAAATGCAATAGTTTTATAAAATTTTAAAATAACTTGCAGATGTGCATATATATAGACAGATTGATTCAGGCTCTATTTTTTAAGATAAGGCTCCTTTTTACTACTGATACGGTTACCTATTCATGAGATGTTGCTTTTTCCTGAGACTCTCACCAAGTTGATATAGCACAGAATACATTCTTAGAAATTTTTGTTTTCAGATTCTGCTCATGGTCATCTAAGACTGGAGCATAAAGGCAAAATACCAGAAAACATGAATTCTTAGTGCACCATGCCATGCACAGCCTACGGATTGGTCCGGAAGAACAGTTTCAATAGACGATCTAATTTGAATCTGAATGCTATGGAAGACAAAAAGGTTATAAAGATATCTGTAAATCCCTTTTCCATGTATTATGATGTGCATTCTGAATTTCAAGCTCTGAAACATTGACTGTGACAATAGCTTACGAAGCCAGCACAAGGCTAAGATACCAGAAACACAAAAACGCATGTCAGGTGCATTGGAGTGCTTGGGAATATGAGAGCCTAACAGGGAAATATCAGCAAGCGCATCATCAGATCTTTTTAGGAAAGTTGAGATGTGCCTAAAAATGTAACTTGAGAGGGAAAATAGGGTTAATCATGGTGTTTGTTTCAAGAGCCCTAGAAGACTTAAATTGAGTTCCTAGGGTGTGTAATTACTCCAGCCACAGAGGTTAAAGTGATTTTGGCTTAAAAAGTCTCAAAGAACCGTAGCATCGAGAATAGTGGAGGGAAACAAGAAAACAGAAGGAATATGACAGGAAAAGGGTCATGAGTAACCTAAGCTAAGAATAGAAACCCAGTGTGAGGAAACTGGTAAGGATAAATGTGAGTCATGATCTAGCTGAGAAACCTCCTAACTGTCTGAAGCTTTGAAAAGGAACATAAACTGTAAAGGGGAAGAAGGGGAAGGATAAATAAGGAGTTTGGGATTAAAATATATATACTACTGTACATAAAATAGATAATCAGCAAGAACCTAGAGTACAGTACAGGGAACTATATTCAGTATCTGGTAAAACTACAATGGAAGAGAATGTTAAAAAAAAACATGTGTGTGTGTGTATAACTGAATCACTTTGCTGTACACCTGAAACTAATACAAGTTTGTAAATCAATCATACTTCAATAAAAGTTAAAAAAAATTTTTAATTAAAAAAGACAGCAAGTTGTCAGATAGTCAGTTGAAAGTAAACTGGACTTAACTGAAATAAGCCCAAATTGCACATAATTCTTGGAAAGAATCCATAAACAGGCAGAAATGCAGAAATGAACAGTATAAAATGACACATCGAGGTTAAATTAAACTGATACAGAACATTCTGTCCTGGTCACTAGAGTTGGCTGGTAAATAGGGAGATGAGTCCAGGGAGCAGGATGTGGTATGGGGAATGGACGGTATAGGAAGTGGGCCAGAAGACTTTGGAATTTTTGGGATGTTGGAAAAAGCTTTCTCAAGTGAACAGTGCAAAGAAATAGAGGAGAACAATAGAATGGGAAAGACTAGAGATTGCTTCAAGAAATTAGAGATACCGAGGGAACATTTCATGCAATGATGGGCTCAATAAAGGACAGAAATGATAAGGATCTAAAATAAGCAGAAGATATTAAGAGGTGGCAAGAACACACAGAAGAACCATACAAAAAAGGCCTTAATGACCCATATAACAATGATGGTATGATCACACCTAGAGTCAGACATCCTAGAGTGTGAAGTCAAGTGGGCCTTAGGAAGTATCACCAAAAACAAAACTAGTGGAGGTGAAGGAATTCCACCTGAGTTCTTTCAAATCCTAAAAGATGATGTTGGTAAAAGAATTGCACTCAATATGCCAACACATTTGGGAAACTCAGCAGTGGCCCCAGGACTGGAAAAGATCAGTTTTCCTTCCAGTCCCAGAGAAGAGCAGTGGCAATGATCAAGCTACCGCACATCCTAGCAAGGTGATACTCAGAATCCTTCACGCTAGGCTTCAGCAGTGTGTGAACAGAGAACTTCCAGATGGAAAGCTGGCTTTAGAAAAGGCAGAGGAACCAGAGATCAAATTACCAACATCTGTTGGATCATAGAAAAAGCATGGAAATTCCAGAAAAACATCTGCTTCTGCTTCATTGACCTAAAGCCTTTGACTGTATGGATCACAACAAATTGTGGAAAATTCTCAGAGATGGGACTATCAGACCACTTTACCTGCCTCCTAAGAAACCTGTATGAAGGTCAAAAGGCATCAGTGAGAACTGGACATGGAAAAATGGACTGGCTCAAAATTGGGAAAGGAGTATGTCAGGGCTGTATATTGTCACCAGGCAGAGTACATCATATGAAATGCTGGGCTGGATAAAGCACAAGCTGAAATCAAATTGCTTGGAGAAATATCAATAACCTCAGATATGCAGATGATACCACCCCAGTGAAGAGCCTCTTGATGAAGGTGAAAGAGGAGAGTGAAAAGCTGGCTTAAAACTCAGCATTGAAAAATCTAAAATCATGCCATCTTGTCCCATCACTTCATGGCAAATATATGGGGAAAAAATGGAAACAGTGACAGATTTTATTTTCTTGGGCTCCAAAATCACTATGAATGGTGACTGCAGCAATGAAATACAGAGACATTTGCTCCTTGGAAGATAGTGAAAGTCACTCAGTCGGGCCTAACTCTTTTGTGACCCCATGGACTATAGAGTCCATGGAATTCTCCAGGTCAGAATACTGGAGTGGGTAGTCTTTCCCTTCTCCAGGGGATCATCCCAACACAGGATCTCTCCCATTGCAGGCGGATTCTTTACCAGCTGAGCCACAAGGGAAGCCCAAGAATACTGGAGGGGTAGCCTATCCCTTCTCCAGCAGATCTTCTTGCCCCAGGAATTGAACCAGGATCTCCTACATTGCAGGTGGATTCTGTACCAACAGAGCTATCATGGAAGCCCAAACCTAGAGACATCATTTTGCCAACAAAGGTCCGTTTAGTCAAAGCTATGGTTTTCTCAATAGTCGTGTACAGATCTGAGAGTTGGACCATAAAGAAAGCTGAGTGCTGAAGAATTGATGGTTTTGAGCTGTGGTTTTGGAGAAGACTCTGGAGAGTTCTTTGCACAGCAAGGAGGTCAAACCAGTCAATCCTAAACAAAATCAATCCTGAATATTCATGGAAAGAACTGATTCTGAAGCTGAAGCTCTAATACTTTGGCCACCTCATGCGAAGAGCTGACTCATGGAAAAGACCATGAGTGACTTTGTTTCTGCTAGGGTGTAGGTTACAGGGAGGAGGTTAAAAGATTTCCTGATTGTTTATGAATCAGTAGGAGGCCTAGTGGTACAAGAATTACAATTTGTCTTTTCCTGCCAGCTAATTTCTGTTCCACCTCCCATTTGATAGCCATAAGTTGTGCCTTTTGTAAAGAAAATAGGTCTGTTGAACCCTGCACACCACAAAGAGACAGAAAGGCTGTGTATCCTAGTGTTTCAGGTTAAAGTAAGTCTTAGGCCCAGCTTTTCCTTTTTACTTGCAGGGTGTGCTTGAGAAATTAAGTAGCCTGTTATTCCCAGCTAACAAAGTGGAGGTAACAATATGTATTCCACAAGATTGTTTTAAAGATTAAATGAGAACACTTACATAAATCCCTTGGTACATAGATCCATAGATGATAGCTATTATTGTAACCATTTAGGCTTAATGTTAAGAGGTTGATGAAGCTCAATTATAAAACTTCAAAGGAGTGAAAATTCTAAGCGTTTTACATTCATAATCAAACCATTCCACTTTTCCTTTCTTTGTCTTTGGTCTTGGCTTTTGTCTTTAAAGTTGTATTTTATTAAGGCAGTGATGAAGTTTTGAAGGACTGAAAGCCGGTGTAGTGGTTCTCAATTCTGGTTACATGTCCAGAGGCAGTCTCTCCATTCAGCCCCACTGAGATTTGGGGTTGGAACATCTTTGTTACTGGGGCTGGTTTTATGCACTGTAAGATTTTTAGGTGCATCCATGGTTTCTACCTCCTAGATGATAGTAGTGCATCTCTTCTCAATTGTGGCAGTCAAAAACTATTGAAAATGTCCCTCCTGGGGGACAAAATTACCTCCACTTGGAAAACACTAAGGAGAGAAATGTGATTTAAATGTTTTGGTACAGGAAACAGGCATTGGTATTTTTAGAAATACCCCAGATTCTTTTTCTTAATATATATATTTTATTGAAGTATATTAGACTTACAGTGCTTCAGGTGCAGAGTAAGGTGATTCAGTTATATGTATACACATATATTATTTTTGAAATTATTTTCCATTATGGGTTATTAACAGGATACTGACTATAGAACCCTGTGCTATACTGTAAACCTTTGATGCTTATTGCATATCATTTTTTTTTAAATTAGAAATCTAGCATTCTATTCAAATTAAGTCAAAAAAGAGGAATCAAAATGTTGTAAATTTGTAAAAATTTGTAACTTTTCTAAAATACATATACATATTATTTACATGAGTTCAGTTCAGTCACTCAGTCGTGTCCAACTCTTTATGACCCCATGAATCGCAGCACGCCAGGCCTCCCTGTCCATCACCATCTCCCGGAGATCACTCAAACTCACATCCATTGAGTCAGTGATGCCATCCAGCCATCTCATCCTCTGTTATCCCCTTTTCCTCCTGCCCACAATCCCTCCCAGCATCAGAGTCTTTTCCAATGAGTCAACTCTTTGCATGAGGTGGCCAAAGTACTGGAGCTTCAGCTTTAGCATCATTCCCTCCAAAGAAATCCCAGGGCTGATCTCCTTCAGAATGGACTGGTTGGATCTCCTTGCAGTCCAAGGGACTCTCAAGAATCTTCTCCAACACCACAGTTCAAAAGCATCAATTCTTCAGCACTCAGCTTTCTTCATAGTCCAACTCTTACATCCATACATGACCACAGGAAAAACCACAGCCTTGAATAGACGGACCTTAGTCAGCAAAGTAATGTCTCTGCTTTTGAATATGCTATCTAGGTTGGTCATAACTTTTCTTCCAAGGAGTAAGTGTCTTAATTTCATGGCTGCAGTCACCATCTGCAGTGATTTTGGAGCCCCCCAAAATAAAGTCTGACACTGTTTCCACTGTTTCCCCATCTATTTCCCATGAAGTGACGGGACCAGATGCCATGATCTTCTTTATCTGAATGTTGAGCTTTAAGCCAACTTTTTCGCTCTCCTCTTTCACTTTCATCAAGAGACTTTTTAGTTCCTCTTCACTTTCTGCCATAAGGGTGGTGTCATCTGCATATCTGAGGTTATTGATATTTCTCCCGGCAATCTTGATTCCAGCTTGTGCTTCTTCCAGCCCAGCGTTTCTCATGATGTACTTTACATATAAGTTAATAAGCAGGGTGACAATATACAGCCTTGACGTACTCCTTTTCCTATTTGGAACCAATCTGTTGTTCCATGTCCAGTTCTAACTGTTGCTTCCTGACCTGCATATAGGTTTCACAAGAGGCAGGCCAGGTGGTCTGGTATTCCCATCTCTTTCAGAATTTTCCACAGTTTATTGTGATCTACACAGTCAAAGGCTTTGGTATAGTCAATAAAGCAGAAATAGATGTTTTTTGGAACTCTCTTGCTTTTTTGATGATCCAGCAGATGTTGGCAATTTGATCTCTGGTTCCTCTGCCTTTTCTAAAACCAGCTTGAACATCTGGAAGTTCATGGTTCATGTATTGCTGAAGCCTGGCTTGAACAATTTTGAGCATTGCTTTACTAGTGTGTGAGATGAGTACAATTGTGTGGTAGTTTGAGCATTGTTTGGCATTGCCTTTCTTTGGGATTGGAATGAAAACGGACCTTTTCCAGCCCTGTGGCCACTGCTGAGTTTTCCAAATTTGCTGGCATATTGAGTGCAGCACTTTCACAGCATGTTCTTTCAGGATTTGAGATAGCTCAATTGGAATTCCGTCACCTCCACTAGCTTTGTTCGTAGTGATGCTGCCTAAGGCCTACTTGACTTCACATTCCAGGATGTCTGGCTCTAGGTGAGTGATCACACCATCGTGATTATCTTGGTCGTGAAGATCTTTTTTGTACAGTTCTGTGTATTCTTGCCACCTCTTCTTAATATCTTCTGCTTCTGTTAGTTCCATATCATTTCTGTCCTTTATTGAGCCCATCTTTGCATGAAATGCTCCCTTGGTATCTCTAATTTTCTTGAAGAGATCTCTAGTCTTTCCCATTCTGTTGTTTGCCTTTATTTCTTTGCATTGATCGCTGAGGAGGGCTTTCTTATCTCTCCTTGCTATTCTTTGGAACTCTGCATTCAGATGCTTACATCTTTCCTTTCTCCTTTGCTTCTCTTCTTTTCACAGCTGTTTGTAAGGCCGCCTCAGACAGCCATTTTGCTTTTTTTGCATTTCTTTTCCATGGGGATGGTCTTGATCCCTGTCTCCTGTACAATGTCACAAACCTCCATCCATAATTCATCAGACACTCTGTCTATCAGATCTAGTCCCTTAAATCTATTTCTCACTTCCACTGTATAATCATAAGGGATTTGATTTAGGTCATACCTGAATGGTCTACTGGATTTCCCTACTTCCTTCAATTTAAGTCTGAATTTTGCAATATGAAGTTCATGATCTGAGCCACAGTCAGCTCCTGGTCTTGTTTTTGTTGACTGTATAAAGCTTCTTCATATCTGGCTGCAAAGAATATAATCAATCTGATTTTGGTGTTGACCATCTGGTGATGTCCATGTGTAGAGTCTTCTCTTGTGTTGTTGGAAGAGGGTGTTTGCTATGACCAGTGCGTTTTCTTGGCAAAACTCTATTAGCCTTTGCCCTGCTGCATTCTGCATTCCAAGGCCAAATTTGCCTGTTACTCCAGGTGTTTCTTGACTTCCTACTTTTGCATTCCAGTTCCCTCTAATGAAGAGGACATCTTTTTTTGGTGTTAGCTCTAAAAGGTCTTGTAGGTCTTCATAGAACCGTTCAACTTCAGCTTCCTCAGTGTTACTCGTTGGTGCATAGACTTGGATTACTGTGATATTGAATGGTTTGCCTTGGAAACGAACAGAGATCATTGTGTCATTTTTGAGACTGCATCCAAGTACTGCATTTCAGACTCCTTTGTTGTCCATGATGGCTACTCCATTTCTTATAAGGGGTTCCTGCCTGCAGTAGTAGATATAATGTTCTTCTGAGTTAAATTCACCCATTCCAGTCCATTTTAGTTCGCTGATTCCTAGAATGTTGACGTTCACTCTTGCCATCTCCTGTTTGGCCACTTCCAATTTGCCTTGATTCATGGACCTGACATTCCAGGTTCTTATGCAATATGGCTCTTTACAGCATCGGACCTTGCTTCTATCACCAGCCACATCCACAGGTGGGTATTGTTTTTGCTTTGGCTCCATCCCTTCATTCTTTCTGGTAAGGTAATTATGAATATATATGATCCTATTACTGTTTTCTTAATTGTTTTGTGTTCATTTTCTGTATGTCTTTTCCTTCTCTTGTGTTAACTGCCTAGAGAAGTTCCTGTAGCATTCCTTGTAAAGCTGGTTTGGTGGTGCTGAATTCTCTTTAACTTTTGCTTGTTTGGAAAGCTGCTGATTTCTCCATCAAATCTGAAGGAGAGTCTTCCTGGGTAGAGTATTATTGGTTGTAGGTTCTTCCTTTTCGTCACTTTAAATATATCACTCCATTCCCAACTGGTTTGTAGAGTTTCTATTGAGAAAACAGCTGATAGCCCGATGGGAGTTCCCTTGTATGTTATTTGTCATGTTTCCCTTGTTGCTTTTGATATTTTATCTTTGTCTTTAATTTTTTTCAGTTTGATTATTGTGTATCTCAGTGTGTTCCTCCTTGAGTTTATCCTGCCCAGGACTCTCTGTGCTTCCTGGACTTGTTTGAATATTTCCTTTTTCCGTGTTAGAGAAGTTCTCAACTATTACCTCTTTAAATATTTTCTCAGGTCTTTCTCGCTCTTCTCCTTCTGGGACCCCTATAATGCAAATGTTGGGGTGTTTAATGTTGTCCCAGACGTCTCTTAGGCTGTCTTCATTTCTTTTCATTCTTTTTCTATACTTCATTGAGTGGCAGTGATTGCCACCATTCTGTCCTCCAGGTCATTTATCTGTTCTTCTGCCTCAGTTATTCTGCTATTGATTCCTTCTAGTGTAAGTAAAAGAGGAGAGTGAAAAAGTTGGCTTAAAGCTCAACATTCAGAAAATGAACATCATGGCATCCAGTGCCATCACTTCATGGGAAATACATGGGGAAACAGTGGAAACAGTGTCAGACTTTATTTTTTTGGGCTCCAAAATCACTGCAGATGGTGATTGCAGCCATGAAATTAAAAGATGCTTACTCCTTGGAAGAAAACTTATGACCAACATAGACAGCATATTCAAAAGCAGAGACATTACTTTGCCAACAAAGGTCCGTCTAGTCAGGCTATGGTTTTTCCAGTAGTCATGTATGGATGTGAGAGTTGGGCTGTGAAGAAAGCTGAGCTCCGAAGAATTGATGCTTTTGAACTGTGGTGTTGGAGAAGACTCTTGAGAGTCCCTTGGACTGCAAGGAGATCTAACCAGTCCATTCTGAAGGAGATCAGCCCTGGGATTTCTTTGGAAGGAATGATGCTAAAGCTGAAGCTCCAGTACTTTGGCCACCTCATGCAAAGAGTTGACTTATTGGAAAAGACTGTGATGCTGGGAGGGATTGGGAGCAGGAGGAGAAGGGGCCGACAGAGGATGAGAAGGCTGGATGGCATCACTGACTCGATGGACGTGAGTCTGAGTGAACTCCGGGAGTTGTTGATGGACAGGGAGGCCTGGAGTGCTGCGATTCATGGGGTCGCAAAGAGTTGGACATGACTGAGCAACTGAACTGAAGTGTAGTAGTCATCTCTATTTGTTCTTCAGTTATTTGAGGACTTCAGGAGATATTTCTTGAATCTTCTCCATTGTTTTTCCTGAGATCCTGGATCATCTTCACTATCGTTATTCTGAATTCTTTTTCTGTAGAGTTACCTATCTCCAATTCATTTAGGTTTTCTGGGGTTTTATCTTGTCTACTCATCTGGGACATAACTTTCTGCCTTTTAATTGTGATTAACTTTCTGTAATATGATTTTTATTTTGGCCACTCTGGGACTGTGCTTCTTCTGTTTGCCCTCTGATGGAGGATGGTTAGAGGCTTGTGTAAGCGTCCTGATGGGAGGGACCAGCAATGGGAAAAACTGGGTCTTGTTCTGGTGGGCAGGGTCTCGCTTGGTAAAGCTTCAATCCGATTATCTGCTGACAGATGCAGCTGTACTCCCTCCCTAGTAGTTGTTTGGCCTGAGCTGACCCAGCCCTAGGGCCTGGGGCCCTATGGTAGGGCTGATGTTGAACTCCAAGAGGGTTTATGCCAAAGGGGACTTTTCTGGCAGTGCCCCCACCCCTGTGGTGCGCCCCTGCTGGCCCACATCTCCATAAGAGGCCCTCAAACACCAGCAGGTAGATTTGGTTCAGTCTCTTGTGGGGTCACTGCTCCTTTCCTCTGGTGTGGGCAAGGTTTTGTTTGTGCCCTCCAAGACCGAAATCTCTCTTTTCCTCAGTCCTATGGAAGTCCTATCATCAAATCCTGCCAGCCTTCAAGGCCAGATTCCCTGGGGATTCCTAGGCCCTTTGTGGATCCCCAGGTTGGGAGTTCCAGTGTGGGGTTCAGGACCTTCATAACACTGGGAGAGCTTCTTTGGTATTATTGTACTCCAGTTTGTAGGTCATCCACCTGGCAGGTATGGAATTTTATTTCATAGTGATTGTGCCCCTTCTGCCATCTTGCTGCGGCTTCCTCTTTGTCTTTGGACGTGGGGTATCTGTTTTTGGTGGGTTCCATCATCTTCCTGTCAAGGGTTGTTCAAAAGCTAGTTGCAGCTTTGGTGCTCTTGCAGTAGGAGATGAGCTCATGTCCTACTCTGCCTACTTGAACTGGAATTCCTAGATGTGTTTAATATGGAATCAGAATCAAATTTAGAATAATTTGCCAGGGAATCTGTATTTTGTTTTATTATAAATATTTGATATTTTTATTTTGATATAATTGACAGTTAACATTATATTGCTTTCAGGTGCATCAGTGATTTGCTGTATGTACTGCAAAATGATCACCACAAGTTTAGTAAACATCTGTCACTGCACACAGTTACAGTTTTTTTATGAGAACTTTTAAAAATTTACTTTTAGTAACTTTCAAATATACAATGCAGTATTATAAGCTATAATCACCATGTTGTATGTTACATCATCCCAGGACTTTTTTTCTTTTTATAATTGGAAGTTTGTATCTTTTGACTCCCTTCACCGATTAACTCACCTTGCACACCCCACTTATGGTACCGCTAATAGATTTTCTGTATGAAGACATGAATTTTTTTCTTTTTCAGATTGTATATCATACAATATTTGTCTTTTTCTTTCTGACTTATTTAACTTAGCATAATGCCCTCTGGTGCCTGGAGCCAGCACGGGAGATCCCACCCATGACAAGGTCATGCGGAGAGGCCTGATGGGCAAGGCAAGTCAGGTCTCAAGGGGTCCTCTGTCTGAGCATCTACCCCGAAACCAAAATCTGTCTGTTTACTGTCTGCTATACTATACTCTTCCAAAATTCTCTGGAAAAAAGTTAACTCAGGGCTTCAGTCTCCTGCATATGAAAAGAATGTTTCAGCTCAAACCCCTTTGATGGCTCTCTAACTTGCCTAACAGTTGGGGACTTTTACAAACTTGTGAACTGTTTATGGCCCCCAACCATGAGAGGCATGAAGCTTAAAGCATCTTAAAGATACAGAGCCTTTTCTAAAAAGCTAAAAATCATATTGGTGACGGGTTTCACTGTTGAGTCAATGAGTGCTGCCAGGCCTCCATATTCTTTATCTTTTAGGCATCTGGAGGATATTAATCAATGTAATTGGGATGCAGTAATAGGAATATAGTAGTTTTGATGTTAGCAACACTAGACTTTTGAGTTAATTACTTTTCCCTTTGTTATAAATCACTGTATTTCTTTCATGGTTACAAATTGTTGTGTCTTTGCTATGTAAGAATGTAACTTCATTTAATGCTTTCTGAGAGTGGCACCAGACTTTGGGAAGAACAACACTATTAGGGCAAATAAGTCTTCTGGTTGACAAACCCTTATCAGAAAAGGGCCATAAAATGTTAATTGGCCTTCTGGCCAGAAGATGATGTAAATCGCCTAAGACTTGTGTATACAACTAAGTATGCAGAGAGAAAGCCTGGTCTCGATAAGAGTCAGGGCTGCTGACGCTGCATAATTTTGTATTATCCATTGATCTCTATGTAAAATCAAAAGGTATATAAGGCCTTTCCGGACAATAGAGGAGGGGCCAGTCACTGGAAAGACTGGTTTCCCCCGTGTGGTCTATTTTCCTTCTCTCCTTTTCAGGCTGAATTCCCATTTGGAGCGGGGAGGCTAGCCATGTCTACTTACTGGCCCCAGCTTTTAAGATCCACGCGAGAGGGAGCCCAATGCAGGGCACCCCCCGCTATTCAAGAGGACGCCGGTGGCCTAATGTAGATGGTGCAAGTTCCTTGTCTTGGAACTTTATTGGTTTTCCACGTAAACCAAGTTATTCAGCCTCTTTTCTCCACTAAATTTTCCTACTATACTGTTTCTTCCTAATTTCTCTTTATATTTCTAAATAAGTTTTCCTCGCCCACGCCGTCCCTGCTTCGAATTACCCTGGATCCACCGGGTCTGGACCCCGGCACTCTAGGTTCTTCTGTGTTTTCACAAATGGCAGGATTTCCTTTTTTTTATGACTGAGTAATATTCCATTGTGTGTGTGTGTGTGTACATGTGTGTACCACATTTCATTTATCCATTCATCCGTTGATGGACACTTAGGTTGTTTCCATGTCTTGGCTCTTATAAATAATGCCACAATAAAGATGAGGTGCAGATATCTTTTTTAATTGGTGTTTTTGTTTCCTTCAGGTAAATACTCAGGAGTGAAGTTGCTGGATCACATGATAGTTCTATGGCTGCACTAATTTAAATTCCCACCAGCAGTGCACGAGGGTTCCTTTATCTCCTTATCCTCACTAGCACTTGTTATTTGTTTTCCTTTTGACAATAGCCATTATAACACGTGTGAGGTAGTATCTTATTGGGATTTTGATTTGCATTTCCTTGATGATTAATACTGCTGAACACATTTTTACCCATCAGCCAATCTGTATGTCTTTTTGGGGAAAATGTCTGTTTAGGTCCTCTGTGCATTTTTAATTGGATTGTAGATTTTTTTTTAACATTTTTTAATTGTTAGGTTGAATACTTCATGTATTTTGATACTAAACTCTTGCCAGATATATGACTTGAAAATATATTCTCTTATATGTTCCCTTATTTATTAATTTATATATACATGCATCTATTCTTTTTCATATTCTTTTCACATATAGTTTGTTACAGAATTTTGAGCAGAGGTTTATTTATTTATTTGCATATACACTTACCTATTCTTTTTCAAATTCTTTTCCCATTTAGATTGTTACAGAATATTGAGCAGAGTTCCCTGTGCTATACAGTAGGTCTTTATTGGGAATTTATTTTAAAAATAATAGCATGTATATGTCAATCCCAAACTTTCAATGTATCCCTCGCTAGCACCTTTCTCCTTTGGTAACCAGAAGTTTGTTTTCAGTCTGTGAGTCTGTTTCTGTTTAATAAATAAGTTCATTTGTATCCTTTTCTTAAGATTCTGCATAAAAGTGATACCATATGGTGTTTGTCTTTCTCTTTCAGACTTAATTCACTTGGTATGATAATCTCTAGTTGTATCCATGTTGCTGCAGATGGCATTATTTCATTCTTTGTAGTGGCTGGGTAATACTTCATTGTCCTGGAGTAGGACATGGCAACCTGCTCCAGTATTCTTGTCTGGAAAATTTCATGGACAGAGGAGCCTGGTGGGCTACAGTCCCTGGGGTCTCAAAGTGTCAGACACAACTGAGCATGTACCACGTCTTTATCCACTCATCTGTCAGTGGACATTTACGTTGTTTCCATATGTTGGCTGTTATAAACAGTGCTACAGTGAGTGTGGGCAAATGTATCATTTGAAAACATGATTTTGTCTGGACATGTACCAGGAGTGGGATTGCTGAATCATATGGTAGCTGTGTTTTTAGTTTTGTAGGGAGCCTCCACAATGTTCTCTGTAGTAGCTGTACCAGTTTACTGCTACAGACTGTAGGAGGGTTCCCTTTCCTCCATACCCTCTCCAGCATTTATTGTTTGTGGACGTTTTGATGATGGCCATTCTGACTGGTGTGAGGTGATATCTCAATGTAGTTTTAATTTGATTTCTCATAAATAGCATTGTTGAGCATCTTTTCATGTGCCTCTTGGCCACTTGTATGTATTCTTTGGAGAAAGGTCTGTTAAGGTCTTCTTGTTTTACGATTGGGTTTTCTTTTTTTTAATATTGAGTTGCACTATTGAGTTACACTATTTCAAGTATTTGTACATTTTGAAGACTAATGGTCAGTTGTATCATGTGCAAGTATTTTATCTTGTTTTGTGGGTTATCTTATCCATTTAGCCATGGTTTCCTTTGTTGTGTAAAAGCTTTTGAGCTTAATTAGGTTCCATTTGTTTATTTTTCATTTCTGTTACTTTAGGACATGAATAAAAAAAGATCTTACAGCAATTTATGTCAAAGAGTATTTTATTTTGCCTTTGTTTTCCTTTGTAACTTTTATGGAATCAGGTTTTACATTTAAGTCTCTAATCTATTTCAAGCTTATTTTTGTGTACGATGTCAGAGCATGTTCCAATTTCATTCTTTTACATGTAGCTGCCCATTTTCCCAGAACCACTTATTGAAGAGACTGTGCTCTCCATTGTATATTCTTGCCTCCTTTGTCAAAGATTAATTGTTCATAGGTGTGTGGGTTTATGTCTGGGTTTTGTCTCCTGTTCCATTGATCTTTCTGTTTTTAGTGCCAGTCCCATACTGTTTGGGCTTCTCTGGTGGCTGCGTGGTAAAGACTCCACCTGTCAGTGGAGGAGATGCGGGTTTGATCCCTGGGTTGAAAAGACCCCTTGGAGCAGGAAATGGCAACCCACTCCAGTCCTCTTGCCTGGGAAATCCCTTGGACAGAGGAGCCTAAAAGGCTACAGTCTCTGGAGTCACAAAAAGCGTCAGACACAACTTAGCAACTAAGCAACAACTGTACTGTTCTGATGACTGTAGCTTTGTAGTATACCCTGAGTCCAGAAGCCTGATTCCTCTCTGATTTCCTGTCTCAAGATTGCTTTGGCTACTCAGGATCTTATGTGTCTCCATTTAAAAATTTTTGGGTTCTAGTTCTATGAAAAATGCCACTGGTAATTTCATACGGACTGCACTGAGTCAACAGATTACCTTGTGTAGTACAGTCATTTTGACAGTATTGATTCTTCCAGTGTAAGAACATAGTGTAATTTTCCATCTGTTTGTGTCATCTTCGATTTCTTTCATTAGCATCATGTAGTTTTTGGATTACAAGTCTTTCATCTTCTTAGGTAGGCTTGTTACCAGGTATTTTACTTTTTATGCAGTGATGGGTGGAATTATTTCTTCAGTTTCTCTTTATGATATTTTGTTTTTCAGCTCAGTTCAGTTTAGTCGCTCAGTCATATCCTACTGTTTGCGACTCCATGAATCGCAGCACGCCAGGCCTCCCTGTCCATCACCAACTCCCGGAGTTCACTCAGACTCATGTCCATTGAGTCGGTGATGCCATCCAGCCATCTCATCCTCTGTCGTCCCCTTCTCCTCCTGCCCACAATCCCTCCCAGCATCAGGGTCTTTTCCAATGAGCCAACTCTTCGCATGAAGTGGCCAAAGTACTGGAGTTTCAGCTGTAGCATCATTCCTTCCAAAGAAATCCAGGGTTGATCTCCTTCAGAATGGACTGGTTGGATCTCCTTGCAGTCCAAAGGACTCTCAAGAGTCTTCTGCAACACCACAGTTAAAAGCATCAATTCTTCGGCGTTCAGCTTTCTTCACAGGCCAACTCTCACATCCATACATGACCAATGGGAAAACCATAGCCTTGACTAGATGGACCTTAGTCGGCAAAGTAATGTCTCTTTTGTTCTTAGTGTATAGAAATGCAACAGGTCTTTGTGTTATTAATTTTGTATCCTGAAACTTGATGTGAATACATTAATGAGTTCTGATAGTTTTATGGTAGCATCTTTGGGATTTTCTATGTATAGTCATCTATCATGTCATCTGCAGACAGTGACAGTTTCACTTCTTTTTCAATTTAGATTCCCATTATTTCATTTTCCTCTGTGATTGCCATGGTTAGGACTTCCAAAACTATATTGAATAAAAGTGGTGAGAGTAAATATCCTTGTCTTGTTCCTCATCTTAGAGTTTTTCATCATTGAGTATGATGTTAGTGGTAGGTTTGCCATTTATGGTTTTTATTATGTTGAGGTATGTTCTATGTCCACTTTCTGGAGAGTGTTTATCTTAAATGGAAATTTGATTTTGTCAAAAGGTTTTTCTGTATCTATTGATATAATCATATGATTTTTATTCTTCAGTTTGTTTATGTGGTATGTCACAATGATTGATTTGTAGATATTGCAAAATCCTTGCATCCCTGGGATAAATCCCTTTCAATCATGGTGTAAGATTCTTTCAGTGCATTGTTGGATTTGGTTTGCTAGTATTTCATTGGGTATTTTTGCATCTATGTTCATCGATGATACTGGCATGGGATTTTCTTTTTGTGTGTGGTATCTTTGGTTTTTGTATTGAAATCATTGTTTTGTCATAAAATGAGCTTGGCAGTGTTACTTCCTCTGTAGATTTTTGGAACTGTTTCTGAAGGACAGGTGTTAACTCTTCTCTAAATGTTTGATAGAATTTGCCTGTAAAGCCATCTGTTCCTGGTCTTTTGTTTGTTGGGAATTTTTTAGTCACAGTTTCAATTTCAGTACTTGTGATTCGTCTGTTCATGTTTTCTGTTTCTCCCTGGTTCAGTCTTTGGAGATTGTACCTTTCTAAGAATTTGTCCATTTCTTCAAAGTTGTCCATTTTATTTGCATATAGTTTTATGTAGTAGTCTCTTATGATTCTTTGTATTTCTGTGGTGTCTGTTGTAGCTTCTTTTTCATTTCTGACTTTATTGATTTGAGCCCTCTCTTATTTTTTTTTTTTTTCTTGATGAGTCTGGCTAAAGATTTATCACTTTGAAAAATCTTTTAAAAACCCCAACTTTTAGTTTCATTGATCTTTTCCATTTTTTCTTCTCATTGATTTATTGCAGCTCTGATCTTTATTTCTTTCCTTCTATTAACTTTGGACTTCATTTGTCCTTTCTCTTGCATCTTTAGGTGTAAGATTAGACTGCTTATTTGAGGTTTTTCTTGTGTCCTGAGGTAAGATTGTATTGCCATAAACTTCACTCTGGGAACTACTTTTACTCCATCCAGTAGGTTTTGAATTATCATATTTTGGTTGTCATTTGTCTCTAGGTATCATCTGATTTCTTTCTTGATTTCTTCAGGGATCCATAAGTTGTTTAGTAGTATATTGTTTTAGCCTCCATGTGTTCTTTTTTTTTTTTAACCAGTTTTTAATCTTGTAGTTGATTTCTAATCTCACAGCACTGTGGTTGAAATAGATGATTGATAAGAATTCAGTTTTCTTACATTTACTGAGTCTTGATTAGTGGCCTAGTGTGTGATTTCTCTTGGAGAATGTTCCATATGCACTTGAGAAGAATATGTATTCTTTTGCTTTTTGAATGGAATGCTCTGTAAATATCAATTAAGTTCATCTAGGCTAATGTGTCAGTTAAGACATGTGTTTCCTTATTTTCTGTCTGGATCTATCCACCGGTGTAAGTGAGATGTTAAAGTCCTCCACTATTACTGTGTTACCATTGATTTCCTCTTGTATGGGTGTTGGCATTTGACCCATACATTGAGGTGCTCCTATGTTGGAAGCATATATATTTACAGTTGTTACATCTTCTGCTTGGATTGACCCCTTGATCATTATGTAGTGTCCTTCTTTGTCTCTTAAAGCAGTTTTAATAGTTCTGTTTTGTCTGATATAAGTATCGCTACTCCAGCTTTCTTTTCCTATTTGCATGGAAAACGTTTTTACAACCCCTCACTTTCAGTCTGTATGTGTCCCTAGATCTGAAGTGGCTCTCTTGTAGGCAGTATACATATGAGTCTTGTTTTTGTATCCATTTAGCCAGTCTTTGTCTTTTGGCTGAAGCATTTAATCTGTTTAATATATTTATTGATAGGTATATTCTTATTGCCATGTTAATTGTTTCAGATTTGTTTTTGTAGGTCTTTTTTCTTCCCTTCCTCTCTTCTCTTCTTCTATTGTGATTTGATGACTAACTCTAGTATTGTATTTGGGTTGTTTTTTCTTTTTGTGTGCATATATCTGTTGGAGATTTTATGATTGTGGTTCTCATAAGGTTTTGATAATGCAGTTTGTATAAAACAAGGTTGTTTTGAGTTGCTGATCTCTTAATTTCAAATGCATGTCCAATATCCTTGTAATTTGTACTCTCTTCTCACAATTGCTGGTTCTGGTGTCACATTTGTTTGTAGATGGTTTCCTAGCTTTACTCTATGTGTGCCTTTACTGGTGAGCTTTCCTATTTCTAATTTTTTCAAATTTCATTTGTGGCATCTCACTTTCTGCATAGAAAATTCCTTTAGCATTTATTGTGAAGCTGGTCTAGTGGTTCTCTTAGATTTTATGAGTTCTGTTAGAATTTACTTATCTGTAAAGCTGTTGATTTCTTTGTCAAATGTGAATTATAGTCTTGCTTGGTGTAGAGTATTTTTGGTTGTCATTTCTTCCCTTTCATCACTTTAAATATATGCCATTCCCTTTTGGCCTTGCAGAGTTTCTGCTAAGAAATCAACAGATAAACTTATGAGAGTTTCCTTGTATGTTATTTGTTGCTTTTCCCTTGTTGCTTTAAATGTTAAAAAAAAAAAATTAGTTTGATTACTATGTGTCTCAGTGTGTTCCTCCTTTTGTTAACCCTTTCTGGGAGTCTCTGTATTTCTGGACCTGGATGACTGTTTCCTTTCTCATAGGGAGGTTTCCACCTATTATCTCTTCAAATATTTTCTCAGGTCCTTTCTTTCTCTTCTCTCCTTCTGGGACCCATATGATATGAATGTTTTTACATTTACCGTTGACCTCATTTCTTTTCATTCTTTTTTCTTTACTCTGTCCTGTAGCTGTGGTTTCTGTTATGTCTTCCAGCTCTCTTATCCATTATTCTGCCTCAGCTATTCTGTTGATTCCTTCTAGTATATTCTTCATTTCAGTGTATACATATATATATGTATGCTTGTATGTGTATATATATGTATATATTTGGCTGCACTGAGCAGCTGGCAGGATCTTACTTCTTAATGAGAGGCTGAACCCGCAGCCCCTCCAGTAGAAGTGAGGAGTCCTATCTCCTGGACTACCAGGAGATCCCCCAGTTACCGTATTGTTCATCTCTCTTGTCTGCTCTTTAAATTAGAATTTTGTTTTTTGTATCTTCTCCACTGTGCCTCCGTTCTTTATCTGAGATCTTGAGTCATCTTTCCTATCAGTACTCTGAATTTTTTTGGGGGGTAGTTAGCCGGTCTCCACTTCAGTCAGGTATTCTTAGGGGTTTTATTTTGTTCCTTCATCTGGGATATGTTCCTCTGTGATTGTGGTTTCTGTTCCGCAGGCTGCAGGGTTGTAGTTCTCCTTGTTTCTGCTCTCTGCCTCCCATGGATGAGAGGCTTGTGCTTGTGCAGGGTTCCTGGTGGAAGAGACTGCTGCCTGCTCACTGCTGAGTGGAACTGGGTCTTGTCTCTCTGGTAAGCAGGGCCATGTCATGGGGTGTGTTTCACAGGCATCTGTGTTCTCAGGAAGACATGAATCAGCCTGTCTGTTGATAGGTGGGGCAGTGTTCCTATTCTGTGGGTTGTTTGGACAGAGGCATTCTAGCACTGAAGCTTACAAGCTGTTGGGTAGGGCCAGGTCTTGGTGAGGAAATGGTAGCCTCCAGGAGGGCTCATGGCAGTGAGTACTCTTCAGAACTACGGCCAGTGTCTTTGTCCCAGTAGAAAGCCATAGCCACCCCTTGCCTCCACAAGAGACTCAATACCACAAAGTAGGTCTGGCCTACGCTGTGAAGTCACTGCTTTTTTCCCTGGGTCCTGGTCCACACAAGATCCTATGTGCACCCTCCAAGAGTGAAGTTTCTATATCCTCAAGTCTGGTGAAATTCCAGCAATCATATCCTGCTGGTCTTCAAAGCCAGATCTCTGGGGGCTGCTCCCTTAGATTGGGGAGCCTGAGTTAGGGCTCAGAACTTTCACTTCTGTGGGAGAACTTTTTTGATAGGATCATGTCCTTCTATTCTTCCATCTCCCCTCTTACTTTTCTCCCACTTAGTAGGTTGCCTTTTTATTTTGTTGATGTGCAGAGGCTTTGTTAATTTCATGTTGGCACACTTGCTTTTCTTGCTGTTACTGCCTTTGCTTTTGGAGTCAGAGCCAGAAAACTTGTTGCTAAGAAGGGTGTCAAGGAACTTACAGTTTATATCTTCTAAAATCTTGGATTTAGGTCTTCTGTTCAAGTCTGTTATCCGTTCTGAGTTACTTTATATATATGGTATAAGATAATGTCTAACTCAGTGAAACTATGAGCCATGCCTTGTAGGGCCACCCAAGACGGACAGGATATGGTGGAGAGTTCTGACAAAATATGGTCCACTGGAGAAGGGAATAGCAAACCACTTCAGTATTCTTGCCTTGAGAACCCCATGAACAGTATGAAAAAGCAAAAAAGACAGGACACTGAATGATGAACTCTGCAGGTCAGTAGGTGCCCAGTATGCTACAGGAGATCAGTGGAGAAATAACTCCAGAAAGAATGAAGAGATGGAGCCAAAGCAAAAACAACATCCATTTGTGGATGTGACTGGTGATGGAAGTAAACTTTAATGCTGTAAAGAGCATTGTTACATTGGAACGTGGAATGCAAGGTCCATGAATCAAGGCAATTTGGAAGTGGTCAAAAGGAGATGGCAAGGGTGAACATCAACATTTTAGGAATCAGTGAACTAAAATGGACTGGAATGGGGGAATTTAACTCAAATAATCATTATATCTACTACTGTGGGCAAGAATCCCTTAGAAGAAATGGAGTAGCCATCATATGCAACAAGAGTCTGAAATAAGTACTTGGATGCAGTCTCAAAAATGACAGAATGATCTCCATTCATTTCCAAGGCAAACCATTCAATATCACAGTAATCCAAGTCTATGCCCCAACCAGTAATTCTGAAGAAGCTGAAGTTGAAAGGTTCTATGAAGACCTACAACACCTCCTACAACTAACAAACACCCAAAAAAGATGTCCTTTTCATGATCGGAACTGGAATGCAAAAGTAGGAAGGCAAGAGATACCTGAAGTGACAGGGAAATTTGGCCTTGGAGTACAAAATGAAGCAGGTTAAGGCTAACAGAGTTTTACCAAGGGAATGCACTGGTCATAACAAATACCCTCTTTCAACAGCACAAGAGAAGACTCTACACATGGACATCACCAGATGGTCAATACTGAAATCAGATTGATTATATTCCTTGCAGCCAAAAATGGAGAAGCTCTATACAGTCAACAAAAACAAGACCAGGAGCTGACTGTGGCTCAGAACATGAACTCCTTAATGCAAAATTGAGACTTGAATTGAAGAAAGTAGGGAAAACCATTAGACCATTCAGGTATGACCTGAATCAAATCTCTTACGATTATACAGTGGAAGTGACAAACAGATTCAAGGGATTAGATCTGATAGAAAGAGTGCCTGAGGAACTATGGACAGAGGTTTGTGACATTGTGCAGGAGACAGGGATCAAGACCATCCTCAAGGCAAAGAAATGCAAAAAGGCAAAATGGTTGTCTGAGGAGGCCTTACAAATAGCTGAGAATGAAGAGAAGTAAAAGGCAAAGGAGGAAAGGAAAGATACAACCATTTGAATGCAGAGTTCCAAAGAATACTAAGGAGAGGTAAGAAAGCCTTCCACAGTGATCAGTATAAAAAAAAAATAGAGGAAAACAATAGAATGGGAAAGATTAGAGCTCTCTTCAAGAAAATTAGAGATGCCAAGGAAATATTTCATGCAAATATAAAGGCACAATAAAGGACAGAAAAGGTATGGACCTAACAGAAGCAGAAGATATTTTTAAAAAGGTGGCAAGAATTCCCAGAAGAACTGTACAAAACAGATCTTCATGACCAAGATAATCACAATGGTGTGATCACTCACCTAGAGCCAGACATCCTGGACTATAAAGTAAAGTGGGCCTTAAGAAGCATCACTTTGAAAAAAGCTAGTGGAGGTGATGGAATTCCAGTTGAGCTATTTCAAATCCTAAAAGATGATGCTATGAAAGCACTGCACTCAATATGTCAGCAAATTTGGAAAACTCAGCAATGGCCACGGGACTGGAAAAGGTCAGTTTTCATCCCAATCCCAAAGAAAGGCAAAGCCAAAGAATACTCCAACTACCGCACAATTGCACTCATCTCACACGCTAGCAAATTAATGCTCAAAGTCTTCAAGTGAGGCTTCAACAGTATGTGAACAGTGAATTTCCAGATGTTCAAGCTGGTTTTAGAAAAGACAAAGGAACCAGAGATCAAATTGCCATCATCCGTTGGATCATTGAAAAAGCAAGAAAGTTCCAGAAAAACATCTATTTCTGCTTTATTGACTATGCCAAATCCTTAGACTGTTTGGATCACAATAAACTGTGGAAAACTCTTAAGGAGATGGGAATACCAGATCACCTGACCTGCCTCCTGAGAAATCTATAAGTAGGTCAAGAAGTAATAGAACAGGACATGGAACAGCAGACTGGTTCCAAAAAGGGAAAGGAGGACGTCAAGTCTGTATATTGTCACCCTGCTTATTTAACTTATCTGCAGAGGACATCATGTGAAATGCTGGGCTGGATGAAGCACAAGCTGGAATCAAAATTGCCGGGAGAAATATCAGTAACCTCAGATATGCAGATAACACCACCCTTAGGGCAGAAAGCAAATAAATGAAAAATCTTTTGATGAAAGTGAAAGAGAGAGTGAAAAAGTTGGCTTAATACTCAGCATTCAGAAAATGAAGATCATGGCATCTGGTCCCATCATTTCATGGCAAATAGATGGGGAAACAGTGTCAGACTTTATTTTGGGGGGCTCCAAAATCACTGCAGATGGTGACTGCAGTCATGAAATTAAAAGACGATTACTCCTTGGAAGAAAAGTTATGACCAACCTAGATAGCATAATAAAAAGCAGAGGCATTACTTTGCCAACAAAGGTCTGTCTAGTCAAGGCTGTGGTTTTTCCAGTGGTCATGTATGGATGTGAGAGTTGGACTATAAATAAAGCTGAGCACCGAAGAATCAATGCTTTTGAACTGTGGTGTTGGAGAAGACTCTTGAGAGTTCCTTGGACTGCAAGGAGATCTAACCCGTCAATCATAAAGGAAATCAGCCCTGAATATTCATTGGAAAGACTCATGCTAAAGCTGAGACTCCCATGCTTTGGCCACCTGACTCATTGGAAAAGACCCTGATGCTGGGAAAGATTGAAGGCAGGATGAGAAGGGGCCAACATAGGATGAGATGGTTGGCTGACATCACAGACTCAATGGGCATGACTTTGAGTAGGCTCTGGGAGTTGGTGATGGACAACGAGGCCTGGTGTGCTGCAGTTCATGGACTCGCAAATAGCTGGACACTACTGAGTGACTGAACTGATAAGATAATGATTCAGTTTGGTTATTTTCATATCTCTGTCCAGTTTTGCCAATACCATTTATTGAAGAATCTGTCTTTTCCCCATTGTATTTTTTGGGGGGAGGGGAAATCTATGTTTTAATTAATTTGGTAATGAATTTCTCTGAATTTCAAAATTATTTACAATTGTTTAATATAAAAGTTACATTCTTAGATTTTAATGAAAGTTATTACAGGTGATAGTGATAGTCATTGACTCCACTTTGGTTAGAGAAGTTTCAGGGAATTTGTTATGAATTTAAAAATGAGCTGGACAGGGACAGTTAAATATGTAACAGTCACTATTTAACAGATTATTGAGCAGAGATATATTAATATGTCTTTTGTTACATATTTTGTTATCTGAGGGATTCCCTGGTAGCTCAGCTGGTAAAGAATCTGCCTGCAATGCAGGAGACCCTGGTTCAATTTCTGGGGCAGGAAGATCTGCTTGAGAAGGGATAGGCTACCTACTTCAGTATTCTTGGGCTTCTCTGGTGGCTCAGCTGGTAAAGAATGCACCTGCAATGTGGAAGACCTGGGTTTGATCCCTGGGTTGGGAAGATCCCCTGGAGAAGGGAGTGGCTACCTATTCCAATATTCTGCCCTGGAGAATTCCATGGACATTATAGGCCATGGGATGGCAAAGAGTTGGACACGACTGAGTGACTTTCACTTTCACTTTGTTTTCTGAATATTACTGACAGGAGTGTTTCAGTGTTCACTTAACAAATCACCAGCCATGGGCATTAGTTTCTGCAAAATTCCCGTCAGTAACATGTTAACATTAGTTTTAGTCAGCTCTGGCTGCCATAACGAAATACTATACTAGGTGGTTTAAACAGTGGAAATTTATTTTCTCAACATTTCTGAAAGCCAGAAGTCCAAGGTCATGGTAATAGCACAGTTGTTTTCCAGTGAGATCTTTCTTCCTGCCTTGTGGATGACTGCCTTCTTGCTGTACCCTTTCATGGCAGGGATTTAGAAAGAGAGAGAGAACAGGTGGGTTGGGATAGGGAGTTTCTTTGGTGCTTCTTCTCTTAAGGGCTCCAATCCCATCATGAGGTCCCCATGCTCATGACCTAATCTGAGCTTAATTATCTCCCAAAGACCCCCATCTCCAAATACTACCACATTGGAGGCTAGAACTTCAACATATGAATTTAGGTGCCAATTCAGTCCAAAGTAATTATGAAGAATTTTGCATTTCTCTGTAAGCACAGAACCAAGTGCAGCATAGAACCAAGCATAGATCCATAGGCAGAATAATGTTTCCCTAAAATATATAACATTTTAACCTCCATAGAGTGTGAATGTATTACCTTTCATGGCAAAAGGGACTCTGTAGATATCATTGTTATGGATCTTGATATGGAGAAATTATCTGGATGGTCCTAGGGTAACCACAAGGGTCCTTAAGTGGGAGAGGGAAACAGAAACGATAGTGACTATTGTGTGTGTGTATACAATCTTTACAGTCGTGTTTTAACTCCCTATATATTGCATTTAAAAACAAATCATGTGTCATTTCACACATTCTTAAATTTTTATCTACTATCAAATGATAATATTTTATACACAAATACCCTTTACTCTTCTTTCTTAAAGTGTTATAAAATCTCCCTTCATTCATTTTTGAGTTCAATACTTGTCCTCTCGGGTAGAACCATATCTTGTCTTTGGTCCTGCAGAGAGTTCAGGCCAAGGAGAAAGTTAGACGGATTGTAGTAGTCAGTACAAATCAGAACTGGAGTACAGTAGCAAAACAAAGCCTCCTGGGACTACAGGTAGCGCAGCTCCACCTAATACCTTGAGACACTTCACTCTTGGAACCCAGTCCTCATGACATGAGGAAGCCAAGCCAAGCCACCTGTTTCAGCCCCAGTCCTAGCCATAAAGCTCGTACCAACTACCATACATGTGAGTAGTGAGCAAGCTTTTGGATGATTCCAGTCTTCAGCCTTCAATGTGTCCCTATTTTGACACTGAAATGACTTATCCCCAAAGTCCTGACCAAATTTCAGACAGTGTAAACACAAATGCCATTGCTTTAAGCAACTCATTACGTTTTGGTGTGGTTTGTCACATACCCATAGAGAACTGCAACAACCTCTACATTTCTACAAAACCAAATATACATTCCTCTACCCCTCAGTACTCACAGATGCCTGACATTAACTTTCCTAGTTTGATCTATGGTGCCTCATCCCTCATGCATGTAATGCTTAACCCAGTCTTAGCATTGGAACCTTACACTCTTTTCCATATAGAGCCTAGTATTCCCTTTTGGCTCATCTCAGTCCTGTTCTTCATGGTCCACATTTTAGATCCTGCAGGGCACATCTATTGCCTGGTTTTTTACCATATCCAAGATTACTGGTCTGGTGCCAGCAGCCTAATTTACTTTTGAAGAAACTACCTTTTCTTTACACTCCATCTACAGACTTCTAATAAGGTAAACTTTACCTTCTAGTCTAAGGTGGGCAGAGAGCCCAGACTTTGCCAGTTGGCATCCTTCATCCTCCTGGCTAGTTGATTCATTCAAGAATAGACACACACCCTGAGCTGATCCAGTGAGGTGAAATCCTAGGCTTTTCTCAGAACAACGTTTCTATAGTGCCTGCTGAACCACGAGACTGTCAGCAGGCTGCCGGTGGCCAAGGCAGGACAAAAGCCTACCTAAGAATGAAGCCAGCCCAGAAGGAAGCAGAGCCAAGTGTCAGATTTCTCACAGCATCCCTGGAGCATCTGGACTCAGCCAGGCCTGAAGTTCCATCCCTCCTTCCACCTGCAGCTTCTCAGTTGTGTGTGCCTAGCAATTCCTTTTTGGCTGAAAGCCAGATTGGGTTAGATTTATATCACTTGGTAGCGATAGAGTCCTGGATCATGGAAGACCACATCTTCTCATTCATTATGGCAGTTCCTGAGTGCCTATTTCACTTGTGATTCTGTAGTTGGAGTTGAGGCATGAACACTGAGTATGGCAGGGTCCATGAGGCTTAACCTTATTGTCTTCTCCTTCCATCCCTTCAGTGAAGAGTTCTTCCTGATACCATTTGTTTACAGGACTCCCTGCAGCCATTTTACAGTATAACTAGCTGTATGCATGCCATCATAAGCTTTGAGAAGACAGGAATAAAGACATCTTTATTTGCTGATGTAAGAATCCATGTATGAAGGCGCAGGCATTATCGTGTGTACTGCATACATATCTCCTTTCTTTCACGTTGCACCTAGCATGGGGCTTATGCCTAGTTGTTGAATGATAGGTATATTAAAGTATCCTTGTCTCTAATTTTAGATAACATTTATGGAACAATTAATGGATGCCAAACTTAAGTACCATCTCAATTCTCAGACAGTAACTAACGTGAGGTAATATGTGCTGTTCTTCTTCTTTTTATATAGGTAGGAAAAATCCCAACAAATTAAAGCTTGAAAAGCTAAAAATCTTGTCCTTAGTCTCACAGTTCATAAGTGGCAGCGTGAGGACTCCAACTCATTTTTCTCTCCTACACACTTAGCTCATGGCCAGTTCACCATATAAAGTGCATGGGGTTTCCTCCTTGAAAAACATTCTAAGTATCTGTTCTGAATAAAAGTAAATTGGTTTGAAGCACGGGAAATCAGTCCCCATTTTTGTGTCATGGTCTTAGCCCTGATATTAGCTGCCTAGACTATAGAAGTGACTTAGCAACATTTTGGGAGGTGGATAGGGTAAGTAGAAATTTGGAAGGCATGGCCATAAGCCAGATAGAAGGAGCAAATCGCCTGAGCTTTGTTCTTCCCGCATCTGCTACAGATGTGAAGAAAATGACAAGAGCGAAAACTGCAAAAGCCTCTTCTAAAAAGTGTTGCAAATTTGATGGCTGCCAGCCAGGAAAATGTAGCCACCCTGGTTATCACAAGTGCATAACAGAACAAAGAATTTCAGGCTTCCAGGAGAGATGATAGGGTTGGAAATGAAGAGCTTATGAGGAAGCAAAATATAAAAATCTAACCAAGGGTATATGGGAATAAATGGTCCTTGAAAGTTTCAGGAAGAGCCATATAGGGTTCCAGTGAGTATGTGCAGGGAAATACGCTCTGGTAGAGTTGCATGTAGGTTTCCCATCCCACCCCCTCAAGGAATAGAACAGGCTCACTGTTAACATTCCAGTGATTGTTTAGGAGAAGAAAATGAATTCTTAGGCAAATTGAAAAGGATGACCAGCACATGTCCTTTTCTTACAGTGCAATGAAAAATTACATATTTATTACAGATTTAAAAACTCGTGAAAAAGGCAGATTTTTTTTTTTTCATCTCAATTTCCTCTGGGTGCTCTGCAGAGCTGTTGAGAACTGCTCTCCTGAGTCATGATTCCTTCCCCAAGCAGTCTGGTGGCCAGAGTGAGAACTTGAGACAGAGGAGAATTCTTGAGGCACTTCAGTGCATCCTGAGCTTTGAGGGCAGCAGGGTGGGACAAGGGTGGAAATGAGAGGATAAACTTCTTTTAGACTGCATTTTGACTCCTCAGTTTTGACATCTGAAAAACAGGTCATGGAAACACGTTTCTCACTTGATCATTTTCAGGATTAAACGGATAACACAAAAAGTCTCTGCTGGTCCATCCCATTCATTCACTCACTCTCCTCCCATTAATCTGAGAGCCCCTTGGGGGCTGAGGCCAGGTCCTGCTTGCTCACTGCTGTGCCCCAGCGCCTGGCACAGAGTGTAAACAGAATGCGTTGGCTTGAATCGATGCCTGTTGTTTGTGTGTTTAGGAAGATACAAAACCAATTTTCTATTATGTTTATTCTAAAGCGATTTGTGTCAAGTAAATGCTTTTCTGAGAATATTAGATTTGTCCCTAAGTGATCTGAGAGATCCTTATGATGGATTAAAATGGCCAGTTGCATTTTATGACAGAAATGGGGTTGGAGGGGCCAAATGGGCCAAGAACTTCCTCCCACAAATGATAGTCCTCTCTAATTAACATACTGTATCTAAAGATCATTAATCAAAAAGCACCTAAAGTGACAATTTACATGTGCTCTTTTAAGGACGCCATGTAGCAAGAACAAATCCTTTGAAACAGACATTGTTCTTTTTTGCATCTGTTCCCCAAAGGAAAGAAGATGATATAGCAAGTGAAATTTGCTAGGCTCTGCTTAAAACTGTTGGAATTTTCCTAACTTCCATTCGAATTGCAGCTTAGAACCATCTCTTCCAAAAAAAGCCTTCTTTGGCATGAATGATACATATATTTGAGAAGTATGAGTAAGAGACATTAATAGTATGAACAGGTAAGAATAGATAAGAGTTACTGAGGGCTCTGGGAGCACATATGATAACTGGGTGGTGGGGAAAGGAATATAGGAAACTAATGGTGTCCAAGTAGAATCCTGAGGATAAGAGCGTTAGCCAATTCATTTAATTCTTTCAAAAGTTCTATAATGAAATCATTGTTCTTATTTCATTGATAATATAACACATCAACTTTAGAATAAGTAAATTTCTAAAATTCATACTTTTTGCTGTACCAACATTTTGCAGGGTATTTTTTTGTTTTTGGTCTTAGCCCTTTCACCAGATTAAATATTTGTGAACCTATTAAGGATTATTTTAATCATTTCTTAATATTTTACATAATAAATTACTTTTAAAATTCTAAAATATTTTGTTAGGTAAGTATATGATTAATGGCTATATTACAGTGTTTACTTTGAATATAATTTTTATCTTTGTATTTATGATATATAATAATTACCTTTAGTCCTTTAACAAATACAGCACTATTTACTACCAAAAGTATAAGAAAAAATGATTTGGCTATACATTTATAAATATTAGATTATCTTTAATAAGAGATCAAAACCATAATAAAATATAAAGTTATTTTAAGGATTATGAACAGAAACAGTGGTCAGTAACTGCCTTCATTTAATGTTTGGAAGTTTTATTTTTCCCATTACAAATTGGTTAGTTTTTATGCTTTATTTATCAATGACAGGATAAGCTGGAAGGTATTAGACTGCTGTTTGCAATCATTTACCCATAAGTAAGACATTCCAGATGTTGGTAGCCTTAATTACCACTGAATAAAAATCTAACTCAGTTATAACTGACACAGGGCTTTCTGTTGTTAGCATTTTCTTTATTAGCAGAGACTTCTTACAGATTTGTCTTATGAAGATATGTATCTGAATAACAAATCTGGTGGGGAGCATCTTAAGATACATGTCTTAACTCAGGCTGCCATGACAAAAATACCACAGACTGGGTGCCTTAAATATAAGGATTTGTTTCTCACAGTTCTGAAGGCTAGTAGTCCAAGATCAGGGTGCCAGCAGACTTGGCTCCCAGGTAAGGGCCTGCTTCCAGATGGCTGCCTTCTCACTGTATCCTCCTCACAAGGTGGAGCGAAAAAGAGCATTGGTTTTTCTCCTTATTTTATGGACGCTAATTCTGTCGAGGAACCCTATCCTCATGACCTCATCTGAACCTAAATAGGGGCCAAGGTCCCCATCACAAATGGCATCACACTGGGAGTCAGGGCTTCAACATATGAAGTTGAGGGGGGACAAACCTTCATTCAGTTCCTAACAGCACATTTATAGAAATGTTTTGGCCCAGAGAAGAGGGGCCCCACATGACTCTTGGGAATCTGTTCTGACCTTCCTCCTAATAGGGGGAGGAATTTGCAGGGCCAAAAGGACAAGAATATTCTGAGCTAACTTGCTGCCTTGCAGGTGGCAGTGACTGCCTGGGACCCCATGATTCTTTCCTAACTAAACAACCAGCACCTGCTGCCAGGGCCTGCAGGGCTCCTTCCCTAGGTTGCCCCTCTTGCCTGTGAGCTGCAAGGCCACCGTGAAACACCTCCTCCCAAGAGATGGCCAAGGGGTGGCAGTTTTGATTCAAGGGAAGAATGATCAGAATGTTACATGCTGGCTGGGAGTCCACAGGCACGTATACGTGATGGAATTGAGGACAGAAAGGGAAGGGAGAGAAGAAAGCTGGCTCTCCCCACACCACTGTGTTCCAGCACCAAACTTTGAAAAGTATAAGAATTCTGCATGCAAACCTCAGCTTCCAGGTTATTAAGAAGGTGCAGTTTTGAAGGTATGAGGATAGAACATACTTTATTTCAGACATGTTATATTCAGTATTGTTGGATTTTTTTCCCAGAACTGCTACACCTGTTTTGACTTCTGTGAGCAGTTTACATGTGTTTCCACCTCTCCACATACTCACCAACACTTAGAAAATGTCTTGAATAGTAAGACATTTGCTGTGTGGTCTCCATTTGTACTCTTGATTTACTTTTCATGAATGACAGGAGTGGGTCTGATTATGACTAATGCTGCTCATTAACTGGTAACTAATATTACTAACAGTATAATATTAGTAATTTTATGCATCTTCCCTTTAATATTATAGACATCAAACAGCATATGGCTGAGAATAAGAGCTACTGGAAACTCAGTACTGTTTGAAGCTGGTGGTTGGGTGTTGAACCAAGTGAGAAAGCTAATTGAGTCGTGAGTTTGCTCATCAGAGCTGTACTAAATGGCCCTGAGGATGAATCTGATATACTCTATCAGGATCCCAAATTGCTCCATTTTGAAAGGAAAATATATACAGAATTACTATTCTGTTTGATTCATTAGCTAAATGTCTTTTCCATTTCTAATTGCCACTGCTATTCCCCTCATAGGCTGCCTTTCTAATGCACTTGTCATATTACTTGAAATTTGTACTTTCAGAAGCAATGTACTGTTGTTTTGTATGTGTATCTTAAAAGCTTTACACCGCAGGCCTTGAAATTTACATCCAGTTCTCT
Source organism: Capra hircus (assembly GCF_001704415.2). Taxonomy (NCBI): domain Eukaryota; kingdom Metazoa; phylum Chordata; class Mammalia; order Artiodactyla; family Bovidae; genus Capra; species Capra hircus. The sequence goes on from NC_030814.1 coordinate 80,783,002, forward strand.
TTCTTGCTTATTTCCCCACTTAATGGTCTGTTCATATTGCCATGTGGATTGAATCTATTGCTTCTAATTTCTGCATTGCAGCCATACAACATACATATTAACTTTTACTTATCTGCTCCCCTAGTTATAGGCATCTAGGTGGCTTTCCTTTAATTTTAATTTCATGGCTGCAGTCACCATCTGCAGTGATTCTGGAGCCAAAAAAATAAAGTCCGACACTGTTTCCACTGTTTCCCCATCTATTTGCCACGAAGTGATGGGACCAGATGCCATGATCTTCGTTTTCTGAATGTTGAGCTTTAAGCCAACTTTTTCACTCTCCTCTTTCACTTTCATCAAGAGGCTTTTAAGTTCCTCTTCACTTTCTGCCACAAGGGTGGTGTTATCTGCATATCTGAGGTTATGCAGAGATTGCACCCAAGTACTGCATTTTGGACTCTCTTGTTTACTATGAGGGCTATCTGTTTTTTTCCTAAGGGATTCTTGCCCACGGTAGTGGATATAATGGTCATCTGAATTAAATTCACCCTTTCTTGTCCATTTTAGTTCACTGATTCCTAAAATGTCGATGTTCACTCTTGCGATGTGTTTGATGACTTCCAGTTTACCTTGATTAATGGACCTACCATTCCAGGTTCCTATGCAGTATTGTTCTTTACAGCATTGGACTTTACCACTGGGCATTGTTTCTGCTTTGGCCCAGCCTCTTCGTTCTTTCTGGAGCTATTTCTCTGCTCTTCTCCAGTGGAATGTTGGACACCTACTGATCTGGAGGGTTCATCTTTCAGTGTCATATCTTGTTTCCTTTTCATACTGTTCATGGGGTTCTCAAGGTAAGAATGCTGATGTGGTTTTTCCCATTCCCTTCTCCAGTGGACCGTCTTTGTCCAAACTCTTCACCATGACCCATCTTTCTTGGGTGGCCCTACACAGCGTGGCTCATAGTTTCACTGAGTTAGGCAAGGTTGTGGTCCATATGATCAGTTTGGTTAATTTTCTATGATAGTGGTTTTCATTCTGTCTGCCCTCTGATGCATGAGGATAAGCGGCTTTTTCCTGGTAGTGGGGAAAACTGGGTCTTGTTATGGTGGGCGAGACCATGGTCAGTAAGTCTTAAATCCAATTTTCTGTTGATTGGTAGGGCTGTGTTCCCTCCCTGTAGCTTGAACTGAGGCCAAACTATGGTAAGGGTAATGGTGATAATGGCAACCTCCTTCAAAAGGACTTATGCCAGCATGCCAGGCCTCCCAGGACTGCTGTAGTCAGTACCCCTGACCTTGTGCAGGCCACTGTTCACCTCCACCTCCACCAGGGACTCCCAAGCACACACAGGCAAGTCTAGCTCCGTTTCTTATGGGATCGCTTCTCCTTTCTCCTGAGTTCTGGTGCGCACAAGGTTTTGTTTGTGCCCTCCAAGAGTCTGTTTCCCCAGTCCTGTGGAAGTTTCATATTCACAATCCACTTGCCTTCAAAGTCAGATTCCCTGGGAATACTCAGCCCCTTTGCCCAGCCCCCAGGGTGGGAAATCTGCTGTGGTCCCTAGAACTGCGGCCAGTGTGATAACTTCTTTGGTAAAATTGTTCTCCAGGTTGTTGAGTTGCCTGCCCTGCGGTGCTATTGCTGTTGTTCAGTCGCTCAGTTGTGTCCAGCTCTTTGCGACCCCATGGACTCCGTGCTCCCCTGTCCTTCACCATCTCTCGGAGCTTGCTCAAACTCATGTCCATTGAGTTGATGATGTCATCCAACCATCTTGTCCTCTGTCGTCCCCTTCTTCTGCCTTCTATCTTTCCCAGCATCAGGGTTTTTTCCAATGAGTTGGCTCTTTGCATCAGGTGGCCAAAGTATTGGAGCTTCACTTTCAGTGTCTGTCCTTCCAGAGAACATTCAGGATTGATTTCCTTTAGGATTTTCTGGCTATATTTCCTTGTAGCCCAAGGGACTCTTAGGAGTCCTCTCCAACTCCACAGTTTGAAAGCGTCAATTCTTTGGTGCTCAGCCTTTGCTATGGTCCAACTCTCACATCCATACATGACTACTGGAAACATCATGGCTTTGACTATATGGACCTTTGTTGTCACAGTAATGTCTCTGCTTTTTATTATGCTGTCTAGGTTTATCATAGCGCTTTTCTTCCAAGGAGCAAGTGTCTTTTAATTTCATGGCCGCAGTCACTGTCCACAGTGACTTTGAAGCCCAGGAAAATAAGGCCTTTCACTGTTTTCCCATCTATATGCTGTGAAGTAATGGGACCAGATGCTATGATCTTAGTTTCTTGAGTGTTGAATTTTAAGCCAGCTTTTTCACTCTCCTCTTTCACCTTCATCAAGAAGCTCTTTAGTTCCTCTTCACTTTTAGCCATAGGGGTCATGTTATCTGCATATCTGTGGAGAAGGCAATGGCACCTCACTCCAGTACTCCTGCCTGGAAAATCCCATGGATGGAGGAGCCTGGTAGGCTGCAGTCCATGGGGTCGTTAAGAGTCGGACACGACTGAGTGACTTCACTTTCAGTTTTCACTTTCATGCATTGGAGAAGGAAATGCTAATCCACTCCAGTGTTCTTGCCTGGAGAATCCCAGGGACTGGGGAGCCTGGTGGGCTGCCATCTATGGGGTTGCACAGAGTTGGACACAACTGAAGCGACTTAGCAGCAGCAGCATCTGCATATCTGAGGTTATTGATATTTCTCCTGACAGTCTTTGATTCCAGCTTGTGCTTCATCTAGCCCAGCATTTCACATGATGTACTCTGCATATGTGTTAAATAAGCAGGGTGACAATATACATTCTTGACATACTCCTTTCCTAGTTTTGAACCAGTCCGTTGTTCCGTGTCCAGTTCTAACGTTGCTTCTTGCCTGTGTACAGGTTTCCACAAGCTGCAGGGTTGTAGTTCTTGCTTCTGGTGTCTGCTGCCTGGCGTGCAAGGTTGGTTCTGGGGTTTGTGCAGGTTTTCTGGTAGAAGGGACTGGTTCCTGCCCTCTGTGGGTGGATTTGGATCTTGTCCCTTTGGTGGGCAGGGCCATGTCAAGGGGTGTGTTTATAGTTAGCTGTGAGCTCAATACAACTTGAAGCATCCTATTTGCTCTCAGGTGGGGCTGTATTCCTATCCTGCTGGTGGCTTGTTCTGAGGGTCTCAGGACTAGAGCCTGCATTCTGTTGTGTGGAGCCAGGTCTTGATGCCAAAATGGCAGTCTCTTGGGAGAGCTCACACAGTTCAGTTCAGTTCAGTCACTCAGTCGTGTCCGACTCTTTGCGACCCCATGAATTGCAGTATGCCAGGCCTCCCTGTCCATCACCACCTCCCGGAGTTCACTCAGACTCATGTCCATCGAGTCCGTGATGCCATCCAGCCATCTCATCGTCTGTCGTCCCCTTCTCCTCCTGCCCCCAATCCCTCCCAGTAACAGAGTCTTTCCAATGAGTCAACTCTTTGCATGAGGTGGCCAAGGTACTGGAGCTTCAGCTTTAGCATCATTCCTTCCAAAGAAATCCCAGGGCTGATCTCCTTCAGAATGGACTGGTTGGATCTCCTTGCAGTCCAAGGGACTCTCAAGAGTCTTCTCCAACACCACAGTTCAAAAGCATCAATTTTTCAGTGCTCAGCCTTCTTCACAGTCCAACTCTCACATCCATACATGACCACAGGAAAAACCATAGCCTTGAATAGATGGACCTTAGTCCGCAAAGTAATGTCTTTGCTTTTGAATATGCTATCTAGGTTGGTCATAACTTTTCTTCCAAGGAGTAAGCGTCTTTTAATTTCATGGCTGCAGTCACAATCTGCAGTGATTCTGGAGCCCCACACTGTTTCCACTGTTTCCCCATCTATTTCCCATGAAGTGATGGGACCAGATGCCATGATCTTCTTTTTCTGAATGTTGAGCTTTAGGCCAACTTTTTCACTCTCCTCTTTCACTTTCATCAAGAGACTTTTTAGCTCCTCTTCACTTTCTGCCATAAGGGTGGTGTCATCTGCATCTCTCAGGTTATTGATATTTCTCCCGGCAATCTTGATTCCGGCTTGTGTTTCTTCCAGTCCAGCATTTTCTCATGATGTACTCTGCATAGAAATTAAATAAGCAGGGTGACAATATACAGCCTTGACTTACTCCTTTTCCTATCTGGAACCAGCCTGTTGTTCCATGTCCAGTTCTAACTGTTGCTTCCTGACCTGCATACAGATTTCTCAAGGGGCAGGTTAGGTGGTCTGGTATTCCCATCTCTTTCAGAACTTTCCACGGTTTATTGTGATCCACACAGTCAAAAGCTTTGGCATAGTCAATAAAGCAGAAGTAGATGTATTTCTGGAACTCTCTTGCTTTTTCCATGATCCAGTCGATTTTGGCAATTTGATCTCTGGTTCCTCTGCCTTTTCTAAAACCAGCTTGAACATCAGGGAGTTCGTGGTTCACATATTGCTGAAGCCTGGCTTGGAGAATGTTGAGCCAGTACTTTACTAGCATGTGAGATGAGTGCAATTGTGCGGTAGTTTGAGCATTCTTTGGCATTGCCTTTCTTTGGGATTGGAATGAAAACTGACCTTTTCCAGTCCTGTGGCCACTGCTGAGTTTTCCAAATTTGCTGGCATATTGAGTGCAGCACTTTCACAGCATCATCTTTCAGGATTTGAAATACCTCAACTGGAATGCCATCACCTCCACTAGCTTTGTTTGTAGTGATGCTTTCTAAGGCCCACTTGACTTCACATTCCAAGATGTCTGGCTCTAGATTAGTGATCACATCATCATGATTATCTGGGTCGTGAAGTTCTTTTTTGTACACTTCTTCCATGTATTCTTGCCACCTCTTCTTAATATCTTCTGCTTCTGTTATGTCCAGACCATTTCTGTCCTTTATTGAGCCCATCTTTGCATGAAATGTTCCCTTGGTGTCTCTAATTTTCTTGAAGAGATCTCTAGTCTTTCCCATTCTATTGTTTTCCTCTATTTCCTTGCATTGATCGCTGAGGAAGGCTTTCTTATCTCTTGCTATTCTTTGGAACTCTGCAGTCAGATGCTTATATCTTTCCTTTTCTCCTTTGCCTTTCACCTCTCTTCTTTCACAGCTATTTGTAAGGCCTCCCCAGACAGCCATGTTGGTTTTTTGCATTTCTTTTCCATGGGGATGGTCTTGATCCCTGTCTGCTGTACAATGTCACGAACCTCATACCATAGTTCATCAGGCACTCTATCTATCAGATCTAGGCCCTTAAATCTATTTCTTACTTCCACTGTATAATCATAAGGGATTTGATTTAGGTCATACCTGAATGATCTAGCAGTTTTCCCTACTTTCTTCAATTTCAGTCTGAATTTGGCAATAAGGAGTTCATGATCTGAGCCACAGTCAGCTCCTGGTCTTGTTTTTGTTGACTGTATAGAGCTTCTCCATCTTTGGCTGCAAAGAATATAATCAGTCTGATTTCGGTGTTGACCATCTGGTGATGTCCATGTGTAGAGTCTTCTCTTGTGTTGTTGGAAGAGGGTGTTTGCTATGACCAGTGCATTTTCTTGGCAAAACTCTATTAGTCTCTGCCCTGCTTCATTCCGCATTCCAAGGCCAAATTTGCCTGTTACTCCAGGTGTTTCTTGACTTCCTACTTTTGCATTCCAGTCCCCTATAATGAAAAGGACATCTTTTTTGGGTGTTAGCTCTAAAAGGTCTTGTAGTTCTTTATAAAACTGTTCAACTTCAGCTTCTTCAGCGTTACTCGTTGGGGCATAGACTTGGATAACTGTGATATTGAATTGTTTGCCTTGGAGACGAACAGAGATCATTCTGTCGTTTTTGAGATTGCATCCAAGTACTGCATTTCGGACTCTTTTGTTGACCATGATGGCTACTCCATTTCTTCTGAGGGATTCCTGCCCACAGGAGTAGATATAATGGTCATCTGAGTTAAATTCACCCATTCCCGTCTATTTTAGTTCACTGATTCCTAGAATGTCGACGTTCGCCCTTGCCATCTCTTGTTTGACCACTTCTTATTTGCCTTGATTCATGGACCTGACATTCCAGGTTCCTATGCAATATTGCTCTTTACAGCATTGGATCTTGCTTCTATCACCAGTCACATCTACAGCTGGGTATTGTTTTTGCTTTGGCTCCATCCCTTCATTCTTTCTGGAGTTAGTTCTCCACTGATCTCCAGTAGCATATTGGGCACCTACTGACCTGGGGAGTTCCTTTTTCAGTATCCTATCATTTTGCCTTTTCATACTGTTCATGGGGTTCTCAAGGGAAGAATACTGAAGTGGCTTGCCATTCCCTTCTCCAGTGGGCCATATTCTGTCAGACCTCTCCACCATGACCCTGGCAGGTCATGGTGGAGAGAGCTCACACAGGTCAGTATTATCTGGGGCCCCAGGCACCAATCTGCTTGCCCCCAAAGTGAGCTACAGCCCAAACCCCTTCCCCCTCCAAGCCCCGCTGGTAGGTCTGGCCCAGTCTCTTTTGGAATCACTGCTTTGTGCCGGATCCCAGGGCACTCTCCAAGAGTGGAGTCTCTGTTTCCCTGAGTCCTGTGGTGCTCCGGAACTCAAGCCTCCTTGCCCTTCAAAGTCAGATGTTGTGTGGGCCCCTCCTCCTAATGTCAGACTGTGCAGCCTGACGAGGGCTCAGAACTCTGACTTGTGTGGCAGAACCTCTGTGATACAGTTATTTTCCAGCTTGTGCGTCAACCACCCAGTGGATATAGGATTTGATTATATCATGAAATCATCCCCCTTACCATTTTGTTATGGCTTCTTCTTTGCGTTTGGCTTTAGAGTATCGTTCTCAGTGGGTTCAAGCCTGTTCATTCAACGTTGGTTGTGATTTTAGTATTGTCATGTGAGGAGGTAAGCTTAAGTCCTTCTACTCTGCCAGCTTGTTGGGAACTGGGTGGCTACCTTTAGTTTGGATGCTTGCTACCTCTTTCCTCAGTGTGTTGGCCATTAGCCCCTTGATATGGGCTGTGTAGGTGTGGTGGCCCGTGTGCACTTCCAGTTCGGCCCAGACAACTATTGGAGCCTGCCTGTGGGTCTCTCGACAGCAGTGGTAGCTTGTGCATCCTCAGGACAGTGGCAGCAGCAGTTGGCTTCTGCTCCCAGGCCTTCCAGTAGCAGCAGCAGCCCACTCACTCCCAGGACAGCAGGGGTAGTGACCAGCGCTTGTTCCCATGTCTCCCAGCAGCGCCAGTGGCCTGCATGCTCCAGGAGACCAGGGGCAGTGGCTCATGCCTGCTCTCGGCTCATGCCTGCTCTCTGGGTGGCGGGGGCAGCAGTTGATGGCCACTCACAAGTCTCCCAATGGCAGCGGCTGGCCCCTCACTCTCAGGACAGTGGAGGGCAGTGCTTGGTTCCTGCTCGTGGATCCTGCCGCAGTAGACGTGGCCCACACACTCCTGGGACAGCTGAGGCAGCAGCTGGAGCCCGCTTTTAGGTCTCTCGGTTGTTGCCAAAATCCCGGACTCTGTCTCTGGTGCCAAATAGAAACAGAGACGGAGTTTTGGGAGGAGTAGAAAAGAGCAGCTTTTATTGCTTTGCCAGGCAAAGGGGTCCATAGTGGGCTAATGCCCTGAAGACCATGTGACCCACCCTGGTGGGGGTAGTGAGGAGTTTTATAGTGTTCAAGGATGAGGGTGCGATCAGCTCATGGACAGTTTTTGAACTGGGAAACCAAGATCAGCATGATAGCTACCATAGCTAAGAGCTTCACGGTTGCATAGGCATCTTTCTACCTCATCTGAGAGAATAATGCCCTAGCGTGTTCCCCAGGAAAATGTTTGATGTTGAATCCGAACTTGATGCTGCAGTCAAATTGCACATTTATGTTCATTTATGGTTATCTCGACTTTTTCTGTGTTTATGTTCATGCCATGCTTTAATTTGGGTAATAAATTCATAGGGCTTTCTTTTTTTGCTATCTGCCTTTTACACTACTGCTTAGTCAGTTGACTTTCAAGCTGTGTTTTTTCACCAGTAGACAGGAACAGTTTTGAGGGTGGACAGGGAATGGGGATTTCTGAATCTGCTATGTAGATGTTACCTTGTGGGTGAGCACAATTTTGGACCCTAAAAATATTCTGCCAGATAAGAACCACATCAGGGCATAATCAGGAATTTGAAGAGGTATTTTTTTGGAAAATTTGAAATTACAGCATTGAATAGAGTTTCTTTTCTGAATGTTGACAGAACAACTTGACCTTGCTTCCTACTTAAAACTCTCTTCCTGGAACTAGTGCAAGGATCTATTTAACTTGCGGCCTCTTTTCTGTACATTCCAGGGGTTCCACTGAGCAGAGCTCATTTTAGGATATGGACGGAATCATGTTCCCCATCAATGCCCACCAGATAGCCACATTGACACTGCTTAAAAAGATGTGTGTTCCATGACTTAGAATCTCATCTGTGCATAAAAGTAAGTCTATCACATTGACTAATGTGATAGGTGATCTCCTGTGATATGTGTGGTCCACTAATTTTCCGTGGTAACATCCACTTGTATTTTCTGCCTCCTAGCTGTCCTCATCTAAAATTTATCATCCTGTCTATTATGAGCTGAGAAAAGGCCTCAACCTTCAGCAAATTCCTGTTTTCTCTAAGCTCTGCTCATTAATAAATATTAATAGGAAACAAACAGAAAAATAGCCGGAGAAGCAAAATGGACAGTCAGGGTAGGCTCATCTCAAATCCATGTTTAGATCATCTGTCTGTGAATTTATTTTCATGACTACTGTAAACTTTTTCTTTATGTTGGTAAATCATGGCAGAAGTTCTTGGGTGTCTGAATGACTCAGGCAGGACTTATCTTCCATTGCCAGGGGATGTGGTTCCATGGTGATGTTCAGGCTCCTCCCTCTGCTGATTTCCCTGCCCCATGCTGTTAGCTGCTACATGCAAGTTAGCAGTGATATTCCTTCTTTAGCATGAATGTGTTTGTCAGATATTTCCTTGAGTGTTTTTGAAGGCAAAAAGAAGAAGTGGAAGTTCAAAGACGCTGGTAAAGCTTACACAATGCCAGACAACATCCTGCCTAGAGCTGGGGCTAGACCTTAGCTGAGGTGGCCTCAAACTTGGTTCTTTTGCTTTTTACCAAAAGTTCATGTGGTGGTGATGGAAATGGCATGGGACTTAGTTTTCAAGTCCTGGATTCAAGTCTTGGCTCTCTCTACTCCCTTGTCTCCTGTGGTGCACAATGAGGATAATCTTTACCTCATCACACAGGAAGAGTCAGTCCAACACAGTGTGATGTAAGGTAAGACTTCTTGTTTTGTTCTTTCTTCTTCTTTGCTCTTTAGTCGCTAAGACATGTCCAACTCTTTGTGACCCCATGGACTGTAGCCTGCCAGGCTCCTCTGTCCATGGGATTCTCCAAGCAAGCATACTAGAGTAGGTTGTCATTCCCTTCTCCAGGGGATCTTCCCAACCCAGGGGTTCAACCCGTATCTCCTGCACGGCAGGCAGATTCTTTACCAGCTGAACCAGAGGCAAGACTAGTATTATTAATAAGTCTACAAAAATATTCTGTTACTGCCATTTCTACAAGGAAACTTTAATATCATTTGCACCACGCTGTATAGAGAATCCTCTGTCCCCAGGGTGTATCACGAGTCCCTCTGCACCCCCTCCTTACTGTACTTGGCGTACTACCTGGTTTGGTGTGTGATAGCTTGGGGAACTTTCTTGTTATTGCTCCAGCTGTGGTTGCTGTTTGTCGTGCTGTATAATATAGTTCTTGGTCCACATTGACTTGTGTGTACTATTATCCAGGAATAGATAGGACAAGAGATGCTTTTCATTAAAAATACATATTGAGATATAGAAATATTTAAATAAAACTCTAGGCCCACAGGATAATCTCTTTTTTTCGGTCCACCTCCAAATGTCTAAAGTACATCCCTAATGCCACAATTTGGGAACTTAAGTCCTGCGGACTTGCTATCATATCCCCTGAGGCAAAGCTGTGGTTGTTAAAATATGATGTGTGCCTTTAGAAAAAGGGCTAGCATAATTCTGTATCATCTAACATGGTCTCAATAGGTCTGTTTCCTTTTGAAAGCATTTATTAATAGTGTGGTAACTCATTCTGTAGATTTGGGGAAATCATATTTTTAAGACTCAACTGATGTAGCCAGAGGTGGTCAGCAGCAATTAGACTTCCTAATATTTGACTTCCCTTAGGTTAATAAAACATTTATATGCCAACACCTGCATCAGATTAAAGCCAGCTTGCCTTAGTCACCCTCTACTCCTGGGCCAGCAGCAGCACCTGGGAGCTTGTTAGAAATGCACAGTCACAGGCCTGCCCCAGACCCAGTGATCAGACCGTCTGCTGGTAAGTTACATGTACATTACAGTTCAAGAACACTGCCCCAGTGGACCTCACTCTTAGTTTTCAGAAGGAATGAAGAAGGCAAGAATAACTTGCTGCTCTTGTCACTGAGTGATCAGAGTCAGCAAAGCAGCTTGCGCGTCTGTGTCGACCTGCACTATCAAAAGAAACATATTGTGAGCTACAGGTGTAGTTTTAAATTTATGGTCAGTATGTTAAAAAAAAGAAGAAACATAAAATTAATTTTAATGTATTTTATTTAAACCAATACATCCAAAGTAATATTTCAGTGGGGAATCAATGTGGAAAGAAATGATATTGTACATTTTTTTCATAATGATTGCTCATAGTAAGTACTTATATGCATATATACTTACAGCACATCTCAGTTCACACTGACTAGCCACACATTTCAGGTGCTCAACAGGCACATGTGGTGAGTAGCTGTCATAGTGTCAGAGCAGTTTTAGACAATGATGTATCTGCCATCCACTCCAGGTGCAGTGGAGTGTCTTTCCTGCAGGCGTGTGCACACTCTTCTTCCTCGACTTTATTATTGCGTCAGACTTTGTGCTTACCTGCAGCCTTAAGATGCATGTGTTTTTAAAAAGTATCACAAGATAAATACAGTAGAAGACATTTGTGCTAAGTGCTCAGGAAGCATGGGAGACAGAGCATCAATCATTGTCCAGGGCAGAAGATAGCACCAGGCTTAAAGCTTGCACTGTGGAGACAAATAAACCCATGCTGCAGGATTTACCTGAGTCCTCTGGGTTTTCAATATGTGCTTTTCGTAGAATGTCATAAGGATAAAATGAGGATTGGATATAAAGAATAATATTATGCTTTATTTATATCATTATTAAAAGAAAGGTAAGGGTAAATTTGTTTGTCTATGGATAAGTGGAGTTTCACAGGTGTATCTGCCAGGATCCATCAAATATGAACATTTGATTACTTTCTCTCTCTTTCTGTATGTAGTATAGTATAATATATGAACATACACATGTATATACATATGTACATTTTCCTTAAATTGTTGGAGAATAATTTGTAGGCAGCAAGACTATCCCTATATATTTCCTGAGAATGAGAACATTTTCTTACATGATTAGGGGTGTAATTATCAAATTTCAGAGACCTTAAGACACAATTTCTATAATCTATCACATCTCTGTGGTCTCCTGGAATCTAGAACAGTTGGTCAGACTTTACTTTGTGGTGGAGAAGGGGGCGTGTGTGTGTGTGTGTGTGTATAAAAACTTGACATATTTAGAGAGATGAGGCTAGTTATTTTATGAACTATCCCTCAACTTGGGTTTATCTGATGTTTTCTCATATATTTGGCAGGTTAACTAGGATATTTTAAAATCTTTTTTATTTAAAATAATCTTTTTAAAAATATTATGGAAGTTTCAATATAGTATGCTGCTGCTGCTGCTAAGTTGCTTCAGTCATGTCTGACTCTGTGCAACCCCATAGATGGAAGCCCACCAGGTACCCTGTCCCCGGGATAGTAATTCACAATTTTTAAACCTTATATACCATTTATAGTAATTATAAAATATCAGCTATATTACTGTACTGTAGACTATATCCTTGTAGCTCTACTTTATATACAGTGGTTTGTCTCTCTTGATCCCACACCCTGATCTTGCTCTCTCCCTCTCCCCACTTGTAGCCACTAGTTTTTCCCTGTTTCTTCTGTTATATTCACTATTTTAGATTCTACATATAAGTGATATCATGCAATTTTTGTCTTTGTCTGAGTTATATCACTAAGCATGATGCCTTCTGAGTCCATCCATGTTGTTGCGGATGGAAATTTTTCATTTTTTTATGGCTGAGTAATAATCCCTTGTGTGCACAATTAAAAAATTTTAATTGAAGGATAATTGCTTTACAGAATTTTGTGGTTTTCTGTCATACATCATTGATTTGTTGAAAGCCAGGTAGGTTGTGTCTGTATCTTGGCAGTTATAAATAATGATGGTATATGAACAAAGGGATCCTTGTACTTTTTGAATTAATGTTTTTTTCATTTTCGTTGGAATATATACCTGGGAATGGAATTGCTGGACCACATGGTACATATTGCTGTGATTTATTCAAAGTGTTCTCTCTTTCTTTTTCTCTAGAAGTGTTATAGTATCCCAGTCTTACATCTTTTAACACCTTTCTCAGCTGATGCGTAAGACTAGCAGGGTAGATGGTGGGCAGGCTCAGGGATTTTGGGACTAGTGCCTGCCCACTGGTGGGTAGGTCTGGAAACCTTGTGTACATCCTGTAAGAATGGATCTATCTCCCTTGGTCGATAGAAATCCCAGCCTTATAAGATGCATACAAAGTCTTATGCTCCAGACTCACCCACCAGTAGACGGGCTGCATTAAGAACCCCTGGAGTAGGAAATGGCAACCCACTCCTTATTTTTGCCTGGAAAATTCCATAGACAGAGGAGCCTGGTGGGCTACAGTCCATGGGGGGTCACAAAAAGTCAGACATGACTGAGCATGCACACACACACAACTTCTGGGACTCCTGGAAGTAAAGCCCCACTGGCCTTCAAAGTGAGATGTTCTTGGGGTCATCTGCCTGGCCCAGGACACCCAGGTTGGGAAGTCTGATGTGTGGCTCAGATGCCTCACTCCTTTGGGAGAATCTCTGCAGTTTTAATTATTCTCTCATTTGTGGGTCACCAACAGGCTTCACTTTCACTTTTCACTTTCCTGCATTGGAGAAGGAAATGGCAACCCACTCCAGTGTTCTTGCTTGGGGAAGCCTGGTGGGCTGCCATCTATGGGGTCACATAGAGTTGGACACGACTGAAGCAACTTAGCAGCAGCAGCAGCAGCAACCCTTGGGTATGGGTCTGACTCTATCATGATTCTGCTTATTCCTACCTGTCTTGCTGTGGTTTCTTCTTCTATTGTGGAAGATTCTTTGTTTCTGGTTGAGTCCAGTCTTCTCCTGATAGTTGTTCTATAAATACTGATAGCTGTAACTCTGATGTGCTCATAAGAGGAGAACAGCTCAAATTCCCATAAGCTAGGATTTTTGAAGCTATTTTTAAATGAAGATGCCAGTAATAGCAGGAAGGCAACATCATTGTAAGGCCTAAAAACAGTGATGTGATTAGATCCTGCTTCCAAGTTGTAGCTGCAAAAGATGGACCACTTGAGAGAAGCTGTATTTACTGAGGGGTGCCACCAAGCCCAGAACTGTGGTAGGGAAGAAGAGGAGGAGAAGTAAACGCCCAGATCTTGCTCGCTTTCTGTCCTTGGATCTCTTGCAGGTGCTCTCATTGGCTCACTTCAACAACAACAAAAAAAGACATTTAAGGTAATCCAGGTGATTGAGTCTTTAGCAGTCAGACTCATAGAGCAGTGAGAATGGGATTATGCGGGAAAAGAAAATCACCCGTGCTCCAAGCAGAGGAAGCAGTAATGCAAAGGGAGTGTGCAGTGTGAAGGGCCAACAAGTGCTGAGGAACATTCTGGGATGCAGTCAATGAGGCTGAGACGCTAGGCTGGGCCTACTGTGTAAGAGTATCACATAACCAGTTTAAGGGGGACTTCCCTGGTGGCTCAGATGGTAAAGAACCCACCTGCAATGCCAGAGACCTGGGTGCAATTCATGGGTTGTGAAGATTCCCTGGAGGAGGGGATGGCAACCCACTCCACTATTCTTGCCTGGAGAATCCAATGGACAGAGGAGTAGCAAAGAGTTGGACATGACTAAGCACAAGAAGTTAAGGACTCTGGAGGTGATCCTGCTGAAATAATTATTTTTGAGCATAGGAGTTAATATGATCAGATCAGTGTTTCAGAGAAAATAGCTATGGAACAGAGCTGCAAAAGAAATGGAAGTCAGGGAGTCATTCAAACAATTCAGAGCAGAGATGAAAAAGTGTCACTAAATTACTTGCACAGAAGGTAGAGAAAAAGACAAATATGAAGCTTTTGGGACATTTAAAAATCAGACAACAAAAAGATACAAGATGCTGGAAGTTTAGTTAATAATAAGTAATATTGTTGGTCATGGCAGCTACTAGGTAGTGAATACCTACTATTTTACACCAGATTAGAGAGCTTCATCTTCAGAGTAACTCTGTGAGGCAGATGTGATTTTCACAGTTCTAATTATAAGACATTAAAGTGTTTGGGTGAATGACAGTACCATGAATTGAGACAGAATGTTTGAAGTTGCCCATGGGGCATAATGAGGCCTAACCAGTAAGCTACTGGGAAATGAGATATGGAGCCAGGCACGCAGATCTGGGCTGGTACTGGGAACTTGCTGATGTGAGCTATAATCATAGAATGTATGAGGCTGACCAGGATCAACTCTGAACAAGAGGAACCACTACTCTATGTGAAGGACTCTTTGGAAGAAATGTCAGAGATGTTTGAATGGCAAGAAGAATATCACCTGTAACCCTTTTGTTGTTGATAATAACTGGCCTACCCAACTGTGGTGTCGTCATCATTGTGATCTTTTAGCTGGCCTAGACTTGTAAAGGACATACACTTTACAACTTTGAGTAAGAGGTTCTGGTTCAAGGTTGTGATGTTGGCATATCCTGAACTTGCCTCCTTCCTTGGACACATCAAATATACAACTACATACGGAACAGTTTCTTTTGAAGAAATACTTGCAAGCTAGCTGAATGACTTCTTTTGTTGTTGTTTAGTCACTCAGTGATGACTCTTTTGCGACCCCATGGACTATAGCCCAGGGCTTCTGCATTGTAGGTGGATTCTTTATCACGGAGCCAACCGGGGAAGCCTAGATGACTCAGATATCTGGCAAGAGAAAAACCAATGGAAGCAGTTAGGAGAGGCTGAGATATAATCCCTCAGATGAGGCACCCCAACTTTTAAGACCTGCACCCATGAAACAAGCCCCGAAAACATCTAACTCTCAAAAACCACAGGGCTTGCATCCATCAGACCCACAAGGCTTTATCAAACTGAGAAATGGCTCGTAAAGAATTTGTACACAAGGACTCACTCACCTATCCCCAAATTATTGTACTTATCATAAAGTGTTGGCCTGCAGTGCAGGCATCTAATTTAACACGAGTGTAGAGGCTTTCCAGGGCACCAGCTTTACCTTCTATCTTGCTCCAGCAAGTGGGCACCATCTTTGTGGTCTCCCTCTGCCACACTCGAAACACCAGTATCTTCTGGAGGGAAGCTTTCACATGCACCTGTTACCCTAGTTTTTACAGCTGCCGCCTAGGGAACACCTGGCTTTGCTTGGTAGAGGGGCTTGCATTCCTGAATTTCATGGGATTGTAAAGAGAGAGAGAGTTCTTGGCAGACTGTTCCCTTTGGGCACAGTACAGAGCACATTAAAAGGAGCATACACTATGATCGAGTGGGATTTATCCCAGGGATGCAAGGATTCTTCAGTATCCACAAATCAGTGTGATACACCACATTAACAAACTGAATAAAAACCATATGATCATCTGCATAGATGCAGAAAGATTTTGACAAAAGTCTTTTAACACCCATTTATGATTAAAAAAAAAAACTTTACAGAAAGTGGGCATAGAGGGAGCTTACCTCAACATAATAATGCTGAAAGCATTCCCTTCCCAGGTGGCTCAGTGGTAAAGAATTACTGGCACAAAGACAGAAATATAGATCAATGGAACAAAATAGAAAGCCCAGAGATAAATCCATGCACCTATGGACACCTTATCTTTGACAAAGGAGGCAAGAATACACAATGGAGAAAAGACAATCTCTTTAACAAGTGGTGCTGGGAAAATTGGTCAACCACTTGTAAAAGAATGAAACTAGAACACTTTCTAATACCATACACAAAAATAAACTCAAAATGGATTAAAGGTCTAAATGTAAGACCAGAAACTATAAAACTCCTAGAGGAGAACATAGGCAAAACACTCTCCAACATAAATCACAGCAGGATCCTCTATGACTCACCTCCCAGAGTAATGGAAATAAAAGCAAAAAATAAACAAATGGAACCTAATTAAACTTAAAAGCTTTTGCACAACGAAGGAAACTATAAGCAAGGTGAAAGACAGCCTTCAGAATGGGAGAAAATAATAGCAAATGAAGCAACTGACAAAGAATCTCAAAAATATACAAGCAGCTCATACAGCTCAATACCAGAAAAATTAGCGACCCAGTCAAAAAATGGGCCAAAGAACTAAACAGACATTTCTCCAAAGAAGCCATACAGACGGCTAACAAATACATGAAAAGATGTTCAACGTCACTCGTTATCAGAGAAATGCAAGTCAAAACCACAATGAGGTACCATTTCATGCCGGTCAGAATGGCTGCCATCAAAAAGTCTACAAACAATGAATGCTGGAGAGGGTGTGGAGAAAAGGGAACCCTCTTACACTGTTGGTGGGAATGCAAACTAGTACAGCCACTATGGAGAACAGTGTGGGGATTCCTTCAGTTCAGTTCAGTTCAGTCGCTCAGTTGTGTCTGACTCTTTGCAACCCCATGAATCGCAGCACGCCAGGCCTCCCTGTCCATCACCATCTCCCGGAGTTCACTCAGACTTGCGTCCATCGAGTCAGTGATGCCATCCAGCCATCTCATCCTCGGTCGTCCCCTTCACCTGCCCCCAATCCCTCCCAGCATCAGTCTTCTCCAATGAGTCAACTCTTCGCATGAGGTGGCCAAAGTACTGGAGTTTCAGATTAAGCATCATTCCTTCCAAAGAAATCCCTGGGTTGATCTCCTTTAGAATGGACTGGTTGGACCTCCTTGTAGTCCAAGGGACTCTCAAGAGTCTTCTCCAACACCACAGTTCAAAAGCATCAATTCTTCGGTGCTCAGCCTTCTTCACAGTCCAACTCTCACATCCACACATGACTACTGGAAAACCTATAGCCTTGACTAGACGGACCTTAGTCGGCAAAGTAATGTCTCTGCTTTTGAATATGCTATCTAGGTTGGTCATAACTTTTCTTCCAAGGAGTAAGCGTCTTTTAATTTCATGGCTGCAATCACCATCTGCAGTGATTTTGGAGCCCCCAAAAATAAAGTCTGACACTGTTTCCACTGTTTCCCCATCTATTTCCCATGGAGTGATGGGACCGGATGCCATGATCTTCGTTTTCTGAATGTTGAGCTTTAAGCCAACTTTTCACTCTCCTTTTTTGGAAATAGAACTGCCATACAACCCAGCAATCCCACTTCTGGGCACACAGGCCAAGGAAACCAGAACTGAAAGAGACATGTGTACCCCAATGTTCATCGCAGCACTGTTTATAATAGCCAGGACATGGAAGCAACCTAGATGTCCATCAGCAGACGAATGGATAAGAAAGCTGTGGTACTTATACATGATTGAATGTTCAGTTCCGTTCAGTTCAGTCGCTCAGTGGTGTCCAACTCTTTGCGATCCCATGAATTGCAGTACGCCAGGCCTCCCTGTCCGTCACCAACTCCTGGAGTTCACTCAGATTCACGTCCATCGAGTCAGTGATGCCATCCAGCCATCTCATCCTCGGTCGTCCCCTTCTCTTCCTGCCCCCAATCCCTCCCAGCATCAAAGTCTTTTCCAATGAGTCAACTCTTCGCATGAGGTGGCCAAAGTACTGGAGTTTCAGCTTTAGCATCATTCCTTCTAAAGAAATCCCAGGGCTGGTCTCCTTCAGAATGGACTGGTTGGATCTCCTTGCAGTCCAAGGGACTCAGCTATTAAAAAGAACACATTTGTAAGAGGGTTCCCTAAACTGGAAATAGAACTGCCTTATGACCCAGCAATCCCACTGCTGGGCATACACACGGAGGAAACCAGAATTGAAAGAGACACGTGTACCCCAATGTTCATTGCGGCACTGTTTATAATAGCCAGGACATGGAAGCAACCTAGATGTTGCTAGCAGCAGATGAATGGATAAGAAAGCTGTGGTACATATACACAATCGAGTATTACTCAGCCATCAAAAAGAATACATTTGAATCAGTTCTAATGAGGTGGATGAAACTGGAGCCGATTATACAGAGTGAAGTAAGCCAGAAAGAAAAACACCAATATAGTATAGTAACACATATATATGGAATTTAGAAAGATGATAACGAAAACCCTGTATGCGAGACAGCAAAAGAGACACAGATGTACAGAACAGACTTTTTGACTTCATGGGAGAGGGAGAGGGAGGGATGATTTGGGAGAATGGCTTTGAAACATGTATAATATCATATAAGAAACGAATTGCCAGTCTAGGTTCAATGCAGGATACACAATGCTTGGGGCTGGTGCACTGGGATAACCCAGAGGGATGATATGGGGAGGGAGGTGGGAGCGGGGTTCAGGAGTGGGAACTTATGTACACCCATGGCGGATTCATGTTGATGTATGGCAAAACCAATACAGTATTATAAAGTAAAAAAAAATAAAATTAGAAAAGAAAAAGAACACATTTGAACCAGTTCTAATGAGGTGGATGAAACTGGAGCCTATTACACAGAGTGAAGTAAGTCAGAAAGAAAAACACCAATACAGTATATTAATGCATATATATGGAATTTAGGAAGATGGTAACGATAACCCTATATGTGAGACAGCAAAAGAGACACAGATGTAAAGAACAGACTCTGGGAGAACGTGAGGGTGGGATGAATTGAAAGAATAGCATTGAAACACGTGTATTACCATATGTGAAACAGATCGCCAGTCCATGTTCAATGCATGTAACAGGGCACTCAGGGCTGGTGCACTGGGACAACCTGAGGGATGGGAGGGGGTTCAGGATGGGGACACATGTACACCCATGGCTGACTCATGTCAATGTATGGCAAAAACCACTACAGTATTGTAAAGTAATTAGCCTCCAATTAAAATTAAAAAAAAGAATCAGCCTGCCAATGGAAGAGACATGTTAGGTTTCTGGGTCAAGAAGATCTCCTGGAGGAGGAAATGGCAACCACTCCAGCATTCTTGCCTGAGAACCCATGGACAGGGGGAGCCTGACAGGCTACAGTCCATGGGGTCACAGAGGCAGACAAAACTGACCACGCACACACAGAGGCACTACAGCCAGGAACGAGGCGAGTATGGCCGCTCTCATACACTTTTCTTCAGCGCAGTTTCGGAAGTCCTAGCTGCGGTAATCAAAGAAAAAAAAATAAAAGGAATCCACATTGGAAACAAAGAAGGAAAACTGTCACTGTTTGAAGATAACATGAAATATACATGTAAAAATCCTATCAGAAAACTCCTTATACTCAACAGTGAATTTGGTAGTTGCAGGATACAAAATTATTACACAGAAATCTGTTTCATTTCTATACACTATCTTATTGGCTGTGACAGATAAGATATTCTCTAGGAACAGGACAACTGTTCTGGCTCATCACTGAAGGCAGAGCTTGCCTTGAGTGAAGTATACCTGCTTTGTTCTAGACAACATCACTATTTTACTATGTGTCCTTTCAATGTGTACCATTTAACTTCTACCTGGGAATTAGTACTTTCTGAGCCATGAAATTAAAAGACGCTTGCTCCTTGGAAGGAAAGTTATGACCAACCTAGACAGCATATTGAAAAGCAGAGACATTACTTTGCCAATACAGGTCCATCTAGTCAAGGCTATGGTTTTACCAGTGGTCATGTATGGATGTGAGAGTTGTACTATAAAGAAAGCTGAGCACAGAAGAATTGATGCTTTGGAACTGTGGTGTTGGAGAAGACTCTTGAGAGTCCCTTGGACTGCAAGGAGATCCGTCCTGAGTGTTCATTGGAAGGACTGATGTTGAAACTCCAATACTTTGGCCACCTGATGCGAAGAGCTGACTCATTGGAAAAGACCGTGATGCTGGGAAAGATTGAGGGCAGGAGGAGAAGGGGATGACAGAGGATGCGATGGTTGGGTGGCATCACCGACTCAATGGACGTGGGTTTGGGTAGACTCTGGGAGTTGGTGATGGACAAGGAGGCCTGGCCTGCTGTGGTTCATGGGGTTGCAAAGAGTTGGACACGACTGAGCGACCAAACTGAACTGAGCTCCTAAAAGGAAAATTATATTTTCCCATTTGAAAATTATTTTTGCAAACTGTTCCAAAGTCCTTGAATTATAAGGGATAGATTTTTAAAATGTTAGTTTTATACAGCATTGTGGCTAGATCTTGCTCACAGTGTAAAAGTCTTTTGCGTTAGATAGGTCCTAAATTAGTTTTTCTTGATTGCCTGATGTAGATGTATTATATGTTTTTATTTGAGGCACCGCATTGAAAATATTTTGCATGTGGAATATGTTTCATTTAAGGAACTATAGAAATCACTAATCTAGCTTGATGCTTTTTATTATTTTGGAAACATTTATTTCATCCCTCGGTTACTGGCAGTTCTGTTATGGTTTAGAGACAACAATAAAAATCTTATTGTTATGCTCCATTGGAAAAAAATAATAGTTCAGATATTTGACCTCAGATAATTGTGAATCCCATTGGGGAAGCGCTGCATATTTTTGAAGATTATGTGTTTTCAAACTACAAGAAAGAATAGAACACAATTTATCCTGGGAGTTTTTCTTTAGGATCTATAATATTTTTGTGGACTATTAATAAATATACTATATGGTTGTATTGTATATTATATCTCTTATTAACTCTAGTGCCATCACTAATGTTTTAATATATAACCATATGTTCCTCGAGGGAGCAGTTTGTGTGTTTTACTGGCAAGTAGCACACAAAAAATTCTCCCTGCTGTTCTCCTCTACTATAAATTAATATCCACTGCCGGGGGACCTCTTATGATATAAAATTGTCATCCTGTGAGTGGTATGGATGAAATTACCATGGAGGAAAGCTTGAGCAGTTACTGGAGTATGAATAAGACAGCACCTATTCTGCTGTACACAGGACCCCTGGTGTCTTATATTAATTTATGATAAATAATTTACTTCACTAACTTAAGAGTTTACTACTCTGAATTATCTTTTTAGTCACAGTCTTTTCTTAACGTAAGTGCATCTTCTATACTGAAAAGGAGTACTCTAAAAGCAAGGCATCATCTTTGCCAGCTCCAGACTATTTTGCAGTTTCTACAACACAAGATTTTATCCAGTAAGAGTGCCTGGAGGATGGATCCTTTTCAGTGACACTGTTGTCTGCACTGCTTTTCATTTTGGCAGTAAAGGAGTTACAGGAAAAGATGGATCCATAATGACAGTTCTGTGTGTTGTAATGTGGTGGTTGCCTGGCAACTCTACCTGTAGAAATAAATATGGGACTTGTATCTGTATTAATCCCCTCTTGTTGTCAAGGTTTAGAGGTTTTTAATACATTAAGCTTAGAAAATACTTAAAAGCAAAAAGGCTTGATCATTTGATGGTCCTTTAGAATTGTATGAGATTGCTGGATGTCGACAAATAAGGGGTCTTGGGGAGTAAGTGGTACATAGTGCTGTGAATAAGTCTTGAATATATTTGAACATCTCTTAAATTGAGTCTGAGCCTTACCTTGGCATCTCACATAACTTACATCTTCCAAGGACATATTTCTTCACTTAAAAACATTTATTGACTATCATTAAATGTGTTACTTCTGTACTAGAAATGGGCTGGGATATAAATACAAGACAGAGCCCTGGGCTTTTCATCTAGAGAGGTGACTTTATCATCTAGTGAAGAGCAAGTGTAGAGAGGAATGTTCTTACTTGGAACACTCGGGGAACACGCCCATCGGTACCAACTGTTCTTTTTACACTCTGACAGAGATCAAAGCCAGCTATGGATTATGCCCCAGCACACTGCCTGTGGCTATAGCACAAGCTTCCCTCTTCCACCCTCTCATTGAGTGTGCCAGAACTCAATGAGATAGGTTATCACACTGGTCTGCTGGTACTTGTATCTTCATTCTTGTCTTCTATACCTCAGCTTTCACCTTCCAAGACTTTACTATTTTGTACTTCAGTATAACATATTTTCATCCCATCAATGATACCCCCTCTGTTTAAATAAGGATCTCAGAAAAGCTATAAGGGAAAGTTGGCTAAAAAGATGACATATTTTACTGATGCAAAAACTCTTAAGGATTTCAAATTCTAGAAATAGACAAGGTCTCAGGATGATATATATTAAACTGTATTTTCATGCATAGACTAAGAACCTATATTGCTAATGATAAGAAAGATCACCTTTTATCATTCCAAGCTCTTCCAAATGGTGACATTTTGTCATTAATCTTAAATAAAGTCATTATTTTAATTGGCTAAAGAAATTAAAAAGTAGTCACTGCTTTTATCTTGTTATAATCATATAAATGTTAAGCCTTCTCTGTGGTCACCAAAACACTCATGACTTCGATCAGTTGATTTTATTCTAACTCAGTACATCTGGTCACATGGAACAAAGGGATGAGGCATGAAATTATCTGTCTCCCCTAACTCTGTCATCTGCTAAGACAGCACAACAATGTCTGCCACAGCTCATCAAGAAATCCCACATTTATTAGCATTCAGCTGGGAAAACCAAAGCAATTTATTGTGGGATAAAGATTCATTACAGGAATGAGATCCTATGCAGTTTCAGAGAAGCCTGGGAAATATCTAAGGATCCAGAAGAGAGAAATGAAAGGTTAGAGCTGACTAGCACCCAGCTCTCCTGAAGCACTAAGGCTGATAGGTAAGGGTAAGTCAGAGCTTTCAGGGGAATTTGAGAAGCAGGTTGTTGCCATTTTAGAGCAGCAAAGGGGAGCTGGGGAAGAGAGTATGAAAAGCTATCAACTGTGATGGTAACTACTTCTGGAGGTGTTCAGACAAGTGGCTGGTGATGAGCATGGCACCTCTGCTGACCAGCAGTGCTACCAAGCAAGAGCTGGATAGGCACTCATGGTGTCTCCTTCCTCTTTTTATTACTATGCTCATCTCTGAACCTATAGTGGGAGAAGAGGGGAAGAGAAAGTATGACTGGCTATAGCTATAACTTTATACCTAACTCTAGCCCTGCCATAAATGACTGGTTAGTGATTAGCCTTGAAAGTGGGTCTTCAGGACATGCTTGTCCACTCCTTCTCATCTCCCAGCTGTAGCACAAACCCTTTAGCACAGATGGCTCACCAGTTAGGCTTTTCATGCCCATTTTATAACTCTGTAATACTCACACGTTCCTCTGCACTAATCATGAGGAACTCAGCAATAGATAGAACTTGCTCATTATTTAGGCTTGTAATAGAGTAGCAGTCCCTGGTGGCTCAGAGTGCACCTGCAATGCTGGAGACCCGGGTTCAATCCCTGGGTCAGACGATCTTCTGGAGAAGGAAATGGCAACCCATTTCAGTATTCTTGCCTGGAGAATTCCATGGACAGAGGAGCTGGGCAAAGAGTCAGACATGACTGAGTGACTTTCACTCACTTCACAGAGGAGCAATCCAGTAGGAGAAAGATGACAAAGTCATGGAAGGTTAAATATTATTAGTAATAGAAAATAAAAATGAGATAAACACATGCCATATCTACAGGAGGAAAATCCACTGTGGGCCAGCACTCTGAAGAAGAGTTCTTGGAGGAGGTGGCAAATGAGAAAGGCATGTAGACCATGAGAGATAGGATAAGCTGAGCACCTATGATCATTGCCAGTCAGCCTTGGGAACAAAGAGAGCATGCATGACCTCAGAAGTTACCATTGGCAGAGATTAAACTAGTCAACTTGTTTAATCCTGCACAGGAAGGAAAAATTTTAAGGACTAAAGTCAAAGTAACTCTGGAAAGAAAAGGAGGACAAAGATTATACCACGAGAAAATAAAAGAGAAAGAGTAGATATCTGTTTGATTCTTTTTTTATGAAAAAATCAATAAAGATGACAACATATATGCTTGGAAATGTCTGTTATGGTAGGGACGGTGTTTTTTCTGTGTTTGAGACATTTTTGTCTTTGAAGGATTAATGTGTCAAGTGTGGGTTTCCTTTCAGAATGAAACTGAATACAGTAAGTCCCTTACATACAAATAAGTTCTGTCCTGAGAGTACATTCATATCTCTGGTTTCTTCGCAAGCCCAACAAAATTAGCCTTGGTACCCAACTTTTACAGATAATGCCAAATACACGAACTAACTTATATGATTGGACATGTGAACACATGTTCGCATCTTTGAAAGTTTGTACCTCGAAGATTCACATGTAGGGGACTTACTGTGTTGGATCAGCATACAATTTTTTGGATTATAATTACAATTTTTAAAAGGTACATTGGAAGGACTGACGCTGAAGCTGAAACTCCAGCACTTTGGCCACCTGATGTGAAGAACTGACTCACTGGAAAAGACCCTGATGCTGGGAGGGATTGGGGGCAGGAGGAGAAGGGGACGACAGAGGATGAGATGGCTGGATGGCATCACCAACTCGATGGACGTGAGTTTCAGCAAGCTCAAGGAGTTGGTGATGGACAGGGAAGCCTGGTGTGCTGCGGTCCATGGGGTCCCAAAGAGTCAGACATGACTGAGTGACTGAACTGACTGACTGACTGTACCTTAATTGTCAATTCAGGAAAACTCCAGAAACAACCTTGCAGAATAAAGGAGGTCAAGGGTTATAAGTGAGATTGAAAGCCATGAAGTGGATCTTCTTTGAGGAAAATGTTTTCCACAGAAGACATAGAGATGGCCAGCTGGTACGTGAGAAGATGCTCAAAATCACTAACCATCAGGAAAATGCACTTCAGAAACACAAGAGAAACTGCCTTATGCCTACTAGAATGGTTATCCTCAAGAAGACACTTAAAACAAGTGTTGGTAAGGGTGGATTGTTGGTAGGACTGTAAATTAGAGCAACTACTATGAAAACCTGTATGAAGGTTCTTCAGAAAATTAGAATTATCATATGAGCCAACAATTCCATTTCTAGTATTTATTTGAAGAAAACAAAGCCACTAACTCAGAAAGATATATGCACCCCCAATTTCAATGCAGCAGCCAAATAAGGAAGCAATCTGTCTTGTCAGTGCATGAATTGATTTAAAAAAATGTGATACACACACAGGAGAATACTACTCAGCCATAAAAAAGAATGAAATCTTGCCATTTGTGACAACATGGATGAACCTTAAAGATATATTGCTAAGTGAAATAAGTCAGATGAAGACAAATATCATAGAATCTCACTTATATGACTCTAGAAAAACAAACCCAAAGTGAGCTCATAGATAGAGAAGAGACTGGTGGTTGCCAGACGTGGGGGGTTGGAATTGACAGAATGGACGAAGGGAGTCCAAAGGTACAGACTTCCAGGTAAGAGGTCATACATATGTAATGTACAGCATGGTGACTGTAGTTAATAGTTTTATTGTGTACCTGAAAGATGCTAAGAGTAAATCTTAAAAGTTCTCATCACATACACACAAATTTGTAACTGTGTGGGATTATGGATATTAACTATAATTACAGAGGTGATCATTTCATAATATATGCAAATTCTGAATCATTATGTTGTATATCTGAAACTAATATACTAATATATTGCCAGTTGCTGCTGCCAAGTTGCTTCGGTCGTGTCTGACTCTGTGCGACCCCACAGACGGCAGCCCACCAGATTCCTCTGTCCTTGGGATTCTCCAGACAAGAATACTGGAGCGGGTTGCCGTTTCCTTCTCCAAGGCATGCATGCATGCTAAGTCGCTTCAGTCATGTCCGACTCTATGCAACCCTATAGACAGCAGCCCACCAGGCTTCTCTGTCCATGGGCTTCTCTAGGCAAGAATACTGGAGTGGTTTGCCATTTCCTTCTCCCGTATTGTCAGTTATATTTCCTTATAAAAACGACTCGTCTGATAGAATAACACATAAGTGAGGTCATGTTGATGAAAGCACTATGTAAACTGTAAAGCACCAAACAAATACTAATTATTGAGTGATGACACAAAATACTGCATGGTGGTATCACAGATAAAAACTAAACTGATAACTGCATCTGGGAAGCTTCAACAAGTATTTATCAGTAAGAATTAGATGGTCACAGCAGAACTGCTAAACCAAACTGACAATGTTGTAGAATGTAGTTTCACAAAATGCAAAAATTTACTCCAAAAAATGGTTGCCTGAATTGTTACCCAGTATCAGAACCTCCATGATGATTAGCCAATCAAGTGTCTATTTTCTTTTTATCCTGCACTTCATTTCTTCAGCTCTGAAGCATGACCTCTGACTTTCTGAAGAGCTGTGTAGAAATTTCTAAGATCAATAAGGGAAAAACATCACCAGAAATGGCAAGTGGGTGGAACAGTGTAGTCAAAGGTTGACAAGAATACAGCCCCCAGTCTGTTCATTGCTCTGTAACAAAGGGCTCCATTACTAACAGAACTAACCTACTCTAAAGGATATATTCTGGCAGAAATACTTCAAAAAATTTTTGATGTGTGATGGTGATATGAAAATGAAGGGGTATAAAATGGAGCCCCTAAATAAATATGTGCTGCTATCTGTCAGTAGTGGTCAGCTGAGAGAATTATATTATTGGGCATAGTAAATCTCTAAGCATTGCCTTGACCACAGAGGCCAGAGGTGTTTGTGTTTGTTTCGAGACACTGAATCTAGAGCTGAGGGCTGGTATTTTGCTGGTGACTGCTGAAGAGGAGGGATTTGGCTTCTGGCTGCACAGAAAGCCAAGCTGACAACAAAGCTTTCCTTTCAAGCTACCCAAACGAACACATTCCTAATCTGAAATTCAAATACTTGACAACAGAGAGCCTGTGAGCCGGGCTTTGAACAGGAAATTGCTTCATGGTTTTAGCATAATGAATTAGGCAGTTAGACGAAATCCATTTAGTAGGAAAAGAATGCTTTCACATGCTTTTTGAAAGAAACGAGAGAGGGGTGATCTTCTTAATTTCCCAAATTTCTCAGGGCTTAAGAGACACAAATGCTCCATGTAAATTGTATCTGTTCTGTTCTATGATTGGTATGTAAAAAGCCATCTTAGCCCCAGTATTCAGAAATTATCTTTGTTAGAAAACGCTCTGTTTTTGAATGTTAGGGAAACTGAAGGTGATGAACAAAGGTCAGGCAGGTCTCATCCTTACTGTGTCCTGCACGTCCCATGATAATGGGGAACGTGTTTTAATTCTGAAACCCTGTCTTAGTCACTGGCAGTGTTTTCCCATGGACACAGCACTGCAGTCTTTAGGGAAGTGGGGAGAGATGTGGACACAGAGAACAAGCGTGCACAGAGAGGTGCATAAAGACAAACACGCTCCATGGGGCAGAATCTCGCATTCCTCGCCATTTTTATCCAGAAATGCACCTCTAGCCCACAGTCCTAGCACAGAAGCAGGCTGGTCCACAGCTGGGTTTGTGACAACAGAGGCAGCTCTGAGACTTTTAGCACAGCCGAGGGAGGGACCCCCATGAGGAGAAGGGGAATAACGTTTGCTTGTGTCGGGTCCATTTAACAAGGCTGACCTGAAGAGAGCCTGATGAGAGACTTCCTTTGGGGAGGAGAGGACTAGAGAAAATGGAAAAAACAAAAACACAAAACAGTCCTCATCTCTCCCCCTAAAAAGAAAAGGCAAGAGTAACAGCATAAACAAGGAGACAGACCCTGGGAGAGGAGTGGGTTAAGTCTTGTCCTGGGTAAGTTTGCCAGAGATGGGCTGATTTGTAACCAAGCCCCAGCAGCACTGAACACAGACATGGTTATGCCTAAGACAGCCAAGGGAAAACTGTTCTGCGTAACCAGGCTTCCATCAGAGCAGACAAATACACAACAAGGCCTGCCATCTTTGCGTTCACAACTTGCTAGGTAGTGTACCCAAATTATCTCCTGCTCCCAAGCACTATGGAAACAGGATGTAAGTAAATATGGTTTCTTTTTAGTCATTGTTTGCAATTTCCTATCAGAGGCAATAGTCAAGTTCTTGCAGTTGGCATAGTGATGAAGATACTATGACAGATTACATTACAAAGCGATGTTTTAAAAACCTTCATGTGTGCCAAGCGTCTAATTCATGTCTACAGTTTAAAAGGACCGTGTCCCAGCCTCCTCATTGCTATGCAGTTGTCCTTCTTGGTAGAGGATGGGAGACATTGGCATATATACAGATCAGCTACATGATCACCTACTTGAAAGGACGCAAGATGAATTAAGCTGAGAAATACTGACTTTAAATGTATGAGAAGGGTTCCGATCTAGAATAGTAATGATCACCCAGAAGCACAAAATGAATATTTACTAGACATTATGAGTTGTACCAAGACACCAACTAGAACTAGTCCAATTCGTTTCCGATAATACTTCAACCCCAGGAGTGAGACATGGGCAGAGAGGAGAGCGGGAGAGTCGAGGACCTTGCATCTCTCTGGGGAAAGCAGGACAGAATCCCACGTTTGAGCCTGCGGCCAGACAACGAGCTTTCCTTCAGAGTCATGTTCTGGAGTCTTGCGAGAGGAAGTGCCGGCAGAGGGGCTGTGTGGGCAAGGGAGCATGCACAGCAGCGGGCGCTCTCTCTTGTCTGTGGAAGCAAAAGCCCTTTATTTGGGGCAGAGTCTTTAATCCTATGATAAGAGAACAAACGTAAAGTCTCTGCAAGCCTGGGAGAGCTAAAGAGAATGAACTTTGTGTTGAAGGAGAAAGGGCTAATAGCGTTCTGTTGCAGGGTGGAGAGAAAGCTTCAAGAAGGGCTTGTTAAATTTAGGTCCTTATAGATTCTGAAGATATCTTCATGGGCCTCCAAAGTTAAGGCCAAGCACACAAGGCTGCCAGGAGCCAGAAGCACTGAGAGAAGGAACTACATAGATGGGGATGGTTACAAGCCTCAGTTATGGTAAGGGTTCCTTACATTTTTTCACCCAAGTCCTTGTTAGGTAGAGGAGACCGAAGGGGTATGTTTCCTTCTGGGGAAGTAGGAGGGATTTAGCCTGAACAAGATTACACAAATTCAGTATTTCTTTCAGATGTGGTAGCTTAATCTTAAAAATTCTTCAGTATTTTCAGTTCCAGTGTATATTCATTTTTGCTTTGATACAGAAAATAAGAACAAACTAATTTGAGCATTGGGAAGAGTGTGGGTGCAAAGTCACCTCATTCATGTCTGTCCCTTTATGACCCTATGGACTGTAGCCCACCAGGCTCTTCTGTCCAAGGGATTCTCCAGGCAAGGTACGGGAATAGGTTGCCATTGCCTCCTCCAGGGGATCTTCCTGACCCAGGGATCGAACCTGCATCTCTTACGCCTCCTGCATTGGCAGGCGGGTTCTTTACTACTAGTGCCACCTGGAAGAGGGGCTACGCTTATTGTGTGGTGATGCCTGGCTCTCTGCCCATGGGCTGCATCCAAGTGAGAAGCATGGACCTGGGACCAGCACTTGATATAATCGTTGCAAAGTGAGTTGCTAAAAGCCTAGTTCTGACTCTTGTTTTCCTATTTGGTCCTAACTTGGACTCACTCCAAACAGGCAAAGAGTAATGTAAGGAGAGTGTGCTTTTCTCCTAGTTCTTCCAATACTGCCTCTAAGGTATTACCTGAAAGGAAAACTAAATAAGATGACTTCAATTTTGTCCCTGTCCTGACTATGAGAGTTTTAGCATCTTCTTTGGTATGACTTCTCCCCAATCTAGAATGTAAAGTATCAGTTCAGTTAGTCAGTTCAGTTGCTCAGTCGTGTCCGACTCTTTGCGACCCCATGAATCGCAGTACGCCAGGCTCCCTGTCCATTGCCAACTCCTGGAGTTCACTCAGACTCACGTCCATCGAGTTGGTGATGCCATCCAGCCATCTCATCCTCTGTCGTCCCCTTCTCCTCCTGCCCCTAATCCCTCCCAGCATCAGAGTCTTTTCCAGTGAGTCAACTCTTCACATGAGGTGGCCAAAGTATTGGAGTTTCAGCTTTAGCATCAGTCCTTCCAATGAACACCCAGGACTGATCTCCTTTAGAATGGACTGGTTGGATCTCCTTGCAGTCCAAGGGACTCTCAAGAGTCTTCTCCAAAGTATAGTGAGAATTAAATTGCTAACAAGAAATACAAATTGGTTATATATGCATCCCATCCACAAAGGTTATCATTCTCTTCTCACCCCTCTGGGAAAAAGCAAACACAGATTTTAACTAAGTGTTGGCATAGGCACAGGGCAAGCCTTGCAAGTAAAATATTGAGGAAAACCTTCCTGGGTTCTGCCTTGTGGCCTTTTAGCATGGGGAGTCTCAGGCGTGGGTGACAGAACCCCATCTTGGTAGGCTAATGGAGCCTTCCCAACATTGCAACGAATCATTCCCCTTTCCAAGTGAAAACAAAACATAACACATCAGGAGAAATGTTAGCCATGCGTTTGTATCATTTCATTAGTGTTCATTTAAGTTTTTAGTGAAACATCTAATATTTAATGCTCACACTTGGGCATTATTAGAGATCACTTCCTTTCCTGAATTATTTTGTTCCCTGATAGAAAAGGCAGAGTCACACTGTTATTCTCAGCCATGACCCTGAGTCAGCCATGTAGGCAGGGTAGGACAGTCGCAAGAAAGGTCACTCATTTGTGTGCTGTCTTCATGTATCATCTGTACATACTTATTTTTCATTGTTTAACCATATTTTTTGTTTGTTTGGGCTTATTTCAAGCAAAGTGAAAGTCACAAGTTGTGTCTGACTGTTTGTGACCCCATGGGCTATACAGTCCATGGAATTCTCCAGGCCAGAATACTGGAGTGGGTAGTCTTTCCCTTCTCAAGGGGATCTTTCCAACCCAGGGAATCAAATCCAGGTCTCCCGCATTGCAGGTGGATTCCTTACCAACTAAGTTATCAGGAAAGCCCAATTTGAAACAAAAATACTTATCAAATTATAGTTTTGATATGCTGATGTGTTTCTCAATATATTAAAGAAGTACACATCTCAGACTGTAAGACAGAAAAAATTGTCCATCTGCCAACTAAACCATCCTGTGAAACCCCAGTAATACACATAGAACCAGTAACACCAGATTACATCACGTCCTATAGTGCCAATACTGGCTTAAACACAGAGGCAGGAGGTAGGTGGGATAGCTTATATTCTGGTAGCAACTCCCAGAAATGAAGGTAGGCATTGAGCTCCAAGGAGGAGGATTTGGGACCACAGGCCAGGAAGAAGGGAACTGGAGTCTCCCCTGGAATTTTTAAGGGAGGCTGAGAGCTAAAGGAAATACACAGGCAAAATCATAGGTACGCAGAGCTGGGATTCTAGCACTGTGAACCAGGGACTTCCCTGGTGGTCCATGCTCTCAATGCAGGGTTCTTCATGGGCTTGATCCCTGGTCAGGGAACTAGAGCCCACATGCCACAACTAAGTCCCGACATGGCCAAATAAATATTAAAGCACTGTGGTTCAACCTTTCTCCTGTTCAGCCTGGTTGGTGACTGCTGCCGTAATGGAGCCCAATAATGAACTTTTGGAGGATGAAGCAGAAAGTGCCTACTGAAGGGTAGCGGGATGTGCCACTCTGACACAAGGATTTAAACTGAAGGCAATTGAGAAGCAGTTGTAAGAAAAGCTCTCTGCCCTCTCAATAGTTGCCTGTAAAAGCATGACAAAAATTTGTAAAGGAGTCCTCCTTCTCTCTCAGTTAAGTACAGAAGCTAGTCACAAGAGACAACTCTAGACAGCACCAGAGGAATTCATGCAAGACAAACCTTGTTAAAACCAGTGCTCATTTTCTGCTGGTCCTCACCCTCCCCACATTATTTGCCTTCCACAAGTCACTAACCCTAGAAGCTCAAAGTCCCTTTCCTTTGTATTGTCACTTGTCTGAACATTTATTTTAATTCTTGTTATTGTTAACATGCTATGTAAGCCCAAGTTCTGACCACCCTTTTGAGTTACTGGGTACCTGTGTGAGTAAGTGTGATGTACGTACTATTAAACTAACATTTGTCTTTCTCTTGTTACTCTAATTTACAGGGTCACAGCCAGAGAGCCTAAGATGAGTGGAGGAAAAGATTTTCTTCCCTCCCGTATACTACCTGTCTGATAGTTTCCTCTGCATTGAGCGTAACTGGAGGTTATATTTTTTTAGCCCCTACTTTTGCAACAGAATGAGATATATTAATTTTTAAAATAGATGTCTCTTTTTTTTCTTTTTGGGCAACTGAGTATTAAGGGCTGGGTAAATGATCCCTGTGTCTGGGCTTACGGTCCATGAGCACAACAAGAGAGATGGGTATTTTCCTGGGAGAATGTGTAGATCCTGCAGAAAGTTTCCAGCTGAAGTCTAGTGTTAGCTTGCAAGGTCCTAAGTGGCTGGCTGCTGCCATGGTGCCGAGCAGGCAAGGGAGCACATGAATATCACATTCAGAGTGACCCTGGCGGGCCCTGGGAAATGAACTGCTCATTTTGCCTAGGACCATTCCTGTTTTGAGGCACATTCCTCTTGTGTATGAGTATTGTTGGGAAAACTAAAGAAAAGATAGAGCAAGGACTGTGACTTGCTGTTGTTGTTAGTTTCTCATCAAATCACGAAATAGATCAAAGTTTAAAAGGCTGTTTGGTGGGAGCGTTACTGAAGGGCACTGTTTTACTTGGGCTAATAGCTTACTATGTACGGGCTAACTCTCTTGAGTTCGTGATCTACAGAAATTCACTTAATCCTCACCATGAGTTATCTTCAGTATACATTATCCCCAGTTTAAAGATAAACGAAGCCCAGAGTGGCTAACTGACCCAAGGTCATATAGGTATTTGAGGCAGAGCCTTTGAGAATGAAAGAAGTCTGGCTTCAGAATCTGTACTCCTATGTCCTATGCTGTTCTGCTTTGCTTATTAAATATAAGATGGATGGATGGGAGAGACGGTGGACAGCAGTTACAGGACTTACTGAGACTGATGCATCTGGCCTTATGTGCAACCAGGACCTTAGTGGGTCTGATTACTTATGCTAGAAAGATTATGGGTTTTCTTTCCCCCACATTCAGAAATGAAATAAATGATCCACAGACATAGAAAACAAATGGTTACCAAAGGGGGAAGAATTAGATATTAACATATTCACACTACTACATATAAAATGGGCTTCCCAGATGGCTCAGTGGTAAAGAATCTGCCTGCCAATGCAGGAGACATTAGAGATGTGGGTTCCATCCTTGGGTCAGGAAGATCCCCTGAGGAAGGAAATGGCAACCCGAACTCTAGTATTCTTGCCTGGGAAATCCCATGGATAGAGGAGCTTGAAGGGCTACAGTCCATGGGGTTTCAAAGAGTTGGACACAACTGAGTACATATAAAATAGATAACCCACAAGGATGTACTATATAGCTCAGGAACTACACTCCATATTTTATAATAAGCTAAAAGGGAAACGAATGTGAAAAAGGATACACACACATATGTATCTATCA
This sequence comes from Capra hircus, assembly GCF_001704415.2. Classification (NCBI taxonomy): domain Eukaryota; kingdom Metazoa; phylum Chordata; class Mammalia; order Artiodactyla; family Bovidae; genus Capra; species Capra hircus. The sequence goes on from NC_030814.1 coordinate 80,816,617, forward strand.
ATCACTATTCTGTATACCTGAAACTTACACAACATGGTAAATCAACTATGTGTCAATAAAAAATTTTAAAAAAGTGAAAAAGTGAAATGAATTTGAACTCAGGATTGCCTTTGGAGTGTTTAGGGAAAATGTTGCCAGATTCCTTTTAACAATAAAAACTGTGGAGAAGCACTATATGTTTCCTAATGTTAACATCATCTTTATGGCATAAGTGCTCTTTTTTTTTTTTTCCAACTTTAGAAGAGCAAGCAGGATATAAGTAATCTGTTTTTCCTTGTTATAGCTCCTGGTAGAAGTCCATTCACAATGGTCAAGCTCTTTGAAATAGCATATGTGCACATAAACTTTATTGTGAGTAGGCTGGACTTGTTTTGAATTTTAGAAACAGTTACCACAACTAGGTTTTCAAATTAAAGCTCTGGGCTAGTATATGGATATTAAAATATCAAAAAGCATAATATGGCCTGACCATTCTTTTAGTGACATTCAGGAGCCATTATTGAAACATATCCCAATGGGTAGTACCCAGTGGTTAAGCTCTGAAATCAGACACCCTATATTGGAAAACCATAAGCAGGCTGTGTGATCTGAAGCAAACTACTGAACCTCTCTGTGCCTTTGTTTCTTCTAGTATAAAATGGGCTAATATATGTTCCCAAGATCATGAGATGGTCTGTGTAATGAGCTCTTAGGACAGTGCCTGTTATACTGTAAGTACTCACTAAATGTTAGGTAGAGTGAATAAAGGACATTGTGTAATTTTCAATTATGTTATACTAAGATTTTACTCAATAAAAATATTTATATTAGAAAAAGGTCTAGCCTCAGGTCTCTGACAGAATGCAAGCTCACCAGGTGTTAAATCTGTATATTAATTATCCATTGATAGCCACCTGGTGTATGCTTTTTCTGACACACTGTCTTCAAAATAATCCCCCCTTAGGCCTTCCAGACTGAATAAAACAGGAAAATAATCTGCGGTTGTCTTCTCTACAGTAAGTACAACTGCAGTTTGAAAACAGCCTTTCCATAATGGTACATTATTTTTTTTCTTAGCAGTGTCACTCCTGCCGTCATCTAATACCTTTGAAGCAGATTAATCCATTAAAAGGTGTTCTCCTAGTGTCTGGTAATTGCCAGTAAAGTCTAATCAGAGTGGCTACACAAGAACCTTCAAGAAATACTAGAAGATAATTAAAACATAAAGGGTATGCAAAAGTAGCAAATCAATAGAGACAGTAAACATGGTTTATCAACAGTCCTGAGAACATTTTCTCAATTCTAAAATGTAAATGGATTTGGGTTGGAGCACACGGCTAGGATGACAGATAGGATCCCGGTAATGGTTTAATTAACTCCAGTTTCCTGCATGTTAAAGGTTGCCTCAGCCCACTGGCTCATGTAACAAACCCTCTGAGGATTTTGTTAGCCAGTGTCTGATACGAAGACCAGGCAGCCTTCCTTTCCTTACAGGGTTACATTTTGCCCTCTTCCCCTGGAGGCCTTATCAAAACACAGCCCTCTGTTTTCTCTATAAATACACAGATATTTTTAATTTCAGCTCAAACGGCTTGACTTTGTAATCAAGGTAAAAGGAACACACACACGCACGCTGCCTAAGTAATGAGAAGAGTGCACTGGGAAGAATTGCGTAATTAAAATTATATATTAAAATTCACACATAGTATATGTAGAATGTTGGAAAAACCATGGCAGCTCTCCAGATGATTCATTTGCTGTTTTAATTCTTCCATAATGTAGGCTATTTTATAATTAGCCACAGAACTCTGCCACTTGGTTAGTTCAACCCGATGAAAGGAACAGTAAGGAATATTTACTATTAATGGATATTGAAACTACTACTCTGAGCAGCCCCAATAAAGAATAGTTATTTACTGTTCTTAGCTGGCCATTTAAAATAGAATATAACCAGTGTTTTGCCTGCAATCGTGAATTTAACTCTTCCAGGAGAGATAAGGGTAAGCTCTTTTGAGGAATTACAATCTGTTTTTTAAAACTGGCTGTGAGGGCCAAGTGTTAGTTAAAAGAAAAATTCTTTTTCCAACCTGCGAGAATGAAGTTGCGCACAATTAACTTTATCATTAGTAAATAAAGGAGTTACTTAACCTCTGCCCTTGCAGAAGTCCCTGATATTTTGCTGAGGAAAGGGCAAGAGACCCATTATGTTTATTTATTCACTTTGTTAAAAGGTTATTCTTGAAGACTGTGATATAGAAATGCATAATACATAATCTGTGTTAATAAAGATCTATTTACTCCACCATTAAAGAAGCTGGTTATTATATGATGCTCATTAATACTATGAAGATTTTTTTTTTCCTGTTGCTCCCAACGGAAAGATTATCAAGCTGTCAGTAAAGGACTCATTGTCTTTAAATTAGAAATCACTGAGGTATCCTGTGTAAAGGATATTAAAAGCCAGTATAGTCATGCTATCTTACTGCAAGATGAGCTAGAGGTAAGTATATTGCTTATCTTTTGAAATGAAACGTCGAAAGTGCCAACTACCTGTGATTTAAAAAATTTCTCTCTTCCTACACTTAGGCTTTTTATCTTGAAGCAGGAATCTAAGCTTGTCCTTTTAAACAATGATTTAGGGGAAGAAATTTAACACCTCCTGCTTGCGACATCTATTTTTCAATAAATCTATACTTTCTCTGCCCTCCGCCATGTTATCAGTCATTCACATCCCAGAGGAAATGCTTCAGGCTTGGGGTTAAATTAAGGTCCTATCTCCAGTGATTGTCTAGAAAGCTGTCTACATTCTCAAACAAACTTATCTACATTATATACAGCCATAAATGCTTCCTGCCAAGCGAAGACACTGTTGTTTTTCTCCATTGATGTCAGTGGTTAAGATTACCTCTTGTCAGCTGAGAATTAAAAGAGAAGCCACAATTACCTTTCATTGTAACTTGTAAACAGGTTGAACTTCTATCAGTTTCGTTCTGCGATGCTGAAATCAACATGGGATACGAATGTCCTATATTCTTACTAAAAAATACAGGTCTAACAAGATGCACTGTATTATTTCTCAAAATACTATTTCAACTTATACTACTTCTTGCTTTCTGTCTTTGATGGTTTGGTGATAACCCTTTCTGCTGATTTGAGAGATGTACAGTATCTGAAATGTCCATTGTTTTACAGCTTCTTGCTTAACAAACAAAAACTAGAAAAGCACACCTGACATAAATTAGTTTTACTAAATAGAAGAATTGTCTCAGACATCAAAGGAGGTTGCTAAGCTAAGTCGCTTCAGTTGCGTCCGACTCTGTGCAACCCCATAGACGGCAGCCCACCAGGCTCCCCCGTCCCTGGGATTCTCCAGGCAAGAACACTGGAGTGGGTTGCCATTTCCTTTTCCCATGCATGAAAGTGAAAAGTGAAAGTGAAGTCATTCGGTCCAACTCCTAGCTACCCCATGGACTGCAGCCCACCAGGCCCCTCTGTCCATGGGATTTTCCAGGCAAAAGTACTGGAGTGGGGTGCCATTGCCTTCTCTGAGGTTAGTTGGGGTTAAATGTAAATGGGCCTGCTGATAAAAATATTAAACACACACACATGCACACATGCACATTCTCTTCCCCCACTTTAACCAAACCCATTCCAGTGCTCTTTAGTGGGATAGAAATACCAGCCAGCATTGATTGGGAGCTAAACGAAGCCCACTTTACAAAATAAGAAGGTGCCCACAACAACCTACTGTAAAATCTCTGAACTGAGGACTAGAAGAAGGCATCGCAGAGAAATACCTGGGCAGGATGAGGGTAGCATATCCTGACTCGCTAGCAAACCACAGCATAGTTGCAGGAAGAAGAGGGATAGTTTGCATTGTATATTTAGCCACAAATTAATAAACTCATTCATCCAATAAACATACATTGAGTGCACACTACATGCCCAAGTATAGTTCTAGGCTCTAGGGATGTATGAATTTACAAAGGCCATATCTTCATGGAGCTTATATTCTAGTGGAAGAAATCAGATAAACACATAACTAATGGGCACTCTGTGCTCTGAGAAAAACTGGCAGAAGAGGTCTTCAGATGATATTTTTAGGAGAAGATCTTATGAGCCAAATTCTTGCATCTGCTCGTAACTAGAAAAGCTTGAAAATCATGAACAGTGACATCTGCTTCCTGTGACGAAGAGCGAGCCTCTGCACATACCCCTCTTCACTAAAATGATACATGATACTGACCTCTCCCCTTACGTGTTCAGAGCAGTTTTTCAGAGATCTCTGAAATGCTGTCTCTTGTGCCACAGTCCTCACTTTGTCCCACATCATACTTAACTCACACACAGAAAAGAGAAACATATAACTATATATAAGACTAACAAGAGTTAGTGCCATGGAAAAAAATTGGCATGGAGATTGGGGAGGGCACTGCTTTGTACAGGGGAAGCTCCCGAAAGGTCTCATAGGTGATCTTTGAGCAGAGAGCTGAAGGGAGTGAGGGGCGTGGGCCCTGTAGACAAGCAGGGAAACAGAATCGCAAAGACAACAGTAAGCACAGAGGCCCTGGGGTGAGTGCTTGGAAGAGCAGGGAGTCAGCGTAGCATGGTTAGGGGGAAAGTGGCAGGAGATGAGGACAGAATGGTGATGGTGCACAATGAGATGACCTGTGAGTAGGCTCTGGGTTGGTCAAGTAGCACCTTGAAGGACAGACGGTCTAAGCACTGTGGAAAGAGGAGTATCATGATCTGACAAAGGGTTTTAGAGCATGACTATGCTGTGTGGAAAAGACACTCAGGACAGGGCGGAAGCAGAAGGAAGAATAAAGGGCTGTTAACAATCATCTATAGAAGAAGTGATTGTGGCTTGGATGATGGTGTTGACAACAGAGGAGAGGAGAAATTTTAGGCACATTTTGAAGAAGCCTAAAGAATTTACTGTCAGATTGCATGCAGTGTTGAGAGAAGGATAGCTGTAAGGTTTCTGGTTGGTAAACTTGGAAAAATACAATTGGTACTTAACAGACATTGGGATGACTTCCACAGGACCAAGAATGTAGGGGTGGAAGTGACTGGTGCAAGAGTTTGATGGTGGACTTAAGTTTGAGATGCTCAATGGACATCCTGGTGGAGATGTCAAATAGAGAACTGGATGTATGAGCCTGGAATTCAGGGAAGAGGTCCAGGCTGGGAACATCGATTTAAAGTCATCCAAATATAGGTGCTGGAAAAGACTGAAGGCAAGAGGAGAAGGGAGCGACAGAGGATAAGATGTTTGGATGTCATTACCGACTCAATGAACACGAGTTTGAGCAAGCTCTGGGAGATAGTGAAGGACAGGGAAGTCTGGCGTGCTGCAGTCCATGGGGTCACAAAGAGTCCAACACAACTGAGTGACTGAACTGAAATATAGATAACATTTAAATCCAAGACACTAGATGAACTCAACTGAGAAGTGGATGTAGATAGAGGAGAATTCTGAAAGCTGAGCTTGGAATACTCTGTGGCTAGAATGCTGAGAGGTAGGGAAGAATCAGCAAAGAAAACAGAGAAAGGTGACTGGTGAATTCCAAGAAAGATAATTCTTTCATTAGCCAAGGAAAACTGCTTTATGGAAGGGGTAATGCATTATGTCAATGCTGGTGATTGAAAGTAAGAATAAAACAGACAGTAAGACTAGAACAGAGAATGACCACTGTGTTTGGCTTTATGAAAGTCACTAGTGATCTTGACAAGAATGATGTCAGTGCAGTGGTGAAGACTAAAACCGTATGGGAGTAGATTCAGGACAGATGGGAAGAAAATACCTAGCAAGGTCCTGTGCTCATAGGAGTTTTATTGTCAGGATGAGAAGAAAAACAGGGAAGTACTTGGAAAAGGGTCTTGGTAGGGTTCTTTTTAATAGGAAATATTACAGTACATTTGTAGATTGATGGATATGATCTAGAAGAAAGGGAAACACCAGTGGTGCATGAGAAAGAGGAGATAATGGCCCATATGTATCTTAGGTAAGCACCAAAATCTATTAGTAAATTCCACAATATAGACTTACAAATCCCTTGTCATCTCTTACAAGCTCATACAATTTTATGGAGAGAGTAATAAGGAAAGTTGTGACCAACCTAGATAGCATATTAAAAACCAGAGACATTACTTGGCCAACAAAGGTCCGTCTAGTCAAGGCTATGGTTTTTCCAGTGGTCACGTATGGATGTGAGAGTTGGACTGTGAAGAAAGCTGAGCACTGAAGAAGTGATGCTTTTGAACTGTGGTGTTGGAGAAGACTCTTGAGAGTCCCTTGGACTGCAAGGAGATCCAACCAGTCCATCCTAAAGGAGATTAGTCCTGGGTGTTCATTGGAAGGACTGATGCTAAAGCTGAAACTCTAATACTTTGGCCACCTCATGTGAAGAGTTGACTCATTGGAAAAGACAGTGATATTTTGATGATAGGGTTGGCCTTACATTAAAAATGTATGACTATTTCAGGTCATTTACCACTCCATATTGTTGGTTTAGATTGAATTTAGAACGCTGAAGACATGAAGAAAGTAGCTTTTTCTGGCACTCCTGCAGCACTGGTTTTGTTTCATGGTATCTCTGTGAGATTACTGACATATGTAAATAGAGTATTTTAATGAACAGAGTGTTAGGGACCAAACTTGTTTTGTCCTATCATGGGAGCCACAAGCCAAGCTCCTCTCTGTGTGCCGCCCCTCTTCACCTCTGAATTATCTGACCCATCCTTTCAGTCAGGAAAGATCAAGAACAATTTCCTACAGTTCTGAACCATGATGAGCAAGCACTTGATTCGATGGAACCTATACTTCCTAGATGTGTTAGCTGGGCCGTTTGATGTTGCTAGAAATATATATGCTAATATATAGAAACATATATTTCTAGCAACAAGCATATATGCTTAAGTGCCTCAACTGAAAGGTATTTATTCTAAGAAAAGTCTTACATAGGAAAGTAAGACAAGAAATAATTTAAACTGCATGTATCCAGGTCTCTTAAGACTATAATGCTGCTCAAGCACTAGACATTGTTTGAAATATTCCCTGTAAATATATAATGCCATTCACCCCTCAACAGCAAACTTCTGCTGCCCTGATCTTTGCGTAGCTCTATCTCTGTTTCTTTCATTTCCAACAAAAGCACCTCTCGAATACTGCCCACTTTGCAGCTTCTGCATGGTTCTCCAGTCTGGGAGACTGTTCACTTCAGTATCCCTATATTTTGGCCTATAACTCTTCTAACCACTGTCCATTCTCCCCAAGATAAAGGCTATGATTTATTTTTCTGGGTTTCCATCTATATCATGGGCTGGTTCCTTGTGAACTCACTTTCAAATCCCAAATCTTCCTGGTCATTAAATGTTGTGGTTTCATGTATATCAATCCTGGTCTCTTTTCTTTTCTCTAGTACTTTGTCCCCCAGCTTATTTCATTCAGCCGCACTGTTGGCTCTGAAATCTATACCCCTGTGATTTCATCTGGATAACTGCTTCTCCTTCAGATAGCAGATCAAATATCACTTTCATTAGGAAGCCACATTCAACCAGTCCTCCTTTTCACTATGACTATGTCTTCCTTATAATCTTCTGTGACAGGGAAACATTTTGAAATACTTACACATACTTGCCAGAGTGTCCAGGAGTTTCTGGCAGAGGCGTGGGTTAGCAGTGGCCTGCCGTGGGGTCGGGAGCACTGGAACAACACTCCTGGGAGCCACGGGGTGTGCTAGCGTAAGTCCTTTTGAAGGAAGTCACCATTACCAGCATTACCCCTACCATAGTTTGGCCTCAGCCAAACTGCAGGGAGGGAACACAGCCTTACCCATCAACAGAATAATTGGATTAAGATTTACTGAGCATGGCCTGGCCCATCAGAGCTAGACCCAAATTCCCCCATGGTCAGTCCCTCCCATCAGGAAGCTTCCACAAGCCTCTTATCTTAATCCATCAGAGGGAAGACAGACTGGAAACCATAATCACAGAAAACTAACCAAACTGATTACATGGATCACAGCCTTATCTAACTCAATGAAACTATGAGCCATGCCGTGTAGGGCTACCTAAGACGGATGGGTCATGGTGGAGAGTTCCAACAAAATGTGGTCTACTGGAGAAGGGAATGGCAAACTGCTTCAGTATTCTTGCCTGGAGAACCCCATGAACAGTGAAAGTGAAAGTGAAGTCACTCAGTGGTGTCCAGCTCTTTGCAACCCCATGGACTGTAGTCCACCAGGCTCCTCCATCCATGGAATTTTCTAAGCAGGAGTACTGGAGTGGGTTGCCATTTCCTTCTCCAGGGGATCTTCCCAAACTGGGGATCGAACCTGGGTCTCCTGCATTGCAGGCAGACGCTTTACCGTCTGAGCCACCAGGGAAGCCTATGAACAGTATGGAAAGGCAAAAAGATATGACACTGAAAGGTGAACTCCCCAGCTCGGTGGGTGCCCAGTATGCTATTGGAGAAGAGTGGAGAAATAACTCCCGGAAGAAAGAAGAGATGGAGCCAAAGCAAAAACAGTGCCCAGTTGTGGATGTGACTGGTGTTGGAAGTAAAGTCCAATGCTGTAAGGAACAATATTGCATAGAAACCTGGAATGTCTATGAATCAGGTAAATTGGAAGTGGTTAAACAGGAGATTTCAAGAGTGAACATTGATATTTCAGGAATCAGTAAACTAAAATGGACAGGAATGGGTGAATTTAATTTGGGTGACCACTATATCCACTACTGTGGCCAAGAATCCCTTAAAAGAAATGGTGTAGCCATCATGGTCAGCAAAAGAGTCTGAATTGCAGTACCTGAGAATAGCATGATCTCTTTTTTTTTCCCCAAGGCAAACCACTCAATACCACAGTAATCCAAGTTTGTGACCCAAACACTAATGTTAAAGAAACTGAAGTTGAACAGTTCTATGAAGATCTACAAGACCTTCTAGAACTAACACCAAAAAAAGATGTCCTTTTCATCATAGGGGACTGGAATGCAAAAGCAGGAAGTCAAGAGATAACAGACAAGTTTGACCTTGGAGTACAAAATGAAGCAGGGCAAAGGCTAACAGTTTTTCCCAAGAGAGGCACTGGTCATAGCAAACACCCTCTTTCAAAAACACGAAGGACTGTACGCATGAACATCACCAGATGGTCAGTATCAAAATCAGATTGATTATATTCTGTGCAGCCAAAGATGGAGAAGCTCTATACAATCAGCAAAAACAAGATCGGGAGCTAATGTGGCTCAGATCGTGAACTGCTTATTGCCAAATTCAGACTTAAATTGAAGAAACTAGGGAAAACCACTTGACTATTCAGTTATGACTTAAATCTCTTATGATTATACAGCAAAAGTGACACATAGATTCAAGGGATTAGATCTGATACACAGAGTGCCTGAAGAACTATGGGCAGAGGTTCATAACATTGTACAAGAGGCAGTAATCGAAACCATCCCCAAGAAAAAGAAATGTAAAAAGGCAAAATGGTTTTCTGAGCAGGCCTTACAAATAGTGGAGAAAAGAGAAGCTAAAGGCAAAGGGTAGCTCCTCTCGGCTGTTCCTGCACCGTCACAGCCTGGCACTCTTGGCCGCTGCCCCAGACCTCAGACGTGGGGTAACTCCTCTCGGCCATGCTTAGTGCGCCGGGTCGCAGCTGCCCGCGCTGAGTGCACCGAGTCGGTCAGGGGCGGCGGCCGGGAGGAGCTACCCCGCGTCCGAGGTCAGGGGCGGCAACCGAGAGGAGCTACCCTGCATCCGAGGTCAGTGGCAGCCAGGAGGAGACACCCCGCGTCCAAGGTCAGGGGCGGCAGCCAAGAGGAGCTGCCCCATGTCCGAGGCCAGGCACGGTGGCCCTGAGGAGCCAACCCGTGCTGGAGGCCAGGGACTGCAGCTGGGAGGAGCCACCCTGCGCCTGAGGCCAGGGGCAGCGGCTGGAAGGAGCAACCTGAGGAGCGGTGGCTTCCCAGGCCAGGAGGGCCTAGAGAAGCTATCCCATGTTGAAGGTCAGGAATGGCAGCGGTAAGGAGATACCTCTCGTCCAAGGTAAGGAGCAGCAGCTGTGCTTTGCTGGAGCAGCCGTGAAGAAATACCCCATGCCCAAGGTAAGAGAAACCCAAGTAAGATGGTAGGTGTTGCAAGAGGGCATCAGAGGGCAGACACACTGAAACCATACTCACAGAAAACTAGTCAATCTAATCACACTAGGACCACAGCCTTGTCTAACTCAATGAAACCAAGCCATGCCTGCGGGGCAACCCAAGACGGGCAGGTCATGGTGGAGAGGCCTGACAGAATGTGGTCCACTGGAGAAGGGAATGGCAAGCCACTTCAGTATTCTTGCCTTGAGAACCCCATGAATAGTAGGAAAAGGCAAAATGATTTGATACCGAAAGAGGAACTCCCCAGGTCATTAGGTGCCCAATATGCTACTGGAGCTCAGTGGAGAACTAACTCCAGATGAAGGGATGAAGCCAAAACAAAAACAATACCCAGCTGTGGATGTGACTGGTGATAGAAGCAAGGTCCAATGCTGTAAAGAGCAATATTGCATAAGAACCTGGAATGTCAGGTCCATGAATCAAGGCAAATTGGAAGTGATCAAATAAGAGATGGCAAGAGTGAACGTCAACATTCTAGGAATCAGTGAACTAAAATGGACTGGAATGGGTGATATTATTAACTCAGATGACCATTATATCTACTACTGCGGGCAGGAATCCCTCAGAAGAAATGGAGTAGCCATCATGGTCAACAAAAGAGTCCAAAATGCAGTACTTAGATGCAATCTCAAAAACAACAGAATGATCAATGTTCGTCTCCGAGGCAAACCATTCAATATCACAGTTATCCAAGTCTATGCAATGGCACCCCACTCCAGTACTCTTGCCTAGAAAATCCCATGGATGGAGGAGACTGGAAGGCTGCAGTCCATGGGGTCGCTGAGGGTCCGACATGACTGAGGGACTTCACTTTCACTTTTCACTTTCATGCATTGGAGAAGGAAATGGCACCCCACTCTAGTGTTGTTCCCTGGAGAATCCCAGGGATGGGGGAGCCTGGTGGGCTGCCGTCTATGGGGTTGCACAGAGTCAGACACGACTGAAGTGATTTAGCATGCCCCAACCAGTAATGCTGAAGAAGCTGAAGTTGAACGGTTTTATGAAGACCTACAAGACCTTTTAGAACTAACACCGCCAAAAGATGTCCTTTTCATTATAGGGGACTGGAATGCAAAAGTAGGAAGTCAAGAAACACCTGGAGTAACAGGCAAATTTGGCCTTGGAATGTAGAATGAAGCAAGGCAAAGACTAATAGAGTTTTGCCAAGAAAATGCACTGGTCATAGCAAACACCCTGTTCCAACAACACAAGAGAAGACTCTACACAGGGACATCACCAGATGGTCAACACCGAAATCAGATTGATTATATTCTTTGCAGCCAAAGATGGAGAAGCTCTATACAGTCAACAAAAACAAGACCAGGAGCTGACTGTGGCTCAGATCATGAGCTCCTTATTGCCAAATTCAGACTCAAATTGAAAAAAGTAGGGGAAACTGCTAGACCAGTCAGTTATGACCTAAATGAAATCCCTTATGATAGGGCCTAGATCTGATAGATAGAGTGCCTGATGAACTATGGAATGAGGTTCGTGACATTGTACAGGAGATAGGGATCAAGACCATCCCCATGGAAAAGAAAGCAAAACACCAAAATGGCTGTCTGGGGAGGCCTTACAAATAGCTGTGAAAAGAAGAGAGGTGAAAAGCAAAGGAGAAAAGGAAAGATATAAGCATCTGAATGCAGAGTTCCAGAGAATAGCAAGAAGAGATAAGAAAGCCTTCTTCAGTGATCAATGCAAGGAAATAGAGGAAAAGAACAGAATGGGAAAGACTAGAGATCTCTTTAAGAAAATTAGAGATACCAAGGGAACATTTCATGCAAAGATGGGCTCGATAAAGGACAGAAATGGTCTGGACCTAACAGAAGCAAAAGATATTAAGAAGAGATGGCAAGAATACACAGAAGAACTGTACAAAAAAGATCTTCAGCACCCAGATAATCATGATGGTATGATCACTCATCTAGAGCCAGACATCTTGGAATGTGAGGTCTAGTGGGCCTTAGAAGGCATCACTATGAACAGAGCTGTTTCAAATCTTGAAAGATGATGCTGTGAAAGTGCTGCACTCAATATGCCAGCAAATTTGGAGAACTCAGCAGTGGCCACAGAACTGGAAAAGGTCAGTTTTCATTCCAATCCCAAAGAAAGGCAATGCAAAAGAATGCTCAAACTACCGTACAGTTGCACTCATCTCACATGCTAGTAAAGTAATGCTCAAAATTCTCCAAGCCAGGCTTCAGCAATATGTGAACTGTGAACTTCCAGACGTTCAAGCTGGTTTTAGAAAAGATCAGAGGAACCAGAGATCAAATTGCCAACATCTGCTGGATCCTGGAAAAAGCAAGAGAGTTCCAGGAAAAGCATCTATTTCTGCTTTATTGACTATGCCAAAGCCTTTGACTGTGTGGATCACAATAAACTGTGGAAGATTCTGAAAGAGATGGGAATACCAGACCACCTGACCTGTCTCTTGAGAAACCTGTATGCAGGTCAGGAAGCAACAGTTAGAACTGGACATGGAACAACAGACTGGTTCCAAATAGGAAAAGGAGTACGTCAAGCCTGTATATTCTCATCCTGCTTATTTAACCTCTATGCAGACTACATCATGAGAAACACTGGACTGGAAGAAACACAAGCTGGAACCAAGATTTCTGAGAGAAATATCAATAACCTCAGATATGCAGATGACACCACCCTCATGGCAGAAAGTGAAGAGGAACTAAAAAGCCTCTTGATGACAGTGGAAGAGGAGATTGAAAAAGTTGGCTTAAAGCTCAACATTCAGAAAATGAAGATCATGGCATCCAGTCCCATCACTTCATGGGAAATAAATGAGGAAACAGTGGAAACAGTGTCAGACTTTATTTTTGGGGGCTCCAAAATCACTGCAGATGGTGACTATAGCCGTGAAATTAAAAGATGCTTACTCTTTGGAAGAAAAGTTATAACCAACCTAGATAGTATATTCAAAAGCAGAGACATTACTTTGCCGACTAAGGTACGTCTAGTCAAGGCTATGGTTTTTCCTGTGGTCATGTATGGATGTGAGAGTTGGACTGTGAAGAAGGCTGAGCACAGAAGAATTGATGCTTTTGAACTGTGGTGTTGGAGAAGACTCTTGAGAGTCCCTTGGACTGTGAGGAGATCCAACCAGTCCATTCTGAAGGAGATCAACCCTGGGATTTCTTTGGAAGGAATGATGCTAAAGCTGAAACTCCAGTACTTTGGCCACCTCATGTAAAGAGTTGACTCATTGGAAAAGACTCTGATGCTGGGAGGGATTGGGGGTAGGAGGAGAAGGGGATGACCAAGGATGAGATGGCTGGATGGCATCACTGACTCGATGGATGTGAGTCTGAGTGAACTCCGGGAGTTGGTGATGGACAGGGAAGCCTGGCGTGCTGCGATTCATGGGGTCGCAATGAGTCGGACACGACTGAGCTACTCAACTGAACTGAATTGAAAGGCAAAAGAGGAAAGGAAAGATATATCCATCTGAATGTAGAATTCCAAAGAATAGCAGAGAGATAAGAAAGCCTTCCTATGTGATCAATGCAAAGAAATAGAGGAAAACAATAGACTGGGAAAGACTAGAGGTCTCTTCAAGAAAATTAGAGATACTAAGGGAACATTTCATGCAAAGATGGGCACAATAATGGACAGAAATGGTATGGACATAACAGAAACAGAAGATATTAAGAAGAGGTGGCAAGTATACACAGAAGAACTATACAAGAAAGATCTTCATGACCCAGCTAGCCACGATGGTGTGATCACTCACCTAGAGCCAGACATCCTGGAATGCGAAGTGAATTGGGCCTTAGGAAGCATCACCATGAACAAAGCTAGTGGAGGTGAAGGAATTTCAGCTGAGCTCTTCCAAATCCTAAAAGATGATGCTGTGAAAGTGCTGCACTTAATATGCTAGTAAATTTGGAAATCTCATCAGGGGCCACAGGACTGGAAGATATCAGTGTTCATTCCAATCCTAAAGAAAGACAAAGCCAAGGAACGTTCAAATTTCTAAACAATTGCACTTATTTCATACTCTTGCAAAGTAATGCTCAGAATTCTCCAAGCAGTATGTGAACTGAGAATTCCCAGCTGTTCAAGCTGGATTTAGAAAAGGCAGAGGAACCAGAAATCAAATTGCCAACATCTGTTGGATCATAGATAAAGTAAGAGAATTCCATAAGAACATCTACTTCTGCTTCACTTACTATGCTAAATCCTGTGACTATGTGGATCACAACATGTGGGAAATTCTTCAAGAGATGGGACTATCAGATCACTTGACCTGCCTCCTAACCAAACTGATCACATGGATCACAGCCTTGTCTAACTCAATGAAACTGTATACAGATCAAGAAGCAACAGTTAAAACCAGGCATGGAACAACAGAATGGTTCCAAATTGGGAGAGGAGTATGTCAAGGCTGTATATTGTCACCTTGCTTATTTAACTTATTTGCAGAATCCATCATGTGATATGCCAGGCTGGATGAAGTGCAAGCTGGAATCAAGATTGCTGGGAGAAATATCAATAACCTCAGATATTTTGATGACATCACCCTTATGGCAGAAAGAGAAGAGGAACTAAAAATCCTGGTGATGAAAGTGAAAGAGGAGAGTGAAAAAGCTGACTTAAAACTCAACATTCAGAAAAGTCATATCTCTGGGCCCACTTCATGTCAAATAGATAGGGAAACAATGGAAACAGTGACTTTATTTTCTTGGGCTCCAAAAGGGCTCCAAAATCACTGCAGATAGTGACGGCAGCCATGAAATTAAAAGATGCTTGCGCCTTAGAAGAAAAGCTATGACAAACCTAGACAGCGTGTTAAAAAGCAGAGGCATTATGTTGTTGACAGAGGTCTGTCTAGTCAAAGCTGTGGTTTTTCCAGTATTCATGTATGGACATGATAGTTGGACCATAATGAAAGCTGAGTGCTGAAGAATTGATGCTTTTTTTAAAAAATTTATTTATTTTTAGTTTTTTATTTTTAAAATTTTAAAATCTTTAATTCTTACATGCATTCCCAAATATGAACCCCCCTCCCACCTCCCTCCCCATAACATCTCTCTGGGTCATCCCCATGCACCAGCCCCAAGCATGCTGTATCCTGCGTCAGGCATAGACTGGCGATTTAATTCTTACATGATAGTATACATGTTAGAATGTCATTCTCCCAAATCATCCCACCCTCTCCCTCTCCCTCTGAGTCCAAAAGTCCGTTATACACATCTGTGTCTTTTTTCCTGTCTTGCATACAGGGTCGTCATTGCCATCTTCCTAAATTCCATATATATGTGTTAGTATACTGTATTGGTGTTTTTCTTTCTGGCTTACTTCACTCTGTATAATCAGCTCCAGTTTCATCCATCTCATCAGAACTGATTCAAATGAATTCTTTTTTATGGCTGAGTAATACTCCATTGTGTATATGTACCACAGCTTTCTTATCCAGTCATCTGCTGATGGACATCTAGGTTGTTTCCATGTCCTGGCTATTATAAACAGTGCTGTGATGAACATTGGGGTACATGTGTCTCTTTCAGTTCTGGTTTCCTCGGTGTATATGCCCAGAAGTGGGATTGCTGGGTCATAAGGTAGTTCTATTTGCAATTTTTTAAGGAATCTCCACACTGTTCTCTGTAGTGGCTGTACTAGTTTGCATTCCCACCAACCGTGTAGGAGGGTTCCCTTTTCTCCACACCCTCTCCAGCATTTATTGCTTGCAGATTTTTCGATCGCAGACATTCTGACTGGTGTGAAGTGGTACCTCATTGTGGTTTTGATTTGCATTTCTCTAATAATGAGTAATGTTGAGCATCTTTTCATGTGTTTGTTAGCCATCCGTACGTCTTCTTTGGAGAAATGTCTATTTAGTTCTTTGGCCCATTTTTTGATTGGGTCGTTTATTTTTCTGGAATTGCAGCTGCATAAGTTGCTTATATATTTTTGAGATTAGTTCGTTTGTCAGTTGCTTCATTTGCTATTATTTTCTCCCATTCAGAAGGCTGTCTTTTCACCTTGCTTATATTTTCCTTTGTTGTGCAGAAGCTTTTAATTTTAATTAGATCCCATTTGTTTAATTTTTGCTTGTATTTCCAGAATTCTGGGAGGTGGATCATAGAGGATCCTGCTGTGATTTATGTCTGGAGAGTGTTTTGCCTATGTTCTCCTCTAGGAGTTTTATAGTTTCTGATCTTACATTTAGATCTTTAATCCATTTTGAGTTTATTTTTGTGTGCGGTGTTAGAAAGTGATCTAGTTTCATTCTTTTACAAGTGGTTGACCAGTTTTCCCAGCACCACTTGTTAAAGAGATTGTCTTTACTCCATTGTATATTCTTGCCTCCTTTGTCAAAGATAAGGTGTCCATATGGTGTGTGGATTTATCTCTGGGCTTTCTATTTTGTTCCATTGATCTATATGTCTGTCTTTGTGCCAGTACCATACTGTCTTGATGACTGTGGCTTTGTAGTAGAGCCTGAAGTCAGGCAAGTTGATTCCTCCAGTTCCATTCTTCTTTCTCAAGATTGCTTTGGCTATTCGAGGTTTTTGTGTATTTCCATACAAATCTTGAAATTATTTGTTCTAGTTCTGTGAAAAATGTGGCTGGTAGCTTGATAGGGATTGCATTGAATTTGTAAATTGCTTTGGGTATTATACTCATTTTCACTATATTGATTCTTCCAATCCATGAACATGGTATATTTCTCCATCTATTAGTGTCCTCTTTGATTTCTTTCATCAGTGTTTTATAGTTTTCTATATATAGGTCTTTAGTTTCTTTAGGTAGATATATTCCTAAGTATTTTATTCTTTTCATTGCAATGGTGAATGGAATTGTTTCCTTAATTTCTTTTTCTACTTTCTCATTATTCGTGTATAGGAATGCAAGGGATTTCTGCTGTGTTGATTTTATATCCTGCAACTTTACTATATTTATTGATGAGCTCTAGTAATTTTCTGGTGGAGTCTTTAGGGTTTTCCATGTAGAGGATCATGTCATACTGCAAACAGTGAGAGTTTTACTTCTTCTTTTCCAATTTGGATTCCTTTTATTTCTTTTTCTGCTCTGATTGCTGTGGCCAAAACTTCCAGAACTGTGTTGAATAGTAGCGGTGAAAGTGGACACCCTTGTCTTGTTCCTGACTTTAGGGGACATGCTTTCCATTTTTCACCATTGAGGATAATGTTTGCTGTGGGTTTGTCATATATAGCTTTTATTATGTTGAGGTATGTTCCTTCTATTCCTGCTTTCTGGAGAGTTTTTATCATAAATGGATGTTGAATTTTGTCAAAGGCCTTCTCTGCATCTATTGAGATAATCATATGGTTTTTATTTTTCAATTTGTTAATGTGGTGAATTACATTGATTGATTTGCGGATATTGAAGAATCCTTGCATCCCTGGGATAAAGCCCACTTGGTCATGGTGTATGATCTTTTTAATGTGTTGTTGGATTCTGATTGCCTAGAATTTTGTTGAGGATTTTTGCATCTATGTTCATCAGTGATATTGGCCTGTAGTTTTCTTTTTTTGTGGCATCTTTGTCAGGTTTTGGTATTAGGGTGATGGTGGCCTCATAGAATGAGTTTGGAAGTTGACCTTCCTCTGCAATTTTCTGGAAGAGTTTGAGGAGGATAGGTGTTAGCTCTTCTCGAAATTTTTGGTAGAATTCAGCTGTGAAGCCGTCTGGACCTGGGCTTTTGTTTGCTGGAAGATTTCTGATTACATTTTCAATTTCCGTGCTTGTGATGGGTCTGTTAAGATTTTCTATTTCTTCCTGGTTCAGTTTTGGAAAATTGTACTTTTCTAAGAATTTGTCCATTTCTTCCACGTTGTCCATTTTATTGGCATACAACTGCTGATAGTAGTCTCTTATGATCCTTTGTATTTCTGTTGTCTGTTGTGATCTCTCCATTTTCCTTTCTAATTTTATTGATTTGATTTTTCTCTCT
Organism: Capra hircus; assembly: GCF_001704415.2. NCBI lineage: Eukaryota > Metazoa > Chordata > Mammalia > Artiodactyla > Bovidae > Capra > Capra hircus. Next base: position 80,834,696 of record NC_030814.1, read on the forward strand.
TTGCTTCTTGATGAGTCTGGCTAATGGTTTGTCAATTTTATTTATCCTTTCAAAGAACCAGCTTTTGGCTTTGTTGATTTTTGCTATGGTCTCTTTTGTTTCTTTTGCATTTATTTCTGTCCTAATTTTTAAGATTTCTTTCCTTCTACTAACTCTGGGGTTCTCCAATTCTTCCTTTTCTAGTTGTTTTAGTTGTAGAGTTAGGTTATTTATTTGACTTTTTTCTTGTTTCTTGAGGTATGCCTGTATTGCTATGAACTTTCCTCTTAGCACTGCTTTTATAGTGTCCCACAGGTTTTGGGTTGTTGTGTTTTCATTTTCATTAGTTTCTATGCATATTTTGATTTCTTTTTTGATTTCTTCTGTGATTTGTTGGTTATTCAGAAGTGTGTTGTTCAACCTCCATATGTTGGAATTTTTAATAGTTTTTCTCCTGTAATTGAGGTCTAATCTTAATGCATTATGGTCAGAAAAGATGCTTGGAATGATTTCGATTTTTTTGAATTTATCAAGTTTAGATTTATGGCCCAGGATGTGATCTATCCTGGAGAAGGTTCCATGAGCACTTGAAAAAAAGGTGAAATTCATTGTTTTGTGGTCAAATGTCCTATAGATATCAATTAGGTCTAACTGATCTAATGTATCATTTAAAGTTTGCGTTTCTTTGTTAATTTTCTGTTTAGTTGATCTGTCCATAGGTGTGAGTGGGGTATTAAAGTCTCCCACTATTATTGTGTTATTGTTGATTTCCCCTTTCATACTTGTTAGCATTTGTCTTACATATTGCAGTGCTCCTATATTGGGTGCATATATATTTATAATTGTTATATCTTCTTCTTGGATTGATCCTTTGATCATTATGTAGTGGCCTTCTTTGTCTCTTTTCACAGCCTTTGTTTTAAAGTCTATTTTATCGGATATGAGTATTGCCACTCCTGCTTTCTTTTGGTCTCTATTTGCGTGGTATATCTTTTTCCAGCCCTTCACTTTCTGTCTGTATGTGTCCCTTGTTTTGAGGTGGGTCCCTTGTAAGCAGCATATAGAGGGGTCTTGTTTTTGTATCCATTTGGCCAGTCTTTGTCTTTTGGTTGGGGCGTTCAACCCATTTACGTTTAAGGTAATTATTGATAAGTATGATCCCGTTACCATTTACTTTATTGTTTTGGGTTCGGGTTTATACACCCTTTTCGTGTTTCCTGTCTAGAGAATATCCTTTAGAATTTGTTGGAGAGCTGGTTTGGTGGTGCTGAATTCTCTCAGCTTTTGCTTGTCTGTAAAGCTTTTGATTTCTCCTTCGTATTTGAATGAGATCCTTGCTGGGTACAGTAATCTGGGCTGTAGGTTATTGTCTTTCATCACTTTAAGTATGTCTTGCCATTCCCTCCTGGCCTGAAGAATTGATGCTTTTGAACTGTGGTTGGAGAAGACTCTTGAGAGTCCCTTGGATTGCAAGGAGATCAAACCAGTCTATGCTAAAGGAAACCGATCCTGAATATTCATTAAAAGGACTGATGCTGAAGCTGAAGCTCCAGTATTTGGGCCACCTGATGCAAAGAGCTGACTCACTAGAAAATAACCTGATAATGGGAAAGACTGAAGGCAGGAGGAGAAGGGGATGACAGAGGATGAGATTGTTGGATGTCGACACTGACTCAACATGAGTTTGAGCAAGCCCTAGGAGTTGGTGATGGACAGGGAAGCCTGGCATGCAGCAGTACATGGGGTTGCAAAGAGTTGGACACAGCTGAGCAACTGAACTGGTAGGATACTTTGTCTTCTGTTTCTCTCACTATACTGTAAGATTCAGGAGGGTAGAGCCTTCTCTGATTGAGTTAAGCATTGTTTTAGTAACCAGCTCCTTGCAGAGCATGGGACATTTAATATGATCTCAGTAATTAATGAACCAATGAATCAACCTCTAATTTAGATTTTTTCCCCCAATGAACAGAGTTCGTATGCTAAACAATCTCATAATCAAGCCCCCATGTCTGATTTATCAGTGATGATCAGGAAGTAGAGTCCCATAAAATGAAACAAGGAATCTTCTCCATCCATTTTCTTTGGAAGGGGGTTTGGTGAGTTGTAGACCTGCGGACTCTTTCCCAATACATTCTGTCGTTTTTTTTCAGAGCTTAACTATGACCAGTTTTTCCTTGTAGGACTGAGTCAGAGTATAATACATAGTCACCATTGTGACTCCCATTAAATACACCCCTGGGAGATTATGTCAGTGATTCACTATACGTTATATCTTGTCAACAAACATTTATAAGAGGATAAATGTCATGGAAAAAACACACAAGATAGAATACTATTCTGTGTGTGCTTTGATTTCAGAATTTAGAGCTACTTAGATAAAAGAAGTGTTTATTTTGCTCTTTAAAGATATTCGGCTGGAGTAGGTATGTCAATAGTCTAAGATTAAATAACTTTTTTCCCCCCTTAGAGCTGCAGATACTCTTTTCCCAGATTGTTGAGTTTAACACTATTCCTTTTTACTATGATAATCATTAAAAATATTTTTTAGCTTTGTGTTGAGCTCTATCAGCATTTCTGAACTGATTAGAATAAAACCTGTGTAATAACAAGGTAATAACTACTATTAACTCATAGTTGATAATTAGGAAAAAACCCTTTCTATTTCATTGGTATGCTCTGTTATTGCTTTAACTTTCATTTTCAAGGTCATTTCCCCCCATAAATTCTCTGGAGCCACTTAGTTAAATACACTACATTACATAAAAATAAAATAATTTAAATCTAAATGTAACTAATTAATTTTATAGAAATGAATAGTGATATTCATGTTGTTTTTTTAACAAAAGATTGTTGACAAATTGAAAGCAATATTTACTTGGCAGGGCTAAGGCTAATTATTAATAAAATTAATGATATAAAGGGCTAAGGCTAACCTTTGGTTTTTATACAAAAGAATTAAAATTTAAACTGTAGTAACATTATATAGAATAAAAAATTTAAATCAACCAGAATACAACCCTCCTTGTATTACAGTGAAATAATTTGATAAACATGGGTATATAGAGATAAAACTTTAAATAGGTAAAATTTTATAAGAACTTTAATTTTAAAAGCATGAACATTTTAAAATTTAATAGAAAAATATTAACTGCTGACACACAAGTACATGGTTTACTTTAGGAAAAAAGAATATAAAAAACCTAAAGAGACTGGACTTTATTTTAAAAGTTAAATTCTTAAACTTCAGACAGTATTTATCCCTGAACTGCTATGAAAGATGCTGACATTTGGACATCAGCACATTATAATGACCCTCTCCTTTCTTCTGGCAGTTCTAACATTAAAGTGCCAAGGTTTATAAAACAGTATATTCTGTGATCATATTACCCCACTTTAAAAAATCTTGAGCCCATATTTCTATATACTGTTGTTTAGTCACTCAGTCGTGTCCAGCACTCACGACCCCATGGACTGTAGCACGCCAGGCTTCCCTGTCCTTCATTATCTCCCAGAGTTTGTTCAGGTCATGTCCATTGACTTGGCTATGCTTTTATATATCTATTTTTCTATTAAGTTCCTTTTTTAAAAAAGACTGATACCACTGCCTAGATTCAACCGAGTTAACATTTTTTCCATATTTGTTTTATCTTTGATTCTGTATCTACATTCTCTCTCACACACACACACACACGCACATTTTTGCTGAATCATTTGAAAGTAAGTTATAGATACCATAACACTTCATCCCTCTAAAGACTGCCCAAATACTCCAGCATGTATTTCCTAATAAGTGCACTGTCCAACATTACAACGGTATAATCATTGCACCTAAGAAAATTAAAAATAATTTCCTAACATTTAATGTCCAGTCCATATTGTTCATCTGTAACAGAACACTGGGGAAAAGTAATGATTAATGCAAAGGGTAGTGGTTAAATGAACTGCTGGAACATCCAAAATCCAGACTACTGGGCACTTGGTTGGCATAGGTCAGTATTCACTAACTTTTAAAGATTTTCAAGACACATTATTAAATTAAAAAAAAATCTAGCTGCAGAGAAAATTATATAGTAAAATACCATGTATGTGAAACACCAAATTTATGTATTTCATATGTACATAGCCTAGGAAAATGTATAAGTATAAATTTTAAAACACTAAACATGATTCCTTTTGAAGTGGGGAATGGACATGTCTTGAAATTCTCTCAGCCAAAGCTCTGTATCACAGTAGAGACTGACTTCTCTTTGGGTTTTAACATCTTAAGTCCCAGTCATAGATAAGGAGATCTAGCTATGTTTGCCTGAACTGTTTCACATTACTTAGACAATACTGATAATAAAAATTAGCCTTTCGATGTGACACCATCAGTAAAAAGCTGTCTTGGAGTACTTCGAGTACACTTGCAACTAAAACATTCTTACTCTCTGAGCACTGGAACTACTTGTATTTTTATTGGAAAAAAAAAAACTAGCAACATTTTGAAAGAAAATCATTGACACATAGGCTATTACTTGTTTTACCCCTTTCAATTCAATACCCTAGGTTAGATAATAAGTGACAGAACTTAAAAGTAAACCAGATCCACAGTAGCTATGAAATAGTGTCTAAAGTGGTCAAGTTGAAAGTCATAAAATTTTCAAACTTTCTATGAAGGATTTGAGAGATTATGTAATGCAACCCCCTTATTTTAAAGATGCATAAGCAGTATCCCAGAAGATGAAATAAATTGTGCAAGGTCAAAATGGATTATTATTAATAGAAGCAAAATAAAATGTGATTTAGTTACCTGGCCCCTAATCTAATCCTGTTCCTAAACTGCATAACGAATCATCAGTAAAGTGTGATTGCTTTGAATGGGCATTTTAAACTTGGAAAGTATGATTTTGGGGGGTAATTACATTGTACTGAATGGGTGTAATAACTGACACTATATCAACAAAATGTGCATTTTTTATATATAAAATATTATAGGTGTCCTTGGATATCTATCTTATAAATTTGTACAGATTTATACAGTTATCTCTTGGTATCCACAGGGGACTGGCTCCAGGGCTTCCGGGGCTATCATAATCTGAGATGCTCAAGAGCCTTACATACAATAGTATAGCATTTACATATAACCTATGCACATCTTCTTGTATACTTTAAATAACCTCTAGATTACTTATTAATATCAAATACAATGGAACAGAATAGACAGCCCAGAAATAAATCCACATACCTATGGTCAGTTAACCTAAGAATACAGAATGGAGAAAATACAGCCTGTGAATAAGTAGTGCTGGGAAAACTGGATACCTAGATGTAATAGAATGAATCTGAACATTCTCTAACACCATACAGAAAAATAAGCTCCAAATGGATTGAAGGTCTTAATGTAAGACAAGATAGCATAAAATTCTTAGCAGAAAATACAGGCAGAATACTCTGACATACATCTCAACAGTATCTTTTTGGATCTACCTCCTAGAGTGGTGAAAATAAACACAAAAATAAACAAATGGCACCCAATTAAACTGCAAAGCTTTTACACAGCAAAGGAAAGCATAAAACAAAATGAAAAGACAACCCACAGAATGGGAGAAAATATTTACAAACATGACCAACAAGAAATTAATTTCTAATATATACAAACAGCTCATACAGCTGAATTAAAATTAAAAAAACCCATCCCCAAAATGGGCAGATCTAAATTGACATCTCTCTAAACAAGACATACATATGGCTGAAAAGTACAGGAAAAGAGGCTGAATGTTGCTAATTGTTAGAGAAATACAAGTCAAATCTACAGTGAGGTATCACCTTACACTGGTCAGAGTGGATATCATCAAAGAGTCTATAAACAATAAATGTTGGAGAGGGTGTGGAGAAAAGGGAACCCTTCTACACTGTTGATGGGAATTAAGTTGGTATAGCCACTATGGAGAACACTGAAATCTCCTTAAGAAACTCAAAAATAGAACTACCATATGACCTAGCAATCTAACTCCTGAGCACATATCCAGAGAAAACAATACTTTGAAAAGATACATGTACCCCAGGGTCCACTGCAGCACTGTTTACAGTAGCCAAGACATAGAAGCAAATCTAAATGTCCTTTGACATTATTATTATTATTTATCATTGTAGTATATGTATACAGTGGAATACCGCTCAGCCATAAGAAAGAATTAATGCCATTTGCAGCAACAGGCTTCCCTTGTGGCTCAGCTGGTAAAGAATCCACCTGCAATGTGGGAGACCTAGGTTTGATCCCTGGGTTGGGAAGATCCCCTGGAGAAGGGAAAGGCTTACTCACTCCAGTATCCTGGCCTGGAGAATTCCATAGACTGTATAGGCCATGGGGTTGCAAAGAGTCAGACATGACTGAGCGACTTTCACTTTCATTTTTCATGATCCTAGAGATGATCATACTAAGTGAAGTGAGTCATACAGAGAAAAACTGGTACCACATATACTTATATGTGAAATCTACAAAATGATACAAATGAGTTTATTTTAGAAAACAGACTCACAGATTTTGAAAACAAACTTGCCGTTACCAAAGGGAAAAGGTAGAGAGGGGAGGGATAAATTAGGAGGTTGGCACTGACATATACAATTCTATATATAAAACAGATAATCAACAATGACCTATGTATAGCACAGGGAACTCTACCCAATACTCTGCAATAATCTATACAGGAAAAGATTCTGAAAAAGAACAGATATATGTATATGTATAACCAAATCACTTTGCTGTACATCTGAAACTAACACAACATTGTAAGTCAGCTATAATATAAAAATTAATAAAAACTAACACAATGTAAATGCCATGTAAACAGTTGCCCAAACAAAATCAATTCAAGTTTTGCCTTTTGGAAATTTTTTTTCCAAATATTTTTGATCCACATTTGGCTAAATCCATGGATATGGAATAAGCAGATGAAAGACTGACTGTAATTTCTTATATAAGACTTTGGCATCATCTATTATTCTATAAATATGCAGTTCTTAATATGAAAATTGCCATTTCATACTGCTGCATCTGAACTTCTAGCTTTAACATTTTACACTAACATATGAATATATATTTTCCATTGTGAAAAAACTGAAATTGATTGCCACAAAGGTTAAGCAACTGAACCTAAGATCCATATTTCATGCTTTTTCTTCCTGCTTGATAATGAAGTGTTTAAGTTATCTTAGTGCAGAAAGGGGCATAAATATTAAAAAAAAAAATTTGGCAAGCCAAAATACCTTTTTAGCTCTTCATTGTTTTTTGTATTTTCATTTTTCCCTCTCAGATTATTGAGAAATGGCAATAGTCATGGGATAGAGACCCCAGGTTGGTTCAGCATCTGTTGACGTTTCTTGGTTGTCTCATTGAGAAACCAGTTTTCTGTTAGTTGAAAATGTTCTTTGCTGTTGTAACTTTTGACAATTCCATTTTTAAGAAGGAAGGACACTATCATCATTTGGAGAACAAGAAATAGGTGAAAGTGAAAGTCGCTCAGTCGTGTCTGACTCTTTGCGACCCTGTGGCCTATACAGTCCATGGAATTCTCCAGGCAAGAATACTGGAGTGGATAGCCGTTCCCTTCTCCACACCATCTCCCCAACCCAGGGATCGAACCCAGGCCTCCCACTTTGCAGGCCGATTCTTTACCAGCTGAGTCACCAGGGAGGCCCTAGAAACAGGTAACAGACTGACTGATGCCTTTACATCAACAGTTGTCAGGACTGAGACATTTGTTAAGACTCCCATTAAAATTATAGATTCTTCTTGGTTTTGAGTAATATACTATGTTACATGAAATATTCTGATGGTTTTGAGAAACTTTGATCTTTTCAAACAGAAAAATTGATGAAGATTAGAAATATCACAGGCTAAGTCTTGAATGCAAGTAAACAACACATGTAAGATCTGAGGCTACTTGAGTACCTAATAGCTATTCATGAGCATTGACTGAATGTGATGTCCAATCAAGTGACTGTTTTAAGATGATTTAATTTTGAGGCTATACATGGTAACCGAATAAAGAACAAAAATACTACAGAACATAAAATTTACTGTATATCGTTGGGTTAAAAGCTACAAATTTAATGTATGACAAAAAGGTGACCTTTGTATTCTATGTAAAATGACTACTGCTTTGAAGAATCAAAGATGTAAATTGTTTTTACTATTATGCTTTTAAAATAATCACTGAAATTTAATTTTATGTTAATAAGTGGTTGAATTACATGAGAGGAAATATGCTATTCTTGGTATGATCTTATTCCACATTATATTTTTATTCTAATTTTCATATATTTGCCATGATACAGGTATAGAAGCTCTCCCTACTACTTAATCTCCTCATGAAAAAGAAGTGTAATTTGTTTCTAGACTTGATAAAAATTGATAACATTCATTAAGAGCTTACATGATTAAAAGCAGAACATACTTCTTGAACTTTCTTATTAAACCAACTTGTGTATGATGGCTTCAATCTTATAAAACAAATATTTGGGAATAACCCTGACAATAGGAGAAATGATAAAATAGTCAAAATTATGTTTGGTAGGAATGTGTTAATATGATCTATCCATTAAAAAGCCACCTGAGTTAATACTAACAATTATGCATTAATTTTTTGCTGTACAGTTTTGATCAGTTAAGAAACTCCAGTAGCCATTTTCAGCTCCTTAAAAGTTTAAAGAATTGTCTTTTATAACCTGCTCAACTTACTATATTACTGAGAAAATTTACAGACATATTAAAATCAGTTTCACTTAAAAAATTCAGTTTTCAAATGGAAAGGCTGATTGAAGTAATTGACATTAAGTGCTGTATTGAGTAGCAAACCAGTGACTTCTTAATTGACATTAAACAGGAAAAAGTTTGTGAAGTGATATTAAATTAACATTTACATTAAATTAATAAAAATAGTTTGGAGGATGAGAAAAGAACTTTCCCATTAGTGGGAATTTCCATTAATAGAGTTGATATTAAGTGAACTTGATAATAATAGGCAGGGGAAAAAGATGTCTGGCTGCCTGGAAATGAGAGAAAAATTAATGAGCAGAGAAGAAACTTCTAGAAACAGCATCAGCTCCAAGACAGGTGACTTGTTTGATTTTCATTAATTAGATGGTTAAAAAATTAGCAAGAACTGTTTAGCAAAGAAAACCCAAAGATCTGTTCAATAGTCCAGAGACAATTTTTTATAAACCATACTTTTCAAATGCTGATTATCATGTTTTTCAAAAAACTAGTCTACAATTTTTTTTCAAGAGGAAATAGAAATTGGATATTTTCAACAAGCATGATTTAATAGAAGAATCTTAATGACTAGGCAGTCCTGTGATATTTGTCCTTTAAGCTTTCTTTATGAGCAGCTGGCTAAACTATTAAGTCTCAGATGTTTACTGACTATGGTATTTCATTACTGAACTATATATTCCATCAGTGTACTTAGGTGTTATTACCTCAATGAAGAGAAAAAAGTAGGGAGAATTATGTTTAACCAGTGATCCCCTCAATGCTGTTGTTGCCTTACGATGAAGAGTGTGTCCAGAGGTTTTGCAGATCTAATACAATTATGCTTCAAGTTGCTATCAATAGCACCAGGATCATACGGTAGAAATGATAGATAAATAGATCATCCCAGTTATTGACAGTTTGAGCATACTGCTCATTTCCAAAAAGAGAACTTTCAAAATGCCAGATACTCATTTTGATAGGACTCAGCCAATCAGATATATCACCCTTAATTTTTACTTCTGGAGCTAACAACACAACACTGGGCAGGAGAAAACTTTTGGGGGGTTTTGGCAAAGTTATCAACACCTATTTCCTAGGATGGTGGTATGGGTGGAGCAGGCTAGGGTGTGCAGCAGCTAGTCGCCTGTGTTGGTGTTGATGGCCCAAGTTCTGGAGAACTGTGGCCAGTGGTGGTGGTGACAGTGTTCCCATTGCACTGGGCCAGTGGCAAGTTAAGGTTGTAGCTCTGGCTGTACGCCTTCCCTCTGTTCTGAGCCAGGTTGTCTAGTACTCTCAGCAAGCCATTGCAATCTTTACCTTTTCCCTCAAATAAGCCTGAGTTAGTCTCTGTTGATCACAAATAAGAATCTTACTGATATAAGTAACCTGCATTTAATTATATGGGAATATAATACATGGTGGGTATTTAATAAATATTTGTTAAGTGAATTGAAAATGTGAATAAGACTCTTGATTCTCAAATATAAATTTATCTTATCTTGACACCAGTGTCACTGCTAATAAATGAAACGTCTTGAGGAGATGTATAAGCTGTCCATGAAATACCTCTACCAATGACAGGTAGCTTTTAGAGTGTTCTCAGTGAGAATGGCATGGAAAGCTGTAGCAATTCTGCTACTAGGAGTGGTCCCTTCAGAACTCTTCTGGTCTGCCTGTAGGGTATGTGTGCAAAAGCAGATTTGGGGGTGATAAGAATCTACTACCCCTCATGGGGTACTACATTTTTACAAGTGATTTTAATAGCACTAATTTAAAAAATGCCTAACATACTAGTCTTAATTTCTGCTTTATCAAAAATGTATACAATAAAGAGGACCTATAAGCTATGAAATACATATTAAAAAGTATCATTTGTCCTTTTTCTCATGGTTTGCATTGTCCCAAGAAACCTGTCACTAAAATTGCCATGTCACATTATGTACTGACTGTTAAACTTTCTGCTTCGAGTACAATTCTTCCCAGTCTGGTCATTTCATCCTCTTTACCTACTTTCTATTACTAAAACAAAACCAAAACACTGTCGTTTTTATAGCCGTTCCCCTGTTACTTTTAGTTACTAAATGGGAAGGACCTTGTCTTCCGAGGTTTTTGCAGTATTTCCTCACAGGGCGTGCAGTGCCTCTATCATATATGCTAATCACCTCTTTTAGAACACGTTTGCTCATTACTGATGACCCTTTCACTTTGAAGGGATACCATTTCATTATGCCATCAAGTAATCAATCCGAAAACCAGACAGGACAAAGAATAAGTCCAATTAGTGCTGTATAACTATAGGTTTCAAAAAAGGAGAAGAAATCAAGGAATATTAGAGCAGTTAGGAGTCAGCTGCAACAGGATGGGAACGGCAGTACGGTATGTGCAGTCCCTTAACTGGGAGAGGCTGGGTGATGAAGCTGCTGACGGTGGCTGGTGGGACTAGAGGAGGCAGAAGGATGCTCAGAGGTGAGAATGTTTGGTTCTTCAAGATTTCAGTGTATTATTTCTTTTGCACTTCTCCCCATATTGGGTGAAAGGAAAGTCTTGACTGGGTTCTTTTCTCCAACTATAAAATGGGACAAAAAGTCATTGGGATTTTGGATTTCATCTGGCTCCAGTCCATTTCCTGTATGGAGGGTCATGGAAATTGGACATTTAAAAAAATATTCACTCAGTTCTGCAGAGTATTACTTAATTCATAGCCTAATTTTATAGAAGAGAAGGGAACTGAAGAAAATATTTGAAATTCCAGGAGGCAATGCAGATCTCTCAGGTGTCCACGATTAAAATGAACTCATTTCGGTGCTCTGTGATGGTGACTGTCAGCTAGAGTGCTGCAGTTGTGAGCAGGTTTGATCCGATGGCTGGGGGTTCTTTTCTAGCCACTTCCAATGGAAAAGGTCAGTTAATCACAGTAATTAGGAATTCTTTGGTATTAGCCTCTTTCAGCTTGGAAAGACCAATAGTCACGACTTCCCAGGTACAGTTTCTTCACAGAGACTATCATCAACCTTAACCAGGGATTATTACAAAACAAAGAAATTTTCAGGTTTTGAGTCATAAGTATGGTTACCTTCACTGATCTATGGAGAGTGATTTTACAATTATGTTTTTTGGTATTCACTGTTAACAGAAAGACCCCGAGAACTGAATAATCTATAATGGATTAATCACATTAAATCCACAAATACTCAGATTTCAATACCTGGGAAAATTTAAGCATAGATGCTGTTCTGAAAAATGTACAGTGAACCCTACATCAACATCAGTCTAAATGATAGCAATTCTTTGTTGAAAGCCAATTTTCTGTTGAGTTTATATTTATATGTGTATCTGTTTAGTAAAACATAAATTGCAAGATTTTATTTTTTGCAGAAAATAAAAGCAGGTTTTGGGAAACATGAATCATTACATATTGAGGGCAGTGGAGTCTTGCACTTCTGACAGGCAGATTCAGCCTCTTCTCCCTCCCTGCCAGTATTTGGAATACTCACGTTATCCTCTCACAGTTTCTGTTTACCTGCTTTGTTTTATCACCACGGACATACCATTATGTTTTCTCTAGTTAATAAATCTCACAAATAGAACTCAGAAGTGTTTGTTTTGTTCCCTGTTTAATACCTGAACTGAGAAGGGGCATGACACACAAGTAGGAGCTCAAGAAACATTTACTGAATGAGAGAGAAAGAAGTAGCTACTAATTTTCCTATCAAGAGCTGACTTAAAAAATGTACTCAAGTCTCAGTTTTATCTACATACATTGGAAGGGGAAGTGTGGGTGTGTAGACAGGTTTTTGACAATATTCACATACAGCCCCTGGACCCAGGGGAAGTTAATGAGCTTGCCAAGGTAACATCTGTGTGTGACATCCCCAGGACCACAGAATGTGGCTCAGCTATGAAGTGAGAGCAGAAACGGCAGGCCGTGTGATCCAGCAGCCCTGCTCCTGGGCCTGTATCTGGAAACAGCTGTCATTCAGATGGACACATGTACCCCTACGTTCACAGCAGCACTGTTCACATGGCCAAGATATGGAGACAACCTAAATGTCCACTGACATAAAGAAGATGTGGTGAATATATGCAACGGAACAGCACCCAGCCATCAAAAAAGAATGAAATGATGCCATCTGCAGTGACATGTACGCAACGAGATTATCATACCACGTAAAGTAAGTCAGAAAGGGACAAATACCATATAGTATCATGTGTATGTGGAATACCACTTATTTATGACACAAACAGAAACAGACTCACTGACACAGAGGTCAGACTTGTGGTTGCCAAGGGTTGGGGAGGCATGGATGGACTGGGAGTTTGAGGTTAGTTGATACAAACTGTGACACATAGAATGGGTGGACAACAAGGTCCTATATAGTTCAGGAAACTATATTCAATATCCTGGGATGAACCATAATTGAGAAGAATATGAAAAAGAATGTGTATGTCTGTATAACTGAATTACTTTGTTGTACACCTGAGATTACACTGTAAATCAACTATGCTTTCAAAAAAAAAAAAAAGGCAACAGAAATTGCAGGCCACTGTGTAATAAGAGTATTGAGAACTACCACAGGCTGACAGAGCAAAGCAGAAATCCTTCAGATCTGACTCTCTCCACGCCCACCCCTTCCATCTTCTCCTGGCCTCCAGAAGCCTTGATCTAGGCAAGAGCTCTTTTCTCCTTAGGTTTTTGTGTCTCTCCCCAGACTTGATTCCTTTGTTTTTCCAATTCATATGACAGGTACCATGCCACTAATATATTCTGATTATCCCACGTAAAAACAGACTTGACTTTAAAAATTCCAGTTCCAGTATTATGTGGGAAGAACTCTAATTGGCTCAAATTGGACCAGTTGGCTACCTTGGAAGAGTAATAAGCTCATTCGAGGGAGAGTCACACTGTGTTAACATTAGGATAATTAAATAATTTATCATCCAAATTGAGTTTTAAAATACTTAAATTAACTACTTTTTGAAATTATGTTTACTAATCCACAAATTGGTTTTATTATAATGGCATGCCCTTAAAAAATAATCTCATTCAATATTATCCAAAGAAGTAAATACTCTCCTGATATGACTTATATGTCTACAGTAAAGCAAAAAGGAAAATGGAATTTTATGTCAGTTATTTGAACATTAAAAAATGACCATGTGGCTTTAGGATCCAGTAATTATGTCTTGGTCCATGGGATTTTCCAGGGAGGAATACTGGAGTGGGTTGCCATTTCCTTCTCCAGGGGATCTTCCCTACCCAGTAACTGAACCCAGTCTCGCGCATTACAGGCAGACACTACCATCTGAGCTACCAGGGAAGCCCAATTATAGGCACTTGACTGAGCGACTTCAGTTTCACTTTTCACTTTCATTCATTGGAGGAGGAAATGGCAACCCACTCCAGTGTTCTTGCCTGGAGAATCCCAGGGACGGGGGAGCCTGGTGGGCTGCCGTCTATGGGGTCGCACAGAGTTGGACACAACTGAAGAGACTTAGCAGCAGCAGCAGTAAATAACTGCTGGATAAGAGATGAAGAAGAGTTAAATTTCAGTGAGCTTTTATTACTTTGAGCTGCTAACTGGAGAACTCAACAATTGCTATCAAATCTTCTATTTGAATAAGTCTGGATTCCAACACCCACTCAGCTGTAAAGTCTACTTTGAAAATTTGTCAACATTTCAGAAATCCATGGAAGACAGAGAACAGATTTTGAAAGGTTCCCTATAACCAACGTGAGAGGCAGGGCTTCTTGATACCACAGCTATATGTTTATCTTGTCTTCAGATGCTTTTTGTAGACTTCCACCCGGCAAACTACTGGATAACTTAACCTTCCTAAAAAGTCCATCACCACCACATTCCCCACTTAGAAATTTTGTTTTGCTCTAAAGGGACGCCGGGAGTTGGTGATGGACAGGGAGGCCTGGCGTGCTGTGATTCATGGGGTCACAAAGAGTCGGACACGACTGAGCGACTGAACTGAACTGAAAGAGAATCCCACTGGAATCAATCATCTTTACTGATGGTCTCAAATTATGCACATATAGAGGACCACTTATACTATGCCATTTAATAAACAAACAGGGTCACTGACAATAAAACAAATATATGACTCTAGAGTGAATCCTGTACTGCGTTAGGAAAATGCTCTATAAAGCACTATTATATTATCTGACAAAGTTAGAACACGACAGTAGATTCGGGTATTGTGTGTGCAGGCTAAGTCGTTTCAGTCATGTCCACTCTTTGTGACCCTATGGACTGTAGCCCACCAGGCTACATGTATTCTCCAGGCAAGAATACTGGAGTGGGTTGCCATGCCCTCCTCCAGGGGATCTTCCCCACCCAGGGATTGGACCCAGGTCTCTTTACATTTCCTGCACTGGCAGGCAGGTTCTTTACCACTGGTGCCACCTGGGAAGCTCAAGTATTGTTCCCATTTATAAAATTAGTAACTACTGTAGTTATCCAAGATAATATCCCTAATCTTGGGAAATATACACTATAATTTTACAGTAAAGAGCCATTTATGGATAGTTTACTCACAAATCAGAAAAAAATAAAAGGTGGAGGGAGAGAGAGAGAATAACAAAGCCATTAACAAATTAATTTGGGAAAGGGTATAGGTGTTAACTTATAACAGTTTTATTGTGGTAACTTTTTGTAAGTTTGAAATCATTTCCAACTTAGACGTTTAAAAAGTATTTGACTACAATAATGATACACCAAAACACAGCATTTCGTTTAGATCTATACTGCTGAAGCTACTATCACAAAAACTTTCAGTTTCTCTTTTGCTTTTCTAGAGATAGTTTTCAATTTTGATCATCTTTCTGATTTAGTCATGTGCTAAATATCTAGAAATCTATTCACTGCCTGCGCCTTTCCAAGTATAAAGTGGAGGTCACCAAACCCATCTTGGCTTATTTTAATGCAGCTGTTCATAATGATACTTCATTAACCAGTGGGAAATCTTATACAAACAACAAACCGGGTGACTCAACTGTTATAAACAAGGACTGTCTAGAATAAGCTGAATGTAGAGATACTGCACTTAACAGGAAGGCTCCTGGGAAAGCCATGGAGATGGAACTAGAGGAAAGTGATTCCTCCAACAGGGATGATGTGAAACAATCCCAAATATTTCACTCCAGATGATGAAGGTAGGGAAGGCGTTAATGGTTAAAACGTCAATGCCAAGTAGTCCCACTCCGGAAAACAGTTTTAAAAATAGAGTTATGCCATTTAGACAGTTGAGGGTCAGCAGAGATTAATACTTGAAACATCTGCTGGCAGTTTATATGCATTCTTTTTAGAAGCAGTAAAAATATTATGTTACACTGTCAGAAACAGATGAAAGATGACAGTTTATAGTTTGTTGTTACCACCGGTGTAATTCCCTCATATTTCTATCTCAGTGACATTCAGTTTCATTTCTTTCTTTCTTTTTTTTTCTCTTGTGAAGTTGTAGAAGCTAAATAAGCTGTCATGTGTCAAATAGAGAGAAGTCTTTATTTCTTCTTCTGGAGAGATGAAAGATTACTTAGGATACACTCTCATTATATATTGTAAAATTGTAGGGTTTTGCCTTCAATTTTGCAATGGTTAAAGCAGTGCCTTATGTCAGTTTGTTCCCAGTCAAGCCAAAGAATTTTAGGATAGCTGTTACCCTCTAGGAACAGTCTGTCTAGAATGGTGTCACCTGCCTAATGAAGAGATAATTATGATATATACCACAAAGGTGGTCTATTTGTATTTTGTAGCCCCAGGATGAATAGATATCAGTGCCCCCTGCCTCCCTCCTCATTAATTTCAATCATTTTTAGTGCTTTCTCTTTACCAGACACTGCAGTAAGTTTTACGTCTATTTTCACGTTTTATTATCCTTTTCCAAAACTGTAGGGGTAGGTATCACTTCCATTTAATAGAAGAGAAAAATGACACTGAATTGTGAAACATTTACTTTAAAGGCAATTAATGAGAACAAAATGTTGGCAGAACCAGAGTTGATCTAAAGGTCTGACTCTCAAGTCCTAGGCTTAAAAACCACAGTAATATTCTACCTTCCAATGACTCATGACCTTGATTCCTTGATGAGCAATTTCCTTTTAAAAATGCATTTCAAGGGGCTGCATTTGCCCTTTGCCAGTATCTGGAATACATTTCCAGACACCTTACAGGTGTCTTTTAGGTGTGTGTTAACTGTCCTGATTCCAGCAAGTCCACCTGTTCTCCCAATTTGAATAATTACTTAGAAGCCTTACTTCACTAGAAATGGGTTTATTTCTAATGCATTCTACTCTTGAAAAATCCTAATTTAAGAATGCAAGGATACTGGAGTGGGTTGCCATTTCCTTCTCCAGGGGATCTTCCCAACCCAGGGTTCGAACCCGGGTCTCCTACACTGCAGGCAGATTCTTTACTGACTGAACTACAAGGGAAGCCCAAGAATGATTTCACTGTGTATTAAGTTTAGATGTGTCTCTGTAACTAATTTCTAACCATCTGTCCATATCTATCTTTTGAAATTGAATAGACTTATTCTTCCATTTGATAAATTATCAAACATCTTAAAGATAGGGACATTTTGTGCTAATTTTTTTCTTTTCAATTCTCAGACCATTGGCTGCCTATCTGGTGCCATTGAATAAACCTCATTTTTTTTTCTCCCAGAAAGGTGGAGATTTAAGAAAACAATTTTAATATTTACCATTTTCTGAGATCAACTTAGGTTTTTCTTTTAATTCTAGCAATCTCTTTCAGGGATTTCTGCTTCAGTTGACTCCAGATCCTTAAAAAACATTATTGGCTCTTCTCTCCCTTCTCATGAGTTAGAACAATACCGGCAGACCAAGCATGCATTTAGATACTAGCTTGCTACCTTGGCCCTTTGTCCACAGTGGGTCTTACATCACCTTTGTGAAGTGGTTAATTTCGAGCTGTTGGTTTCCTGTCAGTCTTCTAACTCGAGTGGTATCACTTTACAGAGTTCTTTCTATGTGCAGTTCTTGCAGTGATCCTCAGAAGAGGATGCTACTGCTCTCAATAAATGTGTTTTCCTTTCTTCTATTCTAAACTGAAGTTTAAAGCAATTAAGTAATTGCTCAACACAGTGTAATCCAATTTTCAATATCAGATCTTTGGATTCCAAAACTTCTTCCCTTACTAGTTGTGCCTTTTTAAACTCCTTGAATCATTTTCTTAAATGAAGCCATAAGTGCAGCTCAGTGTCTAAAGAGACTGAGTCATCATTGAACAGTAAACAGGGTATGCTTGTGCCCAGGTGCTTAGCCATATCCGACTCTTTGTGACCCTATTGACTGCAGCCCGCCAGGCTCCTCTGTCCATGAGGATTCTCCAGGCAAGAATACTGGAGTGGGTTGCCATGCCCACAGACTACAGGGTGTAGTTTGAGTTAAATTTATCACATTTACTATTCCAAAGTCAGTTAGTAAGGACAATGAAGCTTCTCTGGTGTGAGCACAACTTTTGAATTGGTAGTTATGCTGAAATTATATAAGCATCATCTATATCAAATTGATTTTCTTATGATTTCCATATGTACCCGTAGATAACATTTCTAATAGCTCACCTAATCTGAGGATACCCTTCAACTGAACTGATTCAATAGCTTCAAAATAGAATAGTAGGACTATTTTGTTTCAAGTTCAGTCATTAAGACTAAGAAGTGCTCACATTCCTTATTCTGGAGAGATGTGACAGGTTCCAAGTGTTCTGTCATCAGACTGCTTTGTCTTCAAATATTAACTCTTAGTCGAATAAGAGTTTGAACGTGTGCAAATTACTTAAGGAAACTGAGTTTTAAAAAAGTTTATCAGTAAAATAGACACTTTGTTAAGAGTTCTCCAGATACCAGCCACTACTTTTAGATATAATCAATTTGAGCAAACTCCAGGAGATGGTGAAGGCCGGACATCTGGCATGCTGCAGCCCATGGGGAAGCAGAGAGTCCATCAGACACGACTGAGCCAGTGAACGGCGCTAATGGACCATATGAAAGGGGCTCCCCAGGCGGCGCTAGTGGTAAAGAGGTCCTCTGCCAGTGCAGGAGACGTACGAGACATGGGTTTGATCCCTGGGTGAGGAGGATCCCCTGGAGGAGGATATGGCAATCCACTCCAGTATTCTTGCCAGGAGAATCCATGGACAGAGGAGCCTGGCAGGCTGCAGTCCATGGGGCTGCAAAAAGTTGGACACAACTGAGCATACAACATATAATAAAATACAGCTCTCCAAACTGTAAGTTATATATAAATGTATCTATAGTATCATCATGACTAAATATTGACCTGATAGCCAGGGAACGATTATGTCAGAATGAAACTGTTCCCCAAGCAGATCTACTTAAACCTTCCTGGGCATTATTTGAGTGGTACTAAAGTAGAGTATTTGATATCCAATTTTATAAGCACAAACATTCACTGAGCTGCAATTTCAAAAGGGCCAGTCCTGAGCTATTAACCACTCAATAAATAACACATTTACAAGTTCAGACATGTTTTCAGTATGGGAGATGAGGCTTTTATCTCAAAAGTGACTTAAAATAAGAATGCAAGTCAACTCATATGTTAGTATGTACTATGTGATACACTGTGCTTTTTCAATTTTAATACGGGTTAATATAGAAATGTGTTAATAGGTTTAAATCAAGTGCTTTCTGGAACATCTGAAGTCCCTATAGAATATAGTTTAAAAATTTATGATCATAATGTATCTTGAGGTTAGAGAGTTTTCTTATTAGTTTATCAATATTCCTTTCAAAATTGACATGTGCTTTCCTCTCCCCCCCACCACTTTGTCACTAATAGGCTAGCTATTAATACATCTATTTGGTTTAACTGGATACATTACCTAACTTTTCTAAGCCTATTTCTTTATAGCAAAAACAATATTTGCTATATAGCAAATATTGATAACTTATCTGATTAGTAAATTATATTTATAATGTACTTAGCATTTCTCTATAACATGGTAAGTATTCATTAAATGATACTGTTATCAGTATTGTTTTTTTCTTAGATATATGTGTCTATGTCTCAAAGTAGACAAATTAGAAACATTATTTGAAGAACACAATTATGAAGGACACCACCATTCTGTTGCCTGATCAGAAGCAAATATAATCAATTTTACTAGCTTAGAATTGAACTTATGCAAATAAAGAGAGCTAACTGTGGGAAACTGGCTATAATTATATGTATGCAGATGGTTTTATAAGTCAGAATATTGCCCATGTGGGAGACTTTGGTAGGTGAATAAAATAAGAACTTTAATGACTCGATTGCTTTTTATATGACTGCAGATTTGACTAATTTAAAATGTTTGGCTCTTGGAAGATTGAAGGGAGTAGAAATGCCTGGTCTAAGGCTAAATCAATTTTGCTGAAGTGAAAAAGTATGAGGGAAACAGTCTCCACATAGAAATATAAAATCCTCTAAGAAGCTTGCTTTTACTTGTTATGCAAATAACTTTCAGAGGCAATGGGATCTTGTTTCTCTCATATTGTTATTTTAAATATTTCAAGGTCACCAGAGGAATGCTTAACACCAGAGCTCGAAAAACAAGCACTCCTAAATAATAATCTAAAAATTAATATATTACAACATACTTTCATAAAATCAGTTTGTACAAAAACACATAGCGAAATAAATGATCTGTCTCATTATCATTCAGGAGATATCTTGCTAAGCTGGAACTAAACTTACTTCAAACGCACATACAGAAATCTCAGATAAATTATAAATATATGGGCACACACAAATTAAATAGAATATACTTTATAAGTGTTTGAGCTGCTAAAATTATTTTGGAGGGTACATCTGTATATTTTTATGACATACTGTGTCACTGCCTTTTCAAATTTGAGTAAATTACAGTTTGGAAGCCATAATTACATTGGCTTGTGTTTGATGGTTGTGCTTTGTAATACAGAGCCAATATTAATCAAGATTTCCTAAATTTATATCTCATTCCTGGTATGTCATGTTACTGCTTATGTGCTTTCGATAATTATACTCATCTATGGCTCTTATTATGTGGATGGATGCCACTCCCTGAGTCCCATAGCTTTCATTCATCTTTCAGTATTCAGAGCATGGTTTAAAATTCCCTTCATTCCCCTTTTGGCCAATACTTGTTTTTTAACTGAGTGATACTTTCACCTTTTTGTCCACCATCCTTCCTACTCATCAAAACCAGATTGAATTTTGCTGCAGAAGAAAGATGTGTTCAATAAAACTTTGCCAAGAAGATGGTTATTGATATGTCTTTGAAAGGCAGCTGTATTGCTTATGTACCTTTGGGGACTGGAGTAGTGAGACTTAAATTGCTTGTGGTATGAAGCAAAAGCAAACCGGTTTCTCTGCAACTTAAAAATTTGAAATAAAGTAGTCTCTATGTCTTTCTCACATTTAAGAGAAGAGTTGTGAGTAAAGAAATGGTCCTTGGAGATAGTCTAAAGAATTGGACTATCATTATGGAAATGTTATCCATAGGTTCACTGCAACACTTTATGGTGATAGTCTTAAGAAAGCAATCAGATTTACAGCTAACAAAGAAAAATAATTTACAGTCAGTTTTTAAGTCTTTTAAAAATTCCTGTGATATCTTTGAAAATACCAACAGATGTTTAAAATCCTTAGACCACAGTTGCTTCCTGAGAAATGTTTCATTTTAGGAATATTTCACTTGCTGGCTTTGATGAACTTGGCTATGGATTGAGATCTAAGGAAGCAATGTGTATGTTTTTGGATTTATGTAAAGGAAAGTGAGTGACTTGTAAACACAGTAGGGACTCACTAAAAGGTCCCTACTTTTAGGGGAAGCGGGACAACTGAAATGCAAAGACGTGCCCCTTTGTTTTATCTAGTGAGAAACAAAATATGCTTTTGCAAAGAGCAGTCACAGAAATTCTCCTTTAGTAGCCTAGTCTGAGACTTAAAAATGGCTTTGCTGAGGCTTTTCTGAACAGCTTTTTTGTTAAGGTTGAAAAACATTCTTGGCATTGTACATTTCTTCATACTCCCTAACTAAGAATTGTCACCTCAAATTAAAGTATGTTTAGTGTAAACCAATCCAAACTGTTTTCAGCATTACAAGTTTGTTTTCCTTTTTTATTCTGCTTTTCTCTCTGCTCTTGTGTTAACATGATGCATCTGTGATTTTTCACATTATTTTCATCATTATTGTCATCAATAAGAAAATGGATCTTACGGACACATGACTTATCTTCACATTTTCGTCCCATGTGCGACATACATGGGAAGATACAAACAGATATGGTTGTGCAGTGTAGGAATTTACTCTCCTGTTTCTCAGGGGGCAGGAGGCAGCATATACTGTGCATACTAAACCACTTCAGTCGTGTCCAGCTCTTTGCGACCCTATAGACCATAGCCCCCCAGGCTCCTCTGTCCATGGGATTCTCCAGTCAAGAATACTGGAGTGCATTGGCATTCTCTTCTCCAGGGGGTCTTCCCGGCCCAGAGACTGAACCCACATCTCTTATGTTTCCTGCATTGGCAGGTAGGTTCTTTACCACTAGTGCCACTGGGGAAGTGGGGGTTGGGGGAAGTTCTTAAATGCTACTCTTGCCTCCAGATTCTTGCCCCTCTCATGCCACCTTCTAAAATATCACCAGACATACATTTGGTAAAGTTATATATATTTATAAATATATCTTCAATACTCTTTCCATATCTCAATACATGTGAGAGGAAATGCAAAAGGACCCAACAGGGAGTAAAGCCAGGCAGTCTTTGAAATTGAACTTGGAGTATGCTGTTCTACTACCATTCCTATCTACAGTCAGAGAACTGAAGCCTTACTGACTTAACGTGCTGAGAACAACCTCTATCCAGTCACTGGATGACAAATAAGCTATGTAAACATGGGGGAAATCCCCAGGAAGCCAAAGTAAAAATATCAGTAGTTATCATTATTTTAAAACTTCAACAGAGATATCCCCAGCCACACAGTGTGAGATAGATCTCACAGTTTTAACCCAAGCAGGTTATTAGACAAAAAACCAAAAACACAGCCAACAACAAGAACTTTGGGGGAGAATTCAGAATCAACAGTTGGTGCCATGTAGAATTTAAAATGTATAGTTTCAAAAAATTATAACCTATGAAAAGAATGAATAAAGTATGTGTTTAAAGCTTGGGAAAAATACCCCCTCCCCCACAAAATAAAAATTTACAGAAGATCACTCCAACTATCTACAGATACTAGATTTAGCAGACAAAAACTCCAAAGTGGCTATTATAAATATGTGCAAAGAACTCTAAGAAAATTATGTTTAAGGAATTAAAGGAAAGCATGACAGTAATACATCAACAAGTAGAGAATCTCAATATGGAGACTTAGTGATTCCTTAAACTGTGTGGTTACCACATAGCTTAAGAAATCATTGAGATTTTTAAAAAAATGTAAACTGACATTGACATGTGCAATAATAAAATTAAAAGTGAAGTAGAGGGTTTCAATAGTAGATGGGAGATGGATTAAAAGAGAATCTATAAACTAGAAGATAAATAGGAATGATCCAGTTTGAAGAACAGAGAAGGAAAAAAATGGAAGAAAAATGAACAAAGTCTCAAAGACATATGAAACCACATTGAGTATACCAATGTGTGTAACTAGAGACCAGAAGGAGAAGAGAGAGAAGCAGAGACAGAAAAAAAGATTTGAAGAAACAATGGCTAACTTCCCAAATTTGATGCAAAACATTAATCTATATAGCCAGTAAGTTCAAATGACCCAAAGTAGGAGAAATCAAAACAAATCTATGCTTAGGTACATTACATTGTTGAAAGTAAAAGGCAAAGTAATAAATCTTAAAACCAGCAAGAGAAAAACAACTTATCCCATATAGTGGTACATCAATAAAGTTAATGCCTGATTACTCAACTGAGAGGGCAGAAGCCAGATGAAAGTGGAATTGCATATTTAAAGTGCTGAAAGAAAAAAAGCTCTCAATCCAGAATTCTATAAAACAAAACTGTCTTTCAAAGATGAAGGCAAAATAGAGACAATCTTATTTAAAGAAACATGGGATTAACTGCCCACAGTGCCACAACAAGTGGTATCTGAGAGAAGTTCTGAAGGAAGTGAGCTACATGTATATCTGGTAGATCAGAATCCCTGGCAGTGGAAACTACTAGTTCAAAGTCCCCAAGGAAGGGGCGTGTTCACTTTGTTTGAGGAACATTAAAGGGGACAGTATGTTTGGAGCAGAGTGAATGATTGGCAGAATAGAAGGGAATGGAATCAGATAACGGTGGCCAGATCTTACAGGACATTTTTTGGTTACAGAAATATGATTTTTACTGGGAGAAATATGAAGAGATATTTGAAGGTTTTGAGGTGGCAGGGGGGAGATGTGGCCTGAACTGGTTTATGTTTTAATAGGATTTCTGAACACTATTAATATAAATAGTCTGAGAAAGAAGAGGGTTAAAGGATGAAGACCAATTAGGACTTCATAGTACTTTAATTCAGGCAACACTTAATGATTCCTTAAACTGTGTGGTTACCACATAGCTTAAGAAATCATTGAGATTTAAAAAAAAAGATTGGATTCTTGATATAATTTGAATGTAGAACAAATAGGATGTGTTGATACCATGGCTGTGGGTTGTGAGAGAAACAAGTAGGTCAAGAAAGACTGGAGATTTTTGCTGGAGTATTTAGAAATACTAAGATGTGAGATTATGGGAGGAATCACTGTGGGGAGGAATATAAAGAGCTACATTTTGGACAAATTAAGTTTGAGATGATTATTATATGTTTAATTGAAGACATTAAATAGGCTATGGAATATACATACCTGTATTTCAGGAGGCAATGAATCTAGTCTAGAGATATAAATTAGGGGATCACCAGTATTTGGATAGTATTTAAAGCCATGGGACTGGATAAGATAATCGAGGATTAATTGTCCTAAATAACACTTTACTATGAAGAGAACAAAACTATGAGCAGGAGCCAGCAAGAAATGAGGAGTTGCCAAAGAATTAGGTGGGAGATCAGGTGAGTTTGTATGCTTGAACCCAAGAAAGGAGAACGTTTAAAGAGGAGGGTAATATTAATTGTCTGCTGCTGCAGCTGCTAAGTCACTTCAGTCGTGTCCGACTCTGTGCAACCCCATAGACGGCAGCCCACCAGGCTCCTCTGTCCCTGGGATTCTCCAGGCAAGAACACTGGAGTGGGTTGCCATTTCCTTCTCCAATGCATGAAAGTGAAAAGTGAAAGTGAAGCCGCTCAGTCGTGTCTGACCCTCAGCGACCCCATGGACTGCAGCCTTCCAGGCTCCTCCATCCATGGGATTTTCCAGGCAAGAGTACTGGAGTGGGGTGCCATTGTGGGTCAAATGGGATGAGAACTGAGAACTGCTGTACGAGTATCTTTGGCAAAATAAGAGCAGTTATATGGCTTGATGAGGGCAAAATACTTAGGATGTGGGCTTAAGAAAGACTAAAAGAAATTGGAGATATCTAGTGCAAAGAAATAATTAAAGTTTATTATAACAGTAAAGGTTCTCCAGGCAAGATTACTGGAGTGGATTGCCATGCCCTCCTCCAGGGGATCTTCCTGACCCAGGGATCGAACCCACGTCTCTTAGGTCTCCTGCATTGTTCTTCACCACTGGTACCATGTTGGAAGCCATAACGATAAAGAGAAATGTAGCAAAAAAGTAAAGCTATAGAATGTGCTCAAATTTAGGGTGTCACAACTTAAAACTGTTAAAAATTAAAACTTTTTAAAATTTTAATTAAAATTAAAGCTAATTTAAACAAATTAATTTGAACAAATTAAAACCAATAACCTATAACTGTTAGGTTATTCTATATAAGCTTCATGGTCACCAAAAAGCAAAAAGCTATGATAGATAAAAGGTAATGAGAAAAGAATCTAAGCATACCATTAAAGAAAAGAATCAAACCACAAAGCAAGACAGTAAGAGAAAGGGAAAGGAAAAGAGAACTACAAAAGTCAGAAAACAGTTAACGAAATGGCACTGACTATGCAACTATGAGTAATTACTTGAAATGGACTAAATTCTCCAATCAGAAGACACTGAAGGGTGGAATGGATCAGAAAGCAAGGTATAGAACAACATATATGCTGATATACGAAGAGACTGACTTCAGATGTCAGACATACACAAACTGAAAGTAAAGATTGAAAAAAGATGTTCCATGCAAATGGAAAACAAAGGAAATGTGAGTAGCTATTCTTGTATCTACTTTTGCTTTATTGACTACACCAAAGGCTTTGACTGTGTGGATCACAACACACTCTGGAAAATACCTCAAAAGATGGGAATACCAGAGCACCTGACCTGCCTCCTGAGAAATCTGTATGCAGGTCAAGAAGCAACAGTTAGAACTGGATATGGAACAACGGAATGGTTCCAAATCGGGAAAGGAGTACAAGGCTGTATATTGTCACCTTGCTTATTTAACTTACATGCAGAGTACATCATGAGAAACGCTGGGTTGGATGATGCACAAGCTGGAATCAAGATTGCCAGGAGAAATATCAATAACCTCTGATACGCAGATGATACCACCCTTATGGCAGAAAGTGAAGAACTAAAGAGCCTCTTGATGAAAGTGAAAGAGGAGAGTGAAAAAGTTGGCTAGAAGCTCAACATTCAGAAAACTAAGATAATGGCATCCGGTCCCATCACTCCATGGCAAATAGATGGGGAAACAGTGGCTGACTTTATGTTTTGGAGCTTCAAAATCACTGCAGATGGTGACTGCAGCCATGAAATTAAAAGACGCTTGCTCCTTGGAAGAAAAGTTATGAGCAACCTAGATAGCATATTGAAAGGCAGAGACATTACTTTGCCATCAAAGGTCCATATAGTCAAAGCAATTGTTTTTCCAGTAGTCATGTATGGATGTGAGAGTTGGACTATAAAGAAAGCTGAGTGCAGAAGAATTGATGCTTTTGAACTGTGGTATTGGAGAAGACTCGAGAGTCCCTTGGAGTGCAAGGAGATCCAACCAGTCCATCCTAAAGAAAATCAATCCTGAATATTTATTGGAAGGATTGATGCTGTAGCTGAAACTCCCATACTTCACCTGATGGGAAGAACTGACTCATTTGAAAAGACCCTGATGCTGGGAAGGATGAAGGTGGGAGGAGAAGGGGATGACAGAGGATGAGATGGTTGGATGGCATCACTGACTTGATGGACATGAGTTTGATTAGGCTCTAGAGATTGGTGATGGACAGGGAAGCCTGGCGTTCTGCAGTCCATGGGGTCACAAAGAGCTGGACATGACTGAACAGACTGACTTATTCCTGTGTCTGTCAAAATAGACTTTGTTTTCTCTTTTTTGACTTACTTCACTCTGTATACTAGGCTCTAGGTTCATCTACCTCATTAGAAGTTACTCAAATGTGTTCTTTTTTATGACTAATATTCCATTGTATATATTACCAAATATTGTATACTAATGCATATATATGGATGAAATTATTTGCAGGGCAGCAATGGAGACACAGACATGGAGAACAGACTTGTGGTCATGGAGAGGGTAAGGAAGGAGAGAGTGGGATGTATGGAGACACTAACATGGAAACTTACACTACCATATGTAAAACAGATAGCCAATAGGAATTTCCCTGCTATGACTCAGGGAACTCAAACTGGGGCTCTGTAACAACCTAAAGGAACTCAAAGGGCTCTGCAAAAACCTAGAGGGGGTGGGATGGGGAGGGAAGTGAGAGGGAGGTTCAAGAGGGAGGGGACATATGTATACCTATGCCTAATTCATGTTGATGCTTGGCAGAAACCAACACAATATTGTACAGCAATTATCCTTCAATTAAAAAGAAATTAAGAAAGTTTCTTAAGAATGTTTCTAGGAAAAAAAGGAAATAGAAACAATAGAGACTTTGAACAAAGACTGTATTGAGAGACAAAGAAGAGCATTACATAATGATAAAGGGATTAATCCAATAAGAGGACATAATATTTACAAGTATTTATGCATCCAAAGGATTGATGCTGAAGCAGAAGCTTCAATACTTTGGCCACCTGATGCAAAGAACTGACTCACTGGAAAAGATCCTGATGCTGGGAAAGATTGAAGGCAGAAGGAGAAGGGGATGACAGAGGATGAGATGGTTGGATGGCATCACTGACTTGATGGACATGAGTTTTTTTTTTGTTTGTTTTAATGGAACCCAATTACTTTATAATATTATGGTAGTTTTTGCCACCCATAAATCAGCCATGGGTGTACATATGTTCCATATCCTGAACTCCCCTCCCACCTCCCTCCTCATCCCATCCCTCAGGGTCATCTCAGTGCACCAGCCTTGAGCACCCTGTCTCATGCATTGAACCTGGACTGGTGATCTATTTCACATATAATATACATGTTTCAATGATAATATACATGTTTCAATGCTATTCTTTCAAATCATCCCACCCTCGCCTTCTCCCACAGAGTCCAAAGTCTTTTCTTTACATCTGTATCTCTTTTGCTGTCTCACATACAGGGTCATCATTACCATCTTTCTAAATTCCATATATATGTGTTAATATACTGTATTGGTGTTTTTCTTTCTGACTTACTTTGCTCTGTGTAATAGGCTCCAGTTTCATCCACCTCATTAGAACTGACTTGAATGCATTCTTTTTAATGGCTGAGTAATATTCCATTGTGTATATGTGCCACAGCTTTCTTATCCATTCATCTGCTGATGGACATCTAGGTTGCTTCCATGTCCTGGCTTTTATAAACAGTGCTGCGATGGACATTGGGGTACATATGTCTCTTTCAATTCTGGTTTCCTCGGTGTGTATGCCAAGCAGTAGGATTGCTGGGTCATAAGGCAGTTCTATTTCCAGTTTTTTAAGGAATCTCCACACTGTTCTCCATAGTGGCTGTACTAGTTTACATTCCCATCAACAGTGTAAGAGGGTTCCCTTTTCTCCACACCCTCTCCAGCATTTATTGCTTGTAGACTTTTGGATCACAGCCATTCTGACTGGTGTGAAATGATACCTCATTGTGGTTTTGATTTGCATTTCTCTGATAATGAGGGATGTTGAGCATCTTTTCATGTGTTTGTTAGCCATCTGTATGGCTTCTTTGGAGAAATGTCTGTTTAGATCTTTGGCCCATTTTTTGACTGGGTCGCTAATTTTTCTGGTATTGAGCTGCATGAGCTGCTTGTATTTTTTTGAGATTAATTCATCAGTTGCTTCATTTGCTATTAGTTTCTCCCATTCTGAAGGCTGTCTTTTCACCTTGCTTATAGTTTCCTTCGTTGTGCAAAAGCTTTTAAGTTTAATTAGGTCCCATTTATTTATTTTTGCTTTTATTTCCATTACTCTGGGAGGTGGGTGGAGTGTGACTTTCATTAAGTGAAAGTCGGCTCTCCAGTTTGGTTGTCTGGACTCTTTGCGACCCCCATGGACTGTAGCCTATCAGGCTCCTCCGTCCATGGGATTTTCTAAGCAAGAGTGCTGGAATGGATTGCCATTTCCTTCTCCAGGGGACCTTCCCGACCCAGGAATTGAACCCGGGTCTCCCACATTGCAGGCAGATGCTTTACCATCTGAGCCACCAGGGAAGCCCAAGGTGTCCACAGGTGCGTGGATTTATCTCTGGGCTTTCTGTTTTGTTCTGTTGATTTGTATTTCTGTCTTTGTGCCAGTACCATACTGTCTAGATGAATGTAGCTTTGTAGTATAGCCTGAAGTCAGGTAGAGTCCTCCAGTTCCATTCTTCTTTTTTAAGATTGCTTTGGCTACTCAAGGTTTTTTGTATTTCCATTCAAATTGTGAAAGTATTTGTTCCAGTTTTCTGAAAAATACCATTGGTAGCTTGATAGGGATTGTATTGAATCTATAGATTGCTTTGGGTTGTATACTCATTTTCACTATAGATTCTTATATTTCTCCATCTATTTGTGTCCTCTCTGATTTCTTTCATCAGTGTTTTATAGTTTTCTATATATAGGTATTTTGTTTCTTTAGGTAGCTTTATTCCTAAGTATTTCATTCTTTTCGTTGCAATGGTGAATGGAATTGTTTATTAATTTCTCTTTCTGTTTTCTCATTGTTAGTGTATAGGAATGCAAGGGATTTCTGCGTATTATTTTTATATACTTCAACTTTACTATATTCATTGATTAGCTCTAGTAATTTTCTGGTGGAGTCTTTAGGGTTTTCTATGTAGAGGATCATGTCATCTGCAAACAGTGAGAGTTTTACTTGTTTTCCAATTTGGATTCCTTTTATTTCTTTTTCTGCTCTGATTGCTGTGGCTAAAACTTCCAAAACTATGTTGAATAGTAGTGGTGAGAGTGGGCATCCTTGTCTTGTTCCTGACTTTAGGGGAAATGCTTTCAATTTTTCACCATTGAGGATAATGTTTGCTGTGGGTTTATCATATATGGCTTTTACTATGTTGAGGTATGTTCCTTCTATGCCTGCCTCCTGGAGGGTTTTTATCATCAATGGGTGTTAACTTTTGTCAAAGTCTTATCTCTGTCTCCATTGAGATAATCAGATGGTTTTTATCTTTCAATTTGTTAATGTGGTGAATTACATTGATTGATTTGCAAAGATTGAAGAATCCTTGCATCCCTGGGATAAAGCCCACTTGGTCCTGATGTATGATCTTTTTAATATGTTGTTGTATTCTGTTTGCTAGAATTTTGTTAAGGATTTTTGCATCTATGTTCATCAGTGATATTGGCCTGTAGTTTTCTTTTTTCGTGGCATCTTTGTCAGGTTTTGGTATTAGGGTGATGGTGGCCTCATGGAATGAGTTTGGATGTTGACCTTCCTCTGCAATTTTCTGGAAGAGTTTCAGTAGGATAGGTGTTAGCTCTTCTCGAAATTTTTGGTAGAATTTTGCTGTGAAGCCATCAGGTCCTAGGCTTTTGTTTGTTAGAAGATTTCTGATTACAGTTTCGATTTCTGTGTTTGTGATGGGTCTGTTAAGATTTTCTATTTGTTGCTGGTTCAGTTTTGGAAAGTTGTACTTTTCTAAGAATTTGTCCATTTCTTCCAAGTTGTCCATTTTATTGGCATACAGTTGCTGATAGTAGTCTCTTATGGTCCTTTGTATTTCCGTATTGTCTGTTATGATTTCTCCATTTTCATTTCTAATTTTGTTGATTTGATTCTTCTCCCTTTTTTTCTTGATGAGTATGGCTAATGGTTTGTATATTTTATTTATCTTCCCAAAGAACCAGCTTTAGCTTTGTTGATTTTTGCTATGGTCTCCTTGGTTTCTTTTGCATTTATTTCTGCCATAATTTTTATGATTTCTTTCCTTCTACTAACCCTGGGGTTCTTAATTTCTTCTTTTCCTCATTGCTTATGGTGTAGATTAGGTTGTTTATTTGATTTTTCTCCTGTTTCTTGAGGTAGGCTTGTATTGCTATGAACCTTCCCCTTAGTACTGCTTTTACTGAATCCCATAGGTTTTGGGTTGTTGCATTTTCATTCATTTCTATGAATATTTTGATTTCTTTTTTCATTTCTTCTGTGATGTGTTGGTTATTCAGAAGTGTGTTATTCAGCCTCCATATGTTTGTATTTTTAATAGTTTTTTTCCTGTAGTTGACATCTAATCTTACCACATTGTGATCAGAAAAGATGCTTGAGATGATTTCATTTTTTTTTAATTTACCAAGGCTAGATTTATAGCCCAGGTTGTGATCTATCCTGGAGAAGGTTCCATGTGCACTTGAGAAAAAAGTGAAATTCACTGTTTTGGGGTGAAATGTCCTGTAGATATCAATTAAGTCTAACCGGACCATTGTATCATTTAAGTTTGTGTTTCCTTGTTAATTTTCTGTTTACTTGATTTATCCATAGGTGTGAGTGGGGTATTAAAGTCTCCTACTATTATTGTGTTATTGTTAATTTCCCATTTCATACTGTTAGCATTTGCTTTACATATTGCGGTGCGCCTATGTTGGGTGTACATATATATTTATAATTGTTATATCTTCTTCTTGGATTGATCCTTTGATTATTATGTAGTGTCTTTTTTTGTCCCCTTTCACAGCTTTTATTTCTATTTTTGTTGTCTATAAAATAGACAAAGTCTATTTTATCTGATGTGAGTATTGCTACTCCTGCTTTCTTTTGTTCTCCATTTGTGTGAAATATCTTTTTCCAGCCTTTCACTTTCAGTCCGTATGTGTCCCTTGGTTTGTGTCTCTTGTAGACAGCATATATAGGGGTCTTGTTTTTGTATCCATTCAGCCAGTCTTTGTCTTTTGGTTGGGGCATTCAACCTATTTACATTTAAGGTAGTTATTGATAAGTATTATCTTGTTGCCATTTACTTTGTTGTTTTGGGTTCAAGTTTATAAACCTTTTCTGTGTTTCCTGTCTAGAGAAAATCCTTTAGCATTTGTTGAATAGCTGGCTTGGTGGTGCTGAATTCTCTCAGCTTTTGCTTGTCTGTAAAGCTTTTGATTTGTCCTTCATATTTGAATGACATGCTTGCTGGGTACATTAATCTGGGTTGTAGGTTTTTCTCTTTCATCACTTTAAGTATGTCCTGCCTTTCCCTTCTGGCCTGAAGAGTTTCTCTAGAGATCAGCAATTATCCTTATGGGAATCCTCTTGTGTGTTATTTGTTGTTTTTCCGTTGCTGCTTTTAATATTTGTTCTTTGTGTTTGATCTTCATTAATTTGATTAATATGTGTCTTGGGGTGTTTTGCCTTGGGTTTATCCTGTTTGGGACTCTCTGGGTTTCTTGGACTTGGGTGGCTGTTTCCTTCCCCATTTTAGGGAAGTTTTCAACTATTATCTCAGGTATTTTCTCATGGTCTTTCTTTTTGTCTTCTTCTTCTGGGACTCCTATGATTCGAATGTTGGGGCATTTACATTGTCCCATACGTCTCTGAGGTTGTCCTCATTTCTTTTAATTCTTTTTTCCTCTCTGCTTCATTTATTTCCACCATTTCCCTTCCACCTCACTTATCCTATCTTCTGCTTCAGTTATTATACTGTTGGTTCCCTCCAGGTGCTTTTGATCTCAGTTATTGCATTATTCATTATTGATTGGCTCTTTTTTATTTCTTCTAGGTCCTTGTTAAACTTTTCTTGCATCTTCTCAATCCTTGTCTCCAGACTATTTATCTGTAACTCCATTTTGTTTTCAAGATTTTGGATAATTTTTACTATCATTATTCTGAATTCTTTTTCAGGTAGACTCTCTATCTCCTTCTCTTTGGTTTGGTTTGGTGGGCTTTTATCATATTCCTTTACCTGGTGAATATTTCTCTGTCTTGTCATCTTGTTTAGATTGCTGTTTGGGGTGGCCTTTCTGTATGCTGGAAGTTTGTGGTTCCTTTTTACTGTGGAGGTTCCTCCCCGTGGGTGTCGTTGGATGACTGGCTTGTCAAGGCTTCCTGGTTAGGGAAGCTTGCATCAGTGTTCTGGTGGGTAGAGCTGGATTTCTTCTCTCTGGAGTGCAATGAAGTGTCCAGTAGTGAGTTTTGAGGTCTCTGTGGGTTTGATGTGACTTTCGGCTGCCTGTATTTGAATGTTCAGGGTTATGTTCCTCCATTGTTGGAGAATTAGCTTGGTATGTGTTGCTCTGAAACTTACTGGCTCTTGGGTGCAGCTTGGTTTCAGTGTAGGTGTGGAGGCTTTTGGATGAGCTCTTGTCGATTAATGTTCCCTGGAGTCAGGAGTTTTCTGGTGTTCTCAAGTTTTGGATTTAAGCCTCCTGCCTCTGGCTTTCAGTCTTATTCTTACAGTAGCCTCAAGACTTCTCCATCCATACAGCACTGATGATAAAACATCCAGGTTAATGGAGAAAAGATTCTCCACAGTGAGGGACACCAAGAAAGGTTCACTGAGTTACATGGAGAAGAGAAGAGGGAGGAGGGAGATAGAGATGGACAGGAGGAGAAGAGGGGGAATCAAAAGGGGAGAGAGCAGTCTATCCAGTAATAAATTCCCTATGTGCTCTCCACAGTCTGGAACATTCAAAGAGGTTCATACAATTATATAGAGAGGAGAAGAGGGAGGAAGGAGATAGAGGTGACCAGGAGGAAAGGAGGGGGAGTCAAAAGGAGAGAGACCAGTCTAGTCAGTAATCAATTCCCTAAGTGTTCTTCACAGCCTGGAACACCCAAAGAGATTCACAGAGTTAAGCAGAGAAGAGATGGGGGAGAGAGGAGATAGAGGTGACTTGGGGGAGAAAAAGGAGAGTTAAAAGGTGAGAGAGCAATCAAGCCAGTGATCACACGCCTGTGTAAAAATGGGTACTGAAATTGGATTCTTAAAGGTACAAAATTGATAACAAATACCAAAAAGCAAAGATTAAAAAACTAGAATAGAGGTTAGACTTTCAAAAATACAATATTAAAAAAGCAATAACAAAAAGTATTAAATATATATATATATGAAATTTGGTTTAAAAATCAGGTCTTTTTTTTTGCAAGGTAATAGGTTTTAAAATATAAGTTAAAGGAGTAATAAAGAACTTAAAATTTTTTTTAATTAAAAAATGATAATAGTAAAATATATCTAGGAATTTCTCTGGAGCTGTTGAATGCAGTGTGGGGTCAGTTCAGTTTCAGATAGTTCCTTGTTCCAGGTTATACTTCTTCTCAAGGTCTATAGGCCCCTTCCAGTGTAGTCAATGCCAACGACAGAGTTTTAATCTGTTGTGCCTGTCACTTCCAAAGTAGTTCCCTCTTTTTTGTTTATTTTGGCTTCCTCTGTTTGCAGGTCTCTTCAGTGTCTTAATTTCCGCCCTGACACAAGGGGGCAAAGGTGGTCATTTATTTAGGCTCACTTGTTCAGTTGTGCTGCAGGGAGGGAGGAACACTGCAAACAAAGATCACTGGCGTGTGTGAGGCATGCTCGCAGTGTCTGGGCCACACTGGGCTTGCCCCCACTCATGTCGTGTGTGCTTTCCCAGTCTACACTGCTCAAGTTCCAGGTTGCTCCGCAGGGGAACTGTCTAAAGTGGGCCCTGGGTTGCCTGCACTTCCCAGGTCTAAGCCACTCAGGTTCAGGTTCTCGGGCACTCCACAAAGGCACAGACTCGGTTGGGTCTGCATTTTGTGCCTTTCCCAGGTCCGAGCAGCTCAGGTGACCAGGTGGCTTGGCGAGCACACGCTCCCCAGGTTGGCAGTGCATCTTACTACCTCCCCCGTCCCAGCTGCTTGGTGTCCTGGGTGCACAGCAGGAATATCAGGTGTGCCGTGTGTCCCCTCTGGAGAGCTGATCTCTGGCTGCGACCTTCCTGGTGGATAGCAACCGTCCAGGATCCCAGGAAGACTTTGTTAGCAACTGGGAGCCTGCTCGCAGTTTGGTAGAGGATGCCGTCTCTGGAGCTGAGTTTGCCCCTCGCCTTCCAGCTCTGGCTGTCACCCTCCTGCCTCTGGCAGGGGATGGTTTGCAGCTGGCTAGCTCACCTCTGATACTCGCTCAGTCCTTTGTTTTGTGAGTGGGCCCAGCAGTGCCTTAGGTTAGAGCTTTTCACGGGAAAGTTCTCCCTCTCTCTCTCTCTTTTTTCTTCCTCTCTCCCTGGCTATGCCACAGTTTGGGTTGCTATCTCACGTTAGCTTCCTCAGACTGTCCTCAGGGCATTCAGGCCCAGTCTTTACCCTAAGCAATACACCCTTCACCTCCCTGTTCAGCCCCTGCTTGCTGGTGGTAGACGCGAGCGTCTGGGCTACTTCTCTGCTAGGAATTGCAGTTAGGCACGTAATCTGTGGGGTTTATTTATTTATTTTTTCCTCCCAGTGATGTTGCCCTCTGAGATTCCAAAACTCCCAACAGACCTGCTGGTGATAGGGTTTCCTGGTATTTGGAAACTTCTCCTCTTTTACGACTCCCTTCCTGGGACGGGTCTCCATCCCTACCTCTTTTGTCTCTCTCTTTACCTTTTGTATTTTGTCCCACCTCCTTTTGAAGACAATGGGCTACCTTTGTGGGTGCCTGGTGGCCTCTGCCAGCGTTCAGAAGTTGTTTTGTGGTATTTGCTCACTGTTCAAATGATCTTTCGATGAATTTGTCAGGGAGAAAGTGTCCTCTCCTATTCCTCCACCATCTTCCATGTATTCTGGACGTGAGTTTGAGCAAGCTCTGGGAGTTTTTGATGGATAGGGCAGCCTGGCGTGCTGCAACCACGGGGTCACAAAGAGCTGGACATGACTGAGCAACTGAATTGAACTGAACTGATGCATCTAAAGTGGAAGCACCTAAATACATAAAGCAAATATTAACAGACACAAAGTGAGAAATAAATAGCAATACCATAACAGTTGGGGATTTAATACACTATTTACAACAATGGATATTTCATCCAGACAGAAAATCAATAGGGAAGCACTGACCTTAAGATCATCTGGCCTGACTGTCATTTAACAGGCATATATGAAAGAGCCCATCTAAAAGCAGCAAAATGACACATTCTTATCAAGTGCACATAGAACATTTTCTGTGATAGATCAGGTGTTAGGCCCCAACACAAATCCTTAAAAATTTAAAAAAACATGGCATCATGTCAAGCATATTTTCAGATCATAGTGGTATGAAAAATCATTTGTTTCATTTGTAAATGAAGAATCATTTACAAAAAAAAAAACAGAAAATTCACAAACATATGGAGATTAAATGATATGCTACTGAAGAATGAATCAGTGAAGAAGAGAGAAATCAAAAGGAATACATTTCCCCAAATGAAAATAGAACATACAAAACATATGGAATGCAGCAAAAGCAAATCTAAGACAGAGGATTGTAGCAATAATTATCTTCCTCGAGAAATAAGAAAAATCTAAAACCATGAAACAAAACCTTAGATTTTACACTTCAAGGAACTAGGGGGAAAAAGAGCAAATGAAGCCCAAAGTTAGTAGTAGGAAAGGAAGAAAGATCAGAGTGGAAATAAATGAAACAGAGAATAAAATAACAAGGATGAATAAAACCAAGAGCTGGTTCTTTGAAAAGATAAAATTGACAAGCCTGTACCTAGAGACTCACCAGGAGGAAAAAAAAAGAGGACTGAAGAAATAAAAGAGGAAATATTATAATTACTATAGAAACAAAAAGGATCATAGTAAATTTTTATGAACAAACTTGACAATCTAGACAAAATGGAAACATTATTAGAAACATACAATCTTCCAGACTGATCATAAAGAAACAGACCAATTACTAGTAACAAGCTTGAATGAATTAGTTATCAAAAATTTCCTAACAGAGGCTAGGACCAGATGGTTTCATGATGAATTCTAATAAACATTTTAAAGTGTTGATACCAATTCTTCTCTAACTCTATCAAAAAATAGAAGAGGAGGAAGCACTTCCAAATTCATTTCACAAGGCCAGCATTACTTTGATACCACTGTCAGACAAGGACACTACAGGAAAATTACAGGCCAATATTACAGATAAATATAGGTCCAAAAGTCACCAATAAAATATTAGGAAGCCAAATTCAGCAATACGTTAAAAGGATCATACAGCATGATTAAATGGTATTTATTCCAGGGATGCAAGGATGTTTGAACATCTTCAAATCAACATAGATAGCACAAAAGCAGATGAAACCCACCTGATCATCTCAAATATATACAGAAAAACTTGACAAAATTCAAGTTCAATTTCAATTGAACAAAATTCAACATCAATTTATGATAAAAATGTTTAACACAGTGAGTTTAGAGAAAAAATAACCTCAACATAATGAAGTGTATATATGATAACTAATAACATAGTGAAAGCCTTTTTTCTAAGATCAGAAACTAGTCAATGATGCCAACTCTCACCACTTTTACTCTACTCAACATAGTATTGGAAGTCCTAGTCAAAGCAATTACTTAAGATAAAGAAATGGAAGGCATCCAAATTGGAAAGGAAGAAGTAAAGCCATCACTATTTGCAGATGACATGACATTATATATAGACACCCTAAAAACTTCACCCCAAAGCTGTTAAAATCAATTAAAGAATTCAGTAAAATTGCAAGGTACAAACTCAATGTACATCAATCTGTTCTTCTATATAACAACAAATTATCAGAGAAATTAAGAAAATAATCCCATTTACAATTACATCAAAGAGAATAAAATACCTAGGAATATATTAAATGGAAGATGTGAACAGCCTGTACACTGAACACTATACTACACTGATGAAAGAAACTGAGAGACACAAATAATTGATAAGATATATGCTCATGGATTGGAAGAACTAATATTTTTTAAAATGTTCATGGTACCCAGAACAATCCACAGAATCAGTGCAATCCCTATCAAAATTCCAATTGCATTTTTCACAGGAAGAGAATAAACAATCCTTAAATTTGTATGGAACCAGAAAAGGCTGAATAGCCAAAGTAACCTTGAGAAAGAGGTACAAAGCTAGATCACATTTCCTGTTTTCATACTATATTACAAAGCCATAGTAATCAAAACTATATGGTACCAGCCTAAAAATAGACACAGATCAAAGCAACACAGTAGAGCACCCCTAAATAAATCCATGTATATATGGATAAAAAAGATGTATATACAGAGAATGAAATACTACTAAGTCACAAAGAAGAATGAAATCTTACCATTTAGGACAATATGGATGGATTTAAAGGCATTATGTTAAGTGAAATAAGTCAAAGAAGGACCAATATTGTATAACCTCACTTATATGTGGACCCTAAAAAACACAAAAACAAGGTCATAGAGAATATAACAGTGGTTGCTTAAGGAGGGGCAGATAGAGGTAGGAAATATGGGTACGGGGGAAAAAGATACAAACTTGTAGGTATAAAGAATTTATGGGGATGAAATGTACAGCATGGTGACAACACTTTATGACAAGTATGACAAATACTGCATATTTGAAAGCTGCGAAGAGAATAGACCTTAAGAATCCTTATCAGAAGAAAAAAATATTTGTAAAGTCTTTATGGTAACAGATGTTTAATGAGACTGTGAGCACTTTACAATGTATACAAATGTTGAATCATTATGTTATACACTAGTATTTCATATGTCGGTTATACCTTAAAAGGGGGAAGAAAGAAATCAGAGCTATCTAGTAGAATTTTTTTGTGTGTGTGAAGGGAAGGAGAGAAATGGAGTGACAGCTGCCAACAGGTGGGGAGTGAGGTTTATAGAGAGATGTTTCTAATGGAAAAAATAACACGTGATTGCTACTGGTAATAATTCAGTAGAGGAAGAAAAACCTACTGATTGCTGCAGCCATCCTCTTGAATTGATGAGAAGGGATGGGAGGTCCGTAAGTTTTGGACTGGTCTGATCAAGGAGTGGGGACACTTAAGCCACATTTGCACGAACGACCACAGAATATGTGGGTGCAGTTGTCAGTAGGTTGGAGAGTTCTTTTGTCACCATCCTCTGCAATAATGATCACTTTCTCTGATCATGAAAATCCTTGGGTCTCTGTATTCTTTCTGATCAGTACTACCAATATTATCCTTAGAAATAAAATTAATTTATTGTACAAATCATCTTCTTTCATCAGTAGGCTGTAGGTGTACCCATGTTTTCTCTATGAGAAAAATGCACACCATCTTTGATGGTTATCTCCCTTGATACACACAAGCCCCCTTTGTCCTTATTTACAAGTTTATGACAATTTTCTAGGTGGTTTAGTTATCCAAAATATGACCATCTAATAAGCAGGATGTTACAATGCCATTATTTGTCTGTTAGTGAAGTGAAAGTTGCTCAGTTGTGTCTGACTGTTTGTGACCCCACGGATTATACAGTCCATGGAATTCTCCAGGCCAGAATACTGGAGTGGGTAGCCTTTCCCTTGTCTAGCGAATATTCCCAACCTAGGGATCAAACCCAGGTCTCCCGCATTGCAGGCAGATTCTTTACCAGCTGAGCCACAAGGAAAGCCCATTATTTGTATAGTGCTGTGTGGTTCACATATTTTTATATATCTTATTTAATCTTCAAAAAATATGAAGATTAAATAGATGAAATTAATTTTTTTTACTGTTGCTATTTTATAGAGTAGGAAACCACAAAAGTAGCATGTCCAAGGTACAAAACAAAACAAAAAGACACTAGAAGCTGGTGAATCCAGGATTCAAATCAGATAATCTGATTTGAAGAGTTACCAGGATATACTATGCTAGGGGCCAGAATCCCATAATTCCCATTTACTTGTAAACATATTCTAATTTTTAAAGTAAGTTTTCTGATTTAGGGAGGAAAAGCACTATTTATTTACAACAGTTAAGTTTTAGCTTTTAACAAGTTTACCAAAAATTTGTGAAATAAAAACACCACCAACAGAGTTATATGTGGTAAATTTTAGTAGATTTTTTTGATCCAAAATGCAGTGCGTGTGTTTAAGAGGCTGTTGCTGTTTTCGCTGTGTCAAAATCATTATAGGATGATTACTATTACAGTAGTCTTCAGGAATATTTTACCAGTGAATCCTAACAGTATTCTGATGACAGAGATGACATTTACAAAGCAAAAACAAAGAACAGATGTCAAGTAACTCTGTGGTAGAGTGGAATTTAGAACTAGAGCCTTAGTACATTGCCCCGAGTCCAGTCATGGAAAACGAAGCATGTTCTCGTGAAACTGCAGCTGAAACTGTGAATTCCTCACAACACAGTGTGTTCACTGCCAAACCAAAGAGATCAGAATTCTTCGTTTCAGAGCACAGTGGTAAACTCTGCAGGCTCCAGATTTTATGTCACAGTCTTTTTTTAACTTCCTTCAACCCTGAGCTGCGGGAATGATCATCAAATTACTTACAATGGGTTATTTGACTCTTTAAGGCCAAAAGAAAAAATAAGATGAAATTTATGGTCATTTTTCTTCCACTAAAATTAAGTACCTGATTTATTAGGTAAAAGGGAATTTAATATGTATATTTAAACAACAGATCATTAGCACTTCATTTTTTAAGATCTTTTACAACAGAGCAGGGTTGAGAGATGATTTTTGCTCCTTGTTTTTAAAATGACTGTATGGTCATTTTTTATTTCTCTTTAAGTCATCTGGAAGCCAGGCACTTCTGAGCCCTGTGTCTTTTTTTCCTTCGCCACAGAAACCTGGTTTGACGTATCACAAGTGTTGTATAGCTCATTTACGCTGCAGAAAGGAACCAAGGAACTGGTGAATTGTAGCTGCTTTTAAAAAAAGAGTTGAAAAAAATCAATAATAAATTATCTTCCTATACAGCCATTTAGGCTCTTTGCACGTCCCCCTGACATGTAGATGTAGTTATAAATTGATTTAGTTGGGGACCGTAAAGAATCTCACTTGCTCTGGACTGCCTGCGAATGTACATTAGTGAAATAAAAATAACCCACCTTGTCAGAGGGGCCTTTCTAGGAGCTGGCAAACCCAGCAAGTTATTTTTATAGTTTAATGAGCTAGGCCCTGGCTTCCACGGGGAGACACAGCAAGTGGAGTGCTTCATAATTTACTGCTGTAAAATGATCAGGATTCATGTTGTCTATAAAACATGAAAAACATTCTTCATTCCTTACCAATTAGATCATAGTTACAACTCACAGTTCCTTTGAGCTTAAAAGAAAAAATTTAACTGCTAGACATAAATGAATGTTGTGGTTAAATTAAACCCTTCAACAGCCCAAACAGGCTTGAAAGAAATGCCTTCTGGATGTTATTAACACACATATTTAAGTGCTATTTTAAAATTTTAACTGCAAGCCATAGCAAGCACAAATGTTTAGAGTAGCTATTTTGACATCTTAGCATTACTTTCACATTTTCATCTTCACTAATTCTTTCCATTAATTATTTCACCTTTTATTATATTAAACAAAATTTTTTTCAGATATAGGACACTTGTTTTATGAGAATGACCATGTTTGAAGAAGCAACAATAATGGCAATGTAACTGTGGAGTAGAAAGACCTATACATTTATTACACCAACAGGATCATATGAGTCATTTTCCATGAGTATTATAAAATTTCCAAGAAACAAGAATTTGAACTCAACTTTTTAAAGGTTTAGAATTATTTAAAAATACATTCGTTTAAAAAAAAAAAAAACCAACTTGAAACATAACCACAAGGAAAGTGATAAAATTGCTAATTTCCATCCTGAGTTCAACTAGTGGGCTACTTGGTGCATACATGCCAAGTTGCTTCAGTCATGTCCGACCCGCTGCAACCCTATGTCCTGTAGCCCACCAGGCTCCTCTGTCCATGGGATTCTCTAGGCAAGAATACTGTGACCTCCTCCAGGGGATCTTCCTGACCTAGGGATTGAACCCGTCTCTCTCATGTCTCCTGCATGACAGGCAGGTTCTTTACCACTAGTGCCACCTGGGAAGCCCCTGGGCTACTCAGAAGTGAATCAGTTTTGAAACATTTCAGAATTTCCTATATATTTTCATTAACTTCAAGTTTAGTAACACTGAGGCTTAGAACAGACTTTATGATTTTATTCCTTGGAAGTGTGGTCTATCTTGGTGAATGTTCCATAAGCTCATGAGAAGAATGTGTATTCTGCAGTGGAGGTTGTGGTGTTCTACAAATGGCAATAAGATCAGGTTCGTGATAATGTTTCAAATATTCTCTATCTGTATTAATTTTAATTTATTTGTTCTATCAATTACTTGGTATTGGGGGGGTTGGACATTTAACTTTCTCCCTTTTTTCTGTCTTCTGATCCATGTACTTTGAAGC
Organism: Capra hircus; assembly: GCF_001704415.2. NCBI lineage: Eukaryota > Metazoa > Chordata > Mammalia > Artiodactyla > Bovidae > Capra > Capra hircus. The sequence continues at coordinate 80,877,113 of NC_030814.1, forward strand.
TGAGAATTAGGTGCATCCCGTAAGATTGCAATGTTTTGTTGATGACCTTTTATCATTATGGAATGGTTCTCATTATCTCTCATGATCCTTTTTTCTGGAAGCCTATCTTATCTAATTTAAAATAATCACCACTGCCTTTTTTATACTTTGAATTTGCATGGTTTATCTTTTTTCTGTTGTTTTACTATCAAACTTTGTATCTTCAAATATTATTTGTGATACTTGTAAACAATACTGTGCTGATATTTGATTTATCCAGTTTATGGTATATTTTGATCATATGCTTGTTAGTAAATATTATCACCCTCTAGAAGGGGTATACCCCCTTTCTGTTACACCAGTAGTATGAATGCATAAATGCATCTAATCTGTAGTTGAGTTTGCTTGGGGCTGTGTTACAGCTTTAGATAAATTTAGTATATCACTGGCTTCAAATGATTGAAGGTGAAATCAGAACTTTTACTTTAGCAAGAGTTCAGATCTGAGCACTTGCTGGATTTTAGTTATCTCTTATGTTTTACATCCTAAATGCCAGATCTTTCTCTGTTTTACAACCTGCCTGACAGCTTTGTGGCTCAGTAGGGAGTTTCTTTTTCCTCTCCAGTCCATCCTGGCTTTCTGGGCTTTGAAAGACTTCTCTCAACCCTGCTCCTCTGTCCCCGGCATTCAAAATCTGCTGTCTCCCCATTAAGAAAGATTTAGTGTGCCTTTGAGGGTTTCATTCTTTTTCCTGCCCTGCTCTCAACTTGCAGCAGGTCACTGCTGGGCACTGTGTGAATGTCTGGGCACCTGATCAGTGGGGCTTTTCTCGGTTCTCCTACCCTACATCCTACCTTGATTAGAGCACAACAATGAATTTCCAGAGTGATCTGAAAGAATTTCTCTCAACTCTCCTTTTGTATTAACAATCTGCAACATAGTACTTCCATGTACTCACTTAGGTCTTTAAGAAAGAATTGTTGGGTAGGTGCAGATTTATTCTATGGCTGGAGATCCTTGGTATTATAATCCATCTTGTCTGCCCACAAGACTATTAAAAGTTAATTAAAAATTGGCAGGCTTATCCTTTTGTTTGTGGTATATTTCTTCTCTTCGCACTATGCCAGCAAAGCTGAAAACATGCATAGGTATTTTTCCCCTGGGAAGGGACCATCATGTTTAAAATTTAGTTCATTTAGATATCTTTGTGCCTTCAGCTTGGATTAAAAAAAAAAAAAAAACTAGAATCTTGTCACTTATCCAGCTTGTTCTTATTGTTGGGAAAGAGGCAACAGTCTTTTGTGGCTTTCCCTATCTTAATTGGCAATGAAAGGTCCCCATTGGAATTTTCCTTGGAAAATTTAATTCAGCTAATTAAGCATTTTGGCAAAAACTGATAAACTCAAAATATCCAAACTTATCATCCTGAAACATACTCTATCTCTCCATTTAAATGTTTATATACTTTACCCAAATCTCACTTTTAGTCACTTATTACAGGAAAACATTTTAAATGTGATTAGAGAATATTTGAATGTATGAAAAACCCTTGGCTAAACTAAAAATAAAGAAAAAATTCAAGTAAAAATCAGAAATAAAAGAAGGGACATTACAGTGAATGCCTCAGAAATGAAAAGGACCATAAAATATAAGAATAATATAAAAACTATGAATAATTATATGCCAATAAACTGGTTTATTTAAAAGAAATAGATAGATCCCTAGAAACTTACAATCTATCAGTGTAAATTATGAAGGAATAAAAAGTCTAAAAAGACCTGTATTTAGTATAAAGATTCAATCAATAATCAGAAACCTCCCAATTAAGAAAAACTCAGGACCAGATGGCTTCACTAGTACATTCTACTAAACATTTAAAGAAGAATTAACACCAACACTTCTCGAACTCTTTCAAAAATCTGAAAAGGAAAGAATACTTCTAAACTCATTGTATGAGGCCAGCCTTGCCCTGACACCAAAACCAGACAGAGATACCATAAGAACAGAAAACTATCCCTGATAAATATAGACACAAAAATACTCAACTAAATACCAGCAAAGTGAGACAAACTGCACACTAAAAGGATGGATCAATATACAAAGCTCTATTAATAGGACACACCACATTAATAAAATGAATGATCAAAGTCATATTATCATCTCAACAGATGCAAAAAAGCTAGAAAAAGCTTTTGACAAAATTCAGCACCTTTCATGATAAAAACTCTCAAACTGAGAAGAGAAGGAAAGTACCTAAGTATAATAAAAGCTATGTATATGAAAGTTGCTCAGTCGTGTCTGACTCTTTGAGACCCCATGGGCTAGTCAATGGAGTGAATTCTGCAGGCCAGGATACTGGAGTGGGTAGCCCTTCCCTTCTCCAGGGGATCTTCACTACCCAGGGATAGAACCCAGGTCTCCTGCACTGCAGGCAGATTCTTTACCATCTGAGCTATCAGGGAAGCCCCAGGAAAAGCCATAGATGGCAGGAATTAGCATACATGAGAAAGTGGTAACAATCAATTTTCACAGTGTGTATGTTACATTTTTGTAAGTAAAGAATTTTATGTCTAAAAAAGTAAGTATAGAGGACAAAATATTTATCTTTGAATCAAGGGACTATGACTTGTTTTCTTCTTTTTACACTTTTTGTTTTTCAGTGAACTTGCATAAAATTTTAATGGTCACCATTAGAATAAAAAACAAATTTAGCTATTGAATAAAGTGACCCAAACAGGTTTTAAAATAAAATTTTTCTTAAAACAAGAACAGAAGCACACTTTTCCTCGGAAAGCTTATGAAATGTTAGGAAAAGAATTTCAAAGCTTTGCTATTTTGTCCAGTTAAGAGTGCCTTCAGATGTTATTGTCTTGGCACGTATATTTCCTTTTTCTTTTCACACTTAGGCATATTCAAAACTCACATATGCTACTTGATTCTTTGAAACAATGTTGATTATTGGTCTCAAGTGACTTCAGCTTTGGCCACAAACTGACTTTGTAAATGTGCTTCCTGGACATGGCAAGTAAAAGAAAAATGTCAAATTTAAGTCAGATCAGTTTCCTACCATATCCTAAGCAATGACCCTAACCAAATGCTGAAATACAAGATTCTAAGAAGGGCTCACTAGTTTTTAAAGACTAAGGAAGTATTAAAGAAAGGGAAAGTAACAAGTAAATATTTGTTTTAAAATGTTACATTTTTAAAGTTTTAAATGTTGAAAAAATAATATAGTATCCTAAATACATAATCAATTAGGTTCTTGGCTTAAAGGCACAGAAAGATTTATCTCCAAACCAAGTACACTAGTTCAACTTTTCTTTTAAGGAGGCTCCCAAGGGGTCCTGATGCATAGCACCATTCTTTCCCACCCAATCGTGAACAGTTTTAGAAACAGAACAAAAGTGGCTTTTGAGATCAGATTCAAGGATATGGCTTCATCCAAGGATATCAGCCTGGCAGTGCTGGGAATAGTGGACACCAGAATTAGGCAGAATTATCCACACAGACAGACTCAAGCACGTATGGAGCCATGAGGTATTCATCCCTGAGGATGAGCAGTGGAACCTGTACTCAGACATGTTTTTACCACACTTAGCTCCTTTCCTCTCACTTCTCTTAGTTGCCTTTGCAGTACATTCCTCTTGCTTACAATTCTAAATGTCAACATGCTGACTTGTTAGTCTTTGTACCACATCTGTTCTTCTGACTACACCCACTCTCTAGATGATCTCATCCTGTCCCGTGACTTCAGCTTCAGTCTCTGAGCTGATGCCAAGCTTGGGCTTTTCCTCTGAACTCCAGAGTCATGCATCCTCTCCTGGGTTCAATACCTCCTCTTGGATGTCTAATGAGCATCTTAAACTCCATGGTCTAAAAGTGAACTCTCCATCTTTACCCCCGAATTGTACCGAAAACAGCCCCTCTCCCAATCATGCTCAACTCAGCTGCAAATTCATTCTTCAGTTACAATGATACCTTTGATGCTTACCTTTGTTCTTGATACTCATCTTTCCTCACACCACCCTCTCATTTATCAGCAAATTTGGTCACTCATACTTCAAGTATGCCCAGCATCCAACTCTTTCTAACTACCTTCACTGCTAGCACCACCATCTTGGTTCTGGATTGTATCAATAATCTCTTAACTCTAAGAGAGTGTTTCAATCTTCCCCATGCCCCAGATGCCTCTTATCACAGGAGTCAAGTGATTTTTGTTAAAACACAAGTCAAACTAGGTTACTTCCCACTCACTTCCCAGCTACTGTGTTTTCTTGCTCTCCCTCAAATCCTGGAGGCAGCCTCGGTCTCAGGCCCTTCACATGACTGTAGAAGGATCTGCTTGGGACTTCTAATCCCAGACATCTACATGCTTCTCTCTCCCACTTCCTTCTCCGTGAGGCTGTCCCTGCACTTCCTATCTAGAATTTCAGCTCCCTCCCATCTAGATACTTCTTCTCTGTTTTTTTCTTTAACAGCTGTCACCTTATCTTCTGTGTCTCTTACCAGAATGTAAGGAATTTCTGTCTGTTTCTTCACCACTGCCACTCTAGTGCCCAGAACAATGTCTGATATACATAAGCACTCATTTATTAAATTAAGAAGAGCTGAACTGAATCAAGCCTGTCTTGTTGTTTTTTTTGTTTTTTTTTTTTAATTTTTCCCTCCACAATTTACCATCTTATCAGAACTGCCCTTCTCTAAAGCACAGTGAGTGAAGGAATAAAAGGGAGGCCATGGGTGTTGCAACATACGGAGCCTCAAGAACACAGAAGAAGCACTGGGAGCAAGAAGCAAGGTGCCTGTGACACTTCGTTCCCACATTCCGAATTAAAAGCTAAAGTACTGTTGCAGTTATCATCCCAGAAAATCTAAAACAGGTCTTCTTACTATGGTGGGGAGGGCCAGATCTGGCCTGCAACCTGACTTCTGTATGGCTCTTGACTTAGGGACGTTTTTCCACATTTTGAAAGGATCAGAAAATACAAGAAAGGGGAAGAGGAGGGGGGCGAATTGAGAGAGTAGCACTGATGTATATACACCACCATGTGTAAAACATAGCTTGTGGGAAGCTGCTCTATAGCACACGGAGCTCAGCCTGGTGCTGTGATGACCTGTATGGGTCGGATAGTGGGGGCTCAAGAGGGAGGGGATATATGCATACTTATAGCTGATTCACTTTGTTGTACAGCAGAAACTTACAGCAGAAAATAATACTGTAGAGCAATAATACTCCAATTAAAAAATAAAAATAAAAAAAAGAAGACAAGAAAAAGAAGGAAAGCATCCTCCTACTCAAATCTCTAAACTTCTCTAAGCAAGAGGGCTTACATTTTGAGTTTAATTTTGCTTTCTCTCTTACATAAGAGATGTCATTTGTGCAGTCAGTGCCATGCCAAGAAAGAAACAACACACACACACAGACCATTGTCTTTAGGAAACACGGGAGGATTCTGAACGGGAGAGACATTCTGCATTTGCCCCCAATCTCATTGAGAAAAGCAGGGCCTCCTTCTGACATCTTCCCAGGCCCCAAGCGCAAGCAGCAGGGTTGAATCTGTGCTCTGCGCTTTCTCCCAGCTGGAGACGTCAGGTGCGCTCTGCAAGGGCACTTTGAACAGGCCACCATTGCGGCGCGGATGGGAAATGGTATCCGAGAGACAATAAATGGGACCCCGGCTTAAAGTATATTAAGGGATCACAGGAGTACATCTTGACGGCATTTTCAGATCTTCTAATTCAAAGACACACTTCTTATCTCCCAAGGGGTGAGGTCAGCCTAGCAGAGATATAGACAGAGCCTCACAGATAAGGTTGCCAACTGCACGTCAGAGATGAGGAGTGAGAACGCAGTGAGGGCTCCATCAGTGCGTGCAGAGCACAGGCAGGGAGGCAGCTCAGGGCATGTGTGCTGATCCACAGCCTAAATGTCAAGGCAAACCTGCATCACGGTGGCACCGCAGTGACTCATGCTCCACCTGAGGCTCCACTGGGAAAGTGAAAGTGATAGTCACTCAGTCGTGTCCAACAATTTGGGACTGCCTGGACTAGCCCACCAGGCTCCTCTGTCCATGGAATTCCCCAGGCAAGAATACTGGGGTGGGTGGCCATTCCCTTCCCCAGGGGATCTTCTGAGCCAGGGATTGAACCCAGGCCTCCTGCATCTCCTGCACTGGCAGAGAGATTCTTCACCCCTGAGCCACCTGGGAAGCCTGGTGACTAATCTACTTTCCAAGGAATGACTGAAACAGCAGGTTTACCTGCATGTGCAGTGAATACTCTCAGCGGCCTTGGCGCATCTTGTACCCATTATATTTGTAGGTGTCACTTTCCTACTAGGATCTGAGATGATTAACTCTCAAGGGCATGCATACCATACAAGTTACTATAAATATTCAAAATTGTGAAAAGGAAGAGAAAGCAAATGTGGCAGACTTGAGGCCTAGAAACAGGTGTTGTGATAGGCTTTCTAACGTCCTTCAGTTTGGGGTCAGCCAGCCCGCCTTTCCTAGTAAAGACAAGTGGGGCGGTCATCCAGTCGGTCACAGTAAGCCATGAGTGAACCGCCACAGAGCAGTCATCTCATTCCTTTCTGCAGTCAACTGCCCAGGGAACTCATGGAACAGACTCCCTCCAGAAATGTGTTAGCTTTCTAATTAAATGCTTCTCTGAATTTAATCAATGTTTATTTTTCCAGTGAAAATTTTATGAGGGAATGGTGTGAACAGAAGCACATTTTGTCACAGATTGCCAACCAATAAATTGAGAAATGGTCAGAGAGGAAAACCCTAAATAGCTGTCTGCTGCCTTTTTCTTATTGTATTTTTCCAATTCCTTTTAAACTTACTTGGTAACCAAAGATTGTGTGAGGTATGTGTGTGGTTCACTTCCATCAGCCCCTTCCCCTGCAGTTTAATTGGACTGCTTTCTCACCTTACACATCCTATTCACTCACTCCCCATAGTCCTGCCTTCTCTCCTGCAGAAACGAAGAAAGATGGGTGAAGATTTCTTTGAAGTCATTTCAGCTCCCACAAGAGTGTATATGCTCTCTCTTTATCAAAAACAAATCCAAAAACAAAACACACACACACACACACACACACACACACACACACACGCACATCACTGTAGTCCAACTGCAGACATAGCCAAACATGTGAATCACAACTCCAAAGGCTTTGGGCCTTACCTGAGTTCTTTAAAATTGTGTCTGATTTAATCAATAGATGACACCAGCAGGGTGGTTGCCAATGAGCCTCATTTTTAACATTACCCACACTCTGGTGACTCAGACAGTAACGAATCCATCTGCAGTGCAGGAGACATGAGTTCAATCCCTGGGTCAGAGAGATCCCCTGGAGAAGGGAATAGCTACCCACTCCAGTATTCTTGCCTGGAGAATTCCATGGACAAAGGAGCCTGGTGGACTACAATCTCTGGGGTCACTAAGAGTCGGGCACGACTGAGTGACTTACACTTATAATCAAATTGTGAGAACTGTTACCTGTGAATTATTTCTATGGGTCTTTTTTCTATACAGGGTGCTCTGGTATGGAACCATGCAGTCTTGCTTGTTTTCAGACCTCCAGATACACACCGCAGCTTACTCATCAAGTCCATTCTGCTATCTAAAATGCACCTCAAATCTCAACATATTCCAGAACGAGTCATCATGTCCTCACCATGCTGTCGTTCAGTGGCTGTATGCCAGTGAATCTCACTTCCCTCCGTTCACTTGCACAGCCCCGAACTCAGGAATTGACGGAGAATACATTAATCCTCAGCGCAAGTCAGATCTATCACAATGTCCTGTTTAACCTGAATAGCTTCCAAATATATTAATACTGTTTCCCCTCTTAATTCCCCATTGTCCTTGTCCTGGATACTGTAATTTCTAATATTTGTTCTGTTACACTCCCAATTTATTTTTGACAAAGTAGCCAGAATTATTATAAAAAAATGCATCTCTGATCAGGGTACTTAACAGCTACATTCCAGTCAAAATGCTAAAAATCCAGCAGTGGTTTTCCATTGCTCTTAGGAGTCAGACCAATATCCTTAACAAAGCATCCGTGGCTCCTAACGGGTCAGCCCTGCCTACATCTCAGTCCTTATCCCATTTCTTACTCTCTCACGATCCAGCCACCCTTTCCTTTTCTCTTCCTTCTGTCCTTCCAACAGCCTGTTCTCATTTTAGCCATATAACCTTTGCACATGCTATAGCTCTACACAGAATGCCCTCTCTCCATCATAAAGCTTTTTTAATAACTTGGTCTCACCAACTTATTGTCCTCAGGTCTCAAGTCTTAGCCAACTGTTCTTTTCCTCAGTGAAGCCTTCTCTGAGTCTTCAGGACACATTCTCCTCTATTCTTCCCTTCATATCACTTATTTGAGTTTGTCTTAATATTCTTCGTATCAAGGGTGTGATTTCTAAATTAATATTTGTCTATCCCATGAGTAACTCCATAGGACAAGCAGCTGTGATGTTTACAAGTTATCTATGCCAGTGTCTAACAATCTACCTACAAGGCATCAGCTGGCTGAGAGAACAAGTAGCAATTCTAAGACAAATTTGTAAACTTTGCCTTGTATTTACTGAAGTAGAATCTGTAGACTATGTTTCCAGATTCTGTATCTAAGAATTATCTCAACACTTCAGTAGTTTGGTCATCTGATGCAAACAGTCAACTCATTGGAAAAGTCCCTGATGCTGGAAAAGATTGAAGGCAGAAGGAGAAGAGGGTGTCAGAGGATGAGATGGCTGGATGGCATCACTGATGCAATGGACATGAACTTGGGAAAACTTTGGGAGATGGTGAGGGACAGGGAGGCCTGGCATGCCACAGTCCATGGGGTCACAAAGAGTTGCACATGACTGGGCAACTGAACAACAATTCTGATCTAAGCCATGCTTAGAAACCACAATTAAAGGAAAATAATTTCTTTACTTACAACACTTGACACCAGATGAAGCTGGTATTTCTTTCTCCCTATACCAACTACTCTTCCAACAACTGGATGCCCTATAATTTATTCAGTTCAGACAGTAATTCCCTGGAGTTAGTGCCAGACTCTATAGCTTTAAGACTCAGTCCCAAAAGAGTGCCCTCACTTCATGTTCTGTTACAAGTAGTGGGCCCCAGGGAACCCATATTTCTGTCCCAATCTGGCTACAAAGTTGGGGTTTCCCACCATCACCCCCACTCAGCTTCAATAATTTGTTATAATGGCTCACACAACTTAGGGCAATATTTATTTACTAGTAAAATATGCCAGCTAGTTTGGAAAACTCAGCAGTGGCCACAGGACTGGAAAAGGTCAGTTTTCATTCCAATCCCAAAGAAAGGCAATGCAAAAGAATGCTCAAACTACTGCACAATTGCACTCATCTCACACACTAGTAAAGTAATGCTCAAAATTCTCCAAGCCAGACTTCAGCAATACGTGAACCGTGAACTCCCTGATGTTCAAGCTGGTTTTAGAAAAGGCAGAAGAACCAGAGATCAAATTGCCAACATCCGCTGGATCATGGAAAAAGCAAGAGAGTTCCAGAGAAACATCTATTTCTGCTTTACTGACTAGGCCAAAGCCTTTGACTGTGTGGATCACAATAAACTGTGGAAAATTCTGAAAGAGATGGGAATACCAGACCACCTAACCTGCCTCTTGAGAAATCTGTATGCAGGTCAGGAAGCAACAGTTAGAACTGGACATGGAACAACAGACTGGTTCCAAATAGGAAAAGGAGTATGTCAAGGCTGTATATTGTCACCATGCTTATTTAACTTCTATGCAGAGTACATCATGAGAAACGCTGGACTGGAAGAAACACAAGCTGGAATCAAGATTGACGGGAGAAATATCAATAACCTGAGATATGCAGATGATACCACCCTTATGGCAGAAAGTGAAGAGGAGCTAAAAAGCCTCTTGATGAAAGTGAAAGAGCAGAGTGAAAAAGTTGGCTTAAAGCTCAACATTCAGAAAACGAAGATCATGGCATCTGGTCCTATCACTTCATAGGAATAGATGGGGAAACAGTGAAAACAGTGTCAGACTTTATTTTTTGGGGCTCCAAGATCACTGCAGATGGTGACTGCAGCCATGAAATTAAAAGATGCTTACTCCTTGGAACAAAAGTTATGACCAACCTAGATAGTATATTCAAAAGCAAAGACATTACTTTGCCAACTAAGGTCCGTCTAGTCAAGGCTATGGTTTTTCCTGTGGTCATGTATGGATGTGAGAGTTGGACTGTGAAGAAGGCTGAGTGCAGAAGAATTGATGAGTTTGAACTGTGGTGTTGGAGAAGACTCTTGAGAGTCCCTTGGACTGCAAGGAGATCCAACCAGTCCATTCTGAAGGAGATCAGCCCTGGGATTTCTTTGGAAGGAATGATGCTGAAGCTGAAGCTCCAGTACTTTGGCCACCTCATGCGAAGAGTTGACTCATTGGAAAAGACTCTGATGCTGGGAGGGATTGGGGGCAGGAGGAGAAGGGGACGACCCAGGATGAGATGGCTCGATGGCATCATGGACTCGATGGATGTGAGTCTGAGTGAACTCCAGGAGATGGTGATGGACAGGGAGGCTTGGCGTGCTGCGATTCATGGGGTCGCAAAGAGTTGGACATGACTGAGCGACTGAACTGAACTGAACTGATTTATTATAAAGGATAAAGATGAACAGGCAGGTGAACGGGTACATAATGCAAGGTCTAGCAGGGTCCCAACCACAGCAGTTTCTGTCCCTACAGGAGATGAGTATACAACCTTGCGGTCACCTGGATGTGTTCATTAACTCAGAGGTCCCCCAAACCCCATGGTTTAGGGGTTTTTATAGACGCATCATCACATAGGCATGATCATTTATTAACTCGATCTCCAGGCCATCTCCCTTCCCTGGGGATGGAGGAGGGTACAGTTGAAAGTTCCGGGCTTCTCATCATGGCTTCGTCCTTCTGGTGACCGCTCCCATCCCAAAGGTCTCCGGGAGTCCACCAAGAGGGGCCTCATTAGAACAAAAAATTCTCCTATCACCCAAGAAATACCAAGGGAAGTCGGAGCTCTGTGTAAGACCCTATCACCCCTATCACTCAGGAAATTTAAAGGGTTTTAGGAGCTCTGTGTCAGGAACTGGGGTCAAAGACTAACTATTAGGACATACGATGCTCCCAGCCTTCCTGTCATTCAGGAAATTACAAGAGTTTTAGAAGCTCTCTGTCAGCAACTGAGGTCAGAGACCAAATACACATTTCTTATGTCACAACTGTCTTAGAAAATGTCTAGCTCACATAATGCCGGAAGGTTTCAAATAACTTCCCAGGAGGTAATTATCTGAACTCCGCCAAGCACTTGAAGGTTGGGGGTGGGGTGGGGTGGGGGGAAGTAGGGCAGAATGGCACCATAGGGGAGTCATCACTTAAAAAGCTGTATATTTCTTTTGGGAAATGTTCATTGTTAGAAAACTTCATTAAATGGTGCCAACACCATAAATCTCATTTTGCTGACCTGAGATTTTCTAGGGAGTTTCACAGTAGAAGTTTGATCTGCCTTCTAGAGGTCAGTCCTTCAAATACTGAAATAATCTGTACTATACTACAAATATTTTTAATACCATCAAACATAAGCAGGTCCTTTAATGGTTCCTTAAATGACATGGTTTCCAGATGCTAACCCTTTCCAGATGCACTTCAGTTTTCCATTGTCTCTCCTAAAATCATCATTCAGAACAGGTCGTACAGAATGGTCTGATCAATGTAGAGGTTAGCAAAGCTATTCCCTTCAGAGTTCCAAACTATGAAGCCATCTTGTACCCGTGGGGTAGAAGGAAATCAAGTTACGTACTCAAGTGAATATGGTTAGTATTAGAGATGGAAATAGGATTTAATTCTGTAATTTTTAAATTTAATTTTTGTCTTTCTAACAGTATGAACATTTAGCATCAAAAATGTTTGCTAAATTTATCTGGTCAACACAATTTCCTTCATTAAACACAAAATTCAGGGGTCAAACGTCTTTCACTTTCTTCTCTTTGTCATATTCCCTGATTGTTTCTGTATATTACTTATCAGTGATTCTTGATGATAAGCCATGGCGTTTATCAACATCTCCACAACTGTCCACTGTAATGTCACACATTAAAGTGGGATTGAAAGTGATCATTGAGGTAAGATTACACTGACCTCTTAATATTGTCTCTCACAGTTTAACCTCATTGCATTGTTCAATCTTATTGAATTGTAGCTATAGTTCTTAGATATGACAATATCCACACCACTTGCATTAAAAAGAGTTTTAATGTTTTACTGTTCATAATACTTTTCTTGGAGGGTACTTGGAGAGTGTTCTAGAAAGTATTTCTTTTACTTCTTTCCAGGAAGAACTGCAGTAAATGATTACAATATAGCAGAATGGTGGTATGAAAAATTGAATTTGAATTTAGGAAATCCCAATTTCAATTTGAATTATTCTGCTACATGTAGTTATATAACATTGAAGAATTCATTTAACCTTTCAAGCCTCAGCTTTCATTAAACAAAGTATTTTATGTCACAATACTATGAGAAACATATACCATAGGAATTTAAAACATCAACGGGGTAGATAAGTTCTCAGAGGAAAATGTTGCTTACCTAATTACTGTTATCTCTCCACCTCCTCCATATAACATGCAGACTAGCAAGTATGGCAAACAAAGCTGTTCAGAACCCATATTTAGAGCCTGAAATGGGATCAAACTACATAGACTTTTGTTAAGTGTTAAGTAGAGAAATCAACACCTGCACACAGCAGAGCAAGCTCTAGAGCTCACCCCAGAGAAGACAAGTGGCAGAATCGTGGGAGGACGGGGGGTGGGTGTGGAGGGGGTGCAGGTTCGGGAAGGCATCGGAGACTTTGTAAAACAAGACGACAGATTAAAATTATCCCCTGGGAAGAAAGGCTTACACCCTAAATGCTGCCTTACAACACTGAGAACATGAGGCCTGGTGGTCTGAGACACTGACCACTAAAGACTCCACTGGCAGAAACTTAAGAGAATCTGTTAGAGCTGAGATGAAAACCTTGCAAGGGCCCCACTGCAGAGAGCCACAGATGCCTTAGAAAGTTAAGAGCACCACTGGAGAAAGAACGAGGTTTACAGAAATTTTTTTTTTTAATCATAGAAAATAAAATGTCCCTCACCGACCCAAATCAAGCACTACTAATTTTAAAATGACAACATAGTATACAAAGATAAGGGCATACACACACTAAGAGATGCTGTAAGCCAAACCTTTTCACCCCTGCCTTCATACCTCATTATCGCTGATACAGAGAAAAAGAAGTCATTTCAAAATTAGCATAACTTGGCAGACAGCATCCATACAAAGGTTTTATAAATAGAAAAAGAATCAAAAGATGTTAGCAGATAAAAACTAAAATGCACCACCACAATCTGACTAGATATTCTTAAGCAGGCATTTGTACATCAAATAAAATAGGTCAAATTAGAAACTAAAAAATGAAGAATCAAAATGGGCATCATTGTTGTTCAGTTGCTCAGTTGTATCTGACACTTTGCGACCCCATGGACTACAGCATGCCAAGCTTCCCTGTCCTTCACCATCTCCCAGAGCTTGCTCAAACTCATCTCCATTGAGTTGGTGATACCATCCAACCATCTCATCCTCTATCACATCCTGTTCTCCTGCCTCACTCTTTCCCTGCATCAGGGTCTTTTCTAATGGGTTGGCTCTTTGCATCATGTGGCCAAAGTATTGGAGCTGGAGCTTCAGCTTTAGCATCCATCCTTCCACTGAATATTCAGGACTGATTTCCTTTAGGATTGACTGGTTTCATCCTTGCTATCCAAGGGATTCTCAAGAGTCTTCTCCAACATCACAGTTCAAAAGCATAAGTTCTTTGGTGCTCAGCTTTCTTTATGGTCCAACTCTCATATCCATACATGACTACTGGAAAAACCATAGCTTTGACTATATTAACATTTGTCAGCAAAGTACTGTCTCTGCCTTTTAATATACTGTCTAGGTTGGTCATAGCTTTTCTTCCAAGCAGCAAGCATCTTTTAATTTCAGGGCTGCAGTCACTGTCCTCAGTGATTTTGGAGACCAAGAAAATGAAATCTGCCACTATTTCCACTCTTCCCCATCTATTTTCCATAAAGTGACAGGACCAGATGCCATGATTGTTTTTTGAATGTTGAGTTTTAAGCCAGTTTTTTCACTCTCCTCTTTCACCTTCATCAATGGGCATACACACATATACTACACACATACACACAAAATATGTACCTAAACTCAAAAAAGAAAAATATAAAATCAACTTGGAAATAAAGACTAAATTATAAGATGTCCAAAGGAAACTAGATTCAACTGAGGATATAACTTTGGATATGGAGTAAAAGATAAATATAGGCAAAAGATCTGCAGACACCAAATACCGTCCACATGAGCAGAGCCTCTATGAGAGGACAGGCTTTATTCCATCAAGACATGACAGAGGGGATGTCAGTCATAGGGCTAACAGCGGGCACTGAATATGCTTAATCACAGAACTAAGGTGAAAGCAAATGTGGGGGACCAAGGCAGAAGACAAGTGTATAAATGTTATGAATTCTAACCTAGTAGAAACAATTCAACAAAAAATCAGAGGAGGAAAGAGACAGGAAATTAGATAAGCTCATTGTCACATAATAAGTAGGAGTTGAAGATACTACTTAAAGTTGTCCAAAGATAAATTTACCTAAATAAGGGAAAAGAGGACTACAAATATCATACAAATTGTGACCAGAAATAGTAACTAGCCAGTAGTACAAAAATACAGATCTTCCTAATAAAAAGAGCACTCTAGAAAAAGGGGCAAAGAAAATGAACACAGAGAAAAAGAAAAACAGTAAATATAGCCTATAATATGTAAATATATACAATATAAAACATAACAAGAATGATCAAATGGAGACCAAACATTCTGTGGTATAAATACCACATAGCTGGCTTATCTCACCTGTTTTTAAAATTTAGATTGATTCACAAGGCAAAACCCTATTATATGCCAAATGCAAAAAAAAAAAAAAAGTTAAAAAATAATTCTAAACTGCTAACAATAAAAGGTTGGGCAAATGCATACCATGAAAATACAAACAGTAAGAAAGCAGGGATGGCAACCCAGGGAATAAATAGGGGAGAATTCAGACCAAAAATCAGCAATCATGACTAAAGCTTTTATAACATTAAGAACATCAATTCACAATGATTATATAACAATTACAAATATATATATGAACCAAACAAAAATTCATCAGTGATAACAGGGACTGTAAAATCCTTTTTATTTCCTTCACTTCATATCAAACCTGCAAAGTCAATCAGCAAGTCTCAAATTTTATTTTACATCAAAATTATATGAAGACCTTTATAAACACTGATGGCTCTGCTTTTACACTCAGAAATTGTAATTTAATTGGTTTGTAATATAACTAGGCTCTAAGAATGTTAGATTTCCTAGATGGTTCTAATGTGCTTTAGAAGACGGAAAACCACTGAAATAGACAGGCACAAGGACTGGAACAATAGTAAAATGACCTCTCTACAATGAGGAAATAATATTCACAACAGGCAAATAGGTAAAGTCCTTAAGAATAAACTTGGGAACAACCTGCAAAAAATGATGAGAAAAGCTGAATAAATAAAAAGGCATTTCTTCATCTTGAAGAGGATGTAAAGTCCTTGTGTTCACAGTGATTGTCCCTAAGAGGATATATGAATTTCATGCAGTACCCAGAAGCACACCAATGAGTTTTCTGGGAACGAGCTCTGTTAAATCTAACATGTCTAAAACCAGACATGTGTATATCTGGGAAACTTCATTTCGCAAAGAGAAAGGGTTGACTAGCCCTAATGTATAACACATATTATCAAAACTCAAAATTATGCAGTACTGGTATATGATTGACAGAATAGGAGGTTCAAAAACAGACTCCAAAACATGTAGCGGCTTAGTGAATAATAAAGAAGGCATATACCAAATGGCTGGTGGGAAAGATGGACTTTAAAATAGACATGCATGAAACATCTGAAAAATGGTCATTTGGACTCACACTTTATACTAAATGGACAAGAGATCCAAATGTAAAAACTGATGTTTAAGTACTAGAATAAAACATAGGTAAATTACTTTACAACCTGGATGTGAGCAAAGCTTTCCTAAATCAAAATTCAGATGCAATTTAAAAAAATAAATTCTACTAAATTAAAACAAAAAGTTTTCATTGCAGAATCTTATCAAAGAATAGATCAAAATTTGGGAGAAAACAGTTGTAATGTGTCCAACAAATAAAAGGCTAATTCCCCTATTACTGGGCTTCCCTGGTGACTCAGACAGTAAAGAATCTGCATGCAATGAGGATACAAAGAACTCAAAATGAGAAAAACAAGCCAAACTTATTTTAAAAATGGGCAAAATACATCAATAGTTCACAGAATAAGCTAGAACAGATGCCTCTTAAATGTTAAAAAGATGAATCTACATTGATACCAATAAAAATGTCTCAATAAAAATTAGTCTTCTTATCACATAGGCTTTGTTCTTTTTTTGGCCACAGCTTGCCCTTGTGGGATCTTAGTTCCCTGACCAGGGATTGAGTCCAGGGCCACGTCAGTGAAAGCCCAGAGTCCTAACCACTGCACAACCAAGGAACTCCCATCACATGGGTTTCTAAATGCCATTCTTCATTAAGTGAAACCAGGCCTCTTTGATTAAAATGGTGGATTTCAGATTTGGGATTAAAAAGTGTACGAGCAACCCTAAATACTGTATTCTGGAAAGCAAGAAAGCGCTCTAAGACGAATGAGACTATGCTAGATGGGCATGGGAGTCAACTTTTAAGTGTCTACCATTGGTAAAATTTGGGACAATTAAAGCATAAAAATATAAGGAAATAATGATTTATATAATACTGAATATAACAATTTTATAAAAGGATCTATGAGTCCATAATGATACTCAAGAGTGAAAGAAGGAAAGAAAGAACTGAGAAGAGAAGCAAGGGAGCTAATAAATGGGGAAGGACTGGCCGAGTTTTAGTAAATACTACCAGTCACAACTCGCAGTCTAAGAGTATTTTAGGACAAGAATTGTCAATGCATGCTAAACCAGCTGGATGCAATTTTAGGGGCTGTAATCATTTTCTATCACAGTTGCAACAAATTATCAAAAAAGTAAACACAAGTTTGTTATAGTTCTGTAGATTATAAGTCAGACATGGGATCCACTAGGCTCAAATCAAGTGGGTCAGAATTCCTTCTTGGAAGACTTATGGGAGATCTGTTTTCTTGCTTTTTCTGGCTTCTAGAAAACACCTACATTTCTTAGCTCGTGACTCCCTTTCTCCACTTTTTAAAGAACGAGAAAGACCAGTATCATATATTAAGGCATATATATATGGAATCTAGAAGGTGGTACTGATGAATCTATCTGCAGGGCAGCAATGGAGATGCAGTCATAGAAAACAGACTTTTGGATACAGTGGGGGAGGGAGAGGTGGGATAATTTGAGAGAGCAGCGTGGAAACATATATATCACCACCTGCAAAACCAATAGTTGGAATTTGCTGTATGACACAGGGAACTCAAAGCCTGTGCTCAGTGACAACCTGGAGAGGTGTGATAGGGAATGATGTGGGAGGGAGTGTTCAGAGGGAGGGGACACGTGTACCTATAGCGGACTCATGTTGATGTATGGTAGAAACAATCACAATATTGTAAAGGAATTACCCTCCAATCAAAAATAAAAGAAAACAGTGTTACAGTTTGTTAGCCATTCGTCCTTAGTCACATCTCCCTCTGAGTCTTCTATGTCCATGTTTGATTTCTAAGGACTGACGTGATTGCTGTAATAATCCAAGATAATTTGCCCATATTCAGGTGAGCTGGTCAGCAACCTGCTACTTTCATTCCCCTTATCCATCCCTTAAACTAACATATTCACAGGTCAGATATCTGTAGAGGTAATGGAGTGAGGGTAATATTATTTTGTTTACCATGGCAGGAAGAAAGGGAGAGAGAACTGCATATATGTATATGGGGGATGGGTGGAGGGAGAGATCCAGCCTATTAAGGGCTCAAATGCAGTCTCAGCAATAATGGGACAAATGGCCATTTTCAGGCCTCTGGATGTAAAGCAACAGCAAGAACATTTAATTCACCTATGCAGTATCAGTTTTCATTCCAATCCCAAAGAAAGGCAATGCCAAAGAATGCTCAAACTACCGCACAATTGCACTCATCTCATATGCTAGTAAAGTAACGCTCAAAATTCTCCAAGGCAGGCTTCAGCAATACGTGAACCGTGAACTTCCAGATGTTCAAGCTGGTTTTAGAAAAGGCAGAGGAACCAGCGATCAAATTGCCAACATCTGCTGGATCATGGTAAAAGCAAGAGAGTTCCAGAAAAAACATCTATTTCTGCTTTATTGATTATGCCAAAGCCTTTGACTGTGTGGATCACAATAAACTGTGGAAGATTCTGAAAGAGATGGGAATACCAGACCACCTGACCTGCCTCTTGAGAAACCTGTATGCAGGTCAGGAAGCAACAGTTAGAACTGGATATGGAACAACAGACTGGTTTCAAATAGGAAAAGGAGTATGTCAAGGCTGTATATTGTCACCCTGCTTATTTAACTTCTATGCAGAGTACATCATGAGAAGCGCTGGGCTGGAAGAAGCACAAACTGGAATCAAGATTGCCGGGAGAAATATCAATAACCTCAGATATGCAGATGACACCACCCTTATGGCAGAAAGTGAAGAGGAGCTAAAAAGCCTCTTGATGAAAGTCAAAGTAGAGAGTGAAAAAGTTGGCTTAAAGCTCAACATTCAGAAAACGAAGATCATGGCATCTGGTCCCATCACTTCATGGGAAATACATGGGGAAACAGTGGAAACAGTGTCAGACTTTATTTTTTGGGGCTCCAAAATCACTGCAGATGGTGATTGCAGCCATGAAATTAAAAGACACTCCTTGGAAGGAAAGTTATGACCAACCTAGATAGTATATTCAAATGCAGAGACATTACTTTGCTAACAAAGGTCCGTCTAGTCAAGGCTATGGTTTTTCCAGTGGTCATGTATGGATGTGAGAGTTGGACTGTGAAGAAAGCTGAGCACTGAAGAATTGATGCTTTTGAACTGTGGTGCTGGAGAAGACTCTTGAGAGTCCTTTGGACTCCAAGGAGATCCAACCAGTCCATTCTGAAGGAGATCAGCCCTGGGATTTCTTTGGAGGGAATGATGCTGAAGCTGAAGCTCCAGTACTTTGGCCACCTCATCCGAAGAGTTGACTCATTGGAAAAGACTGATGCTGGGAGGGATTGTGGGCAGGAGGAGAAGGGGACGACAGAGGATGAGACGGCTGGATGGCATCACTGACTTGATGGATGTGAGTTTGAGTGAACTCCGGGAGTTGGTGATGAACAGGGAGGCCTGGCGTGCTGCGATTCATGGGGTTGCAAAGAGGTGGACACGACTGAGCGACTGAAGTGAACTGACCTGAACTGTTGCAGTATTATTGTCAAAAAATATTTACTCTTAACTTAAACCTTAGGAAAGAAATCAACAGATCAAGATAACAGCAGATTCTACAAACATGTATCCTGGACTCTTAAGATTATGCTCAAAATCCTTTAGCCTAGGCTTCAGCAGTAGGTGTACTGAGAACTTCCAAGAGATCAAATTGCCAATATTCTTTGGATCATAGAGAAAGCAAGAGAATTCCAGAAAGATATCTACTTCTGCTTCATTGACTATGAGAAAGCCTTTGACTATGTGGATCACAGCAAACTGGAGAATTCTTAAAGAGATGGGAATACCAGACCAACTTACCAGTCTCCTGAGAAACTTGTATGCATGCAGGTCAAGAAGCAACAGTTGGAACCTTACAAGGAACAACGAACTTGTTCAAAATTGGGAAAGGAGTACAACAAGGCTGTGTATTGTCACCCTGCTTATTTAACTTATATGCAGAGTATATCATGTGAAATGCCAGGCTGGATGAGTCACAACCTGGAACCAACATTGGTGGGAGAAATATCAAATAAGCTCACATATGCAGATGATACCATTCTAATGGCAGAAAGTGAAGAGAAAATAAAGAGCCTCTTGATGAGGGTGAAAGAGGAGAGTGAAAAAGCTGGCTAAAACTCAGTATTCAAAAATGAAGATCATGGTATCAGGTCCCATCACTTCATGGCAAATAGATGGAGAAACAATGGAAATAGCAACTATTTTCCTGGGCTCCAAAATCACTGCAGATGGTGACTGCAGCCATGAAGTTAGATGTTTGCTTCTTGGAAGGAAAGCTATGAAAAACCTAAGAGAACATATTAAAAAGCAAAAATATCACTTTGCCAAAAATGATCCATATAGTCAAAGCTATGATTTTTCCAGTATCCATTTATAGATGCAAGACTTGGACAAAAAAATAAATAAATAAACGCATGCCAAGAATTAATGCTTTCGAATTATGGTATTGGAGAAGACTCTTTGGTGTTCTTTGGACTGCAAGATCAAACTAGTCAATCCTAAAAGAAATCAACCCCAAATATTCATTAGAAGAATTGATGTCAAAGCTGACCCTCCAATACTTTGGCCACTTGATGGGAGGAGATGACTCACTGGAAAAGATCCTGATGCTGGGAAAGATTGAAGGCAAAAGGCAAAGAGGGCAGCAGAGCATGGGTTGGATGGCATCACTGATTCAATGGACATGAACTTGAACAAACTCCAGGAGACAGTGAGGGACGGGGAAGCCTGGCATGCTGCAGTCTATAGGGTTGCAAAGAGTCAGGCATGACCTAGCAACTGAACAACAACCAAATAGTTAATTTACAATGTCCTTAGTTTCAGGTGTACAGCAAAGTGATTCAGTTATACATATACATATAACTGTTCTTTTTCAGATTACTTTTGGGGATTAACATATACACACTACTGTATATAAAATAGATAATCAACAAGAACCTCCTCCTGAATAGCACCTAGTAATCTGTGATAACTTGTATGGAAAAAAGAGTCCTTCTCTGTACTTCTGAATTTCATATCTGTTGTGAAATTTTTAAAGTTGGTTTAAATGTTTCATAGCTTAGACTTTAATTATTTTGCTACCATGAACTTCTCTTAGAAAATATTTTCTCTTTCTTTCTTCTAAGACTTAGTCAAAATTTTACTCACCTATAAGCACATTGTTAAGATGAATACCGTAAGCATCTTCCTATTTTCATGCCTAATGAAATGTCTTCTTCCCTGTACCCAGGTAAAGAAGCAATCTGCAGTTTCTCACATAGTTCAGAACACATGGGCTGATGACCTGTTTGTTAACTGTGTTCCATAGCCCAAGAGACCCTTTCTTGATGTTCTGCCACACTGAGCTTCCACCTTGTGGACATTTCATACATGTTAGAGTGGCTCAGTGGTGAAGAATCCACCTGCCAATGCAGGAGATGCGGGTTTGAACCCTGGGTCGGGAAGATCTCCTGGAGAAGAAAATGACAACCCGCTCTAGTATTCTTGCCTGGAGAAGCCCATGGACAGAGGAGCCTGGTGGGCTACAGTCCATGGGGTCGCAAGGAGTTGGACATGACTTAGTGACTAAAAAACAGAGAAATATAAGGGAGGTTTTTCTAAGCCATAGTTTTCACATATTCTTTCAGATGGAAGCTTTCAAACCAACTCTTTATCCTCCTCTGAGGGTATAACTTTGATTTCCAGATACCAAAAGTGAGGATTAACAGAAAAGACAAAATGCAGGAGCATGCAGCATTACAAAGCCAGTATAAATGTTTAAAATCAGTTCCCCAACACTTGCGGCTGTGTTTTTTCCTCATAGAAGTTTCCTTATGATTCCAGCATTGTGTCACCCGATAAGCTACATTGCTCCTTACTATCCCAGATAATACACAACTGGGTTTTGGAGAACTCTTTATTAAAATACCCTAAAGTCATAAAAGCGACTTTGAAGTAGAACAGTAGGCAGCTGCTTCAGTAAGTTGAAGATCAAAGATGTTGCTCTCCCCATGGCCAATAAGAATGAAAACTTGATTTTAGTGCAGAAGTGTTTGGAGAGAAGAAATGATTTCTTGCTGATAAAAGAAAGCTAGAAATGGAGCAAGGAGGCTGTGGGTCCATCTCTTTCACTCCACAGGTCATGTACGTCTCCAATAGCTGAGCAGACCTTCTTTGAATCTATCTTTTTAAATTTAAAATCTTTTCTTCAACTCCCCATTCTTTCTCTTCTCAACAGCTGGCCCCTTTGCCCTTGAAAGAGAACATGCTGGCCTGCCCCCCACAGACAAGCCCTCGGAGGCGAGTGTGTGCCATTTCTTATTCTCACTGCCCTCGTTCCAATACAAACCACCACATATTACACTGTTTTTCATCCTCATTATATTCCCATTCATGGGTTGTGAATGCCGGCAACAGGACTTCAGAATAAAAATGCTCACAGCAGCCACTGCAAAAAGCTGTGTCCTATTGACTTTTGAGACGGACTGCTGCTGACTGTTGTTTTGAGCGAAACAGAGCCAGTTCAACATCTCTTGATCATACAACTCCTAAGGATTTCCTGAATTTTGATGCAGAATGGTCAGTGAATCTCAGTGTAGAGTGATAAGGAAGAGAAGAGAGGGACTGGGGAGCCAGGCTGGCTTTTCCACCATCCTGTACCCATAGATCAGCATCTGGTCGCAGGAGACCCTCTGCACTGACCTCAGAGAAAAGGTCTGCACAGAGCAAAGCCACAGGTTGAGGTTCCCAGGGAAGGCCCAGTTCATGTTAAATACTGTACCCATCACACCACTTGATATTTAATTCACATTCAAGTATGGTTACCAAAACTTGAGTTGCAGAGTTTAGATCTGAGGATTATCCACTTTGTATTCTCTTTTAGAACTAATGGAGATTATAGCCCAAGGAGCCATTTCTTTTGAAATTTTCAAGAATTCCCACAGCTACCCAAAGATCACATGGGGATGCCGTAAAGAGTTTAGCAGAGTCCAAACCTGATATCACATATCCATGTCAAACAGATGGACAGGTATATACATATATGTCAGAACAGAAAACTCAGTAAGCATTGGGTCTGAACACAGCTCTGCCCTCCATAACCTTCTTTGTCCAGATGAGAGAAGGTCTAAAAATTTATGACTATCCTAGGATAGGATTTAATTCTGCATGTAAACAATCCCAATAAACAGAATACAGATTTTAACATATAACGCGAATCATAGGAAACAGACTTTTTTCCCTTTTGTGTAATTTTTCTCAAATGCTAAACAAAGGGCATAGGAAGAATGAAGCCAGAAAGATACATCTGGTCATGCAAATATTTCCAACTGTGTATTAACTATACATTGCTATATATTTTATATGCTCATATAGATAATCTTGCATGCCTAAAAAGTCATTTTCTCCTGGCATTCTCTTCCACCTCCACCCCAAGTAAACAAATGTGTTTAAGGACAAAGAGTTCTACTGGAATACTTTTTCATAAAACCATTTCAAACTCCTAGTGTGAAAGCAAATGGTGTCATCGTAACTGAAAGCTCTTTGGTTCTTGGCTCATTTTGAAATGAATGAGTCAAATCAGCAATCCGTTAGCAACCCTGGTTGTTCATGGGCCTATCTTTACACTTCCCTGCCTCCCTCCACCATGAGTACTTCTAATAGAAGAGCAGCTACAACATAGGGCTCCATGTTAAGGGACTTTATCAGGGAGTGTTTTTTCAATAACCTGGTTTAGAGAAAGAGTAATGTGAGCCTCTTCAAGAAGCTGAAAACATTTAGACTACCTTTTGGGGAAAGGAAATGAAAACACCTTGTTTTCATGAAGTGATGCTTGTTGCTTTTGTTTTCGTGTGAGACTAGTCATAATGTCTTGCTTCTGAGAAGTCAGCAACAGGAATGAACAAGGCAATGGGGAGTGGTGTCAGGGTTGCTGCCGCTGCTTCTTTTAAATATGCAGACTATTTTTTAGTTTTCAGTTCCCAGAAAAATTGAGTAGAAAGTAGAGGTTTTTCACCCATCCACCCCTATAACCACAGCTTACCCCACTATCAAGTGATATCATAGGGTGGGACCCTGATCCTATAGGATTACTGTTCTTATAAAAGAGATACCAGAAAGCTTCAACTGGGCAGTGCTGGCATGGCTGCTGTTCTTACGATTCCAATTAAATTTTGGCAAGAGCTGGAAGAGCTGAGGATGGGCACTTCTCATGTATGCTCAGGGCACGTATGGAGTCTTTCTGCACAGCCTGTGAGACTTCTTAAGAGCATGAAAGCCTCAGGGTTGTCAAACTGCTTATGTGGCACATGAAGGTGTTAACAGCTAGTATCCAGCAAATAAGGCAGATGAGTCATTTTCTTTTATTGATCAAACCTCAGAAATCACTCAGTGTTACTTCCATCCATCCCATTATAAGCTAATAATGGCCTGATCACTTTGAAGGAGAGGTAGCTAGCCTCCACCTCTTTATAGGGAAGTGGTAAGGTTTCAGAAGTATGTGTGGGCTGGGAGCTCTTTATATGGCTGTCTTTTAAACAGTCTGCAACAGATAATATTTGGCTCCAAGGACAATGATTTTCCCACAGTAATTTGATGACGGTAAAACAGAAACCCTTCTTCCTGTGGAGGCATTTAAAATACGGAGTTTAAAAACAAGAGATGAGTCATAAGTTATTTAGGATGAAATGAGCAATGTTCTGTGACCTGCCTAGGTCAAACAGGCATGTCCAAACAGGTATCTTTAAACCACCTCTTTTAGCTAAGTCCACTGGAGAGGGCTTGGGGTCAGCTTGGTTGTGCAAAAGGATGATTCATCTTCTCATAAAGCCAAAGAATAAGGAAGCCCTAAGCATCAGCTGGGGCACTAGTATGAGGGGATCTGATCCAAAACTGAGCAATGAGCAGCTTGGGTTGGACCTTGGAGTCCCTCCCAGAATGGAGCCTGGACCAGTGGGGGATGGGGAGGAGATGAAGGATGGGGTAGAGGGAGTGATGGATGTGGGAGAGGAAGGTGGGCACCAGAAACTCCACAGCCTTGGCAGCAGTGCATGAGATGGGGACAGCTGGAGGAAGGTGCCCTGCAGAGATACTGAGACAGCAGCACCACCCAGCAAAGACAGGAACGAGAGAATTTTGCTTAGTATTAAAAAAGCCATGGTTGTTCAGACTAGCAGAGAAATCATAAAACCACTTGCAATGACCTAAAAGCTACATTCATATTTTCTGTCTGGTGAAAGATTGTCTCTTAGAGTTTCTGAGTACACAATTTCCCTTCTCTTACACATAGAAGCGGCTGGAAAACAGATCCTGTATATTTTGTATTCAGAACACCTTGCAAAAGTGAAAAGAATGAAAAAAAAATTCTCAAAAGATCTGGACTTACTTTACAAAGACAGATCAAATACTGCTCAGGCTACTGAAAACAGCTTTAATAAAGAACCCAAAAGGTTAATTGGAGGGCTTGATGCTCCCTCTGTCGATTGTTTCCCCAGTACAGGTCACAGGATAAAAGAGTACCAGGGCTAGGGAAGGAGTCAAGGTGAATCAAGATATTACTAGAGACATTTCTCCTCGAAGGGCCTCCTCCAATGCATGAAAGTGAAAAGTGAAAGTGAAGTCGCTCAGTCATGTCCAACCCTCGGCGACCCCATGGACTGCAGCCTACCAGGCTCCTCCGTCCATGGGATTTTCCAGGCAAGAGTACTGGAGTGGGGTGCCATTGCCTTCTCCGATAATATACATATACACACAAATATACACAATGGGATATTACTCAGCCATAAAAATGAATGAAATAATACCCATTTTGGATGATCTAGAGATTATCATCCTAAGTGAAGTCAAGTCAGACAGATAAAGATTATATGTGGAAACTAAAATATGACATAAACAAACTTATCTACAAAACAGATTCACAGGCCCAGAGAACAGACTTGTGGTTACCAAGGGGTAATGGGGGAGGGTTTGATTGGGAGTTTGGGACTATTCGATGCAAATGATTATACATAAAATGGATAAGCAACAAGGTCCTACCGTATAGCACAGGGAATTATGCTCGATATACTGTGATAAACCATAATGGAAAAGACCATAAGAAAGAAGGAAAAAATGTGTATATGTTTGTAAATATATATACACATACATACATGTGTGTATGTGTATATATACACACATACATGGGTTTCCTGGTGGCTCAGATGGTAAAGATCCCGCCTGTAATGCAGGAAACCCAGGTTTGATCCCTGGGTCAGGAAGATCCCCTGGAGAAGGTAATGGCTACCCATTCCAGTGTTCTTGCCTGGAGAATTCCATGCACAGAGGAGACTGAAGGGCTACAGTCCCTGGGATTGCAAACAGCCAGACCTGCCTGAGCAACTAACATTTTCCCTTTCTTATATCACTTTGCTGTACTGTAGAAACTAACACAACACTGCAAATCAACTCTACAATTTAAAAAATAAAAAAATATTAAAACTGGGTCTGATAGGACTATGGGGGGGGGGAAAAAAGAACACTGTTAAGATGCATTAGAGTAAAACTGGATAAAATAAGTTAACTTTCCAGTGCCCCTGCTCTCTCTTGTATAACATATGGTAATACCTTTTTTAAAAACAGTGACTCTCTCTGAGCTACAGTATACTGTTCAGGACTAACCTCAGCTCAGAGGAGACTGGTAATAATTCAGGGACCTAGAGAACATGTTTTATAGCTTTGCTATCTTTGTTATTTCCTTTCCACTTTCCTTTCCAATTTCAAGAAAATAATCTACTCTTGGCAACAGGTTAGTATGAACTATTCTGAACTTACTATTCTCCCATGCATAAACTAGTAACTGAAACTAAGGGCCATGTTAATTTAGAGGAACAGAGTATAGAGACTTAAGCCTTGGGGAATAAATTATAATTTTTTATTAAATATTTGGCAGAGCATAAGAGGAAAAGGTATCTATTGATGTATTTTCCTTCCAAACTTAGTGTATTCTGCCTTGATAATCATTCCTAGAAATTCATGTCAAGCCTGTCATTCTTATCCTTACCCACCTCCACAATGCAGAGTGGCTTGAAGAAACATCAACTAAGTGGGGAATGAGGAATGTTCTGCTACTTGAGAAGGCTGTTCTGCTGATCTAGGGGAAAGCTTTGGGAGAGAGAAAGAGAACACCACAAAATCAATGGATTCAATCTCAGTGATCAGTGGAGGGGCTGCCAACCAATCTGAATCACTGTGGTTACCATAAAAGTCACTGGCTCTCTAAGGCCTTCCTGCCAATTAACCAGCAGTACTTTTTGATAGCCCAATGGCAAGAATTTCCTATGAAGTATTGTCTTTGGAACTGCTTTCCCCAGGAGAGTCACATACATGGAGTATTTTCTCATTCTGTTTCAACAGCCCGTAGATTTTGGAGTAGAAGTCAGAGCCAAATTAATGGAAAGACAAGCTGGGTATGAACCTCGGATGCAGGTTTAAAAGGAGAACTGGAACATCACTGGAATAAATGAGCAAAATGTAAATTGGTTTCACTCCTCACTATGTTGAGTACTTTTGTGAATTGCACATGAGCCTAAATTCAAAAATCAGTAATGCATGCTGTTTTTGTTTACCAGGAATGAGTGACTTAGCTTAATTATCTGAATGTTAAATCCTTTAATGTGCCATCCAAGATACTGTCTCATCCAGAAAATTTCAAAAGAAAATTGAGAAAACTATAAAAATGTGGGAAATATTTAGTTTTTGTTTTAGTCCACCCTTCTGCAGTCAGTCAGTGAAGTTAGTGACTGTTTTTACATAGTTTTTGTTAATTTAAAAAGTTAGCTTCTTCCAGCTTCAATAAAAAAAGGAGGTAGAAATACTTAAATATGGTATGCGTGCATGCATGCTCAGTTGCTTCAGTCGTGTCCGACTCTCTGAGACCCCAAGCAGGCTCCCTTGTTCATGGAATTCTCCTGACAAGAATACTGGAGTGGCTGCCATGCCTTCTTCTAGGGGCTCTTCCTGACCCATGGACTGAACCTGCATCTCCTGAGTTCCAGGCAGATTCTTTACCACTGAGCCACCAAACCCTAAGTATGGTATAAGAGGTGCCAATTTTTCAGTCTTCCCAGAGCAACCACATGTCTCAGGTCAACTCTGAGTGACACAAGATGCATCTAACCAGCTTTAAAGCATCTTTGTTGTGGGAGGAAGTCCATAAATGGTGTGCATTTAAAAGTAGCATTGACCTTCAAAGGCCCACTTACTAGATATGTTATTAAATAAACAAGTCATTTAGTGAACCATGCTTTTGACGTTTTCCCCCCAATTCTCCACTATTAACTTCTCTGAGCATATAGAATTATTTCTTCACTTTTACTCCAGAACTTCTTTTGATGTCTGGCTAACCTCCAATTCATCATCAATTATGAATTCTCTCTCTGTTATTTATAATTCATTAAGAAACATCATGAAAATCCTACATCAAGTTAATTTGGTTTCACTCAGTTATTTGAAGGCTAACCATAGCTTTTTTGGTAATTAACATGTGTCAGGCACTGGGCTAAAGGCTATATACATTTATATAATATTCATTTTATCCTCATAATAACCTAAAATAGATACTGTCTTAATTTAAAGCAAGAAAATAGAAACTAACACACATTGCATTTCTTTTTTTCCTAACATTTCACAGACAGTAAACAGGAAAAGTAGAATTTGACCCCTGGAATATCAACTTATCTGACAGCAAAACCTGTAACAGAAGATAACAAACCTGACTCCATATTGGATCTGTTCCCTTAGCTCTAACCTTTGTGCTCCCTTGCCTGTGCTTAGTCATGCTCGTGCTGCCTATAGCCAGACATAATAGCCCTTTCTACACAATAGCCCTCCCTCGAGGCTCTGCCTCCCAGGCTTGATCTTTAAAGGGTGTAACACTTTTCATTCATATGGAGATTAAAAAGTTGCAGAACAGAGAAAAACATTTGTCTTGTTAGAGGTATACAGGAACCTCATGACCAGACCTACAAATACTGCTGCAAAAACAAAGGATCATCACATCCCCTCTGGGGTCTGCTTGGCACCAACAAGTCTACAACAACCAGCCACAGCCCCTCCCTTTTAATTTAAGAGAAGCATGAATTCTAAATCAAGAAAGATCTCTTCAAGAAAATTAGAGATACCAAGGGAACATTTCATGCAAAGATGGGCTTGATAAAGGACAGAAATGGTCTGGACCTAACAGAAGCAGAAGACATTAAGAAGAGGTGGCAAGAATACACAGAAGAACTGTACAAAAAAGATCTTCATGACCCAGATAATCATGATGATGTGATCACTAATCTAGAGCCAGATATCTTGGAATGTGAAGTCAGGTGGGCCTTAGAAAGCATCACTACGAACAAAGCTAGTGGAGGTGATGGAATTCCAGTGGAGCTGTTTCAAATCCTGAAAGATGATGCTGTGAAAGTGCTGCACTCAATATGCCAGCAAGTTTGGAGAACTCAGCAGTGGCCACAGGACTGGAAAAGTTCAGTTTTCATTCCAATTCCAAACAAAGGCAATGCAAAAGAATGCTCAAACTACTGCACAATTGCACTCATCTCACACGCTAGTAAAGTAATGCTCAATATTCTCCAAGCCAAGCTTCAGCAATACGTGAACCATGAACTCCCTGATGTTCAAGCTGGTTGTAGAAAAGGCAGAGGAACCAGAGATCAAATTGCCAACATCTGCTGGATCATGGAAAAAGCAAGGGAGTTCCAGAAAAACATCTATTTCTGCTTTATTGACTATGCCAAAGCCTTTGACTGTATGGATCACAATAAACTGTGGAAAATTCTCAAAGAGATCAGAATACCAGACCACCTAACCTGCCTCTTGAGAAATCTGTATGCAGGTCAGGAAGCAACAGTTAGAAATGGACATGGAACAACAGACTGGTTCCCAATAGGAAAAGGAGTACGTCAAGGCTGTATATTGCCACCCTGCTTATTTAACTTCTATGCAGAGTACATCATGAGAAACGCTGGGCTGGAAGAAGCACAAGCTGGAATCAAGATTGCCAGGAGAAATATCAACAACCTGAGATATGCAGATGACACCACCCTTATGGCAGAAAGTGAAGAGGAGCTAAAAAGCCTCTTAATGAAAGTGAAAGAAGAGAGTGAAAAAGTTGGCTTAAAGCTCAACATTCAGAAAACTAAGATCATGGCATCTGGTCCCATCACTTCATAGGAAATAGATGGGGAAACAGTGGAAACAGTGTCAGACTTTATTTTTTGGGGCTCCAAAATCAATGCAGATGGTGACTGCAGTCATGAAATTAAAAGACACTTACTCCTTAGAAGAAAAGTTATGACCAAACTAGATAGTATATTCAAAAGCAGAGACATTACTTGGCCGACTAAGGTCCGCCTAGTCAAGGCTATGGTTTTTCCTGTGGTCATGTATGGATGTGAGAGTTGGACTGTGAAGAAGGCTGAGCACTGATGAATTGATGCGTTTGAACTGTGGTGTTGGAGAAGACTCTTGAAGGTCCCTTGGAGTGCGAGGAGATCCAACCAGTCCATTCTGAAGGAGATCAACCCTGGGATTTCTTTGGGAGGAATGATGCTAAAGCTGAAGCTCCAGTACTTTGGCCACCTCATGCGAAGAGTTGACTCATTGGAAAAGACTCTGATGCTGGGAGAGATTGGGGGCAGGAGAAAGGGATGACAGAGGATGAGATGGCTGGATGGCATCACGGACTCGATGGACGTGAGTCTGCGTGAACTCCGGGAGATGGTGATGGACAGGGAGGCCTGGTGTGCTGGGATTCATGGGGTCGCAATGATTCGGACACGACTGAGTAACTGAACTGAACTGAAGATGATTCTTAGCCTGTCTTCTTGGTCTGCTAGCTTTCTGAATGAAGTTGTTATTGCTTGTCCCAATACCTTGTATCTCATTGGCCTGTCATGAGAAGAGCACTATGAGCTTGGACTCGGCAACAAACCTGTGTTCTAAAATTCTACACTAATCTGTATCTGTCATATTCTGATCGAGTGATATGTACCATGCTTTTCATTGTGCCCTTAGGGATCATTCCAGGTGGACTCACCAAAATACATAGAGGCTAAATACTTCCCAAGTGGTCTCACAGCCTGTGAGTGGTAAACCTAGAGATCAGACCTATCTCTCCAGGTATACAATACCCACAATATGGCTCTCTATCTTTAGGAAGAGTATGAGGGTTTGCATGGAATGACTGGAAGAGTAAATTCCCTCGCAGTACCCAGAATCTCCACTGACACCATAAATTTTTATAGTACTGAATTTTCAATCTTTGGGAGTTAGTTTTCGTTTGTTGTTTCTTTTTTGGTATAGCTGTCAGAACCCTTGTCAGTATCTTAGTTAATCATCCTTAATTACTTCTGAGCACCTCTGGGTACCACCTGGTCAAAATCACTCACAAAAATTAGCTTTATCTATTACTTTTCTGAGGCTTTGATACAGTGCTCCTTTTTAGTAGTAAGTGAACAGTTTATGGCTGTCTGGGGAGGCCTTACAAAGAGCTGTAAAAAGAAGAGAAGGGAAAAGCCAAGGAGAAAAGGAAACATATAAGCATCTGAATACAGAGTGCCAAAAAATAGCAAGGAGAGATAAAAAAGCCTTCCTCAGCGATCAATGCAAAGAAATAGAGGAAAAGAACAGAATGGGAAAGACTAGAGATCTCTACAAGAAAATTAGAGATGCCAAGGGAACATTTCATGCAAAGATGGGCTTGATAAAGGACAGAAATAGTATGGACCTAACAGAAGCAGAAGATATTAAGAAGAGGTGGCAAGAATACACGGAAGAACTGTACAAAAAAGATCTTCATGACCCAGATAATCATGATGGTGTGATCACTCACCTAGAGCCAGACATCCTGGAATGTGAAGTCAAGTGGGCCTTAGAAGCATCACTATGAGCAAAGCTAGTGGAGGTGATGGAATTCCAGTTGAGTTGTTTCAAATCCTTAAAGATGATGCTGTGAAAGTGCTGCACTCAATATGCCAGCAAATTTGGAAAACTCAGCAGTGGCCACAGGACTGGAAAAGGTCAGTTTTCATTCCAGTCCCAAAGAAAGGCAATGCCAAAGAATGCTCAAACTACTGCACAATTGCACTCATCTCACACGCTAGTAAAGTAATGCTCAAAATTCTCCAAGCCAGGCTTCAGCAATACATGAATCATGAACTTCCAGATGTTCAAGCTGGTTTTAGAAAAGGCAGAGGAACCAGAGATCAAATTGCCAACATCCGCTGGATCATGAAAAAAGCAAGAGAGTTCCAAAAAAATATGTATTTCTGCTTTACTGACTATGCCAAAGCCTTTGACTGTGTGGATCACAATAAACTGTGGAAAATTCTCAAAGAGATCAGAATACCAGACCACCTGACATGCCTCTTGAGAAACATATATGCAGGTCAGGAAGCAACAGTTAGAACTGGACGTGGAACAACGGACTGGTTCCAAATAGGAAAAGGAGTACGTCAAAGGCTGTATATTGCCACCCTGCTTATTTAACTTCTATGCAGAATACATCATGTGAAATGCTGGGCTGGAAGAAGCACAAGCTGGAATCAAGATTGCCAGGAGAAATATCAATAACCTCAGATATGCAGATGACACCACCCTTATGGCAGAAAGTGAAGAAGAGCTAAAAAGCCTCTTGATGAAAGTGAAAGTAGAGAGTGAAAAAGTTGGCCTAAAGCTCAACATTCAGAAAATGAAGATCATGGGAAATAGATGGGAAAACAGGGGAAACAGTGTCAGACTTTATTTTTGGGGGCTCCAAAATCACTGCAGATGGTGACTACAGCCGTGAAATTAAAAGATGCTTACTCCTTTGAAGAAAAGTTATGACCTCCTAGATAGCATTTTGAAAAGCAGAGACATTAACTTGCCAACAAAGGTCCGTGTAGTCAAAGCTATGGTTTTTCCAGTGGTCATGTGTGGATGTAGGAGTTTGACTGTGAAGAAGGCTGAGCACTGAAGAATTGATGCTTTGGAATTGTGGTGTTGGAGAAGACTCTTGAGAGTCCCTTGGACTGCAAGGAGATCCAACCAGTCCATTCTGAAGGAGATCAGCCCTGGGATTTCTTTGGAGGGAATGATGCTGAAGCTGAAGCTCCAGTACTTTGGCCACCTCATGAGAAGAGCTGACTCATTGGAAAAGACTCTGATGCTGGGAGAGATTGGAGGCAGGAGGAGAAGGGGATGACAGAGGATGAGATGGCTGGATGGCATCACGGACTCGATGGATGTGAGTCTGAGTGAACTCCGGGAGATGGTGATTGACAGGGAGGCCTGGTGTGCTGTGATTCATGGGGTCTCAAAGAGTAGGACACGACTGAGCAATTGAACTCAACTGAACTGAACCTAAATACTTAGCTTGTCAACACTGCAGTATTCAACAAATGGAGTAGTGGCTGTGACTGACCATTAACTGGGGCTTTTGAGGAGGTAGCTTCAGGCATGGCTTCCACTGACCACCACCCCCACCAACACGCACAATCTTTTATATTGCTGCCCTCATATATATCATCCTTTTGAGTTGTGTTCTGGATCTAGTGACTTGCTTCTCATGAGCAGAATACAGCAAATGTAATGGATGCCATTTCTGTGAATAGATTACAAAAACACAAGTGTTCATCTTGATAAAATTCTCTTTCTTGCTCATCCTCTCACTTTCTCACATTGATGAACTATACTGTCAAATGCTCATTGAAGATACCCATGAGGCAAAGATCCAAGGAAAGCTCTAGCTAATAGCTTATAAGGAACTAAGGTTCTGTCCAGTAACTCACAATGAAATGAATCATGCTGGCAACCATGAGTTAGCTAGGAGCATATCCTATCCAATCATGCCTTGAGATAACTACAGCCTTGTTAGAGAACCCAGATAAGAATGCTTGAATTCCTGACCCAGAGACACTGTGAGATAATCAATGTGTATTGTTTCAGTCTTCCAAGTCTTAGAGAAATTCATTAAGCAGCAACAGATAACAAACACAGCTCATTACTACCATACTTCTGAAGAGCTGTGCTGAGATATGCTTTATTCAGGCTGGCCTGCCTAGGGACATGGCTCTTTGCATCCCCAGGGAGTACCATCTACTCTCTATTTTGAAGTCCATATTTCCGAACATGGGAGCTCATTTGCTTTAACTGTTTTGCTCCTTAGAGAGAAGGCAAAACTCCATTTTCTTCAGAAATATAATCTCCACATCACTAGGATATTGCTGTGTAGTTGTCTATCTGCCTTACCTTCTTTAGACTTTTTCAGTCCTGAGTAAGAGTCAACAAATAGACTTCTCCCCTGATTTTAACCTCACACATTTTATTATCTATTTTAGGTTTTTCTAAATATAACAAATAAAAGCATTTGTACACACTGCTGTATTTAAAATGGATAACCAACAAGGACCTATGGTATAGCACAGAGAACTCTGCTCAATGTGATGTGGCAGCCTGGATGGGAGAGGAGTTTGGGAGAGAATGGATACATGTATAACTATGGTTGAGTCCCTTTGCTATTCACTTGATGAAAGTGAAAAAGGAGAGTGAAAAAGTTGGCTTAAAGCTCAACATTCAGAAAACTAAGATCATGGCATCCGGTCCCATCACTTCATGGGAAATAGATGAGGAAACAGTGGCAACCATGGCTGACTTTATTTTTGGGGGCTCCAAAATCACTGGAGATGGTGATTGCAGCCATGAAATTAAAAGACGCTTACTCCTTGGAAGGAAAGTTATGACCAACCTAGACAGCATATTAATAAGCAGAGACATTACTTTGTCAACAAAGGTATGTCTAGTCAAGGCTATGGTTTTTCCAGTGGTCATGTACAGATGTGAGAGTTGGACTATAAAGAAAGCTGAGTGCAGAAGAATTGATGCTTTTGAACTGTGGTGTTGGAGAAGACTCTTGAGAGTCGCTTGGACTGCAAAGAGATTCAACCAGTCCATCCTAAAGGAGATCAGTCCTGAGTGTTCGTTGGAAGGACTGATGTTGAAGCTGAAACTCCAATACTTTGGCCACCTGATGCAAAGAGCTGACTCCTTGGAAAAGACCCTGATGCGGGGAAAGAATGAGGGCAGGAGGAGTAGGAGACGACAGAGGATGAGATGGTTGGATGGCATCACTGACTCAATGGACATGGGTTTGGGTGAACTCCAGGAGTTGTTGATGGACAGGGAGGCCTAGCATGTTGCTGTTCATGGGGTCACAAAGAGTTGGACACGACTGAGCGACTGAACTCAACTGAGCTGAAACTATCACAATGTTGTTAATTGGATATACCTCAATACAAAATAAAAGTTAAAAAAATTTTGTCACTTGGTGATAGTAGTTGTGTATTTAATAATAACTTAAACCATCGTGTTCACCAAATGAGTGCTCAAGCTTTATTACATAGAAGTTAAAAGTTATAATTTCTACCCTATATTCTGTTTTTTACAGGTGAGTAAATTGGAGTTTTAGGGAGGTTGTGTACAATCATATGCCTACAGTTGCACAGAAAGAAACAGTCCTAAGATATGAACTTGAATACAGACAATCTTTCTCCAGAGGCTACACTCACAGGCTGAAAAGTACAAAAAAACACAACTTTTTTTTAAAGATTAATTGTTCAGAGAAGTTTTAGGATCACAGAGAAATTGAGAGTAAGGTACAGAAATTTCCCATCTATCCTCTGCTCCCACACATGCATAGCCTCCCTATTATCAACATTCCCCACCTAGTGGTATATCTGTTGCAACTGATGAATCTACACTGACATGTCATCACATCATAATCACTCCAAAGTCCATAGTTTATGTTAGGGTTCACTCTTGTTGTATATTCTATGGGTTTGGACAAATATATAATGACATGTATCCTCCATAAACTTGTAGATGTTCAAGCTTGATTTAAAAAAGGCAGAGGAACCAGAGATCAAATTGTCAACATTGTTTGGATCACAGAAAAAACAAGAGAATTTCAGACAAACATCTACTTCTGCTTCATTGACTACACTAAAGCTTGTATGGATCACAACCAACAGTGGAAAATTTTTCAAGAGATGTGAATACCTGAAGGTTCAGATCACCTGAACCTCCCTCCTGAGAAATCTGTATGCAGGTCAAGAAACAACAGTTAGAACTGGATATGGAACAATAGACTGGTTCCAAATTGGGGAAGGAGTATGTCAAGGCTGTATATTGTCACCCTGCTTATTTAACTTTTATACAGAGTACATCACACAAAATGCCAGACTGGATGAAGCACAAGCTGGAATCAAGATTGCCGGGAGAAATATCAATAACCTCAGATATTCTGACAACACCACCCTTATGGCAGAAAACAAAGAGGAACTAAAGAACCTCTTGATGAAAGTGAAAGAAGAGAGTGAAAAAGCTGGCCTAAAACTCAACATTTAAAAAACTAAGATCATGCATCTGGTCCCATCACTTTGTGACAAATAGATGGGAAAACAATGGAAACAGTGGCAGACTTTATTTTCTTGTGTTCCAAAATCACTGTAGATGATGACTGCAGCTGTAAAATTAAAAGACGCTTGCTCCTTGGAAGAAAAGCTATGACAAAACTAGACAGCATATTAAAAAGCAGAGACATTACTTTACAGACAAAGGTCCATCTAGTCAAAGCTATGGTTTTTCCAGTAGTCGTGTATGGATGTGAGAGCTGGACCATAAAGAAAGCTGAGCACCTAAGAACTTATGCTTTTGAACTGTGGTGTTGGAGAAGACTTGAGAGTCCCTTGGACTACAAGATCAAACCAGTCAATCCTAAGGGAAATCAGTCCTGAATATTCACTGGAAGAACTGCTGCTGATACTGAAAGTCCAGTACTTTGGCCACCTGATGCAAAGAACTGACTTACTGGAAAAGACCCTAATGCTGGGAAAGATTGAAGTCAGGAAGAAAAGGGGACAACAGAGGATGAGATGGTTGGATGACATTGTCGACTCAATGGACATGAGTGTGAGCAAGCTCTGGGAGTTGGTGATGGACAGGGAAGTTTGGCATGCTGTACTCCATGGGGTTGCAAAGAGTTGGACATGACTGAGCGACTGAACTGAACTGAAAGAGTATTTTTGCATGTATGCTCAACTGGTCAGTTGCCTCTGATTCTTTGCAACCCCATTGACTATACCCACCAGGCTCCTCTGTCCATGGAATTACCCAGGGAAGAATACTGGAGTGGGTTGCCATTTCTTCCTCCAGGGGATCATTTCAACCCAGGATCAAACCCATGTCTCCTGCATCAGCAGGGCGATTCTTTACCACTGAGCAACGCAAATCCTTTGTGCTCATCAACCCCCCATCCCCAAACCCTGTAAAAGAAATTTAAAGTACAAAAAAATTATTTAAGGCATTACAAATCCTTCAGTCAGAAATAATTTCTATTAAATATTGGCTTATTTGGTTTATTTAGCTCATTTCCTAGTTCTTTTCTATATGTAAATGTAAATATTATTTATGGGGTAAAAGGTATGTTTTTTCTATTTAATATTTTATTATGAATACTTTATTATGCTCTTTTAAAAAAAAACATGATTTCTAATAAGTATATAACATTATTCAATTTTTAAATTGCTAATGTTGGACAGGACTCTTAAGTTTTTCCTAATGAATAACACTGTAGTATTCTTGAATGTAATGATTTATATCCTTAGAAGTGGAAATATTAGGTTAAATATGCATTTCCAGGCTCTCATTATGTATTAACCAAATGATTTTTATAAAGAGAAAAACTAAGTCAAATTCCCTTAAACAATCTAAATATTTTCATGTCTTGTTAAACCTACTCCATTATTTTTATTATTCCAGATTTTCCAATTATTAAAAAATTGTGAAATTATTTTAATTTTTACTCTGCATTAAAGATGAAAAATTATCCAAATATTCATTTGCTTATACCCAGGTTTATTAATCTGGTGCTATTTTATTGGGAGAAGAAGAGGAGGGAAGAATAAGGAGGGCCTGGGAAGCAGAGGGGAGAGGCTGGTCAGAGGCATAGAGATGTGAGAAAATAAGACCTAAAGGTAAAGGAGAGCCATTATAGAATTTTACATCAGAAGTGACAGGACAAAAATGACATTTTCCCCAAGTTTATTCTGGAAACAAGGTATAGGATAAATTCACAAAATGGGAATAGAGTGAGTGGATAACAGCCAAGTCGGAGCAGTCAGCTGGAAGCCTATTTAGTAACTGACACAAGAAAGTGGGCATCAAGATGAGTCAAACGAAGGTGAGGAACCTGGAGATAAGGAGAAAGATTCAAGGGATGTTTGGGAGGTGGAAACAATAGAGCTTGGAGGCTCTTTGATATGGGGAAAAAGGAGACATCTGGAGTGGCTGCCAGATTTCTAGTTGGTAAGACTTGGAAAAGACTCTGATGCTGGGAGGGATTGGGGGCAGGAGGAGAAGGGAACAACAGAGGATGAGATGGCTAGATGGCATCACTGACTCAATGGACGTGAGTCTGAGTGAACTCCGGGAGTTGGTGATGAACAGGGAGGCCTGGTGTGCTGCGATTCATGGGGTCGCAAAGAGTCGGACACGACTGAGCGACTGAACTGAACTGAACTGAAGACTTGGGTTGGAAGAATTTCAAGGATTACAGAGGAATGTTGGGGCAACCACGAGGACATTCAGGAGCCAGTCAGTGGTGGAGATTTGCCACTTGGAAGAAAAGTGGAAGCAGGATACAGAGGTTAGAAAGTGCCAGCTGGTACCTGAAGTTGCCTTTGTTTATCATTTATAATGTTTGGCAAATACTGTTTAATTCATAGGATTATTTAAAAGAACAAATGAAATAATGTTTACAGAGTTTAGCTTAGTGCCTAGAGTATCAGTTCAGTTCAGTCACTCAGTCGTGTCCGACTCTCTGCGACACCATGAATCGCAGCACGCCAGGCCTCCCTGTCCATCACCAACTCCCGGAGTTCACTCAGACTCACGTCCATTGAGTCAGTGATGCCATCCAGCCATCTCATCCTCTGTCATCCCCTTCTCCTCCTGCCCACAATCCCTCCTAGCATCAGAGTCTTTCCAATGAGTCAACTCTTCGCATGAGGTGGCCAAAGTACTGGACTTTCACCTTCAGCATCATTCCCTCCAAAGAAATCCCAGGGCTGATCTCCTTCAGAATGGACTGGTTGGATCTCCTTGCAGTCCAAGGGACTCTCAAGAGTCTTCTCCAACGCCGCAGTTCAAAAGCATCAATTCTTCGGCACTCAGCCTTCTTCACAGTCCAACTCTCACATCCATACATGACCACAGGAAAAACCATAGCCTTGACTAGACAGACCTTAGTTGGCATAGTAATGTCTCTGCTTTTGAATATACTATCTAGGTTGGTCATAACTTTTCTTCCAAGGAGTAAGCGTCTGTTAATTTCATGGCTGCAATCACCATCTGTAGTGATTTTGGAGCCCCCCAAAATAAAGTCTGACACTGTTTCCCCATGTATTTCCCATGAAGTGATGGGACTGGATGCCATGATCTTCGTTTTCTGAATGTTGAGCTTTAGGCCAACTTTTTCACTCTCCTCTTTCATTTTCATCAAGAGGCTTTTTGTTCCTCTTCACTTTCTGCCTAGAGTATAGTAAACACTAAATAAGGAAAGCTGCTGTTTTACTCCGTTATAAGAAGGCAAGAATGGTTATCAATACATCACACTTAACAGACCCTGAGAAAGATAAACCCTGAAGTGTATTGGGTTAATATCACCATGGGGAGAATCTAGGTGACCTTGCAAAGAGTGGTTTCCACAAAGAAATAATTACAGTTGGGAGAGTTGAGGGCTGCTTTGAAGTGTTCCAAAAGCAAACAGCAGTAAAATCAAGAGATTGATGAGGCTGAATATCAAACAAGAAATGCAAGAGTAAATCATGGTGTTCAGTCCCTGTCATAAGCAGAATAACGACTCTCCAAAAGTCTCTATATCCTATTCCCTGGAACTTGAAACTACATTACTATACATACAAAAAATATTTTGTACGTATGATTAAGAAAGTTAAAACGGGGAAATTACCTTACATTGGGCTTCCCTGGTGGCTCAGGTGGGAAAGAATCTGCCTGCAATGTGGGACACCTGGGTTTGATCCCTGGGTTGGGAAGATCCCCTGGAGGAAAGCACAGTGACCCACTCCAGTATTCTTGCCTGGAGAATCCCCATGGACAGGGGAGCCTGGTGGGCTGCACTCCATGGGGTTGCAAAGAGTTGGACATGACTGAACTACTAAGCACACAGCTCTTATTATCTGGGTAGGTGCAGTATAATTATAAGGGTTCATGTAAGGGGGAGGCAGGAGGGTTAGGATCAGAGAAAAAGATGGTATGACACAGGCGGAGGTCAGATTGATGCGGCCACGGGCCACAGGCCAAGGGATGTGAGCAGTCTCTGGAACAGAAGCTGGAAAAGAGAGGGAACAGATTCTTCCCTAGACTCTCCAGAAGGGACACAGACTTCAGTGCCATAAAACTCATTTCAGACCTCTGACCTCTAGAACTATAAGAAAAGCTTGTATTATAAGCCACTGACTTATATAATGAGTTTCAGCAGCATGGAAAATAAATAGTGTAAGATCCAGACCCCATGTTACAGGATCAGACCTGGCTTGGATGGGGACCTCAGCAACCTATACAGGGTAAACAGGTGTCCAGATACTCTCCAAGTGTCCAGTCAGCACAGCTGTGATTAGAGTCTAGAACTATGCCTGACACATAGCATGTGTTCAATGAGCATATACGGAATAAATAATTCTGAGCACTTTATGTTTTTTATTACAGTTTGATCTCACTTCTATC
The DNA here is from genome assembly GCF_001704415.2 of Capra hircus. NCBI lineage: Eukaryota > Metazoa > Chordata > Mammalia > Artiodactyla > Bovidae > Capra > Capra hircus. Next base: position 80,917,974 of record NC_030814.1, read on the forward strand.
GTTGCAACCTCCTCAGATGGCTACCCTGATAGCTCAGTTGGTAAAGAATTTGCCTGCAATGTAGGAGACTCCGGTTCGATTCCTGGATCAGGAAGATCAACTGGAGAAGGGATAGGCTACCACTCCAGTATTCTTGGGCTTCCCTTGTGGCTCAACTGGTATAGAATCTGCCTGCAATGTGGGAGACCTCGCTTCAATCCCTGGGTTGGGAAGATTCCCTGGAGAAGGGAATGGCTACCCACTCTAGTATTCTGGCCTGGAGAATTCCATGGACTGTATAGTCTGTGGGGTCTCAAAGAGTTGGACACGACTGAGTGACTTTCACTTTCAGATGCTTCTATAAAAACTCCAAATTTTAGAGGCTGTTTCATTTCCCCCTGGAAAGTTTTGTCATCTCATGTGATTTGCTGAGTGTAAAACAAAAGTTGACCTGTAAACTAAAAGTATACAGGTAAGCTAATGTTGATGAATTTCAGTTTAGTTCACAACCTTTTCTCATTTCTAACTCCCTTGAATGAAAAGTTGATCTGAACAATTCAGACTCCGCTGAGATGAGTGAAAAAGTAGAAGCTTTCTATGCATGTTTAAGCAGTTCTGGGATTTGTCATTACACTTCTACAAGTTTCTTTAGAGGGAGCTAACAATAAAGATTAAAGTAATAACCCTGCAAAGTACATACTATAGCTAGATTTGAAAGGACACAACAAGCTCCCACTTAATAAAAAAAAAGTTCCTTTGGTTGAGATTCTGGTCTTCTGTGGATTCAATTCTTTCTCCCCCTGAGGTTCTTTGAAAACAGCAGACATGTTGTTAATTTGACATTCAAAGAAGACCCTGTGAGCCACATGGCTCTACTGTGATAAAATCGAAGTGTGTGAGAGTCCCCCCAGGCGTGGAAGAAGGGCCTGGAATTCTTGCACTCCTCACCTTCTCCCTTTTCTTCCTGGACTCGTACCAGTTGCATTCAGTCTCATGATCTGCTTTCCTTCCACTACCATCCAGAACACCTTGTCATCAACTTAAAGGACAGTTCAAGGCTGCTTGGATCATCAAAGACTAGTGTTTCCACATCCTCTTTCTCCCACAAGCATTTAATTTCAGAACATTACATTTTAAAAGCAATTCACATCTTCCGACCTCTCCTGATACTCTCTTCCTTCCTCTTCATTTGTTCCTGCCTCCAGTCAGTGAGACTAAGGATTTGATATTAATCTTGACTAGAAAGGTCAGCAAATATTTTGAGGAGAGTGCAGGGAGTATTCTGGGGAAAGGAGATGAGGAGTAGACTTATTAAACATAAAAAGATGGAAATTATTTAAAATATTATAATCAGATGATCATAAGCCATGCCTTTTCATGACGCCTTAACTGGTCCATTCTATCCACCATGTAGGATAGCACTGTAGATTTCCATAGCAACTCTCTTTAATTGTTATCATGGCAATGCAGTAGTTATCACGTTCACAAAGGGAGACTGGTCATTTTCTCAGTAGGGAAAGAAAATAACTATGATCTATGGAGGAGCCAGAAAAGATGAATCAGTTATTCCCTTTCTACTTAAATACATCCTGAAGCATTCCCTACCAGTTTTGCAAAAACACATTAGTTTGGAGTTTGTTAATTTTGCAAGCAGAATGAACTCTTTCAGGGCCCTAAGGCACCTGGCAGACAGATAATCACCCATGGGTCTGGGTAACAAGTGGCTTACAGTGTTGGCTTTCATGGAGTTGTTTGCAGATGAACAAAAGCAATACATAATGCCATTTTAGAGGCCTTTTTCTGGTAATCAGAGAGAGGGCCTTGAAGATGTGTGTGTGCTTTCATGTGTACACACACACACACACACAATGCCCTCCAGCCTTAGAAAGCTCCAGTTATTATGATTATCTGGCTTAAGTATATAGATAAAAGCTCCATTCATAACAGCTTCAGGCCTTCCTGGCATCTAAGATAAATGATATTTTTAAATGAACCTTTTGTTAACTTTCTGTATGTTTGAAAATGGTCAGCATAGCAAAAGGATCCATAAAACAGACTAGAGCTTTCTTTTTTTTACAGCATATTTTTCAAATGTTTTCATATATAAGGTTGAGCTAAAGAGGAGCAGTAATTTGTGTCTAATGTTCTTTCCTCTGCTTTCATTATACGGTTGTAACAGAGAAATGCCTAGTGGTTGTCAGCGAGACGTGCAGTCCATGAGTCTTGATGGCATCATCTGTCTGTATGTTCCAGGGTGGAAGATTCTGTTACTCAACACATACCCGTCTTTCTGAGCTCCTGCTATGAGCCAGGCGACATCCCAGCCCCAGCAGAGAACCAACCAACCCCATTTATGCAGTCGTGGAACCTGCATTCTCGTGGCAGGAAATGGCCTGCCCACGAATAAATATATCATGTGACAGTGATGAGAGGTACTACAAGGAAAAATAAAGCAGGATAAAGAGGATACATACTAATAGGAGTGAGGTTTATTTTATGTGGGGTGGTCAAAAGAAGACCTCTCTGAGGGGCTGACATTTGACATTGGAGCAAAGTCTTAAAAGAAATGGCTTTTCAGTCTTGCTAAATGCTCTCAGATCTCTGTACCGCTTTCAGTAAGTCTGAAGATGAAACAAACATCTGCCAGATGAAAGAAGCAAGAGGGTAAAGACAGGAAACTGGAGTGATAAATCCACACCGATGATCCAATTCGGGGACTAATTTATGCTTCCAAAGCATGTTCAGAAAAAAGTGAAGAAGAAATCCCCTCACTGAAACCCTTTGATGAATCACCAGTAGCTAACTGTTACCGAGCGTCCCACAGGCATGACATATCATCTGAAATCTGGGTGGATTTCAGAAGAGAAATGTTATTGCATTTAAACAATACCATTAGCCAATCTGATTTCACTTACTGGTATGCACTTTGTTCCAGCTATCTAGTCTAAAGATGAATTGCCCGATGGTTCTATTGTCAAAATGACAGCGTGAAAAGAGAAGCATGTGGGTTGTAATAATAATGTGGTACATGTGTAGAAGGTCAGAGAAGCAACAGATTAACATTCCAGCGAAAGATTTCCCCTGGGACATCTCTTCAAAGTATCAAAGGCCAAAGATCAGGACACTGATAATGTGTCTGGCATTGGTGGTGAAATTGTTGTATGTATTTAGCTCTGCTGAGGACAGAGCCGTGTTCTTTTCAATTAGTTGATGAAATCTCTCCTGAACAATGAAGAAGCCAACCACGGAAACCGGCTTCAATACAGCTGAATGAATGGAAATGAGCTTGTGTGAAAATACGAGTTGCTTACTGCAGATTAATGAAATAAATTTGAACATGTTCCCTGGAGAAGGCAACTAAATAATTCCCTGCCCTGGAGATTTAAGCCTGTCATGTATAGCGTGCCATTTCTTTACTGCATTTTTAACCAGATTCTCAAGTTTGCAACCCTTCTGCAAGGTGAACCTGGGGATTATGGGATGGGGGAGTCCAGTGGTCCTTTCTAAGTGCTGGCTCTATGAAGCAACAGAGATGGGCAGCTGGTGGGGGGCGGGTAAGGGGGGTGAGCATACCGGCTTTACAAGCAGAGGAACCTGGGTTTGAAACTGGGTTTCATAATTTACTGAATGGTTAAAGTAAAATACATTTTCCTTATTTTTAGAACAGGGAAAATAACACAGCCTAAATATTTATAAGACAGATTTTTAAAAGGCAATGCTGATGTAGTATTTTGTGTTCTTGTAAGGAATGGGAGCTGTGGCTTAATTTTACAGCTTCTTGTGGCTTCTCTGATATTCCTGCTGCCTCATTTTCCCTGGTGCTGGGAGAAAAATCCTGCGTGGCTTGATACATATTATGAAGGAATGGTAAGTTATGTTTATATTTCTAAATGTAAGCACCCCTTAACTTCAGAAAGGAAGATTGTCTGTTGTCTGTTTAAAATTTCATTTATGTGTTCATTGTCAAAAGTTAAGATCTGAAAACATAGGGGGATATTTAAAAGGAAATTTCAGGAAATAAGTAAAATACAAGTGATTTGCAAAGTACACAGGAAATACCACAATAATAATTTGGGAAGCAGTGTGTGTCAAGGTTGCAATGTGCATGGGTTTAAATTCTAGCTCCATGACTTCTAGCTGGGTAACCTCCAGCAAGTTACTTACCCTCGCTGGGTTTTTCCTGCTTATCTGTAAAATGGGCAAATAATAGGGCCACATCACAGGGTTGATGGAGGATTAAACTGGCAAAAAGCCTTAAACAATGTGTGTTACTTACTTTGATTACTTAAACTCTCATAAATGTAATTCCAACCAGAAAAGTGTTTCAGGGAAACTTAATGCTTTCAGATAGAAACTTAAATTGTAATTTATAATTTCATTACTAACCTAAGGTGGTTGTATTATTACCTCTTTGCCATGAGGTCTTATTTCTTTTGATAAGCATGGCTGCTGTAAATAGCAGTAAGACAGCCTTCCTCAAAGCTGACTTGACTTTGACCTGTTTTGAGAAAGCAAGTTGTCCTCTTCACAGGGAAATCCTGGAGATTCGCAGAGCAGCACCCCCGAAACAGACAGAAGTTCTACCTTCCACCATGGGAGCCACATTTTATAGCAATATCATCAGTTCCCCCTTCAACACAAACCTGGAGGGCCTAGGAAGACAGTCCTATCAACACTGGTTATGACTTGAGGACTCCAAAAAAAAGTTCCATGAAGATATAATATCAGTGTGGGATGCACACATCTTTTTTTAAAATCTGGCCTCTTTTATGGCTTGGATGGGTAATGTTTGGGTGACATGTTTGAAACCAATGAAGTATAAGACCTTGGGCAGAACTCCTAATCTTTTTAAGGTCCTTGGACAGTGGTGTCGACTCCTCCCCTGTTCTTGACAATGATCACTTGATAGTCTTTGAATCAACAGTAAAATGGAAAGGAAGAGACAGTCTGACCTGGACCTTAAGAGGATGCTGTAGAGGGCTTACAACGATTACCTGAGGAAGATGCAGCCTGATGGGCACTAAAGCAGGGATTAATAGATTCAACAGCCGCTTGATGAATTTCTCTGAAAAGAGAGGCTTGAAGGACACCGGCAGAAAGAAATGGGAGAAAACATTAATGGCTTGTGAGAAAGAGCCAAATGGCCTTTTCCTGTTTCCTAAGAGACTGAATCTCCTGGGCTGGGGAATGTGCTGTTTCTTATAAGAGCTTCTGAAAATGCACTTTCTTACCAAAATTCAAAGCAGGGCCACAAATCATTTATAGGAGACAAAAAACAATAAGCAGTGTCAGCACGGAGGAATATATTTTACTTTGCTCTGCCATGAGGAATTATGGTGGGCTGTGATGAGTGGAATATAAAGTAACATAAGTTGCCTGTTGACAACAGGGTTTGAAATTATAAAATGTAAAACAAATACATTTCCTGCACACTGTGAAACAGCTGGGGTGTTTTTATGGCATCTAGCAGGATCCCATGCCATCTCTCAAAACCCTATAATTCTGTAAGCACGTTAAGTGCATCTTGATATTTATTCTGTTTGTTTATTTAGCTTCAAGGATTTCACAGGTGGTGCTGCATAGAATCACATGTAAGGAAAGTGATCAACACTGAACTGTGCTGTCTTTAAGAACACCAGGTCCTGGCTCTACTAAATGATGGGTTGGCCATTATGTTCAAAGTGCCAGAACACCCAGGCAGAACAGAATCGTTTCCTTGTAAGAAAGGGAAAGAATGACTCAAGCAAAAATTCCACAGGAATGTCTCCCTCCATAGCCTGTCTGGAATCTAAGTATAAAAATTAAGTCTTTTATGAGGTTGACAGCAGCAGAGTTCATATAAGATCCCTTTAAATGACAGATGGTGATAAGCAAGTCAACACTTTATGTGTTAGACTTAGAGGTGTTGCAGCCACTGACCCAGATAATGCAGTGCACAGACAAAAGGCAGGAAGCAAAACTGTGCACTGAGCATCCCACCCTAAACAGTGATTGACTGTATTGTCTTTCTGCTGCTTGCTTACTCGAAACTCATGCATGTCAATCAATCAGCACAAAAGACACTGATTACTTAAAATCCTTTGGCTGTTACACTTGTTGTGGTTTAATGTTTTAATCAAATATCACATTTTCAATTATTATTTATAGGCTGAACTCCTGGGATACAGAACTGACTGGCAATTTGTTGGGACTTGGGATAGTGTGGGCAGTTAATGATTTGAAGCACATAAGCAGCTGTAGAGGGGCAGAAGGTTGGGAAGGGTGCATGTGGGGTGAGTTCCAGAGGATGCTCAGCTTGGGGATGGAGAGCTCCACTGTACCCGGAAGTAGATTTGTGCTACCTGAAAAAAGTAGAGAATCTGAGCAAATAGCCTCTCCCTATTTGAGACAGAGGTCTTCTCTCTCCTGATTGCAGGGTCAGGAATTTTGTGAGGGGAAGCATTGCCCTTCACACAGCAGTTTGTCAGCTGTCAGCAGCTCCTGACATGACAAAATCCCAAAGCAGAGGGGCTGGGGCTGCGTAATACAGAAGTGCCCAGTTGTCTGAGTTGAAAAGAGAGGAAAACATCAGATGTTGCTTTTCAAACAAAGACCCAGTTTCATGCTTAACACCACAAAGATAACTTGGTTTTCTGTTCTTAGGATTAAAAAAAAAGGGGAAAAATATCACCAGAAAACCTTTGTACCTTTGAAGTAAGAGCAAGCTATGTGAAACGAATTTTAACCAGGTTCTGCCAATATCTATCAGCACCAGCATTTCATATTGCAGATAATAAGCATCTGGAGAAAATGACAGGCGAGAGCGAGGGAAGTCTGGAGGCGAGGTACAGAGTTTGCAGTATCCAGGTCAGACAAGGGTTTAGAAGACTTTCGGGATGAGGGTGTGACTAGAGATGAGAACGTGCTGAGTGCTCATATTCTAATGTGTCAGTTTTTTTAAATAAAAAATAAATTAAACAAAGACATTGGGGGGTTAGCTTTCCTTTTACAATGCCCACCCGTAAGGGAAATAAACGTGCTGATGCAGAGAAGACTTAATCGTAAATGAATGGAGTATGTAGCTCATTATTCATGGCAATAAGTAAATATCATTTATTAATAAAGTTTATGAAGACTTTCTCATCTAGATAAGGCAGAGAAGTTGTAATTCCTTTCCACTTAAAGAAGCCAATGCTGTACCAATAAGAAAGATGTCACATCTTCCCAAAGACAGCACGTTTTAAGATTTAGTGTGTGTGACATCTGCAGATGGAAAAACAGATGATATCTGAAAAATAAAGTCATATAATCATGAGGGCTTGGTGAAAGGTTTAGGTTCGGTATCCTTCTTCAAATAACGTTTTAAGACTCCTTGACAACACCAGAGAATTTTTAAAAGAACATGAAAAGAAAATGCCTTAACCACAGCTGGTGGAAATAGGAAAAAAAAAAAAAAAAAGCATGAGATCCAGTTATTAATCTTGGTAGCTGTTTCTTGGATACTGACAAGAGAAGTCAAGAAACCAGAATCAAGTTTAACGAACATCTCTAACATGAGGCTTTTTCTGGGTAGACTCTTCCACTAAGGGAAACAAGAAACCATATTGTACTGAGATTTACAGTGGCACATCAACCATGTCTGCAAGCCTGTTATTTCCCGATGGTCTGTCTTTCTTTTATTCTGTACTTTTTTTTTCCCCTCTAAGACTTTGATACGCATGTGAGTGTGTGTGCGCGTGCATGTGTGTACGCTTAGCGTCAGCTGTGCAGAGATAAAAACAAGTAAATTTAGGTAAAGGTAAGGAAGAGCCTGTGGCGACACAAGCACCACAGTGGCTGCGAAGATTAAAGGGCAAACGGAGTGCAACTCACCAGGTGACCTGAGCCATGCGAGTGACTTCCCCAGACTTCCCTTCCTCATCTGCAGGAGGAGGCTTTAACATCGGGCTCCGGGGAGACCTTTGCTAAGCTGGATATTCTACAATGTAAATGTTCCCCACATTTTCCCAAGAATAAAATCATCGATGATGCATGTGTAATGTAGGGTGGGTTTTCAATTGCACACACAGAGAGTGACAATTATTTTAATTGCATTTTGTTTTATTTCCTATTAATCTTAGAATAGAACTGCTATGTGTAAAGAAAACTGCAGAGGACACAACAGCTTAGAACATAGTTGTGCAAAAAAAAATTTTAATTAATTAGCATTAATCTAAGGCTAAATAAAAGGATACTAAACAGAGGGTTGGAGAAGACTCTTGAGAGTCCCTTAGACTGCAAGGAGATCCAACCAGTCCATTCTAAAGGAGATCAGCCCTGGGATTTCTTTGGAAGGAATGATGCTAAAGCAGAAACTCCAGTACTTTGGCCACCTCATGCGAAGAGTTGACTCATTGGAAAAGACCCTGATGCTGGGAGGGATTGGGGGCAGGAGGAGTAGGGGACAACTGAGGATGAGATTACTGGATGGCATCACCAACTTGATGGACTTGAGTCTGAGTGAACTCCGGGAGTTGGTGATGGACAGGGAGGCCTGGCGTGCTGCAATTCATGGGGTCGCAAAGAGTCAGATACGACTGAGTGACTGAACTGCACTGAAACTGAAGGTTAGATTTCTGGGTCTAGATTTTGCTCTGTTAGGTTCTGGGCAAAGCTTTCATTTTCCTTTACTTCAAACCAAAGGGGGGGTTCAGGTTAAACAATTTTTTAGATGACTTCACAACTCTCTTTTCATGATGTCCTGAGAGAGTGTGTGTTGTAATGAAAAAATGTGTTCTTTTCAGTCAGTGAGCCCTGGACCTGACACACAGCTCTACTACTCCTTACTCTGTGGTGTGGGTCTTAAAACCTCTGTTAGATTTTCGGATTATTCCAGGCATAAGGATGCATAGAAAGTGTGTGTGTACGCAGCTGGATTCAGAGCATCTTAGGGAGTATTACGGAGCCTGCTCTGATTTCCCTTTGATTCTGAGCTTTTGTACCCACAGCAATTTCCATGGTTTATATACAGTAATCTGTCTCTAAAAAAAAATTCATCCTATAGCATAAAGCGCTTTCATTTGTATGTGAACAGCTGAGTTGAAGTTGGGACCGCTGTCACACCCTCTGAAGACTTCAGAGGCCACGGAGATTACCTCTATAGTCTCATTCAGAGCAAAGCATTGAGCCTCAAGTGCTGTAACTTGTACAGAGTAAACCCAAGGGACAGAGCTCCACCTTAGCAGGGAATCCATATAAGCCAAGACTGACTTCCAAATAAACCAAGAAAATGAAATGTCCCCAATGAAAGGGCTCTCAGGCTGCTCCCCAGAGATAAATCAGGTGGGCATACATCCACCCATCTGTCTATCACGTCCACTTCACCTAAATTATGTGACAGATATGCCCCAGAGCCAGAGCCTCTCCCACATCAATTCTGTACTCTTAACTGAAGAAAAGAGAGGTTCTAGAGGAAAAGAATTAATATGGCAAAGAACTGCCTTTCTTAATATCTAAGCATATTCACATGCACACATTGCTTTTATATATTCCTAGGGAGGAAGCATAAAAAATGCCAATTTACACTTTGCAGAAATAAAGACTATATGAACCAGTTTGATTTTAATTCTATATTTTTGGAAAGAATGCTAACCTATGTGCCAATGATGTGGAAACGTAGACACAGAAGTCAACACTGAGATCGCTTAGTCTAGTATCATTATTTTAGAGGAGAAAATGGCTTTTAAAAATGGTTGCCATATATATACCTATGGCTGATTCATGTTGAAGTTTGACAGAAAACAACAAAATTCTATAAAGCAATTATCCTTTGATGAAAAAATAAATAAAATTTTAAAAATGGTTGCCATCATTTCACTATTACTTCACTTCATCTGCCATCACTGCACTCTCTGAGTCTCCCATGGCCCTTGACTTAATTCAGAATTAATATTTTATATACAGTCTGGTCACTGGAATAAATGTTCCACCAAGGAGTTAAGTGATTTATGCTTTCATGTCACTGTTCTTCTAATGCCATTTCCCAGTGGCTGCATGTTGACCACACGTTTTATGTGGCTAATAACCTCAAAGAAATACCAAATGATTAAATTCAAAGGGTTCTTGATGTAAATCAAGCTTTTATAGATGGAATAGGTTTGACCACCAAGTACTTAATTCTCAGCCATGCTGAAAGAGTAACTCTGTATTTCGTAATGTAACCTGAATGTAAAGTTAAGTTTTCCACAGTCAACTTTTTCCAGTGTCCAGGTCATGTCCTAAGAGAAGAATTAGTCTCTTAAAATAGAATATTTTTCTTCATTAGGCAACATTGCTTCCAGTAGCAAGGAGAACAACTGGTGCATTTATTTACCCAAGCCAGGAGATACCAGTATTCTGTAAATCATACAACAGCTTTCCTAGCACCAGAGTCAAATATGGATCCTACTGTAATCAAATGGGATAGGACAAAGCACTGAGGTATGGACTAATTTCATATAAATCATGCCTTTAGCAATTTTAGGAATATTTCCACTAAGTTGTAAGACGACTGTAGGTAACTATCTTAGCTTCTAGAGTTTCTGATAAATGAACATTCCTCTCAGGAATGTACACTGGGCTCTGGGAAATCAGGATCCACCCTGTTGGCTTATTCAGCCTAAACAGAGGAAATTCTCATATTCTACTTGGGCATCTGAACCCAGGAGAAAAGCTTGGATTGAATTATGCCTTTATTTCAGTATGGTATAATTTCTACTCTTATATTTTCAGAGTACTGGTAGGAAGTCAGCCAGGTTGATAAATTGATAAAATTAATTTTCTTGAGTATATTTATTAAATGATTCATTATCTTATTACTAACATCTACTGAGCCTAATTTCTTCATAAATACTTTATTATCATCTCTGAATTTCTTCATAATTAAACATAATGCATAAAAAGGTGAAAATCTGATTTGCTTAAATACTTAAAAGCCAAAACTCTTGAAAAAAATTTGGGGCCCAAGATACTACAAGGTTTCCTGAAATAATGGGAAACCCTAACCAGATCATCAACCAGATATTAAAGAATCAGAGCTAAGACTATTTTTTGAAATTTAACTAATTCTATTAATAAAGTGTGTGCTTTTGAGTATTAATAATCTTTGTTTCCCCAAGGAGAAAAATGTACCATTGTATTTATAATTTTTTCTAGCTATTTATAATGTTTGCATAGGAGAGAGACACTCAAGTTAACTAAAAGCGTGGCAAGTATACATGTTGTTCTGCCTACAAGAGTCTCACTCTCTGCCTGTTATCTAAGAATAATTATTCATAGTGTCTGATTTCACTTTCAGAGACACCCTGGTTGAGAAAATAAATTATGTGATCAATATATATATTAAAAAACACACACACACCTGGGATTCATTCTAAGGCTATATGAGAAAGTAAGAAAGCGCAAGTAACTGTATCAGCCACAGATAGCCAGGCAAGATGAAAAGCTGGAATTCTGTTCAGAATACCATCATACTCAAGAGACCCAATGGTAACTCTCTGTAGTCAGAGTGCAGACTGTGAGCAGAGGCAGAAAGAACAGTAAGGAAATTGTTAGTGAAGGCTATACAGATGGCAAGAAAAGTGCTACCAAAGTCTGAGAAAAATGGTGAGACAGTTTTTACTGAAAGTTGGAAAATGGTACCCCATGTTGTACAGCAGTAGAACAGCTATAAAGCAACTGCCTGAAGAAATGTTGAAGAAAGAAAATATCCTTTATATGCTCTGAGATCTTGGTGAGATGATTTTCAGATACAGTGTTGAAAATGGCACTTGGCTTCTTTGAAATGAAAAGATTTAAAAGATTTCTTTAACTGAAAAGAAGTATTCAAATTTCAAGAAACATTTAAAAGGACTATAAAGTGACTAAGAACTTCTTAGTTGGAAAATTAAACTATTTCTAATTTTTACTCCATTCTAAAAAGATTCTCAAAGTGAAATACTGACTGGGGAATAGGTCAGATCAAGTGTGTGGCAATAAGACTCTGTTAGGATTTCTAAAATATTTAAGGCAGTTTTGAGTAGACCTGCTTCAGCTATAAAAAAAAAAAAGAAGAGTTAATTCCATCCAGTTTATTTATTGTTAAATTTAACCTCTACTTTAGGCTGTTTTTGATATCATCACAATGTGATTTCCACTGAATTAGATATACAGTTGACCCTTTAACAGTGCAGGTGTTGGAGGTGCCAACCCTCCACATACTGGAAAATTCACATATAATTAACTTTGTTGACTCCCCAGAAACTTAACTACTAATAGCCTCTGTTGACCAGCAGCCTCACTGACAGCACAGATAGTCTATTAACACATATTCTGCATGTTATGTGTATTATATGTCATAATCTTACAATAAGATAAGCTAGAGATGAGAAAGTATTATTAAAATCATCATAAGATAGAGAATATATATTTATAGAACTCTCCTATAGTTATCAATACGATAACTTTACATGGTCAATTTCCAAGATGAACAGTCTGTCAGTACCTATATCAATATTGTCTTACATGATACAAAATATTGTTGATATTATATATATTACTAACAGTAGTTATCAAAAATGAAAAGATAATGTGAAAAAGAAATTCATGTTTATTTACATATAAAACAACCCATGCAATGATAATGAACAAGCAACCGCAATTGTTTATGGTAGTGCAGTGTAATCAACAGATTGTTTCAGGGTAGCCTAGCCTATTCACTACTAAATGACTTGTTATACAACCGTTATGGCGTACAGTATTGCAGTAATATTACAGTCTTGGTAACATTGTTAAACTTTTAAAAACCACTTACCTGTAACAGAGACACAGTTGTAGAGAGCAGACTTGGCAACATGACGGATGAAGGAGAGGGTGGGACGAATTGAGAGAGGAGCATTGACATATATACATATAAGTGCATAAAACAGATAGCTAGTGGGAAGCTGCTGTATAACACAGCGAGCTCAGCACCTGCTCTGTGACCACCTAGAGGGCTAGGATGGGGAGGGGGTGTGAAGGAGGGGGGGAAGGGATATATGTATACTTATGGCTGATTCATGGTGATATACAGCAGAAACCAGCATAGCATTGTAATACAATTATCCTCCAACTAAAAATTAAAAAAAAAAAAATACTCACTGTCATGATGGGCTGATAAAGTGGTTTCTCCTAGTCCAAGAGAGAAGTATACTGCACAGTACTGTCCTTGAAAGCAACACTATAAAACAAATTAAGTTTTATATTAGATATCACTGACTTTATGCCTATGTAAGGATAAACTAGTACCTACATCTGTTTTATGCATTCAGGACATACTTTTTAAAATTTTTATGATATTTCTATGTCTACATGGTACGTCATCAACTTTTTTCAAAATGTCACAAATATCAAAAAAAAGTCCCAATATATTCATTGAAAAAAAAATTATATATAAGTAAACGTTCACATTTCAAACTGCATTGTTTTAGGGTCAAATGCATTTTATAGTATTTCTCATGGCGCTCTTTTTAACACAGAACTTACTTCCAGAACTATTAACAGTAACACAGTTTGGAAAATGCTCCTCTATGTTAAAATAAAAAAGTTTGTTTTTGACCTTTCCCAATGTGGGTAAATAGTTCATTAGGTAATATATTTGCTGCTTGTGGTTTAATACCACATATAAATAAATTCAAAGAAATATCCTTGTTGATTATGGAGAAGACAGTAAAGCATGTGGTGAAAATATGAAATATAAAAATTCCATCTAGTCTATGGCAAAGAAAATGACAGACATGGTTATGTTTCACAATGATGTGATCCTGTCTTTCATCTTCTTGTTTAAGCAGAAAGCCATCTTATTTCTCTATAATGACCACTTCCATGCTTTATGTTCACACTGTTGTATCAGGAATCTTGGCTTGTGTATATCATTCATACACGTGTGCTAAGCTAGGATTGTGATATTAATCATTTGGGCTAGACTAAAATTATGAAAAAAAGCTGTGATAGGTAATATGGATGACATAAGTTTAAATAAGCATAGCACATGATTATACCATTTCTTGAATAAAATAAAAAGCCAGGCATCTAGATATAGATGATTATATTAACTAGCTATATGTTTTGCTTTCTAATTATTACAAGTAAATATTTAGGCTTATGCTTTTGATTTTTCCTTTATCCAAAAGGTCATTTAAAAAATTTAAAACTCCTATACTTTAACTAGATTGGAGAAAGTCAAGTCATCTTTGTAACCGTCAGTGAAGGATTATATTTAACAAATGCCCAGTGTGTTTGTCAATCTCATTTCCTTCATATCTTTAATCTGATAGGAGATGTAAACATGTTCCAACAGTAAAAATTAAATATGTGAATAATTTAGCTTTTCACAAGTGGGTCTTTTCACGAGTCATTCCATGCCCTTACAAAATGTACTACACTGATGTACTTACTGGAGTCAATGTCCAGATCTATGGATGAAGGCTCATCACAGACATTAAACACAGTTAATCTTAATTTAAATGTGAGCTGTGACATGTGATTTCTAAAGAAAATAGAAGTTCCTAATGACATTAGATTGATTTATACCAGTGAAGATGCCTTTATTATTTGGAACAAATGATTAATTTTTCTCTACCAAAGTTGTTGTGCTTTCTCAACTAGGCATTTTAATTTTCACGTTGGCAACCAGTCAGAAAGAATCCATTATAAATGATCAAAGCATATGCTCGATAGGCTAGTTTCTTAAAATGACAAGTAGGACAGTTTTGTGATAGAGAAAACTTGATGTGTGCTTTAATCTCTATATTTTGATGCACTGCACACCATGCTGCCTTAGTTGAAATGCATTTTGTTCGTAAAGCTTTCACTAAGTGTTTCCTCTTTAAACACTTTGTCAGGTAGAGAGATGCTCTGGATAGAAGTTGTTACTAATGGTGTAGTAACTGTTTTACTACTTAATACGTGCAGAGAATTGGTTTGCCTTACTAATATCTGACCTAAAATTTTGTTCATAAAATTGAAAGAGAAATGAAAACAGGGAAAAGGAAGGAAACATCAGCATTTTATTCTCAACTATTTTAAAACTCAGGGGTTACTTAAAACAAGTGAAGCTAGTGTTTAAAAAAAAAAAAAGCTATTTGACAGTATTCAGAGTTGTCCAGGAACAGAAAGGCCAGGCTTGGGGGCACTGGAGCATAAAATACCTGATAATTTTAGGTGACCAGGCAAATCATCCACCTTAAGAGTCTGAAACAGGTAGGTAGGAATTTTCCTATGGTACACTTTAGGTACTACTTTCTTTAGGTACATAAACTATCACATTTCTTTGTATTCCTAAAACAAATACATATCCATCTCCAAGCTTCAATAGCCAAAGTTCATGAAAAAAAAAACTTACACTTTGTAATTCCAGGGAGGGATCTCAAGACTGCAGAATAGAAGGATGTGGGGGCCCACCTCCAACCATAAACACATCAAAAGTACATCTACTTGTGGGACAATTCTCATAGAAAATTAAGTGGAAAGTGGCTGAAGAATTCCTATACAGCCAAAGCTGCAAGAAAGATCTCCACATAACCAGGTAGGAGAGGGGGAAACAGGCATCCTGTTGGGATCCGTACCCTTGGAAGGAATCTGAAAGGAAAAGAAGGTCTGCAAGGGTGGACTCTCACTCTGGGGAGCAAATATGTAGAGACACAATCTGGGCATCCTAGTCCTGGGGTCCTGTCTGGAGAAGACCAAGCCCCACTGCCTACTGGGAAATCACTAGAAAAGAGACAGGCTGGAGAAGCCCAGATTCTACTCCCGAGTACACATGTGCTGGCATGCTAACAGTCAGAGGGAGAGAGTCTTGTACCAGCGGCTACTGCCTCCCCACACTCCCCCATCTGAAGGGGAGGACACCCTGGACCTGCTCCCTCCATACTACACAATATCTGGGCAAAGACTCGGTCTAGCTATGCAGAGACAGCTGGGCCATCTGCTGTGTACTCAGAATGGGGCAGTGGTGGCCACTGTCAGCACAGCCACGGTGTTGCACCACGGCTAAATGTTTAATCTCTGGCAGATGGGCCCTGGGAAGGGGACTCAACCAGCTGTGCAGAGATAGCACGGGAGGCTGGGACGTGACCCAGGTGGGGCGGCTGTGACCTCTGTCAGTACACCCAAAGTACATGGCGGTTCACACAGAGCAAGAGCACTCTAGCTCCTCCCACCACACCGCATCTCAGGGTTAACTGGGGCAGACAGGTCCTGGGAGAGGTCTGCCACAGAGGCAGCCCGGATCTTAGGCGGCAGCACAGTCATCGCAGTAGCCACAGTGCCCCAGCCCCCAGCCCCGGCCCCGCCTGCTCCACACCACAACCTCGCACTAGATCTGGGATGAACACAGCAGAGAAATGTATGTGACCCTGAGCTGCTCCTGAGCACGATCACAGGGGCCTGTCCACTACACAGGCAGCACAGGTCCACTGTGACATTCAGCCCTCACTCACTCAGGCAATCACCTCCTTTGGGGCAGGGCATGCGTTCAAGGGCAGTGGGGCCTAATCAAACCTGGACATCAGATTTTATTCCAACAACAGGGGAGCAGACCCCACCCCTGACAGGATGGTGACAGCCACAGAGCAGAGGGGAGTCCCTGTCACACACTGTGCACCAACCACACCCCTTATCAAGGGACCAATGGCCAGCACACTCTGAAGAAGGACATGGCGGCACTCATAAGGAAACCAGTCCTCGCGCCAAAAACCCTGGATCCGCACAGTGTAAACATGAATTCTCCCATGAGAAAACATGCCTTTGAGGCCAGAGTAGATAACTTGTTTCTCCTAAATTCAAAAAGACAGAGAAAGCTAAAAAACATGAAAGGCAGAGGAATTACTCTCAATTAAAAGAACAAGAAAAATGAAACATATCTCATCAGTCTACTAGACTGAGTTTAGAAGTGTGGTAATAACACTAACTGAATTAAGAAAGATTATCAATAGAAACACAGATAACTGTAGCAAGAAACTAGAAATTATATAGATGAACACATTCAAAATAGAAAATTCAATTGCTGAGATAAAAATCAGTCTGGAAACAATGAATAGCTAAGTAAATAACACAAAAGAATGAATAAGTGATCTGGAAGAAGGAGTAGAGTAAATCACCCAATCAGAACAGCAGAGAGTAAGTGGGCCAAATTTTTTTAAAAATGAAACCACAATGAGGTACCACTTCACACCAGTCAGAATGGCTGCGATCCAAAAATCTGCAAGCAATAAATGCTGGAGAGGGTGTGGAGAAAAGGGAACCCTCCTACACTGTTGGTGGGAATGCAAACTAGTACAGCCACTATGGAGAACAGTGTGGAGATTCCTTAAAAAATTGCAAATAGAACTACCTTATGACCCAGCAATCCCACTGCTGGGCATACACACCAAGGAAACCAGAATTGAAAGAGACACATGTACCCCAATGTTCATCGCAGCACTGTTTATAATAGCCAGGACCTGGAAACAACCTAGATGTCCATCAGCAGATGACTGGATAAGAAAGCTGTGGTACATATACACAATGGAGTATTACTCAGCCGTTAAAAAGAATTCATTTGAATCAGTTCTGATGAGATGGATGAAACTGGAGCCAATTATACAGAGTGAAGTAAGCCAGAAAGAAAAACACCAATACAGTATACTAACACATATATATGGAATTTAGGAAGATGGCAATGACGACCCTGTACGCAAGAAAGGAAAAAAGACACAGATGTGTATACCAGACTTTTGGACTTAGAGGGAGAGGGAGAGGGTGGGATGATTTGGAAGAATGGTAATTCTAACATGTATGCTGCCATGTAAGAATTGAATCGCCAGTCCATGTCTGACGTAGGGTGCAGCTTGCTTGGGGCTGGTGCATGGGGATGACCTAGAGAGATGTTGTGGGGAGGGAGGTGGGAGGGGGGTTCATGTTTGGGAACGCATGTAAGAATTAAAGATTTTAAAATTAAAAAAAAAAAATTAAAAAAAATAAAATAAAAAATAAAAAAATAAAATTAAAAAAAAAAAAATAAAAGCAATGCAGGTGATCTGTGGGATAGTAGCAAACATGCCCACCTATATATAATGAGGATTCCAGACGGAAAAGAGAAAATGCTACTCAGTTGTGTCCGACTCTTTGTGACCCCATGGACTATAGTCATCAGGCTTCTCTATCCATGGAATTCTCTAGGCAGGGATACTGGAATGGGTTGCCACTCTCTTCTCCACGCGATTTTTCCAACCCAGAAACTGAACCCAGGTCTCCCACAAGACAGAAAGAGTCTGTCTTGCAGGCAGATTCTTTATGGTCTGAGCTACTAGGAAAGCCCAGGAGAGAGAGAGAAGGGGATAGCAGGAAAGCCCAGAAGAGAGAGAGAAGAGGATCAAAAATGTATTATAAAAAAGTATGGTTGAAAACTTTCCAAATGTAAAGAAGGAAACAGTGATACAGATATAGGAAGCACAGAGTATTTCAAACAAGATGAACCCCTATAGACCTATACCCAGGCATGTCATAATTAAAATGGCAAAAGTGAATGATAAAGAGAGGATCCTAAAAGCAGCAAGAGAAAAACAGTCTGTTACCAGGAAACCTGCATAAGGTTATCAACTGATTTCTTTGCAGAAACTTTGTAGCCCTGAAGGGAGTGGTATGATAGATTCAAATTCCTGAAAGGGAAAAATCTACAACCCGGGATACTCTACCCAGCAACATTATAATTTAGAATAGAAGGAGAGGTAAAGAATTTATCAGAAAAGCAAAAACTAAAAGACTTCAGTAATACTGAACCTACCCTAAAAGAAATATTGAAGAGTCATCCCTAAAAAAGAAAAGAAGAAAAAATATATAGGAAAAGGAAAATCACAATAACAAAGACCAATATAAAAAAGGAAAACATTTTTTTCTTTTCCAGATACAAGGCCAAGAGAAAACAGAAACAAATACTAAGTATCCAAATAGGAAGGGAAGATGCGAAACTGTCACTATTTGCAGGCAACACGATACTCTATGTAGAGAACCCTAAAGTCTCCACACAAACGCTATTAGAACTAATAAATGAATTCAGTGAGTTGCAGGATATAAGATTAATATACAGAAATCTGCTGTATTTTATTACACTAACAATGAAATATCAGAAAGAGAAAGTAAAAACAATATTTCAATTAAAACCATGTCAGAAAATAAAATACTTAGGAATAAACTTAACCAAGGAGACGAACGACCTACATGCTGAAAACTGTAAAATAATGATAAGTAAAACTGCAGATGATCCAAAGAGATGGAAAGATATCCCATGCTCCTGGATTGGAAGAATTAATGATAAGAGGGCCATGCTACCCATACTACCCAAAACAATCTACCAATTTAATACAATGCCTATCAAAGTACCTGTGACGTTTTTCTCAGAACTATAACAAATAATCATAAAATCTCTGTAGAATACCCTAAAGACCCAGAACTGCTGAAGCAATCCTAAAGAAAAAGGACAAAGCCGGAGGAATAAACCTTTTAGACTGCAGACTGTACTGTAAAGCCACAGTAATCAAAACAGCCTTGTACTGTCACAAAGCAAACATATGAATCAATGGAACAGAACAGACAGCTGAGAAAAAGTCACACACCTACCATTAATTAATCTATGTTAAAGCAGGCAAGAATACACAATGGACAAGAGATAGACTCTTTAGCAAGTGGTGCTGGAAAACATGAATAGCTAAATGTAAATCAATGAAATTAGAACACTCCCTCACACCATAAACAAAAATAAACTCAAAATGGTTTCAAGACCTAAACATAAGACATAGTACCATAAAACTCCTAGAAGAAAACGGTCAAACATTCTCTGACATAAAATGTAGCAATATTTTCTTAGATTGTCTCCCATGGCAAAAGAAATACAGGGAAAAATAAATGGGACCTAATCAAACTTAAAAGCTTTTTTACAACAAAGGAAATCATCAATGAAATAAAAAGACAACCTATGGAATAGGAGAAAATATCTGCAAAAGGTGTAACTGACAATAGGGTAATATCCAAAATACAGAAACAACTCAGAAAGCTCAATAGCAAAAAAAAATAAAAATAAAAAAATCCAACTTTTAAAAATGGGCAGAAGACCTTAATAGACATTTTCCCAAAGAACACATACAAAAAGCCAACAGGCATATGAAAAGATGCTTAGTGTTGCTGATTATTAGAGAAATGGAAATCAAAACCACAATAAGGTATCGACTGACACTGGTCAGAATGGCTATCATTTATTATTACAAATAATCAATTCTAGAGAGAGTATAGAGAAAAAGGAACCCTCTTACACGGTTGGTTGAAATTTAGATTGGCGTAGCCACTATGGAAAACAGTATGCAAATTTCCTAAAAACTAAAAATAGGGCTACCATATGATCCAGCAATCCCATCCCTGGGTATATATCCGGAAAAAAACAAAAATTTTAATTTGAAAAGGTACACGTACCCCAAGGTTCACAGCAGCACTATTTACAATAGCCAAGACATGAAAACAAGCCAAGTGTCCATCAACAGACAACAGTTTCTTCTTGGCTTATGAAGAAACATTACTCAGACATTAAAAACAATGAAAATATTACCATTTGCAGCAATATGAATGGTCCTAGACAATATTATGCTTCAGTTCAGTTCAGTCGCTCAGTCGTGTCTGACTCTTTGCAACCCTGTGGACTGGAGTATGCCAGGCCTCCCTGTCTATCACCAGCTCCCGGAGTTTACCCAAACTCACGTCCATTGAGTTGGTGATGCCATTATGCTTAGTGAAGTAAGTTGAACAGACAAAGACAAACACTATATGATATCACCTATATGTGGAAACTAAAAAGCAATACAAATGAATCTATATACAAATGGAAACAGACTTTCAAACAGAGAAAACAAAGTTATGTTTATGAAAGAGGGGGATACACATACAGGCACACGTTTTGCCTAAGATTCCATCCCACAGTTGTGCCAGGCAGATGTAGGTCTGTTTATCCACAAAGTGCTTGTTCTTAATCTTGGTTCTGTAGCACGTGGGCACATTTTGGAGGTGGGAGATGGGATCTCAGGACCCCATATTTATAAGACAAACGAGGGATCTGCCAAAAATCACCTTGTTTTTTCGAATATGAAAAACTAAATGGGTAAACTTACTCATATAAAGTGAAAGTGAAGTCGCTTACTTGTGTCCGACTCTTTGCGGCCCCATGGACTGTAGCCTACCAGGCTGCTCGGTCCATCGGATTTTCCAGGCAAGAATACTGGAGTGGGTTGCCTTTTCCTTCTCCAGGGGATCTTTCCAACCCAGGGATTGAACCCGGGTCTCCCGCATTGTAGGCAGACACTTTACCGTCTGAGCCACCAGGGAAGCCCCTGCTCATATCAGGGACATTGTAATTCTGTATTTGTGGGGCTTGGGACCCTTTTGAGGGTTTTGGTTGCTGTTTTGCGGTTGTACTGTGATGCAGAGTAAGGGAGGCAGGGAAGAATGAAAATTATGACCCAAGGAAAGTACAACAGTTGATCACTCAGTTTTATTTGAAGCAAAGAAGAGTTCTTGTTAAAAACTCACGTTTCTTTCCTGTGACTGTTTTAACTACTATCCAATTCACTCGTGTCATGTGAATTGCATTCCAAGTTTCAAAAATAAATGAATGAAATAGTTATTGATATTTCAGCAAACACTTTCCTTCCCTATTTCCAAGAAGTTCAAAGTGGCCAAATAAAATTCATCATTCAAATACAAATCATTTTTAACAGGTCATATATACAACTGATTCTATTAACTATTGAATCAATAAAGTAGAAACTCCTTTAGTGCCCTGGGAATTATATGATGGATCTTTCCTTTTCATGAGTAACTCTGAATAGCTCTGTGTTAATAAGTACTTCATATTTCTCATCACAGATTATTTTTCAGAAAGTAGGAAGACTGGAGAAACCTCTCAGATCTCTGACTTGATTGACCGTCTATGTGAACTTTAGGGATAAAGACTCTAAGGAATTCTCCCCCCAAATGATGACGATGGCATCCGTTAGGAGAAATATAATTATACTGAATACATGAAAATCAAAGTCTTCCATGTTTTCCTTATCTCCTTTCATTCCTTATCTTATTTATAAAACACTGTGTTCTTAATGATTTTCAATTTTTCCTAATTTTCATCTTTAAAAGCACAAGGGAATTGCATACTATTTTCCTTCTCTTTCCCTATTTTATTCATACATTTGTCTTTCCTATATGTTTTGGGTAGATTATCAAATTTCAAGGATATTTTTCTATAGATATATAAGTCATATAAACAAAACAACTCTACATACTTTCTAACAAAATCTTTCTGTGGTGTTCTAAAACAGCTCTCATATTTGACAAAGTATACGTACTCCAGTATATGTTCCCTCCAGATAAAACGATAGGATATTAATGTTGGCATGGTTTCCTTTGTGTCTGTGCATGATCTGAACAGTTAAAACTCATGATGAAATTAATATCTTCCAGTGATCCTAACTTGGCTTGTTTATCAGTAACAGGAAACTCTAAGGTGGATGAAGAGAAAGGAAATTTTTTTTTTTTTTAAATCTGGCTGAGCACACAGATAAGCAATTTATTTCCTAAAGAATGTAAAGAAAAAGAAAAAGTTTAATTGAAGCTTTAATAACTATCATTTAGAGATGTCAATCTCTTTCCATATTTTGGTCATTATTGTGACTCTGAATGGTAACATACTATGGTTTTAATTTACATTTCCCTAATGACTGATGATGTTGGCCACCTTTTTCATGAGCTCTGTGACCGTTCACATATTCTTCTGGGATGTTACAATGTGGTTTTTTTTTGGTTTGTTTGTTTTTGTTTTTGTTTTTTTTTGCAGGAGGGAATTATTTGTCTTTTTATTATTGATATGTAGGAGCCTATCAGATATTCTGGATTTTTAAAAATATTCTGAGAATTTTGCTGCAATTAATTTTTTTCCCCATCTGTGGTTTGTCTGTTCATTTTTAGTGGTGTCTTTTGATGAGGAGCTATGCTTAATTTTGATGAGGTCCAATTTATTAATTCATATTTATGATTAACACTTTTTGTATCCTGATTAAAATAGCGTTGCCTGTCCAAAGCTAATGAAGATATTCTCCTAATGCTTCTTTTCAAGGAGCTTTATGGTTCTGAGTTTCACAAATACACCTATGCCCATTCAAATTAATGATTAGGTATGGAATGCAGTTTTTCTAACAGGCCCAGCAAGATCTGTTCAAAAGATTTTGCTATCCTTTTTGGATTGACTTGGTACCTTGATCAAAACTCAATTTCCATATATGTCTATTTCTGGAATTTCAGGTTTTTTCCACTGATCTATTGTCTAACATTGTACCAAAGCACATGATTTTAGTTACCAGTCTTATATGTCTTGGTATCAGATAGCATAAATTTTAAGAATTTATTTTTTACTGTTGTTTTGCTATTCTGTTTTAGATTCTCTGCATTTCATATGAGTTTTAAGTCAGCTTATTTCTTCCCAATAGTATGCTGGAATTTTGATAGATATTGCTTCAATTCTGTATTGATTTATGGAAAGTGAAAAATATCTACTCATCCAAAAACATTTTATATCTTTCCATTTATTTAAGTAGTGAAGTCGCTCAGTCGGGTCTGACTCTTTGTGACCCTGTGGACTGTAGCCCACCAGGCTCCTCCATCTAAGTAAGTATGCTTTAATTTCATTCAGCAATGTCTTGTAATTTCAATGTAGAGATATGGTCCAATATTTTGTTAATTTATTTCTACATATTTGCTGCTTTTAATGTTCACTTTTATTTTTCAGTCATTGCTATTATACAGAAATATAATTGATTACTATATAATGATTTTTATACTGAAAACATGTTTTCTTTGCAAATTGATCTTTTATCTCTAAAAATTCTCTTTGTCCTGATATTAATATGGTCAGTAGCTTTTTAATTTTTGGTATTTACACAGTATGTCTTTTTTACTTCTTTTTACAGTTTCAGAATTTTCCATTTATGATTCTTTCAGAATCTTTTTACTTTTAACCTATCTCTGTCTCCTGGAGACAGTTGATAGTTAGGTCTTCTTTTTTAATCTAGTCCACAAATCCCTGCCTTTTAAGTGAAATATTTGGCCAATTTATATTTCATATAATTATTAATAGTGTTGCTTTAAATTCACAATTTGATTTTTTTTTCCTATTCATTCTATTTGTTCTTTATGTGTCTGCAACTTCTTTCCTGCCTATTGGGAGAGAAATAAATATTACTGAGAACTTTATTTCATGTATTGATTGTTAAACTATTACATTTTACATGTAATTTTAATACTGCTGAATATGCATCTTTAAGTTGTCTTGTTTTTATTTCAAATAGTAACATACTAATTCCTAAAATTATAAAAATTGCATGGGGGTATTTCATGTATCTCTCCCATCCACTGTGTTCTTTCTGTATTATAGTTTACTGGTATGTATGTTAAAAGCCTCACAATACATTGTAAGATTTTTGCTTTAAATGATTGGTCTTTAAAAAAAATAAATACACACATTTTAAACATAAAAGGGTTCAAAGAAAAACTCTTTCCTAAGTTCCATTTGGCATCATTCTCCTCAGCCTGAAGAATTTCTTTCTCCTTTTCATACTGTGAAAGTCGCCTGGAGATAGATTATTTCAATGTTTTTCTATCTGGAAAGATCATTATGTTGCCATCTTTCTTGAAGGATGTTTTTGCTGGATATACAATCGTAGGTTGACAGGTCTATTTTGTTCTTTCAGCACTGTAAAATGTCTTGCCATAGTCTTCCGGCTTCCATTATTCCTAGTGAGAACTTATCCATCCTCTCTGCTGTTCAGGTGTTTACAACCATGATTTTTCTCCAGCTACTTTTAAGTGCTGCTTTGTATTTTTGTTTTTAGCAATTGTCTACAACGTGTACAATGTGGCTTTATTTGTATTTAATCTGCTTGGCTTTTTCAAGTGGCTTGGCTATTTCACCAACTCTAGAAGGTTCTTAACTATTACTTCATCAAATATTATTTCTTCCCTAGTCACCTTTTACTCTCTTAAACTACGTGACACTTCCCACAGATATCAGATGCTCTTTGCTTTTTTTTTATTCACTTTTTTAAAAAATTAGGTATTTTCCATTGACTATTTCAAGTTTACTGAAATCTTACTCTTCTGTGTAATCTGCTCTTAAGTTCATCTAGTAAATTCTTCCTGGTGTTATACTTTTTAATTTCTGTTTAGTTTGATTTTTTAAAATAGTTTTAATATTTCTGTTAACATTTTCTATTTCTGTGTGAATGCTATGCACACTTTTTACTATATGTTTTATCACTTATTATCAAACATAACTTAAAGCTACTATCTGATGATTCAACATTTGGTTCATGTCTGAATCTACTTATACTGGCTCTTTCCTCTCTTGGCCATGGATACTGTTTTCTCCCATGCTGCTGCTAACTCACTTCAGTCGTGTCCGACTGTGCGACGCCATAGGTAGCAGTCCACCAGGCTCCCCTGTCCCTGGGATTCTCAAAGCAAGCACAAGGTAGTGGGTGCCATCTCCTTCTCTGTTTTCTCCCCTGTTTCTTGATATCTTTAATTACATGCCAGACACTATATAACAGACAACAGACTCTAAAGCAAATAATGTTTACCTTTAGAAAGGTGCAGGTTCCTGTTTTGGTTAGTCTGCTGCTGCTGCTAAGTCATGTCAGTCGTGTCCAACTCTGTGCGACCCCAAAGACAGCAGCCCACCAGGCTCCTGTGCCCATGGGATTCTCCAGGCAAGAATACTGGAGTAGGTTGCCATTTCCTTCTCCAGTGCATGAAAGTAAAAAGTGAAAGTGAAGTCACTTAGTCGTGTCTGACTCTTTGTGACCCCATGAATCGCAGCATGCCAGGCTTCCCTGTCCATCACCAACTCCTGGAGATCACTCAGACTCACGTCCATCGAGTCAGTGATGCCATCCAGCCATCTCATCCTCTGTCGTCCCCTTCTCCTCCTGCCCCCAATCCCTCCCAGCATCAGAGTCTTTTCCAATGAGTCAACTCTTCGCATGAGGTGGCCAAAGTACTGCAGTTTCAGCTTTAGCATCATTCCATCCAAAGAAATCCCAGGGTTGATCTCCTTCAGAATGGACTGGTTGGATCTCCTTGCAGTCCAAGGGACTCTCAAGAGTCTTCTCCAACACCACAGTTCAAAAGCATCAATTCTTCGGTGCTCAGCCTTCTTCACAGTCCAACTCTCACATCCATACATGACCACTGGAAAAAGCATAGCCTTGACTAGATGCTTTGATGGAGCAGCCGTGAAGAGATACCCCAAGTCCAAGGTAAGAGAAACCCAAGTAAAACAGTAGGTGTTGCAAGAGGGCATCAGAGGGCAAACATACTGAAAGCATAATCACAGAAAACTAGTCAATCTAATCACACTAGGACCACAGCCTTGTCTAACTCAATGAAACCAAGCCATGCCTGCAGGGCAACCCGAGATGGGCGGGTCATGGTGGAGAGGTCTGAGAGAATGTGGTCCACCGGAGAAGGGAATGGCAAGCCACTTCAGTATTCTTGCCTTGAGAACACAAAGAACAGTATGAAAAGGCAAAATGATATGATACCAAAAGAGGAACTCCCCAGGTCAGTAGTTGCTCAATATGCTACTGGAGATCAGTGGAGAAATAACTCCAGAAAGAACGAAGGGATGAAGCCAAAGCAAAAACAATACCCAGCTGTGGATGTGACTGGTGATAGAAGCAAGGTCTGATGCTATAAAGAGCAATTCTGCATAGGAATCTGGAATGTCAGGTCCATGAATCAAGGCAAATTGGAATTGACCAAACAAGGGATGGCAAGAGTGAACATCAACATTCTAGGAATCAGCGAACAAAAATGGACTGGAATGGGTGAATTTAACTCAGATGACCATTATATCTACTACTGTGGGCAGGAATCCCTCAGAAGAAATGGAGTAGCCATCATGGTCATCAAGAGTCCAAAATGCAGTACTTGGATGCAGTCCTAAAAACGACAGAATGATCTCTGTTCGTCCCCAAGGCAAACCATTCAGTATCACAGTAATCCAAGTTTATGCCCCAACCAATAACACTGAAGAAGCTGAAGTTAAACGGTTCTATAAAGACCTACAAGACCTTTTAGAACTAACCCCCAAAAAAGACGTCCTTTTCATTATAGGGGACTGGAATGCAAAAGTAGGAAGTCAAGAAACACCTGGAATAACAGGTAAATTTGGCCTTGGAATATGGAATGAAGTGGGGCAAAGACTAATAGAGTTTTGCCAAGAAAATGCACTGGTCATAGCAAACACCCTCTTCCAACAGCACAAGAGAAGACTCTACACATGGACATCACCAGATGGTCAACACCAAAATCAGACTGATTATATTCTTTGCAGGCAAAGATGGAGAAGCTCTATACAGTCAACAAAAGCAAGATCAGGAGCTGACTGTGGCTCAGATCTTGAACTCCTTATTGCCAAATTCAGACTGAAATTGAAGAAACTAGGGAAAACCACTAGACCATTTCATGTATGACCTAAATCAAATCCCTTATGATTATACAGTGGAAGTGAGAAATAGATTTAAGGGACTAGATGTGATAGAGTGCCTGATGAAGTCACTCAGTTCAGTTCAGTTCAGTTCAGTCGCTCAGTCGTGTCCGACTCTTTGTGACCCCATGAATCGCAGCATGCCAGGCCTCCCTGTCCATCACCAACTCACAGAGTTCACTCAGACTCACATCCATCGAGTCCGTGATGCCATCCAGCCATCTCATCCTCTGTCGTCCCCTTCTCCTCCTGCCCCCAATCCCTCCCAGCATCAGAGTCTTTCCCAATGAGTCAACTCTTCGCATCAGGTGGCCAAAGTACTGGAGCTTCAGCTTTAGCATCATTCCTTCCAAAGAAATCCCAGGGTTGATCTCCTTCAGAATGGACTGGTTGGATCTCCTTGCAGTCCAAGGGACTCTCAAGAGTCTTCTCCAACACCACAGTTCCAAAGCATCAATTCTTCTGCACTCAGCCTTCTTCATAGTCCAACTCTCACATCCATACATGACCACTGGAAAAATCATAGCCTTGACTAGACGGATCTTCGTTGGCAAAGTAATGTCTCTGCTTTTGAATATACTATCTAGGTTGGTCATAACTTTTCTTCCAAGGAGTAAGCGTCTTTTAATTTCATGGCTGCAATCACCATCTGCAGTGATCTTGGAGCCCAAAAACATAAAGTATGACACTGTTTCCACTGTTTCCCCATCTATTTCCTACGAAGTGATGGGATCGGATGCCATGATCTTTGTTTTCTGAATGTTGAGCTTTAAGCCAACTTTTTCACGCTCCTCTTTCACTTTCATCAAGAGGCTTTTTAGCTCCTCTTCACTTTCTGCCATAACGGTGGTGTCATCTGCATATCTGAGGTTATTGATATTTCTCCCGGCAATCTTGATTCCAGCTTGTGTTTCTTCCAGTCCAGCGTTTCTCATGATGTACTCTGCATAGAAGTTAAATAAGCAGGGTGACAATATACAGCCTTGATGTACTCCTTTTCCTATTGGGAACCAGTCTGTTGTTCCATGTCCAGTTCTAACTGTTGCTTCCTGACCTGCATACAGATTTCTCAAGAGGCAGGTCAGGTGGTCTGGTATTCCCATCTCTTTCAGAATTTTCCACAGTTTATTGTGATCCACACAGTCAAAGGCTTTGCCATGGTCAATAAAGCAGAAACAGATGTTTTTCTGGAACTCTCTTGCTTTTTCCATGATCCAGCAGATGTTGGCAATTTGATCTCTGGTTCCTCTGCCTTTTCTAAAACCAGCTTGAACATCAGGGAGTTCATGGTTCACGTATTGCTGAAGCCTGGCTTGGAGAATTTTGAGCATTACTTTACTAGCATGTGAGATGAGTGCAATTGTGCAGTAGTTTGAGCATTCTTTTGCATTGCCTTTCTTTGGGATTGCAATGAAAACTGACCTTTTCCAGTCCCATGGCCACTGCTAAATTTTCCAAATTTGCTGGCATATTGAGTGCAGCATTTTCACAGCATCAACTTTCAGGATTTGAAACAACTCAACTGGAATTTCATCACCTCCACTAGCTTTGTTTATAGTGATGCTTTCTAAGCCCACTTGACTTCACCTTCCAAAATGTCTGGCTCTAGATTAGTGATCACATCATCATGATTATCTGGGTCGTGAAAATCTTTTTTGTACAGTTCTTCCGTGTATTCTTGCCATCTCTTCTTAATATCTTCTGCTTCTGTTAGGTCCATACCATTTCTATCCTTTATCGAGCCCATCTTGACATGAAATGTTCCCTTGGTATCTCTAATTTTCTTGAAGAGATCTCTAGTCTTTCCCACTCTGTTCTTTTCCTCTATTTCTTTGCATTGATCACTGAAGAAGGCTTTCTTATCTCTTCTTGCTATTCTTTGGAACTCTGCATTCAGATGCTTATATCTTTCCTTTTCTCCTTTGCTTTTCACCTCTCTTCTTTTCACAGGTATTTGTAAGGCCTCCCCAGATAGCCATTTTGCTTTTTTACATTTCTTTTCCATGGGGATGGTCTTGATCCCTATCTCCTGTATAATGTAACGAACCTCATTCCATGGTTCATCAGGTACTCTATCTATCAGATATAGTCCCTTAAATCTATTTCTCACTTCCACTGTATAATCATAAGGGATTTGATTTAGGTCATACCTGAAAGGTCTAGCGGTTTTCCCTACTTTCTTCAATTTAAGTCAGAATTTGGCAATAAGGAGTTCATGATCTGAGCCACAGTCAGCTCCTGGTCTTGTTTTTGTTAACTGTATAGAGCTTCTCCATCTTTGGCTGCATAGAATATAATCAATCTGATTTCGGTGTTGACCATCTGGTGATGTCCATGTGTAGAGTCTTCTCTTGTGTTGTTGGAAGAGGGTGTTTGCTATGACCAGTGCATTTTCTGGTAATACCAGTGCATTTGCCCCGCCTCATTCTGCATTCCAAGACCAAATTTGCCCCTCATTCCAGGTGTTTCTTGACTTCCTATTTTTGCATTCCATTCCCCTATAATGAAAAGGACGTCTCTTTTGGGTGTTAGTTCTAAAAGGTCTTGTAGGTCTTCATAAAACCGTTCAACTTCAGCTTCTTCAGCAGACTTGGATAACTGTGATATTGAATGGTTTGCCTTGGAGACGAACAGAGATCATTCTGTCGTTTTTCAGATTGCATCCAAGTACTGCATTTTGGACTCGTTCGTTGACCACGATGGCTACTCCATTTCTTCTGAGGGATTCCTGCCTGCAGTAGTAGATATAATTGTCATCTGACTTAAATTCACCCATTCCAGTCCATTTTTGTTCACTGATTCCTAGAATGTCGACGTTCACCCTTGCCAGTTCTTGTTTGACCACTTCCAATTTGCCATGATTCATGGACCTGACATTCCAGATTCCTATGCAGTATTGCTCTTTACAGCATCAGATCTTGCTTCTGTCACCAGTCACATCCACAGGTGAGTATTGTTTTTGCTTTGGCTCCATCCCTTCATTCTTTCTGGAGTTATTTCTCCACTGATCTCCAGTAGCATATTGGGCACCTACTGACCTGGGGAATTCCTCTTTTGGTATCCTATCATTTTGCCTTTTCATACTGTTCATGGGGTTCTCAAGGCAAGAATACTGAAGTGGCTTGTCATTGGCAGTGGTAAGGAGATACCCCTCGTCCAAGGTAAGGAGCAGCGGCTGTGCTTTGCTGGAGCAGAGATATCCCACGCCCAAGGTAAGAGAAACCCAAGTAACACAGTAGGTGTTGCAAGAGGGCATTAAAGGGCAGACACACTGAAACCATACTCACAGAAAACTAGTCAATCTAATCACACTAGGACCACAGCCTTGTCTAACTCAATGAAACCAAGCCATGCCTGCAGGGCAACCCAAGATGGGCAGGTCACGGTGGAGAGGTATGACAGAGCGTGGTTACTGGAGAAGGGAATGGCAAGCCACTTCAGTATTCTCGCCTTGAGAATCCCATGAACAATATTAAAAGGCAAAATGATAGGATACCAAAAAAGGAACTCCCCAGGTCATTAGGTGCCCAATATGCTACTGGAGATCAGTGGAGAAATAACTCCAGAAAGAATGAAGGGATGGAGCCAAAGCAAAAACAATACCCAGCTGTGGATGAAGTCACTCAGTTGTGTACAACTCTTAGCGACCCCATGGACTGCAGCCTACCAGGTTCCTCCATCCTTGGGATTTTCCAGGCAAGAGTACTGCAGTGGGATGCCATTGCCTTCTCCATTTGGTCAGTCTACTAGAGGTGAATTGACTGGGTTAGGGGAGTCTGAATTTTGTAGCTGCTTTGGTTTAACCAAACTAAAACTTTCCCACAATTGTACTCATCTCATGCTAGCAAAGTAATGCTCAAAATTCTCCAAGCCCGGCTTCTACAGTCCATGAACCATGAACTTCCAGATGTTCAAGCTGGATTTAGAAAAGGCAGAGGAACCAGAGATCAATTGCCAACATTCACTGGAACATAGAAACAGCAAGGGAATTCCAGAAGAACATCTACTTCTGCTTTATTGATTATGTCAGTGCTTTATTGATTATGTGTAGATCTAAACAAACAGTGGAAAATTCCTCAAGAGATGGGAATACCAGGCCACCTGACCTGCCTCCTGAGAAATCTGTATGCAGTCAGGAAGCAACAGTTAGAACCGGACATGGAACAACAGACTGGTTCCAGATTGGGAAAGGAGTACGTCAAGGCTGCATATTGTCACTCTGATTATTTAACTTACATGCAGAGTACATCATGGAAACGCCAGGCTGGATGAATGACACGCTGCAATCAAGATTGCTGGGAGAAATGTCAATAACCTTAGATACACAGATGATGCCACCCTTATGACAGAAAGTGAAGAGGAACTAAAGAACCTCTTAATGAAAGTGAAAGAGGAGAGTGAAAAAGCTGGCTTAAAACTCAACATTCAAAAAACTAGGACCATGGCATCCAGTCCCATCACTTCATGGCAAATAGATGGGGAAACAGTGATAGACTTTATTTTGGGGGGGCTCCAAAATCACTGCAGATGGTGATTGCAGCCATTAAATTAAAAGACACTTGTTCCATGGAAGAAAAGCTATGACCAATCTAGAAAGCATATTAAAAAGCAAAGACTTTACTTTGCTGACAAAGGTCCATCTAGTCAAAGCTATGGTTTTTCCAGTAGTCAGGTATGGATGTGAGAGTTGGA
This sequence comes from Capra hircus, assembly GCF_001704415.2. Classification (NCBI taxonomy): domain Eukaryota; kingdom Metazoa; phylum Chordata; class Mammalia; order Artiodactyla; family Bovidae; genus Capra; species Capra hircus. The sequence continues at coordinate 80,950,213 of NC_030814.1, forward strand.
CTATAAAGGAAGCTGAATGCCAAAGAATTGATGCTTTTGAACTGTGGTGTTGGCGAAGACTCTTGAGAGTCCCTTGGACAGCAACCAGTCAATCCTAAAGGAAATCAGTCCTGAATATTCATTGGAAGTACTTATGCTGAAGCTGAAACCCCAATACTTTGGCCACCTGATGTGAAGAACTGACTCATTGGAAAAGACCCTGATGCTGGGAAAGGTTGAAGGCAGGAGGAGAAGGGGACAACAGAGGATGAGATGGTTGAATGGCATCACTGACTCCATAGATGTGAGTTTGAGCAAGCTCCAGGAGTTGGTGAAGGACAGGGAAGCCTAGCATGCTACAGTCCATGGGGTCTCAAAGAGTTGGACATGACTGAGCACTTGAACTGAACTGAACTGGTTTAACCAAAACCTGATTTGGTTTGACTCAGTTTACCACTGGTTTAAAATATTTTGAGGTCAGAATAAAACTTCATTATCAGCAACAGCTGAGATCTGAGCACTGACAGTTTTCCAGAGATATGTCTGTACTTCACAGTGAAGAAAATAGCTTTCAGAATTGTTTGGAGTATCACCATATTTTACTGCCCAGTTACAAGATTTTGAGATTATTCTCTAGAGTCTCTTTGTCTCCAGTGTTACCACCAACTACTGTCCATATCTCAGGAGATATTTTGCAACCTTTCCCTTTTTTCTCTATTCTTGAGAAAACAGATGGCCATATACTCATAAAGGACATCAGGACCTTACAGTGGCTACCTTAGCTCTCTTACCCACTCTGATTCTTTGATAAATAGAGCCTGGAGTTCTTGGGCAGAGAGAATATTCCTTGAGCTCGTCTGCCAGGCCCACAATCTTTTTGTATGTAAAATTATAGATTGTTTCAAGCAGTTTATCTTAGTGGTTCAACTAAATTTTATCCTAACAGGAACATCTCAGAATTTTTCTTTAGAGATAACATCACATTAGTACTTAAAAAGATATCTGTTCTTTAAAATTATGTAACCCACAAAAAGACAGTTTGATATTACATATTTTAGTTGACAAAACGTGGTCCACAGGAGAAGAGAATGAGAAACCACTTCAGTTTTCTTGCCTTAAGAACCCCATAAACAGTATGAAAAGGCAAAAAGACAGGACACCAAAAGATGAACTCCCCAGGTCGGTAGGTGTGCAATATGCTACTGGAATCAGTGGAGAAATAACCCCAGAAAGAATGAAGGGATGGAGCCAAAGCAAAAAGAACACCCAGCTGTGGATATGATAGAAGCAAGGTCTGATGCTATAAAGAGCAATGTTGCATAGGAACCTGGAATGTTAAATCCATGAATCAAGGCAAATTGGAAATGATCAAACAGGAGATGGCAAGAGTGAACATTGACAATTTAGGAATCAGTGAACCAAAATGGACTGGAATGGGTGAATTTAACTCAGATGACCATTATATCTACTACTGTGGGCAAGAATCTCTTAGAAGAAATGGACTAGCCATCATAGTTAACAAAAGAGTCCAAAATGCAATACTTGGATGCAATCTCAAAAATGACAGAATGATCTCTGTTCGTTTCCAAGGCAAAACATTTAATATCACGGTAATCCAAGTCTATGCCCTGACCAGTAATGCTGAAGAAGCTGAAGTTTAATGGTTCTAGGAAGACCTACAAGACCTACTAGAACTAACACCTCAAAAGATGTCCTTTTCATTATAGGGGACTGGAATGAAAAAGTAGGAAGTCAAGAAATACCTGGAGTAACAGACAAATTTGGCCTTGGAGTACAGAATGAAGCACGGAAAAGGCCAATAGAGTTTTGCCAAGAGAACGCACTGGTCATAGCAAACACCCTCTTCCAACAACATAAGAGAAGACACTACACATGGACATCACCAGATGGTCAACACCGAAATCAGATTGATTATATTCTTTGCAGCCAAAGATGGAGAAGCTCTATACAGTCAGTCAAAACAAGATTGGGAGCTGACTGTGGCTCAGATCATGACCTCCTTAATGCCAAATTCAGACTTAAATTGAAGAAAATAGAGAAAACCACTAGACCATTCAGGTATGACCTAAATCAAATTCCTTAGGATTATACAGTGGAAGTGACAAATAGATTCAAGGGAATAGATCTGTTAGATGCCTGAAGAACTATGGACGGAGGTTCCTGACACCGTACAGGAGGCAGTGATCAAGACCATCCCCAAGTTAAGGAAATGCAAAAAACCTAAATGTTTGTCTGAGGAGGCATTACCAATAGCTGTGAAAAGAACAGAATAAAAAGGTAAAGGAGAAAAGGAAATATATGCCCATTTAAATGCAGAGTTCCTAAGAATAGCAAGCCTTCTTCAGTGATCAATGCAAAGAAAGAGGAAAACAATAAAATGGGAAAAACTAGAGATCTCTTCAAGAAAATTAGAGATACCAAGGCAACATTTCATGCAAAGATGGGCTCGATAAAGGACAGAAATAGTATGGACCTAACAGAAGCAGAAGGTATTAAGAAGAGGTGGCAAAAATACACAGAAGAACTATACAAAAAAACACCTTCACGACCCAGATAATCATGATGGTGTGATCACTCACCTAGAGCCAGACATCCTGGAGTCTGAAGTCAAGTGGGCCTTAGGAAGCATCACTACGAACAAAGCTAGTGGAGGTGATGGAATTCCAGTTGAGCTATTTCTAATCCTACAAGATGATGCTGTGAAAGTGCTAAACTCAATATGCCAGCAAATTTGGAAAACTCAGCAGTGGCCATAGGACTGGAAAAGGTCAGTTTTCATTCCAATCCCAAAGAAAGGCAATGCAAAAGAATGCTCAAACTACTGCACAATTGCACTCATCTCACAAGGTAACAAGGTAATGCTCAAAATTCTCTAAGCCAGGCTTCAGCAATACGTGAACTGTGAACTTCCCGATATTCAAACTGGATTTAGAAAAGGCAGAGGAACCAGAGACCAAATTGCCAAAATCTGCTGGATCATCGAAAAAGCAAGAGTTCCAGAAAAACATCTGTTTCTGCTTTATTGACTATGCCAAAGCCTTTGACTGTATGAATCACAATAAACTGAGGAAAATTCATAAAGAGATGGGAGTACCAGACCACCTGACCTGCGTCTTGAGAAACCTATATGCAGGTCAGAAAGCAACAGTTAGAACTGGACATGGAACAACAGACTGGTTCCAAATCAGGAAAGGGGTACATCAAGGCTGTAAATTGTCACCCTGCTTATTTAACTTCTATGCAGAGTACATCATGAGAAATGCTAGACTGGATGAAACAAAAGCTGGAATTTAGGTTTCCAAGAAAAATATCAATTACCTCATATATGCAAATGATACCACACTTATGGCAGAAAGTAAAGAAGAACTAAACAGCCTCTTTATGAAAGTGAAAGAGGAGAGTGAAAAAGTTGGCTAAAACTAAGTATTCAGAAAATGAAGATCGTGGCATTTGCTCCCATCTTTTCATGATATTTAAATGGGGAAACAATGGAAACAGTGACAGACTTTATTTTAGGGGGCTCCAAAATCACTGCAGATGGTGACTGTAGACGTGAAATTAAAAGACGCTTGGTCCTTGGAAGAAAAGCTATGACCAACCTAGACAGCATATTAAAAAGCAGAGATATTACTTTGCCAACAAAGGTCTGTTTAGTCAAGGCTGTGGTTTTTCCAGTAGTCATGTGTGGACGTGAGAACTGGATTATAAAGAAAGCTGAGCACCGAAGAATTGATGCTTTTGAACTGTGATGTTGGAGAAGATTCTTGAGAGTCCCTTAGACAGCAAGGAGATCCAACCAGTCCATCCTAAAGGAAATCAGTCCATTCTAAAGGAATCATTGGCAGGACTGATGTTGAAGCTGAAACTCCAATACTTTGGCCACCTGATGGGAAGAACTGACTCATTGGAAAAGACCCTGATGCTGGGAATGATTGAAGGTGGGAGAAGAAGGGGACGACAAAGGTTGAGATGATTGGATGGCATCACTGACTCCATGGACATGAGTTTGAGTAGGCTCTTGGAGTTGCTGATGGACAAGTAGGTCTGGCATGCTGCAGTCCTTGGGGTCTCAAAGCATCGGACGTTACTGAGCCACTGAACTGAACTGATTCTAGTTCATACTAGCTTCATTAGTTGGAATATGATGCTAAAAGGTCATTATTTTAAACACTCTAACTTCATTGCTTAGGTAGCTTCCAGGTCTAACTGAACTCTGTTACAAAGTGATTCCTGATTCTATTCTTTACTTTTTCATTGCTTAAGAATGAAGCTTGGGAGCATCATGTGATTTCACTGCTTCAGTTTTCTCTGTTTGTTCATTATCCACTCCAGAGCGAAATGTGAATTTAGAAGATTCTAAAATATTTGAAAACCTTTTTACAAGACACTATGTAAATCTAAGCATTTATTACGATAGACATTTTTTCTTTTTAAAATTATTTTTATATTTAAAAAATCATAGTAGTCTTTTCAATTGTGTAGTACACATCACTATAAAGGATTAGAACTCATCCTACTCAACAGCAAGTTCAGTTCATTTCAGTCACTCAGTCATGTCCGACTCTGCAATTCCATGGACTGCAGCATGCCAGTCTTCTCTGTCCATCACCAACTCCTGGAGTTTGCTGAAGCTTATGTCCATTGAGTCGGTGATGCCATCCAACCATCTCATCCCTTGTTGTCCCCTTATCCTCCTGCCTTCAATCTTTCCCAGCATCAGGGTCTTTTCCAATGAGTCAGTTCTTTGCATCATGTGGCCAAAGTATTGGAGCTTCAGCTTCAGCATAAGTCCTTCAGTGAATATTCAGGACTGATTTTCCTCAACAGCAAAAAACAATACAGTTTTAAAATGGGCAGAAGATTAGGTATTTTTTCAAAGAAGACCCATAGAAAGCCAACAGGTACATGAAAAGATGCTCGACATCACCAAACATTAAGAGATGCAAGTGAAAACCACAATGAGGTAGCATCTCACATCTGTTAAAATGGCTTTTATCAGAACGACAAATAGCAAGTATCGGCAAGAATGTGGAGAAAACAGGACACTTGTGCACTACTGGTAGGAATGTAAAATGGTACAGTCACTATAGAAAACTGTATGGGGATTCCTCAAAAAATTAAAAATAGAACTACCATGTGATCTAGCAATTCCACTTAGGGGTATTTATCCCCCTAAAATATATATATTAACTCAAAAGAGATATATATACTCTCATGTTCAGTGCAGTATTATTTACAATAGCCAAGCTCTGGAAGCAACCTAAGTGTTCAATGACTGATGAAAATGTCCTAGACACACACAAAATGGAATATTATTCAGCCATAGGAAGAACGAAACCTTGCCATTTGTGACAGCATAGGTAGACCTCAAGGGCTTAGTACACTAAGTGTGAATGAATCAAAGACAGACAGATACCATGTTCTCTCTCATATGTGAAAGTGAAAGTCACTCAGTCATGTCTGAAACTTTGCAACCGCATGTACTATACAATCCATGGAATTCTCCAGGCCAGAATACTGCAGAGGGTAGCTGTTCCCTTCTCAAGGGGATCTTCCCAACCCAGGGATCGAACCCAGGTCTCCTGCATTGCAGGAGGATTCTTTACCAGCTGAAGCACCATATATGGAAACTAGACCCAGAGAGATGTTATGGGAGGGAGGTGGGAGGGGGGTTCATGTTTGGGAACACATGTAAGAATTAAAGATTTTAAAATTTAAAAAAATAAAAAATAAATTAAAAAAAAAGGGAAAAAAAAATCAACAATTGAATTACCATATAAAAAAATAAATAAAAAGAATGTGTTAAAAAAAATAAAAAAAAGAAAAAACAGATACAGAGAATAGATAGGTAGTTGCCAGACGTGGGGTAGGTAAAATAAGTGGAGGGTCAACAGGTATAAAATTCTACTTACAAAGTACGTAAGTCATGAGCATATAATGTACAGCATGGTGACTACAGTTAATAACATTGTACTGCATATTTTAAACTTGCTAAGAGTAGATCTTAAAAGTTCTCATCACAAGAAAAGGAAATTTTTTTGTATGTATGGTGATAGTTATTAACTAGGCTCATTTCTCAATGGACTTCACTGGTGGCTCAGATGGTAAAGAACCTGCCTCCAATGCAGGAGACCTGGGTTTGATCCCTGAGTTGGGAAGATCCCCTGGAGAAGGGAATGGCAACCCATTCAAGTATTCTAGCCTAGAGAATCCCATGGACAGAGGATCCTGGCAAGCTACAGTCCATGGGGTAGCGAAGACTCAGACATGACTGAGCGAATAACACTCCATAATACAAACGTTAAACCATTACGTTGTACACCTGAGATATATGTCAATTAAACCTTAAAAAAGAAAAGAAATAAGAAAAAAAGTATTTATCACCATGTAGATGGGGACTCTTGCCTGGGAAATCCCATGGACAGAGGAGCCTGGTAGGCTGCAGTCCATGAGGTCGCTAAGAGTCAGACACGACTGAGCGACTTCACTTTCACTTTTCACTTTCATGCATTGGAGAAGGAAACGGCAACCCACTCCAGTGTTCTTGCCTGGAGAATCCCAGGGACGGGGGAGCCTGGTGGGCTGCTGTCTGTGCGGTCACACAGAGTTGGACACGACTGAAGTGACTTAACAGTAGCAGATGAGGACTAGCTGGTGATTAATGGATCTAGCTTCTCAATTTTGAAAAACAATTAATGAAATGAAAAACTGGCTCACTTTAATTTTAGAATGTAGCGGTTATCTACACATGGGAGCCTGTATAAGCTTTTAAAATCTTGGAAGGAATTATAGAATTCCTGGTGGATATAAAAGACCACTTGAACCAATGACAGTTCATGGGATTATATTTGGGATTGTGCCCTATGCTAATTCATGGAAAAGAATAAATCTTTTACCTCATCATGGAAAATGAAGTATAGCTAGTGGTCACAATGTGTGATAATTTTGAGGACAAAACTATCAGACTATCTCCCAGAACCCTGAGAAGCCCCTTTTCTATAAGCTATTGTGAGTGTTCCAAGAAAGAATTTTAAGCTCTAAATGGGCATGTCCAATACTGAAGCACCTATAAAAAAGGTACTTTATAATTAGAACGTTTAAAACTATGGTGTAAGTTAAATGTTCAAAGACTATTTTTTTCCTTCCATCACAGCATATAGTCTGCAATGTGAAACTGAACACACTATGATATGTAAATAGAATAGTGACCCAATTTAAAAAAAGATCAGTGCCTCTGTTATGTGGCAGTTCACCAGAGTGTCTGTCTTCACTCTTTAAAGAGGTGAAAAATTTTGCTAATTTTTGTCAATAGAGAGGCTTTTGAATTCTGCACATAGTGGCTTAAGGAAAGGTGTAGTTTTTAAAGCCATGCAAATAGTCTATTCTCCAAACTACATTTTACAGTTATAGGGAGTTTAATGTTTTGTTATTTCATGAAAAAATTATTCATAGTCTCCAATGAAGACTAAAAAACACACTAGATCAGAGGTCTCCAAACTTTTATGGTACACTGCTAGCAGTGACGGAGAAGGCAATGGCAGCCCACTCCAGTGCTCTTGCCTGGAGAATCCCAGGGACGGGGGAGCCTGGTGGGCCGCCGGTCTATGGGGTCGCACAGTCGGACACGACTGGAGTGACTTAGCAGCTGGCAGTAAAATGATGATAAGCAAAATCCCCCAATACATGCATATTTATTTGTTTATAAACTAATGCATGTACTCTCATTATTAACTAGTATCTAATGGCAGAATATACACTTGGGATTATGGCCATCTCAACTGATGATATGAATAAACCTATACTTGAAACAGTGTTCTTAATAATTGCACTTTTGTTGGTCAACTACTCGTCCACTCTGCTTATGTTTTGTTTGTTCATTTTTCATGAATATTGGCTGATGTTGCCCTTACTTAAGAAGTAACAGTCATGGCTCTGCCAGTGTCTAGTTGTTTGTGCCTGCATTATGAGTACAATCTTTAATCCGCAGTTCTGCCAGAATCTTTTAAAGTCGTTTGTACTTTTAAATCAAGAAGTATCTTTCATCAAAATGGGTGATATAATGCACAGACTTCCTAAACCAGGCACACATAAACTGTAATACTCTGGGACTTACCTGGTGGTACAGTGGCTAAGACCCTGCGCTCCCAATGCAGGGAGCCTGGGTTTGATCCCTGGGTGGGAAACTAGATCCCACATGCCACAACTAAAGTACCTGCATGCTGCAACAAAGATCGAAGAGCCTGCATGCCACAGCTAAGACCCAGCACAGACAAATACATAAATAAAAGTTTTAAATTGCAATGGACTGGATATTTATCTAGCATATATGATGTATGACACCACGACATATGAACTGGGTAAGAAGGTCTTGATCATCTCACATATTAAATACTAGAAAAAAGTTTATTTCATATTTTTAGATTATAAAAGGGACAATTTCTATTTTTGTTTTTTTCCTCTATTCCATCGTGCTCACCCACTAGGTTGTGTGTCTTCCTCTCTGGAACCCACAGGCTTAAACGACTCATATTTGAAAATGGAAAAACAGAACAAGACCAAAGGAAAGGAAAGGAAAGTGCTATTATTCATCTTCAAATACATCGTGCTTCAAGTAAAAAATCAAATTGAAAATCACGAAAGGATGACAAAACAAGCAAGAATCAAATTACATTCACTTCTAACTATCTTAATTTAAAGAGGCAAGACAACGTCTTTCCTAGAAGAGAAGGAGCCAGGGTAACATATGATAGGGAGAGTTGATTCTAGGGGTATAGAAGCAGCATGCAGGAGACTGATGTGGCTGGGAGAGTGAGAACATAAAAATCAAAGACTAAGACTGCTTAAGAGAAGAGAGTTTGTTAAAATAACAGTTAAAAAGTCAGTGGAAATCAAACTGAAAAAGGAGAGATGTATTTTCATTGTAAGTGGGCCTAAGAATGTGCTTCTGTTGTCATGGTAAGGTGGTAATAAAGGGGAAGGAAGTTTATTATCCTTCTTAATTACTGGCTTTAGCATTTACATCACTGGTAAAACCAAGTCATCATCCGTTAGTAGTACATTTAGCTACAATGACTCAGCGACATCACTTTCTTACTTCTTATCCTCGTGTCTCCCTTTCCTCCTGTAAAGCTCAGGACTCCTTTTGTGCAACCCCGCTCTGCTCTTCCCAGTACCATCAAGACTATTCTCAAATGATTCCCGCCCTCTCAGGCACCTTCAAATCCTCCTTACAGTTTTTACCCTATACCTTCAAACACGTATAGTTCTCTGCTCTCCTAGAAAATGTTCTCTTGACCCAGATGCCCTCTCTAGCTGCTGCTATACATTTTTTTCCTTTTACTGTCAAACTTTTCAATTTTTCAAATAAGCAGCCTATATCTGCTGCCTCCATTTTTTCCCCTGACATATCCTGGAATCAGGCTTCTATTCTTATTACTTTGCAAAAAAAGAATTTCCCATCCTCATCCAATCATTATTATGGCCTATTTAGGTTAGATGGTCGTCTCATCTCATCTCTCTCTCCCTCTCCATTCCTGCTGTATCCTGAGCCTGGCCTTTTCTACTTCCTGTCCCTAATCCAGAGTCCTTTCTTCCTATCTAGAATCTTCACTGCACCATGATGATGCCTCTCTGCTTACAGTATTAATGTTTCCTCAGTTTAATTCCTCATCTTTACTCTGGACTTTCTCAGGTTTTCCCATCTGCATTTATAAAATCATTGTTGCAGTAGAAGGGACTGAATCTTTTGTGAATGGACATGTATCTTATGTCCTGATCAAGAACTGACTATCATGCCCAAGTTACCTTCTGTCTTTATTATGTTGATAAACTATAGTCATATAGTTTTGGTATAACTAAATGTGTCAAGCTACTTAAATGTATGAACTAGCCAGGAAAGCTTAATCTGCAGTATGTGATTACCTGCAACACAGGATAGGGTTGAGTCACACAGCTTTTCGTGGACGCCTTCTCATGAACATGGACAACTACTCTTTAGGCACATTTTGTTTCTCTATATTATTCCATTTTAACACAGTAAAAAAAGATGCTAATAAACATATACATGTGACAAGAGTTATAAGAAATAGGATGTAATACTCAAAATTTAAACATTATGAAACATAGGGATTTAGGATGACTGTTCTATTTCCAATCACTATCAATTTCAACATTTTGGTTCTTGGGTTGTCTGAAGCCTGGTATGTGTTCAAGCCTTTCAATTAACTAGCTAATATATTTAAGCTCTTCTCTAAGTGACATTCACTACTTTCTCTTTGCAAGTGCTTGCTAATCGATAGCTACCGGAGATGAACTCAAAGTCATGAATAAGGTGATGATGTGGCTTTTGTGCTTGCCTGACTATGCCACTTCCCTCCAGGGAAAACATGACATGCTGAGGTTCCTACTTGCCTTGCCGCATCACATCCCTGAGTTTTCATTTGGCTGATTTTCTACAGAATGAAAATCATATAGACCCCTCTACTTCCTCCCAGTAGCTTATTCTTGAAGTAGGTAAATTCAGCAGAGAAAGCTGTTGACAAACTTTCCTTTCTGGTTAGAGGCCCTCATCAGCAGTTTGCAAGCTGGTATCAGTAATTCCTTCTATGGAAAACCAAAACTCCACATAATAACAAAGCAAACGGATATAATACACAACATAGCCTTATAAAAACCATGATAGAATATATTATTTATTGGGTTGGCCAAAAAGTTCCTTTGGGAGTTTCCTTACGATCTTACAGAAAAACCCAAAGGAACTTTTTGGTCAACTTGACACATTATTCTTCAATTTTAAGATTTGTTTCTGTTCCAGAAAGCCTTCCATAATTATTCTAACCTTTACTGATATCTTTGGCCTCTGAACTCTTATAGAAATAAAAAGTTTGCACTGAATTACACAGTGCATATACTATTATTTTTTGTTTGGTGTCAGCCACTTATGCCTCTTTGGGTGAGAGTTGAGAATGTATCTTTTAGTTAAGATTGGTATCATATTACATATTGAAAATGCAACATAGTAGTCAATTAGCATTTATGTGTCTCTGGACAATTAATGTCATCCAGGTGATGGCAAGGAAAATGTGGAAGGTGGAAAATGTGGAAGGTAGTGAACAAAATTGTGTTAGAATACGAGTCAGGAATTTCTGAATTTCAAGTAATACAGATATAACCCAAACTAGTTTTATTCCTTTCATTCAACACATATTTACTGAACACCTATTTTATATGGATACTGTCCAAGGCCCTTGGAATATATTAGTGCATAAAACAAAGCAAGATTCCTCCTCCTGAGGAAATTCCACTGAAGAAGACTGAGATAGATATCACACAGTAAACATAACAAGTAATTAGAAAATATAATGGAAGATTATGGGGGAGAAAAGAAACAAAAAGAACAGTGTAATGATATTGGAGAGTGGCTGGGAAGAGACTTCAGGTCAGTGGCGGTCTCACTGTGGAAGTAACAGTTTGGTAAAGACCTGAGAAAGATGAGAGAGGATCATGCTACAATGGGCATGTTCCAGGCAGATATGGCAGTGAGTGCAAAGGCCCTGGAGTATAATCCAGTCCAATATCAAAGTAGGATGACCACTTAAAGAGGCATTTATAACAACCTAAGTGAGAGATGGGAATGGCTTGAAGCATGGGAGCGGCAGTGGCATGCTATTTATGCTCTGGAAATGTAACATATTCTAGATAGAGCTGGAAATTAGAATCAAGAAGATTTTCTGATAGAGTCAACTTGAGGGGGGAGAAAAGGAAGGAGGACAAGGATAAATTCAAAGGTTTGGGCTTGAGCAATCAGAAGGCTGCAACTGCCATTTGACTAAGATGGGGAAGACCACACGTAGAGCAAATATTGAGGAAAAGATCAATTTGGGGCATGTTACACTGGACATTTCTATTAGACACTTAAAAAGATATTGATTAAACAAGTGGATAACACACCTGAAATTAAGATGTGAGATCTGAGCTGGAGCATTATTATGGCTTTAAATCATTGTTGTCAATAGCCAACCCACTCTCCAACTGCAAAATGGCTAAATGGTATAATGTCTGTACTAATTGTATAAAATCATCAAGGTTGTGATTATAAGGAAAGAAAACCTGTGGAATTGTGTTTATTACTTTATACTTACATTCTGACTGTCTAGTAAATAAATTTAAAAATCTACCTCTTATGAGTATCAAAATTTAAAGGTGATAGAAAGTACAAATATTTTATATCTACAGATATCTTCTTTTCCTATCAGTTCAGTTCAGTCGCTCAGTCGTGTCTGACTCTTTGCGACCCCGTGAATTACAGCACAGCAGGCCTCCTTGTCCATCACCAACTCACAGAGTTCACTCAGACTCACGTCCATCAAGTCCGTGATGCCATCCAGCCATCTCATCCTTTGTCGTCCCCTTCTCCTCCTGCCCCCAGTCCCTCCCAGCATCAGAGTCTTTTCCAATGAGTCAACTCTTCACATGAAGTGGCCAAAGTACTGGAGTTTCAGCTTTAGCATCATTCCCTCCAAAGAAATCCCAGGGCTGATCTCCTTCAGAATGGACTGGTTGGATCTCCTTGCAGTCCAAAGGACTCTCAAGAGTCTTCTCCAACACCACAGTTCAAAAGCATCAATTCTTCAGAGCTCAGCTTTCTTCACAGTCCAACTCTCACATCCATACATGACCACTGGAAAAATCATAGCCTCAACTAGATGGACCTTTGTTGGCAAATTAATATCTCTGCATTTGAATATGCTGTCTAGGTTGGTCATAACTTTTCTTCCAAGGAGTAAGCGTCTTTTAATTTCATGGCTGCAATCACCATCTGCACTGACTGTGGAGCCCCCAAAATAAAGTCTGACACTGTTTCCACTGTTTCCCCATCTATTTCCCATGAAGTGATGGGACCAGATGCCATGATCTTTGTTTTCTGAATGTTGAGCTTTAAGCCAACTTTTTCACTCTCCTCTTTCACTTTCATCAAGAGGCTTTTTAGCTCCTCTTCACTTTCTGCCATAAGGGTGGTGTCATCTGCATATCTGAGGTTTTTATATTTCTCCTGGCAATCTTGATTCCAGCTTATGCTTCTTCCAGCCCAGCATTTCTCATTATGTACTCTGCATATAAGTGAAATGAGCAGGGTGACAATATACAGCCTTGACGTACTCCTTTTCCTATTTGGAACCAGTGTGTTGTTCCATGTCCAGTTCTAACTGTTGCTTCCTGACCTGCATATAGGTTTCTCAAGAGGCAGGTTAGGTGGTCTGGTATTCCGATCTCTTTCAGAATTTTCCACAGTTTATTGTGATCCACACAGTCACTCTTTCAGAATTTTCCACAGTTTATTGTGATCCACACAGTCAAAGGCTTTGGCATAGTCAATAAAGCAGAAATAGATGCTTTTCCTGGAACTCTCTTGCTTTTTCCATGATCCAGCAGATGTCGGCAATTTGATCTCTGGCTCTTCTACCTTTTCTAAAACCAGCTTGAACATCTGGAAGTTCATGGTTCACGTATTGCTGAAGCCTGGCTTGGAGAATTTTGAGCATTACTTTACTAGCGTGTGAAATGAGTGCAATTGTGCGTTAGTTTGAGCATTCTTTGGCATTGCCTTTCTTTGGGATTGGAACGAAAACTGACCATTTCCAGTCCATATAAGCCTATATATATAAATATATACCTATAATATACCTACATCTTTCTCTCTGTCTCTCTCTGTATATATATATATATATATATATATATATATATATAAACACACATAGCAAGCATACATATGTTTTTTGAGACAATGCCATAGATGGTAGTTTATTATAGTTGAATCAGACTGACAAAAGTATAACACTGCTGTCATTCACAGCTATGGGAATAAAAATTAGGGTGCCTTTTTCCAACAGTGATTTTCTAAAATGCATATGTTCACTTTACCAGCTCAAAGATGGTAGTAGCATTGAATTTAAGCCAATGGACAGCCATGCTAATTTTTAAGTACCTTTAGTCTCACAGAGTTGTATAAACCACCAGATACCAGTATAAAGTTCTCATTGCCTAAAATTTTGATTCTGTTGCTACAACAGAAGAAATTTAGAATCAAATGGGTTTTAAGGTAATTCTAAGATGCAAAAAATAGTCCTAAGTAACACACAATAGGGCAACAAATCTTGACCTTGACTGGAAACCCCAGTTGCTTATTCATAACACTAAATACCAAGAATGCTGGATTCGGTGATATGCAAAGGTTGTATGCCCTGAAATCAGAATCCTAATATTTTAAGAGAAGCATCCTGAAAATATTCTCATCTGCATGCTCAGTCTAAGAGCTATGAAATTTCTTTGCATTTTAGCTTCCCACTCTGGAAAATAAGAATAACAACATTTTCCTTGACAGGTGGTGCAAAAAATGATTCAGTGCTAAAGAAGGTGATGAAAAGTATTTAACCACAATGTCATGCAATTTCAAAGTCAGAGTTATTTTACTAATTACAATAAAAATCTTATTTCCAAATATTAAGTTTTTTATTATAATTAGTAACTGCTGATGGTGATTGCAGCAATGAAAGTAAAAGATGCTTGATCCTTGGAAGAAAAACTATGACAAACCTAGGCAGTGTATTAAAAAGCAGAAACAGCACTTTGCCAACAAAAGTCCATGTAGTCAAAGCTATGGTTTTTCCAGTAGTCATGTACAGATGTGCGAGTCAGACTATAAAGATCACTGAGCACCAAAGAACTGATGCTTTTGAATTGTGGTGCTGGAGAAGAGTCTTGAGAGTCCCTTGGACAGCAAGGAGATCAAAGCAGTCAATCCCAGAGGAAATCAACCCTGAATATTCATTGGAAGGACTGATGCTGAAGCTCAAGCTCCAACACTTTGGCCACCTGATACAAAGAGCTGACTCATCAGAAAAGACCCTGATACTGGGAAAGATTGAAGGCAGGAGGAGAAGGGGTGACAGAGGATGTGATGGTTGGATGGCATAACCAACTCCATGGACATGAATTTGAACAAACTCCAAGAGATGGTGAAGGACAGGGAAGCTTTGTGTGCCATGGTCCATGGGGTTTCAGAGAGTCAAACTTAGCGACTGAACAACAGAATATTAATTATAATATTCAACAGAAGCAATGATCAATTAGATTATTATATCAGGAAATCCTGATTAATGCCTCATCAATAATTCTATTATATGTATGTATATAACCCTTAGTTCTGTAAAACTTGATACATAAGTACACATTTAAGCTGTTTTTTCCAACAATATAAAAGCTATTTTATGATCAACTCTTTGGCCTTCAACCACTTCATTTTGCAGAGCATATATTTTAAGAGGACTAGATACAAGAAGTTCAAAATATCTAACCTTCGTGAGCTAACTTGGGTCCTGACAGGAAAATCCTAGACTGTAATTATTCTAACAATAGAATCAGGTTACAAATTCCCTCACCACGTGGGGTCAAAATCTTCCCCTGGAAAGGCAAAGGTATCTCAGTGAACACAAAAAGCAATACGGCTCATACAAAATTCATTATACTGCCCTTCTCTTACTGTGCTAAGACAGATGTAAAGTCTGGAATTTTCCCAGTAGAGCCTTCTCATAGCATTTAGAAAATGAGGCTAGAAACACACACACACTCACACACACACATTAACAGAGCCTATTGAGCTTGATGAGAGAGTCATAAGTAAAGCATGTCACACGCCTCAGATCAAAGGTGTCACACATCCAACAGCAGCCTCTTTTAATGCAAAGGACCACCGCATGCACGTGCTGCCACTGCTGACAGAATTATGGGAGATACGGGTGGAATGTCGAACATGTAGAGAATAGGCCTGCAATTATTCACAAAACTTCAGGAAATAAACATTCACTTTCAAAAAATTGTTTTCAGCTGCTTTAAAGCCAAGTGACAGCTAAATTACAGTTCAGGGAAGGAAAAGTTTCCATTTTCTAATTTGATGCATTTTGTTGCATCGTACTACATTATCCAGAGTCAGCGCTGCCATTTCCTGTCATGCTTCAAACCGCAGGCTGAAAGCTCCAGGCAGCTGAAAGCCTTGCTTGTCCGGTCACACAGTGCGCTAAGTATACTGTGAGAACACTGTCTGGGGACTTGGGGCAAGTCTCTTGGTTAACATTCCTAGGATTTCCACAAGTGCTTTTGGCTGTACATGCTGTGGCTGCTCCTCAGCATCTTCTCTGTGCCAAGCTGTGATATGTTTATGGAAACTCTGCGGGTCCTGCCCAGGAACAGCCCCAAACTCACATTTCTCCCACGGCTTTGCCAGGAAAGGGGAATGGAAGAGGGGGGAGAAGAAATGGTGGGAATCTAAACAGCAAGTCTGGGTGCTTACAAGCTGACTGGTAGCTGTCAGGAAAATAAATAAGGTGCAATATATCTGACAGTATAAGAAGGAAGAAAGGAAATTAAGTTTTTATTAAAAGAGATAACAGCAATGCTCTATCAGGCAGGCAGTTTGCTCTTGCCTGCTGAGCCCTGTGATGACGACTCCCAGTTCTTTAAATGATAGACTGTCAGAAATGGCCTATGAATACATAGCAAGAGATTCATAGAAGTTTTGTTTTACTACAGACCATACTTTCATAAGATATTTAAGATATTCTAACCAAAAATATAGGGGGGAAAATCCTATATACTTTGCTTAATTTGAGACCTTGAGCTAGACTTTTCAACATTAAAACTTGTCTATGTCTGACGCAGGATACAGCATGCTTGGGGCTGGTGCATGGGGATGACCCAGAGAGATGTTATGGGGAGGGAGGTGGGAGGGGGTTTCATGTTTGGGAACGCATGTAAGAATTAAAGATTTTAAAATTATTATTAAAAAAAAGATGTTTAAAGAGGCCTAAAGAAAAAAAAAAAAGGAAAATACTACAACAGTTTTACACACATAAGAAACTAAAAGTCCTGGCTGAGATTATTATTTATTACAAGAAATTCAAAGTAATGTTCCTGACTCCTCCTCATTAGGATCTTATGATGCCAGTTATTTCGATTTTGAGTAGCTCAAAAAAACCAAAACAAATTTTAAAAAGTAAAGATCAACCTCAAGCATTTTTAAAAAATAACACTCTCTCCCGTTAGATTAAGCCACTTCCCTGACAGAATCTGCTGCACAATAAACTGCTGAGGCAGGCAAATTTTTTTTTCACTCCAAATGATACCCATACCTTGGAAACCTATCTTTTAAAAATTATGAATGGCCCAAATGATTTGGTATAGAACAAATAGAGGATAAAAGAGAGGACTTGCTCCAAATGAGATAGGCATCCTTCTTAGCACAAATCAACATTGTTCATATGCATTTGCTTTCTTCAGAACACTGAACCAAGAGCTCCCAAACGTTTCTTCACACCACGCAATTTTAGCATGAAGAGTTCCTGGGTTGCAATGAAAATGGATATTTTTTCTAAATAAGTTTTCAAATTCAGATATTATAAGCAGTGTTCGGGTGATTACACGATTCGTGGTGGCAAATCCTTCAGTACTGGTGAAGTGGGAAGATCAGCAGATTTCAGTGCAGTCAGGTTACAAGTACAGACACTCCAATTTTCAATTTAATGGGTTATTTTGGTGTGGAAAAGGTTGAAGCTTGAGTGAGAAATGAGAAAATAATTGTCTGAGGCATGAGAGATGTGTAGAGTTGCTATGGATTATAAATTATTTTTGCAGAACCAAAAAACATGAATTATACTATATGTCCTGTCAAAAAAATTCTGATTTCTAAATTTATTTCAAAAATTCTAAGAAAGGAGTGCAACTTAAGTCACATAAAATTGTGTTGAAAATCTTTGGGGAAACAAAGCATGATGATAATAAATTTAGTTACCACATGTGCATTGTTCACTGAAATAAACTACTTAAAATCAAGACTATTCCAGAATATCTGTAGTTCATGCCAAATATTCAGCAGGAAACTTATGGCTATAAATTACTAACAAGTCTGAAGAAAGATGAATTATACAAACAAAAGACATTTAACTAAGTCTCAAAAGGCATCTGGTTAAGATGGCTCTGTAAGTTCATACTTAAACACATATCTCCCCAAAACAGAGCAATGGTAGGTAAAATCAACTAGAAATAACTCAGTTCAAAAGAGACAAACATTTTCAAGTACTACAAGTGGAACAGAAATGCAGAGTATTAGTAGAACTGAAATTCAGTGCTTTCTCAGTTCTGGCACAGCTTGGTCAGAACCTTGGGTACTGAAAGGTTAACAGAGTCTAGAAATGCTTCATGTGAGAGAGCAGGCAGAAGCTAGTGTTATCACTTGAAGCCAGGACTTGAAGCTAGGACTCTCTTCAAACACATCATATAAAAAGTCCAAAAAAAAAAAAAGCACTGTTTACAACCCAGAAAATCAACAACTAAGAGAGCAATTTATTCCATATAAAATTAATTCCAGGGAGCATTTTGTCTTTAAAATAAGGATACTTTTCCATAACAAGAAAGGAATTACAAAATAATACACAGAGAAATGAAAAATGAAAAAAAGTGGCTATGTGAAAAGTTTATTAGAAATCATGGGAATAAAAAAGTAAACTTGTATAAATTGTATAAATGCTGAAATAGTCACAAATATAGAACCGCTGAATTTTGAGAACTGATGAATTCACTCAAAGTGCATTACACAGAGATAAATAAAATAAAGAGCAATTGTGGGCCAGAGGATAATCTGAAAGGCTACGAGTCCAAATTGGTTTCTAAATGAAGAGAAGGGAGGAAATAAGAGACAGACAATATTTAAAGAAATAGTTGAGACATTCAATAACTGAAGAAATTCATGAACCTTCATATTATAAATTCATTCTGAATGCCAAA
Source organism: Capra hircus (assembly GCF_001704415.2). Classification (NCBI taxonomy): domain Eukaryota; kingdom Metazoa; phylum Chordata; class Mammalia; order Artiodactyla; family Bovidae; genus Capra; species Capra hircus. The sequence goes on from NC_030814.1 coordinate 80,969,047, forward strand.
ATAGAAACATAAAAATAAATTCTATACATAGACATGTACCATAAAATTGCTCAATATTAATGAAAACAGAAAAATCCTAAACTATCAAAAAGAAAAGACCACTTATCTACCAAGAATAATTCTGGAACTGGTCAAATAATAACAACAGCCAAGTCTAGAAAACAATTTAACAGTACTCAATGATACCTGCAAAGTGCTGAGAGAAAAATAACTGGTAACCTATAATTTTATACCCAGCTAGCTATCACTTAGAATAGCAACAACAACCACAACAACAGAATGTAGATACCAAAAACAAAACAAAACAAAACAAAACAAGAGAATTTCACTATAAGACTAAAAAATACATTTGATTCAGAAGAAAAATAAAGTTGAAAATTACTGGACAAAAAAGAAAATGTTAGACAGAAATTGATAATAATGTGTCAGGAAATTTAATCATTGACAGTTAAAATGATAACTATTTTAGAAATGTAGAACTCTACAAAATAACAAAAGATGAATTAGAAAAATGTATACCTACTTATGAATTATCTACAGAGAGTATAAATACCTTTGGTAAAATTTCTAAGTACTTTCTGTTTGTAGGTGCAATGCCTCAAGCATTCCAGATTCATACCCAGCTCATGATCTTTGCACTTGTCCTTCTCTTTGTTTGGAAATGTATTACCTTAAACCCTCTCATAGCTTTTCTTTCTCACTTTCATTCTCATCTCTGTTCAAATACTGGCTTTTCAGAAGTTAGAGGTCACATAGGAGGTGACAAGTCTATTGGAAACAGCCACATGATAGTGTATATTTGTTTACTGAATGGTAATCTCTACTTTTTGATTTAGGCCTCGCAACAGACATCTGGCGAATGCTTAAAAAAAAAAAAAAACCCTACAAAATGGTAGTACTGACCTTTGCAACCAAACATTTTCCTAAGTATTTATTAAAATAGCAATGTGGACTAACAAAGTATTTGAATACTCTCTGTAAATGTTATTTTCAGTTTAGTCTGTTCAGTTGCTCAGTCCTGTTCGACTCTGCGAGCCCATGGAGTGCAGCACACCAGGCCTCCCTTTCCATCACCAACTCCTGAAGTTTACTCAAACTCCTGTCCGTTGATTCGGTGATGCCATCCAACCATCTCATCCTCTGTCATCCCCTTCTCCTCCCACCTTCAATCTTTCCCAGCATCATGGTCTTTTCAAATGAGTCAGTTCTTCGCATCAGGTGGCCAAAGTATTGGAGTTTTAGCATCAGCATCAGTTCTTCCAATGAATATTCAGGACTGATTTCTCTTAGGATTGACTGGCTTGATCTTGTAGTCCAAGGGAGTCTCAAGAGTCTTCTCCAACACCATAGTTCAAAAGTATCAATTCTTTGGCACTCAGCTTTCTTTATAGTCCAACTCTCACATCCATTACATGACTACTGGAAAAACCATAGCTTTGACTAGATGGACCTTTGTTGGCAAAGTAACGTCTCTCCTTCTTAATATGCTGTCTAGGTTGGTCATAGCTTTTCTTCCAAGGAGTAAGCATCTTTTGTACTATGATACTGACAAATATCTGGAAGAGCAATAGATGATGTTTATATAGCAAAGTTAAGCTGCATTTCATACATTATCTCACTTAGTCCTCATAAAATCTAATTGGAGAGGAATTTGAAACCTATAAAGATAGTACTAGTTGTTCAAAGCCATTGAGCTAGTCAATAGTAAAATCAATATTTTGACAGAGATCTGACTCCATAAATGTAATGTTTTATCTACCACAATGCCTTCCCACAGAGATGCCTCCAAAGTACCTGTTTTGTAGGAGGTTTGTACTTAACTATTAGCTGTGTTTAATTCAACATCTTTATCACCAGTGGCTCAATTGGCAAAGAATTGCCTGCAATGCAGGAGACCTGGGTTCAATACCTGGGTCAGGAAAGATTTCCCTGGAGAAGGAAATGGCAACCCACTCCAGTATTCTTGTCTGGGAAATCCCATGGACAGAGGAGCCCGATAGGCTACAGTACGTGGAGTTGCAAGAGTTGGACACGAGTTAGTGACTAAACCACCACTACCTTCTTGCAAGTTCACCTCACAGAGGATAAATTGGGAACTACATTTCCTAAAGTCCCTCTCCCTTCTTGATTCCAGTGGAAAAGTCCAGAAGTGACTCTTCCATGAAAATGGGGAGGTAAGAGGGAAGGATGGGTATGATTCTCTTGGGGCACATGCAGCCAGACATGTGGACAGACATGAAGTTCCCAGCAGCCTTTCCAGGGAGCTCCTAAGGCCACCTGCTTGGCTGAGATCATCAGAGGTGACTCTTCTTTGCGTCCCCAGTTCTTCCAATGTAAGCATGTAATTGTTATATTAAAACTCTCTATACCCAGGGAGCGTATAGTGGGTGCAGTTTTCCTAAACAAATACTGAGAAACATATTTTCTTGTAGTATTTTATCACAATCTCTCAGTCTTTTAACAGATGAGAAAACTGAGGTATAATATAAAGAATGAATTTCTTTAGATCACAATAAATAACCAGGCATTGGTCCTTCAAACCTATGTTGACTCTGATTAAATTGAAGGAGTGTTTTGGGAAGAATGCTGAGGTTGTTTGGCTCACTGAAAAACAAGGTCATAATCTCTTAGCAGTATCACTGATGATGCATGGATACAGGAAAAGGAAGTGGTAGTGAAGGTATGTATCAAACATGTACTAAAATGTCAAGGGAGGAATGCAGTGAAAACTCTGGTTTGGCCCTCACAGACCCAAGTGGGTATCCTAGAGAGTTATACTATCACTGTGCAAATGTTCAGCACTCTGCACAAATCTGGATTAAAAATGTAGTCTCAAATGTTAGACATTGTAAATTAGGTATACTGCTTTATTTTCATATTTTCAAAGGTCTCCCAATCATGTTTTATTGCCCATTCAATTATTAATACTGGAAACACTTAGTGGGTGAATAGCCCTTCTTCTAAAAGGTTTTTATATGGACATACTCTTTTCTGGACTTAGACAAAACAGGCTTTTACTAAAAGCCCTTGGTCATTCGGTCAAATGCACCATTCTTCCTATGGTGTTGTATAACCTTGCAGAGAAGCCTGCTTCATACATAAGATCAATAATAACTGTAATATAGTCTGCACAGGCAAGATTTGGTGCTTTCTTCATGAAAGACTCAAAGACACTGTAAGGAATAGTGTTACTATTACCTGGCACCCTTATTCTTGTTTTATAAGCAACATGCAGTTTAACTGGGATTTAACTTCCTTATTCTGTAATCTGTACTTCTTTCAGAAAGCCAATATTAAGGAAATGGCAAATCAGAAGAGTCCAGCAAACACGCATTTTAAACACAAGGCAGGCACTGTAACATTTACCATGTGTCACATTTTTGTTCTTGGTGCATCAGGCCACAATTCATGTCAAATCATTTATCTCATTTTTATTTCAAGACTACAATTGATACACTATGTAGTTGAGCAGTTAGAGAAAATGATTAATAGGTCTCCTTAGCTTCTGACAAATGGCTGGAAATATAAAAGTGGAATAAAACAAACAACAACCATGGAATATACAACTACTGATCCAGAATTAGAACTGCAGTCATTTGCCTATTTCTGGGAAAGAAGGAAACAATTTGATGAGAATACTTATGTATTTTCCCACTGAGGGCTTCTTATTTACAAGTCAATTTCTATTCTTAATTTATTTTCTGACAATGTAGTAGATTCATACTGTATTTTAAACTGACTGTGTCTTAGAAGTGTTTAAAGCTGCTTTCTCTACGTGCCAATTTGAGGTTAATGGGTGCTTTGGTTCAAATGGGGTATGAGCACTAATATCAGTTATTCCCATTTCATAGGCAAAACATTTGGATCACAATTTGTCAGGTGATTATGATCTGCTTATGTCCATTCATGTGGCCACTGAATTGCCTGCAATCTGCACCGTTAACCAAATTGTCTACTTGGTTGTTAAGAGAACAGAAAACATCAACTCAGCTATTTTTTCCTGTTTGGTATTTTTCATGTTTTCCCCACTGTATCAATGTTAGGTACTTAACATTCCTCTGTTTTACATTCATTTTCCACTCACAGTAGAAAAAATTCAGCAGTGTATCAGTGTTATCATAGTTTTTAGTCTGCATAAAAATCTGTTGATGCCTTTTAACCTGACCTTGATAATCAGACTACTAAAATTTTCACATTGAGAAATATTGCTGGCCTCCAAAAACTAGGTTAGTTCATAGCATGGTAAATGATGAAAACAGAATCTTTTCAAATTTATCAATCAACATTACATTCATATATATCAACTCTCATTATGTACTTCATACTTAGTGGAAATACCTGAGTGAATATTAAGAATGAGTATAATATACCTGAGGACTTTGGTTCTGTCTTCAGAGATAAAATTAAGCAGTTGCTGTTCCATCACTAAGTCATGTCTGACTCTCTGTGACCCCATAGACAAGGTTTTCCTGTCCTTCACCATCTCCTACAGTTTGCTCAAACTCATGTCCATTGAGTTGGTGAAAATTAAGGAGAGAGCTGAGCAATTAACAAATGGGTTTTATCCACAAAGAAAAACACTTAGAAAAATCTGGCTAATGTGAAACCTTCTCCTCAATTTTAAAACTCCTTTCTTCATTCTTTCAGCCTGTTTTTTTAAAACAGTAATTAGTTAATTTGATAAATATTTAATGGGCACTCAATCTGTTATAGGTATTTGGATATTCCAAAGTATAAGAACACCCTCAAGAAGTTCTAGAAATGAGGATTCACAGTGAATTCAATTTCACACCTCCTCCCCAACCTGTCTACTCAGCAAGTCTCAATTTGGTGCCCCAAAGTAGGAGAAAAACAAATTTTTAACCATGTAAAGGTGATACCCTCTATGAAAAATACATGAAACAAGCAACATAAATTATGAAACAGACTCATGAAATCTTCAGCTAAGTGTGAAACTGTGTATACATTTTAAGACAGAAAAAAAAGATTCAAAGTTTATAACTATAACCTTGTAGATGGTCACAATGCCATCCAAATTAAAAAGTATTATATTCCATCCCAAGCTCTTTGTCTCTATATATTCTAGTAGAGTCAGAGAATGTAAGAAGCCTTGATAAAGACCAAAAAAAAAAAAAAAAAAAGGTTTTACAGGTGCAAAGCGAAAGAGCAGCTAAACAGAAACACACCCATTTGAGACTTCATGCTTCAGCATAGATGTTCTCTATGGTGACATCTAGGCTTCTTTTTTTCCTGATTAAGAGACTGGGGATCTAGAAGGAGACACTGGCAAGAGATAAACTATAGACATTCATTTACTAAATGACTGTTCTCTGGGTATTCATTTGTTGACTATATGTTCAATAAATATTTCTTAAGTATCTATCATGTGGTAGTCATATGGCATTTACCAAGAATCCCTTATGTGCCAGGTATTACCCTTGAGTGATACCTCTTATGCCCCTGAGAAGGAAAATAATCCTAGAAAGAATCTCAGATACATTATTTTCCCCCACTAAGTGATGAAATAAATCTTCTAACTTCTGTTAAGGAAAGCCATACAAGTCTTCCCAGGGTGAGTTTCCCAAATCATAGAGAAAAAAATTTCCAGTATGAAAATGACACATTAAAGAAATTAAACTAGTTCTGACTTGTAAACCACTGTTAAAGAAATACAGAATATTCCGAGCCTAAGGCAAACTCTAAAGGACACCTCAAAGGAGAGATATTTCTGACAAAGAATATCTAGAAGAAATGACAGAGAAGATAATCTTTTGATCACCTTTCTTTGTTTTCAGTGTTGGAAACTTGTAGAAGCAAAAACTTCATTTGGAACAAAACAAAACAAAACAACTGTGAGTTATTTCACTTAAATGAAACACAATTTTACCTGAAAGGACTCTTTTTTCCTTTCAGTGTGAGGCAACAGTAAATTAATTTTGGAGGCTGTTAACCCCTGAAGTAACAGATATATAAATCATATTAAAACCACCTTGGAATTTATAGTGAGCAATGAAACAGATCCCAAGACCAATAAAACAGCTTGGCTAAGTGACTTATCTAAAATATACACCCGGTAGCCAAGAAGATGAACCAGGCTTAATTAAAAGCAAATACCCAGTTTCCTTTTCCTACATTTCTATATTTCTCTCTTCACGCAGCTATGGTTTCAAAGTAATTTTCTGATTCTTTCCGTTAAGATTCCTTTTATCTTTTTTTCTTTCTTCCTCTTTTTCAGTTTGTTATGAGTTTGGAAGCTACTAACAAGAGCTGTTCAGTTCAGTTCAGTCGCACAGTTGTGTCCAACTCTTTTTAACCCTGTGAACTGCAGCATGCCAGGATTCCCTGTCCATCACCAACTCCTGGAGCTTGCTCAGACTCATGTCCATCGAGTTGGTGATGCCATCCAACATTCTTTTTAAAAATCAAGTCATAGAATGGTAGAAATAAATGGATCAGAGAGGAAAAAAGAAAAACGAATTAAAAGAAATGAGGACAACCTCAGAGACCTCCAGGACAATATGAAACGCTCCAACATTCGAATTATAGGAGTCCCAGAAGAAGAAGACAAAAAGAAAGACCATGAGAAAATCCTTGAGGAGATAATAGCTGAAAAATTCCCTAAAATGGGGAAGGAAATAATTACCCAAGTCCAAGAAACCCAGAGAATTCCAAACAGGATAAACCCAAGGCAAAACACCACAAGACATATATTAATCAAATTAACAAAGATCAAACACAAAGAACAAATATTAAAAGCAGCAAGGGAAAAACAACAAATAACACACAAGGGGATTCCAATAAGGATAACTGCAGATCTTTCAATAGAAACTCTTCAGGCCAGGAGGGAATGGCAAGACATACTTAAAGTGATGAAAGACAATAACCTACAGCCCAGATTACTGTACCCAGCAAGGATCTCATTCAAATACGAAGGAGAAATCAAAAGCTTTACAGACAAGCAAAAGCTGAGAGAATTCAGCACCACCAAACCAGCTCTCCAACAAATACTAAAGGATATTCTCTAGACAGGAAACAAAAAAAGGGCGTATAAACCTGAACCCAAAACAATAAAGTAAATGTCAATGGGATCACACTTATCAATAATTACCTTAAACATAAATGGGTTGAATGCCCCAACCAAAAGGCAAAGACTGGCTGAATGGATACAAAAACAAGATCCCTATATATGCTGCCTACAAGAAACCCACCTCAAAACAACAGACACATATAGACTGAAAGTGAAGAGCTGGAAAAAGATATTCCACGAAAATAGAGACCAAAAGAAAGCAGGAGTAGCAATACTCATCTCCGATAAAATAGACTTTAAAACAAAGGCTGTGAAAAGAGACAAAGAAGGCCACTACATAATGATCAAAGGATCAATCCAAGAAGAAGATATAACAATTATAAATATATATGCACCCAACATAGGAGCACCACAATATGTAAGACAAATGCTAACAAGCATGAAAGGGGAAATTAACAATAACACAATAATAGTGGGAGACTTTAACACCCCACTCACACCTATGGACAGATCAACTAAACAGAAAATTAACAAAGAAATGCAAACTTTAAATGATACAATAGACCAGTTAGACCTAACTGATATCTATAGGACATTTCACCCCAAAACAATGAATTTCACCTTTTTCTCAAGTGCTCATGGAACCTTTTCCAGGATAGATCACATCCTGGGCCATAAGTCTAACCCTGATAAATTCAAAAAAATCGAAATCATTCCAAGCAACTTTTCTGACCGTAATGCACTAAGATTAGATCTCAATTACAGAAGAAAAACTATTAAAAATCCCAACATATGGAGGCTGAACAATCTGCTTCTGAATAACCAACAAATCACAGAAGAAATCAAAAAAGAAATCAAATTATGCATAGAAATGAATGAAAATGAAAACACAACAACCCAAAACCTGTGGGACACTATAAAAGCAGTGCTTAGAGGAAAGTTCATAGCAATACAGGCATACCTCAAAAAAAACAAGAAAAAAGTCAAATAAATAACCTAACTCTACACCTAAAGCAACTAGAAAAGGAAGAAATGGAGAACCCCAGAGTTAGTAGAAGGAAAGAAATCTTAAAAATTAGGGCAGAAATAAATGCAAAAGAAACAAAAGAGACCATAGCAAAAATCAACAAAGCAAAAAGCTGGTTCTTTGAAAGGATAAATAAAATTGACAAACCATTAGCTAGACTCATCAAGAAACAAAGAGAGAAAAATCAAGTCAATAAAATTAGAAATCAAAATGGAGAGAGCACAACAGACAACACAGAAATACAAAGGATCATAAGAGACTACTATCAGCAATTATATGCCAATAAAATGGACAACGTGGAAGAAATGGACAAATTCTTAGAAAAGTACAACTTTCCAAAACTGAACCAGGAAGATACAGAAAACCTTAACAGACCCATCACAAGCACAGAAATTGAAACTGTAATCAGAAATCTTCCAGCAAACAAAAGCCCAGGTCCAGACGGCTTCACAGCTGAATTCTACCAAAAATTTCAAGAAGAGCTAACACCTATTCTACTGAAATTCATCCAGAAAATTGCAGAGGAAGGTCAACTTCCAAACTCATTCTATGAGGCCACCATCACCCTAATACCAAAACCTGACAAAGACACCACAAAAAAAGAAAACTACAGGCCAATATCACTGATGAACATAGATGCAAAAATCCTCAAAAAAAATTCTAGCAATCAGAATCCAACAACACATTAAAAAGATCATACACCATGACCAAGTGGGCTTTATCCCAGGGATGCAAGGATTCTTCAATATCTGCAAATCAATCAATGTAATTCACCACATTAACAAACTGAAAAATAAAAGCCATATGATTATCTTAATAGATGCAGAGAAGGCCTTTGACAAAATTCAACATCCATTTATGATAAAAACTCTTCAGAAAGCAGGAATAGAAGGAACATACCTCAACATAATAAAAGCTATATATGACAAACCCACAGCAAACTTTATCCTCAATGGTGAAAAATTGAAAGCATGTCCCCTAAAGTCAGGAACAAGACAAGGGTGTCCACTTTCACCGCTACTATTCAACATAGTTCTGGAAGTTTTGGCCACAGCAATCAGAGCAGAAAAAGAAACAAAAGGAATCCAAATTGGAAAAGAAGAAGTAAAACTCTCACTGTTTGCAGATGACATGATCCTCTACATAGAAAACCCTAAAGACTCCACCAGAAAATTACTAGAGCTAATCAATGAATATAGTAAAGTTGCAGGATGTAAAATCACACAGAAATCCCTTGCATTCCTATACACTAATAATGAGAAAGTAGAAAAAGAAATTAAGGAAACAATTCCATTCACCATTGCAATGGAAAGAATAAAATACCTAGGAATACACCTACCTAAAGAAATTAAAGACCTATATATCAAAAACTATAAAGCACTGATGAAAGAAATCAAAGAGGACACTAATAGATGGAGAAGCATATCATGTTCATGGATTGGAAGAATCAATATAGTGAACATGAGTATACTACCCAAAGCAATCTACAGATTCAATGCAATCCCTATCAAGCTACCAGCGGTATTTGTCACAGAACTAGAACAAATAATTTCAAGATTTGTGTGGAAATACAAAAAACCTCGAATAGCCATAGCAATCTTGAGAAAGAAGAATGGAACTGGAGGAATCAACTTGCCTGACTTCAGGCTCTACTACAAAGCCACAGTCATCAAGACAGTATGGTACTGATACAAAGACAGAAATACAGATCAATGGAACAAAATAGAAAGCCCAGAGATAAATCCATGCACCTATGGACACCTTATCTTTGACAAAGGAGGCAAGAATATACAATGGAGTAAAGACAATCTCTTTAACAAGTGGTGCTGGGAAAACTGGTCAACCACTTGTAAAAGAATGAAACTAGATCAGTTTCTAACATCACACACAAAAATAAACTCAAAATGAATTAAAGATCTAAACGTAAGACCAGAAACTATAAAACTCCCAGAGGAGAACATAGGCAAAACACTCTCTGACATACATCACAGCAGGATCCTCTATGATCCACCTCCCAGAATACTGGAAATAAAAGCAAAAATAAACAAATGGGATCTAATTAAAATTAAAAGCTTCTGCACAACAAAGGAAACTATAAGCAAGGTGAAAAGACAGCCTTCAGAATGGGAGAAAATAATAGCAAATGAAGCAACTGACAAACAACTAATCTCAAAAATATACAAGCAACTTATGCAGCTCAACTCCAGAAAAATAAACGACCCAATCAAAAAATGGGCCAAAGAACTAAACAGACTTTTCTCCAAAGAAGACATACGGATGGCTAACAAACACTTGAAAAGATGCTCAACATCACTCATTCTCAGAGAAATGCAAATCAAGACCACAATGAGGTACCATTTCACACCAGTCAGAATGGCTGTGATCAAAAAGTCTGCAAGCAATAAATGCTGGAGAGGGTGTGGAGAAAAGGGAACCCTCTTACACTGTTGGTGGGAATGCAAACTAGTACAGCCACTATGGAGAACAGTGTGGAGATTCCTTAAAAAATTGCAAATAGAGCTGCCTTATGACCCAGCAATCCCACTGCTGGGCATACACACTGAGGAAACCAGAATTGAAAGAGACACATGTACCCCAATGTTCATTGCAGCACTGTTTATAATAGCCAGGACATGGAAACAACCTAGATGTCCATCAGCAGATGACTGGATAAGAAAGCTGTGGTACATATACACAATGGAGTATTACTCAGCCATTAAAAAGAATACATTTGAATCAGTTCTAATGAGATGGATGAAACTGGAGCCGATTATACAGAGTGAAGTAAGCCAGAAGGAAAACACCAATACAGTATACTGACACATATATACAGAATTTAGAAAGATGGTAATGATGACCCTGCATGCGAGACAGCAAAAGAGACACAGATGTATAGATCGGACTTTTGGACTCTGAGGGAGAGGGAGAGGGTGGGATGATTTGGGAGAATGGCATTGAAACATGTATACTATCAGGTAAGAAACGAATCGCCAGTCTATGTTCGATACAGGATACAGGATGCTTGGGGCTGGTGCATGGGGATGATCCAGAGAGATGATATGGGTTGGGAGGTGGGAGGGGGATTCAGGATTGGGAGCTTGTATACACCTGTGGTGGATTCATGTCAATGTATGGCAAAACCAATACAGTATTGTAAAGTAAAATAAAGTAAAAATAAAATCAAGTCATCTATAGATACAAAAAAAAGAAAGAAAATTAAACAAAACAAAACAAAACAAAAACAAACAAAAAAATCAAGTCAATTTCATGCTTCTCATATATTAGATAAGAAATTTTGCCTGTGTTAAGTCTACAAGCTACTATTCTTGTATGTTTATGTAACACTAATTATATTGTTCCAAATTAAAATTTTAAAATGCATTAGGGTAACTATTTTCACATTTCATAAAAAAGGTAATAGGTTTGAGATTCAGAAGCTTAACAGGTGGTTGGAATAATGCACATAAGGAATCATTCCTTGTGATTCAAGGTCATATCCTGGGTTTTTGTTGTTCATTTGAAGGTACATAAATACATTTCATGTTTGTAGAGTAATGAAATATTACATACCCCTTGTATCATCTGTCTACATTGAATTTTTGCTATTTATCACTAGCAGTGATGTTTCTGCCAATGGGGTACAGCAGTTTTTAGGAATGGACACTAAATTGATAAAGATTTTGCTTTTCATACTCTGATGTCCTACATTCTTATCAATCCTTGAAACACATTTCAGCTGATACTGTGTCTGCTGCGAACAAGAAAAATGTGGTATCAGGGCAGGGAACACTAAACTGTCCCAGTTATCCACATTCCAGTAGCCAGAAGGTGCTTCCTGGATTTGCTTCTTTCAGAGCTGGCGTTCTTCAGAATAGCACATGCTGACCCAGGAGTATTCTCCCAGGGTGGGCAGCTCTCCTTTCTGTTCAGTCTAAAACCACAGGAAGACAGCAGACACACTCACGTGGGCAGCCACTGCATCTACATCTGTATCTCTATGAGACCTCTTTATCCAGTTGCGGTGCCTCTACAGAGGAGAGCCCACAGCTAGTTCCTGATCTCAGTTGTGCAAAGATTGTGTGTTATGTGTTTACCAAAAACACTTTTACTACTTGTAAAGAACACTCTGAGAAATAGCTTCTGAGTAGAGAGTTGAATGTGAAATGGAAGGGACAGAATTCAGGGCTTACTGTCCCTTCACTGGGTTTACTCCGGGACAGAACACAAAGAACAAGATAGAGAGTGGTATTTTAGCCTTGGTACAATCCTGAGGAAAGTGAGAACAGGAAAGGAGGCGTGGGGCTGGAAAGAAGGGGAAGCATATGAAGGGTGGGCCCACTACCCAGCTGGCCACCTCCTTGAACATGACAGAGATAATACTCAGAGAGATCATACAGACTACTCTAGCTTTAGACTGTCTGTCTGTGGGAAGGGAAGACAAAAATACATCTATCTTTCCCTTCCTTTTCATTCACCGTTTCTGGCTGGTCTAAGTTTGCCCCATGGAGCATTAATATCCATATACTATTTGTCACTATTTGACACTGAGCTGTTCTGGGTAACAACTGGAGTAGCCTGAGTCCCCAGAGCTCCAGCCTGGCCAATGTGCAGGTCCCATGACCACCAGCACTGTATGTGGGGTTTCTAAATCTGCATCCACAGTCACAAGGCAGTGCAAGTCATGCTAGGGCTATGCCAACAAGTCAAGTGCATGCGTACACAGGGCAGTGTAGGAACTGACCCCACGCATGAAGTCTCGCTTAAGAAAGCTGATTACCCAAGGAAAGGTGAGTTACTTTCTCTTTCGTGTTTCCATATCACCCAGTAGATGCCAGTACTATTAATTTTAACTCATTGTACCACAATTACTTACTTGTATGTCTGTCTCTCCTCAGAAGACAGTGAACTTTAACCAGGGTGACCTTACTTCTGGATTTGATTGGGAGTATTGGATTTGCCAGTTGAGATCAGTTAACACTGGATAATTATTTTAATTCTCTCTTTCACTCTCAAAGGGTCTTAGTTTAAATGTTGCATTATAGGATTACCATATTCTTATGACATGGGGCACATCTTCTTCATTATTGAAAGTATGTTAGTATCTAGTGTAATATTTGGGTCATAATACATGTTCAATAAGGGTCTGATAAGGGATCATCTCACTGCAAATGGATATTGCTAGTGCTTATCCAATAAATATTCTATTCTCACTAACTGAGATTTGTCTGTAGAGGAAATGTGTCCAACCAAAACTTCGCTAGTTTTCTCATCTCTGTTGCAACAAGGGGTTGCCATGAGACATAGTCATGAGAAAAAGTAGAAACCTATTGAGAAGATTTCTGAAAAACAAGACACTTTCTGCCTCTCCTTCACTTTAGACCTGCCAGAGGAACAGCATCCTTAAAACCACAGGTATGAAAATGCACGTGAGTAGATGCCCCAGTCCTGGGCTGCCAAGTTCGAAGCTTCTTATCATGTACAAGAAATAACTCCCTAACTATTCAAGCCACTGTTAATTGCATTTCTGTTACATACACACTTTCCACCTGATACATTGTTTAATTCCTATTATATCTCTATGGAGCATTAGGTTGAATCACATAGAATTTTGACCCACAAAAATGGCAATGTTATTCAATCACTCTTCATAATTCATTTAAATACTGAATACCTACTATGTGCAAAAGACTGACACTAGAAGAACAGTGCCCCTGATTTTCAAATGTATTACCAAAATATTTACTTTCACCCAAGATTCATAAAACTAAACTATAGATAATTTAAAGCTAAAAGGATAACTACTTGAATAGGAGTCAGATATGATGTGATGAAAATTACACAGGATCATTATTTTAAGACAAACAGATGCTTAAAGCATCCTGTACAGCAGCTGTTACAAAGTTCAGAAAATCAGAACTCTACAAAACGGAAGAAACAGAACAGGGGAATTCTATTAGTCTGCAATTTAAAAAGAAGAGGAGCCCAAGATTCAGGGCCTCTTGATGAGATGCTTTAGTTCCCTTACAATTTCCCTTTAAAATGTAGCCCACCAACTTCAGACATCAGCTTCAATCTCAGTTCCCTTCCAAGTGATATTTTCTTTCTTTCTCTCTTGCTTGGTTTTTTTTTTCGTTTGTTTGTTTTTTTTTTTTTTTTTGGCCATGAACAACCAGACTTGGCAGCTTGGCAGGAAGCTCTGAGACACAAGTGTTAGCTTCCAAGTAGCACCAAATATATCTTCTAAGAACTGTGGTCAGATACACTAAAGAGATTCTTATAGGGAAAAATATCAATTTTTGACTTAAAATCTGAGAAACAAACTAAAACTGAGAGAGTCACTTTGATTGATTTTTAAAGTTGGAAGAATTTCCTTTTGATTTTTAGTTTTTCTTAAGAAATATTCTCCCTCCAAGAGATTTTGATTTGGGGAACTAAGTACACTTTCCAAGCATCTACACAAAAAGGATACTCTGACAGTTCAGGGGACCAAGCAAAAGTTTTGAAATTTTAAGATCATAAGACTTAACTTGAAAGTTAAAATTCAGTTTTGCTTTATAAGATTTTTAGGAGAATTATCTGAAGATTACCTAATAAAATCACTTATTGTTCTGTCTTCACCACTAGGACTTGGGGGGAAAAAATGGTCAATGAGAACAATGAAAGCTTTTATTAAATAGACATTTAGTACCTGAATAAAAATCCCGTATTATATATTTATGGCGTAAGCCTACCAGTTTGTTAATCCCAAGCATCAACATATGATAAGAGGCTATTGTAGGAAAGACAGGTGTTGAAATTCCTCTTCCCCACACTTGTTTAGGTGCTTTCTGATTTTGTTGAGGTTATTAGCTCATCTGAGAGGTGCTAATCTTTCCTGAGAGGAGCTAAAGGTAGTTTTGGGTCCTGGCCTGCCTGACACCATCTTCTCCAGAGCAAAACATGTGTCCTAAACCTGACATGAGTCCATGAACCTGAGGAACTGTCCACATCAAGTTACATCCTATTATAAGGATGGAAGCACCATAGGAATAAGAAATAACAGTAACCACAAATAATCGTCTGTTAAAGAAAGTAATTTCTTTAAAAAAATTTTAGTTTTAATTCATAAAACTAAAACACATATTTAAAAGTGATAAATTTTGTGCACATTAAAAAAAAGTATACATTGGATCCTGATATATGTGCTCAAACACAATTTCCTGGTTGCTGATGGGTATCCTCCAGGACTCCTAAACTGACAAAAATATAACCATAAGCACAATGTAATGAATAAGATGATAGCATTGCCTAGGGATTACCAACATGGAGAGAGAGCATCGAGGCATGACGGATGAAAGTTTGCTGAATGAAATGGGAATATCTGAAATTATTTATGCTCAGTAGATTCTCTAGCAACTTATTATCCAAAGCCAACAGATACATTTTGTAAAGCATTCCACATGAAATACACTTAAGATTCAGTTTAACATGGAAAAGGGATTTTCCCCCCCTATATGCCCATAGGCTTAATTCAGCACAACTAACCACCCTATTTCTCTTTCTAGGCTTATACTTTTTTAAAAAAAATCTGGAAAAGTTATAAAACTTCTCTGGTTACCTACTTCATCTTATAAAATTAATTTCTAATTGTATATAACAGATGTATGAAACATGGCTTTTAACACCCCACATTATGAATACTGGTAACACAAATCATTAATAGTAATGTTTATTAAACTTTCGATTGGAGAATTGTATGTATTGGTTATAATTACTGACAGAAATTAATATCTAGATCAGTGCTATCTTATTTGAAAAGTCTGGGCAGTATTAAAAGACCATGTTTTACTTGTGGGGATTTCTATACAAGCCTCTTCAAGTAGTTAAAATCAGGATCAACTTATTCAAAGACTACACGGGATAGATGGGCATTTAGTGACGCAGAGGCCTCGGTGAGGGCCAAAGAGGAATTCTGGTTTCATCTGAAAAGGCAGCTACCGTTCAGCATACAAGGGGTGGTCTAAGTAGTGGCAGATACTTTTTGGATTCTTCCATGACAAATCTGGGAGATTCAGATTTTTCAGTCAATTCTTATTTTTAAATGTGTTACAAGTCAAATCAGCCATGTCTACAAGTTGGTCAGTTAACAGGTCGCTAGGTTGATATATCTTAGTTTTAGTATTTACTTCTTAAATATGACAGCTGTATGCATATTTAACAACTGGGGGTAGAGGAAGCAAAAGTAAATGAAACTGAGAATTAACAGGAACAAACGTGCTAAAAAGGACTGCTCAGTTCAGTTCAGTCGCTCAGTCATGTCCGACTCTTTGTGACTTCATGAATTGCAGCATGCCAGGCCTCCCTGTCCATCACCAACTCCCGGAGTTCACTCAGGCTCATGACCATTGAGTCAGTGATGCCATCCAGCCATCTCATCCTCTGTCGTTCCCTTCTCTTCTAGTCAGGCATAAAATCAATAAATCAATATATGTACTTTTTAACATCTATTTCTGCTTTATTGACTATGCCAAAGCCTTTGACTGTGTGGATCACAATAAACTGTGGAAAATTCTGAAAGAGATGGGAATACCAGACCACCTGACCTGCCTCTTGAGAAACCTGTATGCTGGTCAGGAAGCAACAGTTAGAACTGGACATAGAACAACAGACTGGTTCCAAATAGGAAAAGGTGTCTGTCCAGGCTATATATTGTCACCCTCCTTATTTAACTTCTTTGCAGAGTACATCATGAGAAACACTGGGCTGTAGGAAGCACAAGCTGGAATCAAGACTGCTGGGAGAAATATCAATAACCTCAGATATGCAGATGACACCATCCTTATGGCAGAAGGTGAAGAAGAACTAAAGATCCTCTTGATGAAAGTGAAAGAGGAGAGTGAAAAAGTTGGCTTAAAGCTCAACATTCAGAAAACTAAGATCATGGCCTCCAGTCCCATCATTTCATGGGAAATAGATGGAGAAAGAGTGGAAACAGTATCAGACTTTATTTTTCTGGGTTCCAAAATCACTGCAGATGGTGACTGCAGCCATGAAATTAAAGACGCTTACTCCTTGGAAGGAAAGTTATGACCAACCTAGATAGCCTATTAAAAAGCAGAGACATCACTTTGTCAACAAAGGTCCATCTAGTCAAGGCTATGGTTTTTCCAGTGGTCATGTATGGATGTGAGAGTTGGACTATTAAGAAAGCTGAATGCCAAAGAATCGATGCTTTTGAACTGTGGTGTTGGAGAAGACTCTTGAGAGTCCCTTGGACTGCAAGGAGATCCGACCAGTCCATCCTAAAGGAGATTAGTCCTGGGTGTTCATTGGAAGGACTGATGTTGAAGCTGAAACTCCAATACTTTGGCCACCTGATGCGAAGAGCTGACTCATTTGAAAATACCCTGATGCTGGGGAAAATTGAAGGCAGGAGGAGAAGGGGACGACAGAGGATAAGATGGTTGGATGGTATCACTGACTCAATGGATATGGGTTTGGGTGGACTCTGGGAGTTGCTGATGGATAGGGAGGCCTGGTGTGCTGCAGTTTTGGGGGTCACAAAGAGTTGAACATGACTGAGTGACTGAACTGAACTGATAGACTTCAAGAACTACCCACAGGAGATCAGAATGTCAGCAAAGGAGTTTGCCCTGAAATTCACAACCAATTGGAGTTTTAGGACATGTCTTGTGAATACTTTAATCAACATGGTTTTTTGGTGGAATAAATGTTATAGGTAAATAGAGAGAGAATTAATTATTTAAAAAGAAGCAACGAAAGCAGCAAATCATATCAAAAACAGCTTCTGTTAATGCTGTATCTGGATGTCATGAATGCAGGCAAACAATTAGCATCCTTTCAGTTCTGCTCTCCAAATACACAGTATTTGATCACTCAGCTACTTGGCAAAGCTCACTCTACAACTTGAATTTCAAAAGCATGGAAGTAACCTTAGGAGCCAGCTTTCTTGAAACAGTTCCTTCTTGGTGGACATAAAAAATGCAAAGTGGTCTATGAAAATATTCTCTCACAGCTACATGACATTTATATTCAGCCAGACTAAAACTATTCTGATGTAAGATGATTGGACTGCAATGTTCTTTTAATTTTAACAGAGACCTTGCTTTTTATAACCTGCTATACCAACATCCTTATAAATTCACATCTTAATCTTACCTAGTCTGGAAAACTAGACACTTGCTCATGCAGTTAGAAATATAGGACAGGACATTCAGAGGAGATTTGGTTTTCCCAAGTCACAATTCACCTTCACTCTCCATCTTACTGATGATTTCCTCCACTTATAGAAAAGGGTAGAGTTCCCCACCTCTGCCCCACGCCAAGGGTCTTGAAATTCACATAAATAGGAAAAAGAAAACATGTACACAGATATGTTTTTCAAAGAATAATAGGAAAACAGCTTTTCAAAGAATAGTAGACAAGAGGGGAGTATGTAGGACTAGGTTATGGTATGTAGGAATAGGTATGTAGGCTTGACGCATGGATCAGAGGTAATAGTTGGGAGAAGAAGAGAACACGGAATGAAAGCAAACTGGCTTACAGAGGCCCCAGTAAGAGGCAATAGACAAGAGGCTTCTGAAGTGCAGACGTGAACGGTTATACAATGAATTTGATGAGATGTGGTCAAACAGCTTTGATAATTGTACCTCATGTGTTCTATTATGTCCTAGGTCTCTTACTAGCACAACTTTTCTTTCTTTTGATTTAACATGTCTGAGTAATTTCCTCAACTCTCTTATCACTCATTCTAACTACCCCCAAACCCACTATCAATCAACCAATCATGAGTTATCAACACAGGAAGACAGAATTGTCAGCATTTTGAAAGCTCTAAGGTGAGAATTTTGTAGTGGCTTTTGAGGTTACCTGGTCTAATCCTGAAATTTCCCACTTTCTTGCCAACATTTTATATGTCAAAGGATAGGAGTTAAATACAAAGTTCACTCTCTATATAGTCATTTCTGAATTTAGATTTTAGGACAAACTAAGCTCCAAAACCGGAGAAGGCAATGGCACCCCACTCCAGTACTCTTGCCTGGAAAATCCCATGGATGGAGAGCTTGGTAGGCTGCCGTCCATGGGGTCGCTAAGAGTCGGACACGACTGAGTGACTTCACTTTCACTTTTCACTTTCATGCATTGGAGAAGGAAATGGCAACCCACTCCAATATTCCTGCCTGGAGAATTCCAGGGATGGGGGAGCTTGGTGGGCTGCCATCTATGGGGTCGCACAGAGTCAGACATGACTGAAGTGACTTAGCAGCAGCAGCAAGCTCCAAAACACATTCAGAGGGACCATATACAGTTCAAAGTTTCTAAGTCAGGGTCCTAGTGACAAATGAGTAACGACATTTTAAACTTGCCCATTACCCATAATCTGGTTAGGTAACTGTTTCTGGACATGCCTTTTACAGACGTGCCTTTTTTTAACTTACATCACTGAACTTTCTATTTCTGAACACATAATTTCAGAGGTAGAAATCACAGGTAGTTTAATGAGTTTGAATACATCTCTCAAGACTTCCATTTTAATGATCAAGATTTTTTTTTTTAAAGGGGGAGAACCAAAACTTACATTAAACTCAGAATCCAGGGGATACCATTACCCACAAAGCAAAAATATCGAGACAGATAGTACTACATATTTTGTATCCAAATACATCAACCCACCAACAACTTCTTCTCTAGGAAGAAATGTTTACTGATTGACCATTCAAAAGAATCTACTCAATGCATCTATCTCAGAAGGAAGAGGCTGGGAGAAGAGGCAGGGTGAGTGCAGTCAGGCCCCTGGGTTACTTACATATTTTAATTATTTTAGATTCTGCAAATTGTTCTGAAAATTCTCCACAAAGAATAAAACTTTTCTAAATCAGACCTCAAATTGAGATTTTGCAAATAGTTGATTAACCAAAGTAACAGTTTTAAAGACATTTAAATGTTCTTATCTTTGAGTAATTCAACTTTGAGAAATAGTCAAAGAACAGTACAAAAACTTAGTAAAAGATGCTCGTAATAGTAGTTTTTTTAAGAAAAATAAGAGTAAAATCTATCTGATTTCCCCCAAATAGTGGGGTTTTTAAATTCAATTAAATTCTACTACATATTTTCAAACATGCAAATTACAATATATTATTCAGAAAATAAGACAGGAGGCAGAAATTTTAGAAAGAATTTTTCTCATATGTGCGAGAGAAAAATGTATTTTGCCATATTTCTAGATTTTCTATTATAATATATAGAAATCATATGCTTTTTCTAACAATACCTCCCAAGAAACAAATAAGATTAAGATTAAAAGATATTTTTTAAAAATACTCCAGAGGGGTTAAGAAAGTTGCCCACCAAAAAAGCCCTGTCTTCCTCCTTCCTCTCCTCCTCCACCTCCTCCTTTTGTTCAAAGGTTTATGCACGTTGTTTGTAGTTGAAACTGCAGATTCTGGCTCACTGCTGTTCATCACTTGACAATAATCTCTTTGAGCTCTTAAGTTACAGATTTATTTTCTACAAATGTACTGTATTATTATTCTTGGAATTATAATTAGAATCATCAGACAAGAATAGCCCTGGATTCTCAAAGACAAGTGTCTGATACATTTGTAGACTTCTTTGAACTCCTGTCCAGGACTCCTCAAACAATTTGAATGGCTGTCTTCTCTTTCTTTAGTTTTCAATACTAACATTTTTTGGTTCCCTGACTTCTGATTTTCTGTGATTTAAAAAGAAAAACAATTATTTGGCAGGATTTTTTTGACTGCTTATTTACTTTGTAGTCACAAATTTATAAATTTTCAAATTTCCAAATATTTTAACTGTAATTTTAATAGCATATAAGTCCAATAACTTCCCTCCACCATTTAATTTTTCTACCCAAATCAACTTTACCTAATGTCTCCATTTTTTTCAGTCTGTGAAATTTTATTTCAATTTACATAAAAATTCATTTTACAATACATAATGTAATACCTTCTATTTGATGTTTCTCTGTTTCTTTTAGTTTCCTTTACTGCCTTTTGACCATTTATTAACCTCTTATCTCTTTCCCGCAAGCCTTTAGAAACTCTGACTAGTTGTTTCATATCTTGTTATTTTTTATAGAGTGTTGTTTTTTAAGAATATCAACAATAGGACAAAAATGCCATGCAGATACACATGTTCATCTTTCTTTACAAAGAATTACAGTGACTGTTGTGGATCAAAGACTTTTTCCAGCAAATATTTTATACTTTCTCTTTTATCTGAACTTCATCACCCTGGTTAAAGAAGTAGATTCTATTAATCATGTAGAGACAGTGGTAACATATGACCTGTATATTAATGAAAAGCAAGAGTTTGAATAAGCACACAGTAGAGGAAAACATACGAATGGTCTATAGTGAAACAAGGCAGTTTAAAACAGAGAGTTTGATTAATCAAGATAATATTGAAAGGTATTTAATTTCATGACTGCAGCCATGAAATTAAAACACGCTTGTTCCTTGGAAGAATAGCTTTGTCACACCTAGGCAGTGTATTAAAAAGCAGAGACATTACTTTGCTAACAAAAGTCCATATAGTCAAAGCTATGGTTTTTCCAGTAGTCACGTACAGATGTGAGAGTTAGACGATAAAGATAGCTGAGCACCAAAGAACTGATGCTTTTGAACTGTGGTGCTGGAGAAGACTCTTGAAAACCCCTTGGATGGCAAGGAGATCAAACCAGTCAGTGCTAAAGGAAATCAACCCTGAATATTCACTGGAAGGACTGATGCTGCAGCTGAAGCTCTAATACTTTGGCCACCTGATGCAAAAAGCTAACTCACTGGAAAAGACCTGATGCTGCAAAAGACAGGGCAAGAAAAGAAGGGGACAACAGAGGATGAGATGGTTGGATGGCATCCCTGACTCAATGGACATGAGTTTGAGCAAACTCAGGGATACAGTGATGGACAGAGAAGCCTGGCATGCTAAAGTTCATGGGGTAGCAAAGAGTTGGACACAACTTAGCAACTCAGCAACAACAGTTGAAAGGTATGGTGGAAACCACCCTTGAAATCTTTTAAACTTCATGTTATACAGTTTTTATAGATACTATAGAAAATCTAATAAGGTCATTGGGAGTACAGGGCTACAATATTCTTGGGTCATTAGCAACTTAGGTTGGAGAATACAAAGAAGAAATACTAATTTCAGGTGTACATTTAACTGTGCCTGAAGATTCTATTTGTATATCCTCTGAAAATAGTATTAGTGAATATGGCTAAAATCTATTTAAGTCAGAAATGCACTCAAGAATTTACCTGGTGGCTCAGTGATAAAGAATCCGTCTGCCAATGCAGGAGACATGGGTCTGATCCCTGGTTCCAGAAGACCCCACATACTGTGGAGCAACTAAATCCATGCACCACAACTACCAAGCCTGTACTCTAGAGCCCACAAGTTGCAGCTGCTGCAGCCTGCCCACTCTAGAGCTCGTGCTTTGCAAGAGAAGCCATTGCAATGAGAAGCCCCTGAACAGCAACTAGAGAGTGGCCTCCACTTGCTGCAACTAGACAGAAGTCCACACAGCAATGAAGACCCAGCACAGCCATAAATAAATAAATAAAAATTTAAAAAAGAAATGTGCTCAAGGTCTTCTGGATAAAGAAGACAAACATGAAGAGATGTCTCTCCAACCTATTTCTGTTCAGTGTCACTCTTACTAGACTTCCTATTATCCTGGAATAAATTAAAACACAGTCAAATTTAGCCTCACAGTTCACTGCCTCCCTAAAAGGTTATCTTCCTAAACAGTGACAGGTCCCTAAAACTGTACTATAATAAGCAGGTTATCTAGTAGGTATTTCCTGACTGACACAACCAGGCTACGGCTTAGAGAGCAATTTATTGGGTAATCTTCTCAGCTCTCAGAGGCTGAGGTACACAATGAAGGGTGTATCTATATGCAACAAGATGGCAAACGGATTTTTTTTCCATTATATTTTAATTAGGAATAAATGAGGGAAAGACGCTAGTTATCCCATAGTCTCAGCCAGCAGGGCACCAGTGAGCCTCCAGAAGTGACGACCAGCAATCTATCTGTGGGGATTATGAAGAGAGACACATGATCACTTTCACTGGCACCCCCAGTTTACTTAAGAAGGGGTGGAGTGTGGTTGGATTTTTGAGCTGAAAGTTTGTGGAGAAATTGCTTTCCTCTGTGAAACCAGGTGTGTAGGAAAGGGGCAGTCACAAAGAGTCACTCTGAGAGAAGGGGAGATGGCCCCCACACCCCAAGATGAGTTATTCCTAAGCTGTAGAACCCACAGCCCTACCGTGGAGCAGCCACCAGCTTGGAACACGATGACAACATTCTTGGGAAAGACGTTTGGCAGCCTCCATTTCTAACGTGTTGTCATTTTCAGTATCCCCCAAGGCCTCTTCCTCATGGAGAAGGGAAAGAGAGGCATTAGATGTGTATTGAGTACACAAGTGGGTCCAGGGATGTCTACCAGGGTGAGGCCTGCTGGAATAGCTCGGGGCACTGGAGTCTGAAAGAACAGTAACGTCAGGGGCCTGGAAAGAGAAGGTGTCCTTCCATCTTCGGTGCCTCAGAAGAACAGAGAAAGGAACTCAAGCACTTTCCGTGGCTTCATGTGTTAGAGAATTTCAGGTGACAAATGACAGTTCCTGTGAAGAGTCTATGCAGCTACTGGGCCAAGCGAAGGGACAGAGAACCCAGGAAATGGGCTGCGGCACATGCTGATTGGTTCTGACAGAGACAAAGGAGGCAGCTCTCTGTGCTGTGAGGGAAGGATGGTTCCTGAGCAACAGAGACAGCTTGGGAAAAGGACACTGTTCCATGAAACAGGAGGGACAACAGATCAGCTATGGGCTCCAGAATCTCATGTAACCAGACTGAACTGGAGTGAGCCAGAGGCACTCTCAATCACTGACGTGCAGCAGCCCACAAGCCTTCTCCACTTCCTCCTTGATGGTGGACAAGAATGTAGCCCCAAAGGACAGAGTTCAAAGAGAGCAGGGACGAGGGAATCTACTAGATGAAGTGTGGAGGAACTGCATAAAGAACAGATCACATCTCCCCTCTTTCATTCCCAATTCAAGCCACTATATTCACAGTCAAGGCTGGCACTGGTAAGGTATGAATGAAGGAGAGAAAAGTGGGGAAAGAAGTCAAGCTTGACACTGTTTGAGACTGATCTGGTAAAGTGAACTAGACTGAGTTTTAAACAGCAACTGAGAATGTCTTAAACCAAAATTGAATGGAAAGTTAAGAAATCTAAGATTTCATTACACAAAAGTGGAACTGTCACTCTAGCACAACAAGGGGAAGCCACAACTAAAACACTCAATAAAAATGACTTAACAATGCATTAACGTGAGTTGGAAAAGCCATTTTCGTTTTTCCCTCCAGAGCTAAAGAAGAGAGTGATGACCTTGAAGTGGCTACTTATTTGCCCCATCTCCAAATCAGTCCATAACCATGTTGATTTGCTTAAAAATCCCAAGTATTAGCCAAAGTCTACCCTTGAGTACAGCACGAGTGGTTAAAATGTGAGCTTTGGACTCAGAAGGACTCAGGATGGAATTCCATTACTAGCCAGGTCACTCATCTACTGGAGCCTCAGTTTCTTCCTTCAAAAAAGTGGTGATAATTAAACTTACCTCAGATAGCTGATATAAACACTGATTGGCATAATTAATGAAAATCACTTAGTCCTTAGTTAGCATTCCATAAATATCCTCATTGTTGATGTAAATAATACATTACTCTGCGTTTCTGTCTAGATGGCAGTCATGATCATGGTAAAATTCAATGACTGTCAGTACACTAACCTCTCTGCTTTTTCCAGCTAAAGGTGCCAAGGCTAAGTTGGCTCATGTTCATAACAGTGCCCTGGAACAGTACTGATGGACAAAGAATCTTGTTGAGATACTTAGAAAAAAATAAAACATTAGAAATGCTTGAGAGACTAACACTTTGAGAAGAGATCATTATTTAAATGAATCATGATATGCTTTTGACTCAAAATGCAGACGAGAAAGTAAACACAACTCTTCCAGTGTCTGTACAGTTCTTTCCCTGCAGAGTTTTTCTTCTTTTTCCGCTCACTTGATTTGTTCTCAAATGTAATTTTACTTCCATGTATGTGAATGTACAGCAAGGTTGGGGAACTGAAATCTAATCTGCTTCTAAGTATTTGTTC
Source organism: Capra hircus (assembly GCF_001704415.2). NCBI lineage: Eukaryota > Metazoa > Chordata > Mammalia > Artiodactyla > Bovidae > Capra > Capra hircus. The sequence continues at coordinate 80,994,290 of NC_030814.1, forward strand.
ATAAAGCTCTAGTGCGTTTCCAGTATTTCAGGGTACTTGCCCCATCTCCTTACTGAAGGTTGATGCCAGCAGCCCAGGAAGTGGGAGTAATCCTCAGCTTTTGAACAGTCTGCTGGCATAGGAGAGGAAAATATTTGACTATGCAAAGCAACATCCTCAACTCTCAAAAATCTGAGAAAATATAGAATAGAATGATTTGGAAAAGTATTCAAAAATATTTCTGCAAAGAATTTCTGTGGCTGTCATAAAAACCCTTCCAAGAAATTAATTGTCTTTTGTCACCTCACCTTCTTCCCTATCTCCTAAAGGTGACTTCCTCATTCTTTTTCTATAGATGCAGTGGTTTAAAAAACGGATGCTCTTTCAAGCAATGCTTGGTCTTGATCGAAGTTAAGGTCTAAAATTTTGCCGGGTTTTAGGTGCTCGAATTGCCACCTAAAGTTGATTTTTAGGAGTATTCTTACCTGCTATCTCTTCCCTTTCCAATTTGCTCAAAATAAAACTATTACTTGAGTAATTTCTATTTTCACAGTCTTTAATTCCAGCATCTCTAATATCCCACCAACATCACCAATACACACACACAAACACGTGCACGCAAGCAGACATACATACGTCATTTTTTTTCCTGAGGCAAACTGAAATGCTACTGACAAGCCCAAGAGTGTTATCGAAAATGGAGTGGTTGGCCCTTCAGCTCCTCAGATGCAAAGTCCACGGATATACAGCACTGACTGTATTCCTTGTACCCTACTATTTTATATAAGAGACATGAGCATCCACGGATTTGGGCATGCACAGGGGCTCCTGAATAAATCTCCCATTGATACCAAGGGACAGCTGTATAAAGAGAAATGCTGGGAAAGAAGTTTAAAAGAGAAGGAGGGAGAAACTTTGGGGCTAGAACTACAACAATGAAATAAAGAGTGTGGAGTGGAGGGGGCTGTGTTTAAGTTTACCTCAGGAGTCAGTATGTTCCATTTCTTGCTTTTAATTCTTTCGCTCAAGATAAGCTGATTATGGGCATCCAATGCTATCACTTCATGGCAAGTAGATTGGGAAAGGGTTGAAACAATGACAGATTTTATTTTCTTGGGACCCCAAATCACTGCAGACATGAAATTAAAAGACACTTGCTCCTTGGAAGAAAGGCTATGACAACCTTAGACAGTGTATTAAAAAGCAGAGACATCACTTGGCTGACAAAGGTTCATATAGTCAAAGCTATGGTTTTTCCAATAGTCATGTACGGATGAGAGAACTGGACCATAAAGAAGGCAGAGTGCCGAAGAATTGATGCTTTTGAATTGTGGTGCTGGAGAAGACTCTTGAGCGTCCCTGGGATGGCAAGGAGATTAAACCAGTCAGTTCTAAAGGAAATCAACCCTGAATACTCATTGGAAGTTCTGATGCTGAAGTTCCAATACTTTGGCCACCTGATGTGAAGAGCCGACTCATTGGAAAAGAGCCTGATGCTGGGAAGGACTGAGGGCATGAGGAGAAGGGGACAACAGAGGATGAGATGGTTGGATGGCATCACTGACTCAATGGACATGACTCTGAGCAAGCTCCAGGAGATAGTGAAGGACAGGGAAGCCTGGCGTGCTGCAGTCCATGGGGTTGCAAAGAGCTGGACACAACTTAGCGCCTGAACAACAACAAACAAGCTGATTATGGAATCTTTCAGAATTCCCATCATTTTCCCCCAACTTGAACTCCCTTCATTTCAGTTTCAACCAAAAATTATCCAGGATTATCATTTCAATTTGCCAAAGTTTTACCTCCAATAAGTTCTATTTATTCTCTTTAGGACAGGTTGATTACACACAAATGATATGCCAAGATGATGTTGACTGTCTTTAGATAAGACGATCTAAGACAAATCCCCTAACTGCTCATTATTTTTAAAAATATATCTGAACCATTTTTTTCTAACCTGCATAGTATGTCCATTCCTGACATGTGCTCCAGTGCCTAAGAATATTTAGCTAGGAACTTATACCAATCAGAGCTGATCTGAGAAGGCAAACTGAACTCTAAGGCCAGTCCTCTCAAAAAAGACAGCAAATAAGGAAGGGAAGGACCTGGGGAAGTCAGAACTGAGACAGAAGCACTGTTTTCACACACTCCAAAGTATGTTCAATTCAGAGTTCTCCCAAGCTTGTACCAAGAGAAACATTTCAAAACAGCAACAGTCATTCACTGAATTTTTGTTATGCTTCATGGGTTTTATAAACACACTGTGGTTTTATCAGCCACCCGTTGGGCTAAGTATAAAGTCATCATGCAATGAATGTTTGTTTTTGCCTCTCTAGCACCCATTCCCCCTTTTTGGATAAGGGGACTCCAAATTTTCATTGGGAATCTATCCACTGTCTGGGGCTTCTTAAGTGGTGCTTTCTAGGTGGTAAAGAATCCACCTGCCAATGCAGGAGACCCAAGAGACCTCAGAGACATGAGTTTGATCCCTGGGTCAGGAAGAGCCCCTGGAGGAGGACATGGCAACCCACTCCAGTATTCTTGCCAGGATAATCCCATGGACAGAGGACCCTGGTGGGCTACAGCCCATGGGGTTGCAGAGTCAGACAAAACAGAGTCTGAGCACATCCACTGCCTGTTCTCAGTCCATCTCTTTGGATGGGGCTCTTACTGCAACTACAGGAAGCAGAGCATGGGACCAGGCTTGGCTTTGCAGGCACTTCCTGGCCGGGACACAGGATGTATTGGGAGAATAGGAATGTGCCCTCTACTGATCCGTAACCTAAAAGGTTGTAGGCTGAAGCTGCAAGAAATGGCTTGCCACCACAAGGGGAGAGCCTTATGAGAATGAAGCTAAGAGCAAAGGGAACTAAGATAGGAGACAAAGAAACGAGAACCAAACGGAGCCTCCCTGACATCGTTTGGGCTCTGGATCAATCTGAATCCTGAATTCATGCCGACACCTCAAAATTTTAGTCCCTTGAGCCAATCCATGCCCCCTTTCTTTTCTGACATTGATTGGATTGAGTTTTCTATATCTTGCAACAGAAAGACTCTTAATTGATATGATGCATGATTTTATAAGTCAGAAAACTAAAGCTCAGAAAATTTTGTGCTCGGTTAAGAACACACAGTAAGTGGCAGGCCTGGATTTTAAATCCAGTCTCTTTCAATCAAAATATCGTATTCTTCCAGTGCAAAATAAAGCATGAAGGCAATAATTTCATTTTGAGAGGTATGACATTTAATTTCATATGTCAGTTTGGCTAGGCTATGGTGCCCAGTACTTAAGTAAAGCTAGTTTAGATGTTGCTGTGGAGGTATTTTTGTAGATATGACTAATATTTACAACCAACTGAATTTAAGTTAAGCAGATTAGCTTCCATCACATGGGTGGATGAGCCTCATCCAGACAGCTGAAGGCCTTTAAAGCAAATACCAGAGAAGAAAGAATTCTGCCTCAAGACTGTAACACAGAAATCCTGCTTGAGTTTCCAGTCAGCCTATACAGATTCTGAACTTTCAGTCAATTCCTTAAAATTAATCAATCCATCAGTCAATCTCCAGAGGTCTCTCGAACCCTGACTAACACAAAGATTAACAGAAAGATACAACCATTAACTGAGGAATACCCAGGAGAATATGGGATAGGGCAAAGGAAATACATTTTTTTTCCCCTCAACAGGTCATTTCCTGGATGATTTTCCAAAATAAGACAAGAAGGACAAAGCTCTGTGATGGAAGTCACAAAGACACTGTTTCTGACAAGGACCTAATGAGACATTTTGTTTGCTTTGCTTTTTCCCAAAGTGAAAAAAGTCTACAGATACTTAAGAAAGCTGTGTGTGCGCTCAGTCACTCAGTCGTGTCTGACACTCTTGTGACCCCATGGACTGTAGCCCATCAGGCTCCTCTGTCCATGGGATTTCCCAGGCAAGAATACCAGAGTGGGTTGCCATTTCCTCCTCCAGGGGAATCTCCCTGACCCAGGGACAGAACAGTATTGGCAGGCGAATTCTTCAGCACTGAGCTATCTGGGAAGCCCATTTAAAAATAAATCATGTCAAATTGTTGCTGTTCAATACTTGTTAAAATGCAGGCTGATTTTGAAAATTAAAGGCAATGAGGAAGCACTTGTGTGCACAGGTTTGAGACGATTTTCATACTCTTTCAAAGAGTTTGATTACAGTTCAGTGCAGGGACAGAGTCTCGAAGAAGTGACCAGTACTACCATGATTCACCCTTGATTTCTCATATCACTCTTTCTTATAGTCACAGCAGCCACTCAAAAGATGCAGCGTTTTCAGTATAATATAGAGGGTAACTGAACAATCAGCCTGGCTTCACACTGCAACTCTGCTGACGTTTGCTAAAATGCCCAAACCCAATGGGATAAATAATTCAGTTCCCCTGAAATATAGAAGGGAAAGGCTCTGATGGGTTGATAAAGAAGAATGCTGCTGTCCTCTTCTGCTTTCAAAGGATGCAAGACTTGTCAGCTCTATCCCAGTTTTCAAATAAACCATGAAATTCACAGCCTCAAATTGAGATTCTCATTTTCAGCCACAGCTATTCTTAATTTCTGTTCCAACAATATCTACAGGCATAGAGAGATAAGTTGGATGATTTGCAGCTCGAACTGTAAAAGAAGTTTCAGAGAGACAATAGGAAAAAAAAAAAGGTTTGGTAGGTTTGGAAAATTCTTTTTCTTTTAGTACACTATAAAACATGAAGCAGAAGCACAATGACTTAATGAGTTTCTGTCTCTGTACTGTGACAAATCTACAATTTGGCCATTGTAAAAGTAATGATATGTTTCATTAATTTCATATGTTCGTTTAATAGAGTATTTGGAGGAAAGGCATTTTTGCTTTAGAAATTAGAGCAAAGAAAGCTGATAAAGGCTTCAAGGTGGTGTTTGGTACTTCCTGGAATACATTAATAACGTTCAGCCACCTTTTCAAACACACAGACAAATCTCAAAGCAATGCTTTGTCCTCCCAGTCATAATCCTAGTAATGAAAGACCAGAAATCCTCACCTAGCATCTCCCCACAATCTGCCTCCTCCCAGTGCTTGTGTGTGTGTGTGCTCACACACAATCCTTTTTACAGGTACTTTTTTTTTTTTTTTTTTTTGGCTGTGCTGGGTCTTTGTTGCCATGCACAGGGTTTTCTCTAGTTATGGAAAGAGGGGGTGACTTTTTCATTGAGGTGTGCAGGCTTTTCATTGCACAGGCTCCTCTCGTTGCTGAGCATGGGTCCTTAGAGCAAGCAGGCTTCAGTACCCTCAGCTTGTGGGCTCTGGAGCTCAGGCCCAGTACTTGTGTGGCAGGGGCTTAGTTGCTCTGCAGCATGTAGGATCTTCCTGGAGCAGGGATGGAACCTGCATCCCTTGCACTCTCAGGTGGACTCTCACCCATTACACCACCAGGGAAGCCCTGTGGGTACATTTGGATCAGGAAGTTAATATTCTATAACTGCCATCCATCTATTCACTGGACCAACTTCTTTATGCCATTTCCTAATCCTGTTTGGGGAAAATTCTTTAGAAACAAGCTGTGTGTAACTGTCATGGTCTCACCTTGCCTTTTTGCAAATACCCTCATATTGGGCTTTCTTAGGTGGGATTCTCTAGAAGCTGACCCCAGACAAGGGTTTGATTACCAGAACCTTATTTGTGAGAGGATCCAGGAAGCATGTGAGGTGGGGAGGGGAAATGGGGCCCGAAGGCAAGAAGCCAATCAAGGATGCACTACTGAGCGAGCTGCCCTTGTGGGCAATGGGGATGCTAGCCACGAGGACTGTTAGGAGCTTGTATAAAACATGTCTGAGTTATGCCCACTGGGGCACTTATACCCCAGTTTTCACATGTCAGTAACCGAGGGCTGCTTCCGGGGAAACACAATCCCTGTACTCCAGCCTGCAGTGCTGGGATGGAGGGGAGCTGTTGGGGGAGAAGAAGAACCTGTAGTAGGATCCCAGCAGCACATAGGGGTTGGTGACAGCTCAGAGGTTGTGGGTAGTACAAACATCACTGCCAACAGTGACACAGGACGGGTCTGTCCCTTAAGACATCCATTCAACAAGCTCCTTTCTACCTCAATTGTCCAAGCACTACCATCCACGAACCATCTGGCAAACCCCTCATCCCAGTCACAGCAAACACACTCACATGCTGTACTTTCTCTCTGCATTCGGAGCTGGACAGTAATGGGTTTCACTTGACTTGGTCTTTAGAAAAAAACTTCGGGCTTGTTCTATTTGGCTAACAGAGGGAGCCAGACTCTATAAGCCCCTGTGAAATCTGGATGCGTTCAATGTGCTTATTCTCTAAAAATGTCGTATGTCCCTTTGTGCGATTTCTAGCCCAACTCCATGAATAGAAAAATTAGGCTGGAGTAGGTAGGAAGGGAGAATGGTAGGAGGGAAAATTTATATCACAGAGAAAGCTTACATCTAAAAAGAAACAGTAGCAGGATGAATCTCAGGTGGGTTGCAGCTTTCTACAGTGGGAAGGTTAAGACTTTTGTTGTCTTTTTTTTTTTTTTAAAGAAATACCTTTTACCCAGGCCTGGGGAAGGAAATGCTGTCCTAGCAGCCTGCCAGGGTGGGTATCTTGGCCACAGACTGCTGGCATTCTATGGCTTCTGTGGAGCTGTTTTCCACTGGTTGTGCTCTTGGCAAGTGAGAGCTATTTTAGCAGACCCACTCATTTCTAGGCCTTCGTTTATTTACTTTTACAAAAGTATTATCCCCGTTAAGAGAAAGCATTGATTAAGGCTGCATTGTGAACCACTGCTATAGTTAAAATGGATAACCTATAAGGACCTACTGTATAGCACAGGGAACTCTGCCCAGTGGTATGTGGCAGCCTGGATGGGAAGGGAGTTTGGGGAGAATGGATACATGTATATATACGGCTGAGTCCCTTCTTTAGTTTTACCTGAAACTATCACAACATTGTTAATTGGTTATACCCCAATACAAAATATAAAGTTGAAAAAAAAGCTTATATTTCTCATTTATCTTATCACCTCATTGCTTCCTGAGAACTGAGCTGGAAGAAAGTGGGAAGATGAAAGTGGTCAGAGATTCAGGGCAGATCCAGGTGAGTCAAAATGATGGGCTGGAAATACAAGAGCATTTCAAGACAAAACCAAGTGAAGAAACTACTTTGCAAATGAGGCGTTCATTGAAGGTGTAAACTCTCTCTAATATGCTGTTATTGGGCATGAACAAACTGCTAGGCCTTCACCCTCATGCATACGATGTCAGTGGTTCCCTCCCTCCAAGTACCTGTATTTCTAGGGCCAATTTTCTTGTTTGTAGAGTGATGAGACTTCTGACTTGAAGTCCTAGTATTTCTGAGCCTGGTACGACATAGGCAGGCACTCCTGGGCCTCCAGAGCAGCCCTCCAAATAAGCACTTCTCTCAGTGTGCAACCAGTTAAGTCTTCCATTAATTCAGGACCTTGAAGACATGAGAACAAATGCCTAAATGGGGATTGTGCAAACGTGTGTGTGTGTGTGTGTGTGTGTGTATGTGCATGTGTATGCACCTTATGTAAAAGCACACACATGCATATACACATGAGCTGAAAGGGAGCATAATAACTCCCCAGTATGCCACAAACAAGAGAACAGCTGCTTGTTTCAGATATTAAAAGAATGTAAATTGGGCTGAGCTTTCTTTTGGCACAAGAACAAGGAATGCTTAAGTTTCCCACTTGCACTTAATTTATTTTTAGGTTTATTCACCACCATTTGTCAGGTTTCTTGAGCTTGACCTGAAACTAACCTTTCGATAAACGTGAAGGCAAACAGAGCCCTGAAACTCTATCTGTATGTTCTTTTGTCTTGGGAACTGTAAATCGGGGCATTAGGTGAATAACACAGCTTGGCTTTGTGTCATGAAAAGTAATTTGGGGCTGCGGTAAGGGCAGGATTTATGAAGCTGTCTGGCTAGGCTTGGGCAGAATGCCAGCTTCCACCTGCTCTGCAGACATGTCTGTGTGCAGTTGGTCACACTGCTGAAGTCGCCAAATTCCTTTCACTGGATACAGGCACGGGTGTGCGGGCCAAGGCAAAAAACAGGTAGGGGAGGAACCTGGGGTGGGAGGGAGCCAGAGCCAACCCATCTTTAGGAAACAAATCAATTACAAACTTTCCTTTATCTCATTCCTGAGCAGAAGTCCCTCAGAAAAATTCACCTCTGTTTCCAAAACACTGTAACTAAGTAATCTTGTGGGATTGGCAAGGAAAGGAAAGTAAATCAATTTGCAAAGTTGTTTTATTTTTTAAAAATGAGGGACTGTGTCATAACTGAGGTAGTTATATCATTCATCATCCAAACAGGGGCCCTTTTCAAAGTGAAAGGGGGAAGGCTATAATTAATTATGCTGGGACAACACCCGTAAATTAGGACTGTCTAAGGCAGACTGGGACGGATGGTGACCCAAGCCGAGAACGTTTACACTGCTCAACAATGAACCCGCTAAATGACTGGTGTTACAAGGACGCTTTTCTGAGAAGTGACAGAAATTATATTGTCTCTTTGATGGAGCTGGACTACCTCCATGAAGCAGATGGCCAAACTGTCAGGGTGCCAGAGCACAATGTGCAGTATCCATAGGAAAATTCTCATGCTCCCTGGATCTCAATCCCTTCCCCTTCTGAAAAAAGTGCAAAAATCTCAGCGCAGCTCTGTTTTTCCTGACAAGGGATGGCCAGCAGGTAACATACAAGGCTTGGCATCTGATTAACTAGGATGAAAGGTGCGAGGTGGTGCTTACATGGGGACCAGCACTGTTCTTTGGGATCTCAGTGACGATGAAGTTTGATGGGCACTCCCCACTCTCAAAGTCACTTCTTAGAGTTTTCAACCTTCTTCCCACTTTCCCATATTTACAGGTTCTCTCATGAACTAGTTTCCTAGGGGTGTTATAATAAACTACCTAAACTTTGGTGTCTTAAAACAATAGGAATTTATCTTCTACAGTATGGAGGCTCATTAAAAACTCCAAACAGATTTATCATATGATCCAGCAATCCCACTCCTGAGCATATATTTGGAAAAGACAAAAGTTCTAATTCGAAAAGATACATGCACCCCGATGTTCACTGTAGGACTATATACAATAGCACTACATACAATGGTATATATGTAGCACTATATCCAATATATACATAGAAAAGAAAAGAAAGTGAAGTCGCTCAGTCGTGTCCGATTCTTTGCGACCCCATGGACAGTAGCCCACCAGGCTTCTCCATCCATGGAACTTTCTAGGCAAGAGTACTGGAGTGGGTTGCCATTTCCTTCTCCAGGGGATCTTCCCAACACAGGGATCGAACCCGGGTCTCCCTCATTGTGGATCAAGGCTTTACCATCTGAGCCACCAGGGAAACCCACAGTATATACGTGAATGCAACCTAAATGGCCATTGATAGATGAATGGATAAAGAAGATGCAGTGTGTGTGTGTGTATGCGTGTGTGTGTGTGTATATATAATGGAATATTACTCAGCTATAAAAAGAAGGAAATAATGCCATTTGAAGCAACAGGGATGGACCTAGAGATTATCACACTAAGTGAAGTAAGTCAGACAAATAGTGTATCACTTATAAATGGAAGCTAAAAAATAAACTTAATTATAAAACAGAAACAGACTTACAGAAACAGAAAACAGACTTATGACTACCAAAAGGGAAGGGGTGAGAATAAACTGGAAGCATGGGATTCATAGATGCACAGTATCATATATAAAAATGATAAACAACAAGCACCTACTGTATAGCACATGGAATTATATTCAATATCCTATAATAAACTATAATAAAAAAGAGAGGAGATGTGTACATACAGACATTCATTTTGCTGTATACTTGAAGCTAACACAATATTGTAAATCAACTATATGTCAATTAGAAAACAGACTTTATTTTCTCACAGTGCTGGAGGCCAAAAATCTAAAATCAAGATATGGCCAGGGCCTCACTCCCTTCATGGGCTATAGCAGGGAATCTTTCCATGACTCTTCTAACCCCTGACGGCTTCTGCTGGTCCTTAGCCAGTGACCAAGCATAATCCCAGTCTTTGCCTCTCTCTTCCCATGACCTTCTTCCCTGGGTTGTTTCTGCATCCTCTCCTCTCTCATAAGGACACCAGTCAATGGATTTAGAGGCCACCTAAATCCAGAATGACTGCATCTTCAGATCCTTAACTAATGACATCAAAAGGATACTATTTCTAAATAAGATCACATTCCAAGCTTCCAGACAGACATGAATTTGGGGGCAAGGACACTATTTGACCCACACCAATTAAGAAACCAGAAACAAATCTGTTCCTGAAATGTAGCCCTTTAACAGCTGCTGCCCGCTGCCCGGTACCCAGGTAATTGACTGCCACCACCACTCCCTCCCCTCTTATTTTCTGCAGAGCTTGCAGGTGTCTGCTCCAATGTCTTTGCTTCCACTGCTGTGTAGCCCACACAGGTCCTGAGGATTCTCCATCCAGTGACAGCCTTCTCTTTCCATTCCCTCAATCAACCTGCCCAATAAACTGTAGAGAACAGTCTCACTAGTAATTTTCCAGGCTACTTATATTGCAGTACTCTAAGCTAAGGGTTACAGAACTTTCACACACATAAAATAAGACGGTGAGTTAGCATCTGTTGGGCACCTCAAGAATTGTACCAGGAGGTGAGAGACAAGAAGGGGAGGCTGTCCACAGAGAAGATGGAATGTGAACTCAGGATTAATAGAAGCTTAAGAGAAGTTTGGATGAGGGCAAGGGTGTTTAAATCAGAGTTTCAAATCTCTTTCTTAATCTTCAGCCACAGTGATGACCAAAATATCTCTTCTGAATGCAACAGTGGGAAAGCCCATTTCAACAAGCTTGTGCAAAAAAATGGACTAATTTATTGGTTCTAGATATCGGAAAGTCCAAGTTTGGGCTCAGGGATGGCTTGGTATTGTTTGTCTAAGATTGCTAAGTTTACACACTATCTTCTTAGTAAATCTGGCAGAAGGCACAGGTCTCTTTCCCTGGGGTTCCAGTAAGAGCGTGTGGGCTGTCACTGAATGGCTGCCACTGACACACATCTACTCCTGCACAATCTTTCTGGCAAGGGGCTACGTACTTTCGCCCAGCTCTGAGTCACCTGCCCCACTTGGAGCCGTGCGGTGAGGTCATTCCTCACAGGAAAGCCATGGTGATGTTAGAGGTGCAGAGAAAACAACGTGAGCAAGCAAAAATCAAGAGAAGTCCACCCCACTTACTCTGACCATTCTTACAGCCGCTTCAGACACTATAGAAGAATTTCTAGCCTGCTGTCAGAGTGGTGTCTGCCCCCCGAAAACCCACAAGAATACCACGTAACTGTTTTGGGCACTACAGATACTTCAATATGTTTCATTTACTCATAATGCCTCAGACTCTATTTTCAGGCCACTAGACAAAAGGTATATTAGTTAGCTAGGTCTGTCATAACAAAATATAACAGACTGCATGGTTTAAATGACCTACCTTAATTATCTCCTTAAAAGCCCCATCTCCAAATACAATCACATTGAGGGTGAGAGCTTCAACATACGAATTTGGTGGGGGGAGGGGGGTGGACACAACAATTGAGTCCATAACAAAAGCACAAACTTCTTTTCCTTCCTTTACCTCTTACTTATAAGAGTAAGATATGAAGTAATACATTTTGACACTAATTAACTCTGGCATACGGTGCTGTTTCAAATATTTTTTCATGTGCAAGTTCTACAACATTTTCTAGTTTCCAATTCATGATATCTCAGAGGTCACATTCTGATCCCAAGCGCAGCCAGAATCCTATTAGTCTTCCCATATGAATTAACCCTACAATTTTTTCCATTTAATTGCCAGATGTTTTTCCTTAGGTCAGCAGGCCACAACTAGACGACTGCCCCAAAAGAGCATTTTTAGACATGAATCTCACACACACACACACACACACACACACACACACACACACACATTTTATGGCAAGCTACATTATTATATCTCAAATACACACTGATGTTACAGCTAAGCATGATTTATGGATACAATATCTAAGCATCACGGTGCTTTGTTATTTGAGTTTCTTCTCCCTCTAAGCCAACGTCAACATACAGAAAAGACCAATGACAAACATGTGATATCTGTTAAGTGTGACATGAAACATGACACTTAAAAGCAAACTGGTTACTAATTCCTGGAGCCGAGTTTGTTCAGCTCCATTTCAACCAAGTTACCTACTCTAAGGAAGCATATACAAATCAAAGTCTAGAAAACAAAAGCAAAATTCACTCCATGTATGGATTGCCTCATGAAATCATTCTGACTCCTTTCTCCAGCTTCCAAGGCTGTGCCAGGCTCTCCCAACACTTGAGTGGCTCCTTGCTTGAGTTTCTCAGGTGCTCATTACCCTTTATCAGTAATGCACCGAGTCACTGCACCCGTTTTTGCCAATCAGACTTCCAAGTCACATGTTAGAATTCATTTGCCAAATAATGAACACACTTCAGTTTCTAGTGTGCAATTAAAAAAGAACTTACTAGTGAAAAAGAATAGCACTGAAATCACCTCTAACATGTTTCCATTTTTCAAAAAAAAAAAATCTACTTAACACATTAGTTCCTTTCGACAAGCCCTAGTTTCAGATGACTTGGGTAGAATTTGGTATGTCATTCTTGGCACTACTTTTGTACTGGAACCCTGACAACATCAACACCTCCATCTTAGTAAAGACTAAAACTAGAATTACCACAAATCTTAGATTAGCTATATATTATTATTTAGGCCCGGAAATTATCTTTGTCTCACAGCCCGCTTTGGAGAGAAAAATCACAAAAAGCAGGGTGAAGGTGCAAAGTCAAACATTTGAAGACTGTGCATATACACTTACATAAAACAGAGAAATAGGTGCTGATAAGGTGGTCCAGGTTAAAGTGCTATTTTGCATGAATCAGGCAAGTTTGGAATAAGCTTGGGTATGTATATTTAGCTCTTGTAGAATCAACATACACATAAAATAACTATCAGCTCCAGGCTTGGACATATATGTTCTGACATCAGCCTATTAACAAGAGGAAAATGGCACTGAGGAGCAATTATTATATACTAGCTTCATGAGGACTTTTTTGGAAAATTTATTTCTAAACTGAAACTGAAGAAGATAACATTTTGAATGTAATACCTGACAGATTCTATTATGGTTTCTGTCACCTTTTAGTACATTTCCTAACTGTGCATGCTATAGGAAAGGGCAAGGAATTAATCAGGTTGCCAAAAGTTGGGTTACGCAGCATGCAGAAAGCACTTCAGCTACATTATTTGCACAATTTCTGTAGGGAGTTGTGCAATGGAGACTTTAAATTTAATATGTCTGGCCCCCTTCCACTTGGACTCAGTTCAAACCCATTGCCTGCAGCTCGCTGTATCCAGAGTGGGAAATCAGTCATTATATTAGGAACGGATGGCAAATGATTCCAATTCACATTCTTCAGCTGATATGTTTTTTAACCTGGAGCAACACCAAATTGGAAAATTCTGCAATTCTGCAAGCTGGACGTTCGATCTATATTGCAGTCTAAACACATTTCTAGTTTGAGGGAGTTGATAAGATGATTTTTCTTTAGAATTTCTTAGTTCCCGTGTCACCAACAGAAATTTCAAGGTTCACCACATCACCTCTTTCCTTCAGATCCTTTTGTTTCTCACTGGGTGTGAGAGGATGGTGTCAGGCAATCAAACTGCAATGATCTATATAAACAGTAACTGCACTCCTTCATACCTGAAAGTGAAAGTTGCTCAGCTGTGTCTGACTCTTTGTGACCCCATGGACTATACAGTTCATGGCATTCTCCAGGCCAGGATACTGGAGTGGGTAGCCTTTACCTTCTCCAGGGGATCTTCCCAACCCAGGGATCAAACCTAGTCTCCTGCATTGCAGGTAGATTCTTTACCAGCTGAGCCACAAGGGAAGCCCAAGAATACTGGAGTGGGGTAACCTATCCCTTCTCCAGGGGCTTTTCCCAACCCAGGCATCAAACCAGGGTTTCCTGCATTATAGGCAACTTCTTTACCAACTGAGCTATCAGAGAAGTCCCTCTTCACACCTATGAACACATTATGTAGACTGAAAGGCCATGCTCAGGAAAGAGGAAAGTCTCCCAGACATTGTTCCTTTAAAAAGGGAAGTAATGCCATAAAAAATGGGCATAGGAAATGAAGAAGCAAGTGACACAAAAAGGAATGTCAGCCAGCTCTTAACCACATGAAAATATGGTTGATTATTTCAGGAGCAAGGAAATTAAAAATATAATATAAATGGATCCCATTTTTATTCATAACATCAAAAACTAACATCCAGTGGTGGTGAGGATATGAGGCTATGGTAGAAAAATGAATTACTTTATAAAAGTAATCTATACATATACATTAAAATTTAGAATGTTCACACACTTGAGCTAGAAATCTCAATTTTGAGGCTATAAAAAATAAAATAAGAGTACATAAATTTGAAAGAACATGTATACTGAAGCACTATTTGAAGCAGCAAAAATCATTAAAACAACCCATAAGAACATAACTGAAAAATGCTTAAGTTATAATAAACATAGTGACAAGTATGCAACATTTTAAAAATTGGCTCTATGAGTATTTAACTAGAGTTAGCTATGATATAGTACTTAATTCAAAAAACAAGTTACAAAAATCAACAAAGCCAAAAGCTGGTTCTTTGACAGGATAAATAAAATTGACAAACCATTAGCCAGACTCATCAAGAAACAAAGAGAGAAAAATCAAGTCAATAAAATTAGAAATCAAAATGGAGAGAGCACAACAGACAACACAGAAATACAAAGGATCATAAGAGACTACTATCAGCAATTATATGCCAATAAAATGGACAACGTGGAAGAAATGGACAAATTCTTAGAAAAGTACAACTTTCCAAAACTGAACCAGCAAGAAATAGAAAATCTTAACAGACCCATCACAAGCATGGAAATTGAAACTATAATCAGAAATCTTCCAGCAAACAAAAGCCCAGGTCCAGACGGCTTCACAGCTGAATTCTACCAAAAATTTAGAGAAGAGCTAATACCTATCCTACTGAAACTCTTCCAGAAAATTGCAGAGGAAGGTCAACTTCCAAACTCATTCTATGAGGCCACCACCACCCTAATACCAAAACCTGACAAAGACACCACAAAAAAAGAAAACTACAGGCCAATATCACTGATGAACATAGATGCAAAAATCCTCAACAAAATTCTAGCAATCAGAATCCAACAACACATTAAAAAGATCATACACCATGACCAAGTGGGCTTTATCCCAGGGATGCAAGGATTCTTCAATATCTGCAAATCAATCAATGTAATTCACCACATTAACAAATTGAAAAATAAAAGCCATATGATTATCTCAATAGATGCAGAGAAGGCCTTTGACAAAATTCAACATCCATTTATGATAAAAACTCTTCAGAAAGCAGGAATAGAAGGAACATACCTCAACATAATAAAAGCTATATATGACAAACCCACAGCAAACATTATCCTCAATGGTGAAAAATTGAAAGCATGTCCCCTAAAGTCAGGAACAAGACAAGGGTGCCCACTTTCACCGCTACTATTCAACATAGTTCTGGAAGTTTTGGCCACAGCAATCAGAGCAGAAAAAGAAATAAACGGAATCCAAATTGGAAAAGAAGTAAAACCCTCACTGTTTGCAGATGACATGATCCTCTACATAAAAACCCTAAAGATTCCACCAGAAAATTACTAGAGGTAATCAATGAATACAGTAAAGCTACAGGATGTAAAATCAACACACAGAAATCCCTTGCATTCCTATACACTAATAATGAGAAAGTAGAAAAAGAAATTAAGGAAATAATTCCATTCACCATTGCAACGAAAAGAATAAAATACTTAGGAATATATCTACCTAAAGAAACTAAAGACCTATATATAGAACACTATAAGACACTAATGAAAGAAATCAAAGAGGACACTAATAGATGGAGAAATATACAATGTTCATGGATCGGAAGAATCAATATAGTGAAAATGAGTATACTACCCAAAGCAATCTACAGATTCAATGCAATCCCTATCAAGCTACCAGCGGTATTTGTCACAGAACTAGAACAAATAATTTCAAGATTTGTGTG
This sequence comes from Capra hircus, assembly GCF_001704415.2. Classification (NCBI taxonomy): domain Eukaryota; kingdom Metazoa; phylum Chordata; class Mammalia; order Artiodactyla; family Bovidae; genus Capra; species Capra hircus. The sequence goes on from NC_030814.1 coordinate 81,010,467, forward strand.
GAAATACAAAAAACCTCGAATAGCCAAAGCAATCTCGAGAAAGAAGAATGGAACTGGAGAAATCAACTTGCCTGACTTCAGGCTCTACTACAAAGCCACAGTCATCAAGACAGTATGGTACTGGCACAAAGACAGAAATACAGATCAATGGAACAAAATAGAAAGCCCAGAGATAAATCCATGCACCTATGGACACCTTATCTTTGACAAAGGAGGCAAGAATATACAATGGAGTAAAAACAATCTCTTTAACAAGTGGTGCTGGGAAAACTGGTCAACCACTTGTAAAAGAATGAAACTAGATCACTTTCTAACACCACACACAAAAATAGACTCAAAATGGATTAAAGATCTAAACGTAAGACCAGAAACTATAAAACTCCTAGAGGAGAACATAGGCAAAACACTCTCCGACATACATCACAGCAGGATCCTCTATGATCCATCTCCCAGAATTCTGGAAATAAAAGCAAAAATAAACAAACGGGATCTAATTAAAATTAAAAGCTTCTGCACAACAAAGGAAACTATAAGCAAGGTGAAAAGACAGCCTTCAGAATGGGAGAAAATAATAGCAAATGAAGCAACTGACAAACAACTAATCTCAACAATATACAAGCAACTTATGCAGCTCAATTCCAGAAAAATAAACGACCCAATCAAAAAATGGGCCAAAGAACTAAACAGACATATCTCCAAAGAAGACATACGGATGGCTAACAAACACATGAAAAGATGCTCAACATCACTCATTATCAGAGAAATGCAAATCAAGACCACAATGAGGTACCATTTCACACCAGTCAGAATGGCTGTGATCCAAAAGTCTGCAAGCAATAAATGCTGGAGAGGGTGTGGAGAAAAGGGAACCCTCTTACACTGTTGGTGGGAATGCAAACTAGTACAGCCACTATGGAGAACAGTGTGGAGATTCCTTAAAAAATTGCAAATAGAGCTGCCTTATGACCCAGCAATCCCACTGCTGGGCATACACACTAAGGAAACCAGAATTGAAAGAGATATGTGTACCCCAATGTTCATTGCAGCACTGTTTATAATAGCCAGGACATGGAAACAACCTAGATGTCCATCAGCAGATGACTGGATAAGAAAGCTGTGGTACATATACACAATGGAGTATTACTCAGCCATTAAAAAGAATACATTTGAATCAGTTCTGATGAGAGAGATGAAACTGGAGCCAATTATACAGAGTGAAGTAAGCCAGAAAGAAAAACACCAATACAGTATACTAACACATATATATGGAATTTAGAAAGATGGTAATGATAACCCTGTATGCAAGACAGCAAAAGAGACACAGATGTATCGAACAGACTCTTGTACTCTGCGGGAGAGGGAGAGGGTGGGTGGGATGATTTGGGAGAATGGCATTGAAACATGTATACTATCATGTAAGAAATGAATCGCGAGTCTATGTTCGATACAGGATGCTTGGGGCTGGTACACGGGGATGATCCAGAGAGATGACATGGGGTGGTAGGTGGGAGGGGGGTTCAGGATTGGGAACTCATGTACACCCGTGGAGGATTCATGTCAATGTATGGCAAAACCAATATAGTATTGTAAAGTAAAAAATAAATAAATAAATACAATAATTTAAAATAACAAACACAACAACAACAACAAAAAAACAAGTTACAAGTACTATGTAAAGTGTAACCATTTTAAACAATAAATTCAAGACGTGAATAGGAGTGTATATATCTGTGTGTGTGTGTGTGTGTGTGTGTGTGTGTGTGTGTGTGTATTCTGTGAAGAAAGGTATGGAAGGATACACAACAGAGGAACAGGAATGAAAATTGTTAACATTTTACTTCTACAATTCGATACTGTTGGACTTGTTAAAATAAGTATGCATTATTTTGCAATTAAACTGTAACTAAATAAAGAGGAAAAGGGAAATTAATTTTGGTTTTACAATTTACAGGTATATCAGAGTCCTCTAAAGAAAAAGTACCAATCAAATGGGTAGTGTGCATGTGTTTGTCGAAACAGAGATTTGTATACAAATATTTATATTTATATATAATATATAAGAGAAGACTCTACACATGGACATCAGCAGATGGTCAATACCAAAATCAGACTGATTATTTTCTTCGCAGCTGAAGAAGGAGAAGCTCTACACAGTCAGCAAAAACAAGACCAGGAGCTGACTGTGGCTCAGATCATGAACTCCTTATTGCAATATTCAGAATTAAATTGAAAAAAGTAGGGAAAATGATTAGACCATTCAGGTATGACCTAAATCAAATCCTTTATGATTATATAGTGGAAGTGATAAAAAAAAATTCAAGGGATTAGATCTGATAGAGTGCCTAAAGAACTATGGATGGAGGTTCATAACACTGTGAGAGGAGACAGTGATCAAAACCATCCCCAAGAAAAAGAAATGCAAAAAGGCAAATGGTTGTCTGAGGAGGCCTTACAAATAGCTGAGAAAAGAAGAGAAGCTAAAGGCAAAGGAGAAAGAAAACATACACCAATCTGAATGCAGAGTTCCAAAGAATAGCGAGGAGAGAAAAGAAATCCTTCCTCAGTGATCAAAGAAATAGAGAAAAGAAATAGAAAGGGAAAGACTGCTAGTCTTTCCCAGAAAATGAGATCTCCAGAAAATTAGAGATACCAAGGTAACATTTCATGCAAAGATAGGCACAATAAAGGACAGAAATGGTATGGATCTAACAGAAGCAGAAGATATTAAGAAGAGGTGGTAAGAATACACAGAAGAACTATGCAGAAAAGATTTTCATGAACCGGATAACCATGATGGTGTGATCACTCACCTAGAGCCAGACATCCTGGAGTCTGAAGTCAAGTGGACCTTAGGAAGCATCACTACAAAGCTAGTGGAGGTGATGGAATTCCAGTTCAGCTATTTCAAATCCTGAAAGATGATGCAGTTAAAGTGCTGCACTCAACATGCCAGCAAATTTGGAAAACTCAGCAGAGGCCATAAGACTGGAAAAGGTCAGTTTTTATTCCAATCCCAAAGATAGGCAATGCCAAAGAGTGCTCCAGCTACCACACAATTGCACTCATCTCATACACTAGCAAAGTAATGCTCAAAATTCTCCAAGCAAGGCTTCAATAGTATGTCAACTGAGAACTTCCAGATGTCCAAGCTGGGTTTAGAAAAGGCAGAGGAACCAGAGATCAAATTGCCACTGGATCACAGAAAAAGCAAGAGGATTCCAAAAAAAATCTGCTTCACTGATTACAAGAAAGCCTTTGACTGTGTGGATCACCACAAACTGTGGAAAATTCTTTAAGAGATGGAAATACCAGACCACCTAACCTGCCTCCTGAACAATCTGTATGCAGGTCAGGAAGCAACACTTAGAACCTGACATTGAACAATGGACTGGTTCCAAACTGGGAAAGGGGTACATCAAGGCTGTATATTGTCACCTTGCTTATTTAACTTATATGCAGAGTACATCATGCAAAATGTCAGGCTGGGTGAAGCACAAGCTGGAATCAAGATTGCCAGGACAAATATCAATAACCTCAGATATGCAGATGACACCACCCTTATGGCAGAAAGTGAAGAGGAACTAAAGAGACTCTTGATGAAAGTGAAAGAGGAGAGTGAAAAAGTTGGCTTAAAACTCAACATTCAGAAAACGAAGATGATGGCATCCAGTTCCATCACTTCATGGCAAATAGATGGGGAAACAATGGAAACAGTGACAGACTTTATTTTCTTGGGCTCCAAAATCACTGCAGATGGTGACTATAGCCATGAAATTAAAAGACACTTGCTCCTTGGAAGTAAACTATGACAAACTTAGACTGCATATTAAAAAGTAGAGACATCACTTTGCCAACAAAGCTCCATCTAGTTAAAGCTATGGTTTTTACACTAGTCATGTATGGATGTGAGAGTTGGACTATAAAGAAGGCTTAGTGCCAAAGAATTGATGCTTTCAGACTATGGTGCTGGAGAAGACTCTTGAGAATCCCTTGGACAGCAAAGATATCAAACCAGTGAATCCTAAAGGAAATCAGTCCTGAATATTCATTGGAAGGATAGATGTTGAAGTTGAAGCTCCAATACTTTGGCCACCTGATGCGAAGAACTGACTCATTTGAAAAGACGCTGATGATGGGAAAGATCAAAGGCAGGAGAAGAAGGGGACAACAAAGGATGAGATGGTTGGATGATATCACCAAATGATGGACATGAGTTTAAGCAAGGAAGGACAGGGAAGCCTGGTGTGCTGCAGTCCATGGGGTCGCAAAGAGTTGGACACAACTGAGTGACTGAACTAACCGATAATATGTAAGATGTATAAATACAAATATGGAGAGAGAGATATATATACAGCTACATAGATACACACATTTATTTTAGGGCACTTGGTATTGGGGAGGACAAGTTCAAAATCTGAAGGTTAGGCTGCTTGAATTGAGTTGTAATTTTCCTTCAACTTTAATCACAGGGAATGGCACTAATAAGATGTGCCATAAGGGAGTTCCTGTATTCCAGACATACTCTTCTTTACCTCCACTGTGTATTAGTATCTCAATTTCTCCTTAGTAATCAGCTACAATCCCTCAGCCATTACTTTAACAGATATATTTCTTTGCCTGTTGACTCAGAGGAACGAGGACCCCAGAGAGGACAAGGTGAGTCTTAACTTTGACTCCAATGGATTCACTGTTCTATTTCCTGGTGGAATCATTTCTCCCTTTGGAACTAAAACCTTTAGGCCAACACAGAACAAGGTCACATGGACACTGAAGCAAACATTTTGCTAGTGTATCACTGGGAATAATAGTCAGTGGTGCCACTCTGATTTGTACCCCTGAGTTCCTGGGACTTATAAAGCCTGGATGTGGGAGAAACAGCACCATATATCATGGTGATTCAGAAGACATGAATCCAGAGAACAATGGTCCAGCCTTGCAGGGTATTATCAAGTATCCAGCATTGTAACTGAGTTTTCAAAAGGCCATTCCACCACTCTATCTAGGCAGCTGCTTCAGGCATGATAGGGAACTTGATAAGATCCCCAAATTTCACGAGGATGGGCCCACTGCTACATCTCATTTGCTGTGAAGTGGTTGCCTTGATTTGAAGCAATGATACATAGAATGCGAAGATGGTGGATAAGACATTCTGTAAGTTCATGGATGGTAGTTTTGGCAAAAGCACTGGAGGCAGGGAAGGCAAATCTGTGTTTAGATTTATTACAACAGCCAAGACACAGAAGCAACCTAAATGTCCACTGACAGGTGAATGGATAAAGACTATGTGATGCATGTATAAAATGGAATGTTACTCAGCCGTAAAGAGGATGAAATAGTGCCATTTGCAACCACATGGATGGACCCAGACATTTTCTTATTAAGTGAAAATTAGAGAAAGACAAATTTCACGTGATATCACTTATACGTAGAATCTTAAAAAGTGATACAAAGGAACTTATTTATAAATCAGAAATGGACTCACAGACACAGAAAACAATCTCATGGCTACCATAGGGGACAGCAGGGTGAGGAGAAGAAGAAATAAATTAGGAATCTGAGATTAGCATATGCACGCTGCTGCTGCTGCTGCTGCTGCTGCTGCTGCTGCTGCTAAGTCGCTTCAGTAGTGTCCGACTCTGGGCAACCCCATAGACAGCAGCCCAGCAGGCTCCGCTGTCCCTGGGATTCTATAAAATAGGACCTACTAAACAGGACCTACTGGGTAGCACAGGGAACTATACTCAATATCCTGTACCTATTATGGGAAAGAATCTGAAAAAGAATATATAATTGAATCACTTGGCCGTTTATTTTAACACAACTTTGTAAATTAACTATATTTCAATTTTAAAAAAGAATACAATGCTTGACTCTGGTCCACAGTGAACTTTCCTGAAACAGAATTGACAGACTGAAAAACACCTCATCTCAGTCCACCTTGGATACTTCAGGGGGGATCCAAACTGGATTGTATATCAAATCTTAAGAAGTAAAAAATGAAAGTAAGAGGTCACCCAGGTTTCTGCACTTATTTGGTGGCTGAGCAGCTAATGCAGGTTAGCCTCCATTAACATATACCCATTACTGCTGTAGACTCTAACCCTTCCTGGCCATGAAGGGGAGCAGAGAATGTTTGGACTCACGTTCTAGCTCAGCCATCTTCCTCAGGCAAATTACTTTATCTGGAAGAGCCTCATCTGCAACATCTCAGAGTTAGGCTTTCAGGTATGCATTTCTATGTTATTCAAAATGTAATATTAAAATGTTTTTTTTTAAAAAAAACACTTAAATAATAATACAACTCTGTGGAGCTACTAAAAATGTTGCTTTATTGCCAAAGACTTTACTTGTTTTCATGCAACAGGCTTTCAAAAACATGAACTTGAACAAGACTTTATATTCCCATTGGAAGCAAGTAGATGAGATTTTTCTGGAGCAGTGCTGTGCATTCTAAATCAGAGGTCATCCTAACGGGTTACATGCTCCCTTGAGCTGATGTGGGTGGCCATGACATTTGGTATAGAAAATGTTGCCTTTGCTAAGTGAAAATAAAACTGTTTGACCTATTGGCTGCAGAACTTGTACTCAGAATTTTGTTCCCAGGAGTACATAGCTTATACTCTTTTCCTATTTCTTGCAGTAACTTAAGAAACAAATTTGTAAGCTGCCTGAGGAGTAGCCTGCTGCTCTTTGAACAGAGGTTTTCTTGGTGAAAAGAAAATGAACCCTTCTAGACACTAAGTGTTTGGCTCTAATGCTTTCAATGACTGCCTTTGGAACCATTAGAGCACTTGCTATAAGTACTTCTGGAGGCCATGATACAAAACAGCTTTATACTTGAAAAGAATGGAGCAAAATATCTCAAAATATAACCTCCTTACCTCTTATAGTAAATAAGTTTCTGTAAGGAAAAAAAAAAGTGGGATATGGCCATGAATATGAGAGCTACAGCATCACTTCTAGGTGTAGAACACTGCAGAGTTACCTCAGTCCCTAAGTCTCAATTGTCTTGTATAACAATAGTAATAATAATGTCTGTCTTAAGTATTCTTGAGATAATCAATAGCTAACAATGTTCATGAGAGAGATCTGTGAACCTCTCAATTTGGTAAAATCAGAACAATTTATACAAGAAGCAGATGCTATTTGAGAGGACTTAATCATAATAATATCTTCTTAAAATGAAATTAGGATTTCTTAGACATAGCAACATCAATCCACAATGTTTATGTCTAGAACCAGGGATATGGGGAAAGATGATCAGTTCACTGTACAAATAATATATCCCATACAAGTTCAGAATATGGGTTTTACATGTCTGTTCTTCCTAGACAAAGAGACTGGCCAGGAGAAAAAATATTTAGTGCTCAAGAGGACAGAACTAACATTTGTGGAGAAAGCCTGGCAACAGATTCTTCTGGAGAGACCCTGAAGATGGGAGTGTAGCAGACCCTTCTAATAGAATGTGAGTAAATGTCAAGACTTGAACAGAAACCTCTTAGTACAGACAGCATCTGTTTCTCCAGCTGGTTCTCAGCCTGAAATGGAGAGGAAAACAACATCGAGGCAGGAAAGGACCAGTTTGGGAAAGACTAGATTCTACTCTGGAAGCCACAGAATCAACAGGAAGTTCTTGTATGTGAACCTTACTCAAAACTAGAAGGGGCATCCAGTAGAGAACATCTGCTATGAAAATTTTTTAGGATGGATCAGACTACTTACCCAACCTCTCAAAGGATATAACTAAATAGTGATTTCTAGGTACAGTATCTCAAACTTTCTGGCAAATAAAGATGAGAACCTAGACATCATTCTTTTTCTTTTTATTTATTTTTAATTATCAGATTATTTATTTATTTACCAGAGAATAACTCCTTTACAGTTTTGTGTTGGTTTCTGACATACATCAACATGAATCAGCCACAGATATACATACAGACATCATTCTTGATACTTCCTCTCAAATAGTTCTCCATATGCCCATCTCTCTTCATTTCCATCTCTTGCCCTCACCAAGCCCTTCACTGGACAACTCCCTCGTGACTAGAAGGCTTGGTCACCTCTTCATGGCACACAGAATCATCCTGCTAAAACCTGAATACAAAGGAGTACATCAAGGGTATATATCGTCACCCTGCTTATTTAACTTATATGAAGAGTACATCATGCAAAATGCGAGGCTAAATGACCACAAGGTGGAATTAAGATCGCTGTGATACCATCCTAATATCTGAAAGCAAAGAGGAACTAAAGAGACTCTTGATGAAGGTGAAAGAGGAGAGTGAAAAGTTGGCTTAAAACTCAACATTCAAAAATGAAGATCATGGCATCTGGTCCCATCACTTCATGGTGAATAGATGGGGAAAAAATGAAAACAGTGACAGACTTTAGGCTCCAAAATCACTGCAAATGGTGACTGCAGCCATGAAATTAAAAGACACTTGCTCCTTGGAAGAAAACTCATAACAAACCTAGATAGCATATAAAAAGTTTACTTAAAGGTGGAGACACCACTTTGCCAACAAAGGTCCATACAGTCAAAGTGATGACTTTTCCAGTAGTCATATATGGATGTTAGAGTTGGACCATAAAGAAGGCTGAATGCCAAAGAATTGATGCTTTTGAACTGTGGTGTTGGAGAAGACTCTTGAGCATCCCTTGGACTGCAAGCAGATCACACCAGTCAATCCTAAAGGAAATCAACCCTGAATATTCATTGGAAGGACTGATGCTAAAGCTGAAGCTCCAATACTTTTGCCCCTTGATGCGAAGAGCTGACTCACTGGAAAAGACCCTGATGCTGGGAAAGATTGAGGCGTGAGGAGAAGGGGACAACAAAGGACAAGATGGTTGGATGGCATCATTGATTCAATGAACATTGAGTCTAAGCAAACTCTAGGAGATGGTGAAGAGCAGGGAAGCCTGGCATGCTACAGTCCATGACGTCACAAAGAGTCAGACATGACTGAGCAACTGAAAAATAACAACATCCCTGCTTCAAACTGCCAACGGTTTCCCACAGTCCTTAAAGTCCATGCCTCTTCCAAGTCACAAGGCCCTATATTTCAAACTCTTCTTCCCCTCTAACCTCGTCTCCGGCCACTCAGTCGACATGGACCCTTTCTACAGATCCTGGCTTTCCTTGAGGGTACCAAGTTCTTTAAGGCATCAGCAACCTTCTCTACAAGTCCTTTAATGTGGAACATTGTACCCTCGGCTCCTTTTTTTTAGGTAACAGATTGAGAAGCATTTCCTAGAGGACTGATGCCTCCCACATATTTATGGCCCCTCTGATATTCTCTATCACTGCCCTCGGCTGCTCTCCTTAATAGCAATTCTCATAGCATGTTCAATTATAAATTCAGCTGTGTTTTTATGTAATGTCATCTTCCTCTAAGACAAGTGCCATGAAGCCAATGACCATATCTACTCTATTCACCACATTATATCCACTGCATAGCAGAATGCCTGAAATATAGTTGTTGAGTGGGAAAATGGCTGAATGTTAAATGTATTACTATAATAACTATCCATTCACCTACAATAGTGAAGGCATTTTCAATTTTAGTTGTTGTTGGAACTATCTTCCCCTAGCCAGATAAAAGCTAAAATCAACTACCTTTTTGGAATTCTAAGACGGACACACGATGAAATGATGTTGACCTTGTTTACAACTGTACCTCCGTAACAAGACAACTTGAGACTGTGATCTATGCTGTGTTTTCCTTTCGGTATCTAACATATTGCAGAGAACGAGCATTTAACACATTTATGCAATGTTTTTTACCTTTAAAGTGAAATTAGTGAGATGGTGAAGTTTTACAATATAGACCATGTCTTAATTTTTCAAAACCTATGTGTAGTTCTCACTAATCTGCAAGATCATCACATTTTACAAACTAGCCACAGCAGGAATGTTCTTTCAGTGAAAAATATCACATTCTTGTGAAGAAAATCAGGGAAACAAAATCCCAAGTATAACACGTCCCCTCTATTATATACATGGTTTCATGTATCTGATGTTGATGTGGGATACAGTTTCATGAAGGTGTCAATCTTTCCACTGATGACAGAGTTCATTTTAAAAGGGTTCTGGATCCAGGACACCTGATGAGAACCCGAGCTCAGGCAAGTTCCTTATCCTCTTCACATTTCAATGTCCTCGTCTACAAATGAAGACAATAACCCTGACTTCACTGGCTTGCTGTGGGGTAGCATGTGAGCTGGACACTCAATATATAAAGAGTATCAATAAGTTGGTTGGAAGACAGGGAATCAAAAGTTGAAAGAGAATGGAGATGCTTAGAAAATAAACTGGAGCCAGGTATGTAAAAGGAGGCATGGTAAGAAATAAATTAGAAAGGCCAAAAGCCTGGAATGCCACATACAAACTTTGGATTTTATACAAGAGGTAGAAAGGGTCATTTGGGGCTTGGAGGATGGATCTGGCAGGATCTGAGCTACAGGTGGGTAGAGTGAGCCAGTGTTGTGTCTGCTGCCCACTCACCTCTATGTTGATGAGGAAGCACTAATTTTCCTCTGTTTTTCCTTATCCTGCTCCTAAGGTTCATGCTTCAAGTGGAATTCGTTTCACTCCCAGCTCCAGGGACAGCTCTGTGACTCAGACTCGGGACCCAAAGGATTGCTTTCTCTGACCACCAAGACTGGTTCAGAGTGGACATGTGGTCCAAGACACCACTGAGAGGCAATGGCACTTTTGCTGATACTGCTGAGAGAGAGGGACACCATCTTTCCTGGCAGAGTCAAGTCTGAGAGACTGTGGGCCTAGATTTGTTGGCAGATATTTTTGCCACCATGTGAAGCCTGAGAATGAAACCCTTGTATAGGAGAACAGTTGACAGAAGCAGAGACCTAAGGTCCTGATGATGTTATCAAGCTGTACTCAAAACACCCAACCCCTGGCCTTTACATGTACCTCGGTCAGTAAATTGTCTTTCCTTGAATTGGTATTTCTGCCCCTTGCAACAGAAAGAATCTTCATTGGTACTGCAACGACAAAGATACTCACAAGGCAAAGACTAGAGACAGTGATGGGACAAAGGAAGATACATAAGGGCTGGTGGAACGTAACTGAGGATGGTTTGCAAGAATCCTCATTCTTTAGCTACAGAGTTAGCATTATTATTGAAGAAGACAAGGGGCATTGTTTCTCCCTCTCATTTGACTCTTACTAAGAACCTTCCATCAGAGTCTTTTCCAATGAGTCAACTCTTTGCCTGAGTAGTACTTTGGCCACCTCAGGCGAAGTGTTGACTCGTTGGAAAAGACTGATGCTGGGAGGGATTGGGGGCAGGAGCAGAAGGGGACAACAGAGGATGAAATGGCTGGATGGCATCACTGACTCGATGGACGTGAGTCTCCGGGAGTTGGTGATGGACAGGGAGGCCTAATGTACTGCGATTCATGGGGTCGTAAAGAGTTGGACACGACTGAGTGACTGAACTGAACTGAACCTGCCAGGTAGCACTAGTGGTAAGAAAAAAAACCTGCCTATGAAGGCAGGAGACACAAGAAACTTGGGTTCAATTCCTGGGTGGGGAAGACCCCCTGGAGGAGGGCACAGCAAACCACTCCAGTATTCTTGCCTAGAGAATCCTATGAATGGAGGAGCCTGGTGGGCTATGATCCACAGGGTAGCAAAGAGTCGGACACAAGTGAAGTGACTTAGCACACACTCAAAGAACCTTCATGACTATTTAAGAACATGAAATACTAAGATGAGTTTTCACTTGCCTATAAGATTCCATCTTTACTTTTCTTGCCCCATTTATCATCAGATATAATGTTAACACACCAGATATAATGTTAGCACATATAATGTTAACACAAAGATAGGCTGACTCATATATTCATACAAACCTTGAAAATTTACTTAAAATGTTAAGAAGCTTAAATGAAAGAAGGTATGCATGTCATGATTAAAAGCAGATCCTCTGTTACTCACAGAGATTATATTTTCCTTGTGACTCACAAGGACTGTATTAATTAGTACAAAAAGAATCTTTGTTGATGAATAGTAACAGCGAACATAAGCTAATACTATGTTCAAAGAGCCTTACATACATTCACAAATTTAACTCTTTCAGGGATTATTTTTTAAATTTCTGTTTTACAGTGGAGAAAACTGATACATAGATAGAATAGGTAATTTTGCCTTATTCCTAAAGATGCCAGATGCAAAACTGGCTAGTTATGCTGCAGAGCCATATGTTTAAGCACTATACTTAAAGAAAGTGAAAAAATCAAAGAACAAGTAGGTGATCGCTTCTTGCTCCCCACTGGTGGGGAAAAACATGGGAACTGAAACAAGTCTTTGTGATAATTTGGTTTGTTGCCCTTCAAGAGGCTCACATTTTTCTAATGTCTTGGCTATCACCTGTTTACCAACTCATTGCCCGGGGAAGCTGTGTTCACTATTTCCAATCCCCCAGGAACAATTTAGTACACTGAAAAGGCAATTTATTCAAATTCTAAATGCTAGCATGGTAAACAAAGACTAACTGCTGTTTCTCAACACGGTTTGCTGGTAGCAGGGGAGCGGCTGAGTCACCAAGATTACATGGCTCACTACCAGTGTGATACCTAGCACGGTTAGCACTTCTTGTTAATGTGGAAATGGATGCCAGGCACCATCTGTTCGACGAGGGATCGAACTCAGGTCTTCCGCATTGCGGGTGGATTCTTTACCAGCTGAGCCACAGAAGAAGGGACTTCCCAGGTGGCACTAGTGGCAAAGAATCCACTTACTAATGCAGGAAACATAAAACATGTGGGTTCAATCCCTGGGTCGGGAAGATCCCCTGGAGGAGGGCATGGCCACCCACTCCAGTATTCTTGTCTGGAGAATCCCATGGATAGTGAAGCCTAGTGGCTACAGCACATGGGGTCACAAAAAGTTGGACATGACTGAGTGACTAACACTTGCCTAGAAGCCAGTGACAATTCACCCACAGAGTATTTCTAGCCTGTAGTATTAGGTAGGAAGGGTTGGATTGAAACCACTAATCTGATACGAATCAACACTTACCCTAATGGTGCAGCATTTTCCACTTGAATGTGCACCTGAGTTTGGGTCTCTCAGCTTGCACAGAAGTGCTAATTATATTTCAAACAGCAATTTAAAAGTCAATTTCTGTGTTCATGGAAATATGACATTTAATTCTTGGCTGATGTCACTACCACAGGAGGGGTAAGATCAACTCCTATTTAAAAATCAGGTAGTTCATGCATTTAATTGTGAAATATCTCACGAAATACCTACATTCCCTTTGTAGGATTTACCTTTTTGAGTTTGTGATGGCGTTTCTCGTAGCCCCTGATAGAAAAAAGCCAACTATCTTAAGACATACTATATTGAAGACTATCCTTAGAAGCATCAGGAGAGATGTTGGGTTGATTTGTTTATTTCTTTATAAGAAAATAACTCAGTGCTGGTGATAGAAGAGTTCATTTTGGTTATTTTAAACTACTGTTTCTGCTGCTCCTTGAATTTTGGTAGCATCAGCTTCAGCGCTTACAGTGAAGCTGTATAAACCCAAGAAGCACTCCTTGGGCATGTGTTTTGCCCTCTGCCTGAGGTCTGAAAACATTTTGACTGTCTCCTTTGGGTATGACTTCCAAACCCTCAAATTAACCTCTGTTCTCTCCTTTGTCAGAGGAATATAGAGCTATGTGGAATGTCTCCTCCCCAACAGAGTTTATGCCTAATGACCTTTGAAAAAATAGGACTTTTCCTCTTTTTTTTTCCTCTTTTCATTTCCCCAGGTGCAGATCTTTATGAAATATAAAGTGTACCAGGCTATGTATTGAGCATCTGTTGCTGAGTTCTTCCAACTTTCATTCCCAGAAACCATGTATTACACTGAAAAGTAAGAAGCTCCTAATATTTTAGCATTTCTTCTGTTAACCCTCTGATAATGTTCTTATTTGCATGAGTAAAACTCAAATGTCTAAACATAAATGGAGTCATCTACTTTTCATATTCTCATGTTAGTCGATTTGGTCAAGAGGTACTTTTCTTCACACTGAATCCATTCAGCAACTCTTATTCTATGTCAGAGTAGCTCAGACTGTTCTCAGACTTCTGTCTAGAGCTTGTCTTTTTGAAAGAAGCCTGATGGAACCAGATCCTTACACTCTGACCCATACTTTACACATCTTTACATACTTTCCTCTCTTGGAAAAGCATGTAGAATGGGTGTTCTCTATGTATATTTCTGGTTTATTACCTTGATGAATTTTATTCAGATTTTCACGTAGGTAGTCACTTAGACAAAGTACCTTTTTGCTGTTTTCCCTGTTTTCAGTTAACTACTATCTCATTGACTCTCTCCTTACAATTCTGAACTAGATTTCAAGTTTCTTGAATAACCTTGACTAATGCTTTCTGTGAAGTTTTGAACTGTGGTGTTCGAGAAGACTCTTGAGCACCCCTTGGACTGTAAGGAGATCAAACCAGCCCATCCTAAAGGAAATCAGTCCTGAATATTCATTGGAAGGACTGATGCTGAAGCTGAAACTCCAATACTTTAGCTACCTGATGGGGAGAAATGACTCACTGGAAAAGACCCTGATGCTGGGAAAGATTGAAGGCAGGAGAAGATGGGGATGACAAGAGGATGAGATGGGTGGATGGGATCACGGACTCTATGGGCACGAATTTGAGCAAGGCCCGGGAGTTGGTGATGGACAGGGAAGCCTGGTGTGCTGCAGTCCATGGGGTCTCAAATAGTCTGACATAACTCAGTGACTGAACTGAGCTGAACTGAATGCTTTCCTTTTGCCCATTACCCAGCTAAAAGGGCTTCTTTATTTTCTGGCAGTGCTATCCACTTTATTTGTTCCATTTAAAACTTTTCTCAGTTGTGTATTATTTCTTTTATTATTACTTTTATCAGCAAGCTGAGCCTAGAAATTTCCAGCGTAGTAGAAAACCTCTGCTACTACTTTTGAAGTAAGATCAATCAGAAGTTGATTGTTGTTTCAAGGCAAAATGTCAAGAGCGAAAGCAAAGAGAAAGGTGGAGGTAAAGGGGGAAGGGCAGATTAGCTCTAAATTACAGGTTTTATCCTCTGCAAGCTTCAGCCGGTCCCCTCCCTCTTCCTTCCAAATCCCATTCAGCACACCACAGAAGTCCCCATCACCCCTTGAGTCTTCCCCAGTGACATCCTCCCTGTCTTCGAAACTTAGCAACTTGAATTCTGGCAGTACCATCCATCCCTCCTTCCAGATTCACACTGTTCATATGCTGAGGACCTGCCTCTTCTTCCCACTCCGCTAGCTAATACACACATACACTGATAGCTTATTCACTTAGTTCATATGTTGGTTCAGTTCTTTCTGCTTGGGTCCAAATGCACAGCTCATTTGTCTATTAAAACTGTTGAGCAAAAGGGAAAAAGGTAAGAAAAAAATCCAGTTTCCTTAGTTTAGGTTGATGGTTTTCACAAAGAGTAGAAAGACAAGGGACTTCCCTGGTGGGCCAATGGTCAGAGTCTGCCTTGCAAAGCCGGGGATGTGGATGGGATACCTAGTCGGAGAACTAAAATCCCACATGCCACAGAGCAGCTAAGACCACAGGCCCCAACTACTCAGTCATGCGCCACAGCTAGAGAGCCCATGAGCCACAACAAAAGATGGTATGTGACACACCGAATGAAACCACAAGACACAACGCAGATCCTCCGTGCTGCAACTAAGACCTGATGCCGCCAAATATATATATATATACTTGAGGTATACATAGGTGTGTACATATGTGTATATACATATAGTGGAGCCAAGCAGAAAAGTCTCTGTGCCTTTCTTACTGTCTACATTACATAATAAGTAAGAAGCTAGAGAGGCCTATTTCAGGCTGTAAGCCTTTGAGGGAATGGAAAGCAATTCTTTAAAACATGTTGCATAGCTTTTAGAATGATAATTGGAAAATGTTGCCCTTAATAGCACCAGTTTTATCCAAACACAGAGGTTTTACTATGGCAGTGCTCTCTAAACCTTTTCATCAGGTATCATTACTAGTAAAAAAAAAAATTCTGAACATAAAAATCCCATAAACATATTTAAACAGATTATTCAAATATAATCCTTTTACTATATTATATGCATTATAAAGGGCTTCCCTGCAATGTTGGAGAAGGAAATGGCAACCTACTCCAGTATTCTTGCCTAGAGAATCCCATGGATGGAGGAGCCTCGTGGGCTACAGTCCACGGAGTTGCAAAGAGTCGGATACAACTGAGCGACTTCACTTTCACTTTCCCTGCAATGTAGGAGAGAAACCACTTGCAATGTAGGAAACCTGGGTTCTATCCCTGGGTCAGGAAGATCCCCAGTACTCTTGCATGGAGAATTCCATGGACAGAGGTGCCTGGTGGGCTACAATTCATGGGGTTGGAAAGAGTTCGACATGGCTCAGCAACCACCAAGACTACAATTCAAAAGGAACGACATTAAAACAAATTTTAATGAAACAGCTTTTCCCTCAACTTGCTGTTTGTATACCCAAGAGAAAACTATCTTTGATTCACTTTCCTCTAAATACCACAGCTAAAAAATAAGTCCTATCGATTTCTTCTCTGCATGCATTTCAATGACCACTTCTCCATACCCACCACAGCCTAACCTTACACTCCTGTGAACTCTTTCTTACTTGCAATC
Organism: Capra hircus; assembly: GCF_001704415.2. Taxonomy (NCBI): domain Eukaryota; kingdom Metazoa; phylum Chordata; class Mammalia; order Artiodactyla; family Bovidae; genus Capra; species Capra hircus. Next base: position 81,027,147 of record NC_030814.1, read on the forward strand.
TCCAGCTTGTCTCCTTGCTTACTTTAACTCTTCCTTTCCAACATGAGCTTTACCCAGTGGCCTAGGTGCTCTTGCCAAAACTTCCTACTGATTGTTTCCCTTCCACTCAAGTCCATTAGTGCTTGAGTCTTGCCTACAGGACAAAGTTGAAACCCTTGATCTTAACACCATCTGTGCCGCTCACCTTTCCAGGTGGCTCCTCCTCTTCCACCTGGCTCTCCAGCTATGTCAAAGTGACGTTTTCGGAAGGCACCAAAACTTTTATTTTCACCCTTGCATTCAATAAATTTCTCTACCAGAAATGCCCTTTTTTCATTCATGCCTACCTGATAAACCTCAGTACTCAGCTTAAATATCACTTCCTTTGGCAAGTTCTCTTTACTTCCTTTTGCAGAATTAGCACTCACCTTTCTGTGTCCCCTTAACACTTTATTTGTATTGAATCAGAGCATTTATCTTGTTACTCAAGCAATTTATTTCCATGAATCTGAATTACTATATGATAGAAATTTTCCTGTTTTTTTTCTTGGATTATCACTGCCTATCACAGGTGAGGCATGGAGTAAATGCTTGATCTTTCTTAATAAATAGAGAGGATAGATAAATATTAATTGAACAACTATATAATTTGGGGGGGCAGTGAAGAAAACCTTGAAGTGGGAAGTCTGCAATGAAACAAAAACATTTCAACAGAATATGAGAAAAAAATACCTCCTGCCTCGAGACTTAATATTTTCTCACTTTGAGTTGTTGATAGTTTCTATTAAATTTTTATAAACTAAAAGGTCTTTCATTCTCATATGAGTTTTTAGGTCATTTTCAAAGTCTTGTCTCTTATATTCCTCAGTCAACATAATTAATGATGTTAATAATAAGTAATATCTGTGTTTTCTATGAGTGTAGAACTGGAATAAGCAACTCATTGCAATATCTAATTTAAGCATCACACAGCCTTGTGAAGTAACAGCTAGTATTCATGCCATATAGCATGTAAGAGAGTCAATGAAATTATGAAGGCTACAGAGTGACTCTTTCCCTAGGTGAAAAAACCAAGATTAAAAGCAGATCTCCAAATGCAGGCTCTTAACCCAAATTCTCTGCTGCCTTCAGGCCATGTGGCTCCAAATCTTTTTCAGAATGTCTACCCTAACGTTTAGCTCCTTTCATTGCTAGATTGGAACAATTTCCAGTGTTCTTACAATAGCTGCAAGTAAATGTGTAATAAATGTGATGCTTTTATATATTGTATGTCCCATAAAGTTTTTAAGATCCAGAAACTCTTTGGAAGCCACTAGACCAGACTGTTTATTTGTAAATCAAGTGATCCGTTTCACAGAGTGATTGGCTACACTGAATTTTACTCCAGCTACCACTGTCTCTTGTGCGCAATTGTGATCAGTCATGGCTGACATGCATACTTCTGCAGATGAAGTCATTTGTTTATATTTGTTTTTAGCTAATTCCTACTCTATCAACAATCTCAGCTGAAATTTGTACTAACCTCTTTACTGCTGGATCATTCTTCACAGATATCATATTAGATTAGCCTTGCAAGTAAGTAGGTGGGCAGTTCAGTTCAGTTCAGTCGCTCAGTCGTGTCCGACTCTTTGCAACCCCATGAATCGCAGCACACCAGGCCTCCCTGTCCATCACCAACTCCTGGAGTCTACCCAAACTCATGTCCATTGAGTCGGTGATGCCATCCAGCCATCTCATCCTCTGTCATCCCCTTTTCCTCCTGCCCCCAATCCCTCCCAGCATCAGAGTCTTTTGTAATGAGTCAACGCTTCGCATGAGGTGGCCAAAGTACTGGAGTTTCAGCTTCAGCATCATTCCTTCCAAAGAAATCCTAGGGCTGATCTCCTTTAGAATGGACTGGTTGGATCTCCTTGCAGTCCAAGGGACTCTCAGGAGTCTTCTCCAACACCACAGTTCAAAAGCATCAATTCTTCGGCACTCAGCTTTCTTCACAGTCCAACTCTCGCATCCATACATGACCACTGGAAAAATGTGAAGTCAAGTGGGCCTTAGAAAGCATCACTAAGAACAAAGCTAGTGGAGGTGATGGAATTCCAGTTGAGCTATTTCAAATCCTAAAAGATGATGCTGTGAAAGTGCTGCACTCAATATGCCAGCAAATTTGGAAAACTCAGCAGTGGCCACAGGACTGGAAAAGGTCACTTTTCATTCCAATCCCAAAGAAAGGCAATACCAAAGAATGCTCAAACTACCGCACAATTGTACTCATCTCACACGCTAGTAAAGTAACACTCAAAATTGTGCAAGCCAGGCTTCAGCAGTACATGAACCGTGAACTTCCAGATGTTCAAGCTGGTTTTAGAAAAGGCAGAGGAACCAGAGATCAAATTGCCAACATCTGTTGGATCATTGCAAAAGCAAGAGAGTACCAGAAAAACATCTATTTCTGCTTTATTGACTATGCCAATGCCTTTGACTGTGTGGATCACAATAAACTGTGGAAAATTCTCAAAGAGATGGGAATACCAGACCACCTGACCTGCCTCTTGAAAAACCTGTATGCAGGTCAGGAAGCAACAGTTAGAACTGGACATGGAACAACAGACTGGTTCCAAATAGGAAAAGAAGTACATCAAGGCTGTATATTGTCACCCTGCTTATTTAACTTATATGCAGAGTACATCATGAGAAACGCTGGGCTGGAAGAAGCACAAGCTGGAATCAAGATTGCCTGGAGAAATATCAATAACCTCAGATATGCAGATGACACCACCCTTATGGCAGAAAGTGAAGAGGAACTAAAAAGCCTCTTGATGAAAGTGAAGGAGGAGAGCGAAAAAGTTGGCTTAAAGCTCAACATTCAGAAAACGAAGATCATGGCATCTGGTCCCATCACTTCATGGGAAATAGATGGGGAAACAGTGGAAACAGTGTCAGTCTTTATTTTGGGGGGCTCCAAAATCACTGCAGATGGTGACTGCAGCCATAAAATTAAAAGACACTTGCTCCTTGGAAGAAAAGTTATGACCAACCTAGATAGCATGTTGAAAAAAGGTGGGCAGGGAGACCCCTTAAAAATGGTCTGTATCTTTGCATTATGTTGAAATGCTGTTACCGATTTTTTAATTACAAAGTTACAATCCACATGATGTTCCTTAGAAGCATCCAGCAAAGATGAAATGGTCGTAGACTGGGAAAACAGAAGAATGTACAATAAATTTAAAACATGGGGAAAAAATCTATCAGTTCACTCAACTGCATAAAAATACACAGGTATTACAGTATTTTTTTTTCCTGCTGATTCAGAATAAGTCATTAGTTGATAAAGTAGGTAAGTGACTGTTTTAGTAAGTAACATAAAAATAATTCTGTTCCTCTAAGTGTGAGAATGAAAGATCTTTTACAAAATTTTAATAGACACTATTAGCAATTCAAAGAAAAAGCATACTGAAAACAAACTGGATTTCACATTTAATAAAGGAAACATTTTGAAGGGCCTTTAAAAAATGCGAGCTGTTTATTTAGATTCATTTATTGTTGTCTCTGTTAAATATTATTTACTACACTTCCTCACATACATGAAACAATAGTAGTCTCTCTATAAAGCTAATTAAACAGGTCTCTGTCTACAAGGATCATAGACATACTGCAACAGACATCATTGAACATATGCCCATAGTGGGATATAAACACCCAATGGAAGTATCTTAAGACAGAATACGAATAACTTGGCTGTCCCTTTATTTAGACCTCACTGTCTTGGTATTTAAGGAACGCCTAGTGACTACTGTCATCAACTCACTACTGCCATCAAGACTCCAAATGGATTTGTCACTTAGTACTTCTACTTTGTTCCCATTCAACTTGGAAAAGCTTTATGTCTAAAAAGGATATTCAAGAGGACCCTGAGATAAAATATATCTTTTCCAAAGAAAACTGCTTGCAAACCAAAATACAAAATGGAGGCAGCTAGACACAAATTGAAAAAAGACATTTGTAAGAAACAAAACTTTTAAAAGGATCTCATCTTCACGTCGTATCTTATCATGCCAGTAGCTCTACCCTCACCTATCTATCTCCCAGACTTTCAGAGTTCAGTATGCGCTTGTTTACTTAGCATCTCCATTTAGATACCTAGAAGTGCTCTCAAATGTCCATGTTCAAAATAAAACTCTTCCTCCCGCCCCCGTGTCCTAACCTGTTACTTCCCCAATGTTCCTCATGTCAATAAATGGCATTGCCATTCACCCAAACGTAATTTCTCTGGAATCTGACTCCAAAATGTGTCTGGATCCATTTAGTTTCTCTTCCTTTATGCCACCCCCATTTGTTGTTCGAGCCACCTCTCTTGCCCAGGCTGCTTCCATAGCCGGCCATCAGCCTGCATCCTTCAGTAGCTGTCATTACGTTCTCCAGCTTAACTCAGATTGCAGCACAACTCTACTTAAAATTCCCCAATGACTTCCAAGTTAAGGAGAATTCTGAACAAGACTTCAAGGACTGACATGATCTACTTCCTGACTATTTCTTCTACCTCAATTTCTACCATTTTCTAATTCAAATTCAGCCTCAAAAGTTTCATTAAAAAAAAATTACCATTCTATTCTTTTTCCTATACTTTGCTTGGCTTCCTCCTTCTAAGTCATTCAAGTGATAGCTCAAAAAGATATTATGTCCCCAGCATAACATTCTATCACCAACCAATCTAAAATAATCCCCTCACCAGTGACAGAAAGTCTCTTTCTAGAACATCAACTTGTTTTATTTTCTTCATGGCACTTAACACTATCTGAAATCACTGTATCTATCACTTTATTCAGTTCAGTTCAGTTCAGTCGCTCAGTCGTGTCCGACTCTTTGCGACCCCGTGAATCGCAGCACGCCAGGCATTAGTCCTTTGCAAAACCTAACTAGTTTGTAAGCCACTTCAATGTAGGTTCTTGACCCACTTGTTTACTTCTGTATCACCTGCATTGAGAACAGCTCCTAGCCCTTGATGGAGCCTCAATGAATGGCTTTCCAATAAATAAAAAAGCAACTCATAGAGTCATGGACTTTCAAGGAGTTAGAATACAAAAAGGAGTTTGGTAGCCTTGATGTCCAAGGGTATAGGGTCTTAAAACATGGAAAGAAATATGAGACCATCTGTGCATGAAGTGGGGTAAGTGTCTATATGCACAAATTGACTAGATTCAATTTATGACTGACAAAGGAACTCACATAATTGTCTTATCTAAATAATATTAATAAAGAGCTAAAAATTCTTTTTTTTTACTGAGCATTTTCATTTTTTAAAATTTATTTTAATTGGAGGTTAACTACTTTACAACATTGTATTGGTTTTGCCATACATCATCATGAATCCGCCACAGGTATACACATGTTCCCCATCCTGAACCCCGCTCCCTCCTCCCTCCCCATACCATCCCTCTGGGTCATCCCAGTGCACCAGCCCCAAGCATCCAGTATCATGCATTGAACCTGGACTGGCGATTCGTTTCATATATGATATTATACATGTTTCAATGCCATTCTCCCAAATCATCCCACCCTCTCCCTCTCCCACAGAGTCCAAAAGACTGTTCTATACATCTGTGTCTCTTATATGCATTGTTTGCAAAGCAAAAATGGAGCTTCAGAATTGCCGCCTGGATTTTTCTGCTCTCTTGTACAATTTATAAAAACTAAGTGAAGCTCCAGGATAGCTTGCTACTTGTACTCAGTCAAGGGACAAACTTATCATTATCACTCACTTAAGTTGTGTCTCAAGTTCCATTGTCTTTGCAATTACTTCAGAGATGAGAGCATAAAATCAAATTATTAAAGTAAGCCAGCTACAGCTGGAGACCATTAACAGCAATACTGGGCATGCAAAAAAGAGCAGTGGGAAGCTGAAGTTATCTCAACTGCAGAAGCCACATGGAGGTTAAAAAACTGCTGAATCCTGACCCACAAAGAATACCAACAATGCTTTCTGATAGTCTTTCTCCGACCAAGCTTCACAAAGCACTCTATTTATTATTTCATTTATTCTAAGAGGTCTTGTGTGTGTGTGTCAGTTGGAAAATATAAGTCAAAATAGAGGGTCCCCTTGGAGTGGGAGCCAAGATTTTTAAAACATTTCTAAAATTGAAGCCAATGAACATAGCACACAATTGGCAAAGATGCGCCTTACACAGATTTATAAATGTTTTGCTGCTAGGTCTAAGGTGTCACCTAAATTTTATCAACACTGAAGGGTTTAATAACTCCTTTCTGGGAATATTAAGGCCAAATAAGATATGATGTAACAAAAGCCATGTAATATCTATAAGAAGGTATTTTCAGGACAGAAAGTCCCCGCATGGGGTGGCACAGTGGGGGTGGGGGTGGTGGTTAGTGAACATGTCTGGCTGTGTCAGCTTTCCTCAAAAATGAACACTGACCAGGTGAGCAACAGCCAGCCTCTCCATCACACTCCCCCTACCTGCAAAATCCCATCAGAGATCACACTCTGCTTGCCTCCTCTGACTTATTTCACTAAGCATAATGCACTCACGGTCCACCCATGTCACAAATGCAGGATGTCCTATCTCAGGGCAGCAATCATATTACAATACAAAAATGTATCAAACTAGCATGGTGTACACCTTAAATCTACACAATGTTATATATAATGTAGATTTCAAAAAGTTTATTTTTAAAAAATCCCTTGTGAGAGCTGCGTACCTGCCTCTATCCTTACAAGTTAGGAGCTAAAATCTTATTCCCTAAAAACAGAGAACACCATTCCAGTCACGACTACACAACATCCCCTTTTGGACACTTCCTTGATAAAATAGTAACAAGAACAATGACAATAATAAAAGGTACTTAGCCCGTCCCTGGGGCTTTCATTGATTTATATTTCTTCACATGTTCTTTTAATTGAACACTAAAACCCTGGAGTAAACAACCCACCGTCCTCTGCTCACAGAAGATGCACTGACCTACTTTGTTCCTGGGCGCTGGCACTATCAAGACAGAACTTACAAATGCTGAGGAAAGTCAGGTGCTTGGGATTTCCCATGCAGCTTTCCCATAACCAGTCATCACTGGCCACTAAAACCTTTACTATCTAGTTGAAATGTCTCTTCTCCAGAAAGAATGTTGCATCTGGTGCTTGGAAACCAAACTACAGCTGACCTTTTACACTATATTATGATGAAATATGATGCAATTACTACCCAAATTATCACAGGTGTTATCAAGTTATTATCCAAAATGGGAAAATACTTATTTATGTAGGTAAATAGGATATTTTGTCAGCAATAACTTTAGTCAAGAAGCTTTTAATTGCTTGGAATTAAAGCAATTAATTCTGTCCACTTCTGTCCAACCACTTCCCTCTACCACTCCGCTCTCCTATGGTATCATTTTATGTAAATTGGACCCATTTAACCTCTGTAGAAGGACTCATTCTTATAATAAAATCATTAGACCATAATGACAGACGAAATGAGAAAGTGGCAGAAGGAAACAGATGTTTGAAAGACATTTATGTAGCTCTATGGAAAGGTTGGTGGCAGTTGCTATGTTACTATTAGCTAGAGGGTCTTATTATGCCTCCAATTTAATACTTAGTAATATGTTTCTCTCATTTATGCACTCAGGCAAAAAAAGTGGGGCAATGGAACCTGGGAAGATTTGCAAGCGGGTCCATTTTTAAGGCTGTGTGTATATACATTTGACTGTGTGTGTGTATTCCTGCTGAGTGCTTCCAATTTGGACAAATCTGACACTGAGATCTGTTACCTAAATATACATTAGGGTGTACATTTTCTCACTTTCAGCATTAGGGAAGACAGGCATGTCTTTTAGCTCCTGTCCAGTGATATCATTTAGGCTTTAAATCATCTCCCTTACATTTTTATTTGAAAGAAGAGCCGCCTAAGAAGAATAATGCATCAATGACTTCACCATCAGACTTTAGGGATTTGACTGATATAATAATGCCATGTGACTTTTTCAAATAATGAAGTTTTTTTCCTTTTCTTTTGACTTTGGTAGTTCCATCAAACCAAGGCTGCTTTATTGAAAGGGATTCATCTTTTCTTCCTTTTTTTTTAAGAAACATTACTTAGGGACATAAGAATAACACAATGTGAGGCTGATTTCCCCTAAAGATAGAATGGCAATGAAATGAAAAAGAAACAGTGGTTATGTAGAGTCTAATCCTTCCCCAGAATAAAAAGCTCCAGTTAAAAGCGCAAAACTAGCCCATGCTTCTTAAGATGAAAGTGATGGTTAGGAGGATTGCTATTTTGACCTAATGGGAACTGCAAAGGAAATAATGAGGTTACCTGACCCCACGCTAGTTTGTAAATGACTACTTTCTTAGAGAACAATTCCATTTTCACCAGCTGTCTACCAATTATATTCTCAGCACACACACACACACACACACACACACAATGATGGCCGTACCTCTCCTTCCGTTATAAATCCCAAAATACCTCATTTCCACCTCAAGTGTCATTACGATGGGTTTAGAACAAGTTAATTCAAAGTAATCCTGCATTATGCAGCCAGGATTCTGCCATTCTCTTTAATTATCTTTGTGCAAACTCCTTTTAAAGCATGTTTAATGTAGGCATTTGTCTTTCCCTTGCAGTTTTATGCAATTTTGAAAAAGATACTTGGGAACAGAAACTTGAGCCACTATTGTGTCTCTTTAGGGACCCTCTCAGGGACAGATAAAAAATTGTTCATGCATTACAAACACCAGTGAGGCAGATTTAACCGTTGTGCAGCCCTGTCAGAGAGCCCTCCTACTTTTGCAAAGTAAATAGCTTTCTGTGTTGCATGTCATCATTTGATCAATGTCATCATGATAACACAATAGCATTATAAAAACAGGAAAAGGAGATATGAAGATGATTAACTTCAAGAACTCGGCAACTCTGAATGGGCCTGAAAGTGGGGGAAAAAGCAAAATGATGGGGGTGGGGGATAAGAAAGGAAACCAAACAGATGTAACTCCACGTATGCTTCAATTGGCTTTATTGATTCCTCACCCTCTCACTGCTTCTACCTCCAAAACAGCCAGCCAGCTTGAGACTTAATTATTTTCTAAGAAAAAGAGAGAGTGAGAGCAAGAGGAAGGGAGAAAAGAACCAAAGGAAAGTATAAGGAAAGCAGTCACTGCTGCTTGTTTTTTTTTCTTTTTTAAAGAAGCACTTAAGGGTCATTAGTCTAACACTGCAGCAAATGTATTATTCATTTTCCTTAGCCCAATTTCTCGCCTAAGAATTTTGCAAGAAAACGATACACAGTTCAGTAGAGAGGTGATTGATCAAGCCAGAAGAAACAGAATTTGGGCATCCTGATAAAAATTTTTCTCCATCTTCTCCGTTAGCATAAATCAATTTTATTTATGTAGTAACACTTGAATACTAACTACCCAATGCCATCCGTCAGAACAAAATTGATGATTATACCTTTAGGTTAATATTACTTGAACATTTCATTCTGAATAATTTATACACATTTCTGAGTGTCAATTCCAGATTGTTTATTTGGTTTCAGCAAGTATAGCGGAACCATGGTTTTTATTAGGAAAAAAAGGTTTCCATCTCTGTTTATTTTGTGCATTAAAGGGGCTCGTCCAATTTGGGGGCCTTGATATTATTCCATAGGAATTGAAACATGGAATAACATTGTACCTAATCTATGGCTGCTCATAGGTTCTTTTTTTTAAGGGTTTTTCCCCTAAATGCTTTGTCATTTTCAGTGGTAAAAATAACTGAGATTATATATAACCAAATGAAAAGCTGGCAAAATAGAGGTCAGTAGATATTTAACAATAACACTAACATGTTGTTTGTGAAGAGGGCGTGAGTTCACCGCATTAACAGCCCCAACTGCTATTTTCACTCTTCAGCAAATAATCTAATCTGTCTACCAAGACAGATAGTGCTTTTCACCATCCTCTCCTATTGGGTGACTTTCAATGTGTGTATTATTATTTGTAAAGAACATGATACATTTTATCACTCTATTTGCTTCTTCTTCCACTGTATGGTAATCGCCTTCCTACTGGGCAGATAACACAAAAGCATGTGCACACTCAGGCTCTGGGACTGAAATGAATGGTCAGTTACGAGATGCTGGTAAGATTTACACAATAAGAACACAACTCAACTAGTGAGGATCTTGACCTAAGTCAAACCATGTTGGATTGTGTTTCTTGTCAGAAATGCACCCATAAAATCAGTTAAGCACCTATGCAGCACAGAGGTGATACCCAATTGTGTATTTTTGCATTAATGAGGAGCCTTCCACTTAATGTGAAGATTGTCTACTAGATAAGCTTTATCTTCCTTTCCACCCTCTCCGCACCCTCTTTTTATACACACATTCCTCTACTTTTGAGAAACTTTCTCACAAGCAGTTGTCACAGAGTTCTGTCTCATGAGAACATCTGACAACCAATGGGAGGAAACGACACCTTATCCAAAGTAATGCCTTAGACATTAGAGGAACAGAATCAAAACAGGCGTGAATTCCAAATAAGTCACTCTTCAGTTTGATTTACAGAAATAACACTTCTGCCGTGTTCAGAGTCCTCATTAGCCGGAGCCAGCAAAGCTGCTGGATTTTATATATATCCGCAGATACAGTACTGTGTGCAGGGGCATGTGTGCACACACAGAGCTGGAAATGAATGAGGGCTATCATTTGAAAGCATGCCTTCTGATTTTGCCTTAGATGTAATTACAATGTTAAAGGGAGAAAAATAAAATCTACCTAAACTGTAGGCACTGACTAAAAAGCAGCCTGTTCTTACTTCTGCGTTGACCATCACCTGTGCAGCTTCATCTTTTAAATACCATGAATCATTGACTCATCTCCACAGCTATTTATTGAACTCCAATTATATGGAAGACACTGCTCTAGAAACCACACGGTTGCCAAGCTGAGTGAGTCTGATTTCCCAAAGGACCTCCTAGTTTAAAGAGGTTGAGAACACAAGTATAATAGTAAATATGTTATTATGTATGCATGCATGCATATGTGTAAATAAACAAAACAAAGCCAAGTTTCATAAGAGCAGCATAAAATACTTCTGAATTACTAGAGCATGATATGTTTTATTGAAGGTATTTCTTTTGGTTGTGCTGTATTCATTATGCATAATGCTATGGGCTAATTAAAGTTTACATGCCAAGATTTTAATTTGGAATTTTTAAGAGTACTTTGTAAATTCTGCATTGCTGTGTAAGGATTTAGCAGTTATTAGAGTTATATGGGCTTTTGAGCCAAGGAAAGAAGGGTACTGTGTATTCTTAAGGGCTCAATTATGAGAACAGACTCTTAAAAGCATTATGCTAAAACCAGAACAGCTGTAGAAAACATCCAGTAAGTGTAAACAGTTTTGGTCATTTATTGTCAAAAAGGTGAGTCTCACTGCTTTGTGGCAAATCCCAAATTATGTAATATTACATATGTAATCTAGATATTAATATTCTAATAATATATCAGTGAACATTTATTGTCAACACTAGAAATATTGCTTCATGACATTAATTTGCCTCTATTGTGTTAAATGAAACTTCCCTAAAAATGATAATTTTTATAAATTGACAGAAATGTAATTATATATTTATTACTTGTATAATTTTACTTAATTAAGGAATGGCCCTATACATAATACTTCTTCAAGTTCAATAAATATACTTAATAATCAATGCCACTGAAACAATAATTAGAAGCACTGACCATTTCAATTATTAAGGCTCAATTAAATACTCATTTTAAATATTCATTTTTTGTGCTATTCATCTACATGACTTCTGAAATAACTTTAATTCAAGATGATTTCTCTTAAGACTTTGCTTGTGACATATTTTAAAAATCTATCCAGATGGACCAAAACAGCCTGATGGATGATTTTTTCAGTTCAGTTCAGTTCAATCGCTCAGCCGTGTCCGATTCTTTGCGACCCCATGAACCGCAGCACACCAAGCCTCCCTGTCCATCAACAACTCCTGGAGTTTACCCAAAATCATGTCCATTGAGTTGGTGATGCCATCCAACATCTCATCCTCTGTCGTCCCCTTCTCCTCCTGCCTTCAATCTTTCCCAGCATCAGGGTCTTTCCCAATGAATCAGTTATTCTCATCATGTGGCCAAAGGATTGGAGTTTCAGCTTCAGGATCAGTCCTTCCAGTGAACATTCATGATTGAATATTCCTAGGATGGACTGGTTGGATCTCCTTGCAGTCCAAGGGACTCTCAAGAGTCTTCAACACCACAGTTCAAAAGCATCAATTCTTCAGCGCTCAGCTTTCTTTATGGTCAACTATCACATTCATACATGACTACTGGAAAAACCATAGCTTTGACTAGATGAACCTTTGTTGGCAAAGTAATGTCTCTACTTTTTTAATATGCTGTCTAAATGGTTTTTTTGTTTGTTTGCTTGTTTGTTTTTAATGGACGGGTAGGAGCCTAGATAAACTAATGTTACAAGCAGTTCAGGCTGATACTTTCCAGGACACTGTTGGTGGACCAGGCTTGGAGTGGGTGTACTGAACAGTTGTCAGGCCACTGAGTGTTCTTGCAGCTCAAGCAGTGCTGAGAACACAAATTTTAAAATTCACACAGTCCAAGGATCTTCAAAGCTTCTTGAGGCTATCTAAATGCTATTGGTAATCAGATGAGACTTGTGTTACTATTGCCATTTTGTAAGACAGGAAATTGAAGCTCAGAGCCACGTACCTAATTAAGAAGTTAACCCTGATTTAGAATCCATGGTGGCCTAAATGCCAGAGCTCTGATCTGTCGACTATCGAAAGCTACATTCTCACTAAGAAAACAACCCAGGGGCTTCAGGTTGGAGACTGTTCCTCTGTAGGCCCATCACTAGAATGAACACCAGAGAATGGTTCCTTGGGGATAAGAATACCTGATAAAAAGGAAGCACCCTCAGGTATGTTTTAATCTAATAAGCAACATTAGCTGATTGCACTATCCATCAGTTGAGGCAGTCACATGGTCACAAAATGTTACAACCAGAAGGGATTAGAAATATAATCAAACTTACCCCTTCTTCTAAGTGGTTCCACAGCTATCTAAAATTAAATCTGTGAGCAGTCCAACTCTTTGCAAGCCCATGGTCTGATCATGGAATTCTCCAGGCAAGATTACAGGACTGGGCTGCCATTCCCTTCTCCAGAGGATCTTCCCAATTCAGGGCTCAAACCCAGGTCTCATGCACTGCAGGCAGATTCTTTACCATCTGAGCTACCAGGGAAGCCTGTGAGAAGTGATAGATGTTTGCTTTTCCCATATTTCCTTGGCCAGTGCTGATTCAGGAAAGGAAAACATTGTGGCTCAGCTGGTAAAGAATGTGCCTGCAATGCGGGAGACCTAGGTTCCATCCCGGGGTTGGGAAGATCCCCTGGAGAAGGGAAAGGCTACACACTCCAGCATTCTGGCCTCGAGAATTCCATGCACTGTACAGTCCACCAGGTCGCAAAGAGTTGGACATGACCGAGCGACTTTCACTTTCAAAGTTTTTCAAACAAGTAAGAGAGAACAGTGAAGTCGCTCAGTCGTGTCCGACTCCTTAGGACCCCATGGACTATAGCCTATCAGGCTCCTCTGTCCATGGGATTTTCCAGGCAAGAGTGCTGGAGTGGATTGCCATTTCTTTCTCCAGGGGATCTTCCCAACCCAGGAATAGAACCCAAGTCTCCTGCACTGGAGGCAGACGCTTTACCATCTGAGCCACCACGGAAGCCGAGAGGAGCTACCCCACGTCTGACATAAGGGGCAGTGGCCTAGAGTGCCAGGCTGTGACGGCACAGGAACGGGCGAGAGGAGCTACCCTGTGTCCGAGGTCAGGGGCGGCGGCCAAGAGGAGCTACCCTGCGTCCAAGGTCAGTGCAGCCGGGAGGAGCTACCCCGCGTCCGAGGTCAGGGCGGCAGCCGGGAAGAGCTACCCTATGTCCGAGGCCAGGGGCGGTGACCCTGAGGAGCCACCCACGCCCGAGGCCAGGCCGGGGGCCGGGAGGAGCAACCTGAGAAGCGGTGGCTGTGCGGGCACAGGAGGGCCTAGAGGAGCTATCCCACGTTGAAGGTCAGGAACGGGGGCGGTAAGGAGATAGCCCTCATCCAAGGTAAGGAGCAGCGGCTGTGCTTTGCTGGATCAGCTGTGAAGAGATACCCGACGCACAAGGTAAGAGAAACCCAAGTAAAACAGTAGGTGTTGCAAGACGGCATCAGAGGGCAAACACACTAAAACCATACTCGCAGAAAACTAGTCAATCTAACCACACTAGGACCACAGCCTTGTCTAACTCAATGAAACCAAGCCATGCCTGCAGGGCAACCCAAGATGGGCGGGTCATGGTGGAGAGGTCTGACAGAATGTGGTCCACTGGAGAAGAGAATGGCAAGCCTCCTCAGTATTCTTGCCTTGAGAACCCCATGAAAAGTATGAAAAGGCAAAATAACAGGATACCAAAAGAGGAATTCCCCAGGTCAGTAGGTGCCCAATATGCTACTGGAGATCAGTGGAGAAATAACTCCAGAAAGAATGAAGGGATGGAGCCAAAGCAAAAACAATACTCACCTGTGGATGTGACTGGTGACAGAAGCAAGATCTGATGCTGTAAAGAGCAATACTGCATAGGAACCTGGAATGTCAGGTCCATGAATCAAGGCAAATTGGAAGTGGTCAAACAGGAGATGGCAAGGGTGAACATCAACATTCTAGGAATCAGTGAACTAAAATGGACTGGAATGGGAGAATTTAACTCAGATGACCATTATATCTACTACTGCGGGCAGGAATCCCTCAGAAGAAATGGAGTAGCCATCATGGTCAACAAAAGAGTCCGAAATGCAGTACTTGGATGCAATCTCAAAAACGACAGAATGATCTCTGTTCGTCTCCAAGGCAAACCATGCAATATCACTGTTATCCAAGTCTATGCCCCAACCAGTAACACTGAAGAAACTGAAGTTGAACAGTTTTATGAAGACCTACAAGACCTTTTAGAACTAACACCCAGAAAAGATGTCCTTTTCATTATAGGGGACTGGAATGCAAAAGTAGGAAGTCAAGAAACACCTGGAGTAACAGGCAAATTTAGCTTTGGAATGTGGAATGAAGCAGGGCAAAGACTAATAGAATTTTGCCAAGAACATGCACTGGTCATAGCAAACACCCTCTTCCAACAGCACAAGAGAAGACTCTACACATGGACATCACCAGATGGTCCACATCGAAATCAGATTGAATATATTCTTTGCAGCCAAAGATGGCGAAGCTCTATGGAGTCAACAAAAACAAGACCAGGAGCTGACTGTGGCTCAGATCATGAACTCCTTATTGCCAAATTCAGACTCAAATTGAAGAAAGTAGGGAAAACCACTAGACCATTCAGGTATGACCTAAATCAAATCCCTTATGATTATACAGTGGAAGTGAGAAATAGATTTAAGGGACTAGATCTGATAGATAGAGTGCCTGATGAACTATGGAATGAGTTTCGTGACATTGTACAGGCGACAGGGATCAAGACATTCCCCATGAAAAGGAAATGCAAAAAGCAAAATGGCTGTCTAGGGAGGCCTTGCAAATAGCTGTGAAAAGAAGAGAAGCAAAAAGCAAAGGAGGAAAGTAAAGATATAAGCATCTGAAAGCAGAGTTCCAAAGAATAGCAAGGAGAGTTAAGAAAGCCTTCTTCAGCGATCAATGCAAAGAAATAGAGGAAAACAACAGAACGGGAAAGACTAGAGATCTCTTCAAGAAAATTAGAGATACCAAGGGAACATTTCATGCAAAGATGGACTCGATAAAGGACCTAAGAGAAGCAGAAGATATTAAGAAGAGGTGGCAAGAATACACGGAAGAACTGTACAAAAATGATCTTCACAACCCAGATAATCACGATGATGTGATCACTAATCTAGAGCCAGACATCTTGGAATGTGAAGTCAGGTGGGCCTTAGAAAGCATCACTACAAACAAAGCTAGTGGAGATGATAGAATTCCAGTGGAGCTGTTTCAAATCCTGAAAGATGATGCTGTGAAAGTGCTGCACTCAATATGCCAGCAAATTTGGAAAACTCAGCAGTGGCCACAGACTGGAAAAGGTCAGTTTTCATTCCAATCCCAAAGAAAGGCATTGCCAAAGAATGCTCAAACTACTGCACAATTGCACTCATCTCACATGCTAGTAAAGTAATGCTCAAAATTCTCCAAGGCAGGCTTCAGCAATACGTGAACCGTGAACTCCCTGATGTTCAAGCTGGTTTTAGAAAAGGCAGAGGAACTAGAGCTCAAATTGGCAACATCTGCTGGATCATGGAAAAAGCAAGAGAGTTCCAAAAAAACCATCTATTTCTGCTTTATTGACTATGCCAAAGCCTTTGATTGTGTGGATCACAATAAACTGTGGAAAATTCTGAAAGAGATGGGAATACCAGACCACCTAACCTGCCTCTTGAGAAATCTGTTGCAGGTCAGGAAGCAGCAG
The DNA here is from genome assembly GCF_001704415.2 of Capra hircus. NCBI lineage: Eukaryota > Metazoa > Chordata > Mammalia > Artiodactyla > Bovidae > Capra > Capra hircus. Next base: position 81,043,637 of record NC_030814.1, read on the forward strand.
TTAGAAGTGGACATGGAACAACAGAATGGTTCCAAATAGGAAAAGGAGTATGTCAAGGCTGTATATGGTCACCCTGCTTATTTAACTTCTATGCAGAGTACATCATGAGAAACGCTGGACTGGAAGAAACACAACCTGCAATCAAGATTGCCGGGAGAAATATGAATAACCTCAGATATGCAAATAACACCACCCTTATGGTAGAAAGTGAAGAGGAACAAAAAAGCCTCTTGATGAAAGTGAAAGAGGAGCGCGAAAAAGTTGGCTTAAAGCACAACATTCAGAAAACAAAGATCATGGCATCCAGTCCCATCACTTCATGGGAAATAGATGGGGAAACAGTAGAAACAGTGTCAGACTTTATTTTTTGGGGCTCCAAAATCACTGCAGATGGTGACTGCAGCCAGGAAATTAAAAGACGCTTACTCCTTGGAAGAAAAATTATGACCAACCTAGATAGGATATGGAAAAGCAGAGACATTACTTTGCTGACTAAGGTCAGTCTAGTCAAGGCTATGGTTTTTCCTGTGGTCATGGATGGATGTAAGAGTTGGACTGTGAAGAAGGCTGAGCGCCGAAGAACTGATGCTTTTGAACTGTGGTGTTGGAGAAGACTCTTGAGAGTCCCTTGGACTGCAAGGAGATCCAACCAGTCCATCCTAAAGGAGATCAGCCCTGGGATTTCTTTGGAGGGAATGATGCTAAAGCTGAAACTCCAGTACTTTGGCCACCTCATGCAAAGAGTTGACTCACTGGAAAAGACTCTGATGCTGGGAGGGATTGGGGGCAGGAGGAGAAGGGGACGACCGAGGATGAGATGGCTGGATGGCATCACTGACTTGATGGATGCGAGTCTGAGTGAACTCCGGGAGATGGTGACGGACAGGGAGGCCTGGCGTGCTGTGATTCATGGGGTTGCAAAGAGTCGGTCACGACTGAGCGACTGAACTGAACTGAAGAGAGAACAAGAAAATATCTGGCATGTTACATTCATCTGAGAGACATTCGTGTTGTTAAAATGTGAAATCTATCAAGTATACAGTAACTAATTTGAGACGAGGTGGGTGTAAGGTATAATAATTCATGGCAGTGAGGAGCGCTGCTCATCTGTCTACTCACTCTGGCTATGACAATTCGCTTTACATTGCTCCTTTTGATACTCCTAAGTCAGAATGCTACCTGTGTCAGAATGCTATACCTGAAGGAGTTCTATAACACTTTTTTAAAAACAATGAATATACAGGAGTAAACTATGTACAGTTCACCGAACATGACTATAATAACATATGAACTACTATGTTTATTTGTGTTCCACAAACTAAAATTAAGGTTCTGTTTTCTACCTCTTTTGATATATTGTTTTTTATTAATATGTATTCAGGAAATACTTCTTGCTCACGTACCAGACATCATAGGGAAAAACTCAAATGAACTTTTTGGCCAACCCAATACAAAGTTGAGTAAGACATCTGATCTGCATTTATTAAAAGTCTACTATTCCACAGAATTTGGGGAATAATCACCACCACCGGGAAAAAGTGAGACATTTGGAAATAGATCAGACAGTGGAATGTGATCACTCTTCTTGAGTAAAATATACCTAAGTAAACAGCTCTTCGGAGAAGGCAATGGCACCCCACTCCAGTACTCTTGCCTGGAAAATCCCATGGATGGAGGAGCCTGGTAGGCTGCAGTCCATGGGGTCGCTGAGGGTGGGACACGATTGAGCGACTTCACTTTCACTTTTCACTTTCCTGCATTGGAGAAGGAAATGGCAACCCACTCCAGTGTTCTTGCCTGGAGAATCCCAGGGATGGGGCAGCCTGGTGGGCTGCCATCTGTGGGGTTGCACAGAGTCGGACACGACTGAAGTGACTTAGCAATAGTAAACTGCTCTTGCTAAAAGACAGGCTGAATCTCTGCACTAAGGAAAACCTTGAAACACCTGAAAAAAATCCCTTTGGGAAGCCCCTTTGTTTAGGCAAACTTGCTTGATCTTTTGGTATACACTTCTTTACAACTAAATTGGACATAAATTATTTACTTTGTAGCTAGTGAAGCAAAAGAAAGTCACTGATGGATGTTAACACAAATCTAGAATTTCTGCACAGAAGGACCAGGCAGATACACACACACCCTTCTTCTTCCCTCCCTCCACCACCCTGCTAGAACAGTCTGGGCTTGACCAGAGGCTCTGGGGAAGATGTCCTTTTGGAGTAAAGGACTTTTTGGAGGAACTGAGCAGCTACATAAGTCATAAATTACAGAAATATCCTCTCACCATGAGAGTTTTGAATGTGATAGTCCCCTTCACACCTCTCTCCATCAACCTACTGCTTTCAATTGGCACTTCTTTTGAGAAGTCTCTTTTGTACAAAAGCACTGGGATTTTTTTTTTTTTTAACTTACATGGAACTATATTGTAGACATCTTGTCAACTGGGTTCTAATGTCTTACATATCTTTTCATATTAGCACATACAGATCAATTTCATTATTTTAACAGTGAAATATTTCAAATACAGAAATACAAGAATATGCTTAACACCAATTGATTTTAATATTTCTGTAAGTCTTGGCCAACACTAGTGATCTTTCTGAACATACAGGTGACATCATCTGAATACCTCTGTGAATACATTCATAGTGTGTGGTTTTCCACAGAAGAGGTTGTTAGAATTTCAGAGTTGTTATCTCTAACCATTGACAGATACTGCTGACTTGCTGCCCAAACAACCCTGCTTATTGTATCAACGGGTGTTGTGGACCTGTCTGTTGTCACACATTATCATCAGCTCATGAGAAATGAATCAATAAGATGAGGGTCATTAACCCATTATTGTTTTAATTTCACATTTCAGTGATGACTAATGTCACTGATACACTGTTTCAGAGGTTTCCCATTCCTTTGTATTTCTTCTCCAAATTGCACTTTCAATCCTTTGACCATTGGGAAAAAACAAAAATCAAAAAACTTCTGTCTTTTTCTAATTGATGTTTTGGAAGTGCTATACATATTCAATAAGTTAATCAATAGCCTGTTCAGTTCAATTCAGTTCAGTTCAGTTCAGTTGCTCAGTCGTGTCTGACTCTTTGCAACCCCATGAATTGCAGCACGCCAGGCCTCCCTGTCCATCACCAACTCCGGAGTTCATCCAAACTCATGTCTGTTGAGTCGGTGATGCCATCCAGCCATCTCATCCTCTGTCGTCCCCTTTTCCTCCTGCCCCCAATCCCTCCCAGCATCAGAGTCTTTTCCAATGAGTCAACTCTTCACATGAGGTGGCCAAAGTCCTGGAGTTTCAGCTTTAACATCATTCCTTCCAAAGAAATCCCAGGGCTGATCCCCTTTAGGATGGACTGGTTGGATCTCCTTGCAGTCCAAGGGACTCTTAAGAGTCTTCTCCAACACCACAGTTCAAAAGCATCAATTCTTCAGTGCTCAGCTTTCTTCACAGTCCAACTCTCACATCCATACATGACCACAGGAAAAACCATAGCCTTGACTAGATGGACCTTAGTCGGCAAAGTAATGTCTCTGCTTTTGAATATGCTATCTAGGTTGGTCATAACTTTCCTTCCAAGGAGTGTCTTTTCATTTCATGGCTGCAATCACCATTTGCAGTGATTTTGGAGCCCCAAAACATAAAGTCTGACACTGTTTCCACTGTTTCCCCATCTATTTCCCATGAAGTGATGGGACCAGATGCCATGATCTTCGTTTTCTGAATGTTGAGCTTTAAGCCAACTTTTTCACTCTCCTCTTTCACTTTCATCAAGAGGCTTTTTGGCTCCTCTTCACTTTCTGCCATAAGGGTTGTGTCATCTGCATATCTAAGGTTACTGATATTTCTCCCGGCAATCTTGATTCCAGTTTGTGCTTCTTCCAGCTCAGCATTGCTCATGATGTACTCTGCATATAAGGTAAATAAGCAGGGTGACAATATACAGCCTTGATGTACTCTTTTCCTATTTGGAACCAGTCTGTTGTTCCATGTCCAGTTCTAACTGCTGCTTCCTGACCTGCATACAGGTTTCTCAAGAGGCAGGTCAGGTGGTCTGGTATTCCAATCTCTTTCAGAATTTTCCATACTTTATTGTGATCCACACAATCAAAGGCTTTGGCATAGTCAATAAAGCAGAAATAGATGTTTTTCTGGAACTCTCTTGCTTTTTCGATGATCCAGCAGATGTTGGCAATTTGGTCTCTGGTTCCTCTGCCTTTTCTAAAACCAGCTTCAACACCTGGGAGTTCACAGTTCACATATTGCTGGAGCCTGGCTTAGAGAATTGCCTTTTAAATATGTTGAAATTATTTCTCTCTCAATCTCTCATTTCCCCTTTAAGCTTATATTTCTTATGAAGAAATTTTAAATTCTTATCATGTCAATCTATCATATTTTCTGGTTCTGTCCTATTTAGGAAGTCTTTTATCATCTCACAATTTTTAAAAAAATCCTAGATATTCTTTTATTTTCTCACGCTATGCTCTTCTATTCATCAAATATTTGTGTAAGATGCTAAATACAGGTCTAATTTTACTACCTGTTTGTCACAAATTACTTATTGAAATGCTACACTTATTATAACCCACTTCTATATCCACAATCTGCTTCTAGGCTGTTTAGTCTGTTAACAATCTAAGTATTTATTCACATACCAAGATAACACTGCTGCAATTACTCTAAGTTTAAAGTATGTTTGATAGCTAGGAAGACAGTTCCCCTCTCATTTATTTTTTAAAATATCACTGAACATGGAGGTAGGAGGTGGTTGAAATAGGCAAATATATTAATAGTCAAGTGGTAAAATTTTCTCGTTATGAAATAAGTAATGGGGATGCAATGTACAGTATAGCAATTAAGTTAATAATACTGTACTGTATATTTGAAAGTTGCCAAGAGAATAGAATCTTAAAAATTCTCATGATAAGAAAGAAAATTTGTACTATATATGGTGACAGAGGTTAACTAGGCTCACTGGGGTGATCATCTCCCACTATATACAATACCAAATCATTATGTCATACATCTGAAACTAATATGTGTCACTTGTATCTCAATTTTAAAAAATCACTGACTATATATATTTTATCTAACATATAAACGTAAATGTGTCGATATCAATTTTAAAAGTTACTGGAACTTGAATTAGGAATGCAATATATAGAATTATATAGGAATGAATATTTTTAAAAATCAGTATTTAAATTTGTTTAGGTTTTCTTTTAGGTCCTTCGATAAAGTAATATAATTTTCCTTATATATGTTACTCCTTTCTTGCTAGGTTTATTTTTAGATATTTTGTGGGATTTGTTATCATTATATTTATATACTATGAATAGGCTCCTTTTTATTACATTTTAAAATTATTTTTGAAATGTAGGAAAACTGTTGTTTTTGTATAGGTCTCTTATATTTGCAACTTACTCATGTGTCCTTCTATTTTTAATATATTATATCATATATAGTATCTTATTTTAATACACTATACTTTTTTCAACCTTTTGGATTTTCTAGTCCCAAAACTAAAGTCTATAAATACTGACAGTTTATTCTCTTCCAATGTTACTATCTCTATTTTTGGAGAAGGCAATGGCACCCCACTCCAGTGCTCTTGCCTGGAAAATCCCATGGATGGAGGAGCCTGGTAGGCTACAGTCCGTGAGGTCAATAAGAGTCGGACATGACTGAGCGACTTCACTTTCACGCATTGGAGAAGGAAATGGCAACCCACTCCAGTGTTCTTGCCTGGAGAATCCCAATGATGGCGTAGCCTGGTGGGCTGCTGTCTATGGGGTCACACAGAGTCGGACACAACTGAAGTGATTTAGAAGCAGCAGCAGCTACTTTATTTTCTTGATACAATGGCTAGGACCTTGAATACGGGGTTGAAGGCAACTGATGATAGTATTTTTGTGTATGTTCTGACTTTAGCAGGAAAGCTTTTAATAATTTGCCAAATATTTCGCTTACTGTAGGTCTTTGCTAGACAGCCATTGTTAGTTTTAGGAAATGTATTTTTCTCCTTAGATAGTTTTTCATTAAAAAAAAATTAAAGCTAAGTTTTATCAAATGGAGTTTTTTTAGGCATCTATATAGTTGATCATATGGATTTTCATAGTCTCTTGGACTGATAGGAGATCAAACTAGTCAATCCTAAGGGAAGTCAGTTCTGAATGTTCATTGGAAGGACTGATACTGAGGCTGAAACTCCAATACTTGGTCCACCTGACACGAAGAACTGACTGCTTGGGAAAGCCCCTGATGCTGGGAAAGGTTGAAGGCAGGGAGAGAAAGGGACGACAGAGGATGAGATGGTTGGATGGCATCACCGACTCGATGGACATGAGTTTGAGCAAGTTCTGGGAGTAGGTGATGGACAGGGAAGCCTGGCATTGTGCAGTCTAGGGTCACAAAGAGTCAGATACAACTGAGCAACTGAACTATCTGACTAATTTACTAATTGGTGAATTGCATCTATAGATATCTTGATGTGAAACCATCCTTACATTCTGAGATACACCTTATTTAGTTATGATCTGATTCTTATTTCCATTTGCTAAAATTCTATTTAAATATTTGCATCTTTGTTCATAAGTTAGATTGGCCTGGAGTATAGTATGTGTGGGTTTGATCCCTGGGTTGGGAAGATCCCCTGGAGAAGGGAAAGGCTATCCACTCCAGTATTCTGGCCTGGAGAATTCCATGGACTGTATAGTCCATGGGGTTGCAAAGAGTCAGACATAACTGGGCGACTTTCCCTTTCAGTTTTCAGAGTATGTGTATGTAACATTAGCCTCATTGAAAAAGTTAAGAAGCTTTCCTGCAATTTCTATGCCATGGAAGGTTTTATGTAACAAATACTCAATGACTTGACTGTTAACCATATCTTATCTAAATAACATATGAGTTTCATATCTTTCTTAGTGTTAATATCCATATGACCACAGTATATTTGTTAAAAACTATGAGGTTAACATTGGTACCATACTACTAACTACACTGTATACTTTATTTTCAAAATATATGATTAAACTAACTTTACAAATAACAACTAGCATTGGTTTTATATCATTTTCTTCCCACCAGTTATATTTTACCACAGTTCTTTACCCCAAGCTAGCCTTATTTCTAACATATCATTGTGAAAATCTGTACAAAAGCTGCAGCACAGAGACACTCCAAAAAACATGTTCTAACTACCTATTTCTTTGGAAAGGCCTCTTCAATCTAAGTCTATCACTCCCTTTCTCTGCATGACGTGCTCTCAGCTCTGAAATGTCAAAGAAATGGCTTAGAGGAGGAAAGAAGTGATAAGAGGAGAAAACTGATTTAAAATCAACCATGCTAAATGCAATGTAAATTCAGGAACAAAACAAGAACATTCGTGGAAAAACTGGTGAAATCCAAATGAAGTCTGTGGCTTAATTAACACTATTGGATCAATGTTAATTTCTTAGTTTTAATAAATACATCATGGCTATGTAGATGTTACTATTGGGGAACCTAGGGTAATGGTACAAGGAAAATCAATATATTCTCTTAGATACTTCTTCACAAATCTAAAATGATTCCCAAAACAAGTTCAGCCACGGATCTTGAAAAGAGCTATTTTTAAGCTTGTTTTTTGTTTGTTTAGTTTCTAACTCCTGTCTGACTCTGCGACCCCATGGACTGTAGCCCACCAGGCTCCTCTGTCCACGGGATTTCCCAGGCTAGAATATTGGAATGGTTGCTATTACCTCCTCGAGGGGATCTTCCTAACCCAGGGATGGAACCCACATGCAGAAGCGAAAAAGGTCTGGTGCACAATAGTCATCAATACGTTGTCAGCTCCTCTGTCATCCACCATCCCACATTCTCCTCCACCAGGAGCCCAAGGCTGTACAGTTTGATTACTCTGTGCCTAAAATATGAATTTCTCACTAAAGAGGTTATTAGTGTGTGTGTGTGTGTGTGTATGTGTATACATGCACATAGTCATATGTGAATGGTTCTGCAAACAGCTATTAGATATGAAGGTGCAGAAAAAATAGTGATGATAATAAAGACTATTAGCTACCATACGCTCTGAATTACTTATATGTGAAGTTCAACACTGAGAACTTTCTATGCATCATCTCACTCTATGCTTCCAACAGCCCTATAAATCTGGCTTTAGCCTTATTTAAAATTGAGGAAACATACTCAGGAAAATAGGTCACTTAACCAAATTCACTGCCAGTAAGCTCCATGGTTCAGACACAGATCTCATTTTCTGACCTCAGAGATTATGTTCTAAAATGCCACTTAGTTATGTTATTTACTTATTATAATAACAATGCGGTTGAAGCTTAATTTTAAAAAGCGTACAGACTGACGTTTGACTTAATACGCTGGCTGCCTAGGGTCATAAAATTTCAATACCATCAAATAACTATTTCACCACAGGGAAGTCACAATCTCTATAGTTCTCATTTTTTTTCATCTGTAAGATGGGTATAATATCTGTTTTAAGGTTTAAAATTAAGCTGCAACCACATTGTTGTTATCATAACTAAATAATGTTTTATGGAATTACTTTTAAAATTAAAAATTAAAAATTTTAATTTTAATAAAAGTAAAATAAATTATTACTTTTAAAAGACCAATAGTTTCTTTAATGAATGTTATTATAGGAAGTATTCATTAATGTCTCATAACTAAATTATCTGTGTCCTTCCTGATAGAATGCCACTGTAAGTCATTATGGGCTAAAACAGTGACGTTGTTCAGTGATGGTTACAAAACCACACGATGTCACCTAGCATGGCACTTGATTGAAATCACAGATGTAAAAATGACATTATTCTGACTGCTCTGGGTTATGCATCTGAAAGAGGTCAGGAGTGTAGACAGTTTTACCTTTAGGTCATCATTAACTCAAATTCACAGAGATACTTTCAGACCTAATCAAAATAATTAACATGGTTTTGCCTGAATTCGCTCAACTTTATACTGCCTTTTTTTTTTTTTTTCCCTTTTGGTCTTTTGGCAGAAGGTGGAAAAGATAGTGGCGGTGGGAGAGGGGGGACACAATTCCAAATGCACATACAATATATTTTATATTTTGATAAATCTTTAGCTTGGAAAATAGCAAGATGCTTTTTGTCGAGTTCAGTTAGCACTTTAACCAAATTACATTATAGTCATATTTTCCAGTTTCTTTCTTAAATTTTTAAAATTTATTTTTTAGTTCAGTTCAGTCGCTCAGTCGTGTCCGACTCTTTGCGACCCCATGAATCGCAGCACGCCAGGCCTCCCTGTCCATCACCAACTCCCGGAGTTCACTCAGACTCACGTCCATCGAGTCCGTGATGCCATCCAGCCATTTTCATCCTCTGTCGTCCCCTTCTCCTCCTGCCCCCAATCCCTCCCAGCATCAGAGTCTTTTCCAATGAGTAAACTCTTCACATGAGGCGGCCAAAGTACTGGAGTTTCAGCTTTAGCATCATTCCTTCCAAAGAAATCCCAGGGCTGATCTCCTTCAGAATGGACTGGTTGGATCTCCTTGCAGTCCAAGGGACTCTCAAGAGTCTTCTCCAACACCACAGTTCAAAAGCATCAATTCTTCGGTGCTCAGCCTTCTTCACAGTCCAACTCTCACATCCATACACGACCACAGGAAAAACCATAGCCTTGACTAGACGGACCTTAGTTGGCAAAGTAATGTCTCGGCTTTTGAATATGCTATCTAGGTTGGTCATAACTTTCCTTCCAAGGAGTAAGCGTCTTTTAATTTCCTGGCTGCAGTCACCATCTGCAGTGATTTTGGAGCCCCAAAACATAAAGTCTGACACTGTTTCCACTGTTTCCCCATCTATTTCCTACGAAGTGATGGGACCAGATGCCATGATCTTCGTTTTCTGAATGTTGAGCTTTAGGCCAACTTTTTCACTCTCCGCTTTCACTTTCATCAAGAGGCTTTTTAGCTGCTCTTCACTTTCTGCCATAAGGGTGGTGTCATCTGCATATCTGAGGTTATTGATATTTCTCCCGGCAATCTTGATTCCAGCTTGTGTTTCTTCCAGTCCAGCGTTTCTCATGATGTACTCTGCATATAAGTTAAATAAGCAGCGTGACAACATACAGCCTTGATGTACTCCTTTTCCTATTGGGAACCAGTCTGTTGTTCCATGTCCAATTCTAACTGCTGCTTCCTGACCTGCATACAGATTTCTCAAGAGGCAGGTTAGGTGGTCTGGTATTCCCATCTCTTTCAGAATTTTCCACAGTTTATTGTGATCCACACAGTCAAAGGCTTTGGCATAGTCAATAAAGCAGAAATAGATGGTTTTCTGGAACTCTCTTGCTTTTTCCATGATACAGCGGATGTTGGCAATTTGGTCTCTGGTTCCTCTGCCTTTTCTAAAACCAGCTTGAACATCAGGGAGTTCACAGTTCACGTATTGCTGAAGCCTGGCTTGGAGAATTTTGAGCATTACTTTACTAGCATGTGAGATGAGTGCAATTGTGTGGTAGTTTGAGCATTCTTTGGCATTGCCTTTCTTTGGGATTGGAATGAAAACTGACCTTTTCCAGTCCTGTGGCCACTGCTGAGTTGTCCAAATTTGCTGGCATATTGAGTGCAGCACTTTCACAGCATCGTCTTTCAGGATTTGAAACAGCTCAACTGGAATTCCATCACCTCCACTAGCTTTGTTCATAGCGATGCTTTCCAAGGCCCACTTGATTTCACGTTCCAGGATGTCTGGCTCTAGATGAGTGATCACATCATCATGATTATCTGGATTGCGAAGATCATCTTTGTACAGTTCTTCTGTGTATTCTTACCACCTCTTCTTAATAGCTCTGCTTCTGTTAGGTCCAGACCATATCTGTCCTTTATCGAGCCCATCTTTACATGAAATGTTCCCTTGGTATTTATTTTTAATTGAAGGTCATTGTTCCACAATATTGTGTTGGCTCCTGCCATACAACAACATGAATCAGTCACAAGCAAACACATGTCCCCTCCCTCCTGAACCTCTCCCCACCCTCAACCCCATCCCACTCCTCTAGATTGTCGCAGAACCCTGGCCTGAGCCCCCTGTGCCCTTGCAGCAGCTTCCCACTGGCTGTCTATTTCACACATGGCGGAGTATATATGTCAGTGCTACCCTCTCAGTTTGCCCCACCCTCTCCTTCGCTTGCTATGTCCAGACTCTGTTCTCTGAGCATCTATTCCTGCCTTGCAAATAGGATCATCTGTATCACTTTTCTAGATTCCATATATACGTGTTAACATACAAAATTTGTTTTTCTCTGACTTACTTCACTCTGTATAACAGGATCTAGGTTCATCTACCTCACTAGAACTGGCTCAAATGCGGTCCTTTCATGGCATTTATGGTCTTTTTATTTCACTGTATATATTTACCACAACTTCTTTATCCATTCATCTGATGACAGACATTTAGGTTGCTTCCATGTCCTAGCTATTGCAAACAGAGCTGCTATAAACACTCGGGTACATATGCATTTTTCAATTATGGTTTTCTCAGTGTATATTCCCCATATTGTCCCAAATAGGAATAGGAGTATGTCAAGGCTGTTAATTGTCACCCTGCTTATTTAACTTATATGTGGAGTACATCATCAGAAGTGCTGGGCTCTATGAAGCACAAGCTGGAATCAAGATTGCTGGGAGAAATATTAATAACCTCAGATATGCAGATGACACCACCTTTATGGCAGAAAGCAAAAGGAAAGGAAAGGAAAGGAAAGTCACTCAGTCGTGTCCGACTCTTTGCAGCTCCATGGACTGTAGCCTACCAGGCTTCTCAGTCCATGGGATTTTCTAGGCAAGAGTAATAGAGTGGGGTGCCATTTCCTTCTCCAAAGAAGAACTAAAGAGCCTCTTAATGAAAGTGAAAGAGGAAAGTGAAAAAGGTGGCTTAAAGCTCAACATTCAGAAAACTAAGATCATGGCATCCAGTCCCATCACTTCATGGCAAATAGATGGAGAAACAATGAAAACAGTGGCAGACTGTATTTTTTTGGGCTCCAAAATCACTGCAGATGGTGACTGCAGCCAGGAAATTAAAAGACGCTTACTCTTTGGAAGAAAAGTTATAACCAACCTGGACAGCATATTAAAAAGCAGAGACATTACTTTGCCAACAAAGGTCCATCTAGTCAAGGCTATGGTTTTTCCAGTAGTCATGTATGGATGTGAAAGTTGGACTATAAAGAAAGCTGAGCACATAAGAATTGATGCTTTTGTTGAGAGTCCCTTGGACTGCAAGGAGATCCAACCAGTCAATCCTAAAGGAGATCAGTCCTGGGTGTTCATTGGAAGGACTGATCTTGAATCTGAAACTCCAATACTTTGGCCACCTCATGCGAAGAGTTGACTCATTGGAAAATACCCTAATGCTGGGAAGGATTGGGGGCAGGAGGAGAAGGGGACGACAGAGGATGAGATGGCTGGATGGCATCATCAACTCAATGGACATGGGTTTGGGTAGAGTCCGGGAGTTGGTGATGGACAGGGAAGCCTGGCATGCTGCGATTCATGGGGTTACAAAGAGTCAGACACGACTGAGTGACTGGACTGAACTGAAGCACCTTTAACTCTATTATTCAAAACAAAAGCTGAGGTCTTAATAATTATTAGAAAATAGCTACTAATATGTGATCTCCCACCCCATTCCCCGAGCCTCCGGAAACTACAGTAAATTTCACCTTTAATTCCTTGATCACCAGTCTCTCACTTTCCCTTTATATGGTTTTTATTCTATTCTTATTCCTTAAAAAGTAACATTTTTATATTATTGCTTTTCACTTTATGAAAATCACAGCATATGTAGTTTCTACTTAATATATTACTAAAATAAGTATCTTTTTGAAAATAGATTACTAATATATATATTCTGTATGGCATTGCGCTGCATTTATTTTGAGTTGCTATATAGTTCTCTTTCTAACTTGTAGCATAAAAGTGGTTTTTTGTTTTTTGGGTTTTTTTTTTTTTTGTATCTCGATTTCTACATAATGTAAAGAATTCTGAGACAGGTTGCAAATCAAGGTCTTTGAAGTTGTTTGACGTCCCCACATAGCGTTTCAAGGCTCTTACATGAGATCTCCTAAAGCAATTATCATTGTTTTGGGAATTCTAATCTTGACATGTTACTAACCCATCAATTTTCTGCGATACAGAAATATTTCTATGTACTTTATTAATTTTGTTCAAGAGCCAGCAAAATTTTCTGTAAAACAGTGAACATTTTAGGCTTTGCATGCCAGATGGTCTGTTAGAATTTTAGCTCTTCCTTTTTGCAAGAAAGGAGCCATAAGAACCGCATAAACAAATGAGTGTGGTGATGTGCCAATAAAACTTTATTTAAACCACTGGCCTGTAGATGATAAGTATCAATATGTTACTAGTGCATCTACTAACAGAGTGGCCAGTCATTTAAAATCACAATGTACTGAACACATAATTGCTGTTACTGTATGTTACAGTATATAATATTATAATATGCATTTATTTTTCAGGCTATTTCTTTGTAAGTAGCAAGAAACCTATACCAAAACCTTTCCAATAACTTCAAAACAATAAATAAATCAAATCTGAATAATGCCAGATATTTTTTCCCCCAACAACTCAGTAAGGTATATACTATTTTGCCAAACTTACACATGAAAAAACTGAGTGGTCACATTGAATACATAGTAAAAAAAAAAAAAAAGAACAAAAAGAAAATGAGTATTTGAGCTTGGATTTTCTAGTCCCATCACTTACACCTGTTTACTTCAGGTATGTCCCTCCATGTGTCCACAGGCAATGAAAAATCACTGTGCTCTTTATTTCTGAATCCTAACAGCTCCTACTACTAACATTTACTGAAAGTTTCCTTCTTTTAATATTCTCAACACTATGCCAAGTCCTTTGCATACAATATCTCATGTGATCCTTAGTCTTTAATATTAAATTTTAATGTGATTTTGTACTATCCTACTGTAAACACGAAGAAACTATAACTTATCAGTGAAAGTGAAAGTGTTAGTCGCTCAGTCCTGTCCCACTCTTTGAGATACCTCAGACTGTAGCCCATCAGGCTCTTCTGTCCATGGAATTCTCCAGGGAAGAATACTGGAGTGGGCAGCCATTACCTTCTCCAGGGGCTCTTCCCAACCCAGGAATCGAACCCAGGTCTCCTATATTGCAGGCATCAGATTCTTTACCATCTGAGCTACCAGGGAAGCCTGTAGCTTATCAAGGTAAAGCAAATCGCTCAAAGTCACATAGCTAGTAATTCATTGAATCAAAAATCACAAAGAAGCACCAAAGCTGGTGCCCTGGGCACCCTGTCTCCCATCTGACCACATGTACAATAGTGAATGAGACATTCTTCTAGGAAAAATGAAGACATTGCTTTAAAAACACTGGTCATGCAGCTGTCTGGCTGTGAGTTATCATGATATATCTTACCACTATTCATGTTTTCCTGCAATACATTCTTTTCCACCAGAGTCATAAGTTATCTTGCACTCTCAGTTCAATTCAGTCGCTCAGTCATGTCTGACTCTTTGCGACCCCATGGACTGCAGTATGCCACGCTTCCCTGTCCATCACCAACTCCCGGAGCTTACTCAAACTTATGTCCATTGAGTCGGTGATGCCATCTAACCATCCTCTGCTGTCCCCTTCTCCTCCCACCTTCAATCATTGCCAGCATCAGGGTCTTTTCAAATGAGTCAGTTCTTAGCATCAGGTGGACAAAATATTGACGGTTCAGCTTCAGCATCAGTCCTTCCAGTGAATATTCAGGACTGATTTCCTCTAGGACGGCCTCTAGTGTCCTCAAATTCCATAATCCAGGGCACTTCTTTCTCAGAAATATCGTGACTATTTTCCTTTGAAAGGCAGAAAGAAGCTGCCTTCTGAGAGATTATCATTTCTGGCATGATTGTCAAAATACTGCTGAAACAGATTCTGAAAACATTTCTTTTAGAGAAGATACACTTGTTTGCCTGAACTGAGACATGCATAACTGCTTGCCTTTCTTCCTTCCTCTCTTCCTTCCTTCCACCCATCCATCCCTAGTTAACTCAATCATTCATCATGTATTTTTTTTTTCCCATTTTTGCCACACTTAGTGGGTGACTACTAGGTGTCAGGCATTAAGTTCAGATGCCTAAACATGATCAGTGACCTCAGAAAGTATACCATAAAGAAAAGAGAGTAGGTATAAAAACAAGCAAATGAAATTTAAGTGTTGGTACCCAACATGTGGTTCACTAGGGAGTTTGTTAAAAATGCAGAATGGCAGATTCCACCCCAACCAACCTAATCACAATCTGCGTTCAGCAAGTATGAGGAGAGATGAAAGTTTAGTTTAGGGTATGCTGAGTTTGAGGAGTTTGTGGGACATACAAGTAAGGACCTGAAATAGTTAAATATCCATCGTGTGCTTTGTTGGATATTTGGGGCTAGGATTTGGTTAAGGAGTTGCCAGTGTGTGGGGGTTGAAGGCAGAAGAATAGCCAGTAATCTCTTGAAGGAGCAGAATACTGAATAGAGGGGAACACCAGCATTTTGGAGGCTGGAGGAGCCCACCAAAGGCTGAAACAGAAAGGTCAGTGAGTTGAAGAGCAGTGGAGGGCTGTGATGGAAGATGGGCCAGGGAGGAACAGGGAGAGAGGGTTCACTTTACTCCACTTTTCCAAGTGCATTATTTGCTATATGCTTTCTTAATATTGCTCTTAATATGAAAGATACAGACTAATTAATTGACAATAATATCCTTCAATGTGGGATACACCAAGGCCCACAGACTTTTAGACTAGGAAAGGCCAGAAATTGATCAACCTTAAACTTCTCCAATCCACACCACACTACCTAACATGTAGATGTCAGATTCTAATTTGTTACTGATGACAAGATATTGCTACCTTCTAAGACAGGTCTTCCTTACGTTATGCGAAGGTCTACAAAGCCAAAAATTTGTAATGTAGTTACTGAACAGTACTCAGATATTATACTAGATTCTGAATATAACAAGCCTATTTCATCTCAACATTTATTAGCAGCTCCATGAACTAGGTCCTGGGGAAATAGAGAAGAATAAAATTAGGTTCCAGGTTCTTGAATAATGTATAAGCTCATGGTAGAGACAGATGTATGATCAGATGCCTTCAGTGCAATGTGGTAAGCGCAGCCAATGACATGCATCTTTGTGATCAGAGCTTCATGGCCTGACCTCACCTGGACCTGGCCTGGCGTTCTGAGAGTGATAAACAGCAGAAGTCTTCTGGAAGACACTATACCTGACCTGAGTGATGAAGGGGAGGAAGGATTAGGCAAAGGAAAGAGGGTAAGGGTCTTGCAGGCAATGAGAATGAAAATGAACAGATAGCCTGTCTTGGGGACTGTGTAGAAAGATAGTCTGGAATAACCAGGAGGTTCATCTGGCCAACTGCAACATTTGGTTTGCTGGCCCAAGAATCTGGGATTATAAGTGTCTTGATCTCAGCAACCTTGTTCACACAAAAGCTAATGCAGAAACCCTCTAAAGTAAAACAAACAGGGAACTTTGAGATAACTGCAATCCACAGGCATATTTTATCATTTGCATATATAACTGATCTATCATCAGTTTCAAGGGTATCTGTGTAAAATGAACTTGAAGGTACAAGATCGGAGGCAGAAAAACTGGTTATTGCAATTTTCTTGGAGACAAGTGATGAGTTCTTAACTAAAATGGTAGCTGTAAGAAGAAGGAAAGTGTAGGGGGAGGGGGAAGTGGCCAACTTTAAAAATAATGGGCAAGACTTTGTGACTCACTGAATATACGAACTGAGAAGCAAAAATGAGTCCAAAAGGACTAACTGGTTTGATTCAAGCAAAAGGTTTAATAGGAAACACAGTATGGTTCCTGCCCTAGACAGACTGCTAAGTTAGTCAGCAAGACACCTGCTCCTAGAAATAACACAAAAGTGCACCCGAGGGCGAGGGTGATAAGTGAGGAAAAGAATCATTCTCCTTCACAGACAAAATAAAAACACTCTTGTGTATTCTCAGAAGGTCTGAATAAAAGCAATTAATCTCTGAAAAAAAAAAAAAGCTCTCTGGTTTTATTTCACTACTATGCAGTTATCAAACTCTACACTCTAATGAAGAGGGTGAAATAGGTTCAGATACTGAGACTGCTGGCTTCAAATTGTCACGCGAAAACTTTCGTTTTGATTAGCATAATTGAGGTGTTAAATGTGTATCTGCTAAATTGCAATCAAATCAGTAAAATGTTATTCATTTTTTAAATGGATCTGTCAGAAGTTCTACGGGTGTTCTGCCATCAGTGAATTGGATTTGCACAGCTTAACTGCAGATACTACTATTTTATAAATGGGGAAACTGAGACACTGAAAATTCAGTCTTTTGAAGAGGTAGAGTCAACAGTTGAATTGCAAATAGACCACCAAGGTTTCCAATAAACCAGACTCATGCTGTCCCTGTCGCAAAGTGAAATGGATTTCTTTAAGGTCCTAAATCAATGTATTGAGAGGAGCCACGTTAGACTACGAAAGATTCACCTACTTCCTTCTATCCTGATTCACCACAAATGGAGATTCCTACTTAAAAAATCTTGAGACTCTCTGTGGGGTTTTCTGCAGACTATAAAACATAGTTTCTGGTACAATAAATGAATTACTAATTCATGCCCAGGTCTCCATTTTCCTAAGTCGGACACGTCCATATTACCCACATTCCTTCTCCCGCTGCTGCTGCTGTCCCTCTTCCTCCCCCTCCTCATCGTATCTCCACTTTCACCTCATCTTCAGTCTCCTTGCCATCAGTCTTTGAAAGGCCTTACACTGAAATATGTTAAGACACGGGGGAGTACTCTGACCTCTCAGAAAGAGCATTTACAGAATTGTTCAACAATAAACCACAGCAAATAGTCTCTGGATTTCTCTAAAGACATACAAATGGCCAACAGGCACATGAAAGGGTGCTCATCATCACTTGCTCTTCAGTTCAGTTCAGTTCAGTTCAGTCGCTCAGTCGTGTCCGACTCTTTGTGACCCCATGAATCACAGCACGCCAGGCCTCCCTGTCCATCACCAACTCCCGGAGTTCACTCAGACTCATGTCCATCGAGTCTGTGATGCCACCCAGCCATCTCATCCTCTGCCGTCCCCTTCTCCTCCTGCCCCCAATCCCTCCCAGCATCAGAGTCTTTTCCAGTGAGTCAACTCTTCGCATGAGGTGGCCAAAGTACTGGAGTTTCAGCTTTAGCATCATTCCTTCCAAAGAAATCCCAGGGCTGATCTCCTTCAGAATGGACTGGTTGGATCTCCTTGCAGTCCAAGGGACTCTCAAGAGTCTTCTCCAACACCACAGTTCAAAAGCATCAATTCTTCGGCATTCAGCCTTCTTCACAGTCCAACTCTCACATCCATACATGACCACAGGAAAAACCATAGCCTTGACTAGACTGACCTTTGTTGGCAAAGTAATGTCTCTGCATTTGAATATGCTATCTAGGTTGGTCATAAGTTTTCTTCCAAGGAGTAAGGGTCTTTTAATTTCATGGTTGCAGTCACCACCTGCAGTGATTTTGGAGCCCCCAAAAATAAAGTCTGACACTGTTTCCCCATCTATTTCCCATGAAGTGATGGGACTGGATGCCACGATCTTCGTTTTCTGAATGTTGAGCTTTAAGCCAACTTTTTCACTCTCTTCTTTCACTTTCATCAAGAGGCTTTTTAGTTCCTCTTCACTTTGTGCCATAAGGATGGTGTCATCTGCATATCTGAGGTTATTGACACTTCTCCTGGCAATCTTGATTCCAGCTTCCAGTCCAGTGTTTCTCATGATGTACTCTGCATATAAGTTAAATAAGCAGGGTGACAATATACAGCCTTGACGTACTCCTTTTCCTATTTGGAACCAGTCTGTTGTTCCATGTCCAGTGTTAACTGTTACTTCCTGACCTGCATACAGATTTCTCAAGAGGCAGGTCAGGTGGTCTGGTATTCCCACCTCTTTTCAGAATTTTCCACAGTTTATTGTGATCCACACAGTCAAGGCTTTGGCATAGTCAAGAAAGCAGAAATGGATGTTTTTCTGGAACTCTCTTGCTTTTTCCATGATCCAGTGGATGTTGGCAATTTGATCTCTGGTTCCTCTGCCTTTTCTAAAGGAGTTCAGTCCTGGGTGTTCACTGGAAGGACTGATGTTGAAACTGAAACTCCAATACTTTGGCCACTTGATGCGAACAGCTGACTCATTGGAAAAGACCCTGATGCCTGGAAAGATTGAGTGCAGGAAGAGAATTCGATGACAGAGGATGAGATGGTTGGATGGCATCACCAACTCAATGGCCATGAATTTGGGTAAACTCTGGGAGTTGGTGATGGACAGTGAGGCCTGGCATACTGTGGTTCATGGGGTCACAAAGAGTCAGACATGACTAAATGACTGAACTAAACTGGCTTACTTCTAGAAGATATGGGATTTCTTGGCATACAATTTATGCACCAATTTCATGCCTATGGACATTCTTCCTTAACCCCATTTTGCTTATTTCAAATTAATTTTATTTTTATGGAGTATATATATCCAGTCACAAAGGCAGTATACAGAAATAACTTCTATATAGCATATCTTCTTGGGTGCCATAGTAAATAAGATACTAGAGCCAAATGTGGGGTAAATATTTCCTAGCCAATCAATCCACAAAAGCAAAATGATTTGCTATTAATGACATACTCGGGGGCTTCTCTGGTGGCTCAGACAGTAAAGAATCTAGTTTCAATGCAGGAGACCCAGGTCTGATCCCTGGCTCAGGAAGATCCCCTGGAGAAGGGAATGGCAACCCACTCCAGTATTCTTGCCTGGATAATTCTATGGGCAGAGGAGCCTGGCGGGCTATAGTCCACGGGGTCACAAAGAGTCAGACATGACTGATGACTAACTCTTAACTAATGACATACTCATTGTCTTTGAGGGCATGACATAAACTCCCCCCACCGCATTTCCCACAGTGTATGGCTTACAGTGGGAAAAACATAGACATTTCCTGCTCATGTTCTTGAGAGAGAAGAGGCAAGGGAGGCAGGAAGAAGAACTTTCTTAGTGGAAATCCTTGAGACTGGCACAGAGAGACAGCCTTCTTTCCCCTCCTGTGTGGGCCTCCCTCTTCCCCAAAGCCTTGTGAGGACAGGGCTGGCCAAGCAGAAAGGAGGAATAAAGCAGGCAGTGGAGGCCTCTCTTCAGTTTATCTTCGACCAGAATTCCTGGTATCAAAATCACAAACAAGATCTGGTTATCTTAAAAGCAAAGAGACTGAGAAAGTGGTAGGCGTTTACAGAGGAGATGGGAGGGAAGAAGCAGGCCTGGAAAATGGTATTGATAGAAACTAACCCACTCCAGTACTCTTGGCCTGGCAAATCCCATGGACGGAGGAGCCTGGTAGGCTGCAGTCCACAGGGTCGCTAGGAGTCAGACATGACTGAGCAACTTCAGTTTCACTTTTCACTTTCATGCACTGGAGAAGGAAATGGCAACCCTCTCCAGTGTTCTTGCCTGGAGAATCCCAGGGACGGGGGAGCCTGGTGGGCTGCCATCTATGGGGTCGCACAGAGTCGGACACGACTGAAGTGACTTAGCAGCAGTAGCAGCAAGACAGTTGTGGAGAGCCAAGAGGCAGGAAGCACAGAAATGATTCTTTTTTAAAAAATTTATTTATTTATTTTAATTGGAGGCTAATTACAATATTGTAGTGCTTTTTGCCATACATTGACATGAATCAGTCATGGGTGTACATATGTCCCTCATCCTGAAACTCCCTCCCACCTCCCTCCCTATCCCATCCCTCAGGGTCATCCCAGTGCACCAGCCCCAAGCACCCTGTCTCATGCATTGAACCTGGACGGGCGATCTATTTCACATATGATAATATACATGTTTCAGTGCTATTCTCTCAGATCATCCCACCCTCACCTTCTCCCACAGAATCCAAAAGTCTGTTCTTTACATCTGTGTCTCTTTTGCTATTTCGCATATAGGGTCATCGTTACCATCTTTCTAAATTCCATATATATGCATTAGTATACTGTATTGGTGTTTTTCTTTCTGACTTACTTCACTCTGTATAATAGGCTCCAGCTTCAGCCACCTCATTAGAACTGATTCAAATGGATTCTTTTTAATAGCCGAGTAATATTCCATTGTGTATATGTACCACAGCTTTCTTATCCATTCGTCTGACAATGGACATCTAGGTTGCTTCTATGCCCTAGCCATTGTAAACAGTGCTGTGATGAACACTGGGGCACACGTGATTATTTTCAATAACACCTTGACCAGGAAAAACAGAACATGGTAGGGTATCTGCAGGCTCACTGTCCTCCACAGGACATCATCCCCAAAGGACATCAATGCTACTGTTTGGATGAATCTGAACTAGCCCTCTCAAAACAGAAAGTCCTATGCAGGAGGATTCAGTTGGCTGAACAGTCACCCTACTCACTTTTCAGTTGGTTTAGGTGGGAGAAGTGGGGAGACCCTGCCTCAAGGCTGAACTCCTACCAGTAAACACTGGTGCCAACATTCAACCAGGGCTGACTCTCTCTGGTTGGTGCCTGTCCTAGAGAAGCTGGTTAGCATTTTGGATATGATCCCAGAATTCTAGCTCCCTTTGGCCAGTGGTAGAGTTGTGAATTCTATCAAGACTCACACATTATGTCATTCTCTCAAATAGGAAGTTGTTGGGCAGTCAGAAAGTTGACAAATATCACTACCAGACTTGAATGAGGTCAGTCATAGAGTTCGCTTAGCTCATATGTAATGCAGCCTCACTCAGCAGGACAGGCAATTATACATATTACTAGGGGAACATGATGTAATTTGGGGAATAAAAACACACCTCCCCCAGATAGGAATCAAGGCATTGGAGGGCCCTTGGCTAAAGATTTAATCAAATACTTATTAACAGTAATCTCGAAGCTTTGACTAGGTCTTTGTGTATTTGAAGGAGAGGTCATTAAATGGGGAGATGGCTTAGCAGTAGGTCCTTTCTTATGCCTGGCAGGCCTTTAGTGTATCAATTTGAAAGGAAGGGAAAGAAAGGAGGGAAATAAGACTGCTCTCCATAATTAGGTGAAGTACCAACTCCAGTACATGGAGAATCACCTTATTCACTGCAGGAGTTCAGGCTGCAGTGTCTCTGAGAATTAACACTTGTCCTTGGGAGCTTCAGGTATATGGAAGAGTGTTTAATTCCACTGCCCTAACAGTTCTTGGTTTGACAAAGGCAGAAACACCTCAGCAAAAGTTTCCTTAAAAGTTCTGTTTCCAGCAGAGACGTCTCCAGAAGACCTGTTGCTTACCAAGGTGTCTTCTACAACTGTACCCTTAACTAAAGTTTCCCATGCAGGGACATCACTGGGAGAAGTTTACAGGAAGCAAGATTTCTCCAGTTAAAAAAAAAAAAAATGTTCTAGTGGTTGCCCTACCAGTGCTATTGTGGTGCATACACTGGATTAGCTCATGAAAAGCCATGTGCAAGTCCTTTTGCCTTCGTCTTTCTCTTCTGAGCAGGCTTAAGAACTGATATAATCACCTTTTCAGACTCCACTGCAGCTAGGGGCAGTCATCAGTCACAGTCTGGGCCAACAGGTATCTGCAGAAGCCCAGGGTGCGTTTTCCTTCTCAAACAGAAAGGAAAACCCATCCTAGATGACACAACTTTTCCTCTTTCTCACTCTTTCTTTCTCCTCGCCTGAAACAATGGTTCAATGCCTGGAAGTGCAGGAGCCATCTTACATCTAGGAGCAGAGAAGTCACAAGTTGAGAATGACAGAGGAGAAGTCAGAAGCCTAGTGCCACGATAGTAACAGTGAGCCAGTGACCCACTCAAGGGCTACTGCCCCTCAGATATCATCATACATGAAACATATCAAAGCTGACCAGTCTAAGCTTCTGAGCAGATGATTCTGTTAGTTGCAGCTAAATGCAATTCTATTAGTGTGGTGTCTCTAGCAGGGGTTTTTGTAACACGGTGACCCCTCATCCTGGCCCGGCAGTGTTCAACTGCGTTGACTTCGGAGTTTGCTTGTGTTGTCTTACCGTGACGATACACTCTCACTCACATGTTTAATGAATGCTATGATATGAACTGTAGGAATATTTCTTCTGCGATGCTTATTTGTGATGCGATTCATATGTCTCTGCTTTTTCATTTTTATTCCCAACATTTGAACTGGTATTGTTAATAGAATCAGTACATTACCACTTACTATTTGTCACTGTTATTCTGTTGGCATAAATGTGGTCTATTATTTTATTTGCCTTGTTTTGAGCTGTTCCCAAATGTTTGAAAATGCTTCAAATGGTTATTCTTCTTAATGTTGATCATAACCTTTAGGTTCTAACATATACCGATAGCAGTGTTAGTCGCTCAGTCATGTCTGACTCTTTGCAACCCCATGGACTGGGCCCACCAGGCTTCTCTGTCCACGGAATTTTCCAGGCAAAAAATACCGGAGTGGGTTGCCATTTCCTCCTCCAGAGGCTCTTCCCAACCCAGGGAATGATCCTGGGTCCCCTGCTCTGTAGGCAGATTCTTTACCATCTGAACGACAAGGGAAGTATTAGATTATAAATCAATAATATCCTTCTTTTTCATAGTCTGCCCTCTTAAACTTCATTTGCTGCCTTAATCTGGAAGAAAATGTGGTCAAAATACTGTAAATATCAGTTTTAACTTTAAAAATAGATTTTGGGGGCAACAGCTAACATTCAGAGCCCCTGGAGAAGGAAATGGCAACCCACTCCAGTATTCATGCCTGAAAAATCCCATGGACTGAGGAGCCTGGTGGGCTACACTCCATGGGGTCACAATGAGTCAGACACGACTGAGCGACTTCTAATATTCTATTTCTATTGTTTCAAAAAAAATACAATTTTAAAAAAATTTATCTTTCTCAATTCCTGTACTTCTAGTTTTATTTGATCAAAACTTTTTCCCTTGCTGCTTTAAACACCTTATAAAGGAGAGTTTAAAGCCTATACTTATTCAGTTCAGTTCAGTCGCTCAGTCGTGTCCGACTCTTTGCGACCACATGAATCGCAGCACGCCAGGCCTCCCTGTCTATTACCAACTCCCGGAGTTCACTCAGACTCATATCCATCAAGTCTGTGATGCCATCCAGCCATCTCATCCTCTGTCATCCCCTTCTCCTCCTACCCCCAATCCCTCCCAGCATCAGACTCTTTTCCAATGAGTCAACTCTTCGCATGAGGTGTCCGAAGTACTGGAGCTTCAGCTTTAGCATCATTCCTTCCAAAGAAATCCCGGGGCTGATCTCCTTCAGAATGGATGGTTGGATCTCCTTGCAGTCCAAGGGACTCTCAAGAGTCTTCTCCAACACCACAGTTCAAACACATCAATTTTTCGGCGCTCAGCCTTCTTCACAGTCCAACTCTCACACCCATACATGACCACAGGAAAAACCATAGCCTTGACTAGACGGACCTTAGTTGGCAAAGTAATATCTCTGCTTTTGAATATACTCTCTAGGTTGGTCATAACTTTTCTTCCAAGGAGTAAGCGTCTTTTAATTTCATGGCTGCAGTCACCATCTGCAGTATGAAACATATTTATAGTTTCTTTTAAATGGGCGAATTCTGTGGTCGTCTCTTGGCACCCCAAAGCCCTTGTGAGTGTCAGTCTGAACACATGAAACTGGAGTAGCTTCTCTATTTGAAGGCTGCTGTCCATCACTGAGTAATGGCTCAGGACATAAGAGAGCAGAACAGCTTCTATGTCAGGAGGTTGCTGTCCAATAGTGACTAATAGACTATCAACAGAAAGCAGTGAAGAAAATAACTGTCCTTGGGGTTTGGGGGTTTTTCAAAGATGATGTATTTCTTATTTTACAACAACTTGATTTCATTAAATAGAGCAGCAGAAATTCAGTTTGAAGTGTACACACATTCATTATAACTTACAACAATAAAGGCCGGATTCAACATGGATGTTCTATGAGATAGATATATCTAATTTGCGTAGACATTGAGGTCTCTTTGACACTGACTAACAAGAAAACCAGAGCCTCTATTTAGAACTGGAAGTTGAATTTGGCATAAGTCCAGTGCCATTTGCAAGAAACAAAGGCCCACTGAAAAGTACTAAATTCAGAAGGGTCATCTTGGACTTTTAGCTCCAACTGTGTATTCTGCTTACATGTAAATTATTCATTTAATAGTGCTTTATTTGCTTCATTCTAGAAAAGAGAAAACATGAAATCAATCTTACTTTAACTATTTCAAGGTTTAGGATTCAGGAGAATTTCTAGATTTTGTAAAAAAAAAAAAAATAGCTCCGTGTTATTTGTCTTTTCTTAAACTCACAGAAATAGAGCCATCCTTTGCTTAGGACACAAGGAAGAAGTAAGAGGAAGGAAACATATCTAGGCTGAAGGCATCTGATGAGTAGGACACATACTATTGGCAGACCAAGTACAACAAATATAGCTAAAATCCTGGCTAGTAATTGGCTCCCAGTTATGATTCTTGCTTTCAATTTATAAAAATTTAAAAATTTTCCAGTGTAGTTCACCTATTAAGGATTCCATGAGGAAAGAAATCCATTTTGTAATTCTGAAATAGTAATAAAAAAACATCCAACCGTAGTTGGCATTGATTTTTCAGAACATGTATTTACCTATAATCAACAATAAATTAAGAACATAATGACAAGATGGTAGTAAAATAGAAGAAAATATTAAGAACAGAGGCTCTGGAATCAAAAATCCTGGATTCAAATTTTGCTCTGATTTAACAGTTCTCAACCAAGGTCCAAATCAGGCATCAGCAACACCTGGGAACTTGCTTGAAATGTAAATTCTCAGACCTGATCCCAAACCTACTGAATCAGAAACTCTCAGGACCGTGCCCAGCAATCTATCTTTCAACAAACCTTCCCAGTGATTCTGGTGCTTGGTCAAATTCAAGAACCATTGATCTAGCACTTAGCAGCTATGTGACCTTGACCATAATGATAATCCTGAACCTTGGTTTTCTCATCTGCAAAACAGACAGGGGGAAAAAACAAACAAACCGTCTCTCTCTACAAGACTTTTGGGGAGATTAAAGCAATTCAAATACTCAGAAAGCCTTTAGAAGAGTGCCCAGCATATAGTGGTGAGTTTTAGTGCTCAGTAAGCCAATAAGGGCTTAAACATAATAGTGTTATTGAATAGTCACTGTGTGGTTTGTTGTGATAGTTATATATATTACTTTTCTGCACACAAAGGGATGTCACATCCTTGTTATTTCATCCTCAAACAATGCCCCTGAGATGGGAAGGGCAAGAATTATTGTCCTCTTTCCACTATACCCAATTATTATGCACTGATTACCTAGGAACCATGAGCTTAGCCCTGTGCTGGATACTGAAACAGAATATACACAAGATAAAGAAGGTTCCTACTCTTCAAGAACTGACATTCTCACTTAATGCAAATCAACCAGTAAGACACAGTTCCTCATGAACTTTATAATAGTGCTGAGAGAGATTATTGAAAATACAGACTCTTTGGCCAGACTGTCTAAGAATTTGACTCATTACTAGTGGGCAGGAGTCCTGGAATCTGAATTTTTTGATAACCTTCCCAGATGATATAGATATAAATGGTCCAGGAAAACCACAGAGAACAGTCAACCAAGAACATGTATCCATGTTTATAAGAATAAGTCCTTACAATACAGTGTGAGTTTCATGACAGGAGGAGCTCAGGATGATATGGGAAAAAGGGATCATTCTCTAAGAGATCTCTATCGGGATATCCTCCAAGTATTTGATTTCAGTAGTTTTAGAAAACAGAAATCTTTTTCTTGCCCCTGCTGTTTGTACATCATGGGTCACAGAAACTAGTTTTCATCTTAGTTACTCAAGGTCCCAGACTTATGAAGCAGCCACTGTCTTGAATGCTGCCACTTGCTGTTAGAGGAGGAGAAAGCTGTGAGGGCTTTCCCCAAACCATTAGATGTCTGGGTGTGACAATGCACACCTCTTCCTTTCAAAAATCGTCCAGAATGAGTCACATGACTCCACTTACCTATACAAGCGCTAATAACTGCAGTCACACTCACAGAATTAGAGAAGAATCAAGAAATAAGTGAATAGCAACAACCATTATCTTGAGAGAGTTGACGAAACTGAGCTTTAGCAACAAAGAACTTCTCCAATATAGCAGAGTCAGTAAACACACCAAGAAAGATTCATTCTCCAGTGTTTCTTAGAACATCCGTTACCCATGAGATTCAAATTCCAGCCCTATCTCCTACTGTTCTTTTAGGAGCCGGAACTAAATCAATACATTTGCTTTGAGTAGGCCCTGTTTTAGGTGCTGATGGTTCCAGATGAATGAGACATCAGTCCTGTCTCTGAAGAGCTCATTTTCCACTGAAAGAGACAGTCACAGCACAATGAACATAAGACATCTCAGAATCGGATAAGCAATAGACCAGAGGGATGAACATATGAACTAAGTGACACCCAATCACAAAGGGGGAAAATAATTCTATGGGGTGAGCAAGGAAAGGTTTGCAGAAGAGGAAATATTTGAAGTGAACCTACAAGAATAAGCAGAGATTTGCTGGCAGGATATGAGCAGAACACCAGAAGGAGCTGACAAATGGACATACAAGTCAAGGTCCAATTTGGGGACAGTCTATCTCCAAGGGTTCCTAAGGTCAAGAGTGTCAGTGGAGAGTGAAGGCCTAGAATGGCATGCCGAGGAGCTTTTCCTCTTTTTTTCCCAAGGAGATGCTGATTACAACTTTTGAGTAGAGGTAGTAATACTCGAGCTAGGGGGAAAAGGCGAGGCAATTACAGAAAAGAAGGAGCTAGAAAACAGAATTAAAAAGATGCTTCTGGGCTAGGTCAGTAGTCAGAACAATAAATGGTGACTGTGACTAGAGGCCAGTCATTCCACAATCACAATCGACCTCCTAAGACAAAAACTGAAGGTGAAAGTGAAGTCCTTCAGTCGTGTCTGACTCTCTGTGACCCCATGGACTGTAGCCTATGAGACTCCTCTGTCCATGGAATTTTCTAGGCAAGACTGCTGGAGTGGGTTGCCATTTCTTTCTCCAGGGGATCTTCCTGACCCAGGGATCGAACCCAGACCTCCTGCACTGCAGGCAGAAGCTTTACTATCTGAGCTACCAGGGACGCCCTAGACAAAAATCAGTATCAACCAAAAAAACTGTGAACATGGTTAGGGAAATAAGGGTCCAGTACAGCTGCCAGCTGCATAAATGTTTGAGGACAAAGATGATTAGACATGAGGGCACAGGAGGACAGGCAGGTGGGTCTTCAATATCCATTAGCCAGTTAAAATGTTCCAAGCATCCTCCACATTTGACTATTTGAAGTGGAGATGGAAAGGGTCTTTTGAGGTCCTTTGTGCTGTGGTGGTGGTTTAATCACTAAGGTGTGTCCGACTCTTGCAACCCCATGGACCATAACCCACCAGGCTCCCCTGTCCATGGGATTTCCCAAGCAAGAACACTGGAGTGGGTAGCCATTCCCTTCTGCAGGGGATCTTCCTGACCCAGGTATCAAACCCAGGTCTTCTGCATTGCAGGCAGATTCTTTATCAACTGAGCCCAGTCCTTCACAAATCCATTATTTGAAAACAAAAGTAAATAAATGGTGTATAAGGACCCAATTTACAGAGTTTTATTAAGCCCAGTTCTAAAATCCAGTTCCAATAATACATGAGTCATAGACTCAGTCTGCGGTACACAGAGGTGATCACTAAACTACTTTTTACAGCAATGTTCTTTTGATGCCTTTAGCGTCCATGCACAAAGAACCAGCTCCCTGTGACCAATGAGGCTTTCTTTGTTTGCTTCTACCAAAAGTAGTTTACAGGATTCTCATGAGAGCCTTCACCTTCCTGTGAGAATGTGTGCAGAAGAGAGTGCATGTATTGAAAAGCTCAAAGAATAAGAGTTTTGATGGGTAATGATGTATAAAATCCTTAATATTTGCTTATACCGTCGGCTCTTGATTATCCTGTAATGGATTATCTAATTTTCAGATTATCCATGCTCTGTGTTTCTATTTTTAAAAAGAAGGTTACAGCAGAGAGGAAAAGGGATGTTTTTTTTCTGTAGTAAATTCTTCAATTTGCTAGCAGTTGTCATATTGTATAAAACAGGATCCTTGCATACGCTACTGTCTAACCCTCTCATTTAAAAAGATCTAATGGCAGCTATGTCATCTGTATGCTTTCTCTTCTTCATAGAAATGGGAGACCAAAGTGTAAGAAATGTATTTTGATAAAATATATAAGCAGTTAGACACTCTTTATAAAACACAGATAAGGCCATTAAACTAGCATCATGTGACGCCAATAACTACAATACAAGGTAAAATTCAACATGAAAATATTATGTCTAACCCATGCAATAACTCGCACATTTAAATAGTACAGGATAAAAGTTGCTGAGTAAACTCGAAGAGGAGTATCTTTCTTACCATGCTTGTCTATTTCTTAGGCAATTTCATCCACGGCCACACTTATACATAGATGATCTAAAATTTTCTTTTGAGCGTCATACCTGATTTATTTATTGTGAGAAAATAGGGCCAGATTTAGAAGTTAAATCTAATTTAATAAAGGCAAACCTTCACCAGCCAAAAGTGCTACAACTGTAACAACTCAGTTTCTTCAAAATGACAGGCTCTCTTTTTATCAGTTAAAATCAATACTCCCTGAAAAATGCTTGAGGAAATAAGCAAGGGAAGAAAGAGGGTTTTGAAACTCAAGTTGTAGAGAGAACAATTCATAAATTCATTAGGGAGGGAAAGGAGAGACCTACATATTAACAAACTTCAAAGGAGCTATTTGAAAGGGGAACTGCCATGCACTTGAAAGCATCTAAACTACTGGTCAAATATTATTGTTTTTGTCTTTTGGAGAATTTTTCTTCATCTGCCTAGCAGGTTATATGATGCGTACAGCTCTATGTGTGTTATGGAGATTGATATCCTTTATTATTTTCAAGCTGCCCCATGGCATCTCCACTTGGATACTCCAAAGCTATCCATCACATCCAAAACCAAAGTCAGGATCGTTCTTTGAAAGCCTGCTTCCAATTTTCTAGTGTACCATCATCAAGACACCGCACATATAGTTAATCAAGCAGAAATCTGAGTACTTTCCCCTGAGAGCTCTCTGTCCTTCATCCCCATATTCAATCCATGATGAAGTTCTACTGATGTAAGTGCCTTCTTCCCAGCCTCGGTCTGAAGTCTTTCCAATACTTTGCGACTGCTATTAAGTCGGGTCTGGATTTTGTAAGGCTTCAACACTGCCTGCAACATCTTATCTTTCCTCACTTTGTTTAAGGCCATCTAATCCATGTGGCTTCCATTCGTTCCTCTCAATAAACCACACTACTTCCCTCCACAGTCTTACCACACACACTCTTAGCTCTTTTGAAACACATCTACATAGGGATGGATCTTGCAATGTGTAGCTATACATGCGGATCTTCAGTTCAGTCGCTCAGTCGTGCCCAACTCTTTGTGACCCCATGAATCACAGCACGCCAGGCCTCCCTGTCCATCACCAACTTCCAGAGTTCACTCAGACTCACGTCCATTGAGTCAGTGATGCCATCCAGCCATCTCATCCTCTGTGGTCCCCTTCTCCTCCTGCCCCCAATCCCTCCCAGCATCAGAGTCTCTTCCAATGAGTCAACTCTTCGCATGAGGTGGCCAAAGTACTGGAGTTTCAGCTTTAGCATCATTCCTTCCAAAGAAATCCTAGGGCTGATCTCCTTCAGAATGGATTGGTTGGATCTCCTTGCAGTCCAAGGGACTCTCAAGAGTCTTCTCCAACACCACAGTTCAAAAGCATCAATTCTTCAGTGCTCAGCCTTCTTCAAGGTCCAACTCTCACATCCATACATGACTACTGGAAAAACCATAGCCTTGACTAGACGGACCTTTGTTGGCAAAGTAATGTCTCTGCTTTTGAATATACTATCTAGGTTGGTCATAACTTTTCTTCCAAGGAGTAAGCATCTTTTAATTTCATGGCTGCAGTCACCATCTGCAGTGATTTTGGAGCCCAAAAAAATAGTCTGACACTGTTTCCACTGTTTCCGCATCTATTTTCCATGAAGTGATGGGACCAGATGCCATGATCTTCGTTTTCTGAATATTGAGCTTTAAGCCAACTTTTTCACTCTCTTCTTTCAGTTTCATCAAGAGGCTTTCTAGTTCCTCTTCACTTTCTGCCATAAAGGTGGTGTCATCTGCATATCTGAGGTTATTGATATTTCTCCCGGCATTCTTGATTCCAGCTTGTGTTTTTTCCAGCCCAGAGTTTCTCATGATGTACTCTGCTGCTGCTGCTGCTGCTGCTAAGTCGCTTCAGTCATGTTCAACTCTGTGCGACCCCATAGACGGCAGCCCACCAGGCTTCCCCGTCCCTGGGACTCTCCAGGCAAGAACACTGGAGTGGGTTTCCATTTCCTTCTCCAATGCATGAAAATGAAAAGTGAAAGTGAAGTCGCTCAGTGTTCGACTGTTAGAGACCCCATGGACTGTGGCCCACCAGGCTCCTCCATCTCTGCATATAAGTTAAATAAGCAGGGTGACAATATACAGCCTTGATGTACTCCTTTTCCTATTTAAAACCAGTCTGTTGTTCCATGTCCAGTTCTAACTGTTGCTTCCTGACCTGCATATAGGTTTCTCAAGAGGCAGGTCAGGTGGTCTGGTATTCCCATCTCTTTCAGAATTTTCCACAGTTTATTGTGATCCACACAGTCAAAGGATTTGGCATAGTCAATAAAGCAGAAATAGATGTTTTTCTGAACTCTCTTGCTTTTTCCATGATCCAGCTGATGCTGGCAATTTGATCTCAGGTTCCTTTGCCTTTTCTAAAACCAGCTTGAACATCTAGAAGTTCACAGTTCACATATTGCTGAAGCCTGGCTTGGAGAAATTTGAGCATTACTTTACTAGTGTGTGAGATGAGTGCAATTGTGTGGTAGTTTGAGCATTCTTTGGCATTGCCTTTCTTTGGGATTGGAATGAAATCTGACCTTGGGCCATTGCTGAGTTGTCCAAATTTGCTGGCATATTGAGTTTAGCACTTTCACAGCATCATCTTTCAGGATTTGAAATAGCTCCACTGGAATTCCATCACCTCCACTAGCTTTGTTCATAGTGATGCTTTTTAAGGCCCACTTGACTTCACATTCCAGGATGTCTGGCTCTAGGTGAGCGATCACACCATCGTGATTATCTGAGTCATGAAGATCTTTTTTGTACAGTTCTGTGTATTCTTTCCACCTCTTCTTAATATCTTCTGCTTCTGTTAGGTCTATACCATTTCTGTCCTTTATCGAGCCCATTTTCACGTGAAATGTTCCCTTAGTTTTTCTTGAAGGGATCTCTAGTCTTTCCCATTCTGTTGTTTTCCTCTATTTCTTTGCATTGATTGCTGAGGAAGGCTTTCTTATCTCTTCTTGCTATTCTTTGGAACTCTGCATTCAGATGCTTATATCTTTCCTTTTCTTCTTTGCTTTTCACTTCTCTTCTTTTCACAGGTATTCAGTTCAGTTCAGTTGCTCAGTCATGTCTGACTCTTTGCGACCCCATGAATCGCAGCACGCCAGGCCTCCCTGTCCATCACCAACTCCCAGAGTTCACTCAGACTCACATCCATAAAGTCAGTGATGCCATCCAGCCATCTCATCCTCTGTTGTCCCCTTCTCCACAGCTATTAACCTCCAACTAAGAACTTCAGAATGACAGCATCATTCATTGAGAAGGATTAACTTATTTCTTGAAAAGAGAGTTAACCGTATCACTTGCTGACGCAAGCATGAATACAGTATACAGCTGTATGTGCCCCAGCTACAAAGAGTATATAGTGATCTTTCATGCACTAAACTGTTGCTACTTGTGGGCTTGAGGTAATGTAGCTTTACCTTTCACACCAAAATTGTTTCATGTGTAATTTGCCATCATGTTTGCAAACACATTTTAAAAATGGCTTAACGTGCATAACTTAGACAACTTGAGGGACTATGGACAGAGCAGGGCCACGTCCACAGCTTCTGAGCAGCCGAAGGAGAATGGAAAGGCAAAGACACTTCACAATGCTCTAAAGCTGTTTCCTTCTGGAAATGGATGCCTTTAAGGACTTTTATGGGTTTTAGTTTTCTATTAATCTCCTAATTCTCCTTATCCTGTCAAGGTGATTTTGCCTACCAGAATACTTTTCAAGGATTTAACTCCCTAGACAGAAGTATAGGGGTTGGGATACCCTTTCCAAACATAACAGATTAAAAAAAAACAAAAAAACAAAAACAAACCTCAAACACAAATATATAGAGGCGATGTTAAGACTATGACAAAGAAAATATTACATGATACAGTATGAAATACACTGCTGAAAGCCCAAATCTAAAGGCAGTACATGGGGACATGACTGGGAAGCAGAGGGTGAGACGAACTGGGAGAGTGGCGCTGACATATGTGAACTGGCTGTGTAGCACAGGGGGCTCAGCCCAGTGCTCTGCGATGATCGAGAGGGGTGGGATGGGAGCAGGGCGTGGGAGGAAGGGGATATATCTATACATGGAGCTGATTCACCGCGTTGTACCACAGAAACTAACACAACATTGCACATCAATTATACTCCAATAAAAAGGCAGAACAAATGATGGTGTCTTTTTTTCATGCGTTGGCTCCTCCAGAATCAAGCAAATGATTCTGGTCCCTGGCCCTGACAGTCCTGTCACCCCATCTCCTCACTGCCCAGTCTTACGTCCCCTGGTATTAAGGCCAAACTAAACAGTCCATTCTGAAGGAGATCAGCCCTGGGATTTCTTTGGAAGGAATGATGCTAAAGCTGAAACTCCAGTACTTTGGCCACCTCATGCGAAGAGTTGACTCATTGGAAAAGACTCTGATGCTGGGAGGGATTGTGGGCAGGAGGAGAAGGGGACGACAGAGGATGAGTTGGCTGGATGGCATCACTGACTCGATAGATGTGAGTCTGAGTGAACTCCGGGAGTTGGTGATGGACAGGGAGGCCTGGTGTGCTGTGATTCATGGGGTCATAAAGAGTCGGACATGACTGAGTGACTGAACTGAACTGAACTGAAACTTCTGCTCCAGTTGGCAAGGGATTTTTGATATGTTATGTGCCTTCCTATGGAAAAGAGCCTTCCCTGCGATGACTGAGGGAAATATCTCTGTCCATCCCGGGGCTGCTTCTCACTCCATTCACCCATTCATCAGATTCTGGCCCATGCCATCTGCCTTCGATGTTCACGTTCTGCATTGGAAAGATCTGATTGCAAAGAATACTCAGTCTCTCCATGGATGATTGTTCTAAATTGACTCAGCACCACAGTCTCGGGTACTGTGCTTTTAAGTTATGATTCAGCAGAGATTTCTGCAATGACAGTAGTTAAAAAGCTGAGTTTTCATTTAATATGCCCCTTCAAATTCTGCCTGAGATTCCATAACCTGGGAAATGTCCCTTTTTCTACCAATTTCTGGGCTCAGTGACTCTGAGTGACATAGAATCTATGAGACAATTCTATATTAACTCATGCCTTTTGGATAGGGTCATAGCTTCCTGGTTATTTATCTTGAAAAAACAATTCCCCAGAATCATGAACTTTATATTTTTTCCTAATATATTTAAACCACAGTTCCTTTTCCACCCTTAATTCGCCAACCATAATAACCCAGTTTTGATTGTTGGTGTGTCTTTTTTAACCATTTATGCCCAGATATAAACACTACCATATACATGTCATTGAAGTTAACAAATTCATGATATTCAAGAGACCCTGAGGCTCTGGCTTTCACCTATGGCTGTGGGAATTCAAAGCACACCAAGGGTGAATGTTCCTAGTGCCTCAGTTGCACAGATGGCTAATTAATCAGGAATAGCTGGGTGAAAAGATTGTTCTGTGCTGTCTATGAATTTTGTTTACACTATTCCAGTGCAAATTCTTAGCATGAATTTCTAAAACCCAGCACCCTCTCTTTGTGTGAGAGAGGAAATCTGATATAGTGGTGATAAAGAATTCAGTGGAAAAAAAAACATTCTTTTTGTTAGTATCTCCCCTAAAGCCACATATTCACATAAAAGTTAAGATGCATAACATAAGATGCGTAACATCATATTAAAAGCAACAAAGCCTTTTTTGGCCATAGGATTATGAGGATAGCATAAAAAATTTATTGCTGTTTATCCATAATTAGCATTAGCAAATGATCCCCTCCTTGTCTTTTTTTTTTTTAAGCTTCTCAAAAGAAACCTGTTTGATTGGGCTCTGCGCCAAGATGAATGGATAATTTCCTTAAAAAAGAAATTAAGTCTTTACTGCAGAAACTCGGGAAGATTCTTCATAATAACCCAAGGAGTATCATTGATAAATCTAGTCCCAGAAACTAAAAGTCAGATTTGCCTCAGTAGCCATGATTGAGACTTGTAACCAAGAACTATTAGCCCAGGTCTCAGAATATGGGTAAGGGGATCTTAAGACAATGGCCAAAGTGGAAGTCTGGGTCATTCTGCATGAGTTCTTATGTGAGTTTTCTTGGAATCGCTAATACAGATCAGAGGTAAAACAGACACCAGCACTTCAAGCCTTGTTTAGCTTGAACAGTCACAAAGAACTTTTTGTACTTTGTGTCTAATAGGCTTTGCTCTGAAAATCTTCAACCATTGCTGTGCCAAATCCCGGCTCATGCCATATGCCATGGGCAACAATTACATGAGGTAGTAAATTCCACGTTCCATTCCTGTCCCCTCCCCTAACCACCATCGGTGACACTGCCCTTAGAGAATGTCTAGGCTCTCCTATTTGCTGGAAGACTCTCTGTTCAGAAAGCAGATGATTCATTTAATTCCAGCAACTCAATATGGCAACTATATAAACACATCTCTCTGGGCTTCCCAAATAAGCACACCCCACATTTACCACTTCCTATTTTTCCCCAAGACAGACACGGTAACTGTAAAACAAAAAAGACTAATGACTATATGAGTGAATAAATAGAAATAACAGAATATATACATGCATACACACAGGCTTCCCTGGTGGCTCAGACAGTAAAGACTATACCTGCAATGCAGGAGACCTGGGTTCAAGCCCTGGATTGGGAAGATCCCCTGAAGGAAGGCATACCAACCCACTCCAGTCTTCTCGCCTAGAATCCCAAGGACAGAGGAGTCTGGCAGGCCATGGTCCATGGGGTCACAAAGAGTTGGACACGACTGAGCAACTAAGCGTATACAATGCATACACACATATATATATTCAGAAATTCATCATAACAGAAATATTAGCCCTCCACCTTAAGATGGAGGGAGTGTAAAGAAAGAAACTGGTGGCTGTGGGCAGCTCATACATGAAGCTCCTGGTCACAGATGCTGCTGCATTCTCGGAACTGGAGGTCCACCTCCCTCACTGGGTGGCCTAGGCTCTGGCTCAGCCCTCTCTGGGCTGAACAGGCCACCAACAGGCAGCTCTCCCTGCAACCACTGCCCGCCTTGCTGCAAACTGCAGTGTGAAGTTCCTTGTGGGTTTTGTGTTCCCTTGAGTTTATTCAGGTGTAAGTACAAAACTGATGGCAGTTGGAGAAGGTCAGCATTACATATTCATTTTATTTTAAATAATTGAGGATGTTTCCTGTCTCTGCTTACATTAATTGCTCTCAGGTGTTGGAAAATGGCTCGTGACTTGCCTTTTAATGTTTCTTTAGAAAGACAGTGTGGCTGCTCTTTTGAATACTAAGAGCAGTGTGTACTGTGCAGGACTTCCTAACTGCAGGTTAATAAAGGGGAAATAAACATATGCATTGATGCTCTCTGCTGTGTGGAGGCAGAGAATGCATCTAACTATACACCCAAGAGTGTGAGCCATGACTTCATCCTATCTCAGAACAAGACTCAGGTTTACCCAGATTCTCCCAGTCAGATGCGGCAGGAGAAACCACTCTGACATTTTTTGAGGTAGTGACACTATGAAATACAAAGTCATTTTTCACGATAAATCCACAGGGAGATATTTTCTTTCAAGTACAATCCACAGGGCTTTTTTTTTTTTTTCCCAAAGAGTGCAAAGCCAAGCATTCCAAAGGATGTTACTTTATAAAAAGTTGATCATACATATGGAGGAACCAGGTTCTCAAAACAATGTTGATTCTGTCTCTGTTCAAAATATGAATTGCCTCACTTACAGTCATTTACAAAGAGGTCTGTTCTTTTATAAAACAGTATTTTTAGGAGAAGTTGGCAAACAACATAGCTGATTCTAAGGCGCTGCTCCATTTGTACACATTGCATTATTGCTTCTAGGAAGGATATTTACAACATATATTTATTTACTTACAGACGATCAAGACACTTATTTTACATTACTTTACTGTGATGTGTGCTCTCAAGAGTTGGACACTGATCAAATTCAAATGGAATCAACTGAGCGTCAAACTGAATCTCAGAAGTAGAATACCTGGTTTTAGAGAAGGGCTGAGGGGAAAGTCTTCAGGGGGCAGCAGGCTGCGCCTGGTGTCCCATCATCCAGTCATTCTATGTACCACCGGCTTCAGCTGTCCTCACGCTCTGAGATCCCATTGTGAAGGAAGGACTTTGGGGACATCCATCTTCCTCTTGCCTCTCTGTTCAGTTTGGAGGTTACGTATAGAAGCAAGACCAAGAGACTTCAAAAGCAACATTCAAATTTAGGGTTTATAATTCTTAGATTTTCAGTAAGACAGCAAGAATAACCAAAGGAACTTTGTTACCACTCTAAATTTAGAATGATTAGTGGAAGACAAGGTATTTTCTAACCACTGGAAACCACAACCTGACTATCAACCTAATCATTCTGCATACAGCAGTTTAGTCACACTGACCTACACATGTGCACAAAATATGTTGCAACATTCGGAGACAGAGTAGTGTGTGTCTGTGCATGCACGTGCACGCATACACACAAACACACACACACACAGAGTCACTACAACAGCCGCTCAGCATTATTTACAATATATTGGCATCACTGCTGACCTAAAGAGCTGAAGAAAATAACAGGCCATATTTTCAGCTTAATATAACTCTGCAGTAGGGAGCCCTTTATGAACAATGACAAACATTTGCCGGAAATACACTTGCTGATTTAACAAACTGGGGAGGACAAATGTTTAACATGCTGTCATAATGATGTTCAGATGCTTTTCTTAGATTCGTTGATCTGAGATAATGTGTTCTTGCCCAATCATTCTACAAAGCGGCAGCAGAAATAAATAAATAAATAGCTGTAATGTGATGCGCTCCTACAATACTGGAGCTGCTGACTGCCCCTGACAGATGGGGGGGGAAAAAAGTCAATATGATGCCTGAGACAGCCTGGGCTTGGCATAGCAGAATAAATTACATGATTCGCTGAATGCCTGGGCTTTGCTCAGACATACAAAAAAAAAAAAAATTGGAAAGATAAAAGCTTGCATTGGCTTCAGATGATATTTACTGCTTGATGGATTTACTAGCAGCCCCAGTACAGTCATACTGTATTGAATTATTGGCCTCTATTTAGCTGTGTGTCCGTTGGAGCTTGAGTGTCCATTTAAGCGTAAGTGAGCTGGAGGCCCGCCAAGGCTCTTGGAGGCTCTGGGTACAGAGGGAGACGTGAGCTAATGGCCACCAGCCCCAAGAACAGACAGCTGGAGGACATTGGGGGAGGCGGCAAAGCCCAGCTACAAAGTACTTTCTTATCAATATTAATGCCAAAATAAATATTAATGGAGGCTGCCTGGCACATCATTTTTAAATGTGCCTTGTTTTCTTTGTATTTTAACACAAACGGCTGGAAATGACTGTATGATTTCACTCTCTCTCTTTCACACTTTCTTTCTTGCTCTGAATCTAAGAAGGAATGTGGAAAAGATCATTAGTTTGCTCCTACCCATTGTCATAGCAGCAGGATTTCTGTAAGGCAAAGGAGGCCAACAAAATGCCAGCTTTCAGAGGTATATGACTTCCAATAAAATGTATGGTTAGAATAGTAATGTACAGTACCCCAGTTATTGTGATGGGCTCTTTACTGCATTGTGCTAGGGCAGTTCAACTGAGAAGTAGCATTTCAGATATAAAGACT
The DNA here is from genome assembly GCF_001704415.2 of Capra hircus. NCBI lineage: Eukaryota > Metazoa > Chordata > Mammalia > Artiodactyla > Bovidae > Capra > Capra hircus. The sequence continues at coordinate 81,082,834 of NC_030814.1, forward strand.
CCAATGGGAAAGTCACATTGTTATATTAGCTTCAAAAAAAAAAAAAAAAGTGGTGGTGTGTGGGGACAAAGGGTATATGGGGACTCTACTTTCTACTCAGTTTTGGTGTGAACCTTTGCTCTAAAAAATAAAGTTTATTAATTAAATGAAAGAGAAAGCACACAGAGAAAGCACAGGTGCAGTGGGCATGGTGGGGAAACAAAGAGAGCTAAGTGCCTGAGGCACTGGGATTGAGCTACACAGAGTCTAAACTGTGAGTGAACTGAAACTGTGCACCGCGTGTGTACAAGCGGCAAGCAAGCAAAAGCCGGGTAGAAGGACAGGTGAAGGCCTGGGTCTGGTGATTATTCCCAGGTGACTCGCTATTTATGGGAATAAACCAAGAGGGTCGTGATGCAGGCCTCCAGATTGGGATCCACAGCGAGAGTTCTCAGACATCCGTGCAAGGGAACTGCTTCCAGGAGCCGTAACCAAATGCCCTGGGAAGACTCACGTGGAGCGGGCCGGATGACACGGTGAACAAGAGGGCAACCCTGCCCTCACAAGAGCAAATGCAGCCTCCAGGACCAGGAAACGGGCTATGGGTGAACCATGCCTGCGTTACCTCACCACCGAGTCCACCCTGAGAAAATCGCGTAATCTCTTTCAGCCTTTCTTTCCTAGCCGGCAAAATAGTGAGTGACATCATACTAAGAACAAGTTACTACTTCACAAGATATTTAGAGGACTGGGGGGGGCAAGAACAATGAAAGGGGGGGTCAGTGGTATAGCCACACACTCAACGCTTTCACACGCGCTCATTGACTCTCTTCACAATACAGTGATGTGGGGCTCGCTAGATCCATCTTAGATAGAGGGAAGAAAAGTGAGACACAGTGACAATATTTATGATGCTAGGTATAAATACTGAATGAAATATGGACAAAAAATACCTCATCTTATCACCCATGTGTCCAAGTGAACCATTTCCACAGTAAATCAAAAATTTCATTGTTATTAAGCTTTCCTGAACCTCACTCTACCCAAGTTCAAGTAACAGGAATAACAATACTTAAAGCTGTTGTTAGAAACATTGAAATGACTATGAAAGCACTTGGCCCACAGGCTTCAGTACCTGATGATGATAAGGATGCTTGCTATTATTACCATTATTAACATAACAACTAGCACTATTTACTTCCGAGCACTGTAACTAGAAGGCCCTGGACAGTTAAGTGGCAGAGCCCAAGGAGGTCTGGACAAAGAGGGTGCTCACTTCTAATAACTACCACAGATGATATTGTTAGTAGCTGGTATAATCTGCAGACCGCATGGAGCAGTGGTCTCCCTTCAAAGGGAGGCTCTGTTTCCAAAAGAAAGGCAAAAGGGATTTGAAATTTGGCTGTCTCTGGCATACTGTTGGGGAGGTGATGCTAAGACATCCTTTGTTTCTCAGGCCGGCCAACATGGTTTACGATTTGTGCCCCTCGTCACACGCGGGCTCAACAAGCAGGAACCCCTCTGCAGGGAGAACACACAGCGTTGCCACAACAGGAACCCAACCATCCTATCTGTAACAACGTACCTTCATGTGATGGTAGAAATGGAACTGAGGAGGGAAAAGTGGGTTTAAACTTTTATATATATATATATATATATATATATATATATATAATGTGTGTGTGTGTGTATACACACATATTTTGATTACTCTATAGATTCGTGTTTCTATACTAGGGTATATGGCTTCCTAAAAACATGAAAAATTGAACTACTTTAATAGGAACTGCTAAAGGAAAAGTGCTACACGTAATACTATAATACATTCACATTTAATTATAGCACATAAAATGCCCACATTCTGACTCATCAAAAGCAGCAACAACAAGCACTTTTAGGTTCTTGTACCACAAGCATGCCTATGCATTTTTAATCCGTTAGCTTAGACCCTTCAGCTTTTATCAGTAGTTGTGCGAAAAGTGACTAAGGCTTAGTCCTCAACATGTATGACGAATGTCAAATCACATACACTATCATTCACCAGCAGTCACTCAGATAGCAGAGCTCAGTTGAAATCTAGAGCTCAGCTGTAATTAGAGTTAACAGTGGCTGTGTTAACAGGGCCCAAGCTAATGGATGTGCTAATTATTTTTGTCTGGCACCTGTTTGGTTTCTAGCTGGGACAAAGATAGATCATACAACGTTAGTAAGGAGCTCATCGAGTCCAGCCCGCTCATTTCACACAGGCAGTTTCAAAGAGGTATGAAAACTGCGGAAGTGAAGGATGAATGTTCATGAGAGATACTGAGAACATAGTCAAATAAATAGATAAACTACCATGGTGTGAATATTTAAAATTTACACACAGGATGAAGAGGAGTTTAATGGGGAGACTAAGAAAAAATGGATAACTTTAAGACTGGAGTGATTAATAGGAAAGCTCCGTTGGGATCAATCAATACTAAGACCACTTTTCTTCAGTATATTTGTTAACAACTGAGAAGATGGATGAGATGAGAAGTCACTGAATTTGTCGATGACAAAACTGAAAGATTAAGGAAGACACTTTATTTTCTTGGGCTCCAAAATCACTGTAGATGGTGACTGCAGCCATGAAATTAAAAGACACTTGTTCCTTGGAAGGAAAGCTATGACAAACCTAAACGGAGTATTAAAAAGCAGAGACATTACTTTGCTAACAAAGGTCCATATCAAAACTACAGTTCTTCCAGTAGTCATGTATGGATGTGAGAGTTGGACCATAAAGAAGCTTGAGTGCCAAAGAATTGATGCTTTTGAACTGTGATGTTGGAGAAGACTCTAGAGAGTCCCTTGAATTTCAAGGAGATCAAACCAGTCAATTCTGAAGGAAATCAGTCCCGAATATTCATTGGAAGGACTGATGCTGAAGCTCCAATAATTTGGCCACTTGACGCAAAGAGCCAAATCATTAGAAAAGCCCCTGATGTTTGGGAAAGTTTGAAGGCAGAAGGGAAGGACATGACAGAGGATGAGATGGTTGGATGGCATCACCGACTCAATGGACATGGGCTTGAGCGAGCTCTGTAAGATGGTGAAGGACAAGAAAGCCTGGCGTGCTGTAGTCAATGGGGTTGCAAAGAGTCGGACTTGGCTGAGTGACTGAACAACAAGGAAGACACTGAACTACCATGGCGGGGAGAGTGGGGGAATCTAGGGAAACAACGTACTAAACTAAAATGAAAAAGCAAAAAAAAAAAAGCAAATTTGGATGCATTAGACTCTCAGAAAAAAAAAAGAAAAGGATAAGAGAAACTATGCATTATACAGGAAAAATCTTTTCTGAATATTCAAGGGAAGACTAAATTTGATTAAGGACTCAAGATAATTGCTGTGAATAATTTTGTTAATAAATAAGCACACACCGTACTAGTAGATGTTCATTCTGTATAAGATGAAAGGAAGCTGACTTCAGCCATGTTGTAGCTCATGCTTTTAATGTCCTGTTGCCTCTAACCTTTGAGAACTCTTCCTTAAGTTGTCCACCCTGCCAGACTTCTCTGCATCTATTAATATTACTTACCCTGTCCCCCGGCTGCTAATTTGCCCCTACATGAGACACCCAGAACCAAACACAGCTAAAAAGTCTCCAGAGAGGTACCTCCAGCTATGCAAGATATTTTGAAGAAATTTGGGACCAACAGAATAGAACCCTTGTTCTCTGAATGACCAAGACAGAAAAGAAAGTGTGAAGTGTTTGGTGCACAGAATGTGTAACTGCCTTGTATTTTGAAAATCTGCCTAGAAACTTAAGTTGTGAGTGAATGTGGAGCCTCCTTAAATTGCTCAGAGTCCCAGCAGTAGAATTTGTTCACAGGGTGGAGCTCTTCCTTCCTTTCTTAGCCCTGGTGACCACTGGGTTTGGAAGCCATCTTTCCCTCTTTGTCCCACTGGTGTTGCTGCTGCTGCTAAGTCGCTTCAGTCGTGTCTGACTCTGTGTGACCCGACAGATGGCAGCCCACCAGGCTCCCCCATCCCTGGGATTCTCCAGGCAAGAACACTGGAGTGGGTTGCCATTTCCTTCTCCAATGCATGAAAGTGAAAAGTGAAAGTGAACTCCTCAGTCGTGTCCGACTCTTTGCAACCCCGTGGACTGCAGCCTATCGGGCTCCTCTGTCCATGGGATTTTCCAGGCAAGAGTACTGGAGTGGGTTGCCATTGCCTTCTCTACCCACTGGTGTTACTGGTGACTAAAACTCCAAGGATGGCTTCTAACTCAGCACTGTGGGCTCTGACATTAAGACAAGTGTGAAAACATGGGAAGAGAGACATAGCAGTAAGGGTCATTCAGGGATGACTGAGAATCATCCTATGTAACTTGTCCTGACTTGTGGGGAACCTTTGTACATTATGGACTTCCCTGGTGGCTCAGATGGTTAAGCGTCTGTCTACAATGTGGGAGACCTGGGTTCGATCCCTGGGTCGGGAAGATCTCCTGGAGAAGGAAAGGGCAATCCACTCCAGTACTATTGCCTGGAAAATCCCATGGACAGAGGAGCCTGGTAGGCTACAGCCCATGGGGTCGCAAAGAGTCGGACACGACTGAGCGACTTTACCTTTACCTTTGTACATTATGGGAGACTCATTTGATTTGATCTCACTTTCACTGCTTCTTCAGGTTCTTTACTGATGCGCTGAGGCCCCAGACAGCTGTGAAGGCAGGGCTTCTAAAATTTCTGGAGAACATCAAAAGTATTTCTCTGGAGGGCTTCCCTGGTGACTGAATGGGGAAGAACCTGCCTGTCAATGCAGGAGACATGGGTTTGATCCCTGCGTTGGGAAGATCTCTGGGAGGAGGACATAGCAATATACTCCAGTATTCTTGACTGGGAAAATCCCATGGACAGAGGAGCCTGGTGGGCTACACTCACTGGGCTTATAAAGAGTTAGACACGATTTAGCAATGAAACAATAATTTCTTTGGATGGGAACCCACAAGATCAGTCCATTAAGAAAGAGTCAAAAGATAATAGAATTAAAACACTCTCATCTTCTAAACTTATGGCTATTTCACACAAACACACACACACATATGTATGTATTTCCCTGGAATGTGAGACCACCTGGATGTGAAACATATTTAGAAGGAAGCTTCTATGTATGCAGAGAGATCACATTAACTTGATTCTTTGTAAGATTTATAAAATTTGTGTGCATGAGTGTGAAATTGCTCAGTCGTGTCTGACTCTTTGCGACCCCATGGACTGTAGCCTACCAGGCTTCTCTGTCCATGGGATTCTCCAGGCAAGAATACTGGAGTGGGTTACCATTTCCTTCTCCAGGGGATCTTCCCAACCCAGAGATCAAACCCAGGTCTCCCGCATTGGAGGCAGACATTTAACCTCTGAGCCACCAGGAAAGCAGTTCTACTAAATGTCATCATAGGAAGTAGAGTCTAAATTATTACAGTAAGTGTGCTTATTGGAATAGTAATGAACCCTAAGTGACAATCTATATTCTCACAGCCAAATTCCAGCACTTAAGGTCATGTAGATAAACCCTGCTGTGCGTAATGTTCAGTCATGGCACTCAGGTGTCAACCTTCCAGAAACTATGTGATATTAGTCATGGACACATGCATGGTGTTATAAAAAAACAACATGGACCACAGTCATGAAAATTCACACATGTACCAGTAGACCCTCCAATTTCACCATATCATGGTACCCATACTAGTAATAAGCATACATATGTCAGTTTGTTTTTGTTTTAGTGAAGTGTCTTAACACCTCAGGTGGCTGTTTCCTGATATAATGGTTCTAGCTGGAAGGTACCAGGTACAGTTAGGTGTCTGTTGAAAATTACCTAGAGTGTCCTCACCAATCAACGGCTTCTTGAATCTAATGAGTCCTCAAATATGACTGAACTTTACATTTCCATCTCTAGTAAATATGAATCATTACTTCAAAAGGTTATTATCAGAATAAAATGAGAATGGACAAACATACACAAATATAAACCCTTTTAAAATTACAGCATTCTACACATGCATATAAATACTATTTCTACATCCTTGTTAAAATTCTATGCGCAACAGTAGAAATTCAAGATAAATAAGTGCTGCATCCTACTGAGGAAATTTTCTCTGAAAAACCAAGGGGATTTTACTAGGCAAGGAAACCCTGAGGGGAGATCATTCCCTTGTAACAATCTCAAGAATAATGCTCTAACTGTGAGGCTCCGATGTGATAAGGAAATCTAGGATCACGTGTAAGGCATACATATATTTTAAATGGGATATTGTAAAGGGAGAAATCTTCCCCAGTAGAATCATTCATACTTAAGGAACTAATGAGATCATCTGCCAAAGATAATGAATCCATTAGCTGAAAAAGAAATCAAATTGTAAATCTATATCCTATATTTATGCTGCTATGTATAAATATTGAATGAAATATGAACCAAAAAAATACCTCATCTTATCACCCATGTGTCCAAGTGAACCATTTCCAAAGTAAATCAAAAATTTCATTGAAATTGTTTCTAGTCTTCATGATCTCCCTGGGAAGAGAGAGGGTTTTTCTTCAATAGTCTGCTGTAATTCTGTCATTATGCTGTAGTGAGGTAATTTGCTAAAACAGCTGCTTCTAATGAGTAAACCTTTCCATCTGGCACAGCCAATATAGACACAAACAACCTCATCGCTTAAAAAAAAATGTAAACTCTATTTGACAAAGAAGAATTCTATTTTAAGAAATGTGTCTTACAACTATGCAAAAGCTGGAATGCATGTGGAGGGGACAACCATGTCTCACGCTATGGGTGGTGGTGTTCTGCCTGTTTCCAGGCTAAGTGCGTACACATGAGGCCTCAACATTTGCTGTGTTGATAATGTATTGCCTCTGGATGGATCACCAAAAAGTCAGCACATGTTTATAACAGAAGCACTTGACTGACCATCCCCACACCCCCAAAAATACTGAATAAAAGGAATGCTGTTGTGACACACTAACTCTGCCAACTTGAATAAGTAGATAAACATGTTTTTATAGTTACATTTTTTAATCTTTCTTTTTCATTCTGAGAAACTGTTAGTAGCTTCTTAGTGTAAAGCATCACGGTCCATTCAGAAATCCTTGCCACTTCACACCACACTTTCACCATTAGAGTCAATGAAAGCTGTTCTCTGAAAAATTGATGAAAAACTGCATAATACTGTAACTGTCTTATTTGCTAATTATTTGGGGTGAGTTCTTATAAAATATTAACTATTCTCCCTTTACCATGTATTTGTTACTATCTTTCAGCAAATATCTGGGCTATGATCTAAGTGTCCAAACTGCCAATTTTACTTCATTTTTAACTCTAGGCATTTTGGCTTCTGATTAATCAGTGAAGCATAGGCTACTCAATTTTTCTATTTCATGAAGTTGATTTATTTAGTCTTAATCTTAGAAATCATCATTGTGACTTCTGTCTCCCAAACCATATGCTTCCCAGATGAAAATTAAATCTAGACATGTGTAACAATTGTGTAAAAAAAAAAAATCACAGAGTTTCTAGGTTAGAACTGCATCTCACATCTTGCCAAATGTTTTCTAACCTAAGACTAAATAAATGCTCATTAAAATGGAAGCTAGGGAGTTGAATGTGTTACGGATTTTCAGTATACGTGCTGGCATTCTGGTTAAGAGACCATACGTGAGATAGGGGTGCAGTCTTAGCTTGGCTGAGCCTCCTGCCAGAAAGCTATCAGTCTTTTGGGGGACACAATAGCATGAGCTTTCATTTTTCTCCATGACTCCTCAGTACAATGTAAAATTAATGTTCATCACATCAAGGTTATGGCAGGGCATTGCTCTCTGGAAGAGAAAACGGTTTGCTCCCCGCCCTCCAAACACTTCCCCATACTATGATAATGCATTATTGAAAAGCAAATTTCTTTGTCATTGTCAATAATGGCAAGCTGGTAAAAGGTATTCTCCAGCCCCAATTATGCAGGAAGAAGTTGACACACCTCTAAAATTCAGTCTGAAAGCAAACTGTTTATTCATAAAACAAATATAACTCCACCCTTATCTAAACATTAATATCAGAAAAGAAAATTCAAACAAAAACATTTGTTCGGCAACTATCCTCTATAAAGCATTGTGTCTTAGTATTAAGGAGCTATACAGAATAGAAAAGAAACGAGCACCTGCCACCCCAGTGTTTTGAGTTTTAAATCACTGATTCTTGGACTCTTATCTGATTCAGCAAGCCTTTAACCAGCCTAGAAATCTGTATTTTTAACAAGGAAACTCTCAGGTAACTTGAAAATTAACAGCTGATAGAGAGTGATAGTTCTATCTGAAAAGAACTGAACACCAACAGCATACCTCGTATGCTGTCATTATCCAGCTCTTCTAAAAGGACTAACCTCACACACAAACCCACAGGTAGAAAAAAATCCTAGTATTCACATGATAAGGTGATGTGTTCTTTGAGGGAAAGACTATAGGGTTAACATTTTCCTTCTGTAAAAGATTTTAAAAGGTTTTCTCCCCTTAAGAATGATAGAAAGGAAGAATAAAAAACTAATAAAATGCTTGTTGAACAAATTTTAAAAGAACAGAATTAAATGTAAGAGTTCCCTGGACTTCCCTGGTGGCTCAGACAGTTAAGCGTCTGTCTACAACGCGGGAGACGTGGGTTCAATCCCTGGGTTGGGAAGATCTCCTGGAGAAAGAAATGGCAATCCACTCCAGTACTATTGCCTGGAAAATCCCATGGACAGAGGAGCCTGGTAGGCTACATGCAGTCCATGGGGTTGCAAAGAATCAGACACAACTGAGTGACTTCACTTCACTTCACTTCAAATGAAAGAGGGTGGATTATAAAGATAGAATTAAGGCAAAACAGTTGATATAAAATCAGTGTCCAAACTAACTTTTCTTAGCAGAGATGAATGTGAAAGGACAACATGCCCTGTTAGCTGATTTAAAATGCTGAAAAAAAAAAAAAAAGAATAGGGATCCATTTTAACCAATATCATAAATGCAAATTCAAGTAGTCCTCCAAAGGTAAATTGATTTTAACTGTGTCTACATTTTCTCTACTTCTCTCTTTGGTAACTAATACTGTGTAGCATTACATGTGGATTAGGCACAACTCTAGATCTTTGTACAAAAGATAGAACTCTAGGAATATGACATGGAAGAGCCTGTTTGATGTTAATCTAACTTTTTGAGAAAACTAGAATAAAAGAAGGAGGCATAAAATTGAGCTTAAATAATTAGCACAACATATTAATAGGGAGAAGTCAGAGTAATTTTGAGCTCCCTCTACTTGCCACTTCCCTGGTGGCTTAGAGGATAAAGCGTCTGCCTGCAATGCAGGAAACCCGGGTTCAATCCCTGGGAAGATCCCCTGGAGAAGGAAATGGCAACCCACTCCAGTATTCTTGCCTGGAGAATTCCATGGACAGAGGAGCCTGGCGGGCTACAGTCCACAGGGTCACAAAGAGTCAGACACGACTGAGCGACTTCACTGACTCACTCACTCTACTTGCCACATTACATGTGCTAGGTGCTCATGTAACAGATATTTGGGAGAATCTCTTCTATGTTGAAAGAACTGCTGCTTTCGAACCATGGTGCTGGAGAAGACTCTTGAGAGTCCCTTGGACAGCAGAGATCAAACCAGTCAATCCCTAAAGGAAATCAACACTGAATATTCATTGGAAGGACTGACGCTGAAGCTCCAGTACTCTGACCAACTGATGCGAAGGGCTGACTCATTGGAAAAGATCCTGATGCTAGGAAAGACTGAAGGCAAGAGTAGGAGGAGGTGACAGAGGATGAGATGGTTGGATGTTATCACTGACTTAATGGACATGAGTTTGAGCAAACTCTGGGAGATAGCGAAGGACAGGGAAGCCTGGCATACTGCAGTCCATGGGGTCACAAAGAGTTGGACATGACTTAGCAACTGAACAACAGCACAATTTCTAGCGTCATTCTACCTTGCCTCCATATGGTAGCAGGCTAAGTGACTAAAACAACAGACATGTACTTGCATAAAGTACTGAGCTCTAGAAGGCCATGTTCAAGGCTCCAGCAAACTAGGCTTCTGGTGAAGACTCCCTTTCTGGCTTGTTAAATGGCTGTCTTATTTGTTTCCCCATGCCTTTCCTCTATGAATGCTCAGAGAGCAAGGGAGTTCTGATGTCTCTTCCTTTTCTTATAAGGATACCAATTCTATCATATCTAAGGGCCCCACACTTATGATCTCTTTTATCCTTATTTACCTCCATGAAGACCTTGTCTCCAAATGCAGTTGCCTTGGGGGTTGGAACTTCAACACATACATTTTGAGGGGGACACAATTCAGTCTGTAAAAGAGTTGGGGAGCCCTTAGAGCAAGACCCCATGTAGCCCATGGGCCACCTGTGCATGAACTAGACCAAGGGGCCCCTTCCTCTCAGTAGATGAGGTCCTAATGTGGTCGTTAGTGTGGGCAGCCACAGGATCTGTATTCACAGACTTGACTTCAGCTCCTAATTACCCTCTATAGCTCAGGAGTTCTCTTGAGGGTACTGAAACACAGAAGGACCCTGTGGGGCCCTCCCAATATAAATCCCTTCCTTGTCCCCTGGGTCTCATCAGCCTTCCTGACCTTCCTTCAACTCCAAAGGACAGATTCAGTTACTTGTCAGGTAAGGGGGAGGGAGGATGAAGGAAAAAATGGAGAAGCAGTCAAGAAACAAACAGTGCAGCCTTAGGGGTTGCAAAGAGTCAGACGCGACTGAATGACTGAACTGAACTGAACTTATAGGAACTAAGGCCCCCACCTAGGTGGGAGATAATGACTCCAGGCTGAGCACAAAATCCCTAGAACACTGCCTTATTGTCTCACCACCACCCAATCAGAAGAAAATACACACATACACCGTTTAAGACGATGAGGACTCTGACTCCCTCTCCAATGATTCTCCCTACAAAAACCTTCATGGCAGAGCAGAGTCTTTGGAGTTAGATTTTGGACATGAGTCTGCCTTCTCCCCAGGCTCCCCTTCTCTGCCAGCCTCCTGAATAAAGCAATCTTTCCTTTCCAACCAACACTCCTCTCGAGTACTGGCTTTTAGCCAATCGGCAAGCAGTTCATCCTGAGTTTGGTGATAGCACAACTTATACAACAAAAAGTGAACCTGCAAAAACTAAAGAGGAACCTGAGATACCTTGGGACATCAGGAATAACAAACAGGGCCTTCAGCAAAGGGAACGAGAGGCCAGCATTCAAATATGCATACAATGTAAACACATTCTCAATGGTCGTTTCTATGTTAGACAACTATTAGGTAATCTAGTATTACAGACCTGGAACTCAGATGACAGCGTTTTTAGGTTCATAGCAAGTATCCTGAAGTAGGCCTGTATGAAATGCCAGAGATTCCATGACAGACAAGAGTCCATCCAGGATCTGAGCCAAGTACAAATATATCCTTAGATCATAGACACAGAGAGAGTGCCTCCTACTGAAGAATAACCTAGTTCCCAAAAAGCCCTTTGCTATGCCAAGTACTGGGGGTCAGGCTTGACTTCCTGAACTGCCTGGTTGGAGGTTGCTTGAGGAAGGGCCGTAATGTACAACGGATAAGACTCCAGTCCAAGGCCAAGGTATCTGGATTAGAATCCTGGATTGGCCCCCAGTTGGCTGCATGACCTTGGCCAAGTTACTAACTCCCTCCATGCTTCATTTCTCTCAACTGTAAAATGGTCATAAGTATACTGCCTACTTTAATGGTTGATTTGGGATTAAACAAATTAATTAACACTGTATATAATCCCCCATCCAAAACTCTCAAATCGAACAGCTAAAAACCTAAAAAACTGACAAGCATACTTGGCAGAAAAACTTGCCCCAAACTGAAATTAGGGTATGTATAATTAATCCTTATTTATTCTATACAATGTTAGTATTCCTTTTTTGCTATAAAAAGATGAGAATATTAGATTATAGAGAGATACCTCAGACTTAGCTTGGGGTATAAAGTTATATATGGTATACAGACCTTTCTAAAATAGGAACATACAAAATTGAATCCAAGGGTTACAGATAAGGCATTGTGGAGGTAGAATGGTAATTAGCACTTAGCAATCTATTTTAGTGTCAGTTTTGAAAAGTGTGTTCTGTGACAAGGTGTTCTACAAATAAAAAGCAAGAGCATGACCCTAACTATCTAACTGTAGAATCACAGAATAATAGAGCTAGAAGAAGCTTGAGTGATGATTAATTCCAGTCACACAGTCATAGATCTGAAAAACAGAAATTGCACTTCTGGCCATAAGCAGAAATAGGGATCAAATTCACCCTCCCACCAGAAATAACCAAAAAATACATAAAACAACAGTTTTCACTAGGACATTAGTCAATGAAAAATACTAACTGCATAGAGTTGGGAAACAAACAAGATGAGCCCTTGATTGTCATATCTTATTGCCTTAGGAAAGTTTCCAAGCTATGGTGCAAGAAGGCTGAAACCAAGCAAAACCCAGCAGAATTCTTGAGTTGTAGATATGAAACTGAGACTAGAGAGACCAGGGCAGCTAGAGTCTGCAAACCAGAGTACCAGACAAAAGAGAGGCCTCAAGTTTGAACTTTGGAGATCAGCAGAGGGTCCCCTGAGTATTCAGCTGAGTACTATTCATACATATATATGAAGAAATTATACAGGAAAGGAACACCCAAAGAATAGGAACAATATTCTTACTCACTCACTCACACAGGGCTGGGAATGGTGCCTGTTTCCATGAGCCAGAATGGAAAACAGAATCAAGATTTACTGAGCACTGGGTAGAGTATGCAAAATGGTCTTTTTTCAATATTGGATAATAATTAGTCCTAGACTAAGTATTGCTCTGTTGCTGCTGCTGCTGCTAAGTTGCTTCAGTCATGTCCAACTCTGTGGTTCCCCATAGTCAGCAGCCCACCAGGCTCCCCCATCCCTGGGATTCTCCAGGCAAGAACACTGGAGTGGGTTGCCATTTTCTCCTCCAATGCATGAAAGTGAAAAGTGAAAGTGAAGTCACTCAGTCGTGTTCGACTCTTAGTGACCCCATGGACTGCAGCCCACCAGGCTCCTCTGTCCATGGGATTTTATAGTCAAGAATACTGGAGTGGGGTGCCTTCTCTGCACCTAAATACTTTAAAAACAAGCCCCAAAGCCTGAAGCTGTTTCCAAGTAGCTTGAGTCCCAGAACAAAGTTCAAGAACATCAACTGGAATACAAAATATCTAGTCACCAACAAGCTAAAAATCACAAAGTCCAGCATCCGATACAAAATTATCAGGTATATAAAGAAGCAGGAAAATATGACCCATAATAATAAGAAAACGAAATCAATCAAAATCAACCCATACCTTTCCCTATTCCTCCTACTAAGTATAACTAAAACTCTGAACATAGTGTATAAAACAAACATAAAATGACCCTGAAAGACAGAGAGAAGAAAGTAGATGAGCTAAGGAGCTGAGGACCCAACAAATAATATGGTGTGAATTTCTGGGGTTCTCTTTTTGCTTCACATATCATAGACTTGGTGCTGAACAAGTGGACAAGCCCAAAATATCAGTATCTGCAGACCAAAAAAAAAAAAAAAAAAAATCCTCAGCAAAAGACTCTCTTTTCAGCCAAAGGACCGTGACAGTGCAGCATAACAAGACAGAAAACTTGAAACGACAACCTCTCCACTCCAGCAGGCCTTAAAAAACCCATAAAATGGTAATCCTACACCATCCACACCAGTAAAGGGCCAGTGGAGAGCCCAAGTTTCCACCCTCTGAGTCTCTAATGCAGCACCACACACCCCTATTTGGGTCATGTCAGAGAAGGCCAAGGACGGAGCCAGGTCTTTTCATTGCCATCAACTAGTAAAAAGTCTCCCCTCCCCATGATGTCCCCAGAGACCAGGTAGGAAGCTAAAACCTCTACCCTCCTCATCCTGATGAAGCAGTGTTGCCCCTCGCTCTGTCCATCATAATGTGAAGAAAGAAATATAAAATGGAAAGTCTAAATAAGACCCAAACGTAATAACACAGAACAAAAATACATAGGTTTAAATTGAAAATCACTCATCACGTCAAGACACCGGAAAATCTCAAAACAGAATAAAAAAAGACAGTGTACAGATGACAGCACTGAGATTACAGAGATGTTAATATTATCGGGCACAGATTTTAAACCAGCCCAGATAAAATGCTTTAACTAAGAGAATTAAGAATATGCTGAAAATAAAGGAAAAAATAGAGAACCTTGTCAAAAAAATACAACGTTTCTGCAAGTATGAGATACAAAGAAGAACTCTAGAAATTTCAGCTCTAGAAATTTAGAGCTGAAAAAATACAATAATATAAATAAAAGTTCAGTAAATATGCTCTAGAGCAAAATGGAGTGGACACAGAAAAGAATTTGTGATCTAGAATAGAGGAAAACTGAAATTATCCACTCGGAACCACAAAGAGAAAACAGACTGAAAAGTAAAAGTGAAGAGGGCCTCGGTTATTTGTGTGATTGAGTACAGAGAGGAAAAAGAGGACAAGGTGGAAAAAGTGCTCAAAAAAATAATGCATGAAAACTTAATGAAATCTGGCAAAACACATGACCATAAAGACTCAAAAATCAGAGTGAACTCCAAACAGGATACAACCAAATATCATAATTAAACTTTTGAAATGTAAATATATAGAATTCTTGAAAGAAACTAGAAAAAAATAACATCTTTAAGGGAAAACTACTCAAATGACAGCATATTTCTCATCATTAATCACTGAGGCCAGAAGGAAGTGGCACAATGTTTTTCAAATGCTGAAAGAATACCTGTCAACCTAGAATCTTATACCCAGCAAGAATACTCCACAGCAAAGAAGGTAAAATCAAAGCATTCAGATGGAGAAAAACTAAGATAATTTGTCTCCAACAGACCTACCTTAAAAGAAAAACTTAAATTCACTAGACAAATAGAAACAATAAAACACAGAAACCATCAGGAAGGAAAAAGCAAAACTCTGGCTAAATATAAAAGATTTCGCTTCTCCTCTTGAGTTTGCTAAAGTGTGTGTCACAGTTGAAGCAAAAATCATAACACTGTCTACTGCTGCTGCGGCTGCTAAGTCGCTTCAGTCGTGTCGGACTCCGTGCGACCCCAGAGATGGCAGCCTACTGTCTAAAGTGGGTCTAAATATATAAAGAGGAAATAGTTAAGGTAATTATAAGTAGTAGAAAGTAGAGTGACATAAAGGGAGGTAAGATTTCTATATTTCGCTCACAATGATAAAATGACAGCACAAGTAGATTGCAATGAGACACAGATGGATGGATGGACAGAGCTACCTACCTACCTACCTATCAAAGAGATACACGGAAAAACGAACTGAATTACTCCAGAAAAATTCTAGGAAATATTCTAGCAACCCACAGAAAGGCAGGAAAAGGAAAGGAGACAAACGTAACAGAGAGAACAAATAAAAAACAAAATGGAAAATGGCAGACTGAAGCCCTAATGTATCATTAATCACATTAAATTTAAATATTTAAAATATATTAACTAAAAGAGAGAGACTGGCAGAGTTGATTTTTTAAAAAATCATCCAACTATACACTATCCAGAAGAAACTCACTACAAACATAGTGCCATAGTTAGGTTGTAAATTAAAAGACAGAACAAATGTAATATAGCATCAATGAAAGCAAGACAGGATATATCAACGTTAACTAAAGTACACCTCAAAGTAAAACAAACACACACACACCAGTCCCAAACAGGAACATTAAACAATAATGAAAGTGTCAATAGACCAAGATGACATAGCAATCTTAAATGTGTATGTACCAAGCAACAGAGCTACAAAATATATGAAGCGAAACTGAAAAGAGAAAAAGACAAATGCACAGTGAACACTTCGCCACCACTCTCCCAGTAACTGACAGGACAGCTGCACAGAAAATCAGCAATAGAGAATTCAACACCACCAGTCCACAGAATCAGCGTCTTCATAGAGCACTACACCTTGCAAGAGCAGATCACACGTGCTTTTCAAGTGTCCGTGGAATATACATATACCAAGACAGACTCTGCACTGGCCCACAAATGTAAAAGAATTAAAGCTGTGCAAACTGTATTCTTCAAGCACCAGAGAAAAAAACTAGAAATCAAAACCAGAAAGATACTTTTTTTTTAGAAAGGTAATTTTTAAATCTTCAAACACCTAGAAACTAAACAACACATTTCTAAAGAATTCATGCGTCAAGTAGGAAAACTCAAGGGAAATTTTTTAAAATCTGAAAATGGGTAGATTACACTTTTCTTGGCATTTAAATCTTTGTAGCAGATCACTGTTTAAACAAAACTGAAAATAATGTAGTGGGTTTATAACATAGGTAAAAGTAAACTAGATGACAAAAATAGCACAAACTGGGACAAGAAAAATCAAAGTGTACACTGCATACAACCACACCAGAAGTGCCACAGGTGTACACGTGTCTGAAGTTGAAAATTTATACTTTAAAATTTGTTCAGTTTTCATGTGTCAGTTATTCTGCAATAAAAAAATGTTGTTAAGACTATAAAAATGGAATACAGAAATCATCTAAGGTCACATAATTTTATAGTGTTGTCTGTATTTGCTTACTCACTTGCTGCTTTTAAATTTGAACAATTATAGCTTTTGTTGACTTTAAAATATTTCTGCATTTGCTTGCAGAGATATTTGTTTTTATACTTCCCTATAATTAGATTATAATCTGTGTGGCTCCTCTAAGTATGTGCAAAGGCTGCAGACACAGATAATGGGCAAAGCCAAGACAGAGTATAAACAAACTAAATGCCGCCAGGGATCAACTTCAGCTGCACATTCTTTGGCTGTTATTTTTAGTAAATGAAATTAATGTAAATATTGAAATGTCTCTGTCTTTGAATGAGGATCTCCAATGTGGATGTGAAACTTCCATCCTGTGCCAAATGCCGAAGTGGGAACTGGCTTCCTAAAGTTGTTTTTACTTGTAAGATTTTAAGTAGATACATTTCCATGGTTGTTAAATACCAGCTTCTGGGCATCCTGCCATAATTTTAAGACAACTAAGAAAAGTAATTCTTAAAGTCTGTGGTCCACAGTCTATTGGATATTTTCAAAGAGCTTCCAGTTGATTCATAAATGCATTGGAAGGACAAATCATAGAACATTGGGATAACCAAAGTGTTTTTCTCAATAGCAGATTTAGTTCTGTGTTACAAGTGACAAAAGTCAACATTCTCTTCTCCTATAGTACTAGCTTTATATAAACCTCAAGTTGGATATTAAGAGGCTGACTAATTATAAGTAGGTACTTTTTCATTTTTTTTTCTCAAAGTATTCTACAAACCCAACTATACCAGAACCATCTGGGAAAAAGTTGTAAAAAATTAAAGTGCAGACTTCCACCCAAATCTACTAGACTAGTAGAGATGAGAGCAGGAATCTTCATGTTTGACAAAATCCTAATGATTCCCTGGTAGCTCAGACGGTAAAGCGTCCATCTACAATGTGAGAGACCTGGGTTTGATCCCTGGGTTGGGAAGATTCCCTGGAGAAGGAAATAGCAACCCACTCCAATACTCTTGCCCTGAAAATCCCATGGATGGAGGAGCTTGGTGCAGGCTACTATCCATGGGGTTGCAAAGAGTCGGGCACAACTGAGCGACTTCACTTCACTTCAATGATTTCTATGTGTACAAATATTTTAATGCTGCAGTTTTCTCCATTTGGATCTACCCTACTTGAGTAGCAAAACATATTTCATGACATTTAGAACCTACAACTATCTTGTTTGACCATGGACTGCTTTGCTGGCAACAATTATTTTAATTCTTCTATTTATCTTTGTGTTGAACTGAGTTAAAAGCAGAATTATAAACTCAAAGTTGACCAAGAAAACCAAGAGAAGTGGTATGAAGGAAAAATGAGGAACCATCCAGGTGTGTGTTTTGTCAATTTTGAGGAACAAAAAATATTATTTTTAGATGGCAATAACAAAATTCGCTTCTAGTGAATAATTATTGAAGACATTACAGTGGAAAAAATGTGCTGAGGATAAGCCTGAAATCCCCTATTTTGTCACTGAAACAATTGTTCTTGTAATGTTTGTTCATGTGAGAAACTTAGTAATGCAATTTTAACAGAAAAATGGCACAGAAAACTTTTCAAAGATCACTGAGTTCTATGGGCCTAAAACTGTGAGGACTGAAGGGCTCGGGAGGTAGCAGTGACTGAGATCTAGGAATGTGGCTGCACCTGGCCAACCTTCTAGAAGTAATTTCAATGTTCATACTCAGTTTCTCTCTTAAGAAATAAAATTAGCACTTAATAACCTAATGGGTGTTTATAGTTGTAGGTTAACAACTGTAGGTTAAATACAAACACTGGGCTCCTTGAATAAGCAAGAGATCATGCAGATGCTACAAAGAGACAAGGGCCATGTTTAAAAAAAAAGTTGAATTAAAATACACTCTTCTAACAAAGCACATCTTCAGCACAAGGAGAAAGTGTATAGGGGTCACAGTGTGTCCTTTCAGTGGATTACACTTCGAACTCCCCTTTCTCTGTTGACTCCTAACACCCCACAGCCAGTTAAGGGAGACAAGTTGGTGAGTTTGAAGGGACTAATCCTGGATTTCAGAGTTAAGACTATCCAGTTTGGATCTCAAGGCATGAGACTCTCAATACATGAGACTCCAATTCTAGCTACTCCTATGGTGCTAACAACGAAATCATAAGTAGCCCCTGCCTTATTAAGTTATGTCTGCCAGGAAAGACAAGTCTCAGTAGGACAGTAAAGCCAAGGCTGTGAGTTCAGAATGGCAGGCTGCTTCTGTGTGAAACTGAGTGAGCGCTTCGCCTCCATTTTGTAAATCAGAAGAGGAAACCTAGAGACACTGGGAAGCCAAGTAAGACCAAGTATATTTACTATGATTTAAAGTCATGGGCTTCCCTGGTGGCTCAGACAGTAAAATATCCACCTGCAATGCAGGAGACCCCGGTTCGATCCCTGGGTCAGGAAGATCCCCTGGAGAAGGGCATGGCAACCCACTCCAGTATTCTTGCCTGGAGAATTCCATGGACAAAGGAGCCTGGCAGTCTACAGTCCATGGGGTTGTCAAAAGTCTGACATGACTTAGCGACTAACACTATCACAAAAAAGTCATAGCAAGAAGCCATGTAATAGGTACTGGAAGGTCACATAAACAGAAACTGCTAGCATGTAAGCCTCTGGCAATAATCCACTTTTCTATACATTATGTGCCTCTCCGCCTGCCTGCGCCAATCTCTATGGTTTTTGGAGTTCATATGAAAAGATGCTGCATTCATGGGAAATCCTCACCGCCATCTCTTTTCCTGTCAAAATCTATGTCTACCCAAATTCAGCTACTTTCCTGAAGCCATACTTTCTCCACACAATCAGAATAATTATTCTCTGCCTCTGTCTGTAATAGCCTTTTGACCTCTTTGATAACACATACACATTTTATGATCAAGGTTTTGCCTGTGTGTCCTTTTTGATTAAAAGCAGAGACATCACACTTTGCTGACAAAGATCCGTAGAGTCAAACCTATGGTTTTTCCAGTAGTCACGTATGGATGTACAAGTTGGACCATAAACAAGGCTGACCACCAAAGAATTGATGCTTTTGAACTGTGGTGCTGGAGAAGACTTTTGAGAGTCCCTTGGACTGCAAGGAGATCAAACCAGTCAATCCTGAAGAAAATCAACTCTTCCAATTAATATTCATTGGAAGAATTGATGCTGAAGCTGAAACTTCAATACTTTGGCCACCTGATGCAAAGAACTGACTCACTGGAAAAGATCGTGATGCTAGGAAAGACTGAGGGCAAGAAGAAAAGGGGACAGCACAGGATAAGATGGTTGGATGGCAGCACTGACTCAATAGACCTCAGTTTGAGCAAAGTCTGGGAGACAGAGGACAGGGAAGCCTGGCTGAAATTCATGGGGTTGCAAAGAGTCAGACATGAATGAGAGGCTGAACAACAACCCTTTGATTAAGCCCCTAAAGATAAGGTGTATGTCTGATTATCGTATCATTCACAGCACAAAGCACGTTATCTTGCACAGAACTGCCATTTTATAATGTTTGGTCAATGGAGCTTATAAGAGTTACAAAACTGACCACAGAATTTTCAGAGTAAAGATAGTCAGATAAAATAGTGCATATTTTGTCTTATTTTTAAAATGCATAGAAATATCCCCCAAAGTAGATAATAGAGTTATCCCAATTTCAGCACGGATCTACCTGGACTAGAAGTCCAGTTAATGCCAATTACACAGTGCTATTGCTATATTTAAATGCATTTGAAAATCATGATTCAAGAGCATCATCCTACCCAGAGAGTTTGGAATATACTACATATTACTTTATAAGTATATACAGAGGCCACAACTTCGCTTTACAATCACTGGTGGGGTTTTTTTTTTTTTTTTTTCAGTTCTTCCTTGACTTATAGCTAAGAAATGTTTGATGGAATAATTTGAGTTTAGATAAAGTCTTAACTGATGTTTAATCTCCAAATGATCAGAGATCTATTCAAAGGCCTACTGTGCTAACACATTTTAATGGTAGGAACGCATAATTAAACATCTGTCCCTAAATAGAAACATTAAGAAAACAGTGAAGTGAAAGTGAAAGTCACTCAGTCGTGTCTGATTCTTTGTGACCGCGTGGACTATACAATCCATGGAATTCTCCAGACCAGAATACTGGAGTGGCTAGCCTTTCCTGTCTCCAGGGGATCTTCCCAACCCAGGGATTGAACTCAGATTTGTCTCCTGCATTGCAGGCAGATTCTTTACCAGCTGAGCCACATGGGAAGTCCAAGAATACTGGAGTAGGTAGCCTATTCCTTCTCCAGGGGATCTTCCCAACACAGGAATCGAACTGGGGTCTCCTGCATTGCAGGCAGATTCTTTACTAACTGAGCAATCAGGGAAGCCCAAGAGAATGGAAGTAGATACAAATATTTTTGAAAAATTGATTTAAAAAATCAATTTATATAGGAAAACACTTGATTAATACCATTATTGTAATCAACTTTGTGACAGTGAAATCTTTTGATCATTTCCCTCAAAATTAGCTAAATACACATTTAGTTATATTCAAACTGCTTTTCATTCTACAACAATCTATGTCTTAAATGTATACACAAGTGTGTAAAGTATATTTGTCCTATAAATAATTTACCTTTGGGGCAGTTCTATCTATTATTTTCCTCAAATGTAAAGATCAACTAAACAATTTAGAGGTCAATAGTGAGCAGTTGGTCATTTAAGAATGATTAAGAGTATCTTCAGCTATAATTTCAAAAACTGAAACCAGCAAGGATCTAGGGAGCAATTTTATTGGCCATTAAAACACTCTTAAGCTGTAGAATAACATATAATGCCTCTACTGATGAACAGAGCTATTAGTGGTCAGCTTAATTTTAAACAAATTTAAATATATTAATTTTCCTAATAAATATTTAATTGTATAAACTGTAAAGTAATTCTGGAGACTGGAGTTATCTTGAGGTATCAAAGCCTCAGGAGGATGCAGGAATTGTGACTGGGGCCACTTCTTATAACCTGGGGTTGCAATTCATTTTTCATAACACAAAAGGCCTATTTTCTTCCTAGGCAGGGTACATGGTAAATTCAACATTTTCAGTTCAGTTCCACAAACATTTATTAAGCATATTATACAAGAGGAATCAGCATCACACAAAGGTTAACAGCTACCTGCTGGGTCGAATCCTCACTTTACTACTTCACACATGGGTGCTTGAGTTACTGAAGAGCTCTGTGCTTCAGTTTCCTCATCTGTAAAATGGGGATGATAATAACAGTACTCATATTAAAGGAGAAAATAAGGTTAGACAAAATGATGTGCATAAAGTTCTTTTAAAAGTCCTGAGGTGGGAAATGCCTAATAAATTGCATTAGTCAGGAATTCTCAACAGAAAAAAAAAAACCTAGAGATATATAGAAAGAGAGAGGGAGAGAGGGCAATGGAGATTTAAACCATGGGCTCATGTGATTACAGAGGCTGTGAAGTCCCATGATCTGCCATCTGCAAGCTGGAGACCTAGGAAAGCCAGTGGAGCCATTTAACAGAAGACTAATGCCTGGGAGCCAGCACTGTTGTTGGTATAAACCCCAGTCCAAGGGCAGCAGAAGATGACATGAGAGATCCAGTTAAAGTAGAAAGGAAAAAGGGAGTAAAATCTTCCTTCCTCCATCTTTGATCTATTCAGGTCCTTAAGAGGTTGGATGATCCTCACACACTGCAAAGGGGCATCTATTTTATTGAATCCATCCATTCAAAGGTTCCTCACACCTAGAAACACCTTCCCAGACACATCCAGAAATAATGTTTAATCTGGGCACCCACATGCCCAGACACACAAAATTAATCATCGCATCAGCGTTAGCTGCTGAGGTGTACGAGGCACTGTGTTTGGCGCTGGGATGAATGCAACGTGAATACAACACAATTTCTTCTCACAAAACAAGGCAGTTCTGCAGAGCTCAGGTGGGCAGTCATCATTCTGGTCTTGTCTGTAATCCCAAATGGGTGCATTCCAAGGAGGAATATTAAAAGGAAACCATGAGAGACTTTCATTTCATATTTCCCAATGCACCTTATTTGCATACTGAGAGTCATTTAAAAATAGGGAGAATTTGGCCTTGAGGAAGATTTTAAAATTAAAAAAATAAAAAACTAAAAAAACAAAAAAAAATAAAAAAATAAATGAAAGCCCAAGGAAAACTAACTTCCTTCTGTTGATGTCCAGCAGCCCTCCAGAGAAAGATGTTCCCTGGGAATTGCCTTTTCTCACCTGCTGTTGTTTTAACTGGTTTTCAAGTATTGTTGATCTCTAAGCCACCACAAAGTGGCTTAGAAAACATTAATTCTTTTCTGGTCCCTTTCCACTTGAGATAAAATTTAAATTTATAAGCTCAAATTAAAAGATCAATACACATTTCCCATATACCCTCTTATTTTGAAAAGCCTCTTTTTAAGAACTGAGTGACTTAGCTGAGTGGACGCTATTGTTTTTAAGGGTCTGTTTAGATTGGAGATGACCATGGCGTGGAGGGTGGCCACAGCATGGGAACATCCAGCATTACTCAGGAATTTATGGAAATTCGGCTTTTCCCCCCTCTATAACTCAATAATCTTTGCTCTCTTAGTGAGAGAAATCCAAATGTAGTTGGCTTGAGCAAACAAAAAGGAATTTATTGGCTCACGTTAAAGCCAAGGACAAAAACATCCCAAGGTAAATTGAATTCAGGGGCAGCTGGACAGAATTTGATAAATATCATTAGAGCTTCATCTTTGCATATGATGGACATGACGTCTCCTATCAGCCCAAGAGACCCATCCTGCCAGCTGTACAAATGCTTCAGGAAGACAGAATGTGCCCTTCTCTATTTGCACCATCCCGCTTCTCCTGGGCTGCATGCCCAGCCCTGAACTAATCTCAGGGTGGCTGGGATACAAGTCATCTGCCCACCCTGATTGCTGCACTAGAGTACACCATTAATGGATAAAAGCAGCAGTCTGGCAACGGACTACCCAGTTTGGATCTTGGTTCTACCGCTTAACAGCTGAGTGACATTAAGACAAATTTTTTAGCCAACCTGTGCCTCAGTTTCCACATCCAGAGAATGGAGGTAGTAAATTGTCCCTATCATCATTTTGTTGTGCTAGTAGCTAAGTTAATTCATGTAACAAATATATATTAATAGAAGGCATTTAGAACAGTGCCTGATGCCCAGTACCTAGTCAGCAAGTATCAGGAGGGCTGCCAAGTGGGAGGAAAAGGAGGAGGAAGAAAAGAAGCAGCAGGAATCAGTTACTGATTTCCCCACCAGAAGGATATAAGGAACAGTCTTGAAAGAAATTGGTTCAAGACAAAACAAATGAAAAATTACCCCAAACCATAAAGTATTTGTGTCAAACCCCTCCATCAAGCAGGGCTTCCCTGGTAGCTCAGATAGTGAAGAATCTCCCTGCAAGGCAGAAAACCTGGATTCAATCCCTGGGTGGGGAAGGTCCCCTGGAGGAGGGCATGGCAACCTGCTCTAGTATTCTTGCCTGGAGAATCCCCAAGGACAGAGAAGCCTGGCAGACTACAGGCCATGGGTTCACAAAGAGTCGGACATGACTGAGCAACTAAGCATAGTATGGCCTCCATCAAGCTGTTGTCCTCTGCTCTGTTCCCCAGTAGAACTTGGGCACTGGAAGACACCATCTAGACTGCTGTGAGTGGCCCTTATGCATGTTCTGCCTTGGAGTTATAAATATAAATATGTTGCTTCTGTGTTTTTAAAAATGTAGAACTCTAACATGGTAAAGGGTATGGGTATGGTTTAAGGTTCCTAAAAGTAATCTTCAATTTGTCAGTTTCACCCATATTTATATGACTTAGGCAATGATGTTAACTATGACTGTGTTGCATGGTGAGGAAATAAAAAGCTATGTTAGATGTATCTTTTTTAAAAAAATAATGTCATTCACTAGAAACTTTTTTTCCTACAGAAAATGGACTGCACGTTAGTTGTGCATGCAGGGAGAACGGAGGTGGAAGACGCAAGAAAGCAAGAAAGGAAAGAAGGAACCAAAATAAACCCTCTCCTGTGTCGAGCATTGGAAATGTGGCACTAACAAAGACTTCCCGTTCCACGCAGAATAAGCACTGGCAGAGGCGGCATGCAGGGCTGTGGGTGTGCTCAGCTGTGCGGCGCTGATTATAGAAGATGAAAGGGCTGGCAATTTATTTCATCTCACACTGAAGCACTGCTGACAACTGAAAGTGAGGACAGAAGGATTCATTTGTTCAACTTCTGTTTTAAAAAGCAGACTTCAAATGATACCACAGAGAAAAAGGAGGAAATACTGCGGTGTAATAAAATGTCTACTTTTAAAAAATACACTAACTGGAGCATTTGTATTTTGTAGATGGGTTTGGAAGGCAAAGGGGTTGGCTTTTGTGTATGTGGTTCTTATCGATTCTAGGGAACAAAATGTATATACACAGAATCAACTACTGATCAGATAAGCCAAGTTAACCTCATCTGACCAAAGCACTCATGCCTACTCATCCTTGAATCCAAAGATTAATCAGATTTAAAAATTTTAACCCTGTAGTGTTTAAATACTTCTTAGACAATGGAAAATGAAAAAGACTTTATGCAGGATCTTTATGCTAAAAGTGAATACATAGATGCTACATGATAGGGAATATATTTTAATTTCATAATGCTGGTCTTTTAAAATTGTTTGCAGATCCAGATTTTCTTCATTCATTTATATTTTCATGTTTGCTTGAAATTCTGGAAGAAAGGGTTTAACTTCCTTTTAAATAAAATGTGGTATTACTTTTCATCAACATATTTAGTGTTTGAGAATGAGAAGCATTCTTCAGTTCAAAGGCTCATATAAATTATTATGAAGTCTAATCCACCTAGCAAAGTAGTCTTATCCCTAAAGATTTATTAAAGATGGGTAATATCCCATACTGGTAGGACATTAGTTATTTATGATTAATACACAAGAACAGATCCAAATGTTAATGACAAAACTAAAGAAATACATTCTGACTGTAATCATTAATATTAAACTAAAGCATCAGTGACATGAACCCATCATTCTTAAGCAATTTCTTTAAGAAATTCAGTTAAATGATTGATTTGTTTGTAACTTCTAATAAAACTTTCACTGTGTTTTCAATGTAGGGTTGCTTTTCTAATTCTGAGAAATCAGCAAAGCAATAGAAATGGAAAAAGGTTATAGCTAAAATAAAATTCACCAGCTTCTTTAGCCTCTTCAGACCATTATATTCAAGAGTTCTTTTCTTCAACAAATATTTTTGGAGCACTTGCTGTGTGCCAGGCACTGCTTTGGGGAGTAAGAGTAATAGCATTTATCAAAAGTTTCATCTGTTATGGAGGGCACACCTGTGAGACCATACAGGCTTACACTGACCTGGCTGCAGAGGCACCATTCACATAGACCACGATGCAGCACGGCCATTTGAACTGTGCAAAACATAGCCTGCTTCTGTTCCAAAACATACAGGGAGACAGGAAACGTACAAGTAAGCTAACAGACAATTTAGGTCAAAACTATGAAAAAGAAAAGTAAAAGTCGCTCAATAGTGTCCGACTCTTTGCAACCCCATGGACTGTAGCCTGCCAAGCTCCTCCATGAAACTCTCCAGGCAAGAATACTAGAGTGGGTTGCCATGCCTTCCTCCAGGGGATCTTCCCAACCCAGGGATCAAACCCAGGTCTCCTGCATTGCAGGCAGTTCTTTACGGTCTGAGCCAACAGGGAAGGCCAAAACTGTGAGTTAGATAAAAGAAAAACACAGGCTAACTGTGTGTAGGAAGAGGAGCCACATATGGGAATTTCAGGGAAGGTCTTACCAATATCAGATAAAGACATTACAAAAAATGAAAATTTCAGGCCACTATCTCTGATGAATATAGATGCAAAAATTCTCAACAAGATACTAGCAAACTAAATTCAGTAATACATAAAAAGGATCAAACACCATGATCAAGTTGGATTTATTCCAGGTATGCAAGGATAGCTCAATATCCAAAAATTAATGTGATACAACACGTTAGCAAAACAAAGGATAAAAAATTACACAATCATTTCAAAGGGTGCAGAAAAAGCACTTGACAATTCAACATCCATTTATGATTAAAAACTCTCTACAAAGTTGGTATGAATGGAATATATCTCAACACAATAAAGGCTAATGATAAACCAACGGCCATCATACTCAATGGAAAAAACTAAAAGCTTTTCCTCAAAGATTAGAACAAAACAAGAATGCCCACTCTCATCATTTCTATTTAACATAGTACTGAAAGTCCAAGGTGCAACAATCAGACAAGGAAAAAAAGGCATCTAAATTGGAAGGGAAGGAGTAAAACTCACTATTTGCAGATGACATGATACTATATAGAAAACCCTAAAGACTCCACAAAAACCCTGAAGGCTCCAATTTAAAAAAAAGTACTATTACTAGAAAAGTAATAGTACTTTATTAAGTAAATTAATATATTATTAAATGTAAACTTGATAAATGTATGATCAACTAAACAAAATAAAATTTTTAAGTTAATTTTTAATTTATTTAAGTTTATAAATTTGTTATTAAATAAATCAATAAATTAAACTAGTAGCACTGGATTCAGTAAAGTTGCAAGATACAGGATTCATAAACAGAAACATTATGCATTTCCATATGTTAATAATGAACTATCAGAAAGAGAAACCACACAAAAAAATCTATCATACCATATCAAAAAGAAATAAAATAAGCCAAAGAAGTGAAAGACATATCCTCTGAAAACTCTAAGACACTGAAGAGAGAAACTAAAGATAATACAAATATATGGAAAGATATCTCATGCTCACAGATTGGAAGAATTGATATTGTTAAAATGTTCATACTTCCCAAAGCCATCTAAAGATTTAATGCAATTTCTATCAAAATACCCATGACATTTTTCACAGAACTAGAACAAATAATTACAAAACTTGTATGGAACCACAAAATCCTAGATAGCCAAAGAAATTTTGAGGAAAGAAAAACAAAGTGTTATGCTTCCTGATTTCAGATTATACCAAAAGCCGCAGTAAGCAAAATAATATGGTCCTGGAACAAAAACAGATGCACAGATCAATGGAACAGATGACAGAAACCAGAATTAAATTAAATTAAATTACCATATACGCATGGTAAATTAATCTCTGAGAAAGGAGGCAAGAACGTACAATGGGGAAAAGACAGTCTTTTTATTAAGTGGTATTGGGAAAACTGGACAGTCATGTGCAAAAGAATGAAATTAGAAATTTCCTCACACTGTATAAAAAGTAAATTCAAAGTGGATTAAAGAACTAAATGTAAGACCCGAAACCATAAAAATCCTAGAAGCAAACATTGGCAGTATGCTCTTTGACACAGGTCGTAAGCGATGTATTTTTGGATCTGTTCCCTCAGGCAAGAGAAACAAAGCAAAAGTAAATTTTGTTGCATGTCTATTATGTTCCAGTTTATGGACCAAACTTTGCCTTCCCAGGAAACTCTGCAATGACTAATGGTAACTTTTGACCAAGATCGTGACTACAGGCATTCCCTAGCCAAAACTTATAATACATACATGAATAGACACATCCTGACACCTCTACTACCTCCTCAGAGTAGTTGGTCAGGAGCTATGTGAGCAGCTGTCTCTTGGGCCACAGTCCTCAGCAACACCCTGAAAAAACTCAACTCACAGCTCATATTTTGTGTATGTTTCCTTTTTTTTTCCCTCAGTCAACATGAAGAACATCTAAGGTAAGAATGTAAATTGGTGCAGCCACTACATAAACCAGTATGGATGTTCCTCAAAAACAAAACAAAACAAAAAATAGTTGCCATGTGATCATCACTAATTATTAGAGAAATACAAATCAAAACTACAATGAAGTACCACCTCACACTGCTCAGAAGGGCTATCATGGAAAAGCCTACAAATAACAAATCCTGGAAAGGCTGTGCAAGAATTTGAAGAAGAATATATAAATATATATATATATATGCATAACTGAATCACTTCGCTGTACACTTGAAACTAACAGCATTGTTAATCATCTATGCTCCAATATAAAAATTAAAAAATTTAAAAATGCTGGAGAGGGTGTAGAAAAAAGGGAACCATCCCATCTCTCCTTACCCTGGGTACACTTCTCATTTCCCCACATGACTTACATCTATTAAATGACTGGCTCAACTCTTCATTTTATCTACATGTTCAGAAGTTCTCTGACTCCAGTTTCAGTGCCCTAGATGCCTAGGCTAGAAGTTCAGAAAGGGAAGCAGTATGCCTATGGTCACAGTGAGTTAAGGGCAGAGCCAGGATTTGAACTCTGATTTCCCACAATCAACACCTGTATTCCTTCACTGACATCAGTGTTCCCCTCCAGCTCCAAGACACTACTAGGTCACCAAACTCTACAAAGGCAGTCAGCTACAAGACAGACATATTTCACTCTGGCTTGGAAACTTGGCTGTGCTGGTGGTTTGTGACTCTGAGCTTCCTCCCAAGGCACATCCTTGAATCAGAAGTCACTGACATGGTCAGAATGGCCATCATTAAGAAGTCTACAAAAAACAAAAGCAAGAGAGGCTGTGGAAAACAGGGAACGCTTCTGTAGAGTTGGCGAGAATGTAAAGCAGCCACAGTGGAAAACAGTATGAAGCTTCCTCAAAAAACCTGCTAATTATAGAGCTGTCATATGATCCATCAATCCCACTCCTGGGCATGTATCAGACAATATTATAATCCAAAAAGACATGTGCACCCCAATGTTCATAGCAGCACTACTTACAATAGCCAAGACACAGAAGCAACCTAAACGTCCTTGACAGATAAACGGATAAAGAAGAGTTGGTACATACATACAATGGAATACTACATAGCCATAAAAGTGAATTAAACAATGCCACCTGCAGCAACAAGGTGGACCTAGGGATTATCATACTAAGTGAAGGAAGCTAGAAACGGAAAGACAAATACCATATGATATCACTTGTATGTGGAATCTAAAATATGACACAGACATACGATTGCCAAGTAGGCAGGGGGGAATGGAGTGGGAGTTTGGGTTAGCAGATGCTAACTAATATACACACAAAATGAATAAACAACAAGGTCTTACTGTATAGAACAGGAAACTATATTCAATATTCTGTGATAAACCATAATGGAAAAGAATATAAAAATGAACATAGGTATATGCATAAGTGGATCACTTTGCTGTACAGCAGAAATTCAACACACTATAAATCAACTATACTTCAATTTTTTTTTAAAGTCATGGACATGGTACCCGTTCTCTCCCATATCCCTATGAGTTAGTCCTATCATCTTCTTCCATAGGACTTAGAGGGATGGGAAAAGGGTTAACATCATGAGGCTACCAACCCTCAGCATCTACCTACTTGGGAGATATAACTTTCAGCTAATATCAGTCTGATAACACGGCCAGGCTGCCCGCTAAACATTTTTATGCACAATCACATCATTTAGTTCTTATAAAAGACCCCATGAGTGGGATACAGTGCTCACCCCTTTTATTCAGAGGCGGGAAATGAGGCTCAGAGAAGTAAAGTGTACAACCCAAGAACTGTCACACATGGATTTTAAATCAGGATGGTGAGGAATGGCTGAAAGGATGGGTTATCCATACTAGGGAAGTGCTGGATCATGGGACACAGTGCTGGCTTTGAATATTAACAAGTTGCAGTTCCTCTGTCTTCAACATGGTGATAATACAAGATAATCCTAATAATTTAACCAGAGTGATCGTGACAAAATGTGTAAGTCGCTTCTTAGAAGCTGCTCAGTGGATGTTCAATACGACTGCTGTTACTGTTTCTATTTCCTCCTCCCAGAAGCCTTCCCTTTTTCATCAACACCTCTTCTCTAACCTAAGGGAGGCAGCACCCAGATAATTTCTCCCTGCTTGCCCCAGGGTCTTTGGCTCTGTCAAGCAGAAACTCAGGAGATAACTGCTGATGTTGGGTGCCAGTTGAGTTCCCAGGGTTTCTGTACTTAGTCTGGGCTGCATGCTGGTCATAGACTCCAATGTGGTAAAAAAAAGCTGTTTCTAGACAAGACCCTGAATGCTCATCCTGCCGGCTGGGTGCCACTAACTCGATGGTGGTTGTGCATTTGAAAGGTGTGACATGGGCTGAAGGTGAGGTTCATGGCTAAAAAAAATGATTGGTCTACAAAGAAAGATGGGGCTTCTGAGTAGCAGCAGAATGGACAAAGGCTCTGAAGGAAATAAAGGATGCTTTCTGAAGGCCACAGTGATGATCCATGGTAGTGTGTCATTCAAAAGAAGGCAAGAAGAGAAAATTCAGCAATTTAGTAATTCGCAGGAGTGGTTCATTTTACCTGGCAATTTTTCCAACCCAAAATATGAAGGAATCCAGGCTTACAATTGAGGTCCCTAGTAATGAGTCATCCACAGATTCATCCATTTGGATAAGCAGATTGGTTGAAATGACTTGTTAAAATCTTCTCCTGATGGGGACTTTGATACTTTTTTTAAACTCTAAAAGTCGAGGCATCAGACAAAGGAATACTCAGTCCCAGCCCCTCATCACGTCCAGCTGAAATCTGCTGTCATCAGCTTATTCTATTCCCAGGACAGAGGCCAACCAAGCACCACCAATCACCAGCGGAACAAGGGAAGCACTGAGGATGCGGTGAATGGAGCTGTGTGCTCACTCTGTTCCCACGTGACTGACCTATGGACAGCGGGTAGTCAGAGAGTGGCTTTCTGTAGCAATTCACGAAGAAAGGTACTTACTTCCATTTTAGAAAGCAACAGGCACGGAGAGGCTCAGCAGCTGGCCCAAGGTCACAGAGTTCAGCCATGCACTGGAACAGGGCATCCTTTGCTGTACATACTGAGGCTAGTGCTTGTTGAAACAAGAAAAAGTAGATGAGGAATGTGCTCTGTGGCTAAAAATTCTTTGATGGCACTGGATTAGGGATTCTCACCTAGGAAACACTGACCTGTCTTTCAACTCAACTGGCCCTTCTGAAACAGCAACCTTTCAGTTCAGTCACTCAGTCATATCCGACTCTTTGCGACTCCATGAACCACAGCATGCCAGGCCTCCCTGTCCATCACCAACTCCGGAGTTCACTCAACACATCTCCATTGAGTCGGTGATGCCATCCAACCATCGCATCCTCTGTCGTCCCCTTCTCCTCCTGCCCTCAACATTTTCCAGCATCAGGGTCTTTTCAATTGAGTCAGCTCTTCGCATCAGGTGGTCAAAATATTGGAGTTTCGGCTTTAGCATCAGTCCTTCCAATGAACACCCACGACTGATCTCCTTTAGGATGGACTGGTTGGATCTCCTTGCGGTCCAAGTGACTCCCAAGAGTCTTCTCCAGCACCACAGTTCAAAAGCATCAATTCTTTGGCGCTCAGCTTTCATCATAGTCCAACTCTCACATCCATATGTGACTAATAGAAAAACCATAGCCTTGACTAGACGGACCTTTGTTGACAAAGTAATGTCTCTGCTTTTTAATATGCTGTCTAGGTTGGTCATAACTTTCCTTCCAAGGAGTAAGCATCTTTTAATTTCATGGCTGCAATCACCATCTGCAGTGGTTTTGGAGCCCCAAAAAATAAAGTCAGCCACTGTTTCTACTGTTTCCCCGTCTATTTGCCATGAAGTGATGGGACTGGATGCCATTATCTTAGTTTTCTGAATGTTGAGCTTTAAGCCAACTTTTTCACTCTCCTCTTTCACTTTCATCAAGATATTCTTTAGTTCTTCTTCACTTTCTGCCATAAGGGTGTTGTCATCTGCATATCTGAGGTTATCGATATTTCTCCTGGCAATCTTGATTCCAGCTTATGCTTCCTCCAGCCCAGCATTTCTCATGATGTACTCTGCATATAAGTTAAATAAGTAGGGTGACAATTTACAGCCTTGACGGACTCCTTTTCCTATTTGGAACCAGTCTGTTGTTCCATGTCCAGTTCTAACTGTTGCTTCCTGACCTGCATATAGGTTTCTCAAGAGGCAGGTCAGGTGGTCTGGTATTCCCATCTCTTTCAGAATTTTCCACAGTTTATTGTGATCCACACAGTCAAAGGCTTTGGCACAGTCAATAAACCAGAAATAGATGTTTCTCTTTTTTCAGTGATTCAGCAATACCTAGAGTCATTTTCCTTACTGTGCAGAAACTGGGGACCCCTATAGGCAGGGTTCTCTCTCGCTCTAACTTTTGGGTCTTATATTTATTGGGAGGGTTTTACAGACAATCATCCCAGTAACAGGTAGGGGTAGGAGATGAAATCAAGACAACTGCCTGGAGGAGGAGCTATTTAAACCCAACTGGGACAAAAGGCAGGGCCTGGATGAAGTGGAGTCAAGGAGGATCTCCATGTGAGCAAAGACAGGACCAGCCCCCTGTTCCACTCCTCACCTCCATAAGACCCTTGCAGTTCCCCCACCTGGACCTTGTCTGCATCCTGTCCTTCCCTCTGTCCCAGGAACTCAAAATATTTAGGGTGATCCAGCTGCTCCAGGTGGCTGCAAGTCACTACAACCTTCAGCCCAAGCAGCAACTTGCAGCCTGTTCCAGGTTATGGAGCCCTTCAGGGAGAATGAGAGGTGAGGGGAAGGAGGAGTTCGTTGAGGGCAGGGTGGACTCTGTGCTGGCCAGCTCCACAGAACCCAAGGCCACTGCACCCTGATCAGTCCCAAACCTGCTTCAAGCTGTCCCCTGGCACACCTGGATGCCCGCTGCTGGCAGGCACTGGAAGGGACATCTGAGGGTGTCTCCTAGTAACACATAGGTGCCACTCTGTCCTGTACCAACAGTTTGCCTTGCCAGCAGGAGCTCTCACACCATGGGCCATCAAGATGAAATTGTTCTTCAAGGCTAAGAAGAACCAGGCATCCTCAGGGCCAGGTGAGTGAGTGGGCCTGCAGTGGTTTTACCCAGTGGCTCAGTAAAGTTCTGACTTAATGTGGGCCTGGGGAGCTGGACAACTTGTGCTGGGCTCCCAACTCCCTCACTGGCCCATCTGGGGAGATTCTCCTCATCTTTCTTAGACTCAGTTTACTTCTCTGTGAAATGGGTGATGCTAAGTGGCCTCTCCCACGGCTGGGACAAATGGGATGCTGTTGACTGAACAGTTAGCATGGAGTCTGGAACACAGAGTGAAGAGGGTTTGAGCAGGAGATCTGTGATTCCTGGGGATGATCCCCAATATAAGCAGACTCTTCAGCAACCAGTCCTGTAATAGGGCACCCAGAACCAATGGCAGATCACACTTCTGCAATCAGACCAATAACTTTGTGGCAGGGACACAGCTGGGACACTTGGGGTGCAAAGGGCTAGCTCATACCAATCAGATGAGAAAAACACTATAAAGATTTTTCTGGGATTTCCTGAATCTCATGAGAAAGGGGACAACCCTCCCCAAAGCCCCAGCACCTATTTACCTACTGGGAGGAGAAATAATACGTATCTGTTGTGAGTAATAAATGTTAAAACAGAATATTATATTCAACTCCTGTTTCTCTTAAGCCTAGAAGTTGCGGTGCTGATGTTTTTTTGTTTTTTGTTTTTTGTTTTCTTACTTTTTGACATTTAAAAGATACAGATCTCACATTTCTTCTTGAATTAAGAAAATTCACACGGTCACAGCTTACTGTAATGTGGCAGAAAGAAGAAAAGCTAGCTTCCACCTTCTGGCTGCTGCTGCTGCTGCTAGGTCGTTTCAGTCATGTCCGACTCTGTGCGACCCCACAGACGGCAGCCCACCAGGCTCCCCAGTCCCTGGGATTCTCCAGGCAAGAACACTGGAGTGGGTTGCTATTTCCTTCTCCAGTGCATGAAAGTGAAAAATCAAAGTGAAGTCACTCAGTCACATACAACTCTCAGCGACCGCATGGACTGCAGCCTACCAGGCTCTTCCATCCATGGATTGTCCAGGCAAGAGTACTGGAGTGGTTACCATTGCCTTCTCCACCACCTTCTGGCTACTGAAGGATAACTCTAGTACCCCTCCCTCAAAGGACAAGTTCATTTCAGCACAGTTCAGCAAGGCCAGGAACAGGAACAGCCCTGCAAAGCTCCTGGGATTTAGAGATGGGAGGTACTTTCACAGGCAGAGCAACAACCTCTGAAATGTAGGTCCCTCTGAAAATAGTACTTGCTAGGACCACATCCTGTCTGAAGACACTGGCTGCATTTCTGCAGCCCTTGGAGAAAGAGGGAACATCTTCTGTTTTTCTGGTCAAGATTTCTTTCAACTGAGTACTGGAGCTTGTAGTTTTCTAGGTCCATCTGGTGATAATTCACTAGATAATCAGTACTAAGAGGGAAAAACAAGAACAAAAGACACATGAGGAGAGGACAAGGCCAGAGGAAGGTTATCTGCAGATGCATCGAGGTCAGGCAGCACTTTTTATTCTCGGGCCTCCACCAGAGCCTCCAAGATCTACCCTTCAACTAGAGTAGAATTCTCCTGGGGTCCTTGTCCATTATCTCTGAATTCCCTTTTCTGATGGCTTCATATTTGAGGAAAAGATCTGCAGTACAGCTTTAA
Organism: Capra hircus; assembly: GCF_001704415.2. NCBI lineage: Eukaryota > Metazoa > Chordata > Mammalia > Artiodactyla > Bovidae > Capra > Capra hircus. The sequence continues at coordinate 81,118,022 of NC_030814.1, forward strand.
AAGGTCAAGTTTGGCTTAAATCCATAAACACCATTGATTCCTGGGAACTAGGATTTCTACGTATGTGTATATTTGTTTTATATTTGAATGCAGAGTTCTGAAAAATATCAAGGAGAGATAAGAAATCCTTCCTCAGTGATCAATGCAAAGAAATAGAGAAAAACAACAGAATGGGAAAGACTACAGATCTCTTCAAGAAAATTTGAGATGTCAAGGGAACATTTCATGCAAAGATGGGCATAATAAAGGACAGAAATAGTATGGACCTAAAAGAAGCAGAAGATATTAAGAAGAGGTGGCAAGAATACACAGAAGAACTATACAAAAAAGATCTTCATGACCCAGATAACCATGATGGTGTGATCACCCACCTAGATAGAGCCAGACATCCTGGAATGTAAAGTCGAGTGGGCCTTAGGAAGCATCACTATGAAGAAAGTTGGTGGAGGTGATAGAATTCCAGTTCAGCTATTTCAAATCCTAAAATACAATGCTGTTAAGGTGCTACACTAAATATGCCAGAAAAATTTGGAAAATTCAGCAGTTGCCACAGGACTGGAAAAAGCCAGTTTTCATTTCAATCCCAAAGAAAGGCAATGCCAAAGAATGTTACAACTACCACACAGTTGTACTCATTTCACATGCTAGCAAAGTAATACTCAAAATTCTCCAAGCCAGACTTCAACAGTATGTGAACCATGAACTTCCAGACGTTCAAGCTGGACTTAGAAAAGGCAGAGGAACCAGAGATCAAATTGCCAACATCTGTTGGATCATCAAAGGAGCAAGAGTTCCAGAAAACATCTATTCTGCTTTATTAACTACGCCAAAGCCTTTGACTGTGTGGATCACAATAAACTGTGGAAAACTCTGAAAGAGATGGGAGTACCAGACCACCTGACCCGCCTCTTGAGAAATCTGTATGCAAGTCAAGAAGCAACAGTTAGAACCAGACATGGAACAATAGACTGGTTCCAAATCGGGAAAGGAGTACAGCAAGGCTGTATATTGTCACCTTGCTTATTTAACTTATATGCAGAGTACATCATGTGAAACACCAGGTTGGATGAAGTACAAGCTGGAATTAAGATTGCTGGGAGCAATATCAATAACCTCAGATATACAGATGACACCACCCTTATGGCAGAAAGTGAAGAAGAACTAAAGAATATCTTGATGAAAGTGAAAGAGGAGAGTGAAAAAGTTGGCTTAAAGCTCAACATTCAGAAAACTAAGATAATGGCATCCAGTCTCATCACTTCATGGCAAATAGATGGGGAAACAATGGAAACAGTGACAGACTTTATTTTCTTAGGCTCCAAAATCACTGTAGATGGTGACTGCAGCCATGAAATTAAAAGACGCTTGCTCCTTGGAAGAAAATCTATGACCAAAGTAGACAGCATATTAAAAAGCAGAGACATTACTTTGTCAACAAAGGTCCATCTAGTCAGAGCTATGGTTTTTCCAGTAGTCATGTATGGATATGAGAGTTGGACTATAATGAAAGCTGAGTGCTGAAGAACAGATGCTTTTGAACTGTGATGTTGGAGAATACTCTTGAGAGTTCCTTAGACTGCAAGGAGATCCAACCAGTCCATCCTAAAGGAAATCAGTCCTGAATATTTATCAAAAGGACTGATGTTGAAGCTGAAACTCTAATACTTTGGCCACCTGATGAGAATTGACTCATTGGGAAAGACCCTGGTGCTGGGAAAGACTGAAGGCAGGAGAAGAAGGGGACGACAGAGGATGAGATGGTTGGATGGCATGAGCAAGTCAATGGATATGGGTTTGAGCAAGCTCCAGGAGTTGGTGAAGGAAAGGGAACCCTGGTGTGCTGCAGTCCATGGGGTCACAAAGAGTCAGACACAACTGACCGACTGAACTGATTATATTAACACGTTTCAAATTATTCATAAACTGTAAAGAAGAAAGAGAACAATCAAATGCATGTTTTTTTTGCAGCTGGTCACCTTTTGCAGCTGGTATTTGTAACTATCTTCTTTCCTTACCAATTTCTTATTTTCTTTGCCCTCAACAAGCATTTCAACAGGCAATGAGGTGCTCTGCCTGTTTGGGTAGAACCTAACCTTCACTGCTGAAGGATCTGGGCCACTACCAATCCTACTGAGAATGGTTTCTTCTAGTTTTCTTTGGATTTTCATCATAGGGTCAGATGATACTAAGAAAGCCCTAAGAAATCTCCTGAATTCCAGACCCAGGCTTCCTCACCTTCACTACAGAGTAGCAGACAACTCTGCCCTTGGTAATCAGTGATTACTTTAGCCAGTTCAGCAATCTTATTCTTTGGGTATAATTTTAGAGGAATAAAGGGACCAGGAGTGGCAGTCTTTACTTACAGTTTAATGGCATCAGTGTGTCTTCTCAGAGAAGCCCTAACTACATTAGGAATTACGCCTCTAGGCCAGCAGAGCATAAAGTTACATGGACATGTAGCAAAATTCTGCTAGTGGATCAGTAGGGATTATAGCAGTAATAGTGAACTCTCATCCACCGCTGATTCCTGGACCCATGTATCTCAGCTATGGGAAAATCAGTGCTGCATACTGAATGCTGATTTAGAGCATATACAGCCTCCTGGAGAACATCATGCCAGTCCATCAGGGTACTGCCAATCTAGCTGACACTACCATTCTGCCTTCAAAAGTCCATTCTAGGGAAGTCAATTGCTTCAGGATTACTGGGAACATGGAATGATCAGAAAATTCGATGAGCATTTGCTTACAGGCACACTTTACTCCCTGTGCAGAGTTTCTTCATCAGAAGCACGTTGTGCGAAACACTGTGATGGTAAATAAGGCACCTGTGAGTCCTCAGATGGTATTTTTGACAGAAGAAGCACTGCACATACGCAAGGCAAATCTATATCCAGAGTAGGTGTCTCTCCCAGAAAGAGCAAAACATTGCCCCTTCAACAGCCAGATTCCTCCAATGTAATCCCCTGCTATCGGGCTGATTATCCCAGGGAGTGGTGATATCTCAATTCTTGCTGAGAACAACCTAAAGACCATCAGAACAGCCCTCTACAATTAAGATTGAAAAGAAAGAACCACAAGGAGTCTGGTAGAAGAGGAGGAAAAGCAATTCAGTGCTTACACACATCTAGGAAAGAGTTGAACCAGCTCGGCAGGGGCCTGCCATGAGCCAGGAAAGAGACTGCTGCTGCCAGCATGTGCCCACTTATGAACACTTGGCAAGGAGCATAGCCAGCTCAGCAGTGTGGCTCCAGCACCTGCAGCCCCAGCCCAGCCTCTAACCAAGGCATGCAAACCAAGGAAAAATGGAATCAGCTCACAAGTATAGCCCAAGGCCCTGGGCATTGGACACACCCCCCAACCAAGGTAGAGCCAAAGTAGAGGGTCCCATCACACCTCCTTCAGGGCCCCTACTTTATCACCTTGGGCACTGGCTCAACCCCAATAGGGCAGTGACTACCATTCAGTCTAGAAAAAGTTCTAGTTTGCACATGGCTGCTGCTGTAGCACTCCAATTCAAGCCTAACAAGTTCCCACCAAGGCAACAGGGTAGAGGTGGTCCAAGATGATTTCAGATCCAGCTCTCCCACCAAAGCCACTGGGCACCTGCAAAATGCACAGAGACACTTGCACAAAAGGATATACCATCAAAACCAGAATAAGTAACTGCTTCACCTAATTTCATGGCGACAAAGAGAGAAAGTTCAACAAAACTCAAGGACAGAACAACAGGTTTCAGATAAAGAACAAGGTGAAACCCCTGAAAAACATTCCTAATGAAACACAGATAAATAATTCACCTGACAGAGAATTTAAAACAATAGTAATAAAAATGCTAACCTAACTTGGGAAAAGGATAGCTGAACACAGCACTTCAACTAGAATACACAAAAAAGAACCAGTCAAAGATGAAGAATTCAGTAACTGAAATGAAAAATACACTTGAAGGAATTAACCACAAATTAGGCAATAAATCACCTAATCAAAACAGCAGAAAGAAAAACAAATTGTTAAAAATGAGGATAGGTTAAGAAACCTTAGGGACAACATCAAGTATAGTAACATTCTCATCACAGGCATCCTAGAAGGAGGAGAGAGAGAAGGCAGCCAGAAACGTATTTGACAAAATTATGGCTGAAAACTTCTCTAACCTGAAGGAGGAAACAGGTATCCATGGTCAGGAAGCACAGAAAGACCCAAACAAGATGAACCCAAAGAGACCCACACCAAGACCTGTCATAATTAAAATGGCAAAAGTTAGAGATGAAGAACTTTAAAGGTAGCAAGAAAAAACAGTCACATACAAGGGCATGCCCATAAGGCTATCAGCTGATTTTTTTTAGCAGAAACTTTGTACACCAGAAGGGAGTGGCATTTAAATTACTGAAAAGAAAAAAACCTGCAACCTAGGATACTCTACCCAGCAAGGTAATCATTCAGAATTGAAAGGCAGATAAAGAGTTCTCCAGACAAGCAGAAATGGATTAATGACAACTAACTCTATATTATAAGAATTGTTAAAAGTTCTTTAAGAGAAAAAGAAAAGGCTACAACAAGAAATAAGAAAATACAAAAAGAAATAATACAAATAAGAAAATGGGGGGAAAAAAAAGAAAATGGGAAAAATTTCATCGGTAAAGGCAAATATATAAAAGAGCAGTGCATCAACAATGTAAATAAGCTATTACAAAGGGTTAAAAACTTAAGTCAACTGTAACTATAATTAACAGTAAAGAGACAGACATGAAGATATAAAATGTGATATCACAACATAAAAGGTAGGGGAGGAGTAAAAAATGTACATCTTTTAGAATGGATTTGAACTTAAATAACTATCAGTTTAAGACAAGTAGATATAGTTATAGGTCAATACACATGAACTTTATGGTAGATACAAATCAAAAACCTACAACAGATACACAAAAGGAGAGAGAAAGAGATACAAACATAACACTAAAGAAAATCATCAAACCACAAGGGAAGAGACTAAAGGAACACAGAACTATAAAAATAAATTTAAAAAAACAAGCAACAAAAAAGCTATCATAAAAGCTATCAAAATAGCAACCAGCACATACCAATCAATACTCACTTAAAATGTCAATGGACTAAATGCTCCAACCAAAAGATGTAAGGTACCTGACTGGATAAAAAAGCAAGATCCATCTATATACTGCCTACAAGAGACTAACTTCAAAGCTAAAGACATATAAAAACTGAAAGAAGAGAATGGAAAAAGATATCCATGCAACTGAAAGAGAAAAGAAACCTGGAAAAGCAATACTCATATTACACAAAAATAGGCTTTGATAAAGGAGTCAATATAAGAAGATATAACACATGTTAAATATACACGCACCTAATATAAGAGCACCTAAATATATAAAGCAAATATTAAGAGACATAAAGAGAGAAATTGACAGGAATATAACAATAGGGGGAGACATAACATTCCACTTACAATCAATGGATAGATCATCCATACAGGAAATCTACAGGAAACCCAGAGACCTTAAATGACACTTTAGACCAGATGGACTTAACAGATATCTATAGGACACTGGATCCAAAAAGAGCAGAATACGCACTCTTTTCCAGTGTGCATGGAACATTCTCCAGGATACATGACACCCTCGGGCACAAAACACTACTCAATAAATTTAAGAGGATAGAATTTGTATGAAGTATCTTTTTCTGACCACAACGATATGAAGTTAGAAATCAATTACAGGAAGAAAAATGGAAAAACACAAACACATGAAAACTAAACAACATGCTATGAAAAAAACCTCCAATATATCCACAGTTAGAACAAAGAGGAAACTAGAAAATACCTTAAGACAAATGATAGCAAAAATACAACTTTCCAAAATCTATGGGACATAGCAAAAGCAGTTCTAAGAGGAAGTATATAGCGATACAGGCCTACCTAAAGAAACAAAAATATTAAACAAACAACCTAATCTACCATCTTAAGGAATTAGTAAAGCAAACAAGGTCCAAAGTCATTGGACCAGTCAATAAAAATATGCTATTAATTGAAATTATCTGATTTACAAGTTAGTTTGAATAATATCTCTTAATTTATATGACTAAATTTGAATCTACCTGACATAAGGGATGTGTGATATTTTGTTATATTTTATTAATAAAGGAAAAAAACATAAAAATGAGACTTTAACATTAGCAATTGCATTGTAACACAGAATATAATGGCAGTTATCATAGGAATAGTCCATTTGGGGCATAGATTTTATTTCTGTAAAGACCACCTGGGGGGCAGTAAAAGTGTTTTGATAAAAGCCATCATAAAGAACAGTTTTCTTAAATTAGTGTTTGCAAACGAGTTCAATCACAAGAAAATGCTTTAAAAATATGTTTAAAGATAGTATTTATGAATAATCAAAAACATTAAAAATACATAATTGACCTGTGAAAGTCATTCAGTCATGTCCGACTCTTTCTGTCCCATGGACTGTAGCCTACCGGGTTTCTCTGTCCATGGAATTCTCCAGGCAAGAATACTGGAGTGGGTACTTGTTCTCTTCTCCAAGGGATCTTTCCAACCCAGGGATCAAACCCAGGTCTCCCACACTGCAGACAGATTCTTTACTGTCTGAGATACCAGGGAAGCCCACAAAATTGACCTAAGGACATGATAATATTAAGTACCCAGGAAGGCAGTTGGGTGGTATACCTGACTGTTTTTCATTCACTGTCTTTTCTTTCCATGAGGTATAAATTACAATCAGTGAAATGCACATATCTTAAGAATAGAGTCCAATAGATTTTTATATATGTGTACACCCTATAAACAGCATCCATACCACAGAAACTTCCCTCAAGCCTCTTGCCAATCAATCTCCTTACCCTGCTGCTTGAGGCAATCATCACCATAGCTTAGTTACCAGTTTAAGAAATTCACTGAAGAGAATTATACTACTATTTGGCAATAAAAAAAAAAGAATGAACTAATGATAAAGACAGCATGGGATGAACTTCCAAATCAACCTCAGTGAAAGAAAAATCAGACACAAAAGAAGTCTATAATGCATTATACCATTTATATAAAATTCCAAAAAATTCCAATTAAACCCTTAGTGACAGAACTCAGAGTACTGGTTGTCTGGGGACCAGGGAGAGGATAAGAAGGAATAATTTCAAATGGAAATACGTAAATGTGGGAGGTACATTCATATGTCAAAACTTATCAAACTATACACTTTAAATATGTGTCGTTGATTTTTCTCAACTATATCTCAGTAAAGCTTAAAGTCATAATTTCCAAATGGCATATTAGTTTGCTGGGTAAGAAAAGTTTACCTTGTGAGTCACACAGAACTTATATGTTCAATAAGTAATTAAGCTTTTATCATTTTTTTTAACAGAGAAAAGGTTTCACCAGTTTTCCTCCAAATATTTTTCTCTAATGCAATTTTTCTCCCTTCACATGATTACAGTTCCCTGTATGTTCAATACCCATGTTGTCCCAATACCAAGAAGTCAATAGAGCACTTTTTATTTTTTCAGTCTGGGCTTTTGTTTGGTTTATTTCTACTGACTTACATGCAAGATCACTGATCTTTTCTCACTGTCCAATCCATTATGACCTCACTTCATCTTACTTCTCAATTTCCACTTGACCTTTCGTTAGTTTCCATTTCTCTACTATGAACCTCTATCTGTTCATACACTATATCCATCTTTACCTTAAATCTTTTAACATATTTATAATATTGTCTTAAATTCTTTTTGACTGCTGCTGCTACTGCTTAGTCACTTCAGTCGTGTCCGACTCTGTGCGACCCCAGAGACGGCAGCCCACCAGGCTCCCCCGTCCCTGGGATTCTCCAGGCAAGAACACTGGAGTGGGTTCCCATTTCCTTCTCCAGTGCATGAAAGTGAAAGGTGAAAGTGAAGTCACTCAGTCGTGTCCGACTCTTAGCGACCCCATGGACTGCAGCCTAGAAGGCTCTAATTTACAAAACAATTGTATATGGTATTTAAATAATGGAGTAGATGACTTATTTAATAGTTAATTTAGTTTTAGTGTACAGCTCAAGGCATAATCTACTCTTTAAGCCCAAACTCTTTCCTTCCTCTGTTTATTCAATACTTTGGACACATATTATGAGAATGCACTAAACCTAAAATCAAGACATCTATAGGAACCATCATATCAATGGAAGAAGGAATTCTCTGATCTACTGCATTTTTCAACGGCTTCAATTTCATATTTGGTTACGCATTACTAACTGATCAACTAAAATAAGATGGCAAAAAAACCCAGATCTACTTTTAGAAACACAATTTTCCTTATTTTTTTTTACAAGTTGTATGTACTATCTATTATCTTTGTTATTAAGAAACAAAACAATGTCTTAGCCCAAATTTGTTTTTAAGTGATGTTCCAATTCAAACTTTTTGTTGTCACAAAAAATAAAATGCATACATCTTAATAGTATAATTCAATGATTTCAGTAATTGTAACAACCACCCAAATAAATACATAGAATAATTCCATCAACCCCAAAATTCCCTTTATTCTCCCTTTCCAGTCAGTCTGCTTTTCCCTAGAGGTAACGTTTCTTACTTCCACTAACACAGTACAAATTTGCCTGTTCTTGGAACTCATGTAAAATGAAGTCATATATAAGTTCTCTTTTTCATCCAGATTAATTCATTCAGATACTACTTTTAAGATTTATCCATGTTGTTTCATCAATCAAAAGTCCATTTTTAAAAATTGTTAAGTAGTGTTCCATTGTATAAATATACTAAAATTTCTTTACCCACTTTCGTATTGATGGGCCTTGTGGATTGTTTCCAAATTTTGGCTATTATGCATAAAGCCTGCTATGAATATTTTTATACACATTTCATGGACATATTTTTATCATTTCTCTTGGCTTAATACCTAGAAATGGAATTTCTGTATCACAATTTATATCTTTTTCCACTCAAATTGAACTTGTTTTTAGACACTATAAAACACATCTGGTAAACAACATGTAGATGGATCTTGCTTTTTATCCAATCTTATAGCTTCCTTCTTTCTAATGGAGAGTTTAGTTCATTTACATTGAATGGAATTATGGTTTTGTTCAGATCAGTTTAATTCTACTATTTTGGTATCTGCTTTCTATTTGTCCTGTATGTTATGTGTTCTATTGTTCATTTATTTCTGCTGTCTTTTGTGATTATAATTTTTATTACTCCATTTTAACTATTTTATTGACATTTTTAGCAATACTTGGTGTGTGTCTCCGTGTGAATGTGTTGCAATGGTTACCCTATAGACAGCAATACACACACTTAATTTACCACAGTCTCAATTCATGATATTAAAGAACAATACAAGAACTATATAACAGTATAATTTCATTTAATTCCTACTCAATTCCTTACATATTAGCCATATGTTTTAATTCAGCATATTCTATAAACCCCATACCCATTACTACTGTTTGTGTTTTAAATAGTCAAGTCTTTTTAGAAACTTCAGCAATCTCATGAACCTAAAATGATTAAAATCAGAGTTCAAGGGCATAAAGACAGCGAGAATCTAAGAGGCCAGGATTATAAAGAGAAGAGTTCAAAGAACTAAGCCCAACCAATAGTCTGAGTCTCTTTTCCTCTTGAGGCACTTGCCAATTTGTAATCAGTATAGGCTGAGAAACACACAAGCAGAGCAGAAAGTAGCTGCTATGAGTTTGAGAAACTATGCAGGATTTCTGTCAGTTTCTTGGTTTGAGGGAGATTTTTTAAATGAGATTAAAGAACCACCAAAAGGATGGTGTCTTGATAAAAACCCTGAGTATTCAATTGGACACCAAAAGGGCTACAGTCTAGGTTGAGGTTAAGCCAGAAATAGACCAGCCTTACAGACTTGAACCCAGCTGTGAATCAGCTTAGTCCCTTTGAATTAAAGTAATCCATGCCGACTCTAATTGCCTGCCAGAAGCCGACTGTAATCCCCTTTAGAGAAAGATAACACTTCAAGAATCCCTATAATTTTTACACACAGTTTTAGTAATTCAATGAAAACTTTACCAGGTATACAAATAAAAAATAATGGAGGGAAAAAAAGGTAACAGACACAGATGCAGAGGTGATCCGGCTATTGGTTTTCAGAAAAAGATTTTTTAAATGGCTGTGAAAAACAGATGACAAGATGGAGAAACCAACCAGAAAACTAGAATTTATATCAAAAAAATAAAATGGAGGTTCTAAAACTAAAAAATAATATCAGAATCAAGAATGCAATGGATATTCGACAACTGCCTCATTTTCTTCCACAGAACAGGTAAAACTAAAGCCATGCACTTACAACAGGTGTTGCCCACGGTGTTCCTGCAGTCTCCGGGAGCTGCAGGTGGCTCTGAGGGCAGCAAAGGAAGCTCTGGGCACTTGGCTCATGGAGTGGCGGTGATTTAGGTCCAGCTGGACGACTGAGTGACTGAACTGAACTGAACTGAAGGGCGCCAGCACCCACACAGCAGCCTACCCAGCGGCGAGGCTACCAGATCCTCGCCTTGCTTAGGCCGCAGTGAACTTGGAGGCAGGGCCACCCATCTTGCACATGCGCACTTCCTTTGATGTGCAGAAGGCCCAGCTCCTGGGCTTCAACACCCCAGCGCTCAAGTTTAAATGCAGCTAATTCACTCTCCCCAGCCAGACATAGATGCGCCTTCCAAGGTGGCAGCACTAGGGGCCCCGTCCCGTGGAAGCTGCGGTTGGAAAGGTGGACTCACAGGTGGGCTGAGCAGTGAGCGTCCTGCAGGGCCGGAGCGTCCTGAGGCGAGGACGGGAGCGTCGGCAAGACCAGCCAACTGGCTGAGTTGAACTTCAAAGACAATGAAGGTGATACTTGCTAGAGGAAGGATGTCTCATACATGCCTGCAGTTACTGGGGAGTACCCGATCCTGCTTGCATGGCTTACTGTGCTACCAGCAAGAGTGGTTCAATAAGTCATGCAAATGCTACTGGCAGCCATATTGTAAGTCAGTTCAGAGGGCAAAATGCAAAGAGGTGACTCTGCACAAGAATGGGTCCTGGAAGAGACGGTTCTGGAGTGTTATGACTATGGCAGCGGTCAGGCCTTCTTCCTAGGCTTCATTCTTAGCAAATCCACCTGGGTTGTGGGGCTGCTATGCAGTCAGTCCTGTACCATTTGGGAGCAGCCTCAAGAGTTCACAGCCCAGAGAGTTCACAGTGGCAGCCTGCGGTCCAGGACCACTGCTTCCTGTCTTGGCTGGTCACAATCCTTTCTGAGCAGGAACTGCTTGGGCTGGCAGATCACCACAGAGTAGATGAGCCAACTGGAGGAGCTCTAGCAGGAAAATCCTTCTACCACCTTGGAGGTCCTGGAGAAGACAGGGGCAGAGGAGGGTCCCCAGCATATCTCTGGAGATAGGAGCATTCCTACCAGAACATATCCAAGCTGGAGGCCAACTCCTCTAAGAAACTGAAAGAGTTTCAGACTCAGGATCACATCACTGTCAGGCAGGACCTGGGCCTTAGCAGGACGAGAACTGCCTACTTAACTTTGCCTGAGATGACTGTGATAATCGGACTTTAGTAATAATTTGGTTAGGAAACATTCAGCTCATGCCGGGGAACAAGATTTGCCTGTGGTACAAAGGACCTGGTGCCCGGGGGAAAAGGATCAGCCACATCATCAAGGCCTCTGATAATTATGTCAGTGAGATCACTGCTGAGCCACATAGCAGTTATGGGCACACTGTGGCGGTAACTCATAACTTCCAGGTGAGTTTCATGTGGAAGTAAACCTCGTTAGAGAGGATGCAGAGTGTTTGAAAACATCTGTTGTGGAGGAGATCTCCATGGCAGATTACATCTCCCATAAGCTGCTAGGTGTGATCAGAAAGCACCAGTGGCCCAAGGACTTCATAGCACCAGAGTTCCATAACCTCCACCACTCTCTGGCTGACTTTCTGAAGATGGTGCTGCAGAGACTGCTGAGCCAGATCCAGGGTCCACTAGGTACAGGGAAGATGTGAGCTCAGCCACCATCATCTACCATCTGGCTCAGTGGGCCTGTGCTAGTCTGTGCTCCAGCTAACAAAGCCATAGACCAAGAAGAGTCACTGACCTGGCTCAAAGTCATCCAGCTCTCTGCAAGGGTCATCAACTCCCCACTGCACGTCCTAGCCCTGTACAACCAGATCAGGAACATAGGTAGCATGCCAGAGCTCCAGATGCTGAAGGACTAGACCCAGGAGCTGTCATCTGCAGACCAGAAGCAGTGGTACTGAGCCCTGAAGCACAAACTGGTGCTCATAAACACATGCCATCAGCTGCACATGTGGATGACTGAGACCTGCCAAGAGTTTCATGGGCATCCAGGCCACTGAGCCCTGGAGTGCACGGTCCCTGTGTCCTCGGAGCCAAGCAGCTGATCCCTGCGGGTGACCACTGCCAGCTGGGCCTCGTGGTGATATGCAAGAAGGCAGCCAAGGCTGGGCTGTCCCCATCACTCTCTGAGCACCTGGTGGTGCTGGGCAGCCGTCCCATTTGCCTCATCTGCCTCCAGATCCAGGATCAGATGAACCCTGCACGCAGTACCTTCCTGTCCAACATCTGCTGCAAAGACTCTTGTCAGACCAGAGCAGGTCATGTGAAGATGTTCTGTGTGACCCAGGACCAGGAGAAGACCATCAGGTCAGGCACTCTTATCGAACAGGCCAGAAGCTGCAAACATAGGAGAGAAAACAGATGTTGAGGTGAACCAGATCACCATCATCATGTCCTACCAACGTAACACATGCAGCCCAGTGGCTCCCTGCACACCAGGCCCTACCAGGAGGTGGAGACTGCCAGTGTGGATGTATTTCAGTCGCTTGACAACATCTTTATTATCTCCTTTATGTGGGCAAATGAGCACCAAAGCATTAGGTTTGTAAACAACCCCCGTATTTAATGTGGCCCAGCACAGTATGGACAACTGAAGGGCTCCATCCAGGCAACCACTCTGCAGCCACCTTCTGAGCTATGACCACCTACTGGGGATGGGAGAGAGATGGGTGCTGAACAATCTGTAGGAGCACCTTATGCAGTGCAGCAGGGCCATCAACCCCCTAGAGCCCGCTTCATGACAACAGCCATGTATGACCCTGGAAAGCCATTTTCCCAGGATCTGTCTGTGATCAGGGGCTTCCCAGGTGGCTCAATGGCAAAGAATCTACATGCCAATGCACAAGACGAGGATTTGATCCCTGGGTCGGGAAGATCCCCTAGAGATGGAAATGGCAACCCACTCCAATATTCTTGCCCAGGAAATCCCATGGACAGAGGAGCATGGTGGGCTACAGTCCATGGGATCACAAAAGAGTGGGACATGACTCAGCAACTAAACAACAACATCAGTGATCAGAGCAGCCAGGGCGAGCCCTCAAACATGTATTTCCAGGCCCATAACCAGATCAGCATGATCAGTGCCTGCCCTAGCCGCATGACCTCCATGAATAGGCCCCATTGCCTCCAACCTGGGCATGCCACCCCTGATGCCGCTGGGCTATTTTGAACAAGCTAACAGGCCATCCACAGGCGGGGCACCCCAGAAGGCAAGACTGGTCAAGGCAGGAGTCTAGAACAGCTTTGGGCCTTCCTGGGCCAACCAGAGGACACTTCTCAACAGCCAGGCCAGCTGGAATGTGCCATCAAAGCTGTCTCACAGGGTGTCCCAAGGACAGGCTGTATCTCCAATAGCCAGTTCTCCTAGAGGGGCCAGCCCCACCTCTCCCAGCCCCAGCTGTCACTGGACAGTTGTCTTCATGACTTGGTGCATCACAAGACTCCATGTCCCAGGGGCAGCAAGTATATCAACTTAGCACAGTGATGGAGCTGCCCCAGTACTACAGAGTCAGTTCAGTTCAGTTACTCACTCATGTCCGACTCTTGGCGACCCCATGAACCACAGCATGCCAGGCCTCACTGTCCATCACCATCTCCCGGAGTCCACCCAAATCCATGTCCATTGAGTTGGTGATGCCATCCAACCATCTCATCCTCTGTCGTCCTCTTCTCCTGCTGCCCTCAATCTTTCCCAGCATCAGGGTCTTTTCAAATGAGTCAGCTCTTCACATCAGGTGGCCAAAGTACTGGAGTTTCAGCTTCAGCATCAGTCCTTCCAATGAACACCCAGGACTGATCTCCTTTAGGATAGACTGGCTGGATCTCCTTGCAGTCCAAGGGACTCTCAAGAGTCTTCTTCAACACCACAGTTCAAAAACATCAATTCTTCGGCTCAGCTTTCTTTATAGTTCAATTCTCACATCCATACATGACCCCCGGAAAAACCATAGCCTTGACTAGGTGGACATTTGTTGACAAAGTGATGTCTCTGCTTTTTAATATGCTGTCTAGGTTGGTTATAACTTTCCTTCCAAGGAGTAAGTGTCTTTTAATTTCATGGCTGCAATCACCATCTGCAGTGATTTTGGAGCCCAGAAAAATAAAGTCAGCCACTGTTTCCACTGTTTCCCCGTCTATTTGCCATGAAGTGATGGGACCAGATGCCATGATCTTCGTTTTCTGAATGTTGAGCTAGAGTAGCCCCCTCCATTAGCATCTTATGCTAAGTTGAAAAAGTAAAAGTAAAAATAAATGGGTACCTGTTGTGCACTGCTAAAACTGAAGCATGGTTTTGAGCAGGAGGAGGGGGAGACAGACACACAGAGGAAAGATGATACAAAGGCATCCTGGGAAAAGTCATTCATGTGGCTGGAATGATGCATCTACACGTCCAGAATGCCAGAGGCGACTGGCAAACGTCAAAAGCCAGAAGAAGCAAGGAAGGGCTGTGTCCCAAAGCCATCAAAGAGAGCATGGCTCTGCCAGTGCCTTGATTCCAGAATTCTAGTCTCCAAAATTGAGACATCATAAATTTCTCTTGTCTTAAGCCAGTCAATTTTTGGTACTTTTTAAATGGTCACCCTAGGAAATCACTACAAATACTAGTGTGATTAACAACATAGATAAATCTCAAAAGTTTTGCCGAGTAAAAAGTCTTACATAAATGATACTGTATGACTCAATTTATATGAAGTTCGAGAACAGGCAAAACTAACCTATGGTGGGAAAAATTCAGAAGAGTGTTTGCTTATGGGAGAGGAAGTTTGCATTGGCTGGTAAGAAGCATTAAGAAACTTTCTAGGGTGATGACTGTGTTCTATCTTGGTAGAGGATTGGGTACACAAGTGTTCACATTTATCAAAACTCAGCAACTGAATATTCAAGATTTGTGCATTTGATTGTATATAAATTCTACCTGAAAAAAAATTAAAACTACTATAAACAATTACTGAACTCTAGCTAGTATTATTCACATGCTGAGATATTGAGAAGGAAGTGTAGAGAGATCTGAGCGACTTCACTTTCCCTTTTTACTTTCATGCATTGGAGAAGGAAATAGCAACCCACTCTAGTGTTCTTGCCTGGAGAACCCCAGGGACAGGGGAGCCCGGTGGGCTGCTGTCTATGGGGTTGCACAGAGTTGAACACGACTGGAGTGACTTAGCAGCAGCAGCAGTAGAGAAGTCTGCATTTTAATTTGAAACGCATCAAAGTTTTAAATGGATTGATGAATGTATAGACAGATGGTTAGGTAGATATATGATAATGCAGGTATAATATAACATTAATGGCAGAAGATCATGAACTCCTTATTGCCAAATTCAGACTTAAATTAAAGAAAGTAGGGAAAACCACTAGACCATTCAGGTATGACCTAAATCAAATCCCTTATGATTATACAGTGGA
Source organism: Capra hircus (assembly GCF_001704415.2). Lineage (NCBI taxonomy): Eukaryota > Metazoa > Chordata > Mammalia > Artiodactyla > Bovidae > Capra > Capra hircus. Next base: position 81,133,804 of record NC_030814.1, read on the forward strand.
AGTGAGAAATAGATTTAAAGGACTAGATCTGCTAGACAGAGTGCCTGATGAACTATGGAGAGAAGTTCATGACATTGTACAGGAGACAGGGATCAAGACCATCCCAAAGAAAAAGAAATGCGAAAAAGCAAAATGGCTGTCTGGGGAGGTCTTGCAAATAGCTGTGAAAAGAAGAGAAGTGAAAAGCAAAGGAGAAAAGGAAAGATATAAGCATCTGAATGCAGAGTTCCAAAAATATCAAGGAGAGTTAAGAAAGCCTTCCTCAGTGATCAATGCAAAGAAATAGAGGAAAATGACAGAACGGGAAAGACTACAGATCTCTTTAAGAAAATCAGAGACACCAAGGGAATACTTCATGCAAAGATGGGCTCGATAAAGGATAGAAATGGTATGGACTTAACAGAAGCAGAAGATATTAAGAAGAGGTGGCAAGAATACACAGAAGAACTGTACAAAAAAGATCTTCATGACCCAGATAATCACGATGGTGTGATCACTCACCTAGAGCCAGACGTCGTGGAATGTGAAGTCAAGTGGGCCTTAGAAAGCATCACTAAGAACAAAGCTAGTGGAAGTGATGGAATCCCAGTTGAGCTATTTCAAATCCTAAAAGATGATGCTGTGAAAGTGCTGCACTCAATATGCCAGCAAATTTGGACAACTCAGCAGTGGCCACAGGACTGGAAAAGGTCAGTTTTCACTCCAATCCCAAAGAAAGGCAATGCCAAAGAATGCTCAAACTACCGCACGGTTGCACTCATCTCACACTCTAGTAAAGTAATGCTCAAAATTCTCTAAGCCAGGCTTCAGCAAAACGTGAACCGTGCACTTCCAGATGTTCAAGCTGGTTTTAGAAAAGGCAGAGGAACCAGAGATCAAATTGCCAAAATCTGCTGGATCATGGAAAAAGCAAGAGAGTTCCAGAAAAACATCTATTTCTGCTTTATTGACTATGCCAAAGCCTTTGGCTGTGTGGATCACAATAAACTGTGGGAAATTCTGAAAGAGATGGGAATACCAGACCACCTGACCTGCCTCTTGAGAAACCTATATGCAGGTCAGGAAGCAACAGTTAGAACTGGACATGGAACAGACTGGTTCCAAATAGGAAAAGGAGTACGTCAAGGCTGTATATTGTCACCCTGCTTATTTAACCTATATGCAGAGTACATCATGAGAAACACTGGGCTGGAAGGAGTACAAGCTGGAACCAAGATTGCTGGGAGAAATATCAATAACCTCAGATATGCGGATGACACTACCCTTATGGCAGAAAGTGAAAAGGAACTAAAAAGCCTCTTGATGAAAGTGAAAGAGGAGACTGAAAAAGTTGGCTTAAAGCTCAACATTCAGAAAACTAAGATCATGGCATCCAGTCCCATCATTTCATGGGAAATAGATGTGGAAACAGTGGGAGACTATTTTGGGGGGCTCCAAAATCACTGCAGATGGTGATTGCAGCCATGAAATTAAAAGACGCTTCCTCCTTGGAAGGAAAGTTATGACCAACCTAGATAGCATATTCAAAAGCAGAGACATTACTTTGCCAACAAAGATCCATCTAGTCAAGGCTCTGGTTTTTCCAGTGGTCATGTATGGATGTGAGAGTTGGACTGTGAAGAAAGCTGAGTGCCGAGGAATTGATGCTTTTGAACTGTGGTGTTGGAGAAGACTCTTGAGAGTTCCTTGGACTGCAAGGAGATCCAACCAGTCTATCCTAAAGGAGATCAGTCCTGGGTGTTCATTAGAAGGACTGATGCTAAAGCTGAAACTCCAATATTTTGGCCACCTCATGTGAAAAGTTGTCTCATTTGAAAAGACCCTGATGCTGGGAGGGATTGAGGGCAGGAGGAGAAGGGGACGACAGAGGATGAGATAGCTGGAGGGCATCACCGACTCGATGGACGTGAGTTTGAGTGAACTCTGAGAGTTGGTGATGGACAGGGAGGCCTGGCGTGCTGTGGTTCATGGGGTCGCAAAGACTCAGACACGACTGAGTGACTGAACTGAACTGAATGGCAGAATCTAGTTGGTGAACACATGGCTGTTCTATGTAAAATTCTTTCAACTCTTCTGTAGTTTGAATAGTTTTATAAGAAAATGTTACAGAAAAAAAGAATGTAATAAAGGAGTTAATCAGAGGTTTAGTCAGTCTAGAGTATAGAATTTAAGAAAGAATGAAAAATACAGAAAGAAGCGTACGTGATACCAGTCTCAGGGATAAAGACCTCAATAGGTATAACTGGAGTTCTAAAAACAAAGAAAAAAAAGAATTGGGTAGATACAAATTTTAAAAAGATAGTTTCTGAGAATTTTTCAAAGCGGATGAAAGACTTCAAGCCACATATTCAGTTAATACAGTCAACTGTAAATGTTTCTTCTAAATGCAAAGAAAAAAAAACTAGGTATATCTAGTTAAACTGTTGAAAGACAAAGACAGAAACCCTTTAAATCATTCAGAGGAGCAACAAAGACAGAGAACTTACTTCCCAATGGAATCCTGTCCTTAAAGTGAGGCACATGGATAGAGTTGGCATTTATTAGGCTCATATTATATACCAGGTTCTGGGCAAAACTCTTTACAAACATTGTCCCATTTTCCTCACACCCTCCCAATGAAGTAGCATTAAGAACCCCACTTTAATAAAAAAGAAATTGAGAGTGGAAAAGTCAATTATTTGCATAAGGTCAGATGGTTAACCAGTGGTAAAGATTTCAATTTAATTGTGACAGACTTCAAACTTTCATCTTAAATATTATGCTTCCTCCTGTACTATAAGTGTTCTGCTTTTTTCCTCCATTTTTGTGCATCTACCAAGGCTCTAGGTCTCAGCATTCCCTGATTTGGAAATCCCCCTGCCAAGTTTTGTAGTCATTATGAAAATATGCTTGGGGTTAATACTGAAAATGGAGAGAGTCTGAAGGTAGTGTTACATTCGTATCTAATATTGGATAACAAGGATACAGATCACGTTATTGTATGATACTGGAACACCAACTGTAGAGAGAATACATTTAATTGGCACCGTTTCTTTGAATGCAGTATATCTAGTCTCCATTTTGACACTGTAGTAGATGACTGAAATGCTACCTTGTGTCTTGTTAGCACCGTATTGTAAAGTGTCTATTATTATAGAAAATTGACAAGGTGAGGAGCTGTCAACTTTAGCTAAGAGAATATCCTATTTTAATAAATATTATTTCATAAGGAAATGTGCTGATGACAGCTTATTTCAGTGGAAATTGTTGATGCATAACCTTTCTGCTAGACAACATTACATCAGTAGTTACTATACCTAAAAAATTATGCTAGATGCTAGAAATGTGTTTGCAAGAATAATTTTTATGAAATAAGTACATAAGCAAAATTATTTTGATATATTGTATTAACATATACATATTACAGGAGATCTTATGGGGTATATTTTTATGAGAAAATAATAATTAATATCCCAATGATATTTTATATATTTTTCTTTACATCTACAAGTTGTAAGACTATGTCTTCAGAATAAATTTACATGTGTAGATGAATACACAAATGCATGTATATATATATATATAATGGTACAGACCTCCCTGGTAGCTCAGACGATAAAGAATCTGCCTATAATGCAGGAGACCCAGGTTCAGTCTCTGGGTTGGGGAAATCCCCTGAAGAAGAGAATGGCAATCCACTCCAGTATTCTTGCCTGGAGAATTCCATGGACAGAAAGGCCTGGTGGGCTATAGTCTGTGGGGTTGCAAAGAGTCAGACAAACTGCAACTAACACTGTCACACTTTTCATATAGTGATATGCATACAGATTTAAAAATTTCAAAGTCATTACTTATATATCCCAAAATTACAAGCAATCTGACATGGAAGCATGGATCCTCCACTGATTACCAGAATTAGCAGAGCTAAAAATTTAAGTCCTGGTTCTATCACTTTTATTTTGTAGTCTTGGCAAAGTCTTTTAATCTCTTATTTAAGATGACTTTACTTCTCTGTTAAAATGGAGAAAATAATATTTGCCCTCCATACTTCACAGAGTTGTTAAGAAGCTTTTAAAAGAGATAATGCTTATGAAAGAAATATGATATTGCAAAAAGATATTATACTTAGGTATACAATTATATATTATTATGTTATATATAATATATTAAATATAATGGTGTATGTAAATATAAGCATCATGTTGTGGCCTGGATTATTCTAGGAGTCCCTAACCTATGACTTCAAATAAGGTCATGTTAACAATAATAATGAAAGTTCTCTGCTTCATTGCCCACTAGCTGTTGAAGTCACCTTAAAACGCAACCCAGCTTTTTCTAGGAGAGTGAGGGGGAGTGGAGTTTTAGGGGATCTTCTCATATTCCTTGCTCTCTGGCTCACTAATACTTTCATGAAGCCAGTGGAGGTGCTCTTGCTGACACTTTGAAGCCCACCCACCCACAGCAAGAGCCTCTGCACCTCAGCACCATCCTCCAGGATACACAAAGCGGCCAGTGTCTAGAGAGCCAGAGAGGGACTGTGTCCCCATTCCACACACAGAGAGAATGCCTGTCCCAGGGGCACAACTTCCAAGTCACTCTTCGTTATACTGGCCACAAGTTGTTTCTCGTGCCCTCTCTTTCCTCCTGCAGGACTCGGTCAGGAATCCAGGCTTAAAACAATAAAGTGTCAGTTCTTTCCGGCCTCTCTCTTTGCTTTCTCCCTGTATATGCAAACCCTTGTCTCATTTATCTCTAACCAAAAGGTATTGTTTAAATGGCGTGCTCTCTGGCATATTGCACCAGTTTCCCACACTGGCCAGAAACATGTGAAATCCAGGTGGGAGCACTTAGTGTTCCAGCTACTCACTGCTGTGTAACACACTGCTCCAAAATATAGTGACCTACAACAACGCTGATGTTTTGCTAATCACTGTTCTTTAGGTCACTTTGCTGAAGTCAGCTGAGCTGACTAGGAGCTAGGCTCAGCAGGGGCACTGGGACGACCGGGCCCCTCTTTCTTCAGAGTGTCTTGTCATTGAGTAGTCTAGACCAGGCTTTGTTTAATAGCAGCATACCAAATGAACAAAGACAGAAGCTGTCAGGCCTCTTAAAAATCCAGCTTCTCAAATACACCACGCCATTTCCATAGCAGTCTATTGATCAACGTATGTCACAAGGCCAGCTCAGATTCAAGGAAAACTGGGCTGCACTTCTTCATGGAAGAGGTATCCAAATAGAGAGGTGGTAAGAATTGTTCATTTTCTAATAATGCACTCTTAAAGCCAACAGCTGACTAGGACTTATTAAAAGTTCAAAATGAGGTGTGTGACCTTTCCATCTGTATAAATATGTTCAACTATGTATGTGAAAATGCTTAGGTCATTTGTATAAATTCATCAGTATAATTATATTGACTATAATGAATACATAAATAATCTATATAATTTTTATACTAAATTGAGATGTTGTCCAGTGGAATGAGATGTGAAGAAATATTTCTTGTGACCTGAGAAATGCTATATTATTTTATGTCTCTTAAATGTGTTCTTTACTTAGTTCTAGTAAAGGGAAGGAGTCTATGACTCTATACAGAGGCAAAAGCAGAGCTAGGTAGTATCACTGACTTCCACCCAATGCAAAGAGCTGACTGACTCATTGAAAAAGACCATGATGCTGGCAAAGACTGAAGAAGGGAGGAGACGGGGACATTAGAGGATGAGATGGTTGGATGGCATCACCGACTCAATGGACAGGAGTGTGAGTAAACTGCGAGTTGGTGATGGACAGGGAGGCCTGGAGTGCTGCAGTCCATGGGGTTGCAAAGAGTTGGACACGACTGAGCGACTGAATGGAACTGAACTGATGCCATACTTGAGATCATTCATTTTTAATATGATCTATGTTTTCTATTTTACACCTCTCTCTCTATAGATCTATGCCTACATCTATATAGGGATAGATGTATAGTATTTATTCCAGACACTCTACTAGGCATGTTATACTACTTTTTCACTTAATCCTTGCAGTTCCCCTTCAACATTATTGTGATTCATGATTGAGGTCAGAGATATTAACTACATTACAGAAGGTCTCATACCTTAGAGTTCTAACTTTGTACCACAGCTTCCTTACTTTACAGTGTTTAGGAGTCAGGTTTGCTACTTACTTCTACAGTTTATTTCTTTTTCCACTATGTTCAATAACTGACTACAAAATTTTCCCTAAATAAAATGGCAAGTGCTTATCTAAAATAACCAAAATTCAAATAATTTGTGGGGGAAAGCTTAATAAAGGATAACTTATTATTTTAAGGACATCCCTCAGAGCTAAAATGATAAATGAAATTATATTACATTCCTCAATAAAGAGGAAACTATGCTCTCGAAAGCACATAAAATTAGTTCCAAAATTAAAAATTCAGAAGTTAGACTTAAATGAATGCCATCAATTAATTTTTATAAAAGAACTAGAACCATTTTGAAAAAGTTCAATTGTCTTCTAAATGAAAATTAGATAAATAACTTCATTTTATTGAGAAAAATTATTACGATCTGAGAGATAGAACTGACAGGCTTTTTTGCCTTCAATTAAAAATATCAATCCTCCAGTGGAGTCCCCCAAATAATTCATCTACAAATGAGCAGAACTCAGAGAGGATTTCACCTAGAGAGCAAAGGAGCAGTAGTTGACAGAAAGGCTGCTTTTTATTTGTGGTTCTACTATCTTCAGAGATGAGATTTAAAAAAAAGAAATCCTAACAATGATGAATAAATATTTGTTAAAAGCTCCAGGTACTGTCTTATAAGTTGTACCTTAAAACCTGAAGAAGGGAACCCTGAAAGGATGAACGTATTTTCCATGTAATTTAGGCTTTCCTCATTTCCGTGCAGTCTTACAGCTGCTTAAGAAGTCATTGCCTGTTCAGTTCTTCATAAAGCAAATAAAGAATAAAAGGAGCTCTCTCTTTATTACTGAGTTGTTGGAAAGAAATCTGTAAAGATACCATGTGGGTTCCTAACTAGCCAGGATGTGAGAATCTGACCAGCAATATGGAAAGACACAAAATGGTGACCTATTTACAGTGTTTCACACTTTGATTGGTACTGGTTTTCTTTGAAGTACACAACAGGAAGAAAGCGACACAGTATTTCTGCATCCCTTGTCTTCCTCTTCATTGACCCTGTTTTTTCACTACTAGAGATGCATTTGCGCTTGTTTGTTGAACTAATTTAAGGAACTAGAAACATCAATGAAGTCTGTAGAAAATTTTATGGTCAAGCGAAAAGTGACCAACTCATTTGTTACCAACTTTTCAATGGCAAAAATGGCCTAAATCCCAAATATCATAATAGAACTGAGACAAGATGAAATGGACCATTTTCTGTGCAGTTTCACATTCCTTTTTTTTTTTTTTTTTTTTTTGAAAGCATGGAAGCATTTGCCAAAATGTGATATCTGTAATAACAAGCCATGGGGAGAAAAAAAGCAAAACATCCTTGCACAATGATGGTAGACTATTACATTTAGCCTACCCACACAAATTGGTCCCAGCAGTTTTCTCTTTAATTCAGGATTTATAGAAACATCTGAGATTATAAAATTAACCAAACAAAAACAGATGCTATAATCATGAGGGGCTCAATTCTTGGATGAATACCAAATCTAAACATTAGTATATGGAGTGGAAACATTTTAACTTAAGTTCTTGTATATCAGTTTACAAGCTGATGTGAATATTTCACATGAAAGTAACTATCTTAAACAGCTTGGAGAAATGAAATTATGTTCACATAAGTGGCCCATTTTTCTCCCTTTCAAAAGGAAGATAAGAGCTATTAAAATGATAATTTCCTCAACTTTCTTAATTTATAATGTAAAATCTCCCACCGATATTAACAATTTCTAGGAAAAATTAGGGGAGAGGTATATCTTAGATATAGCTCCCAAATTGTGTTTTTATAGTACTCTGGGGTGATACATAATCATGTCACTGTCATATAGTTTGACAATTTATTGTAGATCAATTCTGAGCAGCACTTAGCATTTTGGTCAGTGGTAGCATCAACAAAAAGGATAAAGAACACTTTACATTTAAATAAGAGTAACAGTTTGAAGGTAGTAGAAAATACTCTTCTAGTCTAGGCTACACTTACACATTGTAAAAAAAATGTAGAAATTACCCTTTGGAAAAAAGAGATCTAAAAATGAGATTTGATAGTCTTATTTCCATTTAACGGCTAGGTTCATTGGTAGGAACTGACTGCTTGTGGTCTGTGCCTTGGCTGAGACTGGTTTGAAGGTAAAAATACGAAGGAAATTAGAGATTTAAAATCAATCAAAAATATGTTCTTTTTAGGAATGAAGGATCTTTAAGTGATCTAAGATGCTTTTTCTGTAAAGTAGTAGGTTTCTCTGAATTCAAATACACATAGCAAAGACTCTAAGACTGGGTTTTGTTTTTTGGTTTTTTTTTAAAACAGCTTTGTAAACACACTCAGAGAAATGTCAGGATAATACCACCAAGGGATCTTGGCCAAGATTTGTTTATTGGATTTACACAATTGAACCAATCATGATTAAATTGCCTCAGGGCCAAAGTTCAAAGGGCTAACAGTCAGAATGCATAAAAAGTAGAGCAATGAATGGCATATATTAAAATAAGCAAGATGTCAATGTAAAGAGATGTGTTTTTAAGCTCTTTATGGTTCTGCTTGTAGAAGGTCATTAGACAAGGACTGGACAAAACTATGATGAACAAAGAAATGCACTTGCAAGGTCCTTCCATAGAAATCTCCTTTTTTCTTGAGTTCTTTATGGATGAAATGTGGAACTGTTAGCTGAAGCCCTCCAGCTGATTTATGTCTATGAAGTTGAGTAAGCAGTGTTTTCCACAGTGTATTCCAGAGAACACAAAACCATAGACTGTTACTAAACATTAGCCAATCTCTCCTTTCCTACCAAGGTGAATCAGTGAGGAAATATGGATTTAAATCTGGTTTACCAATCTGTCTGTTTTTCTATAATCAAGTTTCCCAAACTTATTTTCCTTCACAGACCCTTTTTCTGAGGCAAAACTTTCAGGAACAGTATTCTTTTGGAATGCACATTGGGGAGTCCAAGTGAAGTGAAGTGAAAGTCTCTCAGTCATGGCCGACTTTTTGCAGCCCCATGGACTGCAGGCCAGAATACTGAAGAGGGTAGCCTTTCCCTTCTCCAAGGTATCTTCCCAACCCAGGAATTGAACCCAGGTCTCCCGCATTGCAGGTGGATTCTTTACAAGCTGAGCCACCAGGGAAGTCCAAGAATACAGGGAGTAGGTAGCCTATCCCTTCTCCAGGGAATCTTACCAACCCAGGAATTGAACCAGGGTCTCCTGCATTGCAGGTGGATTCTTTACTACTGAGCTATGAGGGAAGGCCAGGGAATCCAAATCTAAGTTAATTAACATACAAGATGTATGCATAGTCCTAGGCCTGAAGGTGAAGAAAGTTGGTTGGTTGGTCTACACGTGCTTTTAAGTTCCAGTCAGGCTCATTTTTCTTCCATAATAAGCAATCTTCCTCCCCACTTCAGAGCTTAGCCTTGTCACACTTTTCTCCCTCAAGTGTTAAGTTTACACTCCTTATAATAAGGTAAAAATGCTTGATAATACCTGGAGTGTGCGTCTTCACATTTGTGTGCAACAGAATAGACCTTTGATGTGAAAGAATGTAATTCTTAGTCAGATATTTTAGGCAAGCGAGTGAGTGCAATATTTGAATGAATAATAAAGTTATTTATAGGCATCTTGTGACCATATGCCATGCCATGAATTGATAGCTGAGATATTGAGGGCTCAGTAACTCAAAATTAGCATTTTGAACTGGATCTGGAGGTCTCTGGAGCACTTGTTTCTCAACTTCCCTCTGTCTGAGCAATTCCATGAGTCATCTGGTAAGAGTCACCATGAGGTGATGGCATCAATGTCATTTAATTGCTAAGCCTGGACTAGACATTCCTTACTAGAAAGGAACCTGGAATAAGATCCGCCCAGTTGGCTGAGGCTAAGCTGACAGTGGAAGCTTTGAGGTTTGTCTTGGCATTTATGAGCACTAAATCCTCCAGCCAGTGTTCACACAAGCTGTTAGCACCACAAATCCATGAAGTTCAGTTCCCCAAGGTATCTGGAAAGTCAAAACTCTAAAGTCCAGGCAGAAAGACCGGGAGCATCTTGACTCTTTCCTATTACATGGTTTATTCACTCACTGAACACTTCCTGAGCCATGTTGTTCGAGGCACTGGAGACAGGATAAAAAACAAGACAAATAAGATCCAAACACTTATGATACTTAACATTTTGGCTGGGTAAGACAGGCAAGAAACAAGCAAAGAATTATCAAGCATTGCCTAACAACAACAAAGAAATTATAAACAAGTGACCTGAAATATAGTGATGATGCTATGGAGCCAATGTTCAAAGAGAAGACTCCAGTATCTCTGGATACTGAGAGTCTGGGTAAAGAGAGATACAAGATACAAGGTCCGGTCCTAGAAGGAGGCTAAGACACTGGGTAAGAGATTGGGAGAGAGATAAGAATATAGGTAGAATCTTACATATATGACCCTAAGTGGGTGCGGGACTCAGGAAGTCAGGCACAGGAAGAAAACAACAGAATGTGGGTGAGGAATGATCCAAAATGGCTGCTGGTTTTGGATCATCACTGAGCATGTTGAGTCTAATTGCAATTGAAAAATATCAAAGTCAGCAGTGGGGCAGCAAAGGCCATTTAGAACAGGCGGAGTGAGCCAATGAAAGTGCCTCCTCCAGAAAGTTCTGCTCCAGTTAACAAAGATCTGGGATCTAGGGTAAAGACATCCCTATCACTTAATGAGATGAGCAAACAGGAGGAACCTGGTATTTCTCAACTATGGGATCAAGAGGTTCTATCCGGAGGATTCAGATATATGAAAGAGCCATGCCTCCTTTGCTTATGGTGATGGCAGGTAGCACTCTGCTGGAACTTCTACCTACAAAGTCAACTTTGGCTTCATATTTTTGACTCATTTCTGCAGTTAATTTTACATGTCAACTCAGCTGAGCTAAGGAAACTCAGATACTTTCTAAAGCACTATTTCTGAGCTTATCTGTGAGGGTGTTTCTGAAAGAGATTAACATTTGAGTCGGTAGACTAAGCAGAGAAGATCCATCCTCGCTAACTTGGATTGGTATCCTCCAATTGACTGAAATGAACTGAACTGAACTGAACCTGTTGAGGACCAAAGAGAACAATAAGGTTGAAGAAGGGCAAAGTTGCTCTCTTCGCTTGAGCTGGGACTTGCATCTTCTACCCTGAGGTATGATCGCTCCTTTGGACTCAACCTGGACTTGCACCATTGTCTCCCCCTGGTTCTTGGGCATTTGGCTCTGAACTAGAAGCGCACCATCCACTTTCCTGGGCCTCCAGCTTGCAGACAGCAGACTGTGGGACTTCTCTGTCTCCATAGTCATGTGAGCCAATCCCTCATTGTAACCCTGGTTTTAGATATTTCTATATATCTTACTGGTTCTGTTTCTCTAGAGGATCCTGATGAACACAGCTGGTGTAATAAGTAGCAATTCTCTGCATCAGCGGCAGAGAGAATGCCAGGTGAGACAAACAGGCTGGACAGATATTTACAGGGTATACATTTTCTTTCGATGCAAAAACCCATATCACTCAGCCTGGTTAAGTCAGCAGTTATTAGTAAAGTTTGTATACATGCTCGAGACTTCATATTTCCTGTGAAAAATGGATGGGAAAAGACAAATTTTCTACATATAAAGGTTTCAGAAAATTATGTTTCCTAAATGATGAGAGTTAATCTTTATAGAAATTATATTTTAACACATAATACATATATAATCTTTAATATTGACTTGGGAATATTATTTGAATCAAAAAACAAAGTAGAGATTGAGGGAGAAAGAAAATGCAACTTCAGAGGGATTCAACATTAAAATTTTGGGGACTCATCTAAAAGCAGCTTAAGAAAACAGTAGAAAAATGAAATGAAATGATTGACCAAACATGATATAAAATATGTTGATGACATCTTTAATTTGGCATGGATTACAATGGAAAGTATTTTGTCACAGCCCATTTGTTTCTTTGGCCATGTAACAAAATGTGGTCCTAAAAACTTACAAGGTTCAGCTTAAGAAATGGTTTTAAGAATCAGATTTTATCAATGTCCTAAAATGAGAGTGAGGAGCTGGGAGTTCAGTTCACTTCAGTTCAGTTCAGTCGCTATTTTGGGTTAAATTACAGAATAAAATAGAAAACAGATTTAAAATTCTCTTGACCAAAACCTTCATGCTTTACACTAAGTTTTAATGTTTCAGAACACTCGTGTTTTCAGTATTCGTTCAAAATTTATTTTCTATTTTCAACAAACACTTCCTAAAATAAAAGGCATTACATTCTGTTGCATGCTACGAAGGCTAAAAAGATAAAAGGCATCCCAGTTTTTCAAAGGCCCTTTATGTACATTTTACAGGGCATAAAACCTAGAGTATGAAATGTAACTGGTGCTGCCAAACAGTACCTCGGGGCAGCTTTAACCTCTACATAATCTCCACCAATCCCAAAACCTGTCCTGAAAACCCACAATGTCAGTAAAAGAAAACTGTGTGCCATGCACATACAGTTTTAACACACTCCCTTGCCCTCTATTCCAGTCTGCTGCCTTTAAGGCCCTCCCTGCAGAAATTCTAGACCCTTTGATGGATCCTTTGCTGTGTGACAGAGGAAGGAAGATCATCCAGTTTCGGAAGAAAAGGGATGGAGAGAATGTAAATAAACCTCACAGAGGAGATATGACTTGAGTGAAACTTGATGGCTTTCTGTTATTTTCACATGCAGGAATGAGGACAGGCTGAAGAGGAGAGGTCTGGATGAATTCTGAAAAGGACCAAGGACAATCAAGAAGGGTTAGGAAAACCAGCCTGACTCCACATTTAGCATGACCTCAGGGGCGCCATTCATAACCTACCTGGGGTGGAGTTGGGCTCCAGGGGACCTCCTGAAGCTTAGAGCACGTGGTTGGATAATTATATTGATTGCTCCCTTTTCAGTTTACACTTGAGAAAAAGAAAACCTCCTTCTGAGTAGAAAGAACTCCTTAAAGGCTAATGATAATGTACTCCCCAGGGTGTATATACGGGTGAATCCTTTCTGACTTTGCTATCTTTCTTGGGGGACTATTCACAGACACTTGTATATATATGTCCTTTCCTATTGCTTCATTTGTCTTTCTCTTTCTACTGTAATAGCCCTGTCTCCAGTTCTCACTTCCACTGAGATGAGAAAAATGTCTCCCAGTTGCTGGGTCGGCAGCTTCCTTTCTGCAGATCTCTCCATCTCTTTTAGACCGTCTTATTTAATTTTATACTCTCCCCAGACCTTCCCTGATTCTATCATAGATCTCACTTTGAAAAATCTATTGTGCTTTTTAGGTTCTCTCTGCAGCCCCGACTTGTCCACCTCAGTGACATCTCATTTTCTTTCACGGCTCTCCCATGTACCTCACTAGGCCTTTATTGAACACTCCAGAAAGGGTAAAGTGGGAAAGGGTGAGCTTATAAATTATGGAGAGAAACAATCTCTCAACTACTAAAATGGTGTTCTACTGATCTCATTTGTCAATATGTTGTTTAGTAGCTCACAAAATCAGACATGCACAATTGGTAGTAAAAATTGACCAAATTGAGAGATGTAAATTCCCTCTGATTGCAGGTCCGAGAAGTGGAAATCCATACGTTGGAGCAGGGAAATATTGATGGAGTTGCGTTTGCTTAAGGGCTTAAAATCATATTACTGACCTTTCATCAAAATGTTGGGTCCTAACACCCCAGGTACATTTTGGAGCACCTAGCAGTGCGATTGTGATAAAATAAACGAAACCTTTAAATACACCTCCATTTGTGCTTGCCCTCTTGAGTGTCTCCTCTGTATTATGTGAGTGTGGGAGAGAGACAGAGGTATTCCCAAGGACAATATGACCTCAATTTATCACCATTTAACATGTTAACAGCACTTCCCACTGAAAATGAGTATTTATCAAAAAGACAGGTGTTTACCACAAGAGTTACTAGATTATCTCATGAGAGTTAGGAGAGAATCACAATGCTATGGGAATAGTGGGTTTCCCTTATTTATATTATGATTTTCTCAGGATGCAAATAGGGGTCTTTCACATGAAATATATTTTAGCTAGCTTTTTTAGATAGGGAAGGCCTTTACCATAAAAAAGATATCTAGGAGGTCTGAAATGTTATGAGCAGGAAACTTACCACAGCGGCAACTTTAAAACAGCTGAATGTTCTATTTTTAGCCTTTGATTTCCTCATATAAATAAATTTCACCATTTTAAATGATGGTTGGCTACAGATGATTCCAAACATACACAATGACAATGAAAGTCAACTAGTAATAGTTTACAATGGCTTGTGAGTACAGACCTTAGCTGTATCTTTTCTCCAGTCTGCACACTTCCCCTTATGGCTTCTTTTTTCATTCCTTTCCTCTTTCTACTATTTTACACTGAGTTTCTTGATAAACTTTAACTACATTGTCTCCATTTATTCGCGATCTAAATTTATAATTCTTAAACCCCTTCCTAGGAATATATTTCGGGGAATTATGTAAAGCAATTGCTTGATTCTCCTATAAAACACGTTAATTGTGTCTTCTAGCTTTGCCCTTATACAAGTTTCCCTGCCATCCGTTACAACTAATCAATGAGTTAGATGCAGCATGCTTGGGGCGTGAGCTTGCTGGTTCCCACTAAATGCTAAAGTACGTTCTTTAGAATGATGTCATTGAGTCTGTCCTGAACTGAGACAACCAAATTGCTGAAAACCAGGGAAGACCTCATTGTTTTAAACAAAAATGTAGATAAGGAAAATAAAGGAGTACTTCTTGGGAAAATAAAAGAGAGGCAAAAATATTACATAATAATTATTCTTCCAAGGGCTTGTCTTATTTTGTGCAACTTCCTTGAGCTTCTAGGTTCTTAAAGATTGATAATAGAAGGTAAAGACCAGACTGTGTTGAAGAAAAGACTGAGTGATGGTATTGTACGTTCATGACTCTTGCATATAATAAAACTTTTCTGGGAGAAAAATGAGGACTGTTATCAGAGATGCACACGTACAGATGGAGATATATATATATATATATATATATGTATGTATGTGTATATGTATATGCTTCTCATTCGGAGAAGGCAATGGCACCCCACTCCAGTACTCTTGCCTGGAAAATCCAATGGATGGAGGAGCCTGGAAGGCTGCAGTCTATGGGGTCGCTGAGGGTCAGACACGACTAAGCAACTTCACTTTCACTTTTCACTTTCCCGCATTGGAGAAGGAAATGGCAACCCACTCCAGTGCTCTTGCCTGGAGAATCCCAGGGATGGGGAAGCCTGGTGGGCTGCCGTCTATGGGGTCGCACAGAGTCGGACATGACTGAAGTGACTTAGCAGTAGCATGCTTCTCATAGGGTCATTTTTATGCACCCTGACTCTTCTACTACTTGATTAAAAGACTAGGCATTTCCCCTTGAGATTTGTCCCTCTGCCTAATATGCTGTAATTGCAGCAGAGTGCTTGGTACAGAGCAACGAACACTATTCTGTAATAAATTTGGGTCACTGCAGAGTTCATTGTGCAGTCCTTGGCAACAGGAGATAAAGCGCTGGTTATTTCATCTCCAGCTTTCAGCTGTAGTGTCACTGGTTCTCCTGCCTAATGATATTAATAGAGCTAAATGTACGCAAATTATCTATGTCCTGGCTCTTTCCCCCTCCCAGTTTCTACATATTTCATCTCTAAGAAATATTTCTCACAACTGAAATACGAATTAGAAATGTGGAAGTGTGAGGTGCCAACAAAAAGACAATTTCCCTTTCCTTTGGCTCATTCTTTTTCTCATCTTATATGTCTTCAGATCAAAATTCTAAAAATCTTCCAGTTCATATAAATTCTCTCATCTATTTCTCTGGTTGAAAAACAAATAGAGCTTGGTGTAGGGCTCTCCAAAGTGCTGAAAGCAACGGCTAAGTGGTTGAATGAGCTAAGCAAGTGCTTTTCTTTAGAGAAATGATTTTTCACTTGCTTCATTACCCTTACTCTTCAGAGCTGCTTATTTACAGATTGCTGTTCACAGGAATTAATTTCTGCCACCTGTAAACACATTTTACAGGGCTACCGGCAAGATTTAACCCATTGCTTGAAAGACTGGACTACTTTCCAGCCATCCCTTTCGAGATTCTTCCATGGCCACAACCACATTCCTCTCTCGTTCTGCCCCACCCTGCACTGTCCACTGAGAAATCCAACACCCATTCATTCTTAAATTGTGCTCTGTAAAACTTCCAAAAATCATTTTTTAAGAGAATTGGGGGGAGGGATTCGATAAAAGGAATGAAAGCAATAGAGCAGAAATCAGAACTAGAAAAATTAGAGAGAGTGAATGGTTTCCTTTTAACTCCACACACATATTTAAATTGGTGAACTCTGTGCAACCAGCTTCAGACAGAGGGCTGAGACATGCGCTTTGCTTTTGAAGATCTTTGTCTGAAAACGCTTTTGAAGCATTTAATAAGTGAGTTAGGACTGTGTAAATCTTGTTAAAGCAAGTGAACATGAAGTGCACCGCCAAAAAGGCAGCCTGTTAACGCTTGGAAGGAAATCAGTGTCCTTATTCTGCTCTTATATCAATATCAGGTGCAAAGCCAGAATGCGCATTTGACCTTGCTTCACATTCATGAAAATTCTCTCTTTTAAAGAGAGAGAAGAGTCCATCATAAATAGACACCTCTGCTTGCTATTTATTTGTTTTTAGAGGAATGTTTTCTTTTTATAGGGCGTTACAAGACTTCTTCCATCCTATGTAAAGTAGTAGAGCTTACCCCTACTGGGCCAGCTACAGAGAAAATCCTCCCAACTCAGACCTTCAAAACCTTCAAAATGAAGGAAGAGGCTTGAAACAGCAAAGGCCACCCCAACGCTTGGTCATCATGAATAATCACAGGAAACTATCTCAAGGATGCAGGTGGCCCAAGAAACCATACCCACCCATAGATTTTGCAGATGGTAAACTCATTTCCAGGTGATCTTGAACAGGTCAGTAAACCTCTGGCTCTCACTTTCTTCCTCTGGATTATGGGACAGTATCTATTCTTCCATGCTGCTAAGAGAATCAAATGAGCTGACATTACTATAGCAATCAGCACAGGGTACCCACTTAACAAATTTCAAGTCCCTGCTAGCCACACTCTGAAGTACAACAATCATGTCTCATGACACTGAGAAAATGTATTTTAATAATATTGGGGACAGACTTGGAATTTTATCAAAACATATTCCACGTTCAACCCATTGTGGACTCTCAGCTTATTGCAAGTGAGTGTTTTCTTCCTTTTTTTTTTTTTCACCAGAAGGGAGGTTGAAGTCATTTATTTCCTTGCAAGAACACCGTGGATGTCTTTGTAAGTCTGATAGCATTATCTGACAAATAATCAATGTTTGGCTGTAACCTGAGGGCCTCCAAAGCTGGAGGACATTACTCAGCACCGTATCATGCATAAGGAGGCAAAGCCAGCATCAGTTGCTTTCTACATAGAAATTATCATGTGATTTCTGCCCAGGCCTCTCCATCATAACACTTCCTATAGGATTAGATTTGAAGCTTCAGCACTGTTTTGGTTATTCATCATGTCATCCTTTGTATCAGGACAGATTTTCTTTCACAAACTACCTGCAGCACAAGCCTAGCTGCATGTTTACTGACGTGTATCGGTAAAGTGACAGAAAAGCTATACATCTTGAGGCTCTTCATTTCGCAGAGAGGTTAAAGTGACCTTTTAACAGACCCACAATAAAACTGGAATCTGAAAAGAGTGGAGGGCCCAGGTATAAAACACTCTCTAACCTAGCTGCCATAAATACTAATAGGATGGAATAATTTGAGTGGACACAGGAAAAATAAATCAAATTCACTTACACTTAGAGATCTAAAACTATTGTAGAGACACAGACCATGACTAAAGGTGTGATTTATTTCTGACAAAGCCCAGCAAAATTGAAATACCTAATACCGTATTCCAAACCACCTTCAGAAAAGCACATGTGTTTAGAAACTTTTTATTGCTTCCAAAATACGTTCTTTCTCTGTTATCTGCGAATGGGGAGGCATAAAACCTCCCCACTCTTATTGACTGATACAAAAAATCCATAGTATGTTCTTTTGAACTATGAAAAAGAGTGAGCATATAATTTAAACATAATAGAAGGTCTTTTGTTACAAATACAGGATCCTCTCTTGTCTTAACTACCTGACTCTACATAATATACTACAAATAGAGAGCTGGAATTACACAGAAAAATCTAAACTTGAAACTGTGAACTGGGAATGAAGAAATCTACATGATGAGTATTTATGTCTTGTATATATAAACAGATACGTGTGAAGACCTAGGGTGGTTTGGTGACTGAAGTTCATTTTCTTATTACATTAAAGTATTTGTATAATAAGCCATCGCTGAGCTAGAATTGAAAAACGCAACAGAACACCTCTGCTGAGATACAGTGATTAGGGAACAACAGAAGAATTTGGAAAGAAAAGTTCAGGGCAGTATTAAGGTCACTAGAGACCCCTAAAGGATTGGTAATTATTTAACCACATCAGGATTGAAGGTTGCACTTATAAGGATCTCTTAGACAATAGGCCAAGAATTTAAGACCTTGACCTAGGAGACAGATGTCTTTAAAGTGAGCTACTCTTGGAATATTAACTTGATAAATGAGGTTCTGAATTCCTACCCTCTTCGGTCTGAAGTCCAAAACACATTGAATACAAGCTCCAATCTACAGGATCTCATGACGGGGCCTGCATTTGCAATTCAAGACAAAGATTGTTCGTAGGGCAGCCAGCCTTCTTGGTATCTTACATGATGTTGAAAATGTTTTAGACCATTAAAACTCCTTTACTTTTTGATGCTAAAAGAGTCTTCTGAAGAATATGGCAAGAATGAACCTGGCTATGCAGCCAATTCAAAGTCCTATAAGAGTTTCTTTGAAATTGCTTACATTCAGAAGTTCCAACATGGGGTATCTTGAAGAAACTGCAAAAGGGGAAAACTTCAATTTTCCATTTACATTTTTAAAATGATGAATATGAAATTTATAAAGGAAGTTGTATAATCTCTCTTAACTTTGGGAGCAAATAAAGAAAGGTAATTATTTAACAAAGAAGATGTAACTATAGATGACCTACCTCAAAGAGCTCACCTACCATGATTCACGCAAAAAACGTTTATTAAGCACCTACTATAGTGTGGCTTAGACAGCAAAGCGTCTGTCTACAATGCAGGAGACCTGGGTTCGATCCCTGGGTCGGGAAGATCCCCTGGAGAAGGAAATGGCAATGCACTCCAGTACTATTGCTTGGAAAATCCCATGGACAGAGGAGCCTGGTAGGCTACAGTCCATGGGGTCGCAAAGAGCGACTGAGCGACTTCACTTCACTATAGTGGCTTTACAGTAGATCTGGAGAAGGAAATGGCAACCCAGTCCACTACTCTTGCCTGGAGAATCCCAGGGACAAAGGAGCCTGGTGGGCTGCCGTCTATGGGGTCGCACAGAGTCGGACACGACTGAAGCGACTTAGCAGCAGCAGCAGCAGCATAGTGGTGGGGCTTTCCTGATAGCTCAGTTGGTAAAGAATCCGCCTGCAATGCAGGAGACTCCAGTTCAATCCTTGGGTCAGGAAGGTCTCCTGGAGAAGGGAAAGGCTGCCCACTCCAGTATTCTGGCCTGGAGAATTCTATGGACTGTATAGTCCATAGGGTCACAAAGAGTCAGACATGACTGAGCAACTTTCACTTTCACAGAGGTGGCTCAGATGGCAAAGAATCTGCCTGCCAATGCAAGAGACATGGGTTTGATCCATGGGTCAGGAAGATCCCCTGGAAGAGGAAATGGTAACTCACCCCAGTGTTCTTGTCTGGGAAATCCCATGGAGGAGGAGCCTGGCAGGCTGCAGTCCATGGGTTCCCAAGGATTCAGATATGACTTAGGAACTAAACAATAGACAACAACATTACACCTAAAACAGAGCTGTATAATACTGCTTTTTTTGAGAAATAGCTCAATCACAAATCAATGACTGTATTAAAGAGTTTCTCCAACCTGGTATTTTATTTCAGGCTCGTATGTAAATTCATTTTTGGTTTTCTCTGTCCACAGCATCTTAAGATGTATTCCATGTCCTCCCTAAGACAGTCACACAAGTCTCTCATTGTGTACCTCGGTTCAGCCCCTCCAAAACTATGCTGATCTATTTGAGGTGCTCCCCGAAGCTTCTGAAATTGTGCCCATCATATAGCCTATACTTTCATCATGCTAAATGGCTTCAGTTGTGTCTGACTCTGTGCAACCCTGTGGATTACAGTCTCTTGGCTCCACTGTCCATGGGATTTTCCAGGCAAGAATACTAGAGTGGGTTGCCATCTCCTTCTCCAAGAGATCTTTCCAACCCAGGGATTGAACCCAGGTCTCTTATATCCTCCTGTATTGGCAGACAGGTTCTTTACCAGTAGAGCCATTCATCGACCATCCCAATATAGCACTCAAATTCAGTAGAAATCCATGCCACAATCCTAAGTGTTATATAAAATGAAACAAAGACACAGAATATTTTACTATATCCATCTTCCAGAAGGGTGATCACATCTGACATCTATTCACTACAATGTTTTTCACCCAAATGCAGAACAAAGAAAGGTCAGGAATGCTATAAAAGTGATTCCTGCATCACTTGATCAGTTGGAAGAGTATGTAGGTTATCAATCCAAACATTAGCACTACCTGGGCAACTTTATAAAAGCACAAGTGACCAGATACTTTCTCTGGATATCTAGACTCAATAGGCTTAGAGGAGAGGCTAGGATATCTGATTTTTTTTTCTCTCTCTAGTAATATTGGTATATAGCTAGGACTGAGAAACACCAAGCTAGGAAAATTAAGTTTCATTGAAACCCATCATTCATAGTTCTATGCTGTGTGTGGGCAGATATCAGAGCCACCTGGATAGAAAACTTTTGACAAAGGACAGTGAAGATGGAACATGTACTATGACCCCGGGCAGCTGGGGTCCGCACAGGACCCTACAATGGTATTTCCTGGTTTCCCACGGGCGAAAGGAAGTCATCAGCTGCCTTGGTTGGGGTTATAAGATACATCAACATAAAAGTGTCTAGAGTCAGTAGAGTCACCTGGAGATTAACTCTGAACACTCAGCCACCTTGCTGAGTGCCTGTGTTGCCCACCTGACACTACAATGACAGCAGGGAAAGGTTACAGTGTGTGGCATGGTTGCCACAAACTGAATCAGTTCTGAGGAAATATGATGCTGCTTTGAACTTCTAGGACACTTGAGGTTCTTATGGAAAAGTCTGAGGGCTCTGGAAGCTTCTCTTCTCTTTTTCAGTTGTTAGTTGCAGCATGGGCCATATGTATTCTATATCACATAACACAAATACTCAGAGAATATAAGCCCATCTTTCTGTGACAAAACTGATGTCTAGGAGCATCTGTTTCCCACCAGCACATATCAACTTGATGGCAGGTTTGGCAATGGGCCAGTGACATCCCAACTACACTCACTGTGATCCAGCGGCCGACCTCTCCGCCAAACACAGGAGACACAGCTCAGAGCCCACGGTAGTTTTAGGACTCATGAAAATGTTTTCATTTCTTTCAAAATCAGAAAAGAAACTTTAGGTCAAAGAAAATGCTAATATATTCATCTTTATACCAACGGAGCAGCAAAATATGACTTTTACAGGGAAAGTGACCCATAAAGACCCAAAAGAGCCTAGGACCTATAAAGTCACAGGCAGACTTGATTATCTTTGATTGTGGATGGCCAGTTATATAATTCCCAGGACACTTAATAAAAATGAAAAATGTAGGGTCTCTTGTACAAATGTACAAATTATTATGGATTTCAAGGCAGTGCCACCAAAACATTAAACCAAGCCTAGGGTCCTCAGAAGGAGAAGGCAATGGCAGCCCACTCCAGTATTCTTGCCTGGAAAATCCCATGGATGGAGGAGCCTGGTAGGCTGCAGTCCGTGGGGTTGCTGAGAGTTGGACACGACTGAGTGACTTCACTTTCACTTTTCACTTTCATGCATTGGAGAAGGAAATGGCAATCCACTCCAGTGTTCTTGCCTGGAGAATCCCAGGGATGGCAGAGCCTGGTGGGCTGCCATCTATAGGGTCGCACAGAGTCAGACATGACTGGAGCAACTTAGCAGCAGCAGCAGCAGCGTCCTCAGAGCATGGGGTCCTATGTCATTGCCCTTGTTGAGTGATGGAGGCCACCACCATACTGTTAGGAACGAGTACTGCATAAGTTAAGAATAGGATCTCCATCTCTGTTTTCACCCTGTCTTTCTACAGGTCCAATTCTTTTTCTTCCTCTGTATATCTCCTTCAACCAGAGCTAGCCAATGAGAGGACAAGAGTGCCAGAGAAGGATGTGGCTGTTCTGGGCATTTGGATGAGAAATTTCATTCCCTTTACGATTATCATTACTTTGATGACACTTTAAGTTCCACCCTGTCATTGGGCAGAGGGTCTTTTTTACCTTTTCACTCACAAATACACCTCGGTACCTAATCTTAGCACATGGCACTGTCATAGTTAAGTGCCTCCCCACTACCATTGCTGTGAAACATAATATGGTTGGTAAAGAAACCTCTGCTGTTAAGCCCACCTCAACAAAAAGTCAGCGTTATTTATTTGTGATGTTACATGAATCATCTGTATGTTCCCTGATAAGCCCTGGGCTGTGTGTCTTTCGTTGCAGCTGACATTTCGCTGCCATTTGCCAAGCTAAGTAACTATTGCGCAATCACTCCGAGCTGATGCATGGTCATTGTTTTGCACAAAATGGATTTTTAAGTCCACTGAAAGGCTTTCCAAAGAATATAATTTGACAAAGTAAAATTTTGCCCATATAACAGAAATCAGCCAGGGCTGCACCAAATGTATTTTTTAAGATAGCTAAAAGGATTTCTGCAGAGAGTTTGACAAAGTATTTTACTTTTGTGCACAAAGCAAAAATTGATTAGTTTTGAACAAAAAGGATTTCTCGGGGCGCTGAAAGGCTTTTCTCTGAAATTAAATATATTCTTTGGCTGGCGGAATAGGATATTTGAAAGGAGTGTCTTTGAGAAGACAAATAGTTGTCAGTGACATTTTTTTTTTTAGGAACAAGTTAAAAGAATCTACTTAAATGACATTTTCAACCACCAAAACCTGGTTTGGTTCCAGCTGTCTTACTACTCACAGAAAGATGTCCCATTGTCCAGTGGATGAGACTTACTGCATGATTCATTCGCTTGTTTGATCCTGCTTCTAAATTGATAGAATCACTGAGTAGACATTTCACTGAACACTCTTCCCCTTCAGTTAAACCACAAAAGACAAGAAATCTGAACATATTAGAAGGCACAGAGTTTTAACTTAAATTGTTTAGCTTCAGGGAAATTTTGCTGACAATTTTCCTGGTATCCCCAGTGCTCCTTTTTGAGGAAGCGTGGTGCAACTTATACAGAAACTGCTTCCATTTTTTCTAAAAGCATCAGTCTGCTGCCTGGAAAGTTTTAAATCAGAAGATAAATGCTATGACCTACTTACCCAATGTGCTGTGAGAGCTTTGTATTCAGGTGTGTGAGTGCATGCACGCCTGTGTATGTGCGTGTGTGTTAGTGCAGGCGGCGTGTAAGCAAGTAGGTGTGGCTACGCGCGTGTGTGTGTGCATGCTAAGTTACTGCAGTCATTTCTGACTCTTTGTGACCCTGTGGACTATAGCCTGCCAGGCTCCTCTGTCCATGGCATTCTCCAAACAAGAGTACTGTTGTGGGTTGCCATGCCCTCCCTCCAGGGGAGCTTCCCGACCCAGGGATAGAACCTGGGTCTCCTGTATTGCAGGCAGATTCTTTACCATCTGAGCCACCAGGGAAGCCCCATGTAGGGCTATAACTCCAATCAAATTTTAAAGTACTGATCATTTCTTAAATACAAAGAATGTGCTTTAGAGTATACATAAAAGTAATAATTTACAACATCCATATTTTTTGGTATATATCTTTGTGGATTTTGTGCTTTTATAATTCACCAGTATACATTTGGAATTTCTTTTCCCAGCTCAGTTGGTAATCTCTGAGTAAAATTACAATAGGACAAAGTCAAACCATCCCCGTCCCTCATTCTCTGGTTATACCATTAAGTATAAAACCCAAATCTAAACTTCATTCATTAAGTTGCTGAAGCTTTATAAATTATGTATATTATTACCTATTGTATATCTAGAAATTAAGGATAACTTGTTTTTAACAGTTTCCTTATTTAACTAGTCTATATTCATTCTTTAGGAAACAAGTCTTTGATTTGTTTATATTAACTGTCACAGAAGATTACAATGTGTAACCTTATTTTGTCCTCTTGTCTGAAATCAAAGGAATTTAAGGTAAATAGAATCCTCTTTACTACAAGATGTTTCTTATCATGCTTGCTTTTTAAGCTGTGATATTTAAATAGAGGAAATGAGAATCAGCAGGTCAGCTTCTTTTCATCTTATTATTCACCAACAGGAGGAACACACACACACCCACATGCTCTCAGACACCTCATTATTATAGTACTACCTCCTTAAAGCTTGACAATGGACAGCAAAAACAATTTACAGACCAGTTTCTGACTCACTATCAAACCGAAACAAGCAAAACAAGTATTACAAACCAACAGGACTTTGATTACTAACCTACTTTGAGGAAAAGACTAACATAACACACCATTTCACCTCATGTCTTGACTAAAGACCACACTGGAGGTTACTCATGTTATAGGGCAAGCAAGTTTAGGAGTTCATGGCTAACAAAGTAAGGCCATTCACTGTGGGTGTCAAATCCAGGGGGGCCATAGGTGGATGGATCAGCCTGCAGGGTAACTCTCGACATGTGGTTTCTTTGGATACTTTACCCTGGAGACAAAAATAAAATGGTGATATACAGCAGGCACACCTGTTCATACAAATATTTGATGGTGTACTAATTGCAAGAGTGAGTCAAGACCAGCCCTTCGCACTGAAAGCACAGAAAAATGCACATATATTTTTAAATGCCTCAGAAATAGAAAAGCTTAATAGCAACAGGGAAGCAAGATGAACTAAGAGCTCAGAAGGAGCTGAACACTGATAGAAAGATAGGAAAATGTAACTGTCCATTAGGGACCACTTCACAATGACAAATCATGACATTTTCTTGGGAAATGGGAGAATATAAAGCGTCTGAGTTGCTGAGGAATGAATAGTCACGGAAACACAAGGTCATAGCCATTGCTCACTCAGAAGCGGCAGCTAATGTTAAAATCACAGTGTAGAAGCCAAGACTTTTCCCCCTCAAATTCACAACTGTAAACTCCCTTAAAAGCTACAGTTACTTTTAGAGGTGCTATAATGAGTTGGTTTCTTTATACACTGGTTGCTTATTTTTTTGTGTGTGATGATATATTCCCCCTTTAAGTGAGTGACAGTAATTCATGTTTCCTCAAATAGAATAGCCTTGGTACTTCTACAAACCTGGGGCAAAAGAGAAAGAAATCCTAAGAATGACTGGTAGTGAATTTTCTGCCATCATCAAAATGTGGGCTAGCACCAGATTTAGCTTGATTTTAGGGAAAAATAAATAATTGGTATTTCTTATACTGGAGCACAGGATTTGCCAGTTTATACCCATTACACTCCCATCATGATGTGTTGGGCACTTACTAGGTCTCACAGTGAGAAAAAATAACTGAGTCTCAGAGAAGTTAAGTTACTCAGAAAAGCCAGATTCTAAACCCAATCCTCAGTTCAGTTCAGTCACTCAGTCGTGTTCAACTCTTTGAGACCCCATGAATCACAGCACGCCAGGCCTCCCTGTCCATCATCAACTCTCGGAGTTCACTCAAACTCATGTCCATCGAGTTGGTGATGCCATCCAGCCATCTCATCCTCTGTTGTCCCCTTCTCCTCCTGCCCCCAATCCCTCCCAGCATCAGTCTTTTTCAATGAGTCAACTCTTCACATGAGATGGCCAAAGTACTGGAGTAACCCAATCCTAGCTGAAGGCAAATCCTGTGCTTCTAATTTCAACACTATGACAGTCCCGCTGCTGGTATGCATGAGCCCTTTGCCCTTACATGAGTTGTTTTCTCCTTCTCTATTATATGTACACCCCTATGAAATCACCTAGAAGGTGGTAATGGTAATTACCTGCTCCAGGGGATTGTTATTCTGAAGAGTAAGTGAGAAAATGTTGCATGGTGCCTGGCATGTCAGTATGGTGCCCACTTCACAGCTATACAATTATGATTTCATGCCAGGCCAGGGGGTCCTAATGGCTCACTTACCCTAGATGAGCTTCAGGGTGACAGAAAGCCCCTGAAGTGGGAAGGGTGATGCTAGGGAAAGGTACATATATGATCTATATAGTATGTGTCTATGTCAGTGTACTTAGTCACTCAACGTCTGACTCTTTGTGACCCCATGGGCTGTAGCCCTCCAGGCTCCTCTGTTCATATGGTCTTCCAGGCAAGAATACTGGAGTGGGTTGCTGTTCCCTTCTCCAGGAGATCTTCCTGACCTAGAGATCAAACCCGTGTCTCCTGCATTGGCAAGCAGATTCTTACCACTGAACCTCTGGGAAGCCCTCTGTAGAGTACAGGGTAGATCAAGTAGCTGGGTAGCCTGGGAACAGAGAAATGGCTGAGAAAATCAGAATCCATCCCCTGGGAAGTGTCTACCAAGACTTCACTGAGAGGAGAAGGCATTTACCCCATAGGGAACCTACGACAGTTAAAGAGACACTTGGGTCATTTTAAAACTCTTCTAACACCAGAATCATCTTAACACAGCAGCCATTAGTTAACTTTGCCAATTGAGAACCAGATTGCAGCTGTTAAAAAGCAAAGAAAAATCGCTTCCAGAACTGCTCTTTCAAATTTCCTGGATATGATATTGAGGTTCAATTTTTAAAAATTCGGATTACCCATTAAGCTTCATCTTTCTCATGTCTTTTCAAATGGCCATTCATAAAGTTTCAGTTTTGAAAAAGGTGGGGGGATATCTTTCAGGAAAAGTTGCAAATCAGGTTTGAAAACCCTCCCCCATTTGTTCAAAGTTCTAAGCATACTAAATGAGGTCAAAGGAAGTTATCGGCGACTTAGCGCATTGATTTTTATTTGGAAGTTGCAAAAGAGCCATCTATTTTTATTTTCCTTCCCCAGTGTGTTTTGAAAATCTGGAAATGGCTCTGAAAAATGCAGATTTTTATCTTCCCTTGAAACACTTGAACATCTGCCAACATGCCAATATTAGGCCCAACATTCTCAACTGGCAACAACCAGCTGGAGCTGCAGGGCAGTGATCCCTATTGGTGCACTTTCTCCCCAATATATTGCAGTTCCCACCATTCTCTTATGTCTCCTATCAGTCCGCTTTTCTCATTTTTGCTATTCATGTTTGAATTCATGATCCTTGATACAGAGACTGAGAAGGATCACAAAAGCAGCCAGGCTCTCCAAGCGCTGGACTTTGGTTCATCCGTCTACCGAATACTGCCTTATGAACTGGATTGTCATCAACTGTAAGTTAGGTGATGTTCTGTGCAGGTGTTTTAGCTTTGTCTCCTTCAAATTTTGCTAGATCGACAGACCGGGAAATAAGGTGCAGTCTTTCTACAGCAGAAGCAAGAGCGATCAGGGAGATATTGACAAGTGAATTGGTTTTTCCTGGAGTCCCACACGTATTTGCCTAATGCCCACGCGAATGATCATTAACTGAAACATTTCACCACGGACAGCAGAAGCTAAATCTTGGACTGAGGTTGTATGCGCTTCCTTCCATAAAACTGGACTCTGATAGTGTGGAACACTGAATGAGCATTTTCTTCCCAGTTCATTTATGACCAAGTACCTGTGGGTAATAGATACTGGAGAGTAGGAACAGAAGCAAAAGTAACACATGGTTTGTACTCTTGTGGAGCTTTCACACTAGTAATGAAAACAAATGTCATTTGGGGCAGATGGACATGATACAACTGACTTGCAGGAAGGAAGACAAAGTAGAGATAGACTGGATTCTAGAGACAGGAAGTTGGCCAAATGGGGTAAATATTTACTAATACTCCAGAGAAGAAATGAAGAGAGGCTGGACCAGACTTAATAAACAAAACATTAGGAAGGAAGGGAAGTCTTAATGTATGCAGCAGAAAGCACTCAAGAGCTCACTGTTCAAAGGAAAGTAAAGTCCACCTCAGTTCCCACAGGCAACTCTGGTAAAAGTTAAATGGAGAGGGTGAAATTGTGCCCTTAGGTCCCTTTAGATCTGATCACACCCCTGGGCACTACACTTACTCTTCATTTCTCCACAGTCTCCACCATTCTCTAATGCCAGTTTATTTCACTCACTGTCTACATTTAGAATAACCATATTTATTTTCAAATATGTTTAACTATTTTTTAAAATGCATTTTATCAAGGCCCAGAATTGATCATTCTATTTCAGCCTGAAATGTAATTTTTTTATAAGGCTTTCAGGCATCCACATGCTCTCATCCCAATTTTCCACACCTCTGTGTTCCAAAAGCAATTTACCAGGCCTGTTTTCTACCACTGACTATACTGTGTTATAGTTATTTACTTGAGTGTCTCTCATACCAGCTCATGTTCAAAGTATCTGGAATACAGAAATGTAGTGGACTGAATGATGCTTCCCTCATCCCTGCTCCACAAAAAAAGACATGTCCACCCGGAATCTGTGACAGTGATCTTCCTTGGAAAAGGGATCTTTGATGATGTACTAAGTTGAGGGTCTTTAGATAAGATCATTCTGGGTTACTTGCTGCTGCTGCTGCTGCTGCTAAGTCGCTTCAGTCGTGTCCGACTCCGTGCGACCCCACAGACGGCAGCCCCCCAGGCTCAGACAAGGGCAGATATTTAAGTGTCACAGCCACTAGAAACTGGAAGAAGCAAGGAAAGATTCTCCTCTATGGCCTTCAGAGGGACTGCGGCTCTGCCAGCATCTACATTTCTGAACTCTGGCCGTCAGGGTTGTGAGAGAATCAGTTTCTACTGTTGTCAACCACCCAGTTTGCGGTCATTTGTTATGGCAGCACTAGGAAACTAGTACAAAGTGTATTATCAATGCATATTCATTTAAATAGTTATTCACTTGATTAAGTATTTCAGGGCTAGGCTACTCCTTGGCCCAGGGATTGCAAGCCAAGAATAAACTGTAAGCTCCTCAGAAGTAAGGGTGGTAAAATCTAGTATCATAATCAGATAACCATGAGCCCTGTCTGTAGTCATTAAAGACTGAAGTATCCCTGTCTTCCTCTAGGGCTTCCCTAGTGATGCAGTAGTAAAGAATCCACCTGCCAATGCAGGAGATGCAGGTTCAGTCCCTGGGTCAGGAAGAGCCTCTGGAGAAGAAAATGGCAACCCACTCCAGTATTCTTGCCTGGAAAATCCCATGGACTGTGGAGCCTGGAAGGCTATAGTCCATGGGTTGCGAACAAGTCAGACACAACTTAGTGACTAAACAGCAACAGCAACAGCACCTTCCTCTAAGACCCTATAGAAGTGGAAAGCAGAAAACTGAGCCTCAATGAGGGGGAAATTCCTGAACTGGCTCTTTCAGTTCCTAGGGTCACAATGCAATAGCTGGTAACCCTGTGTTGGTGTCTAAGCTGGCAGCTTCTGCCAGTCTCTGTGGGGACCAGGGAAGCCGCTCTTCACCTGTTTAGCCTAAGAAAGCCATACCTGCAGAAATTATAGTTATGTATTTTGTAGAATCTTTTCTCTCCTCTGGGAGGGCCCCTCATTTTTTCCACCCGCCCCCCACTGCCACCATGAATAATATGAATCTGCTCCTGGACTTAACATCTGGTGTTCAAATGCATTTTTCAGAAACTTGTCAATTAGAAAAGTCTGGATCTGCTTGTATATTGTTAAATGAGCGGGGGAAAAGCAAACTAAAAATAGTGTATTCAATTTAGTACCACTTAAAATAAGTTTTAAATAAAGAATAGTTAGACAGTAATGATGATTGGAGGATAAGGAGCTGAAATAGCTACAGTAAATATTTCTGGGTAGTGAGATTCCTGGTTATACATTTTATGGAACTATTCTGCTTTTTATATATTTTTAACTGATTGCATTTTCTCTATTAAATATCAATATTTTAAAATCAGTAAAAATAAAATAAAAACACAAGATAAAGGCTGTAACATCTTGAATATTTAGAAGCTGAGATGAGTGTTGACCCAGGAGATTAACATATGCATGCCAGTTGCCTAGATCATGAATAAACAGATGTATTATACCACAAAATACAGCATCAACTCCATGATGGAATGGAGAGGAAAAGCAAGGCTGTGGGAAATCCAACTTGTTTTCGATGCATGAAACAGGGCACTCAAAGCTGGTGTACTGGGACAACCCAAAGGGATGGGATGGGATGGGGAGAGAGGTGGGAGGGGGGATTTGGGATGGGGGACACATGTGCACCCGTGGCTGACTCATGTCAGTGTATGGCAAAAACCACCACAATATTGTACAGTAATTATCCTCCAATTAAAATAAATAAATCATTAAAAAAAAGAAATATAAAAGAAATCCAACTTGTGAAATAAAGAAGACCTGAGTTGGAATCTTAGTCCTTTAATAACCATGTAACCTTGAGCAAATTCCCTAAGCATTATAATTAACTAAGATGGTGTACAAAAATCACTTGGTATAATAGCTGATGTATAATAAGATTCATATAAATATCAACAACCTATCAATTATCATCAGATGGGTTACCAATAATTTAGATTATCATAAAAATTAACTTCCAATTGACATTCCTTACTAGAATTTTTAATTCAGTTTATATTAAGTTGAGCAGAACAAAACTGGGGATGTAAGCAATCTAATGTTAAGTAATACTTTATTATTTTAGGGTAAGTCATACTGCAGCAATGAAATTAAAAGATGCTTACTCCTTGGAAGAAAAGTTATGACCAACCTAGATAGCATATTCAAAAGCAGAGACATTACTTTGCCAACTAAGGTCTGTCTAGTCAAGGCTATGGTTTTTCCTGTGGTCATGTATGGATGTGAGAGTTGGACTGTGAAGAAAGCTGAGCACCGAAGAATTGATGCTTTTGAACTGTGGTGTTGGAGAAGACTCTTGAGAGTCCCTTGGACTGCAAGGAGATCCAACCAGTCCATTCTGAAGGAGATCAGTCCTGGGATTTCTTTGGAAGGAATGATGCTAAAGCTGAAGCTCCAGTACTTTGGCCACCTCATGCGAAGAGTTGACTCATTGGAAAAGACTCTGATGCTGGGAGGGATTGGGGGCAGGAGGAGAAGGGGACGACAGAGGATGAGATGGCTGGATGGCATCACGGACTCGATGGATGTGAGTCTGAGTGAACTCTGGGAGCTGGTGATGGACAGGGAGGCCTGGCGTGCTGCGACTCATGCGGTTGCAAAGAGTCGGACACGACTGAGCGACTGAACTGAACTGAACTGAAGTCATACTGTGACTAATTTATATCTTTATTCTGGCCCATGAAAGTAGATATTTTCCAGATGACCACAAAATTACATAAAATTATAATCAAATAAGCAACTTTCTTCTTTATGAAAAGAGGGTCTCTGGTTAGGCCTTTTATAATATTTGGAAAGAACTGAATTTTTTAAGATGTAACATCTATTGATTGTTCAGTAAGGGGAATTCTTGAGGTGTTTTAATGTAATCTATTAACCAATCTTACAAAGGAGGAATGAGACATGACTCTACAGCCACTCAGCTAGGGAGCTGTAGGGAAGTCAAGTCTTGCATTTCCTCAACCAGGCAAGGTCTTTCCACTGGGCTATTTTTGTTTATCTCTGGCATAGAGGCAAGCACTCCATCCATTCTGTTGCTATAATACTGGTGGGAATATGGGGCAGTCAAAGTAGCCTCTAGCAGACAATTCATGCTCAGATAAGGATATTAGTTACATAAAGAAAACAGACTCATGATTAATTGGTGCTCAAGTGAATGGTGAACACATGAGAGGACTGGGTGAGGTTTTGATACTTGGTTTAACATTAATTGAGAGAATTAAGAAAGATTAAATTATTAAAAACTTTATGATATCACTTGCTTTATTTTCATCGCATTGACTTGTATATCTTAATCACTCATGATCTCTTAAGCCTGTTCAGGATATATTTGCCTATGGGATTTTAAAGATATATAAAATAAGAATTACCCTGCAGCAATGATAGTAAGGACACTAACACGGTACCAATATACTCATTCTCCTTCTTCCTATCAAAATTATCTTTCACATAGTCAAGTACCTAATGCAGGGGGGGAAAAATGGGACTTCATAAAAGAAATCATATTTAACTCTAAACGTAGGTAAGAGGATATTGAGAGGAACTTTTCCTGTTGCCCCAGAATCAATGATCTGAGATCAGAATTGAGGTCAAAAAGTATGCAGAACCCCACATTTTAAAGAGAGGATCCCAAAATTATAGAAGGACAATCTGTCTGAGGCTTATAAAGAAGGGAATAAAACTAGTGTTAGTCCTAACACCTGAGGTATGGGTTAAGAACAGACTAACTGGAGTCTTCAGGAACAGGAGCCAAAGCTAAGATCTTACTTTCCTCTTTTCTGACAAAATGAAGTGTGTATGTGTTGTGGACAGAGTGAGGGGGCAGCTCCAAGAAACTCACTCAAGTAGATATCCCACTGGATGCCAGTGAGAAAGGGAACCAGTATCTTACTCCCAGGTGGATCCTTGAAAAACTATAAAACATGCAAATTCACCTATGCTCTGAGCAACATATAGTGAAGAAGCTAATGTATGTACTTGACACGTCCCTGAAATTTGGGGTGGGTGAGGAGAGGGCAACATCTAAAGACATAGAGACAGGTGTCTGCTTTTCTTCAAGGCAGGAGGCTGCCAGAGCTGGTCTGAGCCAGGCTTGAATAGAGACCATGCTACCACGTCCCTGGGAAGAAACTGATGGAGACCACCATTTCAGGGTCTTACATCTTGCAGAGGGTGCCATAAATCACCTCCAAGTTTCTGGGAAAGCTCCCAGATGTTCCAGATAAAGTAAGCTACCATAAAGTTGCCAGGTGAAGAGCAAGTTCTGCTTGGAAAAGAGGTTTGGGGTATTGACTACTTTATTGTTGCTGCATTGCTAAGTCACATCTGACTCTTTTGCGACCCCATGGACTGGAGACAGCCAGACTTCTCTCTCCATGGGATTTCCCAAGCAAGAATACTGGAGTGGGTTGCCATTTCCTTTTCCAGGGGATCTTTCCAATTCAGGGATCAAGCTCAACGTCTCTTGCGCTGCAGGCGGACTCTTCACCATTGAGCCACCAGACTACTACTACTGACCACTTAGCAGGGTTAAAACGATATAGGGCTGCCTCTATCTTTGTGAGTCCTTGATAATAGAGTGGACTGGCTGTGAAGCTGTCCCCTCCAATGTAAACAAACGCATCACCTATGCTAAGTCCATCCCAATAGCCGAGGATGGCTGCAGAGTTGAAAGTAAACTGAACCAAAATCTGACTAGTCAAACAGGATACTAGGGGGATTTTGCTACTGCCCTGGAACTGACTCTCTGCAGAATGTATTAGGCTTATGTGTTTTCCAAACAGGCACATTCTAAAGATGACACCGTCTAAAGAAAGATACCTACATAGGACATTAGACGCTTCCTTTAATGCTTATTAATATGTGGACATTAGACCTGGTTCTCCCAGCCCCTACTACAGTTTCCCACCTGCATTCCCTCCTCAATTCAAAGAAAACCGAAGAGAGAAGAGGAGTCAGTCAAGAAGTCTAAGCGGTATGGGAAATACTGTGTTCACTGTGGTATGCCACTTTTGCCATAGTTTGAAGCCAAGAAAGTAAGGGGCGGGGGGACTCCAAAAGAGTTACCCATAGAGATTAGAGTGATGACAGAAATTGGGAAATGGCATTCTACCCTCATTTGGACATCTGCTTTTAGTCAATGGACCTGCTAATCTAGCCCTGGGTCTGTGTGATGAGAGAAGATAAGCGTTGGAAAGAAATGACAAAGAATTGTCCTATACACATGCCTTTTGCTAAAACAGCAAGATCCATGCATTTCTGGAGCTTAAACTGGACTCTGCAGAGGGCGCCTACTATTTTGCCTTACTGCTATTAACCCGCATGAGACTTCCCTACTGAGCAAGGGGACCCCAACAGCAACAGACTCTGGGGTGGAGCCGAGAGACAAGGAAGAGGTTGCCTGAAGCCAGATTTTCAAAATCAGGCAACAGGGCAGTGGGAAGGCACTGCAGGCCCCCCATAGAATTCACACTTGCTCCCCATGAAAGAGCCAGCACTTGAAATCTTAACACGGTAAGGCATAGACACCGCAAACAGAGAGGCTGCAATGTCAGTCACTGAGTGCAGAGACAACTGTCTCTTTTCTCTCCCTGTTTTTGCCCCAAACCACAGGAGAAACTAGGCCTGGAAGAGGCAGGAAGATATCTCTAGGCAAGATCACCTCCTCTCATCTATTCAAGCTGCCAGGGTCCCAGGCTCTGCCTGTTCTAAAGGGAAGAGAGAAGTTTAAGTTTCAGACTGATCCAGACTTAGTAATGCTCATTTATGGGCTAGACAAGGGAGACTGAATGAAGTAGTTGAAAACAGGGAATGAAGAAAAAAATATTTTATATTATATGGCTCAGAGAGTTAGTTTCTTTAATATGTCTTTAAAATATACATAAACTTATTTTTCAGGGTAGTTTTAGATTTACAGCAAAACTGAGTAGACTATAAAGAGAGTCCCTATATGCCCTCCCTTTACACACAGAGAATCTCCCCGACTCGCATCAACATTCCACACTGGAGTTTGTTACAGTCTACAGACCTACACTGACACATCATTAACATCAAAGTTCAGACTTCATTATAATCAAAAGTTCATTATCAATCCAGGTTTACACCAAGATTCCCTGGTGGCTCAGTGGTAAAGAATCCACCTGCAATGCAGGAGAGGTGGGTTCAATCCCTGGGTCGGGAAGATTCCCTGGAGGAGGAAATGGCAACTCATTGCAGTATTCTTGCCTACAGAATCCCATGGACAGAGGAGTCTGGTGGCCTACATATAGTCCATGGGGTCACAAAGAGTCGGACAAGACTGAAGTGACTTAGCACACACATACCACACACACACCTTTTTAATAAGGCATTCACTTATAATTCTGATGTGCTCCAGCCTTTGAAGAGGTTGATATTATCATCTTTTTACACATGAAATGAAGAGCATAAGCATGCCCTGAATGTTAAATGCCACATATTCAGTTGGCGGAAAGCTAACATTAAGCAAAAATAAGCATCTCTTACTTAACAAAAGTAGTTCTAGAAAAACAAAAGACATTTTTTTTTCCCTAAAGATGATCAGGAGCATATTTCCTTTTCAAGTGGAAAAAAATTATAATTCATCATATTCTGATATAAAGTCCCTTACTAATGCCCTAAAAGGTAGTTAAAATATAGCAAATTACCTGTATACATAAGCAACAAATTATCACATTTGGATACAGCATTTTAAAAAAATTACTTTCTAATCACTGAAAAATTAATGTTGTTAACCAGGAGTTGTTAGTATGCAATAATTTAGCATGCTTTTCAAATATTCTACACAAGATTGTGATATATAAGAACTGAATTTCAAATAGAATTTGAGACCATTCCAGTATATCATTTAATTCAATATGATTTGCTAAGTTTTAGATTTATAAATAAAACTTTTTAAACAAACATGGGTTGAGAGGTATTTTATTAAGAAATACGTAAGTTCGGTGAAGTTTGGTTACTGAAAACAATGAGGCATTGTACCAGGCAACAAGCCAGGAGACATTCTGCATGGTATGCTTGAATATTCATATAATATGTTGAATATATGAATATTCAGTAAGCCAAATTCCAAGTAGCTATGGGAAAGTGCAATGTAAAAGATGAACTATTAGGATCCGCTACTAATGGAACTGTAATATAAAAATCACATTCATGGTGGATTTTTAAGTAGAATGAAATTCCAAGGAAACATGTCATTCTGTGTGCATACAAGTTTTTAGCAACGATCTACCAGGTTTGAGATATTTATTTTGAATGCTTTAAGGAAAGTAAAATTATCAGCTTTCCTGTCTTCAGGTACTGTTCCTGTAAAGAAGTAAAGGGTTGGACAACTGTTGTTTCTGAACAGGGATAAGGAGTTTCAGGGACTTTCCTAGGTCTGGAGTGTGTTAGTCACTCAGTTGTATCTGACTCTTTGTGATCCCATGGACTATTGCCCACCAGCCTCCTCTGTCCATGAGATTCTCCAGGCAAGAATACTGGAGTAGATTGCCATTTCCCTTCTCCAGGGGATCTTCTCTGCCCAGAAACTGAACCCAGGTCTTGTGCACTGTAGGCAGATTCTTTACTGTCTGAGCTACCAGGGAAGCCCCTTGGCTCTGAAATTTTTCTTAAAAATACTTGAATTAAGTAACTTTTGTCATATTGCTTCTCACAAAGTTTGTGCTTTAATAATAATTACCAACAAAGTATGGGAGTTCACTTATTTCATTCTTTTTTCATCTTTGCCTATGGAAAGGTATAAAATGTAAGCATTTTTGACTTTGCATTTCTTAATTCGCAGCAAGGCTGATCATTTTCTCCATAAGCCAGCTAAATATCTTTTCTAGGAATCTGGACCTAACAAAATCAGAAGATATTAAGAGGAGATGGCAAAAATACACAGAAGAATTATACAAACAAAGATCTTCACAATCCAGATCATCATGATGGTGTGATCTCTCACCTAAAGCCAGACGTCCTGGAATGGGAAGTCAAGTGGGCCTTAGGAAGTATCACTACGAACAAAGCTAGTGGAGGTGATGGAATTCCAGTTGAGCTATTTCAAATCCTAAAAGATGATGCTGTAAAAGTGCTGCACTCAATATGCCAGCAAATTTGGAAAACTCAGCAGTGACCACAGGACTGGAAAAGGTCAGTTTTCATTTCAATCTCAAAGAAAGGCAATGCCAAAGAATGTTCAAACTACTGTACAATTGCATTTATCTCACACGCTAGTAAAGTAAAGCTCAAAATTCTCCAAGCCAGGCTTCAGCAATATGTGAACCATGAACCTCCAGATGTTCAAGCTGGTTTTAGCAAAGGCAGAGGAACCAGAGATCAAATTGCCAACATCTGTTGGATCATCGAAAAAGCAAGAAAGTTCCAGAATAACATCTATTTCTGCTTATTGATTATGCCAAAGACTTTGACTGTGTGGATCATAATGTACTGTGGAAAATTCTGAAAGAGATGGGAATACCAGGCCGCCTGACGTGCCTCTTGAGAAATCTGTATGTAGGTCAGGAAGTAAAAGTTAGAACTGGACATGGAACAACAGACAGGTTCCAAATCGGAAAAGGAGTACATCAAGGCTGTATATGGTCACCCTGCTTATTTAACTTATATGCAGAGTACATCATGAGAAATGCTGGGCTGGAGGAAGCACAGGCTGGAATTCAATAACCTCAGATATGCAGATGACACCACCCTTATGGCAGAAAGTGAAGAGGAACTAAAGAGCCTCTTGATGAAAGTGAAAGAGGAGAGTGAAAAAGTTGGCTTAAAGCTCAACATTCAGAAAACAAAGATCATGGCATCCGGTCCCATCACTTCATGGGAAATAGATGGGGAAACAGTGGAAACAGTGGCTGACTTTTTTGGGGCTCCAAAATTACTGCAGATGGTGATTGCAGCCATGAAATTAAAAGACGCTTACTCCTAGGAAGGAAAGTTATGACCAACCTAGATAGCATATTAAAAAGCAGAGACATTACTTTGTCAACAAAGTGCCAGGGTCCCGCCCTGGTGAATCCAGGGAATTCGAAGGGGAGATGGAGTCCTAAGAAAGAACTGTTTAATTAGAAATATAAAGAGAGATTAGGAAAGAATAGTGTAGTAGGAAAATTAGTGGAGAAAAAGAGGCTAAATAACTTGGTTTATGTGGAATACCAATAAAACTTCGAGACAAGAAGTTTGTACCACCTACATAGGGTGCAGGCGTCCTGCCATTCTCCCGAAGCAGAGGATATACTAAGGCCTCCCCGGTCGGATCTTCGAAGCCCAGGCAAAATTAGTAGGCTTGGCGAGCATCCACGCTCCAGATGGGAATTTAGCCAGGAAGTGAGAGAAAGAACGACATGAGGAGACCAGTCTTTCCAGAAACTGATCCGTTTTCTTTATTTTTTAGGTTCGCTTATATACTTTTTGTTACACATAGAGATAGAATACAGAGTCAAGCGGGGTCAGCAGACCTGACTTTTATCAAAATCAGGTGTTTCATATAAATGTATACAAAGGTCTTAGGGGTTTTATATCATCTTCTGGCCAGGAGGCCTGATAACATTTTATGACCCTTTCTTTCTGATAACAGTCAGTCAACCAGAAAACGTATTTTTTCCAGGGGTGATTTTTCTTAAACCAGGCGCCATCCTCCAAAAGTACCAGATAAAGTTGTATTCCTATAGGATGAGGGTGTAGTGCGTTACAATTAAGAAAGGAATTTACTTAGCCTAAGGTTTAACATGATTAATATCAAAGGTTAATACTTATTTCTCCTATATGCTAGTTATATTCATTATAAGGGCAGGGAATATGGAGATTTAGCAGCCAATATTGGCTCAACAAATGAAAAACCCTTCACCGATATAATTCCTAATCAACCCACTATACTATACTAAGAATTTTCTAACTTCTCAAAAGAATCTGTATTTAGAAAGTTTAAAGCATCTTGTGCCTCTCACAGCTGGGAGGCTGTGAATAATCACATGTGGCCAGATAAACCTGCTCAGGCAGGCTAGAGAACCTTCAGAGGAGTTTGTAAGTTGAAACACTCTTGTCATGCCCAGGAATTTTTATTAACTGGAGCTGTAAGTTAACTCCTTCTCCGAGAGAGGTGGTGGGGGACAGCCTCCCATAAAGTCAGAGGTATAGGTAAGAAAATAAAGCAGTAAAGTAGGCAGCCTCTGGTTTTTGGGGGTAGATGCTGGGGAACAGGGGGTCTCCTGAGGCTCGATCCCGCCTTTGCATATGCCAAGCCTCCTTCCTCATGACCTTTGCCACAGGGGGAGGTCCTCACACTGGCTTCCAGCAACAAAGGTCCGTCTAGTCAAGGTTATGGTTTTTCCAGTAGTCATGTATGGATGTGAGAGATAGACTATAAAGAAAACTGAGTGCTGAAGAATTGATGCTGTTGAACTGTGGTGCCGGAGAAGACTCTTGAGAGTCCCTTGGACTGCAAGGAGATCCAACCAGTCCATCCTAAAGAAATCAGTCCTGAATATTCATTGGAAGGACTGATGTTGAAGGTGAAACTCCAATACTTTGGCCACCTGTTGCAAAGAGCTGACTTATTTGAAAAGACCCTGATGCTGTGAAAGATTGAAGGTGGGAGGAGAAGAGGACGACAGAGGATGAGATGGTTGGATAGCATCACTGATTCAATAGACATGAGTCTGAGTGAACTCTGGGAGTTGGTGATGGACAGGGAGGCCTGGCATGCTGCAGTCCATGGGGTCACAAAGAGTCACACACGACTGAATGACTGAACTAAACTGACTGAGGAATCTGCCTTAAAAAAAAATTTTAGTCCATTTTTCTTCAGCACATTCATCTTTTTATTATTAATTTGTTGTTGCTCTGTAGTCACCAAGTCATGTCTGACTCCTGTGACTCCATGGACTGTACCCTGCCAGGATCCTTTGTCCATGGGGTTTCCAGGCAAGCACGTTGGACTGGGTTGCCATTTCCTTCTGCAGGGGATCTTCCTGACCCAGATCAAACCTGCATATCTTGCCTAGGCAGTTCTTTACTATTGAACCACCAAGAAAGCCCTACTAATTTGTAGCAACTTATTATGTATTGAGAATATCAACACTTATCCTAGGATATATATTGCAAATATTCTCCCAAGTTTTTTTTTTTTTTCTTTTAATGAGTTGATAATTTTATGTACTTCTGAAGATAAAATTTTTCAAATTCATACTTGGTTAACTCTAACAGCATTTCAGACTAAACAGCCCTTTCCTCCTAAGACTGCATAAATATTTACTTATATTTTCCTACAATTCCTTTTTTTAAATATTTGAATGTAATAGAAAATTATTTTGGTTTAAGTTATGAAGTAAGGATACTGAATGATTGATTTCCATGTGATGACGATTATTTAGCAAACTTGATCGAATAATCCTCTTTTCCCTCAACTTATATGAGGTACTGCTGCAACTCCCCATCTCTGTTCAGTTCAGCTCAGTCACTCAGTCGTGTCTGACTGTTTGTGACCCCATGAATTGCAGCATGCCAGGCCTCCCTGTCCATCACCAACACCCAGAGTTCACTCAAACTCACGTCCATCGAGTCAGTGATGCCATCCAGCCATCTCATCCTCTGCCTTCCCCTTCTCCTCCTGCCCCCAATCCCTCCCAGCATCAGAGTCTTTTCCAATGAGTCCACTCTTCACATGAAGTGGCCAGAGTACTGGAGTTTCAGCTTTAGCATCATTCCTTCCAAAGAAATCCCAGGGCTGATCTCCTTTAGAATGGACTGGTTGGATCTCCTTGCAGTCCAAGGGACTCTCAAGAGTCTTCTCCAACATCATAGTTCAAAAGCATTAATTCTTCGGCGCTCAGCTTTCTTCACAGTCCAACTCTCACATCCATACATGACCACTGGGAAAATCATAGCCTTGACTAGATGTACCTTAGTCGGCAAAGTAATGTCTCTGCTTTTGAATATGCTATCTAGGTTGGTCATAACTTTTCTTCCAAGGAGTAAGCGTCTTTTAACTTCATGGCTACAGTCACCATCTACAGTGATTTTGGAGCCCAAAAACATAAAGTCTGACACTGTTTCCACTGTTTCCCCATCTATTTCCCATGAAGCAATGGGACTAGATGCCATGATCTTCGTTTTCTGATTGTTGAGCTTTAAGCCAACTTTTTCACTCTCCTCTTTCACTTTCATCAAGAGGCTTTTTAGTTCCTCTTCACTTTCTGCCATAAGGGTGGTGTCATCTGAATATCTGAGGTTATTGATATTTCTCCCAGCAATCTTGATTCCAGCTTGTGCTTCTTCTAGCCCAGTGTTTCTCATGATGTACTCTGCATATAGGTTAAATAAGCAGTGACAATATACAGCCTTGACATACCTCTTCTCCTATTTGGAACCAGTCTGTTGTTCCATGTCCAGTTGCTTCCTGTTGCTTCCTGACCTGCATATAGGTTTCTCAAGAGGCAGGTCAGGTGGTCTGGTATTCCCATCTCTTTCAGAATATACCTTTTGGTCTTTTTTTTTTTTTTAATTTTTTTCCATTGATCTCTCTTACTCTTTCTTGTGCTACTGCCACTCTCTTCTGATTACTATGTCCTTAGGATTTACCTATTCAGATTTGCAACTACCCTAGGCCAATTTTCAGTTCAGTTCAGTTCAGTCGCTCAGTCATGTCCGACTCCTTCCTTCCACATGAATCGCAGCACGCCAGGCCTCCCTGTCCATCACCATCTCC
Organism: Capra hircus; assembly: GCF_001704415.2. Lineage (NCBI taxonomy): Eukaryota > Metazoa > Chordata > Mammalia > Artiodactyla > Bovidae > Capra > Capra hircus. Next base: position 81,175,511 of record NC_030814.1, read on the forward strand.
CGGAGTTCACTCAGACTCACGTCCATCGAGTCAGTGATGCCATCCAGCCATCTCATCCTCGGTTGTCCCCTTCTCCTCCTGCCCCCAATCCCTCCCAGCATCAGTCTTTTCCAATGAGTCAACTCTTCGCATGAGGTGGCCAAAGTACTGGAGCCTCAGCTTTAGCATCATTCCTTCCAAAGAAATCCCTGGGTTGAAAATCAGTCATTTGATTCAAGAATTTTAAGTTTATCAGAAGACAAGTATGACATTTCTACTATGTCTGTGGTTTTCTTTATATTATATATTTCTCTCTTCCTCTCCTTTTAATTAGCCTGGACCATATTTGGTTCCATTACTAGGCTTTTTAAAGTTCTTAGATTTACTTTTTAAATCTTTTTCCTCTTTCAAATTAATTATTTTAATCTTTAAAAAGTATTTTGGTTTACTATTTTTCTTTTCTTTATTTATTCCTCTTTTATTGCTATTGGCTTTAACTGGATGTTGCTGATTTTCTTATTTCTTAAATCAATGCCTAGTTTGATTTTATATTATTTAATAATAAAAGCCTTTAATGCTATGAGTTTTTGTAAGCAGAGATTTGGTTATATCCCAGAATTTAGTAAGTAGTGTTTCATATTTATTTATTTGTAAATAATCTTCAATGGCAATTCTGGCCAGCTCTTTGACTCAAAAGTTGCTTAAGAAAGTAACTAAATTTATAATGAAGAAAGGAAGGCTAAACCATTTGGGGAATATAATGGAAATTTCCTTATGGCCAACTGTATGGTCAGTTTTTATAACTAATTCATGAGGGCTAGAAGACAAAATTATATTCTTTATTTTTTGGACATAAAGTTTTAAGCATTTCTGAAAAATTAGCTATATCATTACTGACTCTCTGTATATTTACAGCCTCTATACTCTTTTGTGATATCTCAAAGACTAGGAGAAGTATGTTGATATTTTTTCAGATCCTCATGATTAATTTACTTTAATAAGAGTGACTAAACATTTAAAAGTAAAAATCAGGACTTTATGGTGTAGTGTATAAGTATCCACCTGCCAATGCAGGAGTGTGGGTTCGATCCCTGGTTTGGGAAGATTTCACATGGCGAGGAGCAATTAAGCCTGTGCATCACCACTACTGAGGCCAAGCTCCAGAACTTGTGAGCCACAGCTACTGAAGCCCACATGCTCCAGTTACTGAAGCCTGTGTGCTTTAGGGCCCACAAGTCAGAACCAATGAGCCCTGTGCCGCAACCACTGAAGCCCGCCTACTCTAGAGCTAGCAAGTCTCAACTACTGAGCCCGCGTTCTGCAACCACGGAAGCCTGTGTGCCTTGGGCCTATGCTCTACAGCAAGAGAAGCCACCACAATGAGAAGCCTGGGCACCATGATGAAGAGTGGCCCCTGCTCATTGCAACTAGAGAAAACCTGTGCAAACAATGAAGACCAGTGCAACCAAAAATAAAATAAGTAAAATTTTTAAAAGATAAAGCAAAAATAACAACTGAGAGAAATATAAAGAACAAAAACATTAATGGAAGATATTTTTATAATTTTGCTGAAAGAAATATTTTATAATTATAATCAAGACACAAGGAACAGAGACTATTAAAATATATTAACATATTTAAATACAGAATTTTTTTTAAATTTATGGTAAAAGACACCATAAGCAAAGTTTTAAAAAATAGCAAACACTTGCAACAAATGAAGCAGTAGTCCCCAGCAGATATGTTCTCTCTTCTGAAAAAGATTCAGAAAAAAATGACATATAAAGGACCTAAAATGTTTATAAAAATAAGTATCAGGACCCTAAACTTTATTCCTCATTCATTTCATCATCATTTGTGAGTAGACAGTCTCTGTTAGCACTGAGACCACCATGGCCTCAAGTCCCTTCTGAACTGGATGGTCAAAGCCTATTTCTTTCCATTGGCTTCCATCCCTTGTATAATGTGTCCTGCAACTCTGTTCACAACTCATTGTAAATAACAGCTAGTGTCTAATGCAAACAGAAGTCCCCCTCCTCAAAATAACGAGCATAAGCCGGCCTGTGAAGCAGCCTAGCATGAGAGCTTTCCCCGGTAGAGACTTCATATACCCACTGTTGACTCATCAGTCTGACTAGACTACTTGCACCCTCCCTCTCGGGGGGTTAAAACCCAAGACAGGAGAGAGGGTCACTAGCAGAAAAGATGAGCCACATAGAGGAAAGTAAGTAAGCAAACACCGTAAGGCTGCAGAAATCATACATCGAAAAGAAATCATGAAGTCAAAAGGTGAGTAAAAAGAGATGATCAAAGAAATAAAAGCAAAATACAGTTATATCTGAAGGAAAGAGAGAGAAACTTAGTAAGGTACAAAGCAGGACAGATAACGGAGAAGGACACAGCTGTCCTCTGAGACATCAAGAGCTCCTCTTTTCCCTGGCAGGATGAGTGAGGTTCTGCTTCCTTGGGGTCTATCTTTTCAGCTGTAGAATATCATCTCATGTCCCTGTTCTTCAGACATCCTTTACAATAAATCACTCATCAGGAGATACCCTAAGCTATTTTCTCAACCTTTTAATCTGAAAGATCCTAACTGGCACTACTTCTTCGAATCACAACAATTGGTGGCATTCTAATTTCATAGAGCATCTTCCAAGAATGCTATGAGCCTGTTGAGCATCACTGCTCCATAGCCATACTTTCCCTCCCATGGAATGTGCCAAATAATTGATGACTTCTTTACTCCAGAACTGTTAATGCTCCCTGCAATCATCAGTATAAATACTTTATTAATAATTTGTATTTATAGAACATCTGCCTCCTAAAGAGCTCAAAGCTGTTTACAAACATCATTTCATTAATCCTGATAGCAATTCCTTTTTTTTTTTTTTTTTAAATAAGGTAGGAACATGTAGCAGCTAATGGGTACTGTCATCTCCATTTGACTCATGGTAAAGCTGAAACCTGGGGAAGAGTTACTTTTTCAAGGTCAGGCAATAATCTGAGAACTAGCACAGAAATACAATCTGGAACTTTTGCCTTCTTGTACTTTATTTCTTCCTAAGAAACCTCTCTCATTTCAGTTCACACACGTACTCATTGGAATGCTCCAACATAAATTTTTTAATATAGTTGTCTCTACAGAGGGTAAGAAAGAATCCCATAAACTCAAGTACAAAAACTTACTGGACTTCAGCTTAACTTTTCAGGAGGTTATCACTATAGTCAGAGGCATGAATAATGATTAAATTTGAGAATTAGCATTTTTTCCTGCCATTTTTAAACCAGTAAAGGAGTTTCTGCTTAGTTCTGAATGTGTTCCTTCTCCATACTGGAAAGAGAAAACCAACTTCAAGATGACAAAAGTCAAAGTAATAAGCATTTTTTTAAGAAGGATGCAAAGTAATGGCACCTAAATAACACTGCTGCTACTGCTAAGTCACTTCAGTCGTGTCCGACTCTGTGAGACCCCATGGACTGCAGCCTACCAGGCTCCTCCGTCCACGGGATTTTCCAGGCAAGTGTACTGGAGTGGGTTGCCATTGCCTTCTCCTGACCCCATGGACTATACAGACATGGGATTCTCTAGGCCAGAATACTGGAGTGGGTAGCCTTTCCCTTCTCCAGGGGATCTTCCCAACCCAGGGATTGAACCCAGGTCTCCCGCATTGCAGGCAGATTCTTTACCAGCTGAGCCACAAAGGATCTTCCCTAAATAACATTATATACTGAATAATTGCTATATCCTAGGCATATATGTGTATTATATCATTGTAACCCTATGAAGGTGACATTGTTCTCATTATTTCACTAGTGAGAAGACTGAGACTCCATGCAGTTAAACAAATGGAGGAAGCGGAGAGATTTTATTTTCTTTAGTTTATTTTTTAATTGAAGGATGATAATTGCTTTACAGAATTATATTGGTTTCTGCCAAACATCAACATGAATCAGCCAGAGATATACATATGTCTCTTCCCTCTTGAACATCCCTCGTACCTCCCTCCCCATCCTACCCCTTAGGTTGTCACAGGCCCCCAGTTTGAGTTCCCTGAGTCATGGAACAAATTCCCATTGGTTATTTCACATATGATAGTGTAAGTTTCCATGTTACTCTAGCTGAGCTTATGGCGCCTTTGTCTCTGCTCCTCTTACCTGCACTTTTATAACAACACACAGCTACTCCAAATAATAGTAACAGTTGCTGCTTTTGCTATTTTGAATGGTGTAATCCTATAGTCAGAGAGCCAGATGACTATAGAGTGATGCAGCCACAATAGTTTGTGCCTTATGTCAGTTACAGAAAAAAATCTAAGGAATGCTATCAAACAAGTCTTTGATGCTGCAAATCTTTCTACACAATTTGCAAACTTAGACCCTAAAATACAATTTAGCTGAAAATCCACCATCAAGACAACCAAGATGTCTACACCAAGATGACAAGGTTAACAACACCAAGAAAAAAGGAAAATTTTCAATCTGATTACTTGTCACTAACGAAATAAGACTAGGTCCAGATTTTACCGCAATCACATAGATCCAAATGAAAATTCCAAAAAACACTTAGAATATATTAAAGGAATGCATGTGTAAATATCTATTTAAAATTTTCCCAACTCAACAGCTATACAGACAATGAAAACCATTAGGAGGGTCTTCAAAAAATTTCTTAAAGCAGGAGATCTTCATTTGAATCACAGCTTGCTATGGGCAGAGTAAAGCCTAAAGGACTAAATTAATAGCTGTGAAATAATAGAGCTAACATTTACCAAGTACTTATAATGTGGTAGTCACAGTGCTTTACATTCATGTTTGTTTAATCTTCACTGTCAAATAGGTGCAAGTATTATTCCCATTTTATAAATAAAGAAACTAAGGACTAATGAAGTTAAGTATCCTGTCAGTCCTAGGATACTAAACCCAGCAATTTCACTTAAGCACCTGATACTTGTATATTAGCTTCCACTTGTATTGGGAAGCACACAGCATATTTATGAAAATGTTTTTTACTTAATGCAGAGTTTCCCTTGTGGCTCATATGATAAAAAATCCACCGACAATGCAGAAGGTCTGAGTTCAATCCTTGGGTCGGGATGATCCCCTGGAGAAGGGAATGGCTACCCATTCCAGTATTCCTGCCTTGAGAATTCCATGGACAAAAGGAGCCTGATGGGGTTGAATAGGCATTCTTATTTTGAGAATAAATGAACAGTGAATAAAACAGTATGATCATTGGAAATGCAGAAGTAACTGTGTATATTGTGTAGTCCTGAAGAAGAAACACAATAGTCAATGATACACTAATCAACACTGCTATATTTAAAATAGATAACCAATAGGGACCTACTGTATTAGCATAGGGTGTTCTGCTCAATATTCTGTAACAACATATATGGGAAAATAACTTGAAAAACGATTATATATATATATGGGCTTCCCTGGTGGCTCAGATGCTACAGAATCTGCCTGCAATGCAGGAGGCCTGGGTTCGCTCCCCAGGTCAGAAAGATCCCCTGGAAAAGGGAATGGCAATCCACTCCAATATTCTTGTCTAGAGGATTCCATGGACAGAGGAGCCTTCAGGTTACATGTAGTTCGTGGGGTTGTAAAGAGTTGGACACAACTGAGTGACTAACACTTAACCTGTAGATATATAACTGAATCACTTTGTTGTACACCTAAAACTAACTCAGCTTTGTTAACCAACTCTACTCCAATATGAAATAAAAAATTTTAAATATTCTAAAAAGATATAGCAATCAACATAAATTAACCAAGTCAAATGGCCTTGAGAGGCACGGAGCTATGGTGAACATGAGAAAAACTGTCTATGATCATTTTTTTTCATATGACCTCTGTAGCACAGACTAAATCAAGGCAACAAGTTGCTTTTCCCAGTACAAAAGATAAAAGAAAACTAGCTCTTTTGAGTTTCCTAAGGTTCTCATTCCACTTAAAACCCACCTAGTGGCCTATATCCATCTAACCTGAAGGAAGTCGTGTTTTCTTACTCATGTAAGATGATGGAATCGCCGAAGATGAAACACTGTTGTTGACTTAAAGTATTTTCCTTTTGCTTTAAATAAAGAATTATTTCAAATATATGATATAGTATTATAACTTAAAGAACTACATCCCAGGCACCTCACCACCATTCAGATTTAACAAATGTATTCATTTCACCCTACACTGACCTTTTTTCCTAGAAAGAGGTTTCTAATAAAGTCCCATCAACCCTATTCCCTCTCCCTCTTTCCCAAATAAACCACTATTGTGAAAGTTGCATGTGCTCCTCACAGTGACGTTTTCATATTTTTGTTATACCTATAGTATCAATATGTAATATTGTTGTATATTCATAAAGTTTACACCAATTGTCTTCAACTTATCCTTCTATAACCTCAATTTTTTACTCAGCTTTTTTTTATTGCAGCAAAATAAACCTAAGACAAAATTTACCGTTTTAACTACTTTTAAGTGTGCAGTTCAGAGTCATGAAATACATCCACATCATTATACAACTATCACCACCGTCCATCTCCAAAACCTTTTCATCTTTCCAAACTGATTCTTTGTACCCATTAAACAGCAACATTCTATTCCAATCTTCCTCACAAATCCTGGCAACCATATCCCACTCTCTGCTTCTATGAATTTGATTACCCTAGCAATAGCATGTAAGTGGAATCATATAGTCTTCATCTTTTTGCGACTAGCTTATTTCACTTAGTATAACATCTTAAAGGTTCATCCACACTGCAGAATGGGTCAGAGCCCCTTCCTTTTTAAGACTGAACACCATTCCATTATATGTATATATCACAAAGATTCGTTTATCCATTAATCTGTGGATGGACACTTGAGTTTCTTCCAGCTTTTGACTATTGTAAATAATGCTGCTAATAGGTATAGAAATACCTGTTCAATCCTCTGCTTTCATTTCTTTTGGGTATATCACCAAAAGTGGAATTGCTAGATCTGGATCATAAGATAATTCTAGGTATAATGTATCAGAATTCTCCAGATAAGCATAACCAAAGGATAGATAGGTAGGTAGGTAGATAGATATAAGAGGAGATTTATTATAGGAACTGGTTCACGTGATTGCAGAGGCCAAGATATCCCAATGGTCTGTCATCTGCAACCTGGAAAAATAGGAAAGCCAATGGTGTAATTCATGCTGAGACTCCCAAGTCAGGAAGCCAAGGAGGTGAGTCCCAGTCTGAGTTCAAAGGTTCCAGAACTAGAAGTGCTAATGTTTGAAGGAAAGAGAAGATTAATGTCCCAGATCAAACAAATAGAGCCAGTTCTCCCTTCTTCCAACTCTTTCTCCTATTCAGCCATCAGTAGACTAGATGATATCCATTCACGTTGGTGAGAGCCATCTTCTTTTCTTGATCAATCAATTCAAATGCCAATCTCTTTCAGAAACCATCTCACCAACACACCCAGAAATAACGTTTTACCAGATATCTGGGCATCCTTCAGTTTGGTACTTGACACATCACATTAACCATCACATTTAAGCACCTCCACACTGTCTTCCACAGCAGCGGTATCATGTTACATTCCTGCCAGCAACACACAGTAGTTCCAGTTTCTGCACATCCCTTACCAATATTTTCATCTTTGTTCTTGAGATTTACCCCTAACAATACAGGTAGATTTAATTCACCCATCTTACCTATGGTATACTTTCCTCCTATGACTATACTGCAATTCATCATCTATCCACCAAGGGTAGCATCTGGGTCCTTTCTTATCTTGTTGCTATTACGATCAATGCCATGTTGAACATTTCTATATATTTCTCTGTTCACAAGTGCAACAGTTTCTCTGGGCTAAGTAATCAGGAGTGGAATTTCTGAATCACTGGTCATATGTAATTCAAACCTTAATATGTATTGCCAAAATTCTCATCAAATAAGTATTTCCCTATTTACGCTCCACACCCTTGACACAGTAATTGGTATTCACATAATTCACATAGCACTTCTCAGCATTTAGAACAGGAAGGAATTCTGTGTCTGCTCAGTCCTCAAGTTTACAACGATTTTCTCTGTTAGTGCTTTTTCATTTTCATTTACCTCTTCCCTGCCCCATGTACCCCCTATCGCTAGAAAGAGTCCTTTTCCCTTTTTGATGCCAACTTTATCATAATGCTAGTCTTGGATTTTTTTTTTAACCACTTATGAAACTGTCAGAAGTTCAACCAATAATCTCCTTCTTTACAAGAACTATAAAGTGAAATGACTTAAGGACCTCTTGGAACTTGGCAAATAGTGAACTAACACCCACGTTTCCTAGTTAGCCATTAAACCATGCTTTGGCTAAACTTTGGGGGAAAGTCCAGGGAAATGCTGTGGGAACAGAAAAGAAGTGCCTGGGTATGACTGGAAACATCCTTTTTCTTACACATTCAGGAGTGGGACTCGGGTGAGGCAAGTGAAACACACAGGAGCCAAATTTAAGGGACACAGTAAAAAACAGTAATCAAAAAAGGTTCACAAAATATTTTGAGAGCAAAATTAATGTAAAAAATTCACAATAAGCAGAATATCAAACTCATAAATAAAAATAAGATCAGTATTATTATCATATCTCTAGTAATTATAGCCTTTTCAGTTTAATGAAGTAAATTTCATCTGTATATGAAGAGTGTCTTTGACATTTTTCAAAAACAAGAGTCAATTAAGGAAAAATAAAATTTATATGTGCGTTTCATTTTTAAAATTAAAAATAAAATAGCTTTGTACATCCTCTTGAATACAAGACTACCAAGAGGAAAATTAGACAAGATTGGTAGCCAGTAAAATACTTATTTGAAGATTATTATATGGCAGCAGTTTTCTCATTTATCAACTTGAAATCGACACTGATGGCAATTTGTAAGTTGTGGTGAACTGTATGAGTTACTAATCAGCATCCTATTAAGACTTTAATTTTAATGGAGATTTTGTACAATCAAGCAAAATATAACCCACCACCATCCAAGAAACATGTATCAGTTTGCTAGGTCTCCATCATAAAATACCACATACTGGGTGACTTAAACAATAGAAATTTATTTTCTTACAGCTTAAGAGGCTGGAAAAGGAAATGTCCTGGGAAATCCCATGGACAGAGGAGCAAAAAGAGTCAGACAGGACTCAGCAACCAAACAACAACAACAAAGAGGCTGTAAGCCTAAGATCAAGGTGCTGACAGGGTTGGTTTCCTCTGAGGCCACGTTCCTCAGCTTACAGAAGGCCAGTCTCTAACTGCCTCGTCACATGGCCTTTCGTATGTGTGGACACGTCTTTAGTGTGTCTCTGTGTGCTCATATTTTCTCTTTTTATAACACCAGTCTTCTTAGATTAGGGTCATCCTAACAACCTGTTTTAACTGAATCACCTCTTTAACGAAAGGCTCTATTTTCATATGGGGGCTTCCCAGGTGGTGCTAGTGGTAAAAAATCTGCCTGGCAATGCACAAGATGCAAGAGACGTGGGCTCAATCCCTGGGTCGGGAAGATCCCCTGGGGTAGGAAATGGCCACCCACTTCAGCCTGGAAAATTTCATGGACAGAAGATCCTGGTGGGCTATAGTTAGGAAGTGGGATTGCAAAGGGTTGGACACAACTAAGTGTGTATGCAAGCACGCCCGCGCATGCGCACACACACACACATCACCGCACAGTCACATTGTGATGTACTGGGCATTAAGATTTCAAGATACGAATTGTTGGGGGGGACATGCTTCAGCTCATAATGAGGGGTAATAGGACATTTGCCGAATAAAATTTTATCCCTCAGCAACTAATCAAGAGCTGAGAGGAAAAGCAAGCCCTTACTATAAAAGAGAGATTTTCTCAGTCGTTCAGCCTATCAGGATGTTACTGACATAACAGCATGCTCTGGTTCAAAATGAACAGATATAAGTTGTGAAACCTCCAAAGCCCTTTGGAGCTATCACCGCAATGTTGTCCAATTCCTTAAGTAACCCATAAATCCTACTGAAAAACATCAAACTGAAAGTTGCTCAGTTGTGTCCGACTCTTGGCAAACCCAAGGACTATGCTGTCCATGGAATTCTCCAGGCCAGAATACTGGAGTGGGTAGCCTTTCCCTTCTCCTGGTTGGTCTTCCCAACCAAGGATCGAACCCAGGTCTCCCACATAGCAGGCAGATTCTTTACCAGCTGAGCCACAAGGGAAGCCCAAGAATACTGGAGTGGGTAACCTATTCCTTCGCTAGTGGATCTTCCCAACCCAGGAATCAAACCAGGGTCTCCTGCATTGCAGGTGGATTCTTTACCAATTGAGCTATCAGGGAAGCCTAGTCATTAAAGAGTAGGACAAAATGGCTTTAAAAAAAGAATCATGCTATCCAATTACTCTGCCAAACACACAATATCACAACTTTGTTGTAAAAAGTAGGAGTCATCAGGACTCTGGGTTCATCCCAGGACACTGGGATGAAGTCATCCCATCAGGGACATAGAACCATAGCCTCCAATAACGCAGCCCAATTGTAAATGACTGGGGAATTTCAGTACCTACGAGCTCAGCTTTATCTTTCTTTTCAGTATAAAGATACTCTTTCCAAGTCAAAGTTGGATACTTTTTGTGAGTCTAAAAGGTAGCCTTATAACTACCAGCGGACCTTTCATCCAGCAAACTGAATTACATCCAAAAGATCTTGTATAGTTTATTTAAGCAGTCTTGCCTGAAAACAAATCTGATATTGAAATTGCTTCCCCAAGTTTCCCAAATCTAATGGCACAAGCAGTTATTTGAGAATTCCTATTCCTCTGTTCTTTTTCTTCAAGAACCTATAACCTTTATAATTTTGAACTACCACACTTGGCAAATAAGAAACGCAACATCAAGGACAGTGGTGAACTGTGTGAGTGGAGTGATCGTGTATAAACTTCTTAGCTGCCTTAGAATGATTGTATAAATCTGAAATAATAATAACAACTTCATTTAAAATGGTGATATGTTTCACAAAGGCAACTGCAGATAGGTAGAGTTAACAAAAGCCATTGTCTATGATGCTATGTTTGCCTCTTATAAGGTACTGGAATCTTGAAATTCAAGTTTCTGGGGTTTAAATTTAGATGTTCTTTGAGGGAGGGGGTGTTGACTGATTTGTTGTTTCTAAGATAATGATATTTCTCCTTTATGTAGTGGCTGGCATCTTAATAAATGTGGACATGACTTAACAATCAGGCAGCAAATCCTTTCCAATGTTAGCATTTGGGGATCTGCCTTATGGTAAACTGCTTTTCTTATTACCATTCCTTCTTAATGCTTAAAAAAATAAAAAAAAACCTGGAATAATACTCCTTACTCATCTCACCTACTTGTTAATCTGGAGTCGATTAAAGGAAGCATATTGTAGAAAGCATATTATAAGGAGTGAATAGATATTTTTTTTAAAAAAGATTTGGGGTGTGGGGAGAGACATGGTATTAAACAGTATAAATGATCCAGGCTTTTGCTCTACCAAACCTTGGGGCAATGTCTTTTCAATGTCATTCTTTAGAAAAAGTCTTGGAGACCATGCATGTCTTTTTAAACAAGGAGGGGAGAAAAAGAAAAGAAAAAAGCAAAGAAGAATAGAAAAAAAAAGAAAAGAATGGAAAAATGGGGTGAAAAAAAAGCTTTTATTTTAAAAGCAAACAGCTAAGTGATTTGCTGCACACTTGCCATGAATAATAACGAGCAGATCTGTGGTGTGTTCCTCGTTTTAATTAGCACGTTGCCTTCTGCAGCAGCGCCCTGTCTTATTACACAGCACCTAGAGAGCCCCACTTGAAGCACTGCACAAAACAAGATGGGCAAAGAAGCCCCCATGAGGAGTCTTGCCATTGATTCAGAAAACTCCCATTTTGTTCTCTCCCAACCCCCACCCTCGGTTTCATTTTTCAGAGAGCTATGATTAGCGTTTTTGTTGTTGTTTTATTTGGCACAGAAAACAGATATCTCTGAAGCTGTATCTGAATGATTTCTTTGCAGTTCAAACTATAGTAAGAGCTCAAAAGCATTTTAAAAGGCAAGGAAAGTGCAGATGGAGTTCCTCACTCTCAAGATCTGAGGTGGGACAGAACCTGCCACATAATTTGCACTCAATAAAAGTTTTAAAATGTTCATGAAGCACTTCAGACACCAGAACAACAAAAGAGCTCCTTAAACACTTCTGTTCTGGAGTCCTTATATTTGGAAGAGATAGTAGTCTAAAGTAAGTGTCAAGGTAGCAAAGGTTAACTCTGAGTAATTTTATCATCTCTTGCAAGAGAGGCTTCTCGTGAAATATGTCAGAACAAAAAATTAAAAAGAGCAGTCGGAAAAGTGAAAACCTCACAAATCATATCCCTAGCTGTAATTAAAAAGCGTTAGCCACAACCCTGTCAGCAAACCCCGAAATTCAAGTTAAAAAACCAAATGGCTCCTGTGTTGCTCTGTGATTCTGTTTGCTCACACACGTGTGAGTGTGTGAGCAAATCTAGTACAGAATGTGACTTTGTTTTTTGTCACCAAGAATGCTGAGCATGCTGACACAGCTAGGTGAGACAATCTCAGATTGTTCTAGGATTTGATTTTCATATGCATGCAACCTACAGCTGCATTTGATAGTGTACCGCATTGATATGATGCCTTTTCTAGAAGGTCTCTGGTGGATACATCTGCTGAACAGAACAGGAACAAAATATGTGCCTTGACTCAAACTTGTGGCAGAGAGCTATCAAAGTGGAAATGTGCTCCGAGTCATTTGCATAATATGCAGATGAAAATCTAATGAGAAAGGTATATTGACAGACTTTGCCTTGTTATCTGGCAATGCTGTGCATAACCCAGTATGTGGTACCCAGACATAATCTCCTGTAATGTTATTTTGCAATTTAAATGTCTTTTCCTCCTCCAAAAGAAGACACACGTCAATAAGTCCCAGACATCAATGACTGACATTTGAGATAAGATAAACTGCACAAGCCTATTCAAATAGAATCAGCCCAGTTTCTTTCAGGACACAGGTCTCCAAGTTATGTCCTATTTATTGGTTGAAGGAGAGGAAAGGGTGGTGTCCCCAAATACTCACTGATGCCTCATTTTTACTGTGCTCCAATGGCTGCTCTTTCAGCCCTGATGCCAGTCCTGAGTATATTTCAAGGAACATTACCAAGAACAAAATCGAAGGCCATCAATATTAATGATCTGAACCAGGAAGATAGCTTTTAGTGTGCAAATTAATTATCCTAATCACAGGGTTTTTTGTATCCATTTTAATGAAATAACTATTTATTTCATTGAATCCTGAGCTTTTCTTTTGCAAATAAGGCACATTTACATGATAAATACATGAAATTTAAAAGGATGACTAAATTAAATTGAGAAAAAAAGACCTTTTTAAATACAATTTTCTTAGGAAAAACAGCTAGATTAATGGGTTGGTTAGCTGACTGGCATCTGTGATTAAATCTTTTTTAATGTATGTCAAATAGAATTTAATGGACCCTGAGAAATGTCTACACAGTCAGTAATATTCAGGGACTGGGGAAGATTCCACTTGTCTCCTGTCATTTGTTGGTGAACTCCTGAAGCCTTGGCCTTGGGACTCAGGCTGACACGTGGGATTGACACTTCCGGTCCCTGCATTCTCAACCATTTCTTGCGTCCTCAACCATTTCTTTGACTCACGCTCTTATTCTCTTCTGGAGGTTGGGGCTGGCTGTGGCAGGGGTGGTGTTGGAGCAGGGGGTTAGTGGGGGTGGGGCTGGGCCTTCTTTAACAATGTAACCAACACATTCACCTCTTAGAAGCATGGGCCAAAATATAACTACAGGAGCAATGAAAGCATTAAAATAGTTTAAATATGCCTTGTATCTCATCATCTCATTCACATTTGTTTCAAACTGTGCTGGCCTTGGTAAAGAGAGAGAGAGAGAGACAGGGAGGGAGGAAGGGAGGGAAGAAAGGAGAGAGAGAGGCTGCTTAATTCAGAGGAATTTTCAATGAATCTTTTAGAGTCTGTGGGTTTTGAAAACTTTATTTATTGTGGGTGAGCTTTGAAGGGCTGCAAATTCAACAGAAGAGAGATTTGAAACACATTCGGGCTCGTTTTTTTGATAACAGACCCAAAGAACAGAGCATCTTTCTCTGCAAGCCTTCCCCCCTGGGTTGTGCCACCAGAGATGTCTCCCTCTGCCTTTGATTCGGGATGATCAATTGCAGCTGTGGCAGCCGGGCAGGCGGCCCCAGGCTCCGGGAACAGGAGCCCTCTCCCCAGCGTTAGGATTTACATTTCAATGGCTGCCACCATTTTAAAGATAATTATAACCTTTTTAGATTAATAATATTCTGTGGCTTCTCTAATATTTTAACAACATAAATATTAATTTATCTGGTTTCAGAAGAAACATCTCTCTCTCAGCTCACCATCCCACCCACCCCCATCCCAACCTTGGAAAATACAAAACACACGTTCACCCCAAACCTGTTTGGGGCAGGATGGAGTGGGAAGGGAGAATGTTGAACCAACAGATATGACTAAAATACTTTGACCCTTACCTGGCCCAGATCTCATCATTTGAAAGTAAATAAAATATGGCAAATGGGGCGAGGGTAGTGGGGGTGGGGGGTTGGGGAGGTAGGAGGTGAGGGGGTGCAGTTTTCGGGGGCAAAAGACCAGGAAGCTACTTTCTACAAGGGTAATGTTTCCAAAGCTGAATTTTTTTAAAAAAGCAAATTGTGTGTAGTTTTATCTAACTCAGCAAGTCGACTTGCAAAAAGCCGGCAGATGGGATTCACGTTTCTTCGATCATATTCCAAGCGTGGTGGGAGATGGCAAAAAGATGAAGCTGTCTTGATGAACTCAATAGTCTTGAAAAGAGAAAAAGGAAAATTGCCCACAAAAGATATTGAGACTATAAAGAGGCTTATATTTCACTGTTACTGCAAACTTCCTTTCTGCTTATTATCATTCCAACACTTTATTTCCCACCAGCTGATGCAGCTGGGGAAAACATCACATTGTACAAACAGATGTCGACTCACTCAGATTGCCTGACCATGCTCTGTGGACCATGATCTATTTTTTGCCACGCCACAAGTATTGAGCATGTTGCAGGCACCAGGACAGGGCTTTTTTTTTTCTCTATTTACATTCATTAGGTTGCTACAAGTATTCTCTTTAGGGTGATCGCCTTTTATCACTCAGCATCATGCAAACAATTTACATGGCGCAAATAGAATCAGAGGAACACATTTCCCAGGTCCACTGATAAATAAGAGGAATCACGTGCATTAAGAAGAAAATTGATAATGTGCTGGTCAGATGTTGCAAGCAGGTCATTTGGATGCACTCCTTGATAGAGTGCAGAGCTACAATAATTGCTCTGAGATCTCTGTACGAGCAAGACCTTTATTTCCTAGGCACCAAAGCCATGGGATTGAGCATTGCTTGAAAGTGACTTGGGGAATAAAACCACTCATGAAATATGCATGACTAACACATAGGCTGCCAGGGGAACTTAGTGTATTATGTATGACCCTTTGGTAATTGTAAGGAAATGATATTCATTTAAGTGGATGTTTATCACAGTTAAAGGTGCACCTAATGAAACAAAGGTCATAAGCCTAAAAACATGAGGTTAGAGACCTTTTATTGCACCATTTCTCTCTGTGTTTGAAAAGACCTGGCCTTTCTTCACAGCTGTTTTCCTAACACCTGTGTGTGCTGTTTATGCAGCCTTAAAGAGTTCCTGTCACCCCCAGTTGAATGCCAAAAGGACTATTACATTAAATGCTCTTCTAATATTATACCCACACATCTGGGAAATATCAGACAGTGTGCTGCAATTTATCAATTCAGGCTGGAGTTTTTAGCTACTGACATTTGGTTAGCTACAGAGTGTTTTTGTTTTCGTTTTTTTTCCTCCCTGAGTATGTCTCCATGGAAAATGCCTACCTGCTCATTCAGTTCAGAGGGTGGCTTTTACTGTGAGATCAGTGGTAATGTGATTCTCCTGCAATAGACTCATTTCTCTGGCAAAATTATGAGGCAACACTGCAGAGAAGATGGATAGCCAGATTTGGAGGTCAAATTCCCCATGTTAGAATCTCAACCCTAGTGTTCACAAGTCCTGAGACCTTAGGCAAGTAACTTGATTGTTCTGGGCTTTTGAATAAATTTCCATCTATAAAATAACACCCATAAATAGCTGTGACCTCACAAGGCTGTCATGATGATAATTAAGTCACTATCCGAAAAGCATTTAAAATAGCTCCTGCCACACAGTAAATGCTATGTATTTGTTTAAAAAAAAAAAAAAAAACAGTTTGCATGGTTGGTTTGTCCTGCCCTTTCTCCGCCCAAACTGTTCTTTTCTTTTGCACCTGATTAACTCCCTCATGCCACGCATGCTCAGTTGAGTCTGACCCTTTGAGACCCCATGGACTGTAGGCTGCCAGGCTCCTCTGTACATGGGATTTCCCAGGCAAGCAAACTGGAATGGGCTGCCATTTCCTTCTCTAGGGGATCTTTCTGACCCAGGGGTCGAACCCTTGTCTCCTGTCTCTGCTGCATTGGCAGAGGGGTTATTTACCAGCTGAGATACCAGGGAAATTCTTCTTATATGGTTACCATATAGTAACTCTAGAGAGTGTTACAAATTTAATAATTCTTTCATTCATTATTTCCTTATGATCACAAGACTATCATTTGGGATAAAGAGGGCAGTCTTCTCCATCCCCAAAATGTGTTGATAATTCACTAACTCTAGACTACCCCTTCCAAAATGTAATTTCTTCCTATGACCAAAGTTGTCTGACATAAGATAAAATAGAAGCTGTAGGGGATTTTTATAACTACTGCTATACTAATAACATAGTCTAATAATACAAAATCACAAACCCTGTTTTCTTAGATTTGAAAGAAAAGTCACTGTTATGTGATCACATGTAGCAAAGTGGTTCTGAAACTGGCTTGCTTCCATGTGTTTGAATCCCAGCTCTGGCCCTTACTGTGTGACCCATGGGAAGTTATTTAATCTCTCTGCGTCCTCAGTTTCATCAGCAAACAGAGATAATCAGAGTACTAGCTCATATGTTTGCTGTGCATTTTAGACAAGGGAATGCAGGTGAAGATATGTAGAGCAACATATGTAATATAAGTACTCTATTATCATAAGGTATTGTATTATTATTCTTTTCCAACATCAGTGTTGAAAAGACCCTGATGTTGTGAAAGATTGAAGGCAGGAGGAAAAGGGGATGACAGAGGATGAGATGGTTGGATGGCATCACTGATTCGATGGACATGAGTTTGAGCAAGCTCCGGGAATTGGTGATGGACAGGGAAGCCAGGTGTGTTGCAGTCCATGGGGTCACAAAGAGTAAGACATGACTGAACCAGTGAACTGAACTGATTATATTATTATTACTTTTAGACTGGAAACCAGCATTTCAGGAAGTTTTTGACATCATCATACCACCACCAGGGTTTTATGCTCAAGGTAATTTATTCACTGCAAATTACTGGTGGTATTAAAGTCTGTCCATAAATTTAATGCTCCTCCCTTCAAAAAGCAGAACTCACTTCACCCCTGAGTGTTGGCCGCACTTAGTGACTCGCGTTTAATAATTAGAATGCGGTGAAAGCGATGGCATGTGAATTCCAAAGCTAGGTTATAAAATGTATCCTTTCCTCCTGCATTTGCACAGGTCACCAGCTACAGGTGGAAGGTAGCTGCCATGTGAGCACAATGCCCCTGTGGAGAGGCGATGGGGATGAGCCACCTTAGCAGGAGAACTTTCAGCTTCTGTCAAGCTTTCATGACTTCGGTCCTCCAGGCTTTGAGTCTTCCAGATGAGGCCCCAGACATGTGAAACAGACATAACCCATTCTGCTGGGGGCACTCTGAACTCCCAGACCATCTGAAACCATGGGGTAATCAATGGTCATTACTCTTTTAAACCACTAAATTTTGGAGTCATTTGTTATGCAACTAACACAACATTCTCCAATATAGAAATGGAACTTATACTTGTTAAACTGAGGGCTTGTTTGTATAGGAATGGGAAGTGGGGCAAGGTTTTAGAGGAGATCCAAAAGTGCAAAGACTACAGTGTAAATTAGTATACTTTTTATTGGGTTGGCCAAGATTTCATTTGGGTTTTTCCATAGCATCTTACAGAAAATCACAAATGAACTTTTTGGCCAAACTAATATATATCCTAAAGTATATTTCACTCTTATATATCTATTAGCATGGGGATATTTTTTCCAAGCTAAGTAAAATAATTCTCCCCAACGTATAGTTCTTTTTCTAGGATAACCAACCACCCCAAATAGCCCAGGAGTGTCTCTGCTTTAGCAATGAACTTTGCATGTCCTGGGAAATCTCTCAGTCCTAGACTAACCAAAATGGTTGGTTTCCCACTTACATTTTAGATTAGATGATTACCAATATCTCAACTGAGCTATTCTTACAATCAAAGAAGGGGATACCTAATAAAGGTTTTTGGGAGAATATGTGTTTTTAGAGGAAAAGAGAGGCACCCCAAACAGTCCCTATCTCATCATATAACTCCACACTTCTCCCTACCTTACACGTGCCTGGTGAGTCCTTCACTTGGGGAGAAATGGGGTGGGAGAGGAGAAAGACATCACCACTCCTGGGCCTTCAGCACCTTAAGCTTTCACAAATTCAGAGGTGCAGGGTAGACAGTGATGCTGGTTTTGGGGAGGTGAGACAGTGCAATGAGAGCAGAAAGCAATGCTCTAGGAGACTATCTGAAGCTCTTAGTAAAAGCCTGCTTAAACTGAATATGAAGGAGAATGCCCATAGTCACCTTTTCTCACCTCTGCCCTTTCATTATTATTTCATTTTTTGCAACTAGGGAGTTTATAACCAGTGTTCTTTGTTCATATAACAAAATGCTTTTAAGTCTGGAAAAGGTGATAGCATGTATGTACTGCGTGCTAAGTTGCTTCAGTCGTGTCTGACTCTTTGACCCTATGGGCTGTAGCCTGCCAGACTCCTTTGTCCATGGGATTCTCTGGGGAAGAATACTGGAGTGGGTTGCCATGCCCCACTCTAGGGGATCTTCCCAGCCCAGGGATTGAATCCTCATCTCCTGTGGCCCTCGCATTGGCAAGTGGGTTCTTTACCACTAGTGCCACCTGGGAAATGGGACTTGGTCTTACTTAAAAGTAAACCAAAGAACCAATAAATTCAGCTGCAACTCCACCTTGTCTTTTTGTTTGCTTGTTTACCTTGTCAATAGCCAACGTAGTACAAAATAATGTGTATTTTTTGTAGCACTGTGCTCTAGACAGTGTGCTTATTGTTCAGGATTATATGATGCCAAGACTAGTCACACCCAGATGAGCAACTGCTTCATTGCATGGTGGAGACATGACAATAGCTTTATCCTAAAAAACTGTTCAAATGGCAACTTGCTTGGATTATAAACACGGAACTTATAGGTAAATTCACATGTTACCAAGGGAAAGGCTAGCTTACACAACACAATAGCAATAGCATCCAACAATACATGTGTAAATGATACTAATAAGTTGTTTTCATCCATTTGTGAAAGCAATCTTTTTCCTTCGCGTCCAGAGGGTAACTCTCAAACTTCATAAGGAGCACTAATCTTAACATCTGACATTTAATGAGCACTAAGTGCCAAGTACAGGAGAAGGAAACATACACTAACTTAAATGATACAAGAAGCCTCATAAGGCAGATGCTGTCAGATCCCTGTTTTATTAATGGGAAATCTGATGCACAGAATCACTGAACAATGCCTCCAAGGTCACATCACAATTAGGTGGTAAATCCAAGTGTTCATGGTCCATACATGGCCTCTTTCTGTGATTAAATCTCAGAGTTTAATTTATTCAAATTTGCTCTCCTCTCCCAATTAGAGTACATTAGAAGTTAAACTACCTGCTCAAAGCCTCACTGAGAACAGGATCTTGGACCCAGAAGTATACATGAAGAGAAGGTAGGAAGATGATAACAGTGAAACAAGTGATGAATGGGCTTCCCAGGTGGCTCAGTGGGTAAAGAATCTGCCTGGAATGCAGGAGACACAGGTTCGATCCCTGGGTCAGGAAGATCCCCTTGAGAAGGGAAAGCAATCCACAATCTACTCCAGTATTCTTGCCTGGAGAATTCCATGCACAGAGGAGTCTGGTGGGCTACAGACCAAGGGGTCACAAGTGATAGACACAACTTAGAGACTAAACCACCGCTAAGAATCTAAGGAAAGACAGGACAGAATAACAGCTAATGGAAGAATGAGAGGAAGAAAGAGAAACGGGAGGTGAGACCAGAGGAAAAAGGAGGAAAAGGGGTAGAGAAAGGACTGGCAGGGCAGGAACGGAGGAAATATGAATACAAAAGTGTTCCAAGCACAGATGTTATCAGTATTTGATAGTGAGTGAAGTCGCTCAGTCGTGTCCAACTCTTTGCAACCCCATGGACTGTAGCCTACCAAGCTCCTCTGTCCATGGGACTTTCTAGGCAATAGTACTGGAGTGGATTGCCATTTCCTTCTCCAGGGGATCTTCCCTACCCAGGGATCGAACCCCCGGTCTCCCGCATTGGAGGCAGACACTTTACCGTCTGAGCCACCAGGGAAGTCCAAGTATTTGATACCTAGTAACTAAATCAAACACTGACATAAGGTTGTAACTGAAGCTTTCTATGAAAACTTTCTAACTGAAGTTTTCTTTAAAACTTATTGTCAAAAGTAAAAGGGGAGGGAGCTTCCCTGGTGGCGCAGCGGATAAGAATCTGCCTGCCAGTTCAGGAGACAGGAGTTTGATCTCTGGTCTGGGAAGATCCAACACAGCTGGGAGCAACTAAACCTGTGCACCACAACTACTGAAGCTGTGCCCTAGAGCCTGGGGGTCACAACTACTGAGCCTGTGCCCTAGAGCCTGGGGGTCACAACTACTGAGCCTGTGCCCTAGAGCCTGGGGGGGTCACAACTACTGAGCCTGTGCCCTAGAGCCTGGGGGTCACAACTACTGAAGCTATGCCCTAGAGCCTGGGGGTCACAACTACTGAAGCTGTGCTCTAGAGCCTGGGGGTCACAACTACTGAAGCTGTGCTCTAGAGCCTGAGGGGTCACAACTACTGAGCCTGTGCCCTAGAGCCTGGGGGTCACAACTACTGAGCCTGTGCCCTAGAGCCTGGGGGGTCACAACTACTGAGCCTGTGCCCTAGAGCCTGGGGGTCACAACTACTGAGCCTGTGCCCTAGAGCCTGGGGGGTCACAACTACTGAGCCTGTGCCCTAGAGCCTGGGGGTCACAACTACTGAGCCTGTGCCCTAGAGCCTGGGGGTCACAACTACTGAAGCTGTGCTCTGGAGCCTGGGGGTCACAACTACTGAAGCTGTGCTCTAGAGCCTGGGGAGGTCACAACTACTAAGCCCGCTTGCCGTAGAGCCTGTGCTCTGCAACAAGAGAAGCCACTGCAATGAGAAGCTTACACACTGAGACATCTCACTGCAGAGTGATAGCCACAGTAAACAGGGAAAATCTAGAAACCGTGTAGCCACGCATATATAGACAGAAAGCACGGTTTTTCCAGCAGTCATGCACAGACATGAGAGTTGGACCATAAAGAAGGCTAAGTGCCCAAGAATTGATGCTAGAGAATTGTGGTGCTGGATAAGACTCTCCAGAGTCCCTTGGACAGCAAGGAGATCAGACCAGCCAAACCTAAAGGATATCAACCCTGAATATTCATTGGAAGGCCTGGTGCTGGGGCTGAAGCTCCAATACTTTGGCCACATCATGCAAAGAGCCAACTCATTGGAAAAGACCCTGATGCTGGGAAAGATTGAGGGTAGGAGAAGAAGGGTACAACAGAGGATGAGATGGTTACATTGCATCACTGATTCAATGGACATGAATTTGAGCAAACTCTGGGAGATAGTGAAGGACGGAAACCAGGCATGCTGCAGTCCATGGGGTCACAAAGAGTCAGACACAACTTAATGACCCAACAACAACAACAACACTTCCTGAGAACAACTGCCAAAGCCATGTCTTTCCAAACATTTTAGGAAATGTATGGGCATTACAATTGTTAAGATAATGGAGAAAACAGGTAGAGTGGCTTTCAAGCCTGGTGATAGATTAGAATCCCTATGTGAATCTTTAAACAGTACTGGTGAGTTCACCCATCCCAGACTAATTACGGTAGAATCCTTGGGGGGAGAGCTGGACATTTTTGTTGTTGTTTAGTCGCCAAATCGAGTCTGACTTTTTGGGACCCCACGAACTGTAGCCCATCAGGCTCCTCTGTCCATGGAACGTCCCAGGTAAGGATACTGGAGTAGGTTACTATTTTCTTCTCCAGGGGATCTTCCTGAACCAGGGAGAGAATCGCATCTCCTGCACTGGCAGAAGGATTCTTTACCACTGAGCCACCAGGGAAGCTCTGAGTTGGACATTAGAATTCATTTAAAAATTCTCTAAGAGATATCATTGGGAGAAATTCCAGTTTAAAGAAGTAGCAAGAATGTTCCCAACAAGTTATTTTATCAATATTAACAAATTGACGATTTCAAAGTTGATATGCAAGGTAAAAGGCCCTAAAGGTAAAAAAAAACCCTGAAGAAGAGCAAAAAGTTGGAAGACTGACACTACCAAATGACAAGACTTACTACAAAGCTATAGTAATCAAGACGGTGTGGTACTGGCAAAAGAATACATCAAGAGATCAATGGAACAGACCTGAATGCCCAGAAATAGACCCGCATAGATACAGTTCACTGATCTTCAGCACAGGAGCAAAGGTAGTACAAGGGAGAAAAGAGAGTCTGTATAACAAATGATGCTCAGACAGCCGGGCATCTACAGTTTTTAAAAAATGGATCTAGCTACAGATCTTACAGCTGTCACAAAAGGTAACTCAAAATGGATCACAGACCTAAATGTAAAGTTATAAAACTCCTAGAAGATACATAGAAAACCTAGATGACGTTGGGTGTGGTGATGACTTTTTAGATACAACATCAAAGGCCCTAAACGAATAATTGATAAACTGGTTTTGATTGAAATAAAAAAACTTCTGCTCTGCAAAAGACAGTATCAAGAGAATAAGAAGACAAGTCATAGAATGGAAAAGAAGTAGCCAGAACGTAAGATCAAGAGAGGGATGGGGATATTTGATAATGAGTTTCATTACAGATAAAATGTACCTCGCTTATTCCTGCTCCCAAAGTCTCCTCCCTAGCAATGGAATCTGGGTGGAATGAGATGGGGATGTGGATGGGCATGGATTGGGTGACCTCTGTTCTTTAGAGATGGTGTTGTCATGTTCAGACAGTTATCCTTAGTCTTCTGGATTTCTTTTCTAACATTGAGTCCACAAAGCCTCTGAATTCCTAACAAAACAAAACATAGCACCCAGCAAACATGGGCATCTGTGTTGTGGCTGCCAACTTGGTTTTTCTTTCCTTGCCCTTCCTGTCTGCTTGGGTGCTTTAGAGCTTGCTTTCATTTTTCCCCAGGAGAGCTGGTTGTGCTCTGAGATTATGAAAACTCCAGCACAGTCTCCCTCAAAAACTCTTCAGGGGGAAGCTCAGTTCCTATAAAAAGCAAACCGACCACCCTTGTCATTTCCATTTTTCATACATCTGCTTTTGGTGTGTGCAGCATGCATGCGATGTCTCCGTGCAGTTTCATCTCATTTGCCTGCTGCCATAGGCTACAGGGTGGAACAAAGTTCACTTTCAAATTCAATCTCAAACAAAATGAAAGAGCAAGAAAATCATGAAAGGGAAAGGTGGCCATAGCCATTAATATGGATCTCACTGCCAGATTCTTCTGGTTTATCCATCAAATGGGAGGCAAAGGAATCTGCTCCCGTGCGCAGCTGCTGAAGCTCTGACCCGGGGTACAGGGTACTGTCAGTCACAGGAATGGGTCCTGTGAACAGCCTGAAGGGACTGCGGACAGCCCAACACACTATCTAATCATGCCCTGAATGGCACCGGACCTCTTTTTCTGATAACAGTAGCAGTCCCTGGGGCCTTTCAACAACATAGTAGAAATACCCTAAATTTATTTCAAGACACCAAATTTAAGATTAAGGGAACCAGAAGAAATGAAAGTGTTTCCAGAGAGAAAGTGTACCTTTTAAAAAAAAAAAAAAAAAAGTCTTAAAACCCACATAGCAGTTTACATCCCTGAAAGAAAGTGGCCAGTCCAGTATTCTTTCCACATATCAGTGGGCCCTTCTGGATTATACATGCAGTTGACAATAGAGAGGCCTGTGTCTTATGTCTGACTTGCTGGGTTAGCTGGCAAAATCAGTAATTCCTCAGCTGGAATAAAGTTGGGGTCGATAAACACACACACACACACACCAGCTGGAATAAAATTGGGGTCAAAACACACACACACACACACACACACATCAAGTGCAAGGCTAAAGTGTCCTGGTAGGCTGCCGAGGTACAGGGAACATAGGAACTATCCTGTGATTTTATCCAGAATGTTCCTAAAGATGGCAGAAGTCCTTCATAGTGGACCCAAAAATGACCTGGCGCCACTTCTATAAAAAATCAACGCTGTATTTTATTAGCCCCCAAAATTCTGAGCACCTTCTACTTTTTTTCCTCCTCAGTTTGGAATGATATGTGTGGGATGTACTCAGAGACACCGTGGTCTAGGCACTTAAGAATTCTAGCACCCTCTGTGTTTCCTACAGAAGTGCTCTCTCATACCTGGCTTGGTAAGAGTTTTAATTACGAGAGAGCCAGAGAGGAAATACCGAGTGGCTGCAGTTCAAGCTCTGAGTTTGTTGGACTGCTCAGTGGGTGCCAATGGCTGCCTCTCTTCCACGAATTATACGTAATTGATCTTCTTTAAATAAATCTGGCTAGCTAACAAATAGCTTCCCCTTGCCAGCATTTTCTCAATATGGTCTCCAGACTCTTTATGGTTTGAAAAAATTACCAAATAAAATTCATGAAAAGGCAACAAGAAATATATCTTACAAAATCTCTGTACAGAATTCAAACATTGTTCTTGTGCCAGAAACACACAGCTGTGGGCCTGACGTGGCAGAACCATCTGCTAGGAGCTCCACGCTATAGCTTCTTGAAAGATGCAGAGTTGGGTAGGTGGGTCCTTTGTTGGAAACACACAAACATCAGAGCTCTAGAGTGCCCCTATTTTTTTCCCTTCATTGCCGTCTGTCCATTTGGACAGAACAGTGACTGGAGTGTTACATGCACAAGATGGTTCAGACGATGTGTGCAAAATACAATTGCTTTCAGCAAATGGATGTTTGCATCATCGCTTAAGTTTTCCTGATTCCAGCTGGGTTTGGGACCAATGTTGTTGTTCTTCAGTTGCTAAGTTGAGTCTGACTCTTTGCAACCCCATGGACCATAGCCCACCAGGGTTCTCTGTCCAAGGGGTCTACCAGGCAAGGATATTAGAATGGGTTGCCATTTCCTCTTCCAGGGGATCTTCCCAGCCCATGGGTTGAACTCACAAGTCCTGTATTGGCAGGCAGGTTCTTTGCCACTGAGCCACCAGAGAAGCCCTTTGTGACCATTACACCTACTGAAAAGGTGGATAAACTGAGGACACGAACACTGAAATGAGTGTTTTCCAACACAGTGACCAGTTCAAGTCATTCCTGATCCAGGGCAGGTTTCCTCAGTGTCCTTTCTATAAGTCTGTTTCCTTTATGAACATAATTACAAACATATTTTAATTAATAAAACTATTTGAATGCAGAGTTCCAAAGAATAGCAAGGAGAGATAAGAAAGCATTCCTCAGTGATCAATGCAAAGAAATAGAGGAAAACAACAGAATGGGAAAGACTAGTGATCCCTTCAAGAAAATTAGATATCAAGGGAATATTTCATGCAAAGATGGGCACAATAAAGGACAGAAATAGTATGGACCTAACAGAAGCAGAAGATATTAAGAAGAGGCGGAAAGCATACACAGAACAACTATACAAAAAAGATCTTTATGACCCAGATAACCACAATGGTGTGATCACTCATCTAGAGACAGACATCGTAGAATGCAAAGTCAAGCGGGCCTTAGGAAGCATCAATATGAATGAAGTTAGTGGAGGTGATGGAATTCCAGCTGAGCTCTTTCAAATCCTAAAAGATGATGCTGTGAAAGTGCTACACTCAATACCAGCAAATTTGGAAAACTCAACAGTGGCCACAGGACTGGCAAGTTCAGTTTTCATTCCAATCCCCAAGAAAGGCAATACCAAAGAGTGCTCAAACTACCACACAATTGCATTCATCTCACACGCTAGTAAAGTAATGCTCAAAATTCTCCAAGCCAGGCTTCAACAATACGTAAACCATGAACTTCCAGATGTTCAAGCTGGTTTTAGAAAAGGCAGAGGAACCAGAGATCAAATTGTCAACATCTGCTGGATCATCAAAAAAGCAAGAGAGTTCCAGAAAAACATCTACTTCTGCTTTATTGACTATGCCAAAGCCTTTGACTGTGTGGATCACAACAAACTGTGGAAAATTCTGAAAGAGATGGGAATACCAGACTACCTTACCCCCTTACCTGCCTCCTGAGAAATCTGTATGAAGGTCAGGAAGCAACAGTTAGAAACAGACGTGGAACAACAGACTGGTTCCAAATCAGGAAAGGAGTATGTTAAGGCTGTATATGGTCACCCTGCTTATTTAACTTATATGCAGAGTACATCATGCAAAATGCCAGACTGGATGAAGTACAAGCTGGAATCAAGATTGCTGGGAGAAATAGCAATAACCCCAGATATGCAGATGATACCACCCTTACGGCAGAAAGCAAAGAAGAACTAAACCTCTTGATGAAAGTGAAAGAGAGTGAAAAAGCTGGCTTAAAACTCAACATTCAGAAAACTAAAATCATGGCATCTGGCCCCATCACTTCATGGCAAATAGATGGGGAAACAGTGGCTGACTTTATTTTTATTGGCTCCAAAATCTCAGCAGATGATGACTACAGCCATGAAATTAAAAGACACTTATTCCTTGGAAGGAAAGTTATGATCAACCTAGATAGCATATTCAAAAGCAGAGACATTACTTTGCCAACAAACGTCCATCTAGTCAAGGCTATGGTTTATCCAGTAGTCATGTATGGATGTGAGAGTTTGACTATAAAGAAAGCTGAGCACTGAAGAATTGATGCTTTTGAACTGTGGTGTTAGAGTGCCTTGACTCTTGAGAGTGCCTTGGACTTCAAGGAGTTCCAACCAGTCCATCTTAAAGGAGATCAGTCATGAATACTCACTGGGACTGATGCTGAAGCTGAAACTCCAATCCTTTGGCCACCTGATGCGAATAGCTGACTCATTGGAAAAGACCCTGTTGCTGGGAAAGATTGAAGGC
Source organism: Capra hircus (assembly GCF_001704415.2). NCBI lineage: Eukaryota > Metazoa > Chordata > Mammalia > Artiodactyla > Bovidae > Capra > Capra hircus. Next base: position 81,202,881 of record NC_030814.1, read on the forward strand.
AGAATGGGAAAGGGACAACAGAGTATGAGATGATTGGATGGCATCACTGACTCAATGGACAGGAGTTTGAGTGAACTCTGGGAGTCGGTGAGGGACAGGGAGGCCTGTTGTGCTGCAATCCATGGGGTCACAAACACTCAGACACGACTGAGTAACTGAATTGAGTGAGAACCTACTATATAGCACAGGAAACTATTTAATATTCTGTGTTGACCTGTTAAATGGGAAGGAAATCCAAAAAAGAGGAGGTAATTATGTCTGTATTTATGTATATATATGCATAGCTGATTCACTTTGCTGTACAGTAGAAACACAACATTGTAAAGCAACTATATTCTGATAAAATTAATTAAAATATTTTCTAATAATGGAATCATGATTTTGGAATATAACGTTACTAATAAGAAAATATTAATAAAATTAATGAGGAACCAGAAAAAGTCAGTTGAGTTTCTCTTCTCTATTTAACGTTACATTTACCCCGTCTTTCTCCTCTCCCTCATTCCTTCTGGACACTATGTGTACCTCTGTATGTCCTTTCTCATTTCATAAATACTTCTGCTCCTTTCCTGTATGGCTTTCCCTTTCTCTCTAAAGCTAACATTATTTGTGTATAGTCACCACTGGTAAATGCACTGAATCCCATAGACACATCACACTTCTCACTCCACTAATGCGCTAAGAACTTTTGAGGACATCCTTCTCCCTGCTTCCCACCATCCCCCCACTGTTCCTGACCATACAGCTATGAGAGTGCACGTGAGAACCACTGATAATGCCATTAACTGCTTTCTGAACATATTCTCAGAGGGAGTAAGAAGCCTATTCTTTTCTCTTGAGAGTTTTGGCAAACTGCAAATTATCAAAAAACTTGCTTAATTCTCATTAGATATAAGAGCTACATGCAGGAAAGGAATCATAAACTAGGTAGACAAGTGAATTACTATATCTTACAGGACTTGCCTATTTTTGGAGTTCCCAGATCCCTGTGACAACTGTATCTTGACCAGCTCAAAATTTCATACCCAGATCCTGTATATGTATATTGGTTCTGAGTGGTCTCTTCAAACTTTAAAATGAAATTGGGAATGGAGATTAGGAAAATTGTCTATTCATGTTTGTTGAACACATGAGTTACATTTTTATTTGGTTATCAGTACATCCTTTATGTTCCTTTCTGATTTTGCTATGGAAGGGCAGGTTTAAGGTTCATCTAATATGACACTGCCTAGTGTCGAAAAATGCCTCAGCCACAAAGGAACACTTTGTCAATGTTTTCTGATACTACTCAAGAGGATGAAATGGCATAGCTGCTCAGAAAATTACCAGAAGGCATCTTTTATGAAAACGAAGTTAGCTTTACTTTCTCCTGCTACAAAAATAAGACTTTCTCGCTCCAAGAAATTTTAAAATGACACACACAGACTCAAACACACACACACAAACACTCAACTGTTAGTAAAAAATATTTTTCTTTTTTTGAGGTATAACTGACAGATAACATTGTGTAAGTTTAAAATGTATGATATAATTTGATATATGTATATATAGCAAAATGATCAGTATGATAAAGTCAACACATCACTTCACATAGTTACAATAGGAAAAAATTTTCATATCCAAATCTTATCATCCAGAGATGACCAGAGTTAAATTATAAACAACCCTCTAGACATCTGTCTGCTGCTGCTGCTAAGTCGCTTCAGTCATGTTCGAAACTGTGTGACCCCATAAACAGCAGTCCACCAGGCTCCCCCGTCCCTGGGATTCTCCAGGCAAGAACACTGGAGTGGGTTGCCATTTACTTCTCCAGTGCATGAAAGTGAAAAGTGAAAGTGAAGTCGCTCAGTTGTGCCCGACTCTTAGAGACCCCATGGACTGTAGACTACCAGGCTCCTCCATCCATGGGATTTTCCAGGCAAGAGTACTGGAGTGGGGTTGCCATCTGTCTAGATATATAAATATATAGAAATATAAATATCTGCAATTTCACATAAGGGGGATAATTTTAGACTTGTTATTGTGTCATGAGCATCTTTCCAGATCAATAAACATAACCCTATACCATCCTTTCTAATGGGCTCTTGGAAATCCACTGGATAGAAGTACCATAATTTGTTCAACTAGTTCATCTTTTAATATTAAAAATACACTTTCAGATAAACCCAAGCTTGTAGATACAGAGAACAGACTGGTGGTTGCAGAGAAGGGGGCTGGGGTAGGCAAGTAAGTGAAAGGGGCAAAAAATATAGACTTCCAGTTATAAAATAAATAATTCATGAAGATGCAATATACAGCATGGTGACTATAGTTAATAATATTGTGCTGACATTTGAAATTTGTTAAAAGAATAGATCTTAAAAATCCTCATCACAAGGAAAAAACTTATAACTGTACAGTGAGTAATATTCAGGAGACTTATTATGGCGATCATTTTTCAATATATACAAATATTGATTCATTATGCTTCTACTTGAAATTAACATTATATGTCAATTATACCTTAACTAAAAATACATAAAATATCAGAAGCTAAATAAATCTGGTGGAACAGTGTGACATGGTCTCAGCAGTCTCTGGCATGCTTCATGCCAGACAATGTCAACATTAGCCCTAAAGTCACTACATTAATAAAGTAGATAGTTAGATCAGATGCTGAGACATCAGAGTCTAATATTAAAGACCAAACCAAATCAGCAGAGAGCTTAAAGGAGTCACAGAGGTATTAATCAAGGAATAAACCCCCAGTGTAGACTCACTGCCGTCAGGGTTCCTGACCCCTCCCTCTCCCCCTGGTGGGAACATGACCTCTGGCCAAATAACCTGGCCATAGCCTGTACACCCCACTTGGTGCCACAAAGGAGAGAGGAGGCCATCCTCAGGCACACATGGTCAGTGGCTCCCTGGCAAGTCTGGCCCATGAGCAAAGGCCGTCACTGGTTCCAAGTGTCACTTTCTATCCCTACTCAGAGCCAAAGTAGGACATGTCTCTGCCAGCATTGGCTGGAACATCGTGTGGTTGGCATGTCTCAAAGTTGGAGGGCTTATCATATTTACACAATCAGTGTCCCTTATGTGGAAAGAGAAACTGGGACCAGGAGCCCAGTTTTAAAGATGAAGAAACCAGGACACATAGATACACAGACTGTGCCTTAGGAGTAAGTAAAATTAGGCAAGAGGACTCAATCTCCATGAGGAAAAGATTTAAAACCTAGATAGAGTCTGAATGGGTGTATAGGTAGGTTGACACAAAAGAGTGAAAACTGAGGGACTTCCCCGATGGTCCAGTGATTAAGACTCCGTGCTGTGAATGCAGAAGCAGGGGCCGGGTTCGATCCCTGTTAAGGAACTATATCCCATACATGCAACTAAGAGTTTGCATGCCACAACTGAAGAGTCCACATGCCGCAACAAAGACTGAAGGTCCCTCATGTCGCAGCTAAGACCCAGCACAGCCAAATAGACAAATATTTTTTAAAGAGAGTGAGAATTCAAATGATGACAACTATCATCTCATTTCTGGATAATTTTGATGAGCCATATGGCATGTGGCACCCTCAGTCACAATGCAGTTTGACTTACTATCTCCCTGTGACCTTTTGCTTCTACTAAAAATTAGTGCTGTGATGAAGGGGAAGCCCAGACTAATGGGGAGACTTCTGGCACCATGGACTTGTGTGCATCTTTTGAGCCATTAGACTTTCATATATATAGAAAGAATTGTAACTGAGTAGGACCTGAGGATTGCCGGGAGAAATATCAATAACCTCAGATATGCAGAAGACACCACCCTTAAGGCAGAAAGTGAAGAGAAACTAAAAAGCCTCTTGATGAAAGTTAAGGAGGAGAGTGAAAAAGTTGGCTTAAAGCTCAACATTCAGAAAATGAAGATCATGGCATCTGGTCCTATCACTTCATAGGAAATAGAAGGGGAAACAGTGGAAACAGTGTCAGACTTTATTTTTCTGAGTTCCAAAATCACTGCAGATGGTGATTGCAGCCATGGAATTAAAAGACGCTTACTCCTTGGAAGGAAAGTTATGACCAACCTAGACAGCATATTTAACAGCAGAGACATTACTTTACCAATAAAGATCCATCTAGTCAAGGCTATGTTTTTTTCAGTAGTCACATATGGATGTGAGAGTTGGATGGTGAAGAAAGCTGAGCGCCGAAGAATTGATGCTTTTGAACTGTGGTGTTGGAGAAGACTCTTGAGAGTCCCTTGGACTGCAAGGAGATCCAACCAGTCCATTCTAAAGGAGATCAGTCCTGGGTGTTCATTGGAGGGAATGATGCTGAAGCTGAAACTCCTATACTTTGGCCACCTCATGCGAAGAGTTGACTCATTGGAAAAGACCCTAATTCTGGGAAGGATTAGGGGCAGAAGGTGAAGGGGATGACAGAGGATGAGATGGCTGGATGGCATCACCAACTCAATGGACATGGGTTTGGGTAGACTCTGGGAGTTGGTGATGGACAGGGAGGCCTGGTGTGCTGCAATTCATGGGGTCACAAAGAGTCAGACATGACTGAGCGACTGAACTGAAGTGAACTGAGGACCTGAGGAGCATTCCCAGGACAGATCCTTCCCTCCATACAAAACTAACAGTTGGACCATAGGAACTGGTAAGAAATGAAACAATAAATCAGCCACATGGCAGTCACAGAATCTTTAGTTCCTCCCTGAAGTATGCACAATAACAAAACCTGATGTACATTTCCTGAGTTGTTTTACAGATGCCAAACCCCCCCTCCCCTGCACCAAATGGAAGAAGTTAACTACTAGATGACCTTGAGCACATATCCCCCAGACTCACTGGAGCCTGAGGACTGATAATGCTAACCCCTGTGACACTGCCCTTTTCCCTCACCATCAACCAATCAGAGACTTATACACAAGCTGATCACACACCCTGTGAGTACCCTACCCTCATCTCACCTTTAAAAATGCTTCCCTGACACCCATTAGGGAGTTTGGGTCTTTTGAGCATGAGCCACTGCATTCTCCTTGCATGGCCCCTGCAATAAACCTGTCTCCATTCCAAACTCCAATGTTTTGTTCTCTTTGGCGTCAGGGACATGAACATGGGTTTGACAACAGAGTGACACAGAATAACTGCTTCATCTCATGAGACTATTGTAAAAGTTATTCAAACTTTGAAAGGGTTAAATATATAAAAATGCATATTTTTCCTACTCCTACATGACAAACATCAAGGTGAAGGTTCATATCACCTGGGTGAGACATAGACCAAACGTGGCAAACATTACTGACTACAAGAAGTAATGTGGTCAACACCACACAGGTATTTCTGCAAAGGTCCAGGAGTCAGACACTCTCTTGAACATGCCTGCTTGAGCAGAGATAAACATGAAATCTCTGAACTGTTTTACGGATCCTGGGAAATGAAAGGGGTTGATTTGAGTTGTCAAGAAACCCTGAATCCTAAGGACCAGAGATTCCATCTTTCCTGATTATGAGCTCAACCAGACAGTAAAATAACATTGAGTGCGTGTACACGTGTGTGTGGGTGGGTGTGTCGGGATTATGGGGCAATGGGATCAATTCAGTCCTGCATGCAGATAATGTTAAATTAAAAAAAAAAAAAAATTGACATGCTTGGGCGGAAGTGTCTCTTTAAATATCCCCATTGAGTAGAGAGGAATCTGATTTGTTTATTCCACTCTAAGCAGACCTTGGCATCCTGTTGCCAAAAATATCCTTGCCTCACCCACCCACCCACCCCATACCCCCAGTCCCTTCCTGACATGGTCTGCAGGTGCCTTTGCCCTGAAAATGAAGTCCTCTGCATGAGGCTCTGACGGGCTCTGCTGACTCTTTGGCAGCCGTGGCTGCTTGGCCCATTTCACACATGCATTTGGGAGATTTCCAAACAGATGCATACGCATCTTCACTTTGCTGGCAGGGAGGACTGAGAATTTAAAGATTCTTGCGGGGGGAATTTATGCTGCTCTGAAAACTTAACCCATCACAGAAGCAACATAAAAGAGTCTGTATAAATGACGTGACCTTTTTGCCTGTGTTCGGAGTTTGTTGCTTGGCCTCCTGTGTCTTTGTTGCCTTTCATTAAAGCTTGGGTGACTTTCTTTGTGAAAGGGTGATTTTCACCATCCCGGGCTCTCTGGGGTCTATTTTATTTTCAACAATGATTTCCATTTCATCTGAATTTATTACCACGGCCAAAGATGTGTTTCTTTATTCAGAAAGTACCATCGGTAAGGATGAAAAAAATATATATTGTTCAAAAGCCATTTGGGGGCAATTTAACCAAGCGGGAGTAGATAAATTAGAGTAACCTATAATTTTATTACCTAGAGCTACATGCTAACAAGGACAAAACAAGAAGTCCCAACAATAACTTGGGTGAGCCAGAGATGGATCAGCAGCCTGACTGGCAAATCCTAAACAATAATTCTTATTCCTCTGAGTCATTTAATCCCCAGATGATTAGAGAGAACAAAGAAAGCCATGCAAATCAGGAAGATTTTGTAATTCCATATCTGCCTATATTTGTCTGGGCTAAATGCAGCCAAGAGCTTTTTAATATTCTCCCCAAAGGATACTTTGAAAACTCACCAAACAGGAATTACCCTGTAAAAAGGCAGAAATACAATGCTCTGCAAACAATATTTTCTTAGACTCGGTAAACTGCAAATGAAACAAACACACAAAGAAAACCAAACAGTGGGTGAAAAGAATAAGAGGTAATGCAGTCTCCTTTATTTGACATTGTGAATGATTTAAATAATGCTTTGCCAGATTCTTCCTTGATAAATACGCTGAGGGAATACATATTTGTGGTTGTGTGTGGGTGTGCATGTGTGTGTCTGGCTGGATATCCCTGGTCTTGTTTTAAATTCGTTTCCTTGGTTGTGCTTTTACCCACCTGTGATTCCTTCCCCTCCTTCCTTCCTCTTACCTGCGTAACCTGATTATACCCTGACACAGATTCCTCCCAGCACAGCTCCCCCACTGCTCAGAGACTTGGAGTACAGGCATTTATACATCTGCACTGACTCTCTGAATCTATTCTTCTGCTCAGTAGGATGCCCTGAAGAAAGGTTCTCAAGCAGGGTCTAACAGGAGTTTTATGAGTTGGGAGTTTATTTTTCCCTCTTTAGGGGAACCACTTTGCTAGGAGATGACAGAGATGCTGAGATTCCCTGCATCAGCTTCCCTCCTGGTACCCAGCACCAGGGATTTATCATCAGCTGTGACCAGGGACCACCCCCTCCCCGCCACCCACCTATGGAGGATGGTGCACAAGGCCTTGTAAAACAAAGACATTTCCTCAAGCAGCTTATCTGCATTAGCAGCACTTGATTCTAGACAGGCTAGTGCACCAACAGCTCCTCCAAAAAGAATAACAGTGGCTGAGGAGAACATACTTCCAACTGTGAAGCAATTAGAGTGCTGCTGAATGGCTGATTGCTTGCGTGTGGTCCCCTTAGATCCCTGGTGGAGTGCGCTGATGGTTCTGCAATTGGATAAAATGGATTGGGATGAGCGCTGTCATAGAGAAATGCCAGCTGTTCTACTGTTAATAAAGACGCTATTTAGCTATTAATACATCCCATTCTTCTAAGTTGTGCCCATTCAAACAAAATATCTTTGTCTGTGGAGGGGGTGTGCCTGCACCTGTTCTTGATTCCAGAATCTGTGCCCTATGGAGGACCCCTGGTTATGACCCTGCAGCAACTGTAGCTTCCAAGCGGTGTCTGCTTGTAAAAGAAATGGGGCCACGAGACAGTGGGATGAAAACAAGATCAAGCCAAGCTCTGGGTTCAATTGAGCTGCCGTTTCCTCAAATGGTTTTTAGGTAATAAACAGCCTGGTTTATTGGGCAAGTTAAATTTGCTTGTAAACAAATTCCATGTGACTAATGAGTCCTCTTTTGCCTAGAGTTACTGTGTTTTAAATATTTCTGGGTATGAAGGCAGGATTTGCCACGGTGATCTCAGTAGGTGATACCGGCAGCCTAAGGCTGAGGAGGAACTGACAGGAGGTACCACTCCCCACACAGGCAAAGCAGCCCAGCATTTTCTTTCTTCCCACAAGCAGGCATGATATTAGACATTTTGGAGTGCTGTAAGACTTACAAACACAGGGGAAAATAACCCATAGGAAGTAAGCTATGCTGTTTCCCCATTTCAGTAGAGACAAGTAGGAAAGGCAATAGGGTGCTGAGTGGGTTCTATCCTAAAACTTCAGTTAAGGCCCAAGGTAGAGACACTGGTTAACCACTAGCAGTTAAAGTGAATCTGCTGAGAGTCTGTGAAGATGCTGCCCCAGCACTGATACGATGATACCACCGCCACTGCCATCATATAAGTCTGATATGAGCAGAGGATAAAAGAAAATGAAGGGCTGGAATTTAAGCTGTATCTACCTGTGGGAATTGGGTGTTCCTAAATGTATTAGTCTGCTTGAGCTGCCACAGCAAAATACAGACTGGGTGGCTTAAACCACAGCAAGTTATTTCTCACAGTATGTAGGCTGGGAAGTCCAATACTGGTGTCATCAAGGTAGGTTTCATTTTGAAGGGCAGCCACTATCTCACTGTCCCTTCACATGGCCTTTCTCTATGAAATAGAGCAGGACTCGGTGGGGCCCTCCCAGTTAAAAATCTTTTCTGAGTCTCCTGTTTCTTATTTGAAGGAAGTAGGCTTCATTCAGCCCTCTTGACCTTCCCTGAGTTTCAAAAAGTAGATTCAAATAGTTACTTATCGGGGAGGGTAGGGGGTGCAGAACTAAGGGAGAAGCTATCAAGAAATAATAATGCTGCTTTGGGGCAGAGTCCTGGCTCTTCCTCAAGGGATATACAGATGTATAACAACACCTTTGAGTTCTTCTGCAGGAACTAAGGCTCCCACCCCGGTGGAGGATGGTCACTTCAGCTTGAACACAAGATTCCTGGAACACCACCTGTGTCGGTTGCCTCACCACCAACCAGTCAGAAGAAAGGCTTCCCACGGTGGAAGATAAGGAAGATTCTGAGCCCCATCTCCAGATGATTCTCCCTTTAAAAACTTATGATCGAGCAGAATCTTTGGAGCTGGTGTTTGGACACAGGTCCATCTTTTCCTCAGATTGCCAGCCTCCTCTATAAAGTAACCTTTCCATTCACACCAACACTCATCTCTCAAGTCTCGGCTTTTTAAGCAGTGAGCAGCCAAACCTGAGTCTGGTGACATCATTGCACAGTCAAAGATGAGATGAAGGGAGGAAAGAGAGAGCTCTCTGATGTTTCTTCCCACAAGGGTACTAGTTCTACCACACCTGGGCTCTAGCCTTATGGCCCCACTTAACTTTTATTATCTCCTCATAGGCTTTATCTCCAAAAATAGTCATATTAGGGGTTGGGCTTTAGCATAGGGATTTAGGGTGGGGTGGGAGGGGACACCATTTAGTGATAATTTTCCCTTCATCCCTCCTGGAGTCCACCTGGGGCACAGAACTACAAGCCACCCACTCCACTCCATGGTACCTCCTGCAAGGAGATGGTGAGGGGCTCTGGGAAAAAAATACGACACAGTCTTTGGAGGTGGAGCAGATGAACTTGGATGTAGAGACAGTATATTTTCTGGTCTAGAGACTTGGAAGGGCTGGCTGGAAGGGTATATAGGGACTATAGGATGAATCAGTATTCATCCTGTATTTTATTGTCTGTATTTTATAACGTTTTGACATCTTAAAAATCTTCCTGGTGAGGGAGACTGCCACTTCCGGGACTAGCCAATTCTTAGAGCAAGGAACTGGGAGCACGCATTTCATATGCAAACCAACCAATCTCAAACCCAAATTCCCCAACCATCTGCTCTATCTAACTCTCACATACAAGGAGATATTTCCCTTTCTCTAAATCAATGCACAGCCAAGTACCAGATGACAAAGACTCTCCCTAGAGCTCAGAGTCCACCAACATGATTTAAACCAGCCAATCCTAAACCATTTATTCTGCTCAGCCTTGTCTTTCCCATGGAAACCCCAACAAAAGTTCCTTCTTAGGCTCTCCCCTCATTTCTGTTTCTGCCTCCTGACCAAAACCTGGTAGGTTTTTGTGATCTACCTCCATGTGACCCTGCATGGCATGGTGTATCCCCTTCTCTCAGGAAATGTAAGAAACAGATTCTTCTTTCAGTGGCATCTACCTCTCTGCATCATTCTTAAGTCACCAATATAAATTAAACTCTTGTCGTTCTTTTTGAGACAGGGTACCATAGTGGCACCCTTTTTAAGGATAGAAGAAGATCTCAAATGTTCTGTGGCTCCACCTGAGGAGTCTATGGTTGGAAAGGGCAAGAGGTTGAGGCAGTAGGTCACAAATGAAACTGAAGGCTCAGCTGGGCCTCTCTGAAGTGTTTTTGGTGACAGAGGGGCTGATTGGATCTGCTCCTTCCCCCAAAACAACTACATTCATCTACTCAAGACCACTGCATCAGCAGAGGCCACCAGCAGTAGCTGGAACTAGATAAAACAAGAGGTTTCAAAGGCTGGGACACTTCTTGTCATAGAAATTTTAAGTTGCCAGAGATAAAAGGCTGTCTTTGCCTCCATCACACGTTTGCCAAGTCCCTGACACATGAGGAGATAGAAACAGAAAGGAGAACAGGAAAGGGGCGTGTCAGGGCCATTTCACCTCCTGGCATCTTCACTCTGACTGCTTTTAAACTGGTTTCTAAACTGTCCTGGAGAACTTCAAATCGGCAATTGGAGAATTAAACCTGAAGATCTGAGGTGGCGTTTTATAGATTGGAATTACAACTAACTGGCTTAAATTTTCATAACCAAAACGAAGGGAAAGTCGCAGGGTCCATCCTATAGAAAAACAGAATTTGACAGTGTTGAAAGCAGTAGCAGGAAAGAAATTTTCTCTAATTACGCCATCTAATATTTTACATATCTTTGTTAGTAGTCCTTGTTTTTTCTGAAAGAGGTATATAAATAAATAATTTGGGAATGCTGAAAGAACAATATCTAGTATAGTACTTAACACAAAATAGGCTCTCAGCTTAAGTTTGTTAGACAGTCACTCACTAAAATCTCCCCTTTTCCCTTTAGGAAATTTCTATAAAGGATTTGTAGAAATGTGTCTTTACAGACAGCTCATCCAGAAAGCCAAACCACCACAGATATGGAGAAGATGACCAACAGTAGTATGTGATGGCGTATCTCCAGAGCAGCTCTCTAATTCGTGCACTCCTGACTGCATAGTCCGCTGCCCTGGCTGCAGAACAGTTTCCTTGCACACATATTCATTTTGAAGGATAACTGGGCACGTGACTTTTTCACATTGCTCTTCCTTTCAACTTTAACTTGGTTTCTTGCCTCTTCATGCTTCCCAGTGAGTATATCTGACCTTGATGTGAGGATTTCTCTTTTCCCCAAATTATTTGTCATCTCCAAATCCATGCTTCTGGATATTCCTCTCATACAGACTCAACCCTCCTCTTCACAACAGGGTGGCATGATTTGTCTTTCAAGACACCTGTTGGTTTAGACCAGAACTCAGGAGACCAAATTTGGTCTCAATTTTACCAGATGCATGAGCGCAACCACTTTGGGGCCCTAGTTTTGCATTGCCCCCGACACCAGACCTTTTCTGACCCTTGGATCGAGGAATTACTCCCCTGACCTCTATTACTCTGCATTTATACCTTCTCATTGGCTCAGACAGTAAAGAATCTGCCTGCAGTGCAGTAGACCTGGGTTCCATCCCTGGATCGGGAAGATCCCCTGGAGGAAGGCATGGCAACCCACTCCAGTATTCTTGCCTGGAGAATCCCCATGGACAGAGGAGCGTGGCCAGCTACAGTCCACAGAGTCACAAAGAGTCAGACAAAACTGTGACCAGACATATAAGTGACTAAACATAACACATTTGGGTATCTGTCCCTTCTATTAAAGTGTGAGCTTCTTCTAGGTCCAAAGGGTATGCTATGCATTAGGAGTTTAAGGAATGTGTTGAAAGAATGGATGGATAAGCAGTACAGGATGCATGACTATCTGACCTAGTTCTTATGCTCCTGGTTCCTACTGTCATGACACCAGCACCGTGGTAGGTAGAACAGTGGAAACTCTGCTCTTGAAGGTCTACAACCATTATCATCGTCGGATAAACTTGCCCTCTAGCTTCATCTTTTCCTTTATTCCATTCTCTTTCTCACTTACCACTGAGACTGTTGGACCTCACCTGATACAAAGAGATGGTATCAAAAGAAGCAGCATGATCCAAATCATATCTCTCTTCTCTGATAAAACACCATTGCTCGCGTAGAGATCCGTGAACAGAAATAGGCCTCAGGAGTAGACTTGTATTTGGTCCTAGAGAACTTTTAACTCAATTGGTAAATAATTCATCTTCTCAAATATATGGGGCCTAAGAGAAAAGGTTAGGGCAGCCTGACGGTACAGTACCCAGGACTCGGCCACATGTGGTACAAACTGTCTACAGTTAAAAAGGTGTAGGAGAGAAATAAGCAGACTTTGCAGACCAAAAAAGTAGAGGCATGGCCTCTTTCTGAGAGATTTTACTTCTTTGTACTGCCTGATACTGATAATACTGAACTTTGAAACATAGTAGGTACTCAATAAATCCCTATTGAAAGGATGGAGGGTGTTCTCGTTCACAATATTTTCCATAGCAAGTAAGTGAAAATCCATATGCAGCTGGCTTAGGTATTCAGTCATTTATTAAACCATATAAATAAAAATCCAGAAGGTCTGGACTTCAGCAGCTTTAGTCAGTTCTACCTCCAAGTCTCTGGAATTCTCCTGGATCTGTTCTCCTCTGTGGTTTTATTTGGGCTGGCTTTCTTTTTGGTGGGCTTCCCTCATAGCTCAGTTGGTAAAGAATCCACCTGCAATGCAGGAGACGCTGGTTCAATTCCTGGGTAGGGAAGATTCCCTGAAGAAGGGATGGGCTCTCCACTCCAGTATTCTTGGGCTTTCTAGTGGCTCAGCTGGTAAAGAATCTGCCTGCAATGTGGGAGACCTGGATCCAATCCCTAGGTTGGAAAGATCCCCTGGAGAAGGGAAAGGCTACACACTCCAATATTCTGGCCTGGAGAATTCCAGACAATGGGGTTGCAAAGAGTTGGACACAACTGAGCGACTTTCACTTTCAGCTTCACTTTCCTTCTTCTTGGTAGCAGAATGGCCTCCTCGGCATCAGACATTATATTTGTTTAATTTCACCATCCAGAGGAAAAGAAAGGGCCACTTAAGCTTGGAGAATTATCCCCTATTTTTGAGCCAATGGCTGGAGAAAGGGGAATGAGATTATAGTGATTTAGCCCACATCAATCAAGATTCATGTCTGGATCAAGAGGTAGCATCAATCCCAACCTGACAATCATTTGGGGAAATATCTAGAAACTGAAAATAGAAAATGGATACTGAGGAGGAATCAAGAGAATTCTACAAAAAGTAGAAAGGGAGGGAAGGAGGGAAAGGGAGGGAGGATGGGAGGAGGGAAGGAAAGAGAGCCATGGGGAGGGAAAGAAAGGAAGGAAAACAGAAAAAAAAAAAAGTCTATTCTTATACCTGCTGCTACTGCTGCTAAGTCACATCAGTTGTGCCCGACTCTGTGTGACCCCATATACGGCACCCACCAGGCTCCTCTGTCCCTGGGATTCTCCAGGCAAGAACACTGGAGTGGTTTGCCATTTCCTTCTCCAATGCATGAAAGTGAAAAGTGAAAGTAAAGTCACTGAGTCGTGTCCAACTCCCAGCAACCCCAACTCTCAGCTCCTCCATCCATGGGATTCTCCAGGCAAGAGTACTGGAGTGGGGTGCCATTACCTTCTAGTCTCTAGGTTCTTGATAATGTAAAGGATGTAAGTCTATATTGGGGATGGGGAGGAACTTCAAGGGGTGAAGCATTAACTAAACTATTTGGGTTAGACTGACATTTTATATTAATGTATTCCTCCAGCTTACATTATATTTAATTAAAACAAAAATAGTTTAACATCTCCACAAGCAACTGGATTGATGTTGCTATACATAGAGATGTAAGAGGTGGATCTTTTTCCCAGTCTAGGTGTCTATCCCTATATCTTGATCACACACCAACATGACTCCACTGATGTGCAAGGCAAGAAGAGAGGGAAGCATGGTGTTAGAGAAGAATGACTATGTACAAGTATCGAGTACATGTCTAAAGATTCAAGTTCAAATCTGCCCTTCCACTTACTATATAAATTTAATCAAGTCACATAATTCCTCAGCATTTTAGTATCCTCATCAATAAAATGGAGATAATATCGACCTCACAGTGTTATTGAGAGGATTATATAAAATCACCTACCTATAGGACTGAGCGACTGGGCACAGCAACAACATACAAATCTGCTATGAGTGTGTGCTGAGTTGCTTCAGTTGTGTCCAACTCTGCAACCCTATGGATTGTAGCTGGCCAGGCTCCTCTGTCCAAGGGATTCTCCAGGCATGAATACTGGAGGGAGCGGCCATGCCTTCCTCCAGGGGATCTTCCTGACCCAGGGATCGAACTGGAGTCTCTTGTCTCCTGCATTGGCAGGTGGAGTTTATACCACTAGTGCCACCTGGGAAGCCCAAAGCTGCTATAGTAGGTATTTAATAAGCAGTGAGTGTGAATCCCCTTAAGAATTTCTTCTGAGAATGAATATATATATATTTTTTTTTTCTTTTTTTTTTTTTTTTTTTTAACCAGCTTTAAGACATTTAACCTGAGGGACTTTCCTGGTGGTGGAAGAATCCACCTTTTACTTCAGAGGATGCAGGTTTGATCCCTGGTCAGGGAACTAAGATCCCACACGCCATAGGGCAACTAAGCCCTTGCTGTGTGCCACAACTAGAGAAGCCCTTGCTGCAAGGAAGAGCCCGCGAGACACAATGAAGACCCTGTACAGTGAAAACTAAAAAGGACATTCAACCTGAATCCTTAGCTTCAGATATAAGACTGTCGGATCAGATCCCAAAGGCTCTTAATCCTTTATTCAGAGCTCTCACAA
Organism: Capra hircus; assembly: GCF_001704415.2. Taxonomy (NCBI): domain Eukaryota; kingdom Metazoa; phylum Chordata; class Mammalia; order Artiodactyla; family Bovidae; genus Capra; species Capra hircus. The sequence continues at coordinate 81,217,902 of NC_030814.1, forward strand.
CAGCAGAAAAATGTCTACCATTTCTCAGGACAAACCGTCAGATATCTTCTATCTGTGTTTCCTGCAATAGACATTTATTCAATATTCCTTAATAGCTATTGCTTGGCAAGAACCAGATGGATAAGAGGAAGAGAAGGAGAAGATAACAGAAAGGAGGGAGGAAGGGCTTGAATTATTTTTAATTTAGTACGTTCATTATCATTGTTAAAGGTGAATATCATCTAACCCTTGTATTGAATCTCTGTTGGTGAAATATACATAATGTAGCCCCATGCTTACTCTTTTCTCCTTCTTTAAACCTCGGGTTTTCATTATTTAACACCAACAAAATGCCGAAACCTGAGTGAAGAATGAAGCTGCCAGGCCCAGGAATCGCTGTCTCAGCACTTGCTCTGAGAATATTCTACAGCCCCTTTAAAGAAGAGCTGCAGTTCTCAGTTCTAAATTCTTTCAATTCTATGAGCACAGTTCTTAATTTTGCTACATATTACATACTAGCAATCTAAATGGATAACCTTAACATTGACTGTTTAATTATTTAGCAACACTTCACACACCTGAACAAAAATATAGCTACTGTTTTTAACTCTATACTCCTCAGGTCTTCAATTTTTGTGATTTCATTTATCAAGGCTGAATTCAGTAACTTTTAAGTGCAACATCAGTAATTATACAAGTAACTATACGCACACCATCTTAAATTTCTAACACATAGTAAGTAGGCTATTTAAATAAGTTATTTATAAGGATATGAAAGAATATTATGACAAAAGTACCTCAGTGATCTAAATTCAAAAAGAAAATGCAGCAGTAGGCAAAAAAGCCCAATGTTCATTGTAGTTTCTTCAGGAAAAGGAAAAACTGTAACTTGTCCACCTGGCATAGTGTTAATGAACAGGAAGATATAGTACATAAGTCTTAAATTATTCATAAATTTGTTAACTAAATGAAAGCTATTCCAAGACAAATTCTACTCAAAGTGAACTGATTTCAAAATAATAGCAGGGAAAAAACTTTACTTCTACTCCTTAGCTTAGTAATATTAAATAAAAAATTCTATACAAACAGCTTCCAAGGAACATACTGATGGACAAGAGGCATATGAAAAGGTGCTCAACATCACTAATTCTCAGAGAAATGCAAATCAAAACTACAACAAGGTACCACCTCACACCAGTCAGAATGGCCATCATTAAAAAGTTTACAAATAATAAATGCTAGAGAGGCTATGGAGAAAAGGGAACTGTTGGTAGGGATGTAATTTGGTACAGTGACTATGGAAAACTTTATGGAGGCTCCTCAAAAAACTAAAAACAGAGTTGTAACATGACCCCACAATCCCACTCCTGGGCATAGACTTAGACAAAACTACAATTCAAAAAGATATATACACCCCTATGCTCATAGCAGCACTATTTGTAATACTCAAGACAAGGAAACAACCTAAATGACAATCAACAGCTAATGGCTAAAGACACGATAACAAGAGGACACTAACAGATGGAGAAATACACCATGTTCATGGATCAGAAGAATCAATATAGTGAAAATGAGTATACTACTCAAAGCAATTTACAAATTCAATGCAATCCCTATCAAGCTACCAGCCATATTTTTCACAGAACTAGAACAAATAATTTCAATAATTTGTATGGAAATACAAAAAACCTCGAATTGCCAAAGCAATCTTGAGAAAGAAAAATGGAACTGGAGGAATCAAGTTGCCTGACTTCAGGCTCTACTACAAAGCCACAGTCATCAAAACAGTATGGTACTGGCACAAAGACAGACATATAGATCAATGGAACAAAATAGAAAGCCCAGAGATAAATCCACACACATATGGACACCTTATCTTTGACAAAGGAGGCAAGAATATACAATGGAGTAAAGACAATCTCTTTAACAAGTGGTGCTGGGAAAACTGGTCAACCACTTGTAAAAGAATGAAACTAGATCACTTTCTAACACCCCACACAAAAATAAACTCAAAATGGATTAAAGATCTAAATGTAAGACCAGAAACTATAAAACTCCTAGAGGAGAACATAGGCAAAACACTCCCAGACATAAATCACAGCAGGATCCTCTATGATCCACCTCCCAGAATTCTGGAAATAAAAGCAAAAATAAACAAATGGGATCTAATTAGAATTAAAAGCTTCTGCACAACAAAGGAAAATATAAGCAAGGTGAAAAGACAGCCTTCTGAATGGGAGAAAATAATAGCAAATGAAGCAACTGACAAACAACTAATCTCAAAAATATACAAGCAACTTATGCAGCTCAATTCCAGAAAAATAAACGACCCAATCAAAAAATGGGCCAAAGAACTAAATAGACATTTCTCCAAAGAAGACATACGGATGGCTAACAAACACATGAAAAGATGCTCAACATCACTCATTATTAGAGAAATGCAAATCAAAACCACAATGAGGTACCACTTCACACCAGTCAGAATGGCTGCGATCCAAAAATCTGCAAGCAATAAATGCTGGAGAGGGTGTGGAAAAAAGGGAACCCTCCTACACTGTTGGTGGGAATGCAAACTAGTACAGCCACTATGGAGAACAGTATGGAGATTCCTTAAAAAACTGCAAATAGAACTACCGTATGACCCAGCAATCCCACTGCTGGGCATACACACCGAGGAAACCAGAATTGAAAGAGACACATGTACCCCAATGTTCATCGCAGCACCGTTTATAATAGCCAGGACATGGAAACAACCTAGATGTCCATCAGCAGATGAATGGATAAGAAAGCTGTGGTACATATACACAATGGAGTATTACTCAGCCGTTGAAAAAGAATTCATTTGAATCAGTTCTGATGAGATGGATGAAACTGGAGCCGATTATACAGAGTGAAGTAAGCCAGAAAGAAAAACACCAATACAGTATACTAACACATATATATGGAATTTGGAAAGATGGCAATGACGACCCTGTATGCAAGACAGGAAAAAAGACACAGATGTGTATAACGGACTTTTGGACTCAGAGGGAGAGGGAGAGGGTGGGATGATTTGGGAGAATAGCAATCTAACATGTATACTATCATGTAAGAATCGAATCACCAGTCTATGTCTGACGCAGGATACAGCATGCTTGGGGCTGGTGCATGGGGATGACCCAGAGAGATGTTATGGGGAGGGAGGTGGGAGGGGGGTTCATGTTTGGGAATGCATGTAAGAATTAAAGATTTTAAAATTAAAAAAATTAAAATAAAATAAAATAAAGACACGATAACAACAGATAATGTTGTACACACACACACACACACACACACACACGATGGAATATTACTCAGCCATAAAGAAAACAATGCCATCTGCAGCAATGTGAATGAACCTAGAGATTATCATACTAAGAGAAGTAAGTCACAAAGAGAAAGACAAATACCATGTGATATCATTTATATGTGGAATCTATAATACAACACAAATGAACATATCTACAAAACCAGAATAGCCTCACAGACACAGAGAGCAGACTTGTGGTTGCCAAGGGGAAGGAGGGTTAGGGGAGGGAAGGAATGGGAGTTGGGATTTGCGGAGGCAAACTATTATATATAGGATGGATAAACAACAGTGTTCTCTTGTATAACACAGGGAACTATATTCAGTATCCTGTGACAACCCACAATGCAAAAGAATATGAAAAAGAATAGATATACAGCTATTTTATATATATATATATATATATATATAGAGAGAGAGAGAGAGAGAGAGCTAGGGCTTGGAGTAAGAGTCAATAGAGGGAAAGGTGGGCAGAGGGACGTTGCAGATCCAGACAATGGCATGAACAAAATCAGGTATCGTGAAACGGCATGACACATTAAAATAAAAAAGTCAGGTGCTATGTTGATTTCCTAAGGCAGCTGGAACAAAGTACCACAACCCGAGTGGCTTAGAATCGACAGAAATGTATTGTCATCCAACTCTGGAGGCTGGAGGTCCAAGATCAGGGTGCCAGCATGGTTGGTTTCTATCCTGAGGCCTTCTCTTGGCATACAGTCAGCCATCATCTTGCTGTGGGCTCCCAGGACTTAATCCTGGTGGGAGCCTGAGCTCTAGCAGGAGGGGAGGGAGGGAGGGAGGGAGAGAGAGAGAGGGAGAGCTTTATGGTGTCTCTTCTTAAAAGGGCATTAATCCAATGGTAGAGCTTCACTCTCATGACTTCACCTGACCCTAATTACCTTTTAAAGGCCTTGTCTCCAAACCCCAGCACACTGAATGTCAGGGATTCAACGTATGAATTTTGAGGGGACCCAAATATTCAGTCCTGGAGAAGGCAATGGCACCCCACTCCAGTACTCTTGCCTGGAAAATCCCATGGATGGAGGATCCTGGTAGCTGCAGTCCATGGGGTTGCACAGAGTCAGACACAACTGAGCAACTTCACTTTCACTTTTGACTTTCATGCATTGGAGAAGGAAACGGCAACCCACTCCAGCGTTCTTTCCTGGAGAATCCCAGGGACGGGGGAGCCTGGTGGGCTACCATCTATGGGGTTGCAGAGTTGGACATGACTGAAGTGACTTAGCAGCAAACCTTCAGTCCATAACAGCTTGTACATAATACTTTGTCGAGAATTCAAAAAATTTAACAAGATGAAAAGATGTGAGAATCTATTCTTAGCATTGAGATTTAGGCTTCCAGATTAAATACAGGACACCCCATTAAATATGAATTTCAGATAAACCACAAATACATTTTAGTATAGGAATGTCTAATAACAAAATAACATTTGTTATTTTTCTGAAGCTCAAATTTAACCAGAAATTGTATATATTTATTTTCTGAATATGATAACCACAGGAAGATTTTTTTGAAAGAGCATACATTTCTTAATGGAATCAGACCTATATATATTTGGGACATGCAACACTTGGAGCACATTGATACAAGAAAACAGTATTCAGTGTTATCTGAAACTGCAATGTAACTGACCCTGACCCTGTATTTTTATTGGCTAACTCTGCCAACCCTAATTGGAATGATTTACTGATCTGCAGGACTGGAAGTTAACAAGAAGAAAAATTTCAAAGGCTATCAGCAAAAAAGAAAAGTTATTCTCCCAAGGCATATAAAAACCACAGGTTTTCTGTTGGAGGCCCTGTCTGAAAGGACTGGATCTTACATTTTTTTTCCCTAATATCTATAAAAGCATTGGAAAATTATGATCAAATAAGCATTTGTTGGAATTCCAAAAGACTGAATTATCCAAAAGATAAGAAGAGATTCACATGAATACCCCAACTTCCCAGACAGGAGAGACTGCCAGATGGGCAAGCCAAAGGCTCCTGGAGTTTAGGTACTAACAGCGGGAGGCTCAAAGGCTGCACCACACTGAAGGCCGGTCAGCGCCGCAGGCGCAATGCTCTCTGGGAACGCTGCCAGTCTTTGCCCGCCTGACTCTCCACCCACAGAGTCTGCTGTCCTCTTTCCTTCTCACCTTTGCCCTGGCCCTGGTCTCCTACCGCTTGGAGGGAGATGTTTCTTCATTTTGCTGCCTCTCTTGTACACAGGAAATAAACTTCTGATGGGAAGCAAGCAGCTTCCCAAGAGACTCCTGCACCTGGCACAGAGCAGCCGGAGGGTCTGCTCTGCTGGGGTTAGGCCTGCCCGGATCTAACAGCCGCACAGCTCCTTTTGCCAGCTTCCTCAGGCTCACTCTCGTCCTCGCTGTGCACTGCCACATTTTTCATTTGACACGTTTTCTACTTACATTTAAGCCTCTGAGATCCAGTCAGATCCTAATCCTAGAGCTTAATGCATTTAATGAAATGTTTGTTTTGGACAAGATTCCAGTTGAAACCTTAAAAAGCCAACAGAAACCCTTTTTGGTCCATTATCTACTTTAAGTGATTCTGCTCTGCATGGAGATTTTCGATATTAGAGATAAACATGGATGAGGCTTTTATGACATCACCAGGAGCACACAGGCCCATGGAAACCTTGCAGATGACCTGGATTCCCCTCTACCTGTACTTTTAAATATGCTGGTGAGGAGGGGTTGCCAGGGAATAGTTCTAATGAGTATCAGCGCCAACCCAACGTTTAGTTTCTTGCATAGTAAGTTCTCTCACTTCTCTAATATCTATTAGTCCAGCACTGCACGTGCCATACAGAAAGTTTCCAATATCCATTTCCTTCACTGTGAGCAGGTACTGATTGAAGTCTCTCCAGCTTTCAAATGAGTATAAGCCCTAAAATACTCCCAAATGGGGAGTCCCCAACAAGGGGCTAAGAGCCGTTCTTTCAGCCTATGTTTCCAATAAGTCCTCACAATTTCTTTCTGATTATAATGATGTGACCAGAGAAAAGTCAGATCATTGCCTTATCAAGCACATGAGATCACTGTCTAGTGAAGATGATGACCTTCATACAAGGATGAGAGCCCAGTGGTCAATACAGTCCTACTGTTAGGTAGCTAGTTAGACATGAGTGGGTTCTACACCATCCTAGGGGGTCGTGTTTCTCTTCTCCACCTGCACACTGGTGATCAGGACATGCCAGGAGATCCATACCCTTCTAGTCAAGGACCACCATAAAGTTCCCAGGCTTATCAGGACCAAGCAAGATAAAACCAGCACAGGTTGGTGCAGGCACTCAAAGACCTAAAAGGTGACTCAAAGTAACTCAGGTTCATTACGCCATATTTGTAATAAACTAACATTGCGATTCCCCCCACCCCCACGGGTTTCACTTAGGTGCTTATGGATAAGCGCCTGTGTCACAGGAGAAAAGTTACATAACCTAAAGCTGTCAGTCAATTGACACAGGATACGGGAAAGGACCACCACTGTAAAAAACCCAACCCTACCCCATTGTGGGGCTGTTCCTGGTCCCCAGACAGCTTGGTCTCATCCTCTCTCAGGAGTGTACTTTCACACTGCTTAATAAAACTCTTGCTATTTAAATCTGCTCTATGCTTCTCAACTGTATTCTTTCCCTTGACAGAGCAAGAACCGAGGAAATCACCATTCTGAAGGGGACTCTAGGATACATATGAGTCATACATAATGAATACTCTCTAATGTCACTGAAGTAGAGTCTTTAAAATAGAATTATGAAAATATAAGCAAAATCTTTCTAATAGGTGGTTTTTTAAAGGAGATAATGGACTAAAGCACTATGAAAACATCATGGATTTCTTTCCTTGAGTATGTCTTTGTAAATATGCTATTCCTCTAAGTAGAAATCTTTAGGAGAGTCTTCTTTAAAACCAGAAAAATACATCTACTGTATTGCCTCTTTGAGGACTAGTCCCAGAATCCTATAAAACTTTTCTATTCTATTCAACTCTTTCAAGCTTGCTCCTTATCACTGAATTGTTTTTTCTTTTTTTAATCTCATCAGAATGTTCCCAAATTGCCTCTGTTGGTAAATTATTCATATAAGGCAAAAAAAAAAAAAAAAAAAGCTTTTAAAAAGATTTGACAAGACAACTTCTTCAGCAAAGTCATTAAGATAAGAGACCTCAGCAGGGTTGGATGTTATTCAGATTAGATACAAAGCCTGCTGCATGAGGCAAGGCTTTTCTCTTCTCCTCTCCCTTTCTATCTCACCATTTTTTGTTTGTTTTTTTGTATCTTTAACTAAATGTCATTCAGTATAACAAATCACCACTTTGCCACAAGTAATGTAGGACTCTGGCAGAGTGCAAAACCGTTTCACTTGCAGTATTATAAAACATTCAACATGGAAATGTAGCCTGAGGAAAAAATTCAAAGTTCAGAGATGATTTTAGACACGGAGACTATTAAAGACAACCTCTTTCTGGAGATTCCAGCGACAGCAGTAATGGAAGAATTGGGTTAAGAATGGGTGCAATACGTGTGTTTGCCCAAGATAAAGACATGAATGACACGCTCTCAAAGCACACATGTGCTTATTTAGACAATATTTAGTGGCTCCAGAATTTTCACGCAAACAAAAGACATATGTTCAAACTTCAGTGTTACCAGCAGATGACCTCAAAATCCTCTGTCAACCTAAATTCAAAAGAATCAACAGTGTTTACCCTGTGGGGGCTTTTAGGCAATAAAGTTTAAGGGGTAATCTGAGTAGGAAGAAGATTCCACCAGCAAAATTATGATATTACTTAGGAAGCAGAACCCGAAAGGGAACCAAGAACTTCAAAGTTTCTACCGAGCTGTTCAGAACTTCCTTTCCACATGCAGTTAATTCATTCAACTCCACACATCATTACAAGCAATTTGCATGAAACCTGATGTTAATGATTAAACAAGGCTGAATGGATAACTTCACGTCTCAATATTGCTTATTAAGCTAAAAAAAAAAAACCCTACATTTGAGACAATACCTTTATTGGTTCATAACTAATCCATTATACTGTTACAGTTTTTCAGTACTCCAACTTGTTAAAAATTGTCTTAGCTCCCTTATAAGAAGATTCAGTAAATGGAAAGCTAAGGCAATTATTCCTAGATCAGTTGATTCTCCTGTCCCAGGAAGACCACCTTCTGAGGGGATTCTTTGCCGAGGATGAGGGTTACAGATCCACACAGGAGGCAAAACATGATAAAAAGGATTAAAAAAAAAAGCGCCAACTAATGCAAACAGTCAGGTTTTCCACAGGAGACCACTAAATGCTCTTCTTGGTTTCCATATCACCATCATCTATAGAGAGAGGAGACATCACCACACTTGAAAGATGGCACAGTCTGTTTTTTGTTCATGACATTTGACATTTTAAAAGAATTTTAAATGTTCTTTATCTAGAGGTCACATAAAATCAGTCCATAGGCCAAGTGTAACCTCAGGTTTGTTTTCTTGACTTGATTATTTTTTTAGACGTGTTAATTATACACCTTAAAAATGATGAGATTCCATATAAAAACATCTATGTCTGGCTCCTTTTGAATACTGAAAGGAAGAAGTAACATTTGAAGCTGAGTCATTGTATCCCCTTTAGATCTAGTATATCAGTTTGCCAAAGTTTCAATCCAGCCTGCAAGCTTCTATTACATAATTAGCCAACCTGAATCTTGTAGAGATATTTGACTTTCTAATTCAAGGTTCAGAGAAAGTACTTGTCCAATATCAAGAGCTAATAGTCAAGAGTTAGGCCTAGAACCTAGTTCTTTCCATTGTAACTCTCTATCGCTTCTTTTTGATATCCTACCTGATCTTGATTCTGGAATACTGATTATGATGGCACATTTTAATTATAATAACTGTAACTGGAAAAACATCTTTTTCAATGAATGAATCCAAGGAGTTATAATAAGATAAAAAATGTAAGAAAGAAACTAAACTTTAAGATTGGTGAACACATCAACTGAAGATTTTCAGAGTTTCCACAATATTTTTAAACAATGAAATATGTATATATGTAAAATATATATATATATATATGCTGTGCTGTGTGCTCAGTCATGTCCAACTCTTTGTGACCCCGTGGACTGTAGCCCACCAGGCTCCTCTGTCCATGGAATATATATATAATATAAAGCAACTCAATTCTCTTGCCTGGAGAATTCCATGGAGAGAAGATCCTGGTGGGCTACAGTCCATGGAGCTGCAAAGAGCTGGACACGACTGGAGCGACAGAGCACAGCACATATATACATATGCTTCAGGGCATGCGGGATCTTAGTTCCCTGACCAAGGATTGAACCCTGCAGTAAAAGCAGAGTGTTAACCACTGGACTGTCAGGAAAGGCCCTAAGCAATGTAATATGCTAATTAAAGCTATACTTAGGGCCAATAAATGGCAGGTAGGAAAATGTAGCAGTCAAATTATGGTAATACCTAGTAAGCAGGACCCCAAGAACTTCAGTGTTTATTACCAACTCTGTAGAGCTTCCTCTCTATATAATTATGTGTGTGTTTATCAGAACTGAAAAATATGGAAACTAATTTTCGGTTTGAATTAAGTCTGCTTTTGGCAAGTAGCATTGAGGGTGCCATTGTCATGCTTTTGGACAGATTCCTGTTCAGTTCAGTTCAGTTGCTCAGTCGTGTCCAACTCTTTGCAACCCCATGAATCGCAGCACGCCAGGCCTCCCTGTCCATCACCAACTCCCGGAGTTCACTCAGATCTACGTCCATTGAGTCAGTGATGCCATCCAGCCATCTCATCCTCTGTCGTCCCCTTCTCCTCCTGCCCCCAATCCCTCCCAGCATCAGAGTCTTTGCCAATGAGTCAACTCTTCGCATAAGGTGTCCAAAGTACTGGAGTTTCAGCTTTAGCATCATTCCCACCAAAGAAATCCCAGGGCTGATCTTCTTCAGAATGGACCGGTTGAATCTCCTTGCAGTCCAAGGGACTCTCAAGAGTCTTCTCCTGTTAACATGAGATATTATTCCAATGACTACAGAAAGTCTTTGATTCTTTGAAATTTGGAATCTGACTAAACTCCATGGCTGATTCATGTGAATGTATGGCAGAAGCCACCACAATATTGTAAAGTAATTAGCCTCCTAATTTATTAAAATAAATTTAAAAAAAAAGAACACTGTAGATGTTAAGTGTAGATGACTGTTTACAATGGACTGTTAAGAGATTCTTTCTAAAGCTGTCAGTCCCTGGTTCAACACTCCCAATTGCACCTGTACACCTCAACCCTTTCAGTCTGATGTAACCATGGACAGAATCTTAGAGTCCCATCATGTCTCTGAAGTTCAAGCAAAGGAATAATCATTTGATTTTTCTAACTTTAGGAAGCTCCAGTCTGTCTTTATGCCCACACTGGGGTCGCCATTTGCATTGAGTGACAATAGATGGTACCAAGACACAACACTTGAGGTTCTCAAAATTCAAAATCAACAATCTACTTTACACAGGCGGCTCCTGCTCTCATACATTCAGTTCAGTTCAGTTCAGTGACTCAGTCATGTCCGACTCTTTGCAGCCCCATGAGCCACAGCATGCCAGGCCTCCCTGTCCATCACCAGCTCCCGGAGTTCACCCAAACCCATGTCCATTGAGTCAGTGATGCCATCCAACCATCTCATCCTCTGTCGTCCCTTTCTCTTCCTACCCTCAATCTTTCCTAGCATCAGGGTCCCTTCAAATGAGTCAGCTCTCTGCATCAGGTGGCCAAAATATTGGAGTTTCAGCTTCAACATCAGTCCTTTCAATGAACACCAAGGACTGATCTCCTTTAGGATGGATTGGTTGATCTCCTTGCAGTCCAAGAGACTCTCAAGAGTCTTCTCCAATACCACAATTCAAAAGCATCAATCTTCTGTGCTCAGCTTTCTTTATAGTTCAACTCTCACATCTATACATAACCACTGGAAAAACCATAGCCTTGACTAGACAGACCTTTATTGACAAAGTAAGGTCTCTGCTTTTTAATATGCTATCTAGGTTGGTCATAACTTTCCTTCCAAGGAGTAAGCGTCTTTTAATTTCATGGCTGCAATCAACATCTGCAGTGATTTTCGAGCCCAGAAAAATGAAGTCAGCCACTGTTTCCACCGTTTCCCCATCTATTTGCCATGAAGTGATGCGACCAGATGCCATGATCTTAGTTTTCAGAATGTTAAGCTTTAAGTCAACTTTTTCACTCTCCTCTTTCACCTTCATCAAGAGGCTCTTTAGTTCCTCTTCACTTTCTGCCATAAGGGTGGTGTCATTTGCACCTCGTAGATTACACGTTCCCAGCCTGTCAAGGACTAATGGTCAGAGCACTAAGACATTGACATAAAGTTCATGTTTTACTGTCTGCCACCTCTTACCAAGTCTAAGATCACACCACTTTCTCTGTGTGTTTTCTGAAGAATGCAAGGGGATGATGGAACTACAAAGGACCCAGATTCAGAGGGAATTGAGAGGATGGCATTTAGGCACAGGCCCAACAGTAAGCACTGGTCCTCTTCTATGGTTTCGACTTCTTTGCTCTATCAAAACCACACACACAACACAACTCCCTCTGGCTGTTAACTCAGAATCCATACTCCTGCTTGAAAATCATGAAGTGGCTATGGCTCAGGATTCTGTCATTGGGAAAAAAATCAGTTTTCTCATTTATAAAGTGAAGAGCTTGGACTGATCTCTAAGATCAAAAGATAGGAATTCTAAGATCTTGTTAGTCATGAGTTACTTTGCAAAATTCAACTAATTCAGAAATAGAACACCTTGACATTATAAAGTAGATGCTGCTGTGTAGGATGATACTCACCTGAAGGAAAACTACAGTTTCTTCTCTTTTGAAAGTGAGTTTCAGAGATGATGGCATTTTTTTCAGGTCAGCTCAACAAACATTCCTTTAGCCTTGTTAGATATTGGGAGCGTGGGTATGCAGCCAACCATTTCACAAATATTAAGGAGATAACATTGAACTGATACATAAATAATGTGACTAGGCAGAGAAAGCAGCAAATGCAAAGACCCTAAGACCCATATTTGGCAAGTTGGAAGAATCTGAAGAACATAAAGGAGGCCGATATTTGTAGGGAAGCATAGTGAGAGATGAGACACAGCAGGAGGCCAGGATCAGAGTGTGTAGTCCAGGAAAAGACTTCAGATTTCATTCTGAGTGCAACTTAGATTTTATCCTTTGTGCTTCTGGAGAGTTGGAGAGAGAGTAGCAGCAAATTCAACAAGATTGATGAGGTGAGGTGACCTGCGTGAACTGCAAAAGTTGATGGCTAAGCTGAATCTTAAAGGATTAACATGTTTCAGCAGGAGAGTAGGAGGAAACGTTGAAAAGAAAGGGGAAAATAGGAGAAAGAGAGAAGGCAGTTGAAGTGGAGGCAATACCATGAATAAAGATAGAGGGTTTTCATGGTGTTTGGCGGAAGCCATAGGGGACCAGAGTTGCTAGGGCATAGAGTAAGAGACAGCACAAGCAGTATCTGAACCTAGGAAAGGTGGAAGGTTCTAGAAATGTTAACACTGCAACTACTGCCACTCATACATATAAAGCACATTTGCTTATACTTGCTAAGATTCTATATTTTATTAGACTACACTTGTGACCAGCAGGCTTACAACCTTAGGCAATTTGCTTCTTCTTTTAGCATCTAGCCTAGAATTCCACGGACTGTATAGTCCATGACCCAAAAAGAGTCAGATGAGACTGAGCTACTTTCACTTTCACAGAGCTAGTAGATAATCAGTAAATACTTGTGACTTGAGGACCCTTAAGTAAACTGCACTGACAGTTTCTACTCACTTCCCCCAAATGTACCACCACGGTTTTCACCAGGTCCTGTAAATCAAGACAACTTGTAGGCATTGATAATTTCTGCTTAGAATTCATGGTGAAAACAATGTTCAAAGGGCCCCATCACCTCTTATATTTCTGGCCTATAAAGTTAACAAGACACCCAATTTGTTCAGATGACTTGTCTTGCCTGAGTAATGCTTTATTACTTTACCTGAAGTGCAAAGCAACTTCCTTAGGGAAGATAATTTTGCAGGGAATAATAATAACTTATGTCGAAAAGCTTTAGAGTTTTCAAAATGCTTTTACATGTATAATGTTTTATTCTCATAACAATTCTTTGTGTTAGACAAGATAGATATTGTCATTTTCATTTTACTTTAATGAAAACTAAGGCCTAGAGAGGTTACACAACTAATAGACTGGATCCAAGATTAGAACTAAGTCTCAGACTCACATTTTTGTCACCAAGGGCTTTCCGTGGAGAACAATTTTAAGAAAGACAAATGCATTATAACTCTACTATTTTGGTAAGAAAAGTACCTGAATTTGCTAAAGTTAAAAAGACCTGCATCTGTTCTTCCATTTCTTTATTGAATAAATATTAATCCAGTACCTAGTATATATCAAATATTTTTCTAATCATTGGGGATATAACAAAAGAGAAATCCCTGACCATGTGTTGTTTACATTCTATTGGGAGATGGGCAGTCATCAAGTAAATTACATGGCATGTCAGGTAACAAGTGGAAGGGAGGCAAACGAAGCTGGGAAGGGAGATGGGGGCCGTAGAGTGAGTATGTGTAGGTTAAATAGGATGCTCGGGAAAAAGGCAGGACCGAGATGACAGCAACGGAGCAAAGGCCTGCGGAAGGTAATGCGGAGCCCAGCAGATAGCTGGGAAAAAAGACTCTAGGTTAATAAAACATCAATTGCCAGAGCCCTGACATGGTAGAATGCCATGCTTATTGCTGGAGCAGTAACAGTTCCATGTGGCAGGAACAGTGGGCAAAGCAGGTAGAGTTCATGGTGTGCGTGCTGAGGATGAGGAAGCCTTGGAGGGCTTTGAGCACAAGACTGACAACAGTTGTTCTACTTCTTAAAACGATGATTCTAGCTGCTGTGGGAAGAGTAGATTATATGGAGGAGGTGGTGGTAAAGATGGATGTAGCAAGACTCATATAAAGATGACCACAACAACCCAGAGAAGGGAAGACATTGCATAAGTTCCAGGTGGCAACAGTGGAGGAGGTGAGAAGCAGTTGGACTGAGAATATATTTTGAGAGTGGGGCCGTAAGAACGTGCTAAAGGATTCAATGAAGATTGTGAAAGAGAAATATCTTTGCTGTGTCTCTTTCTTGCTCCAGGAACTTGGTTAAGCAAAGAGAATGTAAAGATGCTTCAGATATACATAGTGCTTGCCTTTGTTGAATAGCCACCTCCAAATTTGACCAATGGCCACACAGATCAATATAGCCTCATTTGTTTCAGGGTTTCCATTCTAAATGATCGCCCATCACCCTAGGCCTGAGAAAATCCACCATTTTCATTAAGTCTCATTTTACTCATAGGGAATTGGTAATACAACCAAACTTAAATCTCTTTTAGTTTCCATACTTTAAGAGTTGGTGCACCTAAAATAAAAGGAGAAGGATTCTCTTTTTCATTATCTTCTATAAGAAAGGACTGTTTTGTTTTGTTTTGTTTTGTTTTTTCAGGAAACCTAGGATTGCTCCAAAAATTGGAAATGTTAGAATTGGGAAATATGAGGAGCCTCTTCTATATCTGTGTTCTCACTTTAAAAGCACATGATTGCCAATTCATCTGTCACAGACTCTGAATTGCAGTCTATACCCTGCTAAAGTGCTACCTCCAATGCACAGGAAAAAATGAGATCCAAGACAGCTCTATCTTTGGGAAACCCCTGGCTTTCTTAGGATGCCAAGGAGGTCGCTGAAGCAGGAGGTCGCTGAAGCAGGAGGTCTGGCTCTGCTTTTCCCCAGCAGAGGCTTAGAGAACCAGGTTTACAGCCCCACTTTGGACCTGATCTCTCTGTGTTGCTTCTGAAAGGCTTTATTTATATTTCATTGTCTCACTATTTATCATTGCTCCTTCTTTTCCTTTCTTTCTTTGATACAGAAAGCTGCACAGGCTCTGAGTGATGTATAAGGTGGATTCTAAACATCACATTCACTCTCGCCACTACAAGTCCAGCTGGGGAAACAGGAGCACAGCAATGGCCCATGTGGAGCCCAGGAAGACAGCAACTCACTCAGTAACTTCCTCCCACAGGTTGGAGCTCTGCCAAGGAGATGCATGGAAACCGAACATTCCCCCTGCCTCCTGCTTTGCTCCCGGATGTCCACTCCTCTCCACTGCCTCACCTTTCACAAGATGACCTTGTCTCTTAGGCCCCCACCTTCCCCTCCTTGTCAATGGATGATTGCATCTCTCTGCCTCTCCATCCTCAGCTAACCCTCATAACAAAGGTAGCTTTTCTCTGCTCAACTCTCTCTCTCCAACTGGCCTCATATACAGAACCTAGGAAAGAGGCAAAGCTTAAAAACATTTTCTGTAGATAGAATCCTATGATGCAACCCATTTTGTTTTCATGAAGATTTTTTCCTATGGGAAAAATTTGTCCTAGGGCACAAGGGATCACTGGGCCAATAGCAGGCTTGGTTCAGTGGCACCGTGGGCCTCTGTGCATCCAAAGATCGGTTTTCTTCACTCCATCCCTTTGGCCTTTGTCTTCTCTGGTTTCTGTCCTTATTTTCAGGAGTCTGGGGCACATTTCTTCCTTTCTGCCCTCTCCCCTACAAATTAGTCATTATTTTGGACTTCCGCTACCTGTATCCTCTTTCTCAGTTCTATGCCTAAGATGTGTGGACTGAGAGATACAAATCCATGGTTAATTTCTTTTATTTTTTGATGATAATTTAATTTTTATTGAATGTTGTGTTCGTTTCTGGCATACAGTGAGGTGATCCAGACTCTTTTCCATTATAGGTTATTTTGTGTGTATGTTCCGTTGTGTCTGGACTAACCTTTTGGACTATAGCCCACCAGGCTCCTCAGTCCATGGGATTTCCCAGGCAAGAATATTGGAGTGGGTGGCCATTTCCTCCTCCAGGGGATCTTTCCAACCCAGGGACTGAACCTATGTCTCTTGTATTTCCTGCATTGCAGGCAAATTCTTTACCACTGAGCCATGGAGGGCTTCCCAGGTGGCTCAGTGGTAAAGAATCCACTTGGCAGTGCAGGAGACACAGAAGACATGGGTTCAATCCTTGGGTCAGAAAGATTCCCTCGAGGAGGAAATGGCAACCCACTTCAGTATTTGTGCCTGGAGAATTCCATAGACAGAGAAGCCTGGCAGGCTGCAGTCCATAAGTTTGCAAAGAGTCAGACACAACTGAGGGACTGAGCACAGAACTGCACACTTGAGGGAAGCCCATTATAGGCTATTACAAGGTATGATATACAGGTCTCAACACCATGGTTAATTTCTATACAATCCTGTGTTTCTTCCAGTGCCAAGGAAGGTTTCTTTTTTTTTTCTGAATATGCTTATGTTTGTTTGTGTGTGGAAGAAGGTGGTTATTATTTTAAATAAAAAATCTTCTCTAGCACTGTGTAGCCCTTGCCAGAGGAAGTCACAGTCTGGCTGCCTCTCTACCCAGAAAACACTACCCCATCATTCCTGGATCCAGGGCCAGAGTGAGCATGTGGCCCTGGCCTGGGGCCAACAGGGCTCTGCTACTGGCAGGGAGGTGGTGACAGATTGAGGGGGGTTCAGAATCCTCTCCTCGCACTTTCTCTGGGAAGCTAGTCCAAATTCATGTCTCTGCTTCATACATTCTGTTAGAGTCAAAGCCAGCAAGTATCTCGTAAAAGGGAGATTTTTAAATACACTTCAGACTATAGGATTGTTTTCTCATGATCAGGTTTGTAAATTACGGGGGAGGAAAGGTGCTGGGAACTTTTCCTACACACAGAAACCTGCGGTTGTGCCTTTGGGGTTAGGAAATAAAATGAACACTGGCAACCTGTTCTCTGGGTGGAGGCGAGAAAAAGAGAAAGAGAAGATTTCGGGGTTTCTCTGCCAAATGGTGGTTTTGACTTTGCCAAAATCATCCTGGCGTAACTCCTGCTTTTCCAGGAAGGTCCAGGATCCACATAACAGCAGCCAGATGTGAGAAATCCTTCCAACCTGCCTCCAGCCCCTCCCCGGCTGAGGACTTTCAAGGGTGAGTCCACCTGCATACAGCAGGCAAACAGAGGTCTTCCTCGCTGCCTGTAGCTTTATGAGTTGGCAGCACCGGAAAAGCCTCCCTTTGATCTGGAGCTTTGAAGGGATCAAACAAGCGGCTTTAATGGGTGGGAATGCTGCTCTGAAAATCCTACCTTTTGTCTGTAAAGCATTTCTCCTTCTTCTCCTGGGGCAGGTGCAGCCGGAGGATGGAGTCTGCTTTCCAGGCCTTGCACCAG
This sequence comes from Capra hircus, assembly GCF_001704415.2. Taxonomy (NCBI): domain Eukaryota; kingdom Metazoa; phylum Chordata; class Mammalia; order Artiodactyla; family Bovidae; genus Capra; species Capra hircus. The sequence continues at coordinate 81,235,546 of NC_030814.1, forward strand.
ATGTTCGTTCTTGCAACCAGTAGAACAAAGGAGTGAAAGTGAGATCAGGGCAGCGACTGACAAGGCCTTGTCCACAAATGAGCTCAGCTGGGCTGGGGAGTTCGTTCTTGATGTGTTCCTTCCTGAAGCCTGCTTTAAGTAATGCTGCATTCTACAAAGGCCAGAAATCAGCTGCTTTGGTGGTAAACGTGCTGATCATCATTTCTTCGGAGCTTTTCGATTCTGTTTGGAAGAAGGCTCACCTTTAAGCAAGGGGATTTGGGCTAACATCCTTTGATTTATGAGATATGTTTCCAACCCTTTCAGCCTAGGATCGCAGACTCTTTCTGAATGCCAAAACAGTCTTTAAATAACCACTTTTATTCCCTCAGCCTGTGCTGCTACTATAACAGCAGAAAGAGAGAAAGAAAAATTGGATTATGGTTGTTCTCCTGAGGACCTTTCCAACATGCCTCCAAGGACTTGCTGTTAAAATCTCACATCAGAGAGATATTTCCAAAGCTCACCTAAAATAAGCAAATTCTGCACACTTTCTAATTCCTGGATAAGTTTAATACTGTTTCCTTATAATGTTTTCCAGAAATTGCCTTCCATACCTTTAGGGAAGAGACACTGGTGATGATTTCTCTAAATGATTCCATAACTGTTCAAGCTAGCAGCTAAGGCTTTCTTGGTGATGCTTATATTTCATTAAGTACCCCATAGAACTAGATCTCCCAGGGTATACTGTGTAAATCCTTAGTCCCAGGAGATGCTTCTTGAAGAAAGCGCTCCATAGCCAAAGGACTTAGGGAAACATGAGTACCACAATTACCTCCTGATAATCTCACTGAGCATTAAATGCAAAATCTCTTAGAAGAAATTTGTTAGGTATCATTTAACCCATATGCCCCTAAATTATCTGACCAGGAGAAATGTTCTCCATATTACAATTAATATTCCATGGAACTAACTCTTGGGGGAACACATTTCAAGATAATCTGCCTTAGAGCAGGAACACAGGATATACCAGGAGCAGTTTCTTAGCAGATTCCCAGGTCCTTCCCTGGGGATCTGATGGGACAGATCTGGAGTCGGGGCTGGGAATCTGAGTTTTAAGATGGACTCCTGATGTTTCTTATCAATGAGGAAAGTTTGAGAAGTTCTAGCTTTCTGGATACCCATCCTCTCTACCTGTCTCTCTCTCGCTCACACACACAAACACAAATATATGCTAGTTATAAAAAGATCACCAAAAATATATACATAAGACCCTGAACATAACAAAGCAGATTTCTTCTTGCAATAAGGCAGAGAGAATGTAGGCAGTAGCATTCTAGCTTAAGTCAAAGCAGGTAAAACAAGTCTATCTTTTTATTGTCAGGCCTCTAAGAATAAGGAACAGCAGCCTGAGAGTGGACACTGGTACAAGACCAGGAATGCAGCCACCTGGATTTGGGACCCTCACTCTCCTGCCCTGTTTTCAGAGCCTCGATTTCCTCATCGGGTAAAATCAGAAGTGAACAACATAATAGTTTGTTAACCCAAGTTGTTAGAGAGGATTAACTTCCACAACATAGGTAAATTGCTAAGTATAACACCCAGAGTGTTCTAAGTGCTTGATAAACATCAGCTATCATGTTGAAGTAAAGATTTTAGGAGGCACGAAAATACCCAAAAGAAGCAAAAATTGAGAGCGGAGAAAATCTTGGATGTCTGGAAATTCACCGCTGCAGAAGACTCTTTGGAGGGAATCACAAAATGACCCTTGGGGCATGTGCCGCTGGCCTTGCCTGTGCTGCGATCAGTTGCTGCCAGACTCCTGCCGCTGGAGCAGGCGAGCCTTTCTGGAAATGCTCAGACCTACCAAGGTCCAGGCCACCAGCCCCCAGGGTTAACCTCAGCATCCTCCTCAAACAAATGCAAGGCAGCACAAAAAGGGCTACAGCCACGCTTCTAAACAAATAAGAACTGCCAAGGCTTGGTGCTGATATGAAATTATAATCAACGCATTCGTGGATTGGTAGTATTTATCATGTTGTTAGCATTGTAAATTTGTACCATTGTAGATAGGAGTCACACAGCTTGGGGCCCTGTACCTTCACCTATTGTTTTCCCTGTGTTATGATAAATTTCCAGCAACACTTGATTAAAACTGCCAATTTGTTGGGAATAAAGAGAATCTCTCGACACCACCAGGACTAATTACGTTGTCCTTGCCAAAGGGGTAGTTGAATAATTGCACGCGATTATTGCTCAGGCCTGGTGCTTTTCACGTCAGCAGTAAAGCAATGAAGATTGATTCCCTTTAATTAATCATTCAAAAATAGCCCCCTTGTATCATTCCCCAAATAGGAAGGAGCATGTTCCTACATTTTTCTTCCAAAAGGCACCCTAATGCAATGGGTTCCCTGATGAGATATCAAAATGTGTGTGCCTGTCCGAGATAGGAGGATCTTGTCTGTAATTGATTGTGGATCCTGGTCCCTGGATCCTTTCTCCCTAGCCCTGAACTCTCTTTATAATGTTAACAGCCTGGAGCACATTTACAAAGCTTTCGTTAATTGTACTCCAACTTCTCATTAGAAAGGAAGGCAACAACACTTATCTGATCCAATCTAGGCTTTATTTTGTATTCCTACTAACAGGATAGTTTGCCAGGCCAGGCTCAGATGCTCAGTCGTGTTTGACTCTTTGCAACCCCATGGACTGTAGCCTGCTAGGCTCCTCTGTCTATAGGATTTCCCAGGCAAAAACACTGGAGTGGGTTGCCATTTCCTCCCCCAGGGGATCTTCTCTATCCAGGGACTGAACTCACATCCATTACCACATCTGTGTTGGTAGGTGGATTCTTTACTGCTAGTGCCACCTAGAAAGCCCAACAGGTTGGACTGGGCTCAAGTATGCTGAGTATTTGCTTGGAAGACCACAGGTTCCACAGGATAGTATATTTTAAGAAGGCCTTGATATACACTATTATTTATTATTTGCATTGTTTCTCACTTTTCCTGGCAATAGCCGAATTCAGTCTTGTTTATGTTTTTGAAAACACCAATGTCTTTCTCAACTCAGCCCTTTAAATTTGAAGATACTGTAAGTCATCTTAAAATGTTGCTTGGATTTTTCTTTTTTTTTTTCATATATTCTTCATTAACTTGACTGTTGTCTGCCTTTGCTGTGGAAAAAAATCCAATCAGCAGTGTTTGGGGAAGGTCTGCACAAGCATTCTACTTGATGCAAAAGGATGGGGGTGGCGCTGTTTTTCTAATTGGAAAGCAAAATTGTCGAGTAGGGAATGTCCGATTTTGGCACACCTCCACTTCCCTTGCTTCCCTCTCACCAACTGTTCCCCTCCCGTTTTCAGACAGTATCATAATAGCAAGTTTTCATATAACTTGGGTTTCAACTTTTTTAAATGCTAGAGAAATAGGGCAGGGGCTCCTCTTAGTATGTCATCTACTTATCTGCGATCGGAACCTTCCTCTCCTAAGCTCCTTTTCCTTTTCCACCAACCCTCTGCCCACTCCTGCCCTGGGAACCAAAGCCCTTTCCCTGTCATCTTTCAAGGCTTAGTCCGTCCACCAGAAACAAAGGACGAAAAGAAAAGGAAGACGCAGCATGTGGAGATCACGTGAGGCTTTGTGCTGCGTACACCTGGATGTCTATCACTGCCAAATTTTTTTGTTGTTTAAAAATGCATTATTTGAACAAACTTGAAGAGCTGGGTGGCTGAATATTTGCTTGTATGGGGTTGGCTTTTTAATAAATTACAGAAACAGGGAGCTTGATTACATCTCAAAGATCATCTGTTGAAATGAAAGCAGGGGTCCCAAAAGAAGAAGTGTTCCTTTTTGTGAATGTTCAGTGGATATTACAGAAGGAGGGAAGGCAGACAAGAGAGGAAGAATAGTGAATGAGCAGAACACAGCTTAGGATATGCACTCGAGGCTTTGGAGTCAGTCCTCTACCAGAACATCAACTCTGGCATGAATGTTTAGTGCTCGACCCTCAGTTTTCACTTTGGACATCCAAAACTAACAACACTTTCCTATAGGATTGTTGTAAGAATGAAAACTCATACAGAGACGTAGGCTGTGACCCGGGACCCTTTGCTGCAGTGCTTGCACTGATGTCTCCTTGAGCCACAAAATACGAAGAAACTATGAAGGCTGAGAATAACCACATGCATGGGCAGTTGGAGCAAATTATGGACAAGACACAGAAAGCCCAAAATCTCAGCTGCTGCTTCTGAAGAGCAGGGAGCAAAAACGGCGTTGGGAGCAAAAGGACAGTAATGTACATGCCCTCTTCACTCAACACCAGCAAGCAACCACCTAAGCCACTGCTCCAACCGGACCCCTGGATCCGTCCCTACCCTAACTCCATGTAACGAACCAGCACACCCAATCTCAAGGAATGAGCAAGGGGATCTGTTACTTGTTTTCACTCCCCCTGCTGCAGCAGGGGCCAATGAGGCCTTACCTCAACTTCTCATCTGGCCTCTTATCAATTTCTATCAATTGGGGGAAGGCCAAGAACCCTGGCTGATACCAATAAAGGTTGGGCAATGGATGTCAAAGAGAGTCTTATTGAAAGAGAAAGAAAATGACAATAATGTTAACAAAGTGTGGTGTTTGTCCCTGCATGTTCCCAGCTTCAGTGTTTTGAGATTTGAAAAGAACGTTGGTTCATTCATCAAGTGAACTTCATTGCCCTCCTAGGACTTTATTTTTACTTTGGAGTCAGTTGGGAATAGAATAATGTTAAAAAAAAAAAAAAAAAGTACCACTGCTGGCTTTCTAAGCTACTCCCTTATTACTCTTTCTCTTCTCTCCCCACCACTACTGGGTGCAGACAGCAGAACAGAATAGAGTGAGGAGGCAGGTATAAAATCAGCACCTGCCAACTGGCCAATGTAAGTTCTTGTGGCTCTGAGCTCATGGAGGAGGATGGATAGATAACTGTGACGTATCTCAAGGAACTCCTGGAAGAAAGCATCTGTTAGCTGCTCCATCTTGGAGAACCCTGACAGTGACACCCGGAAGCTTCAACTGTGGATCTCAGCTCTAGAACCATCTACCTTAGGTAGAATTTAACTTCCCATCTACCCTGTGTGACCAACCTACTCATCTTCTCCATAAACTGGGGTCCTTCCATTGACAGATGTTTCTTACTTGACACTACACATTAGTAATTCTCAAATGTTAATTGGCATGGAGATTCTGTTAAAATACAAATTCTGATTCAGTAACTCTGAATAGGGCCCCAAATTCTTCACCTCAAATGAAATTCAAAGAGATGCTGATGCTGCTGATCTGTGGATCATTATATCAGCATCACTGTCCTCTGGGCAGTGAAGTTGAACAATCAACTTCAGTCTCAGTCTCAGAACAGTTTTAGCCAATATGATCTCTCCATCCCCTTAATGGATTTATAAGAGTCAACGTATAGTCTCATTTCAAATTTGTATTACTATATACTATGATATGTTTGTGGAAGGAGTGGCAGATTTTATTTTGGGGGGGCTCCAAAATCACTGCAGATGGTGACTGTAGCCATGAAATTAAAGATGCTTGCTCCTTGGAAGGAAAGCTATGACAAAACTAGACAGCATATTAAAAAGCAGAGACATCACTTTGCCAACAAAGGTGCATATAGTCAAAGCTGTGGCTTTTCCAGTAGTCATGTATGGATGTGACAGTTGGACCAGAAAGAAGGTTAAGTACCAAATAACTGATGTTTTCAAACCGTGGTGCTAGACAAGACTGTTGAGATTCCCTTGGACAGCAAGGAGATCAAACCAGTCACTCCTAAAGGAAATCACCCATGAACATTCATTGGAAGGACTGATGATAGAGCTGAAGCTCCAATGCTTTGGCCACATGATGCTAAGAGCTGAATCACTGGAAAAGACTCTGATGCTGGGTAAGATTGAAGGCAAAAGCAGAATGGGGCAGCAGAGCATGAGAAGATTAGATAGCATCACCAACTCAATGGACAAGAATCTGAGCAAACTCAAACTCTGGGAGACAGTGGAAGACAGAGGAGCCTGACATGCTACAATCCATGGGGTTGCAAACAGACAAACAACGATTAACGACTAAATGACAACTATAATACCAGTAGTCCTCTGTTTTAACTTCTCACATAATCCATACCCAAAACCACCAGGCAATAGACGGGAGAAATAGAGGAGCTAAAGCTCCTAACACAGAGGGAATTTTCTGCCAAACCCTTTTCTACCTCTCTTAGCAATCAGCTCTCTCACTTGGCTGGTAAGGCTCCTTCAAGCCCCTGTACGAGTCCCTTCTCACTGTTGCCTAATTGCATTCCAGGTGAAAAAGTGAAGGTGGTCTTTCAAAGTGTAATGGCAGCATAGACATAAAGAAAGGGCTGGATATGAGAATCATAGTTGAAGGTCAAATACCATATAAAACAAGCCATTTAAAATTAAGCTAGGATATTCTTGAACTCATAGTATAAATCTGCTAAGGCTGCCATCGCAGAGTACCACCCTTTGGGTGGATTAAACCACAGAAATGTATTTTCCTGCAGTTCTGGAAGCTAGAAGTTGGAGACCAAGTTAGGAGCAGGGTAAGCTTCTGAGACCTCTCTTTGGCTGTGAATGGCTGTTTTCTTTCCAGTGGTCCTTGTTCTATGTCTGTCTTTGTCCAAATTTCCTCTTCTAATAAAGATACCAGTCATATTGGATTAGAGCTCACCCATATGACCTCATTTTATCTTAACTCCTTCTTTCCAGGCCCCATCTCCAAATGTACTCATATTTTTGAGGTACTAAGATTAGGATTTCAACATATGAATGTTGAAGAGACCCAATTGAGCCCATATACTAAGTTCTTATTTCTCACTGGTTGAATGCACTATGCTTATTCAGTCACCTTCAAAATCTGGCAATGAAAATGTGCTTTCAAATGCACCTGCTGGGTTAGAGCAGCTTGTTTAGAACCCCCAGAGCAATCACATTTCCATCAGGTCCTCCCAAATCAAAACAGAACCAAATAATGATGTAAATAAAAGCTTTTATACTCAGGCATTTCTGAAATAATAGCTCTTGTTTCTGAAAGAGAGGTCAAATGCATCCCATGCAGACAGATTGGATTAGAGATCTAATTACATCAACAATATAAGAGAGGTACTCCTGGTTTCCCCTACAGACAGGTCAGAGCAAACTGGGCCTTTGTTTTTATATAGATTCGACCTCAAAGAAAGCCATTTTTATATATGCAAGCATTGTTACTAAAGAAATGCAAAAGTCTCTCTTTCTCTCTCTCTCTCTCACACACACACACACCATATGCAATTTCAGGAACTGGCCCCTTGCCTCTAACTAAACATACCAGCAGATAACTGACTACGTTACCATGTTTTAAGTCCTGAGGAAGCAACAACCGATTATCAATATTCCAGGTGTAACCTTAAATTCTGTGCTGCTTTCCAAAAGAGCATTAGCTTTTAAGGCTCGCATTAGGTGGTGTAAACTTTCTTTTGATTTGCCAGTCACTATTACCATTAGGTCTCCTCCTGCCTTTCTGCTTCCGACGTTCCTCCCACCTGCAAGGCCTGGACAATGCTATGTCAGGTTATAAAGAAAAATAAAGTACTTTCCAGCTCCCCAAATTGTCTCTTCTGGGGGCCTATTTATCAGAAGGCACAGTACAAAAGATAGGCAGTGCTGTAGGTAGATATTATAAATTCCATTGGGGTTTCAGAAGTTGAACCATCTATTTTATTCTAGCAGGAGATGTTTTCTATATATCTGCTGATTGCACATTCATTCTTTAATCTTTATACATGAAAAGCTACAAGCAGAAAGCCACGGACTAAAATTTTCACTGTAAATTGTTGAACATTTGCAACAGATATAGAAAATCACAGTGTGAAAGCTGCTAAAGCTGGGAAAAAATAAATTGGAGGCACCACAGGAAATGAAGGTTTTACATAAGGACAAGGAGCCAGCTAGAGTTTTCAAGTCCATTTTATAATAAAGGAAATTATGATCCATATAAAGCCCACTTTGGGAAATTTACATTTTGATGGATAATACGCTTATAACAATTAGTATGAAATGTTCCTGGTTTACTTACGACACGTTTCTAATAGATAGTCCACACGTGTCCTTAGCAGAATGTAACTGCTAATATTTGAAGTGCAGGTAATTCCTTGGTTCTCATTTAAAATAGCATAATGCTCTCCTTGCTCCAGGCAGGCAAAAATAAAATCTCAATTAAAGTAAAAGCAGGCATGGTTCCAGTTAAGCAATGATCATTTCGAGAATTAATGCAATAAAGCTTTTCCCCGTAAAGTGCATAGCCAGCGTGGTGCGGGAGCAATAGCACCAGACTGCAATTCCAGTTCCCTGGATCCAGAACCAGCTTTGCTTTTTACCAGGCTGTTTAACCTTGCCCACTTCAGTTAACCTCTCTGGGCAAGAGCTTCTTCACCAATAAAAAAATGAAATGGTTGTTACTTGCCATCCCTCAGGCCTCATTGGGCTTTGGAATACTGGCCTGCGCAATCTAAGCAACCTGTGGAAGACCTTGTAGCAGTGAGAAATAAAAGTACTCAGAGGAACTTGGCTGCACCACACAACTTGAGAAATGATGAAAATCCTACAGTGACTAGGAGCAGAGCACGCAAACTAGCAGCCCTGTGCCAAACGTGGTCTTCAGAGCTTTGCCTGACAAATAAAGCATTTTAATTAAAAAGGAGAAACAAAGAGCGCTGTAGATGTCCAGTCTGCGCCAGGACTCTGCTTTTCTATTGTCCTCCTGACAATTAAAATTGGCTCTCGCCATCTGCCTCTACTAGGATGAAGTCACTAGTCACTGCAGCTGACCTTCAATACACCCTGGAAGGGGTTCAGGATAGAGATCAGAAATGAGGCTTTCTGTGTTCTGGGAAAAACTGGTGGAAGAGACCTTCAGAAAGTTAGGTATTTTCAGAAGATTTTATGAGCCCAACTGTTTTGTCTCCTCATATCTATAAAAGCACTAAAATCATTAATGGTGACATCTGATCATAGCTCCCTTTACTAAAATCAGGTATATTCTGATCTCTCCCCTGACCTCTTTAGAGGAGCTTCTCAGAACCATCTGAAATGCCATCTCCCAGGCTATATCCTCACTGTGCCCCAAATAAAACATGACTTGCAGCTCTCGCATTGTTTTTTTTTGTTTGTTTCCAGTCGACACTCTATCCAACCTGATGCAGTCACTTAAGTCATCTGCCTGACCCTTGGGGGAATTCTCACTGATGATTTGAACTGCTGCTGCTAAGTTGCTTCAGTCGTGTCCAACTCTGTGAGACCGCATAGACGGCAGCCCACCAGGCTCCCCCGTCCCTGGGATTCTCCAGCCAAGAACACTGGAGTGGGTTGCCATTTCCCTCTCCAATGCATGAAAGTGAAAAGTGAAAGTGAAGTTGCTCAGCCATGTCTGACTCTTAGCGACCCCATGGACTACAGCCTACCAGGCTCCTCCATCCATGGGATTTTCCAGGAAAGAGTACTGGAGTGGGGTGCCATTGCCTTCTCCGAATGACTTGAACTAGATACTCATTAATTCTTTACTCATAATTGCTGAGCTCCAACTCTAGGTATCAAACACTGTTCCAAGTGTTGAGGTTATAATAGTAATTAAAAGAGACAAGATTCCTCCGCCAAAAACATCTAGTTGGGTTATTTACTCTGAAATGAATTTTTATCTTGTTTGGAAATGGAAGCAGTCAGATCAAACTTTGTCATGGCTGCTTTCATTTCTAAAGCCGAGAACTCAGATGACTCAAAACCCAGCATGGGTTGTCATGGTGCCTCAGAAGATACAGAGCTGTGTTGCCGTCATGACAAACTTGATCAAGCATCTGAGTTTCAGAAATTATTTCTACTGCTCCCCTCTGCTTGTGGCAAACATTTCTCTCCTCCCACATCCCTGAAGTCTGAGAGACTCTTCCTACATGGGCAACGAACAAGAAATGCTAAGGCAGAAGGAGTTGGATCCCACTGTTGAATGTGCCACCTCTGCTGCTGCCTTGTCCTCATGCCCTCTGTCATTTCTCCTTCACGCGTCCTTCTGTCTCCATCCCAGGTCTCTCTCAACCCACTGCCAATCTCTGAGTGTGAATGCAAAGCAGGGAATCAATGAAACTGCCCAATAAATAATTGGCTTCTTAAATCCATCTGCTTATCTTTGCAGTTTGGGAGTGGGGAGAGGAAGGGAATAATAAAGCAAAGCATTGGCTCAACAGTTATCAGAGCAGGAAAAGAAACTAGGAAAAGAATAAATGCAGTCGTGAAACCAACTGCCCACCAGTGGGAGGGGGGAGAAAAGTGGTGAAAATTATTCTGAGGTTTTTCTGTTCCATGACCCCACAACTAAAAGAAAAACTGAAGTGTAGTAGAATGAACGCATGACCAAATTTGAGCATTTTTCTAAACATTAAGCTGAGTCTTCATCAACTCGTAGCAACTGTTTCTAAAAATGTGGAAAATTGGACTACGCTGGTTTTCAACCATGGTTGTACGTTAGAAGGGCCTAAGGAAGATTTTGTTTTTAATGCCAATTTCTCTGTCTCACTCAGACCAATGAAATAAAAATCCTTGGAGGTAGAGTCCAAGCAACAGAATAAATGTCTGCTTCCCAAAGGATTCTAATGTCCAGCCAAAGCTGAGAATCACTGGCTTAAAACAGCCATCAAAATAACTTCTGTGTAGTTGGCACTAAATTAATGTTGATTACTTGAATTAAATGAGCTTAATGTTTCTAACTCCAAAATTTTATAATTCTCATCTTTTGTAATAACTTTATTTTGTTGTGAATTTTTTTTGATATAAAGTGTCTTTTCGAATTTGTACTGGAAATTTAGAGTTTCAACAGAACTGAAACCAAACCAAATGAAAAGAAAACTAAGTGTAGATGACCCTCTAATCTGAGGAAATAGAAGTCACTCCAGACAAATGGGTAAGAGAAGTACAAGAGGAGCCCAGGATGCATGTTTATAGATTTTTTTAAAAAAAACTAAAGATTCTATATCACAAAATGTAAGTGAAAAAGTGAAAGTAAAATCCCTTAATTTTGTCCAACTCTTCGCAACCCTATGGACTATACAGTCCATGGAATTCTCCAGCTCAGAATACTGGAGTGGGTAGCCTTTCCCTTCTCCAGGGGATCTTCCCAACCCAGGGATTGAACCCAGGTCTCCCACACTGCAGGCAGATTATTCACCAGCTAAGCCACCAGGCTATTGGAGAATACTCTTGAGAGTTCCTTGGACTGCAAGGAGATCCAACCAGTCAATCCTAAAGGAAATCAGTCCTGGGTGTTCATTGGAAGGACTGATGTTGAAGCTAAAACTCCAATATTTTGGCCACCTGATGCAAAGAGCTGATTCATTTGAAAAGACCCTGATGTTAGGAAAGATTGAAGGCAGGAGGAGAAGGGGATGATAGAGGATGAGATGATTAGATGACATCACCAACTCAATGGACATGAGTTTGGGTTAACTCCAGAAGTTGGTGATGGATAGGGAGGCCTGGAGTGTTGCAGTTCATGGGGTCACAAAGAGTTGGACACAACTGAGTGATTGAATTGAACTGAAGTCACCAGGGTAACCCATATCACAAAATATAAAATACCAACAAAAAAAATTGGCAAAAATATTTGTACCTACATGAGATCTGATGGTGGTTTAGTCAATAAGTCATGTCTGACTCTTGTGACCCCCTGGACTATAGCCTGCTAGGCTCCTCTATCCATCGGATTCTCCAGGCAATAATACTGGAGTGGGTTGCCATTTCCTTCTCTAGGGGATCTTCCCAACCCAGGAATCGAACCTAGGTCTCCTGCTCTGCAGGCAGATTCTTTGCTGAGCTATGAGGGAAGCCCTCATATGAGATATAAAGGGATGAGATATATCACAAGAGATATATCATACCTCATATGAGATATAAAGGGATGCAATCTTACTACATACAGTGCTTTCACAAATGATTAAGTAAAATATAAATATCCTAATAGATAAATGGGAAAAGGCTATGAGCAATCTATATATGGTAGATGAAATATTAAAAATTAATAAACATTGACCAAAGCTTAAACTTGGTAGTAAGTCTCTTTTGTTAGAGAATATTTTTTGAAGAAATACAATTTAAATTAATTAGGTAGCATTTTCATCTAACAAATCTGAATGATCTTATTTTCCTTTTAAGGAATGGTCAGACAACACATTAAGAGGCAAGGGTAGCTATCTTTGTCTATGAACAGTACAATTTTCTTGCTAAAATAATCACTACCTTAAATTTGTAAGCATACGATATGTGCCTATTTGTTACTTAAATGTCTTTAATGGCCTCAGAAATGTTTCCCACATGAATGTTAACCATGGAATCATTTTTTTCCAATATTTAGGTTGACGTTTTTACTCCAAGACAAGGAAGAGCAAGTCGAGGATAATGAATCCAGATGTCAGAATTACAGGCCTGCTGGGAGGGCTGCAAAGCACAGGAAATTGGGGGCAAGGACCAGTGAGGGCAGAAGAATGGCTGACCTGAGAAACACCTACTCAGTAGAAGGACAGATAAAGAACAGGTACCAAAAGCCTTTAGCATTTTCAAATCTTTCTGAATTCGGATTGCTTCATGGCATCCAGAAGACAAGAATCAGGAATTGCAAGTGATACAGCAAGAACAGTATTGAGCACGTTCATGAAGGATCAAACACAGCGTGAAAAAGTCTTTATGTTGTATACATTGCCTTAAAAAAAAGAACAAACATCTTATTGAAGCTGCAAGGGAAAGAATGCATCCATTGAATTAAGGGTAAATTGAAATTACTAACTTAGGTGGGGTTTTGTTGTTGTTGTTTGTCTAAGTATTGTTTTGTGGGATATGTAAGCAATTTACTTACATTTCTTCCCCTTAAAACATTTTAGATGAGCCTGCCATGGATTTTCCTACTCACAGGTCTTGCTTTCTTATATGACCTTCAAAACAGACAAGTCTTATTCAGGAAATGCACCAATTTCGTATCACTTCTGGGTCATTCTAGGCTTTCAGTTTCTTTCATCTTGAGGAGAAGCCCCTTCTCAGCCTTCTGGAGCTAAGTCCCATTTACTCATGCTTCTTACTTTTAACCACAAAATAAGAACATGAGCCAAACTAAAGCCACGTTCTACCCAAAGATTACACTGACTTAGAAGTTGAAGCCTTTCCTGAGTGTCACTGCTAAAGGATCCTCTCCAACAACCATCTCTTTACTTAATAGTTTTGAAATGTTGAATGTTTTTGGTTTTAAAAATGTCTTAAATTATAGATAGATAGACAGACAGAAAGAATGTCATGTGTTTCCCCAGTTACCACTCACAAACCCTACTGATAAGACAGAGCTGAGTTTACTGCTTACCATAGTGAAGGAGAACACCACCTCAAGAGAGCTTTGATGGTATCTCAGAATTGGAAGGCAAGATCAGAGTTTAGTTAGAATTGGAAGTTTGGATTAAATTAGGTCTTTCAGTGTGGGTATTCTATTAGGACTGGGTGAGAATCGTGACATAACAGTTTAGGATTAGCGTGTAGGGGAGGAAAAAACTTTTCATCTATTCTCTGAAGTTTTGTGATTGAGGCCTGTGAATTAAACTGACAAAAGATACATGATTAGAAAAAAAGATTTATTTGTTTGTATATGGAAGCCTAGAGAAGAAGTACCTGGCTCACTAAGTGATTAAAGTAAAGGCTTATGATCCTAACTTAGAAGAGGAGGAGGGAAGGGGAGAAGTCTTCTTGTGGGAAGAAAAAAAAAGTTTCTGTAGGAAAGAAAGGGTTTTTAGAAGAACAATCAGGAGATAAGAAAGTTTATGATAATGTTTATGTATACAGTATGAGAGGGTCTTTCTTCCACCTTTAGGGCCATAAAATTCCTCTAGACAACGGATTTGGGGTAGGTTTTATTCACATTCACAGTCTGTCTTCTAGGAGTAAATCTTCCCAAAGGAAGAAATTTATGGGAGTCTTATTTTCCAAAAGTTGTTGCCTTTAGTCAGATAAGGGAAACTTTGAGTCAGCTTCTCTCTGTCTCTGTGGATTCTCAATTATCTTCAGCTCGAAACAGCCCTCCTTATGCCACAGTGGCAATTTTGGGGTAACATATTCTGGTCTCCTTCAAGTGGAAACAGCAAGGCCAGGATCTTTGAAACAAGGAATTCAAAGAATCTTGGGACTGTGTAAAACTGTTGATGCTTGATTGAAGAACTAATTTTTTTTGGAAAGTTCTTAAAATGAACAATCACATTACGTGCCTGTACAAAATTCTTCCAGAATCGTAAAGTTATGTTATCCAAGATAATAGTAAAGTCAAGTCCTATTAACGTAGAGAGTAAGATCCAAGGGGTTAGGTAGTGTAAGAGAAAGTGTGTGTGTGTATGTGTGTGCATGTACATGTGTGCATGTATACGTGTGTGCATGTGTGTGTAGCTGAGATGTAGGGCATGGATCCCCAACTTCTGGGATCTAATGCCTGATGATCTGAAATGTATCTGTTGGGGACTGTAGATGTAGAGGATACTCAACAAATGTTACTTCTCCTCAAATTTGTAAACAGTAAGTGCAGAAAATATCATAATTGCCTATTGATTTGAATAAAGTGCAAATTATTGAGCCTGTATTCAAGACTCTTAATCTTGTATAGTTGTATCACTTATTACCTTTTTCTGCCAGCTTAGAGTTCTCAAATCGCTACCACTTCCCAATCTTTCATTTTAAATTAATTTTTTGCCATGTGTCTAAACTATATTTTCTGGCTGGTTGATTATCACACACAAAAAAAATCATCATTAAACAAGTATAGGAAAAGCTGAGTAAAATAAAGTTTAACAAATTTCTTTACTCAAAGACTTCTCAAGGCCTTTTTTTTGGATTTTTTAAGGCAAGCAATTGGTATTTTTTTCCAAATTTATTATGGTACAGAACACTTTTTTGAAGTCCATATCATATGACTAATTCTCTAAGAAATATACTCGAAAAAACACTGGTCTAAGTCCTACCTACTCCTCAAGCCCCAGCTCAAATATCTCATTAATGGAGGTATTTGAGTCTATTCCTCCAAACCCTTATGAGACACTAAACATGAGGCAGACTATTGATTCATGCGGATTTTTATAACAGTAACTATAGATTTCTTTCAAATTTAAGTATTGTTTTCATGACTAATATTACTCATATTAGGAAATCTTAGGAAAACAAAGTTAACCTTTTTATTATATAATGGATATTATTAATATTCTACACTAGATATGAAGAAAACAATCAGAAAGGTCTAGGCATTCCATAAGCTCTTAAATGAATGTCTGACGGCTGCTATGAGAATATGTGGGGAGAATTATTCAAGTAGAGTCAAGCTACTGCTCTGTAAACCACTAGTGAGCTTGCATGAACAATGAGAACAGCTGTTAAATCAAAATCTACTGTAGTTAAAGTGAAAGCACATTTACACACCAAGCAATTGTCAACCAGGAACACCCACCATTCCTCTTCCCCTTCCTTCCTTTCTTTAAAAAATAGTTCCTTCCCTTCTCGCTTCCTCCCTCCCTTCATCAAAAAGGCATAGGCAGGCTTGAATAAGGAAGGCACCAGAGCAAGCAGGTCTGAGCCATGATCAGGGCCAGCAGGAGCATTAGGGGAGGGAAGGGCAGAGAATGGCACCAGATAAGGACAGACACTCAGGTTAAATGTAGGGATAGTCAAATAGAAGGAGTCAGGTTTCTTCCTGTAGGGAAAGTGATGGAAGCATGGAAAGGAAGAGGCTGGAATGAATCTGTGGTGTTGGCTTGAAACTGGAGGCCTCAGTGTAAATTCAAAGTTGTCAGTATAGATAGATATAAAACGAATACACTTGTAAATGTGCATATAGAGGTATATCCCAACTCTTTCCACTGAAAGACTGAGGAGGCAGTGATGCTCTAGCGGCCAAATCTTGATTCCCAGCGACTACTCTGGGTGTGCCACAGATCTTTGAAAACATGGATGATTCTTGTAGACCAGATGGCTTTGGTACAACTGGAGTCTGAAATATCATGTGGCATCAGAAAGTATGGAAATAGAGGATAAAGGAGTCATATAAAAGGGACACATATAAAAGGGAGCTCGAAGGAGCTCCCACTGGCCAAATCTGGGGAGAACTAATCATCAAAATAAATAATTATAGGGTCTTCCCCAGGTGATCCAGTGATTAAGACTTTGCCTTCCAATTTAAGGAGTGAGGGCTGGTGCGGAAGCTAAGATTCCACATGTTTTGCAGCCAAGAAACCAAAAACATAAAACAGAAGCAATATTACAATAAATTCAATAAAGACACCAAAAATGGTCCAAATATTTTTTTAAATCTTTAAAATAAATGAAGGGATGGATTGAATAATAAAAGTTATCAGGAAATAAGAACCTTAAGTTTTAATACTGACATAGATAAATTAAAAGCCACATAAATAAGGAGAGCTATTCCTCATAACAGAAAGTCACGTAATAAAAATACATGCTAAATATAAAAGGAATAATAAAACCATCTTTTGGCAACCATTGTAGTAACAATTAATTCAGGCAGGAAACATCAGAGGATGTTAGAACTCATGAATGAACATGGGGTGAGGAAAAGAATTTTACATGGTCTTGAAGTCTTTGCCCACAAAATATTAATCCATATTTCTTTAAAAATAACTTATGGTGAAAAAACCTGGCAGACATTATGTAAAGCAAATGATAAATGCAAACACCATCACCAATGGAAAAAATAAATGTGATGTATCACCCAGTAGGATACAACAGAAACAGCATAGCATCTATAATATTCTAGCTAAAGACTTATTACCAGGATCTACTCATAAGGAAACATTAGACAACCCTAAATCAAGAGGCAGTCTATAAAATGCCTGACCTATCATCTTTAAAACTGGCAAAATCATAAAAATCAATGACGTACCAAAGAATTATTCCAGATTAATTATAGATTAAAAGAGCTAGAGAGAGGTGACCACCAGGAGCAACCTGTGATGCTGGGCTGAATCCTTTGCCACTAGAAGGACATTACTGGAACAACTGGCAAAATTTGAACCCAGTCTCTGGGCACTGGGGGAGAGCTGTGTATTATTCTTGCAATTTTCTGTAGTTTTGAAATGCATTACCTTTCTCCCCTGGATTAGAGTTATATACCTGTAGTTTCCCTTTCCAGTCCATCAGGCATTTGACCTCTGCATCCACAGCTGTTCCTCCACAGCACCCTGCAGCATAGCAAACCCTCATAAATGTTTGCAGAAGACAGAAGGGGAGGCAGGAGAGGGGAGAGAGGGCGGGAGGGAGGGGGGGCAGAAAAACCAGCCAAAGGTAGACGTGTTACCTCCTCTGCCAGACAGTTCAGTTGGGCTAGGTTCCTGGATGACACTGGGCTAGATAATGATTGCAGAAAATTCTATCCTTGCTTTACTTAAAGTGTCTCTGGAGGAAAGAAAAATCATTCAAGTGTGTTTTTGGACCAGCTTGTCATTAAGCTGGAAAAAGCTATTTTGTTGCCTTAATTAGTTTTATTGTTTTGACATTTTAGCTTTTTAAAGGCTTTGTGCTGGAATTCAAGTACTGTATTTCATTGCCACGGAGTCTATTTTAATGAATGATTATTATACAAATGAACCTGCTAATAGGATCCTTTTTTTCCAGAAAACAAACAAAATCCACAGAGAAGTGCTAGAGGGCCCTACTTTATATAAAACCTGCATGTTGCTTCTGCCTCCCTTCAAAACCAAACCAAATCAAAATATGAAAAGTTCTGCTACAAAAACCTAAATGGAAATTTTGGTAAATTGACACATTAATAATGCCAAGTATTTAATGATAAGACCACTTCCATTTAATTTTTTTCTCAGATTATAAAACTAATAAAATAGTACTCATGAAATAATGCATTGGTCTAGGAGCCTCAGATTGTTCACAGCGATCTTTTAAGGACACTGATTCTTGGTGTTTTCTGTATGAATGTCTTATCCTCAGTGGTTATGCCTTGAATAGGTTGCCAACCACAAAACAGAACTCACTCCTGGAAGAAATGCCCCACCCATTTCACATAAACAAGGACAGCATTTGTAGGAGCTAAGCCTCCCTGGACTTAAATGGATGTGGTATCACCACTTCCTAGAGAATGCTGTGGTATGTTACCCAGCAGGATTCCTGTTACAAGAGTATGGTAAACAATTAGACCTCATTTACATTTTACAATTAGGTTTCACTTACATTTTACTGTGATTTTTACACGCATCAAAGGCTTTATTTCACATCTTTACTAAGTCCACAAACCGTGAATTGAAGCATCCCATATTTCTGACATGTTATTCCACATGCTAAATGTCGGTCGTCTACATTTGGTTGAACAAAGGCTAAGAATTATACAAGAGTACTCCCAAATTGAAATGAAATGACTCTGAAATCTAAAAGCTGAGCTAAATCATTTACAGCCGCTTCGTAAAAGCCAGAGAGATGAAATGCAAATTTCCTCGGGTGTTAAATAAAATATGTTTAACTCATGTCATGTATTCTAAAGGTCTCCCCGGATAGATTTCTGAAGGTCTGTCAGTTTATTAGGGCACAGATGATATCCATCAATTGGAAATCAATACTTACTGCTGGGTTCTAATTATAAATTATTGGAAAAATGCAGGTGGTAAACAGACCAGGCACTTCTTGCTCATAATTCGAAATAAAATTGATTTCCAGTATGTGAATTGAAAAATACTTTTTTGTTGTTGTTCATATGTATTTGCTTTTAATCTTAAACTTTTTTTTTTAAGATTTGGTTGCCAGAGGAACAGTTTCTCTCTATGGATTGTTGCATTTTAAATTCTGGAAAAGAGTGCTCTCTAAATCCAATATGCTGATGTTCACAGGGAAATAACAATCATTTACATTTTATTGGTACAAATCAGAAGTTTTTCTGCCTCCTTTCTTTCCTTTTCATGGTCACTTTACTCCCGAATATACAACAGTGAGCCTGCATTAGCATTTTGAAACATTTTCCACACAGAACTGCTTTTCTTTTTCAAAGTTCCTCATCCTACATTTATGCCTATATAATAAAGCATGCCTCCTTCCTTTTTGTAAAAGCATATAAAAGAATTTTGCACTCAGCAAAATAAGCTGAAACTTCACACAGAGAAAAGAGGTTCTTTTTAACATGGGCTGCCTCACTGCTCCAGTAAAATCTGCCACTAATATTATTTACAATGTAGTTATTCAAAAAATTGGCTTTGTTTGCCTCGTCAGCAGAGGAGAAAGATTCTGTGTCCAGGACTAATTCTTTACACTCAGCATTTGCATTAGACTCTGGGAGCTTTCCCCAGTTACCTGCTATTGATTCATTTATGCCTTCAGGCCAGTATTTAGTTAGTGGTCATATACCAGGCGCCAGGCACAAATATGACAGCCTCTGCCCTTATGGCACCCAGAGTCTAGCAGTGAAACATGACAATACAGAGTGACACTCACTCTGGCAAGAAGTGGAAAAGGATGCTTGGGGAGTATCTTCAAAATGTCAGGCGTAAAGTACCATATTGGAGGGTAGTCAGCAGTCTTTCCACTATACAAGTTGAAACCAGCAAAGGCACAGAAATCTAGGGTACTGTCCAATTGCCTGGCTAGTTTATCAGGAAGCTGTAAAGACAAAGCAAACAAACAAAACCTCAGAGACTCTGATTAGAGGGCTGGTCACGCACAAACTCAGGAGACCTGGGCACACAGGACTGTTATAGCCTTTGCCCAAGTTCTGCGGAACTGCAATCAGCAAGTCAGCGACTAAGCCAGGCCTAGGATATCCTCAATGCCAGTAAGTTACCTAAGATCCGCCCTCTTATTTTTGGCTTCAAAGACCAAAGTCTCAGGAAGTTATTAATAATAATACATTTTTAGTTCCTGTGCAAATATTACTCACAGAGTCAAATATCCATAGAGGTTTCAGGTGCTAAAAAATAAAAAGCAGGAGAACAGTTCAGCCCATCAGTTCATAGTAAAGTTGTTCCGTCATGTCTGACTCTGTGCGACCCCATGGACTGTAGCCCACAAGGCTTCTCCGTCCATGGGGTTTTCCAGGCAAGAATACTGGAGTGGGTTGCCATTTCCTTCTCCACGGGATCTTCCCCACCCAGGGATCAAACCCGGGTCTCCCGAATTGCAGGCAGAGGCTTTTCCCTCTGAGCCACCAGCTAAGCCCATCAGTTCATAGCTCTAACCTATCGCCCCAACATTGTACTGTACCTCCTATAATATCCACACAAACATACACACGTTATATGCACACATGCACACGTATACATATAAAATACACATATACAGATAGGCATTATACTCGTATACAGATACACAAATACATCTACACAGACTATCACTTAAAAATAGCATCCTAGTGATAACATTAAAAAATTACACACTCTCTAATTTCAGTACATGTTTACATATATTATTCCACTAATCTTCACCAATTTTCCTCTTGCTTGATATAACCCCAATTATTGAAAACAGTGCCTACATCCCCAAAATCCATGCTGTTTTCCTGCTCCAATGTCTGCTCTGATACTGAGTAACACTTTCACTCACTGTGACCGTAATGGAAAAGCAAACTAACTGGAAACTTAAAGAAATAATGAAAGGTATGCTAGGACAGGAAATATTACAATGGTTAAAGAACCCAAACCACAAAGTTCCTCTTGGAACCATTTTAGAATTGTTTATTCTCCTGATGATGAACCACTGTAAGGCTCATTTAACCTGGGTATGGTTTGATGGAACATTTCTGCTACCCACCTCTTTAAGTCACAGGCAAGGAAGCTCTACCCTCAAGGCCCTCGTACACGGAGTCCAAATCAAGTTCCTTGTTGCTAAATTTAAGATTTTGTCCTACATACAGAAGTACGAGAGAACGACATGAAGGAAGAAAACTTTGCTACCAGCCCCAGACCCATCTCTTAGTGGCTCTGAAATACTGTATATGAATTTGAATCCCAGTTTCCTCATTTATAAGCATTATGTCTGTCCACTTTTGAGTTTTGTAATTTGTATCAGTGTGCATATCAAAAGAAAGTAATGGATGTGAGCACTCTGTAAGGAGGAAAAGAAACCTCTCTTTCCTACCCACCTGAGGTTCTCTGACTGGGGCCCTGTAAATTAGAATGGCAAAAGACAGATTAATCGGAGAAAAATAAACACAAGTTTATTCACATGTATATCATGCATGCACTTAGGAGTACCCAGTGATGAGTAACTCGAAGGGGTGGCTGAAACTTAGACTTCTATAGCATCTTAACAAAAGAACAATAAATTATTAGAGAAGGGACAGGCATAGGAACAGGACTTTGAGCTTCATGGGAAAGCATGTGGTAGGAAGACAGATACATAGGGAAACTAACGGTAGATGAGAGCTAGTCTTGGGCAAGGCTTGTTATGTAGGTTCCCTCTCTCTCACTGGATAAGCGTCTAAAGTTGTCTAAGTGACTAACTTCTCTCTTCCTTGTAGAAGAGGGTTAGGAGTACCTTTACAAATCTATATCCTGCTTTTAGGCAAATAGAGGGAGGACAGAGAGCTTTTCTTATATCTGGTTCTTCATAAATGCCTTCAGCTCAAAATAAACCTTATGCCAAAGCAGTATATTTTGGGGTGGCACATTCTAGTGCAGCGGTGTTAGCTGTTCAGTCCTGTCCGACTCTTTGCAATCCCATGGACTGTAACCCTCCAGTCTCATCTACTGGGCCTCAGTTCAGTTCAGTCGCTCAGCTGTGTCCGACTCTTTGCGACCCCATGAATCGCAGGCCTCCCTGTCCATCACCAACTCCCGGAGTCCACTCAGACTCACGTCCATCGAGTCCCTTGATGCCATCCAGCCATCTCATCCTCTGTCGTCCCCTTCTCCTTCTGCCCCCAATCCCTCCCAGCATCAGAGTCTTTTCCAATGAGTCAACTCTTCGCATGAGGTGGCCAAAGTACTGGAGCTTCAGCTTCAGCATCATTCCCTCCAAAGAAATCCCAGGGCTGATCTCCTTCAGAATGGACTGGCTGGATCTCCTTGCAGTCCAAGGGACCCTCAAGAGTCTTCTCCAACACCACTTTTATGGGCCCTAAGGTTTTATAAATATTTTAAGTCTGCTGTTACCCCAACCATATGATCAGTATTCAGGAAAAAGCAGTGCCTCAATATGTATAAATCTATGCCACATCTAAACAGAGAGCTAGAAAAGAGCATAGATTTACCCCACACAGCTTTACATTCTGATTAGGTTAAATCCCTCATCTACACTGTATTTTACTTTTCTCTGACTCACTATTTCAGCATAGCCTTGAAATGCTCATGTGTCAAAGGGTTTTAGGGCTACAGCAATTTTGCAACCTTGAAAAGTACTTTCTAGAGCACACTCAGTTTTGTTAAAATGTAGTTTTTATATGTTTACATTAACAAGCATTAACCTTATCTAGCAATAAGTAGATTGTGTTGTCAGCTTACACATTCTTTTTTTCTTCCTCTGTAAGTTTATCCTTCCTAGATTATGATATGGTTCTTTCCATTCTTGGTCACAAGCAGAATGATTTTCCCCCCCTCTGATCAGATACTCCAGCTTACAAATTAGATATGGTGGCAGTTTTCCTCCATCTGGCATGTAAGCAAGAGACTTGGCAAATGCAAGGTTTTATATTATTCAGTGGTGAGACTGACAGTCTTGCAGAGTCAGAAATGGCTACAGTAGATTCAGCTGCCATGTCAAATCAGATGGAAAATCTATCATTGTTTGTGATCTGATGAGGACAGAGGAGTCAGCACTGTGGTATTACATTCTACAGTTGAAATCAAGTGATAGAAATTTATAACTTTCCCCAGGTATCATTTATCTAGCTGTATGGAAAGAGTTATTCAGCCTTAAAGAGTTGCATTTCTACGATGCCTAAAAGCAATGACTCTCCAGTCACAGTAACCACAGCCCTTCAAGGCTTCACATGGACCATCAGATCAGTTTTGTGCTGCATGAATGGTGGATGAAGTTGGAGTAAGGGTGATTTTTGTGAATTACATAATTTGGTGGATTACCTTCAAAGGTGAATCAAACAGTGACAATGAGAAAGTCAAGAATTTTCCTTCAAAGGGCTGAATCTCTGGAATACATTGCACATACTTATTTGAGACCCTATTTCCTCCCAAAGAGGAGTTCAAATTTAGAAAAATCCCTAGGATCAATCATTGAAAAAGAAAAAGCCAGAAATATGAACAATGATCTTAGCTCAAAGATCTCCATCACAGATTAATAACAAAAGGGAAAGGAAAATGTCCAACACCATGGGAATGGATAAATGCATTATAGTCTAAATATGGTGATATAACGGTGCCCTTAAAAACACTTGTAATAATTTTAATAGCAAAAATGCATATCATTAAGTTAAACAAGTCAGGATATAAAACCATATGTACATTATTGCTTTAACTATGGAAGAAGCCTATATGTATGGAAAAATACCAGAAATAAAATATACTGAAATATGAGTAATAGTTACTATGGGTAGCAGAAATATTAGTTGTTTCTTTTCCCCCATATGTCTTTCCATATTTTTCATATTTTTTTTTCCTATAGTAAACAAGCATGACTTTTATATTTAGGGGGAAAAAATGACCAGAACTAAAATAAAGTCCTTTAAACTGACCGATTCTAGTGACTGGCTGATGTAATTTTTTGTATAGTATAGACTTGCAAGTCTTTATCCTTTTTAAAAATACCCTTCCATAAATTTTTAAAAGGTAACATGCTCTTTGAGGTCTTAAATTAAAAAAGAAAAAATGTACAGAACATGAACAAAAGACGCCTACTTTGCTACTTTTTCCAATTTTAAGAGGTAAAAAAAGAACTATTTTCTTTCCAGTGACCCATATTTTCCCCCTTCCCCATGTGTCTCTGGTAGGTGGGTTCTGGCCCCCAGGCAACAGGCAATCCTACGCATTGATTGACCCACCACTCTGACCTGGGGCAGCCTGGGAATTCCTGACCTGTTCTATTCATTTTATTAATCATCAAAACTTTGACTATGAGACATGTTGCTACTGAAGTAATTTCACCTATGGGGTTCATTTTGCTTTAATCATTAACTTCAGCTTTCAATCTCTTCCCCTTTATCCCCATCAGAAAACTTCTCAAGCCTCCAGTCTGGCTTGGAGATTTGCATTGAGGCCTGTTGGTTCAATCAGCCTCTGTGCTTCATTATCAACTATGACATAATGACAGGATGTGACTTGCCCTGGTGCACTCTGAAGTGACTTGCTGGTACAGTGAAGCAAGGCAGCAAGAATTTTTGAGAAGCCACATTCTTATTGATATCATACTTTTAAAAACACCAGATTTCTAACTGATTTTGCAGAAAATTCAGTTTCGATAGTTTCTGTATGGCTAACTCCACCACCAGGAAAACATAGGCACTTATGCGTATTCAGCCATGCTAGCTCACATGGAAATTCCTATTTTCTTATTTTGTAGGAATTGCTTAGTGAATTTGGGGTCATGTTTTGGACTCAGTAGTGTGTGTGTATGTGTGCACAGGTGTTGAAAAAATAAAGGAGGGCAGATGGAAAAATCACTTTTTAAAATACTGCTGAAATAAATGCTGAACTACATCTGCTATAGTAATTATTTTCTATATGTGACTATCCAGCATTGTGAATGCCTTTGAAAAACTCAGAGATATATGTTCAATATTTAAGGTAAAATCATAGAATTTGACCTTAAAGTTTTTATTTATTTGGGCCAGGTACAGACAATGAAAGCAGAGTATGCTTTTGGCCCATTAACCCTGACTGCTCAATGGTCCAGTCATGACCTCCAGACAGAGTTTACTTGGTCTCCAAGGATACACCACCATTTATGTACAACTTTCCTTTGGATCTAAAGGCACTGAGTTCTCTTCACTCCTGGCTCCAGTCAGTCCAAAGAAAAAGACAACAGTAAAGTTGAGTGTTTCTTTTGCAAGACACCAGATCACCATTCTTTAGTTAAAAGCCTTTTTTCCCCCTATACCACCAATTCAAATCCAGGCAGTTTTTTTCTCAATTGTTTTAATTGTGTGGTAAGGAGTCACTAGTTAAACACAGTCGTAAAATCATACAAAATTATTACTCTTCTTTTTGTAGTTACTTATTCTTTATTTTTCATCTTAATATTACAGAGTCAAAGTTGGGTCCTCTTTGAACTTAAATCATTGGAAAAGTGGGCACACAAAAAATATGTGTCTAACTATGCCTTAATAACAATGTTTTAGCACTGAAAAATGCTGCAAAGAGTTCATAGTTTTAAGCAATAAAACTTTTTTGTTTTATTAAGCACCATAGCCTTATTGAGATTTAATATCTTGCTTGTGTAGAATTTGTTTTGGCACTGAGTGGCTTTCTTACATCCTGTCTCATTTCTTTAGTCATCAAGAAAATTGGTGCACTTTGTTTATTACTGGATTTAATACAAGAGTGAAGATGAATAAAATGTGTGAATCAGCTCATTCACATCTGTCATCAATAGAGCCAACTTTTGGATCAGATAAATAATTCATATTAAGTGGAGTTGGGATGCAACTATATTGCTAATACTTATACCAAATGCTGAGAAACACGCTCAAATAAAGTTCATTGTCTCAACTTTTCTGAAAGATTAACTACTTAATTCTAAATTCAGTTGAAAAGTTTCCTGGAGCATTTGAAATAAACACTAAACCAAGTGTACCTTCAGAAAGTTACTATGCTTGGATAAGGAAAAAATCTTATGCAATGTCTAAGAATCAATCCATAGCTTCCGAGAACAGTCACAGAGTTCAGTGTTTACGGCAGAGCTTAAAGGAATGCCTTGGAGCCAGACTGCTAGGGTTCAAATTCTGTCTCTGATGTCTACTCCAAAAACTTGGACAACCGATTTACCTTCTATTAGCCTCAGGTATCGGAGAAGGCAATGGCACCTCACTCCAGTACTCTTGCCTGGAAAATCCCGTGGACGGAGGAGCCTGGTAGGCTGCAGTCCATGGGGTCACTAGAGTCGGACACGACTTAGCAACTTCACTTTCACTTTTCACTTTCATGCACTGGAGAAGGAAATGGCAACCCACTCCAGTGTTCTTTCCTGGAGAATCTCAGGGACGGGGGAGCCTGGTGGGCTGCCATCTATGGGATCACACAGAGTCAGACATGACTGAAGCGACTTAGCAGCAGCAGCAGCAGCCTCAGGTACAGAGGAGACTGGCAGGCTACAGTCCATAGCGTTGCACAGAGTTGGACTTGAGTAAAGCAACTTAGCACGCATGCACAGATTAGGGTCATCATTGTGGATTGGGGCTAATAATGTCTCCTACTACCTAGGGCTGTACAAAGTAAACACAAGTTAAACCACCTACACAAACACCTAAAATACATGGAAATTACCTAGGATATGCAGAGTGAAGTCAACGTCACTCAGTTGTGTCAGACTACACAGTCCATGGAATTCTCCAGGCCAGAATACTGGAGTGGGTAGCCATTCCCTTCTCCAGGGGATCTTCCCAACCCAGGGATCGAATCCAGGTATCCCGCATTGCAGGTGGATTCTTTACCAGTTGAGCCACAAGGGAAGTCCAAGAATACTGGAGTAGGTAGGGGTCGCACAGAGTCGGACACGACTGAAGCGACTTAGCAGCAGCAGCAGCAGCAGCAGTCTATCCCTTCTCCAGTGGATCTTCCTGAACCAGGAATTGAACCAGGGTCTCCTCCATCGCAGCTGGATTCTTTACCAGCTGAGCTACATGGGAAGCCCAGGAAATACAGAAGACTATCCCAAACTGGATCAAATTCCACAACAAAAACAAATGACTGGTTTCAAAGTCAGTGGGTAAAAATCAATTATATTATTTTGATTTATGGCAGTATTGTCTTCTGCTTGACAAAGTAGGGGAACCAGTTGACTTTTATTAGATGTATTTTCTATTGTAAAAGACACCATCATCTTGATTCCTGCAGTTGAAAACTTCTCCAAAGTGGGTGAGTTATAAGGCACTGCTAAGAAAAACCAAGTGTACAAGTGCTTCTTAAATGTACAAGTCTATATTTAAAGCATTGTGTGCAGGTTATACCAATGTACAGTTGAGGAAACAAACTTTGCAAACTCTCATCAGTGGACAAATATCTCCCTATGATGGACAGACAACAGAAATCAGCTTTTATTTTTAGCTACCAGAACTAATAAGCTGAAGGACTGAGCTTTGCATCTCAAAAGGAAAGATTCTGTGGGGCAGCAGAGGGAGGGTATGTCCAAAGAAATCACCAGAAGCAACTTAGAAAGGAAAATTGGGTGACTGGAGTAGTTCAGCCCTGAGGCAAAGAAACATAGTGAATAAATTCATGAAGTAATAAAAGGACTTTCTTTCATCAGGGAGAGTACTAACAAGTAAGCTGAGGAGGAACTGCTCAGAGTATAATTTGCCTCTAATGAAACTCAAGGTAAATTTTAGAGCACCCAGGTTAGAGGCACGCTTTGACCTATGAAACCGAAATGCTCATAAATTGCGTAATCAAAAATATGTACTTTAAAGACAAATTACCCATGAGAAATAATGATGAAGGAGTAGTGCCATTGGAGTTTACCCCTACCCAGGAGACATGACAGGAAATTACAGCCTCTTTCATGAAATGCTCTGTACATTTGAACGTATAGCAGGAGCGGAAGGATTGTTGGAAGGCCAAGTGTATAAGCAACAGGATAGAAAGACAATGTGGTAACTGTGGCGACCACAGAAGGTCCACCCCTGACAACACCTCGATAAGCTGTTGGCTCTCAGGCTTCACCTCCTTGGTGGAGAAATGGAAGCTGACAGCTTTAGATGATGGATTGTCTTCTACGGCAAATCTCACCTAGGATTAGGAAAGCAATCTAACAAAGTAAACTTTGCAGTTCAGTGAACATAAACCAGGCGCAGATGAGATGCTTAGGAAAAACGAAGTTGCTGAAGAACATTCAGTTTGTTACAAATATAGCAGGAACAAGTTTCCTCACCATAAACCCTGACGGGTAGAAGTGTAAATTTATGGGTTGTTTCTCTTTGCCCTTTATCTTCCACTCTGCCAAATGGCAGAAGACATAATATTGCCAGTTCAAGGTAATCTTCGTCACGCCCATGTTTTTTCTTTTTGGGGTATACAGATAAATTCAAGAATTTCTCCCACTCCCTTCTTTTTCTTTCCTTTCCAAGGGATGCTTATAGAAGAGACTTCCCAGGGCAGCTCACCAGAAGAGATGTTTCCCTTCCATGGTCACTGGCCTTGGTCAGCAATGGTTTTAACCCATAAGTACAATCTCCAGAGGCTTTTAGTGGTTGCCAGCCATTCTCACTGGGATATGTTGAGAGGGCCCAAGGTCAAAGCTGATAAACACACACACATTGATTCTTCCTCATTCCAAATCTGAAACCCCCTGGGTCCAGCTGCCTCCTCAGAGACACATTCTTATCCTCCCTAGGGAATAAGGATTTTCACCTCCTCTTCTGGCAGCATTCCTTGGTAAAAATCCACCTTATCACACTTCCATTAATACTGATACTGGTACAACAAAGTGCTTGTCTCCTCTTTCAGACCTTACTCTGTTGATCAGTTACAAGGCCACATGTTGATTTTAAAACTTAGGGCGCACTACTCTAAGTGACGTATTATGCTTGACAAACATTTGACAATGTATTTAACCATACATACATGCATCTTTGGGCTTCCCTAGTGGCTCAGTGATAAAGAATCTGCCTCCAGTTTGATCCCTGGGTTGGAAAGATCCCCTGGAGAAGGAAATGGCAACCCATTCCAGTATTCTTGCCTGGGAAATCCCATGGACAGAGAAGCCTTGTGGGCTATGGTCCATCAGGTCACAAAAGAGTTGGGCACGACTTAGTGACTAAACGATGTATATCTTTACCCATCAATGCACAACATATGTATATATGCTCAATAGTGTATGATATATAGAGGAAGATCTATATTATACATATATAAATTGTGCCATTAATGTTATTATGTTACCATCTCCAAATTGCTATTTAACTTTAAATTTAAATATTCCAATATACAGTTTAATTTCACAAGCACATTTGTGCATTGAGCCTCTTTTTAGAAATGTTTATAACCAGCAACATATATGATGATTTCTAGACATGCTATAGAGTCTAATTCTTGGATTGAAAATCCAGGCCTATCACCTGAAGAAAAATCTGGGTCATTACCAAAAGAGAGGAGAATGGGACATGGATCAGTCAATTTAAATATCTGCTTTAAGGGTCAATGTAAATTATGGTTAAAAAATTGTGTTCTAGAGCCAGACTACCTAGGGAAAAAAGTTGACTCTGTTCCCTTCTAGCTTTGTGATTTTTGCACAATGTCCTTCATCTGTCTTTGCCCCAGTCTGCCCAGCTATGAAATGAACAGGATTATCTTTGCTGCCTCACAGGATTCCCTGGGAATTCAATGAATTGACGAATGTAAAGTACTCACAGTATCACCTGCTGCACCGTGAGCTTTCAAAAAAACAATAACTATTACTATTTGTTTGTTTAATTTTTACAAGATGCCATTTTATATTTATATTGATTCAACAGCTTATCATTGCAGACTTGCTAAAAGCCACATTCTGGTCTAGACACTGAGAATGGAGCAATGATCCAGACAGACTGGTTCTTTCTAAGATACAGTTAAATAAACAGCTTGTTTAGGATCAAACATCTAGTCATTTTCAGAGCTTGGAATTGAGGTCAGGTTTTCATGCTCTTATAGAGCCCTCTTCCTTCCTTTCTTCCCTTATCATTCTGTACTTTCAATTATTCTCTGCCTTCACCTTAAGCCTAGAGGTGGGCCAGGGGGCTTTGCCTCTCCTGTTGCTGACAGCTAGGGTGAATGACATTTAGGCTTTGCTAAACCTATGTTCTGGGTGATGGGACCTCAAGTGGAATCCCTGACTAGTTGCGATGGTTAAGGATTTCGTGGAACTTCTTACTAAGGTGTTAACCGAACCATCTGGCCCCTTGCCCTCTGAACTCTTGCTTTGCCCTCATGCAGACCCTTGCCTGTGGTTCTCCTTCACATCTTCAAAGACTCTTCCAGTGATCTGCCATAATCAAGGCCATCTCTAGGCAATTTTTTCCCACTGTTGCTGGACTTTGGAGTCTGTGTCCCTAGTCACAGCCATTTCCTCCAAATCTCCAGTGATCTCAGACCATTTCCTGGCCACCAAAGGCCCCCCAACTTGAGAGCTATACCCAAGTCTGTCTTCTGGGTGGTATCATGTGCTCTGAAACTGGTCTTTTATCCGTTCTCATTCTCCTACCGGAACAAGTTGGTCCTATATCTTATTCTTGTAGGACCTACCTCTCTGTTGTTATTTAGTCACTAAGTTGGATCCGACTCTTTGTGACCCCATGGACTGTAGTCCAGCAGTCTCCTCTCTCCGTGGGATTTTTCAGGCAAGAATTTTGGAGTGGGTTGCCATTATCTTCTCCAGGGGATCTTCCCGACCCAGGGATTGAACCTGCATCTCCTGCGCTGACAGGTGGATTCTTTACTGCTGAGCCACCAGCGAAGCCCTCTCTGTCCATTAGGGGAAAGTTATCCAGGTTGAGAAATGAATCCGTGTGAAAGAGACACTTACAAATGATCAATATTTCCCCCCCTGCTTCCCCTCCCCTACAAAAATCCTCAGTTCTCTCTGCAGAATTTTATTTCTAAATCACTGATAATAATACCTCTATGAAACAGCCTGTTGAACACTTGTGTAGGTATTTACATTGGCATATTTAATGTTTGTAACAAACCTATACATGCTATTAATGCTATTATCAGACCCATTTTACAGATGAAGAAACTGAGGCTCTAAGAGTTTTGAGAATTCACCTAAAGTCACAGAGAGAAAAAGTGATGGAGCCAGGATTTTCTTCCAGACATTGTGGTCCCTGAGCCTTTGCTCTTCCTTGTACCCCAGCATCCCTGTTCCCTCCTCTGGTGGGATCTCACAGCTCTGCTACTTAAATACCCTCAAAGATAATGTGAAGCTGGAACCACCTAGACAGTAAAAAGACCCTTCATCATCCACCCCCACACTATCCTTGAAGAATTATCCTCCATCTCTCCACCCCACATGCCATGTTTGCCATGCCCATTCCCTTGATAAAGTGCATCCTCCTGTAAATCTACATTTCATCATGCTGTTACCTCTGCCCAAATGCCTTTTCATCCATGCTCTCTGATTGGAAAACCCTTGCTCATCCTTCAAAACCATGCCTTGTCTTCTTTGCAGCTGTCCCGCAAGAAGATAACCACTGATACTTCTTTGCTCCCTAGTAGTGTAATGTGTGTGACAGTATGTAAAGTAGCTTAGGAAAAGAAAGATGACTTTAGCCATTTCCAGGGCTCAAAATACAAAAGCAAGATTTCAGCTTACTCATTCACTCTCTCTCCAGTCCCCATAAAGGCTCTCTCCATGTGGCCAGCCTGTGTCTGTGGGCAGTTCAAGACTCATATCCTACTAATTTAGCTGTTCCAGTAAAAAGAAAGCATTTTCTTTCATAATGCTAACACCAACATCACACAGAGGGCTCTCACGATCCTGGCTTAGATCACATATCCAACCCTAAATCAGTTCCTGTGACCAGGGGAAAGGAGACGTTTAGAATTGAACAGCCTGTGTTACACATCCAATCCATTCATGAGGAAGGTACTGGGAGAGGAGGTGATGGTCAGTCTGCACTCTCCACCAAAGAAATGGTTGCCCCACAGAAAACCAGGCTCATTTTTTCAAGAGGGCATATGGGATGCTGGGAATAACATAGATCTCCATTGTATTCTACTGCTTGTCTGCTTAATATTTGTATCACACTATCATACATACCATGAGAAAACCACTTTCAAAACAATCTCACTATGAACTCTTCTACTAACAACTAGAAGTACACTATGTTCAAAAGAGAAAACCAAAGCTCTGTCCAATTACCATGTCCAGCTCCATGTTCGTTCAGCACTCTTGATTTCAGTCAAAGCAAGTCAGGTTCTAAAAGCTGTAACCACCTGTGAAATGAACCACCCAACACACTCTAGGGGATCTTCCCTACCCAGGGGCTGAACCTGGGTCTCCTGCATTGCAGGTATGTTCTTTACCATCTGAGCCACCTGGGGAGCCCATACCAAGACCTACCACTTAGAAACCACCTACAATGGCTACAGCCCCAAACATATAGCATCTCCTGCCAGGCAAGGATTACAAAGATTCCCTATCCAGGCAATAAGGTGGCTTCCTCGGTCATTTACTCTAACTGCCCTGATTCTGTCCTCTGAGAAAATCATCTGTGTCCATTGCTCCTCGTAATCATGAGAATATGAGAGAACTATATGAACTTCCTTGGTGGCTCAGATAGTAAATAATCTGCCTGCAACGCAGGAAAGTGAAGTCGCTCAGTCGTGTCCAACTGTTTGCGACACCGTGGACTGTAGCCTACCACGATCTCCGTCCATGGGATTTTCTAGGCAAGAGTACTGGAGTGGGTTGCCATTTCCTTCTCCAGGGGATCTTCCCAACCCAGAGATCGAACCTGAGTCTCCCACATTGTAGGCAGATGCTTTACCATCTGAGCCGCCAGGGAAGTGGCAATGCAAGAAACCCAGGTTCAATCCCTGGGTCAGGAACATCCCTGGAGGAGGGCATGACAACCCACTCCAGTATTCTTGCCTGGAGAATTCCAAGGACAGAGGAGCCTGGTAGGCTACAGTCCATAGGTTGCAAAGAGTCAGACATGACTGAGTGACTAACGCTTTCACTTTTATCAAAGAATATTCGTTTCCTGAGGGCTTACTTGCCATAACAGCCCAATTCTTGTTTATTAAATTTGGAGGGATGGGAAATCGCAGACCTTGCAGAATAAGCACCTTAAAACTTCACTTCATCACTGAACAATAACCTTCCAGAAAACTCCACATACAAGCAATTGAAGTTAGAGAATTTGTCCAGGTGTGGTCTCTGAATCTAACTTAGGGTTCTCTTTCTACTTCTCTGTCTTACTGAGGTGCCCCCATGACAGTCCATCCTCACAGTCCTCAATTGAAACTGTCGTCCCAGCAGAGTTCTCCCCTCTCCTCTCTGATTTCAGATGGTCTAGCTTAGACTATGGCTGGTAGGTACCTTTATTATAATACTTTATCAAAAATCTTAAAAAGTAATCAACAAGAGGAGGCGGTATGTTTGAGGAGACAAGGGGAACTTTCTGTACTTTTCTGTTCAATGGTTCCGTGGACCTAAAACTGCTCTAAAAGGTAAATTAATTTCATTAATTTTAAAAAGACAATGCGGTACATATATACAATGAAATATTATTCAGCCATAAAAAATAAAATAATCCCATTTGCAGCATGATGGGTGGACCTAAAGATTATCATACTAAATGAACGAGAAAGACAAATATCATATGATATGGCTTATATGCATGCATGCATGCCTGCTAAGTCACGTCAGTCATGTCTGACTGTGTGACCCTATGGACAGCAGCCCACCAGGCTCCTCTGTCCACGGGATTCTCCAGGCAAGAATACTGGAGTGGGTTGCCATTTCCTTCTCCAGTGGCTTATATACAGAATCTAAAAAATGATACAAATTTATTGACAGAAAAGAATCACAGACTTGGAAAACTTACAGTTACCAAGGGGAAATCGGGGAGAGGGATAAATTGGGATTGATATATATACACTGAAAGTGAAAGTGAAGTCGCTCAGTTGTATCTGACTCTTTGCAACCCCATGGACCATAAACCTACCAGGCTCCTCTGTCCATGGGATTTTCTAGACAAGAGTACTGGAGTACTTACTATATGTTAAATAGATAGTCAACAAGGACCTCCTATGTAGGACAGGGAACTCTACTTAATCCTTGAAAACTGAGTGATAAAGATCAATATATTTATATTTACTTGATATGAAATAACGTTCATAAAAATAAACCGACTCATCTAATTATTTTTTTAAGTAACCAACAAATTCCAAGTTTCCCACATTTTCCCATGAAACCTCTTACTTTTAAGAGGTCTTTTATTATTCACTCGCTCAGTTGTGTCCAACTGTTTGCAACCCCATGGACTTACAGTTTAGCAGCTATATTTCTGTACAAAGAAACTACAAGCAATGACGTTGTAAGAAGCTGTTTTGGTGTCACTGAATGAGCATTGCCACCTTCTCAGTCAAAACTGGGAGAATTCCCAGGGTCCTCACCCTGCCCATGTTTCTGCCAATTTTATCCTTTAGCTTGTGTTATCTGCAATACCCCATTCCTAATACCAATTTCTCCACCAGTCAGAGTCTTCTGGTCATAAGCAAAAATGAAGCTCTAGTTAACAAACAAAAAAATAGGAAGTAACAACCAAAAAATATGGAAAAGAAAGATACAATTACATAAGAGAAATTAGGTGACAAACTCGAAGTCTCACAGACCTGCAGGAGGAGTTGGACCATCAGGCCTCTGGGAGGACAGAAATAGGGCAGTTACATGACTCATGATGGTAGAGAGCAATGGGCCATCTCTGCAATGTCGCCTTCACAAAGAAACAGCTGACGCCCCCACCTCGTGTCATGTACTTCAAGACTCAAATTCATGAGAAAGAGAATGGGACTGGTTGAGCCTGAGTCACGTGCCCATTCCTGAATGAATCCAGATGAGACGAGAGATATTTTCTCTCTGATCGCCTAAGTCTACATCTTGGACTCATACTT
The DNA here is from genome assembly GCF_001704415.2 of Capra hircus. NCBI lineage: Eukaryota > Metazoa > Chordata > Mammalia > Artiodactyla > Bovidae > Capra > Capra hircus. The sequence continues at coordinate 81,270,316 of NC_030814.1, forward strand.
AAACTCAGGGTCATGGACAAAATGGATTTCCTACAAGAAAGATAAACTCTGTCACCGGATAAAGGGGAAGGGACAGTAGGAATGCCTGCTTAATCAACCCCTGCTACAATATCCAGCATGGTACTTATTTATATTTTATTTTGTTGTTTATATGTCCAGTATGTATGTTTATATGTCTTGCCAGAGTTGATATTGCTTTAAACAAGGTTCCAGTGTCTATTTGCAAATGAGTCACATATAGCTCTCTCAATAGGTGTTTTTTAATTGTTAGCTTACAGTATTATTCATTCAAGATATACTAGCAGGGATCTTCAAGTAATATTGCCCCAAATTTTAACATGATGATATAGATTGCAGATAACATGTTAGGATAAGTGGTTTATCAAAGCACATCACATCACTCCCACTGAGGACTCATGAACTAAGCATGGGAAGGGAGCAGTTCACTTTCAGGCTCTTCCCTCATCCTCACATTCACTCCATCACTCCACCTACATGTGTCACACTGAGAAAAGGACTTTTCCACAATCTGGATGGTTTTATTTCAGTGAGACCTGAATCCGGTAGTTTGAAATGTATACTGATACCCTTAGTATGAGAATTGAGTGTTTATCAATTAGGAGAATGGCTGGATGACACAGCCCTGCAGAAGACAGGCTGTGTGGAGTTATAATTCTCCAACACCCCCAACACACTAGTCAGTATGTGAAATGGGAAAAATAATATCCACTTCAAGGTTGACATGAGGACTAAATCCAATAATGTTTATAAGGTCTTAGCACAGTTTACGATGTATGATAAAAGTCAATAAACAAGATAGCTTTTATTAAATCTGATCTGCCATTAGATTTGATATGTGAATATTTCCTGGGGATTTTTTTTATAATAGCCACACATTATAAATAACCTAATAGAATAATCATGTGCGAATCTTTGCTACTTTGCTAGCTCTGATCACATTAACAGTGTACCATTGGTCTTATTAATGATGACCATGCTATCCCTTACGCAAATATTAAGTTTTGCCTTTTAGCCCTGGGCTCTTTATTGCTATGCACATTAACTTTGTACTGTTATAAAATTATTCTCTGTCATTCTTTATTTGTGCCCCTTTACGTGATTTTATACTAATAAGAACTCGTTGCATTTAGCAACCTTGCCGTGGCCCCTAGAGCATGCCTTGCTACTGGCCCCTAGGCTCTGAAATTAAGCTGTAAAGTTTAAACATATAGTTTGCAAAACTTCTACAATCACTCCCTAGCTGTGCTCCTTTTCTGCTTTTCTTTTTCCTTTTGCGTTCTTTCGGTTCCACATACACCTGAGGGAGGCTGGACATCACCTGCCATGGCTCTCCTTGAACTGTGTCAACGTGGGACTAACTTGGGAACGACTGCAGACATTTATAAATGTGCCCAGTCAACAAATGATCTCATCTCACCTTTCCCTTATGCCAGGTCTTTCTGAGGAAGTTTTAAAGCCCTCCAGAATGAAAAGATAAACTTTAAACAAAACTTTTCTTAACTCCTTGAGTGAGAAGCAAGTTATCTTATTATTATTACTTGAATGGTGATACTATTGGCAATATTATGCACATTCTCTTTCCAAACTTTGAAAATATTCACCCATCTATTCATTCCATAAATATTTACTAAGTCTCCCCTTTACTCTAGACGAGAGAGACACAATAATGAATAATGCAGAGACCAGTCTATGCCCTTAACCCTGCACAAATGGTGGGGAAGACTGGTCAGTAATTAAACAAGCAATTACAGAGAAAGCAGTAAGCCACAGAAGACACTGAAGCCGCCATGGAAACATATAGTAGGAAGCCTTAATACGAAGGGTATCAGGAAAGACTTCCCAGGTAAACTCCAGGATAAGTAGTGAGTCAGTTGCATTTGAAGTAGGGTGAAGGAGAGAAAGAGTGAAAGCAGGGGAAACAATGAAGGAGCTGAGCGCAGTAAACGCTCAGTAAATCACTGTTGACTAAAAGGGAGAAAAAGCAAGGCACGTTGGAGGAAATAAAGTAAGTTTACTGGTTTAATGAGTATATGCAGGGAAATCAGGCAAGATGAAGTAGAATTGATAAGGAGAGTCCAGATCACATAACTCACAGAAAAAGGAGTTAAGGCACTGCCTTTTAGGGCAATGGAGAGCTAGGAAAAAACTAGACAATGACTTGAATAGACTTTTGTTGTAGTAATACCACTTCTGCTGCAATAGAGAAAGTGAATTGGAAACAATACAGAAGATAAAGAGAACAATTAAAAGTCCATGGAGTAATTCAAGCAAGAGAGACAGTAGTTGGGATTAAGGTATGTGGGAAATTGAATGGAACTGAGAAATATTTAGGGTTGTGCGAGAATGTCTTGGAGACACAGGATGATAAGAAGTACTAGGTAAAAGAGTCAAGGAGAAATCCCAAGTTACTGGCCTGGGCTACTGGGTGAACTCTTACTATTCACTGAGATAAGTAACATGGGAGAAAGAACAGGTTTGAAACAAAGGGTGATTTGCTCTGTACTGAGCTGGAGCTGCCTGTAGAACATCCAAAGTGAGACATCTTATAGGCATTTGGATAACTGGGTCTGAAATTTAGAAGACATACATATATTGGAAATGAAGATCTGAAATTTGCCAGAACATGTGTGAGAAGTTAAACATAATGAAATGGGTGGATCATACAATTTAGGAGAGACTCTAACCAATGCCAAGAGTAAAAACCTGGGCTGAAGGAAATGAGCATGCAAAGAATTCTGAAATGAAATGGCCTGAGGGTTATGGAAAAAAAACAAGAGTATATGATGCCCTGTCATCAATAAAGAAATTGTTTTTAAGATAAAGATATCATGGTTAACAAATGCTGGCCATGGGTTAAATATGATTATGCCTAGAAAGTATATATCCAGTGAATTTTGCAACAAGCTATCTCTTGGGACCTACAAGAGTAGATTCAGAAGTATAGCAGAAGTAAAACATAGATACTTTAGGTTGAAGAATGAGTGGGAGGTAAAGGAAAAATTTTTTTAAACGAAGACTTCTTATTTCAGGAAGATTTGCTGTGAAGAAAAAGAGAAAGATAAGTCAGGAGTCAAAGAAGATAGGGAGTCAGAGGAAGTGGCTTAAGCATAAATTGGAAAGAACCACAAAACAGAGTCATGCTAAACATACAGGGCACAATGACTAGAGTGAGCTCTCTGAAAAAAGCACAAGGGACAAGAACAAAGAACCAGTAAAGAGGGCAGATTTGGGAGAAGAGGCATGAATCATTTGGGAGTTGCTTGGGAGAAGAGACGTGAATCACAGGTAGATGAAGGAGAGCAAGATAGGTAGAGATGTAAGTGGTGGGGGCTTAGAGATAGGAGTTTGAAGGAGACCGTTAACAGCTTCCACTTCCACTGTAAAATACAGAGTGTGCTCAATGAATGAGAATAAGCAGAAAATTGGGGGGATGGTCAGGAAGCTGAAGGAGAATGGAGGCTTGAAAAAATTAGGCAAGCAGAGGATAATCAGGAAACACTGAGAGCCCAGGAGAAGTTGTAGATCTTAAAGTTGTACCAGTCTTTCTGGTTCTGTGATTTTAGTAGTTTTTACCACCCCAGAGAGAGGCAAAAAAGAAGCAGGTAATTGGACCAACCGACCTAGTTTACTTGCTCAGCTTCAGATGACAAATAGCTAACCCTCTTCCGGGCTTAGAGGGAGGAGTCAAATCTATAGATTTAGAGAGATTCACGTAAATTTGACATATTTCCTAAAATTATTTCCATCACCAAAGCCGTGAGAATGGGAGAAATAGGGGAAGCAGCTGTAGCTTAACAATTAGGCCATAGTTCTGTCCTAAACAGCTATGCCTCCTTCATCAAGTCACTGGGTCTCGATATCCTAACCTATACAATAAAAGGATTGTTGGAGGCTTCCCAGCCAGTGATCTAAGTTTCTGTGGAAACACTGCCACTCCTTTCTGCCAGGTGTGAGGGTATCTCCACAACATAAACACAAATGCAGGAAAGGTGATCCTAAGCCCCATAGCACAAACAACAGAATGGAGGAAACGTCTAGAAATCCTCTTATGTTGGAGAACAGAGATCCCTGTCTCCAAATCTATGTCTCACCCACATTCAGAAACACCCTCAGATTAGGTTTGCTTATGAGAGGTAAACTCTGTGGTGTCATTTAGAAAAAGAGTTTGATTGTTAGCATATCGCAGGAAAAAAACAGTCCGAGAGGAGAAGACATGTTAGCCAACAAGATTTCCCAGACCTTGGTGTAACTCTACAATTAACTGACACAGAGTGTAAAGCCAAATCAAAAACCTTAAGAAAAAAAAAAGATCACCAGTCTATGTCTGATGCAGGATACAGCATGCTTGGGGCTGGTGCAGGGGGATGACCCAGAGAGATGTTATGGGGAGGGAGGTGAGAGGGGGGTTCATGTTTGGGAATGCATGTAAGAATTAAAGATTTTAAAATTAAAAAAAATTAAAAAAATAAAAGCAAAAATACACTAAAAAAAAAAAAAAGAAGAAGAAGAAAAAAGTAAGCTTCCTAGAAACTCAGGCCAGAGAGTAGCAGAGATTTTTCTTTCATTCTCTTTCTCTGCCAGATGAGTTATTTCAGAACAACTGCGGAGTGCTGAACAGTAAGACATTCAAGGACCAAAACTCGAGAGTCCTTTTTTTCACCACAACACCCTCGGGTAGCTGTTCCCTGTCTCTGGCAGACAAAGTTATTTTCCAGCCGACTCCTGGAGGACCATCTATAAACAAATTAGAAATTTCAAAGGGTTTGTTTTCTGCCTTCTGGCTGCCAGTAGGGGCCACTCCCTTTGTGTCCTTCATATGAAAAAGTAATTTAACAAAGAAAAAAAGATAGCATGCCTCAGTTCAAAACAGACAAGCGCGTCCCCTCCCTCCCCCTCGCTTTCCTCACCCTCCCTCCGCCCATTGTCATGTTTGGTCAGCTCTCTGTCAAAACAACTTTTATTGTATGCGGCTTTCAGCTCGCAGGGCGCCAAGAGCTTGAGAGACAAGCTGTTTTCCTCCAGCAATTCCATCAATAGGGAGGAAATGGAAATTGAGAGCTGATATATGGCTACTTCTCCATAACAAACAAGGGCAGTAAACGCCCACCCGGCTCTACAGGGTGAAGTTAAAAGTGGGCCCATTCCCCACCCAGCTCAGATTCAGAGCAAAGGAAGTATAGCCTCAAAACAGAAGCGATCTCTTGAAACATTTTGCAGCAGCTTGTCACAGGAAAGGCACAGGACATATTTTAATGGGGGGGAAAAAAAAAAAAAAACATCAAGTCTGTCTTACACTAACTCAGAAGAGGAATTCAGCTCAGTATCTGGCAAAAACCTTCCCCCTCAACACATCCCAGAACCAGGTATTTAGATATAAGAATGCATTATACTCCAAAGGAGGAAGTCAGCAAAACTTGTCCCCAGTTTACTCAAAAAGAAACCAAGACCTAAAGAGAAGGAAGGGTCTATGTATAGTCATACAGAAAACTGTCCTAAAGACAGGACAGAGTCACCGCTCCTTGCTTTATGTGGCCTGAAGTCAGCATTCAAAAACTAAGGTCCTTTCCTGGGTTTTGGCTTGAAAAGTCAATTTTCTCATTATCATCTTATTTTTCATTCTTTGGGATTGATTTGGGGCTTGGCGGATAGTCAAGAGCTGGAGAACATGAGGTTTGCAGATGCAGCTATTTCTAGCCTGCTGATACACTCCACTAATCATGGTTTAAGTGGCATGCCAAATTGAGACTTTGCTTTCTAGGTTTGCACTCTAAGGTGAAGAGGTCTTAAAAGCCTTCCTAGCACAGAGCATGTCATTTAAGGAAATTCCTGACTCAGGCAAACCAATTTGGAACTATTGGGAGTATGCCAATAGAGACAACAATACTGTGTGGCTTAATTTGGTTTTGTATACTTTCTTTAAACATATACTTTGCATACCTTTTACTTCTAATTCTTTGTCTGCAGAACATCTGGATTCTGCAGGTAGATTTCCAGCAGTGAATTCCGCCTTGCGGGTCAAGGAAAGAAGGAAAATGACTTGTAGGAGTAAAAAGCTTTGGAGCAGTCAGAACTCAAGCCTAGAATGCATGTGTGTGCATGCATGTGGGTGAGTGAGTGAGTGACAGTCGCTCAGAAGTGTCCAACTCTTTGCGATCCCTTGGACTGTAACCCACCAGACTCCTCTGTCCAAGGGGATTCTCCAGGCAAGAATATTGGAGTGGGTTCCATGCCTTCCTCCCGAGGATCTTCTCAATCCAGGGACTGAACCCAGGTCTCCCACATTCCAGGTGGATTCTTGGCCATCTGAGCTGCCTGAGAAGCCCAGACTTGTGCGTACGTATGTGCTTTCTGCTGGAGGAGTACAGACTGCTAGTGAATGAGGTCGAGACGCAGGACAGAGGTGTGACACCTCAATCTGGGTAAGGCTCAAACACCACCTCGTAGCCCTGATTAAGCAAAATCCTCAGAACAATGTTCCGGCCATGGGAAATGATACTAGCTTGCTCACTGCCCACTCTCAGCACTCCTTTCACTCACCCTCCATACGTACGTACTTTCCATACATACCCCCGAAAGCTTGCTTGGGAGCCAGTTAAGAAACAAATGCTATTTTAAATTCATTTCCTTTTTAAAAATAACATTCACAAGAAACATATTCCAAGTCTGTTTCTCATGAGCAATGTGAAGCCATCCCTTTCTGGCCACGTTAAGGAAAAGCCTAATCCTGGAAATACAGAAAAGGAGTTAGATTTCAACGACAGTATTTACAGCACTTGGGCAAAGATGACTGACCTAAGTTCAAATGACTAATGGAGAACAGACAAATATTCCTTCCCTTCCCCCAACAGCATAAAAAGCATACAGGATTATGCCAAAGCCAAGATTTAATAAGCCTAAACATGTGTAATATAAGGAAGAAGAAATGTAAACCACAGAGGGGGGTCTAGGTAGTGTATTCAATATCATACAGCAGTTTTACAAATTGTTTATTTCCTTTACCAGATGGGCCTTTTAAAATTTCCTCTCTGCGTACCTTAGGACCTAATGGCAAACCCACCTGAATCCCTTCCATCCTGCACAGCCCTTGCCGGGATCTCGGTCAGACGCGGTGCAGGCAGGGTTAATACCAGCCTTGAACAGCCCTCTGCCCTGAGTAGGGTTATTAAACAGGACCATTTGACTCATAATTTGTTCTCCTCATGTTAAGTAGATTGCAATAACTCAGCTGTCCAGGATCTGTTTATCAATGCTCTGTGGCTTTCAGCAGCAAATATTTTATAACCACTAAGTAGATGTTCAGACCACTCATCAAATTAAAATCTCCTGTACTCAGAGCTGGTTTTATTATCACAACCCACCAACTAGAGAGCCCTGGAGAGGTGGTAACCCTGCCCCAGAGCCTGTCAGGCTTAGCCAGATCCTCATTTTGGGAAATTCTCTTCCCTAAATGACTTTAAGAGAAACTAGCCCACTTTCAGAAAGTAACATTGCAGAGATTCTTCATCGGCCCAAACTGTCTTAGTAAATGGCCATTTTATTAAGTTTTATTGTCTCTCTTATATGCATTCTAACAAAAGTGAAATGGGGGTATATGTCATAAAGAGGCATGGAGATGAAGGAAGATGTGGATGAGAAGCAAGCAAGAGAGAAATAAAGGAGAGAAAACAGAGAAGTTTAAGAAGGGTGAGAAAACAGAGAAGTTTAAAAGGGTGAAAGAAAGGCAGGTAGATGGATCCTACTACAGGTTGCATTATATTGATATTGATGCTGAATCCCTAAAAGTAGACCATTTGAAATTAAAAAGGAAATTATTATTGCCATAGATGTGCTTTCTCCATAATAATCTTTTTTTTTTTAATAAGCTGCAGTGTTACTGGTATTTTCCATTTAGGATGTAAGGTACTATCCCCCTCAAGCAGGTATACAGTAGTTTATTGTAAAACTGCAGAATATTTGACCAGTTGTTAAAGAATTAGTAATGAAATCAAGTCCATTGACCTATCATGCTGATAAGAACCTATTAAATAATGTCACGTCTAAAATAATACAAAGTAGAACATTAACATACTTTATTTTCATTATTAAGTGAAATCCACATGTTGAAAAAAAAAATGCTTGTGATCCAACTTTTGAAACAAACTTCTTGTACTTTTCAGCGACATAAATACGTGAATTGCCCGTATTGACTAAGCTTAAGTTGGGAGACTGTGCCTTGCAACCTTGTATGTGCAGTGTTGTGTGCCTTGCAATACTGAATAATACTGATGTTGGTACTTAGTAGGGTTCTCTGGTTGGCTCAGCCTCCATCACTTACCTGCCTAGAACAGGAACGAGGTATAACTAGGAGGTGCTGTACAATAACCGTCCTTAAGTCTCTAGAGAACATGTGAGAAGCATTTGTCCAAAGGAATGGGGGCCACTGATAGTTAAAGACAACAAAGAGAGGGCAAGACTGACAAAAACACAACTACTATCCAGAAGATCCTCTCTTCCCTCTATCTGTTCGTATTTTCGGTTACAATAGCCACATTAATCACAGAGTATTAGTCCTATCACTATGACAACTACTGAGAATCTCACAAAGGAAATGATTTACAATTAGAAGAGAAATGAAAGGATTATTAGAAGAAATCTCTCCTAAAGAAATGATATTTAAGCTGAAACTGGAGTGGTAAACATGAATTTGACAAATTCCTTTGAGGTTGAAGGGACCCTAAATGTGAATTCTCTTAATTCTAAGGAATTTGGAAAATTCTGCTCTAATTCATGTGTAGAAAGGAACAAAAACTAAACAACAGAAGGCTGGAAAAGCTGCAGAATCACACTTTGAAACCCATCAGAAGAGGACACCAAGGAACTCAAATGAACCGCACCCCAGAGAGTGAGGAACGCTTTCCAGGAGAAAAAGGACCGAGCACCAGTCTCATACCTGGCACAACTTCAGCAGGAGAAGAAATCCATCCATAGACTTAGCAGTCAAAATTCTAATGACCTTTTAATAGTCTCATGTGGGAAGCATGATTGATTACAATTCAAAGAAGCTTCAGCAAGCCACAAGGCAAGTCTCCGATCACTCACCAGGTCTCTTCCATGGGTCTTCTCTCAGTGCTTGGGAGCAGTGACCTAAACAGAAGGAGAGGACATTTAAGAGAGATGCCCCTTGAGATGGAGTCTATTTCTATCCATCTATCTATCCATCTATCTGTCATAGATTTGTATATATACACACACATACATATTTGTTTTATATAACATAATATGTATTATACACACACATATGATTTCCTTATGGGATATTATAGATTCTATTTACACATAAACATGTTTTTCTTTAACAAACTTTTTATTAAAACCAAAACAGAAACATTGATCATGGTATTTATAATATATATAGTGGCAAAGTATAAAATGATAAGAATACAAGGTGTGGAAAGAAATAGAGGGAATTGTTCTGTTCAAGGTACTCATGCTGCTCATTAAAGGAGATGACAATTAAATAATTCATATTGTACACTCCAAAGCAATTACTAACAGCAAATTTAACACGAAGAATTATGAAGATAATACATAAACGGAAATGGGATACTAAAACAAGTGCAATTTGCTCCAGAGAGGAGGAAAAAGTAGAGGAACAAATGGGTTAAATATAAAACAATAACATGGGAGACTTCCACGCAGCTATACCAATAACGATATTATGTGTGAATGAACTAAACATGTATATTAAGTGGTAGAAATGATTAGTTTGGATTAAAATAAATCAAGAGCAACATCATGCTGCTTCTAAGAAACATATTTTAATTACAAGCATAAACAGATTGAAAGTGAAGGGAGGGGAGAGATACAGGGTATAGTAGATAATCGCTGGAGAAGGCTACCATCAATCCTACCTTGCAGATAAGCCTACTGTCTCTCACATCAAAAGATACAGTCTAACACCCCTCCCCTGGAAACCAAACTGGCTTTACTGACTTATTTAATGAATTGAATACTACAGACATAACATTCTGGGGCCACTGAAGCTACTTTATCATAAGCAGACAGCTTCTGCCTGAGGTGCTTAGAACGCTTACTTTCTAGATATTGCTTTTGAAAAACCAAGCACCCTGCAGTGAGAAGCCTGGGTCCTCCCCTGTGGAATCAGGTAAAGGGGAGAAAAGGGACAAGAATTATACTACATGAGATCTCCCCACATGGAGAAAAACATCTGGAAGAGAAATATTGCTCCAAAAAATTCCCTTTGTTTCCCCCGTCTTAACATATTGGGCTTAATCATGAAGTATGTAGTCAGTTGGGGATGGGGACAGCTGGCTATTATTCTGGGGTGAAGATAGGTGTCTATCAGAAGAGTGGGCTTCCTAAGTGGGTCCTTGGTAAAGAATCCACCTGCCGGTGCAAAAGATGCAAGAGACATGGGTTCAATCGCTGGTTCGGGAAGGTCCCCTGAAGGAGGAAACAGCAACCCACTCCAGTATTCTTGCCTGGGAAATCCCGTAGACTTAGGAGCCTGGTAGGCTGCAGTCCGCAGGGTCACAAAGAGTGAACACGACTGAACACACATATATGCATCAGAAGAGTGCTTCATGAAGTCATCCCCACAACATTCTCTTTAGGCATCCTCCTGAGACCACTGGGAATCGATATTGATTTTCTACCTGAAAAGCTCTAAAAATGAGTTTGAAGGATGCAATAAGTAAATTAATTTCAAATTTCTATTGCAGCCAAAACTGAAAACCCATTCACTGTTTTATTTTTTGCCCTAAATAATGTCCAGGCACACTGTCTGACATAACATATGAGAGAGTCGGTAATGAGATTAAGTGACAACATGAAAATATTCAATAAAAAACTGTAGAAAGATACTCTAATAGTAAAATGTCAACAATGTAGAGATGGCTCAGATTTTAATATACACACTCTCCCATTATCATATTACAATTCAAAAGCATTGCATTTTAAAATCCAAATCAAATTATCTTGGCTTTGTGAGTAAAAGTTGTTGCGAGTTGAAGTCCAAAGGCAATCAAGTTAAAAATCAGTTTTTCTTGATCAAGTGAGTTAATGATCCAGTCTGAAATTTTTAACAGTTCAAAATACACCTTCCCTAGCCACCAGGGAAGCCCAATTTAGTATCCTTTCATCTGTCAGGTAAAGGAGTTCTTAATGCCTCAGTAAAATTATTGTTCCTTCAGCAGCCCTGTCCTGTGTTGTCTTTCCCTAGAATGGATGTGATTCCTTCCTGACATCAAAGCAGCATTTAGTTCCATGCCAGTCCTCTGTGTGCACCTCCAGCTGCTGAGCCTGATTCTGATGTGTGTAGGTTTTCTATACCATCACATAATTCTCAGACACCAGCTGGGAGTCCTATCATTCAATTCCATTCTGACACTTACCGGGAGATAGTATTAGACTCCACAGGTAAAGGACAAAGTCTCCCAAGACTGTTCTACACTTCAGATGCCAATTGCAAGTCCAGGTTGTTACCTGTGGCTTTGACAGGCTGGCTATGTATCAGTTCCCATGACTCCCTTCTTGGATTTGATAAATTTGTTAGAGCAGCTTACAAAACTCAGGAAACCTGTTTACTCAGTAGCTTACTGGTTTATTACAAAGGATATTAAAGGATGTAACTCAGAAAGCCAGATGGGAGAGATGCATAGGACAAGCTAGAGAAAAGGATTAGGAGTTCCCATGCCCTTCTGGGGCACCACTCTCCTCAAATCTATTTGCTCACCAGCCAGGAAACTCTCTGAACCCTATCGTCTTGGGTTTTTCTGGAGGCTTCATTACATAGGGATGATTGAGTAAGTCATCAACCATTGATAGCTGAACTCAAGCTCCAGATTTTGGGGAGTAAGGGAGTGGAATTGAAGGTCCCATTTCTCTAATCATGTGGTTAACTCGACTGGCAAGAAACACCCATTCTTAGGTACTTTTCATCTCATTGACATAACAAAAGACAACTTTATCTTTCTCATCTCTTGGGAAAAATCCAAGAGTTTTAAGAGTTCTGTGCCAGAACAAAAAATAAAATATGTATTTCTCATGGCTGATCACAATAATCACAATCCCGTTTCTAAGATGCTGAAGATTTCATATGACACACAAGATTACTACAGCCCTGGCTCCAAAAACACCAAACTAAGAAAACCAGATGATCCCCAGCCTCTATCAACAATTCCTGCAGTCAGAAATATACTCTGAGAATCCATTCTAAGAGTTGCTAAAGACCATATAACAAAAATTCAATGATGTCTGAGGGGAGTAAAGTAGATGGGAAAAATATTGGTGTAGCATCTTCACATGCAATCGGTTGATGTCTATTATCCAGAATCCGCGAACTATGAATGAAAAATTGGTCAGGTGAAATCTCCCAGCAAATGTTACTATTGACACTATTCATTCACCATTTCTGTGGTGGTCTCTCTAAACTCACCACCTCATTTCTCAAAGTGCATGCCAGATATTGCTGCCTACTTACAAAGATTAGAAATGTGAAATACTGGGAACCCAATCATAAGGAATTATTTACGGTGCCTATTTTTTCCATCCAAGGTACTAAACTACGTCAGTTTCACTTGCCTTTTTGTCTTTTGCATTCCTGGAACCTGCGTGCTGCCCACGGGGGAGGTCTGTCTAGTAACACAGACTTCACACAATTTCAGGAGAAAGTGTTTCTGAGCCTGTGCTGCTGCCTTTGCCTCCTGTATTAGAATTGTTTAGGTAAGAATTTCGGCCCCACACTGAATACATTCGGCTAGAAATATACTCACAACTGGATATCCACTTGCAAAGAATAAAAGAGGACCCCCTACCACACACTATGTACAGAAGTTAACTCTAGATGGATCGAAGATCTAAACATAAGGGCTAAAATTATCCACTAATTGAAAGAACCCGAGCATAGAAGGCCACATGGTGTATGTTTCCATTTATATCAAATGTCCAGAACAGGCAAGTCCATAGAGCAGGAATAGATGAATGGGTGCTGCGGTAGGGGTAGAGAGGAATGAAGTGTGACTGCTTCTGGTTGTGGGGCTTCTTTTAGGGGTGATGAACTGCCTGGAATTAGAGAGTGGCGATAGTTGCATAAATTTGTGGATACACTAAAATCCACTAGATTGTATACTTTAAAAGTGTGAATTTTATACTATGTGAATTATCTTTACAATTTTTTTAAGTACATTCAACATATTCTAGAACCAAAGTTGCTGCTGATACATCAAATCCACATCAAATCCCCAGCTTTTAGTGCCTAGGGAGGACCAACACCATCACTACATCCTCAACATGCTGTCTTTACTCCTCCCACAGATTCATCTAGCACCTTCTCTTGGAAACCACTGTAACAGATTTTGCATAACTACTCTAAAACTTAGTGGCTTAAAATAGCAACTATTTATTTAGCTAGAGATTCTGTAGTTTGGCCAGTTGAACTAGGCTGAGATGCATAATTCTTCTAATTGGCAATCTAATTCTGGATCAACTAGGGTTTACCTATTCTAGGACAGCCTCAGTGGAGTAGATCATCTTGGTTTCACATAAATGTTCATCCTCCAGCTAGACTGGGATTGTTCTCATAGGGGCAGCAGGGTTCCAAGAGCGAAAGAGGAAATGAACCTAGGAGGAAGAGGCACATCATCACTTCCGGTGCATTCTATTGGCTGAAGTCAGTCACAAAGCCAGTCACGTCTCAAAGGCAGGGAAATAAATTCCACTGAGGGAACCTGCAAAGACACATTGTAAGGGGTGGGGATTCAGATATGGGTAAAGGATATTGAGGACTTTGGTAATCTACCATTTCCTAGCGCAGAAGTTCCGAGACAACAGTTGTACAGCAGATCCAGAAAACAACCAGTACACATCAGAAAAGGCTAGAGGATTGGAGGAGGGAATTTCTGCAAGGGGAAAAAAAAAAAGGAACTTAATACATGACCTGAGTGTTAGAGTAAAAGGAGTCTTAGAATTCTTTCAGAAAGTACTAGTTTGGATTATAGGATCACAGAAAACAATTCCTTCTGGGTCAGGTGGATAATATAATTGTGTAAAGTGGCCATATGGAAGTCAGCAAAGAATGAGGTGCAGAGTGCATACCAATCTTAAGACACTGGGATCATTAATTTCAGGGAAAATAAAAAGGATTTCACATATATTAAATATTGCATAATATGACCATATATGCAATGAACTCTATATTTACCTACTTACATATGTATATGGTCATAATAATGGAACACTGAATATTAATTTATCAAGAAAATATATAATGCAAGTACAATGATAAAATAAAGTACAGAAAGATGCATGTTTTTGGATTAGGGAATGAGGCGAGATTTGGGGAATCAAAATCCCAGGATCAAGAGAAAACTTAAAACATCTCCAGTACTGCTGATAGGAACAGAGACAAGCCTTTGATTTCCTGAGAAATTTTCAAGATGCAACTAAATGCAAGGAGGTAAAACTAAGCAGTTAAACTTACAGACTTAGATTGTCCTATTTATTATATTAGCATACTGTACTTGTCTGTCCAAGGATAAGTTTATTTGAAGAAATCTGGGCAAAGTAGTACAAAGTTTAATTCAAAACATGTGGTAATTACACTTTAAATAAACTTAAGAGTTTTAAGATTTCCAGTTGCACATGGTCAATCTTTGTGGCTGCCCTTAAAATAGTAGTTAATGTAGCCACAGAATGATAATAAATGATGTCAAAACCTCAAAGCTTATTGGGAAGAGTTCCAAAATGTATCAGCATTTGCTTGAAATGACTCTACCCATGAGTATGGGTTTAAAATTATTACAGGACAATTATCTTTCTTCAAGATAAATTTGGAAATTGTGCCATAAGTAGGACCTTCTATGTTAAGGACAACCTTGACCTTCATACCAAGAAAATTAGTATGTGCAAATTTATACAAAGTCTACAGTAGTAGAACATGAAAGCAAATGCATTCTTGAATGACAAAATCGTCTCTTCATCTTCTAGTTTGGGTCAGGTACCTATTTTTAGTTCAGATGCTTTATAATTTTTATAAAATAAGATTACTCATAAATCTTCCTTGTCAGAAAACCAACAGTTAGTGACAGAGTTTTTTGGATTTCTGTTTCCTTGAAGCGGTCCTCTTTCATTTTCTGAAAACCACATACCAGAGTTTCTCCTTGAGGCCTGTTAGATTGATGTACTGGCCAGTGGGCATGGGTATTTTATAGAATGAGGAACTGGCCGGAGCCATTGTTCCCACTGGCATTCTCATGAGATACACCTAAGCTTCATTCAAGGTTTCACTGTGTAATACCTTCATTTAAGCACAGCTTATGGATTAAAAAAAAAAAAAAAAAAAATCCTCTTAGGAGTAAAACCACTCCGTCCTGTTCACCAGGTCACATTTTCAGGGCCTCTGGGAAACCAAACATCCGTTTTACGATTTTTGAGGCCCAAAAAAGGAATCAGACCAATATGCAAATTTTGGTCTTGGTGTCTCATCTTTCAGCTCAAAATTCTAGATAAGTGACTGAGAGGGGGCAGGTGTTAATCAAACTATTTTAATAGTTTTAAATTACCTTAGTATGGATAGAGTCTATAGAAACAAAAATGACTATGAGTTGGAAGACTAAAGGCAAGTTTTTTATTTTTTCATTTCATTGAATGGACATCTATTGAGTATCTACTTATTATTGGGAAAAGGCCTGGACAAGACACAGAGGGTTTGCTAAATGAGGAGTTTCCAGACCCTGAAGATCTTTAGTTATAGAATCAGGTGTTTAACCATGGTTTGCAAACCCACAGCCTGTAGGTAAATCTGGTCTACAGCCTTGTTTTGTTGGCTTGCTTTATTGACTGTCCAATTTGAATGTTTTAAACTAGGCATGCACTCTCCAGCTCATTCTCTGCTAATTTACTTTTGACTATGCCTCACAATTACATTATCCACCTGACCTCCGAGGGAACTGACTTTGCAACTTTGAAGACTAAATATATTACAGAAGAAATGAAATAAATTGGAAAACTGTGCTATAGAGAGAAGCACAGACTTTTACTGTGAAAGAAACATGAATTCTGGTTCTGCTATTTAATATCTACGTGATCTTAAGCAAGTTGTAATAACTTTTTCAAGCCTTAGTTTTCTTATCTATAAATGGAGCCACAAATACTGTCTCACAATGTGGTTGTAGGGATTAAACAATATAATATTTCTTATTTGTACACAGCCATCACACCGTGGAGGCTCCAGAGTTTGCAGCTATTCTTTGCTTCCCCTACAGGAGATGCCTATGGAAGCTCAGAGGAAGAATCCATTAGTTCTGGCTGTGTGGGCAGGGAACATTTGACAAATTAAGTCATCATTTGAACTGGATGATGGATGAAAAGGATTACAATGGACAAATCAGGAATATAGGACTTTCTAAACTTTAGGATCTTCTGTTTTGAGAAAATGTGTTTTGAGTGAAGCCATTTGATGAGAGTTCTGTGGTGCCAGGGGCAGGGGTGGGGGGCATCTCCACAGGGTAGGCAGAGAGCCAGTCCAGTCTAGATCAGGTACTGCTGCACTGCTGTTTATCATTTGCTTTCACATGTTCCCGCTGTGGGGTATGATGCACTGCTGCTATATTTGTGGGCGTGTGCATAAGTGCTAAGTCATTTCAGTCATGTCTGCCTCTTTGCAACCCTATGGACTGTAGCCCATCCATGGGATAATCCATGGGATTATCCAGGCAAGAATACTACAGTGAGTTGCCATGCCCTCCTCCAGGGGATCTTCCCAACTCAGGGATCAAATCCACATCTTTTACATCTCCTGCATTGGCAAGCAGGTTCTTAACCACTAGCACCACCTGGGAAGCCCTATACAATGGGGCAGAAAGTAATTCCCAGGTTCCTTTGGGAAGGGCTTCAGTTCAGTTCAGTTCAGTCACTCAGTCATGTCCAACTCTTTGCAACCCCATGAATCACAGCACGCCAGGCCTCTCTGTCCATCACCAACTCCCGGAGTTCACTCAAACTCATGTCCATCGAGTCGGTGATGCCATCCAGCCATCTCATCCTCTGTCGTCCCCTTCTCCTCCTGCCCCCAATCCCTCCCATCAGAGTCTTTTCCAATGAGTCAACTCTTCACATGAGCTGAAGAATACTCTTCAAAATACTGGAGCTTCAGCTTTAGCATGGAGGGCTTTTAAAAAGGGCCATTCATGGAAGATAGCCATGGAAGGGAATATTAGGCTCCCAGGACCAGTCCTATCGTTGTGATCATACACAGCTATTTTCTTGATGACAAATCAGATGACTTATCTTAAATAACCTCTTCTTGGGTTTAGTGACAAGCATATTATGTTTTGCTTAGTTCTTAGGATGATCAGAATGTGCTGTAAGTCCTTCTGAATGGACACTGACTTCTACAGGTGATAGCTAACTACCTGAGACTAAGGCAGTATTAGTTGCTGGAGTGGTTGTACTGCGGGTGGATGAATAGGCAGGTGAGTCTGTGCAGATTCTGCAGTATCTGAAGTTAAAATTTATGTAGGGTAAGTAGGAATAGAGCATTCCTAAAGGAGCAATTGAATTGTTCCATCAGGCCATTAGTGATGATGAACACGTGGGAAGACATGAAGACATTTGAACAGTGCTCCCAAAATCCAAGATATAAATTTGGACCAAGTATCTGAGAATTGGAAGAATGATAGTTTAAGGAGATGAACATCTTCCTTCATGACAAGGGTTGCAAAAATTATCACGAACGTGAGGAGAACGGAGGAATGGTAACATTCAAGAGATATAGAGTGTGCCATCAAAGAAAGTGTCCATCTTTATGACTATAGGAGGATAGAAGGCACAAGATCTGTGTCCATCATGAGACTGTCCAAAGGATACAGGGATTAGGAGTAGGAGGGTCCCCCGATCAGGTGTCTTTGTTATTTTTCTAGTGGTATGCTTGCCATCTCTCAGACTGGTGACACAAGCACTAGGTATCTGGCCTTACCACACCAATGGTCCTGCCGACCCTACCTACTGATACATGCTGTTTCAAGTACCCAGGAGAGACCCAGGAAGCCACTATTTGTGTAAGTGCATCAGACATCCTCACCCCAGTATGACGGTTAAGAGGTATGGCGGGAGTCTTGGCGAAACTCTAGCCTTTTAGAAATCTACATGTTCCAAGAAATCAGACGATTCTAATGCTCTAGACTCGGAGTGCACTTTTCTAAATCATCTTCTAACTCTCTAGTCAAGGGATTAACCATTCTACTCAGATGGCCCAGTGAGAAAGCAGAATTCAGTGTATGAAAGTCCATAAAACCTACCTTCTAAAGAGTTCATTCACAGCATCTGCCACATTCTAGCTGATAAAGTCATCACACGTGAGCATCCTGGGATCAGAAATCCAGGGTTAGTCCCATAGCCAGGGTCACCCTGTTAGCAGATTCAAATTACCCATCGTCCCACCACTGCAAAAGACAGCACCTTACTGCATTCTCCCTTGATCACTGAATCTGGGTCCTCACCACAAAGCTAACTGCTTTTGCCATTGCATGTTGAGAAAATTGATGGATTTCCCCTCAAATCTCTCCAGATGCAGGAGTGTGAGCTGGTTTCCGCTTCCAACAATGAGAATCATCAGATGGCTGCCTTGTTCCACATTTTTTTTAACTACACGGTTATATTTCTTTCATGTAGTATACAGAATATGAACCCCCACTGAATAATGAGCAGGAGGATCCAGAACCTTGTGCAGTACATGGAATATCCACATAGCTCTCTTCAGGGGATGTCTGATGTGCCTCTGTAGGGTTCTGTTGCACTGAAACTGTCACAGATGCTCTTACACAAGTAGATCCTGTACATATGATAAATTCACATGATTATTGGTTCTTGCACGTCTGCCCAGGGAGTTTCACATAAAAATTCAAATTTTCAAGTTCTCTTGAAAAAAAAAAAAAACATCCCCAAACAAAGAATCTACATCCCCGCATGGCAACAATCCAAGGACAGGAATAAAATCATTTCTTTACACTGGCCCTGCTGTCCAATCGCCACAATCGCCTTCACTCTTTGTCATGTTAAATGGACAACCTCCCTCATTTACATGTGCAACTGCATGTCTTAATCTAAAGGAATAGGGAAGACAGAGGGAGGAGCATGACAAAAGGAAGGGAGGTATGAATTGTGAATTATTTAAAGGGATATATGCTTTTAAGAAATTCATACTAAGAGTTCACATGCCACGACTAAAGATCGTGCAAGCCGCAAGGAAGATAGAAGATCCTGCATGCCACAGCTGAAACTTAGAACAACCAGGTTAATTAACTAATTAAAAAAGAAATATAACCAATAATATGTTTTTTTAAAGAAAGAGGACACATGCTAAGCTATGAGAAGAGAAAGATTGGTAGGGGTTACAAGGAAATGCTCTATGAAAACTCACCTAAGCTACTGAGCTTATTTTTTAGATAATGTTAAGACAATGTTAAAATAATGTTAGGGATGCTCTTGTCTACCAAAGGAGGGCACCTGTCACATGGTTGTTTTATGATCTCCCTCAGGAGAAGGCAATGGCACCCCACTCCAGTACTCTCGCCTGGAAAATCCCATGGACGGAGGAGCCTGGTGGGCTGCAGTCCATGGGGTCGCATAGAGTTGGACACGACTGAAGTGACTTAGCAGTAGCAGCAGCAAGACAATGAAGGTTTTCACTAAAGTGTTTAACAAAATGTGTACTGTTTTAGAAAGATAATTTCAGCAGTGTGGGGGACAGAATGAAAGAATTAAAGACTAGAAGTAAGGATGTTATTATTTTTAAAAAGAGCACAGAAGAGAAAAATGAGAGTATGACCTAGCCTTGCCCATTCCCTGGTGGCTCAGATGGTAAAGAATCTTCCTGCAAGGCAGGAGACAGGTTCGATTCCTAGGTCAGGAAAATCCTCTGGAGAAGGGAATGGCAACCCACTCCCAGTATTCTTGCCTGGAGAATTTCATGGACAGAGGAGCTTGGCGGGCTACAGTCCATGAGGTTGCAAAGAATCAGACTCAACTGAGTAGCTAACACTTTCACTTTTTTTTTTTCATGGTACTAGAAAGAAGAGAAGGAATATTGTGGAATATTTGGAGAGGGTTTCACAGAACTTTGCAGACAACTGGCTAGATAAAGTGAGGAAAAGAGTGAGTGTGATGATGTTAGCCTAAGTCTCTAGGAGAAGAACATGACCTCCAAATAGAGTTCAGGGAGAATTCAGTGGAAAGACAGATGAGTTCCATCTGAATGTGTTAAAAATAGAGGGAGCGGCGAGTATTTTCATATGAACACATGTTATGAATGGAGCCTGGGAGAGGAGAAAAAAAAAAAAAACAACTATAGATAGGGACTTGGAAATCAACAACTAAGCAATGCTATTTGAAGCCAGGAACTAGGTGAAATTGTCTAGGGCGAGGAGAAGATGGGTGTACAGAGCCCTCAGGAACATTATACTTAGAGAAGTGGTGATGAAAGAAGTACCAACAAGTGAGACTAAAAAGAAAGTGTAGGAGACGTGGGGATGCAGTGGATATTTTCCACTGGTTCTTCCAAACCCACTTCCTGCCCAGCTCTGTGCCTGGGGAGGCTGACCTGTGTGGGCTGCTTCCTTTGGCTTGTCCTCTGGCAGTGGTCTGATTTGGCCAATAGGAAGCCCTGAGTTGGGCTTCCCAAGTGACTCAGTGGTAAAGTATCCACCTGCCAATGCAGGAGACGCAGGCTCAGTCCCTGCATCGGGAAGATCCCCTGAGGAGGAAATGGCAGCCCACTCCAGTATTCTTGCCTGGAAAATCCCATGGACAGAGGAACCTGGCGGACTATAGTCCATGGCATTGCAAAGAGTCAAACATGACCTAGTGGCTAAACAGCAACCAGCACTGGTCAAGGCGAGCATGATGCTGGGGTAGCCAGTCCCCTAGCTCACTCCCCACTGGGTGGTCCCAAGTTAACTACATTTCTCTCTGTAGCTACATTTTTCTCAGAGCTCACAGCTCTGTTGGGTGGGTCCTCTTCGTGTAGCTGGTTGGCTAACTGGTCCCATCTCTCAGCCTTTGGGGCAGTCACACTCCCCTTTGCCTTCCTAGCATACTGCTCCATCCTTTGTTGGCTACCTTGATCTTCACAAAGAGCCCCTTGGTTACACTCCTTTCAGTGTGAACGTGCCATCTGTTCTCTGCTGGGATGCTGACTGATTCCAAGGTAAATCCAGGAGGGTGTAATATCCTGGAAGCCATGGGAGAAGGACTTGCATAAATGCTCCAAATCACATCATGGGATAAAGACTAAAAGGAAGCAGAGTCTGACAATTGTTGTCAGAAGACTGGTGTGGGCGGGAATCAGGATGCAAGGTTTGGGGGAGGAAATGAACAGTGAAAGAAAACAGAGGCGGTGAGTTAAAAATATTGCTTCAAAAAGGCTGGTGGTCTAAGGAGAAAAGAGGAAGGACACCAGTCTGAAGCAGAACTAATCCATTCCTTTAAAGTTAAAGAGAGATGGAAATAGCCCCATAAAACTGCTTTTTTGGTCAATTGCCTCATTGTCACATGATTCAAATGGCCTTCTTAAATTAGCAAATCACCTTCTCCCTGGGATTTTAATTTGACAGAAAGGTTTCAAGTATAACCAAGAGACAGCTAAGGATGAAATATCTAGTTCAGGCTTACCTCTCTCAGCCATTCCAGCTATTAATCATTTATAGCACACCATAAGCCACCTCTAGGAAAATGATGATTCTTTATTGCTTGTTAAAAATATTTACATTTTCCTCTACCAGCTGTATACAAGGAATTGATATTTTCCGAATTGCTAAGTCAATAACATCTTCCCTGAACCATCAAAGGATTTGATAAACCAGCAAAACATGAGAGCCTCTGCTGCAAATAAGTGGGAGGCACGCAGGCTGTCAGGCAATTAAGTGGACCTGAATAAGCTGATGTAATTAAGCCTCTTACTGCATAATTATCTTTATTTTAAATGTGTCTTTTGATGAAACATCTGTTCCCTGCTCCAGATATGAAAAGAGGGACCCATGCTCGGGAAGCAAACAGGCTTGTGAGGCCCTCACACGTGCTGCCTGGGCTGCTCAGATCCAAGGCAACAAATGTTGTCATTTGTTCTATCTTTGCATGCAAGAGGCAGGTGTCCTCAGGTCCTGAGCCTGCATTCAACTGACCTCCAAGCTCACGGCAGCTGCCTGGAGCCCTGTCACACAAAGAGTCCCTGAGTGCCAAAGGGGACACTGAGCAGCAAAGGGGCAGCAAGCTGCAAGGGCTAGTGCCTTGACCATCTGCACAGCAGGACAGAGGTGGTTAGCAAGGTGGGGAACTGGTCAGCAGGATCCCCTTAAGTCCCTGTCTTCAGGGAGCAGTGCCTGGCTGCTTCCCCTTCATCAGGGATAGATATGATTAGTCAGACCTGACTGATGCCAGGCACCATCACTTCGGTGAATTTTTGTATGGTGATTTTGTCCATCCTCAGTTCTGGAGACTCCAAACTCTAGTGGGTCAGTTTCCGATGTTTTCTCAAATCAGGAATTTTGAATCACGCTAATGGATATTGAAGTGAGAAAGTCACAGATTTGCACAAAAAAGGGACTGGATTTTATCAGATTGGCCGAAAAGTTTGTTTGGATTCGTCCACAAGATGCTATAACATACAGGCCCATATTTACATATACATAACATAAGCGCCTATATAGCATATAGGCATACTTCATCTTATTGCGCTTTACTTCATTGTGCTTTGCAAATGTTGCAGCTTTTGCCAATTGAAGGGTATGTGGCAACTCTGCGTTGTCAGATGATGAATAGCATTTCTTAGCAACCAAGTGTTTTACAGTTAAGGGATATACATTTTTAGACATCATGCTATTGCGTATTTAATGGATTATAGTGTAGTCTTTTATAGACACTGGGAAACCCCGAGTGTGATATTCACTTGATTGCAGTGATCAGAAACTGAACCCACAGTGTCTCCCAGGTCTGCCTATAGTTCTCATGCTGACACTTGTGGCCTTGGTGGCCAACTACCTGTTGTTCCATTTCAGCCTCAATTTACTCAACTCTAAATTGAAAATAATGATATCTGTCTTCCAAAGTAATTGTGAGAATTCATAAGTAGGCAGAAAGCCTAATGGAAGACATTAAGTATGGTAGCTGATCTGAATAAACATTAGTTCCTTCTTGTTTCTCTGACCAACTCAATGGACATGAACTTGAGCAAACTCCGGGAGATAGTGAAGGACAGGACAGCCTGGAGCACTGCAGTCCATGGGGTTTTCAATAGTCAGACAAGTTTAGCAACTGAACAACAAAGCAGATTTCTCTGATCCACCTCTTCCCACCGTCCATGAAGGAGCCGAATGCCCATTTCTTAACTAAGGGTTGGAAACCTGCTGTCAAGAACACCTTCTGGTTCGAGATGGAAGGAGATCCTGGCCTCAAATTCTCCCCACAAACACAAACCCACAGCTATACATGGAAAAGTGTCCTCTGCAAAAAACTGGCCGAGTAGCTCCTACACATGGGGCAGACAAAGGAAAGAGGAGGCTGGGACAGAGTCTCACCACAAACCTCTCAACCCCAGCACAGCAATCCATAGTCAGAACTCAAAATCTGGACCTTCTCCCTGAGGAGTGGAGGATTTGAACTCCACATTGGGCATCCCCAACTTCTGAAACCTCCCCCTGAGAGTTTAGCATACACAATATCCAGGTCTGAAAACTCTCAAGGCTCATGTCCATGGAACCCATGAAGTCCTAGCAATCTGAGCAACAGCTCTTAAATGGCTCAGGCGTGGACTCTCCCCACAGGGCTCGCACCCAGCAGCTGATCAAGAGGGGCTTGGGTCCTGACTAGGAGAGGCTTACCTGCTTTCTTCGAGTGTTGGCTGATGGGCAGTCATCCAATCTGACACACATTCGGGGTTACTGGGTGCTTTCTGAGGATGGAGACCGGGGGCCCTGTCTTTGCACTCTCCCGCTGCCTTACTCCAGCCAACAGGCGCCACTTTTAAATTTTCTTTTTCCTTCTTTTCATTCTCTCTTTTTTATTTTTATTTTTTTTTTTTGGCTTATAAAACTCTAGGTATTTTCCATATCGTTTTCTTCTTTCCTGGCAGGCGCCATCTCTACACTGTCCCGCTGCTTCACTATCATCAGCATGCGGCCTTCACTTTCTCTGTGCTGGGCTCCAGAGTACCACGATCTCCCAGAGCGGAGTTTATACATGCTTCTAGAGCCCCAGGTTTTTTTTAATACATACATTTTATTGAAGTATAGTTGATTTACAATGTTTTAGGGGCACCTCATGGCGATTCAGTTATACCAATATACATTATTTTGAAATTATTTTCCATCAGAGGTTATTATAAGATATTGACTATAGTTCCCTATGCTATACAGTAAAACTTTGCTTCTTGTTGCACATCTATTTTTTAAGTAGAAATCGAGCATTCTACTCATAGTAAGTCAAGCAAGTAGAATCAAAATGTCACCAGGGACCCTCTAGATCCCCATGGCACTGGTAGTCTGTAGGGTTTATGCTTGCAGTCATTACAAAAAAACTCTCTTTCCAGTAGTTCGTTGTTAGTGAATAGGAAGGTAACTGATTTTTGCCATTAGGTTACTGCAACACCATGAAGTCAATAATTGTTTTCGTTATTTGTCAGGTAAGGAAATTGAGACCCAAGCTTGAAAGCATAGCTTGTGTGATAATTCCAGGTTTAGATGCAGGTCAGTCTGACCTCTACGAATGATGCTAAAGATTTGAGAAAAGTAATCTTGTTTGCCATGACCAAAGCTCACATGGAAGTTTCTCTCTTCTCCACTTCTCAGTATATCAGGACTCACACAAATGGTTCCCTTTTAGAACTTTTACCCAAGAGATTCAGCTTCCCCTCTGGAAGGTTTTTAATGCCCTTTTCCTGATCTACAATTTTGCTCTTCCCTTAAAGTCTGTTTCCCTGTTAAAGAAATGTGTTCTAAGTCGGGCCAAATTCAGTCAAGAAACATGAAGTAAACTTCAGAGAAAACATAAATAAGTTTTTCCTACTTAAAAAGTTGTTTTAATTTTTTAGGCTAATGGAAAAGATGCAGAGGTTCTGTTGACTGGGTAATAATTTAATCTTGGCTTTAATTTTCAGTCTTACATTGGATATTCTTATACACTTTGATCAACACAACTGAAGAATTATCCAAAGAGGTTTTTTAAATATGAAAAGAATGGAAAGACAGAAAGAATAGTAGACAGATTGTTTGATCGGATCACTTGAGCTCCACAAATTACTAGCTATTTGGTCTTGGGCAAGTCATTTCACACATTGGGGTCCCAGTTTTCTCATCATTTAAATAAGCATTAAGCTGGATACCCTCTCAGCTCTTTCAGCTCTCACATTATTTGATTCTAGTGCCAAAGCATAATTTCATGATATACTCTACATATTTTTTCCCTGTAAAACACATTGACATCATACCAAATTAGACGGACTCATGTTCCCTCCTGTAAACAAATGTGGCTCTTATCAAGATTTGCTAGAAAACAGAACAGAGGCATGGCAGGTCTCAAGTTCTTTTTCCTGTAATGCTCTGAGCACATTTTTGATGTGTTGAAAAACTGCAGAGTATTTCTGTATGCTGCTCTTTATATGACTTGTTAGATCATACCAAAAATATTTCACAGAGCCTCTTTCATACTTTTTCTGGACTCACATCCAAAATTGAACAAAAATATTAGACTTCTAAAAAATATACCTGTGTTAGGAAAGAAGCAAATGCACAAACTCTATGTTAATCTTTCTGTTCGACAAACCAAAGCATATTGATAAGCCCCTGCCAAATAGCTGAGATGTATTATAAATGAACATAACTTTTGTTGGACAGCACGCTTACTGAGCTGTAGAATGCAGCCTGGAGGCATTTGTAACCAGATAGAGATACCATAGGACATAGTGTCCTCTGTGGGAAAAACATGATGGAAATTGTGAAATGTTTTAGAAAGCAGGAATTCCAAACTATCAACATCCTAGCAGATCTGATTACTCCCATGTGTTCCGATTTCTCAGCAAATGCCAATCCAGTTGACATTTAGGAAGGAAGTTTCCCAAACAAACCATTTGTGGCATCCTTGGAAATACTTCTAGATAGTCATGCATCATGAGAAAGCTTGGTATCATCCTAAATTGAAATTTGACTTTTTTTGATTAAAGGAAATCTTGAGTAAGGACATAAGCTCCGACCTTAACATACACTGCTAGTCAACACCCAGCCTGGAAACTACTTGACCTTTACAAGAAGTCCTGACATGGGGCAGCTTAACCTAATGTTCAGTGGGCTTCGGTAATTCTGATCCTTTTTCTTCTTCCTGAGTGTCTCATAGGCTCATCTGAACACAATGCTCCCATACTCTTTGCAAGTGACTTCATATTTACGATCAGCTCAAAAGGCCAAGAAACACAAGAATAAGCCAAGTTTTCCATGCCCTAACCTTGTCTCCCCACAAAAACCACTATACCTTGTCTTGGGGTGGGAGGAGGAAGGAGGCTTGGGTATATGTCTTCACTAGAATTTTTTCTTGGCTTCACCTCATCATTGGAGAGGTTGGCCTCTGCACAACCTTCCTGAATGTCCACCACAGTCCTTCACATCATATTCACCTGTCTTTCCCTAACTACTGTCTTTCCACTGCCAACTCAGGCAGTATCCCTTTTCTTCTTAGTTATAGCAATCTGATACCTAGAAGGACCCAGGGAAAACAAAGCTTTCCATCTTTCTGTGAGCAAAGTAAGCCAAACCTGTGAAAGAACAGGAAGAACTCAGACAGGAGAAGGAGAGAAGGGAGACGCACAGTGTCTGCCCCCAACGAACTGACTGATCCGACTTCCCTAGCTGCATCTTGGTTCTTATTTTAAATACCCTAATTTTCTCTGATTCACTTTGCATCCAGAACTGAGTTGTTCTTTCTTCTGAAGGAGTGGATAGACATTCTAATTGAAGCATAAGATTCTTGTGTTTCCCTCTCAGTCTTTAAGAAAGATCATACCGGCAAAAGTAATACCCTTAAAAAATTGTATTTTCCCAGGACTTCTGTGGTGGTCCAGTGGCTAAGGCTCTGTGCTTCCTGGGCAGAGAGCTCAGTTTCGATCCCTGGTTAGGGAACTAGGTCCTACATGCCACACCTAAGAGCTCCCATGCCACAACTAAAAAGGTTGCGCAAGCTGCAACAAAGACTGAAGACCCCAAGTGCTGCAAGTAGGACTCAGTATAGTCAAAATATATATAGATACTTATATATAAAATTATATATTTAAACATATAAAAATATATTTTAAAATTATAAAATTTATATATATATATATATAAAGGGAAGGGCTTCCTTGACCCTCTACAACAATTGCTCAGAGATCAGGAGAAAAGAGAAGCCTAGATACAGCATATGACTGAAACAAGACATCCTCTGGATCCATGCATCAGCACCATGACCAAGCCAGGAGGAATTTGGGGGGACAATGGGATGACTTCTGTACATGGAAGACAGCAACTTCATAGCAGCTTTGGGTAACAAACAGTACATCTCTTCAGGAGACAGGCTCCCTGATTTCCAGTGAGTACCCAGTCAACCCCCAGCTTTAAGCACTGGACCACAAGGCCAGGTCCAGGGAAGCTGGAGCATCTGGATTTCAGCAGGATCACAACGGGTAGCAACGTTATCAAGAGCCCCAGACAAGGCCTCTTCAGAAGGCTGAGCCCAATCTCATGATTTCTTTCCTCTGCTTGAGACCTTGGTAGTCAGAATTGACCCTCTGGTCTGAGCAGTATTACTGTTCTTGGGAGTGGTCATGTAAAACAAGTGAAAGGAAAAATGGCATCCCTTCAGTTGCAATAGGAACTAAGAATCATTGAAGTTGAATGTGTACATTTTATATCCAAAACTGATTTCACATTTGTAGATACTTGGAGTGCCCAATATCCATTCATTTTCTAAGAGCACTCTGTTTCCTTTTGAGAAATAACTTCTTTCCCATTGGACAACGTCTATTGGGGTAATAATTTAGGATCATGGCCTTCCCTACCCAAGGAACTAGCTCAAGATGCATACTGAACCAACTAGATGCCCCTACCCTGATATTTAAATCTGAGCACAGGTCAAAGGATCTGGAAGTAACTAGAATCCACTCTGTCCCCATGGAGAGTTCCTACTGGGGCCTCTACAATATTTGGTTTCTGGAGCTGTCTTATTTCTTACTTTATCCTCAGCATGATCTCCTAGGATCCTGGCAATTCTGTGAACCTCTGATAGACTTCCAGCAAATTCCTTCTAGCTTTAGTTAGCCAAGATTCATGACTGCAGCTTGTCATTAAAGGCATGAAACTAATATACAACAACATTCATACAATGGGCTAAAGTTTACATGACTTTTGTTCATCTAGTACTCCATTTCACTCCCATAGAACTCTGACATTAATAGAGCAGATACTATATTCACTCACTGATTCATGAAAAAAACCTAGGCACAAAGGGTTTAGACAACTGATCAATGCTCTCCCAGCCAGAAAATGCCCCCTGAGACTTCTGGCATGACACCCAAGCACACTGTACCTCACTGCAGTGAGGTGTGAGCTTCTCATCTGTTCTCCATAAAGCAGCAAAAGGAAGACAAGTTAATTAGAAACACACACTCTCTTTTACCAGCATTCATGTGACTAATATCATGGGCCTCTTTTTAAATTTCCCTTTTGTGCACAGGGATCAAGATGTAAAAACATTCTTTAATATGCTACAGCAACGTTAATGGATCCAGACTGTAACAGGGTGACATATTTACATTCATAAAGATTGGAAGTAATGGCAAATTGGCTCTGATGTCACCTATAATTGTTGCCTTTTAGAGGAGACATACCTAAGTCTATCATCTCTATGTAGAGGGAAATGGCTTCCTGGAAACAAAAATAAATATGCCTCTTTTCCAAAAGGGAGTTGACACTAATCAAGAAGCATCTGAAAATAGGTCACACAGGGGCAATAATTATTCCTTGACTAACAGCAGGCAATTCCAGGTTTTCTTTACATATAGAAGGACTAAATTTAAAGTGTCAGCGAAACTTAATTGAGCAGTACAAGTGTTGTCTGAAGTCAGTAATATTCTTTTAGAATTTAAAATCACTAAATAATTTGCCTGAAGTCACATTTCAAGTCCTTGGTAATGTTTGATGCAAAAGGCAAATAATTCACATTAGAATTAGAGCAGTGAAAAAGCACCCAAAGCAAAGACCTGAGGTCGCAGCCCCCAACACCCCCACCCCCATCACCCAACACTAACTGTAAACATAGTGAGTTGAGACTTAGCATCCACCTTAGTCTCTTCTCTTGGAACAAGTCTTTCTCACAGAAGAGTAAGAAAAAACTTAGTTCCTGATATCACCTGTTTTTGCAATCCTACAATATTTCTCAGTTTAGGTGAGAGGACCCTTCATGAAGATACTTGAAATAAAAGCACTTAAAAAATAAACTTGACAGGAACAAGTTCATAAAGTGTTAAATTTATGCAGGCATTAAGGTTTTTATTTATATAAAAAATTTCTGCTTGTCAACAGCTGCTCGCTGTCAACATCTATTTTAGGTCATTTTACTATAAAAGATAACATCATCTAGATAAAATATTTTTTATAAACAATAGACATTTCATGACCTTAGGTGGAAAACCAGGCGACAAATTTTTTCTTCATAGTCCCCTAGTGTGAAAATTAGATGTTCTTTTACACCAGGGAAAATGTGAAAAAAAATTCCCCTTAATAATTAGAGCACGTGATCCCATGGGTACACAGTTTGTTCTATTGGTTTGATGGGATATGCTTCTCAATTCCCACAAAATTGATTTACTAAACCAAAACTAAAATCTCAATGCGTCTAAAATATAAGTTTAAAAGTGATCAGTAAGCAAAAAAAAAAAAAAAAAAAAAAGGAAGTAAAGCAGAAAAGAATTCCTATGAATGTCAAAAATCACATAATTATGTGATATGCCAGTAGGAATGTCCCCAAACATCTATGAAAAGAAATCCATGAAACTGTTCTTTTTAAGCAGACCTGAAATAGTAAATAGTTCCGAGAGTGATGGTTGTATAGCGTCAAGTTCAATGCTAGGGCTGCAGGTCAGATTTGATTACCTTTCTTATCTCTGCCTTCCTTTACCAGTTGTCTTCTTCTAGCTTAGTGATTTGTTAGTGCTTTGTTTTTTCAAATATATTGCTCCATCTTGCAGGACAAGCACAAGGTTAATCTTTCTATGAATAACAACTATTCTAGATGTGTAAATCAAATATTGTCAAAAGCAAATAAAGCGTTTTGGAAAATCAAGAGGCTAATTCATAGGGTGTGAATGGGGGTGGGGTGGGGAATGGGAGGAATGTTGATTTTTTTTTTTTTTTTTTTAAATTCTTGAGAGTTCTCTTCTAAAAGAAAAATGTTAGATTGTTCCAAAGAATACATTCTTTGGCAGCATTCTCGCTTTCCTCCATTAAAAAGAAAGTTTTACACATGATAACTTACAGAGTACATAAATGTCCTTGGAGGATAAGTGAATCCTACTTTATTTGGGGTAGGAGGGCAGGAAAGTGTCCACAATTTGCTTGCTTTCTTTGACCTTTTCCATAACTCTCTCTTCTACCCATCAGACAGGCTCTATCAAAGATTCTGAAGTAGATCAAATTTCCTTTTTCCTTTCCCCAGGTTAATGACATTTGCTGTGAGGGTCAGAAGATTACCAGAGAACTGTGAACTAGAGGCAAGGAACAGGAAGGCTGTATCCCAGGAATAATTTCCTCCACTTCTCTGACAAGAGAACTGTGAAAGTTCTCATTATTTGTCTATATAAACAACACTGCCCACCCACCCGGCATTTTCTCAGAGAGGCAGGCTTCTGATAGCCTTCTTTCTAGTTTCTATAGTGAACAAATTTAAGTCCTGTTTCGAGTCACCTTGGAGTGCAATACATTCTATTTATACCCAAACATACATTGCTAAAAAGAAGGGGAAAAAAAAAGGTTTTCAGGTCATTTTTTTCATCACTTCTCTAAATATTCTATTTCTCGGATTCATCATCCACCTACTTATTCATCAATCTTCACATCAAATAAATCCTGACAGTCTTCCAAATCCAAACACACCCTTAAAGGGTGAAAAATCTCTGATAACATTCTTTGGAATGTTCAGAAACTGAGGGAAATGTCTGATAAAGCCACCCTAACAATAAGGCCGTGATGCTAGAGCCAGCTCTTGCCAGAATGGTATTGATTATGCAAGAAGGACATTTCAAAGCTAATCAAGACACCCTTTCCCCTCAATACACACACACACTCTCACACAAATCAAGGCCTTTCAAACAAGACAAATCAATAGTGTCCCAAGGTAGAAACAAGGAGGAAAAGAAAAAAATTCTTGAAGTCAGTTCTTTGGAGAGAGATTATCCAAGTCTCCCTTTCGCTTCCCATTCCATAGTGACTTCAACTCTTAGTCTTACTAAATTATTTTGAAGTGCATGCCTCTGTTTCTGTTGTATTCCTAGATCGTTATGCGCACCAACCATCCAAGTGACAGGAACTCTCCCATCCATAGCCCTTTCTAATTTTCTGTGTATGGTGTTATTTAAGGAAACAAAGTGTGAGGAATTTTCATGCTTCTTAAAAAATAAGCATGTTTCATGCCATCTTTCTTATGGATTCTGCAATAGATGAATTGGTTCCAAATGGTTGGGTTTTCACTCCCATTAACTAACACTAAGGCAATGCTCTGTGGATTATTCAGCATTCAGAATCACACAGGTCCAGAGGGAAAATAAAAGGCAGGATATATGAACCCTGACTCTTGACATTCCAGAAAGTAGAGTTGAAGAATGGTATTCCTTAGGTAATTATGATCTCAGCCAGTTCTAATGGAGCGATAATAGTTTGGCAGATCCTATGGGTGGTGTGCCTTTCAGAGCCCTCACAAATTCCAGGGAAAGAAAGTTATTCTTTTACCTCAGGAAAAAAAGAATAATTGACCTATTGGGACATAGGAGAAAATTGACTACAGTTCCTTTGGCACTAGGGTCCCTTGTCATTTAGAAAACAGTGATTGGATTACAGGGTGGATTAGCATAATTTAGTGGCAAAAGCACTTGCAACCATTTATCTTCTGGACAAATGGCTACTGAACTATATTTCTTCAATTCCTTCCCTTCTACCTGTCTCTATTTGGTAGAGGGAAAAAGAGATGGGAAACAAAAAGGGTATAATGTAACTCTAAATACAAAACCACATGGCATAGCAAATGTCCCACTGTGAGTGAGGATACCAAGTCCTGGATAGTATTACCAGAAACACAAAGTGGAAATGAAAGTACTCACTGGACCTGCAGATTTCATACAGCTAACAAGGTCATCTTGAATAATTATGAATTTCCGCTTTGAACTGATTCTCCAGGCAAGAGTACTGGAGTGTGTGGCCATTTTCCTTCTCCAGGGGATCTTCCCGACCCAGGGATCAAACCCCGGTCTCCCGCATTCCAGGCAGATGCTTTAACCTCTGAGCCACCAGGGAAGCCACCAATACATGATTTATCTTAGGGTTTTAATGGATCCTTTATAAACACACACACACTAATACATACACTTTTTTTTAAGTCAAATACTACAGAAATGATTTTAAATTTTTAAAAATTGTCCTCATCTCCATTCTGGGCTCCCCAGGTGGCATTAGTGGTAAAAAGCCCGCCTGCCAAAGCAGGAGACATAGAGATGTGGGTTCAACCCCTGGGTCAGGAAGATCCCTGGAGGAGGGCATGGTAACCCAATTCACTGTTTTTGTCTGGAGAATCCCATGGACCGAGGAGCCTTGTGGGCTATAGTCCATGGGGTTGCAAAGATTTGGACACACAACTGAAGTGGCTTAGCATGCATGCAATCTCCATTCTGGGTGTCCGTTCCAGGGACTGCTTCCCAGAGACAATCACCTTAATCTTGTCATTTTTACTAGAGTTAAATAACTTATTATTTAGTTTAGTTATTAACTCTAAATAATATGTTACACTGACATTATTAATTTTGGGGGGGCATTCTTCTTCAGCTTGAAGTTGAGGATTTAGTTAAGCAAACACTGAAAATCAACCAGAGTATGGATTAAAATGGCATGTAAAATGATATTCACTGCAGAGCTAAGCAGGATGCCAAGACTGTATTTCTCTCTTCACAGGTCCAAAGTCATGCACAACCTTTGTGCCGTTCAAAGGAGGAGGAACACGTGAACTAAGCATTCAGTTAAATGAATGAACTCTTCTTAAAAATCATTAAATCTAAGAAATCATTTCCCATTGGAGTTTGCTCCTTATTTGTACCATTACTTGTAACATTTT
Source organism: Capra hircus (assembly GCF_001704415.2). NCBI lineage: Eukaryota > Metazoa > Chordata > Mammalia > Artiodactyla > Bovidae > Capra > Capra hircus. Next base: position 81,303,721 of record NC_030814.1, read on the forward strand.
TGTTGCATTCATTTTGCTTTATTCTTTCCTGCATTTTACACTTGCCTTTTTTTTAAGGGAAAATAGAAAACTCATACACTTCTTGATCCATGAAACATGACCTTCTCTGTGAAGTCTCTCCTGGCTCCCCAGTGTGAGGTCAGTAATTCATACCTTTAAGCTCCTATAACACAAAATTTGTCTGCAGTTCTACTCTAGTAAACGATTAGTTGGAAACAGTGTCTATTCTATTGCATTATAATTATACATTTAAGTCTGTGTCTCTTAAGAGTCTTCTCAGACTGCACAGAGATCCAACCAGTCCATCCTAAAGGAAATCAGTCCTGAATATTCATTGGAAGGACTGATGTTAAAGCTGAAACTCCAATACTTTAGCCACCTGATGCGAAGAGCTGACTCACTGGAAAAGACCCTGATGCTGGGAAAGACTGAAGGCAGGAGGAGAAGGGGATGACAGGGGATGAGATGGTTGGATGGCATCACCGACATGATGGACATGAGTTTGAGTAGGCTCTGGGAATTGGTGGTGGACAGGGAGACCTGGCGTGCTGCAGGCCATGGTGTCGCAAAAAGTCGGACACAACTGAGTGAGTGAACTGACCTGACCGCTGGAATAGACTATGAATTCTTTAAAAGGAACAAGTCATACTATTTTTTTGTGCTTTACCCCCTGCACACAGCCCAGCACTTAGTATTTATTTATTTTTGTTGTTTGAATAAATGAAAATAGTCTATAAACACGTGACTCTCAAGGGACTGATGCTCACTCATCTAACCCTCTCATCTCCTTCCTCCTTATTTCTAGATTTGTTTCAAAACATTTAAAATTAGAGACTATTCTAAGTTTTAATTGTTTTCTTAAGAATTCCAGGAGAATATAACCATGTTATCCTCTGACCTTGAAAATTAAACAACAATCACCACAAAGATGTTGGCATTCTCCTTCTTTACATGCTCCATTTATAAATCACTCTTCAAAATATTTTTTAGGAACTTGAAACAGAAAGCATCAGAAAGGCTTGAATTCATCTTACTGGCTTTTAATCCCATTTATAAAGACAGAATTAAATGCAATGATATAAAATGTAGACATTTAAAGATATGGTATGTGAAAATATGAAGACATAGACCAACTCTGATGCTAGAGAAAAGGGATTAATTGCCTTTTTGCCAAGATGATCAGATTTCAAAGTAACCTATGATTAGAAGTTTCTGAGGGGCTTTCCTAAATCTGTCTCATTTTATGTTACCACAGTAATTTCCTGTTATGGTAGAGCATTTAGGGATAATATGCACAAAAAGGTTTTATATAGACTTTTCAAATGTCCTCTCACTTATTGAAAGTATTTAGTTTTAGTTCTAGGTTGTATGTCAGTTAGGGGGTTAGATCATTTTTTGAGCTACTGTCAGTCATCACAGCCAAAGTTTGTTTGCCAACACCAAAGTCATCTTAACTTCAGCCACTCAAATCTTAAGAAAGGAATTTTCTTAGCTGAAGCACCACCTTGACAGTGCGGTGTTTCATGACACCCTGTGACACACTTCACCCCACTCGCCTCTGTGGCTCCTGCTAGCCTCCCCAGACCATAGTTACATGAGTACATTATATGCTTGGCTGGTAACACACATCTGTTTTTGAACTTACCATCTCCTTGAAGACAAGGCTGTATGTTTATAATCTGAGTACCACCATATAATAGGCATCAGATACATGTTTGCAGAATAAATGAGGAAATCTTTCATATGGAAATCTTCTTTTAAAACAGTTACCCAGTAAGTCCTTATACAGACACTCCAAAACTATTTTGGGCCCTAATTTTGCCTCTAATTAAACAATTACTTTTATTAAGAAACACATTTTCTAACAATCAAAGCATGAGATTTCATGTAGCTGGGGAGACTGTAGGACTGTAGAGCACATTACTGACTAGTGCCAGCATTCAGGCATGTCTGGAATTGTTTGATGAATGGGTAAAACAGAGCTGATGAATGTTTATTTGTATGGACCTGAGGTTACTCTGAGGGTGAAAAAATGATCTCAGAAGAAAAATAAACTAGACATTTAACTTTGCTTCTTGGAAATATTTTTCCTTCAAAAAAAAAGAAAGAGAGATTATAGGTAAACACTCGGGGGTGGGGGGAAGCTTTTTCTAAACTTTTTGAAGAAGTAGGATGTAGGAGATGCTACTTTCAGAGTCAGTAACACAGAGACATTATTTTACTGACAAAGGTCCTTCTAGTCAAAGCTATGGTTTTCCCAGTGGTCATGTATGGATGTGAGAGTTGGACTATAAAGAAAGCTGAGCACAAAAGAATTGTTGCTTTTAAACTGTGGTGTTGGAGAAGACTCTTGAAAGTCCTTTGGATTGCAAGGAGATCCAGCCAGTCTATCCTAAAGGATATCAGTCCTAAATATTCATTGGAAGGACTGATGTTGAAGCTGAAACTCCAATAGTTTGGCCATCTGATGGGAAGAGCTGACTCATTGGAAGACCCTGATGCTGGGAAAGATTGAAGGCAGGAGGAGAAGGGGATGACAGAGGATAAGATGGTTGGATGGCATCACCAACTCGATGGACATGAGTTTGAGCAAGCTCTGGGAGTTGGTGATAGACAGGGAAGCCTGGTGTGCTGCAGTCCCTGGGGTCACAAAGAGCCAGATACGACTGAGTGATGGAACTGAACTGAACTGAACTGAACAAAATGGAACAATGAGGAAGATTGAGCCGTTCCTCTTCAGACCATCACACAGTCCTACCTCCATAGTTGAGGGGTCCTCCCATGTACAAAAGTCCCTCCAGGTCCCCTGTTTTTTTATTGTGGGGGTAGGGGGTAGTCTTTGGTCTCCTTAGCCTTCTCTGAGTTTCAAAGAGCAAGCTCAAGCAGTTAAGGATTAAGTCACAGAACTCCTGTGCTAGTCGCTCAGTCATGTCCAACTCTCTGTGACCCCACAGACTGTAGCCCACCAGACTTCTCCATCCATGAGATTTCTCCAGGCAAGAATCCTGGAGTGGGTTGCCATGCCCTCCTCCAGGGCATCGTCCATCTAAGCCACCAAGGAAACCTCACAGGACTCCTAGTTCCTCCTGAAGGGATATACATAAATGTTTAATACAAATTCTTGAGTTGTTTCACAGAAAGTAAGATTCTTCACTCAGGTGAATGTTGACCTCAAGTACACAGACCCCAGACTGACTGGAACCAAATATTTAAGATTCCTGTACCTTACCACCAACCAATCAGAAAAAGTCTACAAGCTGATGACACATCCTATGACCCTTTCTCCTAACAATGTCTTTAAAAATCCTTGCCTGAGGGACTTCCCCAGCCATCAGTGGACTACAAACTTCCACTGCAGAGAGCAACAGTTTGACCCCTGGTAGGGGAAAATAAGATCCCGCATACTGTGCCTTGTGGCCAAAAATTAAATTTAAAAAAATTTTTAAGTCATTGGGGAGTTTGGGTCTTTTGAGCATAAATTGCCCATCCTCCTTGCTTGGCCTTTGTAATAAACCTTTCTTCGCTCCAAACTCTGATATTTCATTTTGTTTGGCCTCACTGTGCATAGGAACATGAACTTGGATTCAACAATAAGGGCACCCAAGTGTGGTGGGAGGGAGCCATATGCCTGAGGAGCAGGGGACACTATGGTGCCTGGAGTTGGAGAGTAGCATGCATGCTCAGTTGCTAAACTGTGTTGGACTCATTGCAACCCCATGGACTGTAGACCGCCAGACACTTCTGTCCCTGGATTTTCCAGGCAAGAATACTGGAGTGTGCTGCCATGTCTTCCTCCAAGGGATCTTCCCAACCCAGGGATTGAACCTGCATCTCCTGATTGGCAGGTGGATTCTTTACCACTGAGCCACCTGGAAGCCCCTGGAGAGTAGCATGAAATGATGCTGTGACCACAAGGGTTATGATGCCCAATAGAGCTTTGGCATTGTCAGGTAAGAAAGCATGTCTGTGGCCATGTGTGAAATGGACCTTGAGGACTCCCAGATAGGCTTAGAGAGAGCTCATTTTTAAGAGGTGAAAGATGCTACAGAAGTAGGTAGAGTCAGAAGTCAGTGAAATTTTGATTATCTATTCATTGTTTATTGACTACTGATTATGTTCTAACCACTGTGCTGGCCTTGGGTTATTGCTGCTAAAGTGACGTCATCTGCACCCCCCAGATGGGATGGCCTGGGAAAATCCTGGTTGCCATAAAATTAAAGTAGCTGCTCACAACAGCTAAATGTAAATGTGAAACTGAAGCGGGGAAAATATGACCAGTATATATGAAGGAATGCAGATTTCAATAACAGAATATCAAGTTTTCTCTCATCTGGGTGGCAAACATTTTTAACATCAATAACATCAAGTGTTGACATGATGAAAGAGATACTCATACAACATAGGTTTGAAATGGAAATGAGTGCAATTTTTGAAGGCAACTTGGCAATATATATCACTGTAGAAATTAATACTTTTTTCCTTTCATTAAGAAATAAATGCATGCATGTTCATGAAAACACCAACACAAGGCTTGGCTTTGTGATAAATACAGTGAAAAAACAGTAACAATCAAAATGTTGAGCAATGCGGAATGGCTAAATCAAATATGATTCATCCATAAAACAAAGAACTATACAACAATTTCAAAGAACAAAGTAATCTAGAATGCATCAATATAGAAAAGCTTCTTGATACATTGTTGCTTGTACAGAATACAATTTCTACATAAGGACATTATTTATGTGAGAGAAAAATAGAGCAAAGAGGTTAGAAGTATCAACCTGGATATTAATCTTGGCTCTGCTGAAACAGAAAAAGACCCTGTGGGGCAGCCCAGAATATGCCTGTTTGGCTCAGTGATTGTTTTTGAGGTGATTATTTTGAGAAACAGAAGAGTCTCTGAAATTACCCTTTTGTAAGAGATATTTACATTTACAAAGGAAATTTCCATTTTTTTCATTCTTTAAATTGAAGTATAGTTGATTTACAATGTTGTGTTAGTTTCTATACAGCAAAGTGATTTAAATATATATATATATTCTTTTTCATATTCTTTTCCATTATGGTTTATCACAGGATATTGAATATCATTCCCTGTGCTGTACAGTAGGGCTATGTTGTTTAGGTATTTTATATAATGTGCATGAAATCTCCATTTTTTAAGGAAGACGATGACTCTAAATCACAGGAGAGTCTTCTCACTGGAGAATGACGCCAACTTAAATCTGCATAACAACTTTATCCTTATTTATCCTTGCTTTCCCTGGTAACCTCCCATAACTGTACCTACAAACCACATACACACACACACCCCATACACCTTTGTCATTAAAGACAGTATTCAAGCTAACGCCTTAGGCCATGTAAGATAGTTACTCATTTTTCCCTGCGTCTCTCCTGTGTATGCATGATATTCATATTTTAAGAAACTTCTTTTTGCTTTTCTCTCATTAATCCTTTTAAATATTTATCTACTTATTTGGCTGCATCAGGTTTTAGTTGCAGCGTGTAGGATCTTTCGTTGGGGCACACAGACTCTCTAGCTGTGGCTCACTGGCTCAGTGCTTGCAGCTCAAGTTAGCTGCAACGTAGCACGTGGGATCTTAGTTCCCCAACCAGGGATCAAACTCTCATCCCCTGCATTGCAAAGCTGATCCTTAATCCCTGGACCACCAGGGAAGTCCCTAGTCTGTCTTTTTATCACAGGAGGTCACAGCCAAGAATTCAGAAGAGTAGAAGGAAAATTATTTTTCCTCCCCTAGAAATATAATAGACTCTATGACCAAAACTCTTTAGTGTCATTACCTGGACTCAATAAACCACGGAATACTGTTATTTCTGGAGTAATAAAACTCATGATTTCTAAACAAAAAAATATTAAGAATATGTCCCAGGAATACCTCAATAATCATCTAAAAACTGCCATAAATTATTCAAAAGGAAGAGTACCTTTATTCATACACACACACATACATATATATAGCATTTCGATTTTATATGATTTCCCACCACTTTATGCTCTCATTCTAATGGCTATTTATTTTCTTCTGGTTAATTTCCCTTTCCTTTTCATAGAAGGTTGTGAGCCTTGTAAAGCTCTGTGTAAATATCAAACATGAACTGCAAGCTTATAAACTTAGGTTCTGTTGAAAGAATGATAGTAACTCCATGCTGTCAACTCGACCTGACAACAAAATGGCTCCATGAAGCAAGCCGAGGCCTCTGTGAAGAAAAGCAGCTTTCTGTGCCAAGGAGTTAGCATCAACTGCCATCTCGGTCTCCATGAGTCTCAGACAAGCTGCTTAGCAAGATCAGATAAATGGAATTTGAAAAACCAAACTTAGGGAAATGTTCTCTCGAAAGAGCTGGAAGCAGAGTGAGTGACAGAGCCCTCTAACTCAATCCCTGTCAGAGACAAGCAGAGATAAAGAAGTAGACTTTGGAGCCCCATCCCCTCACACTTCAGCCCCATTCTGCCCAGGCCCTGCCTCCTGGCTGCCTGAGCCCTTCTAAATCGACCTCTCACCCTCTTCACCACTGTCAGGGAACTAAAACAATCCCACCAACAAAAGACTTTCCCCTGAGCAATGTAGAGGAGAGAGAATACAATGTATTATGAATTTGCCCACATAAAATGGTGGACAAAGTCTAGACAGACTTTCATACAAGTTTACACAGAAAAATGAAAGAGAGAAAAATTTAAAAAAAATTTTTTACTTGATATTACCTTCTGTATGACTATGTGAAAGTCAAAGAGTTAGTTGGTCAGTCTCTTTGCAATTCCCTGGATATCTGCCAGGCTCCTCTGTCCATGGGATTCTCCAGGCAAGAATACTGGAGTGGGTTGCCCTTTCCTACTGTGGGTTGCCGTTTCCTACTCCAGGGGATCTTCCCACCCAGGGATTGAACCTGGGTCTCCTGCATTGCAAGCGGAACTTTTACTGCTGAGCCAGAGAAACCAATTCGACTATGAAGAGCTTCTAAATTAATCTCAGAGGCATGTATTTATAGTTCTAAGCAGTGTTAGAAGACCCGAGACCTTGCAAGCATTGTAAAATCAAAAGCCTGAGTTTCTATAAACACAGGGTCTATATGTATTGGAGAAGACACCCTAAGGAGGAGAGGGTGGGAGAGGCGGCTGCCTCCCTCCTCCTGATGAAACTCGGAGAGCTTGATCATCTCGCCTTGAGATTTGAAAGCTTACCTTACAACACAAAGGGGAAAATCCTGATTCATGTGTCAAAACCTTAGATGATTCACTATCTGGGGCCTCTCTTGTCAAATGCAATTTTTAAGGCTTTGTCTGTAATATCAAACAAAATCTTGCCTTTGGGGCTGATAAGATGAGAACTGTCTTCATTCTTTTTCTGGATTTGACTGAAGTGGGCGAAGAAATGAAGTTTCTATCAGGCTGCCTTGGAGGGGGCGGGGCGTGGAGGGGGGAGCTGTTCACCAGCCTTCAAGGTCAAACCCTGGTCTCCAGAGGGGCTCACAAAAGCCCTCTCTGCTTGACTCGTTCTGGAGATTGGAGAGGAGGAGCAGACAGGTTGAGGCTCCAGAGCTGTGAGCACTTAGGGGATATTTCCACTCCCCACTTGTCTGCCCACCAAGGCCACCTCTACCCCTTTCCTGGCTTCCATCTCCCACCCCTCTTAGGACAACGCAGAGGGATGGGCTTTAAGTGGAACAATCTTAAGAACAATCCCCAATAAAGCAGCTGATTCTCAAAGAAACTGCTAATATCGCAGGCAACTTAACCCAGGTATTCGGAGTCACTTTTTTCAAATCCCCATTTAGGAGGCAACAAAGGCTTCCCTGGTGGCTCAGACAGTAAAGCGTCTGCCTGCAGTGCAGAAGACCTGGGTTCGATCCCTGGGTTGGGAAGATCCCTTGGAGAAGGAAATGGCAACCCACTCCAGTACTCTTGCCTGGAAAATTCCATGGACTGAGGAGCCTGGTAGGCTACAGTCCATGGGGTCACAAAGAGTCAGACACGACTGAGCGACTTCATTACTTAAAGCTTTGCTACCAAGCTCTGAAGCTGCCAGAAAAAGCAACCCCCAGATATTTAAGGTTTATAATGAGACTTCAAAGCCACAGCCCCAGGCTTGGCCCACCACATCCTTGGCACCGACATATGAACTATCCCTTTGCCCTGTTCTGTTGACAGCCGCATTTTTCCAATCTGACTTTCCCCATTCCGGACAGCATTATCCTTTCAGATTCAGGGCAGGCCCCTGACGACTGGACTTGTGACAAGCAGATTACAAAGCTGGTTTATCCAGGCATTGTATTTCCGAGGCTCTTTCTGCAGCCAAAGTGGCAGCAGCAGCAGGGAGCAATAATTGCTCATTTGCGGCGCTGACCTTTTCAACTGGACGGCACCTCAGCTCTAGTGCCACCGTGATGTCTCTCTTCGTTAATTACCGGGTGCTGGCAGGGGAAGGAGCGCCCGGTGGCACCGAGCACAGCAGTGTCTGGTGCCAGGACCTGTCTCACTCTTCTTCTCAAAGCCGCAACTGAAGAGCATAGCTATCTGCTTTATTCACTGTTTTTATACTTGGATTTTTAACAGGAATTTAAGTCCCTGGGATCAGAAGTGCATGAGGAAATAACATCAAGACATTTATCTGGGGGTCATTCATTTTCAAACGAAAACTGGACAAATTGGCAGCAGGTGGAAGAGATTCCGAGAAATCTATTTTGCTGTTTAATCAACAAACCTTGCAGTTTGGGTGGAGGGTCATATTGGTGGCAGCCCAACTAACCTCGTCTGTTCATTTGCTCACTGCCTCTTGGCTGTGCAAATTCATTACCATACTAATCTCGTGTAAGCAAGATGGTACTGGTATCATCAACAAAAATTTCCAGGAAGATTCATAGATTGTTGGCACTGTTACAAAGACTGTGTGAGACCAGAATGAGCTTGGAAAAAGGAAAGAGAAAAATATGAGTGAAACATTAGCTGAACTGGTCAAAGTCCTGTGATACTATCTGCGGGTTGGAATGAAGGGATGAAGAGAGGCAGCAGCCATGTGACGCAGCGAAGGGGCAGCAAGGTGAGAACTGTCACGTAGATTTTATGCTCTGGTTCACGTACGCTGGTTCATCTCTCTGCTACCAAGACCTAGCATCCAACTATGTGCTGAGAGTGTGGCAGAGTGGAGATGAGAGGAGACATGCCCCCAGGCCCCATCAGCCAACCAAACTCAAATGGAAAACTGACCACTTATTAATGCAAAAAGGAAAGATGCCCAGGAAGGAAACAGAATTCTGAGCAAGGAATAAGGCAATTCTAGTAATGATCAGCGCCCTACAACAGGACAGTCACACCTGGGCTGCATTTCTCAACAATCATAGATAGTAATTTTATCTTCCTGTATTTATTTCACCAACAACCTGAGGTGTAAACATGAAGCGTCCGGTGAACAGTCCCTGCCCGTCCCCCTCAGCACCTGCATCTTTCCCATTCACTCTTTACCAGTCTGTCTCATAAAATAGTTAAAAACACACACATATTCTAAAGTACAAATGTGTTAGTCATTGTAGGGTTTAAACTATGTATATTTCACATGTACAAAATACATATATGATTATGTGTGTGTGTGTGTGTGTATATGTATATATATATATATGGTAAAAGTCTCAGAAACTTGTTAAGACTGTTCAAGGGATTGCAGTCAACCCTCCACCCTCATCTTAAAAAGCTACCACAAGAAAAAAGGTGAAAATTTAGGGAGAAATTTAACTTTAAAAAGAATGACTGTATTGTGAGGATGACAAGCACTGGTGTTAGGTATGGTTGTGATTCTACCTACACGGCTGGTACCATCACCATTTGAAGGATGCTTTCATGCTTGTGTGGCAGGGGAAGGAAGAATTAAGAAGACGTCTTCCGAAGTGAAGACCACAGATCAGGAACCTAGGTCTGGCTCTATGCCTCTCCAGTGACTCTTTCTGTGATCAGGTTTTCTCTTTCTCAGCTATAGTAATGTTTGAGTTATAGCTACCATGATCATCGCAATGTCAGCTCTATGAAAAATATCCTCAGAGAATTATGTAAATCCCTATCAGGCACTTGATACTGATAGCAACTAGGCAGAACTTGGACATAGAGTGAGATTCTTAATAGATTTTCTTTTTGTAATAGAAGAGAAGCATTTTTATGTATAATTCTATGAGTAAACCAGTTAAATCCACCCACAGAGACAAATGGGTGGCTACCATGATACCTAGTAATATGATGATGCCCTTATAAGAGAAATGAGGGAATTTCCTGGATTTCTCATTCCACATCACTGAAATGTGTTTTGAATTGCTCAGCTAAACCTTAATTCCATTGCCTTTACTAAAAGGGGCATATTCTATGGCCAATCCTCAGCCTAAAAACCCCACTGACTTCAGAGGGAGATTTTTCTGAGTAAAGATGACAGGATACAATTCCATGCAGGCTGAGTGACTGTCTATCATTTTTATTATGTGAGGCTGAAAATGTCTTCCAGCCGTACAACCCCAAGGGACCACATGGTGCTGAAATTATCCATCTGTTTGGCTGTTTGCATCCTTGTCCATCTGACTCCACAAGGGACCAGAGTTGCTCACCTGCTATTGACCACAAAGGCATAATTTCTGTGCCTTACATTACTGACCAAGGAATGCATTTTCCAGCTGTGAAAAGTACAAACACATTAAAGTACAAGGTTATTTTCAGAAGCAGAACAACAGTGGCATCCAGGTAGAGCTGACTGATCTTTATCAAGGCAAAGAATTTATCTGCATAACCAAAACTGAACCCCAAAATAATCCATCGTGTAGTGGACTCAAATGTCTTTTCAGTGTCAATCTCAATTATTGGTTGGGGGCTGGAGAGAAATATCAAAAGGGAGATGAAAGGAGGAGTGGAGTAGTGAGCTTAATTTTGTTAATATTCTTTCTGGCTTTTTCAAAATAACCAAATATTTCACATCTAGATTTTTATTAAGCCAAGTCCTTAGCATAGTCACTATTCCACACATAAAAATTTTGGAGATGTTATTTGGATTCATATTCTGGCTATAGGACTTCATAGAATTAGAAGAATGAAAAAAACACAACAATTTTCAATAAGTACAATTTTGGCTTTGTTCCCTAGAGTCTCCTCACTAAGGAATCTGAAAGTTACAGATTTTTTTTTTAATCCCCAGTGAAATACACAGGCAAAATGTAAAAACCCATTTTAAGAGAGAATGGGTACCCAAAAGCTAATGAGAGACAACATAACATGTTGTTTTTTTCTTTTTTTCCTAACATTGATCTGGTGCTTCATCTTTATGTACTAAAAGAAACATGACAGAGAAACAAATGTCCTCCTATTGTTTACATTTGAGGTTTACAGAGAGAGCAATCAGCAGATTTTCTGCAAGATCCATCTATCTGTCACTGTGTTTTATTGGATACGGCTGCAGCTGAATCAAAGAGAGGAAAAAAAGAAAGAAGTGAAAGTGACAAAGATGGTTATAAAAATAGAAAAAAGGAGTGCAATCTCTGGGGTGTAAGAGCAGTCCAAATACAGCTGTGAGCAATATTCCCTCTGTTTTTATAAAGTGTGAGCATGCACCCTCAACACATGGAAAACAAATTATGAAGACCAAGCATGAAAGAACGGGTTTGGGTATTGTATTCAGATGGGATTCACAATGGAAGTTTATCAGACACATTTCACATTATGTCCAGTTGGAGCTGTGCTACATAGCAATGAAGTAAGCCTCACCAACCCCCCTCCCCCAACACACACACTTACACACACACACAGAAATACTGTCAATCAGTTCTACTCACCCACAGAGGAAAGTCAAAACTCAACTTGCCATTTAATAACCCCCATAATCTGGCTGCAACTTTTCTGTAACCTAATTCACCTTGCTCTCTCTCTGGCCCAAGAAAAGTAATTCCTGCACAACAGACTCCCGTTTTCTCTTTCATCATAGTGATCAAGTTCCTCCCTTATTCTGATGGTATTCCAACATCCCATTTCCACCATCCTTCCTTTTTCTGTCTTGCCCCTCTTTCAAGATCTTCCTTTCCACTTAGACACCACCACCCCATGGAAACAATAATCATACCTCAGATATGGGCGTCACCACAGAAAACTGGCATGAAAACACAAAAGGTCACTGGCCAGAAACCAATAAAATATTTGCAACCAGCAACTTACTTCAAAGACATACAACTATTTTATCTTTTCTCATGGTTTCTGTGGGTCAGGAATTCAACTGGGGTGGGGGTGGGGGTAGCAAGGTCTCTTGTGCGGTAGGTTTAGAACAGCAGGGAGCTGGACTGCCCAGACTCCCTCTCTGTGTAGTCTCAGGGCCCTTCCATGAACTCTACCTGGGCTGATTTAGAATTCCTTATAATAGGAATTCTTACCTAGAGACTGAAAGCTCCAAGAGCAGGTATTCCAACAACTAAGGCAAAATTTAAATCACCTAGCCTCAGAATTCATCTAGGAGCACTCGCCTCATCCTCACTAGTCAAAACAGTCACCCAGTCCTGCCTGATGCCAAGAGGAAGACATCAGTTCAGTTCAGTCACTCAGTCATGTCTTATTCTTTGCGACCCCATGGACTGCAGCATGGCAGGCCTCCCTGTCCATCACCAACTCCCTGAGCTCACTCAAACTCATGTCCATCGAGTCAGTGATGCCATCCATCCATCTCATCCTCTGTTGTCCCCTTCTCCTCCTGCCTTCAATCTTTCCCAGCATCAGGGTCTTCATCAGGAAGACACAGACTTCAACTTTTCTTGGCAAAAGCATCAAAGTCACCTTGTAGGAAAAGCACTTGAGATACTTAAAATATTTTTGTGGCCATTCTTTAAAAAAATGCCATGGGCCACAAGGGATTAGAAAAGGAGGAATTTCTGGATCCTACCATTTCCCTACAAAATACAGAGTTCCAGGTAAATATTCAAATACTGCATTTTTATATAGTTTTTAAACTAAGGAGGCTTTTAAAAAGTTGTATTTTAAATGATTCAGGTTTGCATGTTATAAATTCTTTCCAAAGATACTAAAATATGCTTAGCGGTGAACAGAGTGGAGTGAATCTGGTTCTACACTTCACTGTATCTATCTTAGAAAACACAAGAAATATTTGTCCTGTAGACACTGGGATAACACAACTAGCAAATGGTCAAAGCACAGCTGCATCCCCCTTTAGGTTCTAGGCAGTCCTAGGCCAAGCGTGATTCAGTCAGGGAAGGCATGGTCCTAGACCCAACCATCTTCATCACTGTCTAGTTTGCTGTCAGCAGATAAGCATGACCTAAAACATAACACTCCCTGGTGGTATATTTCACAGGGCTTAAACAGTAACATAGTCTTGAATCTGATAACGGTGCTCCTGAAGTGTAATCTTTCATAACCCTATCGAAGCTGTTACTTACATAGTCACATTCAGGCTCAGTGCTGCCATCAAAATACAGTCCATACTTCAAAACGTACTTTTGAAATAACTCACACTTATACCTGGGATTTCTCTCGCTCCATGAAGAGGATAAGTAGCCTTATGAGGACAAGTAGCTGGATTTCTAAATAATTCTTTCCTTTTTCACTTCCTTCATTTATACCCTACAACACTCCCAGAGTCCCTTCCTCCAGCCTCTAACAATGCTTCTGTCTTGAAATGAATCTGTCGTATCCTCATATGCCACTCTCTTTCCTCCAAATCCGGAACAATAACACTGCTAATGCCACACCCTTTCTCCATCTGAAGTCTCTTCATTACCAACACTCCTTGTTCATATTTCTTTCCCAAATTGTTCTTTTAAAGCTATCATGTAAGAAACGAAGTGCCAGTCTATGTTTGATACAGGATACAGGATGCTTGGGGCTGGTGCATGGGGATGATCCAGAGAGATGATATGGGGTGGGAGGTGGGAGGGGGATTCAGGATTGGGAGTTCATATACAACCGTGGTGGATTCATGTCAATGTATGGCAAAACCAATATAGCATTGTAAAGTAAAATAAAGAAAAAATAAAATTAAAAAAAAAAAGAAAAAAAAAAGCTATGTGTAAACAGCAGTCTCCGTGTCGTCATGGCATTTCCCATTATCAAGGAAGAGTCCATATTTCAAATGGGTAAGTTAAGGGTCTTAGCGGCACTTCTCAGACTTCATATGTATACGCATCTCCCAGGAAGCCCCCTATATTCTGATCCAGGGGGTGCAACCTGAGCCCAAGACTCTGCATTCCCAACCAGCACCCAGGAATATGTCAAAGCTGCTGCTCTCGGAGCCATACTACCAGAGCCAGGCCCCTTTTCTACCTTATTTTCAGTTATTTAGATTTATAATTGCTTGGTGTGAACTCTTTCCAGTCAGCTGGGGGTTGGGGAATGTATGAGGTAAACAAAGCCGAGAAGGAAAATCCGGTGACCTGAGTCAGCAAAAACAATGTCAGTGGTGGCAGCGGGAGTGATGAGGTGATGGACCAGTGCCAGGCAGATGAGTGGCAGGCAGGCATGAGTGGCAGCAGATGGAGCATCCTTCCCTGAAGTGCCAAGCCCACCACCAACCTGCCCGTCCCACCATACTCTCCTCCTTCCTCTGAGTCTTGAACGACACCCCCCAGAGGAGTCCCACCCTGTGTTCTCACCTGTTCAAGAGTGAATTATTACTTCATGACCAAGTTGAGAAGAACTGAATAGACACCAAGAGGTTGGATAAACCGTGGCATCCTCATCTAGGAGGAAGGGAGCCGGGAGAGAGGAGGGTACCTATGGGATCTTCAAGAAAGAAGAGAAAAAAACACTCAAAGCAATATCTGAAAGATGTCCAAAACAAAATTCCTTGATTTCCAGATCAACTCTCTTGATCTGGCTCAGGGTTGAGTTCCTGGTCCATTTCTTTCTTTTATAATTAACTATATAGCTGGATGAACATGAGCCATGTATTGAAATCCTACTGAGCTGTTTGGTTGTGTTTATTTTGGTTTCATTTGTAATCTCAGATTAGGTCATTTCCTCTGTAAAACTGTACATGAACATGAGGGTAGGAGGGCCTTTATCTGATTGCTACTGAGGACACAGGTGTAAGGAGAATTTTGTTTTAAAAACTTACAAGGATGACTGAGCTTTTAGATCAAACAATGTGAGCCTTCTAATGTGACTAAAGAGAAACCCACATATTCACAGTCAGCCTTTAAAGCTATTGAGGTTTCTCAGTTTCTTTGTTTGAGCCTCAGAAAACTTCTGTGTTCCTAAGCCACTAGAGACACAAACAAAATGGATGTGCTATTGCTTCCATTTCACATTTCTTCCATGCCACACCCAGCCTGTCATTGTCTCCACTCGCCCTTCTGGGAGGGGATTAATGGATTTGAACAGGACTTTCTGTGGGCCTTGGAGGAGGTGCCTGCCTGCTTGATTTGCCCTGTGTGTGTGATTGTAAAAACACTTTGACCACATGACCCAGCATTGCCAGTAACACACCCTTCCCACCCTGCCGTGAATCTTGAGGCAAGATCACCACTTCTTTCTGATCCCTTGAGATTAGTGGAACAAGAATTTTTTCTTTTTTTCAAGGTTATATGAATTTATATTTATTATAAAATGCTGACTCTAGTCCCTACATTGCACAATATATCCGTGTAGCTTATTTTATACATAACAGTTTGTACCTCTTAATCCCCTACCTCTACCTTGCCCCTGCCCCACTTTCTTCTCCCCAATGGTGCCCACTCATTTGTATCTGTGAGTATTTTCTAGTGAAACTTCTGGCTCAGAGCCCACACTAAAATCATGGTAACTGTGTATTAACATTAAACATTAATCCTTTCCAAATAGGGTGTGATGAGGATAAAACTAACTGCTGTAATGACGTGAAGTGTGGACCCTGCCATGCGCTCATCTCCCCTGCCCTGTGGGACGCATCGCATGGAATTCTGGAAGTTGCCGTGCACGTGTCTGACTACATGAAGGCTGTTCTTGGGCATTCCTACCAGAGGAGCTGACTGATTTCTGCTAATGAGTTAAAAGGTTAGGAAAAAAAATCTTATTTTAGGCAGCTACTGGAATTTAACCACTTTTCAGAGACTAAGCCTTTATAAAAATCCTTTTGAATGATTCCTATTCCATCATGTATTTTCATTTCCTACTTTTAACTATAGAGAAAACTCCAGTTAAGTGAAATATTTTAATATTTATTCATCAAGGAGAATATATTTATGTAATGTCCATGCTTGCTTCCACAGGTACTTGGGCCATAAGAGTTCACTTTGATAACAGAACAGTGTATATCAGATTTAAAGTTCATTTGCAACAGGATGAAAAACGAAAAAACACCACAGTGGGACAATTCACTGTATTTCCCTCCCCTACCACATTTTCTAACCCCTCCATACCACATTTGGACCCAAGATTTTAAAGAGAGTGAATTTTTGCATTCTGGACATTTCTTTGTTTGGGAAAGCAAAGATAATGAATATAACGGAAAGAAGATGGAAAACATTCCTTCCCTATTCTTCTCTATTTCCTATCGTCAGCTCCAAGGACAGGCCCTGATTTGTTTACCTGAAATAAAACACACACACACACACACACACACACATACACACACACACGCCCTTCCATCATGTCTCAGTTCCCATGACAAGAGCCAGACTTACTTTCTTCATAGCAATGATTACCATCACTGTTTCTTTTTATTTACCAGAAAGATGAACTGTCTGAAGTGAAGTACATTAGTGTGTTACTTACCCCAGCACCTGACATCTAGAAGTGTGGCAGCGCCTAGAGTGAATAATCCACCTCTCCACTGCGGTGGGGCCCTCACTGGTCAGCCTAGCTCAGATGTGCTCCCACACCTGCAGGCTCTTCTCAGCCAGCTGCTATCTTGGACCGCCAAGAGTGGGTGATTCACAGAGAAACTGAGCATTGCTCTCCTTGATGGACCAGAAAGTGAGAGAAAGCTTGGCCAAATTTTTACATATATACTTCTCTAAAACTTGGGAGCCAAGTGCTACTGTGACTTCCTACAGAGGTAAATGAATACATTGACTTGGGAAGCAATTAATCAGCTTCATAAAACATGTGGGAAACAATTACATAAAATGATAAAAGCATATCTGAAAGTTATTTTTACTTAAAGTAAAATTTAAGGGCTTTTTACTGAGAGGATTTTTTTTTTCTGATGATTATAAAGGAAAACCAATTCAATGAAACTTATTCTATTTTTTTCTTTCAGTATCATTTGATGATGAAGGCTGTCTAATGTGAACTAAAATATTGCTTGCCATATCAGTAAACAAAAGATGTTGTAGCCATCACATTACAGCCACCTGGATGGAGCACCCAGAGGAGACTCAAAATGAGGACACACAGGACACTGGCCCCAGGTAGCGGAGATGCACATCAAAGGAATGATTTCAAGGAGCCTAGACTCTGGCATCTTCCCATAAATAGAAAAGCTCTAAAATTCCTTTACTTGAGATATCTGGTTTTCTTTATTAACAGTAATCTTTTGATGTTCCAGCTACCTGGTCTTTGTGGTAAAAATGCCTGTATATCCTGGCCACTCCCCCTTGCCTTTTCAGAACAGCCTCTTGGAATTATCTGAGATGCTGTGTCCTGGGCTTAAGTCCTCAGTCTTGTCCACCAAATAAAATGTACGTCTCATTGTTCATGTTGTGTATTTTATTTTTAGTTGACAATAGCATACTTAAAAGAATTTCAGAGAATAACAGAAATTTATACAGTTGCATCCTAGATTTAGCAGATATTATTACTCTTTCCATTTAGCAGGTATTACTCTACACATGGACATCACCAGATGGTCAACACCGAAATCAGATTGATCATATTCTTTGCAGCCAAAGATGGAGAAGCTCTGTACAGTCAACAAAAACAAGACCAGGAGCTGACTGTGGCTCAGATCATGAACTCCTTATTGCCAAATTCAGACTTAAATTGAAGAAAGTAGGGAAAACCACTAGACCATTCAGGTGTGACCTAAATCAAATCCCTTATGATTATACAGTGGAAGTGAGAAATAGATTTAAGGACCTAGATCTGATAGATAGAGTGCCTGATGAACTATGGAAGGAGGTTCATGACATTGTACAGGAGACAGGGATCAAGACCATCCCCATGGAAAAGAAATGCAAAAAAGCAAAATGGCTGTCTGGGGAGGCCTTACAAATAGCCGTGAAAAGAAGAGAGGTGAAAAGCAAAGGAGAAAAGGAAAGATATAAGCATCTGAATGCAGAGTTCCAAAGAACAGCAAGAAGAGATAAGAAAGCTTTCTTCAGTGATCAATGCAAAGAAATAGAGGAAAACAACAGAATGGAAAAGACTAGAGATCTCTTCAAGAAAATTAGAGATACCAAGGGAATATTTCATGCAAAGATGGGCTCGATAAAGGACGAAAATGGTATGGACCTAACAGAAGCAGAAGATATTAACAAGAGGTGGCAAGAATACACGGAAGAACTGTACCTAAAAGATCTTCACGACCAAGATAATCATGATGATGTGATCACTAATCTAGAGCCAGACATCCTGGAATGTGAAGTCAAGTGGGCCTTAGAAAGCATCACTATGAACAAAGCTAGTGGAGGTGATAGAATTTCAGTTGAGCTGTTTCAAATCCTGAAAGATGATGCTGTGAAAGTGCTGCACTCAATATGCCAGCAAATTTGGAGAACTCAGCAGTGGCCACAGGACTGGAAAAGGTCAGTTTTCACTCCAATTCCAAAGAAAGGCAATGCCAAAGAATGCTCAAACTACCGCAAAATTGCACTCATCTCACATGCTAGTAAAGTAATACTCAAAATTCTCCAAGCCAGACTTCAGCAATATGTGAACTGCGAAATCCCTGATGTTCAAGCTGGTTTTAGAAAAGGCAGAGGAACCAGAGATCAAATTGCCAACATCCGCTGGATCATCAAAAAAGCAAGAGAGTTCCAGAAAAACATCTATTTCTGCTTTATTGACTATGCCAAAGCGTTTGACTGTGTGGATCACAATAAACTGTGGAAAATTCTGAAAGAGATGGGAATGCCAGACCACCTAACCTGCCTCTTGAGAAATCTGTATGCAGGTCAGGAAGCAACAGTTAGAACTGGACATGGAACAACAGACTGGTTCCAAATAGGAAAAGGAGTACGTCAAGGCTGTATATGGTCACCCTGCTTATTTAACTTATATGCAGAGTACATCATGAGAAACGCTAGACTGGAAGAAACACAAGCTGGAATCAAGGTTGCCGGGAGAAATATCAATAACCTCAGATATGCAGATGACACCACCCTTATGGCAGAAAGTGAAGAGGAACTAAAAAGCCTCTTGATGAAAGAGAAAGAGGAGAGTGAAAAAGTTGGCTTAAAGCTCAACATTCAGAAAACAAAGATCATGGCATCCAGTCCCATCACTTCATGGGAAATAGATGGGGAAATAGTGGAAACACTGTCAGACTTTATTTTCTGGGGCTCCAAAATCACTGCAGATGGTGACTGCAGCCATGAAACTAAAAGACGCTTACTCCTTGGAAGAAAAGTTATGACCAACCTAGATAGTATGTTCAAAAGCAGAGACATTACTTTGCCAACTAAGGTCCGTCTAGTCAAGGCTATGGTTTTTCCTGTGGTCATGGATGGATATGAGAGTTGGACTGTGAAGAAGGCTGAGTGCCGAAGAATTGATGCTTTTGAACTGTGGTGTTGGAGAAGACTCTTGAGAGTCCCTTGGACTGTGAGGAGATCCAACCAGTCCATTCTGAAGGAGATCAATCCTGGGATTTCTTTGGAAGGAATGATGCTAAAGCTGAAGCTCCAGTACTTTGGCCACCTCATGCGAAGAGTTGACTCATTGGAAAAGACTCTGATGCTGGGAGGGATTGGGGGCAGGAGGAGAAGGGGACGAGAGAGGATGAGATGGCTGGATGGCATCACGGACTCAATGGAGGTGAGTCTGAGTGAACTCCGGGAGTTGGTGATGGACAGGGAGGCCTGGCGTGCTGCGATTCATGGGGTCGCAAAGAGTCGGACACGACTGAGCGACTGAACTGAACTGACCTGATTACTCTTTCCAAACCTTATTGTTGAAAAATAAAGTAGGATGTCTTCATAATGGAAATTAATAAAAAGATTTGGTGCACCCAAAATATCAGTTTGAGTATTACTGTGACCCAGAGGTTGGAAGGATTTCTGTGTAACAATTTCAGATGTTACTAAGTCAAACTAATGGAGGTTCACTAGAAATAAAATACATATAGGCATGTTAACTCCAAATGCCTTTGAGGTTAATATGTAGCTTGAAGTCATATATCCAGGTGGTGGATCTGAGGTCTCACCTATCTCCCTATAGATTTTGAAATAAAAGTAAATTATGTCATTTCCCTAAATGGTAATTCTCCTCTAAAACACCATTTCTTCTATTTATGGTTTAGTATGTGGGCAGCTATACCCTGAAGGAAGTAAAACGGAGCTTTCCTAATTGAAAGAGACACTTAAAAATGAGGGGAAAAGTAAATTTCAGAAAAGGGAAGAGGAAATTGAGGAACATTCTTTTCTTAATTGAAGAACTAAAGTAGTAAAAACTTTCAGTCATTTTCCTTCTCTACCCTTGCAAATATATATATATATAAATCAAGTAATGGTTTCTTGGTACTGGCCACAGGAAACACCTGATATACAAGATTATCTTTTCTGTAAAAGAGCTTTGTCAGAAGCAGAGCTGAATTAAGGGCAGACTAGGAACCCCACTCCAGTACTCTTGCCTGGAAAATCCCATGGATGGGGAGCCTGGTAGGCTGCAGTCCATGGGGTTGCTAAAGAGTCGGACACTACTGAGTGACTTCACTTTCACTTTTCACTTTCATGCATTGGAGAAGGAAATGGCAACCCACTCCAGTGTTCTTGCCTGGAGAATCCCAGGGACGGGGGAGCCTGGTAGGCTGCAGTCCATGGGGTTGCTAAAGAGTCGGACACTACTGAGTGACTTCACTTTCACTTTTCACTTTCATGCATTGGAGAAGGAAATGGCAACCCACTCCAGTGTTCTTGCCTGGAGAATCCCAGGGACGGGGGAGCCTGGTGGGCTGCTGTCTACGGGGTCGCACAGAGTCGGACACAACTGGAGCGACTTAGCAGCAGCAGCAGGCAGCTTGCTGGCCTGGGTACCACTTTGCAGGAGGTAATCAGAGGGTCGTGGAAATGTCACAAGATAGAAAAACTTGTATGAACCACATTGCTCCTTACGGACAGAGAAGTTATGTTTGGACGAAACACTTGGGGTGGGGCTGAGACCTCCTGAGAGCATTATTGGAGTCTGACTTCCAAGAAGAGTGGGCCAGGCAGCCTCAAGCACAGTCTTCTTGAGTGAAGTATTCAAGTCTTGGTAGAGCTGACTAGCTGAGACACGGCAGCAGACACTGAGACGCCTCTACTCCCCCTTCTGCCTTTCTGCTTTGCACAATTCAGTGTCTCTTCAAAGTAAATGTCCATACTGAAAGAATATGATTTTAAAAGGAGCAAATTATTAACTTGTCAGCATGCCCGAAGCCTCTTAGTCCATTCAGGCTACTGCCACAGCATACCCGAGACTTGGTGATGGCGAGGGGATGTTAATGAACAACAGAAATTCATTTCTCACTGCTCTGGAGCTAGCAAGTCCAAGATCAAGGCACCAGCATTGTGGTGCTTGGTGAAGGCTCTCTTTCTGGTTCATAACTGGCTCCTTCTGGCTACGTCCTCACATGGTGGGAGGGGCAGGGGATCTCTCTCTTGTTACAAGGCATTAATCCTGTTCATCAAAACTCTATGCTCATGACCTAAGAATGTCCCAAAGCCCCCCATCTTCTAAATCTATCAATTTAAATTTTCAAAACAAATTTTTGTGGGGACACAGGGTTCAGACCATAACAGGCTGCATCTGGGCCTGCTCACGACAGAACTGGGAGAGCCACACTGTTCCTCTGCCATCTGTCTGTGGAAATAACTGAGACCTTTAGAGACCTTTGCTCTCATGATACTCCAAGTAGTGGGATGTTAGGTATATGTTCCATTCTTTATAAGCTGTAATTAATATTTTTTTTCAATGTGTGAAGTAATTGTTAGCAAGGAAAATAACACTTTTAATTCAGCTGTTTCCTTCCCCATGTCTCCATCTTACTTATTCTCAGGTATCTGTCACTGGTAGGTCTCGACTGCCTTGGACATGAACGATGGTACCCAAGTTCCTGGATCTGAAGTGGCTTGCCTCTATCTTCATATACTTTGCCCACTAGGGAAAAAAAGTAGTATAAGAGCAATTGGCTTTTAGGAGACTTATTGATAGTTTTTTTTTCCATTATCTTCTGGTCAAAAAAAAAAAAAAAAGACCACCAAAACAACAACTCCTGATGAAGAAGGGTTACTAAGCAAGATTATCATCTGAGAAAACATCACCTACAAAAATTGCTTTCTGTCTTGTTGCAACTCTATGACTACATCAGAGCACTCATCTTTCATTATTTGCATATGGTAATTCTAGAAATAAACCCAACCCAAGCACAGTGGACCATGCAAGAAATTTCAAATTAGTTGTTTCTGAAGGTTTCCTCATTTGTGAGTTGAAAGAATGAAAAAAAGAAATATGTTGAATGTTGAATGAGATAACATAATATCTTACTTTTGTGAGCTGTAAGTTGAGCTAAAAGGCAACTTTTATGTTGGACATGGATTAACCCAGTGGTGGGAAGAGCTGCAAACTTTTCCCCTATTTAAAGTGGATTACTAATTCTGAAAGAAGGTGCTTTGTTAAGTCCTATTTCACTGTAAGGATCCAGTTAGTGTGTTTGGGGATTCGGTTATTCGGTTTTTGTTTTGTTTATTGCGAACCCTGGGTTCGTTTACTGCAGGCATCTGATTTTGTTGCTGTAAACCCTAGGTGGTTGTTTTTTATCAGAACTTTATAAAGGACATGTGGATGGTTATAATCCAGAGAATGGTGTGGAATGGAGCTCAAACCTAGAGTTTAGCCCTTGGCATTATCACTGTCCTCGTGGCAGGTGGAATTCAGCTACAGGACATCTTTGCTGTCATGGTGGTAGTACCAGAAGAATACCATTTCGGCCAGTTTTACCAAACTCAGTTAGAGTTAGAAGCTATGACACAAGAAACAGTAAAGTCTTTTAGACTGTCTTCTTGGTTTTAAGGAAAACATATGAAGTTCCAGATAAAATTATGTTATTAAAAAGGTTGCTGTTTATAATAGCTACTTAAATGTTTATTATCCCAGCAGATTTCTTTTGATTAGGCTGAATGTATGCATTAATTGGGCTTCCCAGGGGGTGCTAGTGGTAAAGAATCTGCCTGCCAAAGCAGGAGACCTAAAAGACGCAGGTTTGATCTTTGAGTTGGGAAGATCCCCTGGAGGAGAGCATGGCAACCCACTCCAGTATTCTTGCCTGGAAAATCCCCAAGGAAAGAGGAGCCTGGAGGGCTATGGTCCACAGGGTCACACAGAGTCAGATATGACTGAAATGAATTAGCATGCAGCTTGCATTAATTACCCTCACATGGATTATTTTATAAAAATAAAACAAAACACAAAAGCTTCAAAGTTGAAGGCCCATCTTGTAACTTTCATAAAACCTCTTCAGAGTGAATGAGAAGTGATGAAGATGCCCGTTAGCTTAAATTCCTGAGTGTGGGTATAGTCTAAATTCTTCAAGATGCCATGGCAGAATGTTTATATATCAAATAAATGTCTCATTTATTTGTAATAAGCTCAACATTACCTTCTGCTGCTGCTGCTGCTGCTGCTAAGTCGCTTCAGTCGTGTCCGACTCTGTGCGACCCCATGGACGGCAGCCCACCAGGCTCCCCCGTCCCTGGGATTCTCCAGGCAAGAACACTGGAGTGGGTTGCCATTTCCTTCTCCAGGGCATGAAAGTGAAGTCGCTCAGTCGTGTCCGACTCTTAGCTACCCCATGCACTGCAGCCCACCAGGCTCCTCCATCCATGGGATTCTCCAGGCAAGAGTACTGGAGTGGGCTGCCATTGCCTTCTCCAACATTACCTTCTACTGAAGAGTAAATATTTATTTAAATACTAGTATGAACTTAAAATTTTCTATAATGATCAATCTCCCAACATTATATATCAATTTGACCCAGCTTTAACTTTACCTCTTATCAACTCTCTTCTAGTTATTTTTGCCTCTAAGATCGTGATTTGATAGCCCAGACATAAATTTCAAACCATAAACTATTCAGAATTTATTATAATCAACTGGTAAGAATTTGCTGAGCCCCTAACAAGTACAAAGACTTCCCAGGTGGCGTGGTAAATAACTTGCCCGCCAATGCAGGAGACACAAGAAATGCGGGTTTGATCCCTGGGTCATGAAGATCCCCTGGAGCAGGGCATGGCAACCCACTCCAGTATTCTTGCCTGGGGAATCCCATGGACAGAGGAGCCTGGCAGGCTATAACCCACAGGGTCATAAAGAGTCTGACATGATGGAAGCAATTTAGCGTGAACATACCATGTACAAGGTACTTAAGGAATATTATGAAATATAAAGCACTTTCTTCATTAGAGCATCCAGAATTCTTTGTAATTTCTTGCCATTAAAAAAAAAATTAACATCTATGAAGCTTAACAAATGGTGAAGTCAAAGAGAAATGAAGATTTTGGGCCTTTCCAAAGTCCCTTTGAGCTCTAGGTAATTAGGTTTACTCCCACGGCTCTGTCAAAACACTGGGTATCAAGCCCACCTGTAGTTCTTGGATGCAAGTTCTTGTATAGTAGACCCAGTGCCAAGGTCAGCCAGCTTTGCAAAGCACCGGGATTTGGAAAAAGAATAAGCATGTTCTGATATCACAGGAAATAAACCTGGGTGTGAACTCAGATGATGACATGTCAACAGGCTGGCATAACTTAGTACCAATATAGTCACCCCCAAATATAAGATGCCACTCTTTCACTACAAATTTGGTCGTAGGTTGTTTCAGTTGCTTGCTTCACATAGGTTCGTCTACAATGTGTCCCTAGTAGTCACAACAACAAATTGCCTGGCATTACCGATCAAGATGACATCACTAAATCAGTGATGACAGTGGGGGGATGGGGGGTAGGCAGGAAACGTCCTGCCTCGAGGACCAGTCCTGCTTCTGCCTCTTCAGTGCCATGAGCTGTGGGAGGGCAGAGGGTAGGACCCTGAACGGAGCAATGGGTTTACTGATTAAGGCCTTTGGAGAAGCAGAATAAGGAAGCCGTGAAGATTAGGCCATAATGACCTACTTTTAATACAGTCACTAAGGTGCCCCAGTAGACTGTGAGCACTGCATTGCAGAATGCTTTAAAGCAAAGCGTGTGCAATGTGAATCCCGTAAACAGAGAGGCATTTGAAGCTTAAAAAAATACCCAAATAATATCCTCTCGTTTAGTTATAGTAATTGTTCATCAGGCTCCAGATGTTAAGAAAGGAAAAAACTTTATCTTTTTATGATTAGAAGCACAAATCCTTTCAAACATGTGTGTCACTGGACTGGAATGTATCTAATCATCAAATTGCAGATGAGAGGGTGCCAGGTAAATAACCAAAGCCAACCCAGATCCTTATGAAAAGAATTTGTTTCCAAAGGGAGAGAGAAATACCTTCCATTCAGAAGAAATCAACCCTCCATTTCAGTCCTGCAGGAAAAAAAAAAAAAAATACCTTGGGCATTCTGGCAGCATCAGGACTCATTTTACAAACTTCCATCAAATTCTCATCCAAATACCACTGATAGCTGTGGATTTTTTGTGACTTGCTGCATTCTTTTAAAGCTAGTTGAGAGGCCCAGGAATCAAACCTACCCTCCCCTCAACCAGCCATCCATGTATGGCATTGGGGAAGAAAGAAGACAACCGTCTTCTCTTTCTGCCAGGGTGCCAAAGACCTAAATGGGCAGTAACTACTGGAGTCTGATAACCAGCCTCCAAGATGGCCCAGGGATTCTCACTTTCCAATATCCATGCCCTTGTGTAGCCCCTGCCACTGTGTATAAGGCCTCCTGTGTATCCAAGAGGATATTGCAGAAATGACAGCATAAGCCTTCACAGGCCAAGACATAAAAGGCATGGCCACTTAGTTCCTGTTCTCTCTAGTATCACTCACTCTGGGGAAACCAGCCTCAGAATCAGGAAACACTCCAGGTGCCCAAAGGAGAAGACCACGTCATGAGACACTCAGGATCCCTGCCCACAATCAACACAAATCTACCATGTGAGTGGGTCTCCCCGTCCTCCAGGCTCCATCTCGTCCCCAGTGACTGTAACCACAGCTACCATCTGGACTGAAGCATCAGGAGAAACCTCGACCCAGAAGCACACAGCTAAGCCATTCCTGAGCTACAGTAACTGGGGGAGATGTTTGCTGATTTAAGTCACTGAGCTGTGGGTTAACTCATTACATAGCAATAATGACTGAATAATGTGATCTTAAGCTGCTTGACTGGATCCTTTTACCTTGAAGCCTCTCCAGAAAAAAACCACACATTTCACTTCAGGCCCAAATAACTACTTGAGGGTGGGGATCCATTCAGCTACAAGTCTCTTACACCCCACAATGCAGAATTTAGCACAAGGACCCCAAGACATGCCACATTCATCCATTTTTATGGACTCTCATGTTACAATATATAATTCATGTACTGTTTTATCTGCATTTTTTAAAAAAGAAAATGGTAGTTTCATAAATGTTGAAATGATTTTTATCTTTAGACAGCCACCATGTTCAAAGTAACATGCCAAGTTACAGGAGCTATTCACAGATATAGAACACTCATAGTCCTTTCTCTCAAAGAACTTCTACTCAGGGGAAGATGCAGTGCACATGCGTCTGGAAAATAAAAATTCCATTGCTGTTGTTGTTCAGTCATTAAGTCGTGTCCAACTCTTCGGGAGCCCCTGGACTGCAGCACTCCCTGTCCTTCACTAACTCCCAGGGTTTGCTCAAACACATGTCCATTGATTCCGTGATGCCATCCCAACCACCTCATTCTCTGTCACCACCACCCCCCAATCCCGCCCCGCCACCATTAGAGATGTGTATAGAGGTAACCAGGGAGAAACGAAGAGATGTTATTTACAGTTTGGTTAAATAGTAAGTAGGACCTCAGACAGTAAAAAGAGGAAGTGAGAAAGCGTTTCAGAAGGAGAAAGCAACCCCAGGATCTGTAGAGAAGGAAACCTCAGAATCTGTACCAGGAATGGACAGCAGTCCTTGGATGATGGAACACAGGACTGATATTTAATTCGGCAGCCAGCAAGAGGCACTGGAGCATTGTACAAATTGGAGTGACCACATATCAAACTGTACTTCAAAAAAAAAAAAAACCGATTGCATATATAGGACAAATCTGCAAATGGAGAGGATGAGGGCAAGACAGTCAGTAGACTAAACATGAGAGATGAGGCGTGAATCAGGGCGAGCACAGTGAGAACAGAAAGGATGGGCATGTGGGAGATGTGAAATGATGGGAATTCTGCTACTGTTGGGACAAAGCTGAAGCCGAGAAACAGAGGAGAGGTCAGAGAGACAAAGACAACATGGTTGTTTCAGCTTGAGATAGAAACAGGGCTTTTTAAAACAGAATTAGTGATGAACAGAAAGGCTGCCAGGAGTGTTGGGCAGGGAAATAGGGTCGGAGATGATCATTTAAATATAGATTCACATTTGAACTCTAGCTTCCACCACGTCACCGCCAGCCTGCAGGTGATCGCTTTTTGCAAGTACAAGTTCTTTGATTTGCATTGGAAACCATCAGCTGGACTTGCAAATAAAGTATAAAGCTGTTTTATACACGGATGCAAATATACTTTGAATTCATATAGAAATATTGAAAAATGCCAAATTAGACATCAAAAAAACCCTTTGCCTTTGCTTTTTTTTTTTTTAAAGACAAATGAACTTTGTTTTAAGACAGTTTTAAAACAAACCCCCCATCTGGCCTCCACACCTTCCTTGCAATAAACAAACTCTTTGCTTTGCCATATTTGCATGAAATGGCTCAAGACCATCATTACCCAACCTGGTATTCTAACCTCACCATTCTCCCATCTCAAAAAGAAATATCAAAACCTGTCTTGCTCCACGAGCAATCAGCTAATTGTGTAAAGTACCAGACTCCCTCTCATTTAAATGCACAGTTTCCCCTGCGTTTTCTTAAAGCTATGTGTTTAGCTTAAAATTTTCTCCACATCTCAAAGATACAGCTTTTCTAAATGTACCAATGCCATGGCTTTTATGCAGAGCTAGGGTCTGAATCCAGATCTTCCAAGTTAAGCAACTAAAGTTTAAATTTTTCTATGTATACATGAAGTCAATGTTTACTAAATACAAGGGATTTTTTTCCCCCCATTAGAACTGACCCTGGCTAGCATGGAATATAAACATTAGGTAAAAATAATAATCACAGCAACAACATACTAGGGGCTTAGCAGCACCATTTTTAGCATTTAGATATACACAAACTCACTTAATTCTTACGTTTAATATGAGGCCTTATATCAGCATCTCAGAGCCAAGATTTGACTCAAGCAGCCTTGGAGCCTGGGCTCCTTACGATTAAACCTAGATGGAGGAATTTCCTATTCATAGTTGGCATTAGAATCCAATAGATGAGACTGCCAGACGTTTTTGTAGTCATCACCATGCTCCTTCTCTACTGGTGCTATAAGAAATTAGCACAAACAGAGCTGCTTAAATGACACAACACTGCATCTCTGTTTCTTCTTCCCTACTCACATCCCCCTCTTACTCTAACCTCCTCTGCCTCCCTTTTCCAGGTCTAAGAACCTTCGTGATTATGTTAGGCCCATCAGGAAAATCCAGGATAATCTCCCTTTTTGCAGGTCAGCTAATTAGCAGCCTGCATTCTCATCTGTCATGTGACCTAACATATTCACAGGTTCCAGGAATCAGGACAGGGGTATCTTTGGGGGGTGGATGGGGCCATTGCCCCATCTACCAAACGTGCTAAGACTGCTAAGTAAAGAACCTAAAAATCCAAGCAGATTCCTAAAGCTAGAAATCAGAAAGATAAAGAAGAAAGGAAAGATGAGTGAGTGGATAAGAAAAAACCATTGACCGAATTTATCACGCGTGCAGGGCAATGAAGGCAGAAACTGAGCTCCGCCTCCCAATTCCTCTCATGTGCCCATTCCCCCTACATCATTCACTCTCTGAGACAGCATACACTCAAACTCCAGCTTTCTAATACTACCTTCCTTGCAGCTCAGCTAGGGAAAATCAAAACCTGTCTTCCTGCCACTACCCTTCCTCATCATCGTCTTGCTGACTTGCTCACAGCGCCCTTAACCCGTCACAGCATGCTCTCTTCCCAGCCACAGAGGACCGTTGTGGCTCTCAGCGCCCTGAGGTGACCCTAGGACCAATGTGTGCCCAGAACATGGTGGCAGCACTATCACGTGCTCCATACTCTGGGAGATGGTGACACCGTCTGAAGGTAGAGCAGGTGGGCTCCCTCAGGTCAAGAGGAAGGGAGAGGGCGGGCTGGGAAAAGACGACGGCGGCTCTAGGACCCAGTGGTAGAAAGAGCATGAGCTGGTTTCTCTAAATACCAAGGTACTGGAGGCTGCAGCAGGGAGGGATGAGAAGTCAGGCCTCAGGGTCCAGCAGGGTCCCATCCTGCAGGACCTGCTGGGGGAGCAAGTAAGAAGTCTGGAATTAAACACTGAAGTCCTAGGGAGTCACTGGGGGCTGTCAAGCCAGAGCCAGAATCAATGTACTTGTTGACCAGCTTGGGAATTCATGTGGCAGGTTCCTCTACTGTGAAATGGAGATATGAGAAACCATCCTATCAGGTGATGGGAAAGAAAAAATGAGGAGCAAACCACTTAGGAGAGGTGAAACAGAAGCAGGGCTCAGGAAATGCTGAGAGAGAAAATGCCTATGGGGGGACTTCCTGGGCAGTCCAGCAGCTAAGACTCTGCTCCCACGGCAGGTGGCACAGGTTTGACCCTTGGCCGGGGAATTAAGATCCCACATGTCACGCAATGTGCCGGAATGTAAATAACAATAAAACAAAATTTCTAAAAAAAGAGAGAGAGAGAATATGTATGTAACAAAAATATCCATCCTGGAGATCTAAAGTACTATTATTCCAGGGCCCCCAAGCCCACTGTGCAGAGTCCCAAGTCCCCTCTAAGATGTCTGCAAATTTCCACAGCAGATTGATCCCAAGGCTTCTGCTGCCTCCAGCACATCTGCTTCCCAGCACTGCTCCGTGTCCAGGTGAGAAGCTCAGGCTCCCTCTAAAAGAGGGGAGGGGGTCCCTGGAGGAGGCACAGATCAGGACAGCTGACTGGCTCCCAGGAGACCAGGGTGTCAGGTCTTGCAGTGCCCCGAGGCCACCCATCAGTCAGGGTCCGCTGACTGCTGCTCTCTTTTATCCTGGCCTCCCCTCCTCTTTCAAAGCGCTCCCCTCCCTCCCCTTCCTACTCTTCACTTATCAACCCTTCTCTAAGAAGGGAAAATAATCAGTTATTCCTCTTATTCAGATCATCTTCTCCCTCCTGCAGGCTTATCAAGGGGTATCAAGGCTTATCTCAGTGCAGGCTTATCAAGGTGTTTCACCAAGACTGTGAAGAGGGATTCTAGTGCCAACTATGAAAGTGGTTCAGCATTTTCAGTAGCCAGACACAAAAGTCAAGGACGTGTTTGGCTGGATTTGAGAAATGAGACTCAGACCTTGTGTTGGTTGAGGCGTGAGGCATCCCACTGATACTGGAAGAGTTCTTATCCCGCCCCTGACAACTCTGCCCAGGCAAGGAGACAGAAGCCTCTTGAGAGAAAAGGGCCTGGAATTTGTCCCCTTTCCCATAGAAATACAAAGATATTACAGTGGACCCTATCTGGTGTTAGCCAAACTGCAAAACAGAGGGCACAGTCTCCACCCAGTATCACCCTCACTTCTGATACCAACTGCAAGTTCAGAAGGTTCCAAAACCACTTTCATGTTCCATAATCCACTAGACCAGACTAATGGAAATACTCCCAGTTACACTTTGTTACAGGGAAAGAATACTAGTCAAAATCAGCCAAGGGAAGATGCATATGGACAGAGTCAGGGGAAGAAGAGAGGGGTCTCAAACATTCCTTTTCCCTGTGGAGTCAGGATGCATTACCCTCCTGCCATCAACATGTGGCAATAAGCAGGGAACATTGCCAATCAGGAAAAATCATGAAAGCTCACCCAAGGTCTGGTGTCCAGCGTTCTTAGCAGGGCTTTATTAGGCAGGTTTGGTGGGTTGATCAAGTGTCCACATGGTTGATCTCAGTCACCAGACTGATGGCTAGTACCGCAGGAAACAACACCCTCATCCTAAACATCAAGGTTGGCCTTGCTGGTGTGATCAGCCCCCATCCTGTATCTACTCACAGAGGCTGACCTCAGTCTACGACCTGATGTGTTCAGCCTCTGCCCCAAACCAACACCCTCCTGTCAGGTATGATACAGATTACATCCCAGAAGGTGAGGGTAAAGGCCAGAACTCTCTTCCAGCAAGGCCAAGTTCTTTACCTTGCAGACTCCATGAGACTAACAGAGCCCTACTCTCTAAGAACGGATAAGCTCCTTCCACCTCCTGTCATCACTTGAGGAGGACATGGAATGGGCAGGATGTTGAGATGTGCTGAGGACAGCACTTGAGTTATCAAGGGGCATGGGTTCTAGTTCCTGACACAGGGCTGAGCAGTTCTCAGGAGAACTGTAGCCACATGCGTGTCAGGAGAGCTGCCCGTTCGGGGACCTCAGATACATCCTCTAGAAGGAAAGAGTATAGCAAGGTTGTTTCATAGAGGAGTAAATACAGAGGGTGGAGGAAAGTGTGGGCGAAGGAAAGAGGAGGGCTAACATATAAAGTGGGAAGAGTCATGGTATGCCAACTAGAAAAAAGGATGAAACACATAAATGCTAGAGGATGCATGATCAGGGAGGGTGAGTGTGGTCTTGTCCCTTAGCGGGGACGGTACTTACAAGAGTGAACGGAGGTCCTATTTACAATTGTGCTAGGACAAGTGTATATCAGATTATCCCCAACAAGTGTATTCACCAAGTTTTAGGTGGTAACTGGGGGGTGACAAGAATCAGAGCTGGTGGCCAACAGTCTGCAACTGTCACAGTTCATTCTGGTCCCCGAGTTGGCCCAGCCTCCTGGGCCATGTTTGGCCTCATCTCTGGTGGCTTAGAGGTTAAAGTGCCTGCCTCCAATGTAGGAGACCTGGGTTCGATCCCTGGGTCGGGAAGATCCCCTGGAGAAGGAAATGGTCACCCACTCCAGTATTCTTGCCTGGAAAATCCCATGGACGGAGAAGCATGGTAGGCTACAGTCCATGGGGTCGCAAAGAGTTGGACACGACTGAGCGACTTCACTTCAGTGATAGCTGCTGTAAGACTAGGTTGGAGAAGCTTGCTCCCAAGCAGGGCCTGTCTGATGGGTGAGTGTTAGTGAGGGCTGGGGTCTCAGGAAGGGCTGTCCAGAATATGCAGAGCGGTGTGGAGGGGTCTTGGTCCACGCAGTGACCCCTGGCCTGGGTGAGAGTCCTCCCCAGAACCTGCGGGCCTGTGCTGAGGGTAGGTTCTCAGCTCTCCTCCTGTACACAATCTTTAAGAATTACACATTTAAGGTTACCTCTTTCAAACAACGTCCTCCAGGGACTCAGGGCGGCTGATTGCACCCTGCAAGTGTTTGACTGGCCTGAGGCTTTCTGTAACACTTCAGCTGAATTGGAGTAATAGATAAGATAGACAGATAAACATAGAAAAATGCATACGGCACTGTATACACAGTCCTGATGCAGAAGTCATGGGATTAAAGCAAGGGAAACTGTTCTGACACCATGTCTATGGAATCTATGGAATAAATGGGTAAAGTTGGAAAATCAGGAGAGTTGTGGAAAGAACCTGGTATTGGAGTTGGATCTTAGTCTTCTTTATGGCACTAGATTTTACCCAGACACTAATTTGGGCTTTAGTCTTGATTAATTTGAGAGCAAATTAGAAACATGAGATATAGAAAACAGAAAAACAGCAACAATAATAATAGCAAACACTGTTGAACTCTTAGGATTAACCTCTGCACAAACCTAAGAAGTAGATACCCTTTATTCTCATTTTACCAAAGAAGAAACAGACAAGTTGAGCAATCTGCCCAAGGTCACACAGCAATTTTGTGCCAGAAGACAAATCCAGTTCTTGAGTTTATTCTCATAACATTAGCGTGTTTGTTATTGGTCTCCAGCGGCCGCTGCTCTGGAGTCAAGTGTGGACAAACAGAGCAACGCTCTAATGGTGTAGAGTCTTAAAACACACACTCACATTTTCAATAGCAGGGAAAAAACATCAAGTTAATACAAGCCTCTAGTTCAGCTGAAAAAATTTTTTTCCAACCAAAAGTGACCTGACAATAGTGTCTTTGTTTCCATTCTATCTCCTTTCTTCAAAGAGAAGGGAGAGGAGGTGGTAGATACCTCAATGTTTCTGTGGTGTAGGCCAGGTGGGTCTTCCATAGGTCCCACTGTTTCCCTAGAGTCCTTTGCTCTCAGAAAACCCCGGGGCCTTTCTCATGTACTCTCTCCTTATTTTATCTTTCCAACATTGCCCTTTCCTCTTACAGGAAAAAAGGACCAGGAAAGCTCAAAGCTTTCCAGGCAACATCCCCTCTAAGACCACAGCTCTAAACTAAGTTCTGGGTGAAATTTCATCTATTCAGTCCATGCTAGAGAAATGCCCAGACAGTCATGGAAAAACAAAACCAGGGTACCAGTGCCCCTCTGGAGAAGTGAGGAACCAGAGAAGGCTTCAAGAATGAGATGATCCCTATGCTGATCATCAATGCAGGATCATGGACAAGCAAGACAGGAGTGGAGGAGGGCATGCCAGGCAGATGGGAGATCACGGACTAAGCCCAGGAGCTAAAGACATGCTAGCATGGATCCTCAATGTGAGCATCAGGATGGGGCTGACAGGAGGAGCTCCTGAGGAGGAGAGCAGGAGCCCAAATACAGGGCTTGTCTGCCTTTATCCTGTGAGATACAGAGTTACTCAGGTATAGTGACACCAGGCCACAACTGGCTTTACAGAGGTCATCTGACTGATATGATGGGTGTGAGGATTCCTAGACCAGAAAAGTTAACAGTGGCTAAGAGCTTATACCGTAACATCTTAAATATCTTGGATGCAAAACAAGGAAATTTGGGGGTATGGAAGACACAAATGGCCCCTAGAGATGCCTCTTGGGTGAAAAGATTGTCGGTTATGCCGATCTCCAGCCTCCCACAACATTCATGGAGCCCTGGTCCATGACTCTCCAGGTCCCCAGAGGCTCACATGCACTCAGGAAGGTCTGACCCTGTGGTAGCTACGTCTGGACCTGTGTCTCCTGTATCTGTATTTTTTATTGTTTTACAGTGAAAGTGTTTCAATTTACAGTTTAAAAAAAACATATGAATACCTTGAAAACACACTTATAAAAACCATCTGAGAAGAATCCCAACCTTTCACAGTTAGAGCCAAAACCATCTCTGGATTGCAGGAAGTCATTACAAAAGCAAGAAGATACCTGACAGGTACGGGGACACTTTAAGAAAAGTTGACATATTACATTAAATTTTGAGGCAGTTGCCCCTACAGTTCAGGGTATCCTGAATAGGAAAGCCAGTTAATGGGATATTTGAACTATCCAACACATGTTCTGGCCCCATTTTAAAAAATAGGCAAATCTTTAGCAGTAGGACCAGGCACTTGTCTTATGGCCACTGGGAGATAAATGGCTTCCAATAAAATAAGCTGTATTTGGTAATTAAGATGATGTGCATTGATTCCGACCACTTATCTCTTTGGAAACATCCTTGTAAGAAAGATCAGACAATCAGGCCGCTGAGCTGTCAAAAGGGTGTGTGGGCTGGGGAGGAGGAGGACAGGGAGCAAGGTGAGAGGTGTTTGTTTTTTTTTTTTAAGCGCTGCTAAAATTAACAGTGCTATTTTCACACTTGTAAAGTAGGCAGCATGATTCTACTGCGAGCAAGGATGCTTCCTTTCCCCAGAGACCAGGGCTTTGATGCAACCGGACAAAGGCGAAGCTATAAACAATCACCATTTACTCTTGTGGAAGAAGTCAACAGCCTCCTCCAGAAGGACTGGGGCCTCATGCATTAATGCAGGTGTGCTGTTGGTGAGAAACTTCACGTCCTGATGGAGTTTTTCTCACGGAGATGCCCTCCCACTGGCCCCATTCACCAATGAACCTCCGGGCAACAAGGCTGGAGCAGGGTCCAGCATGCAACCCAAGAATGTTGCTGAATCAGTAAGGTGCCTAGTGATGACAAGAGGCAAGCAGCTGGTTTCTCAGTCCTCTCTTTAATCCCTAGTATCTATTGGGTTGCAATGTTCAACTCACTGGAGAAAGAATTTGTGGTCCTGTTTAAATAGGGGCTTTGGGGCTTCCCTGGTTGCTCAGATGGTAAAGAATCGGCCTGCAATGCAGGAGACCCAGGTTTGATCCCTAGGTTGGGAAGATCCCCTGGAGAAGAGAATGGCTACCCACTCCGGTATTCTTGCCTGGAGAATTCCATTGCAGAGGAGCCTGGCAGGCTACAGTCCATGGGGTAGCAAAGAGTTGGACATGACAGCAACTAACAGTTTTGAAGTATATTTGAAAGAAAAAAAGCCAAAGTTCTCATCATGGAAACATTCATTTTTACTGAAAGCACATCTCCCACATTTGGGCCTGAACAGGGATGGGGGAGGGGGTTAGATCAGATTCCTGAGTATTGTATATAGATACAATTTTAGGGTCCAGAAATGTAAGAACACTTACGTTTGAATTTTTTAAAAATATGGACATAAAAACAACAGGAAGCAAGTATTTTAAAATCTAAGTTGGAGATAAGATGGAATTTATTTGAGGACCGTAGCAGTGACTGCCGCCCCCCGCCACCCCGCCCCCTCACAAAAAAGGCAGGGGTGCAGAACCTCACATGGGAAGTGATCAACAATAATGTGCAAATCCAATAACCTGAACGCTGACAAAATACAACAACTATTCTGCCTTAGTCATTCTTTAACTACTCATCTGCTCCAGAAGAGATGGTTTTAAAGGATATGAAAAGAACACATGGAGAAGAAAAAGCTCAAAGTGACGCAGTCTAAGAGAAGACAACTCCAGTGGAGAAGTCAGTTTCCTAAACAGATTAAAATGAACTATATTCAGAATCAGATGGAAATCCAGGGGAATATGTATTTCCCCCACATTCTTAATGCCCTCCTATAAGCAGGTGTCACACTCATTGATGTCACTGATCTCTGACTCATCAATTCTTTATTTCAGAGCAAATCCATTTTTTTCATCTTTCTTCTTAAACTAAAGCACTTCTCTGAATTGCGTTTTTTTTTTCCCCCATATGGGTTTGGTATATGGGGGGTGGGGAGGCGACAGGTGGGGGTTTGCAGGGAGAAACGGGGGTGGGGTGGGGTGTCGAGTTTCAGAGACCACAAAGCCTGCTTTCTCCACAATGCCTCCTTGCCCTGTAGTATCCCCAGCCTTACAGTTATTACCCACTGTGGCTAATCAGATTAAGAGTCTTCAAGACAACTCTTTGATCCCCTGTCAAACAAATGTATGCAAGCCAACAACAAAAAAGCTGGGAAGATGCTAGTGTCGCACCTGTGGGATGGTGAGAGAAGCGAATAGGACCGTTCTGTGCACCCAGGAACCTCTGAGACCTCCCTCTACCTGTCAGAGGCCTGAAAGATTTCTTGTGGCCCTGGTAATCAGATTTAATGAAGGCTTGGGGCAATTAGCAAGAAAAACACAGGTGAGGTTCTCAGACCATAGACTGCATCCAAGGAAACACAAATAGAGCAATGGCAAAGTTCTCTGAGCACTGAAACTGACTACCACAGGACAGCCCAGCTGAGGAAGGCCTGAGCGCACCGGTGACATCACAGTATACAATCTGAGCCAACCTTGGGCGCAGCACTGCAAGCCCAGAGAACAGGGTCTGTGCATCACTGGAACACAGAGGGCATTGAGCCCGAACCCTCATATACATGAAAAATATAATGGGAGAGATTTTTTTCTGCCATGAATATTTAATTTTCCTGAGAGCCCACTATCTGCATATCACAAGGTCCCAATGCATGTGTGTGATTTTCTCTGTTGTCTTTCAAAAGAAAGCAGACCATTTCCTGTGATGCCTTGAAAGTTGCTTCAATGTGCATTGATCCCTTTGATCTAATGAGTGTGTGTATTTTAAAACCGAGTCAGCTTTGCCTCCCTCCTCTATTTGTGGGGAGGAACCAGAACAATGGGGGGAAAACCAGGTTGGTTTCCACTGTTTTCCTGCTAGCCTCTGTCCCTCTTCACGGAGGTTTTGGATGCTGCTTAATTTTTGCTGATGTCTTTTTATCTTAGGCTTCATGTGAATTTAAAAAGAGTTCCATTGATATGCAACCTACTGTGTATTCTGATACCCTGCCCACCCTGTGGCACTGCAGAAGCCTGCAGCTGTCTGAAGCTTAATTATGCATGCATGCATGCAAAGCCCAGATGCTCGGCCAAGAGTGCCTCAACGACTACAGTTTCTCACTTGTTTTTGTGTGAATTATAATTGGGCTGATCTCTATTTCTCAGCCCATTTGTAACTTCAGCATGTTCCTCTTTGCCTCCATCACTACCTCTGCTTGACTTGGCTTCTTCCAGGAGGAGCCGTTTGCCAATCTGCCATGCCCCTGAAATCTGAGAAGGGTCATTCATGGGTCTGACAAATCCTTTTACCTACATGGCAATTTTAAAAGGTACAAAAATGACCCTAGCCCCAATCAGTTTTCCTCCAGATGGTTGGTAGCTTAGAGGGGAAAAAAAGAAAAGAATAGTTAACTAAAAGCTGGCATCTGGGTGGAAACAAAGGCGGCTTAGAGCCAGGCATCCACAATGGAATGGAATACCGGGTATAAAGCTTTACACCTGCTGAAAGAAGGTAATGGAGACCAGCAAAGGCAGGTTTGTTAAGCACGCACATCCTCCATTCAGAGGCTTTTGTGAACAGTTTTCCAGCCTACCTAAGGGATCTCAGTCTTCAAGAAGAACAGAGCTTCATGTCAGAGTGAGAAACTGGGTATGGCATAGCACAATACACAAACGTATTGTGCTACCCTGACTTCATCAGGAGATGGACAAATAGAGTAACTCACTCATGAAACATGGCAGTTGCTCGTTAATCCTATTCCTGAAGAATACTCAGGGACACCTGGCATAATTTTTTTAAGTGAAGCATCAAATGAAGTGTCCAGATTTATCTTGTTGAAAGCCATAGGATTATTTTGTACTACTAAAACTTGAAAGAAAAATGTTATGGACATATATTGAGGCTTCAAAAGTAAGCAAGAATCTATGATAGCATAATTAACCATGACAATTTTAAGACATAAAAGTCATCAGGTGAGCATTTGCCATTCAATCAGATGATTCCTGTTTGAAGAATAACTCTTAACAACTAACATTTTCATCTAAGACATCTTAATATTATGTGCCATCGCAATTACTTGAGGCAGATTATATCATGATTCCCATTTTACAGATACGACCACTGAGATGAAAGGAGACTTTCCTAAGGCTTTTGTGTGGTAGAGCTGGGACTGGGATTGTCTCAGTCCAAAACCCATGCACCTAATAGCTACTATATTTCGCCCACCTAAGAACATTATTGAATGTATATCAAGTGTCAAACACTGTTATAAGCTCTTTAGAACTACCCTACAAGGTAGGTACACTTTTTAACCCCATTTTCTAGAAGACATCTTCACAATTAACCGCTCTTCTATGCCCAAGCTTTTCTCCATAGCCCACCCAGTCTTCCAGCCAAGTGGTCTACCAAACTGACTAGCCCTATAGGATAAGGATTGTAGTATAAGAGGTATGCTTTATACCTAATAGCATTGTCATACAATACAAATAAAGAGTTATAATTCCCTGGGATGTACAGAATAGTACTACTGTCTTGAAATATTGCTTAGAAAATAAAATTGTTTCATGGATGTCAGCACTGTATAAAATGACAGGATACATCATACAGATAAGAAGATTTTCATGACCAAAGATGCTATTATCATTAAGAAAAATGTTTGCCAAGACATTAAAAACATCCTTCCTTCTACCAGTGGATGGTGACATGGAAAAGAGGAGAGATGAATATGGTGGCCTCCCAGGGAGCAGATATTTATAGGTATAAAGACTTCTAAGTTTAATTTTCTGAATTGGATAGCTCTAATATTTTTAAGAAGAAATTAAAAGATCACAAGCTTTTTCACCTCTCAATACCAAATTAGCAACAAAATCTAAATTATTAGTATTATTCTACTCACAGATGATTCTGTGTCCTGAAGCACAAAGAGCACCAGAAAGTGGATTTTCATCGTTCATTTGCTTGTGTTCTAAGAGGAAAAAAAAGAACCTCAAACTCCATGACAGAGATTTCCATCTACAACATCAACCTCCTTCCTTTTCTGCCAATTGGAAATTAAATTTATAAGAATCTGTTTATGTAATGCGATGCTAACCTATGATCCATTAATATCTGAAGCAATCATATTAAACTCTATTTCTGAAATCACAATTTTATGTAACATTACAGAATGGAATAACCGAATGAACATTAAATTCTTTGTTGTAATGGATTGGTTTGGGCTTCAAACACAACTGTATTGGAATACCCACTTTGTCTCTTCCTCCTAGCTTTCCCTTAGATATATGTGATTTAAGCTCTCTGAAGGTTATTATCTCTATGTAAGATGGTGATCCTAATACTTACTGCATAAACTTGCCATGAGAACATTTGCAAAGGTTTGGGGGAATAATGTTTGTTCAGCTTCCCCCAGACTTTCCTATAGGAAAATTGAAGAATGTCTAAAGGGTATGAGGACAGTCTTTGACTATTTTCGTAGGATTCATTTTTCTCATGTCTTTCTCACTTTCTTCTCTGGGAAATAATAGAAATAGAATATCAAACAATGGATAGACATGGAAGGGAGAGATGAATTTTCAAAGCCAAGCACAGAACATTTTACAGTATCAGAGCTTCTAGACAAGTTGTGGCATTAAGGGTGATGTTCTGTTTTGTAATTTTATGGACTACTGCTCCACATCTACCTTTCCATTCTTCCCCAAGGAGGGTTTTTCCAAGCCAGTATCATGCTTGGCGCATATCAGATGCTGTTCTTTATCAGGGTACATGGTACTCCAGATCAATGGGAAGGAGTCTAGTTAGAGCTAACCAGGTCAGAAATCAACCTAAGAGACCCAGCTCAAAAAGATCCAGTCATCACCAATTCATTCTAATATACTTTGACACCAGTATACCCAAGGCTGCCAACAATCATCCATTAAGAGAGATATGAATCAGAACTTAGACTAAATATAAAGTATTGGTCTCCCCAGTAGTAGGATATCTAGCATCCCTGAGATGAGATAAGCAGAGTAAATAACAGCTTTGGTCTTGATTTTGGTGTGTGCATGCTCAGTCGCTTCAGTCACGTCCGACTCTTTGAGACCTGATGGACTGTGGGTTGCCAGGCTTTTCTGTCCATGGGATTCTCCAGACGAGAATCCTGGAATGGTTTGCCATTTCCTCCTCCAGGGGATCTCCCCGACCTAGGGATCGAATCCGCGTCTTCTGCATCTGCTCCGTTGGCAGGCGGGTTCTTTACCACTGGCGCCCCCTGGGGAAGCCCTAATTTTGGTAATAATGTGTAATGAGTTGCTCTTTTCTGAGAAGTTAATGCAAACTAAAGTATTATAAACTAGTAATTCATTCATCCAATAAATATTTGCCGGAAGCTTACCAGGTGTTCCTACTGTGCTAGAAGCTGGAGATATAGCAATGACCAAAATACCAAGATACACACTTTCATGAAGCTTATGTTCTGGTGACATTTTAGTGAGCTGTGAAAGACATTTTCACTTTCTAATAAGAAACAGCAAACATCTGATCTGTAATTTAGCCAATAGGCTTACTTTTCTAACTGTCAGCCTTGGAGACAGTTCAAGATGGCAAAATAGGAAGATCCCAAACTCACCTCCTCCCACTGAGGCAATGAAGCTACAGCTACATATTGATCAATTCCCTCTGAAAAAGACCTGCAAACTAGCTGACTAAGTCCTCCAGAATAAAGGGTAACTGCACTAAAAAATATACCACAGGGGTTCAACAGTAGACTAGATGATGCAAAGAAAGAATT
Organism: Capra hircus; assembly: GCF_001704415.2. NCBI lineage: Eukaryota > Metazoa > Chordata > Mammalia > Artiodactyla > Bovidae > Capra > Capra hircus. The sequence goes on from NC_030814.1 coordinate 81,344,985, forward strand.
AATGATCTGGAGAACAAGGCAATAGAACTCACCCAAAACAAAGCAGGAAAAAGAAAAAAAAAAACTTTTAAAGTGAAAATTTCTTAAGGGACCTATGGGACAATATCAAGCAGAGTAACTTTTGCATCACAGGGGTCCTAGAGAAGAGTGAAGAGAATGAGGCAGAAAACTTATTTGAAGAAATAATGGCTGAAAATTTTCCTAACCTGGGGAAGGAAATAAACATCCAGATCTAAGGGGCCCAGAGAGTCCCAAACTATGAATTCAAAGAGACCCACACCAAGTCACATAATTAGAATGTTGTCAACAATTAAACAAAGAATTTTCAAAGCAGTAGGATAAAAACAACTTGCTCCATAGAAGAGAACTCTCAGAATACTATTAGCATATTTCTCAGTAGAAACTTTGCAAGCCAGTAGGGAGTAGCATGATTTATTTAAAGGAGTAAAAGGGAAAAAAAATCTTCAAACCAAGAATACTCTACCCTGCAAGGTTATCATTAGAAATTGAAGGAGGAATAGAGCTCTCCAGACAAATGAAAGCTAAAGGAGTTCATTACCACTAAACTGGCCTTATAAGAAATGTAACAAGAATTTCTATAAGTGGATTAAGACACTAATTAGTAACAAGAAAACATATACTTTCAAAAGATAAAAATCTCACTGGCAAAGTTGAACATACAATAAAGGTAGTAAATTAATCACTTACAAAGTTAGTATGAAGGTTAAAAGACAAAAAAATAATAAAAATTTAGAAATACAATAGCTAGTTAAGGGACATACGAAATAAAAAGATGCAAAATGTGACATCAAAAACATAAAACTTGGGAGGAAATATAAAAATGTAGAGTTTTAAGTACATTCAAACTTAACTTGCTATCAACTTAAAATAGACTGACATGTACATGTACGTGTGTGTGTGTGTGTGTGTGTATAGGCTATTATACGTGAGCCTCATGGTAATCATAAAGCAAGAACCTATAGCAGAAAACACACAAAAAAATGAAAAAGGAATCTAAGTATAACATTATAGAAAGTCATCAAAACACAAGGGAAGAAAGAAGATAAGAATAAAGGGATAGGGACTTCCCTGGTGGTCCAGTGATTAAGAATCTGCCTATCAATGCAGCAGACATGGGTTTGATCCTTGGTCCAGGAAGATTCCACATGCTGCAAGGCATCTAAGCACATGTGCTGCCACAACTATTGAGCCCATGCTGTAGACAGCATAAGCTGCAACTACTCAGCCCCTGCGCCACAAATACGAAAGCCTGCATGCCCTAGAGCCTGTTCTCTGCAGCAAGAGAAGCCACCACAATGAGAAGATCATGCACCACAATGAGAGAGTAGCTCCACTTGCCACAATTAGAGAAAGCCCATGTGTAGCAACAAAGATCCAGAGTAGTCAATAAATAAATATAACAAAGAATAAAGGGACAGGACTTCCCTGGTGGTCCAGTGGTTAAAAATCCGCCTGCCAATGCAGGGGGCACAGGAAGATTCCACATGCTGTGGGGCAACTAAGCCTGTGTACCACAACTACTGAACTCTAGAGTCCCCAAGGCACAACTACTGAACCTGCATGCCACAACTAATGAATCCCTCATGCTCTAGAGCCCACGCTCTGCAACAAAAGAAGCCACCACAATGAGAAGCTTGCATACCACAACTAGAGAGAACCTGTTTGGTACAACTAGAGAAAACTCGAGCAACGAAGACCCACCGCAGCCAAAAAAGAAGATGAAGCACACAAACACACACAAAAGAATAAAGGAATAGAGAGGAACTACAAAACAGCCAGGAAACAACGAACAAAATGGGCAATAAGTATATAACTATCGATAATTACTTTACATGTAAATGAACTTAATAGTCCAATAAAAACATGGAGTGGCTCAAAGGATAAAAAACAAGAACCATCTGCATGCTGCTTAAGAGACTCACTTCCGATAAAAGGACACACATAGAAAGAAAGAGCAGCGATAGAGAAAGATATTTTATACAAATAGAAGCCAAAAGAATTCTGGGGTGGCTATACTTTTATCAAACAAACAGACTTTAAAATGACATTTGTAAGAAAAGAAATAGACAGGCATTGCATAATGATAAAAGGGTCAATCCAGCAAAAAAGATGTAACATTTGTACTATCTATGCACCCAACATGGGAGCACCTTAGGATATAATGCTAATATTAACAGATCTAAAATGAGAAACATAGTAATACAGTACTACAAAATAATGAGGGGCTTAATACCCCATTTACATCAATAGATATGGCATTCAGATAGGAAAATCAGTAAGGAAGCATTGGCCTATAACCACACATTAGACCAGATAAACTTAATAGATATCTACATAACATTCCATCCCAAAACAGCAGAATGCACATTCTTTCAAAGTGCACATAGAACCTTCTCCAGGCTAGATCACATGCAAGTCCACAAAACAAGTCTCAATAAATTTTAAGAAAATTGAAAGGATAATCAAGCATCTTTTATGATCTTTTCTGACCATAATGGTATGAAACTAGCAGTTACAAGAAAAACTTGGAAAAATTACAAATATGTGGAGATTAAGCAATATACTACTTAACAACCATTGGTCAATTAAGAAATCAAAGCAGAAAATTTTAAAAATACCTTGAAACAAATGAAAAAACAAAAATACACCATAAAAAAATGTATTGCATGCAACAAAAGCAGTCCTAAGAGTGAAGTTTATAGCAATACAGACCTTCCTCAAGAAACAAGAAAAATCTGAAATAATCTAACTTTATACCTAAAGGTACTAGAGAAACAAGAACAAACAAAGCAAATGGTAGAAAGAAGGAAACAATAAAAATCAGGATGAAAATAAATAAAATAGAGACTAAAAAGAAATAGAAAAGATCAACTAAGAGCTCTTTCTTTGAAAAAACAAAAAACAAAATTTTGATATTTTTATCTAGACCTGAGTAAAAAAGAGAGAAGACAAATAAATAAGATCAGAAATTAAAGAGAAGTTACAACTGATATTAAAGAAATACCAAGGATCCTAAGAGAATACGACTAACACTTCTATGCCAACAAATTGAACAACCAAGAAGAACTGAATAAATTCCTAGAAACATATGATCTTCTGAGTCAGGAAGAAATAGAAAGTCTGAATAGAGTGATTACTAGCAAAGAGATTGAATCAGTAATCAAATCCCAAAATACAAAGTTGAGGACCAGATGGCTTCACTGGTGAATTCTACAAAACATTCAAAGATTTAATACCTATCCTTCTCAAACTCTTCCAAAAAACTGAAGAGCAGGAAATGCTCTGAAACTCATTTTATGACATTAACATTTCCCTGATACTAAAATCAGATAAGGACCCCACCTGCCAAATTAAATAACAGGCCTATATTCCTGATGAACATAGATATAAAAATCCTCAACAAAATATGAGCAAACTGAATCAACAATACATAAAAGGATCATACACCACAATCAAGTGGGATTTATTCCAGGGATGCAAGGATGGTTCAACATTCCAAAAAAATCAACATGGTACCTTGAATTAACAAAATGAAGACTACAAAAAAAAAAAAAAATCACACAAAGATTTAGATACATTTTGAAAAGTATTTGACAAAATTCAACACCCATTCATAATAAAAATGGCATTTTTTTTTTTTTTGCAGAAGTGGAGCAAATATTTCTAAAATTTGTATGGAACCGCAAAAGATTCTGTGTAGCCAAAACAATTTTGAGGAAGGAGAACAAAGCTGGAGGGATCATGCGCCCTGATTTTACACTATACTACGAAGTATAGTAATCAAGACAGTATGGTACTGGCAAAACAACAGACACATAGATCAATGGAACAGAATAAAGGGCCCAGAAAGAAACCCACACCTGTATAGTCAATTATCTACAGCCAAGGAGACAAGAATATGCAATGGGGAAAGAACAGACTCTTCAATAAATGGTCTCAGAAAACTGGACAATCATATCCAAAAGAATGAAACTGGACCATTATCTTACACCATACACAAAAGTTTGGATTAAAGACTTGAGTGGATTAAAGACTTAAATATAAAACCAGAGACCATTAAACTCCTGTAAGAAAACATAATTGGAAAGCTCCTGGACATGAGTCTAGCTATCTATTTTTTGGAGCTGACTCCAAAGGCAATGGAAGCAAAAGCGAAAATAAACAAGTGTGACTTTATCAAACTGAAGATCTCTCCACAGGAAATGAAATCATCAGCAAAATAAAAAGGCAATCTACTGAATGGGAGATGATATTTGAAAATCATATATTCAATGAAGAATATCCAAAATATATGGTTGGCACTTGAACAACATGGGTTTGAACTTCACAGGTCCACTTTTCCATGGAGTTTTTTCAACCAATACATTCTGCAGGACTACAGAATAGGCAGTTGTTTGAATGTGCAGATGGGGAATTGTGGCTGTGAAGGGTCGACTTTAAATTATGTGCCAATTTACAACTGCATGGAGGACTGGTACCTCACCCTGAGTTCTTCTAGGGTCAACATTATAAAGAATTCATGTAACTCAATCACAAAAAACAATTCAATGAAAAAATGGGCAGAGGATCTAAATAGGCGTTTTTCCAAAGAAGACATCCAAATGGTCAATGGGCATATGAAAAGATGCTCAACATCATTAATTATCAGGGAAATGCAAATCAAAGCCACAGCAAAATATTACCTTACACCTCTTATTATGGCTATTATCAAAAGGACAAGAAACAAGTGTTGGCAAAGATGTGGAGAAAAAGGAACCCTCGTGCACTGTTGGTAGGAATGTAAATTAGTACCACCACTAACGTGGAAAACAGTATGGAGGTTCCTGAACAAATAAACTGCCCCATGATTCAGCATTCCACTTCTGGATACTTAACTGAGGGAAACAAAAACACTTACTCAAAAAAAAAAAAAAAAATATATATATATATATATATTCACCCCTGTGTTCATTGCAGCATTATTTACAATAACCAGGATATGGAAACAATCTAAGTGCCCTCAATGGATGAATAGATAAAGAAGATATATATATATATATATATATATAGTGTATATATATATTTACAATAGAAGGTTCAGTGCAGTTCAGTTGCTCAGTTGCGTCCGACTCTTTGCGACCCCATGAATCGCAGCACGCCAGGCCTCCCTGTCCATCACCAGCTCCCAGAGTTCACTCAGACTCACGTCCATCGAGTCAGTGATGCCATCCAGCCATCTCATCCTCTGTCGTCCCCTTCTCCTCCTGCCCCCAATCCCTCCCAGAAGGTTAATTATCCATAAAAAATGAAATCAATTTTTTAATTTGCGACAACATGGATGGACTTTGAAAATATTATGCTAAATGAAGTAAGTCAGAGACAAATTCCACATGATTTCACTTACATGTGGAATCTAAAAAACGAAACTCATAGGTCCAGCGAACAGGTTGGTGGTTACCAGAGAGGAGGTCAGCATGGGTGAGGATCAAGAGGTACAAACTTCCAGTTATAAAATGAATAAGTTATGGTGATATAAGTATAGTACAGTGACTACCCTCACTGATGTCATGTTGCAAATTGGAAAGTTACTATTAAATCTGAAAAGTTCATATCACAAAATTTTGTACCTCTGTATTGTGACAGTGACTAGACTTATTGCGGTGATTGTTTCACAAGTATATGAGCGCCAAAACTAATGTCATGTTGCATGTCAATTATACTTCAATAAAAAAAAAAATTCAAATCTTGGCAGCCTCATAAATCATACCCTCCTAACGTTCCCCTGATATTCATCACCCAGCTTATTTCAGTCCTTGAGTGACTCAGAGCTCTCTGCTTCACAGTGCAGGCCGCTACATGTCTATATATCCCATATTAATTAGAAAATCCTTTAAAAAAATGATCAAAAATGTCCTTCATCCTAGATTTCCCTCTGAAACTACACGGTGTTGCCACATAAAAGATGGAGGTGCTGTGAGTTCCCAGTCAGCGGTAAGATGTTAGCCTTAAAAGGAGAGCTTGGCTTCATTCCTGGGGTAGTGGAAAAGAAAAGCCCAGCTTTATATAGCTAAGTGGGCAGCACAGGGACCCCCAGCTCTCCTCCATTCTGTAGGTGATACTTTTCCATTTCCAAGTTTACTTTCCGAGATTCTTGCCAATCAAAGCACTTTTTGTCTTCCACCAATTTCAGAGACTTAAAAGATTCCGTGAAGGGAAGCTGTAGAATAGGTACCTGCCTTCTGTGGGTAGCTTTCACAGTGTCTTTTTATGGCATCTAAGAGAATCATTTTTTATTGAATAACGTAGTTCATGACCGTTTTGAAATGTAACCATTCAACACTTGTATTTTAGGTGAGTATACGGTAACAATAAAGAAACACACACACCCACGCACACACACCATGCAGACAGGGCCGATCAAGACTGAATTTTCCCCTAGGATGAAAGTGAGGTATTTGTGTGGAAACAGGCAGGTCCCTACCCCCAACAAGTCCACAGTTAGAAAAGCAGCTTTATCTTTGCTTCCAAAAGTTGCTGTTCGTTACAGCATCCATGTCGGAAACCAATAAAGAAAAAAGCACCAGGGAGGGTGATTACTGTGTTCCTCCAACACAAACAAATTGTTTTCCACTAAGGATGAACACAAAGCTCTGTATCCACTAGATTAAGCACGTTAACTACAACCCCGTCTCTGGGCCACATTGAAGAAGAAAAGGAAGAACAAGAGATTATACACACAACCTACATATAATATATATATAATGAATATTAGCTACCCCACAGTAAGGTTAATTGTGGCTTCTCTGAACACTTAATCTGCAAGCCGATGATAAATCCCATCCTGAATAGAAGTGGCTCGTATTTAGGTCACACAAAGTCATTGCCGTTTTTTAATTTAAACCACGCACTAGATTAAAACACAAGAGTATTTCAGGAGGACAATTCCGAAGCCACAGCAATAGGCTGTCATTTGGCGTAAAAAGTTTCCACAGCACACCCCAGGGACATGTTAATCAAAGCTTTTTAATGGATTCAGTCTGATCTGTGACAGGCTTTGTTCCAAAGATGGCATTTGCTGGAGAGAGCTGCAAGTTATCAATAAGACACAGTAATTGTGAGGAGTGATGGAGCTGTGTTTCTGGGGCTTTCTACCATCCAGCTCTCTCTTTTTTTTAATCAGTTGAGGCAGAAATGTCTTGCCGTAGAAGTCAAGGCATGACTTGGATTTTCCTTTAATCACCCAACAGAGAATAAAGGGAAATGAAACAATAACAACAATAAAACTGACCTTAATCCTTTTTAAAAAAAAACAACCCTCACACCACCTTCTTCTGTTTCTCCTCTTGTCTTAGACTTTTAAGCCCGGGCTGGGCAGCAAGTCTTTTAAACTGACCCAATAAATCTATTTTAACCAGAGGCAGCCTTGGGAAGCTCCTCTGTGGGCTGGTGCAGGGCCTTCTCCACCAAGTTCTCTGTTATCATTCTGAAATCAAAGCAGCCAGAGGCTAAATTAATGACAGAGGATCACGCTGATCACCTATCAGGGATAGTTAGCTTTTCAGCCACTTAAGAAGGTTAAAATTCTCCCCGATGGATGGAAAGTGTCTCGGTGCCCATTCAAAATTGTCATGTCTTAGGAACTGAATGGCTGCTTTCTCTAGTCAGTCACAACAGTCACTCTGGAAGACCAGAATCATTCCCTGAGTAAGAGATATGAAGGTGGTTAAGCGAGGGCAGGAGGGACACAGCATTCAAGAAGCAACCAGCCTCATTTATAGTGCCTTTTCACAACCACATGGCCGCCTTCGGCTCCAGTGAAGTCCCTGAGCTCATATGTCACCACTGAAGACTCCCACCCCCGGATAGCCAGCGTCAACACCTCAGAAAGCAAGGAAAGAACAATCAGACATCCACAGCTCAGCCTGAGAGGACCTCTTCCTGTTTCCCAGTGTATTAATGTCTATGCAGCTGTTACCTCGGTTCCCCAGATTTGTCAAACTCTTCAGCTAGATAGATACACACTGCTTGCCTTTCCCTGTCTTTGACCAGGAAATAAAACAGTCTAGAGATACAAACTTGGGATAGAACACTTCTGACACTGTGCCCTTTATTTACACACTCCATGTTTCCTGAAATAAGCCCAAACTTCTGAGTGGGCTCTTTAGGACTGATGACAAATGACTTTTTCAGTCTCGTTTCTTCTTCTCAGCCCCACTGTTGGACTTCTGTCGCTCACATAACATGTCTTGTAATTCCATCCCTCTTGTCTTTGTTTATAACATTCCTTCAGCCTGAAATATCCTTCCCCTCATTCTCCACTTACCAAATCCTTAGCCCGCAGGCCCCACTCCAATGCCATCACCCTGGTGAGGTCGGAATGAACCAAGACAAGGGACAGAGCCACAGGAGGCAGGGGCACAAGGGTCACGGTACCAGGGACCTGCGCTGTCATAAAGCTTTAGGGAGACGACTCAGCCCCCTAGGCAACAAGTCATTTGTTCTCAGAAGTCCATAGTCGACTGCTTCTAAGCAAAAGCAAACCTCTAAAACTGAGTGAAGAAAACTAAGAAAGAAACTAACCTGGTGTGTGACAGCCGAGCAGGGAGCACACTCAGAAGTCACTTGAGAAACCATATGCCTGGCCGTGGGCTAGCATCTAGGGACGCAACAAGGAACGAGGTCCTTGCTGAGACGGCAGCAGACATGGCTTTGCCGTCCAGTGTCCATTTGCCATCTTTGGTTAACAGCTCCTTGATTATCCTTGAAGACAGTGGTATTCAAACTTTGGGGCTTCCCAGGTGTCTCAGTGGTAAAGAATCCACCTGCCAATGCAGGAGACGCAAGAGACACAGGTTGCATCCCTATGTTGGGAAGATTCCCTGGAGAAGGAAATGACAAGTTACTCCAGTGTTTTTCCTGGAAAATCCCATGGACAGAGGAGCTTGGTGGGTTACGGCCCATGGGGTCACAAAGAGCTGGACTCGACTGAGTGACTATGCATGCACTTTAGATCATTAGAATCATCTGAAGGCTTATCAAACACACTGATAAGCCCACCCCCTTGCTCTTCTACCCAATGGGCCTGGAGTGGGGCTAGATAATTTGCATTTGTAACAAGTCTCAGGCGATGTGAATGGTGCTGGCCCCGCCAGAGCACGGGCTGAGAACCTCTGCTTTGGGAAACCACCTGATCCCCCTTCTCTCTGTTGCGTGGAGTGCGGATATAAGGGCGGCAAGAGAAGAGGAAAGACAGACTGGTTAAGAGCTGAGTGCTAAGGTATTCAATAGAGATGACGAGGGTCCAAATTAAGAAAGGAGATAGAGGAGTGAAGAGAGAAAAGAGAAACTGAACATTGACTGACTAACCAAATTTGGAGATGAGAGAGAGAAAAGAGTCTAGAATGTCCCTACATCTTTGGCTTAAGAAATTAAGAAACTCATATCCCAGAGAGGGTCTGTTTTATAAGAAGAGGCTTGTGCTGGATAATTGGTAAGAGGAAGGAGACAGTGAAGCTGAAAAGTTGATACATGGCGAATCATGGGGATATATAAGCAAAGACAGGTGAATGTGTAAGAGGGCAGGCCTGGCTCATACCCTGGGACACAGAGAGGGCTAAGGAGAGGGCAAATGAAGATCATTTTGTGGACAGAAAGTTAAGAAACTGGGGGAATTCTCACTCGATATTTTATGAGATAGAAGTTTCTGGGATTAGACATTTAAGGAGAGAAGCTGTTAAGGGAGGCAGAAGATCAGGCTGACTAGAGACAAGCGATGTTTCTGAGAAGCACTGAAAGACTCAAGTGACAGCCCCAAATCGTATATCTCAGGCCACTAGGCTCATTTGAGCCTTATAACAACCCTTCAACACTTCATAAAAGTGGAATTTGAGCTCAAGCAAGGTCTCATAGCTATTAAATGGTGGACCCAAGTAATGAATCCAGGTCTACTGATTTTCACAACAATTAAATAGTTTCCTGTGTAAGGCAGCTAGTTGTTACCTAAAACAAGAGAAAATGCTTTTCTGGGAGGAAGGGAAAGGATTTGGATTCTCTCTTGCTCTCTCTCCACGGCTGACCAGAGCCTGCTCTGACGTGAATGTTTGCATCCCCCGCTCCTCACACCCCTCCCCCCATCACCAAATTCATATGTTGAAGTCCTAATACTCAGAGGTGATGGTATTAGCAGGTGGGGCCTCTGGATAGTAAAATGGCGAATGGATAAATTATTTTTATAAAAGAGACCCCACAGAGCCTCCTGGCCCCCTCTTCCATGTGGGGACACAAGGAGAGGTCTGTGACAGAGCAAAAGGCCCTCACCTGAGCATGCTGACACCCTGATATCGGACCTCCAGCCTCCAGAACTGTGAAAATTAAGTCTCTGCTGTTTACAAATCACAGTGTTATTTTCCTGAAGCAGCCAAAACGGACTAAGAGTCCCAGTGAAGAAGCTTCTCCACACGTGTTTCTTACAGCCCTCTGCACGCACAATGTCACATTTCAGGAGCAGTATGAACCCTGGCCTCATACTCTAAATAACTAACAACCCACCACCAGGGCGCCCAGTTTTGTCAATACCTGTGATAAAAGTCTCCAAAACAAAATTCACTTTAGCTACTATTTAAAGTCATTTAAAGTCTAAGCCAGCCGTCTCCAACCTTTTTGGCGCCAGGGACCCGAGTTCATGGCAGACAATTTTTCCACCGACTGAGGGTGATGGTGGACAGTTTCAGGATGATTCAAGTGTATTACATGTATAGTGCACTTCATTTCTAATCTAAAGCAATTGCTGATCTGACAGGAGGTACCCAGTCCTCAGCCTGGAGGTTGGAAAACCCTGGTCTAAGCAGCAGAGCCTCTCTGTGAAACCCTGTCCTTCCACAAAGTAAGAGGCTACATTTCCCCAGAGGTAGACAGCATCACTCTGGTCCATTTTAGATGCAGACAGATCCCATTTCAAAGCGTATCTCATAATGGCTGTTGGATCAAATAAAGGCCCCTTAGCACAATGTTCTCAGCAGCCTGCATGGGCCTGCCATCGTAGAGAGTAAGAGAACATACTCAGAGTAGGGTTACACAGCCTTGGTGTAGAAAAGCTTCCTGAATGGGTAACCCGAGAAGATAACATATATAGAAACACTCAGCTGTTCTCAGAACCAACCGGATTTGTTTTTGTGTATAGGTGGAAAAATTGGATTCTGGGAACAGATGCTTTCATTTTCCCAAAGCAAAAACAAGCACCTGCCATTCACCCACCCACCCTCTACCCTCCCACACTCACACAGATATGTGCATACGTGATATACCTCACACACATTCTCATGAAACTAGGCGTGGTTAGGAAATGTCAAGAAAACTAAACATAATGTTGATCAGTTTGCCACAACTAACTGTGATTTTCAGTCTGTTAAAAAAAATAGTATGGAAATAACCGACTTGCCATCTTCAGCAACAAAAATGTTGGCCTCCTTAGGAACTGTGGGACCATGTCTATGACAGTTGCTGGAAGCACCATGTTTCTGGAAGCACAGTCTCCTCAGCAGGCTACCTTATCACGCAAAGGCCTGTGGGCCCAGTCTTCTACTTGCTCAGAATAAATCGCAACCAACTTTGTCTCCAGTCCCCACTTGGTGTCTATTTCATTTTGCAGCTGGCTAGAACAGCAGCAGTCTAATAGGACCAAAGGATAATCAGTTCTTCCTTAAATTTTAAGAAGAGCTTCCATTAATGCAACTACCACCGTGAGACTAACAGTCTTCTAATTCAATCCCTAAGCTTAAAGTTTACGAGAATATCATTAAATTTAATAGTTTAAGAAGATTTCCAGCAACTGAATACAGCAAAAGAAGATCATGCAATTAAATGCAGTGGTCAGATTTTCAATTCAGGATTTCAAACCTCAGATGGGGTCTCCGAACCTCTGCTTGCCTCCAGCATCCCACACTTCCTTGGCCCTCCCTCTCAGCCGACAGCTTTACTGCATACTTCATTAAGAAAACAGAAATGTAACAAAGCCACTGGTGCAGGGATATTGACAAAGTTTTTAATTGTAAAAAATCAGATGTCCATAACTTGGAGAAGAAATTAATGCATTATGGTATATTAACACTATGGAATGTAGAATAGCAGTAAAAAGGAAGGAACAGAATCTACACCCATTAACATGGACAAATTAATAAACACACTGTCGAATGAACAAAGCAAGTTCCAGGCTTTAAGAAAACAAACAAAAAAACGAAACAAATGAAACACAAATCCTTCATCTTACCACGCCTAGCCCACATTCCCAGTCTGCTCTGCTTTCTTCCCGACCACTAAAGACCTCCTCTCACTAAAAGCCAACCTCTCTATTCTCCTATCTTATCACTTCTCCAGGATTTCTCTCCTAAAGTCACCTTCTACTTCTCCTGCATCATCAACCTCCCACTTTCAGATGGGAAATCCCCCCACTGAAGTGGCTCCCTCATTGAAAGAAAAAAAACCAAACATCTTCTCCCCACATGTCTGCCCAATCCCTCTACAGTCCTTCCCAGTAAATCCTCTCAAGGTTGGTCTACAAGTGCTATCTCCACTTCCTCATCCTAGCACATTCCCAAGACCCCACCCTGTCCTCCTCCCCTCACTCCCACCAAAACTATCCTCACTGAGGTAGCCATGGCATTCTATTTCACCAAACCCAATGGATGCCTTACCAGACCTTTCCGTAGTACTCCAAATACTGATGTTTTCGCCCTCATGCTTGCCTTTGTTGGTCTTATATTCTCTCAGAGTTTCCCTCCTATCATATCACATGCTTCTTCTCAGTCTTTTTCCCTGATTTCTCCTCCTATGGCTGACCTTGAGGATCAGCCCTGGATCTTGTCTCCCTTCCCAGATGATACTTATCTATACGTGTTTCAAAATCATCTGTTGCTGATGACTTGCAAGTTGATGTGTTTAGCTGAAACTTCTCTGAGTTCCAGACTTGTGATTCTAACTGTCTAACTTATGTCTGTACTTGTTTTTCCAATGGACAATTTAAACTATGTCAGTAACAGAACTCTTGACAGTTTCCCACCAAAACTTTTTCCAACTCCTCTAATAGTAATAACAAAAGCTGGTGTGTGTTCAATGCATGCTAAGTGCCAGTAAGAAAGCCATCTACTGCTTAACCTCCTTTAATGCTCATAGCATTCCTATGGAATAGATATTTTTATTATTCCTATTTTATAGAGGAGAAAACCAAGGCACAGAGAGGTTAACTTTGCTAAGGTCAAATAGCTAATAAGAATCTTAAATGAGATTAGGAGCCAGGCATTCTAGCCCAAGGGCCAATGCTTTTAAGCAATACATTATAGTATCTTCTCCTCAGAAACTCTTAAAAGTTTCATTAATTAGTCTTTTCCCTAAATCCCCTTATTCTCAATCATCAGTAAGTCCAATTAACTCCAGTTCTAAAGGATATTTTGGAACGCCCACTCCTCTTCATATACTCTACCACCATTTTGGTGGTGTGTACAGCCTCCTAACTGATTTAACCTCACTTTTTCTACCTCTGAGCCACTCACCATGTTACTCAACTCAGGTTCATCTGTTAGCCACTCAAAACCCAATAATTGAGAGGCAAGTGTCAGTAGAAAGGAAAGATGCTTCAATTAGCAAAGCTGGTAGTCTTGGGGGAAGGTGGATTCATGTCCCAAGCCCAACTCTGGGCATTCTGCTCAGCCATGACAGCTTTTAAAGGGAAAAAGGGGAAAGAATCTCAGTGAATCATTAAGGCATGAGGTTGGATTCTGCATCATTCTCCACTGTGTGCACTAACTCTTCAGTTTTTATCTTGCCTGCATGATCTGCCAGCAGGATTCCTAAGGGGACTAGTGGGGGTAAGGAACCAGTCATTTTCTAACTCTTTAATCTTCATCCTTACTTCTTTTAATCTAGGAAAAGAATCAACAGGTTAGTCAAGGCATGGTGTGCATTCAGGAGTGCATAAATCAGGAGTTAGGTGAAATTGCCTAGTCATCTCATTCCTATACTTAGGTTTTTATAAGGTTAGAGTGAAACAGAAATGGGCAAAGACCAAAGGGGCCAAAAGAGATGCTTTCAACCGTGGATGGACAAGCATATTAAAAAGGGGAAGATCGTATCATTCTGAAATTTAAAAACCAACAAAGGCATACCACTGCAGTTAGACAAAAAATCTAATGTTCTCACGGTACACTCTGGGGCCCTGCATTTCCCTCCAACTTCTTCATAAGCCTCATGTCCTCACCTCACAGTTCCTTACCCCTGCTGGCCTCCTTTCAGGACCACAAATGCACCAGGGTTCCCCCTCCGCCCTATGTGGAGTGCCCTGTCCACCTGACTGCCTTCTGCCTACCATTCAGATCACTCCTGAGAAAGGGTGCCCTTCAACACTCTGCCTAAAGTAAGGTTCTGGTGGATGCACTATTTGTTTTCCATTTTCTTGGCTTTCTTAAAAAAAAAAAAAAAAAAATCCCCTCTCCCAAGAAGCTCCACAAGCTCTGACCCAGGTCTTTCTTGTTCCTTATGAAAATTCTCATGTTCAGGACAGCACCCAGCAGAGTCGAGTCCCTCAGTAAATCTTAAGTAATTAATATACTGATTTTCGGTTTTTAAAGTATCTTAATGGATCAGGAATCTCAAATTTTAAGGTTCCATTGTTCCTGAAAGGGAGAATGACTATTTTAAATCACAAGAAATTTAGAAGTACTTATTCCTGAAAGAACTAAAAGTAAAAGGGGAAAATTTTTTTTTCCTTGGATGAACAGGAATGTAAATTGTTGAGAGAAACGTAGCTCAGCAGAAAAAATAAAATTTGTGTTCTTTGCCTTTGTGAGCTAATGGGGTATATGGGATCCTCTTAACCTGAAAAGTGAGTAAGAAATTTAATTTAATAAAAATGTTTAAAATCCTAGTCAAAAAGTACAAATTCTCTAACATAGGAATCATGTGGAGAGTTATTAATATATACCGTGAATAAGATGTAAATGCATCACCTAAACTGGTAGGCTTCCTGAAAAAAAGCATGAAGTTGACTTTGTCCCTGAGGTTTCTGAGATTCTCACGGAAAACAAGAGCATTTGTTGCCATTTATCAAGACCTCCACTTTAGACTTTCTAACAGGCAGTGAGAAGAGCACCACTGATATTTGCTGGGTTCAACAATGACTGTTCAGCGTCATCTTGGGGCCGGTAAATCTGGCAGAGACAGCTTAAAGACGTAATGCGCTGCTCTGTTATGGGACGCAGCATATCTCGGCCAGCGTCCTGGGCCGCCTTGTCTGTTTGTACATTGTTTGATATTGCACACCCAAAACACTCCACTTGCTCATTTACTAACTCACGCGTTGATTCAGAATATATGTCTTGAGAATCCAAACTATGCCAAGCACTTGACCCAGAGGTTGGGGTTCAAGCTGGGAATAAAACAGACAAGGCCCTGTCTTACAGAGCTTTTACCTCATAGACGATGGTAAGGATAAGTATGTTAACAACATAAGAAACTCTGAAGAACATGAAGAAAATAAAACAAGGAAACAAGAAATGAGTGAGTGGGGCCCTGTTGGGGTGAGAACTGTTTCAGAGATAGAACAGAAGTTGGGGTGCTCAGAGGTGGACCCTCTGATCAGGCTACATTTGATCCAAGGGAGAACCATTCCAGGCAAAGCACAGCACCACCAAAGATTCAAGCTCATCAGTGCAAGTCCTTGTAAAATCTGGTTTTAGCAAGAACCCTACTAAGTCAGTTTAACCAGAAACCCATCCCCTTGATATCTGATCACCCTCAGTATGTGATCATTTATCATCCAGCAACCCCAGGTGATGTCTAATCATCTTGGCCTGTCTTCAGTAAAGAATCTTGTTAGGTCAGTGTAGCCAGAATTCCCCTTACCCTTGGTGTTCTCCCTGAGTAATTTTCCACCCCTGGACCCTACCTCCTTGGCTATACATTCCCACTTACCCATGCGCTGCCTCTTGTCCCCACTGTAAAATCCCATTGTATTCAATTCTAAACTTAATGAGATGGTCCTGAATAGAGTCAGTGCTACCAACTTTAACAAGCGTCATTGAATTTTTTTTTTCCTTTACCAAAACAAATGGCTAGTGGCCCAAGGTCACTTTGGCTAACACAGTAAGTGGTATGCAGAGATATCAGGAAAGTGGGTCCAGGCCAGACCAGGTGGAAGGTCTGACCCGGATATTCTGGCCCGCTTCTGCACTGTGGGTGCGTGCACACTGAAAGGCAGACGTTTTGGTTTCTGTCTGAGTTAAGCCGCTGCTCCCACCTGTCCTGCTTAGCAGAGCACAGAGGGTGGGAGCAGGATGAAGTTCACTCTGGACAGGCTGTGCTGCCCGCAAATCCTCTCCGGGGCTTTCCCGCATGATTTTCTCTCTTGGGTCCTGAAACTGTTCCCTCCACTTTCCCCTTCAGGCCTGGTGCCATAGCTCTGCACTCTTCCTGTTCTTTGCAGTGAGGCTGTCCCACCTTTAGCTGCTTTTTCAAAACTCTGTCTCGGACCTCCTAGAAATTCTCATTAAACACCCACCCTGTGAGGGAAGTTCTCACCAGGACCTTGACTGAAGGACTGTAACCTAAAAATACTGCCCAACCACTTGCTCTCTTTCAGCTTTTACCTTTCACTTCCTCCTTATCCTTCGTAAGCCACCTGCTAGAAGCTGGTTCCTCTAAGTGGCACGTAACTCCATACAACATCGCTTTGGGACTCTTCAGAGGTTTCTCAGCTGATTAAATGTTGTTCAGCATCTGTGGTTCCCTTTCTTTGCACAAAGCTTCCTGGTGATCAGAGCTCTCTTTAGGGTGATGCAAGTCATTCCGATAAAATGATTCAGCATGGAATTTTTAAAAAGCGAAAGGCAATGTGGTGCAGAAAGAGCACTGGATTTGTAGTTTAACCATGTGACTCTTGATTTCCTTATCTTTAAGATAGTAATAACAACAATGTACAGTGATAAACTTATTCATCAACACCACAATGAAAACTCCACTCCATTCTGAGGAAGAACCCGTCAGTAACAGCCGATCAATCTAGCATTACATTCTTCACTTCATTGTTTCTGGGACACAAGCTATAAACAAAAGCCAGGAAGACTCTTGTTTTGGTCACTTCTTAAAATGGCAATGCCCTCAGAAATGTTAGAATACAAAGGTTACTGTATCAACCAGTTTTGTCTGCTATAACCAAATACTGCAGACTTGGAGGCTTAAATAATAGATATTTCTTTCTCACAGTTCTGGAGTCTGGACATCCAGTGCCAAGGTGCTGGCAGATGTAGTTTCCAGTGGCAGCTCTCTACCTGGCTTGCACATGGCTGCCTTCTCATTGTGCCCTCACGTGGTGGAGAGAGTGCTAGCGTTCTTCCTCTTCTTGTAAGGGCACCAGCCCTATTGGCTGTGATTCCATTTAACCTTCATCATCTCCACACCAGCCCTGTCTCTAAATATAGTCACATTAGGGGGTTGGGGCTTCAACATAAACATTGGAGGGCTATGGGAGAGACACAAACATTCAGTTCATAACAGTCATCTAGACCAACTGCATGATAATCATTGCCAAAATACTATTTCTCTTGGGACCAGGGACACAGAGACGACTGAGAATTTCATTAGATTCAAAACTATTTTCCTATGGAGTATGTTGAAGATTGTAGTTAAAAGCATTAAGTTAGGTCTAGTGACCATTTATATGAACTAGACCCTGATGCTGTGAAGGATTGAAGGCAAAAGGAGAAGGAGGTGGCAGAGGATGAGACAGATAGCACCACTGACTCAAGGGGCATAAATCTGAGCAAACTCCAGGAGATAGTGAAGGATCCTCCTCCAGGACAGAGGAGCCTGGCATGCTGCAGTCCATGGAATTACAAAGAGTCAGACATGACTTAGCAACTGAACATCAGCAACATATAGACTAATTGCTTACTTAGAGTATATGCACAAAACTAAACCAAAAAGCCAGGCTTCAATTTATGCTATGTGATATCTAACAATTTAAGTATCAAAGGTTGCTGTGGCTTCGCTACAACTTTAACCAAAAATCTTGACCAGTATGAGAAGTAGTCTTGCCACATCTTTCTGTCATTGCGTTCATGCTTTCATAAAGGATCAAAAATTTTTAACCATTAAAAAAAAAGCAAGAAACTGAATTTACATAATAGAATACTTTATAACAGTTTTAAGTTAACCAGATTGACATGTTTCAATGTGGATAAATCTCAAAAGATTCCAGAAGGATATATCTGCACTCTGTTCTCCCAGCCTTCTTTTCTACCTTGAAGAGTATAATCTAAGATAAAGGTTACAACAAACAGTTTGTGAAACCCAAATAGCATGGTCATGGAGCTTACTATTATGTTTTGAACTTCTCTGAATTTTCAAAATATCCAAAATTAAAAACAAAACATTTTAAGAATAACAAAGTAATATACATCAAGACAATAAGATAAGTTATAATAAAAGATACAGAACTAAAGATTACATTTGGGGAAAACCCAAAATACTTTCTCAGTACACCAGTGCTCAAGGATCATGAATCAGAATATCAGTCTCTTACCTAATAAGTATGGGGAAAGAGCAGAGTTTCACAGATTTCTTTCTTAAGTTTTGCAGGATGTTAATGTGCTTTTGTGACTTCAAGGATGGTGAGGAACTGAAGGTGAATACTGGACAAGATAGAGTATGGTATTTCCCAGTTCACATGCATTTTAGGAATGAATGCCTTTGCCCACAAATGGATCAGACCATAGAGTGGAAATGACAAGTGCCAAACACAAATACTTTTGTTGACTTTTTCAACTCTTTGCTGTATTATCTAGCATAGTACTTTTCAATCTTTTTGGTCTCAGAATCCTTTATACTCCAAAAGAACTATTAAGGACCCCAGGGAACTTTTGCTTATATGGGTTATACCTATCAATATTTATCCTACTGGAAATGAAACCCACCCATTACATGTCAACATTTTTTAAGTGAAAATAACTATTTTCAAAAAACCATGAGAAGAGTGGCATTGTTTTACATTTTTTCAAATCTCTTTCACATCTGGTTTAATAGAATACAGCTATAACTTCATGTCTGTTTCTGCTTCTGTTGCAATATGATTTTTTGGTTGAAGTTCATGGAGAATATCTTCACACAGCTATTCCTTGGAAAAGGAGGCTTTTTCAGAAA
This sequence comes from Capra hircus, assembly GCF_001704415.2. Classification (NCBI taxonomy): domain Eukaryota; kingdom Metazoa; phylum Chordata; class Mammalia; order Artiodactyla; family Bovidae; genus Capra; species Capra hircus. The sequence continues at coordinate 81,364,170 of NC_030814.1, forward strand.
ACGATAAGAATTCTTTTATACTACACCAAAACTCAACAAATAGCAGTTTTTAGTTGCAATAAGCAATACACTCCTCAAAATTCACTGGCCTACCTTATACTTTTGATGGATATTTAACTCATTCATAATTTTGTAACATACACTGGTCATTTGGAAATGTTTTGTTCCCTGGGGTATGCAGATCTTCCCAAGACTGACTTAGTTCATTACACAATGTCAAGTAATCACATTTGTTAATCATCAGTATGGAAAGCCCAGATCTTATGGAAAGCCCCTTAAGAATATGGAAGCTGTCAAGCTCCCAGGGGTAAATACACATTTTCCAAAATTCTGATTTTTCTTGAAAGCTCAGATTTACCACGGGCAAGAAATACTGGAAGATGTTTTTCCTGAAGTAACAGGTTCACTTTGCTCATTTTTCAGAAATCATCTGCCGAAAGTCCAAGCCTGAATAACCATGGTTTGTCCATCACTCATTATCTCAGGTAAAAATGATGCTCCAGGGCAAAAGGAGATAGTTCAGCTCACAACTCAAACAATCACACAAGTGCTTTTCCTCAAGACAACCACTGTACTTCCTTCAGTTGCAGGGGTGCTTTAGACATATCTTTGTCACATAGAATATTAAAAGATGTATATTCAGAGCCAAAATTTTTTTTAAAAATTATTAATTTTACCGCTTCATCAAAGACATTCTCAAAGAAATTGGAGATTTTCTCTTTTCAAATTACAAGTAGGTGCCAGTGAAGAATAACTATTAGTATAGTTTGGTGCCATTATCAGGATTGATACTAAGGTACTTTTAGCCACCATTGCTTTTCTAGCATCAAGACAAATATAAACACAGTGGAGAAGGCAAGTTTTAGCATTATTATAAAAATACTTTGACATCACAACCTCCTATAAAGGCCTTGTGTGTGTGTACGTGTGTGTGTTAGTCACGCAGTCATGTCTGAATCTTTGTGACCACAGGGACTATGGCCCACCAGACTCCTCTGTCCCTGGAATTCTCCAGACAAGAATACTGGAGTGGGTTGCCACTACTCAGAAAAGGGCCTTCAGTTCAGTTCAGTTCAGTCACTTAGTTGTGTCCGACTCTGTGCGACCCCATGAATTGCAACATGCCAGGCCTCCCTGTCCATCACCAATTCCCAGAGTTCACTCAAACTCACGTCCATCAAGTTGGTGATGCCATCCAGCCATCTCATCCTCTGTCATCCCCTTCTCCTCCTGCCCCAATCCCTCCCAGCATCAGAGTCTTTTCCAATGAGTCAACTCTTTGCATGAGGTGGCCAAAGTACTGGAGTTTCAGCTTTAGCATCATTCCTTCCAAAGAACACCCAGGACTGATCTCCTTCAGAATGGACTAGTTGGATCTCCTTGCAATCCAAGGGACTCTCAAGAGTCTTCTCCAACACCACAGTTCAAAAGCATCAATTCTTTGGTGCTCTGCCTTCTTCACAGTCCAACTCTCACATCCATACATGACCACAGGAAAAATCATAGCCTTGACTAGACGGACCTTTGTTGGCAAAGTAATGTCTCTGCTTTTGAATATGCTATCTAGGTTGGTCTTAACTTTCCTTCCAAGGAGTAAGCGTCTTTTAATTTCATGGCTGCAGTCACCATCTGCAGTGACTTTGGAGCCCAAAAAACTAAAGTCTGATAATGTTTCCCCATCTATTTCCCATGAAGTAATGGGACCAGATGCCATGATCTTTGTTTTCTGAATTTGAGCTTTAAGCCAACTTTTTCACTCTCCTCTTTCACTTTCAAGAGGCTTTTTAGTTCCTCTTCACTTTTTGCCATAGGGTGGTGTCATCTGCATATCTGAGGATATTAATATTTCTCCCGCCAATCTTGATTCTAGCTTGTGTTTCTTCCAGCCCAGCGTTTCTCATGATGTACTCTGCATATAAGGTAAATAAGCAGGGTGACCATATACAGCCTTGACATACTCCTTTTCCTATTTGGAACCAGTCTGTTGTTCTATGTTCAGTTCTAACTGTTGCTTCCTGACCTGCATACAGATTTCTCAAGAGGCAGGTCAGGTGGTCTGGTATTCCCATCTCTGTGAGAATTTTCCACAGTTTATTGTGATCCACACAGTCAAAGGCTTTGGCACAGTCAATAAACCAGAAATAGATGTTTTTCTGGAACTCTCTTGCTTTTTCCATGATCCAGCAGATGTTGGCAATTTGATCTCTGGTTCCTCTGCCTTTTCTGAAACCAGCTTGAACATCTGGAAGTTCACGGTTCACATATTGCTGAAGCCTGGCTTGGAGAATTTTGAGCATTACTTTACTAGCATGTGAGGTGAGTGCAATTGTGTGGTAGTTTGAGCATTCTTTGGTATTGCCTTTCTTTGGGTTTGGAATGAAAACTGACCTTTTCCAGTCCTGTGGCCATTGCTGAGTTTTCCAAATTTGCTAGCCTTAGGAACTCTCATTTACCTGAAGACCCCACTTTGAGAACCACTAACATAGGACTGATGTAGAACATTAGAAAGATAATTTAGTCTTAAATTATTTGAAAAATTAAACAAAGGTAAATGCCTTTGGCCACTACAAACCCTTAAAAAACTAACTCAAGTGCTTCTAAATTGAAAGGAATTCAAAACAAAATATATCTCCTGACACTTTTGTCTATGACAGCATAACCTCATTTAGACTTTTACATTTTTTCCTGGTTGTTATCATCTCAAAGATAAAGACAGTAACATCCAATATGAAGAATTTTAATCATAGAGAACTGCCAGAGGTAAGAAACAGAAAATTACGCAACTTAAATTCTCCATTTAAGTGGTTTTGTATATAAGATTTTATAGTTAAGTATCAACTCTAACATTTATCTATTAATAATATCAGCTGATTGTCAGGCATTATAACATGCACTTTAGTTTTCAATGTATATTTATCCTTTACAACTCATCAGATATTGGCACATTTTACAGCTAAGAAAGTTGAAGCACATACAAACACAATTACTTTTTAGGAGTTCCACAGTTCTGAAACCATTATACAAGTCTTCAAATTGAAAGAGCCTAAGTTTTGCCCTTGTCCCCAAAGATGGGGTAATGGCAATGAGTAATCCAGGTCCTCAGAAGAGCCTTACAAAAGCCCATGAGATGAAGCAGCCAATGAAAACAGAGCCTCAGGTGAGACGGCCACAGAGCCAATAGGCAGTCAACAATTACTCTTCTGTATCCAGAAATACAAGCTTGTCCAAGAGCACGGATTCCATATGAACCCTGTCATATGAACCTTAGCTAGAACGAAACACACAAAGCCAACTTTGAATGCTTGCTGGGGAATAACATGCTCATTAAAAAAAAAAAAAATGAAGTGAAGGACGTTCCACTATGCAATCAAAAGCAGAAAGTGAAAGTCACTCAGTCATGTCTGGCTGTTTGCGACCCCAGGGACTGTAGCCTGCCAGGCTCCTCTGTCCAGAGGTATTCTCCAGGCCTGAATACTGGAGTAGGTAATTGGTCCCTTCTCCAGGAAATCTTCCCAACCCAGGGTTCGAACTCAGGTCTCCTGCATTGCACTTGGATTCTTTACCATCTGAGGCACCAGGGAAGCCCATCAGAAGAGAGGAGTGCAAACTTACCAAATCGGTATCCTAAAACCACTCCTCAGCTTAACACTCACTGTTTTCCCCGTAAGACCTTTGCCATCATAAAAATGTGTTTCTTAAGACTCAAACCCCATTATCTTCCAGGACAGAAGATCAGAGCCTCCTCGTACACTTGGTATTGGAAAATTCTTTCTTCCATTTGTAGGTTCTGCATCAAAACAGATGCAGTGCAAAAAGCCACGTCTCCGTGCATTCGGGACCTGATGAAGCTGGACACATCTGGTTGAGTGGAGGTACTGCAGATGTCTCTCCTGTCACGGAGAATAATCTGCCTGCCCAGGGAGGTGGAGCCCAATCACAGCAGAGGATGATATGTGGAAAGCATTTCCCTGAAGGAGGGGGAACTAATTCACCCTGTTACCTTTCTTCCGTCGAGGAAGGCTGGCAATTTGAGAACCTATGTCTAGATCCATTTTCTACGTGAAGAGGAAGCCTTTTGTAATAAAGTAGGCATTTTGTCATCTTTTAACAAGATGTCCATTTTATTTTTAGAAACACACATAAGAGAAGTGAAGACAGGGAAACTTCTAACAGGTCCTCTTCTGTTCAGTAAGGCCAGGAAACAAGACAAAATTATACCAGTACCCACCAGTCCCCTGTAGCTAAAAATATACATGGTTTTTCTTGAGGCTTTTAAGAAATGGCACAAAGCAGCCCTACTGTGAATATTATTTAGCTTAAGACTTAGATATAAGGAAAATTTGATTTTATTTAATCCTTCTCTATTTGGAGAAGCACTTATGATTACTGCTATATGCAACAGCTTGTTTTAATTCATTCTTTCAATTTTAAAAGCCATAGGAATATATCAGAAATGGCCAAATCATGAATAAGTTATTTACTTTATTCTAAATGTAACTAGACCTAAGGAAGCTTCGCTAATTACTGGTATCGCAGTGAAGCAGAAATCTGTTCAAATCTCATTCAGGCAGCGGATGAGATAAAACATTAGTTCCATGGAGTTGAGCACTCTGGAGATTTACCCATTTTCCTCAGTGCAGTAAATGTCGGCATTTTAGGTCTCCTGGAATATCCTGAAGCTGGCCTAATAACACATCTGCTGTGTTTATTTTTGAACGTAAATGGCACTCAGAAGTATGCTTCGAAAATTAATTTCAGCTGGAATACAATAAACATTAATAAATCCAGATTTTGTTTCTGCTAACAATTACTTCATGAAATTGTCAGATGTGGTGGAAAGCCCTAGTTTACAAATACAGTTTGTAGCAATTAAATCCTTTCCAAGTCTGTCCGCTTCAAACTCAATGGGTTCCTCTGCGGCGCTGTGAGGCATATCAGTACAGACTTGCAGGATTTTTATGACTTCATGATGGGCACTTGAAGAGCAAAGGCACGCTTAGGTCAAGGCTGCTGCAGCCATGAAAACAAAGGAAATTTGTCTCTAACAATTGGCTCAAGACAATAGAACAAAGTTACACAATTCTTTGATGAAAATGAATTCTCCACTGACGTGGGCAATGAAAACAACAAAGGTGCACTTCCTACCTCAGTGCCCGAGATCTCTTTTAAGCATGGCAACAAAGGCACGAGGGTGCTTTCTCTTAAAGTTCCGAAATCTGAGACGATGGAGCTGCCACGAGGGTGTTTTGGCCTACAGTACTTGTTAGGGATGGGTTGCTTTGTCCTGATGGTTAAAGGGGCCAGATTGAAGCATTCAGCTGGTTCTCTGAACCATGGCCCATCTGTTTACATCCTGCGGTAAAATCACAACGCTGGGAATTGCAATGGGGACCCTTAGCATGGTCTGCAAGTAATCACTCCTGGAATGTTTGGTTCTGTCTAACCCTCAAGGAGTAAGAAAATAACCCTGTCCTGAGCATCCAGAGACCTCCGTTCATTTAGACCCAGCCACAGATCTCAGACCTTTCACCCGGGGCTTCCTATACTCAACTTCAACACTATGGGATAGGAGAACTAACCATCACCTTATCTCCTTTAGACATGCTCACTGTACATCTTTACATTTTTACTCCTTCAAATAGGTGGCTGCAAAACTAAGTGATACACACAGAAACATTCAGAAGTTTTATACAGATAAGATGAAAAGGTGGTTCTCTAACATAAACCAAACAACTCTATGAGAATAAAATATGGAATTAAAATAAAAGCAAAAACAGGACACTGATCTAGAGAAAACTAGGTAACTGTATTGAGTTCTGTAACTAAGGCTCCTGGATTATAAGCAACATGCAGGCCTGGGTTGAGTGCGAGGCATCTTTGAGCAGTGGGGACGCTGGTTACCAAAGCAGGTAAACATAATGCTTATCTGTTGACTGAAAAGTAGCTAAATTGTATTTTTAAAGGTAAAGTCCAAAGTCATTGCTTTCATGAAAATGGCGTGACATTTGTGAGTTTACAAAGTTTTAAAGAGTTCAAGAAACAGAAGCTGAAGAATTGCAAGTTAAACCACGTGGCCCTGCCCTCAACCGAGCTGAAGACACCCCGCATGCATGGAATGTGAAGAGATGAGCAGAGATGCAGAAAGCGGCACCCGTGGATGCTCTCTGGTAGTAAGTAGGAGGACTCGGGGACAAAGAAAACACAGCTCCTCTGCTCCACTTAAATTTGCTACTTTTAAATGCGTTTTATTCATATTTCAGATACACAAATATAAAATTGTGAGTTTTCGATATAAAACAGTGAGTTTTCTGCTGCATTCCATCTTTTCCTAAGAAAAAAGTGAAATACATTTGGGAGGGGGGTATGTTATGAAAAAAAGAGTTAAAGCAAGAAAACCAGAAAAACCACACTGCCTTATCTAATTTCATTTTTACCATGCGCCTACAAAGTCTACAGAAAAAATAAGGGTCCCACTTTTACTGGTTGTTTATAGTTCCTCAGCAGTCCTGTCTTGGTTCCTGATCACAGTGCTGTTCTCATCCCAAGACAAGAACGCCCAGTATGACATCAGCTTCTATTTTAGAAACTGGTTTGTTAATGACATTCTAATGTCGATCATCATATAGCAGGAACTATATTAATTTTTTTTTTCCTCTCCGGCACTGTTACACAGATGTCAGCTCTAATCCCTATAGAAGGCTGCTACAAGTCAATCTTCAAGGAAATCTATTAGCGATGCCTCTGAAGTTTCTAGAAATATAAGAGGTGTGAAAATTATAACTGGAAAAAAGAAACCTTAACAAAAAAAACTTCAGCTAAGCTCGGGATACGTAAAATGATTCAGCTTTGATGACAATAACTGGCCTGCAAAATATTCTAAGACCATGTAATGTAAACTCATAATACAAATATTAAAATCTGTCAAGTTCTCTAAACACATCAACTCTTTAATACAAATCAAGCACAGAAAAGTTCTCTGTTTTGGCTGTTAGTGATGCCCAAGACTAATATTTCACAATGATACATTAAATGAATAAAAAATCAGTTTGTACAAAGTTACTGATGTTTCTCTTTCAACATAACCTTTACGCTGTGTTCAGAGAGCAGGAAGACAGATGTTTGCCAACCTGCAGGCTGGGGCAAGCCTGCCTTTTAAGAGCTCGATTGTAAACCGACGAAAGGTGTGTAAACAGATGATGGGGGCAATTACGATGTGGCATTGATTACGCTCTCGATTACTAAAAGCACATTGTCCACATTATTCTCTTTATGCTGCTCTTTGATGATAAAAAGCATGAATAGTTCATCAGGACTACAGTATGTTTGTATTTCGAATTTCTCTCCATAAGGGAACATCTGCAGCTGTGGGAGGGACTAGAAAAAGAGGATGAGCCAGTACACATGTTTATAGTAAGAGGAACAATGCTTCTATCTCCTACTAGTAGCAGTCACCTTTCGATTTTTCTAAATGCGAAAGAAGAAAGCACAGCCCCCCAAGCAAATGGAATGTCATGGTGTTAGAGGGGAGAGGTTGGGACGTGTCAGAGGGAAAGCACAGTGGAAACTGAGACATAGTAAGTTGAGAATAGACGTATGAATGGGAACAGAATCTGTAAATCAATGGTCACTCCTCCTCGAAGATGAATTTATCACTCCTGCTTCAACACGCACATGTAACTTCCAGATCTCAGGCCAGTTCCTGTCTCAATTCATTCTCTGCCTTTGCAGCTTGTCTTGTAGATGCTGAAGAGGCTCCCAAAGTAATATTAACAATGGTTGGAATTGTAGTTATAAAGATCGCATGCAGGACTCAATTCTCAAGCCCCCTAGCCTGCCCTAGAAAGGAACAGAACTCTTGGGGTTTAGTCCAAAATTATCCAGCCTCCCAGAGGGCCTCATGACTCACAGGGCTCTCCACTGCTCTGCCATTCCTAGACCTGGGCCAAGGAATCTCAAGAATCAGACTAGAAAGGAGCCCATTACTGAGGTCACAAGGGAAGGTTGCCATTCCTTGAGTGGGCTCCTCATCTTAAAAATACCTCTTCTCTGCAGGTTGTTTGTTTGTTTGCTTTGTGTTTTTACAGGGTTTTGTTTTTGTTTTGAAAGGCAACCAAACCAGCTAGGCTGTGACCAATACCAGAGCTGTTAAACAGAAGGATTAATTCTATACTTGGCCTCAAGTGCTGGCAGATGTTTTGGAGATTGGAGTTGGGGGATGTTTGAGAACACTGAGAACTCAAGCTTGTCATGTGCAGATGTGGTAAAACTGGAGTAAGTTCAGAGAAGTGACAAAGATGATTAAAGGGATAAAGAATGGTTTCTGAGGGAAGGCTAAAGGGATTCTTTTTGCCTTTATCCCAAGAAATGAGAAAATAATGATTATTAACTTCAAAGTCTGTTTGCTCTTCATGTCTGCAACAAACCCCATGAATGAAAATGGGCTTGAATTAAAAGCAGGAGAGAATTTGGTGGCAGAAATAGAAAACTTTCTTGTCCTTCAGAGGGAAAAGCATGACAATCTGATCAAGGAGTCTACATTTGCATGCAGTTTTTAACAAAGGGATACACCACACAGTTCTCTAAAAATCTAAATCCATTAACAACTTTGTTTTAATGGTTTTTATTTTCTTGGAGCCTTGACTTTGAGGAGCAAAAACTGGAAACATGTAAATGTTTCTGTTCCCCCATCCCACACAAGTTCTGCAAGCCCCCTCAGTCCAGTTTCAGGATTGCTCCATAAAAGGAAATTTATGGCTCAATCTCAGCTCTCAGTGGACAATATTTTTCTTGATTTTTACTATTTTCAGCACTTCGCAGAGCACATATGGGGAAAAGGAAACGGAGGATTATGGCTAGTCGGGGAGGCTTTAAAGTAAAGAGAAATAGGAGCAGATCTGGAAGAAAGCCTGTGTCATTGATCTTGTCCACAAGCTAATTGAGAACATTCCCGGGCTTCACAAGGCAATACTCTGTCTAGACTCGCAGGATTTAAGAAGCACTCGATAGTTCGACATGAGGCGGTGTGCCTGCTAGATACAGAGTCTGGTTAAGCAATAACTCAATCTGCCTTCTGAGCCTCCAGTGCAGAAAAACCTAAGGAAGTTTTTTTTTCTGTGCAGAGGCACCTCCATGCCTGCTATTTAAAAATAATAACAGTTGCTGTATTTAGGTTATTGGTTATTTAGGCTGTTCTTTATTTAGCTCCCAATCATAAATAGTTTGGAGCTTTGTTCTAAACAAACTGGTTCAAGCGGGCCTCTTTGTTTTCCCTTTCAACCCAAATATTCTCTTTCCCAAGACCCTTCCTTTAGCAACCAGTCTATCCCTGTGGGCCAAATGAGGCTCCAACTACATGTAAAAAGAGCAAAAGCCTCTGTCAGTGACCTTCAAGCTGGCTAAAGACCCAGTCAAGACATGTCACCATATGGAGTTTCCATTCCCCTGTGAGAAGCCACAAGGGCACTTGCGTGGCTGACGTGAATGGAGGTATTCGGTTGTAAAATGTTATTCACATGCAAGAGATCATTGTTATTGTTTCCTGTAATTATTCTGCCTAATAACAAAAGGAAAATAACTGATTCTGACACCCAAGTTTTGCTGTAAATAGGCAGAATGTTGTCATGAATATGCAAAATATTATGATCATTGCCATACCTAACTAATTGCATTTGAAACATGCTGGCCATAAAATAATTAATTAGCAGTGCAGAAAGGCATCATGATACTAGCTATAAATACTAAACATAACTAATTATTTCCGTCATGAAATGGTCCTGCCAAGTAATTTATAACAAAACCCAGCATAGAAGGCAGAGCCCAAGCTCTCCAACAGCGTGGCATTCAAGGGCTGTGTCACCCAAGACTTTCTATTTTGTGATATTGTTGGGATGAGTGGATACCAATTTGAACATAAACTAAAATGAAACTAATCTAGGATTTTCAATGTTCTTTGAGCTCTGGGGTGATTGTTGTGGAAAATTCAGGCAGATCCTTTTGTTGTTGACATCAAAAGTGGTAGGTCACTCTGGACCTGCGGAGTACATTCTGAGCTCAAGCAAAAATTGATTTTCTTTTTTAAAAAGCAGCTGGCATTACAATGAATAGCCTTCTTTCGATTTTTCTTCTCCACTGAAGCATTCAGTGAATGCAGCAGGCATAATAGGCTGAAGTAAACAGTGTCAGGTTCTGTTATATCAGGAGCTCTTTTAAACCGAGCAGACAAGCTATCATCAGTGCCTGAAACCCCGCAAATCATGGCAGTCGGAAAATGAGTTTGTTTCCTGACCAGTGTGTTGATGACATTTTGAAGAATGGAAGGAGGCGCTTTGCTAATCACTCTGGCTGCCACAAGCTCCATTATGATGCCATCTTGTTAATGAGCAAAAATAATGTGCCTGGATGAGGCAGTAATAGAATTAGAGGCTCTGGGAGCTGGACTCAGGACCCTCACTCGTGAGCATTCTCTGATTTTTTTGTGAAAAGTGAAAGAATCTTGGGATTCATCTCTGAGAATCATTTATCAGAATCCTTTGGCCTCGTTTGTTGTTGTTGTTTTCCAGGTGGTTTGAAAATCAGAAATCGGCCTACATCATAGCAAAGTAACTTGCCCTAGTTTTCAGTCCTTAGGGTGAAGACGTCACAGCCAACTCAAAGATAGCACATCTGAGCTGTGACTTTTTTTGTTTCTGCTTTTGTTCCCCACCCTAGCCCCACCCTCTGCCTCCCACACCCGCCCCGCTCCACTCAGTGACTATAAAAGCTGATGGTTGTAAACAAGGAAGCAGGTGATGGAAATGTTAAAATACATTCATCCCTGGGGAATTAGGCTTGCGAGGATTCAGTTGCATACTAAAGAACCTTGGGAGATCAGCATTCATCTTCTTAAAAATATTTCTACATATATAACTGAATCATTTTGCTGTGCACTTGATACTAACACAACATTGTAAATTAACTATGTGCTGTGTGTGTGCTTAGTCGCTCAGTCGTGTCAGACTTTGTGACCCCATGGACTGCAGCCCACCAGGCTCCTCTGTCCACGGATATTCTCCAGGCAAGAATACTGGACTGGGTTGCCATGCCGTCCTCCAGGGAATCTTCCCAACTCAGGGATCAAACCCAGGTCTCCAGCAAATTCTTTACCATCTGAGCCACCAGGAAAGCCCAAGAATACTGAAGTGGGTAACCTATTCCTTCTCCAGGGAACTTCCTGACCCAGGAGTTGAACCTGGGTTTCGAGCATTGCAGGCAGATTCTTTACAACTGAGCTACCAGAGAAGCCCCAAAAATCAACTATATTCCAACATAAAATAAAAATTAAAAAAGAACAACAAATAAATTACTCTTAACATATAAAAAGGAAATATTTCTCTTCTAAGTACACAGTCTGCTCACCTACAGAGCAGCGATGGTGAGGCTAGGGCCCACTCAACCTGCCTTCTTTCCATCCTGGGGACAGAAGGAGAGCTAAGAGCCTTCAGAGAGACCCTGGAATTCAGTCTGAGTGCTATTCACATCGAGTCAAGGAAGCTTTCTCCTGAACGCTCCTGCCCACTGCTCTCAAGATGAGAGGCAGCCACTGGGATGGGAGGGATTCCGGAGGCACCCCGATGGGTAAGTGCCCAAGGGAAAGCAGGGAAAATAACTACTTGCTGTGTGGTGCTGGGGACCCCTTCTTCCTCATCCCTGCCAGAATCAAAAAGCTTTTTCCGCCAGGAGGGTATTTCTAAGCAATCGCACCTCTAAATAGAAAGTAATTACTGAGGAAATTAACTTCACAGCTAAAGATTGTGTTGTCATGATAATTTAGAAGAGTGGGAAGGATGTTTTCTGAGCAATCCCTAATCTTTTTTTCTTCTCTTCTTTTTGGTTATCACTTAATGGTATTCATTAAAACCGATAACAGAAATTGCTTCTCTTTAAATTTCCTACTGAGGCCAGATTTAGTTGAGTTAGACTTTCCTTGAAACAATACATTAGTGTCATGGCCAATTGACTTCTGCTGTAAAAGAAATAAATCCCTCATGTGACTTTGTTGCTTGCCATCTGGAAATGGTTAAAAATGTGCACTCTGTCAGCCCATTGTTTAAAGAACAACCTGGATTTCCTTGTCCCCTAATCTCCGTGTACCTGTCACCTCTCTGTCCCCTGCTGAACATGAACTTATGACAGGCCTTCTTTCAGCTCAAAGCAATATTTACCTTCGGAGATAATTCATGCTTAGAACCTAGAAACGCTTTAGCTTTGATGGTTAGCCTACGGGTCACTGCTCTTTCACTCACACTGGCCCTGTGTCCCTGCAGATCAACCCAGAAGCTTCCCAGAGAAGCAAGGCCATTTTTCCCCCAAGATGTTCAAACTAAAGATTTGGAAGGTGCTAACAAAATTATTGCAAACACTGATGTCCTTGGAAATTGTGTTCCATCTTCAAGCCATTAATACAGAACACAGTATCTTCTGCCTTCACTCTTGAAATACTAAGTATACTTTTTGGGTTCATTAGATAGAGCCCCTAGATGTGTGTGCATGCTCAGTTGCTCAGTCATATCCATCTCTTTGTGACCCATGGACAGCAGCCTGCCAGGATCCCCTGCCCATGGGGTTTCTCAGGCAAGAATACTGGAGTGGGCTGCCATTTCCTCCTTCAGGAGATCTTCCCTTCCCAGGGATCAAACCCACATCTCCTGTGTCTGCTGCTTTGGCAGGAGGATTCTTTACGACTATAACAGTGCCCTCAGGCACATGACATCCTATGTATCCTTCACCAGATATCCTCAAGGAAGGAGGTTGCATTGAAAAGTGGTATAAAGTTTGTAAAAAATGATAACTAATGCTACTGTTGGTCTTGGCCACATGTTTATCAACCTAGAGATTCTGTAACTGAATCAGTTCAGTCGTTCAGTCATGTCAGACTCTTTGTGACCCCATGGACTGCAGTGCCCCTGGCTTCCCTGTCCTTCACCATCTCCCAGAGCTTGCTCAAACTCATGTCCATGGAGTCAGTGATGCCATCCAACCATCTCATCCTCTGTTGTCCCCTTCTCCTCCTGCCTTCAATCTTTCCTGGCATCAGAGTCTTTTCCAATGAGTCAGCTCTTCACACCAGGTGGCCAAAATATTGGAGTTTCCGCTTCAGCACCAGTCCTTCCAATGAACATTCAGGACTGATTTTCTTTAGGATTGGCTAGTTTGATCTCCTTGCATTCTAATATGCTGTCTAGGTTGCTCATAATTTTTCTTCCAAGGAGTAAGCGTCTTTTAATTTCATGGCTGCAGTCACCATCTGCAGTGATTTTGGAGCCCAAGAAAATAAAGTCTCTTACTGTTTCCGTTGTTTCCCCATATATTTGCCATGTGACTGAATAGCTGAGTCTCAATCTGTGATCTTCAAGGCCACAATCCAACAGAGAATCCTGGCCTAAAAGGAAACTTCTAGGGACACACAGTAGACAGTGTGGTTGAACCCCTACTATGTGCAAAACATTCCAATCATTTGATACCCACAGTACTTTATTTAATTCTTATGATTCTTCCGGGTAAGAGAATTCCTAGAATTTGTCTTATTAGAATTTCTATTTTATGGTTGAAGAAATTAAGACTTGGAGCGGTTAAAGTCATCCAGTTAGTGACTGGGAGGATCAGGATTAAATCCTGGTGTTTTGGTCTCCTGGAACCAACATACTTCAATACACTTCATGTCTGTTTGATTTAACCACTGTGTGGTGTGGCATCAGTTTCAGAAAAGATAGTACCACTACTTTTCCACTTGCTAATACTTTCAGCAATCATTATAACTAACTCTACTTTAGAGATGTGAGTGAACGTGAAAAAAAAATAAGTTACTTCACCCTTTCTAAAGGAGAGTAGGAAGGGAACCAACATTGGATGAATCTCTTATACACATACACACACCAGCCTTTCATGGTGGGCATTTTTATCTACCTTTTATAAATGAAGAAACTAATGTTCAGATAATGATTTCTTAGTCTGATACAACTCAAGAGTACAGAAGCCTGACTCAAACCAAGATCTGGTTTGTCCCATATGTCATTCTGAAACGTAGCTTGAGATAAGCACATCAAATCTATGCAGTCTGATTATGTGAATGAATGAACAGAACTACTCCAAATGCAGCGCTAAAACTGTTGTATTTAGAGACATCATCATTTAAAGCTTCGTTTTCTAAGTCTTCCAAAGAAAAGAGAATGAAGTAATCTTAAAAGCATTTTCTCAACTCCTCATGGTAAAAAGCAGAATAAATACGCTGGATTTCCTCATGAGGTTGTTTGGGGTTTCATGTAAACCATGATGTCACTCTGTATGGATAATAAGGAACTTAAACAAGCAAACCAGGAAGTACAGTGATAAGACTTGAGAATGAGTTATATAGTTCAGCACCTTTCACGGAGGGATTTCTCACTATTCAAGGTCAGAGTGCCCTCCAAAATCTCCCTGCCTTTTCTGCAAGTTAAGCAAATCTGCAAGGGTTGCATAGCTCCTCATTGGAGCTTATTTTTCTCTTTGTTATTAGAACATTTCCTGAGAACAAAGTCAGTGTCAGATGCAAAAATGATATAATGCTCAGCTTTGCAAAAACAGACAGAGTGCTGTGGAATACATATCGAGCAGACACCACAGCGAGCCAACAAGCATCACATGAATACATGAGATGAATAAACAGTGAATAACATTGTGCATTTATAAGTTGTTTTTTATTGAAGCAGTAAACAGTCACATGACCTTGAATATAGCCCTTAGGATTGCAGTAGAGCCAGCTTTGATGGTAATCCAAGAATATTGCTGCCCTAGAGAGACAGAAAAGTACTAAAATTGATCAATGTCTTTGGCAGAGTTGATCAAAGTTTTACCTAAGAAGAAATGCCTATTTCAATCTGAATATCATATGTAAAAGTTCATGCCAACTGTCTAAACTAGCCACTTTATCAAAATGGAGAGTTGACTTGGGCATGAATTATAATGCCTTTATCTTGTCATTGACTACAAGATGTAACATCAAGTATTACCTTCCACATAAAGGTGATAGTCACTGAGGGAGCTGAAAAATGATACCAAACTCCAAAATCTAGAATGCCTAGCAGCAAGGAACAAGATTTTGACATGTACACTTGCGCTATTCATAGTAAATGGCTTCACAAATGCACTAGCTGTGAAAACAAATAAAGTCTAGACACACTTGCCTCTGGTTTGGAAAGCGTGCAACATTTTAAATACATTATGCTGTTGTGGTCACAAGCATACCTGTCATGGGGCCAACATAGCTGGAAGGTGAATTCTTAAACTAATGTGACAAAAGTCTACTAGCATGAGCAATTTTACATCTTATTCAAATAAATTTTATTAGCATATATGCCCTCTAAAATGGCAGAAAAACTGTTATGTATGGTCTGCTTTTGAATCAGTAAGACTGAATGGTGGAGGTCTTAACACTTTAAGAATAAACTTTCTCATTTTCTTTCCTATGTGATCTGCTTTTTTACTCATTTGCACTAACCTAAGATAGCACATGCAAGAAAACATAGGCACAAAAGGCTTAGATTAGCTCTTATTCAGAGAGCCCAGTGAAGCCAATTTCTAGGGCAGAGCTGTTTCCTCTTATAGAAAACTCAATCTTATTTTAATTTTTAAAGAGTAGTCCTACTGGGCAGTAGCCTATTGAATCACCACTGTGTATGTGAGAATTTCATGCCTTCAAAGGTACACACATGAGAGTCTTCTGGGCTGGTTTGTTTATTGGCAGCACAAGTACTGCCAGTAAGCGCATTCCTACTGAGCCCTCCAAGTACTTGCTCCTCCTCTCTCTAGTGCATGACCTCTATAGAGAAGAAACAGGGCTAAACCTTTGGGCATTATGCAGAATCTACATTCAACATCCTGTTCTTTCAGGATGCAGAGCTACAGATTCCAATCCCTGGATGCCCACTGTAGGAAGCTTTTGAAAGGCAACTTTGTTTTTCTGGATTGAGGCTTCCCTGCTTTTATGATGGAGGTGATGGATAATTCTGACCTACAGAAATTAATTAGTATAATTCACTTGAAGGCTTATTGCTAACAGCATTATAATTCATTCCCAAATAGTCATTTGATTATTGCCTTTCTTGCCAATAAGAATTAAAACAGCTAGTTACTAGTTGCAGATCATTAATCCATTCAATCTCTGCTATCACACAGGACTGCTATATGGAGGACATCAGGACCTGACATTTCCCTGTGGCCCCTCTTCTCTTCCTGTAAAGAAATGCATTCTAGGATATCTGTGAGCCCAGGCTTCAGCAATACGTGAACCGTGAACTTCTAGATATTCAAGCTGGTTTTAGAAAAGCCAGAGGAACCAGAGATCAAATTGCCTACATCCGCTGGATCATCGAAAAAGCAAGAGAGTTCCAGAAAAACATCTATTTCTGCTTTATTGACTATGCTAAAGCCTTTGACTGTCTGGATCACAATAAACTGTGGAAAATTCTCACAGAGATGGGAATACCAGACCACCTGACCTGCCTCTTGAGAAATCTGTATGCAGGTCAGGAAGCAACAGTTAGAACTGGAAATGGAACAACAGACTGGTTCCAAATAGGAAAAGGAGTATGCCAAGGCTGTATATTGTCACCCTGCTTATTTAACTTATATGCAGAGTACATCATGAGAAACGCTGGGCTGGATGAAGCACAAGCTGGAATCAAGATTGCCGGGAGAAATATCAATATCCTCAGATATGTAGATGACACCACCGTTATGGCAGAAAGTGAAGAGGAACTAAAAAGCCTCTTGATGAAAGTGAAAAAGGAGAGTGAAAAGTTTGGCTTAAAGCTCAACATTCAGAAAACAAAGATCACGGCATCTAGTCCCATCATTTCATGGGAAATAGATGGGAAACAGTGTCAGACTTTATTTTTTGGGCTCCAAAATCACTGAAGATGGTGACTGCAGCCATGAAATTAAAAGATGCTTACGCCTTGGAAGGAAAGTTATGACCAACCTAGAGAGCATATTCAAAAGCAGAGACATTACTTTGCCAACAAAGGTCCGTCTAGTCAAGGCTATGGTTTTTCCAGTGGTCATGCATGGATGTGAGAGTTGGACTGTGAAGAAAGCTGAGAACCGAAGAATTGATGTTTTTGAACTGCGGTGTTGGAGAAGACCCTTGGACTGCAAGGAGATCCAACTAGTCCATTCGAAAGGAGATCAGTCCAGGGTGCTCTTTGGAAGGACTGATGCTAAAGCTGAAACTCCAATACTTTGGCCACCTCATGCGAAGAGTTGACTCATTGGAAAAGACTCTGATGCTAGGAGGGATTGGGGGCAGGAAAAGAAGGGGACGACAGAGGATGAGATGGCTGGATGGCATCACCGACTCAATGGACATGAGTTTGAGTGAACTCCGGGAGTTGGTGACGGGCAGGGAGGCCTGGCGTGCTGCAATTCATGAGGTCACAAAGAGTCGGACACGACTGAGCAACTGAACTTAACTGAACACCAAAGATATACAGGTCACAGAAGGAGCACATGCTAGATTCCAGAATATTCAGGAGGTACTTTCTTTCCCATCTCTCTGTTTATCTTAGGAGAAATGCACAAAATTGGATAGAAAGAATTCGATAGCTGCCAAATCCGAAATACTCTCAACATG
Organism: Capra hircus; assembly: GCF_001704415.2. Lineage (NCBI taxonomy): Eukaryota > Metazoa > Chordata > Mammalia > Artiodactyla > Bovidae > Capra > Capra hircus. Next base: position 81,381,814 of record NC_030814.1, read on the forward strand.
ACTACAATTGAGTTATAAATAGCATAGCATGCCTACAGCAGGTAATTTATAAATAATGATATTAATTAACCCATTAATTAATTAATCTAATTTCTATACACACCATTGTCTGGCAGGAGCAGCATCTGATCCACCTTTCAACTTGTCCTTTTCAAAACCATTTCAAGTTCTGTTACCAATATCATTGCAATTTTTCCAATGTATGTAATAATTACAACTTATTAAACTTTTTATAAACTCTATACATCTGAGAAAGACCTTTGTACCTATTCGAGTCAGAAGGATACTTTACTATATTAAACTAGATTTATCAATTCTACAAAGGCATCAATAGTGAAGGAGAAAAGTTGAATGAAGTTGGTTTTTCAAATTAGAAAAAAAAACACACATGATCATAGCATAAACCAGTAGTTATTGTTTAATTTGCATTTATTTTTCCTCACTTTAATTGGCCCATTTAGGTCACTAGTATTTCCATTTCTTTCTTCAGCCCAGTATGTCTATAGAACTAGACAGGGTATAATTTATCCTCAGGGTAAGTTTTGCCAAACTCCTTTACTTTGCTCTTTTTTAAAAGAATTCTCTGAGTTGATATATATTCTCTCTAGAGTTTCATGAGTTTTATCTGTGCACGAGCCTTTCTTGCACAGGAAACCTAGTACAGTTAGCCCTAGGGTGACTCGAGTTTGTGCACAATCACTGGGATCAGTAATGTTAAATTCAAATGAGATGATTCAAATGAGATGACTGGGGAAAGATGATATAAAAGTCTGTTTCTGGAAAAACTGTTCTTCATTCCTATAAATATTTATATGTTTATTACCCCAGCAACCAATAGCTATAGCTTCCGAAAGAATGACCTTACAGAAGGGAAAAATAAAAGAAAATAAAAAACTATTCTAGCAGAACCTAAAATACATTGAGACTTAGAAAGATACTTTTTAAATTGCTATTCCTTTCAAAGCTAAAAAAAAAAAAAGAAAAGAAAGAGGTGAACCCACATTGACCCAAAATCATTTCACACTATATCTAAAATAATTTAAACGGAAGGCACAAACATGTCGCCAAAATCACTAGGAGTGGCACATGAAAACTAGCATTGCCGCCTTGACCCTACCGCCAAGCAGATCCACGGTTACTAGTACCATATCTGAAGGAAAAATGGTTTTCCACAAACAAAAAGCAGGTGCATAAAAGCCTGAGCTACATTTAGTGACTGCAGAAATCTACATATCACAAAACACTCCTTCACTATTTAAAAGTGTCACCTATAATTTAACAAACAACCAAAAAAACTACATAAAATAAATTGAAACAGATCGCATGTGAAGCAATAATAATAAAGTAAAGGTATGCTCTAAAACCCTTCACATACAAGAACTAGCTTCACATCACTGGTTTTTGTCACAGCTAAACACTTCTACACCACAATGCAGAAATCCAGCAACTCAACAATTAAATCTGCATCCCAAAGCCATTTACAATAGGCTTCTACTCTATTTGATCATTTGATCTATTTGATCATCTACTCTATTTGGTCTTGTATGTTCATTATTTTGTCAGTCTTTTCAGAGTGAGGTGGGAGCAATAGAGGAGAAAAAGCATATTAGCCCTGGGCTTAGGCAGACATGTGCTCAAATCCCAAGTCTGCTGCTTTTGAGTCGGGTGTCCTTGGACAAAGACAGCATTTTTTTGACCCTTGTTTTCCTCATCTGTAAAATGAGGATAGCATTAGTATTTACTTTATAGAAGCATTTATAAAGAATTTTTAAAAATTATATACTCAAGGCACATTTATACATCCCAGCCATGTAGTTCTTAACAGGGATAGCTACTATTAATAAAATAAGGCAAAGATTAAGGGAGGATTTAGTAACTGAAGAGAAAAATCAATTGTTGCATTGGTTTAAGGGAGAAAATACTTCTTGCTGAGCATGATGAATTCCACTTTCTAGGATCAAAGTAAGGCTTTTTGACTGATAAAATTTCTGTGAACATATTGAAATGATAATCTCTACAAAACTTATTTTTTTTCTTAGTATAAACAAAGCTATTTCAAGCAACTAAAAAAAAGAAGAAGAAAAGTAACATGTTTCCTCCTCACCCAGTTTGTTTTACTACGAAAATACAACGTTCTAAGGATCTCCGATTTCACAGAAATTTGATTTATTGCATTACCCAGGTTTCACAAGGGGCCGAGTGAAATAGCTATGCTCTTGCAACACACTTTGCATCTCATCTAGAGAAAAATGAAAACAAATTAACATCTCAAATAAAATAGAAGTTACTAGCATGAGTTAGTAACATTGTCAGCAAGCACTAAAGCCAGTCAGTCTTACTGAAGTGACCTTGGAATTTACTGGACTCCAATTGCCTCATCTGTGAGATAGGATTATAGAGAATATCCACCTCACAGAGCTGTTACATGGATTAATGAGACAGTATAAAACTACACCTGAGGCTCTGCCTAAAGTTTCTGGAATCACTGTACCCACAGTTTAACTTAAACTAGATGCTTTATGGAAAATGGAATTAGTCTCTCGAGTCCCTGAGGGCCTTCAGGACTCTAATTGAATTTGTTATCCACTGCTGCATAACAGAATGCCTCAAAACTTAGTGATAATCATCTATTACCTCACAGTTCCTGTGGGTCATGAATTTGGGAATAGGCACATGAGTGGTTCTAAGGAAGGCTGTGGTCATCCTGACCCTGTACTGATCCTGGAGTCCCTACTTCTAAGACAACTCCCTCACGTGGGCAGGCAAATGGGTGCTGGTAGATGGCAGGAGGCCTCAGTTTCTTGTCATATAAAATGCCTCTAGGGATGTTTGAGTGTCAGCTTCCCTCAGAGCAACTGATCTAGAGAAAGCAAGCATTTCTAGAAACAGCAAGCCAAAGTGGCAATGTCCTTCATGAGTCTCACATGTCAAAGACCATCAGTTCCATCAATTCTGTTTGTCATGTGGAGCAGCCCTTCTACACCGTGGAATTGTTGCTGTTCAGTTGCTAAGTTGTGTCTGACTTTCGGCAGCCCCATGGACTGCAGCACATCAGGCTTCCCAGTCCTCCAGTACCTCCTGGAGTTTGCTCAAATTCATGTCAATTGAATTGATGATGCTATCTAACCATCTCATCCTCTGCCAACCCCTTCTCCTTTGGCCTTCAATCTTTCCCAGCTTCAGAGTCTTTTCCAACGAGTTGTTTGTTCACATCAGGTGACCAAAGTATTGGAGCTTCAGCAACAGACCTTCCAATAAACACACTGCGGAGAGGACTACCGAAAAACTTGGGTACCAGGATGCAGAATCATTGGGGCCATCTTGGGACCACTGCATTAGTACTTGTCTTGGAATGGAACCCAAATTCCTCTTTTTGAGGAGTTGGTAGCTCCTTCTAATAAAAAGAAAATGTTGTCCCCCTAAACTTCATAGCCTAGAAACATACAGTTTCTTCAGTGATGTATGGCATAAGCAATTGGCTTATGTTCAGGGAATCTGTTGTATGAAAGGCACAGATCTTTAAACTGCTAAAATCACACTCAGTGTGGTGAGATATTCACACAGCAGGAGGCCCTGGGTATCTGAGTTTTCATCTTCTCATCTCCAGCTCTTGCTAGTATAGTCACTTGCAGAATGGACTAGCTGGAGGGAGAATTCACTCGATTTAAACTGTTTTCCTCTCGCTGTCCATTGACACTCCCCACCCGTCTGTTTAAATCTGTATTTGATGCTGAAGGGTCAGAAAGATGAGGAGTGAGAACTCATGCTTAAAACAGATGTCGTTCTTAAAGGCCAATTCATCAACAGAATACAGACCTTTGCCCATACATTTCCATCACTCCTCTGCTAATAAAATACAGGTAGAGAGCAACTAAACATCAACTTGACCATAACCATTTGGGAGTTTCCAGATGTAAAAAGAGGAGCCAATGAATTATTGGACTAACTTTCAGCACTCAGGTCAGATTTCCTGCCAGGACATTTCCCACCAGGAAAGGGGGAACTGAGGGACTCATTCATTTAGGGCAACTTAGGGAAACAGTTTAACACAACTTAAAAAAATAAAACTACTTTATTCAAGTGTAAAATGAGATGTAATAAGCTTTATATTTTTAATTTCAGTTAGAAGAGTTTTGTCAGACATATATATACTTGAATGTACATGTATAGTCTCATCTCCTGCTACCACAATCAGGATGCAGAATATTTGTCCTTACCCCCAAAATGCTTCCTCAAGCCCAACACCATCTCTCCTCCATTCCAACACCTAGATGACCACTAAATGACCGGCTCCGTCACTATACATTTGTTTGCATTTTCAACAACTTCACATAAATGCAATCATTCAGTACGTACTCTTTGTGATCGGCTCTTTTCACTCAACATAATGCATTAGAGTTTCATCCATGTTGTTGAATATATCAGTAGCTCATTCCTTCTTATTGTCAAGGATCATTCTAGTGTATGGATATAATACACATTTCAAAAATCTATTTACCTGTAGGTCCCAGTTTGGGGCTATTATGAGTAAAGCTTCTAGGAACATTCATGTGAGAAACGTACATTTTCATTTCTCTTGATTAATGTGAATGGTATGGTATGTATATGTTTAACATTTAAAAACACTGGCAAACTGATTTCAAATCACTTCTTTAATCTCATACCCCCACCAGCCGTGTATGAGGACTTCGCATCCAATACAGCTCCTTGAACACACTTTTTGGAGACTAGAGTATGCATACTTGTCAGTATTCAGCTGAGAAAAGCCATTGTGGCATAAAACAAAGCCACTATTAGAAACCCTAAAAGTTACAAGACACGCGGGCCTCATTTCTTGGACCTGGAAGATCGATCAGCCATCCCGAGGTGTCTGCAGCTCCACTGGATGATTTTAGCGCACTGGCAGCAGAGACAGGCTCATAGACGAGGTTCACTGCACAGGCAAGGTCCCCCATCTTCAGAACTTCCAAGGTAGGAAATCCTATTAGGAACAGAGTATCAGGGCTTCCCTGATGGCTCAGTGGGTAAAGAATCCTCTTGCAATGCAGGAGACACACAAGACTCGGGTTCCATCCCTGGGTCAGGAAGATCCTCTGGAGGAGGAAATGGCAACCAACTCTTAATATTCTTGCCTGAAAAATCCCATGGATGGGGGAACTTGGCAGGTTACCCTTCAAAGGGTTGCAAAGAGTCGAACACAACTGACTAACCAAGCATGCACGCAGATACAAATAGCTAAAATAAGTCAAACTGAACTTAACCAAATCTACTCCCTTCTCTAACTGATCATAAGTTTTGTTTTTCACTGAGCTAACATGTTCCATGGCTCTTTAGGACAAACTTCTATGAGGAACTAACTAAACAGCATAGTTTAAAAGGCTTTGCCATCCTGCTCTATACCCGATGTAAACTGAAGGAGCACTGAGCACCCATCCCGTCTAGCTCTTATTCATCTGCAGGTTATAGCCACGGTATCAGTTTTAACAAAGAGAATGACAATGGCACCAGAGAAGGGAAAGCAACATAAACTATGTTCTGGCCCTAGATCCATCACATGAGTTTGAACACAGGTTCTTATGAGCCCAATAACTTTCAAAGGGTTAACTGTCAGTGGAAAGACCACAAGCTCCAGCCATGAGATTGTTAAGAGACTCATCTCATCTCTTGAGCATCCATTACTTGATTTATTTAATATGAGCAAAACCAATGCAAACCTAGTAATGAGGAAGAAAGGGCTCTGAATTTGGACTTAAACCGGTGTCAAAGTCTTGGCTCAAGGCTGCTGATACCATCACTAACCTCTCTGAGCCTCAGTTTCCCTATATTCAAATGGAACTATTAAAATCTCCTTTGCAAAGTGGTTGTGATGATCAGCAAATGAGTGAAAACCAACCAGCAAACTGCAAGGCCACAGCAGTGACTCAATCAGATGTGGCTAGGATTGCTCGCAGGGTTTTCCTAAAGATGAAATGAGAGTTTTCACAAAAGCCATTGGACCATATCCCACAAAGAATGATCTTTTTGTAAATAACTGAGAGTTTAACTCTGAACATGTTACCAATGATTATTAACAGATAAGTTTGCCAGAGGATGTATGTTGGGGGAGTCCTATATGGATATTACACTTTCTTGTAGATTTTTTTTCTAAGTACATCTGACCATCTTACTTTCCTGTGCAAAGCTCTCCCATGGTCTCCAGCTATATTCAGAGTAAGATTCCTTGTCTTGCACTCAGGCCCCCAGGGTGACCTGATCCAGCTCGATGCCTCTCCACCTCTCATGCACTTGCTCTCTGCGATGTTCCTGCAGTGGCTCCTTTTGTTCTTAAAGACTAAGTAAGGTACATGACCTTACAACCTTCGCATTTACTGTGTCCTCTTCCAGAACACACCCCACCCCCAGATATCCAGATGGTTCTTTTCCTCCAATCTCTGCTCAGTGCATCCCTCAAAGATGCTATTTCCTGACCCCTATCTAAAGACCACCCTTACCCATCCCTTTCTTTCTCCTTCTTGTTGTTTAGTCTCTCAGTCGTGTCTGACACTTTAGTGACCCCACGGACTGTAGCCCTCCAGGCTCCTCTATCCATGGAGTTCTCCAGGCAAGAATACTGCAGTGGGTTGTCATTTTTCCCTCCAGGGGATCTTCCCAGCCAAGGGACTGAATATACATCTCCTGCATTGGCAGGCGGATTCTTTACCACTGAGTCACCTTTAACTTTATTTCTCTTCGTAGCATTTCTCACTCTCTAATTTTAAAGTGTCTGTCAAGTAATTAACATATGAATGTGCATTCAAGAAAATTAGAGATACCAAGGGAACATTTCATGCAAAGATGGGCTCAATAAAGGACAGAAATGGTATGGACCTAACAGAAGCAGAAGATATTAAGAAGAGGTGGCAAGAATACACAGAAGAACTGTACAAAAAATTTCTTCATAACCAAGCTAATCACGATGGTGTGATCACTCACCTAGAGCCATACATCTTGGACTGTGAAGTCAAGTGGGCCTTTGAAAGCATCACTACAAAGAAAGCTAGTGGAGGTGATGGAATTCCAGTTGAGCTATTTCAAATCCTGAAAGAGGATGCTGTGAAAGTGCTGCACTCAATATGCCAGCAAATTTGGAAAACTCAGCAATGGCCACAGGACTGGAAAAGGTCAGTTTTCATCCCAATCCCAAAGAAAGGCAATGCCAAAGAATGCTCAAACTATCACACAATTGCACTCACACGCTAGTAAAGTAATACTGAAAATTCTCCAAGCCAGGCTTCAGCAATACATGAACCGTGAACTTCAAGATGTTTAAGCTGGTTTTAGAAAAGGCAGAGGAACCAGAGATCAAATTGCCTACATCCGCTGGATCATCGAAAAAGCAAGAGAGTTCCAGAAAACCATCTATTTCTGCTTTATTGACTATGCCAAAGCCTTTGACTGTGTGGATCACAATAAACTGTGGAAAATTCTCACAGAGATGGGAATACCAGACCACCTGACCTGCCTCTTGAGAAATCTGTATGCAGGCCAGGAAGCAACAGTTAGAACTGGACATGGAACAACAGACTGGTTCCAAATAGGAAAAGGAGTACGTCGAGGCTGTATATTGTCACCCTGCTTATTTAACTTATGTGCAGAGTACATCATGAGAAATGCTGGGCTGGAAGAAGCACAAGCTGGAATCAAGATTGCCAGGAGAAATATCAATAACCTCAGATATGCAGATGACACCACCATATGGCAGAAAGTGAAGAGGAACTAAAAAGCCTCTTGATGAAAGTGAAGGAGGAGAGTGAAAAAGTTGGCTTAAAGCTCAACATTCAGAAAACGAAGATCATGGCATCTGGTCCCATCACTTCATGGGAAATCGATGGGGAAACAGTGGAAACATCATCAGACTTTATTTTTGGGGGCTCCAAAATCACTGCAGATGGTGACTGCAGCCATGAAATTAAAAGATGCTTACTCCTTGGAAGGAAAGTTATGAGCAACCTAAACAGCATATTCAAAAGCAGAGACATTACTTTGCCAACAAAGGTCCATCTAGTCAAGGCTATGGTTTTTCCAGCGGTCACGTATGGATGTGAGAGTTGGACTGTGAAGAAGGCTGAGCACAAAAGAATTGATGCTTTTGAACTGCAGTGTTGGAGAAGACTCTTGAGAGTCCCTTGGACTGCAAGGAGATCCAACCAGTCCATCCTACAGGAGATCAGCCCTGGGTGTTCATTGGAAGGACTGATGCTGAAGCTGAAACTCCAATATTTTGGCCATCTCATGGGAAGAGTTGACTCATTGGAAAAGACCCTGATGCTGGGAGGGATTGGGGGCAGGAAGAGAAGGGGACGACAGATGGTGAGGTGGCTGGATGGCATCACCGACTCGATGGACATGAGTTTGGATAAGCTCCGGGAGTTGGTGATGGACAGGGAGGCCTGGTGTGCTGCGATTCATGGGGTCGCAGAGTCAGACACAACTGAGCGACTGAATTGAACTGAAATATACCTTATGTGAGAGCAGCAACTTTCAGCATGAATCCCCAGAACAATCCCTAACATATAATAAACCTGTGTTACACTTGGTGTTTTATTCTGAAATATTTGAGTGTGAATAGCATGACGTGACATATGTGGGAATAAGTTAAAGCCTCAATAGCACCCAGATGAGACTGATTTGGTTCTTATCAGGAATATTAGAAATATATTGCAGTTGGTGGGAATGGTGATGTTTAGGGCATGTGATTGGTGGGAGTGACGTGAGAGGACCCAGGACTCCTAAGTGAAGTGGAATGAATCAGTCACCTTCACCATTGCTGGACCTAGAGGTTCAAGCCTGCTTCTTCCCACACTTCTGTACCGAGGATGCAGAGGCTGCTCAAAAGGATGGACCACAGTCACTGGCAGAAGATCCTGTCCACTTCACAGGGAGCCTGTTTCATGCAAGATGCTGACCAGGGTATCAAAGAGCAGGGGATAGTCCTCTTCAGGACTACACACCAGGCCTGTGGGCTAATAAATGGCTATGTGGGAGACTCCACTGAGATGCTCCTTCAATGCAGTGTACCATGCAGAGGCCAGTCAGCAGGATGGAAACATGCAGGTCCTGCTGGCCTTGAGCCTTGGAAGTTTGCAGACATTTCTCAGGAGGACTTGATATTCACTGGTGTTTATACACATCAACCAAACCAAAGTAGGTTCAGCTCCAGTAATGAGAGCACTCATTAGAGGCGTGTGAAAAAAGAATAAATGAATGACTTTTCGTTTTCAATCTTCCAGGATAAATTACAGTGTGGATTTGACACTAAAATCTCTATGTTTTCTACTCAAAACAAGGCTTTTTTTTTTTTTTTTTTATGAGAGAGCACAGTGACCTCATTTTCCTTCTGCGTCTTCACTGTTGCTCTGTTCTGTGAAATAACAATCCATTCACATTTGTTTGGCAGTTCTCCTAATCAAACCTCAGCTGGAATGAGGCCTTCACTTTGGTTGTGCTGTGAATGTACTGTCGGTTTTTTCTTTAACAGTCTCCTCATGTCTTGGGCGGGGGTGGGGGGGAGGAGGGAGGGATGCATTTCAGATTTCCATGTCAAGAGGCAATAATTTTATGCTCTTCTGTAACCCATCACAAAAACCATAGAAAGTGACTTCCATGGGTTGTGTCAAATGTACCTATATCATCAATCCATCGACACTGGAGAATATTTCTTGAAATAAACTCTTTTACTAGAGGGGATTATGCAGAATGGTCTTTCTCCTTTTGGTTTTTTTCCATGTTTTCAAATAAGAAACTGTGCTTTATTCACAGTACCACCTGGTTTTAATAAAATTTATATTTTTCTTAAGCCTTCTTACCTTGTTATAAAGTTATTCATTGTCAAACAACTGTGTGCACCCCCAAAGAGGCAACATGAGCAGTTTCACAGTCAGGAACACCCCTGGCCATCACAGGTGACACCCGCTTTTCAAGAGCCTCTGGGAAGCGCTAATTGGGTAGAGTAACCTGGCTTTTTCAGCAATAACAGACTAGGTACCAAATGTCCTAATTATTGCCAGTTTGGTAATATTTTAGACATCTACAGAACACAGGTTAATAACATGCTAGCCTTGCATAGTGGTGATATCACAACGCTTCAACCCATTACTTGAATGAACAAAACCCAGGAATTGTCTTTATATCTCATTGGGTTAATAAAACCATATCCCCAGATTTCCATGAGAAAGAAGGTCATTGCTAGGAAAAAAAGAGCAGAGAGACAATAGCCAGGAGTTCCTTCCAGAATTTGTATGTAGGAGATGATATTCACTAAATTTGTCTTCCCAGCTAATCACCATTCAGATCCTATCCACATTTAGATAACAAGGGTTGGAGACCACTATCTACATTTTCACAATAAGGATTATAATGACAACAAAGCAAATCTGTTACAAGCAAACAATCTGTACCGTATATTGAATTGTTTCTTACAACAAGGTTTGACCATCTGCACAAACTTCATTAACAGAATTATTACCAACAGACTGAGCCAAAAGGTGTGCTATGTAGCCAAGCATCTCACTTGCACCTGAATATAAGTAACATGTAAAGAGGGACTAAGGGGACTTCCCTGGAAGTCCAGAGGTTAAGATTTCACCTTCTAGTGCAGGGTGGGGTTCGATCCCTGGTCAAGGAGATAAGATCGCATAAAACAGAAGTGATACTGTAACAAACTCAATAAAGTCTTTTTAAAAAATGGTTCACGTGAAAAAAAAATCTTAAAAAAAAAAGAGGGGCTAAGAATTAATATTTGCCTCAGAAAATTGTTTTTAAAATAATCTTTAATGATCTCCTCATTCAACCAGGCAAATTGTTTATATTTCTTTTAATATCATTTCTTTCCAAAACCTTCTTAAATTAGCTTCTAAAATAGTTTTAGTCATTTTCCCCCATGTGCTACTATTTCTCATGACTAAAAATGATTAGAATATTTGTTTATGATTATCTCTGTTCAGCCTGGAGAAAGTTTCTTAAAAAACATAAAGTTTTAGTTTAATTTGAAATAGCCATTAAAGAAAATAAACTTTTCTTCATTTTCTAAAAGTTTCTGAAGTTTGTTATTTTAAGATGAATATAAAAATAACTTGTCTACAGATCTATTGATAATCAAAGAGAGTCCCAGTTTGGAAAGGGGAGAGACTTCATGAGAGACACTTTGCTGAATACTGAATTTTTCTTTGTAGTCTTAACAATTAGCCAAACAATTCTTCCTTTCCCCACTTTCTCACCAGAAATTGCTTCTTACAGTAAACAACTTTGACCAGTAACTAAGCTCAATGAATTAGGTTGGGCACATAGCCCAACATATTTTAGCCCTTACCATACATTCAGCGCTGTTATAAGCAAAATCTAACCTCTTAATCACTTACTGACTTTCTTCAACCAAGTTGCATACAAATATATACCAATGAAGTAAATATTCTAAGTGTGTTGCTAAAAACATGACATTGGATGGGGAGAGGGATTGGGAATGAGATAAAATAAGGGAAGAGAATTAAGAGGTCCAAACTACTAGGTATAAAATTAAAAAGATACAAGGGTGTGATGTACAGCCCAAGGAATATCAAATCACTATTTGTACATCTGAAACTAGCATAATATTATAAATAAACTATACTTCAGTTTTTTAAAATGACATTGGGATATCCATCAACAGCAGAAAAAGTAAACCCATACATCTCTACAGTAGAACACTACACTGCAATAAATGAGAGCTAACTACTGATATACTCAGAAATGTGGATGAGTCTCAAAGATATAATGTTGAGTAAAATGTCAGGCACAAATGTATACTTAATGATTTTTTTTTTTTTTCATATCAGGGCTTTTCAACCTGGGCACTATTGATATTCTGAGCCAGATTTAATTCTTTGATGTGAGGCCTTGTCCTGTGCATCTTAAGGTGTTTAGAAGCATCCCTGGTCTCTACCTATCAGATGCTGACACCATCAGTACATCCCTCCACCCCACCACTCACTCATTGTGACAACCAACATTGGGTCCAGATATTACCAAATGTCTTCTGGGAGACAGAATTACCCTCAAGTGAAAGACACTGATTCACATTAAAAAAAAAAAAAAATGCAAAGCTCATCTATGGTGCTAGAGCTTAAAATAGTGCTTATGCTGTGGGGGCTGGAAGAGTACTAACTTAAGTGGGGGCATGTTGGAGCCTTCTCAAAATATTCTAGATCGTGATTTGAATGGTGGCTATATTTAAACTTCATCAAACTGCACACTTAAGATATGTGAATTTTAGGGTATCAAGTCATACAACAGTTTTTTTAAAACTGTTCGCTTGAATGTGGGTGCAAATAAGGTACTTGGGGAACTGAGAGGAAGAAACAATTCTGATGAAGTATTCTTGAGGGCTACCAGAAGGGCAGGGTCCTGAGAAGGAAGGACTGGAGGAGCAGCAGTAATAGAAAAGGGGAGAGTATTCCAGTCACAGGAAACAGCAAGAGCAAAAGGCAGAAAGGCAGGACAATTCGCTATTACAAACATTTCATCAGGTGCTGTTTTCCTATGAATAGAGCCAAAGGCAATTTAAAGTGCCTGCTGGCAGAATCCTCTTCTAGGTGGTAGTATTTAGGTCAATGCTGTGTTCACAAGGGAAAGTAATAATCACCATTTGGTAATGGTGAGAATTAAACCTTTGAAATTAAATAGAATATAAAAAAAAAAAAACAATTGGGTCTTTCAGCTCATTAGCTCACTATTGCAGAATTCCCCACTGTCATTTATTCTTGCTATTTGTCCAGCCTTGTTCTATCCCAGGTGGATGATGCTTCCGCTACATTTTTCATCTGGCTAGTCGAATTAGGGATAAAATTCTCTGGGGGAAGTTCCCTACTGTTTTTTTCAGCCGTCATTTTCTTTCAGGCTACTAATTACTGTTAGTTGCATTATTCGTCATCATCCTTAATTGAGCATGAACAATGGCACAACACTGTAGAGAAAATGTTAGAAGAGAGTCATTTTAGTGAAGCCAGAGGATTTGGAGCTGAATTGAAGAGGAAGAATAATGAGAAAGAGAAATTCTTGCAAGGATAAGGTGGCCACCATTACAGCTCTATGGAAGGCAGACCTTCCCTGTGCAGAGAGGAAAGTTCGGTCAGCCCTGACTCTGGAAGGACTATGAGGTCAACCCCTGGCTAGGCACAGCCAACACCAGCACCAGTGGAGCACACTCTCGTGTGAGGGGCAGCAGGCCGAGGCTGAATGTACCTAGAACGCGGAGGATGGTACAACACTACCAAACATGTTGCTTCATAATATCCTATATTCTATGCAGAGATCTAAAACCAGTGAAGACCATGCAGGGTGAGAGAATCAGTCTTCAGACTTAGAGATTTTAAGTGATCCCCAAGCTTTCTTCTCAAGAATAGCTATCTATTCATTCTCCCTGAAGAAAATAGTTACAACTGAGGTTTATTTGAGTCGTGGCTGTGTCTTCATTTTCTCATGTCCTCTGAATCAGTGACAATAATTTTCGCCGATGAAGAGTGGTTTAAGCAATACAAACCTTCATCATCTCACTTATTGGGAAGTCCACGGGCAGGCTGTTTGGAGGTTGGCAAGTGCCAGCATTGTCAGCAAGGACAGCAGCCATTCCTGTGTTTCTGCTCAGATATTCTTGGAAGTTGGGGGTGCTTCCTTCATGGCTATAAGGTGGTGCTTCAAGGATGAAGCATCACATCACCCGTAAGAAATATCCAAAATGAGGAGCAAGGAGGAGGGCAAATGAGGAGCTTTTCTCTGTACCACCCACTGTTTTATGAGGGTAGGAAAATTTTCCCAGAAGTTTTCTTATATCATTGATTAGAGCTGCCTTAGTTTAGTCACTGGGCAAAGAGGAATGAGATTTTTGTGGCTGCCCTAATTTAATCACAAACCATATGGGGGCTGGATGGGATTCATTAGAATAGTCATAAAATCAGAAGTCTTTGACCAAGAAAGAAGGGGAAATAGCTGTTGGGTGAGCAATCAATTGCCCTTGGCCAGATCCTGACTTTTTGCTACTTATATTTCTTGAACAGCTTCGGTTCCATGTACATTTCTGGTATGTTCCATTACAAGGACCTTGATCCCAATTCTAGATTATAAATTCAGGTAGTCACAAAGAACAGACCTTACAATAGAATGTACATGCAGGTTAGATTTTTAAAATATTCAAAGTGGCCACAGTGCCATTTGTACACATTCTACCAAAACCAATTATCCCCCTCCTACATGCTAAGCACTTCTTGGGATGTTGAGGAGATAGCTGTGAACAAAAAAGACAATCATTTTTTCTTCTGGGGAATGTCTATTACAGCAGCAAGAAACAGGCATTAAGTATAAGAAAAAGGATACCATATTGTATATCAGACTGTGGAAAGTGCCAAGTAGAATGACAAGGAAAAGACAAGGAGTGCAGGGGTGGGAATTGCATTTTAGATTGGGGGCTTGGAGAATGTCTCATGGAGAAGATGACACTTCAATAATAATGGGAAATAGCCACGTGGGTATCTGGGGAAAAACGGTCAAGGTCCAGGGTGCAAAGGCTCCAAGTTGGGAGTGAGGCTGGTACTTTTGAATGGCAATAATGGAGCTGTGTGGCCGGAGAAGAGTCCTAGAAGGGGGATGAGAGAAATAAGGGATGAAGCCAGAAGGTAGTGTGGTCAGTTCATGGAGGGCTTTGAAGGTCAATGTAAGGACTTTGTTTTCTGCTTTGAGTGATATGGCAAATGACTGGAAGGTTGGGGGAGAGAGGAGAGACTTGATCTCCCTTTTAAAAGAATCACTCTGATTTTTTTTAGGGAAATAACTGTAGAGTGGGTAGGAGAGGAAACAGGGAAATAGATTAGGAGGGCACTGAATAATACCAGTAAGTTCACTGTTTAGATCAGGTTGATGAAAGTGGAGGTGAATTAGATGTATTATAAGAATAAGGATTATTACTGAGGTATCTAGAAATTGTGCAAATGAAAGGATGGAAGTTTTAAGTCACTGAAATAGAGACATATCTAGGAGCAAGCATGGGGGAAAGTAGGCATTCAGTTTTGCAAGTATTAAGCATGAAATGCTCATTAGCACCCAAATGGAGATGTTGAGTATGTAGTTGTATGTATGAGTCTGGAGCTCAGGAGTGAAGCCAGTGTAATTCACATATCCATGGTGTTTAAAGTTATAAGGTTCAATGAGTAAACAAAATCATCAATGCATGAAGTCAAATAGAGGATAAGTGATCCGAGAACTAAGCCTAGATACTCCAACATTGAGATATAACCAGAAAAGGAGATGAAGATGAAGCAGTCAGTGAGACCTGAAGAATTCTAAGAGAGAGTGATGTTTTAAGAATATTTCAAGCAGGAAGAAACAATAATTGTTAAAAAAAAAAACTAAAAAAAATCCTTCAGATCAGTCAAAATATGAACTGGGCATCTAGAAACCTGGGCTGCAGAAAGAGAAAAGTTAAGTGGTTGCCAGTTCTTGGGAAGATGAGACACTCATAAAATCTTGTTTAGATTTTATTGACTACAACTTGAATCATTCATGATTTCCTACAGTTTTCTTTTCTCTTGGTCATTCTAGTATTTTGACAGGCATTTAAGTTGCTTTCGACAATGTTTTTAATGCTTTTCTCAAATAAAATCAGATTTAGAAAATCTAATCAGATATTTTAGGCCTAATCATTGACATTACAAATGGACTCTTGGTTTTACAAAATGATGAACCACAAATGACAAGCACACTGATTTAATTTACAAAAATTTTACTTATCTGTTGCCTTTCAAAATCCATCTGCTGCATAAATCGAGGCACAGAGGCCTTCCTAATAGATGACATTGAATTTCTAATGGAAATTTCTGCAAGAACAAATTCATCATGTCCAAAGCTTGCCCCTGCAATATTTCACTTAGTCATCAGTTTCACTTTTCTAAGCTCAGTGATGCTCGCAAAAGTCAAAGGGTACCATTTTGCCTGAATCAAGAGCTATAGTTTCAAAGAAGAAAGAGAATGTCAAATGCCTGCTTAAATTTAATAATCCACACCCATCACATTTTTTGTTTTAGTAGGTACTTATTATTCACTGTTATATTTTTCCTAAAACATTCAATTTTTCTAGTAACTTTATCATCACTTAACAAAATTAAACTGATAACATGATCAAAACACTTACACATACAGCATGCTCTGGGAACTATTTGAGATAATCTCCTGCTTTACATTGTCCTCTTTCTCAAGTCTGGTCCCTGTGATGTAGCTATTTTTCTTCTACTGCTGATATAACATTTATGTAGGGGGAGGTTTCTAATTTTACTTTGCTGGTGTATAAATGTGTCGTTTCATACAACTTGCTGTTTTTCTTTGTTGTAACTTCTTTCTTTCTGTTTTAGCCTGAGGCTCTCCTCTTTATTTGATCAGTATAGTTTATATCATATTCTAGGCAGCACTCCTTCCCAAGAGAAAACAGGGTTTCAAATTGCTACTCATGATTCCTAAGGCAAACTGAAAGGGCACTGCCTGAATTAATGTTTTCTTTGCTGTTTTTGGTGCTTATTGGTTTTATTTCCATTAGCTGATAGATACATTTATTTTCTACTTTTTAATATCTTCTCTCCCTACAACTGCCAGGTTTTGTGTTTTTCATTTTATGGTTTGTTTTGGCTTGCTTATTTGCCATGAGTGGTTAGATAAAAAATAATAAATGTAATGACTTGGTAGCAAAAATCTGAATTAACTTCTCAATAAATAACTAAAAAGTGCTTGGGGTGTGCCATGTTCAATTTTCTTTTGGTTGGCTTCTAGATGAATGTTTCATTTAAGGAAAGAAAGTTAGATTGTATGTTTTCTATCATTACTACAGCTGAGAGGGATTAATTTGCCATTAAAATACAGGATCTATTTTAAACAGTATTTCTGCACATGGCTTTTTGACAAAACAATGAATTAGCTAGACTTAAATATTCCTCCATGCATCTTCATCCTCAAATTTTAAAAAAGTATGTGCCATTGCAGAATATGGTGGGGACACTCAAATACCTCTGATAGGGCTTTAGATACCCTTAGTAGCCAAAAATAAAAGAAGTACTCCAAAATGCACTCTCACAATAATAATCCCTCCAACAGAAATAACTTAAAAAGTAAAAAGTTAAGTGGATAGGAATTGAAACAAAAAGAAGCAATATTGACATCCTTAGTCAGATGTGGTCCAGAGTGGAACCAAGAATAGGGGCCAGGATCTGGGACTCTCTTCATAAGGGAGAGACAAAGTTCATGACAAGTGAGATGGTGAATTCATGTGGAACCATTTCCATTGCCTTCTCCAGGGGAACCATTTCCAAATGAGTATGAAGTTCTAGTTCCTCTTTCATGCCAACCTTTGCTCATCTATACTATTAATTGTACTGATTCTTTAAAATGTTTTTATGTTAGTTCATTATTTTACCCTTTTGTCAAAATCTGCCATTGGACTAAAACAATTGTCCAAAGTTCTTAATATTTCCATTATGCCTGAGTAATTATTCCTAGAATATTAACTAAACCATGAATGTTCAACCAAAGCCTATTTGGTCTATACAGCCATAGACTGCCAACAAAGTGTAAGGATACCTTCAGTTCAGTCCAGTTCAGTCGCTCAGTCGTGTCCAACTCTTTGCGACCCCGTGAATCGCAGCATGCCAGGCCTCCCTGTCCATCACCAACTCCCGGAGTTCACTCAGATTCATGTCCATCGAGTCAGTGATGCCATCCAGCCATCTCATCCTCAGTCGTCCCCTTCTCCTCCTGCCCCCAATCCCTCCCAGCATCAGAGTCTTTTCCAATGAGTCAACTCTTCGCATGAGGTGGCCAAAGTACTGGAGTTTCAGCTTTAGCACATTCCTTCCAAAGAAATCCCAGGGCTGATCTCCTTCAGAATGGGCTGGTTGGATCTCCTACCTTAATCTTGTATCAAATGCTAAGCTCCAGAAGGAAGCCAGGGTAGTATCATCTCATTATAACACATTTTGCAGTATGGATTTGGATGTAACTTGTCTCAGTACCAAATACCACTGATTCATAGGTGAGAAGGCCAGATAGATACCTGTTTCAAGAGAACCCATTTAACCCCACCACCCACATAAGTTTAAGGTTTAATTTAAAGGATGGATGAATTGGTCCTAACCTTTTCTCTTTAATGTACTATAATTCATAACTACATTGAAAATGTGAGTATATCTTCCTTGGTTACCTTAAAATGAAATGCATTGTTAGAGATGTGCTATTGTGTTTCAGTGGTTGTAAATTAAAATTATAAAATTAATGTCAAATGTCATTTCAGCATATGCTTTATTACCATGGTAACCCACAGGTAACTGAGTTGGTAAAATTTCAAATTACATATTCAGCTCCTTAAAGACATCAATGAACTAAAGTCATTTAATCAAGCTTCTCATTGCTTGCGCTGTGTAATCAAGACAAGCCGATAAAAGTTAGAGTCAGAAAGCCACAAGTTTTCCTCTCCTGTCCGGCATGTCAGCCTGGCCCATGGCTATAGGTTATATTTTGTGAGCATGTTAATAGAGATTTGTTTCCTCAAGGGGATGGTACAAAGTAATTTTACTCACAAAATACAAAACAGAGAAGGCTGAATGAAGACATTGATGCCTCAGATGCAAATTCTGCAAGAGCCAGGGCAAATCTGCTCCCCACAGAGTGAGACTGGTAGAGGCTTTCAACTATTTACCTCCAATCCACCCAACCCTCCATATTAAGTCTCAGGCATCCGTTACAGACTGTCTATGGTCCGTTGGACTCCAGACACAGCTGGACTCCTGGGGTTTGTTTCTTCCAGGTTGGGTACAGAGCACAGGGTCCTCTCCAGCCCCCTTTCATGACCCAGTGCCCCATCTCAACCCTCGATCAGTCTACCCAACCCAGCATATTAAGTCACAGGCCTTTTCCTGAGGTCAACCCAGGGTCTCCTCGATGCCTATCAAGTAACACTCTCTTTCATGACCCCAACTAAGAGTCCACATATGACCAGAGGCATATTAAGTGCCCCTTCACTGGATTCCTCATGGACTCACACTTCTCCAGACTGTCTTCAACAGCCACTTAAACCAAACCGGACTGTGCTTTCAGAGGACAGGGAGTAAGTGAAGTGAATTAACCTCTGTCTTTTGAGAGTTGAGCTGGTGTGCTGCATGAGCACAGAAGCAGAGAATTCTGCATTTGGAAATAGGTAAGCAGAGCCCAAGAATTTCTGTTTGCCTGTGAGATTTACTTGAGTAATGCTTATTAATATGATCTTAATAAGAAACAAATTGACATAAGGCCTCTCTCTTATTCCCAAGTAGCTTCACTGGCAGATGGAGAGAGCTCTTCAGGCACTTCTGAAATACCTTAAACAGCCACAGGCACTGTTGCCCTGGCAACATTTGATAAGAACAAATCTTGACCCAGATGAGAGGGTAAGGCAGGTCAGGTGAAATTTACAAAGCAGAATGAAGCCTACCCAGAAAAAGACAGTTTAACTGGGCAATCCTGAAAGCAGTTCTAAACCCCAACCTGAGTTGCTGTGGTATTTACACGTGGCTGTGCTTCCTCCTCTCACCATCAGCAGGCATGGTGATACAGCCCTGCTTAGCAAAATGTCCACTATGGGAGGGGGGCAGAGTCCTGGCTCCCCAAGGTCCAGGCATGCAGCCCAAGGCAGCCAGAGTCAGTGATGGTGGGACACAGGGATGAGAGTTCTCTGAAGGACAGGAGGGCTGCAGCCCAGAGGAACAAACCACCTTCCACACTGAGCCAGTGTGCACAGAGGGAACGGTGGTACCTGACCGGGAAATGCCACCTGGGACCTCTAGCACCTCAGAGATCACCAGCATGGGGAGCAGCTCCCTCCTTCCACATGCCATGAGGTCACACGTATCATCCAGACAGCCTCTCAAAGAAAAGTGAGGGAAGGGCATTCAATTCTGAAAACCTAAATTGTATCCAAATCAGCCCCTTCATGGATCACAGCCTTGTCATGGCTAAGGGGCTTGTTAACTCAATGAAGCTATGTGCCATGCCATGTAGGGCCACCCAAGGTAGACAGATGAGTCATAGTGAAGAGCTCTGACAAAACATGGTGTGCTGGAAGAGGAAATGGCAAACCTCTCCAGTATTCCTGCCACGAGAACCCCATGAACAGTATAAAAAGGCAAAAAGACCCCACCCCCACCAGGTCAGAAGATGCCTATTATGTTACTGAGGAAGAGTGGAGCTAATTACTACAAGCTCCAGAAAGAATGAAGTGGCTGGGCCAAAAGAGAAATGACTCTCAACTGTGGATGTGTCTGGTGGTAAAAGTAAAGTCTGCTGCTATAAAGAACAATATTGCATAGGAACCTGGACTACAAGGTCCATGAATCAAGGTAAATTGGATGTGGTCAAGCAGGATATGGCAATACTGAACATCAACATCTCAGGATTCAGTGAACTAAAATGGACATGAATGGGCAAATTTAATTTAGATGACCATTATATCTACTACTGTGGGCAAGAGTCCCTTAGAAGAAATGGAGTAGCCCTGGAGAAATATCAACAACCTCAGATATACAGATAATACCACTCTAATGGCAGAAAGTGAAGAGGAACTAAAGAGACTCTTGATGAGGGTGAAAAGAGGAGGGTGGAAAAGCTGGCTTGAAACACACATTAAAAAACTGAGATTATGGCATCTGGTCCCATCACTTCATGGCAAATACAGGGGAGAAAGTGGCAGCAGTGACAGATTTCATATTCTTGGGCTCCAAAATCACTGTGGATGGTGACTGCAGCCACAAAACTAAACAATGCTTGCTCCTTGAAAGAAAAGCTATGACAAACCTAGACAGTGTATTAAAAAGCAGAAACATCACTTTGCTGACAAACGTCAAAGCTATGGTTTTTCTACTAGTCATGTATGGGTGTGAGAGTTGGACCATAAAGAAGGCTGAGAGCTGAAAAATGGCTGCTTTCAAATTGTGGTACCGGAAAAGGCTCTCCAGTCCCTTGGACAACAAGGAGATCAAACGAGTCAATCCTAAAGGATATCAACCCTGAACATTCATTGGAAGGACTGTTGCTGAATCTATGCTTAGTTGCTCAGCTGTGCCCAACCCTTTGCGACCCCATGGACTGTAGCCTGCCAGGCCCCTCTGTCCATGGGGATTCTCCAGGCAAGAATATGGGAGTGGGTTGCCATGCCCTCCTCCAGGGGATCTTCCCAACCCAGGGATCAAACTCAGGTTTTCCACATTGCAGGTGGATTCTTTACCATCTGAGCCACCAGGGAAGCTAAAGTTGAAGCTTCTCCAATACTTTGGCCACCTGATGGGAAGAGCTGACTCATTGGAAAAGACCCTGATGCTGGGAAAGATTGAAGGCAGAAAGAGAAGGGGGTGGCAGAGGATGAGATAGTTAGATAGCATCACTGACTATATGGACATGAATTTGAGAAAACTATGGGAGATGGAGAAAGACAGGGGAGCCTGGCATGCTACAGTTCATATGGTCACAAAGAGTCAGCCACGACTTAGTGGCTGAGCACAACACCACCCCAGATTAGGCAGCAAGAGACTGAGTTATCCAAAGAGACTGTTAAAAAAATGTCTGTACCAGGTCAGACAACGTTTACCTGACTAGATTAAAATGTGGGTTTTGCATGTATACTATCATGTAAGAAACGAATCGCCAGTCTATGTTCGATACAGGATACAGGATGCTTGGGGCTGGTGCACGGGGATGATCCAGAGAGATGATATGGGGTGGGAGGTGGGAGGGGGGTTCATGTTTGGGAACTCATGTACACCCGTGGTGGATTCATGTCAATGTATGGCAAGACCATTGCAGTATTGTAAAGTGAAATAAAGTAAAAATAAAAATTAAAAAATAAATAAATAAATAAAATGTGGGTTTTGTTTCAGCAGGCAGCATGTGAGGTCTTGAGAAGATGATCAGATCAGTTAAAACAAAATGAAGATACATTTTCTCTATAATCTGTGTGTATGTAATTTTCTAACTTTGTCCTGCGTGGATCTGTATGCATATGACAGAGACACACACACTCACTGTAATATAAAGATTGAGAAAAGGAGACTCTAATTGGAACACCAAAATTGGAAGTGATGTTTTTCTGGATAATGAGTTTATGGGAAAGTTTTAGTTTTTTCTTTCTCCTGACTCACATTTTCTAAATTTAATATAAGAAATCTATTTTTAATATTATATAATTTCCTCGATAAAAGCAATTATTTTAAAAAAATAAATTAATGAGACTACCCTGCTTCCTGAAGGGTATCTCTCTTTGTACTTTACACAGCCACCCAAACTTCCACCTGATGCACTCTGCAAAGCACCAAGGACGAAAGGTCAGTTCCTCTGGTTCACCAGGACCCCTGACCTACAATTCGCCACATACAACCTTGGGCATTAAAGTGAAGGTTTAAAATCACATTAGCTCAGCTCATGCAGATGTGACAATAGCCTGTATCTCCATTTATCTTGCTGAACTTTCCTGTTCCCAAATTATCAAACTTCACCTAAGCACAATCTCCCACTTACATGCCCATGCACCTTCATGGAGTTTCCTTTGCTAAAAGAAATACCTCAGAGAAATGACTGCACTCTGAGCCTGCTCAAAATATTCCACCAGACACCAGAGGCCCACAGGTTAATAGTTCTAAACATGTACACGGTACCATTCCAGAGTCAAGAGTGAAAGGAATGAAGATAATTTTGCCCTGTTTCTAGAGTTCAGTGCTCCACCAAGCTCTCACACATTCCCACTCACAGTCTTCAAATCTGACCAGCCAAGAGACAGAAGGTGCCATATTTCTAACATCTATTCTACACATTTATGATAGAATCAAGGCTGTCATCACGTGTGTAGAGATGTCAACCCAACAGAATGGGCAAGGCAGAGCATTCAGAAAAAATCAGATGGTTTTATGTTATGGTCTTACTTTCATCTTCTCTGTCAACAGTGCCATAGCCCAACAGATTCCAGAAAATATATATCTGAGATGAAATTTGAGCCAAGTGCCATCAATCCCTGAACACACAAACACTGTGAAAGACAACATGCAACACCTCCTTCCAAGTAATTAAAGCTTATTGGGACCTGCCTTGATTCTAGCAGTGGAGAATCCAAAGCTCTTATCTGACAGGTTAACGAGGATTTGAAATGAATAGTCTTACTAATGAGGGTCTTTAGAAATTAATCATATCATATTATTATTAACAACTGCAAAAGCTAAACTTCTAGAGATTAAATTACAGAGGCTGATTTTAAAATGTGAGCAAGCCAATATTAAAGTGACAGAAGGCTATTTCCAAGTGGGAATAAAAAGACATAATGCAGAGAATAAACATTAAGAATGGGTAAGGCAATTAAGATGTGCCTTAAAATGTAAAATTTTATCTAATAAAAGTTGGTGCTGTTTTCATCATCTTCTACTTTACAAACTAGGAAAGAAGAAATAAATGAATGCTGGGAGAATATTCTGATGCTAGGAAAAATAAAGTATAAAATGGAACAATTCTACTTACTCAGGAAATTTTACTGCAACATAAGGCATCACATACCTTTCCCAGTTCCTCAAATGGCTTCTTTTTCTTGGATTCATATTCTGAGTCAAGACTGAGAATGCCATTCTAGAATGAGGTTTGGCAAGTCTTCATAAGCAGAGCATCAACATGGCCACTAACCCTGTCCTTCAACTGTGTGGCGCGTAAGTCCAATGATGGAAGACCAGACACTGAGCGTATGCTTTGAATCCCAACACTGTTCTGAGATGGGCTCTTTCCCATCAGGGAACAAGGGTCAGAGTTTACTAAATAGGCACTGTCATTCATTTGGGAACAGTGAATGAGCCTCCAGGGTATCGGAGATACAATGATAAAGAAAGTAGGCACAGACCCTGAGTTCCCAGAGCTCAAATTCTAGTGATGGAAACGACATGAAACAAGCAAAAAGAAACAATGTTTCAAACAACTGAAAAAAAGGCAAAGGGCTGTGAAAGTCAAAATGTAAGTGGTGGGTGGGCAGGGGCCAGGCCATGTTTCATCATTACCCTAAAATCTGTGTGAAGCTATTAAAGGATTATGTGTGCTGCATGAAGGGGGTGGGGAGGTGGTATGTGTAATCTGACCAGATATGCATTTTGAGAATATCCCTGCCTGCACTGTGAAGAGTGTGAACAGTCTGGAAAGAATGAAGGGTAGATATAAGGAGACCATTTCAGAGCCTATAGCAAGTAGTTCAGGGAGGTAGGGCTTTAGTACTTGGTATCTTGGACTAGTGACAAAGAAAGCTCAAACTACCACACAATTGCACTCATCTCACATGCCAGTAAAGTAATCCTCAAAATTCTCCAAGCCAGGCTTCAACAGTAAGTGAACTGTGAACTTCCAGATGTTCAGGCTGATTTTAGAAAAGGCAGAGGAACCAGAGATCAAATGGCCAACATCCACTGGATCATTGAAAAAGCAAGAGAGTTCCAGAAAAAACATCTATTTCTGCTTTATTGACTATGCCAAAGCCTTTGTGTGCATCACAATAAACTGTGGAAAATTCTGAAAGAGATGGGAATACCAGACCACCTGACCTGCCTCTTGAGAAATCTGTATGCAGGTCAGGAAACAACAGTTAGAACTGGACATGGAACAACAGGCTGGTTCCAAATAGGGAAAGGAGTACATCAGGCTGTATATGGTCACCCTGCTTATTTACCTTATATGCAGAGTACATCATGAGAAACTCTGGGCTGGAAGAAGCAAAAGCTGGAATCAAGATTGCTGGGAGAAATATCAATAATCTCAGATATGCAGATGACACCACCCTTATGGCAGAAAGTGAAGAGGAACTAAAAAGCCTCTTGATGAAAGGGAAAATGGAGAGTGAAAAAGTTGGCTTAAAGCTCAACATTCAGAAAACGAAGATCATGGCATCTAGTCCCATCACTTCATGGCAAATAGGTGGAGAAACAGTGGAAACAGTGACAGACTTTATTTTGGGGGGCTCCAAAATCACTGTAGATGGTAACTGTAGCCATGGAAATTAAAAGATGCTTACTCCTTGGAAGAAAAGTTATGACCGACCTAGACAGCATATTAAAAAGCAGAGACATTGTTTCGCCAACAAAGGTCCATCTAGTCAAGGCTATGGTTTTTCCAGCGGTCATGTATGGATGTGAGAGCTGGGCTATAAAGAAAGCTGAATGCCAAAGAACTGATGCTTTTGAACTGTGGTGTTGGAGAAGACCTCTGAGAGTCCCTTGGACTGCAAGGAGATCCAACCAGTCCATCCTACAGGAGATCAGTCCTGGCTGTTCAATGGAAGGAATGATGCTGAAGCTGAAACTCCAATAATTTCGCCACCTCATGCGAAGAAATGCCTCGTTTGAAAACACCCTGATGCTGGGAAAGACTGTAGGCGGGAGGTGAAAGGGACAACAGAGGATGAGATGGTTGGATGGCATCACTGACTCAATGGATACGAGTCTGAGTAAACTTTGGGAATTGGTGATGGAAAGGGAGGCTTGGTGATGGAAAGGGAGGCTTGGTGTCCTGCAGTCCATGGGGTAGCAAAGAGTCAGACATGACCGAGTGACTGAACTGACTGATCTTGGACTAGAGGAGAAGTGATAACCTTGGGGAAGGGTAATGGATTCAAGGGATCTCGAGAAGGTGAGTACACAGAACACGGTGATGAACTGAATATTCAGAACTGAGATTTTTTTAATATCCACTCTTTAAGAGAATTCCCTGGACAGCCTTGTCATGTTGACCAGCTGAAGTTTATAGATACAAAAGTGCAGGCTCAGGAAGGCATGAAGTCAGAAAAAGACAAAAGGCAGCTTCCCATACCAACTCTGCCTTAGGAGCCCCTATTTTCTTCCACAGAACTTGTTTCATAAGAAGCAGAACATGATCTCCTATACTGTCTCCCACATACATTTGAACTTCCTCTTGCTTTGTCAGTCCTTCTCGGTTCTCTGTTCCTAGATTTGCTCACAGAACACTTATTGTTAGCCTCTTCCTCCAGTGGGCAAGATAAAGCCACTGACATCTTCACCTACTGCTACCTTATAAACCAAATAGAAAACCATCACCACCAAGATCCCTCTGTTGGCTGTACAAGGCATAGTCAGGATTCTTTTTCCCACTGTGCTTTGTACAGTTCTTTTTTCCTTCTTCCTCCTAAGTTGGCTAGACAAAATTCCTTTCCTGTAACAACTGTCCACTGGTGTGCTTTTTTGTTAGTTTTTGTGTTTTTTTGCACCAGCGAAAATAAATATCCCCTTTACTCCCCGGCCTTAGCCTCTTACGCTTTCTCCCTGCTTCTCCTGGTAACTATCTCAACAATCTCTTTCAGTTCTTTGGGGTATTTCCAAACCATATACCAAATTAAGAGAGCAAGCTATGTCATAAAACTTTTCTGACACCCTCTACTTCTCTCCCATCTTCTATTACCTGCTCCCACATCCTAAAGATTTACTGATCTCATGTCTTGATCAGTAAGGTCATATGCAATACTTTTGTGTCTCTTTTAAATTTATGACCTAGCCAAACTTCTTGAGGAATTGAAATTTTTTTTTTCCTTTTTAGAAGTGATAGATTGCATTCCCCATTATATAGAGAGCTGGGGCAGCTACTCTCAGCTCACCAAATACAGCCAAATAACCTTGTGGATGACCGTCTATCTTCCTGGGCCAAGCTGACACATTCTGTATGCTAGGGTTGCTGAGCACTGGCATTGAAGGGGTTTAGCAGATGGAATAAACTATGACCTGGCCCCTGAGAGTCTGCTCAGTTTAGGAATTAGCATGTCTCTGACCTGAACACATTTTTCAGATTTCAAAAATGCAAATACATGGCTTAAAAGACAATGTCTCTCATCTTACATTTGCATCACCACTCCATGAGATCTTGCTGATGAAACAAACCCCCTCACATGATCAGGCCACCCATTTCCCCAGGCAGGCAACCAGCAACCACCCTTTTGAAGGTCTCAGTGATAACTTCTTCTTTGGAAGTCCTTTAGCGTTTACTTTCTAAATCAGTGCTTCTCAAACCTTAATGTGCATTTGAATCACCTGGAGAGCTTATTAAAACACAATCTGACTCAGTAAGTCTGAGGTGAGGGTCA
This sequence comes from Capra hircus, assembly GCF_001704415.2. Lineage (NCBI taxonomy): Eukaryota > Metazoa > Chordata > Mammalia > Artiodactyla > Bovidae > Capra > Capra hircus. The sequence continues at coordinate 81,408,986 of NC_030814.1, forward strand.
AGATTCCACATTTTTAACAAGTTCTTGGGGGACACTGATGTCACTGACCTAGGGGCCACACTTTGAGTGACAAAGTATCCTGTGCACAGAGCCTAAGTAATGCTTATAATAATGGTAATGATAGCATATGTTTTATAGTATACATGGCAATATAACATAGCAGTTAACTGCTTACTACCACCATTCACTAGCCACATGACCTCTCTTTTCCCTAATTTTTCTCTGCTATAGTTTCAAAATATTACTGTGATCTGTGTGATGATTGCTGTAAAGATTAAAGGAATAAATACATATAAAGTATTTAGCATAGTGCCTGGCACATAATAAGTGCTCAACAAATACTGGTTGTTCTCATCAATTCTCAACTAAATTCTAAATTAGGGTTAGAGATTGTGTTTTATATCTCACAAATCCTCACAACTAGTCATATAATATATCTTTATAGTGTTGATAGGATTTGGAGGGGTTGATGTTAATTTTTTGCATTTCTTTTAATATGAACAAAACTTTTCAATAAAGACCTTCCATAGGTCATTTCCTATTTATAAGAACCCTCCCATCCTACTTTGCCTATTTGAGGAAGTGTGATACATTGTGATGAGTATGTGTTATTATATGTAAAAATATAAACAATGAGGTTCTTTATATTGTTTTAAAAACACATTTATAACCTAAGTTCCTTTCTCCTAACTGTGTATAGTAGTGAGTGTTAGCTAAACAGAGTAAGGGTGAATAGGGAGCACAGCACCAGAGAAGGACCATTTTTAATACTAAGTAATAAATATCTATGCAGGCAAAGAGCCTAAACTTGGAGAGAAGCCAGGTGGGGTGATTGCAGGACATGGAGAGGATACTCACCCTGGTTAGAGTCCAACATATGAAACAATTATTCCAGTTCTCAGGCCATCAATTCATCTTCACAGTCCTACCAACTAAACAGACTTAAAATGACCCCAAATCAGGAACCACTTCAGCCCCCATGGAAATAGCCACTCATCTGCTTGTAAGTCCTGTTTCAGTTCTTTACTACTACATAACAGACCATCCCCAAACACAGTGGCTTTAAACAACAGTTTATTATTGTCTCTTGAAGTTCCTGGACTGACTAGACTCAGTCAAGCAGATTCCCACTTGGGTTCTCTCATGCATTTGCAGTCAGATGGCAGATGGGGGCTGGAGTCATCTAAATTCAAGACGGGAGCTGGCCAACTAAGATGGCTTCGTCGCTCACCCGTCTGGTGCCTCAGATGGCCGGAATAACTACAGTGTGCTTAGGGGCCTCTCTCCCCACTGCTGACTCTCCACATGGCTAGCTTGGATTTCCTCACCAGGTGTAGTCTCAGGGTAGTCTGATTTCTTAAGTAGCACCAGCCTTCTCCCATAGCAAGGATTCAAGAGACCCAAGTAAAACCTACAAGCCTTCTCAATGCACTTCAAAAGGCAAGCCGTGCACTATAGCGTCATTCCACTAGCCAGCCCAGATTCAAGGGGCAGGGACAAAACAAGGGCTCAATTCTAGAGGGTGACGCTTTCTTGGGGAGGGAAACCCCAAAGCATCTCAGGTAAGTCTTATCCACATGTTCACGGGGAAGCAGCAAAAGATAGCCCAGTTTCTGCCAACACCGACTCCTGCCCAGATCAGATAACAACAACAACAACAACAACATTTTGTAAAAGCCTCTGTCCTAATTCAGCCTTCAAAACCTTTTGTACGAAACTGTCTATTAAGAAGGGAGAAAGAGAAAATCCACAACCAGAATAAAAGATGTTCTAAGGCCAGAGAAAATATGAAGCAATAATGACAGGTGAGAAATTAAATGGATCCATCACATCACCTGTTTCCCCTGGTCTTAGGGTAACAGAATTTGGGTGTCAGAATGTTCATTTCTTCTTAAATGTTTTCTCTGAAATATTTAGATGGCAAAGATTGTACAGAAGTATGTATTTTTTCCTGAATAATGAAGTAAAACCAAGAAATAAGCCTAATGATTATCGATGCCCTCCTGTTAATAAAAGTCTTTATTAAACTATGCAGGAGACACAGGAGATGTGGTTCGATTCCCGGGTTGGGAAGATCCGCTGGAGGAGGGCACAGCAATCCGCTCCAGTATCCTGGAGAATGGCACGGAAAGGGGAGCCTGGCAAGCTACAGTCCATTGGGTCACAAAGAGTCTGACGCAATTAGAGCGACATAGCACAAACTATTTGTAAAAGAAATCTCAGAGAAAAGGGGAAAACAGGACCTGTCCTCCTTTCATCTTCTAGACTCCTCCCCATTTCTCAGAGAAACAAACCAAGAACCACAGATTTTTGTGAGCGTGCCCAAGTTAGAGCCTGGACTGGATTCAGACTCTGAGTCCCATTGCCAAGCCAGATGTTTTCTTTTTCGGCAATGATTTTGCATCCCTTATCTTTCTCTCCCATTCATAAGTGGGATAATTAAAATTGATTAAGCACCTACTGGATATAAAGTAATGAATTCAGTGCTTTTTCCAAAAATCTCTTATCTTCTTTTTGCCATAAAGTGAAGACTAGAAATACAGTCGTCTACTCTGGTATTTATTTATGGACTGCAAATAAGTGTTAAAAGGCAGTTAGGAAGGTCACAAATGTGTTCAGTGTAGACTGCTCATGTGTTTTTTCCTACTCATCTGTATATGGCTCCTGTGGATCATTTCTGCACAGTGACAGCATATTCTAAGAATAGTTTAGAACATATCTAAGTGTGCATCTAATCTTCACATTACCTCTTTCTGTCTTTCTTCTGTTTTTTTAATGCGCTTCATGGCTTGCAAGATCTTAATTCCCTGACTAGGGATTGAACCTGGGCCATAGTAACAAAAGTGCCAAGTCTTAACCACTGGATTGCCAGGGAATTCCCTCTCCAGGTGCATCTTCTCCTTTGAAAAATGGCCCCTTTTGGACTTGGTGGAACTGTTCCTGCATTCTTGGACTCGGGCATATGACCCAGGCAAATCAAAGTGACTGCTCTATCCCCTAGCCATAAAGAAGTTAGCCTCAGATCATGCTGGGAGAATTAGACTTCTTTTCCAGAGTCTATATGGATTCTTGGGAAAAGAAGATCTCTCTCATCAGGGCAGTGTAAGCTAGGAACTCCGAGGGGTATCTCTGCTGCATGTGAAATAATCCAGCCAAAGAAAAAAGCCAGCACAGAGAAAGGTAGTGTTGAGACGTGGAAAGAGGTAGAGTTCTATGACATCATTTGAACCTATGCTTCTAGCCATGTCTAAAGCCACACCACCACCAGACTGTTCAATTACATGAGCCAATAAATCCACCACACCTCCCTCACTGCTTTTTTAGTTTAATTTGGGTTTCTGTCATTTGCAGCTATAAAGTCCTGATGACTACACAATTGTGTGCATGCTCAGTCATATCCAACTCTAATCACATGGACTGTAGCCTGCCAGGCTCCTCTGTCCATGGCATTTTCCTGGCAAGGATACTGGAGTGGGTTGCCATTTCCTCCTCCAGGGGGTCTTCCCAACCTAGGGATCCAGCCCATGTCTCCTGTGTATCATGCATGTTTGCATTAGGTCAAACCAAAGCATCCCACTTACATAACAGGACAATCAGCAAAGACCTAGAGGGATCCATCATTTTGGCACTATCACAGTTTCCCAAAATCTACAGTCAGCAGAGCTACTGGAACATTTCAGTTACCACGTGAGTAAAATAGTTTGGACATTTAGGAGTCTCTTTCTCCTACCTGTACACCCTTGTTATCACCCAGAGTTCCAGCGTCCTGGGTCCCAAGACCCAACCCATATGGTTTCAGTAATTGTATTTCAGTAAAGTGATTACTTCTCAGCCTTCCCTAATGGCTCAGATGGTAAAGCGTCTGCCTGCAATGCGGGAGACCCGGGTTCAATCCCTGGGTTGGGAAGATCCCCTAGAGAAGGAAATGGCAACCCACTCCAGTATTCTTGCCTGGAAAATCCCATGGACGGAGGAGACTGGTAGGCCACAGACCATAGGGTCGCCAAGAGTCGGACATGACTGAGCAACTTCACTTTCACTTTTCAGAGTGATTACTTATGGAGAAGGATGCAGGATTAACGAGGGATGGGGAGCCCAGAGACTACTAACAATTGAGAAGGCTTCAGCAGCCTGTGTTACCCCTGCTCAGACAGAGCTGGAGTCCTCTTGGGGCTGTTGCCACAGAGGGATGCATGAGAGAGACACAGCCCCAAGGCAGACAGGAAATAAGGAAGAATCCACCCAACATTTCCCTTTCGGCCCTCTGGTCTCCAACCAGTCAGTGCCTCTTACCGACCCAATGAAATTTGAAAGCCAGCCAGTCACAGAGCCCAAAAATGCAACATATAGCGGCCCTCACTGGGCGCAGAGCAGTGCAAACTAAGAATCTGGCTTAGGACAAAACAGAATAACCCAGAACCTACTCACCTCCTCTATTTTGATAGTATTACATAACGCCCTTAAAGAATCATTAGGAAAAGGGGCGAAAACACTTTGTGACTTTACATACTTGTGTACTATAATATTCACTTCCCAGACTTTTTGTTCATAGGAATCAGTACCATCTCTTCTGAAATGATTTTAAAATGTAGACTATATCATTCTCTCTGATCATTTCCACATAAACCTTTTTGCCCTATATTTTCTCGCTTGTTCCCCAGATAGCCTTATATACCGAAGACACAGAAAGAAATAGAAAAGGACCGCTGAAGCTCTGGAGGCAGGGTCGGGAATGACAAAGAACTTTAAATGTTTGATGTTCCTCACACTCTTTGAAGAACAAATGCACCCAAGTGTATGGTCTTTAACGAGATGAATGCACGCGCTAGGATGTTTTGCTTTGTTTTTATGCCTTCTCAGTATAAATCTTAAGGCAGGCATTTCTCCTTAATACATCCAGTATCCGGGAAATTGTTTTTTGGCCATAAAAATGCATTAACAGCTCCAAAGGAGCAATTACACCATGTATTGTAAATGCACATTAAGACTAACACACCACACTCATCTAAACCTCAGTGAATTCAGGGCTGTGGTACCTCTGGTAGAAAGGTGACTCTGATTAGTTCAAGAAATAAGATCCCAGGGGGAAAGGACTTCCCTCTGTTGTGTCAATTACAATGATACAGGTATAAGGCAGGAAACTGAGCCCATTTTGTTGCTTCTTAAAGAAGCCCTAGCAGCGAGAATGAGGCTGTATGCACAAAGGCATGTTTACGTCAGTGCATTACCATGGTGGATTTCTGCAAGCCCTCAGACGCGGGTGAGCCCCTCGCATTCGGAAATCATTGTGTCTCATGCAGACAGCAAGTCAATTACTGAGGCTAGATGCCTGGTTTTAGAGTAGACTTTATTTATTACCCTTGTTATGGCTGGGATATGGAGGACCCTAACTGTAATGTGTGAAATCAGATTCTTCTACTGTTGCATTACAAATCTCATTGGATGCAGTGAATTTGCTTTATTCAGGTCCATTCTGGATTAACGGGAAGGGAAGTATGGATTTTTTTTCATCCACATAAACAATGAGGACTTGTTAGAGACTTGTTTCTGATGTTTATGGATTTCTCTTTAGTGCATACAGCCTATGGAAAATTGTTTTTAAGCAATAAACAATAATTATATTTGGGGACACAGAGGTACCAGGACTGTATTGCATTCAGCCTGCTGATAAATTTCTCTGGCTAATTTTTTTTTTCTTATGCAGACATAAAAATACAAAGACAAACAATAAATTTTCCTTCATCCACTGAAACCTTTTTTCTTCCATTTTATTTTCCACGACATTTCTCGATTGATATTACCTTTTTAAATTGCTAAATATAAATATTCCACAATGAATGCCTGTAATTAGGTTGTCTGCTCTCCTTCAAGGACTTGTTAGAAAGAGAAAGGGCTTTAATCTAAAGCAAACTAACAGAGTTAGAAGTTAATTAGAAATTAGCCATATACCCTGGGTAAATTATTTATGCTAAGCCATGTGTTACTGTAAAAATAATATACATTTACACTGACTATTGTAAACATAAAATAATTAACAATAAAAGGGAAGATATTATCCCGTAATAGAATCCTTTTGCCAAGACCAATTTAATTTTCTCTCTCATAATACTGAATGATAACCCAGGGCCTCTGCTTTGTACATAAAGCATTAAGGTTCTTTCACAGGCTTTCTTCTGTTCTTTTTTCTTTTCACCTCCTCCCCCTCCCTCCCTCCCTCCCTTTCTTCCTCCTCTGCATGCAGCCTTGTTTTCTGACTTATCTGTCCTTTTACTATGTCTTTTCCTTCTCTCCATTTCTCTCCCTTTTTGCCTTTTTCTTTTCTCTCTTTTCCCACTTTTTTTTCTTTGAATCAAAACTGGGTAGACACCTAAAACCTCACTACCCACGCTTCTCTTCCTTCCCACCCTGCTCTCCAGGCCCTTTCTCTCCTTTTTTGTTTTACACTCTTTAGTATGTAGCCTTTTTACAAAAAGCCCTAAGATGCAGACAGAAAACGCAGTGTATTTTAATTCTGTCTCACTTTCCTTCCTGTTCTAGCAAGGACATAAAGATCAAAAAGAACCAACCCTGGAATATCCTCTCAACCCATTTAGGGACCTTTGAATTTAACTCAAATGCTGACATATATGTTTGCTTTCTGCAGTGAACACGTATGTATTGTTGGATTTCACATCATCCCTTTTGGGGATAGGGCATCTGTATTCATCTACCTCTGCATGCATAATCACTATTAAATATAATCTAATGATGTGTCTTTGTGTCTAAAAGGCAGTTACCTGAAGACTCTCCTTACAAAACATTCATTGATTTTTCTTCCCATTCATGTCTGTAACAACAAATACTGTGCAGCGTTTACATGGTTGGAGTCGGTGCTGTCAATGTACTCTCCACATCCATTTAAATGCAAATCTTCATGCAAATAATCACTTGGAGGAAAGGGGGGGAAAAAAGAGAATGTGTTTAGCTGAAGACAAAGCTAGAAGGATAATAGAAAGCATGAATAGGGTGTCAGTGGAGGGCTACACAATAAAAGCCTCCTCTGCACTTAAATGAAATCACATTAATGACAGCTCCAAGGATTTCTCAATAGATTCTTATAGTACTGTTGTATGTAAACATGATTCTCAGCAGGTGAAACAAAATGAATGAAATTGGAAGAAATTTACACGTCTCTATGGGAAGCCAAAGGTCGAACTGGTTGTACAGACCAGGCCCTCCTTGATCAATACCCAAAATATCAACTGTGAACAAATATTTACACTTCCTTCAGAAATTCAAAATTTGGAACCAAACAATTCATTGTCCAAATGACTTGACTGTTAAGTAATACTGTGGGGCTGATGTTTCAACAGAAAAGTAGGAAATGAGCTGAGACTGAGTAAGTATCATTATACTTGAGAACAGCAAATTTGAGGCTGAATTTGGCTCTGGGGAGGGCTGGATTGTGGTCTTAGGGAAATTTCCAATTTGCACTATTTGCAAAGAAAACGTTACATCAACAAAGGTTAAGTGCTGGCATTAAGAAAAGTAGAATGGCCTGAGAGTTTCCCAGTTATTTCTATTTTAAGTACTTCTCCAAGTTTTCCTGGTATGCAGTCAAAGGAGTTGAGGAGAAACCAAGGAAGCTACAAAATAACAATGCCAAAGGGCTGATAATGGGGTAAGGAGGGAAAAAATTATCTGTTCATGTCATATAATTCCAAAGGAATAAGCCTATTTGTGATATATGTTGTTATTTTTGGAAAAAAAAAAAATAAAAACTTCAGTTTTCTTGTAGGTTTCATGATTTGCAAGTGCTCTGTTTGAGGGCACCAATAGAGCAATGAAACTTGGAAGACTTAATTTGGGCATATTTTGGAAGGAGTTCAGTAGACTTCAGGCAGTATTATGTGCTTTTTAACTTGGAGTGATTTCACTTTCTTGGAGAGTACAACTGGCTGGAATCATCGCTGCTGATTTCCTTGGCTTCATATAGTCCAACGATCTCCCCAACCACCACACTGCCAAAAGGAAAAAAAGGAGTAACAGAAAAAAAATTTTTTAAACTTTGCAAAAATTAACTCCATGAGTTTCATTTTTTCCACAGCAAAATGTTTTTATCATTTACATGAATATTCTTTTTGACAGCAATTCTCTTGTTCTTATTATTTTGTTAAGTTAGTTATTTTTGTTCTTTGAGGCTTTAGGAATCCTGAGCCTATTCCCTACTTCTTCACTCATTCAACCTGAACCGTCTATATTTATTTGCATACTTTGTGCCCATCAACTTCAAACTCTTAGACTACAGAGTTGAATGAGTCTATAAAAGACTTAGCTCTATGTAAGAATATCAGGTGGTTAATAGTGAAGGGGGAAAATGTAATTCTTTTTCTAAATATACACAAATAGTTAAGGTTAGGGGAAGGAGAGAAATAGAGACAACCTAGACTTTGAGCAGAACCCTAATTTTTCAAGTATTAAGTTGTTCATGGTAATAAATAATATACGTTCCAATATATGCAGAGAGAAAAATTTTAATTATTACCTTATATTTAAGCTATTAAATAGATTTAATAATTCAACTATTGTTTAAACTATTAAATATATATTTGCTTATATATACTTTTTTTTTTTTACTTACCTAGTAAGTTTTTCATAACCAATAGGCCAGGATGAAGATACACTGTGTGTGCGTGTTAGTCGCTCAGTCGTGCCCGACTCTTTGCGACCCCGTGGACTGCAATCCACCAGGTTCCTCTGTCCATGAGATTTTCCAGGCAAGGATTTTGGAGTGGGTTGCCATTTCCTTCTCCAGGGGATCTTCCCAACCCAGGGACTGAACTTGGGTCTCCTGCACTGCAGGCAGATTCTTTGCCAACGGAGCTACAAGGGATAAACTGGATAATGTCATACCAAAAAAGTCCCAAATTCTCAGTGGTACAACCCAACAAAGGTTTATTCTCATTCACGAAATATCCACCGTGGATTCAGGAGACTTTCCAGGGACTCTGATCTCCATGCAGTGACTCAGCCATCCAGTCTCATGAATGATTCACGTTATTATAGCTACACTATCTGAGGCTATAGCCTGTCTGTTACCTCAGTGGGTGAAAAGAGCTATTACTGCAATGAAACACTTGGGCTTGGGAATGGCGCACTCCATTCTACTTGTAGCCCGTTGGCCAGAGGTAGTCACATGGCAACAAGAACAAGATGCAACCCTCCTACACACTCAGAGGATGTAGAGAACCAGATATGAGTAAGCAGTGGAAGTCTCCAACACGGAAGAATATAGTGGTATTAGATGTAATGGTTCTCCTTAGAAAATCCATAGCTTATGATTAGCACCTTGCCTGTGACATTCAAAACTCATTTTATATTATATTCATAGGCTTGCCTATTTTACTTTCAGTGGCTTGTGAGATCTTTGAGGTTGGGACACACATTTTGCTCACGCCTTTGCATACAAGGGGTATGCTATCAATACTGAATAAAATAAATTAAGCTATTCTTTCTAAAATAATTCTTTCTGAAATTTCCATGCAATTTCTTGGTCTATATACCAGGCTGCAAGCCTTAGAAAATCGTCCATTGCCCGAAGCAGAAGTCACGGGTAGGCACAGAATTCAGTGGCCCAGCTGGACTGCATCAGTAAATAGCACTGAGTGTATTTTCCAGTTAAGATATTTCACAGTTCTTCCCTTTTGCCAGAAAAATAAATAAATGACAGTTTTAGGAAACAGATACCATGTAGTACTCTGAAAATAACACTGGACCTGAGTCTAGAAAATTGGGTTTGTCCTGACTCTGCCCTTAACTTGCATATTCATATCAACTCACTCAGCCTGAGTTTCTTCACATATGGAGTGATGAATAAGTCTTTTCTAGATCACACATGCTGTACTTTAAGAACTGTGCAATTTTAAAGGAGTTTTTAGATCGATTTTTCAGAAATATTCCAGACAGTATTGGTGAAATAAAGTAACTTTTGCATCTTTCTTATCACTCCCTCCAATTCCCTTTTCATTTTAGTACACAATCCGTTGTGACCTTTGGTTATTCAGCATTCCTTCTGCCCCCATTCATGGTTAGATGAAATTTATTATTCCAAATTCACTCCAAAATTTGCTGTTCCTGTTTTCCTTTGTTGCAAAATGAGCTAAGTTCTAAAGAAATAAATTTGACAAAGAACTCGTGATTCTCCATTATATGGAGCCTTAATAATAGCAATTCACTGCATCCTTCAGTGGAAGCTAAAGGCACCAGATCTTCTCTCCCACTAAATGGTGATAGCTAGCCTATAGGATAGGCAACCCAGAGTCAGCCAGTAAGATGCTCCTGTTCAGGGCTTTGGATCTTTGTCTTAGTCTTATAACACTGAAGTACAAGAATTGCTTAGATTCATGTACATCAGCAGAAATGATAGGAGCATCGTCATCAACTGAGAATAGGGGTAGAAACTTGTCCTTTCAAAAGCAGAGGTCCTATTCTCCAGTACCGGCGGTGGTAACGTTCAGGTCAGGCTTCTGCTAAAACAGCAGGATTTCCCGAGTCTAGACTCTCTTGGCTTTTGTCTATTTTCCCAAGTCTGATTCTTCAAAACCCTCCAAGAACTTTGCAAGAAATTCTTCTTTTTGCTTATGATCGCTGGAGACCATTTTTGTTTCTCATGACTAAAAGATTCTTAACTGATTCAGAGTGACCAAGAACAAGGCAAGGTCATTTCCTTCCAACATCCTACTAGAGGTCCTTGCTAATGCAATTAGGGGACAAAAGGAAATATTAGTAAAAGGTATACAGACAGACTTGAAAGGAAGAAATAAAACTGTCCTTGTTCACAGATAATATGTCTAGGTAGAAAATCCAAAATAATCAATAAAAATAATAGAAAATCTTACGGAATCAATGAGCAATTATAGTATTATAACAAGGTTACAGGATATAAGATTAATCTATGGAAGTCAATTGCTTTCTAGCAATGAACAAAATTTGAAATTCAAAACACAATATCATTTATATTAGCAACCCCTCAAATTAAATACTTATGTATAAATCTGACAAAATATCTACAAGATAAATATGAAGCAAATTATAAAACTCTGATGGAAAAAATAAAACTAATGAAAGAAATGGAAAGAAATTCCACGTTTATGGATAGGAAGAATCAACATTGTCAAGATATCAGTTCTTCCTGTATTGATCTATAGATTCGATGCAATCATGATCAAAACCCTAGCAAGGTATTTTGCGGATATTAACAAACTGATTTTAAAATTTATAGGGAGGAGCAAAAGACCCGGAATAGCCCACACAATATTGAAGGGATAATACTACCCAACTTTAAGACTCACTTACAAGGCTAACTGATTCAGAGTCTGTGGCTGATAATGAGTTAGTTTGCTACTTTAATTGTTATTTACCAGAGATTGCCTCGTTTGACCACCAATGTATTAAAGCAATGTGGTGTTTACATAGTGTCAACAAACATATTATCTCGTTTGATCCTCCAATTAACCTTAGCAGGGCACAAGATATAAAATATAAATATTTCCAACTGAAGGGTGTTGAATTAAGGTTCTATGAAAGCAACTGATTTGACCAAGGTCAGCACAAAAAATAACAGATAAAGATTTATAACCAGAACCATTCCAAATCCAAGCCTTTTTTTCACTGTTCCACCCTACCCTCCTTCAAGGACTTTGCATTATCAGCAACAGCTCAACATGGAAGAGACTTTGTTATCAGGAGGTGGAAAGAAACACCCCGAAATCTCCCCCAAAGCATAGTCCCTTGCTTGTAGGGACAGAAGCAACCACAGCCTTATTCAGTTCTAGTTCTGCCACACTGCCATGACTCCGTGTCACTGGGTCTATGGCAAGGTACAAATAGACCTTCTGAAGACAAATGCATGTAATTAATAGAGTCTGTATGATATAACCACAGACGCCAAATGTTTATATTGATTTTGCCTGCTTCAAGAGATGTGAAACCTCCTCTTCTGCATTGCAGCTCACAACTTCTTTACATTGTACCTCCTCCTTTTCCCACTGTTTTGGACTTCTCTTATCTCTATATGGAGTGTGAATTCTAGGAGAATAAATTATTTTAACCATTGTTTTGAATTGAAGTGTAGTTAACTGTATTACAAAGTTGTGTTAATTTCAGGTATACAGAAAAATAATTCCATACTTTTCATATTCTTTCCTATTATAGATTAGTACAAGATATTAAATATAGCTCCTTGTGTTATACTGTAGGTCCTTGTTTATTTTATATATAAGTGTGTATACATGTTAATCCCCAACTCCTAATTTATCTCCCCACATCTTCAGTAAGCAAAAGTGTTGGGTTTTTTTTGGTATGTTGCCAATCTATTTCTGTTTTGTAAATAAGTTCATTTGTATAATTTTTTTAGATTCCATATGTAAGTGATACCATATAATATTATTTTCTCTGACTTATTTCACTTCATATGGTAATTTCTAGGTCCATCAATGTTGCTGCAAATGGTATTATTTCACTCTTTTTTATGGCTAAGTAATATTCATGTGTGTGTGTGTGTGTGTGTGTTTGTATGTATCACAACTTCTTTATCCATTCATCTGTTGATGGGTGTTAGGTTGTTTCCACGTCTTGACTTGCAAATAACGCTGCCATAAGCATTGGGAATCTTTTCAAATTAATTTTCTCTGGCAATATGAATAGGAGTGGCTCTATTTTCAGTTTTTTAAGGAGACTCCTTACTGTTTCTCTAGTGACTGCATCAATTTACATTCCCACCAACAGTGCAGGAGGGTTCCTTTTTCTAGGAGTATAAAAATTTCAAAATGCAATCAGAGTCTTATCTAGTCTCTAAATTCCCACCTGTCTAAATCTGCTCTTTACACTTCCTCTACTCTAAACACATGTTTAGAAACTTGGCTTCTTAAAAGAATGAACAGACCTGAATACTCTGATGTCCTGGCAAAGAAAAGTAGAGAAAAATAGTCGTATGAACTATGCAACTCTGAGGAACCAGTTCAAAAGCCAGGGCCCCAACTGCAAGCAGTTTGTGAGTGACTGAGAGGGTTGATTGAACTAGTAAAGGAGTATAAAGATGGCTTAAGTGACTGGTTATAAGGTGAGATAAGGAGGGCAGAAGAGGCAACGTGACTCCAGGATTACAGATATATTTGTTTCTCTTGATACATAATTGAGCCAGTACAATCTGAAAGCATAGATGCAATCACCAGGGTGCTTCACTCCTTAGAAGATATGACCTTAAGGAATACCATCCCTGGGGATTTAAAGAGGACATGGCAGGGTGAGGTTTACCTGAGAAGTATGTGAAAAAAGGGACTAGTAGTGTGCAACTCTAGTTCTTGTTACAGTTCCCTGTGGGCAGGGAACAGCTCCTATGCAAAGTCACCAAGGAAACCTAAATGCCTGCCATCTACTGGGTTTGCAAGCAGCCCCACTTTGCTTTTTATCATGATTACTGACAAGTTAGGGGCTTCCAAGGTGGCACTAGTGGTAAAAACCTGTCTGCCAGTGCAGGAGACATAAGAGACGTGGGTTCAATCCCTGGATCGGGAAGATCCTCTGGAGGAGGGCACAGCAACCCACTTCAGTATTCTTGCCTGGAGAATTCCATGGACAGAGGAGCCTGGTGGGCTACAGTCCATAGGGTAACATAGAGTAAGACACGACTGAAGCAGACACACACAGTGACAAGTAACATAAAATGGATTGGGGTTTATTGGGTCAAGGACATATAAACATTAGCATTCTTTTCTTACAATAATGTCATAAGAATTAGACCACAAAAAATAAAGATAATGACAGTTAGAAAGAAAAAAGGTGTGCAGGCCACATCCCTGGGGCCAGCAGTAAGAATGGAAGAGAATCTTCCAACAGCCTGCAGAGATTCTACTATCAAGACTTTCCAAAAAGATTTTCTCTATCAGCCCATGTTTTGTGTTGCAGACTACAGAATCCATTACAGATACTATGAAGAGAAATGGAATTATTACAGGATAGAAGAGAGCCCACAAAATCATTGTCTGATTTGAAAGAATAGGTTTTAAATTCAACTTTCAAGGAATAACTTCAGAACTACTCTTGAGAACTGGTATATTAAAGAATGTATAGTGTGGGCCTCTGTTGCAATTAGAAAATGCTGAATCGCGTGGCTGCTTCTGTAGCTGCCAGCCCCAGAATCACACTGCTCTGTCCTCCTTGGTTGGATCTCATGCACACAGCCCCAACTTCTTGCACTTTTTCTCCTTATAAATTTCATCTGAGTGTGTGTACTTGGAGAAGGGAGGTCAGAGGCACACCTAACTGAAAAGGAATCTGTCGGATGCAGTTTTTCTAGCTTTTCAGGCGAGCATGTCTGGGAGGACATGCTGGAAAGAATGGGTCTCAGTGAGACAATGAGCAGGATCTGCCTCATTAACCTCTGTTTTCGTGTTCACTGGTCTTTAAACCAAAGGCATGGCTACATGCGTATTTGCTTGTCATAAAGTAATACGCCTGTTCTTAGGAAATTATAATACAGATTTCATCTTAAACACATAAATCAAGCTCCCACTAGAACTCCTTTCCTCTTCAAGCAAAGACCATCAGGAAAAATTGGCAAGAAAACAATGTCTCTGAAAGAAAACAGGAAGCCTTGCCCAGGAACTGCCCTTCTGAATTTTCTAGTGATGTGGACTGGCACAAAGATCAGAAAAATCGTCAAGTTCATAAAACAGAAGATCTGTTACATTTTCAAGGCACAACCAAAGGCTTTATCCCAGAGGCAGGACCTTTAACTAGGTGTTCTAGGAGTTCAGTAACAAAACTGCCTGGTTGGCAAGATTTCTTCTAAGTCCCTTAAAATGTATGTGGAATATCCAGGATTGCCAATGGGAGAAAAGCTTGATGTCAGGGGAGCAATACAACTAAGAAGGCAAGAAGCTGAGTTTGTGTGTTTAATTCCTAATCTAGACTCAGGTGTTTGGCTTCTGCTCTGTCCGAGGTTGTTTTCACAGTTTACAACCATCAGACCCTTGTATACACACACATCTAACCGGTTACTGTACTTTTGTTCCAGTTTTGCTCCAGTTTTCCTGTGATTAACAAGATATAAGCAATAAATTAATGGCTTTCCCACATAGGGCTTAAAGAGCTATTTGTTTGCTTGCTTATTCTATCATCAAAGACCTTCAGCAAAGACACAAATCCTAGTATTAATTCTCATGAAAATTCATAACAACATTGGATGTTTTTATCTCGGAGAGAAGTGGAACGTGTAACTCTGAGCACTGCCCTGCCCTTTCAGATATAGCTGACCCTCTGCTAATCATGGTTGTTAGTCATTAAGCCAGAGTTATCATCAAGTAATATGTTTGTTAATTGGAAATTAGAATCCTAAACGAAAGCTGCCTTCATCTTGAAAATCATGAGAATCCGGATATAAATCAAGCCTCCACTGGAAGCTGCTGTGGGTAACCATGAAATTCAAAATGACATTGTCATCCTAGAAAAATCTTCAGCCTACTTTTTGTTAAGAATGATCAGAAGAGAGCTTATTTTCTGTTTGAAAGGGTGAGTTCTCCTATTAACAGAAAGATTCCAGGAATACAACTGCAATTTAGAAGTAGAAATAATCTGTTGCACATTATAACCATCTCTTCCTGGAGTCTGATTCATCTAAAAATTTGAGGAACTTGAACAAAAGATTTGAGATAGGTGGGTCCCCCAAGGGCTGTCAAGGTCCACTTGTCTTGTTTCTCTTCATTTAACTTCAGCGTGACTACTCAATTCAGAAGAAGCACAAGGCGGGTGCTTTCCTGGTGGTCTAGTGGTTAAGAATCCACCTGCCAACGGAGGGGATACGGGTTTGATGCCTGGCCCGGGAAGATCCCACAGGCCATCGAACAACTAAGCCCATGCACCACAACGCTGAACCAGTGCTCTGGAGCCCATGCTCCACAAAAAGAGAAGCAGCTGCAATGAGAAGCCCCCATACCACAAGGCAGAGTAGCCCCTGCTCGCCACTGCTAGAGAAAGCCCATGCACAGCTGCGAAGATCCACTGCAGCCAAAAAAAAAAAAAAAAAAAGATATTAATAAACAGCTCTTAGAAAAGTAATGGCGCCAGGCTTTGCCATGGGCTGGGACTGAAGCACACCAGGTCTTGAGAGCTATATGTTCAGCATTATTGCACCCTCTGAGAGAGGACAGACCCTTTCACTGTCACAGGAACGCTGAGATGATCCCTTTCTGACCGCCAGGGATGACTCCTTCTGCAAATGTGGAACAGCAGCTGACACCGTCTGTGAGGCTAGCACTGTCCTCTCTGAAACTGAGGAAGCCTCTAGTTGGAGCCAGCATGGCCGCGCACTCAGAACCTCTCCTGGGTGTTTTGACTGTGCATCAGTTTTGCCTTCCTTGTCTAGCTCTCCAGGGTCTTCAGCTTTCTCCGTTGTGGACCACCTGCTTAGACTTTACAATCCCCAGTGCTGCTTTCCCTTTGGCATCTACTTCCTCCTGATGCCAATCTGCTGGATTCTTCCCGGAGACCTAAGCCCTGCTGTCAACTTAGACTTTAACCTTCTCGCCTGGCCCCTGGCCCTCCACTTCTATTTTGACTATAAGCTCTTTCCCCTGTTTCCAGTTCAACCTTAAGTATTCTACCTCCATGCCAACATTCCAGTCCATGCCCGGCCAGCATGTCCTGGCCTTGGTCTCTCAATGTGAACTAAAATCCCCATCTTTGTTCAATATTTCTTTAAGTGGCTTTTCATCTAGCTTAACCTATACATTTTTCACTGACTTAAGGATACGATTATATCTTAAAAAGAGTTTATACTATTCTGCACTGAGCACCCAGGGGTGGAATATAAGTAAAATGAAATAGAGCTATAGCTAGATGCTCACAACATGCTGTTATTTTTTGATAGATAAGATGCATCTCTAAGAACACTTGTGCTTCAAAGATTTAGTGACTCAAGGAAATGATAAGACTTCAAATTACCTTTCCTTATTTATACTAGTACCAAAATAGAAAAATCCATGCTGAGGTCCAGGCATGAGACTACATACTCCTATACGTCACCCGCCCTCACCTACAGGCAAGGGGAACCAGGGAGTGTAAGGTACCTGGGCAGCCGTTATGCAGAGACACAAAAGTGGTTTTAGTGGAGGACAGCAGTCTCCTTCACAACTTGTTAACTATTTGGTATCAAATGTATCAGTAATGCTGACTTCTATGGATGTCTTTCACCGGAATACAGATTATTAACATAAATCTTTTTGTGCAATTGATAGGATTTAAAATTTTTTGATACTGGCCCATTTTCTTCTCTCACTGCATTGGGTAATGGAATCTGGAGATGCAACATGGCCTCATATTTTCCACTGAAAAATGGCTGTTGAAGCCAGTGTAATTTTAGGGTGGCCCACAGGCAGGAAGATTTTTTAAAAGGCTTCCATTTCATTTTTACACATAAAAAGACAACTTACAAAATGACAACCCAAACTTACTGCAAACAGTGTTGATTACATTCAACATCTAAAGCTCAAGTGAGTCTCAGCAAGCTAGACTTCCGAGTTCATCTCCTGCATATAGGCTTTAGTCTGTTCTATCTCTAACTCTAAAAATAAAGTCTTCTGCGAGGAAATCTGGAGAAACAGGAAGGCTTTTTTGTCTTTCTACCTCAGACCAGCCCCAGTGTTTTATGGCAACCCATGTGCTAACTCAGCCATCAAATACTGGAACAAGCTACAGATTAAGAAATCAGGTTGGAAGCAATCTGTAGCACCAGGCAGTATTTACTGCCAGGCAGCTTATATCAAATGTGCCAGTAAAAAAAAAAAAAAAAGAGTCAGCACATCTATTACAGAAAACAAATCCTGGAAGAGAGATGAAGAGGAGGGTAGCGGGGGGGTAGGGGTGGGGGTGGGGGGTACTGAGACATTGCCAATATTTTAAACAGCTCCATGTAATACATGGTGCTCTTGTACCAATAGAAAAAGAGTAATATTGATGTTTAGGTAAAAGCAGCAGCATTCAGAAATAAGTCAGAAATGGAGGCATTACTGGAGCAAAAATGGTCTCATAATTTCTTGGTCAAGACCCAAAGAACCTGTTACAAAAGTTCAGGGAAATGCCTGAAACTGAGCAGGAGCCTATGGGACCTTCTTAGGCACAAAGGCTTTTTTGTGTCCCCCATTTCTTGTTTGTAGATCTTCTCTAAGTTCCAAAGGGTAGATTCAAATAGTTACTAATTAAGGACACTGGGGGATGCAAAGACAAAGGAAAAGCAGTCAAGAAACAATAGAGTTCTAATTTCTCCTCAAGGGACATAGATAACAATCTGTTGCATATATTTGAGTTCCTCTATAGGAACTAAGGCCCTCACCCAGTTAGAGGATGGTGACCTCATGCTGAGCACCAGCACACTGACCCCAGACTAGCTGTAACCAGAAGGTTGATGACTGATATTTCCAAATCACCACCCTATTACTTCACTACTAACCCATCAGACAAAAGTTATGCACCCAACAGCCCTCACCACCAAATGTGGTCTTTGTGGTCTTTAAAAATGCTTCCTTTAAGACCATCAGGAATTCAGGTCTTTTTAACATGAGCCACCCATTCTCCCTACTTGGCACCTGCAGTAAACATCATATTTTCCTTCCCCACAAACTGGTGTCATTAAATTGGCTTTGCTCCACGGCAGGCCAGCAAATATTAACATGAGCAATTAATAAATGTCCTGAAAAACCATCCTGAGTCAATTTGGGGAACATGTAGCATTCTTGCTCCCAGAAAGTTTCAGAAACAAAGTTACAAATTCAAGAACATTTTATTTTAAAATGTAGCCTAGAATATTAGCAATTCACCTGTGACCAATGCAACTATAACACATGACCTGCTCATCTCAAAACCCCCAGAAATTTCCCATGACCCTAGGACAGTGCAGGATTGGAACCTATGTGATGGCTGGTACTGAATCTGCTGCTGGCCCAGTGGGGTAAGAACTCAGAGAGAGAGATTTTAATTCAGGGAAGCAAATTAGCATGAATTCTCTTACACATTCATGTTTAGAAAGAAGATTCATACCTACAAAGATAGAAGCCAAAGAGTAGAATATTATTGGTATCTTATGAACTCTGTAGGAGCGGGGCAAAATTTGTCACCTTAAAACATGTCTCTTCAGTATATTATTTTAAGCTGTTTGTTGTTTTCTGAGAAAAAGCAGACATTGGGGAGGGCTCTGAAATTCAAGTAGGAATTGCCCTTTTGCAAGAAACATTTACACTGGTAAGGGAAATCTCCATTTGTAAGGGTGTCTCCCCTTCTGTACTTGAAGGAAGAGGAGGATCAAATCTCTAGAAACTCTTATCAGTGAAGGCAATGACGTAAATCTGCCTCACAATCGCCCTTCTTTACTGCAGTTTTCCTGGTGACCTCCCTTAACTGACTCTCCCCACCCTCGACATATTCTTTTGTCTTTAGCTGGGAATGATATTTATGGTGTAGACTCTTGCTGTTTGGTGAGTTCCTCAGTTTTCCTGGGTCTCTCCCATGTAATTAAACTTCGATATTTCTCCTGTTCATGTTTCATGTCAATTGAATTCTTAGACCCACCAGAATAACCTAGAAGGATAGAGGAAAATTTCCTCCTCCCTACCATCTCACTTTGCCTTTCATTTCTGTAACACTTTTAGATTTCCAAAATAACTGAAGAAACTTAGCCATGCAGCTGTAAGCCAAAGAATTTGCCTGAAGACATCAAATTAGACAATGAAAGAACTGTGGCTGGCCCGAGAAAGCTTATTACGTTCCGAGGTGAGCAAAGGCAATTTTTAAAATAGACACTCAAACACATATCTTGTAAGATGTGATAGATGGTGGCCATCTTTGTGCTTTTGCATCAGTGGTTTTCAAATTGTTCTCTGAGGAGCCCTAGATGTTACATTGGTTGTCTTGGAGAAGGGGCTGGGGCTTGGGGCTTGGGGCTTGGATGGGGACCCAGAGTTTCACTCTCCTTTTTCATTGAGGGCTGCAAGCCCTGCTCTTCTCAATTGGATTCTGACTAGGGCATGTGGTTCATTTGATTTTATTTGGAGGAAAATTCTGCTGCTCTTAAATTATTATAAGCCACTTTTATAGACTGTTATTTTTTAAAAGTTTCTCCCCAACCCCCGCATTTGTAGTGGCCCAAAGAATGATATACCAGGTCACTGTATAAGCAGATAAGTCAGGATGTCACAGAGAAAGAGAGTCAGGCAAGACTTTCTCGACATATGCAAAACCATGCCGACCTAAGCCACTTTGGGATCTAAGCCTGGCCACAATGCCTGACTTTGAACAGGTCTCAGTAATTAATGATCTCAAGGGAACAGAGAAACGCAGGAACAGAGGAAAGGCAGTCCAATGAGGCACTCTGCAGTGATAAAGAGCCCTTGTTCCTTCCTCCTCAAGAAATTATACATAGTAATATATCTTTGAGTTCTGCAGCTGAATAGAATGATAATGTTTACCCTTCTGATTTCAATCAGCTAAAGCTAGGACTCTGTTGACCTGTGCCCCCAATTCTATGTAAATTCTCCTCTGCTCAAGCCCCTTCATGAACATGTATGTACCCTTAGCTTAAAATTTCCCCACTTTTGCTGTTTGGGGGACACTGCTTTGGGAAAGATCCCCAGCGTTCTCTTTATTTGCTGCAAGTAATAACAAGGCCTTCCTTCCCTGGTCTTTGGCTTGGTTGTGTCTGTTGGCTCGACACCCATCAATAGATGAACTCAGTTTTCAAGTAACAACTAGATAAGAACCTCTGAGTCTGCCAAGTAGGTGTGAGACAGGAGGGAAGGGGGCAGGAGCAACCTTTAAAAGAATAACATAGCCTTTAAGGATATGATATAAACTGGTTGGAACCAACTAGGCCCAAGATTGCAGACAATTCGACTTCCAGTGGACATTGAGTTTCTTTATAATTAGCTAATTAGTTATAACTAGGAACCAGAGATCAAATTGCCAATGTGTATGGATCATCAAAAAAGGAAGAGAGTTCCAGAAAAACATCTATTTCTGCGCTATTGACTATGCCAAAGCCTTTGACTGTGTGGATCACAATAAACTGTGGAAAATACACAGTCTGGGAATACCAGACCACCTGACCTGCCTCTTGAGAAATCTGTATGTAGGCCAGGAAACAACAGTTAGAACTGGACATGGAACAACAGATTGGTTCCAGATAGGAAAAGGAGTACGTCAAGGCTGTATATTGTCACCCTGCTCATTTAACTTACATGCAGAGTACATCATGAGAAACGCTGGACTGGAAGAAACACAAGCTGGAATCAAGATTGCCAGGAGAAATATCAATAACCTCAGATATGCAGATGACACCACCCTTATGGTAGAAAGTGAAGAGGAACTAAAAAGCCTCTTGATGAAAGTGAAAGAGGAGAGTGAAAAAGTTGGCTTAAAGCTCAACATTCAGAAAATGAAGATCATGGCATCCGGTCCCATCACTTCATGGGAAATAGATGGGGAAACAGTGGAAACAGTGTCAGACTTTATTTTTTGGGCTCCAAAATCACTGCAGATGATGACTGCAGCCATGAAATTAAAAGACGCTTACTCCTTGGAAGGAGTAATAATAGTATAATTAGACCCACCCACAGGTGCCATGATAGTTCCAAGATCAAGCATAAAAGGCTAAAAAATTGGTGGTAGCCCAATTCCTAGAAATCTCTGCCCCTTCATCAAAACAGTTGGAATAATCCTCCCATTTGTTAGCTTATGAAGTTACCCAGCCCATAAAAGCTAGTCCTCCATACTTAGGGCTGCCGCGGCCAGCACAAGCAAGGAGTCGCACCTGCACAGGGAGAGAACGGAGCGTCCCCGCTAAGAAAAATAAGAGAGAGACAAAGGATGGGGTTGAGAGGATCAGACCAAAATGGCTGATGCCTTCCTTTATTGTGCTGCAGTATATATAGGATAAAGTACGTGACTTCTGACATTCACAAGATTGTATATTAATCTCTAGATACAATCACAAGACCCTTACCATTGTGTGCAGATCACAAATAGATAATCTATCTTCTATCAATAAGCTAATCTATCTTCTATGAAATGTTGCAAGACCGAGACGTCCCGGAGCCTTAAGGGTAGTAAATTCTTCAGGGGGGCGGGACAGGGAGCTTAGGGACGTGCCTAAGGCTCTGCATAACGCCGAGCAGCTCCCAAGACTTAACCCTTCACGGGCAGTCCCCCGCATAGGGCCTCTTGCTTTCTGAGATGGCTACACTCTGTCCATAGAGTGTATATCTCCCCAAACAAACCTGCTTTCTCACTCGGTTCTCCAGGCAGAGCCTTCTTGCCTGAACACTTGTATCCTTCCCAAGAGTCCTTGGGTAATAAATTTACTTCTTGCCTATCACTTTGCCTCTCATTCAATTCCTTCTATGCTGAGGATGAAGAACATGAGCCTCAGTATAAGTCTTGATGGCAACTGAGTGATTTTAATAAAACAACAGTGGGCTCAAGTCCATTCTGTGGCTTCAGCTCCCGATCTGAGTTTCCTCTGAGGTGCTAGTGGGTTGGAGTCCTAATCTGAGGTGTGCTGTTTCAGGTATGTTCACACCAAAAGGCATTAACACCTTCAGCTAAACTTAGTTCATTTTGGCTTGCCTTTATATTTAGATTTCCATTCTAATTTCATACCCAAATGTCAAACGGTATTAAGGATTTCATCTAAAATGAAATATTGTTTGAAAATCCACAAGATGCTTTGACAGCAGAAGTGTGGAACATATATCAATTTAGTGAGAATCAAATGTGTTACATACATTTATCTCTCATGTGAACATAAGCTTGGAAAAGAGAAGAATCCCTTCTACCTGTCAAACAGAGATTAAAGGGGAAAGATTTAAATGCTGGTTTTTGTCATTCTTATTTAACAAGCAAGAACAGGCAATTGGAAACATCTAAGGTACTTTCTGTATTACAAAGAGGTTAAATACTCTCTGTTTTAGCCACACTGTACTCCTCTTTCAATATGCCAAGAAACAAATTTGCTAATAGAATACAATCACCTTCATGAAATCTAGTACTTGTTTATTTTTGCCAATAATGTTAGGCTCTTCTGAAAGCTTTCACCCAAGCTTAAGAAGAGAAAAGAGGTTGTACAAGATTGGTTTATAGAAGCCTGAGCTTCCTGATTATCTCAGAATTAAAAAAAAAAAAAAAGAAAGTACAAAGTGAAAAGAATAAGCTGTTTAAATTCTAGCACCAGGCATGCCTGGAAAGTGTGCTGAAAAGTAGGAGCCCTTTCCTGTGCACATCATCTCAGGTACCATGAGGAGGTATCGTCCCCAGCCTGCAAAATTTCTCAGAACCCTCTCAGATTACATGGCTCCTTACCCATCTATCCTGTGTCCTGAGAGGTGGCTCCGTCAACCCCGCATTTGGAAAGAAGATAGGAGAGGAGGTCCTCCAAGAAAGAGAACCAGGCATGACTTTTTTGACACGAAAGAAACCACTTTGGCCTAAGGCATTTTGGGCCCAATCCTGGCAGCAATGCTTGCCCTTGAACAGGTCTCAGTCATCAGGGATCTTAAGGGAAGGGAAGGAAGGCAGAAACAAAGGAAAAGCAGTCAAGAAACAATACTTCTGCAATAAAAGAGCCCTAGATCTTCCTCAAGGGATGTACGTAGTCTGATACACATCTTTGAGTTCTACAGGAATTCAGTCCTCCACCCAGGTGGCAGATGGAATGATGACATTGACTCTCCTGATTTCAATCCACTAAAGTTTGGATTCTGTTGGACTGGTTCCAATTCTATGCTGAATTCTCTTCTGTTCAAGCCCCTTCCTGAATATGTATGTACCCCAGCTTAAAAACTTCCCCAACTTTTACTGTTTGGGGAGACACTGCTTTGGGAAAGATCCCCAGTGTCCTCCTTACTTGCTGCAAGTAATAAAGCCTTCCTTCTCCCCATCTTTGGCTTGATGTATCTTTTGGCTCAACACAAGAGATGAACCTAGTTTTCAGGTAACAATTTCTTGAGCTACAAAATCAGCATGCCTCATACTGCTGTTCTTTTGTAACACCGCCATCCAATTAGCAATCAGGCTCTGTTTCATTCTCCTGCCTAAATATCCTTCCAGTTATCAATATTACACCCTACTCTACGTCACCCCTGGAGCTGCCATGCTCATTGAGGCTTTTGTTGTGTGTTAAATGGAACATCGGGATACCTCCTAATTAGTCTTCCTCCTCCTCATCTCCCCTCCTTTGAATTCACAGGTCACATTTACCCCACCGCGATCTTTCTAAATCACAAATCTGATCAGGCCTCTGCTTATCATCTTTACTTGCCTTCCCATTGCCTTTAGAATACAGTGCAAAGTTCTAAACACTGCATCCAAATTAGTCCCACCCTTGCCTACCTTTCTAATCTTTTGTCCTATGACTGCCACATTTAAGTTCCCTCTGGCCAGCCTGCCTCTCAGTTCTGTGATTCCTCCCTACCTTTCATTCCCATGGGCATGCTCACCCTTTCCTCTCCACAGAAAAGACCCTCTCTGTTTTGTTCACCTGGCAGAATTTTAATCATTCTCCAAGATTCACTTCAACTGTTACTTTCCCTAAGGAATCCCTTCACATCCTTGTATGCATCTCATTTTGAACACTCATGTCGAGACTCCTGAATCACTCATTGAGATGTCTGTCTCCCCAACCTCATGATGCCCTTCAAGACAAAGACTATGATGCCATAAATACACCCTGCATAGGACAGTGTCTGGCATAAAACGATGGCCCTCAAAATGCTGACATACCGGAGGGCTTAAATGTCTATAGAAATTTTCACTGCACCAGGAGCCAAGGGTCCAGGCTCCTATTCTCACTGTTGCAACATTCAGTTCAAACTCACTGTGGCCCAGAGTCTTTAAGAACAAAATTATGGGAATAATTGGTCAGAGGGGCTCTAATTTTTGCAGCTTCCAAATTAAATTCTATAATGCTATAAACATTTCTTTCTTCAAGAATGACTCTTAAAGTTGTAGACACCAGTCTAATATCACCTGCAGCCTCTATTTTCCTTAGAATGTCTAGTTACCTAGGCCATTCCATGCTAATGAATATAGAATCCTTCCAAAAAAAGAGTCATGTATGAATGAATGGAATATTTGTTCTATATTTCACTTTGGTTAATAAATTTAAATCTTGGCACTGCTCCCCTATTTCTAAAGCCTTTTTTCCCCATCAAAGTAGATTAACTTAATGGGGGAGAAGACGTCATTAATTACACACATTCATACACACAGGAACAGAGCAGAAATCACATAGCAGCGTTGGAAACAGTCCAAAGAATTATTTTGACAAAAGGAGAGAATTCATTTCAAAAGACTAAAGTCAATGACACCTTTTTAATTTTGCAGTTCCCATTTTACTGATTAAAAAAAAATAAAAACTTTTCATTGACATCAAGTTTTTAATTTTTAATCCTGCATAATAGGTGACATGGTGAAGCTAAAAGGGATCCTAGATATTAGCCACTCTGAGAGTCGAATGGCAGAGGGAGAGACGAGAAATTAACATTAATTAGCCCGGTTTGAAGGATGTATCTTGAAGCAGAATGGAATAAGATGCATGTGAGCATCTAACTTTTTTTGATGTTCATTCACACATTTCCAACCAGTTGTTTTTACCACAAATAAGAAGGAGAGCTTGACAGTAATGAAGTTGTAGAGGCACTTGATATACTTTTGATCCCAGGCAGACCAATTAGCAATTGTAGAGTCATTTTGTAACTTTCTGTCAAGGGAAATACTGCCAAACATAGCAGAGGGGGAAGAAACAGATAACATTTATTTGCCCTGCTGTGACAGCCTTCGTTTTCTCTGAAAATGATGCTGGCTTTCCTCACATCATGGTCCAGAATCCTTGACGCTCCTCTCTTTAGTTCAAATCCTGAGTGCTGCCATCAGAACATTGAAGGCACCTACTCTGGGAGCCAGAAGCCCATGGAAAGCTATTACCGATGTGTTCATCAGCACCCTTTTTAGTTGCAAAAGAAATAAATGCCACTTCATGCTGGCTTAAAGCAAAAGGGGCATTAGTGGCTCAAAACCATCAGGGACCTCCTGTTCATGTCTCGAGTCTGCTTCCCTCTGCATCACTCAAGAGGACCTACCCTGTCACGGCACAGATGGCCATCTAAAGCTCCAGGCTTACATACTCTCAGTCAAACCACCCATCTACCAGGACAAGGTCTCAGGCAAAACTTTCTGCTCTTAGATCTAAAAATATTTGAGATCTTGACAATCATCAACTTATCACTGGAGCCAGTGAGGTCTGACGCTCTGACTGCCAGGCTGTGGTCACCTGGGGGCTCCTGAAACCAGAAGGTGTGCTAAGAATGAAGAGGGCAGCTTCCCAACAAAAAAGCAGGGTGTATGGCCAGAGGAAGGAGAGGAAAGGTAAGACAGCAAAAGTAACCAATGTTACCCATGGAATGAAGCCACGCTCTTTGGCTCCAAGATATGTATCTGTTTCCTACACAAAAATAAGAAAAAGCAACAAAAACTAAAAGCAAATGTAGGTAATATACTGTTTTTCTTAACAAATCCAATCTTCTGGGCTCAATGTTCAACAGCTCTTGCCATTTCACTATAGAGCCTGTCCTCCAAGGAAGATGGGAAAAGGCTTAACCTTCACCTCTCACGTCCACCTGTGGGACCCACAGGTGCTTCAACCTGCTTGAACCTGTAGCTCCTCCCAGAGTCTCTATTTTAAGAGGTGCCGCCACCCTCACCCTTCTCCTGTGACCTCAAAGTCACTAACCCCACTTCGGCGGCTCTCTTTCCACCTCCCGCCTTCACCCCGCCCTCCGCGCAGGGATCACCGAGCCTTGCTGATTCTCCGTCCTGCAGGGACCCTTGTCCAAGGTGCTCCCTCTGCTCTAACTCCAGTCCCACCGTCAGGGACGTCATCATGTCCCACGCAGGGTCCCGTGGTGATTCTAGGAGGCTTTTCTGGCCCTGGGCTTGCTTCCCTCTTGAGCAGGTGCTGGAAGGATTGCCCCTCAAATTCTACCTCCTCACTGCCCACATGAGGGGCCTGCCTGTGGGTCGCCCCTCCCTCAGCCTCCCCTGTGGTTGGCCGATGAAATCTTACAGCGAAGCCCCGTGAACTCGTTTCCTGGGCCTGCGGTAACAGATTACATCACTGACTTGTTGGCTTGAAACGACAGAAATCCTCACAGTTCTGAAAGCCAGAATCCGAAATCAAGACGTGGGCAGGGTCGGCTCCTGGTGGAGGCTCTGAGCGCGGGCCCTTCCCTGCCTCTTGCTTGGATTCGAGGCTCCAGCAAACCTTGATGTTCCTGCTGTGTAGCCCTGTCACCGCAGCAGGCTCTGCCTTCTCTCCTGTTTTCCCCTCAGGGTCTGTGTGTTTCCCGTCTTCCTTTCCCTTTACCTGTAAGGGCAGCAGTCACTGGATTTAGGGCCCAATTAATCCAAGACTATGCCCCCTCCAGAGCCTTAATTTAATGACATCCGCAAAGACCCTCTTTCCAAGTCATATCACATTCATAGGTATCAGGGGTTAGGATTTAGGCTCAGACGGTGAAGAATCTCCCAGCAATTCAAGAGTCCCAGCTTTGATCCCTGGGTCAGGAAGACCCCCTGCAGAAGGGAATGGCAGCCCACTCCAGTATTCTTGCCTGGAGAATTCTATGGGCAGAGGAGCCTGGCCGGTTACAGTCCATGGGGCCACAGAGTTGGACACAACTGAGTGACAAACACTTTCACTTTGGGGACGCAATTCAATCCACTACATCCAACACAGGCAATGGTGCTTCCCTACAAGGTAACGTGCCAGATTTAGAAGCCATGATTCCAGGCTTTTCATGACTTGGGCCCCATGACCCTTGGGTCAGGCTCCCACTCCCCTATCTTCCCATGCCCCCCTGCCCCCCACTTCTCACACTGGTGTCCTCTGCTGCCTCCCTAGCCACTGTGCCCATGCCCTCCATGTGCTCCGGTTCGGGTCATGCCCACGCTTCTTCTTCGCCCCCGTCTCAGCCGGTGCTGATGTCTCTACTGAGGCGTGCTTTTTCCCCTGCTGCTGTATCACACAACTATGAACAGGATAAAACTAGGTCAGAGGTCCAAGGCAGAGGTCCCGCTGGGAGTTACAAGTAGAATTTCACACCATGGCTTTATTTGGCTATTGCAATGTTTTAAATAAATATTTAACCAACTGCCAAGTTTTAAAAATCAGATGGTTGATATAAAAATCCATATTGCCAGCATCTCCTTGGCATTCTAGCCTGAGACTGGAGACCCGTGTTAGCAAAGCCCACACAGGCTTTCCTAGTCACTCCCAGCCGGTGACACTCACCCCCATTACCATCCCGAGTTCTCGCCCTGTCTAAAGATTTAGAGCCTAAACCGAGTTGCATTTTTCCAGGGAAACTTCTGCCAACTCCGGTCGTTCGCAGGCTCCTGTTAGTCTGCTCAGGTCCAGCCTCCTGCCCTGAGGAAGGGGCTCACCTCAAACACCTACCCACGGACTTTGTCTGCTTGGGTTATAACAAAATATCGAAGACTAGGTGGCTCAAACACAGAAATTTATTGCTCATGGATGTTAAGACTGGGAAGCCCAAGATCAAGGTGCCAACCGTCCTCCTGGCTCAAGCAGCTGCCTTCTCACTTTGTCTTTGCATGGCAGAGACAAGCACTTGCTGTCTTTTCTTCTTATAAGGACAATACACCCATGACGACCATCATGATGTCATCTAAACTTAATTATCTCCCAAGCTCCACCTTCAAATGCCATCACACTGGGGGACAGGCCTTCAACATGTGATTCAGGGTGGGGGGCACCTACAGTCCATAACACACACACACACACACACACACACACACACACACGCACAAATCCCTCAATAGCCAGGCTCTCCATTGTTTCTTTCTACCTCTTTCTTTCACAATGTATTTTACAGCCTATAAATACAATTTATCTATAAGCCACAGCACAAAAGTCAAAGCAGGGTACAACTGTCCAGGTGCCAAGGCCGACTTACCCTGTAAACCATAAGCCGTATCATTGTTACACTTACTTTTCCATTTTAAGGCTGTTTTAGCCATTCATTTTTAACCTATTATTTCTCATTAAAATAGCACTGATGTTGGAAAAAACAGTAAGATTTGTCTGATGCCATACATACCAAGCAATGATTCTTTATGGACATGATTGATGTTCGGAGCCCCCTGATCCAGGTTTAGGTCATGTAACATATCTACAGCCCTTTATGTCCATATGACCATCAACTAATTGTAGGATCGAGGGTTCAAAGTAAAAAACTGCATTAAAATGAGAATTGATAATGCATCTGGCCAAGCTCAGCTTTCCATCTAAGATAACTCATGGATGCTCCCTTATATGGAGATGACTAAAAGAGCAATCTCTGAGTGCGGGAGCTTGACAAAGTTACTTTATTGCCCTTGACCTTCATGTTTTTATCGCCAAATGGCGGATGGCGACAGGAATTCCCTAAGAGATGGCTGCAAGGGTTAAATAAGTGAATCTGTGTGATGTAATTAGGACAAAGTCTGGTATCAAATAATATTAGCTATTTTTTAATTTCTAGTGGAGGAAACAGAGTCCTACAGACAGGACTTCAAAACTCAGATGTTTACAGGGACCATCCAAAGGTATGGAGAAAACACAGGCCTCATCTAGGGAGTAACTGGTACTAAGTTTCAGAAACAGTGAGTGATCTGGGACTTCCCTGGTGGCCCAGTGGTTAGGACCCTGTGCTTTCACTGATGAGGGCAGGGGTTCAATCTCTTGTCAGGGAACTAAAATCCACAAGCCTCACAGCACAGCCCACGCCCCCCCCCCCCAAAAGAACATTGGTCTCCCAGAAACAATGAGGGTCCCATGTGGCCTTATCCTCCAGGGATTCGAGAGAATCAAAATGCAGGTTTTTACATGAAATGTCTGCTGTTCCATGTTGCCAGTTAATTTAACCTCTAAATCATCGCACAACCCACTCAGAAGACAGCAGTGGACCACCAGTGTATGTGTTCCCTCCAGGGAGGCAAGGGACACAGCCTCTTGCTAATTAGCCTCTTGCTAATCTGTCCCTGCATTAATTTTATTCATGAGCGCATCCCAGACCCCTCCCTGCAATTCCCCACTTGCTGCTTCTTTATTGACTCACTCCATCTTGTAATCCATCCATTCTTCACTTTCTCCTAAATTACTGAAAAAAGATTGAAACCAGCAGCCAGCCACCCAGGCAAATTTTAATTGAGAGGGTAAAGTGCTGCAATTACTCCTCTGCCTTGCAAACCTGTGCTCTGGAAGTACAAGAGGACTCTAGAACCTCTGCAAGATTTTCAGCCAAGCACACTGCTGAACCCAATCCTGAAAGAAGCCCATCTGTAACCCTCAGCATGCCCAAATCTGTGCAATAAAAAAACCCAAGCTAGATTCCATACGCCAAAGCATTACAATGCCACCCTGGAACCATTTGGTTTTTTCCCAGCTTCCTCGTGTGCAATGCCCTGGTGTGCAATATTTCAAGCTTCTAAGATCACCATTCCTTTTTCCAGAATTGAGCCTCACACATTCACAGAACCACTTAAACTTCCCATCCCCACCTATATGGGATCCACAGCCAAGAAGACAAGCAGGAATGATTGGGAGGCATCTTCTGCTCGGATTCCACATCAACAGAGATCAGGAAGTTAATGTTATTTAAACGGGAGACAATAGTTCCTCTTAAAAACAATGGAGCCCAGAAAATAACTCCAAGCTCATCATTTTATTACTTTACTGTTGTGCTTCTCATTTTTAAATGACTGCATTGTGCTTTTTGCACCTCTATGGTACTTTATTATACCCTGAAGGTGTCATTTAAGCGTATTTTTATTCTCATCTTAGGGCATATGGTTTGCAGTTTTGTAACAATTGAAACAAGTTGGAGTTGCAATGAAGTAATTTGAGAAGAGGCCAGTCTTTGAAGCTGGTACTTTTAAGGGCTTTGAATTAAGAAGGAAAAAAAAACACAACATTTGTTTTACTTATTTACTGTGGTTAAAAGGACCATTACATTTGCTTGTAAATCAGTCATAATTTGAGAAAGGATGGTTTCTTTAGCGCCTCAGAAAATTGCCCACTTGCCACCAGTATATTTTCCATCTTGGCTCAGTAATAAAAAAGTATTCAGTAAATGAAAGACATTGGATTTTGTTTGGATTTCTTTTTTGAACTTTTTATAGAAAACACTTCTGTTCCATTAGGATAATCCTATTTGACTTGCTTCTCTCAGTCAAAGAAAAGGAAAAAGCTATTATGAGAGAGCCAGGAACAAAGGATTTCCCACCCCTGGTCAGGCTTTTGATCCTCACATGGTCATAACAGGCCTCCGGCAGTAGCCAATAACTTCCGGCTTCAAAGGAAGGAAAACAGGCTTAAAACGAATGCACCTCCCAGTGATGCCGTGGGGTTTGTGGCCAGCAGATTGCTCTCCTGACCTCCGTATACAATCACTTTCTGCCCTCAAGTGATGGATACAATTGCCACTGTTTTACCTACAGAGAAACCCCCACTATTATTTTATGGCCACTGAATTCACCTGCCCGTGTCTAATACAGTCATTTGTTGAACTCCACCATCTCACACTACCCTTGTGTTATGATAATCAGAGAATGGGAAGCACTGAATCCCTTTTATATTCTTCGTAAAAACACAAGAATAGAAACTATTTTATAAAACAGCTCACTATAGCAAGATCTTTATAAATGAGTTGTTCTGCTGATACAGCGTCACAGAGGAAAAAAGGAAAATATAAATTTGATGTTGCCCTTATCTATGCAAATAACAAAAAACACTCATAATTTTGAAAATTATCCGTCTCAGCAACTCCATCAACTTTCAATTGACCTCAGAAGTACCAGTACTGCTTCCAGACCAGCTCGAGAACTCTCCAGCACCCATTAATTTTTTACACCAGACATTTCCATGTTTATTTATCTCTTTATTCCCTCCCTTCCATACCCTTCTTTTCTATTTCCTGCTCTTCCTTTCCAAGCTTCTCCATCTGCCACCATGCAGTAATGATAGTGGGCAGGTCATGAACACCACTGTGTTACCAACAGGAGTTAAGAACTAATCTGGGAAGTGAGACAGAGAGAGGCTGGCTTCACCAACCAAGAAAAAAGCAGACTCCACCTTTCCCACTTTATCCACACTCTTCCTTCTATCTGCTTTCTATCCACTAACCCCTTTCCAACGTGCGTCTTTGAAGCCCTCTTTCCAAGCCTCTGCTCCTACCAGTGTCTCTTTAGAGAATTCCTTCCCTGAGTCTATTTATAAAACCTACTCTTTATTTAAAAATACAGCTCAATTCCTTCTCTTGTTGCAAGCATTCAATGACCAAAAGAGCAGGCTATGAACTTCCCTTGGAGAAGGCAATGGCACCCCACTCCTGTACTCTAGCCTGGAAAATCCCATGGATGGAGGAGCCTGGAGGGCTGCAGTCCATGGGGTCTTGAAGAGTCGGACACGACTGAGCGACTTCACTTTCACTTTTCACTTTCGTGCATTGGAGAAGGAAATGGCAACCCACTCCAGTGTTCTTACCTGGAGAATCCCAGGAACGGGGAAGCCTGGTGGGCTGCTGTCTATGGGGTCACACAGAGTCTGACACAACTGAAGTGACTTAGCAGCAGCTTAGCAGCATGAACTTTCCCACCTTGAATTTATGTAACACTCACTGTCCAAGACAAGTATTTTATTCATCCAGCAGGATGCACTTGAACACCTACTCCATCCATAACACAATGCTAAACCTTGCACTGCAGGGTATTTTTTTAAATGAATAAAATTTACTCTAGCAAGGAAGAAAAGATGACACACGACACAAATACCTGTATGACCATGTAAAATGTGATGAGTATCATGAAAGATATATAAACTAATTTTATAATTCAAGAGAAAGAGACAGATGACTTTTCTCTAGAGAAATTGCTTCAAAGATGTGCCTGTTATGCCAGCCCAGGGGGAATGCCAGTCTTTATCTCATTAGTATTTATGGCCCTAGGGTCATCCCTCTTACCTTTTTCCATGTGTTGCGTGCATTGCTTACTTGTATTTTCAGATGCTCTGTTCTGTCACTCTAGCTAGATTATGAGCTCAAAATGGACTGAAATGGTGCCTAATAGTTTATACAGTTCCCTTTCAGCCTCATACACAGTAGTTGGGCAATAAGTATTTGTTACCTTACCCAATAAACTTCTACTGGTTTCAAGATTCTATGCTGTCTGCAGGGCAGTTACAAAAAATGAATATGGTCATAAAATCTAGTCTCCACTTATGCAAAGTACACAGTCTGACGCTTGAGATATAGTCGCAATATGATGTAGGGTGCACCAACATGGAGACACCCTGAGAGCCGAAAAGATAGCTGCTGACTCTGTGCAGAGGAGCCTAACCAGAGACTGTTCATAGGAGAATGAAAATTGACTCTCCATCTGATGAGGAGCGTTAACGTTGAGGATGAGGAGAAAAGCAGCGTTTTTGATGAGAGAAGATGAGCAAAGACCTAAGGCCCAAAGAAAAAGGAAATAGGAGAGTTGGGAGAAGTCTTTATTTACCACTCTAACATCTTCCCCTGGTGCATCTCACAGACTTGATGCGGAATTAATTCAGCCACTATTCTTATTTTTTATGCTAAACATTGTATTTGCGAAACTGTATTACAAATTGTAAAGCAAAAAAAAAAAATTCTGTTTTCAGGTGGTCGATTTCTCTTGCTTTCAGTCTGATAGGATCTCTTGAATCTGCATCCCCCTTAAATAAACAACTTAGGCAATTAGGCCATCCTACTTCTTCACATTGTTAAGGAGGAAATAATTTTAACCCACAGGTACTTTCTCATCAGATACTATGTGGTCCCTTCCTAAAGAAACATGCCAAGCAAGATTTCTCCATTACCATGTAAGCTAGTATTGGCATTTGCCTAGAGTACCCAGTCCTGGGGCTTCCCTGATGGTTCAGTGGTAAAGAATCGGCTTGCCAAAGCAAGAGATATGGGTTTGATCCCTGGGTCAGGAAGATCCCTTAGAGAAGGAAATGGCAATCCGCTCTCCAGTATTCCTAGAAAAGGAAGTGGCAATCCACTCCAGTATTCTTGCCTGGAAAATTCCATGGACAGAGGAGTCTGGTGGGCTAGAGTCAATGGGGTTGCAAAGGGTTGGACACAACTTAGCAAAAACAGGTCCTGGGGATTACACCAGAAATTGTAAGTCAAGAAGCCTCTTTGGTAAGAGATTTAGCAAATGGCCAATTCCATGTGGCTTCTGAGACTTACCAGGATTTGCAGCAGGAAGCAAGCAACCCCAATATATTTGATCTGAGTAGCCCTCTCCAGAGTTGAACTTCATTATCACTGGTTACGCCCTCCCTTCTATCTACCCTACTGCTGCGCTCCCTTGAAAATGAAAAGTAACTTTCTCATTCCAGTTCCTTCTGGGGATTCCTGACCTAGGAAAAATTTACGGTGCTGAGTGAGGCCTTTCATTTAAAATCTCCCACCTCTGTTTTGATAAATGTGTTGCTCCTAAGATAAATGTTTCATGTCCTGAATATGTTTGCATGGATCTGAACTTATTTTTTTCCCATGAGCTGTATATGACAAGACACATTAGCAATGTCAGTAGGCTAGATTTCAGAAGATGAAGGAGATTTGGTTCTAAAGGTCACTAAGAAAGCTGCTGGTGGGACAATTTCAAAGATATCTCCTCAGTAGACATTTCTACGTTTTTGAGTGGAAACTGGACATAGGAGAGCATTTAACTGACAAAGTGGGAGACTAAAAATAGATGTGAATTTCATCCTCAGCTAAGAAGCATATAAAACAAACTGTGTGGAAGTTCAGCTAAAGAGAAGAACGGAAATTAATTCCAAGAGACTAAGGGACTCAAGTGTATATTGATGACACTGAAAAGTGGGAAATAACTGCATTACATGGCAGGGCTGTTGCTCCAGTGACTACGTGGGGTCACACGCTCATACCACAGATGTCTATCTGTCATTTTCCCAACAGTCCTACTCTCCAAGGTCCTACATAGAAAAGAGATGTTTGCCAGGGGTAGTAAAGACCACGTTCTAAGTTCCAAAACAATACCATTTGATTCTACCCTTCAGGGTGAAAGTGAAAGTGAAGTCGCTCAGTCACGTCTGACTCTTTGTGACCCCATGGCCTGTAGCCTACCCCTACCAGGCTTCTCAGTCCATGGGATTTTCCAGGCAAGAATATTGGAGTGGATTACCATTTTCTTCTCCAGGAGATCTTCCCGACCCAGGGATTGAACCCGGTCTCCTGCTTCGCAGGCAGACACTTTACCATCTGAGTCCCTTCGCAGTAGGGACTGTCTATTCCTTAGTTGTGGAAGTTGTCCTTCTTTCCCATACAGTTTCTGCACCAACACTGGAACTATAACACAGAATCAGCTGACACCCTTTAGGCTACAGTTTCCAGCAAAATCTAACTCCTACCTATGGCATCTCTCTTCCAAGGCAATCCGTGTGTCACTGAGACCTACAAAGTTCTCATTACTCCTCACCTCTGTTCTTCCTGAGTAGACCCTCTACTTCCCCTCCTCTACTTCCAAGCCCTCTTGCATATCAAACCAAAGAGTCTGCTCTTCGCAGGGCTGGTACACAGTGCAGCTCCCTTCCCTATGCAAGTCTTCTTCCCCATTACACCTCCCTTCCCCCACCACACTTCTCCAAGGCATGAACTCACATCCCTAGTCTCTGAGCAGATAATGCTTCGCCACCAACTGCACAGGCAAAGGACCAAGGAGGGATCAGTATATCCCAGGCATCTACTTGAAGACAAGTAAGACCAACGTTACCATCCTTTGAGAGAGTAAAGGCATAGGAAAGCACACTGATGGAGAAAGGTTGAATCAATCTGGGACTCAAGAGGATGTTTTTATAGAGTTCCAGCCTTTAACCTGGGCTTCCCTGGTAGTTCAGCTGGTAAAGAATCTGCCTGCAATGCAAGAGACTCCAATCCAATTTCTGGATTAGGAAGAGCCCTTGGAGAAGGAATAGGCTACCCACTCCAGTATTCTTGGGCTTCTCTGGGGGCTCAGATGGTAAAGAATCTGCCTGCAGTGAGGGAGACCTGGGTTTGATCCTTGGGTCAGGAAGATCCCCTGGAGGAGAGCATGGTAACCCACTCCAGTATTCTTGCCTGGAGAATCCCCGTGGACGGAGGAGCCTGACAAGCTACAGTCCAGGGGGTTGCAAAGAGTTGGACATGACTGAGTGACTAAACATAGCCTTTAAAAAAAAAAAAACAAACAAAAACAAAACACAAAATAAACATAGCCTTTAACTTACAGCTCTTTCAAAGTCAGAGAAAAAAATGTAAATGAGACATTCTTGAGTTATTCCATCTGTGAAAGAGGAAAAAATGGAATCTACTTTGCCAATACACCAAGATCAGCCAGTAGACTGGATTCTCCATGACTTTGACCTCAAAGACACAGAACCACTATGGTGGCCGCTGGGTCACACTTAGGGCTGAAGAGCAGTCCCTGGACTATCCTCATGGGAGTGATCTAGGATCCCATATTGGAGACAATAGGATAGCCCAAAGGTTGTTTTAATTGGGGTTTTCTCCTGGGAACTGAGTTACTGAAGCATAAAGAAGGAACTTTCCTCAGCTCTCATGACATACCCCGTTAGGGTGATTTGTTGGAAAAAGGACATCCAATGGCTTCTCTATAAGGTCTTTTGGCTCCATGCCTGATCACTTATGCTGAACTATGTTGGATTTGTGATCTCCAAAGAAGAGTTAGCTTTGCGACCAGGGACCAGGCTTGATCACTCAGGAGCTTTTGTGTAGCAGAGTTTCATTAACGTGAAAAAGGGACAGAGAAGCTTCTGACATAGACATCGGAAGGGGGATGGAGAGTGATCCCCTCACTAGTCTTTAGCAAGGGAATTATATACTTTTTAAATTAGTTATTACAATAAATCAAAAGAATGTCCCAAGGTTGTAAAAATTTTATCAGATCCACTCCCACAATTTACATTTTAGGATAACAGGATCAGAACTTAACAATAGAAAGCTCCTACTAGACCCACTCCCATAATATGAATTCTAAGATAGAAGGTTTTCAAGGAGACACTCTTCTCAAGCAGGATACATTGTTGTTATATAATCCTTTGTGCAGGGTTTAAACTCTGCTGTTTGTTGTGTAATCATCAGTTCCGGCTTAAGGAAAAAAACCCTTTTGTGTGACTAAGACTAAGGAACGTAGAAAAAACAAAACGTTTGTCCTTTCCTGCTCCTTGAGAATTCCAGACCCCTTCCTCCTCCTTGAGAGCCCCAGGCCCCTTTTTTCTCCTTGGGGACCCCAGACTTCTTATCAACCTGCCTAGGAATTGACTCTCTCATGCCCTTTGAATCTAGGTGAAAGGTTACATCCAGGAAAAGGCACCAAAGTCTAAGGTAGTAATTGATCACAGCACTTCAACTCTCCCTCCTGCTGTGACTCACAAGTCAGCCAACACCACCACCCACATCCCTGTTGTCTAATCCAGCAAACTCCAGTCATCCTTAACGCCTCTCTCTCTATTATCATCATCTCACATTCAATTTATCACAAAATCCTATCAAATTCACCTTGTAAATAGATTATCTACAGACTTGTCACCTACAGTCTGGTCTCCACAAACTTAGAGAGATGCATCTTGAAATGTTATACTTTCCCAGATTAGAACCCATCACTAACTTCTCACTGATTGCCCATAGGAAAAGCTCCTAACAGTCCAGCAAGGTCCTCATGGTCTAGCTCTTATCAACATTTCCAACCTCATCTCCTTATCTTTTGAACTTTCTCTCTCCTCACCCCCCCATCTGCCTTCTCCCTACCCAGCACACACTCAGAGACACATGTATATGCTGTGACTCAGCCATATTGAATATGCAGGTCCTTCAATGGGCCAAACTCATTCCCTTACCTCATTGTTCCCCATCTCTAGAATACTCTTCCTCCTACTTATTCTTCAGTATATTCTTTACAAGTCGTTTATTCTGGGGAGCTTTCCCTCAGCAACCTAGTTTTCGGATTGTAGTTAATACTCAATGTTTCTGCCCTTCACTGTGCTTATTTATTTATCTTTGTGCAGACCCATTTCTGATAGATGTGGTGTTGGGACAAGATTATGAATTGAAACACTTGGGCCATGTTTTGCTTTCTCCTTTACCCCCATTCACAGTTCTATCATGACTGGGAGGAGCCACATAGGCATTTGGACACTGTGGCTCATACACCCAAGCTCTGCCCACAACCTCTTTCTTACACTACTGCCTCCAGGCAATCCATGGGCCTGGCAGAGCTTATTGGATCAATGTTGCCTGCTCCAGAGAGGTAGATCTAGAAAAACAAGCTGCTGGAAATGTTTAGGCAGTATCTCCCATCTTGGACACCTGGAGAAGGGGTAAAGGCAGTGTGCTTTAGGCGTAATTATTTTATTTGCCCCAGGACTCCCTGTACATGGCTAGATCAGGGCCCCATATAACACAAATCCTACTGCAGGGGCCAAAGCATCTGGATCGTGGAGGTGCTTCCTGTCTGCCTCCTTCCACATGAGCTTAAGCTCCAAAAGAAAATGCATCTTGCTAGCTTGATCACCACATGTGTTGAGCAGTCTTTGCCACAGCACAGCATAGTAGCTATTAAATAAACAAAGACTAAGTAAAGGCTAATCATGATGATGTGATCACTAATCTAGAGCCAGACATCTTGGAATGTGAAGTCAAGTGGGCCTTAGAAAGCATCACTACAAACAAAGCTAGTGGAGGAGATGGAATTCCAGTTGAGCTGTTTCAAATCCTGAAAGATGATGCTGTGAAAGTGCTGCACTCAATATGCCAGCAAGTTTGGAAAACTCAGCAGTGGCCACAGGACTGGAAAAGGTCAGTTTTCATTCCAATCCCAAAGAAAGGCAATGCAAAAGAAGGCTCAAACTACCACACAACTGCACTCATCTCACATGCTAGTAAAGTAATGCTCAAAATTCTCCAAGCCAGGCTTCAGCAATACATGAACCGTGAACTCCCTGATGTTCAAGCTGGTTTTAGAAAAGGAAGAGGAACCAGAGGTCAAATTGCCAACATCTGCTGGATCATCAAAAAAGCAAGAGAATTCTAGGAAAACATCTATTTCTGCTTTATTGACTATGCCAAAGCCTTTGACTGTCTGGATCACAATAAACTGTGGAAAATTCTGAAAGAGATGGGAATACCAGACCACCTGACCTGCCTCTTGAGAAATCTGTATGCAGGTCAGGAAGCAACAGTTAGAACTGGACATGGAACAACAGACTGGTTCCAAATAGGAAAAGGAGTACATCAAGGCTGTATATTGTCACTGGGCTTATTTAATTTATATGCAGAGTTCATCATGAGAAATGATGGGTTTAACGAAACACAAGCTGGAATCAAGATTGCCTGGAGAAATATCAATAACCTCAGATATGCAGATGACACCACCCTTATGGCAGAAAGTGAAGAGGAACTAAAAAGCCTCTTGATGAAAGTGAAAGAGAAGAATGAAAAAGTTGGCTTAAACTCAACATTCAGAAAATGAAGATCATGGCATCTGGTCACTTCATGGGAAATAGATGGGGAAACAGTGGAAACAGTGTCAGACTTTTTTTGGGCTCCAAAATCACTACAGATGGTGACTGCAGCCATGAAATTAAAAGACGCTTTACTCCTTGGAAGAAAAGTTATGACCAACCTAGATAGCATATTCAAAAGCAGAGACATTACTTTGCTGACTAAGGTCCGCCTAGTCAAGGCTATGGTTTTTCCTGTGGTCATGTATGGATATGAAAGTTGGACTGTGAAGAAGGCTGAGTGCTGAAGAATTGATGCTTTTGAACTGTGGTGTTGGAGAAGACTCTTGAGAGTCCCCTGGACTGCGAGGAGATCCAACCAGTCCATTCTGAAGGAGATCAACCCTGGGATTTCTTTGGAAGGAATGATGCTGTAGCTGAAGCTCCAGAACTTTGGCCATCTCATGCAAAGAGTTGACTCATTGGAAAAGACTCTGATGCTGGGAGGGATTGGGGGCAGGAGGAGAAGGGGATGACCGAGGATGAGATGGCTGGATGGCATCACTGACTCGATGGACCTGAGTCTGAGTGAACTCCGGGAGTTGGTGATGGACAGGGGGGCCTGGCGTGCTGCAATTCATGGGGTCGCAAAGAGTCGGACACGACTGAGCGACTGAACTGAACTAAAGTAAATTATGTATATATTACAGAATTTTAGGAGACTAGGCAGGGACTGCATGAGGGTTAATAAAACATGTTCAGTTTAGTACATATTTACTGATCCCTTATGGATGAGGCACTGTGGGAAACTCAAAGATGAACCAGTTGTGGCCCTTATACTTCATGGGTTACAATCTAATAGATGTGATGATATATACCTATAACTATGTGTGTGTGCATATTCAGTCATGTCTGACTCTTTACATTCCCTGGGTAGCCAGCTGGGCTCCTCTGTCCATGGGATTTCCCAGGCAAGAATACTGAAGTAGGTTGCCATTTCTTTCTCTAACATGTAACTATAGTGCCAGCCAAGTGGATGTGTAAGCTCAGGGTGAAATATAATTCTGGACATTCATTCTTTAAAGAAAATATTTAAGACAAAATACTAACCAACAGAGAGTTAACATATCTTCATAATTATTCAAGAATGTTGGCATGAGATTTCACTGTGATGGTTAACTGAATCACAAATAAGACACTCTACACATGTCATGTTTGTAACACCACCTATTTCTTTGCATTTTTGATTGATGAGTAAGTGTAGAATATAAGTGACCTTCTTTGTCCTCTGCCCTCAGCATAAGAGCCTCCTGAAATAACTTTGCCTTTCTGGGCAATGCGGGGTCCTGAGCTATTACAGACTGGGCTCTTCACAGGGAGAGTGAGAACTGACAGTGCATTGTGTTGTGACACAATGCTTGTTACTATTTCTTGTGCAAAACAGTTAATTGCAGAACAGCAAAGATGTGTATTTGCTAGCGACTTCACAAAAGGAGTGATATATTTACTAGATGATCAAAATTGCCCTTCTCAAAATCTGGAAGATTTTATCATTATCTATTTTTGTTATTTTTCAAACCCTCTCTGACAAAGGTGGCCCCTGGCTTTGAAGTCCTCTCTAGCTCATCCCATTTGATTGCGGTTGTTCATCTTCATTAGGAACTTCACCTATAATTGAGTGTATTCCAGAGAAAGCTTGGTGGGTGATTTAACACAACATGCTGTTGCTTTCATGCTTCAAATTCAAGATTCTATCCTGCTGATTTTGTTCATTTCCAAGTTTTTTTTCTTTGGTTTGGTTCTTGAATACATTGTTAGACTTGAATCTCTCCTAAACAGAAGTTCAATAGCCAAGATATTATTTGATCAATATCGCAAGGCTT
This sequence comes from Capra hircus, assembly GCF_001704415.2. Taxonomy (NCBI): domain Eukaryota; kingdom Metazoa; phylum Chordata; class Mammalia; order Artiodactyla; family Bovidae; genus Capra; species Capra hircus. The sequence goes on from NC_030814.1 coordinate 81,450,494, forward strand.
TAACGGTCTCCATTTATCTTCCTTCATTTCAGTATTACAGGTTATATCTTAACAAACTTCAAAGGCCTCCCAAGTTACTTAGATATGCTATAACTTATCATATTACCTGAAATAGAAGGCCCGCTCATTGAGGCTGGAAACTTTTTGCCCTGTGGAAACTCAAAGAAAGTGTATTAGGCTCTTTCAGGATGCATAACGGATATGTGCTCAGGTTACTTCCAAAAGGTCATGGGATTTGTTGCGCTTGTTAATTAACCGGAGTTCTTTTTATCCTTTCTTCATTATGGCCCAGGCTCCCCTGTCATCACTGCCCTGTCTCATCCTCCATTCAAGCAATGAGGCCCATGGCATCCGCTGCCTCCAGGGAGGGTTGCGGCAGCAAAATGCAAAGAAAAAGGAAGCCTGTAACAGGGTTGGAGCTCAGGCTTCTTGTGCCCTACAGCTAGAAGAACAGGCAGGAATCAAAACATATAAAAAGCAAGAGGAATGAGAGCTACCATGCTTCCCTCATGTAGGCACCAAGATATTCTTGGGCTTCCCACAGCTCGAGGAGAGAGGAGTGATAAGGAGAGAACAAAAAGTGGAGGACACGAGTAGGTCTGTAGCGAGGCGTCTTGAAGTGACCACGAATCAGGAGTGATGTCATGATCCCCAGGCTGTCTGGCCTCTTCTCCTTGAATATGCCCCACATCACCATTGGGGATTGCAAGCAGGTTACTGTAGCCCCTGGGAACCTGTCAGCCTCTGCAGGCTGTGTGGTCCCCACCTTGAGCAATACACCTCTCTGCTCCAAAGAGCTGTCCCAAGTCTCCTTCCCACTGTCCTGGCAAAGGTCTTGCCAGGACGGCAGACAGCACATCCTTGGTGACCCTCTGGAAGAGCCAGGTCCCCAAATTTCTCAGTCCCAATAATTTCATCCAAGTTTCAATAACCCTGAGCATTCATGAACCTTCAAAGAAAGATGGGCATCCAGATTCCTTGTGAAGAGTGAGTGGTATGGAGAAAAAAGTCCCTGTACCAGTAAGTGGACATAACTGGGCTCCAGCTTTTCCAAGCTCCACTCCTTCCTCATCCTCAGCCCTGAACCAGAAAGTGGAAAAACATAACATCAGATAAGAATTCACTGGAAAGCAAAGCAAGACAGTCAGGAAATCATCCCAGTTTAGTCCAGTCTAGTCTCATAGACACTAGCATATCATTCAACACAATGCATCAAGCCATTCTGTCCCCTCAGCTGACTTCTGCTGTTTCCCACTCCAGGGCAGTGGTGGTTGGGGGAGTGCTGTGTGATGCAGGTATTCTCCCTGTAGCTGGGTGGGTCTCTGGTTCAGCTGCTCCTGATGTTGCCAACTGATTTTTGAGTGTCTGAAGTTCAAGATACTCAAGCGACAGGGCTCATCAGTCACCTTGAGTGGAGGGGCTGGGCCGAACTCTCAGGCCTCATCCCTCTGAGGCCACAGGCCAGTCTATGAATTGCCTACCACTGAACCATCAGATCCAGTGATGCCAAACAAAGGAGAGGGATGGTGGGTTTAGCAGTTATTCTGAAACTTCTCAAAAAGGGGCAGGGTAACTGGCAGGTGTTTTATATGCCAGACCAAGAGAGGACATGGAGATTGAAAAGCTATCCTTGTTTTCATTTTCTGAGAACCAAACCTCACCGGGGAAGTCATTAGCAGCTGAGTCAGAATGAGGACCTATGGATATACGCCCAGGGATGGGGTTGCTGAAAGGATAAAGAAAATGTGGTACATATATACAATGGATTACTCGGTCATTAAAAAGTATGAAATAATGCCATCTGCAGCAACATGGACGGACCTAGAGATTGTCATACTGAGTGAAGCAAGTCAGAGAGAGAAAGACAAATATGATATGATATCACTTATATGTGGAATCTAAAAAGTATGGTACAAGTGAACTTATTTACAAAACAGAAATAGAGTCACAGATGTAAAAAATAAACTTAAGGTTGTCAGAGGGGAAATTGTGGGGGGAGGGATACATTGGGAGATTGGGATTGACAGCTATACACTACTACGTATACAATAGAAAACTGATAAGAACCTGTTGTATATAACACAGGGAACTCAACTCAGTACTCTAAAATGGCCTATAAGGGAAATGAACCTAAAAGTGAGTGGATATATGTTTATGTCTAACTGATTCACTTTGCTGTACAGCAGAAACTAACACAACATTATGGGTCAACTATATTCCAATTAAAAAAAAGAAGCATGGCAGCAAAGACCCCTCAACAGATACAACACTCAAGAGAGAGATTAGTTGTATCTCAGGCACAACAGAGAGCATGTTGAGGAACAAAGGCAAACTCTCTCTCTTACTAAGTCATCTAAATAAAACCCACTTTCACTGCAACATCTCCTATGAGGCTCTGCCTCTGTGCTGGTGAAACATGGTTTACATTCAGGCTCAAGGATATGAATTTGAACAATTTAAGACATTTCACACAAAGTTGTGATAACTTCATGTACATATACCCCCCAAATCTTGCATTCTATAAAATTGCATGTGAAAAAGGACTTTGGGGGAAAATAATATTGGGGAAATTTAGACAAAAGCTATGGAACTTTGTTACTAAAACCCTAACAAAAAGAATAACAACTCTCATAAATATACTGATGCAGTTAACTTTCCAATGGCATTGTGACACCACAATCAGTTGGTCACTTGTAGTCAACCTGAGGCCCCAGCTTTATCCTTTCAGATACAAGTCCTTGAAGGTACATGCTTCTAATAAAGACCAGTTTCATTAAATTGAAAATCAGATATTTTCTTATAATAAAGGAGGAAATAATCTTTTAGCCTCCTTATCTGTACACTTGGCTTCCTTCAGCCCACTTAACACATTGAAAAATGTACTCATTCTTGAAGGCACTAAACCAGCCATAACTAGCATAACAGAGGTCAGTTCTACAGGATTTTCAGCTTTTGCTATTGAAGTCTTCATGTACAGCCAAAGCTTTCTCTTTAAGTGTGAGGGAACTTGCTTCCAGCTACTTGAAAACATTAAAGTGCCTGGGAAAATTCTGTGCAAATCCTGATTTTGCCTTATTCTGACACCATTCCTTATTTACCAGCTGTATTTCAGCCAATTTACAGTAAATAAACATGCTCTGTGAAGGAAGAGGCTGGAGTGTTTTAATCATTCTATTTCTAGGACACAGGAAGTTATTACAACAGCACTGCCTTTCACTGATGTGTTGGCATTTCTGTTATCAGAAATAGAACCACAAAGTATAGACAATAAGCTATAGCTGAAAGCACACGGAACAAAGTCAAAGACAGCCCTGGCTCTCTCTGAGTGGAGTTTGGTATTATTGAGATGAATGGTTCAGGTGAAGCCCATGCCCAGTGAAGGTGTCAAAAAGCCAGAGAGTAGAATGGAGTCATTTTTTTATCCTTTCTATCAGAGGATGCATTAGGTCTCTCAAATGAAAAGCAGAGCTGAAATCCTCCAAAGCTAACCAGAGATGCAAGTAAAATTCAGATAAAGTGACAAACACACCTAGAGATTTCATCTCATTAAACTAAACAGAAGACAAGGAGAAGACAAGAGGTGGAAGGAAATGGGATTATTTGGGTTCTAACAGTCACATCAACACTGAGAGGGAGGAGAGGAGAACAGGACCTTCAAAAGGAATGATGTTCTCACCATTCTCATCAAAATTATCTAATATTGTGTCCTTTTTCCTTGTAAAACATCTTTCTCCTACAACCCTATGGTACACAAATCACTATGGGAATTACTGCCCTAACCCAACCCAACACAACCCATCAAACACACTTAGATCAGCAACATGTGCAAAGCACGGCCTTAGGTGCTGTCTCAGCACCAAGGAGAGTTCCAAGTCAATTGCAAGATTAGGTCATTCTTCCTAGGCTTTTCCTTTTGTGCAGCTGAGGGAAATCTGGCTCAGTTGACTCTTTTATCCACTGTTTGGTACAGAAAAGTCTATATCAGAGGAGTTGCACTCCAGTAAGTTATTTTGTTCCTCTCCCAGATCAAACAGTCCCACCTCATTTCATCAGAACCCTGTTCCAGAATTTGTTCCAGAACCTGGCTAGGGGACAACTGTGTAAGAATTCCATTTAGGGAACAGTGAAAGTTTGATTGTCTATCAGAAAGTAGGAGTGATAATGTTCCACTAAGCCCTGTGTATGACCATATGTGTCCATGTCCTCAGTTTTCCATTCATGAAAGCCATTCTACGGGGAGAAAAACCATTCCCACTTTGTCCAACAATATTGAAACTCAGTTATTATTAAATATTCACCAGGTGAATTTTTTCTCACTTGAGAACATGAGCAATTGAAATTAAAACACAAGTACTCACCCATGTTCACCTTTCATCTTATTTCTTTCTATTTCATCTGCTCCTATCTGCTTCTCCATGAGACTTGGTTTTTTCCTCCCCCTTGGGGAGGGGAGGGGAAACTTAAAATAGGACATAATAGAAAATGAGCTGTGATTTAGGTTTTTTTTTTTTTCTTCTCCTTTTATTTCAAAAGAATGATCTGGAACAAGAATACTTTTGTGAGGTAAAACAGATGATCCTCTAAAAGGACTGCACAATATGTGAGAATTATTGATTTCTCTTCCTAAGTCATTTCAGCGATACAATCTTGAGCTGAATGACCATCGATAGTAAATGATTTCCAGCCAGATGCTCAATCGTCAACTGTGCTTCTTGCAAAGGTTTAGCACTTCTGGTGAAAATACATACATGGATTTTGAAGTACTGGGAGTATGTAATAGAAGGTGTAAACTTCAAATGATTTTTATGTATTATAATAAGCCCTATAACTGGAATTAAAAAGGAGAAAAGGAAAGGGAGCCACAATTCCTGCTAAGTCTTTTCTCTTTCAATGTTTTTATTCAAGGCTTGAGAAGTTCTATTCACTAGATCTATTACTTTCCAAACCTTAAAGCCAAATAGGAACAATACTAAATCACCCGGAATGCAGATTTCTGATATCAAAGGATACATAGTAAGACAAAATTTCAATGTCTTAAACAGTAGCACTACTACCTTAACAGGTCAGTGATGTCATGATGTATGGAACGTTTCAAGAATTTCTTTTGAATTCTGTAAAGTGCGAAGGTTTGACCACAAAATTCAAGTTTCAGCACAACTCTTGGGATCACAGTAACAACAAACAACTCAAATTTCAAGATTCAATTCATAACAATTCATAATTTCTCAACAAAACATAGTCATTCATATTTCTCCCTCCCCACTCCTCTGTCTCTCCATTCCTTCCCACCCTCCATTTCTTACTTCCATCCTTAGGGTCAAGATGATTCTGCTTAGGCTTGTGTAAGTGCTTGGAAAATCATCAAGACAGTGGACTACATTGTATCTAATGAAACGGACAAAAACTCAAGTGAGATAAAAATGTGGCTACTTTAAGAACACAACATAACCTTCTATTAGGTTCTCCCAAGATATTCTGTGAAAAGAGTCTATTTAAATTTTTAATTGATGCAGCAGACATTTAACTGGGAGGGGGTACAGACTCAATAGAATGAACTCCCCTGTTATTCTCCCTGTAAAATCCACAGGGCTAAGCTTTCTGTCACCTGCATAAATAGTACTCCCACAGGTTCACAGGCTCATGAATTTGGCCAACCAGGTAACCAGGTTTTATCTTCATTTACTGAAAGACAAGTCTGCTCACCAAGTAGATATTCATCAGATGTGATGGTTCCCAAAAAGTCATCATCTGATATCCAGCTGATCAATTTAAATGGCCACTAGCTTCACTGTAACTGCTTCTCTAATTATAATGATGCTCAAAAACTTCTGAAAATTGTCTCTGTTTCTTTAGTACATGCCATAGCCATATCCTCCTAAGTCCCAATTGTGGAAATCTGTCCCCCCAAAAGAGGTCTTTTGTGGGGGAAAGGGAAAGTAGAAACGAAGAAATGGGATGGATTTTCTAAACTCAAGGATTCATTTCATTCCAGAGGTCCATTTCACTCTCATCTGAAACACAGAAGAACCAAAAACAAGCTGACCAATTTATTGGAAAATGGAGGTGGTTTGGGGATTGACAAAGAGGAAGGCCTGGCAACCCACTCCAGTATTCTTACCTGGAGAATCCCACGGACAGAGGAGCCTGGCAGGCTGAAGTCCATGGGGTCGCAAAGAATCAGACACAACTGAAGTGACTTAGCACATATGCACGCACGCATGCAAAGGTGCTTGACCAGAATAATGGCCACATGAGGGATGCTCAGAGACACAAACAGCCAATTGCCTGTTTCCATTTGTGCTGTCATATAATAGCTTGTTTAAGTCTTCCCACCAGCCATACCTGCAGGCTGAGATCTCACCTCTGAGCTGTCATCTCCTAATTTTAATTGTAAACAATAAATGCCTTTCGAATTCTTGCACTTTTCTTTACCTCCATCCTCTGAAAATGGAATCCACGTAAGCCTGACATCAAGCAGAAAGTAGGACAGTGAGAGGGAGAGAAGCCAGGGCAGGCCATGGAAATCATCTCTGAGCTGTTTGTGAACAAATGAAACGACAGGTGGGAGGATCTAGGAATGCTGGCATAGATAAAGAGCAGCCAGTTCATCAGCCCCTAGGCTTACTGGGGCCTGGCCTTACCTGTACCCTCATCTTCTCCCACACAAAGGCCTCTGGGGGAAGGCAGCTGTAGCCATTTAAACAATTCGTTTCCCAGAGTTTGGGCCAGATACTTCTTTTAAATTGCCTATGGGTCTCAAGAAATCAATGTTACACCACAGAGGTCCTTCAAGTTGTTCTAATATGAATCAAGAGCGGATCTTTCAATCCACTGGGTGTCATTCCCATTTAATCCTTTGTATATCACTTAGGGCCATTAATCACTCCAGCAGCCGTTCCTTCTCATAGGAGATGTGGGGAAATGATAATGTTTTATGTGAGTAATTAATCTGGTAGCAGATGTGGAGTTTCCAAGACTACTACCATTAGCACTTTGACAGGCTTCTGAACACATATTCTAGTACCAGTTACTAATGATTTTAATATGGTAATACTATGTTACTCAAAAACAAGAAACATTCAGGCTTAAGTTTTATATAAGTGCCATTATTCGCAACGGCTTTTCGGAGAGGACTAGGGATGAGGTTTTTATATTCTTAATGCTGCCATTGAATAAAGAGGGTCCAATTAACATACCAGCTGGAAGTACACCATTCCTCAGTTCTATTTCTCCCTATAATATTCAACATTCGTAAAGTGAATCAAACCACTGAGTGAAACTTATGGCCATCTGGGGAAAAGAAAACAGGAGTAAGTCGGTGGATTATTTTCCCAGCAATGTGGCTTTGGGTCTCAGAAATTACTAACGTGACAAATAGAGTTACTAAAGAAAATGGGGAAAAAGGAAAAAAAAATAAACAACTCTGGCTTCATTTAATAATTTAAAAAGGTTTCTTAAACACATAAAGCTGGTGTGTGCACCATACTGGCGATGCCTGGTGGCTGCTGTGAGCTTTGTCACTGGATAAGCCTGTGTCCTCACATTAGCTATTTATCCAGCAATGTCAGAGTCTGCAGCCTGAGATTTGCTTTATTATTTTTCCCTAGCGTAGGTAAGGTAATAATCCCTAGACAGTCACAGTACCTTCTGTCTACCTTTCTTCTTGTCACATTTTCTCCTTAAATATGTTTTAGTACAATAATAAATTGCTATCCATGGTAAACGTGCTTCATCATAATTTCGCCTCATGCTGAATGTGTAAAATGGCCAGTTACTGACAGGCAGCCTGTGAAACTAACAGCAGCATCGGTGCTGCTGAAGGAAATCACTCAAGGTCACAGCCTCGGGGCAGGAAAGGACAAAAACGCCGTCTCGGAGAAATGTGTTTCTCACTGTTTCTGACCGGAGAAAAAGGAGTCTCATCACAATATAGACTTTGCAACATAAAGTTATTTTTGAAACACACACACATTTTAATCAAACAGTTTGGGCAACCATATGGCCATGGGTTGAGACAAAATGACAAAAATGGAGGCCCTGGGATGCACCAAGGAATTGAATGAATTCCAGCCTGTTCAGTCATGCGGTCTTCCTGTTAGGAAAATATCTGCAAACAGGAGTTCTGCTGGAAATATTCAGTGTTCCACACCAAGGAGAGGGTTTTGTGTTTGTTTTGTTTAGGCATCTATGTTACAGTTCATAAATAAAATATTCTTTCAGAAATAAAGTGCAGATGTACCATTTAGCTAGACTGCACAGCAATGCTTCAGACACGATACAAATAATGGTCCTACTATCCCCCAGGGAAACAGCTAGGAGATAGTGTCACTCAAGGGACATGTTCCCTTCTGCAGTCACCTGGCAGACCCTCCTTCTTCACCTCTATTTCCTTTGTCTTTTGGTCCAAGGAAAGGGCACTACAATTTGATAAATGCCTGTGAGTTAGGCACAATGTCCTAAGCATGTTCCATCCTTATTTAATCCTCAGAATATCCTTCTGAGACAGGAATCATTTTTTCATTTCAGATGAGCCCCAGCAAGAATAATTAAATTGTTCCTGGCCCAGATATTCAAATCCAGTTTTGTCTGGCTTCAAACGCTGGTTTCATTACTTCTCCTTCTCATCTTCCCAACAGCAACCATATTCCCTGGAAATTATTCTTGAGACTCTAGTGTGATAAAATTATCCCTTCCTTGGAGAAAGTCAAATTTTAGCTAAGAACTCACAAAGTTTATATTATCAAAGGACAGTTTCACCTTGCGGGATATTTGCTGAAGATTCCATTTAAATGGAAAGCTTTACTGGTATCATCAAAATTTCAAAACCATGGCCAGCTTAAATGTTTGAATTTTCTCACTCCTGTTTTCAATAATTCTCTTGATCAAGTGAGATGTCAGAACAATGACATAATGAGGTGACTTCCCTATATATATCTTTTGAACAAATTCATCGGTTTCAGGGACTTAACAACAAGCATACCTCAAGATTGAACTACAGCTACATGTTATAAACCTAAAAGGAAACAATATGCCTGACTAATGACGAATGAGGGCTTCCCAGGTGGCGTAGTCAGAGAAGGCAATGGCACCCCACTCCAGTACTCTTGCCTGGAAAATTCCATGGACAGAGGAGCCTGGTAGGCTATAGTCCATGGGCTCGCTAAGAGTCAGACATGACTGAGCGACTTCACTTTCACTTTTCACTTTCCTGCTTTGGAGAAGGAAATAGCAACCCACTCCAGTGTTCTTGCCTTGAGAATCCCAGGGGTCGCAGAGCCTGGTGGGCTGCCGTCTGTGGGGTTGCAGAGAGTCAGATACGACTGAAGCAACTTAGCAGCAGCAGCAGGTGGCATAGTGGTAAGGAATCTGCCTTCCAAAGGAGGAAACCCAAGACACAGGTTTGATCCCTGAGTAGGGTAGATCCCCCGGAGAAGGAAATGGCAACCCACTCCAGTATTCTTACCTGGAGAATCCCATGGACAAAGGAGCCTGGCAAGCTACAGTCCATGGGGTTGCAAAGAGTTGGACATGACTTAGCTCACATGGAAAACAAAGCAATGGTGAATTAGAATTACATTAGACCATTTACACAGTTAATTCATGCCTTTAAAAACTCTTTCCATTTCATTGGTCTCATGTAGGTACTTCAGGCTTACATAATACCTGAAATTCTCTTTATCAGTCTACAAAAGGCAGGCATCACATTACTGTTTTCCATTTTCATGGCCTTTGAAAAACATACAGTCATGATCCCAAGAGATTGTTTTTAAATTCTTCTAATTATTCTCTCCATGGTAAACTTACATTTCATAATAATGCTGATCCTTGATTTACCAAGTGATGATTGTGCACCCACAGCATGCTAGACAGTGTGCCAGGCATATGGTGATAAACAAGCTGATCAGATGCTTTACTTGCTCCTGTCGAGCTTAACTTTCTAGAATAGGGGGTCAGCAAATTTTTTTCTGTAAAGGGCAAGATAGTAAATACTTTACGCTTTGTGGATCCTATAATCTCCATTGCAACTCTCAGTTTTGCCACCACAGTAAAACACAGTCACAGACAATAGAAAAGTTAATCAGTAAGACTGTGTTCCAATAAAAGGTTATCTCCGAAAACAGGCAGTGGCTAGACGTGGCCTGCTGGCCATCATTTACTGATCCCTGTTCTATAAGTTGCCATGTTATTCCACTCTTCCATTTTATAATATGTATCAAGTAAACCTAATATTATTTTCAATTAAACTTTTAACTTTGGTGTAATTACAGATTTTCATGAAGTTGTAAGAAATAATTCAAAGGGGTGGGCGATAGGGCAAACAGGTGAAGATGGTCAAAGGGTACAAACATCCAATTATATGACACATAAGTCCTAGGGATGTAATGTACAGCATGATGACTGCAGTTAACAATACTGCGCTGTATATCTTAAAGTTGCTCAGAGAGTAAATCTTAAAAGTTTTCACACACACACACACAAATTGTACATATGAACTATGTGAGGTGCCGGATGTGTTAACTACCCTTATTGTGGTAATCACTTAGCAATATACAGGTATATCAAACCATCACTTTATACCCCTTAAACTTACACAATGCTACATTAAAAGATAAACAAAGGTATATTAAACTTTCAAAACTATTTGATCAAAATACAATTCAAATTGGGGGCCAGTAAACTGGAAGTGCTCAGGAGTACCCCACCAACAGGATCTGGGGACAGACTTTTACAGAGAAGAGGTGGAGGGAAAGTAAGCAAATTATGAGACTGACTACAGCTTACATGGTTGTCTTGTTTGGGAAAGCCTAAATGGCTGTTTGTGACTAGCTGTCTTTAGGTTTTTATTTCTTCGCCATGAGACATTATGGGCTTAGGTGTTGCTTTGCTTACACAGATGACTAAGGTATCAGAACCACCTCAGTCTAATGGCCTCCTTGTTTAATTAACAGCTAATTGTCAATTATGTCTCAAAAAAGGTGAAACAAAATTTTTAAAGAAACAATACAGAGAAATTCAATGCACACTTTACCAAGACCTCTCAATAAGTGACATCTTCAAAAACTAGAGCACAAAATCAGAGAGAGAGATTGAGGAATCAATCCCACTCACCACTGCAACAAAAAGAATAAAATATCTAGGAATAAACCTATCTAAGAAGACAAAAGAAAGCTATACAGAAAATAAAAAGACACTGATTTAAAAAAAATATTACCAATGGCAATTTTCACAGAACTAGAACAAAAAAAAAATCACAATTCATATGGAAACACAAAAGACCATGATTACCAAAGAGTCTTGAGAAAGAAGAATGGAGCTGGAGGAATCAACCTTCCTGACTTCAGACTCTATTGCAAAGCTACAGTCATCAAGACAGTATGGTACTGGCACAAAAACAGAAATACAGGCCAATGGAACAAGATAGAGAGCCCAGAGATAAACCCATGCACCTATGGGTAACTTATTTTTGACAAAGGAGGCAAGAATATACAATATTGTGGGGCAAAGTTAGCCTCTTCAATAAGCAGTGCTGGGAAAACCAGACAGCTATGTGTAAAACAATGAAATCAGAACACTTCCTAATGCTATGCTGCTGCTACTGCTGCTAAGTTGCTTCAGTTATGTCCAACTCTGTGTGACCCCTTAGATGGCAGCCCATCAGGCTCCCCGACCCTGGGATTCTCCAGGCAAGAACACTGGAGTGGGTTGCCATTTCCTTCTCCAATGTATGAAAATGAAAAGTGAAAGTGAAGTTGCTCAGTCGTGCCCGACTCTTAGTAACCCCTTGGACTGCAGCCCACCAGGCTCCTCCATCCATGGGATTTTCCAGGCAAGAGGACTGGAGTGGGGTGCCATTGCCTTCTCCGTCCTAATGCTATACACAAAGATAAACTCAAAATGGATTAAAGACCTAAATATAAGACCAGAAACTATAAAACTTTTAGAGGAAAACACAGGCAGAACACTCGATGACATAAATCAGACCGAGATCCTCTATGACCCACCTCCTAGAGTAATGGAAATAAAAACAAAAATAAATAAGTGGGACCTATTTAAACATAAAAGCTTTTGCACAGCAAAGGAAACTATAAACTAGGTGAAAAGACAACCCTCAGAATGAGAGAAAATAATAGCAAAGAAAACAACTGACAATTAATTAATTTCCAAAATATACAAGCAGCTCATACAACTCAATACCAGAAAAACAAACAATCCAATCAAAAAGTGGGAAAAAGACCCAAACAGACATTAATCCAAAGAAGACATACAGATGGCTAACAAATACATGAAAAGATGCTCACTATTGCTCATTACTAGAGAAATGCAAATCAAAACTACAGTGAGATACCACCTCCCACCAGTCAGAATGGCCATCATCAAAAAGTCCACAAACAGTAAATGCTGGAGAGGGTGTCCCAGTGAAAGGGAGTCCCTTTGCATTGCTCGTGGGAATGCAAATTGATATAGCCACTATGGAAGACAGTATGGAGATTTCTTTAAAAACTAGGAATAAAACCACCATACGACCCAGCAAATTCATTACAAGGCATATACCCTAAGGAAACCAAAACTGAAAAAGACACATGTAACCCAATGTTCATTGCAGCACTATTTACAATAACTAGGACATGGAAGCAACCTAGATGTTCATCGACAGATGAAAGGATAAAGAAGCAGTGGTACATATACACAATGGAATACTACTCAGCCATAAAATGGAATGCATTTGAGTCATTCTAACGAGATGGATGAACCTAGAACCTATTATATCCAGTGAAGTAAGTCAGAAAGAGAAATATAAATATCAGATACAAACACATATATATGGAATCCAGAAAGAGGGCACTGATGAATTTATTTGCAGGGCAGCAATGGAGAAACAGACAAAGAGAACAGACTTATGGACATAGGAGAGGGGAGGAGGGAGAGGGTGAGATGTATGGAGAAAGTAACATGGAAACTTACATTACCATTTGTAAAATAGGTAGCCAATGGGAATTTGCTGTATGACTCAGGGAACTCAAACAGGTGCTCTGTAACAATCTAGAGGGTGGGATGGGAAGGGAGATGGAAGGGAGGTTTAGGAGGGAGGGGACATGGGTATACCTATGGCTGATTCTTATTGATGTTTGACAGAAAACAAAATTCTTTAAAGCAATTATCCTTCAACAAATAAATAAATAAAAACCTAGAGTACAATATCACCATCAAAAAATTGACATTGATACAATCAAAATATAATTCCATGACCATAAGAAGCACTTATGCTGCCCTGTTATAGCCACACTCACTTTCTGCCCCAGACCTCCTCCTTAACCCCTGGCAAATACTAATCAGCTCTCCATTTCTCTAGTTTCCTCTTTAACTCTGTAATTTTAAACATTTATAATTGCATTCATTTCTCTTGCTAGTAAGGAAATGCTCAAAATCCTTCAAGCTAGGCTTCAACAGTATGTGAACTGAGCACTTCTAGATGTTCAAGTTGGATTTAGAAAAGGCAGAGGAACCAGCAGTCAAATCGCCAACATCTGCTGGATCATAGAAAAAGCAAAGGAATTACAGAAAAACATCTACTTCTGCTTCATTGACTACATTAAAGCCTTTGACTGTGAATCACAACAAACTTTGGAAAATTCTTAAAAAGATGGGACTATCATACCACCTTACTGGTCTCCTGAAAAACCTGTATGTGGGTTAAGAAGCAATAGTTAGAGTCAGACATGAAACAATGGACTGGTTCAAAATTGGGAAAGCAGCACGTCAAGGCTGTACATTGTCACTGTGCTTATTTAACTAATATGCAGAGCACATTATCAAAATGCCAGGCAGGATGACTCACAAGCTGGAATCAAGATTGCTGGGAGAAATAGAAACAACCTCAGATACGCAAATGATACCTTTCTAATGGCAGAAAGCAAAAAGGAACTAAAAAGCTCTTGATGAGGGTGAAAGAGGAGAGTGAAAGAGCTGGCTTAAAACTCAATATTCTAAAAACTAACATCATGTCATCTGATCCTATTGTTGCATGGCAAATAGAAGGGGAAAAGTGGAAACAGCAACAGATTTTATTTTCTTGGGTTCCAAAATCATGGCAGACAGTGACTGCAGCCATGAAATTAATAGACACTTGTTTCTTGGAAGGAAAGCTATGACAAACCTAGACAGCATATTAAAAAGCAGAGACATAGTTATTTTTCCACTAGTCATGTACAGATTTGAGAGTTGGACCATAAAGAAGGCTGAACATCAAAGAATTGATGCTTTTGAACTGTGGTGTTTAAGAGTCCCTTGGACTGTAAGGAGACCAAACCACTCAATCCTAAAGGCAGTTAACCTTGAATATTCATTGGAAGGACTGAAGCTGAAGCTCCAACACTTTGACCACCTGATGTAAAGACCCAACTCACTAGAAAAGACCCTGATGCTGGAAAAGATTGAGGGCAGGAGGAGAAGAGGGCAACAGAGGATGAGATGGTTGGATAGCATCACTGACTCAATGGACATGAATCTGAGAAAACTCCAGGAGATAGTGAAGGACAGGGAAGCCCAGCATGCTGCAGTCCATGGGGTCACCAATAGTTAGACATGACCTTGTGACTGAACAACAACAAAACTTTCTTCTACTTGCTGATGCTGTGAGCCACTCTCACAGCTCAGAGAGTCGTGTCTCACTCCACAGTTACAGTCTTACAGCTATGCAGTAAGTTGAAAATCGACCTCATATATCAAATGTATCTGTCACAATTCTTAGAAAAGCACCAGCTTGTAGATATAAATACCAACTCACTCTGGATACAAAAGAGCCAATGCATGCTTCAGGGATAGACCAGATGTCTCTCTCAAGTCAGTTATTCATATCCAAGAGTGTGCAGTTTTAGTCACTGGAATTATATTCAGCACCTCAAGAAAAGAGACGTGGAGACTGTGGTTACCAAGTAAACAAGAGCTCCAGCTTAGGCTCAAGTGTCTTACACAGCATGTGATTGCCTTCGAATGGAACATCCTCCCCTAGCCCTCAGTGTCTCCTTTTAGTTCTCTAATGCCAAGCATAATTGCTTAGTATTAAATATATTGATTCTTCTGATCATCACTGGGGTTTTTACCATGTAATTCTCTGCCTCAGTAGAGCTCACCTAATGCAGCAGAAATAATAAAACTGCTGCCTGCTTCTTGGTAGTTCCATACATGGGGTTATACTTTAGCCATCTGGCTTCTTACAACTGCATCTGTTCTTAAAATTTTAGAACACACTCTTTCCTTTAGTAGACATTAAATAGCTTTGGCATTGTAGTTTTCGGCATATCACATGAAGCCTTATCTAAAATTGGATATTTGTTTTGCACATTAAGAAGACAAATAAGTTTGATTCTTGTTGTTTGTTTGCTCCAACTTTCATGTAGTAAAGAACACTAACGTCTATAATACCACGGGCTTTGTCTGCTGAATTCCAAAACACGTGGTTAATGTAAACCAAATTAGTTTGTTTCTCTTTTAAAACAGCCGTTATTCAAAGGGAGCACTCTGGTATGCCAAGTTTTCACCTAGAGGAAATTTTTACAGTCAAGTTACAACCCTCTTAAATGGGATTATAATGGAAAACACCAGTATACAAACAGTAGTCACATTAGAGGTTCCCATTTACAGCAGTTAAGCATTAGCTATTTTTTTCCTCGAAAAATATGTGAAATACCTAAGTGTTCCACCTTCTCTCAACCACACACCTTCTAAATAATTTCCCAGTACAAGCGTAGGTTTGTGACTAGAAGAGCAGCATGGACTGTCTGGAATATTCCCTCAGATTTCTGCAGGAAGCTTGTGCCCTTCACATCAGTCACTCTTAACTTGAAAGAGACTTGACTTAACTCCTGCCCAGCTGTACACCCTTGGACGGTTATGAAATGGAAGCTTATATTCAATGCATGAGCTTGATCCTGAGAGCCTCACAATTGACAGCTTCTCCCAGTGGGAGTGGAGCCCCCTGCTCCTTAGCCTCTGCTGTGCACCATGGTTTTCCCCCTATTTTAGCACATACTTCATGCTGCCTTGTAGAATAATTTCTGGTATACATGACCTTTTTCCAAG
The DNA here is from genome assembly GCF_001704415.2 of Capra hircus. NCBI lineage: Eukaryota > Metazoa > Chordata > Mammalia > Artiodactyla > Bovidae > Capra > Capra hircus. The sequence goes on from NC_030814.1 coordinate 81,466,574, forward strand.
ATTCCAAGTTCTCAAGAACAAAATTATTTCTCCTATAGCACTTAACACAGAGCCAGGCACATGGTGAGTGCTCAAAAGTGTGTGTGAAATAAAGATCCTGAGAGCTGTTGTTTACTAAGTGCAGAAGACCTGGATATATCGGATTTTGGCAATCCAGAGGACTAGGAACACACTGATCCTAGATGAACTCTAACAAGTTTTTCAAGTAAGGCAGAGAACAACAAAGTACAGAAAATCTTAAAGGGAAGACAAAAAGAAATAGAAAAGGAAGAGCAAGCTGATATCAAAGCTGCAAGAATGTATGATAAGAATACAAAATCTGGAGTCAACCTGAGGGCAAATTCAGGTATTAGTATAGGGTTTGGGTAGCAAAGTTTTGTGAATGCTTCTAGTTGGGAGAGCTAAATGTGGAAAATTATTGTGCATTAATGCAGATCCTCCAAATAACCCAAAGGGTCTCAGGTTGGTAGGACTCTATTCTCAGCTCTAAGGAGTAGCAAAGGCAAATCCTCCCTGAAAGAAACCATCCCCAATTTAGGCTCCCACGATTCCTAAGGATTAAGTTGAACTAAATAGGAGCTCATAACAAAAGCAACAGAAATCAACACACACACAAGGAAATAAGTAGCTATAAATGAGTGAGTGAGTGAAGTTGCTCAGTCATGTCTGACTCTTTGCGACCCCAAGGACTAGAGCCCACCAGGCTCCTCCATCCATGGAATTTTCTAGGCAAGCGTACTGGAGTGGGTTGCCATTTCCTTCTCCAGGGGATCTTCCTGACCCAGGGATCGAACCTGGGTCTCCCGCATCACGGGCAGACACTTTACTGTCTGAGCCACCAGGGACTTGACAGCTATCAGTGAATTCAGCAACAACAACAAAAAAAATCAGTGTCCTGATAATTTCAGTTTAAAAATAATTCTAAGACAGAGAAGATAAAATATGTATGAAATGTTTTCTGTAATATGTTATGTTTTTAAACAACAGCAAGCAACAAGAATCTTTCCAAAATTATCAGGAAGATTTCAATAAGAATCAAGCCAAACTTTTAGAAATAAAAATGTGAGCATGAAAATTTTAAATTAAATCAAAATATTGGATAGCAGATTATATATTACAAAATTTTAGAAAACTGAATGACAGATACTTAAAAGTTACAGTGTAGAACAGAGAGGATGAAGTGTGGAGGATAAAATGAGAAGGTTAAGAAATCACTTAACTCTATTCTCAGAAGAAAAGAATAAGAATAGATGATGAGGCACTATTTAAGAAGAGAATATCTAACACATCTGTAACTGGTGAAAGGCAAAATTCTTCACATATAGCATGCAAAACTTTCATCAAATAGCATAAAAGAAAATGAATTCACACCTATTTACATGGTAGCAAAACAGCAAAATACCAATGGGAAAAAGTGAAAGTGTTAATGGCTCAGTTGTGTCCCAGTCTTTGCGACCCCATGGACTGTAACCTGCTAGGCTCCTCTGTCCATTGAATTCTCCAGGCAAGAATACTGGAGTGGATTGCCATTTCCTTCTCCAGGGGATTCCCAACCCAGCAATCAAACCTGGGTCTCCTGCATTGCAGGCAGACTCTTTACCATCTGAGCCACCAGGGAAGATATACGGTAGCAAAATACCGATGATCCGATACCAGAATAAAGGATTATAAAGTATGTAAAGAAAAAAGTCTATCACCTGTGTAGAAACAATTAGATGGACAGCGAAATTCTTGACAACAGTAATGAATGTTAAAAGACAGCAAAAGAATGTCGTCCAAATGCTAAGGGATATAAACATAAACCTAAAACAAAATGTCCAGCAAATCATCCTTTCAGAATAAGGATAAAATTAACAAGTCATCCTTTAAGAATAAAACTTGGATATGTTTAAATAAACAAATGGGCCTCCCTGGTGGCTCAGATGGTAAAGAATCTGCCTGTAATGCAGGAGACCCAGGTTCGATTCCTGGGTTGGGAAGATCCCCTGGAGAAGGAAATGGCAACCCACTCCAGTATTCTTGCTTGGAGAATCCCATAGAAAGAGGAGCTGGAGACTAGAGTCCATAGGATCACACAGAGTCAATCAAACCAAACTGAAGCTACTTAGCAGGAGCAAATAAACAAATACTCACAGAGCTTACTCAGCACACTTTTACTTATAGGAGATTTGTTTCCACATTTCCTGAAATAAAGAAACTGTTCAATACAGAGTATCTAAGATGTGAAAAGAAAATGGGGAAAAAAAGAAGAAACTGAAATACATGGATGTAAATGTAAGAAAACTGTATGAAATTATAATGATGCTCATGTCTAAAATAATAGACAAAAATAGAAGGGAATCTGGAGGCAGGTTATCAGGATATCAAATATTTTTAAGTTCTTGCATTGTTTGGAAAAGCATTTAGGTAAGAATGCCTTTGCACCTTGTTAAGATAAATATAGTAGAATTTTAAGTGTCACCCTAAAAAAATGAACAGTCTATATCTTCCCAACAAGTGGAAGGAAAAATAGAATAAGAAAACAAAACAAATAAATAATTTGAAGAAAGAGCAACACGAAAGTCAAGATATAGAAAAACTACAAAGTAAAATGATAGAAATAAAAATAAATGTCAATGAATTGAATTTTTCAGCTAGGAATACAGATAATAGATTACACACTATTCACTAAACAAAAATGAGGATACGGTAAGGTTGGAAGTAACAGGATGAAAGTTGATAAAGCTGAAAGTAAAAGGAGAAAAAATATACAAAGTCAACATGAATCAAAGAAGGCAGAAGTATAGTTATTCAGAAAAGAATGGACTTAAGAAATACATATTTTTGAAACAAAGTACGTCACTATGATAAAAGATTCACTTCAATAGAAACATGAAAAATTTAAAAATTACCTATACTAATAAAGACTCAAAATATATAAAATAACAAAATGTAAGACTACAGACAAAATTAGCAAATCCATCACTATAAAGAAACATTTGAACATGCATATTACAGTTATTGATAGCTCAAACTGACAAAACTCTGATAAATATACAAAATTAAAAATTACATACTTGACTTAAAGAATATAAACAGGACATGTACCCAACAATTAGAGATCTCCCAACTACACAGGGCATATTTATCAAAAATGTTAAAATAAGCATCAACAAATCTCCAATTTTAACCATTATAGTGAGAAAGAAATGAATAAGTTAGACTTTCTTATACTCAAACAAAAAAGTCTTTGAAAATAACTCATAGGTCAAAAAACTATAATAGAAATTCATGAATACATAAAAGTAAATGATAATTTATGGGAGGCAAGCACAAGAAGAAAAACAAAGGCATAAACTTGAAACTTGGAGGAGGATTTGCTGCAGACATAATCCCAAAATGGATTGCTGTTTGAAGTGTATAAAGTGCTGCTAATAAGTAAGACAAGTAGCCAAAGGCAGGGGGGGCGGGGTGGGGGGGACAAAAAAAAACAGGCAAAGATACGAACAGGCGTTTTAGAGAAGAGGAGAAAGAATTGCAAATAAACGTATGAAAAGTTCAACCTCATTCTCAGGAAAACCCTGAAACATGGCACACCATTTTGCCTCCATCACATGAGTGAAGAAGAGATCTAATAACACTAAATGCTGGCAAGAACATTGAGAAAGAACCCATCACTCAACTAATGAAAGTATGAATTATAACTACTATGCAATAAAGTTTTGCATCATTCTGTAAAGTTAAACTCGCAATTTACAGTGCCAGCTAGATGCCAGACAACCCCTTGCATGTGTGCACTTGGTGAGATGGACAAAATCATTCAGAACAGAGGGACTGTAGCAAAAAGAGAGTAGGAAATCAAATTCATGTGAAAGATATGAATCAACTGTTATTTTATCCAAGTAGAGAAATTACACTTTTGAAAATGAGTTAACCATAACTTGTACAAGAACAAGGTGTTTAGAAATATTACACTGAGTGAAAAAAAGAGTATTCAAGTACAAGAAAAAGTATATTAAGTTCAAATAAATTCAAAGCTAAATCTATATTATGATAAAAGCATATGTGCAAGTACATCTTTGATAAAGTGACATAAGGTCAGCCTTCCCTATCTGCAGGTCGTGCCTCTCCGGATTCCACTAGCCAAGGAATCTTGCCTATGTTACCATCAGCAACTGGTTGAATCTGTGGCAGTGGAACTAGGGGTACCCATGCCAGGGCTCATATAGGACCTGAGCTTCCATGAACATTTATAAGCATGAAAGGTCCTGAAACCAATCCCTGGCAAATTCAACAGAAGACTGTATTTTAAAGGGGAGGGTGGGGAGTTGGGGATGAAAGGGTCATAACTGCTAATGGGTAACATGTTTCTTTTGGGGGTGATGAAAATGTTCTAATACAGACTGTGGCGATAGTTGCACTACTGTGAATATCTTAAAAAATTTAAATTGTACCTGTTAAATGGGTGAAGGGTATAGTATATGAATTATATCTCAGTAAGATCATGGCATCCGGTCCCATCACTTCATGGCAAATAGATGGGGAAACAGTGGAAATAGTGGCTGACTTTATTTTTCTGGGCTCCAAAATCACTGCAGATGGTGATTGCAGCCATGAAATTAAAAGACGCTTATTCCTTGAAAGGAAAGTTATGACCAACCTAGACAGCATATTCAAAAGCAGAGACATTACTTTGCCAACAAAGGTCCGTCTAGTCAAGGCTATGGCCTTTCCAGTGGTCATCTATGGATGTGAGAGTTGGACTATAAAGAAAGCTGAGCGCAGAAGAATTGATGCTTTTGAACTGTGGGGTTGGAGAAGACTCTTGAGAGTCCCTTGGACTGCAAGGAGATCCAACCAGTCCATCCTAAAGGAGATCAGTCCTGGGTATTCATTGGAAGGACTGATGTTAAAGCTGAAACTCCAATACTTTGGCCATCTGATGCAAAGAGCTGACACATTGGAAAAGACTCTGATGCTGGGAGAGACTGAGGGCAGGAGAAGCAGCAGACAACAGAGGATGAGATGGTTGGATGGCATCACTGACTCAATGGACATGGGTTTCAGTGGACTCCGGGAGTTGGTGATGCACAGCGAGGCCTGGCGTGCTGCGGTTCATGGGGTTGCAAAGAGTCGGACACGACTGAGTGACTGAACTGAACTGAACTGAAAGGTGTTTAAAGAAAAAAGCAAAGGAATGAATAACACAAAAAGTCAAGAGAGTGGTTACCTTTGCTAACAGTCTAAGGCAAAACCAGGTAATTTCACAGATGTTTCTTATTTCACAGATGTTGCTTACAGTTTTATTCAAACTTCTAAGTGTAATAGATGTGTGTATTTTTCATATGTGTCACATATTACGTAAATAAAAATGCTATGAATAAAACAAACAAGCTTTCAGGAATTCACATGGGAAAAGCTATAAACATAGCAGTGACCCACACCAGAATCCTGATTTCTGGAATAATTAAACTTGTATGAACAAATTGCCACAAACTGTAAACCCTAAAAGCCTATGGTTTATAAGTTTTCCCCTTTTAATGAAAAAGTCTAAACACACAACAAACCACAGGACATTCATATCACTGCTTTGCCCTTGGAAGCATTTTAAATTGAAGCTGATTTATATAAAACCTCTTTATACGAATGTTTCCAAGTTTCATTAGACTTGAAAAAATAAGTACAAGCCTATAACTTTTATTTAAGATTTTCGCAGGTGGCCTTTGAGGCATGGCAAAGAGGACTATGCTAATCTGGTTAAAGCTCAGCTATACATCCTAGAATGTTTGCTTTTCTCTTTTCACAAAAGAAACTTCTCTCATTTCACAGGAAAAATAAAATTGTGATAGGATTATTATATCTAAATTGCTTTAGACCAAAATTGGTTTTAAATTATGTCACTCTTGGTGTTTTTGATTTGTACTTCCAGAAACAATAGGACATCTTTCTAAAGGATGTCATATGAGGATCCCACTGGCCTCAATCACATCCATTTAGAAGAACAATTGTACCTGTGATATAGTTCTTCCAGATAGATAGATAGATGATAGAAAGACAGACAAATATAGATGACAGATATAGTGATAGATGGATGCCCTGGTTATATAAACAAAGTCGCACATTTTCCATCTCTGGGAGCAGGAGAAAATACATATGTAGTCAACACCTCCCCACCTCCAGCAATAGTAAAGGCAAAGGAATGAAGTTCCTGAGACAAAGCACCAGGCTCCGTCACTCATTGTCACTGCTGTTTTATATCTGAGGGCCTAAGCATATATGATCCGTCTTCTAAAGTCAATCATTAATGATGTTGCACATCTATACAAATAAAACACAAAAGCCATTTCAAATATAATTTACAAGCATGGTTCCTCCCAATATCTACCAGAACCCTATGAGATATAAAGGGAAGATTTGGTTATTTCCATTTCACAGGCAACACTAAGTCACAGAGACTTGAACTAACTCTCAGGGATTTAACAAAACCTAGAGAGCTGGTTTTTCCTGCGATCATGTATGGATGTGAGAGTTGGACTGTGAAGAAAGCTGAGTGCTGAAGAATTGATGCTTTTGAACTGTGGTGTTGGAGAAGACTCTTGAGAGTTCCTTGGACTGCAAGGAGATCCAACCAGTCCATTCTGAAGGAGATCAGCCCTGGGATTTCTTTGGAAGGAATGATGCTGAAGCTGAAACTCCAGTACTTTGGCCACCTCATGCAAAGAGCTGACTCATTGGAAAAGACTCTGATGCTGGGAGGGATTGGGGGCAGGAGGAGAAGGGGACGACAGAGGATGAGATGGCTGGATGGCATCACTGACTCGATGGCTGTGAGTCTGAGTGAACTCCAGGAGTTGGTGATGGACAGGGAGGCCTGGCGTGCTGCGATTCATGGGGTCACAAAGAGTCGGACACGACTGAGCAGCTAAACTGAACTGAGAGAGCTGGAAGATTTTATTAAATCTCCCTGAGCCTTGATTTTCTCATCTAAAAATGGGGTATAAGAATCATACTTATCTCATGGGGTTATTATGCAAATTGAACTTTAATATATGTGACCCCATGTACCACAGCCTGCCAGGTTCCTCTGTCCATGGAGATTCTCCAGGCAAGAATACTGGAATGTGTTGCCATGCCCTCCTCCAGGGGATCTTCCCAAACCAGGGATCAAACCCAAGTCTCTCACATTACACGTGGATTCTTTACTGTCTGAGCCACCAGGGAAGCCCAAGAATACTGGAGTGGGTAGCCTACCCCTTCTACAGGGGAACTTCCCAACCCAGGAATCAAACTGGGGTCTCCTGCATTGCAGGCAGATTCTTTAGCAGCTAAGCTATCAGGGAAGCCCATATGTAAATAATGCTGCCATACAATATGTTAGCTATTATCTTTGTTATGCAGGTTCTAGAATCGATGCTATTTTTATAATACCTTGCTAACAGTTACAGATTACCTGGTTCCTGTTTCAAGCGGTCAAAAATGTGACCCAGACCTAGTTCTGAATAAAAGAATGTTAGAGCTGGGAGACCTCGTAGAGTTCTATACGGCCCAACCTTAACGTTTTTAGAGTCCCAAGACCTAGAAAGACCCAAGAACACACGGCTGGTTTGCTGCAGAACTGGGTCTAGCAACTAAGTCTCCTAATTCCTAATTTTCAGTCTCTCCATACCAACTAACAGATTTGGTCCAGTGTCTCTAGAATCCTTTCCTTACTGCTGAGATTTGGTCTAATCATTATTTGATCTTAAAACTTTTACTCTCCCCAAATGTATCCATCCATAGAACCGTTGAGTTTCCCCTGATCTAGCCACCTGGCCTTCAGGCAATCTAAACACTTTGGCTCCTGCTGTGCTTAGCAGTCTGCACACCTAAGCAGCTGTCTGCCTTCACCTGTGTAAATTTCTCCAGTGCATTCATTTTTTTGAATACGAGGATGCTCAGGCAGAAATTTTTCACAGAAGTGGCTTTTTCCATCGTTGCTAGAATTTTACCTTGCAGATCTAGAAATAAACATAGGCTTTGTCAAATACTGTCTTCGAAAGACTTGACTACCACATTCACGTGTTTTTTTTTGTTGTTGTTAAAATGCCCAGCCAAATATTCTGAAGTGAATTCATGTTAATAAATTTCATGAAGTCATTTAAGCACCTGCAGAAGATTCTAAGCCCCCAACCTTTACCTCTTTCATTTATCAAGGTGTCTTAAGTTCCATCCAAAATGATTTAGGATGGAGCTTTCTCAGGAGCAGTTCTGTCTTCCAGAGCTCCTTATTAAAGTACAAATGTCCTTCAGAAAGCGACCACCTCGAGATAGCAATTTAGCATGATAAGCTGTCAGCTGGGCTCAAGTCCATGGTCTGTGGGAAATTGATTCAAGCTACAGGGCATCAGTGGGGGCAGGGGATGGGAGGACAAGGGAAGACAGATGGGCTGGGGGTGTCCCTGGAAATAGAAGAAGGAGGGCACAAATTCACTTATAGGAGAGTCACTAAGGACATCGTGGGGGAGAAAAGAGATCAAGCCAAAACATTCTGTTCCTACTTTAAATATTTTGGCGGAGTAGGTGATACCAAGAAGTTAGATTTGCCTAAAAAGGCAGCAGAGGGCTTCCCTGATAGCTCAGTTGGTAAAGAATCCACCTGCAATGCAGCAGACCCCGGTTCAATTCCTGGGTTGGGAACATCCAACGGAGAAGGGACAGGCTACCTACTCCAGTATTCTTGGGCTTCTCTTGTGGCTCAGCTGGTAAAGAATCCACCTGCAATGCGGGAGACCTGGGTTCAATCCCTGGGTTGAGAAGACCCCTTGGAGAAAAGAAAGGCTATTCATTCCAGTATTCTGGCCTGGAGAATTCCATGGACTGTATAGTCCATGCAGTCATAAAGAGTCGGACACGACTGAGCGGCTTTCACTTTCACTTTCAAAGGGGCAGCAGACAAGACAATTTTTTGGCAAGGGACCCGGAAACACAGAGTCACAGGTCACCAATTCAGTGGGGCTTCAGTACCATGACTTTGAAGCTCTCATTTTAAAAACTGTTAAAGCAGAACAAATTCTTTATTGTCCTCTGTTAATGTCCACAGTACTTCTAGAATAATAAACATCACCGACTTGGTGGACTTGAGTTTGAGTAAACTCTGGGAGATGGTGAAGGACAGGGAATCTTGGAGTTTTGCAATCCATGGGGTCGCAGAGAGCCAGACACGACTGAGTCACTCACTGAACAACAACCACCTCTATGAGCTGAGAGAGGGAACCATATGGATGAGAACAATTCCCCACTTATTCTGGATACATGTCTAGACTCCCTAAGCCACTTAATGTGTATCCTGAGATTCAAGCAGAGAGGTATTTGAAAGTTTATCTTTCCTCATTACAAAAGTGCTAACATTTTCATCATGGAAAATGAAGAAGTTGAAAGTGATAATAAAATGTCATTTCTCGTCCATCAAACAGGAAAAAACCGAAAAGCCCAATAATACCAAACATTGGTCAGGACAGACAGAGATAGAGACTCTTATATACTGCTTGTTGCAGTCACTTTGACAAAACTTAGTAAAACTAAAGATGTATATACTTGTAATCCAGACACTCTACTGCTAGCTAATCACCCTATAGAAATTCTCACACTTTTGCACCACGAAACATGTACAAAGATGTTTGTTGTAGTATTTTTGCAACAGAAAAATAATGAAAACAATCATCTCTCTGTTTCTCAGTAGGAAAAGAGATAACTTGAGGACTAGTATAAAGTAGTTAAAATAAAGAACTGAAAACAAAACAAAAAATTTAGAGAACTATAAATATCAACATGGATAAATATAAAAAAAAAACTTGTCAAATATTTTTTAAAAGTAAGTTGTAAAAGGATATGCACAGTATGATACCGTCTAGTTATAATCTTAACACAAAGTGGAAATTGGCTAGGATATATACACGTCTTGTAAAAATACAAGACATACATAAGAATGCTACATAGCCTACTAAACGGATTAGCTTAGGATGCTAATAAGAAGAAATCTAAAATAATAATGACAAATAAGTGACAATTTCATTTCTTTGTCAAACTAAAGTTCAGGTAAACTACTCAGGGTTGAAATGGCAACTCTGCAAACATGGCAACCAGTGTTTTTCTGTGTTATAGTTCCATATTCCTTAACTAAATAGATGCTGCCTGGTAGCCCAAAACCACAGTCCAACTGGTGCAAAAAAGGAAAGGGAGGGAGATCAACTTCCCCACCCCCTTCGTTTAAGGAATCTCCCAGGAAGTTGTGTATATGACTTCTGCTTTAATTCCACTGGCCATCACTTCTCGGCCTTTTGGCTAAGATCAAGTGTAATTCCACTGGCCATAATTCAGTCATATAGCAATACCTGGAAAATGTAATATCTGTGGGTGGTGTTAGCGGCAAAGAACCTCCCTGCCAATAAAGGTAGATGCAAGAGACGTAAGTTCGATCCCTGGGTCGGGAAGAGCCCCTGGAGAAGGAAATGACAACCCACTTCAGTATATTTGCCTGGAGAATCCCATGGACAGAGGAGTCTGGCGGGCTACAGTCCACAGTGTCGCAAACGTCAGACATGACTGAAGAAACCTAGCATGCGTTCCAAGCCAAAAGGTATCCAACAAACAACTCCGATCTACTTCTGCAAAGGAAGGTGGGGGAAGAGGTAAGCATGGGACAGAAGCTGCTGTCTGTAATGCAGAATTTCTTGTACATTTTAAAGAGAGATTTGAAGCAAATATGACACTCTAACATCTGCTTCATCTTTGTGATAGGTACATAAGCGTCAGTTCTATGATTTTTCTTAACTTCTCTGATTCTCTGAAATTTTCATACTTCAGAATAAAAAGATAAAAGTTGGCTTTAGTCCTCCCAAACGTATACATGTCCACATATATTAAGTGAAAGTCACTCAGTCATGTCTTACTCTCTGCAACCCCACAGACTATAGAGTCCATGGAATTCTCCAGGACAGAATACTAGAGTGGGTAGTCTTTCCCTTCTCCATAGGATCTTCCCAATCCAGGGATCAAACCCAGGTCTCCTGCATTGCAGGCAAATTCTTTACCAGCTGAACCACAAAGGAAGCCCAAAAATACTGGAGTGGGTAGCCTATCCCTTCTCCAGGGGATCCAATATACATTAAAATACCAGCATTAACATTTTGGTGGCTTAGACTTCAGTCTTTCTCCTATACATATTTTTACCAAATCCTGTCTTTTAATTCTTACATAGTTTGTAAAGTGCTTTTTAATTTATGGTGTCATAAGCATTTCCCACGTCTTTTAGAATTCTTTTAAGATGTAACATTTAACAACTAACCCTATAATCATAAGGATGTAATATAATTCAATTAACTTCTGTTGTTAAACATTTTAGATGAATTTTATACTTATGGATTTTAAATGTACGTGTTTTATCCCAGTTACTTTGTCTCTAGATGTTATTCATTTGCAGGTAAAAACAATCACTGGGTACAATTCTCCTCCATCTCTAGTTATAATTCTCGGCAGAAGTGATTTTCCTTTTCTGAAGAGTTTTTGTTTCTTAGTGTTCCCATCCAAGTGGCATCTATCTCAAAGTCTTTGGACCGATCTTCTGAGACTCAGCTGAAATCCCCTAAGATTCAGAAGTTCTTCCTGCATGTTTGCCTGCCTCTCACAGAACTTCTTTGATTTGTGTGAGTCTTAGTTCACGGGGAGCCCGTAGGCACGAGGGAGGGCCTTTGGCCCCTATGGATACTTAGAGCCTGCTGTGGTCTGCACTCCCATCTCTGCCAGGCCTGAGCTTCTGTAATGGACTAATCTGATCCCATGACACCACTCCTGCAGGTGAGAGCAGTTTTGAAAACGCTATTTTGGTACGCTTGGTGAACAGTCCGGGTCCTCATTTTCCTTTAATGCAAAATTCAATTCTATGAGAAGAATAACTTATCACTCTTTCTCTCTTATCCACTCTCTCATGCATTTTTAGTAACATTCCATTTAAACAATGCACAAAAGATACCTTCCATAGCCCCTCTCGTGTGTCACATTTTGTGATGCCAGCATCCAAACAGACTTTAGAACTTTACCTAGATATTATCACCATGAACAAGAATTTACTGATGCATTTTCTATCTGATTTCCAAAAATATCATTACTACAAATTCTAAAAAGAATCTATTCAAACAAAATCTGTCCAAGTATCCCCAAATTGATAAATTGACTCATTCAAGCCTCCTGTAGCTGGTGATCAGAAGGCCTCTTTGGCCAGTCTTTCTCCCTAGGTCCAGCCGTTCAGGCACTTAGAGGGCTCCCTTGCCTGGGGTCCTTCTGTGTTGTTCAGAGCATCAGGCACATAGAGGAGCCCCCCTGGCTGGGGTCCTACTCTGTAGATTGGCATGTCAGGCACTTAAAGGGGCACCCTGGGTGGGGTCCTACTCTGTAGTTCAGTGCATCAGGCATTTGATGGGCCAGCCTCTCTATTGTTCAGCTGCTGATGCAGCCGTGAGGGGAGAGAGAGGCTATGGTGATGGCTCCACCCGCTATGCGTGACTCAGCAGTATTGCCTTGCTTCCATGGCTGCTTGACTTTTCTCTACAGGCATTTCCCACCACAGTCTCCTCCCTCATATCCCCTCGATTCGTCTTTCTGCAGTCAATAGCAGCCCTCACCCTGGGATTGTTCCATAATCCCGAAACTCCAGCTCCCAGCCATTGCACCTTCCAGGGGACCTGCGTCCCTATCCAAGGTATGTATGGCTGCAGCAAGCACTTTCTGATTCTCATTCCATTTAGGCTGCCACAGATCAGCTGTTTCACTCTCAGCCTTAAATGTTTCTCCTCTGACTCGACAGTTTTCCCGATGTGGGGATCAGACCCCAGCTTTAGTTACCCCATCCGCCGAGGGCAGGTCCGGTCCTACTGACACTCCTGCTTTCCCCCTAGCTCCTTCATCCTACAGAGTTTTGCATGGTTCTGTATATTCTTTCCCTCTTGTCAGGCACTCCTGTCTGCTCTCGGCCGGCGCGGAGCATGCACTTCTGTGTCTGAAGGCGTATCCCTGATCTATCCGTGGAGAGAGAGGTATTCCACGTCTGCCTATGCTCTGCCACCTTGTTCTCTCCTCTGATGTTGTTTAGTCACAAAGTTGTAACTGTTCTTCTCTTCTGTGACCCCATGGACCATAGTCTGCCAGGCTCCCCTGTCCATGAGATTTCCCAGGCAAGAATACTGGGCTGGGTTGCCATTTCCTTTTCCAGGGCATCTTACTGACCCAGGATTGAACCTATGTCTCCTGCACTGGTAGGTGGATTCTTTACCACTGAGTCACCAGGGAAGGCCCTTTTCCCTGATACTCATATTATCAATCAGGTCCATGAAGAAAAACACATGGACTCCCAGGTTCCACACTAATAACTGCATGGGAACCAGCATTGCTCTCAAGAGCCCAGCTTCTCCATCTAGTTCCTTCCCCAGACATTCACAACTAGCACTCCATTCCCCTCGTTACCTTTGCTCTTTAGGATTCTAACTACACATCCCTCCAATCCCATGCTCAAGGGCTCGTCTTCCAGGAAGCCTCCTCTGAGTCCTCTGGCATCCAGATCTTCGTTTTATTATTACCCACATCCAGCAAGCATGAGAGTGATGTCCACAAGAACAGTATAGATCATGCTAGAATTAGGCTTGGCAGATTTGTTTTCAAAAATGGACTGTAAAGAAACCAATGATCAAGATTCAATAAGTATTTGTTGAATAAAAGAAAGAATAAATCAATTAGTATGCTTCCAGATTCTCCTTAACAGAGTGCTGAGCACACAGATTTCAGTAAATTGTCAACTGATTTCCTTTTGTGGTACAAAATTATGACTATATCAATAGATTTTCTTAAAAATAAGTGTCACTGTTCTAATATTTAGCTAGATTACTTTTACTTAATATATATTTAGTTAAATATTTAACTACCCTTTTTCATAGATGGTAGTCAGATTCACCCAATTTTGAAGATAATAGATGTAAAACTTCTTTTAAAAAAAGAATCTGTAGGCCAAGGTTCTCAGGAGACTCACTTAGGACAGGACGCACACCACTGGAGCCCAGTTCATCAGGGGAAGACACAGTGACCCTCAAAGTGTCATCTGGCATCCTTTCCGTAGGTGCCAGACACAGCACATTACAAGGTACCCAGAAGTTAAGGCATTTCCCAAGTTGCATCCATAGGAAGGTCTACAATCAGATGTTCTCTTCCTTGCCTTACGGGATGATTTGTGTCCCTTCAAAACTCATATGATGAATTTCCAGCCCCCAGCATCTTAGAGATGACAATATCTGGAAACAAGGTCTTTAAAGAGACAATTAAGCTAAAATGAGGTCACTAGAGTGGATCCTAATCTGACATGACAGGTGTTCTTCTCAGAAGAGGAGGTTAACACAGACGTGCACATAGAGGGGGAGACCATGTGAAGACGGGGAGAAAACGGCAATCCATTGATGCAATCCAAGGAGTGTGTGTGCTGTGCGTACTCAGCTGTGCCCAACTCTTGTGCAACCCCATGGACTGTAGCCTGCTAGGCTTCTCTCTCCAAGGAATTTTCTAGGCAAGAATACTGGAATGGATTGCCATCTCCTACTCCAGGGAATCTTCCCAACCCAGGGATCAAACCCATGTCTCTTGCACCTCTGGCATTGACAGGCAGATTCTTTAGCACCATACCACCTGGGAAACCCAAGGAAAGAGGCTCAGAAAAAAAACCAACCCTGCCAACACCTGGATCTTAGACTTCTTGCTTCTAGCACTGCAAGAACATAAGTTTCTGTTGTTTAAGCCACCCAGCCTGCGGTACTTAATTATAGCAGTTCTAGAAAGTTAATACATCTCCCAAGAAAACTCTTCATATGAATGTCATGCATTCTGCCTCATTATCAATATTATAATTATGAGCTGCTGGAGACTCGCTGACCAGGTTTAAAAATGGTATAGCAGTGACCTTGAAATTGACATACCTACTCAAATCTGCTTAATTGGCTCCTTCTTGTAGAGAGCATCACTGAACAGCAACTCTCTCCTCTCCCTCACCCCTTATTCTCTATCACACCACGTTACTGTTCACATCATTTATAGCCTAGGTTCTATCCCGGAATTTCTCACTGTTGCCTATCTTCCTAACAAGACTGTAAGCTCCACAAGGGCAGGGAACCCTCTCTGTGTTCCCCATACCTGGCACAGCATCTGCCTCTAAGGAACAAATATTGGGTGATTGAGTCTGCTTTTCACTTTCTGCCTCCTCAGTGGGTACAAGTTCCATTTTTGACACATAGATTCAAAAATGGCTTGTTTTTTCCTTTTTGTTTTCAATTTACTCAGCTCTGGAATACCTGGCTGAGAGACCTGGATGAGACTTTTGAGAAGGATGCTAAAGAGAAAGCTGGTGCCTTGCTCAGTGTGCACCAGCCTGCCTGGCAGCAGCAGTTCACCACATTTTAAATGATGGAGGTTTGGCGAGGGAGATGAGCAGGATGGGAGACCCATTAGAAGAATGATACAGCATTCAGAGGAAGGTTAAAAATGAAGCATGTGTTATAAATAATAAAACATGTCCAACTGTGCATATTAAGTTGTAATTCGATCTCTGGCTTCTTCTGACATTGATAACACACTCAAAGCCTCCCCCTCATGGCTTCTGATGCCACAAGTGACGAACCCCTCTCACTGGAATGTCTACCTTGTTATTCTGTACAAGCTGTTCTGTATTCTGCATGTGTGAAAAACAGGCGATGAGAGCCACATGGAATGAACTGGACAAGCCCAGATTTTGCTTAAATTGTGTTTAGCCAGTTATGAAGAGATGAAAGTATACTTATAAATGGAACATGAAAGGGCAATTGGAGCAGGAGTAACTTCTGGGTTCTGGGCGACACCTAGACGTTCAGTCAAGTGTAGAAAATAAGTGAAGAGCTCAAGATGTCAGAAGCCTAGCATCCAGGTCATAGAGCTGCAGTTTTCCCCATTCAGTGCTTGTAATAGGGAAGGACAAATCTGGCTCCATATTAGATCTGTCTGTTTTACTTTAATCTTTCCATTCTATTGCTTTTGCTTTCAGTTAAGAATGTTGTCTATAGCATGAAGTATATAGGACAGGCCATTCTCAAGGCTGTGACCATTAAGAGTATGACACCTTTCCATTTGTAAGTTGCAAAACAAGAGAATAACATGTCTTGTTGGAGGTTTACAGGAATATCACAACCTGACCTATGTGGACAGCTGTAAAAACAAAGGATTCCTGCACCAAGAAATTTGCAAAAACCAACCACACTCCTCTCTCATGTTGCCTTTAAAAAAACCTTGCTGAAACCCTCTGGGATTTCATGGCACAAGCTACCCATCTCCTTGCATGTCCCTGCAATAAACCTTCCTCTGCTCCAAACTCCAGTGTTTCAGTTTGTTCAGCCTCACTGTGTGTAGACACCAGAACTTGAATTTGGTAACATACTAACTTGGTGCCCCACTTATTCTGAAAGAGGAAGTGCCTCCCCCCAGGAGCCAGAGTTTAGGGAGTGCGGCTCAGGTGTCTGGGCAAGCAAGAAGGGGCTGCTCTGAGTTCCACCCGACAGCTTTCAAAACTTCCTTTTAAAACAGCCCTCATGGCAGAAATATCCCTGAATGATTCTCTCCATCTGATCAAGAGCATTCACTTCAATTCTCTTTTGAAAACTAGCCTTGTTGCTGTTTGTTCCTCTGTCATCAGGCCTTCAGGTCCAGCTAAAGCCCAGGCCTGGGATCTGACTTGGCCAGGGGCATCTTCACTGCCCTGGAGAATAAAAAAGGGCTCTCCTTCCACCCATTCACCAGACTCCAAGATGCCTCCCAAGCCCCCTCTGGTTCCCACATAGCTGACTTATTCCCTTGGGAGCCTTAGGACATCTGCTGAAGCAACTAAACGTATTGGTCAATTCTACCCCAAAGCACTTCGCTAAATCAGAGGAACAAAATCTCAGCTGCCTAAATACAGCAATGGAGTATTTCTTCCTCCTCTCAACACTCCCATCCGCCCCTCACCGGTCACTTTCACTTTAGAATGTGTTTCATTGAAATCAAGATGAAGGATCGTCAAGAACAGGGTCAGGAATTAAAACAGGAAAGGAAGAGTGAGAGAAGAGAAGAAAGGAGGCAAACAAACACAATCCTGGACGAAAAGCCTGGACAGGTCGGTACACACGTTTCCCATCGCTTGGGCCAGCTGGGACCACCGCTCACCCCACAGTGGCTCCTGACGCACAGGCAGGTGGTTGTGCAGAAGTGTCGCACAGTCAAAGGCAGCCCAGACTGGACATCCTGAAAGCTCAAGGTCAGTCTGTATCCTTCATGCCTCAAAGACAGGAAAATCAGACTTTCATCTTGGAGTTTTCTGCTTTTCAAATGACTCTCATTAAAAAAAAGCAAGGGGATGGGGCTGGAAGTGCACACACAAAAGCTTAACAAGAGTTTATCTTCTGAGTAATGGGGGAGCAGTAGGAAGGGAGGGACTTGGACCTTATACATTTTTATAAAGAGTGTTAGGGTAATAAGTAGTTTTCTTCTTCCTTTTGTGCTTTCTATATTTTCCTTAAGAAAGCATTTCCTTCTATAATATTTAAATAAATAAACATTATTCTAAAGAAAAGGAAAGATGTTTTCACAGGCATGATCACAATCTTAACAGCCCAGTGAGGTGAGCACCGTAGATGTGGCTCAGGAATCAGGGTCATTCAGATTTGGGTTATGATCCCTCTTTTCACATCAATCCACTGTAGATTGTAAGCAAGAAGTTTAACCTGTACGATGATAATAAAACCCAGTATGTCAAACTCCTAGGAGAATTATAGCGGATATACTATATTAACCCTTATGAAAATGAAGAAGTATGAGTAATTGTGGGGTCCTAAATGGGAAACCTTGAAAAAAGAAGGGCTAGCTCTGCAGTTCAGAGCTAAGATGGCGTCTGGCGGAAGAGATGAGGGCGCGGCCTAAGTTGTTAAAACTTTTGATTGGCTCTCTTGATTCCCATACACATGGACAGCGTGTGATCACTATAGACTCGTTACAATGAAGCGCATGACGACTTGACCTTTAACGTGATGGTGCAACTATGGTATATTAAGATTTGACCTTTAACATGATTGGTGCAACTATGGATATTACAATTTGACCTTTAACGTTATTGGTCCAACCCTCGCAAAACCCCCTTGCTTGCCTATATAAACCAAGAGTTTGCGGCAATAAAGCGGAACTGCTTAGCTGGAACTGCTGTCGTGTGTGATTGTCTCTCGCTTGCGGAGGGGCTGGGTTGGCAGACAGCAGGCTCACCTCTCCTCGGGACCGTTGGGCTTTGCTGAGGGAAGTTCCACTGCCTCTCTCTTTCTGCGGAGTGCCCCCCGCGAGTAATTACTCAGTAATTAGAAGTTATCAACACTTGTTATTTTTTTTTAAGTTAAGAGAGAAATCCTGAACAATACAGCAACACAGATAACAGCTGACTAAACCAAAACCAGACTCCTGTTCATTATGTGGCCACCGTTTTGCAAGGAGTAAAACAGGACTGCCTGTACTGTCAGCTCTCGAGAGTTTCAGATTGGAACAAGGCATCCAGAGCATGCTCTAGAATCCTCAGAGAGAAACCTCTGTGAGACCTGTACAGAGGTAGACATGATCTGCCCAGCCCCGAATACTTCCCCATTCAACCCAAAGACCTTTTGGTAAAAAAATGCTGTTTAAAAATACTTGGAAGAAATAATACCTGTTTCTGATGGGCATGGGCTTCCCTGGTGGCTCAGATGGTAAAGAGTCTGCCTGCCAATGCAGGAGACCCAGGTCCAATCCCTGGGTCAGGAAGATCCCCTGTAGAAGGGAATGGCAACCCACGCCAGTATTTTTGCCTGGAGAACTCCATGGACATAGAAGCCTGGCGGGCTGTAGTCCATGGGGTCACAAAGTGTGAGCAACCACCAGGACGGCAGAGTCAGAGGCAAAGATTTGAAGGAAAAAACATTTATGTAGCTGTCAGTCCCAACACTGACTCCCCATTGAAGATTTTTAAAAATATTTGTTTGGTTACTCATAAAAAGAAGCAACAAAAAAGAGAGAGCTTGCATATTCTCAAGCCCGCTCTCTAATGTGACATCAAAGCAAATCCAAAATGTACTAGTATTTCACTGCACTTCAGAGAACCCTTCATTGTTTTTATTTTAGAGAGTATAAAAGTGAAAGTCACTCAGCTGTATCTGACTCTTTGTGACCCCATGTACTGTACAGTCCGTGAAATTCTCCAGGCCAGAATACTGGAGTGGGTAGCCATTCCCTTCTCCAGGGGATCTTCCCAACCCAGAGATCGAACTCAGGTCTCCTGCATTGCTGACAGATTCTTTACCAGCTGAGCCACTAATTTTCTTGAACATCCATTACACCACTTAGATTGAGTGCTAAGTTTTCCGTATTCCAGGTTTTCTAGGTTTTTCTGTTCCAGTCTGGAATAGTTCTCAAAGAGGGTTCACACTGAGAGTGCCAGAAACAGACAGCAGAGGCAGTGTACGAAGTAAGACCTGGCTGTCTCCCTGCAACGAGTGGTGACCTCGGTCTTGGCGTGTTGCTATCCAGGGTACAGAGCACATTCTTGTGCATTATTCCACCCTCTCAACAGTCCAATAAAAAGCTAACATTATTAGCCCCATTTTTCAGCTAAAGAAACTGGAGGCTCAGCAAATTGAAGTGATTTTTCTCAAGGCCATCAGACAAGTAAGGAAAGATATAACTTGAACCCCATATCTGGCACCTCTCCCACTTCACCTCAAATGTTGTTTGTGCCTCTAATTCCCAAACAGAAAAGAGGTTTCCATTTCACCTCTCTAATCTCCTGGCACCCTGGCCATCGCCCCCCCTTACACTCTCCCCTCCCAAACTGCAAAAGCTCAGGTAACAAGCCACAGCAGAATGCCGCGACGTTTGCTGGAGCTGTGACAATGCTGACAAAGTTCTTGGCAAGCCCTTCTCTATTCATGATCAGTGGGGCCGTAGCCAGGACAAGCCTTGCCGGCCCTGAGCTGATCTCGGCCATGAACGTGCACACGTAGTGTACATGTTCGTTTGTATGCTGAGCACAGAGGACAAAATAATTCTGCACCGTGTCCGTTTTTGTGCTGTTAAGGCGTATGGTTGCTTTGCAAGCAAAACAGTAGATCTTTCATTTGCCAGTGACATTCCACAAAGTGCTTATAATTCAGCGTTAGCTTATCAGCCATCCAATCTCCCACTCTAGGGAATGTGTCAACCATCAAAAGGAGTGGAGGAGGTGCGCTGCATCTTAATGGCTTTTATTTCATCAGACTTACTTTCTTAAGGGCATTTAATCAATGAGGACAAGTACTAGGCAGATTTTTAAATAAATGTGTCACTTTAGGTTAATCCACAGCACAGTTGAATGTATTTGTTTATGCAACTCCCAAATATGTCTCTCTGTTGCTCAGCAGAATTGATAATCTGTAAATCAAAACACGCTATAAGTACTTTTAAACTATCCCCTCAAGGAACAACTCTATTTGACCTGCCAGAATGGGAGATGTCCAGAAGTTTCAGGTACAAGGGTGCTGAATGTCAGAGCTACTCAGAATGCTTGAGTGAAACGCCAGTTCCATTTTCAACAAAGCTTTCTATTCATTCTTGCTTCCTTTCTTTCATTAACCAGGTGAATAATGTGATTTTTAAAAATGTATTGGGGATGACAAAGAGGCTGGTAAAAGATGGTAAGTGGGGAAGCAAAAAGGACTGCAGGAATTTTAATTTATTCTTGGGGCTATTATTAAATGCAGGAGTGAATAAAAATTAAAAGTAGACTAGAATGATACTCATGGGACTTGCATCATTTTGCATTGATTATACCAAAATACTGGCTTCTGTTTATTCTCTCTGCTTTTTGCATCTTTAATGTGGCCCAGACAAACAGAGAGGAGTTGTAATTGCATAAACTGAGGTCCCACGCCAAAGAAAAATTGCTTTTGCCATCCGTTATCAGCTATCTCAACTGTCAAAATATGATTGTCACATCGGCTGGAAGTGTATTGGCCAGGCTGTGATGTGAATGCAGTTTTGTTATTTTAGATTGATTTTCTTAATGCTGGCCATAAGCGTGCCCATGTGCAGGCTTGCCAATCTTTTCAGTCCTTTTAACAAAGCTTGAACTGTGTTGACATTTGTCCCCAGGCAGCAGTGTCCATTCAGAGTAGGACCTCTGCTGAGGCTTTTGTTGGAAACAAATAATCCCTTTCTTCTTCCTTTCCTCTTTTTTTTCTTTCCTTTTCTTTAAACAAAGAATGTTTACCAAATAAGATCAAGACTGTATGATCCTTTTGACACTGCAGCTAACGAAAGTTATTAATATTCCAAGGGTTTGCTAGCAAGAATCTATTTAATGGTTTCAGGAACCATTCGAATCCCAGGTGCAGCCTTAACTACAGTTTTTTATAGATAGCAAAGGATATCCAGAGCTATGTGTGTGACATTGCAGAGGACATTGGAGGTTGATAAAAACTCACTGTATTATATATCTCTTTCTCTATTTCTTTACTGATGGCCAAGGAGAAGATGGCATTCTTGAAACTGGGAAGAGACATTAAACTGCTTGTGAATGACTAACAGAAGAAAAGATGATGTTCTTCATTTCATCTTAACTGAAAATCATGACATTTAAATAAGGACATGTAATCTCTCTGCAGGCCTAGTCAGGGCTCTGCGGGTTTTCCAAATGTTGCTTCTGCTGCCATAAGGTGCCAGGACCCTGGAGTTTCAAAGACATCCGGGGAGAGAAACCCAGCCCTAAGTGCACCTATAAACATCCATAATAGCCAATTTACAACAGAGTCAAGTCAGAATGGATATTCATGTGCCAGCTTGTAGGACAATTCAGCCCTCAATCCTGAGACAAATTAAATTCATCCTTGTGCATCCTAGTGGTAACGTACAATTAGCTTTCAGAAATGGTCATATATTTTCTCATCCTATAGGAGCCTTCGGAAATTTGAAGGGTAACCTCTCCAGTCCCCTTAATGGTAATCTTAAGTGTATTTCTGCAAAGTTACATAAATCAAACCATTTGGTAAACTGTGTTGTAACCTTTTTAAACATATCTCCCTGTTAGCTTTAACATCATTATATCCCATTGTGATGAAAATGGACCCTCTGTATCCAGCGATAATGAAAATAGCTCCTTTATGCAGTTTCTGCATGCAATTATCCAGGCTTTTCTCAGACTCCAGAGAAATCTAAGCTAATTGCATTGGGACTTTCCTACATTTCCATAAATTCTTTGTTAATTTTTCATGAGAAACTGTTATTGCAGTTGCCCTTAAAGTTGCCATTGTATTCAATCACAGAAAGAAGTCTTTATGAAACAGGGCGATTTGCCGGTGTTCACCAGACGTGGACTCCTTTTGATCCCTCTATTCTCAGGTAAGGTGGAGTTTTTTCTTCTCAATCTCTCTTTTTTTCTGGATACAAGCTTTTCTTCATCTGAGTTTACTCAAAGCTCATCTTAAAGCTGGTCTCTGTGGTACACGACCTTGTCGTGATAGGGTATGAGTTGTGTTTGCTTTATCTGACAGTTGGCTCTGGAATTGCCTTTATACCTACTCATCGACCCCAAAGACAAAGAGCTCTGTTTTAAGTGATAGCAGAGGAACTGAAGAAACCAAGTTTCCCAGGGAATGCTGTGAAACTTCCTCAGCTGTTACCTTTGATTTATTGATTGTTTTGAGCTCAGAGCCACAATTTCTGTAGCTTCCAGTAAGCGCTACCAAAAAACATGTCCAACACACAGAAGAAATTTTCAGAGATGTTTTAGCCCAATTTTCTCCTGTGAGCTCCCCTGGGTCCCAGAGGATACTCTCTGGCACCACTAACAGAAGACAATATTCCCTCTCTTGTTGTTAGGCAGGGCTGGATTCTCTGTAATCTGCCCAACCAGGTGCTCAAAACACCTGCAAAATAACAGCACTAAATGTAAAGACAGAGACAGCAAAACAGAAAGAAAAGTTTAGTTTGGGTTCTTTTATCCAGGATTCAGTTCAGTCCAGTTGCTCAGTCGTGTCCGACTCTTTGTGACCCCATGAATCGCAGCACGCCAGGCCTCCCTGTCCATCACCAACTCCCGAAGTTTACCCAAACTCATGTCCATTGAGTCAGTGATGCCATCCAACCATCTTATCCTCTGTCGTCCCCTTCTCCTCCTGCCCTCAATCTTTCCCAGCATCAGGGTCTTTTCAAATGAGTCAGCTCTCCGCATCAGGTGGCCAAAGTATTGATTGGAGTTTCAGCTTCAACATCAGTCCTTCCAATGAAAACCCAGGACTGATCTCCTTTAGGATGGATTGGTTGGATCTCCTTGAAGTCCAAGGAACTCTCAAGAGTCTTCTCCAACACTACAGTTAGCAGAAAATCTAAAAAAGTAGCTCTTTTATTAATAATTTCAGAATACATGCAAGAACTGTGTTTGACAAGTTTGCCTTCAATTTTTATTGCAAATCACATGGGAGATAAGTAACAATTCATCAATCTATGCCCAAGATTTGTGCAGGTTATGGAATGTGGGCTCTACTTTGATTAAAATGACCTCAAAAAGAGTCATTCTTCCAACCTATAGTTCAAGGTAGGCTGAAAGTGGTATGGAGTACCTTTACAGCTTACTAAGAGGTTGCATGTATCTTTGTTAATTAGAGTTTTGTCCACATGTATCTTCAGAAATGGGACTGCTGGATCATATGGCAACTCTATTTTTAGTTTTTTAAGGAACTGCCATACGGTATTCCATAGTGGCTGTGCCAACTTACATTCCCAACAGTGTGGGAGGGTTCCCTTTTCTCCACACCCTCTCCAGCATTTGTTATTTGTAGACTTTTTAATGATGGTCATTCTGACTGGTGTGAGGTGGTACCTCACTGTAGTTTTGACTAGCGTTTCTCAGTTAGTGATGTTGAGCATCTTTGCATGTGATCGCTGGTCATCTGTGTGTCTCCTTTGGAGAAATGTCTCTTTAGGTGTTCTGCCCATTTATGGGTTGGGTTGTCTGTTTTTTAGTTGTTGAGTTGTATAATGCTCTAACCTTGACATTACTTTGGGTCTTGATCTTTATGAGGAAGTTACTCTGCCACTTTTAGCCTACTTTGAACTCAGCTTCGAATAACTGACTTCTAAGAAAAGCTCCTACATTCCCTGCAGTTTCTAAAACTGTTCTTAAACATAATGAAAAAGAACTTGGCTATATTTAGGGCAAACCACCCAGTGGCTGGAATATACAATTTATTTAGGCGCACTAGTGGTGAGTGTAGCCCTGGCCTCCCATGTGCAGCCTCAGAGCTGACCTCCCAAAGTATAACATGAACTAACTCTCCTGGACAGGGGCTCTTAGCTGCAATCATTCCAGCAGCTCATGTGGGAAAACAGCCCATTTGTGAACACATATATCAACATGTGACCAAGTGGACATTCCCCAAGGACCAAAACCAAAACTGGGAGTGGTCCAGATGGTCTCTCTCATGGCAAACAGAATAAACAAACTTTTATGCAAGTGGCAATTAAACCCATTGCCTTCCAGCGTCATAAAAGCAAAATTCTTGCAGCCTGATGTCTCCCAGAAGTCCCCCCAAGGGGTGACTATTCATCAGAGAGGGCAGTAAGTATGTGTAAATTAAATGGGAACAAAGAGTTGTGGTATTTGGAATATTCTTAGTCTGTTTTCAGGGTATCTGAACCTTTAATTTGGTATTAAGAAGTCAACTAGGTCTCTCTGGTGAAGCCTACCAGGCCACTGGGGGCTCTGAAGATGCTGTAGCATTTCATAGCTGCCAAAGCACAGAGCTATCTTCAATCACACCCCTCTCAACTCATAATTTGTGATTCAGTCCTATTGCATCTTCCAACATATGCGCCTGAAAGTATTCCTTCCAGTAGTCTTATAAACTTGTTTTCCAGAAATTGTTGTCCTTGACAGTGTAGAAGTTCCTCAGCGATACCACTTAACAATAAAAGTATAATGTCATTTGAAGATATTATTACAAATGAGCAAGGTCAGGCTCTGAAGCCACCATTATTTTCACATTTGAAAACTCAAAGTTGGGTGAGTTTAGAAGTACTCTAATTCAGATATGAGGGAAACCAATTATTGAACAGGAAGATGTTTTCCTTAACAAGGAAGTTTATATGGAATAGTTACTTGCACCTCAGCATTCCCTTGTGTAATCCTCCTCAAAATATGATTTAAGAAGGAAGCATAATTCGCCTTTTAAAAAAATTTAATTGAAGGATAATTGCTTTATGGAATTTTGTTGGTTTTTTGTCAAAGAACAACATGAATCAGCTATAATCAGTATGCATATGTCCCCTCCCTTTTGAACCTCCCTCCCATCTCCCTGCCCATCCCACCCTCTAGGTTGTTACAGAGACCTGGTTTGAGTTCCCTGAGTCATACAGCAAATTCCCATTGGCTATCTATTTTACATATGGCATTGTAAATTTCCATGTTATCTTTCCATACATCTCACCCTCTCTCTCCTCCCCTCCCCCTGCATCCCTAAGTCTGTTTCTCCATTGCTGTCCTGGAGGTAAATTCTTCAGCACCATCTTTCTAGATTCCATATAATTCCTCTTTTTCTTTCAGCAAGGACACAGAGATGCAGGTCTATGTGAATACCCTGATAGGTGAGACCATCACCCGTGAGACTGAGCGCAGTGATTCCATCAAGAATGTCAAAACCAAAATCCAAAATAAGGAGGGCATCCCTCCTGACCAGAAGCATCTGATTTTCGTGGGCAAACCATAGGAAAATGCAGAACTCTTAAACAACAACATCCATACAGAGTCCACTCTGCCCCTGACACTTCACCTACAGACAGCATCATGGACCCTTCCCATCGCCACCTCACCCAGAAATAAAACTATGACAAGACAATCAAGGGCTATGCTCACCCACAACACCATGCTGCCTCCACCTCTTCCTCCTTCTCCTGCAGGGTAGCCCTTCTTTGAAAAAAATGAGGAAGAGGAAGGGGTGGGGAGGAGGAGGGGGTGGCTGAGGAGGAAGGGAGAAGGGAGGGGGAGGGTAATGGGGAGGAAGGGGAGGGGGCAGAAAGGACAGCAGCAGCAAAATGCCCATTATACAGGTAATGAAACTGAGACTCAGGCAGGTCAAAGAAATCACCCAAGACACCACAGTAAATGGAGTCAGGATCCCAGTCTGCCTACCTCCAAAACTCCTTTTACCCTACTAGGCCACATTCAAGATCAGCTCCTCCACACCCTTGACCTACAGCCTTGACGCATGCTGGAAGAATTGTCCACGTGGCTCTTTGGACTTCCACAATATTCTCTGTGAGCGTCTTCCGTGGTACCTCTAACAGTTCATTGCAGTTTTTGTTTATGTACCTGATGGACTGAGGTACTTGTGACGTACTTGAAGACAGGTGTCTTGCACTGTTCACCTTTGTATTCCTGACATTTACCCCCATGCCTGTCACAGAGGCACACTTATTACACACTTTACTATAATAACAAAGGCACAATTTATTGCCTAATAAAGAAATATAGATACTCAAATACTCACAAGAAAATTAAAGAAAGTGTTGCTCAAATTAAAACAATAAAATTTTATTTAGCTATCAGTTTGGTCAATATGAAAACATTTTCTAATACTGTATTTTCTGAGATGGGGGAAAACAAAGACTTTGAAATTGTGTTGGATGGTATAAAATTCAATGCAATTTTCAGCAAAGGGAGCTATAAACAAGGTGAAAAGACAAACCTCAGAATGGGAAAAAAATAATAGCAAATGAAACTGAAAAGGATTAATTAAATATACAAGCTGCTCATACAACTCAATACCAGAAAAACAACCCAATCAAAAAGTGGGGAAAAGACCTAAATAGACATTTCACCAAAGACATACAGATGGCTAATAAACACAAGAAAAGATGCTACCATTGCTCATTATTAGAGAAATGCAAGTCAAAACAATAATGAGATATCACTTCATACCAGTCAGAAAGGTCATCACCAAAAAATCTGCAAACTATAAATGATGGAGAGGGTACGGAGAAAAGAGAATCCTCTTACACTGTTGGTGGGAATGTAAATTGATACAGTCACTATGGAAAACAGTATGGAGATTGCTTAAAAAACTAAGAATAAAACCACCATTATGACCCAGCAATCCCACTACTAGGCATATACCCTGAGGAAGCCAGAATTGAAAAGGACACATGTATCCCAATGTTCACTGTTCTATTTACAATACCTAGGACATGCAAGCAACCTAGATGTCCATCAACAGTTGAATAAAGAAACTGTGGTACATGCACACAATGGAAAGTATACTCAGCCATGAAAAGGAACACATTTGAGTCAGTCCTAATGAGATGGATGAACCTTGAATCTATTACACAGAGTGAAGTCAGAAAGAGAGAAACAAATTTTGTATACTAAAGCATATATATGGAATCTAGAAAGATGGTACTGATGAACCTATTTGCGGGAAGGAATGATGCTAAAGCTGAAACTCCAGTACTTTGGCCACCTCATGCAAAGAGTTGACTCATTGGAGAAGACTTTGATGCTCGGAGGGATTGGGGGCAGGAGAAGAAGGGGACGACCGAGGATGAGATGGCTGGATGGCATCACTGACTCGATGGACACAAGTCTGAGTAAACTCCGGGAGTTGGTGATGGACAGGGAGGCCTGGCGTGCTGCGACTCCTGGGGTCGCACAGAGTCGGACACGACTGAGCGACTGAACTGAACTGAACAGAGACGCAGACATTGAGAACAGGCTTATGGACTCGGCTGGTGGGTGGGAGGGGGAGGAGAGGGTGGGATGTATGGAGAGAGTAACATGGAAACATACATTACAATATGTAAGTAGACAGTCAATGGGAATTTGCTGTATGACTCAGGGAACTCAAACCAGGGCTCGGTAACAATCTAGAAGGATGGGGTGGGAAGGGAGGTTCAAGTGGGAGGGGACGTGGGTAAACCTATGGCTGATTCATGTTGATATTTGGTAGAAACCAACACAACACTGTAAAGCAATTATCCTTCAATTAAAAATAAATCAATTGAAAAAAAAAACCTGTATAAACTGTCTTGACTACTAATGGCTGGAACAGTTCTCAGAGCTTTCTTAGATGCTCTTCTCCATTTATAAACCCTCAAATTTGGCTTGAATGAAATTTTCCAATTCTTTTTAGGTCAACTGATTAATTTTTCATCTAGTAGATTTCAGTGTTTCCACGATGATGGTGGTTCTGTTTGCTTTCTAGCTGAGAAAGTTAAAGGAAGCAGATCTTTCTAAATTAGGATGACCAACCCACCCTGGCGGAAGCTCTGAGGTTCCGCCTCCCCCACTGGCTACCCTATAACCCCGCCAACTTCCCTGATCCTCCCTAGGCTTCCCCAGTAGTTCAGCGGTAAAAGAATCCACGTGTAATACAGGAGATGGAATTCAGTCTCTAGGTGGGAGAAGGGCATGGCAATGCACTCCAGTATCCTTGCATGGAGAATCCCATGGACAGAGGAGCCTGGCGGGCTACAGTCCATGGGGTCGCAAAGAGTCAGACATGACTGGACAACTGAGCGTGCACCCTAGGCTCCTCTCCCGCCAAACCCAGCTTCCCTCAGCTAATTCTGGCCCTTCTCTGAAGGTGGTTTTCCCAGGACAAGGTAGCCCTGGCCCACTTAGACCCCACCCAGTCAGGCAGCCTTTTCCAGCAGAGAAGGCACACAGCAGAGTGCCCGGGGCCTCGTTTGCACGTCAGTGCCCTTTTCCTTTGCCTGGATTTCACCGTTAGCCGTGTGATTAGTGTTGCCGGAGAACGTGTGCTGTTTTCTTTGCTTCGCTATCTGTCACCTCGGGTGGTGAGGGTTAGACAAACAGTTCCGTGAACTGGTTAAAGGAAAATTACCCTTGCCCAAACAAGTCCGGTCTGGATCTTCTCATCCTGAGGGCTGATGATAAAGAGATTGGACCTTGGCCTATGAATCCAAATCCAGTGTCTATTGAGAGACTGAAAGTGAATTCACTGTTCCTTAAAAGTGGGCAACAAATTACATGGAGAAAAGGGCTTTGTTGAGGTTTATTTTTCAGCCCCTCACAAGCCTCGCTTTCATGCATTCTGACCGTCCAGGTCAGCAACCAGAGAGAGCCTCACTCCACAGCTGGGCTCGGCATCGCTCTCCTGGGTGAATGCAGGCCAGGCCGGCGTATTACTCCCTCTCCCTCCAAACAGCAGTCAGCATTCAGAACAGACAATTGGCTCTTTGAAAATCCACTGGAAGCTAGCATTCCTATGCCTCCGGTCGGGGGAGAAAGAATCTGGGAGTGGGGGGACTTTTTACCCATTAAAGCATCCATCACGCAGTCCTCCTTCCCTACAGCAGGCATCTCCCAGGAATGCAAAGCGGTCCGAGCAAAGGGTGTAAACAACGGCCCGTTCAGGATCCGGCAACATCTCTAAAAACTCTTTGAGTTCTCCCAGTCTACACCCCCGCTGGGTAAAAATGAAGTGTCCTGTGCATCTATGTTCATGACGCTCATTCCTTTCTGTGCTGACTAGGAATTTCCTCTGCTGCTATGCAAGAATGGCTCTTTACTTAAAGACACTGCATTCTGTTAAGCAGACAGTCTGTCGTTACTTAGCAGCCACAGAATACTGCGGATGTAGTCCTGTTGTTTTTATTAGAGGGGTTGTCAGGATCTGTAATTCACACATCATTAACTGCTTCATTAAGACAGCAGCCTGTGGGCCCTAAAACTTGCAGGAGTTTGAAGTCCATACAAGTAAACAGTCTCCTTGTCGGAGCCAGGGAGGCAGTCCCAGCCCCCCACCACCTAAGGCCTGTGGGAGTGTCTCAAGAAGAGCTGTTTTCTAGGGGAAAAAAAGTTTTCTTCTAACCCTGGAGCATAAATGTGTAAAACATATTCACTTAAAACTGATTTGATTTAAGTTAAAAGCATTACTTTGCAATGAGCTGCGCAATCCCACATCATCCATCAAAATAAAGCCATCACAGGCGGCAATGTGTAGTTACTTAAGCATTTTCATATGCCATAGCCTTTTTACTGGAATAAAAAGCAAGACTATGGAAACACACAGAAGGGAAAACATCCAAAAATTTGTACATGGCCCATGACATGGGCATTCCTCTAACATGGATTTTTCTAAGCATCGTTTGTGTAAACAACAGAGCCAAACCCTGTTTTCTTTCATAACGCATGTTTTCTCAGCAGTAGTCTGCAGATCTTGAAATGCAGTGTGGGGGCTCTGGTTTCCCAGTGAAATCATATGGTTGGTCTGTTTCCTCAAAATAAATGTTCCATATGGAACCAGCCTTGGGTCAAACTAGAAAACAGCTGAAGACCCCTTTGAGTCAACACAGCCGTGGAATAGACCAGTGTTTTTTCAAACTCAGTCCTGATGGTTTCTTCGGATCCTTTCCATTTGGTTCTATATGGCGGGCCTCCTCTGAAATTTTGTTTGAAGAGAGGATTCTGTGACTAAAATAAACTGGAAACACTGTCATTGAACCTTCTTAATTTTTGACCTCATCAAAATTTTCCCATCCTTCTTGCCATTTTCCGAAGAGCTCTGCTAAATAACTGACAAAGTAACCTACACTACAAAAGAGCTAACCCGAAGGGGTTCAAACAGAATGTGTTCATGCTTTCAGGATAGCGTTTGCATTTTTACTGAGGTCTCCAACCTCCTAAGCAAGAGGAGTTAAGTACAAACTTCAGGCTCATCAGCCCATGGCAGAGCTACTTGGCAGAACATTCTTGCCATAGGAAAAGGGTATGGAAGAGGCCTGCCCAGTGCTTGAAACTGTACCAATGTAGCAGTTGCTTAAGTAATAATTCTCCAGGTGAGGTACCCAGACCAAACACATCAGCATCTCCTGGCAATTTGTTAGAAATGCAAATTCTGTCTCCACCCCAGATTCATTAAACCAGAAAATTTGAGACTGGGGCCCAGGGTTTAAACCAGCCCTGCAAGTGATTTTCATGCATGCCCAAGTTTGAGAGCCACCTACCTAGTGTTATAAGTTGGATTTTCCAAAAACAGAGCCTGAGATGGAGACTCCTTTGAGAGTGATGTTAATATCATATTCTCAGGATAGACTAAAAGAAAGGTGGAGCAAGATAAGGAAAGGGAAGGAGCCAGGCAAGCAAGTGAGCTCAGGGAAAGTCTTGTTTTGGCCAGATTGACAAGAAGAGGGCTTTGGAACACAAGCTACACAATAGTCATCACCTCTTAAGGTAAGGGGGCTTCCCGGGTGGCGCCAGTGGTAAAGTACCCACCTGCCAATGCAGGAGACCTAAGACACACAGGATCAAACCCTGGGTCAGGGAGATCCCCTGGAGAAGGAAACGGCAACCCACTCCAGTATTCTTGCCTGGGAAATCCCATGGACAGAAGAGCCTGGTGACTACAATCCATGGGGTCCCACAGAGTCGGACATGACTGAAGCAACTTAGCACACAAGACACGGAGATGGTGAGGGACAGGAGGCCTGGCAGGCTGCAGTTCATGGTGGCGCAAAGAGCTGGACATGACTGGGCGACTGAACAATACTATTTAGGGTCACATGGATTATGGACCCGTTTGCAATGACTTCTATTTCCCCTACTGTATCGCTAGAGGTAAGTGGCTCTGAGATCAAGAATAACTGCTGTAAAGGATATGTTTACCTTTGGGATCTTTTAAATAAAAAATGTGCTAAAATTTGAATGTCCCTTTCCACCAGAAAACGGAGTTTGTAATCACCATTCTCCTGTTATGCTTTCTTGCTTCCCACTGAAGCCCAAGTTTTTATCCCAGTGGGGCACGTAAGCCCAGGCTCTTCTGTGCCAAATAAAATTGTACATGGCAAAAAAAAAAAAAAAAAAGGGGGGGGGGCTATTCTGTAATGACGATAATTAGATTGACTTTCATCTTGAATGAAATTTGAATTTAATGCATTTGAGGTGAAGAAAATCCATTCAGATAAATTAGAATCCATGTTGGAATTATTGTTTCAGAATGACCTTCCAGCTTTCAGAAATGCTCCTGGCGCTAACCCCACCACATCTGTCACTGCTCAGCCCTCTACTGAGATCAAATCTGACTGAACTGCCAGAGTTGAGCTTGAGGTTTCTGGGTGGTTTACTCCATTTCTCTGGCATTTTCCCACCCTTCTATTTCTGCGTTTTAGGTTTTTATCCTTGAACTGGGCTGTTTTGGAGATACTCCGCTTTTATCCAGAAACCAAAAATAAAACTATGGGAACACCTCCAGGCCACATGTCTTCAGGTTTCATCTTGCCACTGTTACAGTCACTCTAGTCCAGAAGGAGATATAGGGAAAACTGTATGTTTTATGGGACTGCACACACACAAAAATGTTAAATAAAATGGATGATGTTGTATTGCACACTTTGATATTAACCTAACAGGGCCAGGAAGAGTTTAATTGATTGATGATGTGTTCAAGATCCATTTGAATTGTGCTAAGCTCATTCATTTTAGTTCTGCTGACAACCTGAACACCATATTTGTTAGCATAAAGTCAATCTCTGGGTAAATGTACTGTCAGCAGTGATACTGTACAGTCTTCAGAGGCAAGATGCAAAAACTTCTACCAATTTTTTAAGTAAATATAGCCAAATTTAAAAAGTTTCGAAAGTCTTTGCCTTCAGCTCCTGTTGTCAAGAGTAGGTGACTGGCACAGCTATCTTTCTGTTTCATCAGTTTGTGGCTGGTCAATGTTATCATAGTCTCTGGGGGAACCATAACTCTGAATATTTCTTTTAAAGTCTAGTGATTTCTTAGCAGGGTGTGGGGAGGGCTCTAATCAGGGGAAAAAAAAAATCTCTTGTGACAATAAAATGCAGCTAATGACTTCAGTTTGACTCTTATATATAGGTCACAAATTACGATGCAGCCTAGCTATAATTCATCAAAATAGGCAGGCTACAAAATTGCAACTGGTGCAAAGATATCATTAACCTTCATTTACAAACAATGACTATGTTGCCTTCTCCCTGAATCACCTCAAGTCATTCTATTTTATTTTCATGAGTTGGCTTTTCATCTTCTACTGATACATTTTTGCTGTGCAAAGTCTGACAAGAGGAGATTACTGAGAGTCTCCTTATTTTTCTTTTAAAGAGCCTCCTGGATGACTACTGTATCTGCTCATCAGAAAATGGAGTATGAGAACATTTTAATATTTGCCTCTCTAAGGGCCTCATAAAAAGAAATTGAGCTACTCTCCAACTCCCTACCTGCCCCCTAAACATTGCCACACACATACAGTCTTACACTGTCCTCAGCCTTAACCTAGAAATATCATTCCTAGAAGGAATAAATTTAATTAAGCCTAGTGACATTAGTTATGTGGCTTTTTGCCTAGGATTAGCAGCCAGGGAACACGTTAGTTCTGATTTCTGATATGATTACTGATTCATCCATATTAATATAGTAAACCGTAGAGTTTACTGTATTTTTAGAGTGTAGGAAATGTGACTTGATATCCCTAAATATCAACTAGCAGCTCTGGGCTTAATAACTGCTGCTTTTGATATCTAGTTATGTTGATTTTCTGGTGGCCCAGATGGTAAAAGCGTCTGCCTACAAAGCAGGAGACCTGGGTTCGATCCCTGGGTTGAGAAGATCCCCTGGAGAAGGAAATGGCAACCCACTCCAGTATTCTTGCCTGGAAAATCCCATGGACTGAGGAGCCTGGTGGGCTACAGTCCATGGGGTCGCAAAGAGTCGGACACAACTGAGTGACTTCACTTTCTTTTCTTTATGTTGATTTTGAAGTATGTTTCTATATGCTCAGCAATTGCACAAAGATACTTGATGAGAAAAATCAAGGAAGTACTCCAGAACTATATAAAACAGTAACATGTAACATGTCTGCTTTATACCGACAAGGAAGAGATCACCAGAGCCAAGTTTGCACATTTCAAAGAAGACTTATAGATTTTGATACCTCAAAGATTTATCCTTCCAGTAAGGCTTTTTCTTGGGAACAGGCTTCCCTGGTGGATCAGTGGTAAAGAATATGCCTGTCAATGCAGGAGATCAGGTTCTAGTCCTAGGTAAGGATGATCACCTGGAGAAGGAAACGGCAATCCACTCCAGTACTTTTGGCCTGAAAAATTCCATAGGGAAGAGGAGCCTGGCAGGCTACAATCCATGGGGTAACAAAAGAGTAGGACAGGACTTAGCGACTACACAAGGGCTATTGTTATACTTAGTATAACGTAACTTTATAGAGACTATAAGAAACGTATCAAGCAGAAAACAGGAATACCTCTATCATTTTCCTATGTGTTTTACTCCCTAACAAGCAAGCTCCTTGGCATCTTTAAGTTTGAATCTTAATATATATATTTTTATGACAGATACACTGTTTGATTCAATGTTATATTCAAAATGAGTTCTCCAAAAGAAGTTTTTGACTGACTGGATCCTGATTTTGACACTTCTGAGACCAGATGACACTTAGACCTCTTCCTGCTTCAAATTCTTTAAAACTTAGCAGGGACAACCCTGTGTAGAACAGCTCTAGCAGTATTTTGAGTTGCTGCATACAAAGCAATTTTAACAACTTGGGAAAATGCTCATTAAATAATGTTATTCAATGATGAGGCTTCCCTGGTGGCTCAGACAGTAAAGTGTCTGCCTGCAATGCGGCAGACTCGAGTTCAGTCCCTGGGTTGGGAAGATCCCTTGGAGAAGGAAATGGCAACCCACTCCAGTACTCTTGCCTGGAAAATTCCATGGACTGAGGAGCCTGGTAGGCTACAGTTCATGGGGTTGCAAAGAGTCGGACACGACTGAGCAACTTCACTTTCACAATGATGTCACAATGCAAAACTATTTCCTTACAAGTCTGTTTATTTGCAAACCCATTCAATTTTCCAACCCATTCTTACTGCCCCATCGAACCTGGAGAAACAGTACAGAGCTCTGCTTGCTGAGGGGTCGTCAATGATCTGATTTAAGGGAGTCAATTATATTTTCTATTACTGGAATATTTTTTCTAATTCCTTGTAAAAATTTAAAAATTCACACATCTTATTGTATGCAAATTGACATTCTTTTTAGTGTGAGATGGCTGGATGGCATCACTGACTCGATGGACATGAGTTTGGGTAAACTCTGGGAGCTGGTGATGGACAGGGAGGCCTGGCATGCTGCGATTCATGGGGTCGCAAAGAGTCGGACACGACTGAGCTGAACTGAACTTAGTGTACAATTCTATACATTTTGACAAATGCATAAAGCCATGTTGCTACCACCATAATCAGAATATGGAACATTTTAGGTTCACCCCCCGTGACCCTAAAAAAATTTTCTTACACTACCTCTTGGTAGCCAAACAATGTCACCCCTACCTGGCCAGGTACTAGCTGCTCCAGAAAGTAACTAAAAACAGTGTTTCTACTGTTTCTATAAGATGAAAGGGTTCACACAATATTAGTTAATAGTAACTCAAAGAGTTTGAGCACAGACCCTATACTGCAGTCCAAGGAGTTGCAGAGAGTCGGACACAACCAAGTGACTGAACAACTCAGAGAATTATAGTTATTCTATTTTCAATTCTTTCTCAACTCTTCCAAAGAAATTAAGGGGAAAAAAATTATTTTGGCACAAGAATACCCTTCTCTCCTCCTTAAAACTAACATCTCCTTTTTAAGAAAAAGAGACCAGGCTTTAAACACAGATCCTTTTTAGCCTTGAGAATCTAAAAACTGTTGTTTCATCTTCACAGTTTTTGTGTTGCGTCTTCTATTTTTGGCATGTGATATCCTGTCTCTTTTTATAACAGACTTAGTTAAATACAAAAGTAAGTGGGCTCCTGTCTCTTTTTTTTTTTTTCTTTCCTAAGACTTAGCAAATTTTGGAAAGGTAGATTCACAAACGACTCAAGTGTGGGAAACTGTACTCCAAAAGCCATTCTTGCTAAAATTATTTCTCTCCAAACCCTGGTGACTGCCTTTGGCCTGGAGTTTGAACACAATCAATGGCTCAAAGGTGGGCAAGTTAGCCCCAGTCCTCGGGGGACATGGGGACCAGAGAGGAGATGGTGGGGACGCTGAGCCTGAAGAAAAACACAAACCCTTGAGTTTTACAAACACACAGTCCTCCATGAATCACCTCCAACACCAAGGCAAGCCTCCCACACCCATGCCTCAGATCATTACCCTGCTTTCTTCCAAGAAAAGATACTCAGTGGAAGGGGCAGGTCATATGACTCATTCTAGACCCAACAGCATTCCAAAACTTGGACCTCACTTTTGTTAAACATGATCCAACAAATCCAAGCTCATTATTTCTATTTATCTTTGAGCCATGCAGAAAACAGAGACGACAGCCACAATTTGCTCTTAAATGTTAGCAGAAACCAATCTAAATTCCTGATCTTTGGGATTCCAGGAGAAATCAAACCAAGATTATATGATGCACTGCCAGGAATGTACCTAAGAAATAATTATAGTGAAATTCTCTTTTTCTCTGTTACTATTCATTGCCAAGCACTCTATCAGCAAGCAGGTAAGAAAGTGACCCTGATCTTTCAATTTTTAGATGCTAAGGGATAAGATAAAACAATAGATTCCTATTTGGGGAGAAGTGGGCTCTTGTTTTTGTGATAAACCAAGTAGTGCATTGGGTAAGTCCTGCGATCATTTGATAAGGAAACAGCAGAGATGGATGGTTGAGGACAGAATTCCAAGAGATTTCTTTTAAAACAGAATTGGTAGGAGAAAAAACAGAATAGACATAAAGTGAATTATCGTTCCAAATGTTACTACTGACATCCACAAGAAACTAGGATTAGGTCAAGAAATAAATGAGGAGGATTATGGCAAGAAGACTAGGAATGGTCATTCAGCCTAACTATTGTCGGGTCAAGATGATCAGAGCTGGGACTTCCCTGGAGGTCTACTGGTAGGGGCCCGGATTTGATCTTTGGTCAGGGAACTAGACCCCAGTCTGCCCTCAACTAAAAGAGCCTCCTGGGCCGCAACTAAGACCTGGCACAGCCAAACAGATAATAAATATTTTTTTGAAAGATTATAGGAGCTAAGACATAATACCATAAACCACTTAATCACACAGGAAGATGATTAATTAATACATTTTGATTACCTAATATCTATGTTCAGATGTATCAAAATTGGTACAGACAATTCTTCAAACCAACCACTTAGACATTACATTAGGGGCAGACTCTAGAAGGTTTCTAAGAACAAGGCCAGTAGAACCCACAGTCGCAATCCTGTCTGTTCTCCCCACGTCCTGCTAGGTAACACCCCTGACATAGACAAAACAGACAAAGCAGAAATGGACTGCCACCAGCCGCTTTGACATTGTGCATTTTACATTTTCAATAAAAACCATGTTCTCATGACTTTTAGAAAATATATTCACATACCACATGTGAATGTTAGAAATCAATCAAAATCTTATTTATTCAAAATACAGCAATAGAAAACTTCTTTGTTATTAATAAAGCTGAATTACAATTCTAGATCGACTGCACTCAAATATCACCCATATTATAAAAATAAAGTACTTATTAACAGCAACAAATACAACAGAGTTAAACTGGCAGTTGCTTATATAACGTATCAAATACATCCCAAAGTCCTACGTCATGCACCATATTTTGAAATTCCTCTTCAGTAAAAATTCAAAATCACACATGACAGAGTTTCACACTGCCAAGATCTGATTCGATAAGTGCTACTTAATAAGAGTGCTAGATTTTATGTAAAATTTATGATAAAAGAATTTTACATTAGCATTTACGGCAAACTATGCCACCAGGTAACAGACACAGATATATGTGCATACCCATGATTATAAGCAACCAAAACTAAATCTCCGTCTTTTTTAATACATTTGCAGACATAGCCTTATTGATGTGTTCGGATCTCACAACTGTTGATTTCACAGCTAGAAGTTACCTTGAAGTTCAGGGTGCCTGAGAAAGCCGAAATCCAGATAAGTTTACTAATCGGACCTGTGGTCAAACATCCGAGCCGGTGTGCTCCATACCACCTTACCTGACTTTGAGTAGAGTTCTCAGTTTTTCTGAGAAGCTGTAGGACACCGCACGGCTATTGTACCCACCTCAGCAAGCTCTTTGGAGGAGAGCGCGAGGCACAACGGGTAGAGCCTGCAACAGGGCCAGGCACACAGGGCAGACTCGCCAAGCGTGGGCAGCCTTCAGCAGTCTCATCCACCACAGCTGCATGACCCTAGGAGGGAGAATGAGGACCCGACCAAGACCAACCAGCTAGCAAGTGGGAGAGCTCGTGCTGGACTCAGGTGTCCTGAATTTTCATCCCATGCTTTTGCCACTTAACCACAGCTGCCCCTAATGTTTCCTCCAGTTAAAGATGAAGCTTGTAAAAGATGGATGAAGATGGTCATCCCCTTGGCTTCTGCTCAGTGAAGCCACAGGAACCACGTGTGATTGAGATGAAATCACCCTGGAACGGGGTGTGGAAGCCAGCAAGAGAAATTCCTCCTGTGTTCCATTAGTTTAATTATGACACAGTTAAACAGACTCTGAAAAATTTCAAACCTGGGAACACGTGCCCACAAAGACACCCAGGGCCTGGCAGTGGCTCTGACTCACATTCCTCAGTCAGGTGCCAAGCAGAGCTCCAGCACCAGCACACAAGCCACTTTTGTTTAGAATACCTCAAAAAGCCAGCCAAGAGGCAAATGTGGACATCTGTGCTAGACTGTGGCTGTCCTGTTTTTTCAGTCTAATCTGTCAAGATAACCATTTCCCCATTCTCTTAAACAAACACAGACTTCCTTGTTTAAACACTATAACAGTTCTAACAGAACACACAGCTTTTAATCATTCTGCTTTAAGTACACTGGCAAGAGTCTGAGAAAAGAATCAAAACATCTTAAATGTAAACTGGCTGATTTTGCTGTTTTGCAAATCCCAGGAAACAGGAGAAAGGAACCTGGAATTCCAGATAAAAGGAATACAGCATTATAGGAGAAACTGGAGTCAGTTTTAAATGATCATTGAATTAAAAATGCAATGGGGAGCCCAGTTCAGCTTCTAATGAGAGAAGAAAAAAAAAAAGAAATTAGGTCCTGGTTTTTTTTTCCCCTCCTGCAAAATGATTTAGGTTTAGCAAATTTAAGTTGCTTGCTTCAATTGTTTTGTACTACTTATGAAAGCAGCAGCAATGCTTGAGCAGCGAGCTGAGCTTGGAAAGCTATTTAAACAGGAGCAAGGTTGCTTCACCACTCAGTTAACTCCCTCTTGAAAGCCCTTTAGCAGAAAGTTCTGTCACAGCACGGTGCACGTTCTGTCTCATTGATGAGGTGTTCTGGGTCATTTCCTAATATTTGAGAATAGACACTGAAGGGTAGGGGGAGAAACTTTCACGGTGGAATGAGCAGGAATATTGACAATGCTGAAGTTCAGTTTGTGCTTCTTCAGCCTCACTACTCTTGATTTCACTTGCAAAAGATCCGAAAGCTCTCTGAAACGTGAAGAAGTTAAAACTTACATAAAATCCAGACATGTCTTTTAAGTTTTTTTGGAAGAGAAAAATGGTGGTTGAATAATTCAAACTCTGCGTTGCCCATGCTTGATCATGATGCACGTAAAAGTTTTGAGATCAGACTGATTTGAGTTCACATCCTGGTTCAACCACTCAAATCATGTGACTTTAGACAAGTTAATACACCTTTCTGAGCCTTAGTTTCTTCATCTGTGAAATGAGGATAAAAAGAGCTTACTCACAGGGCACTTGTGAAGATGAGATATATTTGCAATGGTAAGTGCTTCATAAAGTCAGCAATGATTAAGTAAAACATCCACTAACACCTGTCATAATTAGAAAATGTCCTGACATAAAATTCAAGCAAGTAGCGTTGACATCTAACATATGGATTATCAACTTTACAAAATGAGAAAATAATGTAACATTGAAATACTAAACCCATTTAAGAGAGAGAATACTCTGTCAATCACAAGTATAATTCCTTATGGAAAAAGGAGTCAGAATTTATACAGTTGTCACAGTCATCCCAACACAGCTGGCTGGGTCACAGTCCCTGGACACAGGTAGGATGCCAGTGGGCTCTGGCATGCGGTCTCCTGCGTGAGACTGGAGTCCGATCCACAGAAGGTTGGAGGGCCCTAGTAGGCTGGGATTAGCTGATCAATCAAATCTTCCACTTGAATGGCAGTCCTTCTCGGAAGGCATCTGTGCTCACTCTTATACCACCGATGTGACCAAGTCATTCTCGATGACAGCAGTGGCAGCAAAGGGCAGCACAAGATGACTGATCATTAATTGACCTCAGTGGGAAAACTCAGGAGTCGGGTGGGAGCAACAGGGGCTCTGTTGAGGAGGCAAGGAAACTAAGCCAAAGAGCCGAAAATGCTTGTTCTCTAGGATCCTGACTGTGTGGTAAGTGAGATTACTTCTAATCATTCTTTATTTCCTTATGAATCCTTACAATAAATACCCTAATTAAAGTAACCTGAGTATATATTGGTGATATAATATAGAAATATATATTTAAGAGTTTATATAACATATAAAATATAAATATTTTATATTTTAGTTATATAATATATAAAAGGTTATATTCCATTTTCAACCAGAAAAGGTCAAACAGCATAATTTTATTTTTGATGATTCAGGGGAACTTATGGATCTCATAACACTTGAGGGTCAGAATTATTCACATCAGTTATCTGTAAGAGCATCAGTACCTCTTAAGACTTATATCTGCATTCTGATGGTTCCTACTAAATACTGGGTAACACTAATGAGAATCTCTTGAGCTCAACGTAACACTTCCATTAAACAAATATTTATTAATACTCCATGGGATACTAGATGCCTACTGTATAAAGACACATTGCTAAATATTATGAATAATTCACAAATGAATACAAGTTTCCTCTCAAAATATTAC
Source organism: Capra hircus (assembly GCF_001704415.2). Lineage (NCBI taxonomy): Eukaryota > Metazoa > Chordata > Mammalia > Artiodactyla > Bovidae > Capra > Capra hircus. The sequence continues at coordinate 81,507,567 of NC_030814.1, forward strand.
AGATGAATGGGATTTGACAAGTTCACAAACACTATGACAGACAATGTGATAAATTCTTTAAGAGTAAGAAGTACTCCACTCAATACTGTCTAGTGGCCTATGTGGAAGAAGCATCTATGAAAGAGTGGATATGTGTATAACTGAGTCATTTTGAGTATACCTGAAACTAACTTAACATCGGGAATCAACTATACCAATAAATTTAAAAAAAAAAAGATTAAGAAGTAAAATTTTTACCATAATCGAGGTAACTATATGAAGTGATGGATGTATGAATTAGATTCAACATGGTAATCATTTTACCATCTATATGACTATCAAATCATTATGTTGTATACCTTAAATATATATAATTTTAATGTTTCAATTATACCTCAATAAGAGTGATGGGAAACTCCAAAAATATAGCTCAATAGGTAAAGTAAACCATGGACTGAAATAAATTTTGAAAAGCAACAACAGCGAAAGTTTGACTGTGATCCAGAGTTGGAAGAAATTTCAAGCATTTGGGAGAAGTCTGCCCAGGAATCATGGAAGATTATAGGAGGGTCTGACTCTAAACATCTTGAAATTCCAGTAGAGTTTCAGTGGGATGATGAAGCAGGGGGTAGGGAAGAGGGAGCTGGACAGAGTGTGAGCAAGGACAGTGAAGAATATTTGGGGATCCAATCAGTATCACTGGCTGGCATGTAGAGAACTTGTAATAAAAGATAAGGATGGCAGAAAGTTTGGGGCCAGGGAATGAAGGCCTTGAAATGTCATGATAAAGAATTTGGAATTTATTTTGTAAGTAATAAAGTCTAGAGACGTTTTGATCAAGGAATGATATAATCAGCCAAGTCGGAGTCTGACACATGCTTCCACACTTCAAAACCTTTTCTATAAAAATATGACTTTATCAAAATATCTTTATGAATAAAATAGCACATACTTAGAAAATGGGAATAAGCAATAGAAACACAATAAAGAATGAGAATTTAAATAGTGTAACATCAACGCATAATATGGTCTCCAATTTGCCTTATCAGTGAAAGATGTCAATTTTCTCTCCTAATAATCACTAGAAGCTGATTCCTGCAACCAACATTTTTTCTTCACAGAGCACAGAACCAGCTAGTCCTATTTGTCTGTTTTTTGTTTTTTTTGTTTTTTTCCTGAGGCTACAGCGTAGAGCAGACACGAAGAATGTGAGGTAGACTGCACCAAAAACTGAAATTTTCATCCATAATTCCTGCAGTATCAACTGCCCCAGCCTGGGGGAGGGATGGGCTGGGAGTTTGGGGTTAGCAGATGCAAATTATTATACATGGAAAAACAAACAACAAGGCCTTACTGTATAGCATAGGGAGCTATTCAAAGTCCTGTGATAAACCGTAATGCAAAGGAACGTGAAAGAGAATGTACATAACCATATAGATGGGTCACTCTGCTATACATCAGAACTTGACACAACATGCTAAATCAACTATACTTCAATAAAGAATAAAAATAAATAAAAATAAACTGGCATGGGTCCTTTGAGGATCAATTTGGCGTGTGTATTAAGAGCTATAGAATTCATATCCATTGACCCCAGTACACTCACTCTGGGTTTCTAGTCTAAGGACATTTTAAAAAATAAACAGAAAGTGTTATGAACTGATAGGATTATTATAGTGTTATATACATAGATGAAAGAAAATAAACAGAAACAAAAATTTTTTTTTTAAATAGGAAGAATGCTTACATGTTAATGATGAAGACTGTGGAACATCCACCAATGTTTCCGTGCTAAGTGTAAAACAATTAGACCCAACATATACATCCTGACTACCAGCTACGTAAAAAAAAAATCATAAAAGAGATTGGATCGCAACAGATTTTAAAAAGCTAGGATGCCAATTTGTGTTGGGATAATCTTATGAAAGATGTTTTTTTCCCCTCTATTTTGTCTTTCAAGGCGCTGTTATGTTGTTACAATTAACAAAGAGCAAGGGGTTGGGGGGGACAGTTAAAACCAGAGCCATAAGAGAAAGCTAGCAGTGCCTTTAAGATCAGGTGTTAAACAAGTAGCAAGCGGCCCTAAATAGCTTCTTTCCTGACAGAGCCCGGGTTGGCTCAGAGTGCTGTGCACATTCCCGGGAGGCTGCCAAAGCCACATAGCATAGGGTGAAAAATGAGTTTCACAAGCATTTTGTCCTCCTGGGTTCCTGCATGATAGAGCAATAGGAAGAAGAGCAAGAAAGGGAAGAAAGAGGTGGTGTGTGACATTTCACTGATCAGTAGCTCTAATATACAGATCGTCAAACAATGCTCTACATTCTATTCTCAAATGCTTATATAGAGTATAGTTTCCTTCTTCCTCCCTAGGGAATGAGAACTAGGAAGTTTAATAACAGAATACCCCTGATTTAGCACCATACATTTAGAAATAGAGCTATTTCTTTCTCCTCTTAAGTAAATCAGCAAAAACAAAATGTTTTCTAATCACAACTGAGACCACGATAAAGACCTGCTTAAAAATCTTGTGTGGCATCATAGAATGTGTATTTAATTGTTGGCTACAGATAGTCAATGTTTTATCTCTACATGTTTCAGAATAATCTTATTTACAGAATTATTCATAATTCTACAAAATGCACAGCAACTGAAAGAACAATAAAAAAAAAGAGCACCATCATATAAAATGAGGCAAATTAAATTCTTACTTCACAGATTTAAATATTATTCAATAATTAAGGGGCTGCTTGGATTAAAACAGTTTTAAAGGGAAAGGCTGACTCAAAGGCAATTAGTACTGTTAAATAAAAGTTTTGCTTTTGGGGACTTTCATTATTTACAAGATCTTTTTATCATTAATTTAAATTAGACATTTAACTAGCTTGCTATCATGTATGTTGTATAAGACAGAAACTAACATTTTTCTCTGCACCTATTTTTACGTGGAACCTATTCCCATTGGTGGGTGGCTGTTCTGATCTGGCCCTGGGTGCTGGAGTTATTTTGGGGATATACAAACATCTTTAACCCTGTTCCTCCTGACTATTGTGAGGAAGATATACAGGAAGAATGCAGAGTCTTGGCAGTATTTCACACTCTGTTCCAAGGAGAATGGAAAGGTTAAGAATGAAGAAAATTAAGCAGACAACCATATGTGGCCAAAAGAAAGGCTTGCTTCTCTGCAGAGGCAGATTCCCCAACACAAATAGGAGAGAGGCCCATGAATGGGACCGTGTCAACTTCCTCTGCTCGCATAGGAATGCCGGCCTTCTTCCCTTTTGGAAAAACAAGTCATCCGTGCACCCGAGTTCAAGGCTGCTTTGTCAAATATTTCCGAAGTTCCAGTGACACAGGTCCAAGGGAAAGAGCCAAGCTGGCTTTTTGGGGCCTAGTCTGAGGGAATTCCTAGGGTTCACTCTGCATGTTAATGAAGTCTGAACCTCACATTATCTCCTAGTCAATAAACCTCTGGCAACGTGTGGCTTGATTTGAGAAGGGGAGCACTTTTTCAGGGATCTCAAGATGGTGTTTGGCTGGCTTTGGGGCTTATGGATATTTTTTTAAATGTTCAAGGGAAGTGATCCTGGGTTTTGGCAGGCCCAGTACTCACACTGGAGACTCAAGTCAAATTGTTTCACAGATGAAGTCTAAGTCAGAAAGAGTTTGCTAAATTATACTTTAATCCATGGATTAGTACACTCGATTTCTTTTATGATTTTTTTTTTCTCATAAATTATTTTGCTCTCCAGAAGCGAGTCCAGTTAGGGAATATGTCATCAATTCCCAGGGTAGGCATTAGCTCATGGTAGATGGAAAGGCTCAAGAACTTGATATTTTATAAATGAACGAGGCTCCTATAATCTGGATCTGAACATTATTCAATTGTTATATGGGCAAATAGGCCTCTAAGTTACTGAACATTAAACAATGAGTAATATGTTGCTATAGAAATTCCATATTAAAATCAGATGTGTATAATAAGTCTTCATTTTGATTTTTTTCAGGGGGTTATTGTTGCATGTGTGAAGTTTTTTAGTCTCTTCAAAAAAAAAAACTTTAAAAGACTCTTAGCTGGTTGGCAGACTTGTAGCCATCTCTGCCAATGGCAGAAGTTATTCATAGGGTGATAGGGTGTTATTCCAACAAGACTCTCCCCACCTCAAAGGATGGTTCTCATGAAGTCAGGTATCTTTACAGATTGTTAGTGGTATTCTTTAGGATTTCAGAACAAAGATATCTCACTCCAAGTAATCTGACGATACAGCAGATTCGTGTGTGTAGTGTTAGTTGCCCTTTAAGATCCTATGGACTATAAGCCCACCAGGCTCCTCCATCCATGGGATCTCCCAGGTAAGAATACTAGAGTGGGTTGCCATGATCCCTAAACAGCCAAATTCCCAGACGAGTTGATCTTTCCCAGCCCTGATTCTTGACACTGCACACAGATGGCCAACACAGCTCATCATTAATAGGCTCTTCTCTAGACAAAATATCTGAGCACTTCTGCTCCAATCAGTTGTATAGTTATCAACAGCATTTGGTCGTAAACGAGTGGACACAAATTGCCTTTGTTATTATGATTATGTCATTTAATTACTATTTAAAATACACTGATAAAAGTGCTCACAGAAAGAGATCTGTACTTTCTTGGAGTTTTGTTTTTTTTTTTTCAATGTCATCATTTATTTTAGTAAAACAAGAAGGAATGAGAATTTGAACAACAGTGATGGCAAAAGTGAGAGGTGTGCAGAAGAGAAACTGCAGAGTAGAAGTAACAAATTCCTAAACATTTAGAGGCAATTAACAAGATTCCAAAGTCTCAGTGTGGATGGTAGGTAGCACTAGAAAAAGACACAGGGGAATCTGAAAAAGAAGCTGGTATAGTGGGAGGAAAGGGATTTAGGTTTCTGATTTCTTAAAGGTAGGACAAAGACATCCAGGTCATTATGTGAAGGTCATTAGAAGGTAGTTAGAAATCTAGGCTTCACTGTGTCTGCCCTCTGATGCCCTCTTGCAACACCTACTGTCTTCCAATCCCAAAGAAAGGCAATGCCAAAGAATGCTCAAACTACCACACGGTTGAACTCATCTCACACGCTAGTAAAGTAATGCTCAAAATTCTCCAAGCCAGGCTTCAGCAATACGTGAACTGTGAACTTCCTGATGTTCAAGCTGGTTTTAGAAAAGGAAGAGGAACCAGAGATCAAATTGTCTACATCCGCTGGATCATGGAAAAAGCAAGAGAGTTCCAGAAAAACATCTATTTCTGCTTTATTGACTATGCCAAAGCCTTTGACTGTGTGGATCACAATAAACTGGAAAATTCTGAAAGAGATGGGAATACCAGACCACCTGACCTGCCTCTTGAGAAACTGTATGCAGGTCAGGAAGCAACAGTTAGAACTGGACATGGAACAACAAACTGATTCCAAAGAGGAAAAGGAGTACATCAAGGCTGTATATTGTCACCCTGCTTATTTAACTTCTATGCAGAGTACATCATGAGAAACGCTGGGCTGGAGGAAGCACAAGCTGGAATCAAGACTGCCGGGAGAAATATCAATAACCTAAGATATGCAGATGACACCACCCTTACGGCAGAAAGTGAAGAGAAACTAAAAAGCCTCTTGATGAAAGTGAAAGAGGAGAGTGAAAAAGTTGGCTTAAAGCTCAACATTCAGAAAACGAAGATCATGGCATCTGGTCCCATGACTTCATGGGAAATAGATGGGGAAACAATGGAAACAGTGTCAGACTTTATTTTGGGGGGCTCCAAAATCACTGCAGATAGTGACTGTAGCCACAAAATTAAGACGCTTACTCCTTGGAAGAAAAGTTATGACCAACCTAGATAGCATATTGAAAAGCAGAGACATTACTTTGCCAACAAAGGTCCGTCTAGTCAAGACTATGGTTTTTCCAGTGGTCATGTATGAATGTGAGAGTTGGACTGCGAAGAAGGCTGAGCACCGAAGAATTGATGCTTTTGAACTGTGGTGTTGGAGAAGACTCTTGAGAGTCCCTTGGACTGCAAGGAGATCCAACCAGTCCATTCTGAAGGAGATCAGCCCTGGGATTTCTTTGGAAGGAATGATGCTGAAGCTGAAACTCCAGTACTTTGGCCACCTCATGCGAAGAGTTGACTCGTTGGAAAAGACTCTGATGCTGGGAGGGATTGGGGGCAGGAGGAGAAGGGGACGACAGAGGATGAGATGGCTGGATGGCATCACCGACTCGATGGACGTGAGTCTGAGTGAACTCCGGGAGTTGGTGATGGACAGGGAGGCCTGGCGTGCTGCGATTCATGGGGTTGCAAAGAGTCAGACACGACTGAGCAACTGAACTGAACTGAACTGAGAAATAAGGGCGAGGGGTGGCTAATAAAAGTCGCGTTTGGAAGTGGTAATGTAGACAGGAGCAGTGGAAGTCCTGAGGATGGAATCAGCCTGGCAGACAGAAGAGAAGAGTGACCTGAGCGGGAGTGAATCTAAGTTTTCAGGCAGGAGGAGGAGAAGCACCACACAGGAGACAGAGGAATTCAGAAAACAAGGATAAGAATTGTAAGCGGACAGGGCTTAGACGTAGAGAAAGTTGGGGATGTGTGAGACTGTCAAGGACAGATGCTTCAGAGAAATGCCATTTAACCTGTCAGTCACCAGGCTCCGCTCAAGGAAGCACTCTCAGTGGAAAGGTGAGGGCTGCAACTGGGATTTTTACACCAGGTTTCAAAATGTGAAGGACTGAGTATCTGGTGAGGAAGAAGGGGCAAGGGCAGTGGGAAGCTCAAGAAGTCTGAACAGAAGAAGACAGCATTATGTCTTAGGGCATAAGATGGTTGAGTGGTTGAGATTTTTTTAGCTGATGGTGTTTATGGGAAAAAGGATGGTCGCATTAAAGACAATAAAGCTGGCAATATAAACCTCAGGGGAAGGTTCCCAAGGAGGCAGGAGAGAGAAGAGCAAGAGAGCAATAAAGGGCAAATTTGGCAAAAAGGAAAATGACCTTCTTTCTTGAAGGTAGGAGTGAGGAAAGAGAGGGTAAAGAGAGGAGGAAAATGAAAAATGAAAATGAGGATTCACCACGGAAAGAAATTAATACTACAAAACATTTTTGGTTAATTTTGTTTTTTTCAACCTAACCTGGAGAAACATTACACATCATGCTGGGCCATGCTAAGTCACTTCAGTCAGCACACCAGCCTCCTCTGTCCAGGGCATTCTCCAGGCAAGAATACTGGAGTGGGTTGCCATGCCCTCCTCCAAGGAATCTTTCAGACCCAGGGGTCAAACCCCCATCTCTTAAGTCTCCTGAATTGGCAGGTGGGTTCTTAACCACTTAGCGCCACCTGGGAAGTCCACAGACAATCCGGCAGAACCAAGACAAGGCTGCATTAACCATCTGAGCTTCTCTTCATGCTTTCGAGTCATGACTGGGTACACCAGACGGCTTCAAGGCCCGTGCCAGGGTCTCGGCATAGGTAAGGCATAGTCTTTTTGGGAATCCACTTTTCTAAACAGTTCCTCCCTCTATAATGCTCACAGCACCAGCCTGAATCCTTCAGCACCCAGATTTTTCTATAGCAATGGTTGGTATTTCTAACTGAAGCCCCATCACATTATTTGAGTATTTGCTTCTCAAAAGCAAAGCCTTGTGATGACAGGGATAACAATTCCCAACCCCTCATCAGAGGGGTTCCCTGCAGGCCTTCCCTACCTGTTCATAGCCTCTTAAAAAGGTGCCAGATTGAAACAAGAAGCAGTTGGATTGGCTTTTTCTTTCTAGAAACCTTAAACAGCTGAGGCATTTAGAATTTAACGTGATAGGAATCGGTCTTAACTGGGTTATTTCAATCGTAGGCCAAAACATTTCAACTGCCTTGAGTAATCATATGAGTGGAGAGACTTTCTCCATTTCTGTTGAACATGAACACTTGTCCACACTAATCTTAGTGTGGTGGCAGGTAAATGTCTTGTATGATTAGAAGGGGGTCTCCCAATGCTCGCTGTCCCATGATACATCCATCATGTGGTTGCTCAAGGCCCAGATCCTCCCATTTCATTCTGCTGACAGGGCCATTGCAGTTTTACAAGTCACCTTTAGGTTGAAAATAATCCTGAGAGGAGATAACGACTAACACTTTATAAATGGATTGTATCAAATCTGTCCGCCTGTCTAGAACAACGAAGGACAAAAAGGCAAATCGTCTAGCCTTAGAGAGGCCAGTGGGGAGGCCAGATGGAGAAGCCTGGGTAGCCAGCCTGGTCTCCTGGAGCAGGCATAGGAGAATAACTCCACGGGACAAGTGGAGAAAAGCTTCCTCAACTTACCAAGGGACCCCCAAAGACTTGTAGCTCAGGCCCATCCAGAAGAAACATACTTAAGGTCACCTGGGTTGTAACCCACCATGGTGCTCCACAGGTGAAATTCCAATCTGGTGACACCCTACCCCCGATCCCTGCTAGTGTTCTGTTCTCTGTGTAAGTTCAGACAGAACCAAGTCATAAGATAAAAGGGGATTAGACTACTACGTGGACAATCAGACTAGATGAGGCTTGAAAAACTCTTCTAATATCAAGATTCTGTGAGTCTATAAAACACTGCTCAAAGTATGTTGTCTGAAGCTTAGAATTTCAAGGTTGTTTGATTATTCTCTTTCAACAGCTTTCCATTTTTTAAATAATGAAATTATTCCAGCTCAGTTTTCAAATTTATTTCTTGATGGATTATGAGTACAGAGAAGTCAGAAAGTTTGTAAATATATTTCATTTAGCAGCTGAGGAATCTTGGCTACATCATATACCTCTTGATGTTTTTTTGGGATAAGAAAGGGGATGTGAAAGAAAAATAATGTTTAGCATGTAACTATTAGGCAATTTGCAATTCATCACCTTATATAATTCTCTTTAATACACAGACTTGCTTTTTTGTTATCCCCACCTTATATATGAGAGAATTGATTGATACTCATCAAGGTTAAATAACTTGCCCAGGAACATAAAATCAAATGGAACAGATTCAAGGTCTAAACAGAATTTTTCTGATACCAAATCTCATGTTCCTTCTACTATGCCTATAGCCTATCTCATGGTGGTGGTGGTGGTTTACACGCTAAGTCATGTCTGACTCTTGTGACCCCATGGATTATAGCCCGCCAGGCTCCTCTGTCCATGGGATTCTCCAAGCAAGAATACTGCAATGGGTTGCCATTTCCTTCTCCAGGGGATCTTCCCAACCCAGGGATCATATTCGGGTGTCCTGCATTGCAGGCAGATTCTTTACTGATTGAGCTACATAGTAGCCCTGGCTATTTCATATTCTGAGTTAAATATCGATACTTCTTGATTGATTCCACCAAGTCATTCACTTTCAGTAGTGAAAGTCATGAGCTATATAACACAAGGACATTCTAGCCCTTAGTACACAATCTTTTATCAAATAAGGAAATTTTTATGCCCATTCTATTCATAGAAAGAATTTCAACTGATTAAAATGTGATAAATTCTTAAAGCATTTAAAATACCAAATATTGAAATACAGTACGGTTTGTTTTATAATATATGTTAAAGCAGATTTAAAAATGAAAATACAATGGGTTTTTTAAAAAAAGAATTTGATACTCTAAAATATGACCAATAGGTTTAATCTTACATATTCAAATAGGATCCTTAAAAAACTACTAACTCTACAATAGTTAGAATTCCTATTCATGTCATGACTGTAGATCATTTTTTACTCTGTTTAAATGTTTATGAAAGTAAAATAAATTCCCATGAAATATGGTGATAGACTTGCTAGCAATTATATGATCATATATTTTTAAAAAATCATATTCTCTGATTCAGTTCAGTTCAGTTCAGTCGCTCAGTCGTGTCCTACTCTTTGTGACCCCATGCATCTGATTCAGAGCAAACCAAGTAGGTTGACTGTTACTCTTTCCTTAGAGTACGAGAAAAATAAAAGTAGATGTTTACTCCTACATAATTTGAAACTATTTATAAGAAATCTATAGGAAAAAAAACAAAACTTAACTTTCATGAAACTATTTGGCTATTTTTCTCCATGAGGTTTGAGTCCCACAAGCATGCTTCTCCAATTGTATGAGTCTTCCTGCAAAAAGAGGCTAATTATGAGTTATGTGAGGTTTCAATGGCTCCTCTGTACGAAATGCTAAGAATAACAAGGCGCTGCCCTTCCTTTAGTTCTTGGATCACGTCCCACTCTGGAACCTCACAGACCATCAGTGCCTCAGGCTGTGGTTGTGGCATTCAGACTGGACCACCTATATGTAGCACACTGGTGGTGTCCAGCTCTATCCAGCCTTTTATAAATAGCTCAATATGCTGAGTTTTTAGATTAAGAAAGTGATAACACTTTTGACCTGTCATTACCTCCTCCAAAAGTTAAGGAAGTATACTGCTTTGCATGCTAAACTACACCATCTATTAGCAACACATATTATAAGCTGGGTCCATGGACTATATAAACATCTACACCAGAGTAGGAGAGGAGCTTAGTTCCTAAAGCTGTTCATTTCTTTCAGTTATTAACCAACCTTTTCCGCAAAGATAGTTTCCAGATGAATCCCAGAGTTGGGAAAATCATGCCAAACACGTCAAAATTCTGAACACACTTCAAAGTAACTACTGCTGTCCTGTGATATTTTTTGACTTAGTATCTTAAGAAATTCTTTTCCATGACATACATTTGATTTTATAACAGACATCAACAGGGAAATGGAATTTGCTTTGCAGAATTCACTTCATAGGCAAATTTACCAGCATGCACCTACTTCATAAACTGAGATGTGAAATTTATTTAATATGCATATCTCTCATCTCTATATCTGCTCACCTCTTTGGGGCTTCCTTCATGTAGAATCTGACGAGAAAACTGAGTAGAGGAGAACCTGGTTAATTCAACAAATATGACAGAGCTTGCAGGAGAGAGCTCAACATAACATTTATAACCATCTCAAAGAGCCTTCCAGAAAGACTGAATCACTTAGTTGCTGCCCCATTTCTAACCCTTTCCACCTAAAATATTAAACTACCTAATTAAGAAAGTACTATTCTCATTGTGCCATTCTCATCTTACAGATTAGGAGACAATGGCTTTGGGATGCTACTTGATTTTCACAAGATCACAAAGTTAACAGGTGTGGTGATAATCTTAAAAGAAAGGTTCTTTCATGTGTTTCAATCCCAAATTCCACTTTTTGTCCCCCCGCCCCCAAACGGTACGGTCTTATTTGCTCAGTCCAACAATACAGTGATCATTTTTCTTTCTCGTGCTTCTATTTTCCTTCTTCTGGAATTTCTTTTCTCACTTCTTCACCCAACTGAACAAAAAATAGTTTAATGAATTCAAAATCTTCAAAATTGAGCTATCTTTTCTGTGATTGTCTCTAAATTCTCTGATTAGAAATAAGATGCTGACCTAGCATTATTTCAGGTCAGAGCAGTCTGTAAGCCAAATTGCAAACCTCAGGCTGTATGCGTGGTGGGGAGCAGAGAGAGAAATAATGAGGGAACTAACCAGACATCCAGGTGGGATCTTTAGGGAGGACTCGGCACAACATCTCCTTGTGAGGGGCAGGGAGGAGACCATGAGCAACAGAGTCATTTATTTGAGCTTCAGATTATTCACTTTCCTAACTAATCAATAATTGTTATAATTAAAATTGATAGCTGCAAATAACATGACAGAGGGCTGCTGCCAGAATACTGATTGTGTCTTTGGCTTGGAAAGATAGGCAGCAGCGTGGAACACTTATTTTCCAATTTGCTTTTAGCTGTGTGCAAATTGCTTTCGCTGTATCCAGCTGATTTAGACCTTGCCTGGAGGTGCACTAGATTAATTGGGAGCCTCACATTCATTGCTTACAGAATGGACTCTGTAATTGGCGAAATTTGTTAGTGCCAGTTATAAAATAACTATATAGTTCTGCTTTTAGCTGTCCTCTCCTTACTCTTTCCGTGAGAGGGGAGGGAAAACAATTAGAACCCCTCTGACAATAAAGATGGGCATTTTTACATAAGGACTAAAAGGCATGGATCTACAGTCAATATTTTATACAAGCAAACATTAATGTGAATACGATATTGATTTTTTCAAACCCTGAAAAAGTACTTGAGCATATGAAAGAATTTTTTTAATCTTTGTTGTGTCTGAACCTTAGATAAGAGAACCCACTTTGTTCAAACTATGAGCAGATTTTTCAAATTGCCTCTTTGTTCTCTCTCCTCACTTCACTAAGTTAAAAAGAACCAGCACTTTTTCTTTCTCATTGCCGAATGGAAGAAATAAGAAAAATCTAGGCCACAGCTGGGTGCCCTCCAGGTTATCTGGTTTCTCCTACTCTCCTCTTCAGGTCCCAGGGTACCAAAAGGGCATCTCCACTGCCCAGTGCAAATATCAGAAAAAACTCAATGCACGTGAGAGTCATTTTGGGCAGGAAGGCATTTTTTCCCTTCTTTATTTCCAGAGCAAAACTTGGTAGGCCAAGAACAAAGTAGAAACTATAATATCTGTTAGAAAAACAAATATTTTTTAGCCCTTAAAAATATTTTATGTCACCCAGACTTAAAGATGCAAAACAGTCCCTTCCACTTCTTCAATGACACTCAGTTTATTGCTATACATGCCAAATTGTGGGCTTCCCAGGTGGCTCAGTGGTAAAGAATCTGCCTGCCAATGCAGGAGATTGGGTCAGAAAGATCCCTGGAGGAGGAAATGGCAACCTACTCCAGAATTTTTGCCTTGGAAATCCCAGGGACAGAGGAGCCTGGTGGGCTACAGTCCATGGGGGTCGAAAAGAGTTGGACACGACTGAGCAAACACACACACATGCACACAAAATTGTACAAAGTCCATTCCCGCACATACTCAAAAACCATACATATCCATAAAGCAGAGATGGCAGCCAGGACTCTGTCACCCAGGTGACAAAATCCCGACTTAAACAGATTTATGTAAACAAACAAGCAAAGAGTTGGGGAGGGGTGTTTATTGTTTCAAATAAATGAAGGTACAGAAGAAGGCTGCTTTAGATACTGCTAGATTCAGGGTCTCAAAAAGGTATCATGACTGTTTACCTCCATCGCAAGGCTAACTTAATGTCCTGTTGGCTGCACTTCCAGGAGAGCCCTCATCACATGGAAGACCCTGTCAGACTCAGATGTATATTCTATCTATTCAGCAACTACAGAAAAGAAAGGGCTTCTTACCCAGTAGTTCTGGCATATTCTCAGACCTAAATTTCACTGGCCCATTGTTGAGTCACCTGCTCACTCCTGAACCAATCACAATGGCCTGGCAGGCTACAGTCCATGGGGTCACAAAGAGTCGGAGCCGACTGAGCGACTAACACACACACACACACACGCACACGCACACACACACACACACGCTATGGCCAAGAGGGCAGAATATGCTGCACACCTGAGCCCCGGGCTCTACTACAGAGTGAGGTCCCCCCAAAGAGAAACTGAGGTAAAGGGCCCAAAGCGGGGGAACTGGATGCCAGGCAGAAACAACAGATGACTGCAATACTCAAGAAACAAAGTGGTCGTGAACTATGAGTGTTTCTGCTAATGCATCTTGAACTTCATTTATTTATATCTTTGGGATTTAATTAAAACAAAAGATCTTTTCCTTCAGAGAAAGGTCTAACGTGGTCATGTTAAGCAAAATGTTGCCTGCTACTTCAGGAGGGTTCATGTACCCCTAGAGCTTAGCTGATAGCATGGAAATAACATCTTTCTGAGGTTGACCGGCACTTCCAGAAGTAGATGCATTTCGTAGATAAGTACCATTTAAGGGTTTCTTTTCCCTTCCAAGTCTGTTGTTGTTTTTCCTTTCCAAGCAATTCTGTTTGTGCAGAATTCTACTTGTGCAGCTATTCGTTATCTTTGTTGTGGATAAACTCTGAAAATCCAAACTGTGCCAAATGACTATTTTGTCCAGATGATAGATTGTCAAGGACTAAGCTTTCAGTCAGATGACGCACACAATGGCCACAAGAGTGACGGCAGCCTTTCTTAATTTGGCACAAGAAAATGAGTGTTCCGAGCTAAGGCTGTGCAGGGAGTCTAATTTAAGGACTCAGCATGAAGACATGGGCTGCCAAAAATAAAAATGTTCTTTCATCTTCTTTTTATCACATAGGACTATATGTGACTACCAAGGAGGAAACATTACACATAATCAGGCAACTTTTTTCATGATTATGATTAGAGAGAGAAGTTGTCTAAACATTAAAGTGACCGCTCAAGTGAAAATAATTCACAAAGTTCACCTCAGAAATGTGAATTCGAATATTTCAACTAAAATAATTCTCACAGTTTAAAAAATTAGTTAACTTCACATGGGGCAGGGGGGAAGGCACTTTGAGCAAAGAAAAAAAAGATTTTCCAAGCAAATGCAAATTTTAAAAATGCAAGTTTACCTCTATTGACATATAGAAATATGTACTAGTATATGACATGGAAATATGACAAGATTGTTTACTCCAAGAGCTATTCTAGGACTCTCCTGCTAGCACAATGGATAATGGATAAGAATCTGCCTGCTGATGCAGGGGACACGGGTTCGATCCCTGGTCTGGGAAGATTCCACATGCTGCGGAGCGACAAAGCGCACGCTCTTGGGCCCACAAGCTGCAGCTGCGGAGCCGGTTGCCATGACTACTGAAGCCCGTGCACCCTAGAGCCCGCGTTCCGCAACAAGAGAAGCCACCGCAATGAGAAGCCTGCCCATTGCAAGGAAGAGTAGCCCCAGCCCGTCAGGACTAGGGAAAGCCAGCACACAGCAGCAAAGACCCAGCACAGCCAAAAAGAAAGAAAAAGAAACTGCCTATGGGATATTAAAAAAAAAAAAAGAACTATTCTAAATCTGCTTGTAGTTTCTGGATCCATCAGTTCTGCCTGTCCCTAGATGCTAAGCAGGGGGAAAAAAAGCCTTTCTATTACTCTGGGCATTCACTAAACTTAAGTTCTCATTAAATTTACTTCTTGCTAAATATGTAAATCCCTGTATGTCCTCTGTCTCCGAGGGTCCTGAGCTACTTTTCCACAATGGCAGCCATAATGCAGATGAGCCCAATGTTTACTCCCACATGACCGTCACAACTGAGTTTCCTAAAATGATGAAACTATAAAACCTCTACTGAAAGAGCTTTATGTCACAATTGATATGTTCTATTTTTAACTCCGAAATATGAAGCACCATGGGAGGGTACTTGGCCTATCATTAATAAAGACATTTGTTTGTTTCCTACTCCATTTGAGCATTTCTAAATATATAAGAAGATGCACATGATGTTATGCTAAAATAAAATATTAGACACAAATAACTAAGGACAAATGTTGTATAATAAATTTGAAAGCAGTTAAATCACTGTGAATACTCTATAACTAGCTGATAAACATTCTCCCTTAATGTTCTATATATTAAACTAACTAGAGATGAATCAAGTAGAGATAGTGGAGCGAAGGCGAGAGAAGTAGAAACAGATACCATGCCACAAATTGTTGGTGAGAGACTGTTCCTCCTCTAGGCCACTTCTCCCCACTTCCCGTTCATCACAAGTGACCACTGTTTACAATGTGAGAGGCCTGCTTTCCAGATGTTCTATCCAAATACAAACACACTGCACAAA
Source organism: Capra hircus (assembly GCF_001704415.2). NCBI lineage: Eukaryota > Metazoa > Chordata > Mammalia > Artiodactyla > Bovidae > Capra > Capra hircus. Next base: position 81,523,204 of record NC_030814.1, read on the forward strand.
TATGCACACATACATATGCACAAATACACAACACACACGTATAGAAACATCTACTCGCTTGTTTACAAAAGAGCTTGTACTCCTACAATCCTATATATAACATCCAGCAAATTAGTTTAACAAACATGCTGTGGCCATTAGAGCATGTGGATACATACAGACTCCATTCTTTTCAAGGTACCATGTTGCGGTTCTACCATTACTAGACCACAGTGATGGATGTTTAAATAGTTTTTGGTTGTTTAAAACGATACACTGAACGCATCCATATAGTGTCTTTGTGCAACTGAGTGAGAATGGCTATGGGCTAAATTCCCCCAAAGGAAGTTATTATGTGCATTTTCAATTCTGACAAACAGTGCCAGATTGGCCCCAAACATTTTTCACTACCAGTGAAGGAACTCTGACCCACACACTCACCAATATTGAAACTTTTGCTGTATTAATTGTAAAAAATAATCTGTCCCTGTAATGTGCTATATGACCGTCTTTCAGTATTTCTATTAGTCGTTAGTATTAGTCATTTTGTTCCTTTTCTGTCAACTGGTTGCTTATATCTATTGTCCATCTTTTCTATGAGGTTATTGGCTGAATGCTTTTAAAAATACACTGAGTAAAAAAATTGGCCCTCTTATATAAAACAGATAATCGACAAGGACTTATTACACAGTGCAGGGAACTCAATACTCTGTAATAACTTATATAGGGAAGAATCTGAAAAGAATGGATATATATAGATGTGCAAGTGAATCACTTTGCTGCATACCTGAAACTAACGTAATATTGTAAACCAACTATACTCCAATATAAAATAAAAACTGAATTAAAAAATAAAATTAAATCAAGACAAGTGCTATAAGACCATAAAAAAATTGGCCCTTTGCCTGAGGTATATATTGCAAATATTTCCCCAGTCTCTTTTTTGTTATTGACTTTATTTATGATATTATTCCCCAAATGGAACTTAAAAATTTTAATGTAACCAAATTATCAATCTTTCCCTTTATGGCTTCTGAATTTGATGTTATATACAGAAGCATCACTCCCACTCCAAAAATATAAATAAATTATCCATGTTTTCTTTCAGTACTGTGATGCTTTCACTAAATGTTTGATCCTTCTGGAATTTATTTTGTTATAAAAAGTTATATTGGATTTCTGGCTATTTTTCCATACAGCCAACCTGTTATTTTGAGGTATATTTAAGGCAGTAACATAGAACGCTTGCTGGTCAAACAATGTTTGACTACAAATAAAGATGAAATTACTTGTATGTTTTCATGTATTAATCTTACTTTTAAAAATACTAATAGTATACTAATTTCATGTTTTATAATGTTTCTTTAAGAAACTGCAATTTACAAATAAACAACATCCAATTGTACATTCTGTGTTACAGAAACATGAGGAAGAAATAACCTCCAAATTCTTTTCAGCAAGAGACTCCTTACATAATACTCCACAAAAACATTTTTAAATGACTTTTTCAGTAGAGCTAAAATTGCCATTTTAGGGTTATACACCAGTTGAAGCTGCTGTACTCTTTTTGCTTTACTAAAAAACACTGCAATATTTTCATCCAGGTAGTAAATATATGAGTTTTCTGCCCCAGCTACAATCCAGCTCACAGAAATGGTGCAATTAAAGTGCATTACATCATCCCACCCAAAATTCATTCAAACAGGCAGAAGGAAATACATGAAGAATGATTGAGGAGGACATCTTTGGGAGTTAAGTCAAGCTTATGGCAAAGACTGAATGATGAGTCAAACGCAGCAATGCCTCTAAACAACCCTAAAGGTACTACTTTATCCCTCCTACCTTGCAAACTTTTCCCATTCAGCCACCAACTAGAGCCTGACTGTTCTCTAAGAGGATTCTTGTCCATTCTGTGCCCAGCACCTCCCTTTGCATCCTGGGGTGGCTGTCTCACCCTGCATGTTCTTGTCCCCCTTGTGACCAGGATGAGACGGAAATAGCTGGTAGGCGAACAAGCGAAATTAATATCTATGATCCACCTCACCCAATAACCCAGTTCTCAGCATTTTCATACTGTACACATATACAAAGAATCTGATGGCCCCTGCTTCTATAATGTTTCCTATCTCCTTCCCTTCTTAAAATCTTCCATGCATATGATGAAGTTGTAAGCACATGTAAACAGACAGCTCCTCCTAGTCCAGAGTAAAAACCAAGCGCCTACAATAGCTTATAAGACTGTTATGGTAAACCTCCTCCCCACACAAACACACACACAGCCACCTCTTAGACTTAATGGGATGAACATTTGCCTTATTGAGAATATTCAGTTCTGTGGTGGAAGACAAGAAAACAAATGAGGTGGATGCAAATCATTAAGTGCGTTAAGCATAGATAATTAAATTATTATCTAACATACCTGGGAGATATGTTAGATAAAGCAAGTGGAGCATATATGCGTGAACCTAGATAGAAAGGAACCTAAGAACCAAGTAAATAATAAATATTCATGGTACACTAAATATACCTAAGGCCCAGGAAGCACTGAATATTCATGGTATCCTAAATACACATGAGGACATAAAGCACTCCGTATCTGTGAGGTCCGACTTTAGCCACTTGTTGGTGGTGCCTGTGCAAAGCCCTACCTGCCCTCTGTCCTGGTTGTGCAGATAAAGCCCTTAAGTAGCTCCTCAGGCTAACGCTACAGATCTCAGCCAGGATCTCCAACAGAGCAAGCTATGCCAACTGCAAGCATCCTCTTCCTCACCCTCACCTGTGGTCTTCATAACAGCACAGTGGGGGAGATGGATGTCGTACAGAAACAGGACAAAGGAACATTGTGTAACATGGGATTAAGGAGATGTGGCCTTTCCTCTGCCTGTACCCCAGCCTGTGTATCAATCCACTCCATTTTCTTCTACTTACTATATGCTTTGGTTTAAATTGCTCTCGTAAACTGTGTGATTTGTGTATCTTAAATCTGTTAGCTTTCAACAGAAAGCTAGGGATAGCTTGCCTGACTGTGTACTAGGGGGCTACCATTGCAAAGCTGTATCCATACAGTGTGGTTGACCACTGTGCTCCTCATTTGAGCACTAGCCACACTGTTCTTCCTTTCCCTTAAATACCCCAAGCACATTCAGACCCCAGGACCATTGCATGTGCTCTTCCCACTGCCCGAAACACTGTTCTACAGACAACATGACCAGGTCCCTCATTTCCTTTACGTGTCTCTTCCCTGAACCTCCTATATAAAATCACATCATTTTCTGGCAACAATTCACCAATACCAACTGGGTCCTACAATTTGATTTTGACACTACCTGGAGTTAGGGCAAACACAACAGGTTAAGGGTTCAGTCCTACAAAACTGCCCCCACATCAGATGCCAGCTGTACATGGGGTCCCTAAGCTACCTGCATTTCTGCCCAGTCAACTATGAATTTGGGAGTTCCCATGAAACTTTTCCCCGACAAGAGGGTTCAATGATTTGCTGGAATGACTGACAGAACTTGGGAAAGCATTATATTTATGATTACAGTTTTATCATAAAGGATAGAAGGAACACTCAAATGGGAGAGATGTACAGAAAAAGATATGGGGGGAGACAGATGGTTCCAGAGCTCCCATCTTTCTCCAGGTATGCCACCTCCTCGGACAGAGATGTGTTAACCAACCAGGTAGCTCCCTGGACCCTGTGTTGAAGAAAGTTTATTACATGAAAGTGTTAGTCGCTCAGTTGTGTCCAACTCTTTGTGATCCCATGGACTGTTGCCCACCAAGTTCCTCTGTCCATGGGATTCTCCAGGCAAGAATACTGGAGTGGGTTGCTGTTCCCTTGGGGATCTTCCCAACCCAGGGACTGAACCCAGGTCTCCTGCATTGCAGGCATATTCTTTACTGCCTGAGCCACCTGGGAAGCCCTAAGTTTATTACATATTAATGACTTACCAAGTCCTATCAAATCACTGGCCATTGTGATTGAACACAATCTCTGGTCCTTCTTCTCTCTAAAGGTTCCAACCCTCTAACCACACAGTTGGGTCCTCTGCTGACCAGCCCCAATGCCAAAGCTAACTCAGGGCCTGCCAAGAGTCACTTCATTAATGTAAATTCAGCTGTAGTCAAAATGGGCTCTTTATGAATAACAAAACACACTCCTGGCACAGGAAATTCCAAGGGTTTTAGGAGCTCTGTGCCAGGAACCCGGGCAAAAACAAAAACGTTTATTTTTCTTATACCACAAAATTAGAAATATCTTCTTCTTCCTAGGTACTCCCTGTTCTCATTGCCCTATTTATCATTAACTAGCACCCAACATGTGGGGTATATTCATCTGTGTATTTGTACATGGTCGTGTCCTCCCACTAGAATGTAAACTCCACGAGGGCAGGGTTTGCTCTTTTTTCCTACTGTTCTATCTCCAGCATCCAGAACAGTTTTTAGGCTAAAACAGGCACACAGGTTAGTGGATGTCATGTCAGGATGGAGTAGAGATGCCATCGCCTCATCTCCTTCCTTGAGAGTGTGCTTTATCCACAGGAACGCTGGGAAGGACGGTCCTGGATTCAGTAGGACTCTGCCCTGCCTCTCGCAAGTCTGGCCAGCCACATCTGGCTGCGGAAGGAACAGAAATCCGTTGCACCTGGCATAGGATTCTGCAGTGGGAACTGGAAGGCTGACTTCACTAAATGATGGTGAAAAGTGGGCCACTGAGGTCCCCGCTAGTCGTAAGTCACATTCAGTAACAGGAGCAGGGAAGCTGCAAGGAGGTGGAGACAGTCAGTCTGTCAACAGAGGCAGGAGAACAGGACAGCTGTGCCCAGAGAAGCAGGGGGAAGAGATTATGTGACACTGGAGAGAGATTTAGGGGCTTTCTAGACATCATCACTATGACTTGCCAATTCCCTTCCTATCCTTGGGCATTATGAGAGTTGTCAGCTTTGAATACACCCTCTTTGTAACTACGCTGGTTTGAATGGTTCTTGGCCACAAATGTTCCTTGGCCACAAGGCGAAGATGGCACAGGTGTAGGGCTGGCCCAGAGAAGCCAAACCTAGGAGCCAGCTTAGCCATCTGTTCCCATTCCCGTCCCATTAGCAGGGCAAGTTATCCTAACTGCAGGACCTTCCTGACCTTACCCAAGTCGGGCCACATGGATCCTCTCTCCTGGGAACCTGGACTTAGAAGGGAGATGCCAGACAGGACTGCCAGCAAGGCAAGCCATGTGTTTGGAGAATCACAGATAGCCAGTGGGCAGCAGGAGAAAGAATGAGACAGAGGGAAAGAAAGAGCAGAGCGAGAGTCGTGATGAGAGACAGACACCAGGGGCACAGGGGTGGGTGGGGTGTGGGGAGGGGAAGGGACACTGGGGGAGGGGAGAGAAAGGGAGAAGTTGCCCAGGTGCCTGAAGATGGTCCACGCCCCAGCGCCAGCCCCCATGACACTGTATATCCCTTCCACCCTTCCCCCCATAAGACCTCTGTGCCCTACATTACATTTGCCTATTTTGCTTAAGTTAGCTTGAACAGGTTTGCGTTACTTGCAGCTTACAAATCCTCGACTAAGGCAAGGTGGCATTAGCAGGCAGGGGTACACAGGTGAGCCTGCCAAGCATGGAGGGAGCCTCAGGCCCTCAGAGCCCTCACAAGGAGTGGGACAGAAATACATGGCCTTCTGGGAGAACGTCGCATTTATATTCAGCACAAGTTCATCGGCTTCCATCACTAGACGACGAGAGGGAAGTCCCTTCAGCTGACCCTGGGGACGCTGCTCAGTCGCCTACATGACTTGAGCCTGCCTCACCCGCCAGAGTCAGTCACAAGAACACTGCTGGGCCCCGAGACTATCACACGGGGATTTTAGAAGTTGCGTGAGGCCCCTCAAGATAGTTACCATTACAGGTAGCTGGGCTCTCCTGGGCTGCAGAGCACTTTCTGCCTCTGACCCTGCCGCTCAATGACTGGACAACCAAGACTCCAGGTGAGGGGCAGAAATGAGTTGCCCCAACTCTCCACCTCTGGGCACATCTGGTTGTGTGGTCAGAGGGCCTCCTGGACCTCCTGGCTGGGGACTTTTCACCCTGCTTCAGACCCAGCCTGGGGGCAGCACGGACCAGGAGACAGTCTGGTCCCCCGCTACTGCCATCCTTCATTATTTGTCCCTGTGTCTCATCACCAAGGGTACAGTGGGGGTTTTGGGGTGGGTGGCAGACACACAGGTACCTGGGGACTTCTGAGGCTGAGCACAACACACTGGGAAGTTTACGAGCTTTGGTCACAGAGTCCCCAAAGCAAACGCTTGTCTGTGCCCCAGATCTTTGCAGTTGGCCAAAGGTCTGTAGGGCCCTCTGGGGCCAGCTTCGTAGTCTCCTGGCTGATGCATAGAAGGAAGGGCCGTACCATGCTGCTGAAGGGCTGTGAGCCCAGCATCTGAGCTTTCAACTGCCTGGGAAACACCAGGCCCTTAGGAGGAGCGCAGAAGATGTTTCCCAAATGAATTCTGCCTCCTATCCTGTTCACCCAGTTTCAAGATTCCTTCTCTGGAAGGAATTTGGTCACTAGATCTGCGAGCGCAGCTCTAACCCATCCCCCATCAAGTCAGGGTGTCCATCCTCCAAGGGTAAGCAGGTTAGCTCATGCACACTGGAGCCCAGGGAGGGTTGGTGGCAGGTCAGAACACTGGGGCTATTTCTTTGTCTTCTTCCTCTCCAAGTGTTCTACTGTAAGAGGCGAGGTGTGCAGAGGCAAAATGGACCATGCCTCATGCAGTACGGGACCACCTAGGACCCCTGGGCCACCTAGGAGTTACCACCTACCCCTCCCCTTCCAGCAAGCACAGGACTCTTCAGAAGCAGACAGGGCTCCTTCTCAACCTAAATTCTTCAGTAACCCTAAGTCAAAGACGCCAAGCTCTGACCTGATTTCTGTTTCTCAAAGAACCTTCTTCCTTTTTCTTGGAAGGGTTGAGCCACCCTGTGTCAGGGGGCTAGTGAGCTTTCCCTTGGAACACCAGTGCCTGAGGCATGCCCTTTCTAACCCGCCAGTCCCCTGACCATCCCTCTCCCCACCCCCACTGTGTCTCTGGTCCAGTAAGAATGGTCCTGAGCTCCTCATTTCTCTCTGAAGTGCAGTCGGCTTGCCTGGGGACAAGGTAGGTCCCTGTCAATCCTTATAAGCTATAAATTCCAAGGAACTTGGGCAGGAAAAAAGGACAATATGACTTTGCGTGCGTATGCGTGTGCATGTTAGGGGTGGCAGTGAAGAAGGGCACCTATTTTTGCCACCAGTAGAGCCCTGCTTGGCAGGTTTCTAAGTCCTTTTTCTTGTTTGGGATGTTTAGTGTAGCCCATAACCCGAGTTCCTCAATTCTGTCCAGCCACCAGACTCTCTAGGGTAGATTCAGTTACTCCCAAGGGTGCCTCTGAGTTCTGCTTAAGTACAAACAACGGCCTGCCTCATCCTGCCCACCCATACCCATCCTGTATGCAGACCTACACCTTGGAAGAGCCAGAAAGGATGCCAGGAGAATTTATCAAGTGCCACTGGGCCTCAGGAAACGTTCATTCTCAGATAACACATTTACCACCTTCTTCTTTCCCCGTACAGAACTCTGGTTCTAAACCATGTCACCCCACTGTGCCCATGCATGACCCCAGGGCTCGTTCGCACCCTTCTTAGCCTCAGAAGGTCTTGACAATCTCATCTTCTTGTCCATAATGATTTAGGAGAATGTGACCCAGTTCTGGCCAAGGAGACATGAGGGGATGTCTGTCAGAGGCATCCGAGAAAGGTTTCTTCCCTCCTAAGAGAGAGACAGACTCAGTCCTGTCCCCTGGACATTGATGCCTCTGGATGGGGCTCCTCGAACTCTCCTGGCCATCAGAGGAGGGACAAAACAGGACAAAGCAGAGAGTGGTGCAGAGAAGCAGAACCAGCAGTATGGAGGGCTCTGCTTGGTGCTCACCCCGCTCTCTGCTTCATGTTATGGAAAAAACCACATTTCCTTGTGGTTTAAAGGCCGTCTGAGCCATGGTTTCTATCATACGAAGCTGAAAATATCCAACTTCACAACCATCCTACTGGAGATGCCCTCCTCTCCATGACTGTGCTAAGAGGTCACCCCTGCTAGGTTAGGGACTGTACCTCTCTTCCACTGGCTAATAATCAGTCTAGAAATAGATCCTGCAAAATTTGAGATCTGATCTAGAAGCAGGGGGTGCGTAGTTGGACTACCTTCTCTGGAGAGTGATGAGGAGATGGGACCACCTTCTGTGTCCAACCTGTAGCCCTTTAATGACTACATGGTGCCCAGGGTGCCCTTGGGCCCCTGACCCCTGCCACCCTTATTAGGAAGAATTTTTGAATCAAACAGCATGACCAGCCCCAGCACATACCATTTAGAACAAAGGCCTGCTGAGGCCAAGAAAAAAATCTAAGCAATTTTTTTAAGGCTTCCACAACATTAAAATAAAGTAATTCCAATAAAGGATTATAGAAATTGTAGTTAAATGTTTACATTCTGCAAATGTAAGCATGTTTCACATATCCCCACTCCCTAATAAAATGTACTAGAAAAGGATCTGGTTATGGGAAGTGAGTTTGAAGTTGTGGTTTTAAGGTCTTCCATCTTTTCAGAAGCCCTCTGGGACAGTAAGCACCTCATTCGGAGATGACTAAAGGTCTGAACTGGAGATCCTTTGTGAGACTCTATGACGGTCTCTTCCAGAATCTTTCCCTGGCAACCAGTCAGCCAAGCACCCACTGCCACCAAGCCCAGCTCTTTCATTCTGAGCTTCTAGTTATAGATGTAGGTGGCAGAGGATTCACAGTGGCAAGGGCCATCATGCCAGCCAGGAAAAAGGTGAAATTTTTGACAATTTCTGCTAGCTGTGTGCTGAGGACCCTCCAGGCTGCCAGGATCTGGGTCTGGGTTGCCTCCATGGCTCCAGAAGATTCCACAGGCATTTGTCTCATAGCAAACTAGAGACAAAGGCTATGCTTCTCTCACTGGCCCCTCTGAAAGTAATACATAGGCTAGCTTTTGTTACGGAGAAGGCAATGGCACCCCACTCCAGTACTCATGCCTGGAAAATCCCATGGATGGAGGAGCCTGGTAGGCTGCAGTCCATGGGGTCACCAAGAGTCGGACACGACTTCACTTTCCCTTTTCACTTTCATGCATTGGAGAAGGAAATGGCAAACCACTCCAGTGTTCTTGCCTGGAGAATCTCAGGGACGGGGGAGCCTGGTGGGCTACCGTCTATGGGGTCGCACAGAGTCGGACACGACTGAAGCGACTTAGCAGTAGCAGCAGCAGCAGGTTTTGTTAAGGGCTTCCTCGATGCTCAGTTGGTAAAGAATCCACCTGTAATGCAGAAGACCCCAGTTCAATTCCTGGGTCAGGAAGATCCGCTGGAGAAGGGCTAGGCTACCCACTCCAGTATTCTCGGGCTTCCTTTGTGGCTCAGCTGGTAAAGGATCTGTCTGCAGTGTGGGAGACCTGGGTTTGACCCCTGGGTTGGGAAGATCCCCTGTAGAAGGGAAAGGCTACTCACTCCAGAATTCTGGCCTGGAGGATTCCATGGACTGTATAGTCCATGGGATCGAAAGAGTTGGACACGACTTGAGTGACTTTTTACAGCTTTTGTTAATTCAGGGACTTTAGGATCCTTTTTCTGAAGAAGCACATAGTGGTCATAAAGCCAGACCATCACTTACACAGTGATTTCTATCACAAGTTTTATGTCTGTGCCTAAGTTTCCTCAACTCTAAATGGGGATAGTAATTGGTTGTCATGAGCATTAAGTGAATTGTTTTATGTGATGTGTTTAGGAACAGTGTCTAACACACACTAAATCCTACGTAAATGCTAGCTGCTATTATTCACTGTGTTACGATTTCTACCCAGGCATAAAGGAAATTGTGTTGGGTGGATGGCAGGGAGAACAATGACCTCCCAGAGAAGTCCACTTCCTAATCCTTACAACCTGTGACTATGCTGAGTTGCATGGCAAAGGAAAAACTAAGACTGCAAATGGAATTAAGGTTGCTAATCCGCTGACCTTGAAATGAGGAGATTATCCTGGATTATCTGGGTGGACCCAATTTAATCAGGGATCCTTATAACAGGGAGGCAGGAGAGGAAGCAAAGCTGTGATGACACAAAGTTAAAAAAAAACAACCACCCCATAAATCAAAAATGAGTCAATAAATAATGATTCTGGTTTCTCAACTTTTCTGACTAAAGGAATAATGGTTGCTTTAAAATACTGAAGGTAAATAATGTCTAAGTTTTCTAATAATGGGAAGCACAGTTCCATGTTAAGTCTCCTGGCTTGAAAATGAGGAGTTTCTGACACCCTTGAAAGACACAAGGTCATGATTCCGTTACTTAAGACCTCAGTTTCTCAGAGGGATGCCAAACTTACTTTATTTTGTGTGTTAACTTTGGTCCATGTTTAGCAGCTGCCTGGAGAGCTGGGCTGAGAACTCGGTGGGATCTCACCCATGTGAAGCTGGGGAGTTGGAATGGTCAGTCATTTCTGCTACGGACCCAGGTAAGGAGTCTGGCCCCACATGCACCTGCTACTGATTGTTCCATGAGAATGACCGCAGGTGGCCAGGCCACCATTCACCTGGCCATAAACTTGGACTGTGAACCGGACCACACGCGGGGGCATCATCTGTGTCTTGTGTTCATGATGGCCCTGGAGAGCTTTATTTCCTCTCAATTTCCAGGTCTGTCATGTTTCCTTTCATTTTATTTTCAAATGTCTAAGTTAAAAAAAAAAAACTTCACCAAAATGTATAGTGTATCTGGAAAGCTCCCTAAGTGTATTTCTGTACATGAATCAAATGGCACTCTTTGTAGGAAGGAAATCTGAGTTCAATCCCAGCAACCACTTAAGAATGACTCCTTTCTCCAGGTTTTCTAACTGGAATGTCTTCATTCCAGGGAAAAATAATACGTACTTTAGAGAGCTAGTGTGAGGATTTTTTACAACATACATCAAGTGCATTTTCCAATTTGAGGTGCTGTGAGTCAAATTCAGCCCTCAGACATGGGTTTTAGATTGAATTCATTTTTAGTCTATTAAATCTACTAATTATTAGGTTAAAACCTACATCATCCAACTCTGTTTTTAGAAGATCGGGCCTATGTTGGGCAAATGAGCACCCCCACTATACTTTCATGAGATTACCAGGCATCACAGCTGGCTTTCATATCTTCTAAAGAAACAAAAAACAAGGCACAGTTGTCTATCTGTGGGAGAGGAGGTGGGCAGGAGATCTGAATTTCATGTGACCAGCTGGCTGTCACAGCCTGGGGTGGGGTGGTTAGAAGTTGCTACTGGCATCGGGTGGGTAGAGCCTAGCTCAACACCCTACAATGTACACAGTTCAGCCCCTACCCTCAGCCCCTAACAAAGAGCATGTCCCCTAACTGTCCAAAATGTCCATAGTGCCAAGGCTGGGAACCCCTGCTTTAGAGAGTGATTCCGTTAAGAAAAATAAAAGAGAAACTATGACGGAGGCGCTGCTAATAGTGGGTTTCACTCTGTTTTCTCTCCTAAAGTTAACTGAAAGCAAACATTTATGACTCAAGCTTCTGCAGGAAGCAGAGAATGCATGACTGTGGTTAGTGACAAAAACAGTAATAAATGGCTTTGCCTGTCTTGTCTCTTTCAGAGTCAGGGAGGGAATGAAATGACCAGTAATTATCATTTAAACTGCTGTTTTATCCTGTATCAATCAGAGCTATTCATTCTGGTTACTCTCAGACCCTTGGGCTGAAACCACACTAAATCAGGGTCACAGTCAGGGTGAATACATAAGGCCAGCCTTTTTACTCAGTAAGTGCTAATGACCTGGGCTGAACATCAATGGCAAGTTTCCCTGAAAAAGCCATCTGAGATCCTAATCTAGGAACAAATGGTTCTATACGGAGCTTATTACCTTGTTTTTAATATTCTGTATTCGCTGGGACCACAGCTGTAAACAACTCTTCGGTCTCATTTCTCCATGAAGTTAATTTGCACTGTGTTAGCACTGCAGGCTTTTTTGCATATGTTCAGGACAAGTTGATATGAGCAGGCCTGGAATGAATAATGTTTAGTAAAATCAATAAACCCTATTATTAGTCACTAAGGGGAATGATTTTATGTCTATAAAAGTAAAACAATTAGAACCGTATTAATGGCAGATTCATCATAGTAATATAATAGAGCCAAGTAGCCTTGTCTTTTGGGAATCTTTAATTTACCATTCAGTACTGACTATGTACTCAGCCAGAGAAATGGCACACATAATATAAACAAGCTCTGGCCTTTGGCGATTCATGTTGTCATCAGCAGGGACAACACTGGAACAGTAAGGGGAAGAAACAAAACTTCATTCAGTGATTAATGGAAACCAGTCATGAATAATGTTCCAGTAAGAGCCTGGGGGGAGAGTCTATTCAAGTTGCAATATGCCTTTGGTCATACACCTCTTTGTATTTATCAGGACTCCTCAGCACTCCTGTTTATTACAGTAGAAGAGTTAAGCATGGTCTGATGTCCATGTTTATATCCTATCTATTTAGGCACCTAACTAGAAGTATAATTAAAAGCCTATGTAATAAGCATATATCTACTTCTGTATAGCTCAGATGAGATGAACTTCCATATGACTTTTATTATTACTAAAGGCAGGAAAACCACGAGGAATCCACAGTATTCCCCAGCCACCACCAGGAACATCATAATGCGGCTGGTGAAGATGTAAGTTGACCTTAGTTCTGGTTCTGTGTTGACGGTGAATTGTTCAGTCAGTTCTAGAACTGAGGCAACATGTAGGCAACCAAAAGTCACACTTCAAATGATATTCTGAACAGAGAAATCATACTTGTTTAATCGAAATAAGACAAATTACATTAGGTCTTCAAGGATACATCAAGATGTGGTCTAAGAACTGAAAAAATTTGATAAATTTAAAGATTGAGGAAAAATAGGTGAAATCCTCTGAAGCATAGGGATAAAACACCACAAAAAATGTTGGATGATATTCCTAACAAAAATTGTTTTCAGGTGACTTCCAAAAATAGAGCAAGTATTTTTGATTGCAAATGTCTATTCACATGTGAAGCAAAGGCCCCTCAGTAGAACTAACCAAAATAAACCAAGACAAAATCTGTCAGCTTAGGAACCATCATTAGCAATTAGAGTAAAATCATTAAAACTTACAGCTGGGATGAAGCATCAACCAGTCAAACACATGAGGCACATCCCCACTTTTAGGGCTTTGGCTCCGCTTCTGCATCCCACTGCAACGCTTTCCCTGGAGATGCACATGGCTGCTTCCTCATCTCCTTGAGAGAGATTTTCCCCATCATTCTATTTGTAAACACCCACCAATCCCTCAGGCCCACTCCCAGACTTTGTTTTTCTCCAGGGCATTTATCAACCATCTAACATACTCCGCATATTACTTACACACTTTATTATGCTTACCCAGACCTACTAGAAAATGCAAACAGGAATTTTGTTCATGGCTGTAACCCAGCACCTGTACAGTGCCTGGGATAAGGTAGGTGCTCAGAGAGCACTTGCTGAAAAGAAGGGAGAGAGAAAGGGAAGGAGGGAAGCAAAGAAAGGAAAAAAAGTGAGGAAGCAGTTAATTCTGTATATTCAGCATAATGTATGCCAGGAAAACAATTTCATGACAAGTCCATCAAATGGCCAGCTGACTAACCTTTCATACATTTTACCTACTGTCCACATGTCCACAAGACTAGCATCTTTGGAATTATCCATAGATAATTCCATTATCCATTATTCCATACCACAGAAACCTGAAATCTGTAGTGATACTACATTTCATGTTTAGAGTAAGTACCCAATAAAGATACATATATGCACTGAATTAAATCCACTATTTGGCTGTTAAACTTGGGTATCATATAAGAAAAGTTAATATCTTTGTACTATATCTTAACACACTGGACCTTCATAGATTTTAAGGAACTGTTCTTTGAAAATAAATATTATCAGCCAGCTAGAAATAATATGAGACAGACAAGAAGCCATTATATATATATAAAAAAAAAACCTTTTTAATTCTGATTGCCAAATTATTTAAGGCAGGTATAAAAAAGGAAAGCATTCAATATACATTTTACATAAAATAAACTAGATTACAGCATAAAACAAGTAACCAGGCAATGGCGTTAAAGTCTCTCTCTTCTAAAACTGGATAATTGTAAACATTAAAAAAAAAACAAAACAAAACTGCAGGACTATTCAAGTAATAGAACAATCACAGATGTCTCTGGTATGCAGGCTATTGGGTTATTTGCCATTCAAGATTATCAAAAATGACACCTCATTATTCACAGATGCTCATTATTTCCCCACTTTAATCTTTACATTATATACAACACAGTTTTTGTGGTACTGGCAACCCCATGCCTTCCAAAAGTATTTTTTCCACAATACACAAGTACAAACAGTGACTATAGGAACATTTTACACTGATGCGTCTTAACAGGAGCCACCATATAGACATCTAAATTGTACCAAAGTGTCATCATCACAGTTAGCCTTTCTGAGGGGTTTATAGGAATTACATGAAAGATATGCAAGGTTCAGGCACACTGATACATAACATTATTTATTTACAATTGAAAAGCAAAAACAAAAAAAAAAAAGAAAGTAAGCAGCCTTCTGAGGCTAACACTTTCCAACTTGACAAATACGTTTTTTATCTCCTTTACTGAGTGGTTTGCGACTTGGCAGCAGACCCTGTGTGTGCGAGCCTGGTTACTGATACAAAAAGTAAAGAATATATATATATATATATGTATATATACATATATGTATACGTATATATATATAAAACAGAAGTTTAATTACAGCAACATTTGTTACTCTGTGATAAAATCTGTAATTTACAAAAATGAAATGACTGGTTTTTGCCTGCCATTAAGGCATTTCAAATTAACACCATGGAACTGATGTCTGTATAAAGCGCTTCCCCATGTGATCCAGTCACATGACAATGTACATTTCCAATCTTGTTATTCTCTGCAAAAGAAAAGAAAACCTTAGTAAATGTTCCATCCACATTTGACACTGAAAATAAGAAAACTCTAAGACCAACAGACATTTTAATCCCGTTCAATTCAAGGAATTCAATCCCAGAGAAAGTGAATGAACACAAGGGTAATGATATACAACATGAAAAATAAATGATTTTCCTTTTTAAAACAACTTGAGCAGTAACTGAAAATATCAAAGAACAAACATTGCTTTAGCACTATGAGAGTAAATTCCTTCAGTTGCAACTTCATTTTTAAACAAAATAAAACAAAGGGAGTTTTAACAAAGCACTGAAGACAACTTAAGAAAGTTTCAACTGTTTAAGAAACAGATCAGTTACTTACTAATGTACATTACAGCTATAAAAATGAGGTTCATGGTATAGAAGCTGCATCTGAAACATGGTGATGTAATAAGTACATTCACTACAACAATACGAAACCCTTAGGAGCTAAGTTTTTGGTCTAAAAAGCCTACACTTGTTTTCTCCCACCCATTACGATGTATCTATCTAGAAAACTGATTCAAAATATGATGCTATTTACCTTCTTTGTGCAGGAAACATTCCTGATGCAGATGCCTGTGCAGCCACCTGCTGAGAGGCAACGAGGGCAGCAGAGGTCAAGCCTAATGGGGGAAAAATGCAGGGTTTCTGTGACTTTCAGAAAGGTTAAGAGTAGATGCAGGTCCAACGGTGAAAGGTTGCAGACCAGTTTGTAAACACACACACAGACACACACACACACATATACACACAGACAGACAGACAGACACACATACACACACACACGTGCGCGCGCACGCGCGCGCGCGAAATGTTTCATATAGCAAGGACAGACTACAAACTGCTCGGTCTAACCAGAATCCATCACTTCATTGAATACTCTGTGGTTTTCTTAATAGCTATTCAAAGAGAATACAGCATTCCATCTCTCTGGCTCTGCATGGTGCTAAATGGTTTGCACGCATTTCTGAATAGGAAGCCCAGGAGAAATAATAGGTACCAGGTAACAACAGGAATCAAAAGTCACAGTGAATTATAGGAGCGACACGCTATTTGCTTAGAATACAATACTTTCATAATAACTTTTATCACTTTAATGTTTTCCCCAGTGTCTGAACACAATGCATCCCATAAGGTACATGGAATCACTGAATTGAACTTAGAAACAGTCTTAACTTTCACCCTGCAAGAGCAGGGGAGCAGTAAGAGAATATAATAGATCGAAATGGCATGAAGTTGCCTAACAGGAAATTCTTTTAAATTCTATAGAAAACAATCATGGAAAAAAGGTAGAGGAAATAAAGTAAACCCTGAGGAAATGACTCCTTCTATGCTCTCTACGGTTTCTTTACCACCACTATTTGACACCAAGTAACATGGAATGAATACATTAAAATGACCCTTTCACATTTGGACAGCACTTCCTACTTTTGGAAATACCTTCAAACGTATTATCTCGTATTCAGACAGCAGAGTAAGAAGGAACCTGGCAAGCAGATACTTGTCCATAGTTCAATCTGTATCCTTCCAAAATTCCTACGTGGGAGCCTTAACCCCCAAAGTGACTATACGGGACCTATACGGGAAGTAATTAAGGTTAAATGAGGTCCTAGGGGTAAGGCCCTGATCTTGTGGGATTAGTGTCCTTAAAGAAGAGATAGTAACTCTCTTCCCCCTACCTCCTGGTCCCCCAAGAAGTCACAGGAACACATAAGCAAGATGGTGACCATCTACAAGCCCAGAGGAGAGCTCTCTCACCAGAAATCAACCATGCCGGCACCCTGGTATCAGACTATCAGCCTCCAGAACTATGAGGAGATACATTTCTGTTGTTTAAAGCCATAAAGCCTATGGTATTTTGTTACTGCTGTCAAAGCTAAGACAGCATGGTCCTAGCAAGTCCTCTACTGGTAAAGATATTGCCACTCTCTGCCCAGGCCACGAGCTGACAAAGCTGGGACCACAGACTGTCTGTGGTTCCTCATGTCAGTTTCTCCTCTTTACTACAAGTTTCAGTAGCAAAGGGCTGGAAGTCTCAGGATTAGGTTATAAAAAGCGTTGGCCCTGACCACATGACTCCCATTACTTCCTTGGGAAAAGGAGCAACTTGGAGGCTTGAAGAGATCAAGGGAAGTCATTTCACCAAACCCTCCCACCATCCCTCCCTGTCTTCCACAGTTTTCCTGCAGCAGCTCTCTGATCTTCTGATTGTTATATTCAGTGCCCCAGACACTGCCTACCACCAATAACATCAATAAGCGACAATTATTAAGTGGTAGCCACTTCACGTCTCATCAGAACACATAGATGTGGGAATAGCCTTAGCTGTGTCCCAAGGATATACCAGGAAAGAAGTGTTAAAATCCCACCCCAGAGCTAATTAACTCCAAGCTCAACCTTTGTATTTGAAGACAAGAAAGGCAGTTTTGGCAACTGTTTTTCAAAGCAGGATGAACAAAGGCACAAGGAGCATGGAGCTGCTGACCTTGGAAAGGGTCATACTGCCCAGGGATGAGTGGGTACCCCATGCCCACGTGGGTGTGGTGGTGAGTATGCAGGTGCCGCTGGCCAAAGGGGGAGTGGCGGTCCCTCTCCCTCTCGGCTTCCCGCTCCCGCTCAGCTGAGGCCTTTTCCACAGGCTGCAAAAGAAAAGACAGACATTCTCCCCTTAATCCTTTGAGCAACAATTTGGAGGGGTGTAGTAAACCTCCCTGGTCCCTTCAGCAGTGGGTGCTCCTAATATTAAAAAAGTAAATACACAGACTCTTAGAAATTCTTTACTAATGGTAAATCATTTCAAAAGACATGCATTTCAATTGGAATTAAGCCAACACTATAGTCCTGCTCTGCGCCAAAGCAACATCAATGTTTTCCTCAAATGACTGAAATAAGAGGACCTCTCTATTCCCATTCATAATTGCAGGGTTAGAATTGACCCAATTTCTTCCTAAAAACAAGTTTCACATAGGGATTAAGGAGAAGAAGGTGTTGCAAAGACCTCTTTAAGGTCAAATTTTCTGATGACTCTTCTATTTTAACTACATTTTGTGAGGAGAATTTATCTCACAATTTTAAACCTATCTTTACATTGGGCTCCACTGAGAACACACATCCTAATATTATATATTACATCAATATCAAGCACATGAAACCATTGCCCTGTGCCTCCGGAAGAATTCCAAAATCTTTCCATCTTTGAACACTCAGAGAAGCTCCAGTCCTCTAAAATCATAATTTGACTGAGGAGCCTGTGTTTCTGAGACGTTTTTTACCCATTTGAACTTAATCAGCCTTTCACTAAAGCTCTTTTTCTTACTTGAAAAAAAAAAAACATTATACTCAAAGGAGTGCTCACAGGTAAAGATGCATAAATCTTTTTTTTTTTTTTTTAGCTTCTTTAGAGTTTCAGGTAGACACACTCAGATACACATCACGAAGCCTATATTTAATCTTTCCAACCTTCTTTTTTCTAGACCAGAACTACCACATCCTTCCTATTTTCTCTCTTCCCAATCGTCTCCGGGACTTTCTTTGCAGGGAGTGGGGAAGCAGAGCCATCTTTCACAAAGATATATGTCTGAATCACCTCAGCAGAGTTACAGGGACGTGTGGAGGAGTCAGTGTTGAGGCAGAATGGATACAGTGACTTTAGCCAAGTGACTCTAGCCAAGTGACTCAGCAGCACACGAGTGCATCAGAAGTATTCTGCACCGAAGGTTGGTTCCTATGAATTTCAATGTCTGGCTGACTAGCATCCTCCTGGGTAAGCAAGGTAACAGATTGTCCAACAGAAGAGGCTGCTACTACCATACATGCTTTAACATTTTTTCCCCTCGTGTGTGAAAGCATCTTATTTTGAACATGCCATTCTTTCCTTATTAAGAAACAACACAAAACAAAACAGCATTCTTCAATCACAGCTGGGTTCCAAAGCCATTTCTATTTCAAGACCGTTCTCTCGCTTGTCCCCTTTCCCCCTAAAGCACAGTGCTTTTAAGTGACAACAACAGGGAGCTTACGGCAGGAGACTTGCTGCGGTACTGGTTGGCATGCTGCTGGAGCAGATCCAGTGCTTTCGATTCAGGGGCTGCTTTCGTGTTGATGCTAGGGCTGGTACTGACTTTCTCTGCCTCTTCTCTCCCTGACATCTTCCCATAAACAGGATAATGAAATCCTGGAGAGAGATAGGCCCCTGCAGACACACAACAAATGTCACATCAAGTTACGAACGACATCTTTAAACAAAAACAACAAACCATTTGGGTTACATGAATTTGGGCTAAGAGTCGGAGATCTTAAAAACAGGGAATATTCCGATAAGCATGGGCTATATCGTCTTTAAACTGTATTGAGGTTCTCCGATTCTCTTCTCCCAGTTAACCCATCCTGATGATCAGAGGTTCTAAAAGAGAACGAGCTTACAGCCATTTCATCTGTTTACGTGTGCAATTAAGACAAAAGAACAATAACTGTAATGATTATGACAGGAAGTGTTCAGAATGTATGCCTAGGCAATAAACTACCTGTCAGTCTCATAGCTTACAGCAAACCATCAGATCCTATGGAAACTACAGCTAGTTTCACATTTCATCTAAAAAAAAAATCTGCCATTAATTCCATTTCACCTTAGGGACATCTTTAAATAGCATTAAAAACAAGCCAAACAATGTCACTCTTGAAGCCTCTAATTTATCCAGAGTTTTAAAACAGCTAGTACTTGAACATAGCCTCTTCCCTCCAATACCGTGAGAACCCATGACACGTACCAGGGTAACTGTGCATCAGGACGGGAGAGACAGCCCGGTATGCAGGGTGGCTGGGGTCGTACATCTGCGGGTAAGGATAAGCATGCAAGTACTGTATGTACGACTGATGCTGACTCATGGGCGAGGAGACAGCCACTCTGGTCCCCCGAGAGTCCTTCCAGTTCACGGGAGTCTTCCGATCATCGTTTTTCAGTTTGCCCTCATCCAAGGACTGAGAATCAGGACGCTTGGCCTCTTTGGGCTCCTCTTTGATGCTTGTTAACGACACAGGAAGGCTGGACACACCACTCTCTTTGTTGGGGGTTTTTCTAGGACTATCCTCTTTTAATTTCTTTTCTCTATCAAGTTCTTCTGACTTTTGTGGATCCAGGTATTTGGGTTGGTATACATAATGATGCCATGTCCTTGTATCTGGATCCTGGTTTTGGAAAAAAGACTTATTAAAATTAAATTAACATTTTTAAGAAAAACTCATTCATCGCCATGACAGCACTATTACTATTACTTCTAATACTAAGGTAATATTTATTTATATGCTTACCCTGTGAGCTATACTGCCTCCTCTTACGAAGAAATGATGTCTAAGGCTGGCATGATTAATAATCTCTTTTACAGAAGACAAAAGCAAAGCTCTTAAAGCTCAAGTAATATCAGGGTCAGAATGCTGCTCAGTTTGTGGAGCTGGGCTTCAAAACTGAGCTTGGCTGGAATTCAGAGCTGGGGTGTTAATGTCAATTCTTAACATTAAATAACACCCTCAGACATACTCAATCTAGCTCTTGTTTTTCCCTTACTATCTTACATAGGTAAAAAGAACATCAAAAACTCAAGCTGATACTAATAAGTTTTACCTACTGTTTAAGTTTTAATATAGCTTAAGTAATTATATCAATTAACATCATTTAGAAGGGAAAACTCTTGGTTTCCTAATACACTTCCTTCATCTACTGCAGCCGAGGCTGAATATAAACCAGATCGTTTCCTTAAACAAAACAAAATTAAAAATTAACACCACACATTATGGCTTTACTACTAGGAAACAAAGGCATCCATAACACACACACCCACCCCCCTGCAACTGTACAGTTCTAATGCAGCCCTGTGATGTCACAGCCTGATTCGACTCCAGAAGTGGAGAAACTGAGGGTCTTTAAAATGGTCTTTGTGGCTCCCCTGCAACCCATCCCATTCATGCTACAAACCCACTGGGTGCTTAGGGTTAAGGCCCAATTTTGGGGCAGAAATAAGCGTGAAGAAAGGATTCTGTTGCTCTGATTCACCGGGGACCTCTATATGCCCCCTCTAAGTGAGGGCTGGGGTGCTGGGAAATACCAGAATTAATACTTCTGGGACTACAGTTGAGACAGGACGTCTGAATCGTGACAGAAAATGCTAGCACACGTGTGGTTTCACGGTGACCGATTTTCAGGTGTCGGCACATTTAACCTCAGGCTGGCCGACCGCGGGGCTCTGGGATGACTGCCCGAGGCCCATCCCTTTACCTCCTCACTCTCCTCACAAGCGAGAGGCACTGAGCCCTGCTTTGAGGCCCTTCACGTAGCACATAAAACAGAAGTCTAGACGCCTTAAGACACTCCAAGTTTCATTAAAAAGGTAAGTAGGAAATGTGAATTTAAGGACCCTGTCTTAATATCCCCAGAAGATGCCAAAATAAATTTGGAAATGTAAAAGAACAAATTATTTGAGTTCTCAGACTCAGAATCTTGGAGTTAGAAGGGACCTCAGCCACCACAGGATAGAATTCCCTCACTTTGGACTCAGTAAGACAATAAGGGACATCAGAATCAGTTAAGGCAGGGAACATGAATCTGCAAAGCACACGGCCAAGATTCTTTTTACTATACCACGTGACTAGGAAATAGGGATCAATGTACATTTCAGAGATACACAAGAAATCCTGAGAGTCATTTAAAACACTTTTCAAGAGAAGAGAAATCCAGCCTAAGGAACCCTTGGTTGATTTCCTGTGAAGAATTCTAACCAGATCAAGACCAGCCATGTACAAATCTCAGGCTGCTCTCTCCCTGTGGGGGCCACGCTCCCCAATCTTACTTGTTTAAATCTCGAGGTTGGGTCTACACCTGTCTGCTTCATAGAGTCCATGACAGATTTCATTTCTACAGCCTCCTTAATAAGCTGGTGGTTTTCCATCTGCTTAGCTTTGAAGCTGTCGGCCTGAAGCTGCTGCTGGTGACTGGAGAGAAGCTGCGATTTACCTGTCTCCTCAGTTTTATTAGGCACTGACGGCCCTAGTTTAGAATGGTTTTTGTTAGGCTCCGGAGTAGAGGGAGCTTTTGAGACTGTGGCCGATGGCATGTTTTTCTGTTTACTGTCCTCCTTGCCCAGCTCTTTCAAAGGGAGCTCATTTTTCCTTTCACAGTCTCCTCTCCCAGTCTGGGCCATTTTCTGCTCTGCCAGCCTCTGGTCCTCATAGTACTTCTCATACTGCTGTCTATAGGCAGGGCTGGTGGCCATCAGAGACTTCTGGTCCATATAGAGCCCGTAGGCATACTGGCCATAATACAGTGACTGAGCCAGGGCCGGGTGTCTCTGGGTGATCACCGACTGGTGCTGAGGCTGTAAGGATGCAGGATTATGGTCCACTTTCTTAGCCTCGAGCTGCTCTGCCTTGTCTTTCTTATCCGCTTCTTCCTCAGACTCCTTCTTGATCTTCATCCCCTGTGTGCTCCCGCCATTCCCAGCTACAGGGGCGCCCACTTGCCCAGGGTGCATGTAACTGGGAGAATAATAAGGATCGTAGCCATGGTAATAGGGAGAGTGGGACTCTTTCATTTGAGATGATTGTGCTGTCGTTGAAGAATGTCCTTTCGCAGCGCCGTCCTTACTAGAGAGTATATCTGATGGGGAACTGGTCTTCGACCTCACGCCCTCTGACCTGCTGTCAGAACCACCGTCATCAGCAGCATCGGAGATGTCTGAGTAGGCGGGGCTGCTCGTCTTGGCCGCAGAACTCTCGGCTCCGTTCTGGGTCAGCACGTGCAGCGGGGCCATGGGCGCCTGTCCGTTCACCAAAGTGCTGCACTCCATCCTTGAGGCACTCCCGATGGAAGGGCTGGGAGCGTTGTCTGTAAAAGTGTAAACCTTATCAGCCTCGGCTTTGATACTAGCCATTCGACTCTCTTGAGACTCGGACAGTCCATTTGCCAGCCCTTCATTCTTGCTGAGATGGTCCTTTAAAAAATGTCCGGATAAATCTTTCCCAGTGCCCTTGGCATCCTCGAGTTTGCCCAGCTTTGCATCCATTTTCGGGCTCCCCGTCTCTTTCCCTTCTTTGTCCTTTAGCTTTCGCTTCTCCTTTTTCTTTTTGTCCTTGAGGGACACGAGGGCTGGGTTCACGGTGATGGGCTCCCCCATAATTGTGGGCTTTGGCTGAATGGGTTTTAACGGAGGACTCTTTGGTGTGGCCTGAACAACTGTGGTCAGTCCGGGTATGGTCCCCGTAGTGGTGCTTGGAAAGGCTGCAGTGGGAATAGCGATCAGCTGCGGGGGCGTGGGAGCCGGGGCAGGGGCAATGGGCCGGGCAGTTTTAAGTTTAGAGAGGTTTTTGTCCATTTTGCAATTGTTGGCTTTTTTGCCCTTTTCTTTCTCTCCCAAAGTTTTCTTGTCAATTAATCCTTCTGCTTCCAGTTTGGGCATTTCCACAGTCAAACTGCCGTCCACTGCTGAGCAGCTGTCTAAGGTGGCTGTCATGTTGGAGATGACTGGAAGATTATTGAGGTCATTGTTAAGACCCTTCTTTTTGCCAGAATTCTTCCCCGCCTTCGCTCCAATAACAGAACCTGGGCCGTTGCTCAGGAGCTCTCTCTTTCCCTTGGGGGTGCCGGGGGGGTTCCCTGAGCCAGGGGACACTGGCGCCTTCACCTGCTCGTAAGCTGACACACTTGTGCTTGGCTCGCTGCATTCCAGCGCCACGTTGCTCAAGGCCTCCTCGCAGTCTGAGATCTTGTCCTCACTATCTGGTTCGAACTCCAGCTTGTTCTCTGGGTCTAAGTGGGCATGAGCCTGGTGGTACCTGAGGCCGTTGATGTGCTTGTACTTTTTGTTGCAGTTTGGGTGGGGACAATCAATCAACACAGGAGAAGAACAGCCCTGGTCCAAAAAAGTCGTCTCTGGTTTCCCTTGAGGGGTGGTGGGAGTGCTTCTGGAATTTGTGCGGACACGCTTCCCGGGCTTACTGTCCTCGGAGCTGGAGTTCAGGTCTAGCTCCATCGGAGGCTTGTTTTTCCTTTTGTTGGTGGAGGAGGGGCTGGCTTTGATGTCCTCAGCAGCACAATTCGGGGGTGTCCTCCGCCCGCTGGCGTTGAGGCTGCCCCGCCTCCCCTTCCCATTGGCCCCTCCTCTGTTCTTGTTCTGCAGCCCTCTGGACTCTATGAAGCTGGCCTCCGAGCCTGGGGCAGCTGCGGTAGACCTTGCTCTTTTCCCTCGGCCTCGGCCCCCTCTCATCTCCAGGTCGCTGGTTGGTGACTCGCAGAACCTAGGGAAGCAAGTAACAGCGGTCAAAACGAGCATTTCCAAAGGAGCCAGGTGAAATCACAAGGCACGCAATGTAGTAAAGAGCAGTCAACACCCCAGCAGCTTGAGCACTGGGCCCAGATGAGGAAAAGACACCCAATTCTTCCACTGACAATTTCAATACCTATGACCGATCAGGCTACCAATGGCTTATGGTCTTCCTCAGAAAACCAGCTCAGGTAGCTAACTTTTCAATGCAGTTCAAATTCCCATGTTGACAAAAAAGAAAACAAAGGAGATAAAGGAGGGGCAGGAAATAGCGATCACCCAAAAAACAAGCAATGTGGCATCTGCATTTTATTGTGTTCAATCCTGAATTGCTCATTGCTCTTTTGCTTGGTTTCAATTACAAACTGACTTTCAAGTATTATTAATCTCTCTGTGTAGTTTCCTTGCAAAGAGAAGGAGAGGGGAAGAAGAGGAAGGAGGAGAGAAAGACAGAGGCTGAAATCAAAGGCCCCGTGCCTACCTGGGAGGGGCCCAGTCGTGCTTGGTGCAGTCCAGTAAGGTCCCTACGTAAGTCTTGTTCCTCCACGTGACATTGACCACTAGGACACCTGCAGGAGTGGGTAATGAAGAAGGACCAAGGTTAGCACAAATTACCCTATTTCTAGTTCATTTATTATTACTGTACTTTTTACCAGCAAAGCTCTATTCTCATTTGCTTTCAAAAGCTGTGGTTTGCATTCTTCCTCTTTCTGGTTTCAGTGACCTCAAGCAAAAACCCACAGGAAATCATGTGTGTGTGTGTGTGTGTGTGTGTGTGTGTGTGTGTGTGTGTAAGTGTGTGTGTGTTCATGAGCATACTTGTGTGGTACAAAAGGGTAAGGCTGTGTGTGAGAGGGTAATCAAGATACTGCTGACAGAAGGAAATGGTTTTTGCCATGTCCTGCTGTAAAACAGCAACACTCACCTCTTAATTTTTCTATTATTACACATAATTGCTTTCGTTTGGCAAGCAGCCAACAAAAACTAAGCGCCAGTTACCAGTGCTTAAAACAGAAAGTGACTGAAAGGAATCGGTTTTGTTTCCAATTCAATAATATAAAATAATGGTGATTTTTATTTAGGGAAAAAAATGATGTGCATGCAAGAGGGAGCTTGGAGTTCAGATAGGAGACAATCGGCTATGATTTATTCTTCCTAATCCTCTCCTCTCTGGCTTTGTGAGACAAGAATTAGCCTTAGCATGGTATCTATTTCACTGTTTGGTCTTGTTTCATATTAAGGACTCCTAAAATAGCCCTCTTAAGAAAATATATGTACACAATAGGTTTGCTCTTGAGGTTATCTTTAGAATCAGCTTTAGTAAGCATTTGCCACAGAGGATAAGAAAAAAAAAAAACAACCCTCAAAACGAACACACTTGTTTCCTGCAAGCCATTCTGCTTTTCCCAACTGCTTTGCAGACAGACAATTTAATTTAGCACTGCATCTGTGAATTACTAAACTTAAGTGCACTTAGTATACCAAATGTCAGAGGGAAACAAAATATAACATCCTCTTTATTTCTCCAGAGGACAAGTGCCTTAAAAAAAAAAAAAAAAACAAACCTCATTTCTTTAAAAGCACACATTAAAAGGAGGTAGATTTTGCTTTTGAGACATATATAAACTATTAGGGTAAAGAAATAAAGTAAGTGTGTCTTAGTTTCTATAAACCACCAGTCTCCCTTCTTCCTTGGAAACACCAAGAGATAATACTCAAAGTCTATTTTTAGCTGGTTTACACACTTGCTCACTGCTATTTGAATTCTGCAGAGAACTTGTATTGAACTCCTCTGTGGTAAGGGACACCTCACAAGGTAAGACTCATTTCCTTGGGAATGTCTTTAATAGCAGGTAAAATATTTGGATAGTTGGGACTCAAGTAGTGGGGAAGAAAGGATTTCTTTCAAAAGTCCCAAAAAGAGATTTAAAAATTGTTTCCCATATGGTCTGTGTTACTATTACTTAGGTGACAGCTGAATTTACTCACTATATCAATGGTGGGGGGGGGAGGGGAGATGACATGAAGGAAAGTAAGCGTTTCCTCAAATCATAGTTGATTCCATTCTAATTCCTTCACAGGAAAAAAAAAAAAAAACCACTCAAGTCATTGAGTATAAAAATGCTTATTGAGATGAGAGTCAATGGTAATTAGGCATTTGGTAAAAATGTGCACAAGACAGAAGAACTGGAGGAAAGGATTCTTCATGAGCACAACCCTTCAGGAAAAGGGAGGGGTGGAGGCCAGGCGAAGGGGAAGACGGAGCTGGTTTTCTCATCATTTGCTCTCTGGGGCACTGTGTGTGGTGTCAAAGACCTTTGCAGCTGCTTAAAATTCTTTAGCATGTCAGCTATATTTACAGCGCAGGAATATATCTGTATTGCCAGAAGGTTACTGCATTTTAGCTTTAGATGCAATAGGCTGAATCACTGCGTTCCTGAGTCCCTGATGTAGCACAAATGTATAATTAAAACTGCTTGAAAGGAAACATGAAAGAAACAACAAACCCTCCATTCTTACAGTAATAAAATTAAAAACAGGAAAAGTCTGCGCAGACACTTAACATTTGTCTGCAGTGAAAGGCTTTTGTTATTGCTTTTCCCCTAAGGGTTTCGCGTTTCCAGCAAATGCTGGCCATGGATTGGCCGGCGCCTGCTGGGAACGCCAGCGTCTGATTGGCTGAGCCGAGGGCGGCCGCCCGGAGCAAAGGCTGGGGATAAAGGAGTATCGCCGGGGGAAGAGGCGGCGGCCCGGCTGCCGCAGCGGTGGACCGTCCACGAGGCGGGGGCACGCTCCCCAAGCCGGGGTTCTCTTGGGGACAGAGGGCTGCCCAGCTGCGTAAATCAATGCGGGCTGATCCGTGTGATGAAAGGCTACTGTCCACGTGACCGCGCTGAGTTTCCCACCACGACCCACGCAAAGTTGCTCCATGAAGCACACCAGCCTGCACACCACCCTCAGCATCGAATTCCTGGTCTTGGAACAGGACAAAGGGAAACCTGGGAGCCGGAGAGGACGGAGCCCAATATGCAGGAGTTAGTCACTGAGTATGTGGAGTTATCGGGTGAAGCTATCACAGGCGAAACAACTCCACACTGCAAAACTATTCCCATCTCCTGATACTGTTTCTAGACGCCACACCTATCTAAGTACAAGTAAAAATCACCATTATTAGCACTTGGTGGGAATAAAATTCTTTAAAAAAATGTCCATTTTCAACCTAAAAGGGCCTCAATAAGTTAGGCTAGTTTTCCTAGAATCCCCTCCATATTTTAAAAGATGCTCAAAATGAATGCTCTAATCCTGGGAAGATGTGAATAGTTTCTCTAATTAAATACGTGTGTTTGGTCTATTTTTCCCTTATATGCACAATCCACTTCACAATGTCATGGAATATTTATGTCAGCCTAGAATTCACGTGCAGAATACAGGCATGCACATGTTTATGCGGCCCAATCTGCTCTGTATGGGAATGAGGGCTTAAGGAACCCTTCTCATATAAACTACAAAGCGTACTGTTTCTTTGTCAGGAAGTCTATGTTCAGACAACATCCTATTGTGAGGGGCCAAGTACAAAGGTAGTGTTGAACTCTAAAAAAACATATAAAGCACTTATCTTTTTGAAGTCACCACATCTTGAACACTTTCTAACCCGTGGTGATAGAAAACAGACTATACTTTTGTGAAAAGGAGTCCTTTTAAAAGTTCAAATTTTATAAATCTGGGTATGGTTATTTTTCTCACATAAACTAAAAATAAATGTACATTTATTCCAAAAGAATTAATTTTACTGCACATTTCTTCTTTCAAACATCTTGCCAATTTGTCAGGTGCTGGGGACACTGTACAAGTCCTTTTCATCTTTATCTTCTCAAGTATCCCACCAGATTGATCATCTTCCCTTCCTACCCACATGGGGCTTCCTGGGTGGCTCAGACATAAACAATCTGCCTGCAATGCAGGAGACCTGGGTTCAATCCCTGGGTTGGGAAGATCCCCTGGAGAAGGGAATGGCTACAACTCCAGTATTCTTGCCTGGAGAATCCCATAGACAGAGGAACCTGGTGGGCTACAGTCTATGGAGTCCCAAAGAGTTGGACCCAACTGAGCAGCTAACATTTTTACTTTTCACTTTTCCCACCCACAGACTGGGCATGGTTTTTCTCAAAATGCTAATAATGCCTGCCCTGTAATACTTTATATTTGAAAAATATCTTAAGATTACTACCCATGAAGAAAAAATAAAGCTGCAAAGAGTACCTGGTGGTTTGAGTGTGCTTCCCACGTAGAGTTTTCTTCCTTGTGTTAAGGGTATGTCTTAGATCCTAATGCACCATCTAAGCTGCCGCCCCCACAAAGCATTACCACTACAAGACACTTGAATAAGAAGGTGATCTGCGTTCTATAACATGAGCCCCTTCCCTGCCTCTACAAGCCAAAAGAGCCCTGAGATCCCATAAGGATTCCACATTCACGGCGTTCTATTATCTCCTCTTGTCAATACTTAGCAGTTAAGTGATCCCAGAGAGATGGTCAGGCCCATTAAACATTTATCGTACATCTACAGGGTATATACAACACTAGGAATCTATTTAGTGCTATGGAATCAGCCATAGGTTGCCATCCAGACTTTATACTTTCAAAAGTCTGCAAACAGAACATAAGCATACCTGCTATTTTAGAAGCACAAGTACAGTTAGCATATTACCCATTCTAGAAAGTAGGGCCCTTAACCCATCTTATTCAACTAGACCCAGCATGAGACTTTCACAGTAACTGCCCCACCTAAAGTTCCTGTTCAGAGGGAAGTCTTAGGCAACCAGGCTCCTAGACCAGTAATCCTAACCCTGGCCTCATCTGACTGCTCTAGGTAACTGAAGCAGAGATAAGGAAACAAGGACTTGCTCTGGGAACCTGAGCTAGTGATATGGAAAGTGAATTTGATAATAAGAGTAGAAACCTACAGGTCACAAGGTACTGAAGGGTGAAAGGCCAGTGGGTGGTACAAGGCCCTCATATTTGTGTGTCCCTTTTCCCTTGTGCTACAACTCTAAAGGAGCAGGGGGTAGGGGTTGGAGAAGCTCTCACTGGTATCTAGGGCTGTTCCATTCCTTTTTAATCATCTTGTTAGAAAGACGCTCCTGGTTCTGAACTAAAATCTGTCTTTGAAGACCTAGGTCCTGGCTGTGCCTTCTGATACCCTACAGACAGTGCCCTTGACAGCCTGTCACCCACGCAAGGATAGTGACCATGTCAACACTCCCTTCACCTCCTGTTGTCCTCTTTTTTCCCCCTCCAGCATAAACGAGTTTCTTCAATCATTCTTGATACCACATTTTTAACTGCCCTGAGGGGAAAAAAAAAAAACTTTAACGATGGACTCATCCAAATTCCCAAAGCAAGTTAAGGCTTCTAATAAATTAGAACCAGAGACTGGGCTTCCCAGGTAGGGCTAGTGGTAAAGAACCCATCTGCCAATGCAAGAGGAAAAAGACACAGGTTCGATCCTTACGTTGAGAAGATTCCCTGGAGGAGGGCATGGCAATCCACTCTAGGTGAATCCCATGGACAGAGGAGCCTGGCTACAGTTCACAGGGTCGCAAAGAGTCAGACACTACTGAAGAGACAATGCACAGAGACCAAGTCTAACATTTGCTCGTCCGTGAATTCTCTCCAGACACAAAGACCTTGTACACCATTTAAAAATGGCTACTTCCTCCTGGGTCCCCACTACATTCCATCCAAATGCTCTCCCCAGTGGAGGCCCCCAGAACCCATGGTTTCCCTCTGTGTCCTCAGCTAGCAGCTTTTTCAGCCTCCCTATGGGTTAGATAGAGCCCTGGCCCTCAGTTCTGTAAAAAGCAAATGAACTGATAGGTGCCACTGCCAGGATTAGCCCAGAAGAATCTCCCACGCACATTCCTCTGATTTCTTCACCTTCCTGGCTGGCTGGGACAGAGACTATGGTGACTCTGATGGTCACAAGAGGATGGTAGAGTCTGCTTTAGCTAGGAGCCTATGACAAGGAGAACCCCTATCCAACAGGAACACTGAATTCAGTCCACACTAGATGAGCAGCAAATAAACTCTTAACGTTTGAATACTGCTGAGACTGTTTTAACTTAAACTACATGGTCCCTTTCACAACTTACTCCACTCATATATACAAGAGGCCTGTCTCTTCCAGCCAGACTCCATTCCTTGAAAACAGGAGCAGTGTCCCGCACCTACCGTATCCGTGGGCACAGTGCCCAGCACGCGGAGGGAGTCCATT
The DNA here is from genome assembly GCF_001704415.2 of Capra hircus. Taxonomy (NCBI): domain Eukaryota; kingdom Metazoa; phylum Chordata; class Mammalia; order Artiodactyla; family Bovidae; genus Capra; species Capra hircus. Next base: position 81,553,851 of record NC_030814.1, read on the forward strand.
CAACTCCCAGAGGCTATCAGAGATGACTGAAGAAAATCTAGATTTGAATGCCACCCAGTGTCTTCTTTTCACAATTACCATACTTTTTCAATAAGCGTCGTCTCCCACTAGTTTAAAGATGATGGGCATGCGCTGTGGAGAGATTTTGCTCTGAAGATGTTATAAATATGGTTTATGAATTACTGTTACTGCTATTTGTGAAGGTGTCTCCTCAAGAACTGGGCAAATGCCTGATTTCCCAGTGGATCAGCCAAACTCTGTTTATATTACAATTTAAAGACTTCTTGCAGAGTCTGTAAAGTGCCTCATCTCTGGGACAGAAGTCTTTGCTAAGCAGTGCAAATGCCAAATTTGGTCTCTGCCATCGTTTCTTGGCCCTCTTATTCAGACTGCCGCATGTGGACAACCAGGGTGTGCACTTGTGCGGGAAACAAAGTGTCACTGCAATAACACCAAAATGGAACCCATTTATGGCACCATCTTTTTAAGTTTATACATTCCTTTGCTTCTGTGTGTGTATGTATATGTGTATGTATGTGCATATATATGTTTTTTTCTCCCCTAGGAGGAAACATGACAATAAATATGTCACAATATGCAGCTTCCTAAGTACAGAATAAAGTTCATATATTCAGGATATTACGTTACTCTTTTTAGACAACATGACTACTGTACAAGGTAACAGTTGTCACTTCTCCTCTGTACTGAATCCCCTCCCTCTCGTATTTTGTTGTGCTGGCTTTACTGTGTCCAACATGGGTACTATTTAAAAAGCCAAGTCTTGTCTAGTACACTCATTCATTTTTCCTGCTTCAGAGCTTCCAGCCTTATAGATAGGTCTTCTTCAAAGGTCAAAGTGGAGTTTATCATTCTTGGAAAGAAAGAAAGATAGCAATAAGTCATGTCCGACACTTGTGATCCCATGTAGCCTGCCAGGCTCCTCTGTCCATGGGATTCTCCAGGCAAGAATACTGGAGTGGGTTGCCATTTCCTTCTTCAAGGGAACTTCCCAACCCCAGGAATTGAACCCAGGTCTCCTGCACTGCAGGCAGATGCTTTACCAACTGAGCTACGCAGGAAAGCAAACTTTCCGGGGGTGGGGGGGGATTTTAAAGTCACAATCGGATTGCCAATGAGGTACCTGACAAACAGCAGAGGGACTTTTTCCTATTACCTCTGCTAAAGATAGACAGGGCATCAGGACCAGGAGTGTCACGTGGCCAGAAAATTCATTTTTTTTTTTTTTTCTTTTTAAAAGAGCTCTACCGCTGGGCTGAATGTTTGAAGAGTCACTTTAACCACATCCTGTAATCAAACCATCTGGAACACAGTGCTGCGATTAGTCACCCTGAACACTGGGCTTTATCTGAACAAATAGTGGAGGCAATGGAGTTGGGAGATAGGGCAGCACTAACAAGGGGAAGTGTAATGAAACACTTTATACCCTAGTGTGCTGCCGCCCATCATAAACCCCAGAGACGCACTGCTCTGGTGTTAACGTCCAGCTTTAGGAAAGCACAGTGAGCTCAAAGATTAAAGGACCAAAGGGCTAAAAATCGCTGGTTTGGATAAAAGGTCTCTGTCGAGGGCTGGAAAATGTTGGCACCACTCTATCTATGTTAATTATAACCTCTCCGATGACAGTTCAGCATTCCTAGCAGGGTTTGGTGTTATTTTCAGGACATTAAGAACAAGGTTCATTTATGGGAGGAGACTTATGATTCTCTATTTGCCACAGGTTAATCTGAACACTGAGACAGTTCTTTTTGGTTCATCTAAAGCCCGTCCATAAATAACAAGAAAATAAATCTAAGACCTTAATCCAAATAAACATGCTAAACCAATACCAAGAAGCAATTGCAAAATGCTGTTTCTAATCTACATTTTTAAAGACAGTATCTTTCTTACTTGACTAGCTTATCTCTTTAAAAAGTACATTTGATCATCAGGATACAATCTACGGAAATCTTAAAAAAAAAAAAAAAAAAACCACCTGAAAGGATCCCCCACGAGCCCCCGCCACCCAAAATACATAGAATAAGCTCTAAAAAAGAAGGAAAAAAAAAAAAAAAAAACCACTGGCTAAAGAAACCTTGTTTCCCCATGGGTCTTATGGTTTAATACACAAAAGAACACAGAGCCACTTCCATCACTGTCGCCTCCCCTGCAGCCTTTGTTCGGAGGCCTGATGAGCTGTATTGATTTGGGAAAATCATTGAGCTTCTTGGAAAACTAGACTCTCGCTTATTCACTGCCATCTATTTCTTTCCCGTGAAGACAGGTGGTCGATATCCAGCTGACTGGTCAGCGCCAAGAAGCTCTCACTGCTTTTCTTTTCTCGCTTCCCTAGAAACATTATCCTTCTCTACTTCTAGAAAACACAATGGCCTGTGAATAAGTCTTGTGGGGACAAAGAGGGAGCAGGAATAAGGCTTTTGTCAGGCACCCCTGGGGAACACAGAAATACCACCCCACATATTTGCATGGAAGCTTGCACTGCCTACCGATGATGAGGGTATTTTCACTACCAAGAATTACGCAAGTTTCAGCACTCACTAAAATTTTGAGAGTCCAAAATGTAATTAAAAAAAAAAATCAAAACACTCGAGATCAGTAGATTATTAGGGCCCAAATAATATTTACTCGAGGTGCTTTACTTCTTTTAATAATTAGTGCTTATGTTTTAGCAAGTTTCATAGTTTATAGGTGTCATTTTAAATATAATCAGTAATAACTACAAAAAAAATTGCTTTTAAGTTAGGTAGACACACACATCCTAAAGCAACATTGTGCTTAATGGCTTGAGGCTAGTTTTAAATATGTACACACACACACACACACACACACACACACACACACACACACACACACTTAGATCAAATACAGCAGCCATTAACACCACAATATATAGCCTGTGCTCCTTAGGCAGTTTCGCTACTAGTTTCTGTGCCAAGTCCCAGCTTGGGGACAGCCAGCAGGACAGGTTATGATGCCACTGTTGGGACTGTGGGGGTGGGGAGAGGACAGGCCCCTTAGCTAGCTTCAACAAGGGCAGCAAGTCACAAACACGCAGGCTGCACCAAAAATCACCCTTCATGTCCCAAGAAGACGCTTTTCAGACTGTGATCCATTAAGGCTCAGCCAAAGCACAACAGGTAAGAGATAAAAGATGAAGGAGGGGGAGAGGCAGAAGGGAGAAAGAAGAAATGTAACAGAAAACAGTCTCTGAGACAGCCAATTAGGGCAATTTAAATGCATTAACTGAACAGGTACACGTGCGGAGTATATTTACACACATACACACACATGTACACATTTGTACAAAGAGGTTTCATTTCTGGTCTTTGATGGAATGTTTCAGTAAGGTATCCCATGAGGCTTGATAACGTGGACGTAAGCAATAGCACCACTCTGAGTTTCTGGGGCAAAGTTCTTGAACTTCTGCTCCTTGGCAGGCAGGCACTGGTTTATGTGAAACCAAGATGCACTTAAACGAATGACTTCAAGTGCCAGCAGGTTTCTCGCACCCTCTCCTTTTCCGAGGCACAATTTCCGCATTAGAATAGGACAATGATGTCTCACCTCTCCCCAGGCCTCCCCACCTCCCTCTCTTTCTCCCTGGGAAGATGAGGGTTCAATGCCAACAGTAACAGAATAGCCTCCCCTCCCCCAATCCAGTCTCACAAGCCTCAATTATTAGCTCACTGGGAAATAATTTCTTTTCTTCCTTTAAATAAAAGCATTTCAAAGTTTGAGGAAGGTATTTGGTAAGTATTTACTGAAGGAGGCCTACAATGAGCCGTGATAAAGATATGGTTGTTATTTTATTACCTCTTAACACATCATTCCTTTAAGAGGGTTATTTTTGGAGACAGCTGTGCAGGAGGGGCCCTGGGCAGACAGCACACGGCCAGCATTCCCCCCAGGAGGAGAAGGAAATAGCCTCTACACACTCCCACTTGCAGCCTCTCGGGCCACTGAAGATAAGCAACTGAAAGAATGCAGGCCTCTCAAATCATCAGGCCCAGTCGTTTCCTGTACTTAATATTAATTACAGGATCTTTTCAGCTAACAACTTCTACAGCCAGCATCTCCACAATGCTGTTTCTGCAACTTGAAAAGCAGGGAAATAGACCAGCAAAACCAGACCAAAGACAGACTATCCTGAAGGCAGAACATTCCCCTCAACACCACTGCCCCTAAAAGAGGGGTCTCGGGGGCTAAAGGGGAAGAAAAGTGCAGGAAGCCAGGAATTCAACAGTCACCAGCCCGATCCCCTGGCTCCTGATGCAGGCTGCGGTCTGTCTTTTACCCAATGCTCCCCTGAGGCAGGAGCAGGAATAAGGAGCAAGAGGAGAGGCGAAGTAATCATTGAGATGAATGAAACAGAAAGATGCCAAGGAAATAAATCTAAGACTGAAAACCCTCACATATTTGGGGAAGGAGGTAGGCTGGCTCGGAAAGGGTTATGGAGGCATCAGTTCTCAGAAACCTTTCATCATCTGTTTACCTCCCAAACCTCTTGCAGATCAATCTCAGTGGGTGATGAGCCGATTTAAATGCTAGTGGATTGCTTGGCAGAATCTGTATAACACAACTGCAGATTTGGGGACTGTGTTTTAAAATACTTTCTTACCATCCCCAGTCCTTGAGATACAAGGAGACGGTGGGAACCAATTGACAATTACACTCACATCAAAAAGCTGCTACTGATGCATGCAGCTCCCTGGGACTGAAGAGCCAGGCTTCATATAAATTATGATGCTTTATTTAAAGCCAGAGCGCTTATTTGCTTTTGTGCCAGCTCTGGGCCCTTTTCATCTGCAGCTCTACTGGGCCCAGGAGAGCACACATTCCTACAGCTCTGCTGGCCACCAGCTGTGTCCCCGTGAATCATAAAACCTCTGAACAAGCCATTCTTTACAAAGGCCAACAGCATTTACTGGAAATGATCACTCTGCTATTATTCCACTTGCTGAAATTTAAAATAGCAATTTACAACAGCAGCTGAAAAACAGGGCTCAACTGTGTGTGTGTGTGTGTGTGTGTGTAAGTAAACGGGAAGGCTCTGTGTGTGTAAGCAAATAGGAAGGCTCTGATTATAGTGTATGGCACACGAAGGGTGTATTTTGTATATTACTTAAAATTCATCATCTTTGCACAAATAAAAAGGAAACAAGGGATGCAGACGTCAGAGAAGGCAAAATCCGCACCCTCACAATGAAAGGCAATGGGTAGGTGGGTGGGTGAGGATTTCGTCACCAGTGACCCTCCCTGTTCTCACCTGGACCTGGCCATGCCCGGCAGGCAGTGCTGGAGGTAATTCACACCCTCTGCTAAGTAAAGCCACATAATTATGGCTCCGGTTCAGAATGTAATTTAAAAAAAAAAAAGAAAAAAACTGAAGGAATCCAGTCTAATCAAGCTCAGATTGCAGTCAGTTTTACTGCAAGGATTGGACAAAGGAAAAAGAAAGGATGAGTCACTGGAGGTCAAGTAGAATAGCCTGAACTTCTGAAGAGATGGCTCTGCAGACAGACTCACCGGGCTCAAAGCTGCTTCGCCTTGAACTATACCTCTCAGAGCCTCCATTTCTCCATCTACAGAGTAGGAATAATATGAGTATCAAAGAACGTGTAAGTTATGGAAAGCAATTAACATGCGCACTGACACAAAACAGTCACACAGCAAATGAACTCTGGCTTCCTCACCTCTGGACTCTCCTGTACTCCAGTGGAGGGAGATGTGAACATACTAAGAATCTCCTCAGAAATAAAGCCAGCATCAAACAAGGCCTCCTGTGTCTCTTCCAGAGAAAGCATTGTCAGACACAGGCACCTGCACAAACTATCCTGTATCCCTGGTGACCAGGCTTACTGTACATGAGTTGTATCTGTCTCTTAGAATCTTAGGGGCTGCAAATTCCAATATTAAAGACTTGTATTATTTTTGATCAACAACAAGGTCCTACTGTATGGCACAGAGAGCTATATTCAATATCCTATGATAAATCATAATGGAACATTATTTTAAAAAAAGAATGTATATATACATAAACCAATCACTTTGCTGTGTAGCAGAAATTAACACAGCATTGTAAATCAACTACACTTCATTTTTTTTTAAAAAGGAGTTTTGTTATTTCTAGACCTACCACCTATTTCAATCAATAAAAAGTCATCCTTCCTACCCTATCCATTATTTAAAGCAAACATTTCCTCATTTCACCACCCAACAATAACACCACTATGAAATGCAATCTAAATCACTGAAGCCTCATCTCTGGACTGGGGGTAAGGAAATCTCATATCAAGTTTTCAAGAACAGTGAACTGAACCCCTGACATCTGTGTCTAAATTATCAAAAATAAAAATCTAAGGTCCCCACCACCTGACAACAGAAACCAGGCCCAGCAGCAAAGCTCTTGGGGATGCAGAGAGAGGTTAAATGCAAACTCATCTTTCCGACCCCAGCTGAAAAGACCAGTTTTCATGATAATGGTCAGAGGCTGTCTTCCCACCCTCCCCCACCCCACATTCCAAAGTTCTTATCTCTCAGGGAAGAAAACAGCCCCACAGAGTTACAAGTATTTCAATAACGTGCTTAGAGACCAGCTCTTTTCTGTAAACAAGCCTAATGAAGCGTGACTAATAGTGCTCTCTGAGAGCTGAGCTCGGAAAAGCGCCTTTGTTAGCACTTACTGGAGCAAGTCATCCTTTTGCTGGAGCAGGACAAAACTTAGCTGGTTATTGATTGACCAGCCTCGCTGGTGTCACTGCTTGGCTGTATGCTTCTATGTACCGTGTGTATAAATACATGTGTTTATGTGGACGCAGATGCTCTATACACACACTCATGGATACACAGTCACATGCAGCCATCTCAGCTAACTTTGGGTGACATATCTTCTGCAAACCTGATGAAAGATTCAAGGCATCAAACTGTAACCTAATTCCTGTATCCCTTCTAGCCCTTGATATTCCCTAACATTTTCTCTCCGTGCAGTCAGTACCACAGACCTCAGTTTTACAGTCTGTAAACCAACACTCCCATGGACACTGTGCTGGTTTCCAAAGTCCTATGATTATATCCTAGAGATGGTTTTCTTTTGCTTAATAAATTCCAAATTGCCAGTGTTTCCTTCCCCAATTCACTTATAGATTCTGAAATTTAGCCTCACATGATAAACGCTGAAGAAGGATCCCATGAAGATCTGAATTCTCTTCTTTAGTTAAGTTTGCCGTTAAGTGTTATTCATACACACAGCAGTGGTGTCAACAGGAAGATCTGACGTTGACCTGGACTTCTTTTTAGGACCAATAAGAATTTGTGTCAAAACGTGCTTTCCTTGGGACTCTGAGCGCAAATTTCCGTATAAATTATTGACTGCACTTTGGCCTCATCTGAAACATTAGCCCCGCAGGCTGATAAGTTCTGACCCCAGGTGGCACATCAAGCCTTTCAGAAGAGGCAGGAACGTTCCTGCTTTGCACTGGGGACTAAGGCGTGAGAGCCAATCCATCAAACGCTCTGACAGCCTTTACGGCCTCGGAGCATTAAGCCCAAGTCAACCTCCAGGACTCCCATTGTTCGCATTATCCTCCTCTTCTCCGGTCTGATGAAGTTAGGGTTAAGTCCAAGGCGTCAGCAAGAGAGAAAGGCTATTGTTAGTAACTCAGTCTTTATTGACTCTGACCTGCAGGGCAGCCAGTTTGAAGCCTTTTCCAGAAAGTAATGCACTGTTAATTGCTGCTCATCATCAGGGTGTGTTTTATACACCTCCTTCCACGGAAAGAAGACCTGACTCAACATTTCAACATCTTTCCCAGTTTCCTTGTAATTCTCCTGAGTAAAAACACACTCTCTCTCTGTGTCTCTCCCTCCCTCCCCGTCTCCACCAAAATCTGATTTGTATCCACCTCATATCCTGAATCTCTAATAAACGACGCAAACACAGAATGTTTGGTGGGACAATGCTAACACTTGGGAGTTGGCACATGGAACGTTAATTCCCACTCCCCCACCCTCCCCCACAGCAAGTATCTGTGGGGATTGGTACACAGGGCAGGAAAATGCTTGATGGAGAAATGAGGTGGAAACATATTATTTCCTTCGATGTCCTTTGCTTAAAATAAAGATCTTTTCCAGCTGAAACGGGAAGTTAGATTTGTTAGCAGCTAGCTAACTGACTGGATGGGGGTGAAGGTACAGAATTCTACTCAGGTTCTGTGTGAGGAATGTCACACCCTAAAGCAGGTGCAGAATTACTGGTCCAAAGGCTTTTTCAGTTTTCTCTGAAAGAAAAACCAGGCAGATCAAACTAGGCCTCCCAGAAGAGAGGGGCCTGGTAAACGGTAAGCATCAGGGTACCCCGGACTGTCCCTCAAGTGCAGTGGGCGCCCAGACCAGGCCAGCCACACAGCAAAGTCCCCCCAGACCCGCTGAAACTGTTGACCAACAGCCTGAGCCTTACTGGTGCCAGGGAGAAAACTACATGTTGACACTGCAGAAATCAAACTTCTTGGATACAGAAAAAAAAAAGGGGGGGGGGGGGGCAGAAAATCCAAACGGCTTAGTGTTTTACTGAGGGTTTGATTTAGAGGTTTTGGGTCATGAAGTCCGACAACATTTAGCCACGAGACCGATTATGCTACTTTATTTCATACATCCCAGTGTATGAATTAGTAACAGAAATTAGTGCGTGTTTTTCCAAATAAGTGAACAGAGAGACATTTTTCATTGTGTGCTTGATAGTGTACTGACTCCAAGGTATGTGAATGTAATACTAGATTTGATAAGGTTTCCCAAGGGGTGCTAGTTAAGAGAACTAAGTTTCTTGGTGCTGCGGATTACATTTTCTGATGCCATTCAATTCAAGTTCAATATTAAAGAAAAAGAGAATTTTCTAATTCAACCAAGAATGCATGGTCAAAGCATTCGAGTATCAAATGATACTTGAAAGTACCATGGGCTTCAAGGGCCAAATATTTTATTTTGTAATGTACTCAAGACAAAACTGCATGTGTACCCTGTTCTTATATAAAAGGTCTTTCTATGTCTCAATGCCCAGAAATTAAGAGAAAAGATTCTGAGAGAAATCAACTAAAATATTCAAGTAGCTGCTATATATAAAAACAGACTATGTCTTAAGAGTCAATAATATTAAAGCTGCAAAGAGACCAAATTGATCACTAAAATGAATTTGAGAATCTGTTCACTCAATCTTGGTATAGTTGCATTTGGGGTCTCCTCTGAAGCTGCAAAGATGGCAATCCAGAACTATTAAAAGCAGCATTATTTTACACAACAGGCAGTTAGCATTTGTGTTACTGTCCCCAGGGGGTAAAGACAGAACATAAATATAAGAACATTGATTGAGTGCTTTACTACGCATAGGTCACAAGAAGAAATGTTTTTTACATAGATTATCTCATTTATTCCTCAGCGCCTACATGCCAGGTTCTCTTATTATCACTATTTTACCGATGAACAAACTAATGAAGTTTAACTGACTGACTTGCCCCCAGTCAGAGATTTGAAGACAGGCAAGCTGACTTTTGATACCATGCTTCTAAAGGCATTGCATAAGTTTAAATAAACCTAAGTTTATGAACAACACAATTTCATGAAGGAACTACGCATGCATGGATGGGAATCCACCAGGGCACAGCACTGTAACTGACCATCAGTAGTGGGCTTGCAGGCCAGCACATGCATCTTTCCCAGCTCCACAGGAGACACCAGTCTTGGAAGCTTGAAAGTGACCGTGGTGAGAATATATACCACAGAAAACAGCAAAGAATACACATGGGTGTTCTCTTCCTGCCAGCCCCCAACTCCCACCCCAGTAGTTAACTGTTTATCAGCACCTCCCCCTGTTTGTCGCTCAGTCGTGTCCAACTCTGTGAGACCCCACGGACTGTAGCCAGCCCACCAGGTTCCTCTGTCTGTGGGATTCTCCAGGCAAGAATACTAGAGTGGGTTGTCATTTCCTTCTCCAGGGGATCTTCCCAACCCAGGGATAGAACCCGGGTCTCCAGAATTGCAGGCATATTCTTTATCGTCTGAACTATAGGGAAGTCCCATTTATCAGCACACCAAAGCTTAAATGCTTAAATTTGTTAAATTACTCATCTCTCTTATAAAGTACCTTGTCAGAGAAAACACTGGTCTGGGAAAAGCACAGAATCTGGAAACACTTCTATATTCAACCTATGTTTAACTGCTTAGATGGTATTATCTATCCATAGTAGAAAACCAAGGGATGATTCTAGAACTCACTATAGATTACACTTCTAACTTCTTCGGATTTTGCTGCTGCTGCTAAGTCTTCAGTCGTGTCCGACTCTGTGCGACCCCACAGACGGCAGCCCACCAGGCTTCCCCGTCCCTGGGATTCTCCAGGCAAGAACACTGGAGTGGGTTGCCATTTTCTTCTCCAATGCATGAAAGTGAAAAGTGAAAGTGAAGTCACTCAGTAGTGTCCAACTCTTAGCGACCCCATGGACTGCAGCCTACCAGGCTCCTCCATCCATGGGATTTTCCAGGCAAGAGTACTGGAGTGGGGTGCCATTGCCTTCTCCATCTTAGGATTTTAGCCATGTTTAAAAGGAACTGCAATTCACACCCCAGACTTCTACTTCTATTTAAACACTCATATCTCATCAGTCATCAAGTGAGGCCTACTCTGACTCCTAACCAATCTCCATTCCCTCCCTTTCATCCATACCACAGTCCAGGCAGGCCTTGGGTACCGCCCCCACCCCGCCCCACTCACCACCTACTTCTCCCCTGCCTCACACCACAGAGTGCATTTAAACGTCCGTGGCACACAATAATAGATCACTTCATGCCTCGTTCCTATCTTTTGCCTAGGAGACCTGGGCTTGCCTTAATCTTTGGAGTCCAAGTTCAGGTGCCTGAGCTCAAGGAAGCCCTGAGGCTGCCTGACTGCATCTGAGGATACTTCTATCACAGAACTTACTGTCACATTTCAGATGCCTGATTTTTACCTGCCAACCACTCGGAAAGGCCAAGCACTAGCTCTTTCAAAGTGCCTGGCAAAGAACAGGCACTCAATTAAGCGGGTTTTTTTGTTTTAAGACAAGTGAAACAACAACATGAATAAAAGCACAGAAGAACCCTCCTACACTGTAGGTGGGAATATAAGCTTGTGCAGCCACTATGGAAGTCCCCTAAAAAAACTAAAATACAGTTGCCATATGATCCAGCAGTCCCATTCCTAGGCATGTATCTGGACAAAACTCTAATTGAAAAAGATACATGCAAGCTCTATGTTCATAATAGCATTATACAAAATAGCCAAGACATGATAACAAGCCTAATGCCCACTGACAGACCAACAGATAAAGAAGATGTGTTACATTCACACAATGGAATACCACTCAGCCATAAAAAAGGACACGGTGCCACTTGTAGCAACATGGGTGCAACTCGAGATTATGGTACCAAGCGAAAAAGACAAATACCGCAGGATATCACTTACAGGTGGAATCTAAAATATGACCCAAATGAACCTCTCTATGAAACAGAATCAGGGACATAGAGAACAGATTAAAGGCTGTCCAGGGGGAGGGGGTTGGGGGAAGGATGAGTGGGAGGCTGAGGTTAGCAGACATAGGCTGTTACATATGGAATGGTCAAGCCACAAGGTCCTACCGTATAGTGCAGGGATCTAGACTCAATATACTATGACAGACCATAACAAAAACGAATATGAAAAAGAATGCATATATATACATATGCATGTGTAACTGAATCATTTTGCTGTACAGCAGAAATTAACACAACATTAGAAATCAACTACACTTCAACAAAAAAAATGAATAAAAGCATAAAGCAACCACTACGTTATAACTATACACACAAATCAAAGTATAAACGTGAAAAATCATGAAACTGAGTATTCATCACCTGATTCTGATAATTACTACTTAAGGGAGCCCATCTCAGTTGATTCTTTCCATTTTTAAAATAACTTGATGATAATATAGACGTAAACAATTTGGCTTTATTTATCTATTTTTTATTAGAAAATTTTGTGAACTAAGTATTCTTGTAAGTTAAACCAGGAACTTTCCTCTGTGATTTCAAAAGCCATTCACTTCTAATGAACTATTACAAAAGCAATTGACGAGGTACATTTGTTGCTCACATGATGCAGACACTCTCAACACGGACCATAACCCACCCAGTCCTGGCAGATCCAGATCTGCTAACCTCTCCCCTCGTTTCTTCAATTTAATGAACAGTCAGATCCAACAAATCTCCTCCCAGGAGCCTGCCACTGGTTCTTCTCCCAGACTCTGGGCCCCAAAGAGAGATTTGTCATTGCTTAAACAAATTTTACAGATGTAATAGATACAGTAATAAAGAAAACAGAGCTTTTATAAAACAAAGCTGACAGAGCAGAAAGCTCTGTCTCTATAATGGGACGTACGTTGGTGCGTTCTAGGCTTGTGTGTACCAAAGGAAAAGAGACAATGAAGCTTAGGAAGCATGAAATGACAGCCTTCTTTGCCTTTCAGGGAACATAAATTTTATTTGCTGAATGTAAATCTTAAAGCTGTGGTTTTCAATCTGCATGTGTGATCACTAGAAACTGATTTCAAGGAAATATACAATTATTTAACTTACTGCTCAGCATGCAAATCCAGGATCACACATTCATATTATTACCGGTGGAAGACTCGGGTAATGTTTTGAGTGATGTTTTTCCAGGTGTGATCCTTGTTGGCACAGATGACATCATCTGCCCCTTGGTTAGCGTTACTGGAAGTGGTACAAGCATCATTTGTCCTCAACGAGGAGCCTATGACTCCTAATAGGAACCTGCCTGGTGCCAACTGGAACACAGAATGATGGTTTTCTTTCCCAGTGAATATATCCCTGTTCCCCTAATAACACAAATAGTTTCTTTTAAAATGTTACATCTTTAGGCAGTTTGGGAGATGTGCCTGGTTCTTCATACAAGGCAGATGGATACCAACCTCTTCCGCATTCTTCACAATATAGTAAAGGCAGTTCCCTCCGCCCCAGAAGACTGGTAACTCACTTTGACTAGTCTCTACAACTCAAATGATCAACATATGAACTGGGTTTGCTCGTGTGTTTTAATGGGCTTATCAGATTGTGGCATTTAATACTGAATTCTAGTTAATTAGTTAATTAAAATAGCCTGATTTTATGTGAAGGCATATTTTTAATAGAAATGTTGCAAGTATATGTAAATCATGGTATGCAGGCAAATATCCTACAAAGCAGAACAACCAGAACAAATTATAAAAACTGCTATTTTAAAAAATGGACACAACAGCAATAATAGAAATGCCAGTAATCGACCCATGAGTAAATACCGTCAAGGTGGAGGGAGAGGAGAGAGGATGATAGACACGTAAACTTTTATTTACTTTAATATGAATCAGCAATTCAACTGAGAATGCAAGTTATTTATAATCATTTCTCCAAGATCATTTTTACTTAGGGTCCACTCACAATCCCTTCAGAAACTAAAAAAGGAAATTTACTGACATGAGTTTGGGGGCTGGAAAGGGGGCAATAAACATTTACCCATGAAGCACTGTTCCCAACGACACCGGTTCTATGCCTCTTCCTGTAGGTTACATTGCACACAACCCACAGGAAAGCTGTCTGACAAGCACTCAAAGTGGCCTCCTGGGAGCCAGTGTTCATTCACTGCAGATCCCAAGAGCAGGCATTCCCTGACCACGGCATCTCTCTCTGCTCATGGTCACCCAAGCATGCTGGAAGGTTTTGCTGTCAAGACACCTGCTAGCCTGGCACAACTGTCAGAAAGGACAGTGGTAACATTAACATTGCTCTTAGTAACTGTAAGAGAACCCACAGGAATAAGGGTCTTCCTATCTTCTAGGTAGAATCCCACATTTTAGAGAATATGCTGGCAGGCTAATGAAGAACACTACTGTCTTTGCCTACAACAAATATTACAACACTCGGGACTGTACTTTTGTTTGCCTGTACATTTAACAAGTGCATTTTGTGCTGAATATATTTCAGCCACTATTTTAAATGTCTTACAGAACTGTAGGACTCAGCAATCCCACTACTGGGGATAAACCCTGAGAAAATCGTAATTCAAAAAGACACATGTACCCCAGTGTTCACTGCAGCACTATCTATAATAGCCAGGACATGGAAGCAACCCACATCAATCAACAGATGAATGGATAAAGCAGATGTGGTGTGTGTACACCACAATGGAACAGTACCCAGCCATAAAAAGGAACAACACTGAGTCATCTGCAGAGATATGGGTGGACCTAGAGTCTGTCATACAGCGTGAAGTTAAGTCAAAAGGAAATACATACAGTATATTGATGCGTATATATGGAATCTAGAAAAATGGTACAGATGAACCTATCTGCAGGGCAGAAATAGAGGTGCAGATGCAGAGAATGAAGCTGTGGACACAGGGGAGGCGGGGTAGACAAGCTGAAAGGGTAGCACTGACATATATGCCCTAGGACATGTGAAAGGGTAACGCAGTGGGATAGTGATATAGTAACACAGCGGGAAGCTGCTGCATAGCAGAGGGACCTCCGCTCAGTGCTCCGTGATAACCTAGATGGGTGGAACGGGGGAGGGGGGTTCAAGAGGGAGGGCCTGTATATATTCTTATAGCTGATTCAATCCGTTGTACAGTTAGAAACTAACACAACACTGTAAAGCAATTACACTACAATAAAAAAAGAAAATGTCTTACGGATACTTACTCATTGAATCCTCCCATGAAACACAGTATGTTGGGGGGAGGGCACTAGGGGGAGAGGCGTAGTATATTCGTCTCCACTAAAAGCACAGACTGGGGCATCAAGCAGGCAGTGAGTGAGTTACTGCCCAAGGTCACACAGGCAGTAACCTGTGGAACTGAGAATTGGAACCCAGGGGGTCTGGCTCAGTTTGTGACAATGACCCAATGTCCCCATATACACTGGGACAGAGGATGAACACCGACCCTCGAGTCAAGGGGTTTACCTTTTGCTCTAGTTTATTTTGGGCTTCCTTGCTGGCTCAAATGGTAAAGAATCTGCCTCAGGAGACCCAGGTTCAATCCCTGGGTTGGGAATGTCCCCTGAAGAAGGGAATGGTAACCCACTCCAGTATTCTTGCCTGGAGAATCCCATGGACAGAGAAGCCTGGTGGCGATAGTTCACAGAGTTGTAAAGGGTTGGACATGACTGAGCAACTGATACTTCCACTTCACTTATTTATTTTATATAATGAGTTTCATGGTATCATATCCTGAATTCTCAAAAAGGTCATGCAATTTTCAAGCACAAAAGAATCTTGAAGATCACTTGTTCCAAACTTGCTCTCTGTATGGAGAAGGAAACTAAGACTCCAGAGACATTACATGTCTGGTCCCAGCTTCCAAGACAAAGGGGAACAGAGGCAAAACCATAACTGAGTCTCCAACATCCTTCCCTTCCAGTAATCCTCTGCATCCACACACAAGCACTCAAGGTGAGCAGCAACAGGATGCCAGTCAACAGGCTCTCAGCGCTTCTCCAGCGAGCAAAGGGTCCCTTCAGGGCCCATCACACAGCTGAGTGGTCTGACCACCAGCCAAGAGCCACTGCAGGATTTTGCTCCAGTGAGACTAACACTCATCCAAGAGATTAGAAATTGCTTTGGAGGAGTGGGACGATCAAGAAAAGGACTCTGAAGTTGGGGCAGAGAAAAACCTGGAGCATGAGCAATAACCAAAGTCTTGTGGTAAGGGACATGGGAACAAGAGACTCCCCTTCTCATTTAATGACACCTAAACACACATGCACACGTGCTACCTGCTGAGTGAGTGATGTCAAAAATAACATTACAAAATAGAGTTTATCTAAACTTGCACTGAGAACCTTTCGTTCTACTTGCTTTATTTTATCACAGGGTTCAAAAGTAGCCAATGAAGGCTGAAAGCCTGGGGCTGCATCCCAAGCATTTGCCGTCTTTGCTTTAGAAAAGGTGTTCTCAGGATGGCTAGCAGTCAGTCACTACACCTTCCTGGCCTGTGGAGACGGTATGTGGCCAAGACGTCTAGCAAGAATGGGTGGGCAACACACGATACCTAAACCAAACGGAGTGTAAGCTACCATTAAACTCCACAGAGCAGCACTATTCACAATAGCCAGGATATAGAAGCAACTCAGGCGCCCCTGATCAGTCAGCCATAAAAAAGAACAAAATTCTGCCATCTGCAGCAATGTGGATGGACCTAAAGAATATTATGCTTAGTGAAATAAGGCAGACAAAGACAAACTACTGTATGATATCACTTAAGTGAGTATATATGCAAACCAGAAACAGACTCATGAAAACTAGTGGTTACCAAAGAGGACAGGGGTAAAGTCCGGGTATGGGATTAAGAGACACCAACTACTACATACAAACACACAGGAAACAAAGCTATGTTGTGTAACACAGGGAATTATAGCCATTATCTTTTTGTAATAACTTTTAATGGAGTATAATCTATAAAAACACTGAATCACTATGCTGTATACCTGAAACTAATGTAATATTGTAAATCAACTACACTTCAGGTTTTTTTTTTTGTTTGTTTTTTAAAGGAATCAAGGTTCCAATTTTGGAGGAAATATAGGGCAGGTTTCTGATTGGACTACAGAGAAATCCATCAATCTCTTCACTCACACTCACACACACACACACACACACACACACACACACACACCCAGTAAGATGATAGATATGGGTTTCAAACCCAGGCTAATCACATTCTATATTTTTCCCCCCAGACTCCCAGGATAATACAAATCCCCCTGAGTGCTTATTAAAAATACTGATTCCTACCACTACTCATGCTCTAAGCATGCGAGGTGATTCTTACCAGAGAAACTAGGCTAACAGACTTTCAAGAAAAATGCTCATCAAACAAAAAAAGATATACATAAACCATGTTGAGTTTTACTAGGAAAGAAACGGGGCATAATGATTTTGATTAATTACTTTCTGACATTCTGAGGCAGGAGGTATTATGTTATTCCTTTGGGAAAAGTCACCAAGGAGCTTGGAATGAGGCTGAGAACTTTTTATCTGCCTGAGCCCTTTGACAGGAGTATTAATACAACAGCTTAACTCGGTTTAAAGCAAGAATTATTTCACCATCCACACTAATCTCCTCTGGCAAGAGGCAGAATTCTGCTATGGCTACTCACAAAGGATGATGGAGCCCAGCAATCCTTTCTTCACTGAGGGGAATTTGGGGCTTTTCAAAATATTAATATAAGCTCACTTATTAAGATAAAACGATGTGCTAAAAGTACTGGAAATTCTCACACAGGAACAGCTATTTTTTTTCTTTTCTTCATAAAAACAATCTATAATTAAGGGTATCCATTTTCACATCCTAGCCTCAAATATTAACATCATGATATGCTAATGCTACATACTGTATGCTCTTTAATCAGAGGTCAAAAAAAGTGGACAGGTGCTGTGCAGATCAAAAATAAAGTGCAGTTTAGAGGCAATGCCAATAGCATTGTTATAGGCAGGATGTTTCTGCCAGAGATACAGTGTTGGTCGCTCAGACGTGTCTGACTCTGCAACCCCGTGGACTGTAGCCTGCCAGTCTCCTCCGTCCATGGGATTCTCCAGGTAAGAATACTGGAGCGGGTTGCCATTCACTTCTCCAGGGGATCTTCCCAACCCAGGGATTGAACCTAGAGATACAGGCTTACCTGAGGTAGGTTTGGCTGAGTGCAGCTTCTAACTCCCACCTACTCGCCCAACCTCAGAATTAGAGTTAAGCAGGACCCTTTTCATTAAGTATATCAAAGTCCTTTTCTTTGAAAAGGATGAGAGAGAGAGAGGGAGGGAAGAAAAGAGAATAGAGTAGAAAAGAAAGGAAAAAAGGCGGGGGAGGAGATGAAGAAAGAGAAAAGAAGCAAACAAGCTTGCCTTTCTACACTGCTCCACCACAAAAACCTCTTGTGAGGTCTTCAAAAATAACAATTCCGCAAAAAGCGACAGCAGAGCAACCACTGAGGCAACCCTTCTAAGTCCTTTTCAAAAGGCTGCTTTCAGGGAATCAATTTTCAATGTTGTTTCAGTTATTCTCAGATAGAAACCTTTCTCCCCCCTCCTCTTCTCCTTTGGAAATTTGGTAACCATAGTTTCTGTATCCTGCTGGGACTTGATATGTAGAGCTGTATTCTACCTGCTATTAAGCCGCTGATAGCAGTGTTTCTGCTGCAATTTATGAGCAATGTCAGCTGAAGGCAGAGAGTACTGTACACACTACATTTTCCCAGCTGGAGATCTCCGTGAATGGAAAGCAAAAACATGAATACACATGCATTGTGAGCTGGAGGGAATAAAAAGGCAGGGAAAAAAAGTCAGCAGGCTAAAATCAGGTGGGTGGTCCTGATTATAAACCAAGTAGATAATAAAATATTCAAAGGAAGCTCTAACTAAATAGTCAGGAAATGGAGACATACAACATAGTGCGAAACCCAAAAAAGTCTTTTTTCTGCCTATATGTCTCCCACTCAATTCTTAGAACTGGTGATGCGCCAAGACTCACCTGACCCCCTGGGGTTTTCAAACAACTTGCCATAACCAAAAGGTCATTTGAAACCATGGAAACAAATCCCATTACACATTAAGTTTCTGAGAATGACTTTAGCCTGCAGTTACTACAATGGATCCAATCCCCAACCTTCTCTTCTAAATGCCTCAACTCACAAGGTACCTCAAGAGTCAAATTTATCTCTCTGCCCTTAACCAAAAGTATTTCAGAAGAAAAGAGAAACTGGGTTTTATTTTTGTGATTAAGCAACAGACACGTTAGGCTTCTTTATCATGGAGCACACAAAAAAGATAACAGGGCTCCTGAAGGCTCAATTCTACAGAGAAAGAAAGGATCCGATAATGATTCCAGAAATTACCCAGGAAAATTTATTTTAAAAAACAGGAAAGTAACTTTTTCCCTAATACTCTAGAGAAATACAACATAAAATATTAATAATTAGCACCTTGCTAGATAAACTTGATTGGCTTGTATCAGTTGTTCCCATTAGAACTATGGGGGGAAAGTTTTTATAAGGATCATACTGTGCTCTGACCCCTAAATATAGTGATTCAGTTCATCTGCATTCTAGGACTAGCACTTTTTAAAAAACACAATTCTAAGGACTTTCCTGGTAGTCCAGTGACTAAGATTCTGCAATCCTAATTCAGGGGATCCAGGGTTCAATCCTTGGTCAGCGAACTAGATCCCACGTGCCGCAACTAAGAGTTCATATACCAAAACTAAAGATCTTGCAGGCTGCAGCCAAGACCCAGCGCAGCCCAATTAATTAATTTAAAAAAAAAACCAAACACGATTCCAGTATCCTTCCTTATATGAAAACAACCAATCTCAGAGGAATAAATCAAACTATGCCCTCAGTAACATCAGTAGGCTAGAATGACTTGTAAAATGGGAAACTGTTTCCAGTACAAAAGGAAAAATGCATGCAAAATAAATAACCACAAGAAGCAAAAGGATCATTCACTTATTTTCACTGGAACAGAGGTTAAGATTTTTCCTAAGCTAACACTGGAGCAGATCTTCAATCAAGGTGTTCAATTGTCTTCCTAATCAGAATTTAATGTTTTTGATTCAAACATCTCTCTGTACCAACAATATAAAATAAAAATACCAAGTCTGCTGAATTTATCAAGCCCAGAGCTAAACCAGAAGAAAAGTAATTACCATTTAAATAGCAACATGAAGTTCTTTGAAGGAACAGCCTTTGATGTTAGCATCTTGAATACTAAATGGCAAAAAATTTCAGATCTTAACATTGTTCAGAGGAACCCCCCCTCCCAAAACTAAATATATCTCCTAGAAGTTCTTTCATCAGAAAAAAGCAAGAACCCAACTCATTTATCATAGGCTCATACTCAGGACATAGTGACAGCAGGAAAGTTCTACTAAATTAAGGTGACTTTAAGAAGAAAAAAAGGAAGAGGAAGTACAATGGACTGGCTTCTAAAATGGCAGAAAAAAATTTAACAGGAGACTAGGCACAAGCAGCTAATAAATTTCTGGAGCCCCAATATCCAACAAAGGGGAACTAACTGTAGCATCTATATCTACATGTCGTCTCACATCCCACCATCAATGCCCACCTGTGCATCTTTCAGATGGATTCTGCACAAAGTTGAGAATATTTGTCATTATTAAATTCTGTCTCTTAATTCACACAGGGAGGGATATCTTCTTCTACAAATGTATTACAAATCTCTTACAAATGACCAGAAACACCAGGCAGTATGATGTATTATATACATCTTTCACTCTTAATTATCGTGCAGTTGATTAACCAGTTGGTAGATTAAACAGGCTACACATTATTCAGACACTGCAAAACATTCATATGTATCCTCCAACCACAAGAGCTGTTCTTTTCATTTCTAGTGGCTCACACAATGCTAGGCAGGTAACAGATTTTGGGCAATTCTACTGAAGATTCTTGGCTTTTCAACTTGGCTTATTTATTTGTTTTTAATAATAATAGTATATTTGTGCTCAGTCACTCAGCCGTGCCCAACTCTTTGCAACTCCATGGACTGTAGCCAGCCAGGCTCCTCTGTCCATGGGATCCTCCAGGCAGGAATGCTGGAGTGGGTTGTCATGCCTTCCCCCAGGGGATCTTCCCAACCCAGGGATCGAACCCAGGTCTCCTGAATTGCATGTGGATTCTTTACTGTCTGAGCCACCAAGGAGGCCCAATAGATTATCTCCAAAAGACCAAAATCATATAAGTGAAATGGACAAAACACAAACCAGACAATAGCAGCAAACTTCAAAAAGATAGGGTGGGGCAGGGCGGAGAAGAGGGGAGAGGAGAAGGTCATCACCTACAACCAGATTTTTTCCTTGGCTTTGGTTTTATTTATTCATGACATCCTTACTCGTTATAATCAACACTTAAGAATCTGCCAGATTCCTATGATCAAACATTCATCTCTGAATAGGTTTTTTTATTTCAGACTTATGCAGCATCTAGTTTCTGGTTATTTATCTAAAAAAGGAGAGCAACTGTTCAATTAAATTACAAAATTGACACTTTTTCCTGCTTACATACATTTCCCTAAATCTTACAAACCTTTGCTTTCATTCTTCCTAAGATAGTGAGTGCCTACAAAGAAGGTTTTATTGAGAGGCAAACCAAATCAATTATAAGCAAATTCACTCAGAACTATAATATGGTAACAGGCCATGTTTCCCAAACTTGCCTGATCATAACACCACCTGGGGAGCTTGGGGTTCCCAACCATTCCTCTGGAGATTCTGGGTGGAGGGGGTCTGCATTTTGTTATGCAATCCAGGTACATCTTATTATCAGGCAAAGTTGCATAGATCTTTCTGGGTCTCGTGCTATGTTCAAGCAGCCCACAGTGCTGAAGGTTCCAAAATGCTGCACATTAGAATCACCTGAGCGGTCTTTTAAACCACCCCCCTGCAAAACCCACCCCAATTCAAATGAGAACCTCTGGGAGTGGGCTTGAAGCACAAGCATATTCGAATTTTCCCAGGTGACTCCAGTGGATAGCCATTTTTGTGAACTAATGATCTAGTGTAGCTTACTGCTTCTCAGCACTCAGTGCTGATCAGAAAAACCTGTGGAAAGTTACAAATTAACAAAAAAAACAACGCCTAGACTCCATCTTAAACCAACTGAGTCAGAATCTCTGGACAGGAGACGTGAGCCATGGCATTTTCCCAAAATTCCTAAGATGATTTTAATGTGGAGTCTAGGCTGAGAAAAACAGGTCTAGTAGATTCTAAAGTTAATAATAATAATTAAAAAAATTTTAACGACTTAATAAAAGCTTGTATCCAAACACCTTTTCTCTGCCAAGCACATGACTATGTTTGTCCAAGAGAATAAAAAATTCCAAAGAAAACAGTCTCTCTTTTGAAGGAGAGCACAACTCAGCTGGTCAGATAAATAATACACTAAATGAACAAACAAGAGAATATTATGAACCATCAGTAAGGGTAACATTTCTAAAACTCTGAATATATAAAACTATTGGGAGAGGGAAATAAACATGTGTTTTGGATGGGTCAGGTCATGTCAGCTAGGTGCCCCTGCCATTCAAAAGCGGGCAGACTCTTGATGAGAATTACTAAGGCTGATTTGGAATTATGCGTTTGAGATAAACAAGTCTTATGGTGCCTTTCAACTGGACTGGTCCTTTTATCTTTAAAGAGTGTTTTTCTACAGGAAAACTCTAAAAACGTTCCCAATTCAAGTTCCCTTCAACAACCTTAAGGGCGAATATGACTATGGCAGTTTACATAATGTCAGCAATACATACAATAATAATACATCTTTTCCATTTTTAAAAAAGCAATTTTATATCTATTAATGTGTTTATCCTTGCTACATCTATAATCCCATTTTACAGATGAGAAAAATAAGTCCTAAGGAGCTTGCTGACTTGCTTAGAAGTCTCGTATCTCTACTAGAATATACTGCATGAGACTATAGCCATACTTCACTCACAAATATCCTTAGTCAATCTGTTATTTAAGGAAAATTCATTCACTCAACCCAATTTTATGCCCCTTACGGGTGCTGGGCACTAGAGGTGCTTGGAATACAGCAGTGAGCAAGATAGACTCCATCCACATACCAAGTGAGACAAAACACAGAATAACCAAACAAGCAGCTGCAATTTTAGGTACTAAGTCCCTGAAGAAATAATGCAGTACAAGGGTTTAAGAAGTGACAGCAGAGAAGTTAAGTTTAGGGATGGGAGTCAAGGAATGTTATTGTAGGGAAGTAAAATCTGAGCCCAAACCAGAAGGGCACTGAGAGCGCGCCATGCATAAGACCTGGGGAAAGAAGGCTTTGCGCAGAGAACAAAGGGAAGTAAGGCCCTTGGGAAGCAGCATGAGGCTACAGAAGACACCCAGAGTTCTTTCTCGTCAACACAGCATCTCTGGGAATACATACTTGAAGAGCGGTGCATATTTACAGAGGACCTAGTATGTTCTCAGTTTTATGCGAAGTTGAAGAGATGCCATCAGAGGCCTTTAGTGAGGTCACTGGAGACTTGTAACCAGAACACCTGGTGGCAAGTGCTAACAATAAATGCCCCATGAATCCAGGCAAGGGAGGTGAAGATAGCGCCCATAAATGAAGCAGGTATTTCTTGTTGGTTTTCTTAACATTTGTCTTTCTGATCTTAAAATTCCATTTGACTCTTCAAGCTGCAGTTTTAACAAACATTAATGAAAGGCCTTTTGTAGCAACAAGGACTTTTATCTGGACCACTTTTAAGAGCATAGAAATAAAGCTACTGTTCTTTCATACTGTTGTGTAAATACAGGTCTTTCTTTGAAGTGTGTAATAAATGGTCATTTTATAATCTAAAATACCTGGAATATTTTGCAGCATACCCTCTCAGCAAAACAAATCTTAAAAAAAAAAAAAAAAACAAACCAGCAGCATACTTTATAAAGTAGATTGGTTTGTTTCAAAACTGGCTTAGATAGTAGGAGACGTACAAGAATGTTCACATGGAGAACATTTGAAATAGCAAAGAACAGGCCACAGTCCAAAAGTCCATGGGCACAGGAATAGATAAATAATAATGGTATATTCAAGCAACTCGATACAGCAATGAAAATGAACTAGATCTTAACATTCAATGAAAACAGTAAGCTGAAAAAATATACTGTACATGATCCCACTTATATGAAGTTCAAAAACATGAAGAACAATGTATTAGCTAGAAATTCAGAAGGATGAAGGAAGATGTAGGCATGAAAAACAAAATATTCAGAAAAGTGGTTTTGTATACAGAAGCAGAACCTGAGTGGGATACAGGAAGGGCTACCAGGGGTTTTCAAAAATTCAATGAGACCCTGATGCTGGGCAAGACTGAGGGCAGAAGGGGAAGGGGAACAACAGAAAAGACATGGCTGGATGGCATCACTGACTCAATAGACAGGAGTTCAAGCAAATTCCAGTAGATACTGGAGCACAGGGAAGCCTGGTGTGCTGCAGTCCATGGGGTTGCAAAGAGTCAGACACGTCTCAGTGACTTAACAACAACAAAACTACATTCTATTTCTTCATCTCAGTGGCAGGACATAAGCTTTCATGTTGTTCTTTATACCTTACGTATATATTTAGAACAGTATTTCCTACGTATTTAACAAAACAAATTTTTTAAACTGATTGAGCAAGGACTCAGATCATCTTTGCCCAAATGCAGCTCTGGCTTATTTCACGTTTGTATATAAACGCCTTGTTGGAAGTGTTAAGTTTAATATCCTTTCTTGAGTGATTCAGAGTGTTGATGAACATAGCCTCAAGAAAAGGAAAACACCTGAAAACCCAAGGCAAACAGTGAGTAGAAGCAGTTTTCCCTGAAAAGCTGTGGGACACTGGGGCTGGTCCCCCCTGACAACACAGGGCTGGTGTCCGGATCTACCCCAACCTGGCCCAGAGGCTGTGTGGTCCACGTCGGCGACAAGCGCTACCAAGGGGGCCTTCAACAGGAAACCAAGGATTAATTTCCCTGAGGCTCAGAGGCAAGAACTTCCAAAAAAGGGAAAAATCAAACTATTACATATCCATGCAAATCAAAATTCACAGGCCGGTGGCAGGCAGCCAACCCTACTATTTCAGGTCTGCTCGCCCATCTGCTTGGCCTGTTAACTGTCGGAAAATACAAGCAAATCGCTTCTTCTGCAACTAATTCTCAATAGGGCTCCTAAAAACCAGACTCCATGATGCAAGTTTAATAAGACAGAACAGCTTATTATGATCAATAAAGCACAGCCTTCCCGCAGTCCCGGAGCCAAAACCGGCTCCAATGCCTCTTCACTGGACACGGAGTATGAACACACACCATCCCTCCCCAGCATCGTGGAAGGCCTGGGGCCAGACAAGGCTCCCACACCAGGAAGCAGCTCTGTCCTGACTCTCCTCCACACAAGAACCCAAAGGCCTTCTCATCCTGCAGATTTTATTAGCCCCAATATAGGGTAATTAATTTACTGCAGCCTCTTAATTCATAAATGGATCAAATAAAGCCCCACATGGCTTTTGGCAGCTAACCCTTACTAAATTATGGTGACTAGAAGTTTGTTCAAATGTAGCCTATAAGTCCAATGTGTCCCCCTCAGCTTGTAAAGTTCAATTAGAGAGTTCTTAGTTCATTGTGTGCCTTCGAGCTTCAAAGAAGGCATTATTCACGCATTTTCCATTGCCAAAAAAGGAAAGCTGGCAATGAAGCAATTCCTAGAATGTTGATCCCAGTGTTACCAGGAAATGTTAAAAACGTCAACTCTCAGTACCCAAATAAATGCCTCCACTTTGGGACAAAATCTCAGTGAACTGTGAAAGACTAAAATTAATCAAATTAACTTCAGAAATCCACATAA
Organism: Capra hircus; assembly: GCF_001704415.2. Lineage (NCBI taxonomy): Eukaryota > Metazoa > Chordata > Mammalia > Artiodactyla > Bovidae > Capra > Capra hircus. Next base: position 81,579,322 of record NC_030814.1, read on the forward strand.
TAATGAAAGTTCTGACCAAGAGTGTACAAACAGAACCACCCACTGGAGTTTCTTTTTCTATGATCTCCTATTAAGCACCAGTGGTGTGTTCCTGTAAAAGCCTGAACAGGCTGAAGGCTTAACCAGGGGCCAGAAAGGACATCTTGAAAGTGCCACCCCTACCACAATGGGCTATCATGTCAGTTCTAATGCTCGTATTTCCAACTGGGGGACAAAACCAGGGTGCAACCTGGTCAAGTTTGAATCTGACTGTTTGCTGATGTTGCATGGTGGCTGCCGGATGCGGGTGTTCTGGGACGCTGTCTACCTCAGGCAGGGCTGACAACAGCTCCACCCAGGAGAGCGGGCAACAACTTTCGCTCTGATGGTTCCCTTCCCAGCAGGTAAGTGACTGGACGCCAGCTGGCCTTCCCACGGGAGGTTCTGTGGTTGCCCTCAGATATGAAAACGGATTGGCGTATTTTCCCAAGAGCACACCATTAACTCAGAAAAGTCCCAGGCAACAAATCTCCATAACTGTCTGCAAAAGAAGAATCTGGTGCTGCCAGCTCTGTAAACATCCCGCCTTTCCTATGGCCAAGCAGGAGACTTAGATGAAGGAGCAGGAAAACAATTCCACGGTGAGCTACCGCCATGGAGGCCAAGGCACTAAATCTTGAAGCTGAAAACAAATCTGCAGCTTTGTCTGCATCAAGCTGACCCTCTGAAAGGAGGCTTCTTTTCACTCCAGTATTACCAACTATGCTCCTCGAAGATAACACTTTACAGGATATAAAAATGTGTCCTGCAGCTTACCTCCTGTCACCTTATTGACGGGACCCGCAGAACTGTGCAAAACCCATACAAGATTTCTCTGAGAGTCAACACGGGCTTGAGCCACAGGGAGAGGGGACAAGGGACAAGGGGTGGTTTTAAAGTCATGGGCTAAACTCTTCTCAATACTCGGTAATGGCTTATATGGGGAAAGGATCTAAAAAAAGAGTAGATATATAGACATGTATAACTTTTACACTTTGCTGTACACTTGAAACTAACACATCGTCATAAGTCAACCATGCTCTAATAAAAATTATAAATAAATTTTAAAAAATAAAAATAAAGTCATAGATGGACTTGACCTCCTTTCTTTTCACCATACATTCATTCAGATAACACTTATTTACTAGTTGCTTGCCCATGTGCTGGGAACTAGGGACACAGGCACAAACCAGACAGACCAAAAACCTCACAGTAAAATACTGATGTAATATTTACCATCAACTTTTAGAGTCTTTGTACTCGGTAGTGAAGATAAGTATCCTTCATTATACAAAAGTAGTTGGACTACAGGGAAAAGCTCCTTTCTAGGCTAAGAAGAGAAGAAGGCAATGGCAGCCCACTCCAGTACTCTTGCCTGGAAAATCCCATGGACGGAGGAGCCTTGCAGGCTGCAGTCCATGGGGTCGCTAAGAGTCGGGCACAGCTGAGCGACTTTACTTTCCCTTTTCACTTTCATGCACTGGAGAAGGAAATGTCCACCCACTCCAGTGTTCTTGCCTGGAGAATCCCAGGGACGGGGGAGCCTGGTGGGTTGCTATTTATGGGGTCACACAGAGTTGGATTTAGCAGGCTAAGAAGAGAAACCTGAAAATTCAAGTAATTATATGTGGTTAGTCAAGTGAGCAGAGTGCTTCCAGAGACCCGTGGGGCGTGGTTCTACCACAGGACATGGCCATGGGACCTTGACTTTCATGGGGTGTCTTCAACACAGCTGTTCTTTGTAGAAGGACATACTTATGAGGCCTGTCTCAACTTCAGAGTCTTAGAGGTGCAGATGTTAAAGGGTTAGGCAAAACGAGGAGGATAAGAGTTTTGCTACAAACACATGAAAGGAATTTCTGAAAAACCAGCTTGGTGAACAATCCTTGTTGCTAAATATAGATAAAAAGAACGGAGTTCAAGCCCAAAATAATGATCCGGCCAGGACCCACAGGGAGGCGGAAAGAGCTGGGGTTAGGGGAGAATCTGTCCATTCCAAAAGCTACTGAATTTCTTTTGTTTAGATAACAAACAGCAAAACAAAAAAGACGGTTTGTTGTTTCATTTATATGCCACTGTTTTAGGTTTCCAAACTTCAAATCTATCTGAAAACCAAGCTTAATTAAAGCCCAGTTTGGGGGGAAAAAATAGGCGAAGTAAGCCATGACAATAACAAATTAAATGATGTGATCTCTCTATAGAAGTGATCATTATGATGGCACAATACAAATCAACTGAAATTATCTCAGTTTCAGACCACAAAATAAATAGCAGCTGCCAAGAAACTCAATAAAGGAACTTAAGGCTCTTTAAGAGTTTTCTCATCTGTATAATGGAGCTAATATTGTAGTTACTATTAAAAAAAAATACAGGAAGATGAGATTTTTTTTTAATACAATGGAGAGTGAAACCGTCACCCATTTCGCCCTGAACTGGGCACCCCAAAAGCTGGTAGCCAAAAAATCAGAGAAGGCTTTTTTGGGGAAATTGATCAAATCAAGAGAAAAGGCAGCTGGGGAGTCCCCTAGAGAAAAGATACATCCAGCTCTCCCCACACCATCACAAAGGGACCCCCAAGCATGTGAAGCTTCAAACCAGCTTCTCAGTGTATCATTCAGACGCTGTCAGCCAAGAAACATCAGGCACCCAAGAAAAATCTCCAACACCAAAGAAAGAAGCCAAAACAAACACAAACAAAAAATGGAAATTAAATTAGAAACAACGCTAAGAGAAAAAGAGAAAAAAGAGAGAGGGAAAGGATAATTACTGTCTTTAAGGAAAATGAGCAGACACTGCATTCATGAAACTAGAATAAGAGACTTTTAAATAAACAATTCCAGTAACAAAAAGAGCTTTTAGAAATGAAAATTATATGAGAACGGATTTCTCCTTCAATGAAAAAACTGAAAGATAAAGTTGATAAAATCTCCCCAAATCAGAAAACATATCAAAACCTATTAAGCCAGAGATCTGAAAAAGGAGAGAAAAGATCAGAAAAGGAGAAGATTGACATAGGGGGTTCAAACTTTAAATAAAGGAGCTCCAGAAACAGAGAGCATAGAAACAGCTTGTACATCCTCTCCAAAGAAATAAATCTACAACACTTTCAACCCTACGGGGCCTGAGTTTCCAATGACAGGATCAAGTCCAGCACAAAACATAAAAGAAGAGTGTCATGCAGAAATGTCAGAATGCTGGGGACAAAGAGAAGATGAAGGCTTGGACCGTGGGAGAACAAACAGGTGTCACGCAAAAGGACTCAAATAAGGATGGCGTGGAACATGTCAAAGACAACACTCAAAGTGATGGAACCACATCTTAACAGTCTTGAAAAAAAATTATTTTAACCAATTCTTCATTGAACCACTATGTCAATCAGGTGAGGGAGAAGGAAAACATGCCCAAACATCAAGATTGCAAACATTTTACTTCCCATGAACCCTCTCTTAGGAAGCTATTGGGAGATGCGCTTCTCCAAAATGAAGGGACGAAAACAAGAGAAAAGGGTGCAAAGATCTAGGAAACAGACTGTTTAACACAAGAGGTAAATGGAATGAATCTGCAGGATGGACAAGAGAAAGCTCTGATTTTCATACCTCTGCATAAAGTGTGAGCTATCAATCCAGACTTGAGCACAGCAGAAGACTCTCTAGACAGACTACTCGGAAAGATAAAACATCTAGAAATGCTTGCTGTACATCAACAAACTGAGAAGCAGTTTATAATTCCGGCATGATAGTTTGTGACAAATTAGTGAAGGGCACATAGAACATTAAGCAAACAAAAAATTAGATAGTTATTACCCCAGGGAGAAAACTGGATAAGGAAAGAGAGAGAATCATAGTATATGGCTGTGTTCTGATTAACATATACATAGCCATGATAACATTAATCCTGACTACTGACCTAACCCAAAATTACTGTGGAGGGCAACTCCAAAAACTCCTGAGCGTTCTGCATCAATACATTTTTAAGAATCTGCTAATGGCAGAAACTGAAGAGGAAATAAAAAGCCTCTTGATGAAAGTGAAAGAGGGGAGTGAAAAAGTTGGCTTAAAGCTCAACATTCAGAAAACGAAGATCATGGCATCCAGTCCCATCACTTCATGGGAAATAGATGGGGAAACAGTGGAAACAGTGTCAGACTTTATTTTGGGGGGCTCCAAAATCACTGCAGATGGTGACTGCAGCCATGAAATCAAAAGACGCTTACTCCGAAAAGTTATGACCAACCTAGATAGCATATTCAAAAGCAGAGACATTACTGTGCCGACTAAGGTCCATCTAGTCAAGGCTATGGTTTTTCCAGTGGCCATGTATGGATGTGAGAGTTGGACTGTGAAGAAAGCTGAGCGTTGAAGAATTGATGTTTTTGAACTGTGGTGTTGGAGAAGACTCTTGAGAGTCCCTTGGACTGCAAGGAGATCCAACCAGTCCATTCTGAAGGAGATCAGCCCTGGGATTTCTTTGGAAGGAATGATGCTGAAGCTGAAACTCCAGTACTCTGGCCACCTCATGAGAAGAGTTGACTCATTGGAAAAGACTCTGATGCTGGGAGGGATTGGGGGCAGGAGGAGAAGGGGATGACAGAGGATGAGATGGCTGGATGGCATCACTGACTCGATGGACGTGAGTCTGAGTGAACTCCAGGAGTTGGTGACGGGCAGGGAGGCCTGGCGTGCTGCGATTCACGGGGTCGCAAAGAGTGAGACAAGACTGAGTGACTGAGCGACTGAACTGAACTGAAATAGATAGGTATTAGAACCACTGCAGCTAAGAGAATAAAGGAGAAGTTTTAATAAAAATATTATAAATGTTTCTTGATTTAGGCAACTGAGCCTTCCAGAAAATCTTAATAAGCACAGTATTTTGTATGAAGTATAAAATATTCCTTCTGTTTAGTTATCTTGGGGGATTAAAAAGGCACACAGCATCTCAACATGCATTTTTTCAGTTGGGTACTCTCACTCAAAATACTTTTCACTATTCAAGTAACCAAAACACAAAAAGAAGTTCACGTGCAACAGAAAAGGCTTTGGCTGCCTTCTTTGAAAACTGACCCTCTTTGGGGTTCTAACTAATCTCATTATGCTTACCAACAGGCCTGGCACTTCTGCTATTCCTTGTCACTTTTCATTCATAATCAGAAGGAAATAAACAGGGCAATGACATCAAACACGGAACCATAACAAGTTGAAGCTGCCATAATTTGTGGAGGGAATGAACAACACAAATTTCAGCTCCTGGACAATTCCCTAATATTCCTTGTTAAACACCAAGCTTCTCGTTCTACTTTCCAAATACACAAAGGTTTACACTGAGTAAATATACCCAAGATGAAGGTGGCTACCGCTTGGGTGAAAAAGCCTGATCACAAGTGGTCAGGGTGGGCGTCAAATGTGAAGAAAGAAGGGCTTATCAATGAGCCAGAACTCAAACCCCAAGATTTTGAGTAAGCTAAATGACTCCTCAGAGGAGGAACCCATATGGTCCAGCCCACATCTTTCTGAAATCTAACATTCCTCCCACGCCATCACGGAAGCTACTGGAACTCTGGCCCTTTATTCTCCTTTTGGCCCTGCCTTGATTTCCACCACAGTCGTCACTTCTCAGACTCCATTTTCCTCATTTTGAGAATATGAGGATAATGATGCTGACCATCGCTTCAAACACTTAATGATCACATTCACTATATGTCACGCTTTGTCTCCATCCTTGGAAACGTGCTACTACAAGAAAAACACAAGGTAGGCTGCATGATATTTAAGAAAGTACTCAATTCAAAAGCCACATATAAAGTTGGAGGAGACTCTTAGGAGTCCCTTGGACTGCGAGGAGATCAAATCAGTCCTTCCTAAAGGAAATCAGTCCTTAACATTCATTGGAAGGACTGATGCTGAAAATGAAACTCCAATACTTTGGCCACCTGATGCAAAGAACTGACTCCTTGGAAAAGACCCTGATGCTGGGAAAGATTGAAGGCAGGAGGAAAAGGGAAACACAGAGGATGAGATGGTTGGATGGCATCACTGATTTGATGGACATGAGTGTGAACAAGCTCCAGGAGTTGGTGATGAACAGGGAAGCCTGGCATGCTGCAGTCCATGGGGTCACAGAGTCGAACACGACTGAGCGACTGAACTGACTGATATATAAAGTAAGATGTCCTAAAGGGTATACACTGCAAAGGTTCTCCAGTAACTGGCTGAGGGTCTGAGGTTAACAGTCTCCGTCTGAATCACTGAAGATAAATGTACAGTCTATATAATTTTAACGGGCTCACTGCATTTTGCTTCTTTGAAAACTAACCCCACCCCCGGCCAACCAACTCCGCTCCTCTAATCCCCTAATTGGGTCATTTGTTCCACTACCAACTCTAAACATAACATTTTTTAGAACTCTCACTGAATGTATAATGCCTTTTAGTCACCCCACCAACCAGAGGTCTCAGCGAAGAAATAAGAACATGGCACTAATGCTTTTGCAAAGAAGACTGTCACAGCTCTGCTTTATGGCCTCCCGACCCATCTGCCCTTGAGTATTCAGAGACTTCTTGAACTCAAAGCACCTTCCGCACGCTTGTTTATTGCAGCCACCCCAGTTCCAGATTCAGAGAGAGCCCAGTCGATGCCACCGATCTCAAATGCTGCTTCATCTGCTCTTACAGCATTCACCCGGGACAGGTGTGTCTTAACTAGAAAGCTTTTCAGAGTCTAAAGAACTACAGGGTCTTCTCCTGAAGCTGTAGAAAGTGGCGGAAGGCAGTCTTCCTTGGCTCTGTTCAAACAAGTCGGTCTCTGCTGCTACTCGGGAGAAATAAGACGCATTCAGTGTTCTCCGCTGTCGGCTTGCGACTTCCTTCAAAAGTTGCCTGTCAACGCGGATATCAAGAAGACATCGACACGACAACACACGAACGGTGCAGATGTACAAGCGAGCCCTGAAGGGCTGGCAGGGATAGGCTGCCCGCTGAGCCAGGGGAACATGTGGTGCCGCCTCTGACGCACCGCAAGTGCTGGGACTTTTTTTTTTTTTTCTTGTTAAGAAATATGGAGTTGAAAATGACATTTGGGGGTATTTTTGTAAAAATATTTGGTGAATATTAAATTCTTTAAAAACATTTCCCGCTATAAGCCGAACTGAGTTCCCACATTTCAGTCAAAACCTCAAACTGACAAGCAAATGTTTATTTTCCTTTTAGCATATTTTTAAAATAATTGGTTATATTCATACAGACACACATCAACAAACACAGACATAGAACTAGGCAAGGCTGATCATTTTAGGTAAGACTCTCTGGAAATCCAAAAAGAACCTACAGTCATTTTATTTAGACTGGACCCCAGGTTCTTTAGAAGTATAATAGGACTAATTATAGGAGTTTTCCACATAAATGAAATGCTAATTACATGTTGGCAGAGCAATGTAAAGTTCCCTGGGCAAAAGTGTTTAATTGTTCAGGCTTGCCAAACATGTTATGTGTCATGTAGAGGAAACAGCCATAATTCTCATACCTGAGGACTGCAAATGCTACGGAAGTGTCTCAAAAATATATTTGAGTCAGAAGGCACCATTAGGAAATGAATATATATATATATATATTCATGAATGAATGAATATATATATATATATATATATATATATATATAGGTGTGGTGAGTATGTAATTGCTCAATTTACAACCCAGTTATAAGCAATTATCCAATGAGCAATAAGGGTCTTGCCTACCTCTCATCACTTTTTATCTACCCTCGCCTTGGGTCTCCCCACTGTTACATCAGACTTGGCTGGATACTCTGCGATTATGCCCATGAGCTTAATTCCCCCGACTCTGCTGAGAAAGGCTCTTTTTGCAACCTAACGCTGTTCCTTCTCCCTACAGCTTACTTTGCTTTTGCCTGGGAAATATTAACCAAACTTATCTGAGAAAAGAAGGCCTGGGTACATATGGGAATGCTTTGGTAGATACTACTTTTAAAAACTACCTCAATAGTTCTTCCTCCTGCAGCCTCTAAACACAGAGGTGGCCGAGGGAAGAGGTCATAGGAGGAAATAGATGCCTGGAGATAGAGGGCAGGGCAGAGTCAGGGTGTGCCACAAAGAAATCCACAAACTGCTGGGATACAACATAAGACAAATGATAATATGTTACCAACAAACCATGCAGTGCAAAGCTTTCTCTATAAAGACCCTATCCTTTGTCGATCTTTATTCTGAAGGAGCAGAACCCCAAAGAAAGATGTTTGCAGAGACAGAAACACGAGTGATTTCAATTCCTCCCAGTTCAGAATGGATGCTTGACAGACTAATTTTCTCCCCTGGGTGTTTGAATTCCTCAGATCTAAAAGTCTCTTTAACTTCTTTCACTGGGGGAAAAAAAAGCTGTAAAATGTCATACTAGACATAAGCAGGAGTGAAATCTAAAGCTCACTACATCCAGAGCAAAGCCCGCCACCAGGCAGAGCCGCAGCTGCAAGCTCTCTTGGGAACACCACTTCACTTGCACACCTGCCTTCTCAGGCTGGACCGTTTCGATATTTACTACATGAAGAAGGTCCTATTCCCTTTTCTGTCTAGGACAGGACCCTGGATATTGGCATTGCAAGCTACACAGTTTACTTAAAACCTCATGTCTTTTGTCATCAAAATGTCACTGAGCCCAAAGCTGGGACAGGTAACCAAGGAGGGGCTCCACTGGGCTATGAACCAGTATCACCTGTTGGGAAAGTGGTTAAGCAGTTACTATCTGCTGCTGCTAAGTCTTTCAGTCGTGTCCGACTCTGTGCAACCCAACAGACAGCAGCCCACCAGGCTCCCCCGTCCCTGGGATTCTCCAGGCAAGAACCCTGGAGTAGGGTGCCATCGCCGTGTATTAAAAATGCCTGTGTACTTAACTCAGCAATTCTCCCTGAAAACTGCTGCTAGCCCAATAACTGCAAATCCATAAAACAATACAAAAACTTCATGCACAAAGATGACAATTATCTAAGGAGTTTCTGAAGGCAGTGTAAATAGTTACCATGAGAGAAATTTAGATATTTCATGTCTATTCCACATAATATTGTATAGCAGTGAAAAATGTATTTTAGAAAGTATTTTAATAACATCAGAAATGCTTATCTTATAATGTTAATATTAAAAGACGAGAAAGGAATATTCAAAAGTGTACTACTGAATGACCTCCATTTTGACATTTAACATTTTAATATTTAATAAAAATGTTTATTTAAAAAGCTAAGAAAGAAATCAACAATTGAAGTCTTGTCTGAACAATGAGATCATAGATGACTTTTTCGTCTGTATTTTTTCTCCCCCCAAATGTCCTAAAATGTATTTCTTTTAAAACAATAAAAAAAATCAAAACCATATTGAAGATATAAATGACTGAAGGGAAGAAGCACACCAAATAGTTTGTTTCTCCTTTTTTGTGGAGATTAGTCTAATAATAGCAAAGCTGGAAGCCGAAATATTGTCAGATTTTATGACAGCTTAAAAAAGTCAATTAACAAAGTAGATTTCTAGAACTTTATTTTTCAGACTGTGTAGTCCAAACTTAATTTTAAAGTAACATATTCCTGAGTAGAAAGTGACGCTATTCAAACTTAAACAGGTATCAAGACCAAATCATTTCGTTCTGTGAATTTATTCAACATTCAACAAATATGTATGGTGTATTACTCTGTGCCAGGCGCTGGGGATCCAACAGTGAACAAAACAGATGGGGTTTGTGCACGAAGGAAGCTTATGGCATAGTGGGGCTGAAAGGGATGGTTTGTATACAGCAACCCAGCTAAGGCTGATTCAGTGACTCCTGCCAAGATGAGATGCTAGACCTACAGAGAATCTCCTATCACTCCATGCTTAAGAATAAAAACTCCAGCTATTATTATCAAATTTCATCCTTCTCTCCAAGGAGAACTTTGTAAGATACACAGGAACTTTTGGGCAGTGACAGAAACCCAGAACACCTAGGAGGAGGTTTGAAGAGGCAAGGGCTCAAACTCCAACCGCTGTGGGTTCCAATTCCCTCGCCAGGTGAATCCCTTTCTGTCTCCTCTTTTAAAATATAACGAGTGAGGTCACTTTGGATTTTGTCCTGAGCACTGAAGGCAATCACTGGGAAAGCATGCCCAGGATGATGTCTGGCACAGAAAAAGTGCTCAACCAAAAAGCCTTCCTCTTCTCCGTGAAACGGACATATTTACACGTTAAAGACAACAAAAAACCAGGTAACGACAAAGAAGTAGAAGTCAGTAAAATGAGGGACTGGGGCAAGCGGGAGTGACTGCTAATGGGCGTGGGGTTTCCTGGAAAGTGATGACAATATTCTAGAATTAATTGTGATAGCTGCACAACACTGCGTACACTAAAAAAACCACTAAGTTGTACACTTTACATGGATGGATTGTACATTATGGGAATTATATCTCAATGAAACTGTTTCAAATGTATTTTTTTAAAGTCAATGGAACCTTTTAATACATATGCCCAGGTGGGCCAACAGCTATTCTATGCAACCCATGAGACTGAGTGAATTTTGTAATTAGAAAATAATATCTCCAGTTCCAAGTCACTATCATGTTAAGACTCACATTTTCTTGCCAACTCTTTCACAGGGAAAAGACACACAAGCATACTGGATAATACTACACACACAACTCTTGAAAGACAGCTTCTTAAATCTTTCACTGTATATGCCTCAGTCCTAAGAAGAGTTCAGTTTAAAATATTTTACATTCGGTATTCACATACAAGACTAACTTTAGATACAATATCAACCAATCAAAAGGGGAAACAAAATGCCTTCAATACACAGGGAGTTTGAAACTTACCACTTCATTACTTAACACCTAACGTCACCACCAAAATACATATTAAAAAAACACAAAAGAACAAATGTTTGGTCCAAAGACATTATGTTAAATCTTACCTAATAGCTACTTACTATTCACATTGACAAGAGGTAAATTGGCTGTGTTATGGTTTTCCAGCAACACACAATCACTCATCATATCCAAATTTTCTCATTATATCATCAAGAAAGCATCAAACAGATCCAAGATAGCATAAAGCAAAAAACCCAGGAAAATGGCCCGGACAAAGATTCCCTGCTGCTATCCTTACTTCCTCCTTCTGTCAACACGTCTTTACTAAGCACCTACTATGTGAAGACCTTGTCTCCATTTTTACCTTCTGTATTTTTCTGAAAACATTAGTTTTAGTAATCTTAAAAAAAATGCGATATGAGCTTTCTAATTGTTTATACTATACCCCATCGAACAATTTCACTTAAAAAATTTTTTTGCCGCTGAAAACAGAAGAATCAGAGAAAATAAAGATGGCATATGGTTCAGCAAGGGTTTCCCCAGGTGGCTCAGCAGTAGAGTCTGCATGCCAAGCAGGAGAGGCAGGTTTGATCCCTGGGTTGGGAAAATTCCCTGGAGAAGGAGATGGCAACCCACTCCAGTGTTCTTGCCTGGGAAATCCCATGGTCATAACCTGGCAGGCTACAGTCCATGGTGTTGCAAAGAGTCAAACATGACTTAGCAACTAAACCACCACCATCATGATAAAGCAAACATATGGATCTGATTTTCTATTTGGGTTGCCTTTTGCATGTGAAAATGAGCAGCACTTGTACATTTTGCAAAGTGCATCCCTTGAGCTGCTCTACCACCAATGGTGATGTATCTTAGGAGACAATCCACAGTTTCATCGGCAACCCCTACAGTGAGATGGCCCGGGAAGGTGAGGGTGTGAGTGGAAGCAACTAGTAGGTCTTTCAGCCCTCTGAGAAGTTTATGCTGAGGATCACATTTGGACCCTTCCTCTCATTTATGATTGAACAACTGTGCTCACCTACCAAACTCACACCCCGGGAGCTGCTTTATCTCCATCGAGTACGGTACTGACAGGGAGCGTGGCCATCAGCCATCTTAAAGTTCCCCCTCGCTGCACAGCTATAATCATCCACTGATATGGCAGGGAATGAAATGCAGAAGTGAAAGTGGGCATCTTACTCCGCTTGCGAGTCAAAACTGAATTTATAAAATCACTGGGAACTATCTCAAGAAATAGTAATGTTTCAATCATTAAAGTACTAGACCAACTCTGTGTTCAATTACTAAAAATACAAAGTAAGCTTGGATTAATACTTAATCTCATGGGTCAAAATTTAAAAAGAAATGTTCTTTTTTCAAAAAGGTTGGTAAGTAAATACTGCAGAATACAAATAACAATAGCAAACATTAGCTCCATCGTCAATTATGTGGGATCACCTGCTTTTTAATAAATTAGATGAGATGGGGAGGGAGGTAGGAGGGGGGTTCAGGATGGCAAACACATGTACACCCATGGCAGGTTCATGTCAATGTATGGCAAAACCAATACAATATCATAAAGTAAAAAAAATAAATTAATTAATTTTAAGAAAAAAAGAATTCCAAAGGGGTGGGGGGAATTGGCTTGAGACCCCTTCCCCTGCACATAAAAACACTATCTTTTTTGTGACTTGGGAGATGCAGAAAAAGCAGAATTTAAGAACATCTCTGATGGTTTAAAAGAGAATCATTTACTTCTCTAATTAAAACATTAATTCCCAAGATCACTTTTCTTTCTTCAGAAAACACACCGAACATCAGGTGAAGGTCCTGATGTAAACAAGCATTCTTCCTCTCACACTAGGTGTTTTCTCATAAAAGAAAAGAAAGTAAAGTCGCTCAGTCATGTCCGACTCTTTGCGACCCCATGGACTGTAGCCTACCAGGCTCCTCAGTCCATGGAATTTTCCAGGCAAGAATACTGGAGTGGGTTGCCATTTCCTTCCCCAGGAGATCTTCCCGACCCAGGGATTGAACCCGGGTCTCCCACAGATGCTTTACCATCTGAGCCACCAGGGAAGTCTCTTTTCTCAGATGTCATAATTTTTATTTCTATTATCCCCTCTGAAAACTCCCAGTGTTTTCTGAGTACAATCTTTCATTTGCTACTTTTATCAACTTTCCTTAATTCTTTGGGTTTCTGAACTATTTCAAAAATAACTCAGCAGACCACACAGAAATGAAGTCACAGTATCTGGCTTACGGGAGAAAGAAACTAAGGTCTGCCTCACTGTATTAATGACTTGGGATGAGTGATACACCAGCTAATTGTTCACTAAGCCCCTCAAAACCTCTGTGGGGTTCATGTTCAGGATCAAAGCCAGGCCTCTTTCTCATTAGCACAGGTATTAAACGGCTATGCTCACCGGCCACACTAGAGCATCCTGATAGGCATTATCCACCCTGTGAGGTACACGGGGCAGGTGTTTCTGTCCATTTCATACCTGAGAAAATGAGGCAATGATACATGTGACTTCCTTAAAGGGAAAAAGTCAAGCAGCGTGCAAAGGGCCAGGACATCCCCTCCATCCCCTGAGACAATGGTTCTCATAACTGTTTACACATTAGAAACCCCTGGAGAGAGTTGGAAAAAAATACCAGTGGCAGGTCACCAAATTGCCAGCCCAGACTAAGGAGATGCCAGGGCATCAGTGTGGTTTAAAAGCTCTCCAGGTGATTCACAGGCACAAAGTTGAGAACCACTGATCTATAACCTACAGATGTTTAAAAGGCCTTCACTGACAAATAACCAGTTTGCTTTCTCTCACTTCCTTTTCTTCAGGACAGAATGGCAGAGCCATGGTAAATGACAGTCATAACAATGAACAGTGGACCCAGCGGAACCAAGTATGTTCTCAGGGAGGGGGGAAAAAAAAAAGTAAGAAACAGGATTCAATAAGAATGAAAAGGAAAATACAGTCTTGAAATCTAAAAAAACTAAGCTCAACACACATGTATTTATACAAAATGCATACACACCATGTTTTCTTTGTCCCACCCGCCACACCAAAAGAGCAAATTTTCAAACAAATAACTATACATTGGCATGTGTGTCCCAAATGTCAGGAATGAAATGCTAAGGGAATTCTTTCTAACATCTGCGAGTGATTTTGTAGAATACATCATTGCTCCTATGCATTCACCTTAAAGAAGAAAGATCAGAGTAGAATAACTATACATCCAAATGAAGTAATAATTTTTCTCTCCTATTAAGCATGATCTGAAACCCACTAATTATTTCCAGAGGGAACTTCTCTCCTAACACTTTATTCCTGAGTAGAGTTTTTGGCAGTAACACAAGTGGGAAAGTCTGATTAAAAGAACCCTCCTCAAATGAAGAATTCCAAGCATAAGAAACCATAAGGTACCTAGTGGGGATGTCATATTTCAGCTTTGTTGCTCCTACTATCTTCCAATGAAATCACAGGGACACTTGATATTCCCCCAAAGACTGCAAATGGGGCCTTTTAAAATTTCTGGGACCTTAGAACAAGCATATACAAACGTCACACATGGGTGAATGCACATAAATTGGGGTTTGTGAAAAACACTACCAGTGATACAATATCTTCAAAATGAAAATACCAAGGAAGAGATTTTATTCAACTCAATCTATAACATTAGTCAAAGGCAACTGACAGTTTTACAAGTGCTCGACCTGAAGCTCTATTAGTGAAACCTAGTACTAGAAAAAACGAGGCTTACTTTCCCTTCACTTCTCCCCAAATCCATCTCTTTTAGCTCTGTCAAAGAACTGGCTCCAAATGTGTTTGTTCCGCTTCTCTCTTTGTTTTTCCCAAAAGGGAAAAATTAATGGTCAAGTGGGTTTAATTTTTAAATTGGTACAAGAGTTTTAAACACACTGTACCAAAAAAAAAAAAAAAGTGCAAATGGAATGCTCTTGAAAATAGTTACACATTAAACACACATCTTATGACCCAGGCCTCTACTAAGGCAAGTTCTTAAGTTCTATGGAGGTCAGAAGTTTAGTTTATTCAGCAAGAATAACTCTATTAACAGCTCCATCTCCTTCTTGTCACCACAGTAAACATCCACACATTCCAAATCCTGGAAAATGTGAGGCAATTCAGAGGACGCTGGAGCTGTGGAAGACTCCACTACTCTGCCTGAGAAACTTCTAAAACTATCTGTCTGTCATCTGAAGGAAGTCACCCACGGGGATTCAGGGATCCCAGAGGATCAGAGAAGGCACACTGAACTCAGGAGATGGATTTTCAGAGAACAGCAAGGAACTGGGGAGGCTTTATTCATATCACTTTTAAATAATAATGATGATGAAAGCCCTTTAAATGTATGTATGCCCAGAGCATCAGAATTTCTAATCAACATATATACTATTGTTTTCAAACACAGATTTTCTTTTTTCTAAATAATCCCATCTTTTACTAAAGTGAAAGTGAAGTCACTCAGTCGTGTCTGACTCTTTGCGACCCCATGGACTGTAGCCTACCAGGCTTCTCCGTCCATGGGATCTTCCAGGCAAGAACACCAGAGGCACTGGAGTGAGCTGCCATTTCCTTCCCCAGGGGATCTTCCCGACTCAGGGATCAAACCCAGGTCTCCTGCATTGCAGGCAGCCGCTTTACCCTCTGAGCCACCAGGGAAGCCCCTCTTTTACTGAAGGCCAAGGTTAAAAGTAAAAAAAATCAGCAGACTCCTAAGCAAAGTGAGAAGAAAAAGAAAAAAAAACTAAACTAAACTTAGAGCTGTTTCAGAACCACAAAAACCTTCTGGATTTTTAATCAGATTTCACAGCATCTACCATGTAGGAAGGTCACCCTGCAGGAACCTGTCCTATCCCACACTGAATGAAATAAATGAAATCACGACGCACTGTAAACTGACAGGCGCTAAGTCACAGCTAGGAAAATGGAAGACAGTGCTTCACCCTAAGGAGTCAGTTATCCAAGTACAAGACAATCTGACTTTCAACTTGATGTGAATTAATCCTTACTCTTTTTAAATCATTTTATACCTGAAAATCAGCACCTCCACTAATTAATCTTAACAATGTCTTGAAGTCTTTTCTACGTTTTCTCATGGAAATGCCAGTCTGAAGCCCTTATCCATCACTTCTCCTCTAGGAAAAAAATCGAAGGGAAGATGAACCGTGCACAACCCAGAGGCGACGAAGGAGAAGCGAGCTCCCCACGTGGACCCCCCTTGCACTGGGCGGGGTCTGAACAGACAAGCAACATGACCGAGGTTTAATTCCAGCTCCTCTGACACCGATCCCTCCCAGTGTGGTTGTGTAGTACTGAGTTAAGTGGCTTTCCAGTTTAAGGTACAAAGAGGGAGAAGGCGCAACACCTCCCACGTTTCTAAAACCAAGAGTAAATTTTAACTGTCAGTTCTATTTGAGCAAATAAGAGATCTCTCCGGATCTGCTGCTTTCATTCCCTCTCATGGCTGCTTCCTATAGAATTCAATCTTGATTTTTCCTTACTGATGCTATCTACCAAATTTTCTATCTAATGATGTAATCCATCCTACAAGAAGAGTAAATTCAATGTAATATGTAGAATTCAAAGATTTTCCTTAGAAGTTTTGTTTTTCCGTCTTGAAACAGCCTGAGCTATTTTTTGCCTACTCACAGTTATACTCACACCTGTCGCCTGATTTCCAGTCATTTTAATTCTCATTCCCTAGTTCAGCACCATTCTTAACTATTTTCTCCCAACCATTTCTTTCCCAACAATCACCCCCAATATATGGTCCTTTCCCATCCACTCAGCCTCTTCAGCATGTATTTTACTTCTTCTCCTTTGAGTTTCAGCCTCCAGTTCTCCCCCTTGATACAGAGGAATCTATTGATTTTGCATCTCAGGTCCTTCTTGCTACCTTTATCCTTGCTCTGGACTCCTCTCCTAAAAGACAATGATACTGATAAGGGTCATCTCCTCACTCTTTCCAATCTAGCTCAAAGGAAAAACGTTTTCCCTATGTTTTTCACTTTCCTTTGGTCCCTGGTGTACCCTGGGGCATGCTTCTTCCCTATGGCAGGAAGCACGCCAGAATGCAGCAGTGGAGCTCTCTCCTTCATAATTAGTTTGTGCTGATTACCTACTGGCCTCTGTCAAGGACACATATGAAACGTGCTATACGGGACGATCATGTACTATGAGGTGTGGCCAGCCGTGTCTGGATCCACTGTCAGTGCGACGCACATCTGATGTGCATTTCCAACAGGAATGGGCGATTCACCCAATCTCTCTCTCTTGCACCTTGGGTCTCATGACTAATGGACAGCACTTGCCAGAGGACCTGCTGAATTCGGGGACCAGGAAGGTGCTACGTCTCCAGCCACAGAAAAGAACTGACTGACTCAACTGGAGCTTACACCTTGGACCTTGGCTTCATTAGCTCTGAGCAACAACTGGCCACCGTCAAATCACAGTGATGGCCCTTGCTAAATGTAGGAACACTGGCTCCATTCAGAAGGTAAATATAAGTGTCAACAACATAAAAACAACCACCTCAAGACAGATCAGCTGGCAAACCAAGAACAAAATGAACTTGAGATCTGTTGCCCATTCTAATTTTCATGATACCTCCTAGGAGAAACAGTAACCTTCAGCCTGCTTCTCAGAGTCCTTCCAAGTTAAAGCACTTAGAGTGGAGAACCACTTAGACAGACACCAGACTGCTCCTGAATGAACGGAAAAGCAGCCATGAACAAAAAGAGAAACATAGCTCTTATTTCAACAAAAGTCAAGAGCGCATAGAAACCACTTTTCTTTTCTCTCTGAATACCACAAAGCAAATTCCCATTACAAGTAGACACAGAGACATCACAGGGAAGAGGACATGGGGGAATAGATAAAAATAAATTGTATTTACCTTCTTCTGTTTCATGCCACACGATCCCTTCCAAATTCACACTGGTTCCGGGTTCACAGGGCCCAAGACACTCTGGCTCTGTCACTACTCCAACTTCACACGTATTGACACCCACGGAACGAGTCCGAACCAAAAGCTGTTCAACCGGTGCTGCAATATTGGATGAAGATGGGGGAAAGTAGGAGGGCAGAAGCTGAGGCGTGAGACTGCTGGCGATCGGCGGCGGAGGCGCTGGCACTGTGAACAGGGGATCAACCTGAAAGATAGACAGGCTTACTGCAGTGGTGCTGCGTGCTTGGAGCGCTTCTCAATGCAAGCTGTTTGCATCACTTCCAGAACACATCACCAATCCAAATTCCATTTGCAATTATAATATGCTTTGAGTGTTTTAATGGTGCCAAAACACAAAGTAGAAGAGAAATAAGCATTTTCGTTTCTCATAACACACAAAGTAAACATTGGAGCTCTAGCTTCTTGGGTTACAGACTGGCCTTTGGGGTCCTTATAAATTCACCAATAGACAATCTTTAGCCTCAAAAGATGTGAAGGAAATATGCTTTGCAAAATGAAGACTATTTCCCACTTGTTATGAAACTGTATTTTCAACATAACATTTTCCAAAGGAGAAACTCCAATAAATATCCATATAGGCATCGCTGGACATTTAAGCATAAGAGATGGATTAAAATTGTTTTCAAAGTACTTTATAAACCATAATGAATTCAATCACTATTAAATAAATTAACTTACTCTGCCGAACATACAAAATCATAAACATGATTACACACACAGAAACACAGAAACTGGATATTATTAGCATGTATTAGGCATCAACTTTTAACTAAGTGTTCTGCTGCAAAGGTTGACAGCATTCATAGAAATGGAGAACTACCCATAAATGCATGTGCTCAACAGAATCTGAGCTCCTCTATGCACAAGTCCTTTAGTACTTCAACTTGTAAAGATCCCTGATGAGTTTGATCGCGACTCAGCAACTCTATGTTCAGGAAAGAGAAATGTCAGCCAAAACGAGACCCTATGGTGCAACTGCTCCCTTGCACCCCAATCCTGAGGACAAGAGCAAAGGTGTCTTTCACCACAAAATATGCAGGAGTCAGGCCATTAATGAAACCAAAAGCTACGTATGTACTGAGCAGGTAGGTCACCAACAGACTGATCCACTCCTTCCAACCACTGTAACAACTGTCATGACTGCTACAGAATAGCTCTGGCCCTGCTGACCGGTTGTCACATGTGAAAAAGCCAAACGCACAACATCTCTGCACAGGACTCCAGATCACCTGTGTCCTCAGGTTGCACAGAGATGTCACTGACATACAAGAGATGATGTCTTTATGTGTCTTATCAGCTGGGCTGACATAGGGGGTGTATAAAAAGGACACAGAGAAAGCTCTTCTGGTAAAATTCCATCTTAGTCTGTTCATATATTCTCAGTTAACATTTGTAAGAAATCAACATTTGATACAGACATAATAGTGCCTAGTCTTTGTTCTTTAAAACACACACACAGAGTGTTTTTCAAGAGAAGTCATATGAGGAAGTGTGCTCCTCCTTCAACAGCTGAAGCAGTCATCTGTGTGGGCTTCTTGTTCATATGACTGGAGGAACTATTTCTACAGTTTGCATTTCACTAAAATGATACAGCGACGTTCACTTGCCTGAGTGATCCAAGATGCGACAGAACAGCCCTTCATCCAACTGCACACTAAAGAAAGTTAATTTCCTGCTCTCCAAGCTGCCATAAAACTCCTTTTGCTCCATGCTTTTTATTGTTCTTCATTCTTGATCACAGAGCCCGAGAAAGGAAAGCATTTAACGGCCCCAAGCCCCAGATCTGGTGATTTATGCTTTTGTATAAATGCAGCTTAATGTGGATCAAAGTTCACACTGATAGTTTCTATTTTAAAACTGAGCTGACAAATGAAGAAAGGGGTTCAGAGGAAGACAATTTAAGGGAGGTGGGGGAAGCAAGTGCGACCCTGTAGTCTTTATTACAACTAAAGGATTGCATGCGACTGAAGTCACTCTCTAGAATTTAAAAGAGGACCAAAAAAAAAAACCAAAAAAAAAGACCAAAGAAAATTATAAACCAGCTACTGCACATTTTTTTGCATGATTCCCAACAAACTCTTAATTTGTATAGTTAGTTGTAAACTGACTGTAATTTGGTGCGACACATATAAACTGAAAAGACAAAATGGAACAACGTTCTCAAAATAGTCTTCATACCCTTGATCAACAGCATACATTAATTCTAAAAGAACAAGTACAGCTTTAGTTAGACAAACAAGAAGATTGAATAAAATAAAAGAGGTGAGGTGTCTTGGAGAGTACCAACTGTCTAATTGTGAAGCTTAGGAGGCCGTGGGAAAACATGTAGAGAAGAAGCTGTAGGGGGCTTTGGCCCCACCTCCCACACTAAGTAGGCCCATGACTTATGAGAGTCATTTAACCTCATTGAGGCCCATGTTCCTCAACTGGAAAATTTATTTTCTTGCCTTCTAACAGTGATGATGAATCCTATCACAACAGAATTTCTAGATTAAATCTCTATTTCAGTATAACTCTGCTTATGAATATATTTGCATGGAGATACATACACACTCACATACTCTTTAGGATATTTATGTAATTCCAAAGATACAGCGTCTAAAGAATCTAGATGGCTTGATGGGAGAGGCCATGGTATCCTAGGCCTACTGGCAAGTTAACTGTGTTTATTTCCATTAACACAATTTAAAAGCAATGAAAAGAGTTCAGCTGATGATATATATAGAAGGGACCCTGGAGCCCTGTGCACACTTGTTTTAAAATGAGAAAACTAAGATTCAGAGAAGTTTGACTATAAATATGAACAATAATCATAAACAGTTCCCCAATGTAATAACAGTCTAAAACGCTTAAACTTGATAGAACACTCAACAGGTTATATGGTTTTATAGGTTAAGCTCTTTGACTTAGACAAGTGAATTTCTCTTAAGTTTTTCCACTGAACTCGCTTCCTCAATGCAGCTCAAAATCCCCATTCCTTTAGGTCTCAATTATCATTATGAGAGTAGAAAAGCAAACTTTTCTCCCTTGGGATTTCAGGATTTGGAGTGGGAAACAAAGACCATCCATGAGGGATACCAAGGGCCGTCCTCTCCCAGAGCTTACCAACTGGAAAAGGGGTGGGGAATTACAGCCACTCTCAAAGGAGTTTTAGTTGGCAGGTATGCCAGTTTAAAAAAAAATTTTTTTTTTTTTTTGCCAACGCAAAAAATTAGGAAAAAGTCTGAATTTCTACTCTTGTAACATAATAACTGGATCATGTGCTATGCTGGGCCCACATTATTCATGGCATCAACTGACACGGCTGAGCTTCCCTCAGCCTGCAGTGACCTGCCCAGGCATAAGCCGCTGAGTTTGCATTTCCAGCTTTTTGAGACAACCACAGAATGTTCTAGCTAAGAGGTCATCTAACCCAGTTTGCTCATTCTAGAGAAAGCCAGGGCCCGTATCTGTGCAAGGGCAATAATTTATCTTTAGTGGCAGCCCAGGTGAACACAGAAGAACAGCATCCTCTAAGAATGACCTTTATAAAGGAGCTCAGCATACACTGGGAGGGAAAAGAGGGATGGGGGAGTTTGGTCATTTCTTTGTGCTAGTGAACACCCAGAGTGTGACGTGTTCTCCAAAAAAGAAATCGGTTCTTGTGTATTTCATGGTGCTTAATACACAGCCATGTGACGCTACACACAAGGCAGGGTTTTGAAAGTTGTTTTTGCCTTACACAAAAGGTCAACTTCCACTGTCCCCTCATTTCTCAGGTCATTCACTCCTACACTGAAACACAATTTCTTCACCCAGTGAGGCTCCTTAAGAACAGCAACAGTTCCTACAAGAGTATCTGGAGAGGAGGCAATGTACACTTGGACTTGGGTAGTGACAAACCTCAGGTTGTCCTGGTTCAAATCCTGACCCTGGAGGTACTTGCTTGTGCGGGATTCTGAGCAAATGACCTGGCTATTCTAAGGTTCAGTGTCCAGATCTAAGAAATGGGAGTAAGAATGATGATTATCTGCACGGGGTCGCAGTGAAGACTCAGTGAGATAACTCATGCCCAGTGAAAGCTTGGCATAGCACTTAGCTCAGTAAACAACGGCTTAGGAAAAGAAAAAAGAAAAAAAAAGTCCCTGGTCTGATATTACAGTTCTCTAACCCTGCACGCACTCTTACAAAGCTCCTTTTTATATCCTACTATGTTTAACATAAATCTATAATCCTCTCCAAATGCATGGTTAAGTGCGGTTAAAGTATTTTAAAAGTATGAGAAAAAGGGCTTAACCCTGAGAAGCTCAGCCTGAGGAAATACTGCTCCTTTCATACACTGGCATCTGGCAGTCGTCCACTGGCTTAATCCAGCCCCGTTTTACAGCAGGCCTTGATGAGTCCTTCACTTCTGCAGAATCTCCTTCCACTCATCTCTTGCTGGACCTCTTTTTTGTGTGTGCTATGCTCCCCTCAAAGTTTCCTTTTATTCACCTCAAATTGATCGCATGTCCACCCAACAAATAATTACTAACATACCTGCTGTGTGCCAGGGGCCACTAGCAAAAGAGTGGGCGACTGCAGCAATAGTCAAATGGCCACACAAATACAGCAAAAGTGCAAGCGTCGCTGCACCACGTCACGTAAGGGGCTACCCAGGGTGACCTGAGTGTGAAAACCAGCACGAAGAAGGCAGTGCGGGGCAGAGACTAGCCTCTGTAGCTGGAGTCCATGTCAACCTTTAGCAACAGAAGCCTGGGCAAGCTGCCTGATCTTTCTGGGACTAAGCAGCTTCATCTGTAAAACAGAAACAAGACCTGACTACTAAGGTGACTACCACCACCCAAGATCACGCAAAACGATGTTAGCCCAGGGCACGCGGTACGGAATAGCCCTCAATAAATAAATGCTCCTGCCATAGCCAATATGATTCTTATTATCACAAACATACCTGAGACCTGAACTGAAAAAGAAAATGCTAGGTGGCTTAGCCCTTTAAAAGCCAAATGCTAGGATTTGCTACTAAGAGTAGCAGTTATAAGCACCTTTCGGGAGGGACATTCCCTAAAAGAGTATTCCTACCACCTTCCATTTAAAAATCGGTGGGGAATTATTAGTCAAATGATACCAGTAACTGGAATAAAAGAGCAAGAGGGAGAACTGGCCGGTTTTAGCGAAGGTTCCTTTGTCAAAGCTCTTTTCTGTTATCCTGACGGGACACTGATGTAATCTACTAGAGTCTGAAAGAGGGAAGCAGCCATCTCCAGTGGAAGAAAAAAAAAGACCCATAAGTCTAACAGCTGGTGGTGGCAGCCTGTCAAACTGAGGAAAGTTAATGTCAAGAACAGACGCGCGGCAGTCTCTCACTGTTATTTTTGCATGATTATTCCCAGGTGTCGGTGCACACTGAGCGGTAGCCTGGCTATTTATTACTCGAGAGAGAGCCTAAGAGCATGGGAGTCGGAGAGAGAGGCCGGGAAGGAAAGGTTATTTACACAGATAGCGGCACACAGGGTGAGTAATCAGGCGACCAGGGGGCAAAAATAGTCTGCAGAGAGAGGTCCTGGCAGTATTTTCTCTGTTCACCTTATTTCAAGAGCTTCCCGAGTGCCGACGAGCAAGGAAGGCTCCAATGCTGGAGCGCGGCAGGCAGCAGCTTTGCACCATCGGGCACGGACTGTGGCCCCTGGTGATGGTTTCCAGGAGCTGGAAACTGACAACAAGTGAGGAAAGGTTGGCTGGGTAGGGCTCACCTGACAAAGGGACAGTCAGGTTGGCGTTACTGCGGGGACGGCTAGCACTGCCAGGAAGATGGGAAGCTCACCACCAGGAAACAGGCAAGCCTCAAGGAAAGATTCCTTCCTGTACCCCGGGGCAGTTCTGAACCTTCACTGGGGAACTTGCCTGGGTTTCTTCCATCTGTTGCTACAAATCTCCATGCTCATCTTGCTCTTAACCCCTCAATCCTGGGATTCTCAGGTCGCCAACAACCAGAGAGGGAATGGTGTTTTATTTTGTTCAGAGTCAATATTTTTACATTCTGTGAGCACACCAGGGCACGAATGCTTAATGCTCACGTTTTCTCCATATCCTGGTATTTGGCTGTTTTATGAGATTGCCCACAGTCACCTCTTTAATTTAAAAAGCATTAGACAGAGACGGCACTCCATGTAAGGGAAATCACAGCTCTTTAAAGGTGACCACTGGCGCAGTCCATCACTTTGCATTTTAACTATCCTTTCTGCCAGACATCGTTGCTTCATTAGTAAAGCAAAGGAAGCTTAAAAAATGGTTTCCTTAAGCACCCATCTTTTCCCCAAAATGATTCGTCAAGGGTGAATTTTCATCCTTGTCGGACAAAATCGGAACAACTGCATTTCAGTATTCCTAACTCTGTCTTTCCTACATGTAGTGCAGGCTTTTCCTTCTAGAAACCGTGATCAGGGCAAAGCACGCACTACAGCTTGCTGCCAAACAACAGGGGCAAACTCCTTCTAAGGGCCTACTGTACACCAGGCCCCAGATGTTTTCTATCTTCCCTGACACTCATAACATCCCCATTTTATAGAAACAGAAACTGAAGACCTCAGCGAATGAGCTACTTACCCAGAGAGCTGAAATTCCACGCCAAACCTCTCTGACTTCAAAGTCTGTGGGCTTTCTTGTAAAACTAGTAACACTATCAGTCACTACTGTTTAACACTTATTACACAGGAGGGATGATACTGTGCATTCTCTCATTCAGTCTTCACAAGGTTGTGACTGAAAGTACTTAACAGATGAGGAATAAGGAACTTAAACTGAAAAAGGTCACTTAGGGTCAGTGGCTGAGCCAGAATTTGAACCCACACTGATCAAACAGCAAAAGAAACTCTTCTCAATGTAAAAGAGAACACGAGGTAGAAAGAAACCTACCTCCCCAGGTAATTTCTGACCCTTTTCTGCGTGTTAGAAGCCATGCATCTGATTATTTTCTCAACTCATAGATCAGGAGGGTGCATCTTGGTGTGCCCAAGCAAATACCGCAATTCCTTCAGAAACCTCAACTACAAAACCTCGCAGAAACCATAGCTCAGGTTTTGTTTTGCTGTTGATACTGTTTTAAATCATCTGACTCCAAAAGCAACAGCTATATACAATGACTGGGAATCACACTATTATTTTCAGTTTCTCTTTCCTAGGTATAAAGACCAGAGACCAAATAAAAAGCCAAAGTTCTAGCTGCTCACACGCTTTTAAAGGCTTAGTCGCTGAATAGGTAGGGCTCAGCCTTGGGATGGACCAGGGCTCCAGTTCCAAGGCCAGTGGGGTCAAGATGGATGCTTCCATTCCCAACCAGGACTCCAGCCCTGCTAAAGTCACAGAATGCCCGCCCAGGCTCTCTGGGACACTGTGTGGGGGTGGTAATCAAGGGAAGGTGGCTGACTGTTCAGTGTATTATTCAAGAAGCAACTCCATGTGCAGAAAGGTGACAGGCTTCTAACACGCAGAAGCACAGACAGGCCAGCCACAAGTGTAAACTATATTTTAAACAAGTGACGATTTTTAACTTCATGCTCTAGCTGTGACAATTTTTCAAAGCAAAAGACAAGGAAGGCACTGAGTATAGAAAGACAGAGTATAATTAAACTACCCTGGACTTGGTGTCTAAAGCTTTCTGGTTGTCTTGAAGCCAAACCAAAATCTCCCCTAGAAGGCCCTCCCCCAGCTGCGTCAGGTTCCATGGGAAAACGAAGCTGTGGAGGTAGAGGGGACATAGGGACTCAACCTTGGGTACTTTCCACCAACCACAGCAGTTGTTACACACTCAGCCTCATCTATGTTCTTTGTGGGGGAAGGGAGGGGAACCATTCCTGTCTTATTCCTGAGCCACAGATTCTTCATCTGTTTTAAAACTGTCAGTGACACTACTCAGCAACCTAAGCATGCTTTAAATAGCAGTAAATGACCGGTGTTTTCCTATCTTGTTCATAAGGCCTCTCTGATTTCCTCTCATCCTGCCTACTTCCAAAGACACCTTAAAAAACAAGATTAAGCCACAAAGAAAGGAGGAGGTGGTAAAAGTACTTTAAAAAAAAAAAGTCTGTCTTCTTGGATTAATCCTTTTCCCTTTATTTTGTACAAAACTAAACCCCTGTGTATACCTCAGATATGCAGATGACACCACCCTTATGGCAGAAAGTGAAGAGGAACTAAAGAGCCTCTTCATGAAAGTGAAAGAGGAGAGTGAAAGAGTTGGAGTAAAGCTCAACATTCAGAAAACGAAGATCATGGCATCTGGTCCCATCACTTCATGGCAAATAGATGGGGAAACAGTGGAAACAGTGGCTGACTTTATTTTGGGGGGCTCCAAAATCACTGCAGATGGTGATTGCAGCCATGAAATTAAAAGACGCTTACTCCTTGGAAGGAAAGTTATTACCAACCTAGACAGCATATTAAAAAGCAGAGACATTACTTTGCCAACAAAGGTCCGTCTGGTCAAGGCTATGGTTTTTCCAGTGGTCATGTATGGATGTGAGAGTTGGACTGTGAAGAAAGCTGAGTGCCGAAGAATGGATGCTTTTGAAGTATGGTTTTGGAGAAGACACTTGAGAGTCCCTTGGACTGCAAGGAGATCCAACCAGTCCATTCTAAGGGAGATCAGTCCTGGGTGTTCATTGGAAGGACTGATGCTAAAGCTGAAACTCCAATACTTTGGCCACCTCATGTGAAGAGTTGACTCATTGGAAAAGACCCTGATGCTGGAAGAGATTGGGGGCTGGAAGAGATTGGGGGCAGGAAGAGAAGGGGATGACAGAGAATGAGATGGCTGAATGGCATCACTGACTCGATGAACATGAGTTTGAGTGAACTCTGGGAGTTGGTGATGGACAGGGAGGCCTGGTGTGCTGTGATTCATGGGGTCACAAAGAGTCGGACACAACTGAGTGACTGAACTGAACTGAAGAGATGCTGGGAAAGACTGAAGGCGGGAGAAGTGGACAACATAGGATGAGATGGTTGGATGGCATCACCGACTCAATGGACATAAGTTTGTGTAAGCTCTGGGTATTGGTGATGGACAAAGAAGCCTGGCATGCTGCAGTCCATGGGGTCGCAAAGAGTAGGACACGACTGTGCAACTGAACTGAACTGAAACCCCTGTAAAGTTCCACATCAATCCCATTTCTTGCAGTCAGATCTGGCCCTTGGTCCTGGAGAGTGAAATTTTTAAAAAAGAAGCCCAGAGGTAAAACTCTTGATTTTGCTTCATGTGGGTATACCTGCACCAGTGAGCAAATCAATTTCAAAACCCCTGATTATTGAGTATCTCTGCAGATAACCGGCCATTAAAGCATTGCCTGTCTTCGCATGACCCCAATTTCTCCTCGAAATTAATAAAAGGTTGTAGGTCTCTAATCCTCAACTATCTCAGGACACAGACATGATTCAATGAAGGGAGAAAGGAGGAGAAATGAAAGAAAGAAAAGCCTGTTGGGAGTGGGGGGGGATAATCACCTTATTCCTAGTGCTCTAACCAACAGCACTTCTTTATAGTAGAAAATCTCACCTGCAACTACCTTAAACATAGTCTTTTCAAGGAATATTCTAGACATTTAAACTATAAACACAATACATGCTGGTCATAACAAGTTCAACGGCAAGGAGTCAAACCTTATGAGAACTAAGATGCTTGATGGAAAGAGTCAAAGACCCTTTCCACAGCAGGGTGGGCCAGTTGTCACTTCTTGCCCCATATACTATTTTGGTACCATTCCCTCCCTGCAAAAACTAAAGACTACTCACATAAATTCAGGTCGAGGACACTCAGCATCAACCTCTTATCTCTCATCCTTCCTTTCATAACTCCCAAAAACTGTTTCAAAGGAGCCATCACTCTCTTAACGGAAGCTTTAAAATTTTAATTCCGTATCAAACCAAACAACTCAGTAAAGCTCTCCATAGCTCATCACAGAGATGGACAGTTACGGACAGAAAGAAATCATGAAGCTCCCCAGCCATCTTCATGCCCATCTTTAAGGACACCTTGGAGACACTTTTTTTTTTTTTCTTAACATTCATTCTTATTTTGGCTCTATGAAAAGGCAAGAGTGGGCTTTCTCATCGGATTCTGTAAACTAAAGAGACTAAATTCTTAAGAGGTAAGTTACCTCTCAAGGTCAGGAGTGGTGGCTCAGCGGTAAAGAATTTGCCTATCAGTGCTGGAGATGTAGGTTCGATCCCTGGGTCAGGAAGATTCCCTGAAGAAGGAAATGGCAACCTGCTCCAGTATCCTTGCCTGGAAAATTCCATGGACAGAGAAGTCTGGCGGGCCACAGTCCATGGGAGCCACAAAGATTCAGACATGACTAAGCACAACAGCACACAGCAAGCTCAAGAGGCAAACAGGAGGCCGCAGGCTATCCCATGAGGGCTGCTGTGCCCGCCACCAAGCTCCGTACCGTACCTCAAGCTTTCACAGTTCTCTTCTCAACAGTTTCCTACGTATGCATCCTTCCAGAAATTTTATCCATATAAAAAAATGCAGGGCGACGGGGAGGAGTCAGTTTTCATTTTATCGCCTCTGTGTCTGCATGGATTTTAGCATGAACATGTACTACTTTCACAGTTTTTAAAAAATTTTAATACAAAGATGCTAAGCCATTCCACTCAGAATAAAAGGAAACAAATGCTAACGCAGAAGGGAGAGGGCACGGGACTGAGACTATGATTTCAACTCCTCGTGTAGAGGTCCTGAAATTAACAAGCCAAGGCAGCGCTG
This sequence comes from Capra hircus, assembly GCF_001704415.2. Lineage (NCBI taxonomy): Eukaryota > Metazoa > Chordata > Mammalia > Artiodactyla > Bovidae > Capra > Capra hircus. The sequence goes on from NC_030814.1 coordinate 81,607,897, forward strand.
GGACCAACTGCGTGGGAAGGGAGGTGGTGTATTGACCCCGTGTCCTCCGCTTTACAAGGGCTGCTGACTGAAGCTCCCTCACCATTGGGGAAATTGTTTCCTCATCTAAAACGTTTTTGCCAGGTGCTACCATTTGCCAAGTGTTTCTCCATGAGCCCTGGAGGGCCCTGGAGGCTGCGGGGGAGACTAGCGGTGGCCACAGAGCGGCTTGGGGTCAGCTTGGGTGGCCAGTCAGGTTCATCATGCGAGCGCCAGGGAGAGTGCAAGGTGGATCTGAAGGAACTGCAGGAGTAAGGCTGGGTAAGGGGGAGAGGCATGGACAGAGATGAGCCACGCTGGACAGTACAGTGAATGAAGGAGCTTAGGGGGTCAGGAGGAAGACAGAACATGAAGGCTGGAGAAACAGAGGGCTCATGAAGAGGCAGGACAGACTAAGAATGTTCTGGGATGACTGCTAAGGTAGAAGAGTGTGCTGAGGACATTAAAGCAGGGGCACGGGAGGATGGACAGTTTCTCTGGCAAAACCGCAGCTGTGGGAGAACAGATATGAGGCGGCTGCAACTAGAGGAAGGCAGGCGGGAAGAAGGGCAGCTGAAGCCACTGGAGTCCTCCACGGAAGAGGCGGCAGACGTGGTGGGGGTGGGGGAAGAGAGGAGTCTCAAATACCAGTCCCAGGTTTCCGTGTAAGCACGCGAGGGCATTGTTCCCTGGGATGGAGGGCATGGGTGGAGGGTGGTAGGGCGATGTCTATCATGCGGATGGACAGAATGGTGTAGAGCTCAAGAGAATTATCTAGACTAGGGAGGGGTCACCAGCAGAGAGAAAGCGGTGAAGCCAGCAGAGTGGAGAAGATGGCTCAGGGAACCTGTGCAAAGTATGAAGAGAAAGGGCAACAACATTTCTCGCTGACATCAGTGTGGAGTAAGAGAGCAGGAGGCGTGGCTGTTGCAGCTGCAGCAAACCAGTAGAGAGCTGAGTGACCACAACCAGGGCAGAGAGGCTCCAAGGCCACCGTGGTCTGGGGGAGTCTGGTGGCTGACACCACAGGGCAGTCAAGGCCCTCTGGGGAGCTGGTTGAGGGTCCCTCCCTTCCCTCTACCCACCAGAAGAGCAAGGCTGCGGGCTTTTTAAAGGAAAGCCCTGAATTTCACCCTGACAGCTACTGGCAGCCCCAGAGAGTAGCCGCTGCACCCTCTGGAACCTTCTGTTTCAATCCAAGTGAAGAAATAATGACTTTCACCGCTACTATTCAACATAGTTCTGGAAGTTTTGGCCACAGCAATCAGAGCAGAAAAAGAAATAAAAGGAATCCAAATTGGAAAAGAAGAAGTAAAACTCTCACTGTTTGCAGATGACATGATCCTCTACATGGAAAACCCTAAAGACTCCACCAGAAAATTACTAGAGCTCATCAATGAATATAGTAAAGTTGCAGGATATAAAATCAACACACAGAAATCCCTTGCATTCCTATACACGAATAATGAGAAAGTAGAAAAAGAAATTAAGGAAACAATTCCATTCACCATTGCAACGAAAAGAATAAAATACTTAGGAATATATCTACCTAAAGAAACTAAAGACCTATATATCGAAAACTATAAAACACTGATGAAAGAAATCAAAGAGGACACTAATAGATGGAGAAATATACCATGTTCATGGATCGGAAGAATCAATATAGTGAAAATGAGTATACTACCCAAAGCAATTTACAAATTCAATGCAATCCCTGTCAAGCTACCAGCCATATTTTTCACAGAACTAGAACAAATAATTTCAAGATTTGTATGGAAATACAAAAAACCTCGAATAGCCAAAGCAATCTTGAGAAAGAAGAATGGAACTGGAGGAATCAACTTGCCTGACTTCAGGCTCTACTACAAAGCCACAGTCATCAAGACAGTATGGTACTGGCACAAAGACAGACATATAGATCAATGGAACAAAATAGAAAGCCCAGAGATAAATCCACACACATATGGACACCTTATCTTTGACAAAGGAGGCAAGAATATACAATGGAGTAAAGACAATCTCTTTAACAAGTGGTGCTGGGAAAACTGGTCAACCACTTGTAAAAGAATGAAACTAGATCACTTTCTAACACCACACACAAAAATAAACTCAAAATGGATTAAAGATCTAAATGTGAGATCAGAAACTATAAAACTCCTAGAGGAGAACATAGGCAAAACACTCTCAGACATAAATCACAGCAGGATCCTCTATGATCCACCTCCCAGAATTCTGGAAATAAAAGCAAAAATAAACAAATGGGATCTAATTAAAATTAAAAGCTTCTGCACAACAAAGGAAACTATAAGCAAGGTGAAAAGACAGCCTTCTGAATGGGAGAAAATAATAGCAAATGAAGCAACTGACAAACAACTAATCTCAAAAATATACAAGCAACTTATGCAGCTCAATTCCAGAAAAATAAACGACCCAATCAAAAAATGGGCCAAAGAACTAAATAGACATTTCTCCAAAGAAGACATATGGATGGCTAACAAACACATGAAAAGATGCTCAACATCACTCATTATTAGAGAAATGCAAATCAAAACCACAATGAGGTACCACTTCACACCAGTCAGAATGGCTGCGATCCAAAAATCTGCAAGCAATAAATGCTGGAGAGGGTGTGGAGAAAAGGGAACCCTCCTACACTGTTGGTGGCAATGCAAACTAGTACAGCCACTATGGAGAACAGTGTGGAGATTCCTTAAAAAATTGCAAATAGAACTACCTTATGACCCAGCAATCCCACTTCTGGGCATACACACCGAGGAAACCAGAATTGAAAGAGACACATGTACCCCAATGTTCATCGCAGCACTGTTTATAATAGCCAGGACATGGAAACAACCTAGATGTCCATCAGCAGATGAATGGATAAGAAAGCTGTGGTACATATACACAATGGAGTATTACTCAGCCGTTAAGAAGAATTCATTTGAATCAGTTCTGATGAGATGGATGAAACTGGAGCCGATTATACAGAGTGAAGTAAGCCAGAAAGAAAAACACCAATACAGTATACTAACACATATATATGGAATTTAGAAAGATGGCAATGACAACCCTGTATGCAAGACAGGAAAAAAGACACAGATGTGTATAATGGACTTTTGGACTCAGAGGGAGAGGGAGAGGGTGGGATGATTTGGTAGAATGGGAATTCTAACATGTATACTGTCATGTAAGTATTGAATCGCCAGTCCATGTCTGACGTAGGGTGCAGCATGCTTGGGGCTGGTGCATGGGGATGACCCAGAGAGATGTTGTGGGGAGGGAGGTGGGAGGGGGGTTCATGTTTGGGAACGCATGTAAGAATTAAAGATTTTAAAATTTAAAAAATAAAAAATAAAAAAAAAAGAAATAATGACTCAACACCATGGCTGCAGCCACCTTTCTTCCATCAGATGACTTGATCCATGAGAACCCATATTCCCCACCGCCCCCCGCAAATGCCAGTTCCTGCAGCCCTTCCATGTCACCAGCAGCCAAGAAGGCAATGAGGCCTGCACTTGAGGAGACTATCACAGAACCAGTAGTCATCTGGAATATGCTTTTTCAGACTGCCTCCACCTGATGCTACCCTACCCAGAGTGATGTCCTACAGGGTCCAAGGCTCATTCCCTTGAGAATCGGTGCTGGACCCTAAATAGAGATAAACTCGCTCGTATTCCCTTCTATCTTCCTACACTGGTACCCTAAAGTCATGTCCCCCTCATTCTCTATGTTCCTGTTCCCAGCCTGCAAATCCCTATCCCCCACTTCCTCCCATGTGAATGCCTTGCCTTTCCAGTCTCCAGGGAGTGAGCCTCTACAAAGGGAAGAATATCAGCAGTTTACCCTGCTTGGGATGGCTTTGGTCCACAGTCTAGTTCAAGGGTCAGCAAACAAAGGCCACAGGGCCAAATCCGGCCCAACTGCCAATATCTTGTACACCTCGACAAGCTAAGCACGTTTTTTACAAATGATATTTTACAGTTTAATGATAGCAACCACCAACTCTGAACCCACAGTAAGTGAAACGTTATCACCACCCCCCATAAAAAGATAATTCCATTCTTCTACTCAGTAGACCTGTATTACAAACAAAGCGCACTCAATCACTATCGTTAGATTTTAATTTTTATCAACTGAAAACAGTCTGCAGAGACTGTTTCCTCTCCCTGGTCATATCAGGACCTACACACTACCCATGATACTGCATCTGGTTCCACAAAGTTAAACCATGTACTATGGACTCTTTACAGAAAAAGTTTGCTGGTCCCTGCTCTAGCTTAATGGGAAATGCTGATCCTTTAAGTAGCTCATTTAGGTTCACCAGTGGACTCTAATCAATGTTACCAGGGAGAGGAAGAGAGGATGGGATGGGGGGTGAGGGGTGTTGAAAAAGAGGAGGAAGGAAGAGAAAAAAGGAAGCAGGAAAAAGTATAGGAATACGATGAAGTAAGCACACAGATTCATTTATGAATGAGGCAAAAAGAAAAAAAAGATTAATGCACTACTACGCTTAGCTCTCCCACCAAAAATCAGGAATCACAGCCCACAAAAGAGACAGGAGGTATACTTCAATTCTAACTTAAGCAGTCATGACTTTAAAAACTCAATAAATATTTATTGAGTATCTCTCTATTATGACAGCTTGGCACTAATATAAGGAAAACCAAGACAGCTAAGATTCCTACCTAGACCGAGCTTACACACAAGTCAAGTTTTTTTTGAAATAACAACATTGTTGATAAATTATACCTCTCTATTCCTATAAGAATAGAGGAATGTTAAAAATCCCACATAACTGTAACATGATTTTGGTCATATTTTTAATCTTAAAAGCTAGGATATTTTAGCTTAAGTGAAAGTGAAGTCGCTCAGTCATGTCCGACTCTTTGCGACCTGTGGACTATAGCCCACCAAGCTCCTCTGTCTATGGGATTCTCCAGGCAAGAATACTGGAGTGGGTTGCCATTTCCTTCTCCAGGGGATCTTCCTGACCCAGGGATTGAACCCAGGTCTCCCACAATGCAGGCAGACGCTTTAACCTCTGCACCACCAGGGAAGCCCTTAAATAAAAGAATACAGTCTCTCAGAAAATCCCCTATAGAGACACAGAACTTCAGATCCAAGTATTAACATCAAAGATTTCAAGGGAGGAAAGGAAGCCAGGTTGAAAGAAGAAGGGGGAGGAGGCGGGAGAGGGGGGGCGAAAGGGGTGGCCTTACAGACGTCTCCTGCCACCTACAGATACCCAGGCATTATGGGACTTTTCCCTGGGCCTCCAGAGAAGGGAGGACTGGAACTCAGCCCTACCAGAAATCAGACCAGACGAGAACCAGAATTCGAGTTCTCTGCCAAGAGGAGGTGATCAGTTTCCAATCCTCAGCTCAGGCTGAGGGCCCTTCGACCAGATTCCTGCGTCCAGGACCGGGAGACTAGAAAAACAGGGAAGGATAGGAAGGGTTAAGGAGAGGAAAGAGAGTGGGAAGGGGAGAGAGGTCAATAAAGTCTCTTGTTCCTTACCGGTTGGGGCACTCTGGCCAGTTGTCCGCGTCAGGAGGAGACCAGGGACCAAAGGGTCCTAGTTGCGGCCGCTGGGTCTGGTCCATTGGCAGGCAAGCTGGCCCTGGAGTACCCCAAGTGGTCAGGATGTCAGTCTCAGAGAAGAAGAGTTCCCGCCAGAGTCGCCACTTGTTGCAGGAAGGAGGACCCCTTCCTTCCAGGGCCCGAAGCTGGGCTCTTGTCTAACACTCGGAAATGAATTGCCCGAGGAGACACATGTGCTGACAAAGCAAGAGATTTTATTGGGAAAGGGCACCCGGGTGGAGAGCAGTAGGGTAAGGGAACCCAGGAGAACTGCTCTGCCGCGTGCAACTTCCTCTTCAATGAATGAATGAGATGAAATTATCATTCTCAAATACATTTGATTGGGAGCTAGAAATGAACCAAGCAATCCCAGAAATCTGAGTTCTCTATGCAGAAGCCTAGTAATGAATGGTTCAACTAAGACTGTCGGTTCCAGAAGCTACTTCTCACAGAGTATCACAACAGACATGCCAAGCATCCCACTAACACTTCTGAACTCGGTAAGAGCTTGCGTATTACAGGTAAGTCTCTGTGTTTAACTCTCAGATCATTTACAAACTAGTAGCATCATCTTACGATTTCACTGAGCTCTGCTAAGCCTCAGTTTACTTACCTATAAAGCAGGAGTCATAGTATATAGTGTTACCAACTTGTATTTAATATAATGGACACATGAAATGAGGTCACTCAAATCAAGCCCTTATCATCCCCATCTTGTAGTAAGCCTGCACACAGTGTGAGTGGTCCCTGTCATCCTCACTCAGAGTTTCCATCAAAACCTCAAAAGCAATGTTTTCAGGACTTGTTCAATGTGTCATATGCCTAAACCAACACATTAAAAACATGCTCTTATGGTTTCTAGAAACCAAAGGATGGTTTTTCAAATAAAATGAAAAACTTCAAAATATCTGGAGATAAATCTATAGTTGAACATTTATAGTTACTTAAAAGCAGCTATATGATTTGATTTTACGGGGGAGGAACAATGATTTTTCCTCTTCCAGAAACTGGTGTCCTGGGAGGAATCTTAAGTCTAATAACGAAATCAGGATCAGTATTCACAAAATGGCATTAAGAATGCTTGCCTTAGCTATTTCACAGAGGGACTTCAAGAATCAAAATAAACTGAAAATGATCTCAAAAGAAAGCACACACATAAATAAGTATGGTCATCTATATATACTCACTAATCCAGTTACTCTCTAGCGTCAAAACGGGAATGAAGGCTAGTGGGTCAAGAGAGATAGGTTCACATTATCTTAGCACCTAACATCGGCATTTTCAGAATATTTAATTTTACTGTGTGTTTTATTTTTTCCTGTCAGACCCCGTTCTTCCCGTTTAGAAACACGGGACGGAGGGCATCTCATTGCCTCCTGCTAGTGCGCAGGATACTCCTGCACAGCCCACTGGCAGTGCCCACCAGCTCTGCTCTAGGACATGACTTCTCCTGGTTCTGTTCTTCACTTAATTCATATCCTGTGCTTGATCGGAGTATGCGAAATGCTGCTCTGACACTACTCAATTAGCATTTGTCTTTATAATGGTGCCCTTGCTTACTGCACATGTCACGTAGAGCAGCAGTTTAAGGGGCTCTGCGGGACTGGAGAAACCTTGCATTCAGCAGGCCTGTGTGCAGTTGGTAACAGAGAAGTTACATGCCTCATGAAGGCAGTCAGGAGACAGATCTGTAGGTTTGCTTCTCCACATTCTGACACCATGAGCTAAAGGCAACAAGGTTTAGGGGGTCTTGGTGTGCTAATGGACTTCCCAGGTGGCTCAGTGGGTAAAGCAATTGCCTACAACGCAGGAGAGAGACGCCAGAGATATGGCTTCGATTCCTGGGTTGGGAAGATCCCCTGGAGGAGGGCATGGCAACCCACTTCAGTCTTCTTGCCTGGAGAATCCCATGGACAGAGGAGCCTGGTGGGCTATAGTCCATAGGTCACAAAGAGTCGCCCACGACTGAAGCAACTGGGCACATGTGTTTTATTTCAGGATAGATTTCAGATGACTACAAGAAATTACTAGGACTAATTTTCAGAGGCAATTCACTCAATCTCATACCTATCAAATAATACCTGCTTTAAATCTTGTTCACATAGAACTATAAGGAATCAGTTTCAGAAAAAAAAAAAAAAAAAGGCACATTTTTAGTGGATATGAAGCCAGTGAATTCTTCTATGATGTATCCCCAAATAAATGATGGAGGACATGTACTATAACACAAGTATCAAACTATAAGTACTCTGTGGGCTATGGAGCTTTCCATATTTATATTAAAATGTATATTTCTAGTATGCTATCCCTTCATAGTACAGTAAATTTCAGTCAGTTGCTAAACACCTGCAAAGAGAGTTAGCATTAGACTAAGCTAAATTTAAATCTAGTTGATTTGAATTATGATTTAAATCATCAGTCAAGAAGAACTGGTATCTTTTTAAAATTAAAAAATGCATACTTATTTTTGCCATAATGGTAACAAGCATCATAAAACTCACAGGTAACATACATATACCACTTTTTAAAGAAGTTATTTAAATATGATATTAAAAAATTGTTTAAAATATTCTAATTATTTTAATTTTTAATATTACCATCCAGCTCTTACATATGCATACGTATTTCATATGCTCAAAGACAGACCCAATACCTCGTAATAGACTGTTTCACATTTTACAGCTACATTAGAAACTCTCATACTATTCCTTTATATATCAAAATTAAATGGAAGCATCCGTCTACATCACTGAACGACTATCTTCTCTAAGTTAATCATAAAATTTTTCCCGCAGTGCATTGAAATCTAATAATCATAGGGAACTCTCTAGCAGCCCGGTGGTTAGGACTCTGGCCTTCCACTGCACGGGGCACAGGACCGCTCCCTGATCAAGGAACTAAGATCCTGTACACCACGCAGAATGCACCCCCCACCCCAAAAAAGAAGAATTAGAAAATCTAATAACAAAACAACTTAGATTGCTGTTTAACTTTCATAAAAGGGCATTTTCCATAAAACAGATAGTCGACAAGAACCTGCTGTAGAGCGCAGGAAATTCTATTCAGTACTCTGTAATAGCCTATACGTGAAAAGAATCTGAAAAAGAATAGATAAATGTATAACAGAACCACTTTGCCGTACACCTGAAACACAACATAGTAAATCAACTATACTTCAGGATAAAACTTAAGAAAGAAAAAGGACATCTCCTTCAACCACAAATCATTTTACGATAAGCGGCCTTGGCTCTTTTTAAGTACCTTTGTTCTTCAATGCTGTGCCGATGTGCTAAGTCACTTCAGTCATGTCTGACTCTTTGAGACCCCAGGGACCGTAGCCTGCCAGGCTCCTCTGTCCATGGGGCTCTCCAGGCAAGAATACTGGAGTGGGTTGCCATACCCTTCTCCAGGGGATCTTTCCAACCCAGGGGTCGAACCCGAGTCTCCTGTGGCTCCTGCAAGGAAGGCAGATTCTTTACTGCTGACAAAAGTGAGGACTCAAGTGAGAAGCTAGAGAAAAGTTTTATGTATATAAAATATCAAACAGTATGTAAAAAGCACATCTGTCAAGCAGTTGCTTTAACCAACAACTTTAAATATCTTTTTCATAATAACTCTGAAGCACTCTGATATCTTATGTGACAGTTTTGTTTTGTTCTAATGGGATGGCGTTGGGGGAATCTGTTTCGGGTAGGCCTGGTACTGTGTGTTCTTCAGCCTTATATTCTAGAATTCTGGTAACTCTTTAAACTCTAACAATTTATTAACAAAACCTCTACTCCCAGTTTTTGCCACATAATTTTATTCTGAATACAAATGGTATAATCTGAAAAAATATTTAACCTCCTGACACACCATAACCGATATAAATGTCTCTCGAAAGCAATGTGGTTTTTAAGACCAGTTTTTAAAAATCCAGTTCTTAAAAATCACAATTATAAATATTCCTTTGAAATCTAATAATTGCTCTCAAAATTTAAGTGAAGATTAATTAAGTAATGTTTTAGCAAAAAGACTTTAAGGGGTTCTGGAATAACTCAGCCCCCCAAGGATATGCAAAACAATGGTAGAAATTAGTCTTTCTTTCTTTTTTTTAGTTTCACAGATGAGCAAAGTTAGCTCAAGGACACAGGAGTTTATAGCGAAATAAGGGTCCAAGTCTCAGCAGAGGTTCCTAATCTAGGCACCCGTTGTGTGCAACGTGCAACCCAGTTTCATCTCTGCAGAGCCCAGGGTTCTGAGCTGCAAGGGGGCTTTGGGAGTGTGTGTGTGGCCAGTGAATGTCTCCACACAGGCAGTGAAGGACAACAGATGGGACTCCTGTAGATGTTACCTCTTCCTCTCGTAAACCTTTTTGCTTTCTTGTACCCTTGTGCAGAGCGGGGTCACACTGCAAGGCTTGGGGTTAACACACATAGAGACAGTGAAGCCTCATAGTTCTAGAGAGCCAACCCCAGCCACGTCACAGTTTGAGACAGGCCCATATGCTGAAGACTTCCTCCCCAGCACCCCTTCCCTTCTCTTTCAGAGCGCTCCAAGTGGCATGGTCCCAATCCACGCACCTAAGCGTGAGTATCCAAGGCAAAAACACAACCTGGGACCCCCAACCTGTACCTCTTCCCACCAAGAGCAGGTAATCCTTCCCTGCCTATCAAAGTGCCTGGTTAGAGGATCAAACATGTTCTCTTTCACGTGCGTTAGGAAATCTAATATTTTGTCAAACAGAAATGAAAAATAAAGCTAATCTAAGCTGTCATAGAAATTGTGAGATGCCTCTGGCAGTTCTATCAAAGTATGGAGACACGTTGGGACTCTTTGAAGAAATGAAACTGCAGTTTATCAAGTGTGATTTATAAGCAACACTGATGTAGCTGGTAGATAACACTGCTGTCTAATCATTAGTAGTCAGACAACAGCCACGTGAACACATCAATTATGGGCCACGGCCAAAAGCCCTTGAGATCTTGGAGATTAACAGCCAATCCTCTGTTTTACAAGCTCACATCAAAAAGAATATTAATAAGAGGAGGGGCAATGTGAAAGCTTGTCAGAGTAATTCAGCCACTAAAACAAGGCATTTTTCCCCCTTCTCCTCTCTGTTGAATTGGCCCAAGGAAGTAGCTGGCATCAGCTATAAAGTGCAATGCTGCCAATTTCTTGGGAAATGTTTTTCACTAACATATGGGAACTTGTAAGGGTCTGCAAAACTGCTATTTGGTGAAGAAAGACAGGCAAGCCTTCATGTTCCTTTTTTAAATACTGGTATAAAACAAACAGGGTCATTATGGTATTAGTGAATTATTTTTAAATTAATATGCACAGAGAAGTAGCCATTGACTTTCACTCTACCCAAACTATCAGAAATTTTGTAAAACCTCACATCATTCTTTGACTTCCACCAGTCAACAGAATTTAATTGAGTAATGACTAGTAACTACTCTGCACATTAATGAGTTTCTTCAAATCAACATGGCCCTTTCCAAAGTAGGACAAAAATAAAATAATGTGTGGCCTCTTAAGTACTTAAATTCCTTCTTTCCAACCATCTCAGGAAGACAGATACAAACCCCACTGATATTTCCACAGTTAGAAATTAAGCCAGCTCTCACAACCCACACATAGAAAGCATTTGCCAAAATATATGCCACAGGCACAGCATATTTTTCACTTATATTGTTGTTAACATACGCACCAGTGAGGACTGCTACTTTCTTGCAAATGATCAGGTTAAACCAAATAGCTGGCAACTAAGGGTTTAGTGGGGTTTTGCAACACCAGCCACGCTACAGAATACATGGCCTGGGTTTCCCCTGCTACTGAGCGATCTGTTTGCATTTTTATTTATAAAACACTCTATACTTACAGAGAGTGTTCCTAATATTTCATTTGCTGCTCATCATTTCAAACTCAGCATAGGGTGGTAGGAAAAATCATCGAGGGAGAAAAAAGCAGCATGGGGTTCTTGTCACTTGTCAGCAGTCAAGCTGTTTGGCCCCCAAGTAAGTTACTGAACTCAAAGCCTTGCTGACAAGCAATTGTTAAATCAAAGATTCTTTACCTTGGGTTCAAAGACTTGATGGAGTCTGGGAAACCCTGTAATTACAGAAGCAAAGGTTTATGTTTGCACATAGGTGCACTTTCTCCTCCTTTTCTTTTGCCTGGGGAGAGAGTCCATAGATGTTCAATAAAATCATGACCCAGAATAGACTCAAGAAGCAAGAACCAAGTGGTAAAGTCCAGGGCAAGAGCCAAGCTTCTTTTTCATTACAACACATCCTCAATACACGGTTGCGCAAGTAAAGGCATGGCATGAGTTCTAAACCTTGGTTTCTTCACCTATAAAACCAAAACAGTAACAGTAACATGTTCTCTGATGACCTTTGAAGGTTATCACAAAAACCTACAGTACTTCAGAAGTATTTAAACACAAGTCAAAGTGTTAATGAATGAAACATTCCTTGGACAGCCAGTTGCTAGGCACTGTACAAAAACTAATAATTATTGACTGCATTTTTGATATTAGAAAGGAAATAGCCTTCTGAGTAAACAATGTACCTAGGAAACTTACTGGGGCCCAGGAAGGGTGGGGGCAGGTAGGGGGGCCTCAGAAACACACACACACACACACACACACACACACACACACACACACACACAAAACGGTTCCCTGGCTTTGCTGATGCCATATTAGAAATTTACTATAAAAGATGTTTCAGTTTCAGTTATGGGCAGCATCATCATCATCATTTTCCTTTAACATACAATTATGAGATTTCTTTTCTCTACCACTTTTCCAGTCAAAGCTCTCATCAGAAATTAGAATTAGTAGTAACTTAGCAGAAACTCTAGAAGAACCACAACTGTGCCCCGGCCACTCAACACAGCAAGAAGAGAAGAAAAGGTCTTTCACAAGAAACACAGAGGGTTTCAATCTATTAAATATATATTTGCAAATGTCTTAAAAAAAAACACAACATATTTTAATAACACGTTGAGTTTAATGGGCAACTTCAAGGTAAAAAAACCAAACCACTGTTCTATTTAACAAGTTATGACTATGAATGACATATGATTATAGTCAATGATTATCCACCAAAGCTGTCAGAACGGGCTGTGCTCCAAGTTCTTAGACAAACGTCATCAAAGATAAAGGGGTCAAATTCAGCCCTGAAATCCTAAGATCTTATTACACTTCAAACTCCTAAACTGGCTTTTTTCCCCCCCAAATAAGATTAACTTGGTTTAAATAATTTTCCCAAGGTCACGCCTAAACTGTAAGTTATAATAGACACTCTCTCACTTGAATAATGACTTTCTTTTTTAGGAGTAGTCTTCTATTTTAGCCCTGAGGATTTTGTGGGTGACAAAGAAATCATCAGACAAAAATCTGCCAGCAAACAGGATGCCATTGCAATCTGTTATTCTGACACAGCATAACCCTTCTGGGTAAAGCATCTTTATCTTTGTTCTTTAAAATTCAACAGACACGCTCTAGCAGACCCAGGCAAGCAGGTGCAATATAGCCGATTACATACAGATGACCGTGCTTTAGAAAATTTAAAATGCTGCATAAATACAAGATACATCAAAATCCAGATAATTCCCAGCAACACTTTTGCCTGTGATCTCTGCGTGGAAGAAAGACAAAAGACGTGGACTCTCCATGGAGCTGGCTCAAGGCCCTCCTCTCTTGGAAACTCTGAGAGAGAAGCTAGTTCAGCATGTAGTTACTGAGCATTTCCTAGAGTCAGGCACAGTGCCAGCTGCTGGGTGGCATCCGTGCTCTGCAAGGTCTCACACTGCAGGAGAAACAGAAAGGGTGCAAGTCAAACACGCGTGTCTCAATGCGGCAGCTAGGAGTGGGGGGAATTACACCTCTCTTGAATCTAAAAGGACACTCAGAAAACACAGTTCAAGAAGAAACCACTAATAAGACACAGCAGTCCCAGAAGAAACTACGCCGAGGGTCATAAAAGAAGTTGGTATCAAAGCATCGAGTGGGACCCAGTCTCTCAATCCCCATTCCTAAGCTTCTCCCCTGGATCATGACCCAGGCAGGAATCAGAGTCGAGGACCTGCCCCAGGAAACAGTCTACCTGAAGGCTGCATGGGGCCAGCATCAGCAGGACCCAATGGCTATGCTCTGCTGACTAAGAGGGCACGATAGCAAATTGGCAATTTTCTGAAGACCAGCTGACCAGGAGAGATGACCTCCACAGATCAGTTCCACAGCAGTAATACTCAAACTGCACGCTACAGACACTCCTCAAAACCTATGAGGCAGTTTCCTCCTACACTTTGCTAAACCAAATGGTTAACTAAGGAAAGCCATGGCCATCTTTACTACTTAGGCATAGACTGTGCATAGAGTTAGGCATAGACTTTGCTCTAGGATTCTAAGAAACACAGCAAGGGTGTTTACCAGGCTCTAAATATTACAAGGGCTGGAGCTGCAAACCCTGAGTCCTTCCTGTTCCACCTGCCATGTGACCAAGTATAATATTTGACCACCTATAATGTAAAACACTTCATGAAGCCTTATTTAAAGCAATATTGTGGTGATTTTTTCTATAAAAAAGCTCAAAACAGTAAGCAAAAACAGAAAATTTTAATAACCATTCCTAATGTCTGCCTTTGAGAGAAAGAGAGAGATAAAAAAAGATACCTTCAAATAAGCTATCCGAAGCTTTTCCTAAATGCACACCAAGCATTCCCCCTACGTGGGTAGGGGATCTGGGACAGGGTATTTTGGGAAAGGAATAAAATTAAGTACTCTTCAGGTGATCCAGATGTAAAGCTCTGATTAAGAAACAATGCTTTTGATTAAAGGGTTCAGGAATTTTGGATACTGGATCAAATATTATTTATATTCCAATATAAACCCAAAAGCCAGTAAGATGAAAATCATGCTCACCTTTCAGTTGGAAACTATAAACACTGCCAACTACCATCAAAATGGCACAAGAAAAACATTTTTAATAATCTTGGAGAAATATTTTTCTACACCAGTACAAAACCCAGAGTCCACAAAAGGAAATGAATTTAAATATAAACCTAACTACACAATTTAAGACATTTACACAGGAAGTAAAAAAAAAAGCATAACCAGGATCAGAAGACAAATGAAGAAATGAGGGAAAAATTATAAGCACATGAAAAAATATTTGTAAAACACAAAGTATATTTAACTAATAAAACACTGAAATACTTGATAGTTAGTCAGAGGTTATAAACTGCTAACATGTAGGAGATACAATCTGCCCTTTTCATATATGAAAAGGGCAAACTTTAAAAAGGGCCTTCTCTCTGATTATCATAGATCAGAGCCAAAGAATTAGAATTCAGAGCATTAAACTGTAGAAATATATGTATCTCATGCTCCATTGTTGGTGGGAATGTATCTGATGAAATCAAGTTGGGGGACAATTCTGAAACACATTCAAAGTAAGATTCACCAGAGCCTTTTGTAACTGAAAAAAGATTAGAAAACACCAATGATATTAGCAGAGGATCAGTTAAATAAATTATGGAATCAAAGGGAGCAAGGGAACATATGATACCCAACACATACAGTGATGTGAAAAGAGCAAGGTACAGATCTGTTTCTTTACTATGCTCTGATCTTATAAGGAGATGAGATATATAAATATACATGCTTGAACATACGGAGACTATTTCAAGAAAGACAGACAAAACTGTTCCAAGTAGTTGACTCTGGGGAGTAGGTCTAAGGGGGAAGTAAAACTTACTTTCCATTATATAATATTTGCATACAGCTTAACAATTTATATACTGCTTTTCAAATTTTGAGTCAAATTTTAAAAGTATTTTAATAAATACAACTAGTTTGTCAGGGTGCTAGATCAGTCTCCAGCGTAGCAGGACAGTTAAGCACCCAAGGAGCATGCAAGGCGGCCCACGTGATGCAAGGGAAAAAAATTAGAATTTCTAATTATACCATGACCATTTTAAATCTCTGTTGTAATTTGAGTAATGATAAACTACTTAATCACCAATTCAGTGGACATGAGCTTGAGCAAACGCTTGGAGATGGTGAAGGACAGGGAAGCCTGGCGTGCTGCAGTCCATGGGGTGGAGGAGAGTCGGACATGACTTGGTGATTGAACAACAAACTACTTAATCCAATAGGGTACACGCATGCATGTGTGCGTGTGTGTGATACACACACAACTAGAGACATCCATTAAATATCTACTCTCTTTAATATGGGTTGAGGAAAAGTACCATTTTGTTCGCTCTCTGGGAAAAAACACTTTTTATGATCTTGCACCTGAAATCAACTGATAAAAATCACACAAGACAGCCCCCTCCATCTCCCTTAACCACTCAGAAACTACAATGAACTAAACAAAAAACCAAAAACAGAAAAAAACCTACTTGAGGAATAGAGAAGGAAGTTAAGCTTAGGGTAGGTCCCTAGACAATGAAAACCTAGCCTAAGTCACAGCCTGGCCCGCCCCTATTCAAACTTCTAATCCCCTCCCCATCTCTGAATCTTACTTGAATTCTTCATGGCTCCCTGGAGCCTGACCTGACCCTTCCACTTGAATTTCACCTCCTTGCCCTCTCCGCTTTCCCTCATTCAGCTCCAACAACCTTGGTGTCTCCTGAACGCACCCTCTCCTCCAGGGCTTGTACACCCGCTGTCCCGCTATGGCCTAAGTTCTCTCCCCAGGGAGTCAAATGGCTCCTCCTCCCTGGCTGTCGGGTCCCTACTCAAATGCAAACAAATACTAACTCTCCTTTCCCCACATCCCTCTACCACCTCTTGCTTGATTTTCACTTACAGCACTTAACACCAAGCAAAATATCTTTCTTTGTCCCCAAGAAACTTAGAATACAAGCGTCATGAGAGCAGAGACTTTGCAGCTAATCGTACCTCCAAGACTCAGGCTGTGTTTGGCATGTCATCTGTGTTCAGAAACTACGTGCTGCATGAAGGAATGGATAAAGGGATGAATAAAAGAATTAACTGAGACCTATAGGGACCCCTTCCCCTTTCTAATATTTCTACTGTCAGAACACAAAACAGTCAAAGCTCTCTAAACTGTAGGAGGAAGCAGAGAATGGCTATCCACAGTATCTATATCAAAAAGAATCTCTTGACAGAGCAATAATATCCTGCACACATGACAAGAAATGAAAATTTGCTCTCATTTTTCCGCCACAAAACCTACCAACCACCCTCCCTCTGACATCTGTTCTCATTTTCTGACTTTCCTTCTATTACTATGGAGGACCTGTCCCACTCCAGAGGCCCACAGATGCACCCATATAACAGATCTTCCCCAGCTCAACTCCGTGCCTCCTCCAGGACACCTTAACCCCTCTCTCTGGAATGATCACCTCTTCTCCCTCTCCTGTATTAGTCCCATCAGCATACAAACAAGTGTCCAACTTCAAAAACAGACAGACACACATTCCCTGATCTCAGATGCCCCTTATATAAAAGCTAAACTCATCAGCTTCTGTTTTTCTCTCACGGACTCCAGACTGTTACTCTTCTCATTCCCATCTCTCACCCAGGACTACTTGTCTCAAGATTGATCACCAACAGCTGTCATCCTTCCAGGGATAGGAGTCAATTCTGAGTCTCACCTTAACCTGAATTCTTGGCCTCATTGAACATATCTTGTTGCATCACGACTATACACTCTTCTTGCTAAAATTTCTTCACTTGCTTTTCAGAAACATGAGACTGTCTTCCTCCTCAATGGAAGGCAGTGCTGGCTCCCTTCAATGTTCTGTGGCTTAGCCCTAAGCCCCTGTATTCTCCAACTATACTTTCTAGGTGACCTATTCCGGTCCCATGACTCTAAAGCCCACCTGTATTTCCACTGGTTGCAATCAAGGCCTCTACCACTCGCCACCCAATTTGAGTATCATCCCTTGGCAGCCATGGGGTATATCAGAAGTCCCAAATCCTGACTGCACCCACCCCAAAATCCTAGCTGTTACCCTTAATTCTCATCCTCTCACCACCCCTCATTACTTTAGGCAATGTGAACACTTAACAGCAACGCCACAAAGAAATCCACCCTCTCTTGCTGGGGCCAACGAAAAAGTCTTGTAAACTCACTTCCCTATTTCTCTCTACAGTCACCTCTCCACACAGCAGTCAAGGGCAAGTTTTTAAAAACAAACCAAATTATATCACTCTCTGCATAAAGGTTTCTCATCTCATTCAAACTGAAATCCAAACTCTTTACAATGTCCTACAAGGCCCTCCATGATCTGACCTGTGCCTAACTCCCAACCCAATATGACATGGTCTGCCCAGAATATGGTTCATGTGTACTATCTGGGTGGATTTAACAGCATGCGCAGTCAACCAAGAGATTAGGAAACACATCCAGAAAAAAAAGTGCAAATATCCAATCAATCAGAAGAACAGGCTTTGATATCCCTCCAGTTAGCCCAATTCTCTCTCTCCCATCTCAGGTTCACATATGACACAGCTCCCCACCCTGTAACTAGGCTTCAAAATCATACCTACGCTGCACTTCACATTCACCTCTTACGCCCAGTTCCTCGTGTCAAAGTCTTAAAGAAATGTCGAGAGAAGAGGTCCTTCAACAAGTAGGCAAATCTACTTTTTTTTTTTCAGTGAATCTCTTCTCCACTGTGTCCTAAGATATGCCAGGGTTCCAACAGAAAAAATATACAACCGTGGGCTCTGTCAGTCCTGAAACCGTCTTCTTTTCCTAAGTCAAGCCTTCAGAGGAAATCAGAGATGAACCTGCTTGCACAGGGCTTCTCTGGTGGTCCAGATGATAAAGAATCTGCCTGCAATGCAGGAGACCCAGGTTTGATTCCTGGGTAGGGGAAGATTCCCTGGAGAAGGGAATGGCAACCCACTCCAGTATTCTTGCCTGAGAATTCCAAGGACAGAGGAGCCTGGTGGGCTACAGTCCATGGGGTCACAAAGAGGCGGACATGACTGAGCGACTAACACCGCTTTCAGAAACTCTGGGAACTCTGGCCGCTGGTGAGTTGACAGGTACAACTGGTGAGTTTATTATCCATTATCTTTCTGACCTGACCTTAGAATTCTAGTAACCTTGACCCTGTGCAGCTGCCTTCATTGATCTTTTTCAGTAACACAGATTATTTCTATTATTTTTATTTTTCAAATCAAATTCATCAGGTAGAGTAGAAACGTGCCAAGAAAACACAACCTATATAAGTGAACACACATATAAAAATATATTAACTCAAATGAGAAACAGAAAAGTATGGCATTTATGCTACTATCAAGTCTGACTCACCCCATAACCTAATGGCAGTATCAGTCCTTATCAGGTTCCAACTTGAAGCTCACTCCTTACATGAGTTAGCAAAGTCCCTTACAATATCCATGATGAAATCAAGACAAGAGGGGGAAAAAAGCCATGTCCGACTCTGCTTCAAACTCATCACTTACACACCTTGTTGTCAGCCTCAAATGTTAAGAAACATCTACAGAAGAGGTTCCCTCCAAAATCAACTTCACAAAAAAGTCAGCTTTGAAAGCCCCCCAGCCTCTCCTCCTACCAGAAAGTCCCCACACTTGAGCTCCACTCTTGGGCCTTTAAAAGTCTACTTACAGTGGTGACCGTCTTAAAATCACCTTAATCACTTATACAGTAGGTTGCTGTAGGGCAAAGCTCTTGATAAATAGAGGAAAATTGGGCCCTAAGCAGACGAGGAGATATCAGAAGGTAAGAGAAAGATATATTTAAAATGAACATAGGCAAAGGAATCAAAGCAAAGACGATCTCTGCTTTAGGGTGGCTGGCCTTCTGTTTATCTTGCTCTCCCATGCTACCAATGCTAATCTCGAAGATCTACACTTCACGTCTCCTCAGGAAGTGCCTTCTTTTGGCCTGTATTACACAGGTTTTCCATGATCTGAAAATCACTAGCCCACACAGCTGGCCTTCTGCTTATCTTCCTTACCAGAAAAGGCAAGCTCCAGCTTGTTCTTCGTACCATTTTTAAATGCTGAGGGCTCAATAATCAAATATTAAAGCACTGGACACGTGGTACATGTGACACATACAAATTTAACCCATCTCTCTACATTTTCTGAATACTGTGAAATCTGTTTATACAGACACACACACATGTATGCATGTATATTTCGGCATGTCTGCACTTCCTTGCCTAGTAGATCGCTTTTCCACGAACCCCAGCCATTCTGCTTGAACCAAGCAGATCTTATCAATAGCCCCATGGTCTAATCTTCTCCTGCCTCATGATACTTTTCTCTTCTTCCCTCTATCTCTTCTTACAATTCTGGGTAATATAAATCAAGTCCACTCTAAAGCCCTACTAGCCTACAAATTTCAAAGCTAATTTACTGGACCAAGACTTCAGCTCAGTAGTGTCTCAACTATAACAAAAGAAGGGGACTTCTCTATCCTTCTGTCCTTTAAGCTCTTATCTGTACAGGAAGCAGCCAGAAGAAGATCCTGAAAAGCTTTGAAAGCATCTGCTTAGATGATTGTACTCATGTCAGAGCAAGAGCTATTTAGAATAAATGATGCTGAAAAACAGGCTGGTCCTTCCATAGCACTAATCATTACCTAACTACCCGTTTCTGCAAGCTTACTCCCTCTTTGAGCTTCACAGCTTCAGTGATAGAAGAATGGGCTGGCCCAGGCCTCGGAGAGCACCACAGTGAGGGAGCACCCGCCAAGGTCTGAGCAAGACTGTTTATTTCCCAAATGCTTGATGAGGTCATTGGCCACACTTTTTAACCAACAGGGGATGACAGGAAAGTGATATCTTCTTAGCACACTTGAGAAGAAACCTATTTTGAGCCCAGGAAAGGCCAAACACACACATAGTAGGAAACACTTGAAAGATAACATACTAAATCACTAAACATTAAAAATTACTTCTCTTCTTGATCCCAACTGTTCTTGCTGACTGGTATAATAACTTCTTCAAATTTTTCCTTGATTGTATATACAGACATATATGTGTGTAGGTGTGTGTTTATAAATGTGTAACATACAAATATGCTATATTTAGTGACTGGCTCCTCCCTCTCTTTTGTTGCTTAGTTGTTATTTCCCGCACTCCCCCAAAGGGTACTTTGAAATCTTTCCAGTTTTTACAATTAAACCTAACCATCTGGACTAAAATCTTCACATTCACTAAATTAGTCACAGATTTTGTGGGTAAGCTGAGAAAGTAAATGCTATGCTCAGTGCTAGGATTTAAACCACATCTACCACAGCAAAACACTCTCTCTCCAATAATCTCTCCAATTATGCACGCACATCCAGGCTCAGATAACATGGAGACAACTAGAGCTCGTTGCACACAATATTTGTACAGTGAGTATTACTCTTCAGATTCCTGAGTTTTATAAACAGGCCAAAACGCAATTCTTCAAAAACCCTGAAGAATATACTTTACAGACAAAAGATAAATAGGTGTATTTTCACTCCACCATTTAACTTCCTGCTACTACTAGTGTGCGCTGACAAGATCTTCACCAAATTCAGAGGCGATTTGAGGAAATCTGTACTATGTGTTGAACACCAGTGAAAATGTGATTTGAAAACACTGGACATTTTCTAGATTTTTTCAAGTATGTTAAGTCTACAGTCTCTTCAGATTTCACTCTCTGTGTCAGAAAGGAAAATTTAATGCGTTTAAGTTTTCAGCTGAAATGTACAATGGCAAGTGATTTTTGTGTCATCAGCCTGTCACGGGTAAAGGATGGTAGATGGTACAGAACTTCATCTACCTAAAGGTGAACAGGAATATCCACAGCTGTGCTAACGCCAGGTAAGTAGAAAACACTGGTTTTTACAAGGAAATAAGGTACATGAATTTACAGGAGGCTTATGGATTCATATGCTAGCCTTTCAAAGGCGACATTAAGCCTTTAATGTGAGCTATAATAGAAAGTACTAGACTTTTGTGTAAGCAGGTTTATAAAAATCATTTCCAGAGCATCTTAAAAAGGTTAGCGTGTTTCCTTTCACATTTTATATGGGCAACAAAAAGCATCCAATTAAAACAGTATGCAGAACAGGTTAGAGAGAAGGAAACAGACACGAGCGGACCTTGCTGGCAGGAAGCTCAGCACCACTTCCCTGCGCTGTATGTACATGCAAACACAAACTAAACTCACTGAAATACATGGTATGTTTAGATTAAGTGCTTTTTAAAATCCTCAGAAACATCCACATTGTGGAGGCACTAACAATCTGGGGTAGGGAAGGGGTGGGGGAGACTTTCCTTCCAGGAGGAATTAAAATAGCAAAGAGATTTCAATCTTGCAAAGCCTCTAAGCTGTGATAAATATTAACATGAGCTATGCTTTTTTATCTTTGCTCTTTTGTTTTGGTTTCCTAAGTAAACCTAGGTTGAGCACAGGTATCAGTCAAATGACACCCAAAGAAATCAAATTTAGGTGGGCATTTGCAGGGATTTACCACCTCTTTAGTAAAACATGACTTTTGGGGCATGATTTTTTTTAAAAATTTACACAAGTTTAGTCTACTTGGTGACTATGACAGTGCTAAATTTTATAAGATTTAAAAAATCTGAAGTTTTACAGCACAGGGAACTATATTCAACATCCCAAGATAAACCATTATGGAAAAGTGTGTGTGTGTGTGTGTAACTATATTTGAATAAAATAAATTTTTTTAAAGTTTGAAAAATTATATTGGATGCTCACAGAAATAAAATCCAGTCTCTTTCTTCACTAACATAGAAAATGTTAATAGAAAAACATCAGGAATGAACAACAGCATATTTAAAAGTCATTAGCTTGACAAGGATAAAAATACTTACACCTAACTCTTTATACTTCTCCGCTTCCCTATTTCTATAACCCTGCTGCTGCTCACCAACCCTCTCAAAAGAAAATTTGTAAAATGAAGCTATCAGCTATGATTTACTCAAAAATCAAGCCATTTCAAAAGGATCATACCAAAATAAAGGTATTATAACTTAGAAAGGATAAAAACAAAACAAGATCATGGTAAGCCAATTTAACATACTTGCGACTTTATCAAATCTGCATCAAGTAACAAGTAATTTTAATGTTACAGAAGGAATGAGCTTTTTCATGGCCAGACAGCATACAAAGATATCATGTAGAAACAATACTTGTAAGTAACCAGAGTTATCATTAGGGTGACAGTTTATACACAAAAGAACACTTTGAGATAAAGGGTTTCACTTCCAAGATTAATGTTAAAATAAGAAACAGTGAACTGGGAGTGTTCAAAATGATACTTTTAGAAAACAGCCCTTTACCAGTGATTTCCTTAAGCCCACTGTCCACAAATGGATTAGAAGGAATACAACTACAATGGGATAAATGCCATGATTTCTGGTCTTTACTGTTCAATATAATCTGTTGTTGTTTGCTGTTCAGTGCTAAGTTTTTGCAACCCCAAGGACTGCAGCCTGCCAGGCTCCTCTGTCCATAGGATTTCCCAGGCAAAAATATCTAGCCCTAAAAAAATTAAAGAATACAGAAAGAACGGAAAAGACAACCTGAAATTCTGGTCGCCAGGCAACCCCTCTGCTATACCACTTCACTGCCCTGGCTGGAAGGTTTCTCTCTACTCAGCACCATGTGCTGTGCTGTGCTTAGTTGCTCAGTCATATCCGACTCTTTGGGACCCCATGGATTGTAGGCTGCCAGGCTTCTCTGTTCATGAGGATTTTCCAGGCAAGAATACTGGAGTGGGTTGCCATGCCCCCCTCCAGGGTATCTTCCCAACCCAGGGACGGAAACCAGGTCTCCCGCATTTCAGGTGGATTCTTTATAGTCTGAGCCACCAGGGAAGCATTCCGTACCATCGTCACTAACTAATGAAATAGTAGGAAATTTCTGTAGAGCCCCCATTATTCAAGAGAATGTATTGCTGATGGCCATTTTAACAAAGGCTCTCCACCAACCACTACCTTTCCCACTCACCTTCTTCCCACTTTTTACTCCCTACCTCTACCACCACTATCACCAATCCATCTCATCTGAACAGGAAATTCAGCAACAGCCAGTGCACCCCTCCCAGCTGAAAGAACTTGAAGTTTTTAGTTTCCTGATCAGGCAGCAAAAAAGTGACAAACTGTCTCGGCCTTCCTCCCCTCTCTCTTTGTATCTTAAGAAGTACACTTGGCTGAGCAGTTCTCACCATTCACTGATTCAGTCTTTTGTGAAAAACAAGGGTAAAAACAGCTAAGCATGATCACAAAACAGAACACTGGGCACTCAATTCCTATATCTTACAGCCTCATTCTTTTACCTCCTGGTCCATAGGATTTGGTGACTGAATAAATCTTAATCTGTAAACAAATGGTTTGCTCTACAATTAAACCATTCATTCCCTTTTTTTTTTTTTTTAAACTGCTTGGCTGCTACCCAACCCAGAGACTTCTAGGTTCTTCCATTATTTAGTGATCCCAATGGTTAAAAGGCAATAAGCTCATTTGGAGTTTATAAAACTATGCACCGTCAACAAAAACACGCAATGTTTCCAAGACGCACAGTGGCTTCTACACACACAATGGGGAGCTGTGTGTAGTCTCCCCCCAAACACAAATGCCCAGCCCCAATTAAGCGCCCTGGGGGCCTTCAAAGCAGTTATGCTAAGTTGCAAATACAGCAAGATCCACTTGAACTCCAATGGTCTTGTATACTTTTCCTCCCAAGGTAGGGAAAAGGCTGGGGCAGACCAACCTCATTAAAGGGTAATTAGTGAACCCCAGGACTTGAGGGGCTAGCACAATCGTGCCCATTGTAAGCATTTCACCATGGGGCCACTCTTTTCTCTTTTTCTTTTTTTTAAACCCAGGAGGTCTCTACAATCTGAAAGGACCACATTTTAAATTTTTAAGGATTTAATCTGGCTCTTTTTTTCTGCTACCAATCTTAGAGTGAAAAGAAAGGAAGCAAAACAAAGAGCGTTCCTACTTCTTTTGTGGAATTCCAGCATAGCTCAAAGTTTTTCAATAAAATAACTTGAATAATTCATATTCTACATACAATAAATAATTTAAGTTTACTTTTAAACAGTGAAATAAATGCTCTACCTCCTGGTTATAGAGATTGAAAACAACACATTAAAAAAAAGGACATTATAAATCAATCAATACAGAGCTTTTATAATTACATGTGACAATGTAGTGGGAAAAAATTGATCTATTTACATGTGAAGGTGTTATTTAAAAACTAATACAGAGTAATGTGATCAACATAACCACTTTACCATCAATAAAATTCTTCACACCTCTTTAAAACCATCATTACTGTTGATATCAATCTGCCAAGATGCTGAAGCCTGAACACTACTATAAAATGCACCAGTTAGTGTGGCTGTTTACACTCTTTAAGACTACCACCTTTCTGCAAATACTAAACCTGAGATCCCAGTGCCTTGCTACTAAAATTCACAGGAGAAAGTAGTCTTCTAGGCAAGCAATAAAGCTGAATTTGAACTTCTCAGCAACCAAGATGTAAACAATTCTAATATTTACATATTATATGTAATATAATGGATGGATCAGTATCTTTGTTTAAAAAAATCACAACAAAAAACACTAAAAAGGAGGAAAGAGTTTGGAGTAAGTGACTTCCCTCAGAGTAGAACCACCCCCACACCCAGAGTTCGAAACACTTCCTTGCAGTGGATTATGTAGGATTAGGGGTACTACAGTCAGAAGAAGCCATGGACTATGCCCACCGCAGGCCATCAGGTCCAACAGCTTCCAGAAGGTGTGCTCAGGATCTGGGCACAAACTGGGGGGAGAATGTTACTGCCCATAGTGATGTCTTTAACCCTGCCCTTGTATTTGTTAAGCCCAATTAATCACCTAATTTATTTATTTTTTGAGTATCAAATTATAAAAATGTTAAAGTGTTTAACAAATCTTTTGTGTTTTTACCGAATATTACATTATAGAGATGATATACTTAGAAGCAAATTTGTGTGTATTTGTGTTCCGTTAAAACATTGCATCAGGAGGTACCCTTCATTAAAACCTGGGCAAACATCCTTTTTATGTTTATTTTAGAAATACAAAATTGATTTGTGTTAACTTAAACATACACAACTACATTTTGAGAAATCTTCAAAAAGGTGGAAAAAGCTTATTATGAGATGGTGGAGGGACCCCACCGTGGTTATTGTGTTTCTTTAAAAAAAAAACAATCTGTGTATAGAAGGCTTCGAGGGGGGAAAAATGCAAATCCTGGAAGTCATTCCCAACAGTTGGAAACTCTGCCTCTTCAAGTAAATCCAAGGGCTCAAAAAATAAATATTCAAGAGCATTAATTTGTTTCTAGATGTGTGCGTGCAAGTAAAACAGCAGTCATAATGTGGAAATTTCAGTCACATTTTGCAACTAATTGGAAGCAGATTAGAATTCCGCCCCAGGGGAACGTTGTCAAACTAGAAGCAAATGAAGAAAGAGGTGAAGGCGTCGTGAAGAGCTGACAGATTTACAGCGCTCAGGGCTATAAACGGGTCCAAGCTGGGAAAGAGGGCGCGGCCCGGCGGCGCGCCCCCGACACGGCCCCCACCACTCCCACCGTCGGGAGCGCGCAGCCCGGCCACGCCCCCAAGGGCCCTGGGACCTCCATCTGCTCCCCCAGAGAAAACAATAAACCAGGCTTTCCTGAGAAATCCGTGGTCCTGATAAGACAGAAAACCTGCAGGCTGATAAACTCAGGAAAGAAGGGCAAACGTCAGAGGGAGAGAAGGGTTGTTTTTTTTTTACCAGTGGGGGAGGGGAGCGAAAAAGCAAGCAGATTGTGGAGGATAATACAGCCACGGAGTAATGGAAACAGCTGCTTGCTTTCTACTTCAGTGTCTGGCATCTGCTGCGGCATCATGGGAAAGGCTGGTGAAGGATTTGGGCAAGGAATGTAAATGGAGACAATTGGCCAAATGGAGTTTGATGCGGAAAAGCTCAATTGCTCTGTCTTCAAATCATGTTGTTCCCTTCGGAGAGCAGAAACCAACAATATGACTGAACTCACATTCCACTTTCAAAGCAGTTGAAAGGTTTGGGAATGTGAACCGCTCTTCAACCAGTTACTTCAGATGTGAAACAATATAAAGACATAAAGCCTCGTTGTTGGAACAGCCTCCATTTGTCAAAGTGCGCGGTGGCTCGTCTTCTACTGATCTTCATGGAAAAGTTAAATCAGAGTCCGTTTTTCCCTATGGACTCCACTTTGAGAAAGATTTTCTTAAATCACCGCTGCTTGCTTACTTCTGAACTGGCTCAAGAGACAGTTTCTACTTGTGGTGCCTTATTTTCCCCTTGGCTGCAAAGATTCAGTTCTAATTTCATTTCCATCACAAAAGAATTTGCAAAGAAGGAAAATGAAGAAACACATAACTGAAGTGCAGCTGTGCTAGTCATAAGCTTATAATAAAGCACAGATTTGATAGCATTATCCATGTACTGTGGTGAACCACACACAAATAAACAGTTCTCCATGAAGAATGAAAACCCGAGGCTTCTGCCCTTCCAATTCAAACATTATTGTTGCTTTTAACATGAGCCATCCATAAATCAGCTGAGGAGGTGAAAGGAAATCCAAAAGTAATCTGGTCTGGCTAGGTACACTTTGTTATAAAAAAATAATAATAATAACAATAAGAGATGCTTTACAATTCATCCTGATGATGTTCTCAGTGAATGGATAAAACTATAAAATCCAGGCATGGAAACAAATAGTACTTTTATGCCAAGTGAATTCAAACACATGGTAGGTATAGCAACCAAAAAAGTACAGCCTTTCAGTAAGGGGAAAGCGTGTAACCTACCAGGGACTGGCTTAAGGACCTTTGAACCTGCAGTGCCTAATGCAAAAGACAAAAAGGATCTAAAGCAGCCAGAGGACCATATGTGCTTTCCTGAGAAACCAAACCAGGAGTTTTCCTTAATCAAAAGGACACACAGTGACTTCTAGGAGTTCCTGAAAGTGTGACCAATTGGAATTTGGCCGTCTGTTGCTAATTGAAGCATATAAAAGAGTCCATTTCTTAAAACACACTACACTTTTTTTGTTTTTAATTCACTGCCACATGACAAAAACCAGAATCAAGTTGACTGGTAGAAGATCAGTGCAACCAAAGACCAAGCTATTATTTCAAACTGTCAGGGGAAGGCAGTAAAATTGCTACCAGGTCTCCTTAAGTTACCCTTCAATAAAAAGAAGCCATCAGGGAAATAAGAGGAAAAGAAAACACATCAAAACCTTAAAAGTCCCTTTAAGTAAAATTATACGTCTGTGGCACCATGCCATCTGTTCTCTGGTTAACATAATAAGCCAATTCCACGACCTAAATATCTGCTTTCTAAAATCATTATGTATAACACAAAATATAATCAATATATTTTTAAACTGTAAAAGCTGCCTTTTATGGCATTATTGAAATATGCCTAAATGTCCCCATAGGCACATTTTTCTTAAGGTGCTAGTGAGAATAAGCATTCCCAGGAGTTGCAAAAAACCAGTGGTTGAGCTAGAACAGTCACAGTGAATAATAAAAAACTTGGCTGGGAGGTAGGGATGAGAAAGAAGAAAGAGTAGCTTTGAAAAATCAACAGCAGTGTCTATTCATCACTTCCATCCCATTTGTTTGAGCACCCTTCCCTTTGAGTTCTCTATTACAACCA
This sequence comes from Capra hircus, assembly GCF_001704415.2. NCBI lineage: Eukaryota > Metazoa > Chordata > Mammalia > Artiodactyla > Bovidae > Capra > Capra hircus. The sequence continues at coordinate 81,636,169 of NC_030814.1, forward strand.
AAATATATATTATTAAATTTTCATTTAGCATCACAGGATGGAATGGGGTCGGGGGAGGTGGGGTGGGGGGGTTCTTTCTGAGTACCAGATGAGATCCATGTGGTTTAGGGGGTCACTAACCTATCAAAATATAAGAAGTATTTGCTTTGTAATCTCTTCAGTTCTTCAGACAAAAGCCATAATATATTTCAATACTTTTTCAAAGGTTATGTCTAACCAAACTTTAGCAGGTATGCAGAACTCAATTCTAGGAACAAGGTGCCAACCTCCCTGTCTTGGGTATCCTTTATACACCCCAAAACAACATTACAAACAGCCCAACTGATGATTAATCTACTATGAATTATTTAACAACCCTTCATTCAGTTGCAAAGGCTTTGTTCCCACTGCAAAACCTTTAAGGTTGAATTAAAAAGAACTTGTAACAGACAGCAAGTCACTAAAGAAACATCATCTGGAAGAGAGACATGGATGGATATAGAGGGGCCAATTAATTTGTAGCAGAGTGGAACAGAAAAATCAACTGTGACTTTTTTGAAAAGAATAAAGCCCACAGTAACTAAAAACTCCCTATCCACTCCCAATCCAACAGCTGTATATGAAATTATAACATTTCTATACACATGTCTATGAAATAAATACCAGTCACAGGGTACCAGTCTGATCCCTCTAAGAGCCTGTAATGACGACTGAAGTCATTCTTGAGACAGAGATTTCACCTGTTCTCTTTCCCTGTAACTTTAAGTGTACAGATTAAGAGGGTATTACTATTTATTAACAATAGTACTAGTGAAGAGGGATTATTTCTACTCTGCTGTTGCTAAGGATCTCTCAGTATTTCCTTAGTTCTGGTTTCTATGTTCTACAAGAATGCAATACAAGTAACTTAGGAATCAACTGTTTAGTATTCAAGCAAAGCCCTTGATGTTCAGATCACCAGCATGTTCAGAGTGCTGGCAATCAAAACTATGTTGTGCTACAGTAATTACTATGAAAAACTTCCAGTGCTTAATATTAAAGAATAGAATAACATGATCATTCCACCTCTTCTGCACGTCTAGAGTGTGTTCAACATGGCAATTATCTCTGTTCAAGAAGCAGAGAGTTTAAACTGCATTGAAACTCAATTATAGCCATGACTTTTTAAACATACACTTCAAAAGGCAGGTTTCATCACATTCAAATCACTGAGCACAATCTCCCCAGCTCAGAAAAAACTAGATTTTATCCCTCCTCCCACGAGACCTCTTCAAGAATAAAAATGATTTCTTTTTAGTTTTTGGACCCACTTCTTCCTTGGTTTATTTAAGTAGGGGGATGACTGAGCCAAGGTGAAAGACAGATCCCATCTGATAAAAGCATGGGCTGTGCAGCCCTCCCAAATGTCACTACCACACCACCTAGAACTGCCACCGTTCTTAAAGCCCAGATCACACACTTGTTAACAAAAAACACATTACTTTGCTACTTTGAAGAATGCAAAGGAAGGAGGAGTGGTAGATTTATGATTTAAGTGTCCGTGGCTAAAATAGCTTTCCAATTATCAAGAGCCTCTTAGGAAGAGCAGGAACGCACTTGTTAATGACCACAAGGAAGGAACCAGGGGTTCCTTCTTCATTTTTTTGTCAGAACCCAGGCACATCCTCCCTGCAGCTTCACCATTAACATGTCTGTTTCCTGTCAGCCCACTCAGAGATAATGTCATTTATCTCAGGGAGGCACAAGCCCAGTCATTAGCTTCTATAAAAGACCTCAAACAAAGGCCGGATAATGTTTTACCCAGGGCTCTTACTAAAACCAGGACCCAGAAGCTTGGCGGTCTAAAAGTCAAGGACTCCAAAGTTATTGTCGGTAAAAGAATATTTTCCTCATGATCAACAATCCCAGACTAATAGTTCTGAACCAGAGTAAGGTCTATGGAGAGCAAATACTGGTTCAGGACACTACCACAAACAATTAGATTAACCGATAATCGCTGACCAGAGCTAGCCTGGGAGAGCCTTTGCCCCTCTTGCCTCCAGGGGGAAAATTGACAGAATAATTCAGATACTGACTAAATAGTTAGATCTTTGAAGAACTGACCCCTCATTGTGATTGCCTGCAGGAACTGAATAACCATTATTAAAGTGTTCAATGGCTGGGCTTCTGGAAATCTTTTAAATAAAAGTGGAACTGGTTAAAATAAATGTAGGAACATGTGTTTTCACAGTGTTGCTCATATTACTGCAATTCTGAGTTTCTATGAAGTACCAGGTGAACTTTTTTTAAAATTAAAAAAAAAAAAACAGGCACACACAGGCATAGTCAAAATTGGAGCAAATCTCAGCCATTCAACCCATGTTTTTCATGCTGAAAATGAAGAACAGATGGTTCTTTCCATGTTGTTTGAATCTGGTTATTGAACACCTCTGTGGTTAGGGAGATTTCTGCTTAGCACTTTCGGCATACATTTCATTTACTAACTATAAAATGCTGCTTAGGAAAAATAAGTCTTTATAACACTCTAATTAAAACCATCTTGCAGCCAAGCAATTTTACTCGAAGAGCATTCTTAACCTCATGACATTTTGACAATCAATCCCTCTCGCCCACCCTCCCCTTCTTTTTACAGACTATTTGCAAAGTTATTAAAAGTTGGTAAACATTATTTATCTCTTTTAGCACAATCAGTTGTTGAGTTTTCTTTTTTTTTACATCTCTCCAGCAAACCCAGCAGATTTCAGATACTATGCTCAGAACCCAGTGATGTGCCTGGCCATGCAAATATTCCAAGCTTCCATGGGTTCTCACAGAAAACTTCCTTGGGGAAAGGGCAGCCCATCTCAAAAGCCCTGTCACCCTATGAGGAAGCCAATAAAAAGAAAGGAGCTGAATCAATGCTGATTGGGAGCTGCCCTTAGTTACCAACCTTTTTAACAGCTAAGTCCCTTATGTAGCTTTCCAAACAGTTTGCTGTCCAACAACAATGGACTTTGTTCTTTAATTATAGCAAGTGACCTTTCTGCCCTTTTATTTCACAGTAGATAAACTGTGCTCTCTAACTAGAATCTGTAGGGGCACTGTATTTGGGGGGAACCCTATCATTCCCAAAACTCATTAATCAAAATATGTTCTTCAACTACTCACACTCACTTAGACAACGTGCCAGAATTCCCTAGTGAAGTGTAAAAAGGCTTCTACAAGAGAATAAAATGAATGATATCCTTTATAGACAGGTCCATTTGTAGATACCACATGTAGGCTGTTAAGGACCAGTTTAATGAAAGCAGCACAATATTATTGAAATCATTCTCTTTGCTAAATGTACACTCAATAGTTAGAAGCCCAGACCCAAACATAAGATTTCCTGTGCTTTTAATGTGTATCTGAAATCTCAGCTGTTTTTAAGAATTCATCTACGTATTTTTTAATTTCTCAGTGATCAAATAAACCCATATACCATACTGAACTTTAGCCCGCCTGATTGCCTGTGTCTGATAAGTCAAAAGTATAAGACAGTTAAGGACACATGCAGAAGAGCCTCAATGCAGGCTATTATGCTTCAAAAGAAAAGGAGGGGGCAGGTGGAGAAGCAGGTTTTAACAACCAAAACCCAACCTGTCAAATCTACTTATTCAGACACGTCACTGGTGGCTTAACCACAAAATGGGCTATAGAAATACAGCTCAAACATCTTAGAATTATGGCATGTTTTGATTTTGTTCACGTATTAAGGGAGTGGCGACTTTTACAACATACTTGTGGTTTCCACATAAAGGAGTAGAACGCTCATTGATTTAATTAGGTTTCATAAGGTCCAATTTATCATGTTTTACATGACTTTCTGTAGTGAAGAAACAGAATAAACAGACCAAAAATAGACATTTAAGCATGCTGTGAAAATTAACCGGTGACAGCAAGTCTTATGAATCTCCTGTGAACCATCCAACCAGGGAGGGAAAAAAAAGCACATACACCACATTACACCCCCCTCTGGTTTTCACATTTGGCCCCTTCATGAGCCACATCCGACTGCTGAAAATTAATCATCTTCACTTTTGAGACACTTACTCTTCACAACCCAGATAATCAAACAAGGCTTTGAAATTAAAACATTGTACAAAAACGTCAAAAAACCTTTCTCAAAGGATGCCTCAGTGTCCAAATTATCTTGTCAGGTAAAGCTTGTCCTACTAAATCTTTCCCTCCTCAAGAGGTCTCCTCCCAATTTAGAAATTATTTTCTAAATTGAAGTCAAATTTTACACAACCAAGAGTTCGTGGCATTGGAGTTGCTTCCCTGGGAATCATCTGTACAAGGCAGTGCCATTCCTGTGTGCCAAGGAGTAAACATTCTTAAGAAAAGTCCTCCTGGGGCGGGGTGGAGGTAGACAGGAAAGCCTGAAGGAACAAGCTTCCAGATCCTGGGTCAGCACTACAGGACTCAAGGCCCTGAGCGCCATCCCTGAAGGGTCGCTGTGCCCACACCAGCAGCTATGGTTGGCAGTGGTGTGAATCGAAATACAATATGCTTGCTCCCCTCCTCCACCCCAGACCTGTCATAACTTGTTTGCTCTTCATTTAGGTCATTCATATTATCACATTTATACTGCTCTGACTGAAGATGAGTTGCATGTATATGAATAATTTAATTCTTTCATTTTTCATCCAGTTTCCTCTGTGCCTGGAAAGTGAAAAGAACACAAAAAACTGGAGAACCAACACCATGCTCTAATCTCAGTTGCCATGACAGCAGCCTTTGAGATACTGAAATGTCCCGATTGCCAGCTAAACAAAATTGTTGAATGTGAACATTTGGCTGGAAGATTAAAAGGCTAAGGGGAATGCAAAAGGGCAGTGCCTCCCACATTCCAGGCAGCAGTGAATCCAATCAAATGGCTCTGACTCCTTAACCACAGCCATTGTGAGCACTGGATTAGGGCAATTCATCTAGATAGTTAGAGCAGATTAGAACTGCAATTTGAAGACTATTGGCAACAAAAGTAAATGCACTACTGTACTAATAAGACTTCAGAATGCCCTTTAGCAGAAATCGTGTGAAACTCTACATTTCAGCATAAGAATCAAAACCTGAATTAAAAAAAAAAAATGTATCATCAGTTCAAAATGCTGTCCGACCAAGGGCTTATGGATTAAAGAAGCAGGCATGCAGGAGGTTTTTTTGATTTTGGCATCATCTACACCTTAATGTACCTTCATCAACTTCTAAAATTATAAAACCCCAAACTTCATTCCTGTACTCCTATTTAAATCTTGAACAGAAGAAAACAAAAAAATCTTAAACAGACAGCGGTGAGTAATTGGACACAGGAATTGTCACCCTTAAACATTTCACAATTCTGACAATATGAGAAATAGCAAAAATTAAATTATTGAATAAGCATATATATCCAAACAATCATGCCACAAACCACATGATATGCATTCTGCTTCCGCAAGGCACAATCTACAGTATTAAGAGTTAACTTTATAGAGTCACCACTTCTCCCCCAGCTCACTCTCAACCTGTTCAGTGGACTGAGTGCCTTCAGCTCTGGAACATTACTTAATGCACAGTAATTGCCAGAGCATTAAGTCCTAGGCCTCCAGCACTAAGCAGCACAACACTGGGGGCAATTTTTCAAAGGCAGTGTCTCACCAGACTTTCAGACAATGACAAAAGATGGGCAGAAGGGTCCAAATTACCTAAATCAACCCTCCCCGTGTTCAGATGCAACACATATTTAGAGAATCTTTTGGCTCTGTTTTCACATTTCAGCACGCCAAACCACCAAATCTATTTCACTTTTCTTACCAACCTTTCAGCTCCCTGGTCAAGCTAGAAATCCAAGCGATAACACTCTTTAAATCTCTAGCTAAGAACTGGGCAAGGGAACAAGGAAAGAGCCCTGGCAGCCACCAAAACCATTCCATTCTTGCTACACAGTTATGAAACCAGTGACCCTAGGATACCAAGGTTTCATTCAAGAACAATAACAGGACGATATCCTTTAACAGGATTTTTTGGAGAACATCAGGAGAAAATCAGTGTGGAGGCTGGAGTGTAAATTAGAATCCTTGACATACTTCTATGGGGAGGGAATGTGAACCCTGCACCTGAGGACACATTACCAAAAATACCAGGACGTGCACATTAAAACAGAAGACAGTTCTCCTTAGGGGAGAAACCAGGACAAGAGGTACATGGGTCCAGGAGCAGATTTTCTATTAAAAGCACACTGCAACTGGCTGACTGGCCAAGAGCCCCTGGGTAAGGCAAAACGTACTTAGAGCACTCAGACCCTCCCACCACCTGAGGACCCAAACGCTAGCACCAGAAGCAGCAGTAGCAGCAGAAGCAAGAGCTAAACACTGCACCCAAGTAAGCTATCCCAGACCAAACGTTCACAGAAAAGATGCACAGAAGAGAAATCTCACAACGAACCAGAAAGCACGAAGTGCAAGGCACATAGAGGCACACCCCCCCCACCCCCGACTCCCACACAAATGCACACAAAGAGAAAAGTAGGAGATCTAAGAAGGCGACTTTATCCTACCTTCTCAGTTTTCAGTTTCTTGATTCGCCTGTGGCTCTCCTCCTCCTCCTCTTCCTTCTTTACCAACATAGAGTTTCCCATGAGCCCTGAATCCGGGGCACTTTTGCTAACTTCCCCGGCAGCCGTGACGCTGCCACTCCCAGTGCCCCCGCAGTGGAAGGGGCTCGCGCCACCTCCATTGCTCTTGGCCCCAAAGCCATAGTGGTGCCCCCCGGAAGGGGCCTGGCTGCCACTGCCATTCTGGTGGCCCTGAAGCAGGTCGTGCTTGTCCTTCCTGGATTTCCCCGCATCCTTATCCCGCTTGGCTCCTCGGCTGCTCTGGCTTTTACCTGGCTTCTCCTCTTTGCTTTTCCCGCAGGAGGCTGCCCCCGCGGTAGCAGCGGAGGTGCCAGTGCTGGTACTATTGCTGTTCGGGTTGCCGCCGCCGCCGCCGCCGCCGCTCACACTTTGACCCAGCGCTGAATTCATGCCAGTTGCCTCTCCAGGGCGCCCTTGGACTTCCTGCCTCTTGCCAGTGCCGCTGATCTCGGGAATCCCATACAAGGCAGCAGAAGGCAGAGATTTATTAGCATCCTTAGAAGTTTTACTCCTTTTCACTTTTGATTTGCTGGTCTCTTTGTGTGAATTCCCCTGGGGAGCAGAGGGCTGAACAGAAGCAAATTTTAGGCCATCAGCTAAGGCTGCGGGAGCGCCGGCCCCACTGGAGGCCAGACCTCCACAATCCTTAGAGTTGCTGCTGCTAGTAGTGTTGGTGGAATTATTCATTTCAAATTTCTGTCTGTCCTTCTCCAAATCAGCGTCCAAATCAATTATTAAATTTCCAACCCCGATTTCCCAATCATCGCCACTGTCATAAGTATCAACCGTATTTGGATCCACACCTTTTCCTGCCGTAGAAATGTTCACTGACATCCTGAAGATGAGATCTCTAGAATAAAAATCCGATGAACTTTCCTTTGGAGATGAGGGGACATTCGTTTAGCTCCGCTGGGCTTTCTCTTAAAAAAAAAAAAAAAAAGAAAAGTCTTCTAATCTTCCTCTTCTTTTTCCTGCCCCAGGTTTGGGTCCAGGGATTTTACACCCTTCAGTCCAGGTCCACCTTTTCCTGTGAAGGGGGAAAAGTCGAATATTTCTTGTCTGGGTGTTACCAGAATAAAAAACGATTAATACTGGGGAGTCAGTAAGGGGTACAGGGAAGGATGGTGAGGAAGGTGGCTCATGTATTGTCTCCACAGTCCAATATCAGGTTTAAAGAAAAATAACCAAACCCAAAAAACATACCCATGACAGTAAGCATCTTACAGTAGCTAAAAAAGAAAAGCCCTTTATCAACGACACAAAGATAATCACTTTTAAAAGGCATTAAAATATCTTAAGGATCTGAGTGAAGTTCAGAAAGGTTTAAGGAAAAAAAAAAGAGAGTTTAGCTTTTTTTTCCCCTAGCACATACACATGATAACAATCCCAGAAACACAGGCTGAACACTCAGACAAGAGGAAGGAACACGTTTTAAACACCCTTAAACATGTCCTAGATCTTGCAGTTTAAAAGACCAGACCCTGGAAGTTCTCTGAGGCTAGTTTCAGAATGATGTTGCTAAATTTTCCTCATTTCTAATTTTATTACTTCTTTTTACAAATTGTCTGGGCAATCTGTTTTTTGTTCCCAGTAAGGAACAGAAAAAAACAACCAATACCCCCCACACCCCATACACAAGCCCCCATCTCCTATCCTCTCTTCCCCCACAGTTTATACAATGTTATACACACACGTCTTTAAGATCATTTCTCTATTTTAAAAAAGACAGTGCTAAATAAAAGGCTAAATATCTGCCTTTTGAGGAAAAAAAATTACATCTAAACAATTCTACCATATTCCTAGGTCACAGACTGGCTCAATCTGTTAAATATGGTGCTACTGACTGTACGGGAAACTGATTAAGACATACACTTTAAGTGATCTGCGCCAAGGTGGCCTCAATGACCGCAAATGAGTGTGTGTTTGACAAAGATCAGTTAAAACGGTTTTTAAAGGGATCAGCCCCTTTTTAACAGTTGATTGTCAAGGAAAAAAAAATAAATATACATACACACACACACAGACATTGCTTACCTTTAATCCTTTATCATTTTTTAATTAGGCCAGCAAATCAAAATGCCTTTCCCACTCCACTCGGCAAACAAGCCTGTGCCTCATTTTACTTAAACACCAAATGATCAAGAAGGAACGAACCAAATAACACATCTCAGCCAGAATAATCACTCGATAACATTATTCCACCTCCCCACCCCACCCCCCTTTGGCAAACGGATCAGTCCTTTTCTCCTTAAAAAAAATGTGTCACTGTACAGCTGGAAGATAATGTTTCACATTCACAACAGAAGCACCAAAGGGTTTTTTTTCCTCTTAACAAGCATCGAGAATAATAGTTTTAAAAAAGAGAGCGCTTAGAGAAAAAAGTTTTCCCAACTTCTCATTCCGCCTTCAGTTCCAGACTTCAGAGTCACCGTGATCAGTAAGTAATGATCCCATGTAGCAAACCTACAGGCGTCCGCTAGTAACAAGACAGAATGTGCTAACATCGGGATAAATTAGTGAAAGGGAAGAAAGAATAAGGAGAAAGGACTGAAAATCTGGGCTGGATTCCGCCTGTTAGTCGGGAAGTGGCATTTTTCCGCCCGTCCTGACAGATTTGATTTCTTGAACTAACTTAAGAGGAAAGGAGGGGGGAAAGGGGTGGGGGAGAGAGAGGGACCGAGGGGAAGGAGGAAGAGGAGGAGGAAAGGGTGGGATGAGAAGCTGAACAAGAGGAGAAAAAGAAAGGTGTGGAGGGGGAGGGGAGCAGATGATTCAGTGAGCTGATAAACCAGTTAGAACAGCATTCGCTCGGGGCGGCGGGCGGCGGGGTGGGGAAAATAACGGCGTTTAAAATTGGTTCAGTCTTCGAAACCTGAAAGGATGTGATGTTTTCCTGTTTTATGTTGTTTTAAGAAAAAGGAACCGAGTTCCTAGTATAGTCCCCGAGGGGGGAAAAAAAATCCGCTGTCGCTCAAGCCAATCAGTCATGTGGTAATTCGATAATTAGAGTAAAAAAAAAAATTTTTTTTTAAGGCGACCTTTTTCAGGACAGTTTTTCCCATTTATAGTCGCAGCAAACGGTGCGCCTCCTTTTTATTTTTCTCTCCTCCTCCTCCCTCACCCACCACCTCCTGTGTTTAGTCAGATGGCCCCGGAGCTTGGCTTAGTATTTTTAATTAGCTGGCGTTTGGAAGCTAAAAGCAGTAATGAATTGTTGATGGATTGGAAGTGGAGAGTCGCTTTGCTGGAAATGTCGGGGCTGGGAGAGGGGGATGGGCGAGTTAGCAACAACCAACCATCTAAAAGGAGCGATTTTGTTACAGTGCAAGCCTTTCACATCACGTGAGGATCAAGGGCTCAATTGGTTGTCGTGAGAACAAAAATGGTGACAAGCGTATCAAGAAAATACTGATCTGGTCTTTAAAAAAAACCTGAAGGTCTCTCCCCTCCCCCTGCACACACTCTTCCCCCCTCGCCTCGCCGCCTCCCCCCCCCCAACCCCCGCCCTTGCAGTGGGAGCAGCTACAAGTTATGAATGTGAAACATTTCTCGCAGATCTAGGCTCTCGGAAGTTCGGAAGGAGTGAAATGTAATGAGCACAAGAGCAAAGCAGATGTTTTAAAGAAACACCTTATAAACCTTTCCTCAACTTATCTCCAATTTGTCGGCTTTGCCAAGTGGCCAGGGATGGAGAAGACTAGTCGAGGGGGTAGGGCACCTCCACGCTACTTGGATTTTAGGGAACCCCCCCTCATGTCTTAAACAAAGAAAAACATTTTACTAGCTCCAAGCCAGGTCCTGTAATAAACACACCATTGTTACTATTTGTGGGTTTGTTTGGGTTGGGTGGGGCATTTTTTCCCCCTTAATGGTGTTTTCGCAGCTTGCTTTTTTAAGGAGGTGGAAAATGGTAATTATAACCATTACATGTAGTGGGTGACTATTCCCTTGTTTAATATTAAATTATTGGGCACTGGATGTGACAAGAGACAGAAATCGGCTTGTTCTGCCCTTGCCCCCATTTTCCTGGCTCGGTTTTGAAGAGGGTCCTGCCCTGCTAGGACAGGAGAGGGAGAGGTGAGGTGCGCTAGAGAATGGACCCTGCAGATCAGGATTTGTAACTGTGTCACTTTATTCTCCTTGGGTGAGAGCCCCAAAGGTAATTTACTCTTAAGTTACCCCGAGTGCCCAGTCAAGCTTAATTTGTGTGAAGAAGTTACAAATGCTTCACCCTCCACTGAATAAAAATTCACCCTTCTTGGGTTGTTGTTCTCAATGCAAAAGCCAAACCCTGTAACTAGTTCCTCATTTCAATGCATAAAACTCGCACATTCCCCTGCATGAAGTCCCCGCTAAGTGCTATAGAGAGACACACCACGCAACCGTACTTACGGTCTGTATTGGATCGAGTTGACCTTTTCCTTCTAACTGCATTGAATGTGTTTGGTTGCAGCCGCTTTATTTTGGAAATTATAATCTCTTCAACAAATTTATTATTAAAGAAGATGGACCATCAAATGTCACAGACTGTCCTGTGTATTTTTTTTATAAAAGCAAAAATTAAAAGAAAAAAAAGGAAAAGAAAAATCCCCCTGGTGCACACACACAAGCTTGTTCTGCAACACTGAAATCAGGACTGAAACACACACACACAGGGGGAGTGGAGCAAAAGGAGCTCTCAGCCTCTATACCTGAAAGGGACTTTTCTTTGTTCCCATTGCCCTTTCTCATCGGGCCAATCAGAGAGCAGCTTTTATGAAACTAGGCTCTCTCATTGGTTAGCTGCTTTCTCTTGGCTACTGTAGGGGGTTGAGATATACACACGTATAAAACACACACAGAGAACGGGTGGGGGTGCGGTGGGGGGTGGTTGTGGAGACAAAGCGTTTTATTTTCCAACCAGATTGGGGTTGAGAAACCTCCTGCAGTAAGATGAAGAAAAAAAAATGGTACGCCCGTTTCAATTACTACATCATTCACATAAAACACTTATTTATTAAATCTCAAACAGGCTGCGAGGAGAGGATGTCGGTAAATACAAGTTTGATTGTGTTATCTTGGGGGAAATAATGTATGTGATCGCTCGGTGGCACAGGGAAGCCAAATGAGCCACTAGCGCCTAGCGAGGAGAAAAGGGAGGCTGGCTGTGTGGAAATGACTGCGAGCGTTTTGCTGGCTTTCCTTCCTTGTTGCGAGGACTCGGCAGCGCGAACTCCCAAGACTGATTTTCTGTATTGCAGCTTCTGGCTTTCAACCCTCCCCCACCACTTTGCCCTTCTACCAATTTTTTTTTTTCTTTCCCTGTGTCTCTCATTTTACTCGCTGATTAAATAAGAAAAATCGATCTGGGGGTGAAGACACAGTGGTGGGGAAACAAGTAACCCTTTTGTTCCCAGGCTTCTGGTCCACAAGCAATGAAGTGTGAACACTAGCAACCATTTAACCACCACTACGTGAATGGTTCTTCCCTGGAATAGTAACAAAGCTTTCCCACCTGGTCCTAGGCAGCTCCAAAAAAATTAAAAATAAATAAGGTCCCAGCCAACCATATTAACACCTCGGGCCAGCCTCATTTTTTAAAAAATCGATTTGTGGGAGATAAATATACTAGGAAGATTAACCCCTTTAAACAGTCCCTGTGCCATTTTTAAGCCGAGGGATTGTCAGAGTTCCCCTTACTCCAAATATTTAACCCCCTCTTGGGGAGAGCCGGTGTCAAAGTCCTCAGAAGGCAACACCATGCGATTCACTGAGAATAGGAAAATATTTTAGAATGTATTGTAGGACAAATGCCAACAACCAAGTTAATGGAACTCTGCGGCCACAGGACAAAAGAGGTTAATATGAAATAACAAGTTCAGTATTGTACCATAACACTGAATATACTTAAGCGAATGTATTTATATATATTAAGCTTTTAAAGCACTTTTAGTTTTAATTTTTCATTGTTATTTTCTATCACTTTTAGGAGCTGTAATATGGAAATTTTAAAGTCAAGGGTGACTTTTCAAATTTAATTGAAAGCGTCATGATCCTAAGTTTTAAAGATCCAGCACTACTAGGATTGTAATTTCTGCATGACAGTTAAAATTTAAGAATGTGTCTTAACTGAGTCAAACTGGACATATAATGTGAATTAGAGCTAGCAGAAGATTGCTTATGATGTAAATATTCAGTGATGACCTTGTGGATCAATAAAAATATGTCACATGTTTTAGGTAACGTCTGTGACTCGTGTTTGAACTTTCAATATCTTTAGTTCATTTTTTTTTATTGCCAATTAGTCGTTTCACTACCCAACATGAACTTTATTCAAAGCTGCAAATAGTAATAAACAGCAGTTTCCATCCCTTGCTGAGGTACATAAACCAGAGGAATGAATCTATAAGAGTTCTTGAAAGTGAAAGTGAAGTCGCTCAGTCGTGTCCGACTGTTTGCAACCCCATGGAGTGTAGCCTACCAAGCTCTTCTGTCCATGGGATATTTCCAGGCAATAGTAACTGGAGTGGGTTGCCATTTCCTTCTCCAGGGGATCTTCCCGACCCAGGGATCGAACCCTGGTCTCCCACATTGTAGACAGATGCTTTACCGTCTGAGCCACCAGGGAAGTCCTAGAATAGTACTTAGATCTGCCTAAAAAGATTTACTTTCAAAGCAAAGCTATACATTGACAAACAGGGCAAATGAGATAATCTGATACCCACTTACCCCTTATTTTAACTTTGATATTTGTTGTATATTTTTGAATGGACAGGTTTACAATTTGTGTGTGTCCCATTGCTAATAGAGCATACATACTGATTTTGAACTTTTCCTCTTTTAGAAGAGTGGTTCCTCAAAGGACCAGATCACTCAGGCATTTCCTGTGTCCCTGAAGGGTCATCTACTTTTCAGCCTTTAAAAGTCCATGGCTACCCTGTATATTGTATCAGCTTGGAAAAAATCAATAATTAGCTTTTAAAACAAAAAGACTCAAAAAGTCACAGAAATAAGACCTGATGAAGTTCAAAAAGGGTAGAAGCACTCCTCCAACACACTTGGTTGGTAAAAGCAAACCACAGGGTCTGCAGTGTAGATTTAGTGTAACGAAAACCAAAGTTTAGGCTTCCTAATACTCAAATGATCTGATCTAACCCTAACTTCAAACAATACCTAACCCTAATTCTTAAATCTTCTCTAATAAACCCCACTTGGTTAAAGATAAAGGCTTATGCCAAATTCAGTCACATATTTAACCCAAACCATTTTTGATCAACTCAAGCATTTCCCTTCCATTCCAACATTTCCACACTCCATTCACACCCCACCCCCACCTCCTGCCCTCCAAGTTCTGCCAAGAGGCTTGAATCAACCAGAGTTGTTCTGCTGGCTTTGTGTGTGTTTGTTTTGTTTTGTTTGACAAAGGGGCCAATCAAGAGACATCAGAGGGCTATCAGCTAATTGATGAATGAAACTAAGATAATTAACTACTGCTTAGAAAATAAGACCTACTCCTCTCACAAATTGGGAAGTTCTACCATAGTTTGGAAAAGAAAATTTTATCTTCATCTCTTATCAAGATAACAGGGAACCCACCAGTTTGTATACTGATAGCCATACACTTAATAATACCAGTACACTGCTGTATAACATGTACACTTTGAAATTTTACATTTTCGTGCCTGCCTGGTAGAGGGGAGGAGCTGTCTGGAAAGGAGTCCAGGAGAAATGACGGCATGGGAAAAGCAGAAGGGCAGTGTAAAAGGAGAAGTTAAAGACCGCTATCCCATCTCCAGCAAGCCCCATCACCAACTCTGCCCCTGCAAAGTTACTGCTTCCATTACTAGGTGATCAGAAGATCCTGATAAAAGACTTTTCCTCCTTTTTAAGAAAAGAGAGCTCAGTGCTGAGGAGGCCAGGGGCTTCAGGCAGGAACACAAGAAGACACAGTGATCTTTCTTTGGTGCCTATTTCCTCAGATTTATGCTATATCACTAAGAATCAGAAATAATTCCTTGGATTTTGATTTATTTAGAAAGGAATCTAAATACGAGTCTAACTTTTCTCAATCTATGCTAACCTTGACACTACAAAGGTACTCAAGACCAAGGAGGAAGATAGAAAGCAAAGCTATTTAAAAGAAAAAAGGAAAAACACTACCTGGAAATGGACTTGTATTATGAGAAAAGAAACTTAATTTAGACATAATGAGAAACTCTCTGGCTGCCCAGGAAGATTATGGGGATAGAGTCTTATCTGTCTGGGCTTATATGTGAACAGACCTGCCTCAGGGCTGTGGGGAGTCGACCTGGTTTCTAGGGAGTATGTGATTCATTGAGACACCCACACAAACGCTAGGCATTCTTCACTATACCTATGGGTGACATCCGAATTTCCTACCTGAAAGGGAAAATGAAAGTCACTCAGTCTATCCGACTCTTTGCAACCCTATGGCCTATGCAATCCATGGAATTCTCCAGTCCAGAATACTGGAGTGGGTAGCCTATCCCTTCTCCAGCGGATCTTCCCAACCCAGGAATTGAACTGGGGTCCCCTGCATTGCCGGTGGATTCTTTAGCAACTGAGTTATCAGGGGCCTAGGAAAGATTTTTTAGAGAAAACGCTGTCTTTTCACACATGCTTCCTAAATCTAATTCAAGTTTCTGTATTTTCAACAATAACCAGCTCTAGACAACTGTCCCCCAAAAGAGATGAGCACTGTTCTTGATCAAACATTTAATGTTTTTGCAATATCCTGAAACACCACTGGACCAGGAGAAAGTGCCACGCAGCAAATGTCTAGTGGAGAGAGAGGGTCTGGCATAGAAATATTTCCCATCCTTCCCTATGGGGGATGGGAGTATGGAAGGAAGAAAGACACGGATGGTTTTCACACTGCCATGGGATACTCCTCATGAGAGACTCGTGGACACATTGATAGACATTTGGTGAATATAGACATTTACACACACCGTATAACACAGCTATGTTAACTTTTCAGGTCATTTCTATGTCCTATTTGTTCACCTTCAATTTAAACTCTTTAGAATAAAACAAAGGGACTCTACTTGCAAGGGAAGGAGAATAGTGTGTACCTTCCAAAATCTTTACAATATGGTTCTGTTCAAACAAACTGAAATGATATAAAGGACAATTTCCATGCTCTGATTCACAACTACAGTGAATTTTAACAGTAAAGAAATGTCAAGTTAAAGGAGGAATTTCTCTCTATATGGATAGGTATTTCCCCATTCCTTCTCCCAGTTCTCAACCTGAAAAGAATTAAGCAGCAAATCCTGTCCCTTTAATGCCATAGAGTCCTGGGGAACTCAGCAAAATATTGCAAAGCAGCACATTCTTCTAAAGGAAAACATTTGTATACTGCTCACATTCAGAGAACTGCGATGTAGGTCAGTGTTAAGTATCTGAAATCTTACCTCTGTTTGGCTGGCCTTTCTGGTGTAGTGTGCTACTATATCTGAACGAGTGCCCAAGTAAGGTCTACAGATCGGTTAGCAAAGGAAGGCAATTTACATCTCATGTAATGAAACCATTTCTGGAAAAGGATTTTTCTTTTATGCCGGTGGAGACTGGGTGCATAAAGATCAAAACACAAGCTACATTTTTTAAACTACTTATTGGAGATTGCTGTTGCTGGTTTTATTACAATATGTATTTTACAGATTTAGGTAATAACTCTGATTTTTCAAATCGACCTCTGTTTAGACACGTTTCACTTTGGGCTGTTTCTTGTCTGCAAAATTACAGTCATTTGCACGTTATTACAGTGAGTAGGAGACAGATTGTATTTAGCGTTGGGTGGGGGAAGGGTTATTATGGGAAGTGATCTGCTACGGTCAGCACATAATTTCAGCCTGAAGAAAATTGCTTCTGAATGGCTGGTCTGTTAGCTAGCCAAGGAATGGTCACTGGGAGAGACTGAAAAATGTTTCTGCTTAATCTGCATTATAGAATTATTCTCATTTCCAGAAAGATGGTTTGTGGAAAAAATGATTGTAAAATCAAGTTTAAAAACATGGAGGTGAAATGTCACTGCTCTATTTGAATCTAAAACAACTACAACAAAATACAAACCCACCAAGTAGGAGAGGGCCAAAAGCAGCAGGATACAGCCTACTCCATCTTTCCTCCTAGCTTCCCTTTTTCTGACCCCCAACTCCACCCCTGCCTTGGTTGTTTTCAAAAATCTTTATGATTTAATGACAGTGGATTTTTACATATGTGTAAACATTTGTGAGAGTAACACCAAATACATTGATAAAGGTATAATATCTCTTGCTTTCATATATATATGACTACAAGAAAAAGATTTCCTAATATAGCTTCTTTTTGAAGAGTAGCAAAATCCCCTTAATTGTGAGAGTGTTTCATATCCTTTTGGTGCTAGAACTTAAGGATTTTTCCACACTTTACAAACTACATTGTATTTGTGCATATTTCACAAAGCTGACAGATTAATAAAGCAAGGATGATTGCCTATCAGAAATTATAGCCCCTGTCTAATTTATAATTTAAATTGAACCCATATGAATCACCTAGGAAGTCTTAATACTTGGTTAGAAAAAAATCAGGAGCTTTAGGTTTATTTTAAAGAAAAATAAGAGTATGATTATACTCAGCTCCTTGGCTGCCGAGTATCACTTTTGTTGTGAACAACTGTGCCTCTTTTGTTTTCAAAACAAGCTTTCCTAAAGGATGAATCACTACAATCATTTGGAGAATATGCAATAAACAACAGAAAGCCAGAAAAGTTGTTTTGCTATTTTCTCAGCAGAGCATTTCTGTCCCATCCTCAGCTCAGCTGAGCCTCCAGTCCACCAGCCAATCATCATTATGGAAATATGGTTCTCAGCCTGCTGATTGGCTGATTCCTGGGCCAGTATGTTAAGGTTTCTTCAGCTCAATGTGCACTGCATACCAGCCTGCTCTGTAGACCTTGTTCTTCCAAAAATAATTTAATCGCCTTTCTTTCCTTTCCTTCTGTCTTTTTTCAAGATTCTTTAAATTATCCAGGGAAGAACTTTGGTTTAAAAAAAAAAACAAAACACACTTTTAAAACATAATCACCATACTGGGGATCTGCTAAGAATAGAATTTAATGGCCAGGGACATTTCTTCTAACCATATTTTAATGTTTTCTGTTTACTTGGGTTCTCATGGTGTTTCCTTGGATTTTAGAGGAATTCCCACACAAGTTAAAGGAACGAATCATTCTAATGTATGCCTTAATTTTTTTTTTATCTTAAACATTCTCTATCCCAACTAAAATTTTTTTTCTCTAAGGTTTTTAAAATTTAAAACATGAAATTAAAATCCTTTTAAATTAATACTGAAAAGTAATCATATCAAACCATTTTTAGGGGGCTTCCCTGGTGGCTAATTGGTAGAGAATCTGTCTGCCAGAGCAGGAGACACAGGTTCAATCCCTGATCTGGGAAGACCTCACATGCCGTGGAGCAGCTAAGCCCCTGCTCCACAACTACTGAGTCCATGTGTGGCAACTAGGAAACCCACGTGCTTGGAGTCCATGCTTGGCAATGAGAGGCCTGCACCACAGCTAGAGAGTAGCCCTTGCTTCCTGCAACTAGAGAAAAGCCCGAGCAGCCGTGAAGACCCAGCACAGACAAAAATAAATAAATCAAATCAAATAAGTAAACAATTATTTAAAAAATATTTTTAGGAGCAAAATGACAATGTATCAATGTATTTTTCTTCATAATTAAGGCATCTTATCTAAAATTTTTTAAAGGTTTAAAATTTTGCCTCATTATCCCTCCAAACCCACAATGTCTTAAGGATGAACAACTTTTTCAAATTTAAAACAGGTTTGTAATTCATGATAGTGAATAATAATAATGGGAAATACACATGTGACCTACCATGTTCCAGAAATTCTTCTTAAAATCTTCATATGTCTTGATTCATCTAATCTGCATAGCAGTCTCATGAGACATAATCATCAGATGAGGAAACTGAGACAGAGAAAAGATAAGGAACTTTTTCAAATACTGAAGCTAAATCTTGGAGGAAACAAGATTTAATGTAGGAAGCCTAGCCTGGATCTGAGTGCTTAACCACTGCACTTGACTGCTACCAAAACATGGTTCCAGACAACAGTTCCACCCATTTTGTTGAATATAATAGAAACCTTAGCAGGTGACTGGCAACTTCTCTTCCTGAAAGAATAATGGATTCAACTGCTTTTCAAAGAAAAGTCATTGTGTCATTTTTCCAAGACTGTGCCAAGCAGAAGTCATGGCACCTAAAACTCAGATTAAAAAAAAAGAAAATCAGTTTCTTGTTATTACACAACTGAAATGTTCTGAACATTAAAAAGAAAAATTACAACGGGTAGCAAAGTGAGGTTAAAAATGACATAAGACTGGTCATTTTTGAGACTGGTGATGTAAACATTGGGATCATAATATTATTCTTAATGTAATATCCATATATATATTTGGAAATTTTTATATTAAAAGTGAAAGAAAAAAGCTACTACATCTGCAAGGAGGAAGAGCTATCAGAAACACAATTTATTCCTTGGCTATGGAACATTTTTGGCATTAACATAAATAGGGTAAAATTGTCTCAAATGACAATGCTGTGTATACAAACAAGCAGCAACAGATTATACTTGCTTCCTACCATTTGTTTACTCGAGTTTTTATTTGTTTGTTTTAGGTCAAACTCATGTGCTGGGCTATATACACTAAAAATCTGTAATGTTCTATATCTATTTTCAACATGTGCTATGTGAGCACTTAATGACTTTCTATGTAAACTATATTTCAATCAAGAAGGGAAAAAAATCAATCCCACATGGAAATATACTCAATAGAAATTAAGAAATGAAGATTCAATACTTTATTACAGGTATACTATACACTGGGAGAAAGAAAAATATTATTTGGTGTTTAGATTTCTTCAGGGCATGTTTTCTGTCTTACTCAAAGAAATAGAGTTGTAGAAATGAAATCAACAGTTCAGACACAAAATTAAATTCTTTAAACAAAATAATAACATACAGTGAAAGCCACTATGTAAGAAACATTGAACATAATTAGACTAAATGAAGAGAAAAATGTTTAATCTTTGCACAAAGAAAACTATGACATTGAGATTAAAAAGAGCATTGAAGAAGATGAAATCATGGTAACAGCTACTATTCTTAACAAATATGATATAATTTTGTGAAACAATGAGATTATAACACAAGGAGTCACTGATAAAACTGTTACAGCAGAAAATGGATAAATCATTAAATATAATGAAATTTAACTATCACTGTGAGAGAAATGATATGTAATTAGGAAAAGGAATAGAATATAAAAAGAAAGCAACGCTTCTATCTGTGGTTCCACATTACTAAAAGTCTAGTGACAAAAGAGGAAAGTATTTCTGAATCTATTAATAAATGATGGACACAATTATCATTAATTATAATAACAGTCATCTCAGATCCAAACTCATGTTCTGTCAACATTTTATTTTACTTAACAAACACCTGTATAGCACTTACTCTGTAAAAGTCACCATACAGTGTGTTTGTGTGTGTGTGTGTGTGTGTGTGTGTGTATAACTCATGTTCTGTCGACCTTTCATTTTACTTAACAAACACCTGTATAGCACTTACTCTGTAAAAGTCACCATACAATGTGCGTGTGTGTATATATGTGTGTGTATAACTAAAGAATCAGTATAGACTCTAGGAAAGACGCAGGTAAAATTGTTGTCCCACTAGGATGGAGCTGGAAGGAAGGTCATGCCAGACCTTTACAAATATATATATATTTATAAAGAGAAGGTAGTCAGGTTCAGAAGGTAATAAATGAATTATATCATTCTGGCAGAGTTCTCAGAAATCACAATGTTCAAAAAAATGTTTGTTAAATTAATGAACCTATACCAAACTTCTAAAAGTGAGAAGAGTAGAAAGGATTTCCCCCAAATGCAGGGGATCATAATGGTTAATAAACAGCTCAGGGTGTATTGAGATAATATTCAAACCAACAAGTATAGTCAGTGGACAAATGATAACAATAAACATGTAATAAACCAACTCTGAACTTAGAAACTCTCAACCTAGAAAGTATAATTCCTACAAGCATATTCTACAGCCAAATTAAATAAACTAGCCGGAACAAAGAGAGGTCTTTATGAATGAAAACCTGTTGAAAAATAGGTCTTTATGAGTGAAAATATGTTAATCGAATCAAAAGTTAATGTCAACAAATAGAACATAGGGTCAAAAAAAGTCCCCCTGGGGAACATCAACATTTAAATTTAGGGCAGGAAATATAACTGCTTGAGTCATGGATGGGTGAGCAGAGAGAATTAAAAATAAAAGCAAAAAACCATCAGGGAAGAGATACCTCTGAGAAGGACACAGTGATCAACAATTCAAAATACATCAGGAAAATCACGTAAATGTAAGGCTGAAAAAGCCTCCATTGGCTTTTACTTGGGAGAAAGACTTAGTGATTGCAGAAAGAGCAATATAAGTAAAATAGTAGCAAAACCAATTGGTTCAGCACTGAAATAGAGGGCAGCAAATCAAGAGATCAAACGAAGCCTACTTTTTGGAAGCTTGCTGTTGAAAGAGAATAGAGAAAAGTAGTTTGAAGAGAGTCTGGGAGGAGACTTTTATTGTTGTTAATATGAAACAGCCTTCAACATCCATTTTGAGAGAAAGGAAGTGGTACAGAAAGCAGTTAAAGTTTTAGAGGTTAATTGGTGAACACAGATCTGAGCTGAAAAAAGGAGGGACAGGGAAGGAGACCGCTCAGCTGCATCTGCAGCAAGATCATTCCATCATGAACAAGAATTTCTAGCACAGAAAACCCAAAGTGGAGGAAGTGGTAGAGACTCGGGGGAAGCTGCTTGAATGAGGAAAGTGTCCCTTGTGCAGCAGGAGCATAAGGACCTCAGTGGAACCCAGAGCAGT
The DNA here is from genome assembly GCF_001704415.2 of Capra hircus. NCBI lineage: Eukaryota > Metazoa > Chordata > Mammalia > Artiodactyla > Bovidae > Capra > Capra hircus. Next base: position 81,657,726 of record NC_030814.1, read on the forward strand.
CGTAGCAGGCAATAGAAGTGAAATAGCTCATATGACTAGAGATCCCCAAATTAGAATTTTTTATTCAGACACCTAGAACTCTTAATAACTCAGCATATCCAGTGATTTCCTGGGACACCTATGAGTTAAGGGAAAAGAAATTTGGGATATTTAACAGATTAATCTTGTCAAAGTATAAAACATTTTATGAGTATATTATTCTAAGTTAGTGTCTCACTTTCTTAACAGTGTTTAGATGATAAAAATAAGAAGGAACTTTAAGATCTTCTTTACATTCCAACTTTATATACCTTTGGGTCACACGTGTCTACGGGAAAAGGCCTCTGTACTTACAGCTAGTTGTGAACCCAAAGTGAAGCTTTGTCATTAATCCGCATTTGAAGTACTTGCCTCAGTATAAAATGTAGCTGACCTCATTAAAATCTCACTGGTTTATTTTGCATCATTATTTTACTCATTTATTTAAATATCATTTATCAAACACCAACTATATTCCAAACACTGTGCTAGACTTGGATACAAAAAAGAACTTTATTGGTTCATTCTTGAAAAGGACCTATCTTTTATATTCATTTTTTTTTACAAAAAATTGGTTGGTCACTTAGGGAGGAACCTAATTCTACAGAGTCATTAACCTCTGCACTCTAGAAACAAGAAACTAATTAATGAACTCCCTGCATCCCTTAGCCGAGGCATAGGTTAGTACCAGTCCTAGGATGTCCAGTTCTAGTAGCAAGGTTGTCAAAACCACAGGTAACACCAGAATATAAACAAAACTTCCAAGACAAGACTGTTTCAAATCTGCAACCTCAGCAGACACCTCAGAACATTTATTTGTATCAATAGAATAAATACTAAGAAAGAGGAAAGTCCTCAGGATGATAAATATTATTTTACTGCCAACAGAATCAAACTGTATACTAAAAATGATTATGCAAAATATTCCAAACATATTTCCTAAAACATTCAAAGATGTTCTAATGGAGAAAATAATTCAAAATGGAATCAGAAAAGATTGATGGAAATCATGAAATAGTGGAGCTCAGAAAAAATATTATAAAAAGGCAAACATGTAGGCACCAGATATGCATGTGATATCTGACGAATCTTAAAACTATTAAATGAATTAGAAGTGGAAAAACAGGTTACCTAGCACTTCTCAGTCCTTTAAATATACATTATCTATTTTTCCATTTGAAAACTTTAGCATATAATTAGTGTTTGACTTTTAAAAAACAATCTTATGGATATGTAATTTATATACTATAAAATCTACCCATTTTAAGTGTAGAAGTCAATGAACTTTAGTGTATTTATAAAACTGCAACCATCCATCACATCTAATTTTAGAATATCCCCATTAGCCTAGAAAGAAGCCTCTGCCTATATACCATCACTAATGGAGTTTTTAATAATAATTTTGGAAACAACATTTAATGCTTTGGTACTCTACAAAATGGTATTCACATAAAAGTTGTGATTGAAAAATGAACTTGATATTTCATCTAATTTTAGATGGTGATATTTTATCACCATCTAAAATATACACATTTTAAAAACATCTAGATAATCCTTTCTAGAATTTGATAATAAGTTCAAGACATGATGAAGTAAAATCTTGATGTATCAACATATTTCATAATAATTATCACAGTTATCTTTTTAGAGCCATTCAGCTCTGAATTCATCCTTTTTGTCCACTTGGTAAAAATAGATCTGAGCCTTTTAAACAGTTTTCCTAGACAGCGGGCACAATGTTAAACTTTGTTAGCAGAAGGTGCTAGAGAGACATCGCAGAAGGGAAGGGTTTTGCATCCCAGTTCAGGCATCTTCACTTACCAGACTCCCACAGCATGACTGCTACTCCTGCGGAACATGGTTACCTGCAACCTCCCTTGGAGGCCCAGTGGATGCTACCATTGCTGAATGCCTCTTGCGAGTTACCTCGCTGTGTCCAGCTTTCTCCAATACTCTAGGGCACAGATTTCCTGCAAGTTTTGCTGGCATGGCCCCACAAAGACTTCATCCAATGAGCCAAGGCCATGTTGTCTTCAAAAGGTCTGGATTTCAGTTCTAGGTGTGATGGAGCAGAGAACTCTTCCTCAGGTGTTTTATCTCAGCACTAGGGATAGTGGTTATATTCTATAGTATTATTTCTGATATTATATATCTTTTATTTTTACATGTTTTAAAGTTCTCTGAATTTCTCGCTAGCCAGTCCCTCATTACTACAGTCCCCTGTTATACTTAATAATTATTTATATTAAACTTTCCTTGCTCAAATTATTATTGATTTCTCTCCTTGATACAGAGTGATATAAAGATATACTGTGAGCCACAAATATCTGCTTTCTAAAAAATCTTTATAACCATTCCTTTATCAAAAGAGAGTTTATTTTCACATCCACTTACTACAGACCAATAACTGTATCTAATATTTAGAAAGCTATGACTGGATTTAGGAAGAGAATCTATAGTAAGTTTGAAAGGATAAAGAAAATCACAATGCTAAATTGTGGTAGACCAAACACCGGGCCAGAACTAAAGCGACATGAGAATCTATAGATAATTTCAGCCACTGTTCTAATTATTTACAGCTATGTAGCAAGCAACCTCCAAACTTAGTGGCTTAAAATAAAAACCAATTTTATATACTTCATGATTTTGAGGGTTAGTAATAAGGCCAGGCCTTGATGATGAATCTTTCTGTTCTGTATGGTGACAAAGAGGCCCCTTGGTGATACTTGGATGGAGCATGGGCTGTTCTAGAGGGTCCAAGACAGCTTCCTCACATTTCTGGCACCTTGGGTGAAGGGCTGAGTTCAGCTGTAACTGTCAATTGATATACCTATATAGGACCATTCCTACCTGGTAGTCAGACTCCTTACATGACTCCTTAGGGCGTGGAATGTGCCCCAGTGAATGAGGTGATAGCTGCCTGGCCTGATTTTCTATCATTTCAGTGAAGTTTAAGATGTAAGGGGAGTTACATAGTATGTTTAGGCCATTATCTTGATATAATCTCTGTTGAGTTTTCAACTGAAGAAATAAAAGCAATCATGCACATCTTAAAAACCTAAAAAAAAAAAAAAAAACCCAAAAAGCAAAGAAGAATTACAAATGCATATAAAGTAAAAAGGCAGAAGCTTTTTTACTGATAAGTACAGTTTTTTTCTTACTAAATCTGGAATTACACTATTACAGTTTTTCTGCAATTACGTTTTCACTTAAGAATAAATGATGGATTCCACATATCAGGGATGTCTTAATGATATTTCTCTAGACAGAGAAGGAAAAATACTATATGACATCCCTTATGTGTGGAATCTAAAAGAAACAAAGATACAAAATGAACTTACTTACAAAACAGAAAGAGACTCATACACTTAGAGAATGGTTATGGTTGCAACTTATGGTTGCTAGAGGGGAAAATGGTGGGGGGGGAGGGTTGGTTAGAGAGTTTGGGATGGACAAGTACATACTGCTATATTTATTTACAATGACTAACAAACAAGGACTGACTGTATAGCACATGAAACTCTGCTCAATGTTATGTGGCACCCTGGACAGGAGAGGAGTTCAGATGAGAATGGATACATGTACATGTGGCTGAGTCCCTTCACTGTTCACCTGAAACTATCACAACACTGTTGGTTGGCTATACCCCAATACTAAATAAAAAGTTGTGGGTTTTTTTGTTTTGTTTTTTTAAAGAATGAATGATAAACAGTTTTTCTGGTCCATACATATAAATGGTCTCATTCTTTTTATGGCTGCATGGTATATTTAGGATGGAAATACTAACATTTATTTTGTCAGTTCTCCAACTGATGAATTGCATGGACTGGATATTTATGTCCTCTCCAACCCAAATTTACATGTTGAAATCCTGATGGTTAGTTGGTGGTATTTGGAGATGGACTCTTTGGGAGGTGCTTAGGTCAGGAGGAGGAAGCCCTCATGAATGGGATTGGTGCCCTTATAAAAGAGACCCAAAGAGCCAACTTTCTCCTTCAACTGTGTGAGATTACATTAAGAAGATGGCCATCATTGAGGAGGTCTTTCATTGAGGAAGTGGACTCTCACCACTGGTGACCACTTGATCTTGGACTACTAGTCTCCGGAAGTATGGAATATAAATTTCTCTTGTTTAAAAGCTGCCCAGCCTATGGTATTTTGCTATAGAAGCTCGAGCAGACTAAATGGATATTTAGGTTGTTATCAAAAAGCTTATGGTTTGATATCAACACCTCGAAAAGTTATTATACAAGTTAGGAGTATCAAGTAACATTTTATATCCCTATAGAAAATATTCTTAAACCACTATTAAATATGGAAAATGGAGGCTACTCCAGAAAAAGTCATTTAGTTGTCTCTTTTATGCTTAGGATTTTTAAATTATGAGACAGAAGAAACTAAGTCACAGTGCCATGGCTGAGCATGAAAGCAAGCAGCTCATCAAATATTTGCTTTACATGGGCCATTTGAAGTCCTGTCAACTCTGAACACATTGCCTTAGACTGCTGAGAATTCAAAAATAGTTGTAATACTCCTCTCCTTACTGTTCCTTATTCATCCCATATCAGTGTACTTCTGTTTTATCCTAACATTTATTTAAGGGCTCTCTGTGTGCCAAGCACTGTCCTAAATGCCAGAGTATTTAACCAGAGTATTTCATTTAACACATAACCCACCCAGAAAAATAACTTTGTTAGCTGTGTGATCTTGTGCAAGTAATATAATTTTGAGCTTTGGTTTCCTTATCAATAAAATAAGGACCATATTCTAGTATTAAGTGATTTAACACACATCTATTTGTTCTCTTACTATGTGCTAGGCATCCTAACTCAGGCAAAGTTATTTTCAGGATTAAATGAAATAATGAGTATAACATACTACTTGATATAAAATAGGCATTCAGATGGTAATTCCTAAGGACCTCCCTTGCAGTCCAGTGGTTAAGACTCTGAGCTTCCAAGCAGGGGATATGCATTCAGTCCCTGGTCGGGAAACTAAGATCCTACATGCCACATGTTGCAGCCAAAAAATTTTTTTAAAAAGGAAAAGACAGATAATAACTCCTTTTATTGCAGCTAGAAAGACACCAAGCTTGACCCAAATCTATATGAGTTCAAAATACTCCTCCCCTCCTTTTTTTGTGATTCCAGGCTATCTTCCTAAAAGCAACATGGTATGACTATACCTGTGATCCACTACTCTTTTCACGGGTTTCTGTAATCCAAGTCACACAATTCTTCCAAAGTTAAAAAGTGAGTCTAAATCCACCATTGTTTCTAGTCCAGATAATTTTTTACTTCTGTGATTTCATTATTTTTTTTACACTGTGCACTACATTATTCAGTTCTCCATAGGTTGCCATATGCATTTTTTTTCTCCAGTTCCTTCTTAAATATACCTTGTGTTTTGAGACTTCAGGTGGACACGTGGTCCTTCCTACTCCTTTTATGTTTCTTTTAAAAAGTTTAAGCTGTGACTAGACATGTAGTCAATTGTGCAATATACAAATGAAATCTGATTTTACACAATTTACAAATCAAAAGAAATGGAAGGACAACTACTATGATATGTGGGTTCACTAGAGAAAGAGTTAAGTGGAGAAAGAGGTAAGTGAAGAAAGAGTGAAGAAGGGGCAAAATTTTAAAACACAGAGGCTTTCTGAAGTTGAAAGAAATTAGTACCAATGTCCTTGGAGTTACAGTAATAAAACTGTGAAGGTGAGTGGGAGGCAGCAAGAGTAAACAGCTAACCTAACAGTTCATTCAGAGTTGTAAACAGATGCACTTCACAGTTCAAGTGGCAAGCATTTTTCTCTGCTTCTCATAAGCAGCAAGGCTACCCATTCTTCACAAGAATATTATAGTTTATTATTTTTAGCTGTTTAATGGATGACATCCACACTAAGATCCATACCAGAGGAGATAATGGACCAATAAAGCCACGCATAGCCAAGATACTTATTATCTCCAGCAACATATCACATCTACAGCTGAAAGCTGGAAATACTTACATCAGCTTTTCACATGTGTGTGTGTGTATGTGTTTATATGTTTTTTTACTTTTATGTAATAATTGCTTGACTAACTCTGCACAAGTGAAACAATGTGGTTAGAATAGGAGGAATCTCTTACAGCAACAGAGAGGACCTGGTGATTTTCACTTGGGGGTGTGAGCAAGCTGCCTGCAAACAGGGGCAGACACCGTGGAAAGAACCTTGAATTCAGAGTTAGAATCCTGAGTTCGTGTCCTAGATGTCACCAATCAACTGTGGTGCCTAGGGCAAGCCACTTAAAATTTCTGCTGTGCCCTAGTTTTTCTTGTTATAAACTGGGACAGTAAGGCTTGCTCTACTTACCTCATTAGATTGCGAGGGTCAGGGGAGTGAGTGTGTATGAATGTATTTTGAAAACATAAAGTCACCTGTAAATGTAATGCATTTTCATTTTAGATAGTGAGTATTGAAACTATCAAATAAGCCTGTAGTTCGATGATACTCCATCTTGGTTGCTTTGGATCATACAAACAGGAAGAATAAATTTACTAATATTATATACTGAAATTACATCTCCAATACGAATTGACAGAAGAGTCAAATCAGTTCTATACATATGAACCTAAGAGTATGTTAGAAACTGATAGCTGTTGGGGGTGGGGGCAGATATTGAGATAAAGACATAATAGAAATGTGCATTCTAGATCAGTTAGTTCAATATTTGATAAAATAATAGTGAGGCTAAATGTTTCATTATAGTAGGAATTCTTTAAAAATCCAACTTTAACAGGTATGGAAGTAAAGAAAGTATTACATAATTAGAACCAAATGATTTTAGCTGTAAAAGGTCATATAGAATATTCTACCCTGATTCGCTTTCATTTTGTGGCTGAAAACAGGAAAACTCAGCCTCCATATGTCTTGCCCAAGACCACAGTTTGAAGTGGTAGCAAGATTATACTCAGAGCCATCTTTGAAACTATTTTCTAAGTTCAAAGTGAGAGACTGGCTCACGGTGGTGGCTGAATTATGAATCTGGGATTCTAGAGGTGAGTAAAATGGATAATGCTGGTGTTGCTAGGTTAGGAGACTAAATGAAACTCACCGACAGTCATGAATAAAGGCAGATTTGTTGAATGATCCACTCCAACAAAAGAGCAGAATTGTAGGTCAAACAACTTGTAAAGGCTAATGGAGACCTTGAGTTGGAGACAAGGTAGACATAAGGAATATACTTCAGAAGTTAAGGCTGGCTAACCAGACTGGACTTGGAAATAATAGTAAGAAGAGAATAATAATACTTCTAGTTCTTAGTGCTTATAGCTAACTTTTATAGAGTGCTATGTGCCAGGCACAGTGCTAGGGTGTGTGTGAAGTTGCTCAGTTGTGTCTGACTCTTTGCAACCCCATGGACTGCCAGGCTCCTCCCTCCATGGGATTCTCCAGGCAAGAGTACTAGCGTGGGTTGCCATTTCCTTCTCCACGGGATCTTCCCAACCCAGGGATCGAACCTGGGTCTCCTGCATTGCAGGCAGATGCTTTAACCTCTGAGCCACCAGGGGAGCCTTAGCAGTTTTATATAACTTTCTTTAAAATCTCACTCACCCACATAAAATTCAGATGGAAACTATTCTCCCATTTTGGGGAAGAGAAAAGAAAGGTATAGAGGGAGAGGTGGAGCTTGGCCTGCACAAGTCTAAAGTCTACATGCTTAACTGTTATGTTGCGTGACTTCCAAAGGAGGCAGGAAGAGTAAGAAGACTGGATTTATCAACACCTGTCCTTGATTCATAGACTGGTTGGTAGGGTTGCAGTGTATGAATTCACAAACTATCCATGAATTTGAGTACAATAAACTACCTAAAAACCTATATTCAAGCTTTGTTTCAAAATTATAACTTCACATTAGCATCTTGTACCAATTCTGTGTCACTCATTTGCATGTGATTTTTCATTTTCGTGTAGAAATGATAACGGATCAATAGATGTAGAAAGTTGACATTGGCTTGCAATTAATTCTAGCAGATTGATGTTTACACCAAACAAAAATCAAAGTAATCAGGTTATTTCTATACTAGTTAAGTATTTATAGAATTAGAGAGTCAGAAATTTATCAAATATTGATTTTACAGGGAACTATTTCTAGTCACCATATTACCAACGTTCATTCATTCAACAAATATTACTTGAACATCCACTGTGTGCCAAGCTCTCTTAAAGCCACCAAGTGTATGTGTCATAAATACCAAAGTCCTTGCTGTCAATGGAGCTTATATTCTAGTGAAATTGGGAAAAAATAAGTAAACAGGTAAAACAAATGATAATTTCAGATATTAAGAAATGCTACAAAGGAAATACAAGGGCATGACATGAGGAATCATGATTGAGGCAGGAGGAAATTTAATTCTTTTACTGCCCCTAATCCTTCCTTAAAGAATCAGTGACAATCTCCTTTCGTAAATGTAGAATACTCCTCTGAATTGGGTTTAAAATAAGCACCAAAAATGCCTGTAAAGGAATATTAACTAAGCACTGTCCATCTAAAAATAGGGCCAGCCCCAGAAAAATCATGTCGTGGTTCTGTGTGACCGAAGGATGCACAGGAGGAGGGCTCCCTGGGCATCTTCCACTTCATCCTGACCATTTGCTGCAGCCTCTTTCAGGGCACAGAGCCGAGACGCCAATCAGCTGGAATTTGATGATTTGACAAAATCATCAATAAGACCTGATGAAATAACTAACTGCTGTGGTCTCCCTACTTTACAAATAAAGGCACGGGACATCACTTTCCTTTGCTTGATGATAACCACTGATAAAGTCAGGTTAAGTTGATGATACAAGCTGGCATTCAGAAGTTATCAAGAAACTCTCAACACTGGCCAGATCATTTTCATAATGTAGCCATTTCACTATCATAAGCAAAAAGGCTCCAACTGGGAAACAATGCTTGTTCTCTTAATACTTTATCGTGTAAATGCAAAGCTTCAGAAGTTCAGAAGCCTAAAGTTAGGGAAATGTAGAGCTCTAATCAGATAGATCCTCGTGTCTCAATGGATAACACGGAAATGATGAATGCAAAGTTTATGACTTTGAGATAAGCTGCAATAAAAATGTGGCTCAAGATAGTTTTCATGAAAAATTTTCAAAAAATCCACACTTTAGGGGAATCAGGTGGTGAAAGGGAGAGAGACTGTGAAGTAGAAAGAAGGGAGAATTGTGAAGAGGAAGGAGAAAGTCAGCAAAAAGAGAGGACTGTTAAGTAGAGACGCTGATTGTTCCAACCTGGGCCTTGACCATATACACATATATCTCTTACAATAAGAAGCCTCTGTATCAACTTGTGGTTGCCAAGGGGGAGGGATGGATTGGGAGTTTGGAATTAGCAGATGCAAACTATTATATATAGGATGGATAAACAATAAGGTCCTACCATACAGCATAATATCCTGTGATAGACCGTAATGGAAAACAGCACATTGTAAATCAACTGTACTTCAGTAGAATAAATTTTTTTTAAAAGTCTCTGTATCAGATTCACACGGAAATCCTGATGGGTACCACCATCTTCAAAGGAAGCTGCTCCTTCTAATCATAAAAACAGAACCAGCAAAAAAGAGTCCACTTTGAAAGATTTCATTTGGTTTGGGCCCAGATCACATCAGCTCAGTCAGGGGCACTGTCCCCAGTGTTTTCTCTCCGAACCAGCAGAAGGAATGTATTCCCTTTCAGCTGGTCCAGAGTCCCTGTGGCATACAGGCACCATCAAATGCAGACTGACATCTATTTGTAGCACAACTAGAAAAGGCAGTTTCATTCTGAATTATTTAACATGGCAACATTTTGCACATATAAATCATGTCCAGCTTTATTAGATTAGGCCAATTGAAGAAATATATACACCTGCCTGTCATGTCAAGCCCTTCATCTTGGGGAGTAGACTCCCCAGGGGGACATCCCAGGAGATAAATTGAATACTGAGTGGTTTATCTTGTGGTGAGGCCTGAATTGAAAATTGAAATTCCTGTGTGGACATCGAATTTCACATCAAAAATGAGGACCTAGTTTATCTCTCTCGGTTACCAGGGTACTAATCACTCTAGAAACTTAGATTTACATGACTATGTCTGTTCCCTGCCCTTTATGTTGGAGCTGGGCCCCATCAATGTGATAATGTTCGTCAAGCCCTTTGAGGTCCTCAGATGAAAGGCATTCTACAAACACAAACTACCACTTGCCTAAATCAGCCAAGTAGCTTGATATTATTTCTCTCCGTCTTTGGGTTTGCCAGAACAGCACAGGAGATGGCAAATGGCACACAGTGAGATGAAAGGATAGAGATTAACAGGGGACTGCTTTTCAATCAGATAAGGCAAGAGGATGCACAGCTGATAGCCTGATTTCTATTATGAGAAAAAACACACCCAGGGTTGTTCTCATTGTGCTCAAAATCTCAGAGGAAAATCACTTTCATAAAAATAGGCTGTATCTCAAATGCTCTTCCTAATTCAAGTTCAGGAAAAAATAATTCATTTCTCCCACTTACACAGAAGGGACTAAGAAAATGGGATTGGATTCCTCCTCCCCCCCCCCTCATTCATTCCCTCTCCTTTAAAAAAAAAAAAAAAAAAAACCTTGTTAAAGGGAGAAAGTATGCATCTGAAAAGAAAAACACAAGGAGGAGACCCAGTGCCATTACTTTGGAGAGCTGAGAGCTGGAGAATGAAAAAGCCATTGGTCTCAGTTTTACTGCCACAATGGCCTTTTATGAGAGGGATTAGACACGCCAGGAGCTGGCGCAGCATTCATTGGTGCCCGGCGACAATCTGGAAGAAGGACGATAAAAATCAGTTTGTCGTAAGGTTAAATCGCCAAAGACTTCCTAGATTGGCTTTTCAGATTGTTTCCCTTCGGAAAGAAGATGAAAAAAAGAAAGAAATATGGGTGAAAGGCTGGGTTTTTTTCTTTCCCTTTTCTTCCCCCCTCAGTGCAAGATGTAGCATTCAGAAAACATGTTGAGCGAGCTGAAGCATTAAAAAGATCAGTCTTTGGCTGGTGAATGAAAGGCTGTTGTGCGTGTGACTCACATACTAAATGGAAACCTGCCTTCAAAGCCTATTTTACTGCCTAATTATATATACACAAAATGTAGCTGTCTGTTTCAATCAAATCATAGGAAAAGGAATAAAACTCCTCTAAAGATGCAATTTTCATGGTTTGTCATAACCTTAGAAACACTGCTAATGCAAAAGGAGGAAGTACAGCTGCATGGTCCAGATAAGGCTTCAGTAATTGTTTTTCTTTTAATTATTACTTTATAAAGACATTATACCTCCTACTCCGAAGAAGGAAAATTAGTGTCCTCTGTCTCCTCTTTTTATCCCCTCCCTGCCCATTTTCACACTATGCTTGTTGATATGCATTTCAGCTGTGGCTAGAAGCCAGCGTAGCTATGGAAATAATATTTAAGTAACCACCCTCACTACAGGCTCTCAGAGGGTTCCAGTGAGGATGTCTTTTCCAAATTTATGTTTTGAATTGAGCAGAGCCTTCCAACGCACAAAATAGAGTGCCAAGGATCAAGATAACACGCTCAGACCCAAACAATTGTGTGAACTTGGCTTTCATGGAAATAGTTTCTATTCATAATATGAATACATTTATTCTTTTAAAGTATGAATTGCATGAGCATTTCCACTCATGTCATCCCTGCTAAAGATGATGTAATAAAATACACAAAAGACATTTTTCTCTCTAACATTTTATACGTACAGATCTTTTTTGTATGATAACCCGAAACTGTAAAGTTTAATAAGCCATTACTAATTTACATATTTTCATAGATTCAAATCATTAAAATGCAATGATATTTTAATGGCTTAATATATATCTAATTGCAAATTAAAACTTTTTAACATTGCAGATGGCACTGAACATACTACCACGGGGTTCCAAGTACCTAATTCAGAGAGCATTGGTAGCTACTAACATTTCTGAGGGAAACATAAAGTGTATCACTGGGTGAGTAAATTGATTATCTTATAATGTGCATGTTTTTAAAAAGTCATCATTTTTACTACACCTACCCCTCTTCTCCTTAATCTCTTCCAGCCTATTCCCTGTTCTGTCTCAAGCCCTGTTAAATTTGGAACCTGTTGTATTAATCCATAGAATAAACAACTCAATTAAGAATTATATGATAATTAAGTAGGTATGATCATTAAGCTACTCTCAATGACTCTTAGAAATCCTGGGGCATAAGAAATACGGAGAAAATCACAAACAGGCAAGAACTAAATGAGGCTTATGTTCTAGAAATTACGGCCTAAATTCCAAATTCCAAAATGGGATTTGAAACCTATTGAAAACAAATGTGCACAAACGTTCATTGCAGCGCTATTCTCAATAGCCAAAAGGCAGAACAAACCTAAATGCCCTTCAGCAGATGAATGGGCAAACAGATACACAGACACACACTCACACACAGGAATATTACTCAGCTATAATAAAGAACAAAAGACTGATATATGTTACAGTGTGAATGAGCCTTGAAAACATGCTAAGTGGAAGAAGTTAGACACAAAAGGTCACATAATATATGACTCCATTTATATGAACTATACAGGATAGATAATTTCATCAACATAGCAAATTGGTGGTTGTAAGCAAGAGATGACTCTACTCATGGACATCACCAGATAGTCGATACCAAAATCAGATTGATTATATTCTTTGCAGCCAAAGATGGAGAAGCACCATACAGTCAGCAAAAACAAGACCTAGAACTGACTGTGGCTCAGATCATCAGCTTCTTATAGCAAAATTCAGGCTTAAACTAAAGAAAGTGGGGAAAATCACTAGGCCATTCAGGTATGACCTAAATCAAATCCCTTATGATTATACAATGGACGTGACAAATAGATTCAAGGGATTAGATCTGATAGAGTGCTCTAGGAACTATGGATGCAAGTTCACAACATTGTACAAGAGGTAGTGATCAAAACCATCCTAAAGAAAAACAAATGCAAGAAGGTAAAATGGCTGTCTGAGGAGGCCTTACAAATAACTGAGGGAAAAAAAAAGAAGTGAAAGGAAAAGGAGAAAGGGAAAGATATACCCAATTGAATGCAGAGTTCCAGAGAATAGCAAAGAGAGATAAGAGAGCCTTCTTAAGAGAACAATGCAAAGAAATAGAGGAAAATAACAGAATGGGAAAGACCAAAGATCTCTTCAAGAAAATTAGAGATACCAAGGAAACATTTCATGTAAAGATGGGCACAATAAAGGACAGAAATGGCAAGGACTTAACAGAAGCAGAAGAGATTAAGAAGAGGTGGCAAGAATGCACAGAAGAACTGTACAAAAAAGATCTTAATGACCTGAGTAACCATGATTGTCTGAGTAACCATGATTGTGTGATCACTCACCTATACCCAGACATCCTGGAGTGCGAAGTCAAGTGGGCCTTAGGAAGCATTTCTATGAACAAAGCTAGTGGAGGTGATGGAATTCCAGTTGAGCTATTTCAAATTCTAAAAGATGATGCTGTGAAAGTGCTGCACTCAATATGCCAGCAAATTTGGGAAACTGAGCAATGGCCACAGGACTGGAAAAGGTCAGTTTTCATTCCAATCCCAAAGAAGGGCAATGCCAAAGAATGTTCAAACTACCGCACAATTGTGCTCATTTCACATGCTAGCAAGGTAATGCTCAAAATCCTTCAAGCCTGGATTCAGCAGAACATGAACCAAGAACTTCCAGATATACAAGCTGGATTTAGAAAAGGCAGAGGAACTGGATGTCAAATTGCCAACATCCGTTGGATCATTGAAAAAGCAAGAGAGTTCCAGAAAAACATCTACTTCTGCTTCATTGACTATGCCAAAGCCTTTGATTGTGTGGATCACAACAAACTGTGGAAAGTTCTTAATGAGATGGAAATACCAGACCACCTTACCTGCTTCCTGAGAAACCTGTATGCAGGTCAAGAAGCAACAGTTAGAACTGGACATGGAACTGGTTCAAAATTAGGAAAGGAGTACCTCAAGGCTAAAAAGCAAAGATGTCCCTTTGGACAAAGGTCCATATCGTCAAGGCTTATGCTTTTTCCAGTAGTCATGCAGGGATGTGAGAGCTGGACCATAAAGAAGGCAGAACGCCAAAGAGTTGATGCTTTCGAACTATGGTGCTGGAGAAGACTTCTAAGAATCCCTTGGACAGCAAGGAGATCAAACAAGTCAATCTTAAAAGAAATCAACCCTGAACACTCATTGGAAGGACTGATACTAAAGCTCCAACACTTTGGCCACCTGATGCAAAGAGGCAACTCATTGGAAAGACCCTGATGCTGGAGAAAATTGAAGGCAGAAGGAGAAGGGAACATCAGAGGATGAGATGGTTGGATGGTATCACCAAATCAATGGACATGAACTTGGGCAAACTCCAGGAGATCATGAGGGACAGGAAAGCCTGGCAAGCTGCAGTCCATGGGGTCACAAATGGTCGGACATGACTTCGCAAATGAACAACAACAAAAGGCTATATTTTGTCACCCTGCTTGTTTAACTTATAAGCAGAGTACATTATACTGTTCATGCTGGGAGAAATATCAACAATCTCAGATATGCAGACGATACCACCCTAATGGCAGAAAGTGAAAAGGAACTAAAGAACCTCTTGATGAAGGTGAAAGAGGAGAGTCAAAAGCCAGCTTAAAATTTAACAGTCAAAATACTAAGATCAGGGCATCTGGTCCTATTACTTTACGGCGAATAGATAGGGAAAAAATGGAAACAGTGGCAGATTTTATTTTCTTGGGCTCCAAAATCATTGTGGACAGTGACTGCAGTCATGAAATTAAGACACTCGCTCCTTGCAACGAAAATTATGACAAACCTAGACAGCATATTCAAAAGAAGAGACATCACTTTGCCAACAGAGGTCTATACAGTCAAAGCTATGGGTTTTCCACTTGCTGTGGTTCAGTTGCCCACTTACGTCTGACTCTTTGTGACCCCATGAACTGCAGCATGGCTGATTTCCCTGTCTCTCACCATCTCCCAAAGTTTGCCCAAGTTCTTGTCCATTGCATGGGTGATGCCATCCAACCATCTCATCCTCTGATGCCCTCTTCTCCTTCTGGCCTCAATCTTTCCCAGCATTAGGGACTTTTCCAGTGAATCAGTTATTTGTATCAGATGACCAAAACATTGGAGTTTCAGCTTCAGTATCAGTCCTTCCAACAAGTAAGTATTCAGGGTTGATTTCCCTCAAGATTGACTACTTTGATGTCTTTGTTGTCCAACGGACTCTCAGGAGTCTTCTCCAGCATCACAGTTCAAATGCGTCAATTCTTTGACATTCCGCCTACTTTACTGTCCAGGGCTCACATCCACACATGGCCACTGGGAAGACCATAGCCTTGACTATACGGACCTTTATGGGCAGAGTAATGTCTCTGCTCTTCAACACAGTCTAGGTTTGTCATAGCTTTTCTACTAAGAAGCTTTTTTCCGGCCAAGAAGGTTTTTCCAGTATTTATGTATAAATGTGAGATTTGGACCATAAAGAAGGCCAAGTGCTGAAGAATTTAGGCTTTCAAACTGTGGTTCTGGAGAAGACTCTTGAGAGTCCCTTGGACAGCAAGGAGATCAAAACAGTCAATCCCAAAGGAAATCACCCTTGAATATTCATTGGAAGGTCTGATGCTGAAGCTAAAACTCCAATACTTTGGCCACCTGATGTGAAGAGCCGACTGGGAACAGACCCTGATGCTATGAAAGACTGAGGGCAGTAAGAGAAGAGGGCAACAGAGGATGAGATGGTTGGAAGCTATCACCGACTCAATGGAAATGAGTTTGAGCAAACTCTGGGAGATAGTGAAGGATAGGGAAGTCTGGTGTGCTAAAGTCCATGGAGTCAGATGGAATGCATAATCAGATCATAAAACAAGAAAACGAACAAATGAAGCAGATAATATTAAATAGTAATCATTCCCTAAGGAAATTCAGACATGTCATTCAATTTTTGCATGATGTATCAGAAAGACTCCATTGTTATATGAGATAAATATCAGCCAAGGCCTCAATCAGCCATTTAGAACCCTCCATAATGGGATTTGAATTTACCTTATCCCATACTTTTCCATTTCTATACCCTAATGATCTAACTAACAAAGAGGAGGAAATAAACTTAGTTTTCACAATAATGTTATATTCCATATATTATTATTTCCATTTCACAGTGGAAAAAAAATGGGGTTTGTTTGCAAGGTGGCCATAATAATTTCTCCCATTCACATACTCATGCTTTTCTGCAAAAAAAATTTCTCCCATTCACATACTCATGACTTTGCCTTTCTTTCCAACAAGAGGTAAGATTCATTTCTCTACTCTTTGAATCTGGGCTTGGCCGTGAGACTTTCTTTGGCAAATGGAACATGACAAACATGAGCAGAGGTTTGAAAGTGCTTGTACATAAGCTTGCTTTCTCTGGGTGGTGGTTACAACCCTGAGTCCACTGCGTCGATAAGTGTAAGCTAGCCTGCTAGAACGACAATGGGGCTGAGAAAGGAGGTGCCCCAGAAGAACGTGTAAATGAGACCATCTGAGACTAGGCAGCCCCATTTGAGCCACTGTCTGACTGAACTGAATGGGTGACCCCCAAGAGAGACCAAAAAGAACTCCCCCGTGGAACTTGGTCCAAATTTCTGACTCATCCAATAATTAACAAACAAACAAACAAAAAGTGCTATTACTTCTAGCCTACTAAATTTTGGCCTGCTTTGTTACACAGCAATAAATAAATGATTGCTAGAGAGAGGTTCAGAGAATTGTTCAACACCTCATAGGAAGTAGTGTTGGAGCTGGGGTTCCAACTCAGGTCTGCTAACTGCACCATCTATTCACTTGCCAGTATGTACACTAATTCTCCCAAAGTGTCCCAAGAGAACTATTGGCAAGGTTAAACTATATGTGAGTGAAAAATGTATGATCACACACTTAGCAACAATCCAAACTTAGGGAGAACAGTTCTCTCAGAGGAACCAGATATGTGGCAAGGCAGTTTGCTTATTAAATTGAGCAATGTCTTATAAAGTCCTTAGCCAAAAAATAGGTTTGCCCTAGATTTGGAAAGAGTCTTTGACCCACTTTTTTCAGTTTCTAGAAAATGCAATACCTTTTTTCAGAAGTCTGTTTCCACCCTTTTAAAGACACCTCCAGACACTCACGTAAGACTTAGGCTGAAGCGTGGTCCCAGCCCTTCTGCTCTTGGACTGCTGGGTAGGATTCCTCTGCAGTAGCTAGAATGGTAACACAGAGGGGCAGGAAGAATGGTGAGCTCTGGAATGATGATCACAGATCATCGTGCATTTAGTTATTTTTGATAGGGATAAGAAGAGGAGACTTGGGAATTCCCTTGTGTAAAGTGGTTAGGACTCTGTGTTCTCACTGCTTGGGGCCCGGGTTTAATCCCTGGTCAGAGAACTATAATCCCATAAGCCATGTGGCATGGCAAGAAGAAAAAGAGGAAGAAGGAGGAGGAGGACCATATCAAGCAAAAGAGGCAGAGATTAACTCTCTGTGGCCCTAAAAGTTGGTCTGGTCCTATAGGTTGTTGAAGAACAGTCTGGAGGCTTCGGCACTCATGTCTAATGGAACCTGGATCCTCTCTGAGAAGCCCAGGGCACCACGTGTTCAGTGCAAGTGTATTGAGGGGTTAGCATGTGCAAAGCACAGCAGGCATTCAGACAAATGGGAAGCTGTGTATGTGTGTGCTGGGTATACAGTGACCTTGCCTTGGACACAGAAGGTCTGAGTCCTTGGATGACACTTTCTATCTCTCAATAGGTTTCTGGAGGATCACCTCATGCCAAACATTTAAGTAAATCCCCAAATGGTGTTTCTGAGTTCTTCGTATAGTACTAATTTTTCCAGTGATTTCTTGATACTGGATGATAACCAATTCTTGAATTTTCAGTATTAATAAAGGTGAAGCTGAGCACAGATGAATACAGTTTCAACCCTCTCCTCTACCAGA
The DNA here is from genome assembly GCF_001704415.2 of Capra hircus. Taxonomy (NCBI): domain Eukaryota; kingdom Metazoa; phylum Chordata; class Mammalia; order Artiodactyla; family Bovidae; genus Capra; species Capra hircus. The sequence goes on from NC_030814.1 coordinate 81,675,772, forward strand.
AGGCAACTTGTCTGTATTTCACATTTGTTATATCCGTGTTGTTAGAAAAATTTAGTCCTTGAAATATGAAACTCCATGAGCAAAAACTAAGCTCTTACCTGAAACTTCTCTCCTTATTCAACATGGGAAAGACAGCCACCAACTCTAATGGTTTTTTTGTGAGAGTAGTGGTTAGACTATAAATACTAATTTTGAGTGTATTTTTATGATTTAATTTCTCCTTTTTGTTGGAATATAAAACATTTTTTAAAATAACTCTTTAATGAACGTGTACAATGGTGACGTGAGAAGTATGTGAATCTGTCACATACAATATAAGAACATGTTTAAATATTCATATTATAAACATTTAAAGTTGCAATGGTTCAAAATAATATTAGGCTCTTATAGGAAACACTTCTTTCTAAATATGAGCCCACTAGCATCTTAAATACAGATCGCATTATATATATATACATATACACTCACATACATGCAACCAGGGGTAAAATATTTTTAACCAAATATTTGTTTTTAAATTTTCTGTCTTAGACATTATGCTGTATGCCAAGTTTACTATTTATTTAGATAGAGAAAAACATAAAAATTCCTCACGCCTCTCATTTATTTTCCTCAATGTGAGAAGTATTACAGAACTGAGAAGTACTTTCTCTCCCAGAAACTCTTTCTTAGACTGTCTTCCCTTCTTTTCCTACTTTCTCCCATGAGACATTCTCATCTTCCCTTATGACTTAATCTGGTATAAGTTAATGGTTCCCAAATCAGCATACGCAGTCCCAATATCATTCATCAGTGCTATGTAGTATGTACAGCATCCTAATACAAATCACCATTTTAATGTTTTCATGACCTTGGATGCTTTGGCTAATGACATTACCATCTGCATATCCAACCCAGATAGATCCCTTGGCACCATCTTGGATTCTCTTTTCTCCATCATCCATCCTCAGCTCCCTCAGGAACTCAGGTGACTATTCCTGTCGCATCTAGTTTCATAATATATGTCTCTCTCCATTCTATGGCCAAACATACGCTGTTATCACTTTTATGGATGACTGAATTCTCCTTTGTAAAGACAGTGATTCTAATTTCTTACTAATGAACCTGCCATCCAACCTGCCCTCGCCCCAAATTGTATTCAGTTTCTAACTTAATCTGGTTCTTTATATTTTCCTACTTAAGTCTTCTTCAAAGACTTCTTATTGCTTTCAGAATGAAGTACATATTCGGAGATTTTGCAGTCTGGCTCTGACTTACTGTACAATCTCACCTTATGTTGTTCCCTTCATCTATTCCACACAAGGCTTCTGCTCCAGTCCCATTAAATGACTAATTAGTCTGGGAGCACTCACCCGGTCTCCCGCCTCGACTTCTTTGCTTACCTTTCTCCCCTTATAGAGTTAATGTCAGTAAAGTCTTTTCTGACTTCCCACCACAGTGAATCATTCCTTCCTCTGCACTCCCACAAAACTCTGCTCACACTGTGCACATCTGGTACTCATCTCCCTGGGTGGATCATGTAGTTCTTGGAGGGAGCAGAAAAGGGAGGACCATGTCTGCTCTGACTTTGCATGGACAGTTCTGAGCTGGTTGGAACTACCTGCTGGTTAGCATGTACTAAAAAATTGTTTAGTGAATGAGTCTTCATTTGGAATGCTCTGAAGGACATTAAATTTGACCTTTAAGCTTCCAGAAATAGGAAGAAGGATGACTACCGATTCACAGAGATGGTATTGACCCCATGTAGCAAAAGCAAACGCGTTGTAAAGTCAAGCTGCAGTTAGCCCATTTTGCCACAGTTGCTTCTTTTTCAAGAAATGTCTAATTTGAGATCCCTTTCATGTGCTCTCCTTCCAAGGTTTAACGTACGTGATTAATCTTGACTTGCCTTAATACTGCTAGGAATGTGGCAATGACCTCAGCTGAACACTGCAAAGTGATTAATGTTACATGAACTGGACCAGTATCTTTCTTTCTTTTCTCTCTCTTTTTTTTAAACTCTAGATTCTGAATAAACACATTCACGCAAGATTCGGTTGCAGACCTTTGCTCGATAGAAAACGTACTGTGACTCAAAGAGTAATGTTTCAGATACAATAAACAATGTTAATGGAAACATGGCTCTTGTTAAAGAAAATGCTGTTTCAGTCTAAAGTCCCAGTGATCATAAAAGATATATGATGCAATAAACAAAATGAACCCCAGGCAGACAGGTCCCTTCTATGACTAACCACTGATTGAATTTTCCAACACTCCTGGACTTGCTGAGAGATAAACTATTCACAAAAGGTCCATGTTAAATATAAGGCTGTCATTTCTTTTTTGGTTCTAGTGAGGTCCAAGAACAGTAGAGGATCCCTGACATCTCCCCGCCAACTTCTTTTCTTTTCCATATTGGTTGTTTGTGTTTTTGAATTTTTTATGATGTGAGAAGACTGGCAAACAGTTGCTGTGATTGTCAAATGCCTTAAATCAAGAAGAGAAAATGCAATAAAACACAGTTTCCATGGTAACACATTGTAACCTAGTACCTCTGGATTATGAGCCAGCTTACATCTCTGATCATTACTTGTTGACAGGCATAAATTGAGCTTAAAAGCATTAATTTTGGAGATAAAACTGGAATGTGGAGCTAAGTTATAATAATGTTTAAACGTTTCCAAGGTAGTGGTAGCAAATCAACACTGGTTATGTCATTATTTAAATAATGTTAATAAACTTATCATAAACACTTAAAAAATCTACAAGCTTTTCTCTAAAGATGGTTTAACAAATTTGTATATATCTTTGAGGTGCAAGTGGTAACTGACATGTTTTTGGTGGGGTTAAATGCCGTCTCCTAAAATAAATTAAATGGAATGATCAATGGATGGTTTAATGAAGGAATGGTTCTAATATGGAAATGATTCTTAAAAATGTTGATAATAGAAAATCTCCTAAAACTATCATAGGACGTAAGTATACAATGTTTCTGGATATTTCCAGTAGACATAATTTCCTCTTTTTTAAATTAAAAGAGACTCAAAGTATAAATTATCCTATTAGAATGCTTGCAAACATACTTTTTTTTTTACACACTTCCAAGTTCTCATCAGAAGCACTCACACTTCTGTCATATTTAAAGTGAAAAAAAAGAAAAAAAATTGTCTTGTGTATATGGCTGCTTCCAACTGACTTCAGCAGTTACCCATCAACCAATATAATCAACCATCAAAAGATAATTTTTTTCAAGACTGCTTGTTACACTTCTAGATATATTTTTATGACAAGATAATTTCATCTGATAGGATTTAATATGATAATAAAGAATTGGTCTATTGTCTCAATATCTAATCTTGATGTAAAAGTCCACTTTATTTCCTGTTAACTTCTGAGTTCAACTTCACTGCTATCACTTTGAAAGTAAGAGTGGGAGAAGCAACGGAGAGACAAGTGGCCTTTCCTCAAGGTTTGACTTTTGCTACCTTGAGCCTCAGGCAGACATAGAGACCAACATACCTTAGTTTCTACTTCTGTACTACAGGGATTAGACCTACATGGCAGGATTGTTTTAAGCACTTACTGAGATGGATGCATGCAGGGAGCTTAGAACAGTGTTTGGTGTGTAGGAAGTCCCCCATGAGGAAACCTTATAATCATCAGCGCCCCTCCCCCCTGTAAATCATCATCATCGTCGTATCCACCCCTCCCAGGACCCAGGACCGTGTTTCACATGGCAGGGGTGGGGAGTAGATGTCTGTTAAATTCAATGAGCCAACTTGTTCAACTCAGAGTTATGAGAGTTTACTGTAGCTATTCTTGATAGAATATGGAACATTTTCAGGAAATTTGACTAGATTTCTTTTATTCACGTGTATTATACCTTTCAGAGATTCATAAAACACCTGTGAAAAGAGTGCATGGAGTTAGGCAAGAATTCTGTCTCCCAGTGTTGCTAATTTGTAGGATTAAACCCTTGGGAACACTGCAGGGATTCTGAACCCATGTAATACAGACTTGTGTTTAACCTATCGACCTTGGAAGGGCATGGATTTAAGAACCTTCCATACTTTCAAGCACTGGTGCAAAAATATGCTAGTGACTTTGTTTTTCTCTGTTCTTGTTCAGCCTAGCTTTAAAGAATATAACCATTTTAAAAACGAAGAAAACATTTTTTTTCCCATTCTAATTGATAAATTCACTGGATTATGTTACATGGCATTTAGTTTGTCTAAAACAATCAAGATCTTGACCTATGCACATCCAGCTCTCAATAGTACCCGGCATTCCTTTTTTTCCTTAGTCATTTCCCTTTCATCTTCCTCAATATATACCCTCAAAGGTATCCATCTTTTTTAATCTGATCACAACTTAAAAAAAAAATCATAGCCAGTAACCTTGTCCTGTAGACACGAGAGAATAAAGGCTGTTACAGGTTTTTAGCCTGCTCTTTTCAACCGCCTCTATACACATGAGAAAGTGCTGAGGCCTCGTGCTAGGTTCGGGCAAAGCCATCAGTATACGTTAGTTTCCAAGTTTAAAGGAAGGAGTTTCCCAACTTAGAGCAAAACGTTTTCTAGTTTAGAGGAAGAGTATCTCTCTTTTTTCTTTCTAAAGTTAATCCTTCGACTCCTATGCTGAATTGGTTCCTAATCTCCTCTGGGTCCTGGTTCTATCTGTTGTTCCTGTTTCTCGTTTTTAGGATGCTTCTCTTTTCTGATTCTTCTCCATGATGGTCTTTCTCCTCCAAATATAGTCACCCTGCAGAATTTCTATTTCAATAAAAACACCATCATTCCATCCAGAAATTTAGGAATTAGCTCTGATATGTAATTTTCCATCACTGCCCCTCCTATCCATATCCCGTCCACCTGTGCCAATTTTCCCTCCCTTCCCTCCTTGGTCTCCTCTCCCATCGCTCTAACTCATTCCATCAGTGTGATGGCGATCTGGGGTTGAAAAACACTGGTACAGTGTTGCTTTGGTTTGTGCATTAGTCTTAATTTGGGATATGTTCTGACAGTTTTGGGAAACGAATACATTTAGAACATGGGGGCACAGAGTTGCAAAACATTCCTTCATAATTGCATCCTCATTTTTAGGATTATTGCTATAACATTGTCACCTTCCAGACAAATAGTCCTAGAAAATATTCTCCCATTTAGGAGCTGTCCACATTTCCTTTGTGGACAGCAACGTTCCACTAAAGAAACATTATTTTCTTTATGAGACTGTGGCTATTTCATAGGCCCTTTTGCTTTCGGTGGGTGACAAGGCCCAGGGTGTCATTGTCAGCTCGGTGGGTTTCAGTAACAAACAAGCTTAACCTCTGTGGGCTGGCATGGGGAAGCAAGAGTGGATTAGTAGCCAGCTCAGAGTTGTGGTGTTTCTGGGTGACCTAGAGCAGAGTAACTTCAAATTTGGCGTGTTTTTACTTACGCTAGAGACCGCATTTATTCTAGGGAAGTACTTGCCCCAAAGGGCAGCAGGCAATAGATGAAAGGGAGCTAAGCCTCCCCAGGTCGGGTCAGCCAACTGGGTGCTTCATACTTAAGCTACTTCTAAAAAGTGTCCCAGGTCTCTTCATTATGTGAAAATGATTGAACTTGGTCTCTGTTTTACCTATATCACTGAAGAGCTGATCATCATGCTGTTGCTTTCTCACATTTTTCCTAAAAGGACACAATTTTCCTTTTCTAGAGACTTTTTGAAGCGTGCAGTAAAGAAAAACAAGGGCCAGGGTAATAGTCTAGTTTTCAGGCCAAGGACTCTCAAACTCAAAAGTCACCATTCTGTTTTCCACCTCTAATACCGACTGCTGGCTTTCTAACCTTGACTTGTCCTAGGGAATACTGAACTGCTGTCCTCTGAGCACATTGGGTAAACCCTACATTTACCCAAAGACAGTGCCGAATAAGACATCAGCTCCACATCTTTCATTTAACTTACATTTCTATCTTTGTTCGTCTGATGACTCTGCTACTAGTAACATCCCACTACTCTCATCTTTAAACCTTTCTGTGAATTAAAGCTTTCTTTCTATTTAAAATTCTTTTTTAAAGGACAAGACCTCTGTGTTGTTATTTCCAGAGTACCTGGAAAACAGCTGATGCTTATTGAGTGACAGTTGATTTAAACTGCCCTCAATTTATTAACTGACAAGTACATACAAACAGTGGAATAGAATAGCCAGTCAGCACAATGACATCACATTCCTTCTTTGAATAGCACTTTAAAAAAAAAAAAAAAGGACTCAATTTGCAGTGTCTTAACCCAGCTTTGGAAAATGGCCCCACCAGCATCATGAGGAAAAAAAAAAAAAAAATGAGATGGCTGAAATTCAGATCCATCCAGATTAGGAGAAAAAAGGAAGGGCTGCTCTGCTTTCTTGCCCCTGTGCTGCCTTTCATCATTAGTAATTCTATCCCTCTCTTATCTGATCACGCAGAGACACATTATCTCACTAGCAAATGAATACACTGTGGAAAAACTCCCCAAATGCAAATGAACAGGAAGGACGTGCTGATACTGAAATTAGAGGAGCTCTTCCTCCCTCCCCCCACCACTGTGTGCGGATGGAGAAGTTATGGAGAGTCTGAATCCATTCCACCTCTACTTTATTCAAACTTTGTCAAGATAAACCTTTTATCTCATTGTTCTAATGCTATGTAGAGGAGATAATTTACATGACAGTAATTGTGTTGCTATATTTAGGAGTGTGCTCTGTGCCCACTTCTGGTAACTTGCTTTTGTATAAAACAATGAATGGGCTTTTCAAAATTTGGAACAGTGTGTATGATGCTATTAAAAACATGACAGCTAGAAAGCAATGCAATATGGGTAGATTTTGTACACTTTGTAGCTTTGGGGGAAGATCATAGGAGGAATAATAGCTCCTAAAGTTCCTTTTAAACAATGTGTACTATTAGAAGGAAGCCTCACTAAGTTTTATTATTGGCTTTCTCTCCTCCCTACAAGCAAAAGAGTATTTTCATTTTTAATATATTGTGTGGAGCTACCAGAAAAATTTTTTTTTTAATCTGACATTGATTTATTTTTCTTCATCCCCTAGGTTAAAACAATGAAAAGAAAGAAACTATTCTGTAGGACCAAGCAATTTATGGGCAACTTTGACTGCAGAGAGGCTTAAGCAGCATTCTTTCATTTGTTCCATGGTGCTGGTTGGTTTAACCCTTTCTGCCTCATCCAAGCACACTGATCACCCTGCCAACTGGGAGGCTGCTGGCCCAGCTGCACCGTCAGGTCAAAAATCCATGGGCCCTCCTTCCTGGTTTGAGACATTCCACAGTTCTCAAAGGATTTGGTCAAGATAATGCTGCCTCCTCTTTTGAGTTAACTTCTTTGGGTGTGAGGGTTACCTAGTTTCTTCAAATGTTATTTCAAGAGTGACTCTGGGATAGTATCTTGGGAGGTTATAAAGCTTTACTAAACAGAAGGTCTAGTGTGCCCTGACCCTAACCCATCTTTCCTCCTTTTGAGCTTGAAACAGAGGGTGAAGAGGGGTGCCATACGGACTCCTGGACACAGAAACTTTTTTGGGGGTCCCCCGTTTCTTGCAGGTAAGACTCTAGCCTCCATGACCTACCCCGAGTTCAAAAGGGCAGATTAGAAGTTTCTCATCAAGGGAAGAACAGCCTTGAAACCACCTGAGGCAACCCCACCCTTAAACCATGCTATAAAAATCCTCATCAAGTCCTTCATGTCCTCATCAAGTTGGGACACAAAGATCTCCCGGGCAAGATCTCTCTGTGTTTCCTTTGCCTGGCAAAGCAATAAAGCTATTTTTTTCTACTTCACCCCAAATTCTGTCTCTGAGATTTGACTTGGCTCTAGCGTACAGAGGCTGAGATTTTGGCACCAAGCTCTCAATTGTTAGTGATTTGCACAGTCATCCTAGAACCACCATGAAGTTTTCCCCATTTCACGTTTTTCTTTCTCTTTCACATTTCATTTTAGTTGCTGAACTAAAAGCCTGAATTGGCATGTTCACAAATTTTCCTCTCAGAACTAGAAATAGCTATATCTCTCTTAATTCAATATATTTACAGTACAGTATTGGGTTTTTAAAAATAAATTAAAATGGAAAAAGACTTGCAAGTAATGCGAGGTGTGTGACAATTCAGTACCAGTGTGTAGCCAGCCTTGATTTGGCCTGGATGGTCAAGGATAATCACCCAAGCCATGAAGACAGCTGCTTCCACTGGTGGATGACTTTTGCTGTCCCACCAGACAGATCGCCTTGACAATATCTTTGCCAGACACATTCTTGACATTGAAGCACATATTGTCCCCAGGAAGAGCTTCACTCAAAGCTTCATGGTGCATTTCAACAGATTTGACTTCAGTTGACTGGAGCAAAGGTGACTACCATGCTAGGGTTGAGAACACCAGTCACTCCACTCAGCCTGCAGGGACAATGCCAATACTCCCAACTTTGTAGCTGTCCTAGAGGGGCAGAGGCAAGGGCCTGTCACTTGGATGAGCTGGTAGCAGGATGCAATCCCAAGCTTCAGGCAGCGCGGCTCCACAGGCACTGCCGTCTTCACAGGTGACTTCACAGGCATTTAGCATTCTGTTCCAGCATGCTGTCACTATCCCAGAGGAAACTGGCATAACTGCTACTGTGTTGGTATTGAGCCAGGTTTTCTTAATGTGGTTCTGACTTCCTTTAAAATGTCCTTGTATCACTTCAGGCCATAGAGTAGCTCAGTGGGATCCATTTTGCTAACATTAACAATTTGTTGTTTTATACCTAGTCTGGGAGCCAGAAAGGCAGACTCACAGGTCCGCCTGTTCTTGGAGATCCCTGCTACAAATTCACCAACACCAGCAGCAACAGTCAGGACAGCACAGTCAGACAGAGATTGCCCCAAATCATGTTTTTGATAAAGTCTCTGTGTCTTGGGGCATCAGTGATGGTCACAAAATACTTCTTGGGTTTTAATTTCCATAGGGAGGTATCAATGGTGATACCAAGCTCACCTTCAGTTTTTAGGTGAAAAAACTGATTTTAGTCTTATCTAAGACCCAGACCTCCTCCAAGGAGCCCTTTCCCTTCTCATCAGAATCCTCAGATTTTTTCTGATAGTTTATTTTTTGTCAGCCCTACTCATTTATAGATCAGATGGTAAACTTTCCCAAATCTATGTACCCAATGATGCTCATGTTGTTATGAGTCTATTCCTTTCCCATTCTGGCTTAGGTTTAGTGGTGGTTTTCACGACATCTGTGTTCTGGCACCAAACCCAATGTGAAAAAGCTTTCTTCTCTTTTTATTTCTTTAATCCCTATTTTTCTCCTTTTGACTTTGCCTTGCTTTCTCTGTTCACATTGGTCCTTAGCTCTTAACTAAACACTTAACAGTTTCATGACCCTCAAACCACATCAAGAAAAGTCACAAAAGGCTCCTCAAAGGAGCAAGAAGAAATACTGCATCTATAAATACTGCACACAACTGAATTTCTAGGTCTCCTTCAGTTATAACTTCAATCTCAAAAAGCAGCTGAAGAAGCCCTCTAATTGTTTATAACATTTGTTAGAACCCTGGATGCAGTTTGGAGGTGTGATTCTGATCTGGAATTTCCCAGGTGACTCTTGTTCACACCCAAGCCCCGACTGAGACCCTTCCCCTGACAGCCATCAGAGAACCAGAAATCAAAATGAAATGCCATACTTCACATGAAGCTGTTTCCACTGCAGGAGAAAAAGTGTGCTTCATGGGAAACTGCATTGTCGGTACCCAGCACACCCTTCCCGTTATCTGATTCTAGCCTTCATCGTCCTTGAGCTATTTTACAACTTGTATGTTATAGGTAACTGACAGACATGCAAATACTTCCCGGTCTGGTAGAGATTCAATCGATTTCTCTCCACTCCCCCTGGAAAATAACCAGTTTCGTCCTATTTGCATTCTCATTTCAATATTCCTGATCTTGAAATGTGTCTCTTCAGATTCTCTTGAACCTGTTACAACATCGGTCCTGTCTTTGATTAACGAGTAGAACCAAATCTTTAATAGGTACTCATTTTTGTATCTGTATGAGGTTCATGATTTTACCTTTCTTCAGTCTTTTTGCATGATTCTTTTCCTACCTCTGACGGTTCTTTCAATGTAAAAATCAGGTGATGGTGATTAAGCAATTGATGGGCATAAATAATTTTATAGGCAAAATGAGCCATAATATTTTGAGGTGGGGTCTCCCAGAAAATCTGGGATGTGTGCTTGCTGAACACTCTTTCTTATAGAACCACACAGCTGGAAAGGGTCTTAGTATCATCTAGTCTCCCTCACGATAGGAATTAGGCCAACCAAGGCCCAGAAATAGGGAGATTTTTTTTTTCCGACATTGCACAGCTTTTGAGTAGTAACAAAATTGATTTTGAACCCAAGTCTGGCTAATTCCAGGCTCCAAAGCCTTTATTACTATAGTAAATCTTCTCTTCCTAAAGTAGGGCTGACAATATGAATCTAAAGCTTACTGTAAGACTTAAATGAATGTCGGAATCTAGAAAACCTAACACCAATGTCTCTGTCACTCACAGCAGGGCCTCTGTGCTTTCCCTCAATGAATGAAATGAAATGACAAAAGAAATGGCACCACTTCTGCATTTGATTGGTCGACCAGTCTCCTTAATTCACAGGCACATTCTGCATGTCATTTATCCTCCCACTGTGCTGAAGCACATAATAAATGCTTGATAAAATTTTGTTGAATAGAACTGATTGGAGTAGAACTAGCAGAGATGCAAAGGACACGCAGGCTTTAACTAGAGAGCTGGAAGGAGCCAGCCTGTTGTACCCTAATCCTTCTGTGAACCATGCATTCTAAAAATAACCCAACTAGGTTGGTAGAGAATAATTTATAATCTAGAACAATTATTGTAACTAAATACCCTGACCCACTTTTTGCTGGAAACTCACTGTACATTCTGATTTACATAGGAGTATTATCAGAAACCCTTTGGAGTGAGGGACAGCCTATTTTAGGAAATGAGTAGCTGCACTTACATTGGTTGCTTCTTTCTTCCCAGGTTGGTTTTCAGTTCAGGCAGATGATGAGGGGCAGTGTTAGCAAAAGGTGCCCTATAGCATAGACGCCTGAGAGCTCTTTAAACTGTGTGCTGACAATATTTTTATATACTCTGTCTTTCCTTCATCATCTCCCCCACCTCCCCCAACCGTTTCCTTTGCAGCTTGAGCTGTTTGGCCGTGTCTGAACTGCGGCTGCTGAAGCCTTTTCTGGCAGGTTGCCCAGGGAGCAGCTCTCCTGTCGATTCCGCCTCTCTCCAGGAGTTGCCTGCCTTCAGTATAATGGGCAACATTGAAAGCCGCAAGGCGCTTGGTCGACAAGGTCAGAGTGCCTTTCATTCCTGCAATAATCAACCAGTGTAGCTCTTCCTCAGACCTGGGGAGAGAGAAGATAGAGGTCAAAAGAGCAATTACATTTCACATTGACTCCAGAAAAGGCTCGGATCACAAGACTGAAAAGCAAAACGGATTCTTGCTTCCTTCTGATCCATTCTGTTTCTGGTCATCTTTGTCACTGATGCTGGCCTAAAACCATAACAAGTTTGCGCTTCATGATGTGCAAAACGCATTTTCTGCCTCCAGATGAGATCTTTCTTCTTAGACATTTAGCACTGTCAGCATATTGCAAAAGAATGCAAATGAGCTGCAGGATCTATAACCAGAGACAGTAAGCAAAGGCCATTAATTATGTTTTTAAAAAATGTTAACCCTAGCAGACTGTATAACAAGCAATTGTGCTAATTTCAATCTGTAATCAGTCCCTACATTAGCATAACTTTATTTATTTAGCATTAAGGCAACAATTTAGAGAATATAATTTAGTTGGAAATGTCAGTAATTTTGCAGTGGCAGATTGCTGTTACAAAGCCACCTCTATTTGACCTTACAGCTGCCAGGACTAATTACTTTAATTGCACTGACCATTCTGGTATTTAGTGTAGTTGCTGCTACTCTTCAGCCATTGAGCAAATCAGCCTGGCTGAATTCTCAGGAAAATGGGCCAATGTTTTCCTCTAAATTTTTTCTTTCTTTTCTACATTTTGAGAACCTAGATAATTCACAGATTATTAGTGGTCTCACTGAGATTAAGGATTTTGAGGAAAGGCTTTGAAAGGAAAAAAAATCTGTACTTTTTAACTCTATTGCTCTTTGCTGAGTCGATTAAAATACAGTCACTTTACTAACAAGAAGCATTTAAAAGATGGTTGTGGTGGTTAAAAATCCCTCATTTTACATTTTAGAATGAATGCCTATTAAAAATGCTGTGATCTTTGTTTCCATCTTATTAAACTGAAAACAGAGTTTTCCCTGAGATTTTACTCAGCACAGATTGAAACACACAGCTATGTCCTAATTGAGGATCTATAGTCTTATGAACCTAAAAAGAGATATTTGCTCCCGACAAGGAAAGTGCCACAAGACATTTGATCACTTGCTACCGGGAACACATCTATTACTTGAAATGAAGAACTCTTGGGATACCCAGTTCTTACACATGAAATCGTGGAATCTGAAAGTCAGAAAGACCAGATGTCATACAATTTATCCGCCTACTCACGGCAGGTATAAGCTCCTCCTGGTTTCTTCTGGATGATCATCTAATCTTTGGTTAAACCCTTTAGGTTATTTTTTCCCCCCAAATAATGCAGTTGACTTTGCTCAACAACTTGGATTGCTACACCATTCTATTATATAATGATATATACCTATACATTATTATATAATAGAAATAAGAACTATATAATTATATAATATAAAATAAAGTGACAGACTTTATTTTCTTGGGCTCCAAAATCACTGGAGATGGTGACTGTGGCCATGAAATTAAAAGATGCTTGTTCCTTGGAAGAAAAACTATGACAAATCTAGGCAGTATATTAAAAAGCGGAGACATTACTTTGGCAACAAAGGTCCATACAGTCAAAGCTATGGTTTTTCCCGTAGTCATCTATGGATGTGAGAGTTGGACCATGAAGAAGGTTGAACACTGAAGAGCTGATGTTTTTGAACTGTGGTGTTGGAGAAGACTCTTGAGAGTCCCTTGGACTGTAAAGAGATCAGTCAGTTCTAAAGGAAATCAGTCCTGAATATTCACTGGAAGCACTGATGCTGAAGCTCCAATACTTTGGCCACCTGATGAGAAGAGCTAACTCATTAGAAAAGACCTTGATTCTGGGAAAGATTGAAGGCATGAGAAGGTGGTGATAGAGAATGAGATGGTTGGATGGCATCACTGACTCAATGGACATGAGTTTGAACAAGCTCCGGGAGATGGTGAAGGAAAGGGAAGCCTGGTATGCTGCAGTCCATGGGGTCACAAAGAATTGGCCATGACTGAGCAACTCAACAACAACACCTGTTTAGTGATACTAGTAGCCAATATGTATTGAGTGACTGCTATGTTCTAGGCACTGTTTTAGACCCTTGACATGTGTTTATTCATTTAATCCTCTCAACAGTCCTATGCAATATGTTATTGTTGCTGTTATCCATGGCAGAGCCAGGATTTAAATCCAGATATTTGTGTCTGGAGCCTCTAAGCTTGACCTTGATGCTAGATTAATTCAGAAATGAAGCAAATTCTTCCTCTGAGGCCACGCAGAATTGATAAACAGCTTTCCTCCTAAGTTGGTACCTCCTGGCTTGCTGTCTCTGGTTCCTCATATGACAGAGCTTCAGTTTGGCAACATTCCTCTTTAAAGTGAGACAGCCCGATCTAATTGAAGTCTTAACACTCCCAATGCATGCAATACTTCTTCAGGCTAAGATATACTGTCTGCAAGCTTTCAGCCCATATGTCATGTCCTTGGGGAAGCTTTCCTTGACCCCTTGTCTGCCGTAGGAAGCCTTATTATGAGGCTCTGGTGGGACCACAAAGCTTTCTTTCTTAGAATTAACACTCTTCAATTCAATAGTTAATAGCCCCAAACTGACACAATATTGTAAATCAACTATACTTGTAAATCAACTATAAGATACATTAAAATATTTAAAAAATAATAATCCATATACTTTGCCTTTAATAATGCAAGGAGGAGTGGTACTGTCCATTTTCAATAGTTTTACTATTAACTGTTCAATCCCACACAAAAGCACAAAGAAATTCACAAAAACCCCTGATTCAGTTAGGTTTGAGCTGTATATCCCAATTACATGGTGTCCATGGAACAAAATACATGAATGACTCCAATACTTTGTTTTTTCTAATTCCTCTCCTGCTACTCAATAGATGCGGAGCCCTCATTCTGGGTTTTCTGATAGGTAATAAACCCTTTGGACTTTATCCTTTCCTCCACGTCCATTTTATATCCAGCTACTTCAATGTGTGATTCCGGAAAATCTGCATTCTCCCTGTATTAAACATACCCCAACTTTCTGCGTCTAGGGCTAGGTTCTTGTGATTGCTCTCCACCCACATTCTCCTCTCTCCTTCTGTTTGCTGTTTTCGCAGAAGATCTGTGAAATCCTCAAGCAGCTAATCCACATCTTTTCTAGAGCATCCGCCGTGGGTTATTCCATCACCTGTCTCTCAGCCTCTCTCCACTAGACCTCCTTTCTCTGACCTTCGCACTGCCTGCCTTCAGTTCATCATCTCTGGGAGGGACTGTTGCAGCAGTGGCCCAGCTTCTGGCTGACCTCATCTCTAGGATCCTTCACATGGCTGTATTTCCTGTGGAAAATCATTCAGGGGCTCCCTGCTTGGCATTTAACACGTTTTGTTTTCAGTCCTCAGGCACATCTGCCAGGCATCTTTACATTTTCAGTCTGAAGGTCATTCTTCTGGTAGAGAAGATAGAGCAAAATAGGAGCTGAGTAATTCTATTTTCTCTTTGTCTTGTTAACATTACATCAGAATCTCTTAGAAATGTGACTAACAGGTCCATGTTCTCATTTGCTCCTTACACATTGCAGAAAGTAATTTTTTGATATTTTTTTCCCCTAGTGAAATTGACCTTATTTTTTACTTTATTCTTTATGACACTTTTCTTCTAGGTTTGTGCTATTGCATTGCTTTTGTTCCTGGCTACAAGTTCTTTGATCTTTCAAACATGCTTTTAAAAATCTGAGCTCTGTGCCACCATAATTGATTTCTATAGTTTTTCTTCCATATTTGACTTATTTTTTTTATTAGTTATAGTTATAATTTTCTTTTCTACTCCTTCTGGACCTATCTACACCCTTTTAGAAAACCTCTGGAATTTGCTTTTCCGTCGTCTTGGATGCCCGTCAGACATGATGAACATTCCTGGCTTTTGCTCATTTGAATTCTGAAAAGCTCTCATTTTCTCCAAAGGTTCGCAACACTTCATTCTAAATCTTCCATATCTTGAAGATCAGAACCAAGTTTAGAGGAACTGCGTCCTTCAGATCCAAGCTGACAATCTATACCTCTTGATCCCCTAAGTTGAAGACCCTTGATCCCAGAGGCAGAGAAACGCCCCAAATCCCACGCTGCCTGATGATGGTGAGTGATCCTACCAAGCTTTGGCTCCTGTGCACAGGCTTTGGGAATGAATGACAGAGGAGCAGGGGTGGTAGCAGCCTCAGGGGAGACACACAGCCTCCACAGGGGGGGAAGTCACCAGGTCAGTCCCTCATCTAAAGCCACTGAACTCTATCATCCTTTACTCAGAGGTGCGCCTCTGCAGGTACGAAGTGTAGATGGTCAAGCAGAAGTGGTAAGGAATCTAACGTAGGGGAAATGGAAAACAGAGTAGAGTTGGGGAGGTGGGGAGTAACAGCTATTGAAACTCCACTGTGTACCACTGTGCTAGGCACTTACAGACAGCTGCCATTTATTCCTCCCAGTACCTCCCAGTACATTTATACACGTGGAAAATGAAACGCATTAAAAAAAGTTGACTGTCTTCTCTCAGTCATAGGGCAGGGAATGCAGAAGCCAGGAATTAAACCTAGATCTGAGGATGAGAGGGTAATACAACAAAACTAAAAACAGAAAATTAACAATTTATTGCCTATATATATTAAAAAGTAATATCCTTATAAAGGAGATATATGTACAAATCAATGTCTATTACGGTAAACTTCAAGAAAAATATCTGCTTTGTTGCACATTAGTAATAATTTTGATGGCTAGAACTTGAATTTTTATTATATCCACTTTCTTGAAAAATGTAACCTTTATTTCAATATTTTTCCTAGGCAGAGGTTTCCTTTTTGCTTGTGGTTTGTTTTAGTTTTAAAGTCTACTGGTGAAATTTCTTGTCAGAATAAAAGGAAAATGAAATTACACCACAGTGGTGGTCTCATAATTTGTAGTGCTTAAAGGAACATCAGCTACATATATAAATGTTCTTTGAAAAGTGTCTTTCAGATGTTAATGGAAGAATTGATTTTCACCTCTGTCTCTCTTATGACATCTATTTACCACGCTGCCTCATCTCCATCCTGTGCTCTGCTCTCTCAAGTGTCAGTGTCAGAGACGAGGGCTAAATCCAAGGTGACTAAGCAGGTGTCAAGCCAGTTGCAGAAACAGAGAGAAGACTTAACGAATGGCACAGGTCTTCTAAGTCAATGGACCCTGTCTCCCCTAATTTCATTATCAATTCACCACAAGAACCTGACAGAGTCAGTGTGTTAAGTCAAATTCAAAAGCTCAAGAATGAAAGGGGGGAAAAAATCCAATCTCAGAGTCAGGTAGAAACATCATATTTCAGAGAAAAATCTTTAGTATTGATTTATAGCTACAGACTCTAGTCTAATGGTTTCCTCTTTAAATTAAGACTACGAATGATTTCCCATCCTGAAATTAATAATCCAAAAGCTGCACAGATTCAAAAAAGGCACTGATTGTCATACTTCAACCAGGAAGTACCAATAAGTGGATGCCCAGCCGGTTCCCATCAGCGACTGTGGTTGCTGACATGCTATGGCATCTTGAGAGTCATATGCATACTTGGGTTGCCAAGAGGCCATAAATTTGAGATGGAACATCCTCTTTGTTGAGGCTTCTGTACATGCAATCCAACTGCTCTCTGATAAACAGTTGTCTGGGAGAGAAGTTCCTGCCTAAGTAGTTTAGAGACTTGTGGTCATGGAAGAGGTGACACAGACCCCACGTGGAGACAAGTCAGGCAGTCTCAGGCCTGTGCAAGGCACCGAAAGTTCCAGAGGAAACCCTGTCTCCCAGGTTAGCCGCAGTGACTTGAAACAGAATTGAAACCAGAAAAAAAAGGAAACAGTTGTTTGTGGGGAACAGGAAATGTATATTAAGAGGAAACTGACATAGAGTCATTTTTGGTGCTGAGAATTTTAATTTACCCTGTGCTATTGCATGTACTTTGTAAACGATGTTAAATTATTTTTAAAAGAATGTGGGAATATGAATAAATAAGTGAAGTCTCTTTAGAACATTTTAAGATTCAGAAACCTCATTTGTTCCCTAAAAGAAAAAAAGAGCAGCTTACATTCCTAGTTAATTACCTGTGTTTTTAGTAAATGGATTGTATCAAACTATCAGAGTTTTTTGCAGCTACTTTGGAATTCGGTTTTGGGTGTAGGTCTACCAGTTTCATTGTGCATACATTAAAGAAATTTAAATTTTAAAATGCATGCTCCTTCAGCCTTCTGTATATATCTGTTATGGCATCTTTCTGTTTGAATTGTAATGAGTGATTCATGTTGTCTTGCCCACCAGACTATTCCTGGTGGGATCACAAAGTCCCCAGCAGCTGCAACATCAACAGGGTTCCTCCAATAGAGAAGACATACAGTAGATATTGTCTGGGGCTTAATATTAAATAACACAATGTAATCAATTTGCAGAATAGTTACAAGAATTAAATGAGATAACATAAAAATCTAATATGTTTCTAAATCGCAATAGGAACTCAACAGTTAATTCTCTACCCCCTTCTTGGGACTAAAGAAAAAATATTCTTTAATTTTTAAACCACTGTAGAATAGTAAATACTAATTTCCCCTTAACAAGAAATATGTACTCTTTAGAAATTGTTTAGCTCATGGAAATAACCATATTTTGCATATTTAGAAATTTAAGGCCCATGTAGATGGATGGGAACAGAAAACACTGCAAAACACAGTTTGGCTTCCTTCCTAACAGTGCTTGATGAGGAAAATGGCCTTAGCAAACTGATGGTCTCCATTTTCGTACAATCTCTTATCAGTTCCTGGAACTAATTTGGATCCTTTGTCCATCTTGGATGAACCCTTAGGCCCCAAGTCAGTATTTCCTCAGACTGAGTCACTCATTGTTCTGCACAGATCTTGTGGGTGAGACATCTTCTGGACTCTCCTACCCCAGAATTACCTGACATTTGCATCTTGCAAACAGACAAGCTCTTTGCTCAAAAGCTGGCTGCTGAGGAATAGCTTCATAGGTGTTAAACGGAGAGGAAAGCTTTGTGGAAGAAAGTACAGTATAGATGGAGGGAGGGATGGGCCCTGTGTACTGAAAAGGTTTTTAGCCAGTTGTTAAGGACAAGCTATGACTTTGGCCTTCTAGGAAGAACAATTTCCCATATATAGTATAAATCAAGATTTGCCAGATAATTTATGCTGGTTAAAAAATATCCTGTATGAAGCAAAGGTGAAAGAGAGTAATTCCTATGTCCACAAGTGGTCTGGTTTATTCTTGTGAAAATGACCATTAGGCTACACTGAACTGCTTCTGTGGTTGGTTTCCATCAGACCATTTACTGTCATTCACTCGCTAAGTTGTGTCTAAGTCTGTGACCCCATGGACTGCAGCACTTCAGGCTGCTTTGTCTTCCACTATTTCCTAGAGTTTGCTTAAATTCAGGTCCACTGTGTCAGTGATGCTATCTAACCATCTCTTCCTCTGTGGCCCCCTTCTCCTTTTACCTTCACTCTTTCCCAGCATCAGGGTCTTTTCCTGATGAGGAAAAGAGTCAGCTCTTCACATTAGCTGGCCAAAGTATTGGAGCTTCAGCTTCATTATCAGTCCTTCCAGTGAATATTCAGGGTTACTTTCCTTTAGGGTTGACCGGTTTGATACCCTTGCAGTCTAAGGGACTCTCAAGAGTCTGCTCCAACACCACAATTTGAAAGCATCAGTTCTTTGGTGCTCAGCCTTCTTTATGATCCAGTTCTCACATCTGGGCTTCCCTGGTGGCTGAGACGGTAAAGCGTCTGCCTGCAATGCAGGAGACCTGGGTTCAATCCCTGGGTCAGGAAGATCCCCTGGAGAAGGAAATGACAATCCACTCCAGTACTCTTGCCTGGAAAATTCCACGGGCTGAGGAGCCTGGTAGGCTACAGTCCATGGGGTCACAAAGAGTTGGACACGACTGAGTGACTTCACTTCACTTTTCTCACATCTGTACATGACTACAGGAAAAACCATAGCTTTGATTATATGGACCTTTGTGGGCAAAGTGATGTCTCTGTTTTTTTAATACACCATCTAGGTTTAATACACCATCATAGCTTCCCTTCCAAGGAGCAAGAGACTTTTAATTTTATGGCTGCAGTCACTGTCCACAGTGATTTTGGATCCCAAGAAAATAAAATCTGTTACTGCTTCCACTTTTCCCCTTTCAATTTGCCATGAAGTGATGGGACCGGATGCCATAATCTCATTTTTTTCAATGTTGAATTTTAAGCAAGCTTTTTCCACTCTCCTTTTTCACCTTCATCAGGAGGCTCTTTCATTCCTCTTCACTTTCTGCCATCAGACCATAACTAACTACAAAAGAGTGAACAAAGGATATCCCTCTCTGGGGGAAAAAAAATGTCTATCATGTCAATGATTTCTAAACACATCTTTCTCCATCAACATTTTAATCTCTTTAAATTGCTAGTGAGAAGGTCTTTAGCACATCCAGTTAGTGATTCTTACGTCTTGGGTTGTAATTCAAAGAGTAGTCGTGCCTCTGATTGCTCAGAAGAGACTTTGGAAAGAACACCTACAAGGTGATTTAAAAATAAACAGCATCTTTCTACTGTGGTCTCTGTCTGGTATTGAGACATATCTGTCAGCGGACTGACTGATGAGAACAGCATGAAGCTGACTTCTGAAGGGAACTGAACAACTTTCTGTTGAATTCTCCTTTTCTGTGTCAACAAAACTCTCTGGTCATCTACAGTTCTTCATTTCAAGAAATGGGACACACGTGAGACTTTGTGGTTTTTGGAGAAATCAGAAAAGAAGTGAGCCCGAGAATGTGAGTCAGGCACCAGCACTGATCCCCTCGTGGGCCTTAGGGTTTTCATTAATGAGGCAATGACTCCACAGGACAGTGCTCCACTGTGACTCTGAATAAAAGGTTCTAAACACTTGGCCTCTGCAGTAGCCAATCCAAAGCCTGATACTGGACCATATTGAAGTGAAAATTTCTCAGCCCCACTCTGCACTTCAGAAACATCAGGAGCCATATAAAAGAAAAAGACAAAGAAGGGAAAGGAAGGGAATAGTATACATGTGACGGAAAAATGCAAACCAGGCAAAAAAGTGCACAGTGAAATAATGTTCTCTCCCAACTCAGTCTTCAGTGCTCCAAGCTCCAATTCTCTTTCATCTGGGATTCAGAATATATAGCTACCCAGTCCTGCATCAGTATCTCAGGCAGGTATATGTTTAACACACTGCCCAGATGATCTTGTTGCTCAGTCAAAGAAACACTGACCTTGCCAGTGATCATACTTCCAGGATCTCCTGCTGTAGCGGTACATGCTTATGATGCATGGGCTTAGAAATCAATTGAGAGCAGAGGACATCAGAATCTTGCATGCACTTGTTAGGGAGAGGAGGTTTTGCACTATTTGTTTAAGAGGCAGGATAGTATAGTTCAAACAAAACAACACAACAATAACGTAAACCTTCTGCCTGGGACTTAAGGAAAAAAATAAGAATCCACCTGCCAATGCAAGGGACATGGGTTCAATCCCTGGTCCAGAAAGATTCCACATACCGCAGGGCAACTAAGCCCGTGGGCCACAACTACTGAGCACGCATGTTCCAACTACTGAAGTCCATGCACCTAGATCCTTGCTTCGTGACAACAGAAGGCACTGCAATGAAGAGTAGCCCCTACTTGCTGCAACTAGAGAAAGCCCTCAAAGCAGTGAAGATCCAGAACAACCAAAAATAAATGTGTTAGAGTCCAGATCTGACTTTGCCAGTAACTCCCTGTGTGACTGGCTCTTAGAAATTTGTACATTTCACCCTTCTAATTATTTATAGGTTGGTGGCCTACCCTGGACTTATTCATATTTTTTTTCTTCTTGATCAATTTTAGTTTTTGTTCAAGTGTCTAAGCCCTCGACAAAAGCCAACTCCCGCAGAGCACAGGGCAAAGCCTGACGGGTCCTTCCCTCTTCAGGAATGAGTATGTGACCCAAATCCAGTTAATCTAAAGTGAAGACAGACTGACGAGAGGCTTCTGAACTGTGAGAAGCCTTTTAATAGGTGGGAGCAAAGCTGACTCCATGCTGGATCTGTTTGTTTTACTTTAACCTGTGCACTGCGATCTCTGCTTAGTCATGTTGGCTCTACACCTTTCCTAAAAGAATATTGCCTATAGCCTGAAATATACAGGACAGCCCATTCTCAAGGCTCCGACCTTTAAGAATCCATTCATTCAGAGGCAAAAAGTTGCAGAACAGAGAATAACCTTTGTTTTGTTGGAAGTTTACAGGAACATTGTGACCTGACCTATGTGATTACCTGCAAGAACAAAGGATTCCAACACCGAGAAGTTTGCAAGAACTAACCATGCCCCTCTCTCATCTTGTTTTTCAATATGCTTTGCTGAAATTCTGGGGGAGTTCAGGGTTTGGGGGGGCACAAGCTACTGAGCCACTATCCCCTTATACGGCCCTGCAATAAACCTTTCTCTGCTCCAAATTCCAGTTTGTTTGGCCTTACTGTACATCAGACAGAAGGACTTGCGTTGGATAATAGCCTCTTCCTCTTTCCCCTACCTGTGAACATATTTCTGATGGCTACGATGACCATTCTGTGGAGTGAGCCCTGATGATGAAATGATACTTAGTCAGCAGAGTAGAAAGGCTAGAAAACATAGATCCAGGTCAATACATTGAACCACAGAATCCAACAATGCTGAAGCCCTCACTCTATCCAGACTTCCTGATATATGAGCTAATAGTTTAAGCAATTGTGAGCTGAGTTTTCTGTTACCTGAAAATTTCCTAAGTAATCCATCTTCTTTCAGTCTAAATCTCTCACTCAAGGCCTTCATTACCTGCTCTCAGATAATTTTTATTAACTTCTTGGCCACTTACCTTGTCTTTATATCTTATCAGCTTTATGAATCTTAGATAACTTAGTGATTATTAACTTGCCATTTTTACCAATTCTTCTCTGTCTCCTCTTGACCTGTCACAAATCAACATTTAGAAGCACTGAAGTATATATATATATAATATGCAGCCCAGTTCTTGTTCATTGTGGAAGAATACTTTACCCAGTGACAAGTGGAGAGGGCACTTATGCTCAGACGGTCACCAGCTTTAGAAATCTAGGAGTGTCTGTAGGAGATATTACCAACATTCCTTTCTAACTTTGACTAAGAAAAGGACCATTTGAATCTTAATTCTAAAGGAACAAGAAGTAGATTATTCTCTTCATGTGGAATGTAAAGCTTTTTCATACTTGGGAAGGTGGGGGAAGGAAGAAAGAAAGGGAGGGAGGAAAGAATAAACTTGTTTCTAATCTTAAATACCAGGATGCTTTCATATACAACTTCAGTTAAATCTTACAACAAGCCTGCAAGGTAGGTTTATTTCCACTTATATATGGGGCAACTGAAGTTTAGAGCAGTAATTTTCTCAAGGCTACTCAAGTGCATGTCAGAACCAGATTCACACCAAAGACTCTACAATTCCAAAGCCATACATTTTCTATCCCTTAAACATTTTCAGCCCCTTATCTACCCTCTAGAAAGGTTTCTGGGCTTTTGGAACCCCCCCGACCATTTCTTTGCTGAGCAGGTGCTGGGCGTCTCCGGCGCAGCCTCCTGGCATTGGGCTCTCTGGGCTTGCTTCCCTGGATACCTCCCGTGCCCATCCTCAGGCCCCTTGTGTCTGGCTGCCCTTCTCCCAGGTGACTGCGGTAAATTCAAGGTCACTGAATAAATGACTGATAATGAGGCTGTGCTCCTGTCACATATTTCCCCGGCTTGATTCCTCTGTGACACTTCGGTGGCCTTGTGGTCATCATATGTGAAATAAGAGCCCGGCTGTAGCCACCAACTGGTCTTGTGGATCTCTGCTGTTTACTGAGCCATTTACAGATACTTACTATGCTGTTTCTATTCTGCATGTGTTCTCTGAAGCAATCTGTCCCAGCTCTTCCTGAAGCTTGCCATAGCACCTGGGGTACCTACATTTACAGTTCAGTTCAGTTCAGTCGCTCAGTCATACCTGACTCTTTGCAACTCCATGAACTGCACCACGCCAGGCCTCCCTGTCCATCACCAACCCCCAGAGTTTACCCAAGCTCATGTCCATTGAGCCGGTGATGCCATCTAACCATTTCATCCTCCGTCTTGCCCTTCCCCTCCTGCCTTCAATCTTTCCCAACATCAGGATCTTTTCCAATGAGTCAGCTCTTTGCATCAGGTGGGCAAAATATTAAGAGTTTCAGCTTCAACGTCAGGCTTAGAGTATGAGGACACCTTGAGCAGACTGGGACTGCCCCTTTTCCAGCATTATCCCCAGTCATTATGTCAGAGCAGTGTGATAAAATGGAGAGAGAATGGATGGGAAGAAATATTGCAAGAAGGAAAGGAAAAAAAAGAGACAGTGAGAGAGGAAGAGCTGGACTGGCTGCACTGATGGAAATGCTGATAAGATTTGTACAAATTCTACCTGCATAGAGATTGCTGTGGCTTAGTACTGTTGGTATCAACACTTCTAAAAACTATATTTAGAGGAGAATAGCTTAAGAAGATCAGAAATCAACACAACGACACTGCCAGAGTTGTTCTTTGGTGTGCTGATGATCATTCTTCTTACTGAAGCAACTAACTGAAGAGAATCCTAATGGCCTGGTCTCTCCTCCCATCCCACCACCTCCTGTAATTTGAGGGGAAAGGAGGAAGGAAAAACAGATTCCCACATTTTGTGATTGTTTCTTGTCTGTTAGGAATTTTCAATAACCTCAGATACGCAGATGACACCACCCTTATGGCAGAAAGTGAAGAGGAGCTAAAAAGCCTCTTGATGAAAGTGAAAGAGGAGAGCGAAAAGTTGGCTTAAAGCTCAACATTCAGAAAACGAAGATCACGGCATCTGGTCCCATCACTTAATGGGAAATAGATGGGGAAACACTGGAAATGGTGTCAGACTTTATTTTTGGGGGGCTCCAGAATCACTGCAGATGGTGACTGCAGCCATGAAATTAAAAGACGCTTACTCCTTGGGAGAAAAGTTATGAAAACCTAGATAGTATATTCAGAAGCAGAGACATTACTTTGCCAACTAAGGTCCGTCTAGTCAAGGCTATGGTTTTTCCTGTGGGCATGTACGGATGTGAGAGTGGGACTGTGAAGAAGGCTGAGTACTTAAGAATTGATGCTTTTGAACTGCGGTGTTGGAGAAGACTCTTGAGAGTCCCTTGGACTGCAAGGAGATCCAACCAGTCCATTCTGAAGGAGGTCAGCCCTGGGATTTCTTTGGAAGGAATGATGCTAAAGCTGAAACTCCAGCACTTTGGCCACCTGATGCGAAGAGTTGACTCATTGGAAAAGACTCTGATGCTGGGAGGGATTGGGTGCAGGAGGAGAAGGGGACGACCAAGGATGAGATGGCTGGATGGCATCATGGACTCGATGGACGTGAGTCTGAGTGAACTCCGGGAGTTGGTGATGGACAGGGAGACCTGGCGTGCTGCGATTCATGGGGTCGCAAAGAGTCGGACACGACTGAGCGACTGAACTGAACTCATTATAGCAGGTCAGGAAATAGTATGCTTAAGATCACACAGTGGGACTTCCCTGGTGGTCCAGTGGTTAAGACCTCATTCTTCCAGTGCAGGGGGCCCAGGTTTGATCCCTGGTCAGGGAATTAGATCTCACATGCTGCAAACTAAAAAAAAAAAAAATCCTGCATGCTACAACTAAGACCTGGCGCAGCCAAAGAAATAAATATTTTAAAAAAGAAAATCACACAGCTATATGGGCTTAAGATCTAGTTACCAACTATACTTATTTCATACCAAGTCTTGTTTATAAGAAGTTTAGAGGCAACCTTTAGGGGTTCACATAGTTAAGTGGTAGACTTTGTGAGGGGGTCCAGGGCTTGTAATAGCAGGTAGAAAGGAAAGCAGGAGAAACAATTTATTACACTGGATGTGGCTCTGTTTGAGGTCCCCTGCCTCATAGGTGTGGTGGTGTAGAAATTACAAAAGCCACATGAACATGTTTGGTGACCAGCTAGAAGAATCCTGTCTTAAGGGCTCTGTTGGACAAGAATTGATAAAATGAGAGCATGTCACCTGGAATAACACGTGGTGTGAAGAATGACAAGATAGAACAACAAAGATGACAGTGACAAGCTCTCTGATGACAGAGAACTTAATGTTCAGACAACAAAAAGCAAAGCTCCCAAGAATTTACAGCCTTTTTAAGTGAGAGTAGGAGATTTTTAAATGAATTAATTAAAACTACATTCTTGGATGTCCTTCAGTGCTTGCAAAGTATAACAATAAAGATTAGGAATTGCTTTTTTGGGTGTGCTTCTTTAGTTGAGATACATCTGAAAAAGTGGTCTAAGTCTGGTCATGGATTTATAAACATGATATAAAGATTAAATGGTGTGTGTTTCGTCACTAAGATGTATCTGACTGTTTGAGACCCCATGGACTGTAGTCTGCCAGGCTCTTCTGTCTGTGGAATTAGCCCAGGCAAGAATACTGGTGTGGTTTGCCATTTCCTTCTCCACGGGATCTTCCCAACTGAGGGATCCAACCTGTGTCTCCTACATGGGCAGGTGGGTTCTTTACCCCTGAGCCACCAGAGAAGACCCAAAGATAAAGTAGTAAAAAATTCTGAACGTTGTGTTGGAGGTTTTATATCTTCTACATATTATACAATTCTTGAGGGAGCGGAGAGGGGGAAGCATGATTAGAATCAGTTCAGTTGTCACTCAGTCGTGTCCAACTCTTTGTGACCCCATGGACTGCACCACGCCAGGCTTCCCTGTCCATCAGCAAGTCTGGGAGCTTGCTCAGACTCATGTCCATCGAGTCAGCAATGCCGACTCGATGGACATGATTTGAATATTAGGAGGTAAAAAGATCAAGGAAAAGTCAGAAATAGGGGAGAGTTTGGGCACCCAAGTAATCTAGTAAATGAAAAGTGCAGACAAGAAATCTAATAACTTGGAAATCAGATTTATACTGGTGGGTGAATTAAATCTAAACTTAAAGAGCAGTCTTTAGACTCTCTTGGTCAATAGATTTTCCTTTGACTTCCTCATACACTTCCTTCTCTTGGTAAGCTGCAACATTTTTATTATAGAATGGTTAAGTGCTCTATTTGGGGCATCCACTACTAGGCAGGTTATTGAAATCAAACAAAATGAACATTAATAGACTTTTTTCAAAAGAGGAGGATGAGGGCCTCATGGATATGTCTACTTGTGAAGCTAAGAGGGAAAATATGTTTTTCCTTAAGACTGTTATTTCAACAAAGAAGAAACTAGATTATCAATTGAAAGTCTGAGTTCATCTAAGTAGCATGAAGTATGAGAATTCATTTTGTCCTTTTTGTACCCTGTCTCTGACTGTGCCCAGCCATTGCTGGAGATTTCTGGGTGTCTTGAAATGTTCGTAGTGTTTTGAAAATGGTGCTGAATTCTTTTCCTTGCAACAGATTTGACAAGTGAAGAATGGAGCTTTTTCTTCTCTCATTTTTAGACATAATCTTGCCATCATGTTTAAAAGAAAGATAAACAAAATGTCAGGAACACTTACAAAAGAACACTAAAACAGAGAGGCAAGGCGTGGCAGGACACAGAAGGCACGGATATTGTCATGTTTAGATCGCGGCCACTGCTCCAGTGGCTGATACAGTGGTACTGAGTTTCCTCTCATGCAATGACTGATATCGAACTCATTTCAAATAGCCCTGACAGGGCAGAAGCAGAAAAGTACCTCTCCTTTTTTCTTCTGCCACATGTGGTAAGACATAGAGCCCTTCTCATCACCACAGTCATCTGTCTGCAGAGAGGTTAAGGATGTGAGTGGGATAATAAATGCTGAGCATCCCCAATTACCTTGTTCTCTGGGAGACTTCATCAAAGCCCAACAGAATCTGTATGGATACTTCAAAATCTGCCTGTTCTGAGCACCCGCAGATGTTTTCTCTTGGCACAGATAATAAAGATCTAGGATTAAATGTTACCATTTAATAATTAATACCATTCAAACTCTGTCCCTTCTGTTGAAAGTTGGCACTGGGGCATAACTGCTGATGTGCTGACATCCTGGGACACCAGGCCTGCTGATTTCCATGTTATTGTAACATTATATTCAGGATAAAAGTACTTTAACTTCCCAAGATGCAATAATTGTAGTTTTCATAAACCAGACTGTATGTTGGATTCTGTTCACAAATCTGCAATTTGTAATACTTATATATAAAAACTGGCAATTGATTTCCTTCAAAGAAATTAAGGATATAGATTCTCTAACATCCTCCTGAATATTTCAATTGTGAAACCTCTATGCTTTTTTCATGCATATAAGAGCACAGTACACAGAATTATATAAGACAATGCCTATTTCTGAACTTGGAATTATCTTCCTCTTCCTTTAAATCACACTACACATCTAGAAAATGGTAACATTTGGGAAATCTGAGTAAGAGGTATCCAGGTAATCTCTGTAGTATTCTCTCTCAACTCTCCTGTAATTCTAAAATTATGTCTGTGAAATAGTAAACAACAACAACAAAAACCAACTGGAACTATATCTGAACTAGCTTGACACACTCTTTTTAAATAAGCTGAATCTTTTGTTTTATCTCCAAAGGGAGTAACTGAAGTAAATCCATCCTTTTGTATACAGAAAACATTTAGATTAAAGGTTCTACCCTAGTACCTATAGAAACATGAAGTAACAGATATGTTTGGTGTATAACTAACAAGGTCACAGGCTGTTCAGCTGCTGGAGCAAACTCGATTAAGACCGTGATAATCTTCTGAAAGATTGTAATTTATCTCCATTTGAAGGGCATTATCTTAGTTCTTCAGCTATCACAGGGAGCAAGGTTAACAAATATTCAGCGATGAATTTTTGAAAGCTGTAGTCAGATCTTGTTCTCTTAAACCCTTCTCAAGGGCTGTCAAAAGGCAGTGAAATAAAAATTGTCAGATCTGTACACAGACGTACTTAATGGCTGTTATCTGAGAAAGTGGTTTATGACTCATACAGTCACTACCTTTACTTAAGCAATTTCTCGTTTGCCTTATATCGAAGACAATCTGTTCCCATTGCTCACGTGGGAGAGATTACCACAAAAGGCTCTTGTTTACTTCAAATAAGAAGCTATGAGACCAAAAAAGAAAAAAAAAAAAGAAGAAGCTATGAGACATAAAATCCACCCAGAGGGGATCTGTACTTTCAAAAAAGTCTCATAATTTTGCTAAGGGTCAGCATTACCAAGACTCTTCTTACTAAATATACTTTACTTTAAATATGGATTTTGGAGCCTATGAATGGCCTTGAATATTTCAAGTGAGTTTCATTATTTTTAAGAAGGATGGGAGGAAGGACAAAAATCACTGAGCATCACCTATGTGCTAGAGGCCCTGCTTGGTAAACAGGTTATTCTCACTGAATTTTTGCAAAAACCCCACAAACTTTGTCCTCTTTACATCTTACAGATTCACACATCTAAGCATGCAGAGATAAAGTTCACAGCACTTGTTCACAGAGTAAGTCACTGGGAACTGAATCAGGAAAAGATTCACCGAAAGGTCATATCTTTCTACTATATTCACACCTACAACTCTTTTTCAAATGTTTTGCATACTTTCTGCCTGGTCATGTGCCCAAGTGATTGATGTTTTTCTCCCCCTCTCTGTTGGGCCCAGTTTCTTTGAGGTGGAATATTGCTACGATGTAGACTTGGAATAGGCATGAAAACTCTCAATAATACAGAGTAATATAGCCTCACATAGTTTCAAGAAGGGGGAAGTGGGATAGGGCAGGCAGGGGGAGGAAAAACTGCTAAGCCCTCCCCAGTGTCTCATTTATTTAGAATGCACTGTAACATTAGGACTCATTCTAACAGAAAAGAACAAACCTGACTCCATACTGGATCTAGGCCCTTAGTGCTAACCTTTGTGTTCTGCTATCTGCGCTTAGTCATGCTGACTCTGTACTTTTTGTAAAAGACTGTTGCCTACACCCTGAAATGTACAGGGATAGTCCACCCCACTCCAGTACTCTTGCCTGGAAAATCCCATGGACGCAGGAGCCTGGTAGGCTGCAGTCCATGGGGTTGAAAAGAGTCGGACACAACTGAGAGACTTCACTTTCACTTTTCATTTTCCTGCACTGGAGAAGGAAATGGCAACCCACTCCAGTGTTCTTGCCTAGAGAATCCCAGGGACGGGGGAGCCTGGTGGGCTGCCGTCTATGGGGTTGCACAGAGTCGGACACGACTGAAGCGACTTAGCAGCAGCAGCAGCCCATTCTCAAGGCTCTCACCTTCAAAGGTATAATACGTTTCCATTTTCATAGTGATTAAAAAGTTGAAGAACACAAAATAACAATTGTCTTCTTGGAGGTTTATAGGAACATTATGACCAGATCTACCAAGACAGCTACAGGAACAAAGGATTCCTGCACCAAGAACTTTATCACAAACAGTCACATCCCTTCCTTTTTTAGTATAAATTTAGAAGCCTGAATTGCAACCTGGGTAAGAAGGTTCTTTGGGACACTGGTCTACCATCTTCTTGGTCTGCTGGCTTTCTGAATGAAGTTGCTGTTCCTTGCCCCAACACCTCAGCTCTTGATTTATTGGACTGTTATATGGTGAGCAATATGGGCTTGGACTTGGTAACACCACTAGCTTTCAAATACTGCTTTATGAAAGTAAACTTGCCACTGATATACTTGAAGGTGATGGCAAGAGAAGAGGGATAAAACAAGGATAGTGCAAGAGAAATCCAATTCAACTTTCTATAAGAAGTGTTGTGGGCACATGCTTCATTTTCAGCTTCTTAGCTGTCCACAAAGGCTACCACATAATTAGGCCCAGTCCTCTCTGCAGGGGAAAGAGACTAGGAGGGTCTCACTTTTTTGATGGCCCTGGTATAATTTTAAAGATGAAGAAGGGCCAAAACAGGCTTAAAAACCTTAAAGTGTATTTAGAGACTTATATTTAATGCTCTTGATGTTCACATTTAATGCTTCTGCCTTCAAAATATTAAATGCATATCCTATTTATGCAACTCACCAGGATTAAAAATATTTTTAGTCACAGGTGGTGTGGTCTAGTAATATGCCATATGCTTAAAGTAATGTGATGGTAACAGTCATATAACTGCATACATTTGTCAAAATTCACTAAATGAACGCTTAAAAACAGTGATTTTTAAAAAAAATATATAAAAACCATCTTAATAGTCTTGACTTTTAAAAGGGCTGCCGTCTTGTCAGTGTGTTCCTGTGATTATATAATTTTATTTGAAGATATTGCTAAAAGCTTATGTTTGATTCCTTTGAAGAGTGTGAAATCCGGGCAGGGTCTGATTGTTTTTCTGAAATGCAAAGAGTAGGAGGACTCATCTGGCTGATCTGGGATAGAAACCCAGTGCCTAGTAGAGTATCAGGCACGTGCCCGTGTGGGCCTCAGTTTTGCTAATTGATGAAATACATGAACATCCCTGCTACTCCAGGAGGCCATAGGCGCTGGTGGCCCTGTTAGCTCCAGGTCTTCTTGAACCAAAAGCACTCTACAAACCGGGGTGCCTCTCAGGGTCCTAAAGACCTTTCACGTACTGCTGGCATTGGTCAGATATTGCTCAGGGCCATCTGGAGCTGTGCCCTCATGTACTTCCGGGGATCTTCCGGACAGTTTAGATCCTCTTTCATCCTAAGAGTAGTCATGGAAATGTTCTAGATGCCCATCTTCTTGTCATCTGAGAACTGGATCATAATTTCACCAAATACAAATCATGTGTACCTTGAGCCTAGCCTGAAAAAATGAGGAGCAAAGTTGATCTACCTTGAAAAATATGTTTATTCCATCATTGTTCCTCCTGTTTAGATAGTGATGAAGAATTGCTTTTGGGGTTCATTTTTTTGTTTTCGTTTTGGGGGTTCATTTTGTTTTACTTGCAGAGATATAACTTTACAGTTAATTATTCCTCAAAATAAAGCTCAGGTCTTAAAAACAATGAAAAAAACTTACTATACCTGAGGTCAAGATTTTGACAAAAATAGATAACTCTCCTTTCGATTAGAGAAGTATTTATAGTGCCTCCTTCCTAATTATTTCTATTCCTAGTTATGTATTTATATTACTATGTAAAAGTCATTTGAAGAAACAGCTGTATAAAACTAACAGACTATCACAAACATTAAGGATTTCTCTAGCTATTTATATTTCAGTGTGTAGATGTAGTAATATTATAACTAAATCCTTGTACCTATGTACGTAAATACTATCAGTTAAGCTATATTAGTCCAGGAAATTGGCTGAAGTCTGTCTTCATTGGTCAACTAAAATTATGTGGGAACAGTGCTTTCCTCTATGAAATTTAGCCAACCTTAGAAATACTTTCATAAATGTTAATTGCCCACCAAATTTCTAAAATCCTCTAAAGTCTCACCTCAATGATTTTGGCACTTTATCTCTGGAAAATATGTCCTGCTCTTTTTATATATCAGAGAGAGATATTTGCTCTGAATTTTCTCTGTTTTTAGTCCCAGCATGATGATGGTGCTGGCCTAAGCCAACTCATTTACTGGTAATTTCTCCATAGGGAGGTATCATGGCCACCATGCCCCAACCAGTGGAATGGATTGTTTCTAAGTACTGATTGTTTAGTTTTTAGGGGTTTGGTGAGTTGATTGTTAGTCATTCTTAAAAATTGTTATGTAAATTTATAAGTCAATGAATTATAATGGAAAAGAGGTAATACATCAAAATACCACTTCTGAATTATCTCCTATTAACTATCTTTTTGAGGTTATTTACAAATGATATGTCTGCAAGATGGAAATATAATGATGTGTTATTTCATCTTCTCAACTCCATGTTCAGTGACATTGCCTGGCTAGGTTAAAACTGGCCACCACTGTAATCAATAAAATTATAATTTAGCAGCTACCTACCCATTCCCTCCCCCATACACTCATCCTTTCCTGACCCTAACAGTTGTTAAGCATTTATAAACACATTAAGCAGCTTTATATTTAAAGTTAATTGGAGGAGGAAAAAAAAAGCCCAATGACTTTAACCTCTCCCACCATAACATAGGCATTATCATTACACAACCACACAGAAATTATCTGCCCATCCCTTCCTTCATTCATTCATTCAATACATATTTACTTAGTGCTGTCATATACAAAAGTTAAAGTTAAGTCACTCAGTCGTGTCTGACTCTTTGCGACCCCGCGGACTGTAGCCCACCAGGCTCCTCCGTCCATGGGATTCTCCAGGCAAGAGTACTGGAGTGGGTTGCCAGCATTGTGCTAAACACTGTTGTATGGAAGCAGATATACATTACACAACTCAACATAGAAATGCTTAGTAATGGAACGAACATGTGCTTTGGATTCAAAAGGACCCGGAGTCCGAACCCAACTATGTAGAATGACCCAACTCCGGGCTTTCCCGCAACTACTGGTTTTAGCATCGAAAGTCCTGCATTCCAGGAAACTTTCTGCCCCCCAGGAAGTGATTTTCCCTGGACAAATCAAAACATTTGATGCTAAATCTGTGACACTTAATGGTTTTAAAAGCTTAGGCTACATACTTTATCTCTCTGAGCCTCAGTTTTCCCTTATATAAGGAAAAGAAAGCCAATTTTCAAGACTGGTATGAATATTAGAGTCACATGGGTACCTCATATAGGAGTGTGCCCATATACGTAGGAACTGAGGAAGACTTCTCCCATGTGTAATATGCTCAGCAAGAGGTTTTCTGTTATTATTATTCATAATAAAATGCAGAATAGAAAAGGTAAGGAACTTTTTTTGTAGGAGTTGAGATAACTGTAAGCTCTAATTGAAGGTTTTAGAATGCTAAAATGAAAAGCAGTGTCTGATTCTGACCATTAGAATACAAACTATTCTCACCCCATTATCAAACGGTATCCTGCCTTCTGATGCTGCTCCATTATTTTCCAGAATTTGACATACTGATTTTCAGATCCTCTCCAACCTTACCACGAAAACCAGGCTCCTCCTTCACACCTCTGAGCTAACTGGCTCAGGGCCTGCTGTCCTTGAATGCCTCCACCCCTCAGAGTAAAGCAGGTATTTAAATTCCGGTCTCTGAAAACCATCAATAAAATGGTGTGTTCAACTTGCATATTGGTGGAATAAAGTTCACTGGGAAGAAGGAAGGTATAATACCTACACTGCAGATTTTCAATGAGGCTTAAAAGGTGTGAAAACTTCCCAAACATTAGTAGACACTCAAGAAATGCTAAATCATATTTCCTTTCTGCTCAATTGTTTTCCAAAGTCTAAGTAGCCAATAACATGTTAAGCATTGAGTATATTCTTGATATTGTTAAAATGTGAAAGCCTCTCATGTAATGATGTTATTAGGCTAGAAAACAAAGGTTCGAAATAAAGATCTTGAAAAGGAAAGAAACATAATGTTTTGTTCCAGGGAGATGAAGAACTCCACAGAGAGGCTGATTAAAATACCCACAGTGGGAATTTAAAACTATAAATGGAATGTAAGTAAAGCATCACTGTTGTTTGAAAGCCTTCTGCATATGTGGGTACAGATGAAATTTTGAATAAATGTTGAAGTAAGACACATATGCAAACATTCATTGATCTGACTGCTTTGAAATTAGTCTTATGCTGTTCACCTCCTTCCTTCAAGGGAAATTACTCTTATTATTCTTATTTTGTGCTTGATACTACAAAATTCTGATAATAGATGCTGAAAGATCACTCTTCCTTTGGGGAACATGTGAGAAAATGGAATGAATCCTTGGAGAAAACCTCTGGTGACAAGTTTGCAGATCTGGTGTCTTAGCTGTCCTCCAGGATGGCTTCCAATGATGTTTACCTTCTGGCATTAACATATATCTTTCTGCAGTCTCCTCCCACTCTGAATCAGATCTGCTCTGTGTGGCCAAGAAGAACTGTACAAGTGATGGTGTGTGATTTCTGAACTTCAGTCATGCAAGAGGGGTTGCCAGATGAAATACTGTATGCCCAGTTAACTATGAATTTCAGAAACCAACAAAAAATTACAGAAGTTTCTCCCCAATATTAGGTAAGGTAAGGTAAAGTCGCTCAGTCATGTCTGACTCTTTGCGACCCCATGGGCTGTAGCCTACCAGGCTCCTCTGTTCATGGGATCTTCCAGGCAATAGTACTGGAGTGGATTGCCATTTCCTTCTCCAGGGGATCTTCCTGACCCAGGGATCGAACCCGGGTCTCCCACATTGTAGACAGACGCTTAACCGTCTGAGCCACCACCCAGGTTCTCCCCAATATTGCATGTGCCATATTAACACTATACAATTATCTATTGCTTATCTGAAATATAAATTTAGTTGGGTATCCTGTATCTTTAGTTGATGAGTCTGGCAGTCCTTCTCTGGGGGGCATTTTATCTTCCATCTTCTTCTATAGGATTGTTCATCATCTTACAAGCATCTTAAGCAGCCTGCGGGCCCATGTGAAGAGGAAATGAGGCCTCCTACCACTGGTCAGCGCCAACTTGCCAGAAAGTCATCCTGGAACCATATTTTTGCTTCATCTATCTCTTTGCCTCGTACTGCTCACTTCTGTATGTCCTTAGCTCTAGATTATGTGTTCCATTAAAATAGAGACATACTTGTGTTTGATCCTTATTATGTAAAAGGACCCAATACAGCACAGCGCAGGCACTGGACCAGTTTCAGTTTTTTTTAAAGAGAGTAAAACAGGGCTCTGAGCCTCACTTTTGATATCTGTAGAATGGGATAAAAACAGCATCCACCATATAGCATTGGGTGAAGAATGAATGAGTTAATAGTCTTGGAAATTTGCATGGCGCATAAGAAGCTCTCAGCATACATGGGAAGAGTGTTCCTTTATATCAGTATTTTACTACCTGGAGGATTTGTTAAGACTCTGATTACCAGGCCGCAACCCCCTTAGTTTGTGATTCCAAGGGTCTTGGTGTGGCAGGATGATGCTGATGCTGCCAGTTTGGGGACTGAGCCACGGCTTTGGCTTCATGCTTTCGATGACTGTGGCCATGCTGCATGAGCACCTTCTCATCTCTCTTTATAAATGATTCGTGCTGGTTGGACACAGACCGCAACCCAGGCAGAGCTGCCAGGAGTGTGGAGCCTGATTTCTCTTAACACAAGGAGGCACAGAAGTCTCTGATTTATTTCTGGCTATAATCAATATCTCTAGACCGAGGGATGCTCTATACCAGCAGGTAGTCTGAAATAGTAGAAAGACAGCAGCCTCTGTTCTAAATTCAGAGATGCTTTCTGTTCAAAACCTACCATTTTTGCAGATAACTGGACCTGGTCTCAGTCTGCCCGAAAGCTAAATGCATACATTCAGCTGAAATCTTCACTATCCTCCAACGTGGGAAAAATTTTTATAGTAAATAGTAAACAATGCTGCAGTGAATCAGAAACAAACATTTTTTTGGTCTCCTAAGTGGCACAGGTCTAAAGCACTAAACAGACAAACCTAAAAGTGTTCCCTGTCATTAACCCCTTTCTAAGACACAAACTCATCCCCCAAAGCAATACAGGAAAGGAAAAACTTTTCTCCTACTCTCTTAGATTCTTTAAATGGGTCCTGTGAATTAAACTAAGAACGACAGAATAACAGGAGAAAAAGCATACAAATTTTGCCAACATTTTTACATGTATGCTGCTGCTGCTAAGTCGCCTCAGTCATGTCCGACTCTGTCCAACCCCATAGATGGCAGCCCACCAGGCTCCCCCGTCCCTGGGATTCTCCAGGCAAGAACACTGGCGTGGGTTGCCATTTCCTTCTCCTGTGCATGAAAATGAAAGGTGAAAGTGCAGTTGCTCAGTCGTGTCTGACTCTTAGTGACCCCATGGACTGCAGCCTACCAGGCTCCTCTGTCCATAGGATTTTCCAGGCAAGACATGTATGAGGACTTCACAAAAAAGAAATAAAAACCCAAGGTGGTGGTCACACTCAGTGACTTTTTTTCCAGTGACTTATGTGTTATTTTAACAAAGGACAATACATTTTGGAGAATGATAGACAAAAGATAAGAGGGATGCAGTTTGGGCTTCTAGGGGCAGTAAATTTGGGGAAGGTGACTAGGAATGTATGGTGGATAAGGATTATTCTGTAAGACTTGTTATGCAGACTCAAATTGCAATGTTAAGAGTCAGAAAATTTTCATTTAAATACACTGTAAATAGCTATCTTTCAATTATTAATGTGTTAGAGCCTTTTCAGTGGTATATGGCCAACAAAATTTTCTTACTTTCATCCTTGATAATTTACACATCCATCTGCCATTCATTCAGACAGCATTTATGAATCTGTGTCTTTGTACACACAGTGATTATTTAATAGTGCCTATTTCATCTAAATTATAACAGGTCTCACTAAATACTTCTTATGACCATCAACTTTAACATTTTGTGTTTCTTGGCTTTAAAAATATAAGCCTAATTTTCAATATAGTAAGTAAAGTAAATTTCCCTTCATTGCCATCATTTCTTTAAGAAATAAGGTTTAAAAAGGAAAATCTTTGTTCTTAGCAATTATTTATTGTTTGGAAAAAAAATTAGGAACTTCTACAAGGAAAACCAAAAATGTAACTGATGAAAGTAGAGAGAAATCTAAGTTATGATTTATACTATTTATGAAAATGACTGCTTTATGAAATGAAATTTGGTAATCTCTCAATGAATACAGTAATTTAAGCAAATTTTGCATTAAGACTGAATCATAGTAAGAATTTTCTATTGTGACATTGTAAGATTTTAATGGCATTTGTTTTAAAGCAAGTCTGAATAGAATTGGTCAAGTGCCAAAGTTGTTTGTGATGACAAACTGCTCACAAATTGTTTTGAAAGAAAATACTAAGTACCAGTTTTTTGCTTTTGAAACAAGTTTGTGTAAGTATTAGACATAGTCCGGTATCTGTAAGTCATCTTCTCTGATCATAAACTTAAAAAAAAATTCACTTTTCTAGTTTATGCTTTTCAGATCTTTCTAAATTTCCTAACTATGTTCTTTGTGGTAGCAAAGAGTTGAGTCATACATTATTACTATTTTTTATTTTTTTAGGCTGTAATATGTGGCATGCGGGATCTTAATTCCCCAACCAAAAATTGAACCTGTGTTCCCTGCATTGGGGCCTGGGAGTCTTAACCACTAGACAGGCAGGGAAGTCAGAGTTATGCATTATTTCTGTTACTGAAACATCACTCCTTCACATGCTTTTATTATGTTAACATGCAATGCTTTGTTGATTGTTGTATAGCGGCTAAGTTTTGTCTGACTTTTTGCAACCCCATGGACTGTAGCCTGCCAGGCTCCCCTGTCCACAGGATTCTCCAGGCAAGAATAATGGAGTGGGTTGCCATTTCCTTCTCCAACTTTGTTGATTGGTTTAAGCTTTTTAGTTCTTCCCACTGGTAATAAAAATATGATTTTTACTTCCTTGGGCTCCACATTGATTTAACAAAGATAACTGCTGTTAAATTTATAATTGCCTGCATTTCAAGTAATGTTATTTATAATATGATCACATAAAATCAATGAGAATACAAATGAATATTTTCCATTTTCAAAAATGAGTAAGATGGCTGCCAATTTTCAAATAGCAAAACATGTATCTTCATTTGATTAAATAGTTCTAGAATTCTATTTATGGATTGAAAACAAAGTAGAAAACCAAGGGAAGGAATCATTTATTCCTGAGGGCTTTAATTTTCCTTCTGATTTGTTGACTTACTCATTTTAAACTTGTAAACATGAACCATCTCCAGGGCTAACCCCAGGCTCTGATGCTTATATAATTTGGGGGATCTTTTAGAGAAAAATGTCTAAGAAATATTTCACTTTTTCAAAATTTACAGAAATAGATGATCTCAATAACACAAATTTAGGGCTCCTCACAAGCTGTGGAAGGGGCCCATTCCATCATGCAAGTGAAGAGTTTGAAGTTTAAGCTTCATTCTCTTCACAGTAAGTCCACCTCTGGACTTAGCAGAACCAGGACATCAAAAGTACAATACGGGGACTTCCCTGGTGATCCACTGGCTAAGACTCTGTGCTGCCGATGTACGGGGACTGGGTTTGATCCCTCCCTGGTCAGGGAACTAGATCTCACATGCCGCAACTGAGACCAAGTACAAACAAAAATAAATAAATATGAAAAAAGAGTACAATGTGACTGATTCGCGTAAGGCTTGTGGAAGTAAGTTTTACTTTTCAGTCCTGTGATGAGAAAAAAAATCATGTATCCATATTAATGGACTGGTAAAAGACCTTTGCTAAGCATATGGTAGAGAGCTTTGTGGGATCACCACATAACTGATTTGCTTGTATTTACCAAGAGGACTCCTTTGTGACTGACCACTATCATCTTTATTTTTAAAAACAATATAAAAAAATTAAACAGCAGTTAATTTTCATTCTGTTATGTGAACATCATCTGAGATCTTCAAGCTTTTTGGTTTTATCACAGAACAAACTACTTTATTTGATCACATCTATGGACAAATAAGTAGTAATACAAGGTAGTCTGTACTGTAGGCAAAGAAGAGAAAAACCAACACTTAAGTATAATCAGAGATGAAAGAAAACCTTAAATCCTATGGGATGCAGAGATGTCACAGAAATGGTGGAACTGTTTCATAGCAAGGGTGGGCATCCGTTATAAGCAGCAGAAACCATTTTGTTACAGATAGGAATATCAATTTTCTATTCTAACCAGTAGAAAAGTTTCATTAAAATAGCAGGTTCCTGTGAAGGGACTCATGAATGACCATTTGAAGAGTTAAAGAAAGGCTACATTATTGTAAGAAAAGGCTGAGAAATTCACACTAAAATCTGAGTTTTAATGCCAATGGTTGTCAAAGCATGGGCTTTAGACCAGTGGTTTCAGCTTCACCCCAGAATGCTTACATATGTAAGCTCTCAGGCCCCACCCCAGTCCCCTTGGATCTGAAACTCTGGGATGGGGCCCAGCAATCTGCTTTAACAAGTACCCCCTTTCGAGGTAGAGAACCAACACTCTAAATTACAAGGAGCCACGGAAGGTTTCCGAAAGCAATGAAATGCTTATAATGTGGTGTTTCTGAAGATTAAGCTGGCAACTGTGGGTGAGATAGATTGGACAGAGAAAGGATTGGAGGCAGGAAAGTCTATTTTTTTTTAACATAATGTTTTAATCAGCATAATATATATAAATTATAATAGCTACTGCTGAATTCCAAAGCTGCTCTTTGTCAGAGTTTTAGCATCTTCATTTTATGGTACCAACATATTACATTGTGGCAGTATACCTTAGTGAGCCCGCTTTAAATTATTTAACAATCAATTAAATGCTTCCATTTTATTATCGTAAAAGCTAATTTAATGACTTGTAGCTAGTAACTGGTAGGAGGAAACTCCATCTTTTACACAAAATACAATAAAAATTCAGCAACCTTATAAACACAAATCAGACAGATAGGAGGACCATTTTTATGTAATAAATTTGGGTGTTTTAGGGAGTTTTAAAAGAGACTCTCCTTCCCTAGACATAATAACTTCAAATAAACATGTGTGAACTTGCAGTATTATAGGATATTTAAGAGAGACCAGGGGTGGGGGAGAGGCTGAAGAGGGGAGGGCTAATGGCTATTCTGAGTGGTGAATGAGCAATCGAGGCAGCAGAAGAGTCACAAAAAAGAAGAAAATGCAGCCAGAAAGCATAAAAGAATATGCTCAAAAGTCAGTCAAATCCATCAGCGGTTGGGTCCCTGTGACTCAGGGCCTGATCTGGCTCTAAGTGCCGGGTAATGAGTACCACCTACGACAGCCCAGCTGCAGAGAGCTTACGCTCCTGTGCCTCAGGGCAAAAAATGACTCTAATGCTGCTGGACGGCTGCCCTTTAAGTGTTTTCTTAAGTTTGAAATCTTGGCACTTTTTATAGACCCATCCATAGAAAACCTGCTGTGTGAGAAACACGCAGAAAATGTACTTATGGAACCCCATGTGTGAAGCGATATTGTTTACATAAGGCTTACACAATTTGAGAATAACGCAATTTGACAGAAGAGACAGGTTGATGAAATGTCTGTGGTATCTTTTCTTTTTTTTGGCATTATAGTTGAGTGGGTAGAATATAACCATGGGAAAGCCGAGAGCTGGCCCTGATTCCTGGCTCTGTTACTGACATCCTGTGTGATTCAGGACAAGGGACACAGCTTAAACCCCACACTCATTATCCAGGAGGACCTGAGGGGAGGCGGGTATAAGGGTTGGTACAGGGCTCTTCCCCTCTCGTTTTTCATCAGATTAGGAGGTTATCCAGTAGATAACATCCAAACCACATGTGCCCCTACCAAGCACCCCTCAGGTCAGGCAGTAAGAAAGAGAGTTTTTCATCAAGGCCAAACCTTGAATATTGTTGGTGTTAGAACTGCATGGGACAGCTGGTCATGGAAACAGGGTAGAGGCCTGGGAGAATGTGATAAGAAAGGTTTGGAATGGGTCAGACTGAGCATAAGTTCCCTCAAAGAATGAGGCAAGCTGCAAGGGCCTGGAGCCACAGAAGAGACCCAGAATCAGAACACATAGGCGGGTTTCACGGAAAAATCAAAGCAGTGAGATAAACCGTGGAGGCTGTCAAGGACCAGAGCCCAAGGTAGATAATAATAATACTCATTCACATATGTCCAGAGCTCTCCATGTCCCAGGGACAGATCTTAGCATCTGGACTATATTAATTCATTTAATCTTGGCAACTCACCTTAGGGGAAATGGGTTTGTAACACCCATTTTATAGATGGAGAAACTAAGGCACCCAAAGACATCCCTAGGCAGTGGCTCAAAGGCTAGGCAGGGAGGCAAGCTGTCTGTATGCTTGAATTTCACAGGAATGAAAGAGGAGCAAGAGGCAGAATTATACCTATAAATCAGAAATAAAGTACACAGCATAAAGGTTAACTTTCTGTTCCAATCAGATGCCTCCTACATGCTTCCCATCAGGGTGCTAACCAATCACAGATTGGAAAGGCAAACAGCCCAGCAATTTGCTGCATCTCGCAAGCCTGAGAAAAGCAGTTGCCTGAATCTGTTTTACCACCGCCAGCCTCTTCTATCAGCCCTGATGCTCTGCCAGGCCCCGGAGGCAGGGGGTCAGTGGCCTTTGTGCCAGGACGGGAGAGTGGGCTTGGTCAGATTGCAAAACCACAGCCTTAACACAAGCTCTGTGTTTATTCAACAGAAAATGAAGTGGAAAGTTTGCAATTATGTAGCTTATTTGAACCAAGGAGTCATCCAAACTGGTAATTTGACTCTTAGCCATGAATCAAATGGGGGAAAGAGTTGAAGATGTTCACTGCACAATATAGAGGAAAACATTCACCCTGGCACATATGCACACAACTCTGTTTGAGTAAACTGTAATTGGAAAAACCTTCACTTGGATAACAGATTCATTGAGATTCTTTTAGCTAAACTGTGTTTTAAGAAGAGCTCATCAGTGGACAATTTTGAAAAATAACACTATGATACTCTGCAAATTTTCACAACACTTGCAGTGATATTACAAGTGAAGACATTTTTCTTTTCAGAAAGAATATAACCCACAAGGATTATGCCCTGGAACACTCTATTTTTCTATTAACTACTACTTCTGGGAAATGCCAGTTGCCTTTCATATGAATATCTTGTTTTCCCTTCCTTTCAAGTGAGAAAAGAAATCTCAGAGCTTAAAAAGAAAACTTAGAAAACAACAAATCCCTTGAACTTCGGATCAGGCCCTGGAGTGTCGTGAACTGTCACATAAGTTTTGGTGAGAAGTCTTGAGTTGATTAGAGCCATTAAACCAAGGAATTATAGGATGGAAATGGAGAC
Source organism: Capra hircus (assembly GCF_001704415.2). Taxonomy (NCBI): domain Eukaryota; kingdom Metazoa; phylum Chordata; class Mammalia; order Artiodactyla; family Bovidae; genus Capra; species Capra hircus. The sequence continues at coordinate 81,718,051 of NC_030814.1, forward strand.
AGTCACATAATTAGAGGTTAAGGATAAGAAAACTACAGCTCAAATATCTCTCATAAGGTAATTTACTCATGAAGCTGGGATGAGTCTACTCACTGGGATGAGTCTGCTCACTGAGATGAGTCTATTCTTTCCACTATCATTTACCCTTACTTTACTATCCATGAGACTGAATTATTTTTGTGAATATTTATTAAGTGTTTTTCTCCTACATATGAAATAACTACCAATACTCACCTTTCCTGTTTAAAAATGCATGGGAAACAAAAGAATCAAAATCAAAGATTTGTATGCCCATGTTCACATCAGCATTACTCACAATAACCAAAGTTGGAAACAGCCCAAATGTTCAGAGAAAAATAACAGATAAAAAATGTAGTATATATGGAAAATGGAATATTTTTCAGCCTTAAAAGGAAGGAAATCCTAATGCCTGCTATAACATGGATGAAATTTGAGGATGTGTGTTAAATGAAATAGCTATTCACAAAAAGACACATACTGTATGACTCTAATTATATGAGTTCCTTCAGCTCAGTTCAGTTCAGTCGCCCAGTCGTGTCCAACTCTTTGCAATCCCATGAACCACAGCATGCCAGGTTTCCCTGTCCATCACCAACTCCCAGAGTCCACCCAAACCCATGTCCATCAAGTTGGTGATGCCATCCAACCATCTCATCCTCTGTCGTCCCCTTCTCCTCCCACCCTCAATCTTTCCCAGCATCAGGGTCTTTCCAATGAGTCAGCTCTTTGTATCAGGTGGCCGAAGTATTAGAGTTTCAATTTCAACATCAGTCCTTCCAATGAATATCCAGGACTGATCTCCATTAGGATGGACTGGTTGGATCTCCTTGCAGTCCAAGGGACTCTCAAGAGTCTTCTCCAACACCACAGTTCAAAAGCATCAATTCTTCTGTGCTTAGCTTTCTTTATAGTCCACCTCTCACATCCATACATGACCATTGGAAAAACCATAGCCTTGACTAGACAGAACTTTGTTGGCAAAGTAATGTCCCTGCTTTTGAATATGCTGTCTAGGTTGGTCAAAACTTTCCTTCCAAGGAGTAAGCGTCTTTTAATTTCATGGCTACAATCACCATCTACAGTGATATTGGAGACCCCAAAATAAAGTCAGCCACTGTTTCCACTGTTTCCCCATCTATTTCCCATGAAGTGATGGGACCGGATGCCATGATCTTCGTTTTCTGAATGTTGAGCTTTAAGTCAACTTTTTCATTCCCCTCTTTCACTTTCATCAAGAAGCTCTTTAGTTCTTCCTCACTTTCTGCCGTAAGGGTGGTGTCATCTGCATATCTGAGGCTATTGATATTTCTCCCGGCAATCTTGATTCCAGCTTGTGCTTCCTTCAGCCCAGCGTTTCTTATGATGTACTCTGCATACAAGTCAAATAAGTAGGGTGACAATATACAGCCTTGATGTACTCCTTTTCCTCTTTGGAACCAGTCTGTCGTTCTATATCCAGTTCTAACTGTCGCTTCCTGACCTGCATACAGGTTTCTCAAGAGGCAGGTCAGGTGGTCTAGTATTCCCATCTCTTGAAGAATTTTCCACAGTGTATTGTGATCCACACAGTCAAAGGCTTTGACATAGTCAATAAAGCAGAAATAGATGTTTTTCTGGAACTCTTGCTTTTTCGATGATCCAGCGGATGTTGGCAATTAGATCTCTGGTTCCTCTGCCTTTTCTAAAACCAGCTGGACCCTCTGGAAGTTCACGGTTCACTTATTGCTGAAGCCTGGCTTGGAGAATTTTGAGCATTACTTTACTAGCATGTGAGATGAGTGCAATTGTGTGGTAGTTTGAGCATTCTTTGGCATTGCCTTTCTTTGGGATTGGAAGGAGTCAAAAGCTGTGACAAACCTAGACAGCATATTAAATAGCAGAGATTACATTGCCTACAAAGGTTCACTTAGTCAAAGCTATAGTTTTTCCAGTAGTCATGTATGGATTTGAGAGTTGGAATATAAAGAAAGGTGAGTGCTGAAGAATAAATGTTTTTGAACTATGGTGTTGGAGAAGATGGAGATCAAACCAGTCAATCCTAAAGGAAATCAGTCCTGAATATTTATTGGAAGGACTGATGCTGAAGCTGAAGCTCTGATACTTTCCCCACCTGATGGGAAGAATTTTTTTTTTTTTTTTTCTGATGGGAAGAATTGACTCATTGGAAAAGACCCTGATGCTGGGAAAGATTAAAGGCAGGAGAAGAGGATGACAGGATGAGATGGTTGGATGGCATCATTGACTTGATGGACATGAGTTTGATCAATCTCCGGGAGCTGGTGGACAGGGAAGCCTAGCATGCTGTAGTCCATGGGGCTGCAAAAAGTCAGACACAACTGAGCTACTGAACTGAACTGAACTAGAGGAGTCAAAGTCATAGAGACAGAAAATATTAATGGTGTTTTTTTGCAGGTTCTGCATGGGAGAAAGGAATGTTAAATGGGTATAAAGTTTCAGTTGGAAGAGATGAAAAAGTACTGAAGATGCATGATGGTGATTTTTTTTTCCCCCCTCAGTATTATGCCACTCTTTGTGACCCCATGATCTGTAGCCCACTAGGCTCCTCTGTCCATGGACTTCTCCAGGCAAGAATATGGAGTGGGTAGCCATTTCCTTCTCCAGGGGATCTTCCCAACATGGGGATCAAACCTGGGTCTCCTGAATTGTGGGCAGATTTTTTATTGTCTGAGCCACCATCATGGTGATAGCTGTAAATAATGTGGATATAATTAATACTACTGAACTGTATACTTAAAAATGGTTGAAAAAAGTGAATGTTATTTACACAGTCATGTCCGGCTCTTTGCAATCCCATGCACTGTAGCCCACCAGGCTCCTCTGTCCATGGACTCCCCCAGGCAAGAATGCTGGAGTGGGTTGCCATTTCGTTTTCTAAGGGATCTTCCTGACCCAGGGATTGAACCTGGGTCTCTGGCATTGCAGGCAGATTCTTTACTAACCGAGCTACTAGTGAAGCCCTTAAACATGGTTAAGATGATAAATTTTATGTGAAGTGTACTTCATCACAATGAAAAATAATTAATTGAAAAAACCCAAATTACATGGGGAAAAGTGGTTATCTGTGATCTATGTGAAAACACTGACAAGGCTCTTATGATTGTGCCACTGTTTCAGTCTCCTAAAAATTATGCCTTGTATGCTTTTCAACGTCATACTTTCATGAAAATAATGCTTTAAGCATAGCAAACTGACCTATAAATAAACAATGAATATGTTCTTGACCCACTTCAGCATGTACGTTGTAGATATATTAAATCTATTTAATTCAGGGGGGGAAGATTTGGAGAGCATTTGTTTCAGTGAACAGAGAGCACAGAGGTTTCAGAATATGAGGACAGAGTGGGTGCTTGTACTTTAATTGTGTTTGTGTACATTGTGAACAAAGATGGTAAACATACTGTTGAACAAAGATTCAAGGAATAACATAGTTTATCCTGAGTTTTTCCACTGGCAAATCAACAGTTAAGAAATTCTAACAAGAAAGGTGGAGACTTCTTACATCTATGCCCTCATGGTAATAAAAGAATACACTTCGTGTGTTGCTTTAATGTGGCAAAACATCGCAGGGGATCCACAGACTAAGAAGAGATGATTCATGTTCCTACCACAAAGGATCACAAATGTAACTGTTAGTGAACATGTTCAACTATTTTGTCCATTTACTGTAAAAATGATGTAATCTTTGTGTAAGGCCGGACCCCGGGGACCATGATGGGCCGCCCCTCCTGTCCCTCCAGGCAGGGGGGTAAGTCCCTAAGGGAAGGAGCCTCCCAGATCCCGGGGACCAATGGCAGCACACTTCACCAGCTAAAGCCGCCCCACCCCAGCCACGTAGAAGGACCTGTCAGCCCCCGACGCCTCGGCCTGGCGACCTGTCGGAACCCCCGTCCATCTAGCCTGACCATCCCTTGCAACAAACGTATAAAAACCACCCCCAACAGGGTCCGTGCAGGGACTTCCTCCACCTGCCTTGTTCACATCCCGGAACCCCACCCGGGAGTGCTTCGCCATTAAAAAGCCTGTTAGACACTCTTTTGGTGTCCTGGTCTTTTACCTAACACTTTGTTTAAGCTTATTTCAAGGGGCACTGTAAATATTAGCTAATTGTCATTTTTATTTTGGTTGGGGACATATTACATGAAGATCAAGTATTTCTATTGTTCATTTCAGTATTTTGCCTGGAATGGAGATTTTCTGATGATTAATAGTAATTTTCAAAAATGTCTTCTTAAGTGAACTTTTAAATTCAGCTTTTCACAATTTTCTAATATGAGGTTACACTCTATTATTCTTTCTTCAGATGCTTAGATCTATACTTCTATCTGAAGGTGAATTTGGCATAAAACCAACGTTTTACTTTTGTCAGCTCTGCAGAGTCAGTATATCATATCTTCAGAAGAGGAGGTGCTTCAAACATCAGTAAAAAAAACTGACAGCAAAGTGCTAATTCCAGAATTGTTCCAGTTGTTACTGACATTTAGACCGGAAAGGACTGAGGCTGACTGTCAGATGTCAAGCCAGTTTCCGCTACTGACAAATGGAAACCTTCACTGTTTGACTTGTAAAGAAGGGCAAACGGATCAGAACACAGGAGGTCAGGAAAAAATATTTTAAAAAAATGATTATGGCACCTTTTCAGAATTTTTTTAATCATACAAAGGAGAAAACAGACGTCTAAATAAAAACAAAAAGGATGCTTTAAGAGAAAATGAAAAACAAAGAAAAGTTCAATTAGTAAGAGTTACATTTCAGCCTTCCCTCACCTTTTATTAAAAGAAACACAATATCCTCACATTTGTTATGTTGCTAAAGACAGCTGCACTTCTACAGGGTCATCTGCTCTGGGTGTGTGGGTATTTCCAGACAGGCATGGATTCCAACTCTTTGCTCTGGTTCCAAAGAAAGGTAAGTCTGTATCCCAATGTTACAGGTTGTGCTCTGTGTATGATTTTGATGGCTTCTATAGATACACTCAGACATGTTTTTCTTTAAAAGAGGCTTTTGGGGTTCTTCAGTTACAATCCTCCTTTACTTTTCTGAACACTTCATGGTGACTGGCAATGCTGGTTACCATGATGGTTACTTAGTGAAGTTCAATTTCCTCACCTTCCTTCCTAATAGAACCCTGAGTTTGTTTGGGGGGAAATTGTCCTCTTGAAAAATGTTCTCATCAGACTTTATTCACACCCTTCTCACCATCACTACTTTTCATCCAACCCCACTTTGTAGTTAGAGGTGGCCATGTGATGGTTTGGGCCACCAGTATTTAAGTGGGAGTTGCTGGGTAGAGCTTCTAGGCAGACACTCTAGAAATGAACTTAACTCAGCTGGTGGCTGCCCTGGGCCTTCCCATTCTTACTGGAAATGGGGTATGAAGTTGGGGTGGAGTAGCCATCTTTGCACACTTTGAGGGCTCCCCCTGAGGATGTGCTGAATAGAAACAGAAAAGACCCTGGATCCCTATTAGCTGACTGGGACCACAATATCAGCTCAGGACTGCTTACTCCCAGACTTCCGGTTATATTAAGATAATGACAGTAATGATAATCATGCTGCCAATTTGTTTAAGGTCTCTCCTTTCAGCTTCCTGTTACTTACAGACAAGCTTACTTCCTATTCATGGGAATATTTTAGAACAGAAAATTCAAAAACAAAATACACTAGAGCCTTTAGTGAATGGTATTTCCCTAGGCTAACTTGTTTAATTATGAGGATGTTTAGTTAATATACAAATTATGAAGCTTCAAATAATTGGCTCTGATCAGCATCCTCATTATTACCATTAAAGAGATTTTTATTCAGAACTCATTTGCATGGGAAGCTTGCTCAGCTATTTACCTGGTGAATGGTTTTCCATATTGGAAGCCTCTTACAGCTTAGAAATCACTGAGGAGTGTCTAGAGTCTTCAGTACAATTACAACATGAGTTTTATAAATGAGTGACTTTCTTGGAGGTGCCATAGCACGTTGAAGCTGTTTTCATAAGAGTTGTTACAAATAATCTTTAACTGAGACTAGCTGTTTATGAAAACTTGATATGACTTAGTATCTTTTTATATTAAAGGAATTCAAAGTTGTCACATTATTATATGGTTTGTAATAATATAATTCTTATCCCAATTCGTATATACTTTCTTGAGTGGGACAGAAAATGATGGAGTTACAATGAGCAAGCTGGGAATTTCTTTTCACTATAGGCATGCCCGTGGGTGTTTTCACACTGTGAATATCATCCATTCTATTTCTTATAGAAGGAAAAAAAAAATGTTGAGAACTGTTTTATACATATAGAACAACCCTCCCTCCCCACAGTGAGTACCTTTGGCAGCACCTAGGCAGCCGATGGGAGCTCTGTTCTAGTTATTCTCCATAGGCATGGTGTGTGTGTGTGTGTGTGTGGGTGTGGGTGTGTGTGTGTGTGCGTGCATGCGTGAGTGTGTGTGTGTGTGTGAGACGGTGGGGGTGGTGGTGGTAATAACCCTTTAGGGATGTATCATTACCTCAAGAGTGAGGGCCTGGACGTTTTATTTTTACCAGAAGTGGTATCAAATTTAAAAGTTGAGAAAAACAGCTATAGAGCCTTCATTTAATATCTTTCTCAGCTTATGTACTGTTTAAAAGTTGGCAGTATGGGCCTGAATCTTTGCTGAATTGAGAAGTTTCATGAGGCTGTGTTCAGCCCAGTGATGGGGTGGGAACTGAATGATTGTCTTCCTGGCCTTTGGGAATGGCACCCCATGTCCACTGGCACCCGATTACCCTTTTGCTTAAGAGGGCAGTTGGGTTGAAGTTATTTCCATTAGCCTGTGTAAACAACCTTGACGAGTCCTTCTACAATGCCAGCACATTCGGGCATTCTATAAATCTGTATATATTTCCAATCTGTATTAGCTGGGATTAGTTTTAGCAATAAACAATAGTGAGGCCTCAAACAGCAGTGGCTTAAACAATACAAAAGTTTAATTCTCTTTTAAGTAAAGTAAATCTGGAAGTAGTGAGTCAAGGACTGGCATCGTTCCGTCTAGTTTTCTGGTCCATTTCCTTACGAGGGTTTTTATTTTTATATTCTGTATAGCAGGACAAGGAAAGACCAAAAAAAAAAAAGAGGCTCAGTCCCTGCCTTGAAGTAAACTTTCTGTAAATATTATATAAGATTTTGATTTTGTATCACTGGCCAGAACTTCATTACATGGTCACATCTAACTGACAGGGTGGCTGAAAAACAGTCCTCTATCTGCGTTTATGAAGTCAGGATTTTGTTACTAAATAATAGGAGAATGATTACTGGGAAGCGATAGCTGTTGTTGCCACTGTTGCAAATAATTGAAACTAATGGTATAGCTATTTGTAAATGCACTGATTTCAACATATGGGCTGTAACCCTTGTCCCATTTAGCACCTGAAATGCCTTCTCCACTTTCAAGGGATTTATGGAAGCCAGGTGGTGGCCAGTTACGAGCAATAGGGATTTAAGTTTTCTCCACTGCCTTTGTTTATCTTGATTCTGTAGATCAAAGAGCTCTAATTTATCTTTTTTTTTTTTTCCCCAGGCCCCATTCCATTTAGTGGAATTGCTTTTCAGATAGAATACACATCTTCATCCCCTGTCACATTGGATGCCTGCTTATTTCTGAAGATTATTAGGATGCTCTTCAAGTATAGACTCCTTTGTGGGAGTAGCTCGATTCCAGTGGCTCGATCATGACATATTCTAAAGAGCTCTGACTTTTAACTAGAGGAGGGGGAAAAAAAAAAGCCAAGCCATTAAAAAGTAGTAAAAAATTTGTAATATCTCCTAGCTGGAGAAAGAATATACCTTAGGGATTATTAGTAGCAATTATTAGGCATAGGTGACCCTCTTATTTCAGAAGGAGTGGTGACATCCTCTTTGTTCTTTCTCTAAGAGCCAGAATTCTAGAGTACTTCCTTAGCCAGCAATTCACAGTGGTCCATCAATGAGAAGTCATAATAGGCTAAACAACTGGACTGTTTAATTCTACATTTCCTGATTTCTAACTGTAGATTTGGTTTTTCCAGTGGTCATGTATGGATGTGAGAGTTGGACTGTGAAGAAGGCTGAGCGCCAAAGAATGATGCTTTTGAACTGTGCTGTTGGAGAAGACTCTTGAGAGTCCCTTGGACTGCAAGGAGATCCAACCAGTCCATTCTGAAGGAGATCAGCCCTGGGATTTCTTTGGAAGGAATGATGCTGAAGCTGAAACTCCAGTACTTTGGCCACCTCATGAGAAGAGTTGACTCATTGGAAAAGACTGTGATGCTGGGAGGGATTGGGGGCAGGAGGAGAAGGGGATGACAGAGGATGAGATGGCTGGATGGCATCACGGACTCGATGGACGTGAGTCTGAATGAACCCTGGGAGTTGGTGATGGACAGGGAGGCCTGGCGTGCTGCGATTCATGGGGTCGCAGAGTCGGACACGACTGAGCGACTGAACTGAACTGAACTGAACTGTAGATTTTGGTATTAAAATACTTTTTAGCAGTGATTCTATTTCTAGAAGGAATAGGATTTTAAGAAAAGAATAAGGTTTGAAGGAGTGATAATTCTGAGAGTCAATACGTATACCTATCAAGACAACTTTTAAAAAATTCTTTTTCTCTGATTCATTCAACCACTGAGAGAGTCATGGTTGCATAATTTATTTGCTTTTGGACATTTTTGATAAAACAGCACATTTTTTCATTAGAATGGGACTTTAAGAGATTTTGCTATCTTAAAAGATTAGCAGTCTTTGTATTTTGTTGTTAAATCCACGAGACTGAGGATGCCATGTTGCCACAAGAGTAGAGACATGTTTAAACAACTGCTCAACAATTTCTATACAGCTCTCTTTAATTCAATTCAATGCAGTTCACTGCAATAAATCAATGAAATTCAATTTATTTAAATACTTATCAATTCTATGGAGGGGGTAAAAAAGTACCATTTTGTTTAGGATATACATGTATATGCACCAAGAGAAAATATATGAGACAAGGTACATCTCAATGGGTACGTCTCAATGTCCTGTCCTGTCTCATATTTTTTCTCTTGGTGCATATACCTGTATGCCCTAAAAAAAATAGTATCTTTTTACCCCCTCCATAGAATTGGTAAGTATTTAAGGCTGGGCTTTCCTGGTGGCTCAGATGGTCAAGAATCTGCCTGCAATGCAGGAGACTTGGGTTTGATCTCTGGGTTGAGAAGATCCCCTGGAGAAAGGAATGGCTATCCACTCCAGTATTCTTGCCTAGACAGTTCCACAGACAGAGGAGCCTGGTGGGCTACAGTCTGTGGGGTTGCAAAGAGTCAGACACGGCTGAGTGACTAACACTTTCACACACACGTCTCAATGCCAGAATGTTTGTAATAGGACATCATTGTATCTGTATCATGGTATTTATTTTCAGCTGGATTTGTGGAAAGGGGTCCCTGAAAGACCATCAAAAGATTGCAGCTGATGGCATACCTCCGTACATCATATTCCTTTGCAAAGGTGAAAATCTGAGTATAGAGTTATTTACAGAGAAAGAAGTCAGGACACGATCAAAATCTTATTTATACATGCAGAATATCATATATAAATTAATGGTAGTTGTCAACAGGTTAGGAGATTTTAGTGCTTTTATTTTCTCCCTTACACTTTTCTGTACTGTTGGAATTATTGATAATGAAGTTGCATTATTTATCTATTATGAAAGTATAAATGCAGCAGATGACATTTTCCATCACTGTTAAAGAAATCTGGGTATTAAATTAATGATGTCTTAGAAGTAGGTCACAACAGTCACTTACGATTTAGCTTTGTTCACCCTCTTTTTTCGTCATTCTACCCAGGTCTCTAAAACAATTGAGGAAAGAAGAACAACTGAAATAGGTGTAATATGATGAGACGGTGGCGTGGGAAGATCCTGAACGTGCCCGCTCCCATGGACACAGGGAATCCATAGCTACATACAGAACATTCTCTCTGAAAGAGATCTGAGAACTGGATGAACAGGGTCTCCACAACAAAGGGTAAAAGGACAGAAATGAGATGGGTAGGAGAATCAGAGATAGGGCCACATCAAGGGAAAAAAATGACATCTTAGCCACGGCAGTGTGCAGTTGGGAACAACCACCAAGATATAGCTAATTTCCCTAAGGAGCAAGGGATTTGAACTCTATATCAGGCAACCCAACTCATAGATCTTGTACAAGAGAGATGAGTCCCTCCAATACCTGGCTTTGAAAGTCAATGGGAAACAGACACAAACTACAGGACCACAGGGAACCAAAAACCCACTCTTAAAGGGCTCATATGTAAACTCATTTGACCTGAAAAACAGCACAAAAACATCATATTGAAAGTGTGTGGACCATAGGTGAAGGGGATCTACTTACTAATACTGAAACATCTGCTAGAGAGGCAGAAACCTCTCTAGCAGGGATACTCCTGGACACCGAGACACTGGAGAAAGTCATTTTTTGTGAATGCAGGCTACCTTGCTAATACCAGCACTGGTGGGCAACATTTTGGAAATCTCCATCCAGCTTGTTAGCACCAGGTGGTGAGGCTTGCTGAGAACCCTGTGCGCCCCCGCACCTCGGCTTGGCCTCACAATATGTTGGGTGAAGACTCTACCCACTAGTGCCTGGCAGCCACTCAAGCCAGGTCTCACAGCTATTCTGGGGGCCAGCCCTGTCCATCAGTATCCAGGAGTTTACCACCCCCTCACCACAAAGCTCACAGGGGGCACCAGTAGTAAAGGTTGTGCCTGCCAATGCAGGAGACGCAAGAGATGTGGGTTCGATCTCTGGGTCGGGAAGAGCCCCTGGAGGATGGCACCGCAACCCACTCCAGTATTCTTGCCTGGAGAATCCCATGGAAAGAGGAGCCTGGTGGCTATATAGTCCATAGGGTTGGAGAGTCGGACACGACTGAAGCGATTAAGAATGCATGTACAGGTATGGAAGAGACAGCTATGAACATTGTTGGGGGGCATCCTGATCCGAGGAATCTAGAAGTGATCTGCATTCTTATTTCTCCATAAACATGTTTAAGTTTCTCCTATGGAAAAATTTCAGAAAGAAACCAATGTTCAGACCCCTGATCTTAGCTTTATGTTAGAAAAAAATGGCAAATGAGTGTTCAAACATTTGAGATTAACATGTACAGTTTTTTGGTGATTTCTTGTTTTAACTGATATTCTTAATAATACTGGTTCAACAAACAGTGCATCCAGAGAAAAATGTGTTAAGTAAAAGGATTATAATTCATTTGTGACATGTTTTTGTTCCTTTTTTTTTTTTTTTTTATCACAAAGAATGACATTTTAAGCTTAACGAGTGCCTAACAACAGCAAAAACTGTGAAGGTGTTGATGCAGACTTTGCCGATTCATGTTAAAACAACTTCTCTTCTTACAACTTTCTCTCATTGAATTTTGTAAAGGTAGGTGTTTTTTTCATTTGATCTTCTCAAGAAAGTGGAGAGTAAAAAATAATCTTGAAACTTGATGAGAACATGTTTCTTTGGGTGTCTTGCAGAGCAATGAAAGTCAATTTCTTGCCTTTGAATGCCTACCCTTCCTCTGTATATCTGGGCTTTTTGCACAGTAGGGACTCTTTTCCTAATGATGTCTTCATTCTTTTGTTCAACTCCTTGCTTCAGTTTTCTGAGGTGGAGGCATCTGTGGTTCTAGACAAATCCTAATGCCACATTGCTGTCAGCCGCTCAGCGCATCAAGCTCTCTTCTGTCTCAAGAGCTCCCGAATGCTGTTCCCTCTGCTGCGCCCTATGGCTTTTCCTCATAGTGTTTGCCCAGTTAGCTCCCTGTTTTCATGAATGTGCACCTTAGTGGGAAAACACGGTAAGCACCTAAGCCATAGGACTGCAGGGAGGGGAGAGGGACTCGAAATTAATTTTAATCACCAATGGCCAGTGGCTTAATCAATCATATCTATATAATGAAGCCTCTCCCCGCCAAAAATGCAGAGAGCTTCCACGTTGCTGAACATGTGGTGATGTGGGGGGAGAAGCTGGCTAACTCAGAGAGGATGAAAATGCCACACCTTTTTCTCATACACTGCACTATGTGTCTCTTCCTTTTGAGTTATCTCTTTTTATATAAAACTCATAATCTAGTAAGTAAAGTGTTTCTTTGAGTTCTGTGAGCTGCTCTAGAGAATTAATCAAACCCAAGGAGGGTGTGGCTAGAATCTCTGACCTATAACCAGCTGGTCAGAAGCACAGGTGACAACCTGGACTTGTGACTGGCATCTGAACTGGGGGGAAGAGGGCAGGCTTCTAGGACTGAGCCCGTAACCTGTGGGATCTACTGCTATTAAGTATCTCCAGGCAGACAGCGTCCAAACTGTGTTGAATTGTAGGATACCCAGCTGGTGTCTGAGAATTGCCTGATGTGGGGAAAAACCTGTACATCAGAACTGGAGACCGGAATGGTTAGCTGTTAACACTGATAGCGGGGAAGATTTCATTTCTGTAATTTCTTCCCTGGTAAGAACAAAATAAAAGGTCACTTATAGTGCTACTTCCCATCATTGCCTCAAAATGTGCCAAGTTTTTCTTATGAATTTTTTATGTGGGCTAGCTAAAAAATTTGAGAAATGAAACTAAGAACATCTAAAGCTGATTCCTGATAGGTCTCATCAGGTGTCATTGCTGAGCCTCTGTGTGTTGCTAACCACCATCGCTGGTCCGTCCGCTGTTTCCCGGAGGGGAGTTCAAGTCTTAGTGTTGACTGGCTTAGTCCCAGTCAGTGATGTGTATGGTAGCAATTCACATCATGCTGTTAACACAGCATCCAAAACTTTTTGAATGTGCACTTTCTATAACAACTCAGTCAGAAAGTTTCAGACCTCTCATGCGCAAGTCTGGTCATGCAGAGAAGGATGCGCTCACAGAGCAAACATTTCTGATTGTTACTGCCCCCACCTCTTTGTTTGAAAGGGAGTTTGGTATACTGGCTAATAAAGAGTAGGAAAGTAAAAATAAAAAGCATTACTGCTCACGGCTACTACAGGCACATATCCTGGATATTTGTCAGAACTGTAAGTGAAGGGCAATGCCAATCAATTTCAGATTCGGGTCCTTCTCTGTCATTCTCAGTCCTGAAAGATTTCCAGAGGCTTTAACAAAATAGTAATCTTAATGAATTTCAGGAATATGACTTTGTGTGGCTTCTCCTTTCACAGTGTGAAAGGCTCAACAATGGGCTTGTAAACAAACATCTCAGTAATGGTATAAATTCTGTGGTTTGACTAAAAATTGATGACAGTATGCTTTTAATGTTAAACACGGGGAATTCTCTGGCACTTCAGTGGTTAGGACTCGGAGTTCTCACTGTCAGATCCCCAAGTTTGATCCCTGGTCTAGTAAATAAGATCCTGCAAGATGAGTGACATGGTCAAAAATAAAAAATAAAAAAAAATAAAGGTACCCATGAAACCGGTCATATCTAATATATGGCCATGCTTAGTGTGAGTGTGATGGTTATGCTGGTGAAGGTAATGATGAATCCTTTCGCTTTGCTAGGTAGGATTCAAATTGTTAACTGGAATTAGAAGACATTTCAGAATTTTGAAGACAAAAAACTGGAGGAAATGGAAGACTCACTGCTAATGTTTAAAAGAAACAGAATTTGCTGCCTTCCAGTTAATGATTTGAATCTTGCCCAGCATCCCTGAGGTCATCAGCATCCTCTTCGTCAATGTCATTATCATTGAATTTCTCTCAAGCTCACACTGTAAATGGCTGTATAGTAGGTGCTTTGGTGCCTTCTATTGCTCTACATCTTGGCTTATTTAGAGCTTGTTAACGGTGTCATCTGGTTTTTAATTGGTCAGCTGTCAAAAACCTGGAGAATACTGAATCATCTCCCTGAGCAAAAATTGGTGCTTCTCAGCTTCAAACTTGAGTTTACTGTGAGAATAAGACAGAGGCACATCCTACCGGGAAGTGGTGTGACTGGGACAAGTCAAAGGCCTCCTCAACCCACTTTCGGCTCTTCATCTCATCAGGGTGATTTGCCTGTCACTGTCCATATGGTGCCCGAGGCAAAGGGTTAGTGCTGCTGGTGGTGACATACCCTTCAGCAGCGGCTGCAGCAATTACCTGGGAGTCACATTATATTTGCAGCTTGTGTGGATGGATGGATGGGAGAGACTGCAGGTCAACATCAAGTTTTCCAGTCAGACTTGTCAAACACAGGAATAAAAATATGACCACAATGGTCATTTAAACACAAGCTTTAATAATCTTATATCCATACACTCCGAATATGTCCTTCTGTTACTGTTTCTGAAGTTCTTACTGTATAGAAATCCTCCATGAGATTAAGTTTCACATGAACCTCACTTTCCTCTCGGTGAAGCAGGTTTTCCTCAAACACTATCAGTGATAGGGAAAGAGAAGGAAATAATGGTAAAAGGAATATAGTAAAGGGATTTAAGGATAAATTTTTAAAAATGAACTCAATTAGTAAAAGTAAAAACAGGGAGAAGAGAAAAATGGAAAGGTGTACTGAAAGCAGTGACATGTAACAAATACAACAGGAAGGAAAGAGAAAGATAGAAGCAAACCCTGGACATCTGAAAATGTCGCAGGAAGGAGAAGGGAGCAATTACCTGCACCGTATTATACCTTCAGTCGCTCAGTCCTGTCCGACTCTTTGCGACCCCATGAATCGCAGCACGCCAGGCCTCCCTGTCCATCACCAACTCCCAGAGTTCACTCAGATTCACGTCCATCAAGTCCGTGATGCCATCCAGCCATCTCATCCTCTGTCATCCCCTTCTCCTCCTGCCCCCAATCCCTCCCAGCATCAGAGTCTTTTCCAATGAGTCAGCTCTTCGCATGAGGTGGCCAAAGTACTGGAGCTTCAGCTTTAGCATCATTCCTTCTAAAGAAATCCCAGGGCTGATCTCCTTCAGAATGGACTGGCTGGATCTCCTTGCAGTCCAAGGGTATTATACCATATGATCTAGCAATTCCACTCCTTCATATGTGCCCGAGAGAACTGAAAACATGATGTGTCCAAGAAAACATGATGTGTCCAAGAAAACATGTCTACACAAATACCTGTAGACAGTGTTTATCCCTAACTGGAAATAATTCAAATGTCCATTAACTGATGAATGGATAAACAAACATGGCATATACATACAATGGAATATTACTTAATGATAAAATGGGATGAAGTAATGATATTTACAACCATATGCATGAATCTTGAAAACATTATGGGGAGTGAAAAAAGCTAGTCACATATTGTATTTGTTGTACTTTGAACATGTATTTACATGAAATCCAGAATAGGCAAATCAATGGAGACAGAAAGTAGACGGGTAGACTCAGGACTAGAGGGAGAAGGGAAAGGGAGAAGACTGTTAATGGTGTTTTGGGGGCTATAAAAATACTCCAAAATTGGATAGTGGTGATGATTTTACAACTCTGCAAAAATACTTATAATCGTTAATTTTACACTTGGAAATGTTAAATTTTATGATATGTAAATTATACCTCCATAAAGCTGCTATTTAAAAAAAAACTTCCTGTATTATTTCTCTTCAATTCTCTAGGATCTTCTTTGGGATGGGTTGTAGCAGTATGTCTATGGCATAGACGGTGGGGAAGGAAAGAGGAAACAAGAAGGAAAGAGGTTTAGAAGGATAAAAAGAGACATTGGAAGGAGGTGGATATAGAAGAGAAAGGAATGGAAGAGATTTTCGGTCAGGCTTGTCAAACAGCAAGAACAGAAATGTACTCTAGTCACCTTGACGAAAGAGTCCACTGGAACACACAGAGAGACCTTAAACAGTAATGAAGTAGTGCTGGAGATGGACGGTGGTAAAGGTAACATGACATTATAAATGTACTCAATGCCACTGGATTGTACAAATGGTTAAACTGGTCCATTTGTGTTATGCGTATTTTATCACATTCATACACACACACAAATCCAGGAAGAAGAACAATAAGCACTATATACTTGGCATGAGAGCTTCTTGGTGAAAATAATTTCGGTTTTCATGAAATCATTGGAAAGCAGTAGTCTCCATTAGATCTTCTTACAGAGGAGTTGCTACAGCGATCAGAGAGATGGTGCCCCATCCCCACCAGTGTTTACTCTGCTGCATACTGAAGGTGGGTGTGAAGCTACATAGAGACCTTTTTATACACATACAGTAACCCACTTCAGTCCGGTTAAAACAGCAGGCCCTACATGGCATCTTGACAATTACATCACTGTTAAATATCTCAACTGTTGTATATTGTAACAAACTTCCTTTAGAAAAAAGTATATTGCTTGTTCCCTCTTTTCTTCTGTTTTTTTTTTTTTTTTTTTTGGTTTCCCACTTAATAAGGTTTGGTTGCCTTACATGAAATTATTCAGGTTACAAACTTTAAGTTATTAAAACAAGGAGCCATGAGTATCAGGCAGAAAGTAGGGATTTCTGCCCCTCTTCCACATTTGCTGCCATTACTGTCCTTTGAAAAATGAGATTTTATAAACATGAAATATAACTCTTAGACTTCTTTTTAAAGATATGGTTTCTAACTTGTAACTGAAGAGGCTGTTTATGGTTAAGAAGCAGTAGTAGCTGAGACGTTTTAAATGGTGGAAGGGTAGAGACTGAACCTTTTCTGTACAAGGTTTGTCCACGACCCTTCCCAGAAGTGCTGCCCCACAGGTGCTTTTATAGTTGAGAACAGGAACATGTATCCTCTTTGAGGACTGTCCAATCAGCAAAAATCTAATGCTTCTGCTAGCAAAAGAGCTCAAACACTTAAAATTTGCTTTTAATTTTAATGGCGGTTATTTTTATCTGTGCATGCATTTCTATTTTGCTGCTTTGTTCTTATGTGAAATGAAGTTTTAGTAAGCCAACACCTTTTTATCTTTCGCTTTCTTTCTGGCTCACTCCTCCTGCTTCTCTTTTCTTTCCATCATGCCTGCAGCCAGATAACACTTTCCTGCTGAGACATTTTTAAAGTCACTGCACAGCTCTAGCAAATGAGGGCTGTCATAGTTTTTGGATGAGAAAATCTACTGCAGTTCACGCAGATCTAGGAGTTGATAGTGGTTAATTGACAGCTGGAAGGACCTGGTCTCCTGGCAGAGTTAGAGGGAGGGTGAGCCCTGTGGGTTTCATTTGGGCAGAGATAAAACAGGTTTTTATTCAGTACTCATGGAGAGAGCATAATTAACCTTTTAGAAGTTTAAGGATGATCAAATTGTTATTCATTTTGCAAACGAGGAGAGAGAGTTCCCCTTCCTGCCAGCAAAATGCCAGTGCAGATTTCAAGGTCACTGGATGATCTTTTTGAGGGAAAAGAAAGCAGTAAACACACACACAGCCACTCCTAAACCCATGGATTGAGAAATGTCACCATGAAAACATTCAGGAATGAAAAGGAACAAATGTTCTTTTCTATCAAGCTCCACAATAAAAATTGAAGCTAATGTTCGTCTCACATTCACATGGGCCTATTGGATTTTAATGGCACTACCCCTGTCAGAGAAAACAGATATATGACTCCAGCTGGTAACTCCTAAGCCCTGGTATGTTCTGATGTTTTTAGAGGATGGGGGAAGGGCTTTTGAGGTCTAAGCATGTTTTAAAGAGGGCATGTATAACACTGCTATCATCTGAGAATGCTTGTTGTATAAATAATAAACTCAAAAAATTTTAAAAGGATTCAAAAAATTCTAAAAAGGATTTAGCCAAGTCTATGCATGAAAAAGAGTGGCTTTCACTAGGTGTCCTTATAGTTGATGTTTGTTACGGGAATGACCTTACTTTACAGCTATGCGCTTTGCCATATCACAAACAATACTTCATTCACTATTGCTTAGGAGACTATTATGGCTCTTCTCTTAAAAACAACAACAACAAACTTAATATTGTGTGATAATTTCAAATACGCTGAAAAGCTGCAATAATAGTTCAAAGAACAAGTAATAGTACAAAGTATACCCTTCATCTAGATTCAGGAGTTACTCTCTGATAAAACGTTTTTATCTCATTTACTTTAATATTCTCTATTTATATCTTCAGATAGATAGATATTAACTTTATATAGATAGATATAAAGATATATATATATTTGCTGAAAAATGAATATGGGTTAAAATGACATGTAATACACACATATATATAATGATTATATGATTTTTCTGAACCTATTGAGAGTAATTTGCAGACACATTGTCTCTTTATTCCTAAATAGTTCAGTGTGTATTTCCTAAGAAGAGGGATATTCATTCACATAACAATGGTACAATAATCAAAAGAGGAAGTTAAGCACTGATACAGTACTATTATCTAATCTACAGATCTTTACTCAAATATTGCCAATGGTCCTAAAGATGTCCTTTAGAGTAATTTTGTCTCTGGTTCAGAATCCAATTTAGGGTCTTGCATTTCATTTAGCTTTTATGACTTTTATTCTACCCTATTCTGGAATGTGTCCTTAACTTTTCTTCATCTTTATGATATTGTTTTGAAGAGTATAGTTTATTTATTTTGTTGAATATCACTCAGTTTGATTTGATGTTTCATCACAAATTCAGGATATCTATCTATCTATCTTTGGCGGGGCGGGGGGCTGGTGGTGGTGGTGGTGGCAAGAAATACAAGGCAAATGATAAGTGGGACTGTGTCCTTGTGAACTTTTTCAATGATGCTGTTAATCTCACTGTTGGTGATGCTAAGTGGGATAGGTGTGGCACCCACCAGAGTTCTCCACTGTTAAACTGCTGTTTTTCCTTTTACAATTTTTTAGCGAATTTTGGGGAGAGTCTCCCTTTCTTTGTTGGCTTTGCTTAAGATAGACACAGTTGCATGGCAAGCTGCTAGCAGCTACTCTCACATATTTTAAAAGGAAGCTAGATAAGATTTCTTAAATGGTTTAAACTAAACATATTTGGATTTTTTTTTTCCTTACTCTGTGGTATATAATCTTGCATATAATCAAGCAGTGCCCTTCCCTTCTACCAACTTAACTCAAGGCTATTATTTGTTGACAAAATAATCTAGGAACTCCCTGCCCACCATTTCTCTGAGGGAAGGGTGACAGGGATGTAAAGAACTCTGGGGAAGAGGTATGAGAGAAGGACGCGGAGAGCACATACATTCTGAAAGCACGATAATGACAGTTTACAAAGCCTTCTCAATAAATCGCAGGTGCACAGATCCTCTTTGGCCCTTTGAACACATACGGGTCCTAAAGTATTTGTTTCTCCCCTCGCAGTTACTCCAGCTTCCTGTCATTGTTCACCATTTCGGTGGGAACAGCAGCATCTTCCTGCAGGAAATCAACTCAACTAAGCTGACACAAAGTTTATCGGTTTCCTCAAATTGTCCTAGTCATATTCATTGTGGAGAGCATGAGAGCATTTCAGAAAGTAAATATTATTATGTAGATGTTGAAAGAAGAAAAAGTAAAGCCAAAAGAGGACACGCTTGGATACATGACTGACATGGTCTGTAGCTCAAACCCAGGGGTAAGGAGAAACAACTTGTTCTGGAGTGGAGAGCCAAGAGAAGTTTCTCCAGCAGGTCCTCACAAAGACGACACTTTGTAGCGTGTAGTGAAGTAAATAATGTCCTTGACAACATCCTTACAGGAAAGCAACAAATGAGCTCCAGGGGTTTCTCATAAGGCCCCTCAGTGTGGCTGACTGCCTTACGCCGAGCACAGGGCATAAAAGAGATCAGTCAGCTGGTGACAATGCTCTCTATGGCCTGGTTTCTTCCAAGGTTAACCTGTAGAGCATCTACAGCAGTATTTCCAAATGTCCTCTTTTCATCTCTCTCAGCCATATCCTCAGATTTGTCAGATGGGCGTTATAAAGTTTCCTCACTGATTGCAGTCGAGGTTGAATGAGGTAAACGGACGGGATCGATGCACTGCAGAGCCAGTGATAGTGGAAGAAGGAGTGAATGAATGGAAGTTGCTAGCATTTTTGTTTTTCAGGAAACAAAAAGGAGTGAATGGATAATCAAGTTTCCACATAGGGAATGTCCACAATAACATATCTGGAAACATTTTAAAGCAGTCTTAGACCCATGCCATTAGAAATTCTCTTTGTAAGTCATCTAGTGAATGTCTGGTTTTACGTAATTTATCTTTGTTGTAAACCAGGAAAAGCAGGATATAAAATATGTCCCTAAGTGACTTGGTAGGTTTGCTATGTAGGGTTGTTAGCTATGACCCCAGTTATCTTCCGACTTGGGTGCAGGATAAGCACAGAGTTTCAGTGACTCTTGAAGTGTGGCTGCAGCATCAGCACCATCTGGGCACTTGTTAGACATGTGAGTTCTCAGCCCTAAGCCTCATCTACTGAATCAGAAACTCTGGGAGTGGGACCCAGCAATCTGTGTTTTAACAAGCCCTGAAGGTGATTCTGATGCTGGCTCAAGTTTGAGACACTGTATGTGTGTCGTAATTAAATAAGAGGGCAAATCATTTATTAAGGCCCTTCCCAGGATATGACTGCCCCACCTCAAAAAAAACAAACATTCTCATATAGAAGGATGCCTATTTTTTCTTGTCTATGGAGAAGGAGGAAATAGAACATCCATTTTGTGGGTTATGTGACATCATATTAAAGTATATTATTAAGGTCAAAGTTAATATGAAAGGGGATTGAACTATATTCGTCTCTAATTTAACCCAGTGGAAAAGTTTAAATTGGACCAACAGTGTACCTCCTGACTCTAATAGTGGCTTAGCCTAGAACTAGTTTCTATTCACAGAGTTAAAGGCTGTGGGACAATCAATGAATGTTACAAATGATGCTATGGAAACAGCCTTATTGTACATTAAACCAGTGCTACTCACTGACTTTCTTCTGTTGCATAAGGCAAACAACGCTGAGATACAGAGTATGTGCTCACAGGAGCAGAGGGAAGTTAGAGGGTGAGTTGTGTGTACTTCTGGCGTTTGAGCTGTAACTGGGTTCCTTTCTCTTTTAATAAGCAAAACATATTGAAATGCAGTGATGAGTGTGATGAGGTGTGGGAAAATTCATAAATGCCATCTCATTTCCATTTTTATTAATTGCTTCCTCTGTAACCTTTGGAACTTTACAAAGAGTAACAAGTTTCTAATGGCACCCACATAACCAATCTGACTATTTAGAACTGTACTAGTGCATTAAACAGTATGTGGGCAAAATGCATTCTGAGCAGTAACATTCAGACCCAATTCTGAGTGAACCAGGCTTATTAAGTTTTTTTTTTTTTTTTAAATAGGCTGCTCATTCTTGAACTGCATACTCAGACTGCATCACTGGAGGTGATTTAGAATTCAGATTCCCAAGCAGAGTTAAGGAAGGAAAAATGAACTTTCCCCTGTGAAGTAAATATTTAAAAGGAAGAGAAAGCTAACCAGAAAAAAAAAAAAAAAGAAGAGAAAAAAGGAAGGGGGGAGATATTCAATTTTTGCCATAGTACAATCATTTGGTCACACTGGGGGAAGTGACCTGGCTTCACTACTGCCCTTAAAGCCTTGGCCGGACTGCCTGGAGTCAAGAACAAAAACACAGATGGCAATTACCACATAGACCAGGCTAGCTTGTCAGGTACATGCTTTAAAGACAGATCTTTAGCCATAATCTTGTGCAATATAGGGGGAAAAAAGTGGGGAACTTTGTAAATATAATTGCTTTTCAGTTTAGGCTAAGTGTTCAATAGTAAATTTTAGAAAAAACAGATTACATTTAATTCTAAAATTGTCTCATTTTGGCTAAGTGTCATATCCGTGTCAAAAAGGAAGACTGAATGCATTGATGTCTTCAAACTTGTAGCAGGCTTTTAGGTTTTCCATTTTTAAAAACTTATTTAGTTTTTACAATATGAAAATTATAGACAGAGTGACATTTAAACCTTTGCTTTTCATAGCATTTCACACTTACACCATTTTAAAAGACAGCTATTAACATTTACAAAAATCTTTCAGAAACCAAATGTTCTAACATGCAGAATTCCAATTATACTGTGTAAGAGGGTTATCAACCATTCTTCTACAAGAATACTTTGAAGTGTCTGGTATTAAACCAAGAGCTAAAATGTCAGTTGCACATAGACAATAAATTAGGGTTTATAAAATCTTGTAAGATTTATTTAATATTACAATTTTGACCTTTACGCTATCCTCACCATAGCTTACTTAAGTTTCTTTCTCTCTTCCCATCCTCCACCGCTGCCCCCCCCCCCCCCCCCCCCCCGCCCCAGCACCCCCATCCCTGTAATTTTACTTGAATGTTAAACAAAGCCTGTGTGGCAAGTTATACAAAGCGATATAACCCATTTACGCTCTGGGTGAATGCTCCCCAGGCCTCCCCAGACCCTCCTGCTTGGGGTGAAGGAATCCACGAAGCATTGCCCAGTCCCCTACAGAGAGCACTTGTGGGGTTATCAATGGAATGCTAACCTCTTCTTGGAATGCTGACAGAATACAGCCTGTTCCTGGAGCAGGAAGGCCGTCTACCTCTTTAAGGACTGACTTTTGAAGACAAGCCTAGAGATGTAAGGACCAGTCTCAGACTCCTGAACTATTTCACAAGAGAGATAAAAGAAGATGGTATTCACATTTATTATGCTTACAATCTGGGATGAGATTTGCTGAATTTCCAGAAAAATGATCAAAAGAAATTTTGATCATTCCCACTGAGTTGAGGAAGACTCAGGGCATTCCCCTTGAAGAATGAGATTCAGACCAGGCACCATCTCTTAGGCATCTCGTGGGAGGGTCCTGCAAACAAACTGTTCTTCCCATTGGGCGCTTTTCCCAGAAATGTGGGAAATGTGGAGGGGAGAGAGGAAATATGAGAATAGAGAAATGCGTAGTCCATCATCTTGGTCTTCCCCAGCTGTTGGCAACATCAAGGAATGCTCCTTCTCTTCCACACGTTGGAAAGCAGCTAGAACCACTGTAGTTTTTAGGAACACTCTCTCAACCTCTAAATAAATCTTAATAACACCAGCCAACTGTTATATAGCATTTCTGTATACCAGATTTCATTCTGAGCCCTTTACATATTCACAACTCACAAGGACTTGAGGATTTTCTGATGAGTAACCAAGACATGGCAAGCTTTAAATAATTTGCTCAGGTTCAAACAGCTTGGAAATGGTGGAGCCATGATTTGTACCCAGGCAGTGTAGCTTTAAGTATCGCAAGGGTCTTTCTGAGAACCACTATGTACAGGTGGGTTAACAAAACTCCACCAGCCTATGAATGCTCTTATGTTTTTTAGCAATAATCTGTAAAGTTACAAGTGACCTGAAATAAGGTCATAGACTTGAGCCTTTATAGAATTCATTTTGTCACCTGCTTTTGAAAGCAGCTTTGCACTGGAGCCAAAAGCAACAAGCAGAATCTAATCGTGAGGAATTGCATAAGTAAGTGGTTCTCTTCAGCCAACTGCCAAGTCAGAAGCCTGTGAACAACTTGCAGCTGATGCACTACTGACACTTTTCATTTGTGGCAGATATGATTTTTTTTTCTATATTTTTGTTAAACAACATATTGTGACATATTGCATGAGCACATTTCCGAATGTTAGCTTCTGAGATAGATCTATGTAAAAAACAGATCAGTATTCATGAACCCATAGAAGGGTATCTTGCTCTGCTAGACTACATTTTATGATCGTAGTACAAATCAAATTCCATTCCAATGGACTAGATTCAAAGATTTCTTTCACCTGACAGCCCACTTACTTTGAGCAATATTCCATACAACAAAATTCTAATATAACCATAGACTGGGGTCATTTTCTTGGAGTTCACTGAAAGGGATTTGGCATGCTGCCATAATATTGGCATTGTAAATAGTCATCCGTTTATATTGATATGTATCTACAGTGGTTTTAACCCTTTATCCACTTCTACTGTGTCTTCTACGCACTTAAGACATGGGGAACAAATATTCTACATCTGAATAGGCAAGCTTTGTGAAAAGGAATTATTTGCCTATTTCCATTTCATATAAAGTAGATATTCTTTTTTGTGTGTGTATGGTGACTCCTGATATAATGGAAACAACTGGGACTCTGTTTCTGCCACCTGACATGATGTGGCTTTTTTTCCAAGAAATTGCAAGAGATTGCACAAGGTCTTTGTTATTTTGTTTGTACTTAACTTTCAAAACATTGACCTTTGTACTTGGCAAGTGGCCCCTTTAAAGTAAATTCTATCATTTACTAGAAATTTACCTCTAGTGTTAAGCACCAACTTAGGAGAATAGAAATAAGTCATTCGTCTACATTTGGAGCTTTAGTTTCAAGATTCCATTTACAAAAAAAGAAATGATGGCTGTTATAATTGGTCTTGAAAAAATTAAATCTCAGTCTTAATACAGATATAAATAGAAACACAGTTAAAGACTTTATTTACTTCATTAATGAGGAAGTAAATGAGCTATTTCAACCAGTGCAAGGAAGAATTTTTTTTTTAAGGCTACATTTTTTAGGTCAGAAATGTTGACATGAACACACAAATCAGGCAAAACTGGCCTCGTTCACATAGGAAAGAAAGTCAGCTGAGCTTCCACAAGGCAGAATTTATTCATCTGCAGGCAAGTATTATTTTGTGTTGCTATCAGTTGTGTACAAATTAGAGTTGTAAAAGAGCTCAAAGACGATGAAAGACTAGACTCAGATAACCTGGAAGGTGTGATTTAGAGAATGCATTTTCCATTGAGGTATACTTTTTCCCTTACTAAACTCTCTGAAAAACCAAGAAGGGAATCAGAAACAGACTTCTGTTTGCCTACCATCTGAGCAGTTATAAACCTCCTAGTTCAGCTCCACACTACTGCAGTACTTTTCACCTGCATAGATGCGAAAACTTCTCACCCTGTCTCCTCTTCCAGACTCTTCTTTCTCCAGTCTGTGCTCTACACTGCCGACAGCTCGATCTTCTTGGAGCACTTTTGTCATTGCCACAAGCCCCTTAAGACTTATAAACGGTTTCCTGTTGCCTGCAGATAAAATTCGAAAGTTCTAACCCAGTCCCCCAGGATTTAGTTCTCTATCAGCCAGGGTTCCGCACTGTAAGTTATAGAAATGGACTCTGGTTGATTTAACCAAAAAAGGAGTTTCTAAAAAAGGACACTGGGCAGCTCACAGAATCGCTAAGTTAGGGCTGGAGAACCAGACTCAGACGTTCATACTGCAAGAGCATGTTCTCAAAATCATGCTGAGGAAAAGTTTGGATAAGGACATCACTGCTGTTGCTAGCAAAAGCTAGAAGAGCAGTTCCCACCACGGATGTTGCCATGGGACTAGCTTCTGCTACAGCCATCGCCCTACTGTTGCCCCAAACACAAAATTGTGCAGCTCTCACCAATCCCACTGTAGATTTTTTTCCTGTTTCTGCTACTTACATTGCAACCTACCTATTCAAAAAACAGGGGGGCGGGTGGAACTTAGGTCACAGGCCCATGCCCTAGCTGCAAGGCATGCTGGGAAAGAACAGTTGGCAAACTGGCCATCTTTAATGGTAGGTGGATCTGCCTCCTGTGATTCAAAAGTGGTGGATTTCATTAAGGAACTTGAGGAATCCTCAAAAGAAAAGGAGTTGGGGTTAGATTCTGGGTAAAGGATAACTATTTACTACAGGTTTCCCCTGTCTTCCCAATCGATTCTGCTACTAATACCCCTATATCCTACACTCCAGCAAAACCCAATAACAAATCATCTTATCACTGTCTCCTTTAGCAACCATTTGATGATACCTATATGCTCAGCACTGTGCTGGGTGATGAAGATAGAGAAACAGTAGTTATTTCAAAGAGATTACATAGTCCAGGCAGTGACAAATCTTAGGCTGTGAGACAGATAAACTCAAGATGCTTTGGGAATGTCCATGCAGGAGAAAGTATTCTGGATGGAAAAAAAATCATCTCCTAGTTGTAGTGATTTCTTCCTCCAGTGAAGACCAAGTCAGGACAAGCGGTCCTGCTTGTGCCTTTGTACTTCTGGTCATCCACGAAACTATCCTACTGACTCTCCCATATGCCATAGCACTATTTAGGACTGGCTACCGGCATATTCACTAGGACCCTCAGCTTTTCCATCTTGTAAGTTACCATCGGAATCTGCCCTGAGCACGCTCCAGCAGAATGGAAGGAACTCAGCCCTAGTCCTCTCTGTGGCTCTGTGGAGGTAATCATTTTCCTACTCACAACCTTCTCCACTATCTGGGCCTCTACTTTTCAGCTGCCCTGTGGCAGCTCAGTTTATTCAGAAAGAAGCTGCCCATCCTCATTAGCTTGATCATCAAAGCTCTGCTCAGGCAGATTGCAGAATGGCGTTGACCTGCCCCTGACCTCTAAAGTCCCCTTGTGATGTTCCGTCTTTCCGCCTGCCTCTTGACACACTGATATTTTTGCCTACCTCTGGATTAGTGGATGACTTTCACTGATCCCAGTTAAGACAGTCTTAATGCTCTCTTCCTCCAAGGAACTGCTGTGATTTTAACTAATTTTTCTGAACATGATACAAAAAGTTGGGGGGGGGGTTTGGTGGGAGTAGGGTGTGATATTTCAAATTCTTGGAGCACAGTTTCAGAACACCTTAACTATATTGAGTGTCATGGGCCAGCTTGGCAATTGGATGCTGGCCCGGAAAAACTGGTTTTCAGCTCACAGCCATATCTTACTGCACTTTTTTCACCATTCCTGAACTTTGCTGCCAGTAACAAATCCAAAAAAAAGTCAACGGGCTGTTTAAACTCTGTTATTATGAAATTTGTGTTGTATGGCACATAACACTGCTGCCCTGTATTAGCCTTTCGAGTCTATTTCCCTTATAGGGAGTTGGTCCTTAGAGAACAGGGCCTCTGACTCATTTTGGTAAGACTCAAAATCTCTATCAAACTGCCTTGAGCTCCAGAAACAGATGTCAAATATATGAATAATTGAATAAATGGTCTTCTTACTAATAAAGAAGTTGGCAGCCTACATTTCATGGGATGATTTGACCTACTTAATATTTTCAAACAACCTGCAGTATCTTCATAACCAGTAATTGGTCTGACTCACATCCAAGGGCTAGAGTGAATGCCAGTTCTGGGCCTTGGCCCAGGGGTTTGCTGGCTTATTGGCTTTCTGAGCAGGTGAGGAGTGAAATGTGCTCGTGATGAGTGATGGGGTTGGAAAGAGTGCATAGTATTCTATTCCTTCCCTTCTTTGCATTCACGAAACTAGGTGACCTCCTAGGAAATCAACAAAGGAAATGACTTCAGAGCAGCTAGTCCTTGAAACCATGTTCTTTTTGTGTAGATCTTTATTAAGTGATTGCTTCTGTATTTGCCAGTCCCTTACATTTAAAATATTTAGTGTCTTTTACATATTCAGATGCATAGAGCAAGCACATTAGACATTGTTAGCTCTCTGCTTGAATTATTTTGGAGAAGGTACCATGTTCTGCTGATTCAGCCTCTGTGCTATCTACTCAGGCATCAGCCTTTCTTCCCCCTCACACTACCTCCATCCCAGCTGAGGCTTTATGAGATCTCGATCTGGAGGTGCAGTATCCTTCCAGCTGTTCACCCTGCCTTTTACTCATCCTATCGTTTGTCTATTGCATGAGTGTAGATGTCACTAAATACATTGTGGGAGGCCTAAAGTTCTGTTCATTTGCTCATGCACTCCATTGCTCAAAAATTCATCCGTCATGTTTACAATATGAATGAAACACCTTTGTGATGGGGAGGGCCCCATCTGCACAACTGTAATAGTGGTTGTGTAGTCAGACTCTAAAATGGCCCTGGATGATCCCCAATTTCTGATATCCACAGCCCTGTGTAGTCCTACTCACATGGCAGGAGGGTTGGGCTGTGTGGCCAATAGAATATGGTAGAAGTGATGATAGTCATTTCCAAGATTAAGGTACAAAAGGCACCAGAGCTTCTGATCTGGTCTTCTTCTCTATGCCTCTCATTATTCTTGGGGAAACCAGCTGCCATGGAGAGGCCCCCATGGAGGTGGAGTAAGCCTGAATCACCCAGCCTAGCTGCATTGGAATTCCTGACCTATAGAAACTGTGATGTAGCAATCATTTTTTGCCCGAAGCTCCTAAATTTTGGGTAATTTGTTATGCAACAGAGATAACTGATACTAAGCAGTCCAGACGCTCTTTTTCATCTCTTTCCCCATTCCCCTTATATCTTCATATATATTAAGCTCCAGGCAAACTGAACAGATCTTCTCTCCCCAAACAGAACCAGATAATACAGACTTTTACATCCACAGCTTACTCTCGAGATGCTCTCCAGCCAAACTACCCTTCCCTGCTATCCCCACTTGCTGATGTCCTCCTCAGGTTCATTAGGATGTAGTTCATGTCACATCTCCTTCTTAAAGCCTGTGCGATCGCATCTACTGAATGGAGAGTACTTGCTCAATTCAAACTACAGAACTACTTTTGTGTTCTGCATCACTTAGCTCTTGGTGTCTTACATTTTCATGTGCTTATGTCTTTCCTGCCATATGAACTGAGTTACACAGAGTAGGGAATGTATAAATATCTGTCCAATGAACAAATTACTCCTAATACATGAAAACAAACCTGGTTAGTCTGTTTTTAGTCATTTTCACTTCACCAAAGCCTCCTCGTCTGTGCTGAGCATAGGAGACATTTAAGCTTCACCACAATGACCAGGTTGGCTTTTTCTATTTCAGAGAGACAGGTCTCTGGGTGATGACGTTTTCAAAGGCAATGCTGTTAGCAGGACAATAGTGGTTTCCACTGTTCTGTGATTTCCACTGTCACCCTAAATGAGTAGGAGTTCTTGCAAATAACTATATGTCTGATCCACAAACCACCTCAAAAACACAGAACTTTGATGCTGTGCTTTAAACTTAGATTCAGTTGTTCAAGCTACTTGAAAATCTAAATAGATGTCCTTATGCAGGACATTCCATCCATTTCCTTACATCACTTGTTAATAAGCACAGTGCTAATGCTGGAAAACGATGACGCAAACATGCAAATGAATTTGCTTTGCTGCTGGCCCTAGCACTGTTTTCTACATGCAAACAACCATGTTCAATTTTTTTGTCCCCTTTGGTTGTGACATTAAGGTACGTTTTTATTTTATGGCTCTGCAGAAATAGAACTATTGAAGCAAATAGGAAGCAAGTTCAAGAAAAGGAAATTAAACAGAGAATATAGGTTGGGTATCACTGATGAATGTTTATATCAGACATCCAAGGCTCAAAGGGCAACATATATGAGATCTGTTCTTACGTGGGAAGTCTGGGTGTCCAGACGTTTAGAGAAGTAAGTATAAGATGACTCTAGAAAATTTAAGGCCTTAAGGTAGAGAGAAGGAATGGAGAATGGGAATAGCAAACTCTAGCTAATATGTAAAGGAGAAAATGGGATCTTATGGTAGAGATGAAAAAATTTTCCAATTGATTTGTCACTTAAGTGAACCAAATTCCTTAAACTTCAAAAATAAACAGGCTTAAGAGAATGAGAAGACAAGCAAGAGACTGGGCGAAAATATCTACAGAAGAGATATCTAATAAATGACTGTTATCTCCAAAACACAACAAAAAAAAAAAAAAAACAAAAAACCACTTAAAACTCAGAAATAAGAAAATGAACAATCCAATTTAAAAAAAGGGCCAAAGGCCTGAACAAATACCTCACCAAAGCAAGTATATAGATGGCAAATAAACATATGAAGTGATGTGCAACAGCATATGCTATCAGGAAATTACAAATTAAAACAATGGGATCCACTATACACTATTAGAATGACCAGGGTACAAAACACTGACAATACCAAAATGCCAATGAGAATGGGGAGCAACAGGAACTCTCATTCATTGCTACCAGGAAAACAAAACGGCATGGCTACTTTGAAAGATAGTGTCCTAGTCAATGTGGGCTGCTATAACAAGGTGTAATAGACTGGGTGGTTTATAAACAGAAATTTATTTCTCACAGTTCTGGAGGTTGGAAGTCCCATAACAGGGTGCCAGCTTGGTTAGGTTCTGGTGAGAACCCTCTTCTGGACTGCAAACTGTCAACTTAGTGTATCCTCAAATGCAGAGAACAGAGAAGGGAAGAAAGCTGTCTCATAAACAGTTCTTGTGAGAGCACTAATCCCATTCTTGAGAGTTCCATCTATAGACATCTAGTCCTTATTACCTCCCAGAGACCACCCCTCCTTGATTCCCCACCCTCCAATGCCTGCAATGCCATCACAGAGGGGAACAGGGTACAGATAGGGTTTCAGTGTATGAATTTGGGGAGGATACAATCATTTTGTCCATAACTGAGTTTGGCGGTTTCTTACAAACTTAAACATGATATTCCCACACAATCCAGTAATAATGCTGATGTGATTTGGTACATGCTATCTCAAAGTATAGCACCTTGGCATAATCAATATTTCAAGCTGAAGGAATTGGAGAAATGGCAAGTGTAGGAAGGACTTTCTGATCTTCCCCTGAGGCAGGTCATAAAACCCTCTCCTGAGAGGTGCCCTCCATACATTGGGAGGAAAGGAGCATCCTTATCACTAAAGGTGGAAGGATACAGAGGAGAATCTAAAGGAATAGGCCATGAAAATTTCCCTAGTTTACTACACTTGCCCTATTATATCTTTCTACAACTTTCCATTCTTCCTCAAAACTAACATACAAACGCTCAAGTTTAACCATTTTTTGGGGGGTCTTCATTTCCTTATGAAGGCTCCTGTGCCACATAAAATTTTATCTTAAAGAAATTTGTAAGCTTTTCTCCTGTTAATCTGTCTTATGACACTTAATTTTAGGTCTAGCCAGGGACCCTAATTAAAAGACGCTTACTTCTTGAAAGGAAAGTTATGACCAACCTAGATAGCATATTAAAAAGTAGACACATTACTCTGCCAACAAAGGTCCGTCCAGTCAAGGCTATGGTTTTTCAGTGGTCATGTACAGATGTGAGAGTTGGACTGTGAAGAAAGCTGACTGCCAAAGAAATGATGCTTTTGAAGTATGGTGTTGGAGAAGACTCTTAAGAGTCCCTTGGACTGCAAGGAGATCCAACCAGTCCATCCTAAAGGAGATCAGTTCCAGGTATTCATTGGAAGGACTGATGTTGAAGCTGAAACTGCAATACTTTGGCCACCTCATGCAAAGAGTTGACTCACTGGAAAAGACCCTGATGCTGAGAGGGATTGGGGGCAGGAGGAGAAGGGGACAACAGAGGATGAGATGGCTGGATGGCATCACTGGCTCGATGGATATGAGTTTGAGTGAACTCCGGGAGTTGGTGATTGACAGGGAGGCCTGGCGTGCTGCAATTCATGGAGTCGCAAAGAGTCAGACACGGCTGAGTGACTGAACTAAACTGAACTGATATAAGGTCCCTAGACTCTTGGAAGTCCCTTGGACTGCAAGGAGATCCAACCAGTCTATCCTAAAGGAAATCAGTCCTGAAGGTTCATTGGAAGGACTGATGCTGTAGCTGAAACTCCAGTACTTTGGCCCTCCGATGTGAAGAACGGACTCATTTGAAGACACTGATGCTGGGAAAAATTGAAGGCAGGAGGAGAAGGGGATGACAGAAGATGAGATGGTTGGATGGCATCACCGACTCAATGGACATGAGTTTGAGTGAACTCTGGGAGTTGGTGATAGATAGCGAGGCCTGGCATGCTGCAGTCTGTGGGGTCGCAGAGAGTCAGACACGACTGAGCGATTGAACTGAACTGAACTGAGGGACCCTAAGAGCATTGAGAAAAACTTTCCTGCTCTCTAGCACTCCTTGGTATTTCCCCAAAGGAACTTAAAATTTATGTCTACACAGAAACTGGCACACAGGTGTTTATATAGCAGATTTATTCAAAACTACCAAAGCTTAGAAGCAACCAAGACATCCCTCAGTAGGTGAATGGATAGACTATGGTACATTCAGACAATAGAATATTACTCAGCATTCGAAAGAAATAAGCTATCAAGCCAGGAGAAGACATGGAGGAAACTTGAAAGTATTTTACTAAAGTGAAAGAAGTTAAGCTGAGAAGGCTGCACACTGTACGATTACAACCATATCACTTTCTAGAAAAGGCAAAATTATGGAGGCAATAAAAAGATAACTGTTTTCCAGGGATTAGGGGAGAGGGATAGATAAATAAGAAGAGCACAGAGGATTTTTAAGGCAGTGAAACTATCCTATATGATCCTATAATGGTGGATACATGTCAATATATTTGTCAAAACTCATGAATATACAAAACCAAGAAGGAAAAATAATGCAAATTATGGACTTTGAATGCTAACGATGTATCAGTGTAGGTTAACCAATTGTAACAAATGTACCACTCTGGTGTGAGGTGTCAGTAATGGGAGAGATTGTGTATGTGAGTGGACAGGCAGTATATGGGAACTCTGTATTTTCCACTCAATTTTACTATGCACCTAGGAGTGCTCCCAAAAATAAAGTCTATTAAAAAAGAGAGACAAATAACTCACCAGAAAATGCCATGAAGAACTTAATTTATCATTAAGTTTAAAATTATTTGAATTTTTAAAAAGTTAACTTTACCTCTATAATTTTAAATTTATGATGTGGTCTTGAATACTGGAATATATTCTTATATATTTTGTTATATAACCTGATTCTATTAAATAGACATTTTCCAATAAGTTGTGACTATTAAATATTTGTAAATACTCTATTTTTCTTACATTTGTGAAACGATACTTCAAACATTTTTATTACATTGTAAAATATCCCTTTATATCTCATGTAACACTTGAATACATGCTCATAAAAAGATCAATAAGAACAAAACACTAAAAGATAGCTATCTCTGTTGGGGGGGGAGAGGGAAATTCAGTATTTTGCTTTATAGCTGTCATATAACTTGAAGTTTTAAAAATGGTTTACTTTTGTAATTTGTAAAATATGAATTATAAATATTAAAAAAATTAATGCTCTAATATAGTGGTATTGTTAAGTCTTTTAGTCATTGAGTTTTCTTTCGTACAGAATTTTTCATGTGCTGTGTACTTAGATTGGTTTCATTTGATTAGCCACTTTGATTACGACATAATGTTCTAGCTATAATTTATCATTTCAATTTGACTCTTTCCTTCACTCTCCCTACCCCCATCCCAATCAAATAAAACATCTCAGTAAATGTAAACATATTTTGGATAATTCAAAAAATTTTAGTCATTCTTAACTCCTTTTCTTTCCTTTCACATCCAAACTTATGTCAGCCCAATGGGAGAAGGCAATGGCACCCCACTCCAGTACTCTTGCCTGGAAAATCCCATGGATGCAGGAGCCTGGTAGGCTGCAGTCCATGGGGTCGCTGAGAGTTGACATGACTCAATGACTTCACTTTCACTTTTCACTTTCATGCATTGGAGAAGGAAATGGCAACCCACTCCAGTGTTCTTGCCTGGAGAATCCCAGGGACAGGGGATCCTGGTGGGCTGCCGTCTATGGGGTCACACAGAATCGGACATGACTGAAGCGACTTAGCAACATAAGCAATCTCCAAAATTTCTCTATTTCTCTCTCAAAATATATCCCAACTCTTTTTACCACTTCTACTACTACCACTTGGATCCAAGTCGCCACTATTTTTGCCTTAAATATTGAAATAGCTTCTCAATTGGTCTCAGTTTACTCTCTTACCCACCTATAACCTATTCTCAATATAACAGATGGCATGACCCTTTTAAACAAAAATCATGTCCTGTCAGTTCTTTGTCTGACCCCTCTAATGATTTCTGGTTTAGTCATTAAATCATGTCTGACTCTTGCGACCCCATGGACTGTAGTCTGCCAGGCTTCTCTGTCCATGGGATTTTCCGGGCAAGAATACTGGAGTGGATTGCCATTTCCTTCTCCAATGATTTCTAATCTCATCTAAAGCAAAACACAAAGTCCTTACTGTGTTCTACAGACAATATAGATAGTCCTCCAATTCAGTTCATTAGAAAGGCCTTTAGTGACTGCCCTTTATGAAATTATACCTTACCATGATCTTGCCCTATCATTCTCTAACTTCATATTTTTCTTTTTTGGCACTTATCACCACCTGACATATCATTATCCCTGCTAGAAAGTAAGTATCAAGAAGGCAAGGATTTTATCTGTATAGCTTACTACATTAAAAATTAGCCCTTGCTCTTCAATCACCAAGTTGTAGCTGGCTTTCTGCGACCCCATGGACTGCAGCACACCAGGCTTCCCTATCCTTCACCATCTCCCGGAGTTTGCTCAAACTCATGTCCATTGAGTCGGTGAAGCCATCCAACCATCTCATCCTCTGTCGGCCCCTTCTCCTCCTGGCTTCAATCTTTCCCAGCATCAGGATCTTTTCCAATGAGTCAGCTCTTCACATCAGGTGGCCAATGTATTGGAGCATCAGCTTCAGCATCAGTCTTTCCAATGAATATTCAGGTTGATTTCCTTTAGGATTGACTGGTTTGATCTTCTTGCAGTCCAAGGGACTCTCAAGAGTCTTCTCCAGCACCAAAATTCAATAGCAGCAATTCTTCAGCACTCAGCCTTTTTTATGATCCAGTTCTCACATCTGTACATGACTACTGGAGATACCATAACTTTGAACATATGGACCTTTGTTAGCAAAGTGATGTCCCTGCTTTTTAACATGTTATCTAGGTTTGTCATAGCTTTTCTTCTAAAGAGCAAGAATCTTTTAATCTCATGGCTGCAGTCACTGTCTGCAGTGATTTTAGAGCTCCAGAAAGTGAAATCTGTCATTGTTTTCACTTTTACCCCATCTGTTTGCCATGACGCTGGGCGAGATTAAAGGCAGGAGGAGGAGGGAAAGACAGAGGATGAGATGGTTGGATGGCATCACTGACTCAATGGACATGAGTTTGAGCAAGCCCCGGGAGATGATGAAGGACAGGGAAGCCTGGCGTGCTATAGTTCATGGGGTCACAAAGAGTCAGACATGGCTGAGTGACTGAACAACAACATTTGCCATGAAGTTAATATTAAAGCCAGCTTTATTGAGATATAATTCACATATTATTTTATTTACCCATTTAAAGTGCACAGTTCAAAGACTTTTAGTGTAGTAATAGAGCTGTACACCCATCATCACAAATTTAGATCCCTACCATTGCACCTCAAAGAAATCTCATTGATCCTAGCTAATATCCCCATTCTTCCTGTTTCCTCCAGTCCGAGGCAACCACTCCACTCTCTGTCTCTGTAGATCTGCCTATTGTGCATATTTCTTGTAAATGGAATCATATATGGCTCTTGGAGACTAGCTTCTTTGACTTAACATATGTTAAGTCATAAATTTCATCTATGTCACAGCATGTATCAGTACATCATTCTTTTTGTATGTCTGCCAAACAATATTCCGCTGTAAGGATATACCATATTATGTTTATTCATCAGCCAATGAGAATTTGGGTTGTTTCCCCCCACCCCACTCCCCCTTTTTTTTTTTTTACTATTTTGAACAGTGCTGCTATGAACATTCTTGTACCAGTTTTTGTGTAGACATTGCTTTTAATTCTTATAGGTATATATCTAGGAGTCAAATTGCTGGATCATATGGCAACTCTATACTTAATCATTTGAGAAACTGTTAGACTGTTTTCCAAAGCAGCGGCAGCATTTTACATTTCCAACAGAACTGTAGAAGAGTTCTGATTTCTTCTTATCCTTGCCAACATATTTTTAAAAATTCTCACCATACTAATAAGTGTGCAATGGTAAATCACTGTGGTTCTGATTCGCATATCCTTGATGGGTAATCATGTTGAACATTTTCTTCATGAGTTTATCCACCATTTGAGTGTCTTTTTCAGAGGAATGTCTATTCAGATCGCTTACTTAACTGGGTTGTCTTTTTATTAGTGAGTTGTAAGAGTTCCTTATATTTATATTCTAGATATAAATCTTTTATCAGAAATATGATTTTCAAATATCTTCTTCCATTTGGTGAAATGTCTTTACACTTTCTTGATGCTGTCATTTGAACCACAAAAGTTTTAATTTTGATGATATCAAGATTATTTTTTCTATTGTTACCTAAGCTTTTGTTGTCTTATCTAAGAAAATCATTGACCAATTCAAGGTCATGAAGTTTACATCTCTGTTTTCAACTTAGAGTTTCATAGTTTAGCCTTTATATTAGACCTATAATCTATTTTGGGTTAATTTTTGTATGTGGTATAAAGTATGAGGTAGGGTCCAACTTTATTCTTTCACATGTGGGTATCCAGTTATCCTGGATAACTGGCACCAATTTTTGAAAAGACCATTCTTTCTTCAGTGAATTGTCTTGGTACCCTCCTGCAAATCAATTGACTGTAATTATGAGGGTACCTTTCCGTATCTCAGGTCTGTTCCATTGCTGTATATATATGCCTATCCTTATGCCAATTCCACTCTTGTTAACTATAGGTTTGCAGTTAAGTTTTGACATCAAGAAGTGCATCTTCCAACATTGCTCTTTCTCAAAATTGTTTTGAGATTGTTTGGAGAAAATTTTTTTTTTAACATCATTAGCTGTATATATTTTTATTATTTATTTTTTTTAGGTTTTCAATTCTTTTTTTAATATACATTTATTTTAATTGGAGGCTAATTACTTTACAATATTGTAGTGGTTTTGCCATACATCGACATGAATCCGCCACTAGTATACATGTGTTCCCCATCCTGAACCCCCTCCCACCTCCCTCCCCATCCCATCCCTCTGAATCATCCCAGTGCACCAGCCCCAAGCACCCTGTTTAGAGAGTATTATAGAGATTATATTAAAATACCATTTTGGTTTGGCTAACACTCTAAAACTGTTGCAAACCTCTACTTTGGTTTAGGATACAAACTCAAGGAAAAATAATGGTTAAAAGAGAAAAATCAGTCATATTATCAGTATTACCTCTCAAGGGGAATTTCAGTTAGAAATGAATGAATCAACACACATGTGCCCCAGAAAGCATGGGATTTAAGATTTGCATCTCTTCTAATAAGATGTGTAATATAAAGAGACTGCAGACATAGGTGCTGTGAATGTCTTGTCTACAGTAGATATTGGTCAATCCAGTTCAAATTCTTTGGAACTCCTTATTTAACATCCCATAAGGAAAAAAGCTCCTTACTTGACATCCCTTGAGAAAGAGGCAAGGAGTGGTGTGTTCATGCTCAGTCACTTCAGTTGTGTTGACTCTTTGTGACTCTCTGAACTGTACCCTGCCAGGCTCCTCAGTCCATGGGATTTTCCCTACCCAAGGATCGAATCCACCATGTCTCCTGCACTGCAGGTGGATTCTTTACCACTGAGCCAAGAAGGAAGCCCAAGAGATGGTATAGTTAAGAGGATCAACTCTAGGCTAATATTTCCTGAGTTCAAGTCCTCACTCTGTTTCTTATTAGTTCTATAAGTTTTATGGCCCTGTTCATCCCTTTTAAGGATAAGTGATAATACCCATTTCATAGAGCTGTTTGTTTGCTGTATTTATAAACTGCCTAGAATAGTGCCTAATGCTATATTTTTATATTAAATGAAATAAAATTCAATAAAAACTGTAAAGTAAATGCAAGTCATGTCATTATAAAATACCTAACTTTTCTAGCTTTCTTTACATTTTGCATCATCTCTCTTAAATCTCAGCCTGTTATCAATCAATAATCATGGTTTTACCACACCAAAGAATGTTCAAACTACCATACAATTGTGCTGATTTCACATGTTAGCAAGGTAATGCTCAAAACCCTCAAACTAGGCTTCAACAGCATGTGAGTCAAGAACTTTCAGATGTACAAGCTGAATTTAGAAAAGTCGGAAGAACCAGAGATAAAATTGCCAACATGTGTTGGATCATAGAGAAAGCAAGAGAATTCTAGAAAAACATCTACTTCTGTTTCATTGACTAAACTAAAGCCTTTGACTGTGAGGATCACAAGAAACTGTGGAAAATTCTCAAAGTGATGGGAATACCAGACCACCTGACCTGCCTCCTAAGAAACCTGTATGTAGGTCAAGAAGCAACAGTTAGAACTGGATATGGAACAATAGACTGGTTCCAAATCAGGAAAGGAGTATGTCAAGGCTGTATATTGTCACCCTGATTATTTAACTTCTATTCAGAGTACATCATGGGAAATGCTGGGCTGGATGAAGCAAAAACTAGCATCAAGATTGCTGGGAGAAATATCAACAATCTCAGATATGCAGATGACACCACCCTAATGGCAGAAAGTGAACAGGAACTGAAGAACCTCTTGATGAAAGTAAAAGATGAGAGTGAAAAAGCTGGCTTAAAAACTTCACATTAAAAAAATGAAGATAATGCATCTGGTCCCATCACTTTATGGCAAATAGGTGGGGAAAGAATGGAAGCAGTGACAGACTTTATTTTCTTGGGCTCCAAAATCACTGCAGATGGTGACTGCAGCCGTGAAATTAAAAGATGTTTGCTGCTTGGGAGAAAAGCTAGCCTAGATGACAAACCTAGACAGCATATTAAAAGGCAGAGACATCACTTTGCTGACAAATGTCCCTATAGTCAAAGCTATGGTTTTTCCAGTAGTCACGTATGGATATGAGAGTTGGAACAAAAGGAAGGCTGAACACTGAAGCACTGATGCTTTCGAACTGTGGTGCTGGAGAAGACTCTTGAGAGTCTCTTGGACAAGATCCAGCCAGTCAATCCCAAAGGAAATCAGTCCTGAATATTCACTGGAAGGACTCATGCTTAAGCTCCAATACTTTGGCCATCTGATGGGAAGAACAGACTCATTGGAAAAGATCCTGATGCTGAGAAAGATTGAAGGTAGGAGAACGGGATAAGAGAGGACGAGATGGTTGGATGGCATCACCGACTTGATGGACATGAGTTTGAGCAAACTCTGGGAGATAGTGAAGGACAGAGAAGCCTGGTGTGTTGTACTCCATGGGGTCAGAAAGAGTTGAAAATGACTTAGCAACTGTAAAACAGCAACCCAGAGAAGTCCTAATTAGATTGTTACTGAAAAATTGCCAGATGGACATATACTTATTCTGCAGTATACTTAGTACAAGCAAGGAAAATGTATAAACAATCCAGACTTAAGTGTGTTTCAGTTTGGTGCCATCTATTTTAAAAATAAGAGCTCTTTGCTTTTGTTTCAATTTATAGCCTTGGTGGTGAATCAGCTCATTTAATGAGCTATAGCTGAGAGCAAGTACTCAGGGAACATCAAGTGCTTAAAGTTCGGAGGATTTGATTTTTTTCAGTCCAGTAACCAAAAGCATTTGATCTTTTATTGACTGAATATGGTTGCTGTAAAAAGAAATGAAATGTCCTAAGTATTCAGGGTTGAATAACTACAAATGCTTTCTATTTCCACTGTTCAAACACCCTTAACTTTATGCTGTGTATAATAATATATTATCCTGTTCAGGCTTTATAAAGAAAATAGACTTCTTTTTCTGACAGTATTAAAATGGCCTCTTTAAAATGTAGATTTCAAAGGAAGGAAATTCTCTCCAGGTTGTAGTGTTTTGTATTAACAATTATTTTTCCAGATTAGTCTTCTGCTTTACCTAGGTAAAAGATATCAAGGGAAAGTAACACAGAGGGATGTTTCTTATTTGAAAGTCTAAAGAATGTGGTTTTCTTCCAAATTGTGATTTCCTTTGATAAATGTGCTGTAACTAGATCCTGGGGGCTACTCAAAGTGCACTAAGGAACAACACACAGCTTGGTAGGCAAATCCTCCCAGGAGGCCCTGGAGACAGCTCCACTCTGCTAGAATAACAGCTCCATTATTCAGCCTGGCAAGTCTATCACCCTACTTATTAGCATAGTTTGGAGGTTAAACAGTGGTATCTCCTCCTACTTAAATTCATTATCAAATTACTTCACAGTGTTTATTTAGACTACTATCACTGAATCAACGGCACCAGTTATAAAAACATGACTTTCTGGGAAGACTTCATTAAAGGGAACAAACCATCAGGAAAGGTCTCTGGGTAGGAACACAGGAAATGTGTTCCTTTGCACTCAAGGAAAACAATTCCAACATTAAGTTTCAACTATCTCAAAATTGTAATATGTGACATATAAGTTATTTTAATGAAAACCAGTAATATTTAGAATAAATATTAATATAATTAATGCTGCATCATAGTTGAAAATCACTGACCCTTTTAAATAGTAAATGTAACAATACACTTTTACAGCCAAAGTCAGCAAGTAAAATACATATTTTGCACATGGCAGTTTAGAAATACCTAAGCAAACCAAGGTATGTCAGTTTTTAGTGGGGAAGACTGAGCTGGTCTCTTTTACATTTATATTGGGAAGCAACATTCATTTAACTTTTCAAAGGGTCTTTGTGAGTGATTCAAAGGAGGATGGGTGATCTGGGGGGTGATCTGGGGGTTCAGAACAGAGAATTCACTTTTCACTTTCAGTCACTGAAAAACTGATTGACTTGGTTAATCTTTTACTAGGAAAAGATTACCAAGATTACCAAATTACCACTGATTAGGTAATTTGGAAACATGCTCCTATTTCCTAGCTAGGAGGATAGATCTGCCAGGTCAATTTACATGTTAAGTCTGGGAAGTAGATGTTGATCCTGGATATCGGAATACCAGAAGGTCTTTGGTGTCCTGCCCTCCTCCTTTTGCCCCCAGACATGGTTCTCCTAGAGAAGCAATGGCTGGGGTGGGTGTGTGAGCTAGTGTCCTGCTCCCCAGTACACACAGACAGTCAACTATTTCAGCACCCAGGCATGCCTAGATCCTGAGCAAATTCTGTTTGAAAGGCAAGCAGCTGTGTAATCATTTATCTAGTCTTGGGAGGGAATGGCTTATTTTACATCATGTTTTCAAAAGCAAATCTGAAGTTCTAGTTGTAATGTGACACCATGCCTATCCTCAAAGAAAAGTGAGGAAAAGAAAATTTAATCTGGGAGTCAGTTTTCCCCTTCCCCTCTTACTAATAGCATGTTAAAATTTGGGGAAAGCTGAAATCACCTCT
Source organism: Capra hircus (assembly GCF_001704415.2). NCBI lineage: Eukaryota > Metazoa > Chordata > Mammalia > Artiodactyla > Bovidae > Capra > Capra hircus. Next base: position 81,759,097 of record NC_030814.1, read on the forward strand.
TTGGGGATGTTTTCATTTTACAGTTAGCTGTCAGTGCCCAACTGAGTTGCAGTAAAAGTCCATGAAGTTAACAAAGATAAGAATTGTGTTAACTGCGGAATAAACCAACCATTAGATTGGTGACAGTGAAAAGGACCCTCAATTTTTTAATACACCTTTGATTTCTATAGCCTTCCAACCATCCACCTTTTCCAATTATAAATGTTAAGGCAATTTCAAAATCAGAAGGACTAAGTCAATCTGTGAATTTAGGACAAGAACAATATCTTTACATGGTTACTTTGCATTTCAAGTCTTCCAGAAAGAAGGCTCAGGCACGTCTGAAAATATCTTGGGAGTTAGTTATGCAAAGGTATGCAAGGCATCTCAGATTCATCTTCAGCATCTCTGCCATTTATTTAGAAGCTGCACACAAACAGAATTTCGTCCTATCCTGGGCAGCCCTTGCATGACACTAGGAATACATCAGTGTGCTTCTGTTTCATATGCAGGCTTAGTAGAGGGACAGATTTGATCTGGTTATACTTTTATAGCCTCCAATTTATAGTTGAGCACTATGCCTTTTTAGGGCTGGCTAGGAAATCAGATTGGATGAATCTGGGAACACTGCTTCACAATGTGCATAATCCTGGCTCTGGACGGAGGAAAATCAATGAGTGGAAGCATTGATCTCCTTGCAGAGTGCAAATGCAGTTAGCTCAGAAACACTCTGCCCGGGGATTTTGTTATTCAAGTCATTCTGTTGCACATGTTTTCAAACCAAAATCTTATCATACAGCAGCTCTCTGGATTCAGCTTAGATCCAGTTGCACACGCATAAAAACCACATCTTCGAGAAGGAGAAGGAATTCTGAGTATCCACAGTTCAGCTTCTGTGTTTGCTCAAGGCTAAACGAAATAGCCTTCACTTCAGTGACATTTCACTTTGTCACTATGTCACTGGGTGGAGAAAACTCCTGCAGGAAGGTGAGAGTATGAATCACTTCAGAAAAATATTATCTTCAGCTATGATGAATTTGATGTATGTCTGGGCTGCTTGGCCAATATGTTTTCCTTCTTTTATTAAAGAAGTAAATGTGACCAAAAAATTACCCAGAGGGCCCACTATAGATGCGCACGTGCGTACAGATACGTAGAAAAATGAAACATATTATATAGCCACATGTAGTATGTATAAAAATATATTTTGCAATATTTCATACTTGTTAGTGAAAGTATTTTTACAACATAGGGTCTCCCAAGTGCAGGAAATAAATCAAGCCTTTTAAAAGTGATTGTAGATGATTAATTTAGTGCTGTCATAATATAGTGTTTTCCTTAATGAAAATTTATATCATTTTTTTCCTAGATTCAGTGGAATAAATTTACACTGAAAGGTGGAAGAGATCGATGTATTCAGTATTAAACACACCCGACTCTTGACAGTAAACAGGAGCTTGATCAAGTGAGGTATAGACAGACATTACTTAAATGTACCTTTTCTGACCTAAGCTTTTCCACATCAAAATCCTCATATAAATACAGTAGTAACCAGTGGCTTTTGGCATTGAGACACAACATTTTCAGATTAACCTTGGACTGATATTACAGTAAACTACCAACAGACTGTAGATTCAGATAATGGAATTGTGTTTAAAGCAACTTGCAATTGTGAACAACTGCAGTTAGAAAGAACGTTAAATGCAGACAGACATAAGAAATAGAAAAGGATGACCAATAAAAAATTAGCAGGAAAAGAAAGCAATTGAAAGATTCATATACACACATACCTTGTTTAACTGTACGTACTGCTTTTATTTTTTTCTATAAATTGAAGGTTTGTGGCAACCCTGGGTGGAGCAAGTCTATTGGTTGCATTTTTCTAATAGCACTTGCTCACTTTGTGTGTCTGTCTCACATATTGGTAATTCTTCCAGTATTTCAAATCTTCTCATTATTATTTGTTAATGGTGACCTGTGATCAGTGATCTTTGATGTTACTATAGCAAAAAGGTTACAACTTGCTGAAGGTTCCGATAACGGTTAGTATTTTTTAGCAATAAAGTACGTTTTAATTAAGATACGTACATTGTCTTTTTCCATGTTTTTACAGTTGTAGTGTGCAGTTGCTTTGCATATTAATAGAATACAGTATAGTGTAAATAGAATGTTCGTAAGCATTGGGAAAGCAAACATTTTGTGTGACTTACTTCATTTTCTTTATCGTTGTGGTCTGGAACCAAACCTACAATACCTCTTGGCCTGTGCGTCTGTATTTATATGTGTGCATGTATAATCTTAGAGTCCTAGAATATGATGCAGGGACTCATAATTAACAAAGAGTGGAGGCCGCAAATAAAACTGAAGAGAAAAAATTCCTTTCTGTATAGTGAAGATAATCACAGAAATGAATGCAGTTCAGGAGACAACAGTCTTTTCAAGTTTTAATCATGAAATAAAGGTTCTCCTGGCTGAGAGTAGGGACAGGGATGGGGGAGCTGGGGTAAGTGGGAAGGTGGAGAAATGGTACGAATGAACCATTAGGACTGGGATCTCGTCTCAGTGTTAATGAGCATCAACTTCATAAACACTGTGAGCTGTGGTCCACCTGGATACCAGCTGTGTGCTGCAGAGTACAGTAAACAAGCCAGGCAAGGAACTCTGGTCCTGTGCTAATAATCTCCAGGATTACCACTATGAGAGGGAGGATGATTTTTATTGCCCTTGAAGTAAAAAGTGATGTTATAATTTGATTTTTGCTCTTATGACAATCTAACTCAGGACATCAAACAAATCCTCATGTACTGTATCAGTCAGGGTCCAATCAGGAGAGAGAAATCACTTAAAAATCTGAACAGGGAAAGTTTAACATAAAACCATTAATATATTATATGTAAATAATATGTGGTAATGTATGTATAATATGTAGTAATATATTATATATAATATGTAGTAATATAATATAAAACATAGAACATGTTACTACCTCTATGGCTGAGACAGAAAAATCAAGGAAGAGGCCCCCCCCCTCCCAGATCCAAGATTTATAACTTTTTGGAGAGGGAGTGGCCATGGCTCACTTGCTAGATGGAAGAAAAGTTGCTGGTGAAATTTTCTGGAAATTCACCCTCTAGGAGGCCAGGAAAAGTCATTCACAGGAAAGGGTCTAACAGCAGGTCCCCTGGTGCAGAACCCCTACGCAGATGCTGGAGGAGGCTGTGAAGACTGTGTCCAGCAGTCTGGTGCTGGAAAAGCCAGCGTTGCTGCAGGGGTGCGCACTGAGGGAACAGTGCCCTGCAGGCGCTGGCCTTGGGCTCCACCCGCGCTGCGGTTGCCAGAGGCTGAGAATACAGCTGGAGAAAATGTCTGTGCTCAGGAGTGTGAGGAACAAAAATAGCTGAACAAGGAAGCAAACCCTTCTCTTCCTGCTGTGTTTCTCCAGTGCTCTCTACTGACAAAGTTTAATATAACACATGTCATCAAAGAGAACATAGTTAAAGGGCCCAGATCCATTTTCAAAGAGCAGACAAAAAGGTTGAATTTGGAACTGAGAAGCAACAAACCATAACTGACACAAGTACGCATTGAGAACTATCTTAGTCCTTTAGATTGAAAATCTGAACACATTGAGGGTCTTTGTATAGTTAGATGATCTTTTTTTTTGACCATGCCTCATGGCATGTGGGAATCTTAGTTCACCAAGCAGAGACTGAACCCCTGCCCCCTGCAAGGAAGCACAGAGTCTTAACTACTCGGTTGCCAGGGAAGTACCAGCAAGGTGATTCTTATACCATGAGTTACTTTTTGTTCTCTTTTACATGTTCATGAGATGAATAGCACAAAAATAAGCCATGTAGGCAGAATAAATCACCTGGCTTATAAAAGTCTAAATCAGTTCTCCTACATGACTAACAGCATATTTTGACTACAGACAATGACATAATAGAGAATTATTGATGCTTCTTTTTGAAATCGTTATATATTGCAGAGCTAAATACACAAATAAATGAATTGGGCTCACGTCAGTTCTTTTTTCTTTTTGTAATGTTGCTGTTTCAATACAGGGGACGCAAATTCAGCATTTTTAAACTAACATGTCTGTGTGTGTCTGTGTGTGTGAGTTGCTTAGTCGTGTCCAACTCTTTGTGACCCCATGGACTATAGTCCCCCAGGTTGACCATCCATGGGATTTTCCAGGTAAGAAGACCACTGGAGTGGGCTGCCATTTCTTTCTCCAGGGGATTTTCTGAAACTAGGGATCAAACCCAGGTCTCCCGCATTGCAGCCAGACTCTTTACCACCTGAGCCACCAGGGAAGCCTGGTGAATTATCATTCACCTAGAGCCAGACATTCTGGAATGCAAAGTCAAGTGGGCCTTAGGAAGCATCACTATGAACAAAGCTAGTGGAGGTGATGGAATTCCAGTGGAGCTATTTCAAATCCTAAAAGATGATGCTGTGAAAGTGCTGCACTCAATATGTCAGCAAATTTGGAAAACTCAGCAGTGGCCACAGGACTGGAAAAGGTCAGTTTTCATTCCAATCCCAAAGAAAGGCAATGCCAAAGAATGCTCAGACTACTGCACAATTCCACTCATCTTACACGCTAGTAAAGTAATGCTCAAAATTCTCCAAGCCAGGCTTCAGCAATATGTGAACCGTGAACTTCCAGATATTCAAGCTGGTTTTAGAAAAGGCAGAGGAACCAGAGATCAAATTGCCAACATCCGTCGTATTATCGAAAAAGCAAGGGAGTTCTAGAAAGACATCTATTTCTGCTTTATTTACTATGCCAAAGCCTTTGACTGTGTGGATCACCACAAACTGTGGAAAATTCTGAAAGAGATGGGAATACCAGACCACCTGACCTGCCTCTTGAGAAACCTTTATGCAGGTCAGAAAGCAACAGTTAGAACTGGACATGGAACAACAGATTGCTTCCAAATAGGAAAAGGAGTACATCAAGGCTGTATATTGTCACCCTGCTTATTTAACTTATATGCAGAGTACATCATGAGAAACACTGGGTTGGATGAAGCACAAGCTGGAATCAAGATTGCCAAGAGAAATATCAGTAACCTCAGATATGCAGATGACACCACCTTTATGGCAGAAAGTGAAGAACTAAAGAGCCTCTTGATGAAAGTGAAAGAGGAGAGTGAAAAAGTTGGCTTGAAGCTCAACATTCAGAAAACTAAGATCATAGCATCTGGTCCTATCACTTCACGGCAAATAGATGAGGAAACAGTGGAAACAGTGACAGACTTTGTTTTTTGGGCTCCAAAATCACTGTAGATGGTGATTGCAGCCATGAAATTAAAAGACACTCCTTGGAAGAAAAGGTATGACCAACCTAGACAGCATATTAAAAAGCAGAGACATTACTTTGCCAACAAAGGTCTGTCTAGTCAAGGCTATGGTTTTTCCAGTAGTCATGTTTGGATGTGAGAGTTGGACTATAAAGAAAGCTGAGTGCCAAAGAACTGATGTTTTTGAACTGTGGTGTTGGAGAAGACTCTTGAGAGTCCCTTGGACAGCAAGGAGATCCAACCAGTCCATCCTACGGGAGATCAGTCCTGAATATTCATTGGAAGGACAGATGCTGAAGCTGAAACCCCAATACTTTGGCCACCTGATGCGAAGAGCTGACTCATTTGAAAAGATCCTGATGCTGGGAAAGATTGAAGGTGGGAGGAGAAGGGGACGACAGAGAATGAGATGGTTGGATGGCATCACCAACTCAATGGACATGAGTTTGAGTGGACTCTGGGAGTTGGTGATGGACAGGGAGGCCTGGCGTGCTTCCTCCAGCCCAGCATTTCTCATCATGTACTCTGCACATAAGTTAAATAAGCAGGGTGACAATATACAGCCTTGACATACTCCTTTTCCTATTTGGAACCAGTCTCTTGTTCCATGTCCAGTTCTAACTGTTGCTTCCTGACCTGCATACAAGGGGCAGGTCAGGTGGTCTGGTATTTCCATCACTTTAAGAATTGAACTGAAGTAAACTGAACTGAATGTTGCTGCTAAAAAAATGTTCTTCATTTCTTGTCTGTTAGCCTCAGAGAATGGCATATTAGGTTGCTAGGGATGCCCGAGATTTCTTTCCTAACTGTTTCTGGAAGTTCTCTAGAAGTCTAAGGCGTCAGCAGGATTGGTTCCTTCTGAGGTTTTTCTCCTTGGCTTGTAGACGGTTGTCATCTCTCTATATCTTCACAAGGTCTTCCCTCTGTGTGTGAAGGCTTCTGTGTCTGTATTTCCTCTTTTTAATAAGGACAATAGTCATATTGGACTAGGGCCCACATAATGCCTTCATTTTCATATAATCACCTCTTTAAAATCTCTATCTCCCAATACAGTTAGATTCTCAGTTACTGGTGGTTAGAGTCTCAACACACGAGCTTTGGGAGAAACTCAAGTCAGTCCACAACAGGTGGTTAACTATGAGAGTTATTAACTTCAGGAAGCCTGGGTTCAGATTCTAGATCAGCAGTTTAATACATCAACTGTGTAACACAGAGCAACTTACTCAGTCACTGTAAACCTCAGCTCCCTCATTTACTTTGTAAGGCTGTTGTGAGAATTAAATTAGGTAACATAGGCAAAGGATGTAGATCTGGAGTTTACTAAGAGCAAAAGATGTTAACTATTAGTAATGATGATATTGAGGCTTTCCTGGTGGCTCAGTGGAAAAGAATCTGCCAATGCAGGAGAGGAAGGCTCAATCCCTGGGTTTGGAAGATCTGCTGGAGAAGGAAATGTCAATCTACTCCAGTATTCTTGCCTGGAAAATTCATGGACAGAAGAGCCTGGCAGGTTACAATCCATGGATCACAAAGAGTCAGACACAACTCAGCACACACACTACACACACACACTTATTTGACTATAAACACATAATGGCAGGACTTCCCTGGTGGTCCAGTGGCTAAGGTTCCATGCTCCCAATGGAGGGGGCCCAGGTTCTATTCCTGGTTGGGGAACTAGATCCTAATGCTTCAACTAACCCCTAGCACAGTCAAATAAGTAAAAACGCAAATAATTTAAAAAAACACACACACACACATACATAATGGCTATTGCCCAGATGACATAATACCTCTGCTGGTAATATGATAAGGAAACACATAAACTAATAATTAACAGGTTACATTACACTTTCCTCAGGACCTTTGTACTTGCTGTTCCTGATGCCTGGACCTCTGCTTTGCTGGCTTCTCCCAGCCTCTGCCCAGATGGTACCCACCCAGAGAGGCCTTCATGACAACTCTGTGTAAATTAAATTCTCACTCTTTCTCTTTCCATCTTATTGCCTTCTCTCCTTTTTTTCATAGCCCTGAGTGCAATCTCGATTGCTCATTTATTTTCCTATTTCTTCCGTCTCTTCCATCATAGTGCAAACTGTTTAAGGCATTGCTAATTTCAACTTCCTAGCACAGTAAATCTGGCTTACAGAAATCATTAAAAACTGTTGTTTAAATGAAAAAACAAAACAAAAAAAACAAAAAAACTTGTGCAACACTATTTTGTGGTAAGTACAGGATGAATAAAAATATACAACCATGTGCTCAAGATCGTAATTGAAAAAAAATCTCAAAAAGGAGAAAGGGATGTATTAAACATATTTTGAATACTTCTATTTTTTAAATTCAGTGATACAATATTAATTACTTTTGTTATTCAAAAGCTTTTGTTCTTTTCCTGGACACTAGCATTCATGTTACCATAACAATAAGTTGGTATCTTAGAATGTTAACTTTTAAACCTATGAATGGAGAGCTAGAACTCTTTCAACAATCACTGTCATCCACTGAGAATGTTTTAAAAATGTAAGCACTTAATGAGCTCTCTTCTCTCCTTCCCAACCGACTCCAATGCATCTGTTCTGATCTTAGGGTTAGCACAGACTTCAAAGGGGGCTAGGGTCAGCTTGGCAGGGCCCAGAGGAAGAAGAAAAGTCCCAGTAAACACAAAGGCCATCAAGTCTGAATACACATTTCTCTGACTGAGTCCACAATGCATGAGTATTGGGACAGTGATTGGTTTTGGCTGAGGACTGTTTTGTCAGGCCTATGTGGTCACACAGGCCATTTAAATGGTCATATTTTATTCTGCTAGCACCAAATACTCAGTTATGATCAAGTCAAGTATATTTTGTGTATGCACAGATGAGCCTCTGTATACCATTTTTGTGTACAAATCTGAATTCAATCCTTATCAAAAAATCTCATTAAATTATTAAATGATTTAGATTAGGAAACATCATACTTAAATGGGCCTTTGTCTGCCATGAGCTTCTTGTGTGTTATACTTTGAGTATCACTATTTTAATGATATGGATGGAAATTTAAGCCTGTCCAAATCTGAGGCCTTTTCAAATATAAACTTTATGGTCCTTTTCAAATATAAACTGAAATAATATGAGTTTGTTAATATAATATTGTCAATGAAAACTTTGACTTTTAAAAATCAACTTTAAAGTGAATACAAAATAAGGAAAATTCTCTGCAATCAGCATGGTACAACAAAGTCCACAGTCTAGCATGTGGGGCATGGATCAGTAGGGAGTGCAGAGGGATCATGGGGCAGCCAACGAACAAGATTATTTAGCACCTAAACCATAGGTGGTTAGGGATTTCATCATTTTACAAGTGAAATACTGAAATTAACACTAAAACCACCTAGTATAGACTAATAGTTGAGTCAACTATGTTTAGTTTACTGTACATAATGAAATCAATATTTTCCAACTTCTAAGTTTTGCTGCCCTTTAAGAGATATTTGTAAGGAATAATCGCATGGGCATATTAAGAGCACTAACTCCATTTGAGTGAGTTGGACTCAGATGAATACTGCAATCATGATTCTGATGTCCGGAAATACAAATTCATTAGTTGTTGAAATATAACTTATTAGTTGTTGAATCTTTGCTGTTGGTTACTCAGAAAGCACAGACTTGAGGTGCCATATATAAGCTTTTTTGCTATTACGCAATGCATATGTTCCTGAAAGATTTTGTGTTCTAAAAACTCACACACTGAAATAATAGGATTCTTTGACTAAATAAAGTTGGGTCAGATCATTATGCAACTTTGTAAACTGAGTACCAAGAACACAACAATAATCCTAAAATACTAAGGCACTTAAAAACGCATTCCAAATTCCTAATAAATAAATACATTAGCAAGTATAGGATTTTATCTTAAAAAAAAAAAAAAGTAGACTACGGAAGAAGATAAAAGGAAGACCCAAGGCTGCTAAATTACAATGATAAGGAAACATATGCAAAGGCTGAAAAAGAGCCAAGTTCAAAGAACCTTACATGAAGTTCAGAATGAACTTAGCCAAGAGGAAGACCATGCAGCAAACACGAGTCATGGGGCTCAGTGGGTTGCTGCCTTCAGTGCCTACTGCGCGCTGACATAAAACAGTCATATGAGCAACGATTACTTTTGTGTGTCAGCTCAACTAGGCTAAGTGAAAGTCACTCAGTAGTGTCCAACTCTTTGCAACCCAGGCCAGAATACTGGAGTGAGTTAGCCTTTCCCTTCTCCAGGGGATCTTCCCAACCCAGGGACTGAACCCAGGTCTCTCACATTGCAGGTGGATTCTTTACCAGGTGAGCCATCAGGGAAGCCCCAACTAGGCTAAGCCATGCCCAGATAACTGGTAAAACGTTATTTCTGGGTGTGTCTATGAGAGTTTCTGGATGAGATTAGCATTTGAATCAGTAGAGGAAGAAGGAAGATAGGCTCACCCATTTGGGTGGGCATCATCCAATCAATTAAGGGCCTGATTAGAACACAAACAATAGTGGGGGAAAAAAAAAATCAGAGGAAGCATGGATTCATTCTCTGCCCTAGCTGAGATATCTATTGTCAACCTGCTCTCTGACATCCTTGTTTCAGGGTTTTGGACTTGAACTGAATTATACCACTAACTCTCCTGGGTCTCCAGTTTGTACATGGCAGACTGCGGGCTTTCTCATTCTCCATAATGACATGAGCCAATTCCTATAACAAATCTCTCTCTACATATATGTGTAAATTAAATATATACTTCCTGTTGGTTCTGTTTCTCTGGAGAGCTCTGATGAACAGAATACACTAGGAAAAACTAGTTGATGTTGATGGCTGTTGACTGATCAGCTGGTAGTTGCCAAAGGTGGGACTGGCAATTTCTTAAATAAGTCGACAATGAAGTTTGCCGAATCAAAGGACTCCTCCTTTCACAGATGATTTCTCTGCAGCATGCCATGGTCTTTGATGGCATTTTATCCATAGCAGTTTCAAAACTAGTGCTATTCCTGTCAAATCCTGCCGCTGCTTTATCAACTAAGTTTATGTGTTATTCTAAATCCTTTGTTGTCATTTCAATAACCTTCATAGTATCTTCACCAGCACTAAATTCCATCTCAAGAAATCACTTTCTTTGCTCATCCATGAGAAACAACTGCTCATCCATTAAAGTTTTTATCATCATTGAAGCACTTCAGTCACCTCTTTAGGCTCCACTTTTAATTCGAGTTCTCTTGCTATTTCCACCACATCTGTAGTGTCTTCCTCTGCTGACGTCTTTAACCCCTCATCATCATCCATGAAGGTTGGAGTCAATTTCTCTTCCAAACTCCTGTTAAGCTTGATATTTGCACTTCTTCCCATAAATTACTAATGTTCTTAATGGCATTTAGAATGGTAAATCTTTTCCATAAGGTTTTCAATTTATTTTGCCAGGTTCATCAGTGGATTCACCATCTGTGGTAGTTACAGGCTTTTGAAGTGTGTTTCTTAAAGAATGAGACTTAAAAGTTGAAACAACTCCTTGATCCTTGGATACTGTGTCAAAAGGCATGAAAACAACATGAATCTCATCATACACTTCCATCAGAGCCCCTTGGTGACCGTGTGATTATCAATGAGCAGTAATATTTTGAAAGGATTTGTTGTCTGAGCCATAGGTCTCAACAATGAACTAAAAATATTCAGCAAGTCATGTTGTCAACAGATGTACTGTCATTCAAGTTTTGTTGTTCCATTTAGAAAACACAGATGGAGTGATTTAGCATAATTCTTAAGGGCCCAGGAAGAACAGTACATGAACTCTAGCTTCAACTTGAAATCACCAGCTGCATTATCTCCTTATAAGACTCAGCTTGTCCTTTGAAGATTTGGAGCCAGGCATTGACTTCTCCTCTTTAGCTATGGAAGTCTTAGATGGCAATCTTATTTGCAGATAAGGCTATTTTGTCTACACTGAAATTCTGTGGTTCAGCTGCCACCTTCACTCATCATCTTAGCTAGATCTTCCAGATAACTTTATTACAGCTTCTATACCAGCCCTTGTTGCTTCACTTCATACTTTAATATCATGGAGACAACCTCTTTCCTTAAACCTAATGAACCAATCTCTGCCAGCTTCACACATTTCCCCCACACCTTCTTCATATCTCTCAGCCTTCCCAGAATTGAAGAGAGCTAGGGCTTTGTTCTGTACTGGTTTGACTTAGGGAATGTTATGGATGATGGTCTATTCAGACCATTAAAAGTTTCTCCATCTCAGCAATAAAGCTGTTTTCCTTTCTTAGTATTTGCATATTCACTGGAGTTGCACTTTTATTTTCCTTCCAGGCTTTTTCCTTTGCATTTACAACTTGGCTGACTGTTTGGCGCAAGAGGCCTAGCTTTCAACTTGTCTCAGATTTAGATCTGCCCTCCTCACTAAGCTTAATTATTTCCAACTTTTGATTTAAACTGAGAGACGTGCCCTTCCCTGGTGGTCCAGTGATTGAGAATCTGTCTGCCAATGCAGGGGACATGGGTATGATCCCTGGTCCGGAAAGATCATACATGTTATGGAGCAACTAAGCCTGTGCACCACAACTACTGAGCCTCTGTTCTAGGGCTTGTGAGCTGCAACTACTGAAGCCTGTATGCCTAGAGCCTGTGTTCTCCCACTTGAGAAGCCATGGCAGTGAGAAGTCTAATCACCACTAGCAGAGAGCAGCCCCTGCTTGCTACAACTGGAGAAAGCCTTCTCGCAGCAACAAAGACTTAGCACAGCCAAAAATAAAAATGAATAAAATAAATAAAGGGAGAGACATACAACTACTCCTCTCACTTTAGCACTTAAGGCCCACTGTAGTGTTATTAATCTGTATAATTTCAATATTATTGTGTCTCAGGGAATAGGAAGGCCCAAGGAGAGGGAGAGAGACAGGGGAACAGCTGGGCAGTGGAACAATCGGAACACATGCAGCATTTATGGATTACACGAGCTGTCTTACATGGGTGTGGTACATTTTGCCCTAGAACAATTGCAAAAGTAACATCAAAGATCACTGATCATCATAGCAAACATAATAATAATGAGAAAGTTTGAAATATTGTGAGAATTACCAAAAGGTAAAAGACGCAAAGTGAGCAAATGGTATTGGAAAAATGGCACTGACAAACTTGCTCAGTGTGGGATCTCCACAAACCTTTAATTGATAAGAAATGCAATATCCACAAAATGCAATAAAGTGAAGCGGGAGAAAACAAGGTATGTCTGGATAGCATGCTTTAAGCAATTTTTGGTTTTAGGCATAGAATATTGATGGTAGACTTTACTTAATTGATAATCTCTTGGTAAACAATTGGCTTGGTTAGAACTGTGGACAGTGGCTGGAAGAGTTTCGCTCTGCTTGAAGTTAACTTATTTTTATTGAAACCATGACCTTGGCTGTGTTAGTTGAGAAAGTGCTTTGATTACACAGGCATGTGCAGGGAAAAAATGACCCAAAAAGCCCAATAGTATTAATGTTGGCTCTCCCTCGCAGGCAGTGTAACTCTTAACAAGTCAACTGCTTTACAGGAACCAGAGTAAGAGCTCATTCATAAATTATACAAATTCTCATGGTGGCAAAGTGAAATTTAACTGTAGGGAAAAATAGACGTGTAAAAATATTTCCTGTAGTCTAATTTTCTGTTTGCAGCAAGAGAGAATGACTGCCCTCACCTTCTACCCCAACCATACCCTTAAGACAAACACACACACACACACACACAATACTTTGACTAAATACCCAAAGTGATTTCAAGCACCTCACAATGTATGGATTCAGTAAGCAATAATTAAGAGCAATGCATTTATTTCCTCCTTTTATTACATTTAGACTCTGTTTTTAACTTTTCAATATCATCCACTTAACTAAGAAAAATGACTCATTATTTGTAAGTTGATTCAGCAAATATAAGGGGATCTTGGCATACAAGCCTATTGTTTTTCTTTTTACTGATCCTTTTCTGTAGAACCAAGGGAGACGAATCACAATTATCTTATCCACTACAAAAGTAAAGTTTAAATCAGTATCTTTATGCATAGGGCTACATGAGGGTTATAGATTACTAGATGAAACTAAATGTCTGACTTAAAAAATAACTGAGTTTGTAGATACTACCAGAATTTTACTAGCATTTCTGTTTATCTGTAGTTGAAAAAAAATAATACTAAGACTTCTGGTGAAGTATAGATGACCCTTTATAGACTGGAGTCAATGTCAAATATCTTGTTTTCTCTGGAGCTTCTTGTGTGGTCAACTATAATTGCTATTCCTAGACCGACAGGGCAGGCTTCCAGGTCCAAAATGTATACATTCTACAGTTTGACCCTTCAAGGTATTCTAAAAAACATAAAATACATTTCTGTGGAGAAAACTCTCTGCTACAGCATGGTCCCTTGAAACTGTCCAATTTGATCTGTGATTCCTGGTAAGATATGCATTACATCATGGTCTATTTTCAGTTTGGTACATTAATCAAAACCTCTGCCATTTATTAAACAGCTTCCTGCAGCTCAGGCATTTGAAATGCAGAGTGCCAGCAAGCAGCTGCCAAACACCATGAAGAAAAGAGGTGGGCTGGATTTGAGTAATGTACAAATTGAATTTCAAGTGACTGAGCAGCCTCTTTATCTCTTGGTGACACAACCAGGGACTGTAGCAGCGTTCTTGAGGAAATGAAACCCAGAGCCATGGTTCAATCATGGGGTGGTTACCAGGGCCCTGCCCAGCAGTCTTTCCGGAACTGCTGATGAATGTGACCTTTGCAAAAATGCACAAAGCCTTGATTTCTGCACGGTTAACCTTTACAAGCCGGAACCCCTCTGTGAAACCTACATACAGCAGAGGGAAGCCTCAGAATCAAAACAGACACATACACATTTCATGAAAGAGCGACTACAGACACGCACATGCTCACATGTATTCTCAAAGGATGAAGACATTGAACCCATTTTCAATTATTCTCTCGACTGTGCATTTCCAAGTATTTGCATTCCTCTTCCTTATGATCCGCTGAAGGAAATGGCAATCCACTCCAGTACTATTGCCTGGAAAATCCCATGGACAGAGGAGCCTGGTAGGCTACAGTCCACGGGGTTGCAAAGAGTCGGACACGACTGAGTGACTTCACTTTCCTTATGAGTAGGAAAGTACTAACATTGCATGTCAACCCAACACTTAAATGCATTCGTTCCATTTCAGAACTGCCTCGACTGGAATTGGTGGTGAGATGGAAATTATATGTGTTCAAGTTTGCCAAGAGTCACTGAGACCATTTGGTCACCATTAAATAATGATCACATGCATATGTTAAGGAGAAGGGGATGGGTATTAAATGGACAGCTTAGATTTCTACCATTGCTCTAACTAGAAAAACCATTTTGATTTGATAGCATCTCCCCTGTTGTTCATTCTAAATGTATTGGATAATCATTGTGAGGAGGGGGAACACAGAACGCTATAAAAGTGACTACGGCAATATTCTTAACCTGTTACTGCAGTGAATCAAACTTTCTATGGCTCCTTCCTGCTCTTAATACAATAGTATTTTGTTTTTAAGCAAATTCAATTTTTCTCATTATTTGTAAGTTGATTCAGATGACATTAATCATTAAGGAAAAGTAAGTTACACTAGCTTACCTAGTCTTCTTTTAATGTCTAGTTCTAATATCTTTTTGTGTCATACTTCTCTCTTGACTAAGTTCTTTGCCTCGCTTGTTATGTGATTTGCCTAGCAAGCCTATGAAGTAACTAGAATAGCGTAAGCTATTATTGTTGATGAGAAAACTAAAGTCTAAAGAGGTTAAAGAGCATGCCAAAGGTTAACATGGCAAATCACTAGTAATCCTGAAATGTTAATTTCTCTTTTCTGTGATTTCTATGAACCATGAGGCAATAAGGATATGGAGAAAACAGTGACTTCAAAAGACACTATGATTCATCTTTATAGGGTCCCAACCTGCATCTTCCTGTCTACTGTGTTCACTTTAGAATTTTTGTCAAAGTGCAGGAAACCCCTGATCTGCAAACACCCCGATTAGAAACAATCTAGCCATCCAAACAGCTGCCTTCTGGCTGTCTTTTTACTGTCAACTGTTCAACCATGCGGAAATAGTGGGGAGGGGGCTGAGCAAACTTCTAGAGACTTCGTTTAGAAGTAAAGAAAAAAAGTGGGAGGGAATATACACTATAAAAGAATAAAGAAAGAGTGGGTGACCTCCAAAATCATTCATTCATTCCTTCACCCACATTGGTTGTCATCCAACCATCTCATCCTCTCAATGAGTTTGAACAAACTCTGGGAGATAGTGAAGGACAGGGAAGCCTGGTATGCTATAGTCCATGGGATTGCAAAGAGTCAGACACAGCTTACCCACTGAACAACAACAATAATCATCGTTTAGGTAGGAAAAATGAGAGCTCATGAAATTCATGACCTCCTTCTAGTACTTGTGTTTGAGGCACTGCATCAAGTATTGGGAACACAGATCCAAGACCTATCTACAAAGTACTCTAAGCAAAGAATGAGTGTGAAGAATGGTATTTGAAAAGTACAAAACAAATTAGAACACAGAGTTGGAAGGTTTATTTTTGGCTGAGGTAACTGGGAAAGGCCTGTGTCTAATGAGAGTCATGATGGATGAGCTGGACTCAGTCAAAACCCAGTTCTCAGAAGTCAGGCTAATATTTTATTACTCCCTTGAGTCTCATTTTCAACCCAAAAGGTTTTCGTGGGGTGTTTCAGGATTCTACTCACTTTCATAAAACTCAAAATACATAAAGCAATGGGCATTGTGTAAAGGCAAAGTCATACTAGTCATACTAGACCTTTCTGTACACCAGGTGTATATTATCACTCGTCTTTACAACTATTCCTCAAAGTAGATATTACAATATCATTTTACAGATGGGAAAACTGAGACTCAGAAAGACTGTCACTGTGAATGGGAAATGATGTAGTTATTTTCAAGCAAAGTACCAAACACACAAGTGGTACCTATAGTCCTAATGTGTGCAGTCCTACTGGTTATTTAGAAGAGAAGCAAAAAGCCAAGGAGAAAAGGAAAGATATAAGCATCTGAATGCAGAGTTCCAAAGAATAGCAAGAAGAGATAAGAAAGCCTTCTTCAGGGATCAATGCAAAGAAATAGAGGAAAACAACAGAATGGGAAAGACTAGAGATCTTTTCAAGAAAATTGGAGATACCAAGGGAACATTTCATGCAAAGATGGGCTCGATAAAGGACAGAAATGGTCTGGACCTAACAGAAGCAGAAGATATTAAGAAGAGATGGCAAAAATACACAGAAGAACTGCACAAAAAGGATCTTCACAACCCCGATAATCACGATGGTGTGATCACTCACCTAGAGCAGACATCCTGGAATGTGAAGTCAAGTGGGCCTTAGAAAGCATCACTACGAACAAAGCTAGTGAAGGTGATGGAATTCCGGTAGAGCTATTTCTAATCCTGAATATGATGCTATAAAAGTGCTGCACTCAATATGCCAGCAAATTTGGAAAACTCAGCAGTGGCCACAGGACTGGAAAAGGTCAGTTTTCATTCCAATCCCAAAGAAAGGCAATGCCACAGAATGCTCAAACTACCTCACAATTGCACTCATCTCACACGCTAGTAAAGTAATACTCAAAATTCTCCAAGCCAGGCTTCAGCAATACGTGAACTGTGAAATTCTAGATGTTCAAGCTGGTTTTTGAAAAGGCAGAGGAACCAGAGATCAAATTGCCAACATCCACTGGATCATCGAAAAAGCAAGAGAGTTCCAGAAAAACATCTATTTCTGCTTTATTGACTATGCCAAAGCCTTTGACTGTGTGGATCACAATAAACTGTGGGAAATTCTGAAAGAGATGGGCATACCAGACCACCTGACCTGCCTCTTGAGAAATCTGTATGCAGGCCAGGAACAACAGTTAGAACTGGACATGGAACAACAGACTGGTTCCAAATAGGAAAAGGAGTGCGTCAAGGCTGTATATGGTCACCCTGCTTATTTAACTTGTATGCAGAGTACATCATGAGAAACGCTGGACTGAAAGAACACAAGCTGGAATCAAGATTGCCAGGAGAAATATCAACAACCTCAGATATGCAGATGACACCACCCTTATGGCAGAAAGTGAAGAGGAACTAAAAAGCCTCTTGATGAAAGTGAAAGAGGAGAGTGAAAAAGTTGGCTTAAAGCTCAACATTCAGAAAACGAAGATCATGGCATCCGGTCCCATCACTCCATAGGAAATAGATGGGGAAACAGTGGAAACAGTGTCATACTTTAGTTTTTTGGGCTCCAAAATCACTGCAGATGGTGATTGCAGCCATGAAATTAAAAGACGCTTACTCCTTGGAAGAAAAGTTATGACTAACCTAGATAGCATATTCAAAAGCAGAGACATTACTTTGCTGACTAAGTCCGTCTAGTCAAGGCTATGGTTTTTCCTGTGGTCATGTATGGATGTGAGAGTTGGACTGTGAAGAGGGCTGAGTGCCGAAGAATTGATGCTTTTGAACTGTGGTGTTGGAGAAGACTCTTGAGCGTCGCTTGGACTGCACGGAGATCCAACCAGTCCATTCTGAAGGAGATCAGCCCTGGGATTTCTTTGGAAGGAATGATGCTAAAGCTGACGCTTCAGTACTTTGGCCCCCTCATGCGAAGAGCTGACTCACTGGAAAAGACTCTGATGCTGGGAGGGATTGGGGGCAGGAGGAGAAGGGGACGACCGAGGATGAGATGGCTGGATGGCATCATGGACTCGATGGACGTGAGTCTGAGTGAACTCCGGGAGATGGTGATGGACAGGGAGGCCTGGTGTGCTGCGATTCATGGGGTCGCAAAGAGTCGGACACGACTGAGCGACTGAACTGAACTGAACTGAATGTACTGAATCTTCCACAAAAAATATTATGAGATGGTACGCTAGAGTCAGTGTGTATGTGTGTGTTAGTCCCTCAGTCGTGTCCGACCCTTTGTGACCCCATGGACTGTAGTGTCAATGTATTTGCCCCTTTAAAGGGGCATTCATATGTAATGTAAGCCTTTCCAAAATACATATTCGTTTCTATAAGACAAAATCCCTTTTATTTTGGCTAGGTATGGTTTCCCTTCCTTCCTGTTCATTATGGCGGTATCCTGTCAAAGACAGGATTTAGCTGAAGTTAAAAATGAGGGGAAAGGGTGACAATGCGAAGGTTGATTCTACGTCAATGAGAGTTGATCGTCCCAGGGAAAGTAGGCAATTTTTTTTATTTCATGCTATCAACTCTAGCCTATGTCTTTGCTGCTGCTGCTGCTGATGCTAAATCACTTCAGTCATGTCTGACTCTGTGCGACCCCATAGACAGCAGCCCACCAGGCTCCCCCGTCCCTGGGATTCTCCAGGCAAGAACACTGGAGTGGGTTGCCATTTCCTTCTCCAACGCATGAAAGTGAAAAGTCAAAGTGAAGTCACTCAGTCGTGTCGAACTCTTAGGGACCCCATGGACTGCAGCCCACCAGGCTCCTCTGTCCATGGGATTTTCCAGGCAAGAGTACTGGAGTCGGGTGCCATTGCCTTCTCCAGGCCTATGTCTTTAGAGGCACCTTAAGGCCTCAGGGTATTAGCTGTTCAGACTTCTGATTCCAGATTGCTTCTTCTGAAAGGCTCACCCAGGGCTTGGCTGTGCTGCTTTAAATTCAGGTCTCTAAGAAACTGGTCTGAGCAACTTAGAGCCTTCAAAGTAAAGCCAAATGCTCGGTCCTCAGCGGGAAAGTGACTTTAATTAATTCTGGACGACCTTTCCATTGAAAAGCAGAACACTGCCCCGAGGCTTTTTAGAAAGGTTAGGTTGTACCTTTTCCCTCTTATTGTGATGAGAAAGATATATGAGTGTTTCTTACACAAGTATCTGCCTCCTTCCTTCTTGTGGATGAGCATGGTCTTTAATAAAGGCAAAAACAAAAATAAAACAAACAAGCAAGCCCCAAAGCCCTGTTTGTAGCCAATTAGCTTCTCAATTCTAGCAAGAACTAAACTACTATATAAAATCTTCCATCACAATAAAACATGACTAAGACCTCATCAATTCTCATTTAGCAAATGCTTCGTACTGGACCATCTTTTTCTAATACTTAGGAATTCCATTATTTCTTATTTCAGTGAACATGTTACGAAAAAAAATTAAGTGAAATGGGATTAGGTTTGCCATTTGTCATTTACTCAGAGCAGAATTCCGGTCTGACATGTGGGCAACTCATACCCAGAGCTTAATGCTTTTAGTAATTATAAGGATCATGTAGAGTATGTTGATTGGTGGGGGAAAAAATCTTTATTAACTGCTCAGAAATAGTTAATTCTTCATTAGTCAGAGCACTGCACTAGATGCTGCTGCCTGTGAACCATGGATTAGAGTTTATGATAGTAATAACCTCACTGAAAAAACATTTGTTACTATACTTAATGACCAGATTTTAGTGCATTAACCTTCCTTGGGAGGTCAACTAACAAAATGGATGTTAACTGCTTGTAACAACCAATTCCTCTGAAATTAATATTTAGATGCCTTTGGTGTCAAAAAACCTTCCTTCCATATCAGGGCATTAAAAACACTTCTAAATTATTAATAGCAGGCAGGATTCAATGCCTCAAAGATTTCCATGCCAATGCTCTTTACCCTCAGCCTCTTCCTATTTTCTCAAACAGAGTTCTCTTCTGCAGGAACAAGGAAGGCATTCAGGGAAATTAGGTCTCAGAAATGCATGTGGGTCAACAATGCATTGCAGTTTGGAAAAGGTCACTCTTTAAGTTCAACAGAAATAAACATAACAGGAGTGTGAAAGGCGATGCTGAGAGCACTGGGAACCAGACGGGGACAAACTCCCCACCAGGGACAAACTCCACACCAGGCCCGGGCTCCTGAGCCACGGCCCTCTCACCACCTGTCAGGAACTCCTTACCGACACATTTTTGCATCCTTTGTGCAACTGACCTCCTGCCTCATTTTTCCAGCCCTGCCCCCTGCCTTCAAATTGGAAACAAACCACACTGTGTCAAAACAACTTCTGAACTATTTCCTTCCTAAGCAACCCCAGAATATAAAACATGTTCTGAAAGGCTGCACCATTCCCTGGAGAAATTTTATGATTTGGTTACTGCAGCGTGTGCTGCTCCTTGGCCGGGGTAGCCTTGGGTTCTTGCCAAACAATGAAGCAATGCTATTATTAGCCTTCCTATTCACTGGCCACAAAACAGACTCTGTTGCTATTTTCAGACTATGCTTTTCTGGTGCAATAGGGACAGCAGTGTACCAGGAGGGCAGAATAGCCATCTATTACTAAAACATCTATTTCATGTTCATGCGCAGCAACATGAACATGAAAATGTTTTCATGGTGGTATTTTTTGGGCAGAGAGGAAATAACAGCTTCCAAAGCCCTGCCTGCTGAAATCTCTGCTAGTATCCACAGAGACATACCTCTTGGAGTTGGGAGAGCACCCCTGGGATCTCAGTGATGAAGCTACTGTGTTTAATAATTTCCTCAAATCACATGAAGGCAGTAACCGTCCTTACTCAGTCGTTTACATCAGCCCAGGTACAGGCATAAAATGATAAACCAATTTCATACAGAGCATGACAGGGATGATAAGGGTGATATAAAATGCATGTATAGTATAAAAGGGCCTTTTCCTCATGTCATGATCAGTTACAAACCCAGCAGCAGTGTTTCCAAAGGAGCCAGGCAACATGTGGGCGCTCATTTTCTAAAAAAAAAATGAGCTATAATTGACATAATGTTATATTAGTGTCAGTTATACTCTGGGAGGTAGTGGAGGATAGAAGGGCCTGGCGTGGTGCAGTTCATGGGGTCACAGAGTCAGACATGACTGAGTACACACACGTTACAGTGTAAAACATAATGATGTGATATATACTGCAAAATTATCACCACAGTAAGTCTAGTTAACATCCATCGCTGTACAGGGTTACAGTTTTTTCCCTTGTGATAAGAATTTTAAGATTGATTCTCTTAGCAGCCCACTTCACCCATTCTGCTCACCACCCCCACCTCTGCTTCTGACAACCACTAATCTATTTCCTATGTCTATGAGCTTTATTTTCTGTTTTAAAAGATGACACATATAAATGTATATAGTATTTACCTATCTCTGCCTTATTTCACTGAGCACAGTTCTTTCAAGATCCATCCATGTTTTTGCAAATAACACTACTGTATTTACTTTTTTATGGTTGAATTATGTGCGTGCATGCTAAGTGGCTTCAGTTGTGTAGTCTGACTCCTTGTGACCCCATGGACTGTAGCCTGCCAGGCTCCTGCGCCCGTGAGATTCTTCAGGCAAGAATACTAGAGTGGGTTTCCACGCCCTTCTCCAGGAGATTTTCCTGACCCAGGGATTGAACCTGTGTCTCCTGCATTGCCAGGTGGACTCTTTACTGTTGAGCCACCAGGGCTGAATTACATATATATGTATATAGATAAGTATAGGTATGTCTGTATCTATCTCACACCTTTTTTTTTTAATTGAATATAGTTGATATACTATGCTGTGCCAATCTCTGCTGTATAGCAAAGTGACTCAGTTTTATACAGTCCTTTTTCATATTCTTTTCCATTATGGTTTATTCCAGTATCTCACAGTTTCTTTATCCATTCATCCATCAGTGAATACTTAGGCTGTTTCCATGTTGTGCCTGTTGTAAATAGTGCTGCAGTTAAGACGGGGATGCATTTATCTTTCCAAGTTAGTATTTTCATTTTTCTTTGGGTCAATACCTAGAAGTGGGATTACTGGATCCTATGGTAATCCTATTTTTAGTTTTATCCACGGTGGTTGCTTCCCACCAACAGTGCACAAGGGTTACCTTTTCTCTGTATCCTTGCCAACGGTTGTTATTTCCTGTCTTTTCAACAATAGCCATTCAAACAGTATGGGGTGATACCTCACTGGTTTTAATTTACCTTTCTGTGATGACTGGTGAGGGCCGAGCATCTTTTCATTTTAGTTGGTTACCTGTATGTCTGTTTTGGGAAAATGTCTCTTCAGATCCTCTCCTTAAATTTTAACTGGGCTGGGCTGTTTTTTTTTTTTTTTCCCCCTGTTGTTGTTGTTGTTGAGTTGTGTGAGTTCTTTATATGGTTTGGATATTAGCCCCTTATTCAATACAAGATTTGCAAGACTTCCCTGGTGGTGCACTGTATAGGAATCTGCCTACCAATGCAGGGGGCATGGGTTTTATCCCTGGTTTGGAAAGATTCCACATGCTGTGGAGCAACTAAGCCCATTCACCACAACTACTGAGCCCATGCTCTAGGGTTTGCAAGCCGCAACTACTGAGCCTGCGTGCTGCAACTTCCAAAGCCTGTGTGCCTAGAACCTGTGCTCTACAACAAGAGAAGCTGCCATAGTGAGAAGCCTGTGCAATGCAGCAAAGAGTAGCCCCAGCTGGCTGCAGCTAGAAGCCTGCACAAAGCCACAAAACACCAGCACGACCAAAAGTAAACAAATAAACAAAAGATTTGCAAACATTCTCTCCCATTCTGTAGGTTGCATTTTCATTGTTTTGATGGTTTCCTATTCTGTACAAAAAGTTTTGTAGTTTTGATGTCTTCTCACTTGTTTATTTTTGCTTTTGTTGCCTTTGCTTTGGGAGTCAGATCCAAAAAAATCATCCCCAAGACTGATGTCAAGGAGCTTGCCGCCCATGTTTCCTTCAGAGTTTATGGTTTCAGGCCTTATGTTCAAGTCTTTATTACATTTTGAGTTCATTGCTGTCTGTGGTATAAGATAGTGGTCCAGTTTCATTAGTTTTGTATACGGCTGTCCAGTTTTTCCAACACAATTTGTTGAAGAGACTGTCTTTCCCTCACTGTATATTCTTGGCTTCTTTGTTGTAGATTAATTGACCACATAAGCATAGGCTTGTTTCTGTTTTCTCTGTTCTGTTGTATCTGTTTTTGTGCCCAAATAACACTGTTTTGATTATTATAGCTTTGTAATATAATTTGAAATCAGTGAACATGATGACTCCAGCCATCTTTATCATGATTTCTTTGGCTACGTGGGGTCTTCTTTGGTTCCATACACATTTTAGGATTGTTTGTTCTATTTCTGTGAAAATGCCATTGCCATTTTGATAGGGATTATACTGAATCTGTGGATTGCTTTGGATAGCATGGACAGGTCATTCTTGTTTCTTGGTGATGAACACTTTTCTAATATTGGGAATTTAGTACAGACATGGTGTGAAAGCTGCTCACTCATGTCTGACTCTTTGCAACCTTATGGACTATAGCCTGCCAGGCTCCTCTGTCCAAGGAATTCCCAAGGCAAGGTTGTAACAAGAAGGAAAGGGGCAGGGCACAACTTTGGAAAGAATGACATAGCCCAAGAACACATCATAAAGCTGATTAGAATCAAACGGGACCAAGATGGAAACAAGACTAGACCTGGCTCCTCAACAGCAAGTGAAATGACACACCCAGAGGTGGCATGACAGTTCCAGGGCATTGTTAAAAGACCAAGGAGTGGGCGGTGGCCCATATCCTGGAAATCTCTGCCCTTTCCCAAAAATAGTTGGAATAATCCTCCCACTCATTAGCATATATAATTACCCAGCCTATAAAAACTAGCCATGCCAAATTTACGGGCCACATTCACCCTCTGCAATGGCCCACACGCTGTCTCACACGCCATCTGTGGAATGTGCTTCTCTCTGTCTCTGAATAAATCCACTTCTTACCTATCACTTTGTCTCTCACTGAATTCTTTCTGTGGTGAGACATCAAGAACCTGAGCTTCATTAAGTCCTGAAACCAGGTACTGTGGGTTTTGGCTGGGTTTGAGTCCTAGCCACGTGGGTTCAAGTCCCAAGCAGGGTTTTGGCAGGGTTTGAGTCCCAGCCATGTAGGCTTAAGTCCCAAACTGGGTTTTGGCAGGTTCGAGTCCTAGCCGGGTTTGAGTCCCAATCTAAGGTAAACTGTTTCAAGATTACTGGAACAGGTAACCATTTCCTTCCCCAGGGGATCTTCCCAACCCAGGGATCCAACTCAGTTCTCCCGCATTGCAGGTGGATTCTTTACTGTCTGAACCATCAGGGAAGCCTGAGAACGGACAGGGACCTATTAAAATTTTCAGCCTGTTTTCATTTGGCTAGGACAATTTGTGTATAACAGCAATTTTAACTTAATAGCTTTGGGAATAATTTCTAATTGAAAGGTTGCCATGCCATTGCATATATTATTCCCCTTTTCTAGTGTAGCGGTTTTTCACTTTAAGTTGTGTTAGGAAAGAACTATTTGCAAACAGTAAATAAGCAGTTCTTTCTTTTAAACCATGACAGATTTTGCAGATTTAATTGTTAAAATTTTGGATTATGGTATCTCTCTCTGTTAAGGTTGGTGCTTAAGTTTTGCATTTAAAATTTAAAAAATAACTAGATGTTTTGTTAATTCAATGAATAAGACAGGATGATATCTTGGCTTTTAAAATTTCTTTCACTACACTTTTTTTTTAAACAGAGGCATTTAGAAAAGGATCTCTTTCCAAATATAAAACTGAAATATGAACTGTTGACATTCTCTCCCCCTCCACTCCCCCCGCCCCCTCGCCTTTTTCCTATGAAAATATCAGTTAAAAGCTACAGGGAGCCAATTTTCAGATATAGTATTCTGAATGGTAGGAATGATCAAAATACAGTTATTGTCTTAGTCTGCTTTATCTCTAAACTGATAAGGTTTCTGAAAGCTATCTAATTGTCCTGTGAATCATTAACTTCATAATGTTTACAGAGAATATGTTATCTCCCCTGTTTCTTGGGAACTGTGGATCCGTCATCAGTGACCTGGAATGGTTGCTAAGTGCAATGCAGGCAATGTACCTGTGCAATTTATTAGTGCCAGGTAGAGGTTTAAATCAGCATGTTGATTGTAGTGTTGTTCACTTAATGAACTTCCATGCACTGCTTCCTGAAAACCCTTTTATGGTTTCTGTTGGCTCCATATGGCATTCTGATGAGCTTACACTTCTCCTTAAGTGCTTCTCTATCAGAAAACAAGAGCAAAGCTAAAACAAAGTGAGTCATCTGGTTTTGTCTTTGCTTTCACTGCATGAGATAATGTGGAGGTGTTAATTACAAGACTTCACTGAGTCTTGACTAATAACAGTGTGCAAACAAATGTATGTCAGGCTCAGCCACAGAAATGCTTCTACTAATAAGGTAAAGCTAGCAATTAGAGCTGACAATGAAGTAATACTTTCCGTTGAATATTCATTAATGAAGTTCTTGTTTGGGAAAAGGGAGGCTTCTGATTGTCCAGATGGAAACCTAGAATAGGAACCCTGGTCATTCCTTTTAAATGAATTAACCACTGTTTGGTGAGCCGGCACACTGGATTAATTCCCTTTTGTACTAATGCACTGACCCTTTGCTTCAAAGGCATAGCCCTGATGGCCACTAAGATCCTTCAATCCGTGACCTTGGCACAATAGGGACAAATTGAATTCCCAGAAGGAGAAAAATGATGGTGACCACAGAACATCACTAACAGCAGGCTGGAGACATAGCATGTTTTATTTAAATTCTTCACTGCAACGCCTAGGGCTTCAGGGAGAAAGAGTGTGATTAGCTTACCTAACCCAGTCATGCTACTTTGATGTTTTCCTTTTCCCTTTCTTTCCCTTTTTCTCTCTTTTTCAGAGAGCAGTTCTGACATGCTTTTTTAAGTGCATGAGATCCACTGCTTTCATGCCAAAAGACACCTCCCAGAAAAGAGAGCACTAGGCATTGATGGCTCTTTCACACACTGCACTGTTATTTCCGACACCAGTTCTATTACTCAGGCGCAATATCCCGTTCTGGAATTTCTTAGTAAAGAATCCCAAATGAGAGACTCTATTGATCAAAGTGTTTCACTTAGGGGACCCTTTAAACGTTTGATAGATTCTGATGGAAATGCAAAAGGGGATGTACGTTTCTTGGATTGGGAGAATACAAAATCTTCCATTGCAATAAACTATCAATGTATCAAATTTTTAGAATGATTCATGACCTAGGTAAACTAAAAGAACCTTCTGTGTCTTTCTTCACAGCCCAGATCCTAATTTGGTGGAAGAACTCTGTGCCTGGATTAGAAGGCCATAGTCCCAGCCTTCTTTGCTGTTAAAGATGATCACATAGTGCACATCTGACCAATAGTATGTAAGAAGAAATTACTCATAGCTACTCAAAGTAGGACAGAAGCTGCTAGGAGGCACACATTTTGTTCTGTGTGTTCTGTAGTTGCTGGAATCAGCTAGCCAGCCTGCACTAGGCTATAAGGTAAAAGGGAAAAGAATCAGAGACCAGCAATACTGGTGCTCTGAAATTCTCCCTGTGTGAGGCATGCCTCCTTCCTCCTGCGCATGAAGGCACTAATTTTCAGTTCTCTGATTAGCACAGTTCAGTTCAGTTCAGTTCAGTCGCCCAGTCGTGTCCGACTCTTTGCGACCCCATGAATCGCAGCACGCCAGGCCTCCCGGTCCATCACCAACTCCCGGAGTTCACTCAGACTCATGTCCATCGAGTCAGTGATGCCATCCAGCCATCTCATCCTCTGTCGTCCCCTTCTCCTCCTGCCCCTAATCCCTCCTCATTGGAAAAGCATCAGAGTCTTTTCCAACGAGTCAACTCTTTGCATGAGGTGGCCAAAGTACTGGAGCTTCAGCTTCAGCATCATTCCTTCCAAAGAAATCCCAGGGCTGATCTCCTTCAGAATGGACTGGTTGCATCTGAAGGTTGAATCTCCTTGCAGTCCAAGGGACTCTCAAGAGTCTTCTCCAACACCACACTTCAAAAGCATCAATTCTTCGGTGCTCAGCCTTCTTCACAGTCCAGCTCTCACATCCATACATGACCACAGGAAAAACCATAGCCTTGACTAGACAGACCTTAGTTGGCAAAGTAATGTCTCTGCTTTTGAATATGCTGTCTAGGTTGGTCATAACTTTTCTTCCAAGGAGTAAGCATCTTTTAATGTAATTCCTAACTAAAACAGAATATGGTATCAGAACTGGCAGGGGGTGTGAGGAAAGGTTGCTTCAACTAACAGAACCTAAAATGTTAAATTTGCTCAATGGAAGAGGTGGGATGGTGAAGGCACTACTGCAGGGAGCAAAGCGGGATGATCCATATTAAATGCGGCAAAATGTCTTTTCAGACTCTAGGAATGCTGTCTACTGACTCCTAAGTAATACAGAATGTTGGCCTGTGTTGGACCCTTCTTGTTGCTTTTAGCAAAGCCCTAAGGGAGTAAGAGACACACAGTCTACAAACAGATGCAGAAGAAAATCCAGCACTGCTAAAAAAGTGTTTTACTCAAGACCTTCAGTCGAAGTTGTTGAGAATCTCAAAAGTTGGGACTTTTTGATAGGTAGGATGTGTTTGATGATTGGAAAAGAAACTCAAAATATAACGGAAAAGAAAGACAGAACCTTAGCTCTCTCTCCTGCAATAGCCTGAGTGTAAGTAGGAAAGCTGTAAAGTGCATGGCTCCTTGATGCCTTTCTATCTCACTGTTTTTTTAAGCTGCTTGTCACAGGGACCCAAGATGACTCTCAACTACTTGTACATTTCAACAGATAAGAGGTAAAAGAGGGAGAAAGAGGGCATCCTCTTTCTTTAAAGATAAACTCTGGAAGCTGCACACATTATTTCTGCACATAACTTATTAGACAGAATTTAGTTAGATGTCCACCCTCAAGCATGGCATGAGGTCTTTAACCAGGGCCACCATGTGCTCAGCTAAAAGCCGTGGATTTCATGGCTATGGAAGAAGGGGAAGAACTGATAGAGTCTCCAATGCAGGGCTGAACATCTAGCTTCTCCTCTACCTTAAGTAGAAACCATTTTTCTTGTCGTTGCTATTTATTTTTATTTATTTTTAGGGCATCTCATTTGGCATGTGGGATTTTAGTTCCCCCACCAGGGATTGAACCCGTGCACCCTGCACTGGGAGCATGGTCTTATCCACTGGACCATCAGGGAAGTCCCTCAAGTAGAAACCATTCTAAGCTGAAGACCCCAATTTTGTTTTCCTCCTCTGAACTCCTTCCGAAAATCTAGCTTTGAAAAGATGCCTACACCAATCTTAAATTTTTCATGCTCCACATTAAAAAAAAAAAGTAATGTAGCTTTAATAAGATATCAATACTTTATATTTCACTCTTCCATTAGGCCAAAGAGTTATAGTGTTGGTATGTTCTTTGGCAATTGTAATCAGGAAAAATAAAATCTAAAAACACTTTTGAAGGTCTCTAGGATAGTGGAAATGTCTCAAGATTTAGCTCTAATTAGCCTCTGAAATCGGAGAAGGAAATGGCAACCCACTCCAGTGTTCTTGCCTGGAGAATCCCAGGGACAGAGGAGCCTGGTGGGCTGCTGTCTATGGGGTCGCACAGAGTCGGACACGACTGAAGTGATTTAGCAGCAGCAGCAGCAGCCTCTGAAATAATGTTCCTGGCAACTCTATTGCATTGACTGAGTTCAGATTTTTCTCTAATCAATGAATGAACACTCCATTTGTCACATACACACACAAAAAGAATAATTTGCTGTGATTTGACTAGGTTTTAACTGTATTCTTTGAAGTATAAGAACATCTTATAAAATAGTGGAAAAATCTTTTTGAAAACTATATTTTGGAGGAAAACTTGGCAGTATCTTTTAAAACTCACACATGGGAATGGATCGATTCAAATATTATATGAGCAAATATGCTGCTCTAAGGATGCTCATTGAAGCATTATTTATAAAACTAAAAAATTTTGAGCAACTTACATATCTATCTACAGGGGAATAAAGAAAATACAGTATATCTATGCTAAAAAACAAACAAAAAAACCCCTTATGCAACCCTTAAAATAAGGAGATAGATCCATGGGGAAAAATATCCAAGATACAACATTAATATTTATAAAATATAAATTATACATATAAAATATGTATAGTTCAAGTTTATCTGTATAACAGAACAAATCAGGAAGCATACACATATAATTGTATATGCATGGAGGTTTCTGAAAGCATAATCAAGCAGCTATTAATAATGTTTACAATTAAATAGTAGATTGGTTGCTCTGATAGGAGGCACAAAAGACTTTTACTTTACAAATCTGTATTTGTTGAAGTTTTTTTTACCTTAAATGTGCATTTTTTTAATTAAAAAAATTATTAAAACCTCTAAAATAATTTTGTTTCAATGTATATGGTCTTTAAACATTCCATGAAATATACAGCATAAGGAATTATTGAATGAGTGTCTCAATAGAATTCTGCTTCCCTATGTTTTATATTGCTTAAGAGCCTGCTTCCAGACAATTACTATTAGTTTAGATAACATAAAATTTAATACTGACTTGTCTCATTTACTCTCATGCCCAGGAAGCAAAACCACTGTAAAGGAACACAGTAAGATCTGTCAGTAATTTACTTAATATCTGGCAAATTATTTTTTTTTCTAAATTTTACTTTTACAAAGGGTTACAAACTTGTGAAGTTTGCCTTATTCAGTAGTTGAAATTCACTAGAAAAAAATGAAAAATGTTCTTTTTCTCAAACTAAGTTTAACCCTCTTCCTTATAATGAGGCCACTCTGGCCAGCACCTGGCAAGAAGATATCATCAGTAATATTCCACCTTATCTGCAAGGTGAAGAACAGATTAAAGGAGCTGGTACTCATTTTGACAACCCCGAAATTTATTTAAAAAATTTTCTCATTTATCAAAATGAAAAGTGCTCCATTAACTGGACCTCAAAATTTCAAACAAGTCTGTATAAGTAAAATTGCTACTCATTTGAAGAAAGAAAGAGTGCATTCCTCTTATGGGAACACAAGGCTGAAGTCTGCAGGAGCACGAATTTGAATCTGATTGTTGCGTAGAATCAATCAGAGGGCCTGACTTCCCTAGCTTCTTTATGCCTCAGAGGGTCATAGGTCCAGCAGAGAATTGTTTATTTTGTAGGAGCTTACATAGCAACCACACTTATCATTGTGGTAAAAAACCAATGACTGTGGTTATGTCGACCTATGAGCTACTGTGTCCTAGGCCCTCTGCCTGCAAAGGGCAAAGATATAAGCCCTCAATTTCTGAAGTTCAGAAATGAGTATTATGGTAGAGCAACGTAAAACTTCTCATTATAAAGGATTTCCATAGCAAAAATCAGGTCTCTTCCAACTAGATAATAATGTCTTATCTGCAATGGAAATCCTTTATAATGAGAAGTTTTATGTCGCTGTACCATAATATTTATTTCTGAACTTCAGAAACTGAAAACTTAGCTCTGTTACAGAAAGACATTTCCACACAAATGTGATGGTTTTTTAAATCTAACTTGCAAACAGGAAAGGGTAAGAATGGTTGAACAATAATAGCACTTATCACTGATAAGCACCTACTCTGGTTCCACCCTTCACAGACATTCTCTTTAAACTTCACATGTATCTTGCAAAAATGGATACTATTAGTGTCATTTTTCAGAGGAAGAAACTGAGGTTATGCACTGGTTAGCCACTGAGTCAGGAATTAAACCCCAAGCACAGGTTCTTTGAACCTCTGAGCTCTAATGCTTTGTACTCCTAATGAAGGGAAGTGGAGATGGGAGGGGGTAGGGAAAACCTTTACATTCTTTTTTTTTTTCTCTCCTGCAACCCTTTAGAAAGAGAGACAGGACAAAAGAAGAATGTGTGTTCTATATGCACAATTCTTTGCAGGCCTCTGACGAAGTACCTCAAAAGCTAAGCTCCCATCAATCCTGGAGAGATAGAATCAGCGGAGCATAGTGATGGAATGAATGGTTGAAAAGAACAGCGGTGACCAAAGAACTTTTTATGCAGAGAAAACCCCAAATCTGGGGCAAAGCCCTCCTGTTCATTTTATCTCACAAAAGGTAGGTAGTGCTGCCTGTCAAGGTAATGCATTACTACACTATTTGGAAAAACTACAGTTCTAATTAGATGAGCAAATAAATGTTCATTTCAATTTATTAATATAGCTGTAGGCCTTGTTACAATTTATCTCTTGGTTCTGAGACCAATCCATCTCGAGCTGGGAATCATTGTGGAGAAGTAACGGGTTTTAATAATGGATACAGGCGGTGAATTATTCAGGCAGATGGGAGCAAGCCTTGATGCCTTCACTCACTTCTTTAATTAACTGTGAGAATCTGACGAGTCTGGGCTGTCTCGAGGCTTTCTAAGTTTATCTCCATCAGAACTGTGAATTTTTCTTGAGCCATGGATATGTTGTGTTCCAGCTCATCCTTTTCCGAGGGAAAAAGGAACGCCCGTTCTCCTGTCACCGTTTTGTCTTAATGTCTGAATTTCTTTGTCTACTTCTATATTATTTTCATGCAACTCTTTGAGTAATTAACGTTTTTCTTGATAAAACTCACACCTTCATTCCATTGTACCTATGGATACGACTTTAGCAAAAGAGAATCCAAAATAGTTCAAATCTGATTTAAGTTTGGGAACTAATCCATAAACAAAACAAAATCCTGTTCTGGTCACTGAAGCCTATTTGCT
Source organism: Capra hircus (assembly GCF_001704415.2). Lineage (NCBI taxonomy): Eukaryota > Metazoa > Chordata > Mammalia > Artiodactyla > Bovidae > Capra > Capra hircus. Next base: position 81,790,970 of record NC_030814.1, read on the forward strand.
TGACTTAAAGCCATTTGTTTTAGTGGCTTAGAAAGAAATGAACTGCTAGAAAAGGATTTTTAGGGTCTCTGTTTGACAGACCATCAAGCAAACAAAACTAACTCTATGAGATACAGATTGCATAATTTGCATGGAACAGGGTTTATTAGTTATGGAGCTTTGCAGTGTGTCCTAGTGGTTCCTATAAATGAAAGTCTATCAGGGCTTGGCATTAAAAAAATAACAGGACATAGTCTTGTCCAGTGAATTTTCTCTTGTGCTTAATAGCGATTTTCTCAGTGGGAAATGCATCTAACTTGTAGATCTTTGCCCCAGTGTAAATCAATGGTTTTGATAACATGCTTAGATAACTGATTGCCCTTATTTGAGCAATCTACTTGGCTATTACCTTTTATTATGAAATCTTTTTTTTTTTTTTTCCCAAAAGTGCATGTAAGCTGCTACACAACCACTTGTAAATGCCGTGACAAGAGAGTTCCTCTTTCAATTTTGTCACAGAAGAGAGAAAGTAAGAATCTGGGGGAGGTCTGAGCTCACCACTTCTCGGTAGAAATTGAATCACGATTTCTATAAATCAAAAGTCATGTTAAAAGCACTATGAAGTAAACAACGATGTATATGAATTAGCAGTCCAACTGTAGTCAATACAAATCAAAGTGGCTTTATGAAGGTATTGATGTTTTCAGCTCGTCTAAGGTTGAATACATTTAAGTGTTTATCCCCCAGGGCACTGTTGCTCTAAATTAATCTATTCACTCTGAGATCAGACCGTACTCCTGGCTGGAGACACAACTATCCATGCTGACCCAAAAGTGGTTCTGACCCAACTCGAGGAACCCCATCTGTGGCCAGATGCTTATGCTAAACTGAAATTAAATGAATGACACTTGGGACAAACACACTCTTAAGCACAGTTTAAGTTAAATCGTGATACAGGATTCACATCTGGAAGTGCTATTGGGCAAATCCTTAGAAGAAACTTCTGTGTTGCATTCTGAGAGATTCCAAACTTTGAAATTAATGTATAAGGAAACTGAACACAAATGTAGCTTCTTTTTTATACAAATATCTTTGTCCCAAGTGTCAGGTGATGGTAGTGGTAAAGAACCCACCTGCCAATGCAGGAGATGTAAGAGATGAGGGTTCCGTCCCTGGGTTGGGAAGACCCCCTAGGGGTGGAAATGGCAACCCATTCCAGTATTCTTGCCAGGAGAATCCCATGGACAGAGGAGCATGGCGGGCTACAGTCCATGGGATCGCAAGAGTTGTACACGACTGAAGCAACTTAGCACATAAGCACACATGTTCTTAAGAGGCTGGTTCTGTATCTTCAAGTCGTATCAATACATCCTGTTAATGGATACTGACTATCTCAGTAGGTGCCATAAGCATACCTTGCTTGTCTGAAAGGAAAGTTTATTTTTATAGCCAAATGCCATATTTGAAAAATCAGATAATGCAGGCATCCTGTTAGGATTTACTAGATTGGCCTAAAGAACATGAAACATCAGATTGTAATTAGATGACTACAGAGGAAAAAACACAGGATGCATATTTCTACAAAATATCTGGCATCCTTTAGCATATTCAAAGTAAAGATAAGTCATCTGTTTTAGTCTTCCTGTGGTTTGGAAAATGATTCTTTACGCAAAGGACACGCATTGGAATTCATTTTGCTTTTCTTAGAATATTACAGCATCTAACTTTGTCTCTAAAAAGACCAGCCTCAAATTATCCGACTGAGGACACTTACATTCAGACCAGCGGTTAGAAAGAACACTAAGAAATGAAACATAGACTGATAAGTGGGTGGAAGTCATTCATCTTTTAAAGGCCATTTAAGAAAAAGTGAATTGTAAATTAAAATGTCTACAATAGGTTCAACACCTCTCTCTCAGCCCCTCCCCTCCCTTTGTCATGGAACAGCATTCAAGTGTGGGAATGTTTCTCTTAAACATGTGTAAATCACACATTTAGTCATGCTCCAGGCAGAAGCCCCTACCGAGGGGTCCAGGGGGAGGGAGGCAAAGGATATTAAATACTAGTCCAGCAGTTTGTTAATGAAACATTTACACAAGCATTTTGTGTTTGTAATAAAAAAAAAGGGGGGGGGGGCTCTTTTCATCACACCCTTTCATTACTTAGCACAATCTTTAAGAGGATTAATGTTGGGGGAGGTGCAGGGAAGAATGTGCTTATCAGTGGAGTCTCAGGATCTGTGATGCTGAGTTGTTAATAGATTGCCTCTGGATTTGGGATTACTGCCGTGCAAAGTCTTCCAGGCTTTCAATAGAATAGAAAGCAGTTTGTTTTCTCCCCTTCAATGAGAAGAGCTATTGACTTTGTGATGAAATGACCTAGGACTCAGTTTATTCATACTATTCCCTTCTCCTTCTGTCACTTCAAACAAAGAGACTTATTTAATTTATTTATTTAGGCTCCTGGTGGCCAGTGCATCAATATATGCATTCAGGCCACTGTTCCTTGGATTAAGAAGCAGCTAAGGAAACAAGTTTTATAACAAGCAGCTGACTTTTATGACGTTCATATCAAGTGTCATGTCAAGAAAAAGAAGTTACCAAGAAGACATCTACATGTGAGAAGCTGTGTGTCTCTCATTTTCTGAAAGGTTCTCAGACAGCTCAGATAAACGACATATTTGGGAGGACACTGAAGCTAGTAAGTGGTTCTCTTATTTTTCCGGGGAGTTAGAGGCAGCTTTTGTTGGCAATCTCACGAAAGAGTACAGTATTGACAGACCATGCTGCCTGATGTCCTGTGGCTTCTCACTATTTTTAGCACAAGGGAGATGTTAGTTGAAACACTGTACAATGGGCTAATCAGCCATAATAGAACTCACACTGTTTTTTTACTTCACATTGCACTTATTATGTGCCTTGAATGTAAACAGCTCTTTACTCTGACAAAGATGGCAGCTTGCCATGGTAGGATTCAGCCTTCTCTAAAGCTCAGCAAACACTGAATAGAAACAAGCCTAAGGACTCTGAAAAAGCAATTGTTTGAATGTATGTCACTTGCAGTCTTAGACAAAATTATTTTTGTTCTTTTCATCCTTTATTCCCCACCTCCCTCCTCAAATTAGCAAGCATTTCACATATGCCAGTTATCTGTGTATGAAAAATTATTTCCATTATTTCTCTACCCACCTACAAAGAACCAAAAAAAAAAAAAAAATCACATTTTACATAAAGCCTTGAATGATGACATCCTCTACAGTTTACACTCATTGTGAAATATGTGGAATTTAATGTAATAATGGAGCTTGATCATGTAAGTAGATTGACATCACTTTAAAGCATGATAAAAAAGATTCTATTTAAAATTACACCCAACACCAAAAAGAAGGTTATTGTTTTGTACCATCTGTATGTAACCATTAGCAGATTCAATAGTTTGCTCTCAAAACAGATTTAGAGTTATTTACTATAAAGAAAATTGTTATTGGCTAGCCTACCTACATTGTTATCATCCCATGTTTTTCTAGACATGTTGGCTTATTTAAAGATATTTTGAATTATGATCACAGTAACACATGCCCATGATGAAAACAATCAAATAGTGGAAGAGGGTTTATAAAGAAAAGTATCCTTTTCCCATGTAGCCTTTTCCATGCTCAGGCCCATTTCCAGCAAGTGAAACTCTAGGCTTATAATGGTTTATATTAAAAATGCTTGAATGTGAAAACCTTACTAGTAAGTAATACCAGGTAAAGGGGAGGAAGTAGGCTGGCAATGTGGACCTAAATGGAGCCAGTTAGCCCCATGGGGAGCTATGAACCCAAGATTCCCCATGAGTGCAGTCCCAGGCTGGGGGACCAACTCGGCCCTTGAACCAGTTTCTTGCTCTAGATTTGGATAGAGTTGCCCTGAGAACAAGGGCAACCTCGGTTGAAAGCTGAGGAGGTTTGTGAAGGAACTGATAGCTGGACGTTGTCTGCCAGCTGTACCGTTTAACTGGGCAACGAGTGTATTTTTGAAGGCTGATGTGAGCTGAGCATCTAGGTCTCTGTTGCAGTCCACCCCTTGCTGCATTTTGATATCGTACTTCAAACAGAAGTGCAGAGCAGCTCCTCAGGGCTCGAATGGATCTCTCTTCCTGAGGAGAAACTGCCCTCAGGCTCCAGCTCTAGACAAAAAAAAAAATACCCAGCAGAGGGATCGCATCTTGGGCAGAAATGGCCAGGCTTCACTGCTCCCTCATTGGCTGAATATCATCCTGAAAATAGTGCACCCTCAGCTCAAAAGCTGAGGCAAAACCTGAAAGGACAAACCGCTAGAGGTTGGAACACACACCTGGTCACTGGGCAGGCCTGCTCTTCTCTAGTAGAGCAGTCTGAGCTACAGGCAATCATAAATGAATATACCAAAACAAGTTTTTTACTTCCCCAAAACAATTCTCCATCTGCAAATATATAAAACATAATAGGAAAAACCCTGAGACATGTTAATATAATTTCGTAAAAGACTAACGCCCTATCAGAACATCAGTCTTCAGTAAAAATCTATACTGTATATACCATATATACGATATTTAACACATAATATATAACACTGTAAATGTTATATTTAACAAACATAAATACTCAAGACCTAAGTAAATGCTTAGAACAAAGCTCTCAAACACAGAAAGTAGAACTAATAGATATGAAAAAATATTCACAAGTATTCAAGTGAAAGCATGTTAAAGCAACAAAATAAGTTTTAGTAGCCTACCAAATTTCCATTTTTTTTAGTAAAATGGTTTAGTTTTGGTAATGAGCTTTAAGTTAAGACATTTGAACATGCCTGGAGGAGTGTCAATTCATATTTCCAAAAATCAATTTGGCATCAGGTTTTAGGAGTTGTAAAAGCAAATCCTTTTACTCAGTAATTACACTTCAAGAGTTTATGGTGCCTCAAGGTGGTCAGCTGCTTCAAGACAAAGTTAAACATCTCTTTCCCAACCATGGACTGCCAGAAACCTACTGAAATGGACACTGAAAGCAAATTTTGACCCTTCTATGAGAGGTGTTTTTGAGAAGGAAATGGCAACCCACTCCAGTATTCTTGCCTGGAGAATCCTATGGACAGAGGAGCCTGGTGGGTTACAGTCCATGGGGTTATAAAGAGTTGGACATGACTGACTACACACACACACACACACACACACACACACACACACACACACACACGAGAAGTGTTTAGCCACAGAAGCTGCTATGAATGCTCTGGGTGAAGATGGAAAGGGCTACGAGGTTGGAATCAGTGATGGGATGAGAAACCAGGTTTACCCACAAAGCAAGGTGAACTAGAAGGACTAGAGGAGGCAAACACAAATCTGCTCAGGGGGTGCACTGTGGATGCCAATCTGAGTATTCTCAACTGGGTTGTTGTAAAGAAAAGAAAAATGGGAGGATTCTTGGATTCACTGATACTCCTATACTTCATTGACTGGGGCCCAAAAGAGCTAGCTGAACGTACAAACTTTCCAATCTCTCTAAAAGATAATGTCTGCCAGTATGTTGTGGAAAGCCCCTGAAGAGTGAAGGTTAGAAACTTTGGTGCTCAAAACTCATTGCTACATTACCCACTGTGTCCTGTAACATCAGAGTTGGCTTGTTTTTCTGAAGAAACAGGGTACTAAGAAAAAATAGGAAAAGACCTCAGAATATAGTCACCACTGGCCAAAAGGATGAATGATGTCAAAGAAAAACACCAGGAACAGATTGTCAAAACATGAAGACTGTGAAAGACTCTGCAAGTTTCTACTTGTAAGTTTGAGTTTCATCGAAAACAAGATTTTCTGAGAGTAAGAAATAAATAAGGTCAGACTAAAAAAAAAAAAAAGTTTATCTTAAGGAAATAATCAGAAATGTGGACAAAGATTTATACATAAAGATATTCATCTTAGCACTATTTGTTATATCAAAAGTCAGAAGCAATCCAAGGGTACAAATTTAGGAAATGTGTTATTTAAACTACATTGTACCTATAGGATAGTGCAGCCATTAAAATGAGAATGTGTGATGAGGCTTTACCATCAAAAGGTAATACTTATAACTGACATATTAGAGGAAAATAAAAACAATTGCACATATAGCACTATCTCAAGTATGTAAAAATCCAAAAAGAGACATGTTTTAGAAGAAAATATGCCAAAAGTATAGACACTGATATGATTAATTTCAGTTGGGTGATTTTATTTTCTTCCTTTACTGTCAGTTTTTTTTTTAAACTAAAGAAACATTCTTAGAGCTATCTCAAGAAACAATTGCTAAATCAATACACAGAAATCACTTGCATTCCTATATACTAACACTGAAAAATCAGAAAGAGAAATTAAGGAATCAATCCCATTTACCATTTCAACAAAAAGAATTAAATATCTAGGAATAAACGTATCCAAGGGACAAAAGAACTGTATACAAAAAAATTATTATCACTGATGAAAGAAATCAAAGATGATATAAACAGATGCAGAGATATTCCATGTTCCTGGGTTAGAAGAATAAATATTATGAAAATGACTATACTATCAAATGCAATCTACAGATTCAGTTCAATCCCTATGAAATTACCAATGGCATTCTACACAGAACTAGAACAAAAAAATTTCATAATTCATATGGAAACACAAAAGACCCTGAATAGCCAAAGCAGTCTTGAGAAAGAAGAATGGAGCTGGAGGAATCAACCTTCTTGACTTCAGATTATACTACAAAGCTACAGTTATCAAGACAGTATGGAACTGGCACAAAAACAGAAATATAGACCAGTGGAATATGATACAGAGCCCAGAAATAAACCCACATAACTATGGATACCTTATTTTTGACAAAGGATGCAAAATTATACAATGGGGCAAAGATGGCCTTTTCAATAAATGGTGCTGGGAAAACTGGACAGCTACATATAAAAGAATGAAATTAGAACACTTCCTATCACCATACACAAAGATAAACTAAAAAATGGATTAAAGATCTAAATTTAAGACCAGAAACGATAAAACTCTTAGAGGAAAACATAGGTAGAACGCTCGATGACATAGATCAAAGCAAGATCCTCTATGACCCACCTTCTAGAGTAATGGAGAAATAAAAGCAAAAATAAACAAGTGGGGGCCTAATTAAACTTAAAAGCTTTTGCACAGCAAAGGAAACTATAAACAAGGCAAAAAGACAACCCTCAGAATGGGAGAAAATAACAGTAAATGAACAACTGACAAAGGATTAATTTCCAAAACATATAAGCAGCTCATACAAGTCAGTACCAGAAAAGCAAACAATCCAATCAAAAAGTGGGAAAAAACCCTAAACAGACATTTCTCTGAAGAAGACATACAGATGGCTAACAAACACATGAAAAGATGCTCAACATTGCTCATTATTTGAGAAGTGCAAATCAAAACTACAGTGAAATATCACCTCACACCCGTCAGAATGGCCATTATCAAAAAGTCTACAAACAATAAATGCTGGAGAGGTGTGGAGAAAAGGGAACCCTTTTGCACTGTTGGTGGGAATGTAAATTGATACAGCCACTATGGAAGATGATATGGGGATTCCTTAAAAACTAGTAATAAAACCACCATATGACCCAGGAATCCCACTCCTCGGCATGTATACCCTGAGGAAACCAAAACTGAAAAAGACACATGTACCCCAATGTTCATTGCGGCACTATTTACAATAGCCAGGACATGGAAGCAACGTAGATGTCCGTCAGCAGATGAATAGATAAAGAAGCTGTAGTACATATGTACAATGGAATATTATTCAGCCATAAAAAGGGACACATTTGAGTCAGTTATAATGAGGTGGATGAATCTAGAGCCTATTATACAGAGTGAAGTAAGTCAGAAAGAGAAATATAAATATAATATACTAACACATATATGTGGGATCTAGAAAGATGGTACTGATGAATTTATTTGCAGGGCAACAATGGAAAAACAGACATAGAGAACAGACTTACGGACATGTAGGGGGCAGGAGAGGGTGAGATGTATGGAGAGAGTAACATGGAAACTTACATTACCACATGTAAAATAGATAGCCAGTGGGAATTTGCTGTATGACTCAGGGAACTCAAATAGGGGCTCTGTATCAACCTAGAGGGGTGGAATGGGGAGGGAGATGAGAGGGAGGTTCAAGAGGTGGGGACATATGTATACTTAGCTGATTCATGTTGATGTTTGACAGAAAATAACAAAATTCGCTAAAGCAATTATCCTTCAATTAAAAAAGAGAGAGAGAGAGAGAGAGACAATTGCTAGAAGCTTTCCTTATCCTAGGAGCAAGAGCTGGGTCCTGCGCTTCTTGGTGCCCCGGTCCTTCTCAGTATACACCCCTCTCTCAGCATTTTCTTATGGTATTCAAGTTTTCTGTGTCTGCATTTGCCATGTAGTTCTGACACTGTGTGGAGTTGTGTCAGATTCCACAGGTTGAGGGCACAGTGTTCTGCAAACACTCCTCACTTCAGCCATCAGTGGCAAGCTCTAGAGTTCTCAGGCCACTCATGCTTCTTCCCAATCGGCTACAAATCTGAGGCTTCCTACTACCTCCCCAAGTTCTAGAATTTGCTAGAATGACTCAGGGACTTCAAGAAAGCATTATACATAGGATTATAATTTTATCATAAAGCATACAAATTGGAACCAGTCAAATGAAGAGACATATAGGATGAGGTCTGAGAGGATCCCAAGCAAAAATGTTCCCTGTCCTCAGAATGCATGACCCTTCTGGCACATAGATAAGTATCACTAACTTGGAAGCTCACCAGAGCTTCAGATATCCAGTTTTTATTGGGGTTTGTGAAATAAGTTTGATTGACTGAATCATTGGCCATGTGATTACGCTCAATTTTGAGTTCCTCTGTTCCTTCTCAGAAAAGGCAACCCACTCCAGTGTTCTTGCCTGGAGAATCCCAGGGATGGGGGAGCCTGGTGGGCTGCTGTCTATGGGGTTGCACAGAGTCGGACACGACTGAAGCGACTTAGCAGCAGCAGCAGCAGCAGCCCCTTCTCAGAAGTTGATCTTATAAATGTGTGACTCATAGCCTTAACCCTCTGGTCCCTCTAGCATTGTGGCCTCCGTCCTGAAATTATCTGGAGACTCACCAGGAGTCACATAGATAGCATATATTCCAGTGTGGTCTGAGGGACTCACCATGAATAACAAAGACACTTTTTTCAATTTGGAAATACCAAAGATTTAGAGGCTTCCTCCTAGAAAGTAGGGACAAAGATCAGTCAAATTTCTTCTTATGCAACAATATCTGTCTCACTTATTAGCTGTGGCCTCCAATATGGAGGGGCTATGTCTGGCATGCCTATGCCTGGGACCGGCTCCCAGCAGACATTTTTTTTTAAAGTAAATCTGGCAACTTAGTCCCATTAGAAAATTAGAGAAGCGCCTTTCTATTTGTGGGTCTCAACCTGACACTTTGTTACTTTCCACAGTAACCTCAGAAATTCATTTTTTTCAGGAATTAGTAATGCACTGATATTTTGGTCCTTTGATAATTTAATCCATCACTAAGAACAGTAATACAGAATAGCAACCATCGAACAATTTTTTTAAGCATATTTTTTCTCCCTCCTGAGTGACATTTATAGGAACGCATTAGCTAGTCTTGAATTAACTAGGAAATTAATAGAGACTGTATTAGCTTTGTACAAGGAAAGACAACAAAGAAAGGTGCAGGATTTGGGAATTTCATGGCTTTGTTTACGAGTGTCTAAGACCATCAATATTAAGTAATTTATAGAATTGAGTGCTGGTATTTTCATTTTTGTTCTTATCTAAAGATGGCCTGGGGACTGGCTTTTAGAATATTTATATGGTATTTGGTGAATTTAACAACTTGGTTGATTGTATTTATATTTGCTCTTTTGTTCCAAAAGCTATTTGCTTCTGGTAGGTAATATAGTCAATGCTGAGCACTGAATATTTAACTTAGTTCTCCAAGTCTTTGATAATTTCAATTTGCTAGGTTAAAACTAGGACTATTGCCTAAAGGTTTTTTGTTTTAGTTCATAAGACTATGTATTTAAAATTAAGTCATTTAAAAGTAAGTCAACTTTTTATTGAGATAAAATACTACATGTTCTAATTTTAAATATTTTACACAAGTTCAGTTCAGTACAGTCTCTCAGTCATGTCTGACTCTTTTGACCCCATGAACTGCAGCATGCCAGGCCTCCCTGTCAATCACCAACTCCCAGAGCCTATCCAAACTCATGTCCATTGAGTCGGTGATGCCATCCAACCAACTCATCCTCTGTTGTCCCCTTCTCCTCCTGCCTTCAATCTTTCCCAGCATGAGGGTATTTTCAAATGAGTCAGCTCTTTGCATCAGGTGGCCAAAATACTGGAGTTGCAGCTTCAGCATCAGTCCTTCCAATGAACACCCAGGACTGATCTCCTTTAGGATGGATTGACTGGATCTCCTTGCAGTCCAAGGGACTCTCAAGAGTCTTCTCTAACACCACAGTTCAAATGCATCAATTCTTCAGCCCTCAGCTTTGTTTATAGTCCAACTCTCACACCCATACATGACTACTGGAAAATCCATAGCCTTGACTAGATGGACCTTTGTTGACAAAGTAATGTCTCTGCTTTTGAATGTGCTGTCTAGGTTGCTCATAACTTTCCTTCCAAGCAGTAAGCATCTTTTAATTTCATGGCTGCAATCACCATCTGCAGTGATTTTGGAGTCCCCCTCAAATAAAGTCTGACACTGTTTCCATTGTTTCCCTATCTATTTCCCATGAAGTGATGGGACCAGATGTCATGATCTTAGTTTTCTGAATGTTGATCTTTAAGCCAACTTTTTCACTCTCCTCTTCCACTTTCATCAAGAGGCTCTTTAGTTCCTCTTCACTTTCTGCCATAAGGGTGGTGTCATCTGCATATCTGAGGTTATTGATATTTCTCCCAGCAATCTTGATTCCAGCTTGTGTTTCTTCCAGCCCAGCATTTCTCATGATGTACTCTGCATAGAAGTTGAATAAGCAGGGTGACAATATACAGCCTTGACGCACTCCTTTTCCTATTTGGAACCAGTCTGCTGTTCCATGTCCAGTTCTAACTGTTGCTTTCTGACCAGCATACAGATTTCTCAAGAGGCAGGTCAGGTGGTCTGGTATTCCCATCTCTTTCAGAATTTTCCAGTTTATTGAGATCCACACAGTCAAAGGCTTTGGCATAGTCAATAAAGCAGAAATAGATGTTTTTCTGGAACTCTCTTGCCTTTTCAATGATCCAGTGGATCCTGGCAGTTTGATCTCTGGTTCCTCTGACTTTTCTAAAACCAGCTTGAACATCAGGAAGTTCACGGTTCACTTATTGCTGAAGCCTGGCTTGGAGAATTTTGAGCATTACTTTACTAGCGTGTGAGATGAGTGCAATTGTGCAGTTGTTTGGGCATTCTTTGACATTGCCTTTCTTTGGGATTGGAATGAAAACTGACCTTTTCCAGTCCTGTGGCCACTGCTGAGTTTTCCAAATTTGCTGGCATATTGAGTGCAGCACTTTCACAGCATCATCTTTTAGGATTTGAAATAGCTTAATTGGAATTCCATCACCTTCACTAGCTTTGTTTGTAGTGATGCTTCCTAAGGCCCACTTGACTTCACATTCCAGGATGTCTGGCTCTAGGTGAGTGATCACACCATCGTGATTAACTGGGTCATTAAGATCTTTTTTGTACAGTTCTTCTGTATATTCTTGCCACCTCTTAATATCTTCTGCTTCTGTCAGGTCCATACCATGTATGTCCTTTGTTAAGCACATCTTTGCATGAAATATTCCCTTGGTATCTCTAATTTTCTTGAAGAGATCTCTAGTCTTTCTCATTCTATTGTTTTCCTCTATTTCTTTGCACTGATCACTGAGGAAGGCTTTCTTATCTCTCCTTGCTATTCTTTGGAACTCTGCATTCAAATGGGTATATCTTTCCTTTTCTCCTTTGCTTTTTGCTTCTCTTCTTTTCACAGTTAATTTGTAAGGCCTCCTCAGACAGCCATTTTGCTTTTTTGCATTTCTTTTCCATGGGGATGGTCTTGATCCCTGTCTTCTATACAATGTTACAAACCTCTATCCATAGTTCATCAGGCACTCTATCAGATCTAGTCCCTTAAATCTATTTCTCACTTCCACTGTATAATCATAAGGGATTTGATTTAGGTCATACCTGAATGGTTTAGTGGTTTTCCCCATTTTCTTCAACTTAAGTCTGAATTTGGCAATAAGGAGTTCATGATCTGAGCCACAATCTGCTCCCAGTCTTGTTTTTGCTGACTGTATAGAGCTTTTCCATCTTTGGCTGCAAAGATTATGGTCAGTCTGATTTCGGTGTTGGCCATCTGGTGAGGTCCACGTGCAGAGTCTTCTCTTGTGTTGCTGGGAGAGGGTGTTTGCTATGACCAGTGTGTTCTCTTGGCAGAACACTATTAGCTTTTGCCCTGCTTCATTCTGTACTCCAAGGCCAAATTTACCTGTTACTCTAGGAGTTTCTTGACTTCCTACTTTTGCATTCCAGTCCCCTATAATGAAAAGGACATCTTTTTGGGGGGTTAGTTCTAAAAGGTCTTGTAAGTCATCATAGAATTGTTCAACTTTACCTTCTTCAGCATTACTGGTTGGGGCATAGACTTGGATTATGGTGATATTGAATAGTTTGCCTTGGAAACAAATAGAGATCATTCTGTCGTTTTTGAGATTGCATCCAAGTATTGTCTTTTGGACTCTTCTGTTGACTATGATGGCTACTCCGTTTCTTCTAAGGGATTCCTGCCCACAGTAGTCGATATAATGGTCATCTGAGCTAAATTCACCCATTCCAGTCCATTTTAGTTGCTGATTCCTAGAATGTTGACATTTACTCTTGCCATCTCCTGTTTGACCACTTCCAGTTTTCCTTGACACAAAGACAATGGCAAAATTCCTGGGGATGACAATTCACTGTTTTTCCTTTAAGCACATGGAGATGCCTTGGTAGAAGTCCTAGGTCAGTCTTCCTGGGTGTTGCTTCACTTTCTCCAGGTCCCTAACTGGTTTGAACCCTTAGTTTTTCTCTATCTTTCTAAGCAGACTTGATTTCAGGTTTGTGGGAGGAGACAGGACTTTTTGTAAATTAGGATCGTCAGAGAGGTTCTATTTTTATTGGATTTTTAAAAATAGTCTCCTATTCTTGTGTGAGGGTAGAGGTCTCCTGTGACTATATTCACAATAATTCCTAGGTATCATCTGATACCTGGTCCAGGTATCAGGACCAGGTATTTAAAAAATTAAATTATTTAAATTTTCCTATTAAAATCAAGGGTTGGTTTTACTTTATTTAAAACCAGGGAGAATAACAGCATATTTGTATGTAACAAGATGATACAGGTGAGAAGGGAAAACTGATGATGCAGGATTGAGTAGAAACCTTGATGCCCTTGTTCAGGGCACTACACCACCATGATTAGCTCCAAGGGAGACTGTCACATGGCCTCTGTGCATGGTGTCCTGAGAGGGTGCATCAAGAGGGCCTGTCTGTACAGGTTACAGAGGATGGAACCGAAGGAATTAACAGTCCACCAAAGTGGTCTGAAGATTATTTTAAATGAAAAACAAGTGAACAGCAGCCACAGAAAGACATTATCTCAACAAGCCTCCTGAAAATACAGCCACCACTGACTGCCCCCTCAACCCCCTCTCCCCCCAGGCCTCACCAGAAGAGTTTCTAGACAGGAAGGAGTCTGTCCATTTTCATTAGCATTAAAAAGCCAAACAGAAGCTTCCATATAATCCCACTGAAACCCTGAACCTTGCTCTTTGTTAAGGTGGTATATAAATCTTTGTGTGTGTGCCCGTGTGAGCAGTCACTCACTCTTTGTGACTCCAAGGACTGTAGCCTATCAGACTCCTCTCCGTGGAATTTTCAGGCAAGAATACTGGAGTGGGCTGCTGTTGCCTCCTCCAGGGGATCTTTCTGACCCAGGGATCAAATCCGTGTCTTTTGCATCTCCTGCGTTGTCAGATGGATTCTTTACCACTGTGCCACCTTAGAAGCCCATAAATCTCTATCTATTCCCAGAGTTACTCATCAATGAGCAACTCCTGTTTGCTCCTGTTTAAAAAATCTTTTCTCCAGTTAATCTATTTCCAATTAATTTTCAGATCTCTTTTTGGACCTAAGATGGTAGAGAAAAATCTTTTCCTCCCCACATGATTATAGGTACATGTGGAGAGTTGGCCTTAGTTAAGAGCATGGACCCTTAGTTAATCTACAGAAACAGGAGAGAAGGCAGATGTAATTCTCAAACCTGCTGGAAGTGTCATTTCTTCTCACTGATTCCTGTCCTCACTTCCCATTCACTACTCTACCTCATTCCAATAAAACTGCTGGGCTTAATATATATTCATTCAATTATTCATCACCGACTTGATGGACATGAGTTTGAGCACGTTCCGGGAGTTGTTGATGGACAGGGAAGACTGGCGTGCTGCAGTCCATGGGGTTGCAAAGAGTTGGATATGACTGAGCGACTGACCTAAACTGAATTATTCATACATCAAATGTTTCTTTAATCCTACTAGATAGTCTAGACCCTGAACATACAGCTTGAGCAAAATCCAGAATTCCTGCTTCCATGAAGCTAGCTCTCTGGTGGGGGAAAATAGATATGAAACATAGTACTTTCAGTGGTAATAAGAGTGATGGATAAAAATAAACACACACACATAATCAAAAGGCAGGAAAGGGAGGAAGGGAGTGTTGACTGCCTCAGTTCAGTTCAGTTCAGTCACTCAGTCATATGTGACTCTTTGCGACCCCATGGACTGCAGCACGCCAGGCTTCCCTGTCCACCACCAACTCCTAGAGCTTACTCAAACTCATGTCCATCGAGTCAGTGATGTCATCCAACCATCTCATCCTCTGTCATCCCCTTCTCCTCCCACCTTCAATCTTTCCCAGCATCAAGGTCTTTTCCAGTGAGTCAATAAAGCAGAAATAGATGTTTTTCTGGAACTCTCTTGCATTTTGGATGATCCAACGAATGTTGGCAATTTGATCTCTGGTTCCTCTGCCTTTTCTAAAACCAGCTTGAACATGCGGAAGTTCATGGCTCATGTACTGCTGAAACCTGGCTTGGAGAATTCTGAGCATTACTGTGCTAGCATGTGTGATGAGTGCAATTGTGAGGTAGTTTGAGCATTCTTTGGCATTGCCTTTCTTTGGGATTGGAATGAAAACACCTTTTCCAGTCCTGTGGCCACTGGTGAGTTTTCCAAATTTGCTGGCATATTGAGTGCAGCACTTTCACAGCATCATCTTTTAGGATTTGAAATAGCTCAACTGGAATTCTATCACCTCCACTAGCTTTGTTTGTAGTGATATCTTTCTAAGGCCCTCTTGACTTCACATTCCAGGATGGCTCTATATGAGTGATCACACCATTGTCGTTATCTGGGTTATGAAGATCTTTTTTGCATAGTTCTGTGTATTCTTGCCACCTCTTCTTATATCTTCTGCTTCTGTTAGGTCCATACCATTTCTGTCCTTTATCGAGCCCATCTTTGCATGAAATGTTCCCTTGGTATCTCTAATTTTCTTGAAGAGATCTCTAGTCTTTCCCATTCTATTATTTTCCTCTATTTCTTTGCACTGATCACTGAAGAAGGCTTTCTTATCTCTCCTTGCTATTCTTTGGAACTCTGCATTCAATTGGGTATATCTTTCCTTTTCTTCTTTGCCTTTTGCTTCTCTTCTTTTCTCACCTATTTGTAAGTCCTCCTCAAACAACCATTTTGCCTTTTTACATTTCTTTTTCTTGGGAATGGTTTTGATTACTTCCTTCTGTACAATGTTATGAACCTCTGTCCATAGTTCTTCAGGCACTCTGTCTATTAGATCTAACTCTTGAATCTATTTGTCACTTTCACTGTATAATTGTATAATTATATGATTTAGGTCATACCTAAATGGTCTAGTAGTTTTCCCTACTTTCTTCAATTTAAGTCCGAATGTGGCAATATGGAGTTCATGATCTGAGCCACAGTCAGCTCCCAGTCTTGTTTTTGCTGACTCTATAGAGCAAGACAATGGCACCCCACTCCAGTACTCTTGCCTGGAAAATCCCATGGACGGGGGAGCCTGGTGGGCTGCCGTCTATGGGGTCACACAGAATCGGACACGACTGAGCGCTTTCACTTTCATTTTTCACTTTCATGCATTGGAGAAGGAAATGGCAACCCACTCCAGTGTTCTTGCCTGGAGAATCCCAGGGATGGGGGAGCCTGATAGGCTGCCGTCTATGGGGTCGCAGAGTCGGACACGACTGAGGCGACTTAGCAGCAGCAGCAGAGCTTCTCCATCTTTGGCTGCAAAGAATATAATCAGTCTGATTTTGATATTGGCCATCTGGTGAGGTCCATATGTAGAGTCTTCTCTTGTGTTGGAAGAGGGTGTTTACTATGACCAGTGAGTTCTCTTGGCAAAACTCTGTTAGCCTTTGACCTGCTTTATTTTGTACTCCAAGGCCAAATTTGCCTGTTTCTCCAGGTATCTCTTGACTTCCTACTTTTTGATTTCCAGTTCCCTATAATGAAAGGACATCATTTTGGGGTGTTCTAGAGTGTTTTATAGGTCTTCATAGAACTGTTCAACTTCAGCTTCTTCAGCATTAGTGGTTGGGGCATCGACTTGGATTACTGTGATACTGAATGGTTTGCTTTGGAAACGAACAGAGATTATTCTGCTGTTTTTGAGACTGCACCCAAGTGCTGCATTTTGGACCCATTTGTTCACTATAATGGCTACTGCATTTCTTCTAAGGGATTCTTGCCTACAGTAGTAGATACAATGGTCATCTGAGTTAAATTCACCCATTCCAGTCCATTTTAGTTCACCGAGTCCTAAAATGTTGATGGTCACTCTTGCCATCTCCTGTTTGGCCACTTCCAATTTGCCTTGATTCATGGACCTAACATTCCAGGTTCCTAGGCAATATTGCTCTTTACAGCATTGGACTTTACTTCCATCACCTGTCACATCCACAACTGGGTATTGTTTTTGCTTTGGCTCGGTCTCTTCATTCTTTACGGAGTTATTTCTCCACTGATCTCCTATAGCATATTGGGCACCTTCCGACCTGGGGAGTTCACCTTTCAGTGTCCTATCTTTTTACCTTTTCATGCAGTTCATGGGGTTCTGAAGACAAGAATACTGAAGTGGTTTGCCATTCCCTTCTCCAGTGGACATTCTGTCAGACCCCTCCACCATGACCCACCCGTCTTGGGTGGCCCTACATGGCATGGCTCCTACTGTCATCAAGTTAGACAAGAGTGTGGTCCATGTGATCAGTTTGATTAGTTTTCTGTGATTGTGGTTTTCATTCTGTCTGCCCTCTGATGGAGAAGGATAAGAGGCTTATGGAAGCTTCCTGATGGCAGAGACTGACAGAGGGGGAAACTGGGTCTTGTTCTGAGCAGAGCCATGCTCAGTAAACTTTTAATCCCAATTTTCTGTTGATGGGCGGGGCTGTGTTCCCTCCCTGTTGTTTGACCTGAGGCCAAACTATGGTGGAGATAATGAAGATAATGGCAACCTCCTTCAAAAGGTCCCATGTATGCACTGCTGCACTCAGTGCCCCTGACCCTACCACAGGCCACCGTTGACCCACACCTCTGCCGGAGACACTTGGATAACCAAGGGCAGGTCTGGACAGTCTCTTGTAGGGTTGCTGCTCCTTACTTCTGAGTCCTGGTGCACACGAGGTTCTGTTTGTGCCCTCCAAGAGTCTGTTTCCCCAGTCTCAGGTAAGTTCTGGTGGCTCTGAGGTGGGGTTAATAGTGACCTCCTCTAAGAGGGCTTGTGCCATACCCAGAGCCCCTGTCCCTGCGGCAGGCCACTGCACACCCGTACCTTTGCAGGAGACACTGAAACACAGGTCGGGCTCTTTGTGGGGTCTCTGGGTCTTGGTGCACACAAGGTTTGTTTGAGCCTTTTGAGCATCTCTGGCGGGTAAGGGGTTTGATTTTAAGCATGATTTCACCCCTCCTACAATCATGTTGTGGCTTTTCCTTTACCCTTGGATGTGCAGTATCTTTTTTGGTGGGATCCAAATCACTGCAGATGGTGACTGCGGCCATGAAATTAAAAGATGCTTACTCCTTGCAAGAAAAGTTATGACCAACCTAGTTAGCATATTGAAAATCAGAGACATTACTTTGCCAACAAAGGTCCAGCTAGTCAAGGCTATGTTTTTTCCTGTGGTCATGTATGGATGTGAGAGTTGGACTGTGAAGAAGGCTGAGTGCTGAAGAATTGATGCTTTTGAGCTGTGGTGTTGGAGAAGACTCTTGAGAGTCCCTTGGACTGCAAGGAGATCCAACCAGTCCATTCTGAAGGAGATCAGCCCTGGGATTTCTTTGGAGGGAATGATGCTGAAGCTGAAACTCCAGTACTTTGGCCACCTCATGCAAAGAGTTGACTCATTGGAAAAGACTGATGCTGGGAGGGATTGGGGGCAGGAGGAAAAGGGGATGACAGAGGATGAGATGGCTGGATGGCATCACTGACTCGATGGACATGAGTCTGAGTGAACTCGGGGAGTTGGTGATGGACAGGGAGGCCTGGCGTGCTGCGATTCATGGGGTCGCAAAGAGTCGGACACGACCGATGACTGAACTGAACTGAACTGAACATCTCCAGCTGATGGTTGTTCAGCGGCAAGTTGTAGTTCTGGAGTTCCTGCAGGAGAAGATGAGCGCATGTCCTTCTACTCCACCATCTTATGCCACAAAAACAGGTTGACTGCCTCACCAAGAAGGAAACATTTGAATAAATACATGAGGAAGTAAAGAGCAAGCACTGTGGATATAGTGGGATGCCTTTTCCAGGAGGAGGGAACAGACAAGCAGTGAGAGTGCATCTGATCTGGACAAAGAAGAGGAAAGAGATCAGTAGGGAATAAGCAAAGGGAAGAGACACAGCACAAGATAAAACCAGTGAGGTCATCTGGGGCCAGACCTGCCAGCGCTTGTAATCATTGCAAATGCTTCAGTTTTACTCTGAGTGAACTGAGGACCCAATGGAGGGATGTGGGCAACAAAAATGGACTGTGGGGAGTAATGACGGACGCAAGGGCAGCAGTAACAATGCTGATGCCATAATTCTACCAAGAGATAATGGTCACCGCTTTGGAAAAAACATCTGGCAGTTCCTTAAAAGGTTAAACAAAGTTACTCTACTATCCTGTGACCCAGTAGTTGTACTCCTAGGTACACCCCCAAGAGAAAGGAAAACCAATGTTTGCACAAAACATAAATATTTATAGCATCATTATTCCTAAGTGCCAAAAGGTAGAAATAACTGAAATATCCACCAACTGAGGAAATGTTAAACAAAGTGTGCTATACCCATACAATAATAATGAAATGTTATTCAGTTATGAAAAAGAATAAAGTGCTGATACAACCTACAACATAATAAACCTTGAAAGCATCATATTATGTGAAAGGAGCTGGTCAGAAAACCACATCAAGTACAATACCATTTATGAGAAGTCTAGAACAGATAACTCCATAAACATGCAAAGTAGATTAGTGATTGCTAGGGACCAGGGGAAAGAGGGAATGGAGAGTGACTGTTAAATTTTTTTTTTTTTTTTTTTGCGGGGGTTGACTAAATGTTCCAAAATTAACTGCGGTGATAGATGTACAACTATGCAAATAGAATAAAAACATTGAGCTGTAGACTTTAAATGGATAAACTGCACGGTACAAGAATTATATTTCAATACAGCTGTTAATAACAACAATACGTGATGGAGTTTGGCATAGTGAGGTGGTGACATGTGCTTAAAAAGTAGAGCTGGTAGAATCTGGTGAAGACTGGATGAGTTATAGGAAAGTAAATTGAGTCAAGGATATGCGACTGACACTAAATGGGGATGAGGGAGAATGCAGGATAAATTTAGGGAAGAAAATCAGGAACTTTCTTTTGAATGTGTTAAGTTTGTGATGCCAAGGAGACATTCAATATGCAATTAGAGATATGAGTCTGGGGTTCAGGAAAGAGCTGGGCTGGAATTTTACATTTGGGAGTTATTACTATATGAATGGTGGTTAATTAGAGTCATCAGTTACCGCCAGGTAGCCAGTCTTCACCTTCTCAATAGCACTGGGCAATATTGACCACTGTCTTCATCTATAATTGTTCCTTCTCTAACTTTCAGTAGAGAAAATTTGTCCTTCCTTCCTGTTTCTCCCAATCAGTTTAATTTGCTCATTGCCTTCCACCTAATCTTCAAGTCAGAGTTGTTCACATTTTTCTCTTGTGTTGTTTCCTTCATGATATTGTTTATTCACTAAGAGAGTGCATCCACATCCTAATTTCAATTACCTCTAACACACAAACTCACAAGTGAGCTTCAGATTCTTTACATAATGACTAAATATGTATAAAAAGCATCTCAAACTCAACCTGTGCAATATTGAACTCATCCTCTCTACCTCCACTCCCAGTCCAAAACCAGTTCTCTTTCAATATCCCTTATTTCAATGAATGAGTTATGTATTTGTGTAAACCACATGCTATCCTTGGTATCTCTTACCCCAGCATATATAATCTATCATCAAATTCTAAAATATTCTCAAAATGTCTCTATTTTTACTGGTGAGCAAGGCAAATACATTTCTACTCTGTAATTTTTCACACAATCCATACTGATAACCAGCATTTCCACCATTCATATGCCCTGGAGACAGACTAATTACAGAATATTGTGGATTTAAAAAAGGGGATGGTGGGGAGTGTGGGTTCCTTATACATGTTGAGGAGTTTTCCTCCTCAATGTTCTCTACAACTTTCCTTTGCAGTTTTCCTACTGTGGGTCTGTTTTAAATCTGTATCATTCTACCAGTTATTGCCAGACTAATTCTCTTAACATGTAGCTGCATTCATTTCCAGTTCAAAAACCAAAACAGCATTTTGCCTAGGAATTTAAAAGCAAACTCCCGATACTAGCATCATAGGTCCATCAAGACAAAGTCCAAATGCTTCCTCTATATGTCCCAGAGTTGTGGGTTGAATAGTGTCCCCCTCCAATTAATGTCCTTCCTAGAACCTCAGAATGTGACCTTATATGAAAATAGAGTCTTCGAAGATATAATCAAATTAAGCTGAAGTCATCAGTTTGGGCTCTAATCTAAATGCTTGGTGTCCTAATAAGAAGAGAGAGATTTGGAAATCAACTCACAGAGAGAATACCATGTGACAACAGAGGGAAGGAAGAGAACAGAAGGATGCAACTCTAGGCCAAGAAATGCCAAAGAATGGTGGCTTCCTCCAGAAGCTAGGAGGAGGCAAGGTAATATTCTCCCCAACAAGTCAGAGGGAGCATGGCTTTCTGACATCTTAATTTTAGACTTCTATCTTCCAGAACTATGAGAAAATAAACTTGTTATTTCAAGCCACCCAGTAATGGGTAGTCCTAGGAAACAAATACATCCTCTTACATTGAAAAATTCATTTTTTCCCTTGAATCTGCATTCTGTGTGTGTTTTTAATTCAAGTGTAATTCATGCACTATAAAATTTATCCTTTTAAGAATATAATTTAGCGGTTTAAAGAAATATTTTCACAAGGTTGTACAACAACACCACTATCCAATTTTAGGACATTTTCTTCAGCTGTAAAATAAATCACATCCTGTTAGAAATATTGTTCCCTGATCCCCCTCCTCTCAGCCCTTTCAACCAGACATCTTTCTCTATGAAATTGCCTCTTCTAGACTGCACTAATTTTATTTGTTCCATGTCTTTTTCTCATATATTCTCCCTGCTACCCCTATTTGTGCATTATAGCTATTGTCATTCACCTAGTTAATAAATTGGTTCCCTGTGTATCCCTGTTCCCAGTACATGGTAAGCATTTATAACATGCTTTCTGAGTGAAAACATGAATCAATAAATGGCCATTTCAATGACCATCCTCTTTCTATCATCTGTCTTTTCTCATTTTGTTCAAATCTACGTTTCTAATGCATGTGATTCTCCTTAGAATCAGATTGGTTTTGATGTACGAATTTTAAACACACAATAATGTGTGCTACAATATTCAGAGGACAAATTTATTGAAGAAACTACTCTGCAAATAGCATTGAACAAGACTCTTTCCTGGGGAAAATAATTACGGTAATGAAATAGACATAAGGGAATGGTAGAGTTTCTTGTTTTTTAAGGCCATCTGCATCCTTTGCTTTAAAGATATTGTAGTCTGAATGGGGGTGGCCAAGACTAGAAATGATGTGAAATACAAGAGATCAGTACACGGACTCACTTCAAGTATGAATTGCTGATAGAAGACAAATGATGCTGCTTGATATTGTGACTTGAAAAGAAGTAAACCATGAATCATCCCCATATATAAAGTTGTATCAGAACAGTGGAACTGGTCCCTGAATAGTTGTCGTTTACTATGTTGTTGGCAAAACAAGTAGTTGTTGGTAAGTAGCTTAAATGTTACAATATGAATACAATTCATATTATTTGGAACAGCAGACATTCCTGTTTCCAATTAATTTTTTTTTTTTTACCATATGTTTAGAAAATAAAAGTGATATCCTAAATCAGCTAAAGCTAGGATAGCACATTGTGCTTCTCTGTTGAAAGACATCATATTAATAGAGATAAGACTAAATATGTATAGTACTGCATAGCAATATAATTTTTATATTAAAAATTTAAAACACTCATGACTTAAGCATTGTTATTGTCCCACATTGACAAATGAGGAAATGTCCTTGGTAACATGAGCTGATTGGCTTATAAATCTATCAAGGTAATACATGGTAGGGAGGCAGGATACAAACCCACACCACTTTTCAAACTTTTAACTCACTATGTCCAGAATCCAAATGCTGAGCACATACAAATAGGCAAAGTTGCTCTGATGATGCTGATGTGATGAAAAATAATGGCAACAGTAAATCTATTGATTTATTTGTCTCTATTAAAAAAGCACTGTGAGGAGAGAGATGTAGTCTTGTTCACTGCTGCATCCCAGCGCCTAGGACAGTCCCTGGCACACAAAACATCAATTACAATGTCTTTATAAATCAAAAAATAATACATCACATTTTCAAAGACATTTCACCAATATTATTTCATTGTTGTCATAACAATTTATAAGATTTCTAATTCTGCTCCAATATTCTTATTACTCCCTATTGTATAGAAGATAACTTAAAATATCAGTGCTGAGATATTACAAATAGGGGATATTAATCATCAAGACCAGTCCCATAATAAGTTCCCAGCCAATCTTACCTCAAGGATGACAAGTACTGACTGGAATATGGTGGCTTCTCTACGAACGGAAGATGTTGAAAGGCATGTGAAGAAATTCACTGTTGAGAACACACACATCTGTCAACATTAAAAAACAAAAAAATTACATTAAAATTCTGAAATATGGGAGAAGTTTGGCTTCCCTTCATAAGGAAGGCAGTGTTGAAGGGTGGTGCCTGTTACAGCTACTATAAAATGCCTTCCTATCCTGGTTTTTACATTTATTATGGAGAATCAAAAAGTGAGTAACTGAGTTAAAAAAATGAGTATCTTGTTTTGGGATAGAAAGGTAACAAGGTCCTGGGCTCTGAGGAGTCTCCTCTCAAGAAGCTCAGTGGTTTTGAGGGGAGGAGATATGAGTAAATGGGATGTAGCTCTGTTCACTTTCACACAGGAAGTAGGGAAAGGGATTCTGCTGTCAAAACAATTTGAAAACCTCTTTTATTTAAAGTATAATGCCATTTATATCCAGAAAGGATGAAGACTCTAATCAGAAGATACTTGCACCCCAGTGTTCATTGCAGCAGCTGTTTACAATAGCCAAGACATGGAAGCAACCTAAACGTCCATCGACAGAGGACTGGATAAAGATGGTATGGTATATAAACACGATGCAGTATTAGCCATAAAGAGGAATGAAATAATGCGATTTTCAGCAACATGGATGGACCTAGAGATGACCATACTAAGTGAGTAGGATAAAGACAAATATCACATGATATCATTTAAAGGTGGAATCTAAAAAATTGCACAAATGAACTTATTTACAAAATAGAAACAGACTCACAGACTTAGAAAACAACTTTATGTTACTAAAGGGGAAAGGGGGATGAGGAGGGATAAATTTGGAGTTTGGGTTTCAAAGATGCAAACAATTATATAAAAAATTAACAACAAAGTCCTACTGTAGAGCAGAGGGCACTATATTCAGTATCTTGTAATAACCCATAATGGAAAAGAATCTGCCAAGAAGTCTGAATTATTTGGCTGTACATCCAAAGCTAACAAGATATTGTAAATGAACTATACTTCAATTTTTTAAAAATGTGGAAATCAATATGAAAATCAGAAAAAAGAATTTACTAAAAAAAGGTATAAAGCCATAATATTTTATTTATGTTTTATTCTCCATCCAGAAGCAATATCCAATCAAAGTTAGGACAAGGTATTTTGAATGTAAAGGCTGCTTATCCAGCTCTCTCAGTTAACTGGAGCTTAGTTAAGAAGCGCAAAGGAAGAGACATCAGAAAGGAGCACAATAAGCAGAGGCCTCCCTGACACTGCAGCAGCATTCTCGAAACTATTAAGCTGATTAAGTGAAGTTGCTCAGTTGTGTCCGACTCTTTGGGACCCCATGGACTGTAGCCTACAAGGCACCACTGTCCATGGAATTTTCCAGGCAAGAGTACTGGAGTGGGTTACCATTTTCTTCCACCAGGGGATCTTCCCCACCCAGGGATTGAACCCGAGCCTCCTGCATTGCAGGCAGATGCTTTACCGTCTGAGCCACCAGGGAAACCAGTAAGCTGTTTACTCACAGGCAAGTCTTCGGTCTTCATCAGGACCAGCTCTCTGGAATGCTAAGAGCCTCACTTCTCTGGCTTCTCAACCCCTAACAGTAATGCAACATGCAAGGAAGGATGAGAGGCGCCAGGAGGGTGATGGGGCTCTTAGAAGAATGTTCTACTACTGACCGCAAAATGGAAGTGGGAGAGACTCATTAGGAGGACAGAGAACCTACTTTCTACCCAACCCACTTGATTTTGTAGAGGAGGCAGGTGTGCATTGTTAGGGACTCAGACTAAATCATTTTATAACCCTCAGCTGACTCTCAGATGATGCAGTCAGTGATGTTTATAACAATGATACCAGTATTTTAAAAACATTTAAAACACTCTTGCAGATTAAGTATTATCATTATCTTGCATTTACAAAGGAAGGGTTATGTTTAAATTATGTTTAATATTGCTCTTTAAAAAAGAGAGAGACTTTTAATTTTAAGGAAATATTTTAAAAATCTTCGTAGGTTAAAGGGAAAAAAAGCCTGTTACCTGGAAAAACCCCACTGTTTGGAACAATGAATCTCTAAGGGATTTCCAATAAAGGAGATGTTACTTTACTTAGATGTAACCATATGTTCAATTACAGGAAGGCATATTTGTGGAAAATCAATGAAATATCCACAGTTTTGTTTCATAAAACATAGATGATAGTGTGGGGTTTTGTGATTTTTTTCCCTTGAAGTCTAAATTATTTTGAAAAAATGATTTTAAAACTAGTTTATGGAAAGAGTAAGTCTGTTCCTTAACTTCAGAGTTTTGCAAATAAATGCATTGTTTTCAAAAATGCATTCCTACCTGAAAAATTCGTCTATTGTTTTGCAATTGTAAAAACTAAACAGTATTCAGGCTCTTCAGTCACATATTATTTAAAGTGCTTTATCATCAGTACTTGTGATTTTAATTCTCCTAAAACTTTGTGACCTCTATTCACCAGAGTAATAATGCATCTAATAACATTAATGAAGAGAACTGATCAGGTACATAAACACACATACACTCACACACACACACACACACACACTTGCGACATCACCCAAAACCCACAGTACGATGTCAGTCCATAAATTCAACAGCTATTGAGAAACAATTTGTTCTTTTGAAGAAATGTTTCCTTTGTGTCTATCCTACTTTTCTCTTTAAAAAAAATCATGTTTCATGTGAAAAAATGAGATCAAATGAGATATCCTTGAAAAACGAAAGCTTCTGCACACTACATATGCAGGAACTAAATCAAGACAGGTGAAAAAGGGTAAGATGTACTATAATATAATGCAATTGGAAAAAGAATTACTTTTTTCTCTGCTTTCTGATGAAGAACTTGATGAAAGAGTGTGCCGGCAAGAACAAGTTCCTCTAAGTGACATTTCATTTCTTAGCAGCTAGATAGATTAATGCTTGCTTCTCTGCAACTCATGCATTACTAGCCCTAGTAATTCAGAAATGAAAAATCATGTACTCAATTTATTCTTTATTGCATAAATGTTATACAAAGAGAATGAAAATTTGCATTTGGGTCTTCATTCCTGATAAAATATTGTGGTCTTGATAACAGGTTAAGAAATACTATAGTACCACTGTCCTTTCATATTTAGCCTCTATAAAACAGCCTAATGGATTATACGTATAAAATGAAGAGAGAGGAAAAAAGAATTATGTTACATTGTGTAGCCTCTAAATAGATTACAAAAAATGTTATCACCTTTTCAGGTCATGGCTAACAAGACCCACCTGTAAATCTTCTTAAGAGCCAAATCACAGGGAGACATTTTCAAATTATCAACATCACAACTCAACCAAAAGGAAATTGAACTACAAAATTCAGAAGAAAAGCAAAGTCTAAGAATACACAGTGAAGGATTAAGAGACTCCTGACCTGAAGGCAGGTCTTAGAGTTTGATCTCTTCTCCTCCAGACAAGAGAAAGTCAAGCAAATCCAAAGGACAAACTTGAACTTTCATTTGCGGTGCCTATACTATCCTGCCTTTTTAGGAGTCCCTGCCCCATTAGCCTTAGTACTTTGGATAAACTTAAGCTTTTGTTTTTCAGATCTCTGTTTCTAGCTTTAGTTAGAACTTAAGTGTTTAGGGTGGGGTGAGGTGGGGGTGGAGGAGGAATGGGGTAAGGAAAGATGTTAAGCTTCTGCTGCTTCCCTCCAGTGATGCGTTTACCCCAAGTAATCTTCAGTGCTTTGGAGAAATATTGTTTGAAAAAATTAACTAGCATTAAAATAATTGTGGCTGGTAGAGTTGTATACATGACAGATCATAAAGTCTGTTATAAATATGTTTGGTGAAAGTGAAAGTCGCTCAGTTGTGTCCGACTCTTTGTGATCGCATGGACTATACATACAGTCCATGGGATTCTCCAGGCCAGAATACTGGAGTGAGTAGCCTTTCCCTTCTCCAGGGGATCTTCCCAACCCCGGAATCGAACCTAGGTCTTCCACATTGCAGACAGATTCTTTACCAGCTGAGTCACAAGGGAAACTCAAGAATACTGGAGAGGGTAGCCTATCCCTTCTCCAGGGGATCTTCCCAACCCAGGAGTTGAACCGGGGTCTCCTGCATTACAGGCAGATTTTTTACCAACTGAGCTATAAGCTCCTGGAAAGTGGAGATGTTTCCAGCTTAGTGAGTCAGCATGAGAATTTTCAGTTAAGAATCATTTCTTTAATATATTTGATCTGATCAGTGTTTTATCTTTGAATACATTTTTGGATAATAATTTTACACTGCTTCTGCTGCTGGTGCTGCTAAGTCGCTTCAGTCGTGTCCAACTCTGTGCCACCCCAGCTGCCTAAAATTCCTTTCTAGCCATGCAAAACTTTGGAAAACAGCCCCTCTTTACCCCACAGACCCTTTAGGATGCACCCTCAAGCCCTCCTCTGTCCAGACACTCTGAGTGTTCCCACACTCATCGGAATATGGGGGCTGTGTTGGACATGTATTATAAAACAACAGATCCTAGGAGCATCTTTCAAGATCAAATTTTGGATTTCTGCCCCCTGTGGCCTTGACTGCTTCTGGAAACTTGCAGAGTTAAACCTGAGTCCAACACTCAGAAGAAGGAATTGTTTGTGGTGCTAAGGAAGAAAAAGGGAAACACTTGGGGGTTTAATTTAAAGTAATTATGGCACTGGGCTAGAGCCAATGGAAATTTTTCAGAAAGCCTGCCTTTTCTGAGAAAGTCAACTCCTGAATATTTGCAGGAGGAAAGTCATTTTTGGAGGAAAAAAAAAAAAAACAAACCACTAAGACCCAAGTGATTGTTTAAAGAAGCAACTCCCCCCACCACCTCACATCTTACCCCACCTCCCCAGCCATGGATAAGATCTTTGTATTTTCCAAAACTTTCCTAAAACACAATGTATTGGAGTCATAAAATACAAAATACAAAGGGAGTAAAACTGAAAATTAATTCTTTATCTTAGGGAAGTCAAATCTACTTACATAGTTACATGAGCCTTGGACTTGAGGAAAATCCAGTAACAATGCAGTGTAGGAAGCCCGAGGGAAAGGAAATGTCACCTGCACCTCCCTTCTGCTCTGTTTCTTTCTGACTTTTGGAATTCAGGAAGTCAGAGAAACAAACAATTTGGATATTCGAGTGGTCATGATTTTTCAATCAATGGGAGAGCAGTAAAACAAAGCCGAAATGTATTGAATTACTAACGTGTTGGTCAAAGGAGTGAGGGGAAACTTAAAATGAATTTAGAAACTACTTGTTAAGTGAAAACTTCTTTTGCATGTCTGAGGTATAAAGTTTCCCAAAGGCAAAATAACTTCTTAGCACTTTTCCTAAATACATTATGAGAAAGAATTTTGTTTTTAACTTTTAATTTTGTATTGGGGTATAGCTTAACAATATTGTGATATTTTCAGGTGAACAGTGAAGGGAATCAGATATATATATATATACATGTATATATATATACACACACATATATATATATATACACACACACACACACACACACATATATATATCTCCGTTCTCCCCCTAATTTCCCTCCTTTCCAGCCTGCCACATAACACTGAGCAGAGTTCCATGTCCTATGCAGTAGGTCCTTGTTGGTTATCCATTTTAAATACAGCAGTGTGTACATGTCCATCCCAAACTCACTATCTCTTCCCCCCATCCCCTGCCTTCCCCATAGCAACCATAAATTTGTTCTATGAGAAAAAATTTTAATGTTTAGAGACCAACGGACAGACAGGGTAGGTCAGCAGAACAGTGAATTAATTAATATTGATACAGTTACTGTGATTGTATTGGGGCTTTTGCTTTTAAATGCCTTAGGCTGGCTCTGCCTTGTCCACCTGACTGCTCCCTGTTTTCTTCTATATAATCATTTTTTATAAGTTTATAATCATTAGCTTTTAAGTTAGCAATTTTAGAAGAAGCCTACTGTTGTTAGATGATAATAATAAAAGCCATCTTTTTAATGAATGCCTGCAATATGTCAGGCACTTAACATTCACCATTAACCTTTACAGCAGTCCCAAAAGATTGAAATTATTATCCCATTTTAAGACTAGAAGCCTCTTAAGTGGTAAAACTAAAATTTGAACACAGGTAAGTCAGGCTCCTACATACGTCTTTCAATTAAGCCTGAACTTTGTTGTGATTCAGAGCTAATATTATGCACCAATTTTGAGGATATGCCACTTCAGATAATATACGGGATAAATGACATCTCTATCCTGTTAAGTTTCAATATAAAAGAGTGCAAGAATTTTTGGACCTCAACTGAAATTCATAACAGAGAGAATGATGCATTTGTTCTGCATAAGATCAGACTAGAAAGAACAGTCTCCTTGTGGTAATACAGCCCCAGGGCCCAAAGCGGTCAACCATTGTCATAATTCATTTGGCAGTCCTGTCAAAGACAGCTCAGTCATTTAGTCTAACAAAATATTTTTCAACAGTCAGGGTACATATTTGATTTGGATCCAGGGACAAATGGCTCTTCTAAGGCTTCCTGGCAGGTTGAAGATGCGATGCATCAGCCGGACGTATCAGGACTTAAAACCACTGAACCATGGAGTGCATTTTAAAAGCTCGCATACATTCTCAAATATCAGTGTATATAACAAATTTCACTGCCTTTGACTCAACGACATTCAGAATATATATCAGTCTTTCTGTTCCAGGATTTAGTCATAGTCCAAGGTTGTTGTCTTCTGTTCAAATGTAAAATGTTTAACTTGAAGTATAGGTTATTTGTCTTGGGCTTGGTTTGAAAGGGCATATATTCAATCATGTCCTAATGTATAATAGCTCCTAATTTAACTGAGGAGGAAGTTACAGTCACACATCATTTATCCAGAATCACTAAGAATGGAGATGTTACACATAAGGGCACTTTCCTGAATATGTCCTTAAGAATATTTTCAAAATCACAAAATCTCTACTTATTTTTATCCATTCAGACTTGATTGAACCAGGGTCAACAATTCAACTTCTTGATAACTTAAAGTTTTTAAATTATTAACTTTTTTTTATAAAAAAAAGAGAGAGAGACAACTAAGAAAAAACTCATGAATTTGTGTCTGGACCCACATTCAACCTTCAGCACTGAAGAGAAAGAAGTACTGTTTTTGCTTTGCTTTCTTGCCAGTTATAACACTTTCTGCATCCTCTCCTTCTTCCTCCTCCTTCTCTTCCTCCTCAGCCCATTTTTAAATCAGATTGTCTTCTCACTGTTGTGTTTTAAGAGTTCTTCATATATTTTGATAATAGTCCTTTATCTGCATGTCTTTTGTAAATATATATTCCGCACCCCCCCAACCCCCCCGCCCCTGTCCGTGGCTTATCTTCTTCTTCTCTTGACATTGTCTTTTGCAGGGCAGAGGTTTTTTAATGATGATAAGTCTCAATGCCAGGCAGTGTCAGTTCTCCAACTTTTTCTCCTCCAGTAATGTGTTGAATATTCCAAGTTGTTTGTCTCTCCATAAAATTTTAGAACCAGTTAAATAACTTGCTGGGATTTTGATCAGGATTGCATTGAATCTATGAATCAAATTGGGAAGAACCAACATTTTGACAATATTGAATGTTTTTATCCATGAACATGGACTATCTCTCCATTTATTTATCTTTCTTTGATATGTTCATCAGAGTTTTATAGTTTTTCTTATAAATCTTATACATATTTTGTTAGATAAACCAATAGTTCATTTTGAGGAATGTTAGTGTAAACAGTGGGCTTCCCTTGTGGCTCAACTGGTAAAGAATCCACCTGCAATGTGGGAGAGCTGGGTTCGATCCCTGGGTTGGAAGATCCCCTGGAGAAGGGAAAGGCTACCCACTCCAGTTTTATGGCCTGGAGAATCCTATAGACTGTATAGTCCATGGGGTCACAAAGATTTGGACATGACTGAATGAGTGTAAACAGTATGGTGTTTTAAATTTTAAACTTCATTACTTCATAGGAAAGAGACTGACTTTTGTATTCAGTTCAGTTCAGTCACTCAGTCGTGTCCAACTCTTTGCAACCCCATGAATCGCAGCACGCTAGGCCTCCCTGTCCATCACCAACTCCTGGAGTTGGCTCAAACTCATGTCAATTGAGTTGGTGATGCCATCCAGCCATCTCATCCTCTGTCATCCTCTTCTCCTCCTGCACACAATCCCTCCCAGCATCAGGGTCTTTTCCAATGAGTCATCTCTTCGCATCAGGTGGCCAAAGTATTGGAGGTTCAGCATCAGTCCTTCCAGTGAACACCCAGGACTGATCTCCTTCAGAATGGACTGGCTGGATCTCCTTGCAGTCCAAGGGACTCTCAAGAGTCTTCTCCAACACCACAGTTCAAAAACATCAATTCTTCAGCGCTCAGCTTTCTTCATAGTCCAACTCTCATATCCATACATGACCACTTGAAAAATCATAGCCTTGACTAGACGGACCTGTGTTGGCAAGGTAATATCTCTGCTTTTCAATATGCTATCTAGGTTGGTCATAACTTTCCTTCCAAGGAGTAAGGGTCTTTTAATTTCATGGCTGCAATCACCATCTGCAGTGATTTTGGAGCCCCCAAAATAAAGTCTGACACTGTTTCCACTGTTTCCCCATCTATTTCCCATGAAGTGATAGGACCAGATAACATGATCTTCATTTTCTGAATGTTGA
The DNA here is from genome assembly GCF_001704415.2 of Capra hircus. Lineage (NCBI taxonomy): Eukaryota > Metazoa > Chordata > Mammalia > Artiodactyla > Bovidae > Capra > Capra hircus. The sequence continues at coordinate 81,823,005 of NC_030814.1, forward strand.
GCTTTAAGCCAACTTTTTCACTCTCCTCTTTCACCTTCATCCACATGCTTTTTAGTTCTTCTTCACTTTCTGCCATAAGGGTGGTGTCCTCTGCATATCTCAGGTTATTGATATTTCTCCCAGCAATCTTGATTCCAGTTTGTGCTTCTTCCAGCCAAGCATTTCTCATGAAGCACTCTGCATATAAGTTAAATAAGCAGGGTGACAATATACAGCCTTGATGTACTCCTTTTCCTATTTGGAACCAGTCTGTTTTTCCATGTCCAGTTCTAACTGTTGCTTCTGTTTTTTCATGTCCAGTTCTAACTGTTGCTTTCTGACCTGCATATAGGTTTCTCAAGAGGCAGGTCAGGTGGTCTGGTATTCCCATCTCTTTCAGAATTTTCCACAGTTTGTTGTGATCCACAGAGTCGAAGGCTCTCGTGTAGTCCATTAAGAGGAAATAGATGTTTTTCTGGAACTCTCTTGCTTTTTCGATGATCCATCGGATGTTGGCAATTTGATCTCTGGTTTCTCTGACTTTTCTAAAACCAGCCTGAACATCTGGAATTTCATGGTTCATGTACTGCTGAAGCCTGGCTTGGAGAATTTTGAGCAGTACTTTACTAGCGTGTGAGATGAGTGCAATTGTGAGGTAGTTTGAGCATTCTGTGGCATTGCCTTTCTTTGGGATTGGAATGAAAACTGACCTTTTCCAGTCCTGTGGCCACTGCTGAGTTTTCCAAATTTGCTGGCATATTGAGTGCAACATCTAATGGCATCGTCTTTCAGGATTTTAAATAGCTCAACTGGAGTTCCATCATCTCCACTAGCTTTGTTGGTAGTGATGCTTTCTAAGGCCCACTTGACTTCACGTTCCAGGATGTCTGGCTCTAGGTGAGTGATCACACCATCGTGATTATCTGGGTCGTGAAGATCTTTTTTGTACAGTTCTTCTGTGTATTCTTGCCACCTCTTCTAAATATCTTCTGCTTCTGTTAGGTCCATACCATTTCTGTCCTTTTCAAGCCCATCTTTGCATGAAATGTTCCCTTGGTATCTCTAATTTTTTTGAAGAGATCTCTAGTCTTTCCCATTCTGTTGTTTTCCTCTATTTCTTTGCATTGATTGCTGAAGAAGGCTTTCTTATCTCTTCTTGCTATTCTTTGGAAGTCTGCATTCAGATGCTTATATCTTTCCTTTTCTCTTTTGCTTTTCACCTCTCTTCTTTTCACAGCTATTTGCAAGGCCTCCCCAGACAGCCATTTTGCTTTTTTGCATTTCTTTTCCATGGGGATGGTCTTGATCCCTGTCTCCTGTACAATGTCAGAAACCTCATTCCATAGTTCATCAGGCACTCTATCTATCAGATCTAGGCCCTTAAATCTATTTCTCACTTCCACTGTATAATCATAAGGGATTTGATTTAGGTCATATCTGAATGGTTTAGTGGTTTTCCCCACTTTCTTCAATTTAAGTCTGAATTTGGCAATAAGGAGTTCATGATCTGAGCCACAGTCAGCTCCTGGTCTTGTTTTTGTTGACTGTACAGAGCTTCTCCATCTTTGGCTGCAAAGAATATGATCAGTCTGATTTCAGTGTTGACCATCTGGTGACGTCCACGTGCAGAGTCTTCTCTTGTGTTGTTGGAAGAGAGTATTTGCTATGACCAGTGCATTCTCTTGGCAAAACTCTGTACTCCAAGGCCAAATTGGCCTATTACTCCAGGTGTTTCTTGACTTCCTACTTTTGCATTCCAGTCCCCTATAATGAAAAGGACATCTTTTTTGGGGGTTAGTTCTAAAAGGTCTTGTAGGTCTCCATAGAACCGTTCAACTTCAGCTTCTTCAGCGTTACTGTTTGGGGCATAGGCTTGGATTACGGTGATATTGAATGGTTTGCCTTGGAAACGAACAGAGATCATTCTGTCGTTTTTGAGATTGCATCCAAGTACTGCATTTCAGACTCTTTTGTTGACCATGATGGCTACTCCATTTCTTCTAAGGGATTCCTGCCTGCAGTAGTAGATAAAATGGTCATCTGAGTTAAATTCACCCATCCAGTCCATTTTAGTTCACTGATTCCTAGAATGTCGATGTTCACTCTTGCCATCTCCTGTTTGACCACTTCCAATTTGCCTTGATTCATGGATGTAACATTGCAGGTTCCTATGCAATATTGCTCTTTACAGCATCAGACCTTGCTTCTATCACCAGTCACATCCACAACTTGGTATTGTTTTTGCTTTGTTTCCATCCCTTCGTTCTTTTTGGAATTATTTCTCCACTGATCTCTCATAGCATATTGGGCACCTACCGACCTGGGGAGTTCCTCTTTCAGGAACTCCCTTTTCAAAGTTCAAAGGAACTTTGTCTTTTCATACTGTTCATGGGGTTCTCAAGGAAAGAATACTGAAGTGGTTTTCCATTCCCTTGTGCAGTGGACCACATTCTGTCAGACCTCTCCACCATGACCACCCATCTTGGGTGGCCCCACACGGCATGGCTTAGTTTCATTGAGTTAGATAAGGCTGTGGTCCATGTGATTAGATTGGCTAGTTTTCTGTGATTATGGTTTCAGTGTGTCTGCCCTCTGATGGCCTCTTGCAACACCGACCATCTTACTTGGGTTTCTCTTACCTTGGATGTAGGGTGTCTTCTCACAGCTCTTCCAGCAAAGTGCAGCTGTTGCTCCTTATCTTGGACAAGGGGTATCTCCTCACGGCTGCCCCTCCTGACCTTGAACATGGGATAGCTCCTCTCGTCCCTCCTGCACCCACACAGTTGCTGCTCCTTGGTTGTGGGGTTGCTCCTTTCAAAGAAGTCCAGACTTTTGTATAGTAAACTTATATCCTACAACCTTGTTATAATTGCTTATTAGTTCCAGAAGTGTTTTTTTTGTCAATTTTGGGGGATATTCTACATAATTAATGACATTTCATATGAACATAGAGTATTTTATGTGTCCTTTCCTCATTAGACTGATTGAAGGGTTTCCCATTAACAATTTGGGCATAAATAAAAATGATAACTGGAATGGGTTAAAACATGGTTTAACCTAGAAGTGTATACTGAGCTTCAAAAAATGAAACAAAATCTCATTGCTCTCCTTTGGAAGATGTCAGAGAAACAATTCATTATCTTTTAAACTTGTAAATACAGGGAAATGTTCAAGCATTTATCCTGCCTTTCCTATATATCTATACTGTAGGATAAACAGAAGAGTCTAGAAAGGGAAGTTACTGTTTATAGAAGTACTCTAGCTAGTAAATGGAGAACCCATGCTAGAATTATCATATCACCATTTTGCAATACTTTATGAAATAATGGATCCACACAGTGAATATCTAAGGCTGCTAGCAACTCAAAATAATTGAGAAATGATTCAACATTATATGCTTCATAATCAAAATACACAATACTACCTAATAAGCATTATTACAAAAAAAATTAGCACCTGAAATGACCAAGCTTCTAGATTTAACTATAGGAAATATAGGAGACTGAGGATCTATTAAATATTATTATTACAAGGATGCAATTAGCAAAGTCCAGACTAAGAAACTCTATAAGACAAATGATCTAGTTTCCCCCAACTAAGTAAGTTGAAAGAGAGAGCGGGAAAGAGAAACAGAGAGCATATCTATAGTTTAAAATAGATTTAGGAAACATTTCAACATTTAAATTTAATGAACCTCATTTGGATCCTTTTAAAAAGCAATTTGAAAAATTTGACAATCAAGACAATTTGAACACTGTCTGGATTTTAAAAAATATTGTAAAGTTAATATTGTTTTTAGTATTTATTATTGAAACAATACCAGACCACCTTTCTTGCCTCCTGAGAAATCTGTATGCAGGTCAAGAAGCAACAGTTAGAACTGGACATGGAACAACAGACTGGTTCCAAATCAGGAAAGGAGTACATCAAGGCTGTATATTGTCACCCTGTTATTTAACTTACATGCAGAGTACATCATGCGAAATTCATCAGGCTGGAAGAAGCACAAGCTGGAATCAAGATTGCTGGGAGAAATATCAATAACCTGAGACATGCAGATGACACCACCCTTATGACAGAAAGTGAAGAAGAACTGAAGAGCCTCTTGATGAAAGTGAAAGAGGAGAGTGAAAAAGTTGGCTTAAAGCTCAACATTCAGAAAACGAAGATCATGGCATCTGGTCCCATCACTTCATGGCAAATAGATGGGGAAACAATGGGAACAGTGACAGACTATTTTTTTGGGCTCCAAAATCACTGCAGATGGTGACTATAGCCATGAAATTAGACACTTCCTCCTTGGAAGAGAAGCTATGACCAACCTAGACAGCATATTAAAAAGCAGAGACATTACTTTGCCAACAAAGGTCCCTCTAGTCAAAGCTATGGTTTTTCCAGAAGTCATGTATGGATCTGAGAGTTGGACCATAATGAAAGCTAAACACTGAAGAATTATGCTTTTGAAGCGTGGTGTTGGAGAAGACTCTTGAGAGTCCTTTGGATAGCAAGGAGATCAAACCAGTCCATCCTAAAGGATAACATTGAATATTCATTGGAAGGACTGATGCTGAAGCTGAAACTCCATTACTTTGGCCACCTGGCAAGAAGAACTGACTCACTGGTAAAGACCCTGATGTTGGGAAAGATTGAAGGCAGGAGGAGAAGGGGACGACAGAGTATGAGATGGTTGGATGGCTCACTGACTCAATGAACGTGTATCTGAGCAAGCTCTGGGAGTTGGTGAAGGACAGGGAAGCCTGGCATGCTGCAGTCCATGGGGTCACAAAGAATCGGACATGACGGAGCAACGGAAATGAACGGAACTGAAGTGAGGAAGGGGAGTCTCAGCATAAGTGATCAGCTTGTGTCAAATTCTCTGATTGGTTGATGGTGCAGTAACAGGGCCATATCATAGGGGTTAATATTATCAATCCTTGGGCTCCAGTAGGCCTTGGGGCTTGAGGGTCATCAAATCATTTCATTTGGTGAGGCTTTTAACACATCTGGGGCTTCCCTGGTGGCTCAGATGGTAAAGAAACTGCCTGCTATGTGGGAGACCTGGGTTCGATCCCTGGGTTGGGAAGATCCCCTGGAGAAGGGAATGGCTACCCACTCCAGTATTCTTTGCTGGAGAATTCCATGGACAGAGGAGCCTTGCAGGCTATAGTCCATGGGGTTGCAAAGAGTCAGACATGACTGTGTGACTTTCACTTTCACTTTTAACATCTGTAAAACTCAGGAAATGTGCATCAGATATAGTTATCTAGGCATTTGAGAGAGGAGCCACAATAGAGGATATGGGAGAGGGGTCTGCCTTGAAAAGATACACAGAATCCTGCTGGGTTACAATGTTAGTGTGATTTTTAAAAACAAAAGTTATTATCTTTAGAAAATATACCCTGAAATATTTACGATATAATATGAAGTCTGGGATTTGTTTTATGATTATCTAGTTGGTAAGCAGGGTATAGATAAGTCAAAATGAACAATTATTGAAATAGATGATAGGGTATGTGGGATTCATGGGTTTCCCTGGTGGCTCAGCTGTAAAGAATCTTCCTGCAATGGAGAAACAGGTTCAGTTCCTGGGTTGGGAAGATACCCTGGAGAAGGAAATGGCAACCCACTCCAGTATTCTCGTCTGGGAAATCTCATGGACAGAGGAGCCTAGCAGGCTACACTCCATGGGGTCTCAAGAGTCAGACATGACTTAGCAACTACACCACCACCATGTGAGACTCATTATACTATTCTTTCTGCTGTGGTGTATGTTTGTAATTCCCATAATAAAATGTTAACAACAAAACAAAAAAACACCTAAAGCCCAGATATATTGTTGCTTGCCCAATACCATACATGTAATTAGGGATAGTTCAAATCTGAAATTGGACTCTTGACTTCCAATCAAATACTGTCTCCGTTATAACAAGCTATTTTGCAGAGAAGCCAAAATTCTGGGGTACCAGATATCGGCCCAAAGCTTGACAAGCCAGTGGATGAACTAGGGAATACACAGTGGGGCTATTAAATACTGATACAAGCAGCTCATCAGTAAGCAGCCAAGTGGCAAATTGGGATTGACTGGGAGTGCAGAGCAGCTGTTGACTTTTGAAGTATTGCCCAGAGTTCTTGGCATTCTTTCATTTGGTCTTTAAGGGAGCCATTTCAAAATCTGACCAGCCTTATAAGTGCCCAAACAGAATTGAAAAGCTGCTTAGTCTGTACCTAGAGTTTTTTTAAATTGCATTACAAAAATTCATTTTTGATGAAAGCTATATATACAGTAATTTTCCTACACACAAATGCGTTCCATTCTGAGAGCATGTTTTGTAAGTCCAATTTGTTCATACATCCAGAAAAGTTAGCCTAGGCACCCAACTAACACAATCACAATATATAGTACTGTATAGATACTTATCGTATAGTACTGTCAGTATTGTACTATAATAGCTTTATATTTTACACAAATAATACATAAAAAACAAAAATAAAGCATTTTTAATCTTACCGTCAGTACCTTGAAAAGTACAGTAGTAGTACAGTACAATAGCTGGCATACAGGGGCTGGCATTGCGTGAAGGCAAGGAGAGTTACTGACTGGAGGAGGAAGAGGGGGTGGGAGATGGTAGAGCTGAAGGATGGTCAGCAATAGGAGACAGAGGGCAAGCTGCAATTTCACTCACGCCTGACATTAATGGCACAGGTTTTGGTTCCTTGCTGGATTCAGTTTTATCTACCTTCTTGCTTCTGGACATTCTGGGCTTGAAATAAAGATACTGTACTCCATATAGCACTATACAGTAACGTATACAAAAGTACAACTGCTTGTGGAGGATGCACGCAGGTGACGACACACACCAGACTTGTGAACTAATGTGGCTGGACATGCGAACATACACTTGCATCTTTGAATGTTCAAGGTTTGTATGCAGAGAAATTACTGTAGTCAGACCAACAAAGAGTCATGAGGCGACAGCTGAGGTTACAGCGCCTAGGCACCAAGGATAAGAGAATTGTTACACTGAAATGTCATTTTCACATTGCTGAGGATTGCTGTTTTATGAGACGCTAGAACTCAGTCACCACTGCTTTAGGTTTGGCATTGTTAAGACACTGACTGGGCTGTTGTGTAGAGCTGTGGATAGATGGAAAACTAATGAAGCACATACGCAAAATCAGCGAAGGGATAAAATGGTGGTGGTAGCATACAAAACCAGGAAAGGGCATTCAGATCCAACACTGGAGGCAAATATTGACCCAAAGTTACGGACTAGACCTTGGTTTTGCTAATCTAATGTGCAGCAGGGCCAATCTACTGATACCTGGTTGTGGTCTTGCAGTTGTTCAGACAAGGAAGTGGCAGACAGGCCTCAGATCCACTCCCACCTTGTCTTTGAGTGAGGTTGTTTTTATTTTTTAAGAGGAAGAACAAAGAGTGAAATTAATCATTGTCTTGTGACATTCATTCCAATCCCAAAGAAAGGCAATGTCAAAGAATACTCAAACTACTGCACAATTGCACTCATCTCACATGCTAGTAAAGTAATGCTCAAAATTCTCCAAGCCAGGCTTCAGCAATACATGAATTGTGAACTTCCTGATGTTCAAGCTGGTTTTAGAAAAGGCAGAGGAGCCAGAGATCAAATTCCCAACATCTGCTGGATCATGGAAAAAGCAAGAGAGTTCCAGAAAAACATCTATTTCTTCTTTACTGACTATGCCAAAGCCTTTGACTGTGTGGATCACAATAAACTGTGGAAAATTCTGAAAGAGATGGGAATACCAGACCACCTGATCTGCCTCTTGAGAAATCTGTATGCAGGTCAGAAATCAACAGTTAGAACTGGACATGGAAAAACAGACTGGTTCCAAAGAGGAAAAGGAGTACGTCAAGGCTGTATATTGTCACCCTGCTTATTTAACTTCTATGCAGAGTACATCATGAGAAACACTGGGCTGGAAGAAACACAAGCTGGAATCAAGATTGCCGGGAGAAATATCAATAACCTCAGATATGCAGATGACACCACCCTTATGGCAGAAAGTGAAGAGGAGCTAAAAAGCCTCTCGATGAAAGTAAAAGAGGAAAGTGAAAAAGTTGGCTTAAAGCTCAACATTCAGAAAACGAAGATCATGGCATCTGGTCCCATCACTTCATGGGAAACAGATGGGGAAACAGTGGAAACAGTGTCAGACTTTATTTTTTGGGGCTCCAAAATCACTGCAGATGGTGACTATAGCCATGAAATTAAAAGACGCTTACTCCTTGGAAGGAAAGTTATGACCAACATAGATAGCATATTCAAAAGCAGAGACATTGCTTTGCCAACTAAGGTCCGTCTAGTCAAGGCTATGGTTTTTCCTGTGGTCATGTATGGATGTGAGAGTTGGACTATGAAGAAAGCTGAGTGCCGAAGAATTGATGCTTTTGAGCTGTGGTGTTGGAGAAGACTCTTGAGCATCCCTTGGACTGCAAGGAGATCCAACCAGTCCATTAGGAAGGAGATCAGCCCTGGGATTTCTTTGGAGGGAATGATGCTGAAGCTGAAACTCCAGAACTTTGGCCACCTCATGTGAAGAGTTGACTCATTGGAAAAGATTCTGATGCTGGGAGGGATTGGGGGCAGGAGGAGAAGGGGATGACAGAGGATGAGATGGCTGGATGGCATCACTGACTCGATGGACGTGAGTCTGAGTGAACTCTGGGAGTTGGTGATGGACAGGGAGGCCTGGCATGCTGCGATTCATGGGGTCGCAAAGAGTTGGACACGACTGAGTGACTGAACTGAACTGAACTGAACTGTGACATTTAATCCTAATTTTGAGAGTAAGGACTGCTTTGGTTTATGATTCTGTAGCCAGGTGGTTCATGGATTGAAAGTGAAGTCGCTCAGTCATGTCCAACCCTTTGTGACCCCATGGACTGTGGCTACCAGGATCCTCCGTCCATAGCATTTTCTAGGCAAGAGTACTAGAGTTAGTTGCAATTTCCTTCCCCAGGAGATCTTCCTGACCCAGGGATTGAACCCGGGTCTCCTGCATTGTAGGCAGATGCTTTACAATCTGAGCCACCAGGGAAGTGGTGTTCTGTTAGCTCACTCTGTACTGGAGAAATAACCTAAGTTTATACATTAATGATGATACCTATGGTAGCAATTTTAGTGCATTAACGATGTTATTGACAACAGCAGTTTTAGTCATCTGACTCTGATTGATTACTATTAGCACAGATTGAGGTCAAGGGGACAGGGAATAAAGTTTTGGATAGAAAAATTAATCATAAACTTGGTTGTTAGGAGGACATGGTTTTTTGGGAGGACTTGGTTTCACCAGTATTTAAATGCAGCTAGTTAGGTAGCTGCATATTCCTTGCCATTACACAGCATCCTTTCTTCTGGGTTTTATTACTATGTATTTAGAGATTGAAGCTCTCCTAGGAGGTCATTTTGGGGGGAAAGAAAGGCAGCATAAAATTTTTCTTGTTCCAGTGCTTCTATTCTCTTGCCTCACCTTTCCCTAATCAATATTCAACACAGGTATAGCTCAGCCAGTTGTTCCTAGTAGACATCTGTTTTCTGTCTAGCGTTCATTCCCATTTTCTGATAGCATGCATGCTTTCCTTGAAAAGCTGTCACTTCCTTATCACATGTGGTCTTGGTGGAATTGTTAATCAGATGGGTGCCTGATCCAAGTTTTGCTAACCTGACTGTTTTTAGTGTGAAGTTTGGATATTGAGGCTGCTACTTATCTGAATAGCAGTTTCCTAAAAAGAGTGGCTATTGGGTATGTTCTCTAAAACCCTAAAACTTAGTTATTTTGCATCTTGTTCTTTAAAAGCCAGGAACTTGACTTTAATTCTGTGACTTTTCTCTTTTCATCTCACAGTCCCTTTTCGCTTAAGTTAGAATTGGTTTATGTTGCCACAACCCAAACTAGATGCTATATTGCCCACATGTGACAGCTAGCCACTAAAAGAGTACAAGCAGAGCGTACTGAATACTCATTTGGTATGTGGCAGGGCGACACTTGGAGCCATGTTTGAGTCAGGTTTTGGCATACACTAAAATCAAATCTTCTATACTCCTTGACTTGTCCTTAGAGAATGATCAAGTGTACTAAAATTTTGGTGTATTTTTGGTTTTCTGTTTCTCTTAAAAAAATGGAAAGTTATAGTGCTTTTATCAGTCTATAATGTAATATGTTGCTATCACATTCATATTTTTATTTTTCTGCCTTCTGAAGAATTAGATGCAATATATAACATTAGTATGACTCTGAGATGGAACACACCTTCTTAAAGTGGAGGAACGTTTATGATGGGCAGAATTCACACACTATTTAAATTGTTTTCATTGGTGTATGTGTCAGTGACAAATACATTTTCTGGTTAAATACCCACTAGATTAGTGTCTGAATCAAGACCATGTCTTGGAAACTTTGAGAGGGTAATAATAGGGTTTTTACTTCTTATAACAGGACTTTCTCACCTACATGTCATACACAAATCTTTGAAGATGGATGATCATATGGATAGGAATGGGTGAATTTAATTCAGATGACCATTAGATCTACTATTGTGAGCAAGAATCCCTTAGAAGAAGTAGAGTAGCCCTCATAGTCAACAGTAGAGTCTGAAATGTAGTACTTGGGTGCAACTCAAAAATGACAGAATGATCTTGGTTCCTTTCCAAGGCAAAACATTTGACATCACAGTAATCCAAGTCTATGCTCCGATCACTGATGCTGAAGAAGCTGAAGTTGACTGATTTTATGAAGACCTACAACATTTTCTAGAACTGACACCAAAAAAAGATGTCTTTTTCATCATAGGGATTGGAATGCAAGAGTAGGAAGTCAAGAGATACCCAGAATAATAGGAAAGTTTGGCCTTGGAGTACAAAATGAAGCAGGGCAAAGGCTAACAGAGTTTTGTCAAGAGAACATGATGGTTATAGCAAACACTCTTTTCCAACAACCCAAGAGATGATTCTACACGTAAACATCACCAGATGATCAATATTGAAATTAGATCGATTATATTCTTTGCAGCCAAAGATGGAGAAGCTACACACAGTCTGCAAAAACAATACCTGGAACTGACGATGGCTCAGATTATGAGCTCCTTATTGCAAAATTCAGGCTTAAACTGAGTAAAGTAGGGAAAACCACTGAATTATTCAACTACGATCTAAATTAAATCCTTTATGATTATGCAATGGAGATGATGAATACATTCAGGGGATTAGATCCAATAGAGTGACTGGGGAACTATGGACGGAGGTTTGTAATGTTGTACAGGAGACAGTGACCAAAATCATCTCAAAGAAAAAGAAATGCAAGAAGGTAAAGCGGTTGTCTGAGGAGGCTTTACAAATAGCTGAGGAAAGAAGAAAAGTGAAAGGCAAGGGCGGGAGGGAAAGATATACCCAGCTGAATGCAGAGTTCCAGAGAATAACATGGAGAGATAGAAAGACATTCTTATATGAACAATGCAAAAAAAAAAAAAAAAAAAAAAGAGGGAAATGATAGAATGGGAAACACTAGAGATCTTGTCAAGAAAATTAGAGATATCTAGGTAACATTTCACACAAAGATGAGCACAATAAAGGACAGAAACAATAAGTACACAACAGAAGCAGAAGATATCAAGAAGAGATGGGAAGAATACACAGAACTACACAAAAAAGGTCTTAATGACCTGGATAACCACGATTGTGTAGTCACTCACCTAGAACTAGGCATCCTGGAGTGTGAAGTCGAGTGGATCTTAGGAAGCATTACTATGAACAAAGCTAGTGGAGGTCTAACTGAGCTATTTCAAATCCTAAAAGATGATGCTGTTGAAGCGCTGCACTCAGTATGTCAACAAGTTTGGAAAACTCAGGAGTGGCCACAGGACTAAAAAAGGTCAGTTTTCATTCCAATTCAAAGATGGGCAATGCCAAAGAATGTTCAAACTATCCTACAATTGCACTCATTTTACATGCTAGCAAGGTTATGTTCAAAGTCCTCTAAGCTAGGCTTCAGCAGTGTGTGAACTGAGTACTTCCAGATGTACAAGCTGGGATTTAAAGAGGCAGAGGAAAGGACCAAATTGTCAGCAATCATTGGATCATGGAGAAAGCAAGGGATTTCCAGAAAAACATCGGCTTCATCGACTATGCTAAAGCTTTTGACTGTGTGGATCACAAAAAAACTGTAAAATTCTTCAAAAGATGTGAATACCAGACGACCTTACCTGTCCCCTGAGAAACCTCTATGTAGGTCAAGAATCATCAGTTAAAACTGGACATGGAATAATATCCTGGTTCAAAATTGGGAAAGAAGTACAACAAGGTTATACATTATCATGCTTCTTATTTAACTTCTATGCAGAGTACATTATACGAAATGCTGGGCTGGATGAATCCCAAGCTGGAATCAAAGTTGCTGGGAAAAGGATTAACAACCTCAGATATGCAGATGATACCACTGTAATGGCAGAAATTGAAGAGGAACTAAAGAGCCTCTTGATGAGGGTGAAAGAGGAAAGTGAAAAAGCTGGCTTGAAACTCAACATTAAGTAAACTAAGATCATGGTGTCTGGTCCCATCACTTCAAAGCAAATAGAAATGGAAGCAGTGACATCTTTTCTTTTTTGGGGCTCCAAATTCATTGTGGATGGTGACTATTGTCATGAAATTAAAAGTGCTTACTGCTTGGAAGGAAAGCTATGACAAACCTAGACAGCATATTAAAAAGCAGAGACATCACTTTACTGACAAAGGTCTGTGTAGTCAAAGCTATGATTTTTCCAGTAGTCACGTACAAATATGAGAGTTGGACCATAAAAAAGGCTGGTCACTGAAGAATTGATGCTTTCGAATTGTAGTGCTGGAGAAGACTCTTGAGAATCCCTTGGATAGCAAGGAGATCAAACCCGTCAATGCTAAAGGAAATAAACACTGAATATTCCTTGGAAGGACTGATGCTGAAACTAAAGTTCCAATACTTAGGCCATCTGATGTAAAGAGCCAATTCATTGGAAAAGACTGGGAAAGATTGACAGCAAAAGGAGAAGTGGGAGACAGAGAATGAGATGGTTGAATGGCATCACTGACTCAATGGACATGAATTTGAGCAAAATCCAGGAGACAGTGGAGGACACAGGAGCCTGGCCTGCTGCAGTCCACGGGGTTGACATAGGTTGAACATGACATAGGTTGAACAACAACAAAAGGAAAAAGATAGAATTCTTAATCTTTTCCATTTCTTAGGTTCATTCATGAAAGTTCCATCCTGTTCCTTGTTATGTACTGAATTCCTTCTCCTTCTCATTCATATGTTTCAGTCCTAATTCCCAATATGAATATATATAAAGATAGGGTCTTTAAAGAGGTGGTTAAGGTTAAATGAGGTCATAAAGGAAAGGCTCCTCAGGAAAATTAGTCTTCGTCACAGTGTCATGAATCGTGTCTCCCCAAAATTCTTATACTGAAGTCCAAACTCCCAGTAACTCAGTATATGATTGTATTTGGAGATAAATCTTTAAATAAGTACTTAAGAGGATATGAGATTTATTAGGGAGAGCCCTAACCCAATAGGAGTACTGTCCTTATAAGAAAGAGAGACATCAGAGCTTACTACCTCTCTGTGTGAGCACAGAGGAAAAGCCATGTGCAGACACTAAGGAAGTCAGCCATCTGCAAGCCAGGAAGACTCCTCACAAGACATCACCAATGGCACAGATCTTTGACTTCCGGCTTCAAGAACTGTGAATAAATCAATTTCTGCCGTTTAAGCCACCCAGCCTGTGGTATTTTGCTATGGCAGCTCTAGCAGACTGATACACTTCCTGTCTGCTTTCCAAAGTACACTGTATGTTCATATAAATCCTCTCTTAGACCTTAACTGTCTGTGTTTCTTAGGTAAGGTCAATTTAATATTTTGACCAATAACTCCATGTTGCATGCATGAGTGTTTGGTCTCTTTGGTCATGTCCGACTCTGCGACCCTATGGACAATAGCCCACCAGGCTCCTCTGTCCAAGGGATTCTGCAGGCAAGAATACTGGAGTGGATTGCCATGCCCTTCCTCCAGGGATCTTCCTGACCCCGGGATTGAACCTGCATCTCCTATGTCTCCTGCATTTGCAAGCGGGTTCTTTAACCACTAGCACCACCTGGGAAGCCCAACTCCATCTTGGCTGAATCTCAGTTCCCTCCCTTTCTTTATATCACTATGTATACCCCTACCAGCCCTCTGCTGCTCCTAAGGTCCACTGCTGTTCAGACGGACGCAGTGGTGCTTCTGGCACTTACACAGCCCATCACCACTGCTGTGTTCAGGCCACCTGAATCGTGATGCTTAGTGGCTGTTAACTTCCAAAACTTTTCTGGGTTTTGTGCACCTGGGTTTCTGTGCTTGACAATGAGTTCTTTGACATTCTTGTATACTTTTGAATTTATAGTACATCTGCTGCTAAGTCGCTTCAGTCGTGCCCGACTCTGTGCGACCCCATAGACGGCAGCCCACCAGGCTCCCCCATCCCTGGGATTCTCTAGGCAAGAACACTGGAGTGGGTTGCCATTTCCTTCTCCAATGCATGAAAGTGAAAAGTGAAAGGGAAGCCGCTCAGTCGTGTTCGACCCTTAGCATGGACTTCAGCCTCCCAGGCTCCTCCGTCCATGGGATTTTCCAGGCAAGAGTACTGAAGTGGGTTGCCATTGCCTTCTCCAACAGTACATCGCCCTCTTCTCATTTTCTTATTCCACAACCACATATGACCTTCTTTTCCCCGGCATATCCAGAGGATCTCTGAGAATTATGTCAAGATAGTTTTGCTCTGTACTTGAGGGCACCATTTCCATGATGTTGGACCTGTTTCTGCATCTGGTCCACAATGCAGAACTTCTTTCTCATTATTGTTTTTCTGGGATGCCACTGTTTCTTCTGCAATCTGGCCTATCCTGCCTTCACACCCCATCAATGTTTGTCTGAACACAGACTGCAGAGTTCAAGATCTGTCCCTTGAATCTGCTGAGACCCATGCAAATCACTGTTAGATAGGGAGTGAGGTTGCTTAAGCTTACAAGCTATCATATCCAAGCCTCATCAAGCCAGAAGCCCTAAGGGAGTTTTTACTGGTTGGATTTTTTAGGTTTCATTCCACTTTAGCTCAGTTCTTAGGACAGAATCTATGATAAAGAGATGAGTAATTTATTCAAATGAATGAGGGCAACATCAATGTCAGAGCTCAGAGAATTCTCGACAGTGTCTCCTCCCCACTCGCTTTTGGTGGACTCCTGCTGCCACACAGCCAACAGTGTCTTTCCCTGACATCACCTGAGCCTCTTTACCATTCCAGTACCACCCCAACTTCCTTCTACTGTTGGATATTTTGACAAGTGCTTTTCCTCTGTTTTGCCTCCAATATCAAGAGAATATGTTCACACAGTCTCTTCCTCTGCTTTCCTGTTCTCTCCATTTTCCTGAACACTCTAGGAAGCTGCTGGGAGCAGTGACAGCTTGTGTCCCATCCCTTGATTTCCTTCATCAGACCAAATAACACCACAGAGAAGAATCTTGATCCCTCTTCAGTTTGTCCAGATACCACCAGACCCAGGCCAAAATGCAATTCTCCTACATGGAACTGGTTGGTTTTCCAAAAGGGAAAATGCTGTGCCCAGCTGCATACCTCAGATAGGTGTCTTGCTTCTTTTAGGTTAAAATATAAAGGAGATGGTTCCTTGACAACCATCATTCATATTCTGACATTCCTTCTTTTTTCAGAGAACAGATATACAACCAAAAGGAGCTGACAGATAAAACAGAGATTACTTAAGATGACTCCCTCAGCTTATGGTGGCTAAGTCTTTAGAATCAGGTACAGAGGTTATCAACCAAGACAGTGAATAGTCAATCAGTAGCTTCCAAAGAAGCTCAAACAACAACAAAATATAGACACAGTATCCCCTAAATAAACAGAGGGTTCCCGTTTGGCTGCTGCTACTGCTGCTAAGTCGCTTCAGTCGTGTCCGACTCTGTGCGACCCCATAGACGGCAGCCCACCAGGCTCCCCCGTCCCTGAGATTCTCCAGGCAAGAACACTGGAGTGGGTTGCCATTTCCTTCTCCAATGCATGAAAGTGAAAAGTGAAAGCGAAGTTGCTCAGTCGTGTCCGACTTTGCGACCCCGTGGACTGCAGCCTACAAGGCTCCTCTGTCCATGGGATTTTCCAGGCAAGAGTACTGGAGCGGGTTGCCATTGCCTTCTCCGCCCGTTTGGCTAATCTGTTACAAATTCCCTAAAGTGAGAAATTTCAATGCATAAAACAAATATTATAAGTGTTTTCTCCTCATCAACTTAATATGCCTGTTACTTTGAAGTGGCACATATTATTGCTCATTTGTTGTTGTCAAATTAGCTCTTACCTGTCGTTTTCTTTGTAACTGCAAAAGAAACAATTATGGGAAATTCTAGATCATTGTTATTTGATCTAGGAACATTTTGCCTTAAACTCTAGTGCTGTTAAGTGTCCTACTCTTATCATAGGTTTTATTCTCTAATTTATATTGCTTGGCTGTTATTTTTTGACCATGCAAAAAATTTATATAGTCAAAAGAGTGCTTTCCAAAGTCAATTCCAGATTTTTTTCACATTAATATTTATATCACTTTTGAAATTTCAGTCTGTAAAATATTGATCCACAAAAGTAAACTGGTGTAGCCACTATGGAAAAACAGTATGAGGGTTCTCAAAAAACTAAAAATAGGACTACCGTATGGTCCAGCAATCCCACTCCTAGGCATATATACTAGGAGATAAAACTATTATTTGAAAAGATAAAATGACCCCCTATGGTCACAGCAGCGTTATTTACAATAGAATGGACTTAGAGATGATCACATTAAGTGAAATAAGTCACAAATAGAAAGACAAATACCGTATGATTTCATTTATATGTGGAATCGAAAATACGGCACAACTGAACATATCTGTGAAACAAAACAGACTTCTAGACATAGACAGCAGACTTGCGCTTGGCCAAAGGGTCAGGGGGAGGGATGGATTGGAAGTTTGGGATTAACAGATGCAAACCAGTATTTATAGGATGGGTGAACAACAAGGTCTTCTGTGTAGCATAGGCAACTACATTCAATATCCTCTGATAAACCATAATGGAAAAGAATATGAAAAAGTATATATATATATATATATATATATATATATATGCATAACTGAATCACTTTCCTGTACAGCAGAAATCAACACAACATTGTAAATCAACTATACTCCTATAAAAATTTTAAAATTTATTTTACATTTTAATTGGTTGAAAAGTGCTTTACATTGTTGTGTTGCTTCCAGCTGTACAACAATGTGAATCAACTATAACTATGTATATATGCCCTCCCTCTTGAGTATTGATCCATATGAAAAAATTCCAGGGGTTTCTCCTGAGAGATGCCACATCAAGGCCTGTCTCCTCATCACGTTTTCCCCTTAACTGTTAGCTGTAAACAACAAGCCGTGTGAAATCATCAGGAGTATTTTTACTCCAGGTCTTTAAGATAAATACATATTTTTTGGACATGGAAAGAGTTAATTTCCTTTCCATCTGTTCCTCAAACTTAACATGTACCCCACCCCCACCCCTTGCTCCCCAATCAGTCAGTCAGTTCAGTCACTCAGTTGGGTCTGACTCTCTGTGACCCCATGGACTGCAGCATGCCAGAGTTTCCCTGTCCATCACCAATACGTGGAGCTTACTCAAATTCATGTTCATCCAGTCGGTGATGTCGTCCAACCATCTCATCCTCTGTCATCCCCTTCTCCTCCTGCCTTCAATCTTCCCCAGCATCAGTGTCTTTTTTAATGAATCAGTTCTTTGCACTAGGTGGCCAAACTATTAGAGCTTCAGCTTCAGCATCAGTCCTTCCAATGAATATTCAGGATTGATCTCCTTTAGGATGGACTGGTTGGATCTCCTTGTAGTCCAAGGGACTCTCAGGAGTCTTCTCCAACACCACAGTTCAAATGCATCAATTCTTTGGTGCTCAGCTTTCTTTATAGTACAACTGTCACTTCCATACATGACTACTGGAAAAACCATAGCCTTGACTAGACGGACCTTTGCTGGCAAAGTAATGTCTCTGCTTTTTAATATGCTGTCTAGGTTGGTCATAGCTTTTCTTTCAAGGAGCAAGTCTTTTAATTTCATGGCTGCAGTTACCATCTGCAAAATCACCACCTGCAGTGATTTTGGAGCCCTAAAAAATAAAGTCTGACACTGTTTCCACTGTTTCCCCATCTATTTGCCATGAAGTGATGAGACCAGATGCTGTGATGTTAGTTTTCTGAATGTTGAGTTTTAAGCCATTTTTTTCACTCTCCTCTTTCACTTTCATCAAGAGGCTCTTTAGTTCCTCTTCACTTTCTGCCACAAGGGTGGTATCATCTGTGTATCTTCAGTTCAGTTCAGTTCAGTCCTTCATTCATGTCCGACTCTTTGCAACTCCATGGACTGTGGCACGTCGGGTTTCCCTGTCCATCACCAACTCCCAGAACTTATTCAAACTCATGTTCATCGAGTCAGTGATGGCTTCCAATGATCTCATCCTCTTAGGTGATTGATATCTGTGTATCTTAGGTTATTGATATATCTCCCAGCAATCTTGATTCTACCTTATGCTTCATCCAGTTGGCATTTCACATGATGTACTCTTCATAGAAGTTAAATAGGCAGAGTGACAATATACAGCCTTGATGTACTCCCTTCCCAATTTGGAACCAGTCTGTTGTTCCATGTCCAGTTATAATGGTTGCTTCTTGACCTATATACAGATTTCTCAGGAGGTAGGTAAGGTGGTCTGGTATTCCCATCTCTTGAAGAATTTTCCACAGCTTGTTGTGATCCACATATTCAAAGGATTTAGCTTAGTCAATGAAGGAGAAGTAGATATTTTTCTGGAATTATCTTGCTTTTTCTATGATCCAACAGATGTTGGCAACTTGATCTCTGGTTTCTCTGCCTTTACTAAATTCACCTTGAACATCTGGAATTTCTTGGTTCACATACTGTTGAAGCCTAGCTTGGAGAATTTTGACCATTACTTTGCTAGCATGTGAGATGAATGCAATCATGAAGTAGTTTGAACATTTTTTGGCATTGCCTTTCTTTGGGATTGGAATGAAAATTGACCTTTTCCAGTCCTGTGGCCACTGCTGAGCTTTCTAAATTTGCTGGCATATTTAGTGTAGCACTTTCACACCATCATCTCTTTGGATTTGAAACAGCTCAGCTGAAATTCCATCATCTCCACTAGTTTTGTTCACAGTGATGCTTCCTAAGGCCCATTGGACTGAACACTCCAGGATGTCTGGCTCCAGGTGAGTGATCACACCATCATGGTTATCTGGGTCATTAAGATCTTTTTTGTATGTACAGAGTGAAGTCACTCAGTTGTGTCTGACTCTGCGACCCCATGAACTGTAGCCTACCAGGCTTCTCTGTTCATGGGATTCTCCAAGCAAGAGTTCTGGAGTGGGTTACCATTTCCTCCTCCAGGGGATCTTCCCGACCCAGGGCTGTCCTTTATTTTGCCCATCTTTGCATGAAGTGTTCCCCTGGTATGTTTGATTTTGTTGAAGAGATACCTAGTCTTTCCCATTCTATTGTTTTCCTCTATTTCTTTGCATTGATCACTTAGGAAGGCTTCATCTCTCCTTGCTATTCTTTGGAACTCTGTATTTAGATGGGTATATCTTTCCTTTTCTGCTTTGCCTTTCACTTCTCTTCTTTTCTCAGCTATTTGTAAGGGCTCCTCAGACAACCATTGTGCCTTTTTGTGTTTCTTTTTGGGGGGAAGGTTTTGATCACCACCTCTTGTACAATGTTACGAACCTCCACCCATAGTTCTTCAGGCACTCTGTCTACAGATCTAATCCCTTGAATCTATGTGTCATTTCCACTGTATAATCATAGGGATTTGATTTAGATTATACCTGAATAGTCTATTGGTTTTCCCTACTTTCTTCAATTTCAGTCTGAATTTGGCTATTAGGAGTTCATGATCTGAGCCACAGTCAGCACCCAGTCTTGTTTTTGCTGACTGCATAGAGTTTTTCCATCTTTGGCTGCAAATACCACTCCCCAATATCTATGGTTAATTTTCAAGAATCATTGCTACAAATGCTCAGGTTTTATGGGGAAAATTGAGTTCCATATACAGTGATGGCACACAAAAACATAACATATGAATTACCATAAACTCTGCTGGGGTTAACAACTAGCTAGTCTTCCCAAAGAGTTTAAATCCCACTGGCACCTAAGAGAGGTGGGCCAAATCAACACTCCTCTGTGTGTGTGTGTATGTATAGTAACAAGAAAGCACTATATCAGTATAGTTTTAAAATTCCAATTTGTTTAATTTTCCACAAAGGATTTGGGGTCTTTCTCAGAAACTTTCTCAGAGCAATAACAAAAAATTCCCCCAAATATGAACGCCTTTCATTCTTTTCTATGACATGCAACATTTCTCAATTTGATCAGGTGAACACACATGATTCTCACAATAGCAAACATTAAGGAAAATACTTAATATTTAATAATAAAATATACTTAAGAATAGTGATGCTGGTAAAAATTGAAGCAAAAGGAGAAGGGGCAGCAGAAGAAGAGATGGTTAGATAGCATCATCAACGCAATGGGCATGAATCTGAACTAACATGGGGAGATAGTAGAGGACAGACGAGCCTGGGATGCTGCAGTCCAGGGGGTCACAAAAGAGTCAGACATGACTTAGTGACTGAACAACAATAAGAACAACAGCAACAATCTACTGAGAACAACTGTCATTCAGTCCTCAGTTTTCCCTCTAATCCCATTTTTCTTTATGATTCTTTTTTTTCAGGAGAAGGGAGGATTTATTACTTGCAGCAAATGTTTGCTTTTCCAAAGCAGGGTCTCTTCTTTTTATATGATTTTGAAAAGTTGTTAGAAATAGCGGTAAATATATGTTCCTGGAAGACAAGTGAAAATATTTTTTAAAAGAAAATAAAGAATATGGGATGGAGAAAGTGTTCATGGATGAGCTGAGCCAGGCGAGGTAGATATGAGTTCAGACCCCAGACAAGACTTAAAGGCTAGTGGGGGCGGGGGAAGGAGGATTCAAGGGAGAACTCTGGAGTGGCTGGAATGTTTGTTTAGAAAGCAGCAGGGATTATCTGATAAACTGGGTAAACGGCTTGTCATTTTTATAATGTAAATGAAACCAGTGGTAAAAGGAAAAGCTGACATCCTCTCACAGGACAGATAAAGCCAAATGATTATTTTTAGAATCATTTACAGAAGAAAGCAAACATTTTTTCCCTGATTTCCAACACTTACCACCTCCTCTTAGCCTCTTGGAATGTTTATTGGGGCTGAGTGAATGAAAAGTGGCGGAAGGGTGGAGGGAAGGGGAGGGAAGGGTGAGTTAATCCCTCAATTTTGCTTTGAGACTTCAGATGAAGAGACTTCAGTCTCAATTTGAAATTGGGGACAAAATGAAGATTTACACAGAAGTAAGAATTGTTTGGTTCTCTCTAGGCGATAGAAACTTCTGCCTCTCACAATTAATATTCTAAAGTGATTTTGCCTTCCACTTTCTCCTCAAGGACCTGACCCAAAAGGTATTTAATTTTTAAATGGGCATACAAATAATTTAGAACAAAACAAGCTTTTAACAACAACAACAACAAAAACCTGTCTTATTTAAAATCCCTGGAAGGTTTTTAGTGAGAGCAGTGTGTGACTGACGGGGTAAATTAGGCCTGCTGGAGAAAAATCAAGACAAAATGTGGATTCATTGTTTTTTTGAAAGGCAGCCATCTTTCCAAGGGAATGTGTACACCACGTTTTATTAAGAAATTATATCTTTCCCCATGTTTTCCATCTCTCTCACATGCTGGCAATGGCAAGCAGGTTGAACAGATGTGATGAAAGAATTAATACCAGTCTTGGGAACATGTAAACGAAATATTTCTTTTGAAACACCTATCTTTAAATTCCATTAGTTCAATCAGACACTGGAAGAGCCTGGATTAGGGGAATGATTTATACAGTACAGGCTGTTTGTCCAGACTCAGAACACCTTCGTAATATGAAAAACGTGAAGATGAATTTAATAGTTCTCCAATGAATTGGCTCAGAGTTTAAAATCCTGCTCTGACTGAGATAACTGCGTTTGTTTCAGTTTTAATAAATTCACCTCGGTAAGAATTTTTCTTTTTTTTCTCCCAGATTCATTCATAGCTGCTACACATTTGTCTCTGTGTAAAACCAACTCTCCCCTCTGAAAAAGCAGCATAACCAGTCAAAGAACAAGTATATAGGATTAGCACATTATGAAGAAAAAAGAGAAGCTTTCAGCTGTCTGTCATGGATGATATTTATCACATTTTTCATGACCAGATCTAATAACAGTGCAGAGATAAAATAGGCTTGATGCATCTCTCCTGTGCAGAGAATTTTACAACAGTAACTCCAGGAAATCCAGGAGATGAAACATGTACTTCTCTTCTCTTGCAGTTTTTATTAGAGAAAAATGGAAGGTGTGTGTTGAGGGGGAGGACTTCCACCAAAGTGGGCTTGAATTTTCTGTCTGTTATGCTAATGTATTCATAGAAAAAGCTGGTGCTGAGGGCGGTTCTCCAATTAAGACAAATGAGGCACATTGAATTTCTCCCCCAGGGCACAGCAGGGGTGCTGGCAAAATCTACTTTATTCTTTTCTGTCAGGGCTGAACTGGAAACAAAAGCATGAAAATTCAACACATCCACTTACAGAATAATAAAGGCTGTTGTTTAAAGCGTGAAGAGTTTTGGCACCCTTCTGGGGCCTTATGCAAATCACTCTCCCTCTTCACTGCTACCACACCATCGGTCTTGGAAATTAAAGATGTACTTGGTCGGTTAACAGCTGAAAGGAGAAGAGCAGGCTGAAACTCAATTAGATTTGTATTAAGCAAATAAATCAGGACTGACTGATATTGGCTAAACTAAAATGCATTATGGGCTGACAGTAATTCTAATTTGATTGACAAATATATGCTGTATGTTATTAACCTAAATGAAAGATAAGAATTTTTAAAAAGGGTTTTATTCTCATAAACAGTCTTCTCCCTGCTCTAAACGTACAACAAAACCATAAACAGAGACCACTGGCTTGGTGCTGTGTATAATCCACGATCGAGAACACAAGAAATCTGTTTTCTGATACATGTTAAGAGTTGAAGGCAAAATTATTCTGCAGAAAGACATTTGTTTTCATTGATTTATTTGGCGTCATGCAACAGCTAAGCACATTATTTATTTGCTTGAATGAAGCACACTAAAATACACTATTTTTATTATGGTGAGTAATAAAAGCATAGAGCTGTATAAGCGTCGTTACTTTTTTCCAGAGTTCTGCAGTACATGATGCTTTTCTATAGCAGGTTATATATAAGGGAGCTTCACAAGAGGTTCAAAGTCATAAATGAAGATTTCAGGGAAATCCTCCAAGGTTTTAGGAAAAAAAATCCTAAGTAGCATATATATGCTGATATGTATGGTTAGGTAAATGAGAAGTTTTCCCTTGTGAGACAATTTTGGGAGTTCTTTTTCCAACTCATTTCCTTGTCTTTGCTGTTCATACTTTTAGAATGCATAGAGATATGTCATTACATTTAATACACTCTCAAGTCAATCACTGCACACTAATTTCATACTTTTGCTTTGGTTGTCAGCCTCTTCTACTTGCCCCATGTTTTCCTTTCATCTGCAGGAATATCTTTTCCTTCTGGCTAGCAGATTAAAGATCCACTCTTTGAATAATCATTCCTTTTCTCTTTTCCTACTTGGCTCTTCTTGCTAAGTCCTGCTACGTTCTGTGCTGCATCATTGCCAGAAAGTTTTCTTCCTCCCCTTAGGTATCTGCCCAAATCTTTGTCCGCTCTTGCCAATGCATGTTCTTCCCTCTCTGCATCCTCTTCCCTCCTCCAATGAGCACATAAAAGATACTCAGCCTAAACACTTTTCTTTGACACCCGATCCCCAGTTTTCCTCCCAACACCATCAATAATACTCCTCATTGATACTGAGAGCAAACATCACAGGATGAGACAGTGCCAGTTGCTGGCAGATTTCACACAGTTTCTTCCATCTCAGATTAAATTCTCTATTTTTAGCTTTTCAAGCACCTGCCATGTCAAACCACTCAATCGCTACTTTCACTTATCTCTTCCTATTCCCTAGCAGAGCTGGTCACCTGATGGGCTTCTTCTTGTCTCTCCTATTTTGTTTAGGTTTTGCTTCCTTTCCTGATACCTCTTTTGAAATTTACCTGAGAAATCAGTTTTTAAAACTTCAATATCCATCCCAACACTCACACACAATCTGCTAATGATAATCTGTACCATTTATTGTGGGCTTAGAATAGTTTTTTTCCATAATATTTATTTAATGGTTTATTTGGGGGGGAGTTTCAAACTTTAGTTAACATTCTTCATTTACTTTTTTGATTGGTAAATATGGGATTAAATCTAATTTTCTCGAAGGGCTTTTTTAATGCCTATTAATGGCACCCCACTCCAGTACTCTTGCCTGGAAAATCCCATGGACGGAGCCTGGAAGGCTGCAGTCCTTGGGGTCGCTGAGGGTCGGACACAATTGAGCGACTTCACTTTCACTTTTCACTTTCATGCATTGGAGAAGGAAATGGCAACCCACTCCAGTGTTCTTGCCAGGAGAATCCCAGGGAAGGGGGAGCCTGGTGGGCTACTGTCTATAGGGTCGCATAGAGTCGGACACGACTGAAGTGATGTAGCAGCAGCAGATTATTAGATTATCCATTTTCTTTCTTTCCGTTTAAGAGCACTGACATCACAGAACTCTGATATGTGCGAGGAACCCATTCTATGGACCTCCACTGAATCTCAGGATTTATTTATTTCACTTAAAAAAATATGGTAATATATGCATAGCATAAAACCTACTGCATTAACTATTTTTAGGTATACAGTTTAGTAACATTAAATATGTTTCTAATGTTTACAGTCATCACTAGTATCCATTTCCAGAGCTTTACCCTCAACCAGAACTGAAACTCTGGACCTAGCTCACAATAACTCTCCATTCCTCCATGTCCCCTCTTTTCTTCTCTCTAAGACTCTGACTACCCTAGGTAGTTGTAAGTAGAATCATATAGTATTGGTCTTTCTGTGATTGGCTGATTTCATTTACCATAATTGTAACATCTTAAGGCTCATCCCTGTTTTTAACATCAGAATTTCATTCCTTCCAAAGGCTGAGTAGTATTCCATTATATGTTTATATTGCACTCGTTTATCCGTTCATTTGCTGATAGATGTTTGAGTCGTTTCCACCTTTTGGCTGTTATGAATAAAGCTGCTGTGTACATGAGTGTGCAAATGTCAAAGTTTCTGCTCTTAATTCTTTTGGGTATTGAATTTTGAGATTTGACAACACAAATGGAGCATATGATTTTCTTCATAAAACTTTTATCTTGTTTCTTAGACCCATCATGTCTCCCTCTTTGCTATAATTCTCACAGCAGTTCATTTCTCTTTGGGGTAATTTTCTGTCAAGATATACAGCTTCGTATCTACTCACAAGGCAAAGCTAAGTCAAAACCAAGATGATATTGATGCCTCCTTCTCACCCCTCTTCAAATATGCACTGAGTCTGGGAAAAGGAAAATTGAAGACTCCCAGATCTGTGATCAGCTGCCCAATTTAAACAAATTATATCCTGAAGGATATAATTTTCACACCTCAAATTCATATTGAAAGTATTTTTCTGCTTCTTATAGTGCCAGGAGAGGAGTGAAAGCAACACAGGCAACCAGACTTGAGAGCGAGAGATTGACACTTGGGTAATCAAAAGGCTTTGTTCCCTAAAGCCCAGTCAAACAGTGTTGAGAAACAGTTTTCTCTTGCATTTCTGAAATACCAACTACTAAATAATGTTAGGATATATTTGAGGCAATAACATGTAATCATTTACAGTTCTTTTGAAGGGAATGAGGTTAAGATTTTCTTTTAAAGTCCAAATGCAGAGAGTTTTCCTGCCCTATCTTCTCCCCCATAACCCTTCCCAAAAACCTTTCTGGATTTAATGTTGGAGAGAAAGAGATCCTGCCTTCACTTGAACAGAAGTTCTTATTGTTTTTCATTTGTCCTGTTGACTTCACTATATTTTAACATATAAGTGTTGTGACAGCAGACTGAATTCTGAATTGCTAGGTTGCATATTCACTAGCAGATTTCAATCCACAAGTTAGAGCTCAAATTTTCTCCACAGTAGGCAGTCTAGAGCTGTAGGGTAGGTAAAGGTCAGATGGGGTTTGTGGGGAGGGGAGGAATGAGACAGGAGAGACAGAAAGGGAAGAAAGGAGGAGAGGAGGAGAGGGAGGGAAGGAAGAAGGACGGAGGGAGATGATTTCTTTAAGGGATAATGATACGTTTTGCCTTGCAGATACAAAGAAGGGAGGGAGCTGGTAATCTTCAAGGGACATGCAGGGAGTCACAGTGTTATCCCACATGACTGGCAGGCCTGACCCAAGCCAGTATGTATATTCCCCACAAAGTATTCTTGACTGAAAGTGTCCACAGAGCAGGTTTCATCTCAGGTGGTTTATTCAAAGCTTTTCTTTATTCAAGTAGGTATAGCCCTGATTTAAGATATTAATATCCTAGAGATTGGTCTAAAGGCCAAGGTGTCAGTGCTGTGTCTTCTCTTCAGATGGGGTTCCTGTCTCTCTCCACACAGCACATAGGGCAGCTCTCTCAGCTTCTCTGGACTCCGAGACCTCTGGATTGAAAGTGTTCTTTCTTAGTTCTTAACATCACATTCCTTTATTTCCCTCAAGATCCACTTCAAATGTGGACATTTAATAAAGCTAATGCCCTGTCTGGGTCTCTTAAGGGGTTTATGTGCCTGTGTGAATGCTCAGTTGCTAAGTCATGCTCAACTCTCTGTGACACCAGGGACTGTAGCCTGCCAGGCTCCTCTGTCCATGGGATTTCCCAGGCAGGAATACTGGAGCAGATCGCCATTTCCTTCTCTAGAGGATCTTCCCACCCCAGGGATTGAACCTGGGTTTTCTGCATTGCAGGCAGATTCTTTACTACTGAACCACCTGGGAAGCTCTAAGGGATTTGCAGAGGTATGCTTATATTCTTACTTCATTTAAAATATATCATTTATCTACCTACCTACCTTTATCTATCTACCTATCATCTACCTCAACTTTTTAATAGAGGGAGCTAGAACACATTTGGGACAAGCCCTACTAGTTGATCAGTTAATGGAAACGTTGCCAAGAGAGGGGAAATAACAACGGGTACTGCAGAAATTTTTTTAAAAAATCATAAGAAATTTTCTTTCATAAGAAAATACTATGAATGGTTATATACTGACAAAATGGACAACCCAAAAGAAATGGATAAATCTCTAGAAACATAGTGCCTACCAAAACTGAATCAATAAGAATCATATTTTGAACAGACCAATCAGTAGAAGTGAAATAGAACCTGTCAGTTCAGTTTAGTTCAGTCGCTAAGTCATGTCTGACTCTGTGCGACCCCATAGACTGCACCACGCCAGGCTTCCCTGTCCATCATCAGTTCCCAGAGCTTACTCAAAAACATGTCCATCAAGTCAGTGATGCCACCCAACCATCTCATTCTCTGTCATCCCCTTCTCTTCCACCTTCAAACTTTCCCAGCATCAGGGTCTTTTCCAGTGAGTCAGTTCTTCCCATCAGGTGGCCAAAGTATTGGAGTTTCAGCTTCAGTATCAGTCCTTCCAATGAATATTCAGGACTGGTTTCCTTTAGGATAGACTGGTTGGATCTCCTTGCAGTCCAAGGGACTCTCAAGAGTCTTCTCCAACACCACAGTTCAAAAGCATCAGTTCTTCAGCGCTCAGTCCAACTTTTCTTTATAGTCCAACTGTCACATCCACACATGACTACTGGAAAAACCATAGCTTTGACTAGATGGACCTTTGTTGGCAAAGTAATGTCTCTGCTCTTTGAGATGCTGTCTAGGTTGGTCATAATCTGCAATAATAATAATAATAAAAATTCCCTGCAAACAAAAGTCCAGGACTGGATGGCTTCACTGGGGAATTCTACCAAACATATAAAAAAGTGTTATACCTATCCTTTTCAAAGTCCATCAAAGACTGAAGAGAGAGGCAGAGAATACTCTCAAAGTTATTCTATGAAGCCATCATCATCCTGAAACCAAAACCAGACAGACACTAACAAAGAAAGAAAATTATTACAGGCCAATATCTTTGGTGAAGACATGGGCAAAAATTCTAAAAAAAATATTAGCAAATTGAATCCAATAACACATAAAAATGATCACACACCACCATCATATTAGATTCATCCCAGGGTCACAAGGATGGTTCAACATACACAAATCAATCAATGTGATATACCACATCTACACGATCATCTCAACAGGTGTGGAAAAAGCATTTGATAAAATCCAACTTTCACTCATGATAAGAAAACCCTTACCAAAGAGGGTATATAGAGAGAACATATCTCAGCATAATAAAAGCTGTTTATGACAAACCTGCAGCCAACCTTATACTCAACAGTGAAAAGGTGAAAGCCTTCCTGCTAAAATCTGGACCTAAACAAGGCCCACTCTCACCACTTCTGTTTAACATAATATTAGAAGTTCTAGCCACAGCAATCAGACAAGAAAAAGAAATAAAAAATATCCAAATCAGAAAGGAAGAGGTAAAATTGTCATTATAGGCATATGATATGATACTCTATATAAAAAGCCCTGAAGACTTCACTGAAAAGCTGTTAGAATTGACAGATGAACTCAGCAACGCTGCAGGATACAAAATTAACTTACAGAAATCTGTTGTATTTCTTTACACTAACAATGAAATATCAGAAAGAGAAAGTAGAGAAACAATCCTGTTTAAAATTACATCCAAAACAAACAAGCAAAAAACCTAGGAATAAAGCTAATCACAGAGGTAAAAGATTTATATTCTGGAAACTATAAAACAATGATAAAGGAAATTAAATATGATTCAAAGAAATTAAAAGATATCCATGCTCTTGGATTGGAAG
This sequence comes from Capra hircus, assembly GCF_001704415.2. Classification (NCBI taxonomy): domain Eukaryota; kingdom Metazoa; phylum Chordata; class Mammalia; order Artiodactyla; family Bovidae; genus Capra; species Capra hircus. The sequence goes on from NC_030814.1 coordinate 81,852,118, forward strand.
AATTAATATTGTTAAATAAGAATTAATACTGTTAAAGTGGCCATACTATCCAAAGCAATCTATAGATTTAATGCTATCCCTATTGAATTACCCATGACATTTCCACAGAACTAGAGCAAATAATCATAAAGTTTGTATGGACCTCAAAAAACCCAGAATTATAATCTAATCCTGAGAAAAGAGAACAAAGTTGGAGGCATAACCCTTTCAGACTTCACAAAATACTACAAAACCATAGTACTCAAAATGGCATGGTATTGGCACAAAAACAAACATATAGATCAATGGAACCAAATAGAGTGCCAGAAATAAACCCATACACCTATGGTCAATTAATTTTGACAAAGGTGGCAAGAATATACAATGGAGAAAAGACAGTCTCTTCAATAATACACAAAAATAAACTCAAAATGGCTCAAAGACTTAAATATAGATACAACACCATAAAACTCCTAGAAAAGAACATAGGCAAAATATTCATTGACATAATTCTTAGCATTATTTTCTCAGATCTTTCTCCCATGGCAATAGAAATAAAAGCAAAAATAAACAAATAGGGCCTAAACAAACTTAGACGCTTTTGCACAGCCAAGGAAACCATAAACAAAACAAAAAGACAACCTACATGCTGGGAGAAAATATTTGGAAACAAATATTTGTGACAGATAAGGGCTTAATTTCCAAAATATACAGACAGCTCATACAACTCAATATCAAAAAAACCCCAAACAACCCAATCAAAAAATGGGCAGAAGACCTAAAAAGATGTTTCTCCAAAGAAAACATACAGATGGCCAACAGGCATACAAAAAGATGCTCAGCATTGCTAATTATTAAAGATATGCAAATCAAAACTACAGTGAAGTATCACTTCACACTGATCAGAATGGCCATCATCAAAATGTCCACAAATAATAAATGTTTCAAAAGATGTGGAGAAAAGAGAACTCTCCTACACTATTGGGTGGGAATGTAAATTGGTGCAGCCTATGGGAAACAGTATGAAATTTCCTTAAAAAACTAAACCACCATATGATCTGGCAATTCCCCTTCTGGGCACATATATGGGAAAGATGAAAATTTTAATTTGAAAAGTTACATGCACCTTAATGTTCATAGCAGCAGTATTTACAATAGTCAAGACATGGAAGGAATCCATGTCATCAGCAGATAAATGGATAAAGAAGACATGGTGTATATATATATATATATATATATATATATATATATATATATATATATATATATATATATGCAATGAAATACTACTCAGTCATAAAAATAATGAAATTTTTCCATTTGCAGCAACATGGATGAATCTAGAGATTATCAAAGTAAATGAAGTAAGTCAGAGAAAGTAAAATATCACATGTTATCACTTGGAATCTAAAAAAAAAATGATATAAATGAACTTATTTACAAAACAAAAAGAGATACATAGATGTAGAAAACAAACTTATGGTTACCAAAGAGTAAAGTGGGAGGAAAAAATTTGGAATTAACAGATACATAGTGTCATATATAAAATAAACAATAAACATTTACTGTATAGCACAGGGAACTATATTCAGTATCTTGTAATAGTCTATAATGGAAAATAACCTGAAGATATATATTTCTATATCATTTTGCTATAAACCTAAAAATGATACAATATTATAAATCAATTATACTTCAAAACATTGTCAAGTTATTAGGAATACCTAAAAAATAAATCATATGTGCTTTAGACATCTATCTAGCAGTCTTTTTGCAAAAGGCTAAGGATGTTTCTACTGATTGGGAAGATCTGTACTTTTTTTCTTGCACATGCTCATAGCGTATAGTCTACAGGTTACAGTTTTTTCCTTTCATGTGAACTGGAAGTATATAGTCAATTGAGAAACAATGTAAGTAGAATCATTCCAGATGAGTGATTCCTAAGCATTGGCATCTGAATCATTTGGAGAGCTTGTCAAAACAGATTGCCCAGCCCCATCTGTGAATTTTGGATTCAGCAGACCTGGGGTGAGGTATGATAAATGACATTTCTAACAAGTTTCCAGCTGACGCTTATGTTGCTGGTCAATGGATCACTCTTTGAGAACTGCTGTTGTAGGTTTTCATTGTACTTTATAGAAAGTGTGTTGTTTTATGGAGAAGGAAGAATGTTCATTAGCACCAGTTGGCTAATATAGTGTTGAGAGTGAATATAGATGTATACCTATTTCATGTAATTGATGAACAGCCATCCATATTCACATGCATTTTCCCCAGAGCATTAGTAAGTCTGGCATAGCATGTTAATAATGTTAATGTTGTTAATTCGATTAATAATGTTAATAGGCGAGTTTATAAGAGGTAGCAGGGAGTCCTGGAAATGGAATGTTCTTTAAAACCCTTTCTTTTCCCAACTGAGCAAGTTAAGTTCTCGGTGCTTCTTAATCAATAAATGATTACAAATATATCACAGGGCTCTCCTGAAGATGAGGTGATAATATACAGATTATTTTCAAATATTTTCATCACTATATTTGATGGGAGGTAGGGAAAATATTGGGAAAGCCCATAAGTTCATAGTAGAGAAAAACTTTATTGAGACATAAACTCTCTTTATGTCTTAAGAGTGATTATACATTTTGCCTTTTTTTTTGGTCTACCATAGATCTATTTGCTTTAATATAAAAATATTAAAATATTTTTATTTAATATTTTATTTAATATAAAAATATTTTAGACTTCCCTGATGATCCAGTGGCTAAGAATCCACCTGCCAATGCAGGGGGCACAGATCTGATCCCTGGTTCAGGGAGATCCCACACGCTGTGGAGCAACTAAGCCTGTGTGCCACAACTACTGAGCCAGAGCTCTAGAGCCCGAGGTCCATAACAAAAGCCCCTGCAGTGCAAAGCCTGTACACTGCGCTGAAGAGTAGCCCCTGCTAGCTGCAACTGAAGCCCACGCACAGCAGTGAAGACCCGGGGCAGCCAAAAATAAAACAAATAAATCTTAAAAAATTTTACCCAATTTGACATTATCCATGTTTATCTTTGATTTCTGCTATGAAGAACAAATACTTCAGCTTGAGAAACTTAGGAAAATGCTTTATAAATAGTAGCGTATTACATGTAATTTTTTTCTTAGTAGAATTTTGTTTTATTTTGGCAAGCATGTGAGACATTCATTAGCATATCCATTGACTTTAATGTCTCATTTACAGATTCCTTATTGCTGATATTTGGGTTTTAAATGATCCAATATATGATGAGATCTTTTTCTTCCCAGATTAAAATTTTACTTCTAAATTGAGATTCAGAGATGCACCAAGGTGAAAGCAATTTTAAGAGTCCACTTGACACATGGATTTGTTTATCTCTTAATAAAGTAATAAATTAGGGAACAGTGAATGAATGTAATAGCTAATGGCTTCTGTGTTACATCATCATACAAGCTCTAGCGTAATTAAAAAATTTAAATGTACATCTTAAATTTACACAAATGTACTATTTTAATGTCATTTCCAACAACCTGAAAAAAAATTCTGAAGTATGCATGATCCATTCAATTACTGTTACTTGATCATCTCTTATGTGAATACTGAGCTAGTCTTCATAAATAATACAGAGACAAATAAGACACAATCCTTCCTTGATTCTTAAGAAACTCGACAACTTCTTATTTTAGCAAATGACCAGAGAGACCTGCTATACTTATCCGCTGAAAGATAATGACCGACTTATAACTAATAATCTTCAACAACATGGCTGAAATAACAAACTGGAGTCAGACAAAGCTTGGTGTGAACCAAAGCTCAACCACTTCCTAGGTATGTGATGGTGGAAAGGTAACCTTCTTAAGCCTGTTCTTTTTACCTGTCAGTTTTTCAATCTGTAAAATGGTGCTAAAATTATTTGCCGTGTGGGGTCTTGTGAAGAGTGGACATAGTATATTTAAAGTGTGAAAAACAGGGACTAGCACTTAGACTTCCCATCCCTGCTTCTTCATGCTTATCTACTAGCTTGAGCTTGTGAGTTGGTCTGACACGGAGCCTGGTGAACATGGGAATATAGTTGCCTTGGTTTAGGTTCAGATCACATTTCTGGGAATTGTGACCAGGAGGGTTAGGGACACAGTGAGCTGTGAACAAAGAACAACCTGTGGCTGTTCTTGTCAGAAGAAGGCAATAGCCATCACCCCTATTTTTGATATCATGTGCTATCCCTCCTCCCCCTAGTGAGAATGAAAAAGGGGAGAGCCCCTGCAATTGATGGAACTCTTAACTCAGCTGTGTGGTTCAATCGGGGGCATACCACAGGTTTTATGTTAGAGATGGAAATCTAAAGTAAGCTTTTTTCTCTCATGAAATTCTACTTTGGGTAGTAGAAATGTTTCTCTATAAGAGAAACTAAAGGATTAGGCTGCATTCATTTTCTCTTTCAATTTTTGAAAACTCTAATAAAAGTAGATGGGTAATGGCTGTATGCTTAGAAAGAGTTCACATAAAAATTCTCAGGAAACAAAAGTCAACCTAGAAGTGCTAATATTATGTTTAAAGACAAAGAAATTATGCATGATCCAACTGCTCAGAATTACACAGCCAAACCAAATCTTCATAGATATAAAAATTAGATAATTTTGCAAAAAGATAAGAGTTTACCATCTATTTTGATTCTATCCATCATTCTTTGTTACTCTTCAGAGACAAATTAGAAGCTTCAGGTGGGCTTATATGTATTTATAAGCCTATATGGGCTTCCCTGATAGCTCAGCTGGGAAAGACTCTGCCTTCAATGCAGGGGACTCTGGTTTGATTCCTGGGTTGGGAAGGTCTCCTGGAGAAGGGATAGGCTACCCACTCCAGTATTATTGGGCTTCCCTGGTGACTCAGACAGTAATGAATCCACTTATAATCAGGAGACCTGGGTTCGATCCCTGGGTTGGGAAGATCCTCTGGAAAAGGGCATGGCAACACCCTCCGGTATTCTTGCCTGGAGAATCCACATGGACAAAGGAGCCTGCCAGGCTACAGTCCAAGGGGTCACAAAGAGTTGGACACAACTGAGTGGCTAAGCACACACATAACATATGTGTTTCTGTGTGATATATGTAAATATATACATACACATATACATTGCTGGGGTTCAGAAAACATTATTGCAAAATGTGTTATATTGGCATATATAAACCTCATGCCTGTGCTTAGAGCCTCAGTCGTGTCCGACTCTTTGCGATACTTTGGACTGTAGCCCGCCAGGCTCCTCTGTCCAAGTGATTTTTCAGGCAAGAATACTGGAGTGGGTTGCCAATTCCCTCACTAGGGGATCTTCCTAACACAGGGATTGAACCTATGTCTCCTATATCTCCTGCATTGCAGGAGGATTCTTTATCCACACTGAGTCATTGCAGAAGCCTCAGAATATTGAATACATAAAGCTAAAGAATTTTGAGAAATAGTAGATGCAGGAAGAACTCTCTGACCTCCTCCTTTCCTAAGGGAGATCATAAAACAACCATGTGACAGGTGCCCTCCTTTGGTAGACAAGAGCATCCTTACCTCTGAAGATGGCAGGACACCAGGAGGAGTCCAAATGAACTGGTCTTGCTAGGTTCCCCCAGTTTACTACACTTAGCTCATTCCCTTTTTCGCATTACGTTTTCCCATAATTTTTCACTCTTCATCAAACCTAGTATAAAGACATTTAGGCTTAAATGTTTCTTTGGTCTTTATTTCTTATGAAAGCTATTGTGCCATGTAAAACTTACATTAAATAAATCTGTATTTTTTTCTCCTATCAATCTGTCTCTGTCAATTTAGTTTTCTGGTCTAGGAAGAAAAATTTTTCTTCTTCTACCACATATACATACATGGGTAAGTAACAATTTCAACTTACATGCTGATTGAATGCTTTCTCTTTTGTATTACTGGCACCAAAAATCTTGTCAAGAAACCTTTATACATTTACCAGTATCTAAAAGAAGAGCAAGTACCTTGGCACACATTGTTCAATACTGCTTTCATTTCATCTTCTCTACATTGTGAAAGCCTAATATAAACAGTAGCAATAGATTTTGACTTATGGTAGTTCACACCCAAAGTTCTTTGCCAAAATACCCTATGTTATTAATTGTTGACCTAAAAGCAGGCAGGTCACAAATTATATTTCTCAGCAGCCTCCCTTCTTGTGCCCTGGTATATAAAATCATTCCTTCTTCCTCTTTCCTCTTCACTTGCTTAGACCTTTGACTGTTGGACTCAAATGCAATCCCTGTTCTAAGAGCTTGTTAATAAAATATATAGGACTGGCTGTTCTAAGAACCTGATTATACCATGCAGGATATAAATTAACTGTCAGTAATTAAATATGGAATTTATGGTGCCTCCTTTTTTTCTAAGAAGTTTGTCATCAAGGTCTTGGTGAAAATATAACATTAAATAACCCTATTTGATTTACAGAATTTTTTCTCTAACCACATAATTTACCAATCTGCTTTTTTTTGAAGTATAGTTGATTTACACTGTTGTGTCCATCTCTGTGTACAGTTAAGTATACCAATCTACTTTTAGTTAAGAATTGCCTAATGATGAATGCAGTTCTATTATTTACCAACAACACCCCACTCCAGTACTCTTGCCTGGAAAATCCCATGGATGGAGGAGCTTGGTAGGCTGCAGTCCATGGGGTCGCTAAGAGTCGGACATGGCTGAGCGACTTCACTTTCACTTTTCACTTTCATGCATTGGAGAAGGAAATGGCAACCCACTCCGGTATTCTTGCCTGGAGAATCCCAGGGATTGGAGAGCCTGGTGGGCTGCCGTCTATGAGGTCACACAGAGTCAGACACGACTAAAGCGACTTAGCAGCAGCAGCAGTATTCAAATGTAGATCTAAAAAAAAAGTCTAAAATTTTTTAATGATACTCTGAAATCTTTTAATCTTTTAATGATACTCTAAAATACTCTGAAATCTAGTAGGCAACATACTAAAACTAACTATTTACAGATAAAGAGAAGCTGTTTGCCAAATTTACAATTTCTCATGTAAGAAATTAATACATATAATTCATCTACATACCCCAAAGTGAATCTCCATATTGATTGTTGCATAAAATTTGCTGGCATAGCATTAGAACTTAAATATAATCATACATTAATAATAGATAATTAAATAAATGTCCATCAATAGATGAAATGATAAAGAAGGTGTGAGATATGCACATACACACACACACACAGTATGGAATATTACTCAGCCATAAAAAGAATGAAACAATGCCATGGACAACAATGTGAGTGAACATAGAGATTATCATGTTAAGTGAAATCAATTAGAGAGAGAAAGGCAAATATCATATGATATCACTTATTTGTATAATTTTAAAAAAATGATACAAAGACTTTCCTGGTGGTTTGGTGGCTGAGACTCCATGCTCCCAACGCAGGGAGTCCAGGCTGGTCCCTGGTCAGGGATTTAGATCTCACATACCACAACTAAGAGTTCATGTGCCACAGCTAAAAGATCACACGTTTTATAACTAAGACCTGGTACAGCCAAATAAATAAATAAATATTTCTTTAAAAGATACAAATGAGCAAAATTATGAAACAGAAATAGATTCACAATCACAGAATACAATTTTATGGTTACCAAAGAGGATGGGGAAGGTGGGGGTGGAGAGGTAATTTAAGAGTTTGGGATTAACAGATACCCACGACTATTTATGGGTTTCCCTGGTGGCTCAGATGGTAAAGAATCCACCTGCAGTGCAGAAGACCTGGGTTTGACCCTGAGTTGGGAAGATCCCCTGGAGGAGGGCATGGCAACCCACTCCAGTATTCTTGCCTGGAGAATCCCCATTGACAGGGGAGCCTCGCGGGCTACAGTCCATTGGGTCTCAAAGAGTCGGAGTACTACTATATATAAGATAGGTAAAGGACCTAGTGCAAAGCACAGGAAACCATACCCGATACCTTGTAATAACACAAAATGGAAACGAATCTGAAAAACACCTGAATCACGTGGCTGTACACGTGAAACTAGCATAACCTTTTAAATTAATTATACCTTAATAAAAATGTAAGAAATCATTATACATGTAATAAATACTTTTCCATTTTGTCACTTGCCTTTCACTTTGTGGTGGGATTTTTGTGTTGTGTTTTGCCAATCCGAAAAACAATTAAATTTTACACATCAAATATAAAAAATAAAAGATTGTTAAAAATCTAAGTTAAAAAACAAAACCCAAGAGTACTTATTCTATCAGTGAACTTTTCTTTATCCTTTTCTTTTTAGCAAGAAAAGTGTGACAAGTTTTCTAGAAGCAGCGTGTTGTTCACATTGGGCAAAAACAAGCTGCTCTGGTTTAGGGTGGTACAATTAGATTTCTGTCAAACGTAAAACTCACTCAATCCTTCCCAAAATGAAGTACCAGTATTTGCCTCTTTAGTCTTCCTTATGCAGGGGGAAAAAAAAAAGCGTGCATGGTCACATAAAAACAAATAAATAGCTTGTCATGAAGTTCATGATAAGGAATGAGTGAATCCTGGAAGCTGTTTGTAAGGCTTAAATATAGGGTCCACAAAAATAATAGTGGTCAAAGTTCTTCAAATAGAATATTTATTCTGAATTACTGATGCCTGCTCAGATTTAGTTTAAAATGCTCCCATACCATCAGAAGATGAAGTGTTTACATGAAAATGGAAATGCCTACTTTTTTATTTTCTCTCACATGAAACTGAAATTGTTCACAGGTCACAGCTAAAAGAGAGGGGAATGTCTAAACTGAGTGTCCTTTTTTATTTTCTCAGCTGGGCATTGCGCATGTCAGTGGAATGTATCTGTACAAACAGCATACTTTACATTCAGGAAGTGATATTTCAGAATGATCTTTTTTAAAACAATGCTCCATTTTTTGTGGTTTGGGGTAAAGCCAAGGCAAAATTTAGATTTCTTCTATTTCATAAATAAACTCCATAATAAACAAGACAAAATCTATAAAGTAGATTTATAATATGACCATTTTATGAGATTCAACAGAACTGCAAAAGATCACATTTGACAAAATTAATGCTGCTGAATATACTTGCTGCCAGCAGCTCTTATAATTACAAGGAAAGGCAATTGGTAATGAATTCTTTTAACTTGGGATTTCAAATCTAAGGACTGAATGTTGCCCATTATTGGAGTTCAAAGGCATCTATCTCTAGAATTGTTCTTTTAATGCTTGTTGGATGGCTTTAGTTGTTCTTTTCTTGTAGGCACACAATTGTTGTCTTGATCTTTGTGATAAAAAGAGCTTCACTGGATCTTTGTAGTGAACTCAGTTGGCTTGGTAACATGCTGGTAGTCAGAATTCCAAAGTGGGAAAACAAAGGCTTAGAAATTATAGGCTGAGAACTGTTTGTTCAGGACTGTGGGAATCTTACTCCAGCCTGGGGAACCAATGGACTCTCTTCATTAGATCCACATTCATCCATAAACTCCCCAAATCCTTGCCCTTTTGTCTTTTCCTAAACTAGAGTTTTAACCACAATAAAAACAAATGTGGCAACTCCTTTTGTAAATCAATTCATACCAACATTCCCAGCATGCTTTAATTCTTCCCCTCCATGTCATAATTCCAAAAGAATGACATTAACTTATTCAACGTTACATTTATTTCCATAACAAGGATGTGTCAAGGGGCAAGACTTAAAGGCAAAAAAAAAAAAAAAAGGCTTCCTTTAGGCCTATTTGAATGGTGATGAGTTGCCTTTCTCTCTGTCCAGATAAGGTCCTTTTTCCTAAGTTAATGAAATGACCAAATAAAGTCCAGTGTGACTTTTTAAACTGCTTCATTTAAAAAAGTCAGTAACATTGAAGCATAATCTGGTAAAATTAATTTCATTGAAAAATACATAGAATAGAAAGAGAACAGCAACTTCACATTTAAAAAAAACAACCCCAAACTGGGCATAAAGGTATCCTTAAATCAACTGACACTATGTCATCTGATTACACAACTGTGACTTGCAAATGCCAGGAATTTTCTTTTGTGTGTCTAAATAATGCAAGTTGAATTCAGCAGTGTTCATATAAATACTTTAATTACACTGAAGTTTTATCAGCGGGAAGTCAAGGGAAGTATGTGAAACACTGGATAAACATTTTAAAAGCAAGAACCATTCAAGGTACACAAAAGACAGGACAGTCGTAACAATGGTAGCAAGCAAACTACAGCAAATGAGGGACACTGGGAGCTCAATAATTTTTAGGAGCCTAGGACCGAACTGTTTTTCTTTCATTTTTATTTCCCACCATTGTTCTAAGTAAAATACTTATGAAGTCTGAGACACTGAAATGATTGAAGAATTCTAAGTAGTGTCCTGTGAGAAAAAGTAAAAAGAAATCTGAATAATAGTCGTTCAGATAAATGGAAACTTAGAGTATTTCACCTTGGCGCTTAGAGCTGCAAACTAAAAACTAGGACAAAAACAAATTCCTTTTAGGAATGCTTTTAAAACTTTTGTTCAAATTTGAAAAAATGCTTTTCCAATGTGATGTCATGTATACATATACGTGGGGTCACATAGTCTTAGGTGACTTCTAAATTTCCTTCTGAAATGTGCAGACACTTAGCATTATGGAATGAAAGTTTAGTGTGGGCTAATGTCTCTAGCGCTGTTAGGGAGCCACTGATGGAAACTGCTTGCCTTGACCATGCAGGATGATAACTTGCATGAGCTGTCTCACAGTAGGAGATCCCGATGAAGAACAGTGGCTGTGCTGTCACTGAAAACTAACTGCGAGAATTCAGGAGGAGCCAGAAGGAGGAGGGAGGAGACATATATCCTGCCAACATCCGGAAGATTTCACTCTGGAATCCATCTTGGCTGAGAGATGCACGCACCACCAAGGAGGATCCTGAGTTGGATCAAATATAGGTACAAGCAAGATGGTTGGCCAGAGACAACCTGGAAATGAATCCTATCGCCATTAAGACTGTGAGTCACGTGGCAGAGCAGTTCTCCTGGGTTCCCTTACCCCTATTGCTCTCCACCTAGGTGCCCTTTCCTAAGAAAGTCTCTTAGTTGACAGCACATGTATCTCTTTGGACAATTCATTTCCGTGTTAGACAAGAGCCCATTCTTGGGCCCTGGAAGGGGTCCCCCTTCCTCATCAGTGTTATGACTTATAGCCCTTGATGAGTGACTGAGCAATTTATGGCTTCACACAAGGAGGAAAATAGGTAATGCGAAAGAAACCTTGCCATTTACCTTTAGTGAAACTTGTAGTTTACTCTTTTTGCCCTTGAAGAGATGGAGTGAGGAAGCCAATCTAAATTTATCATCACAAAGTTGGTGAATGATCACTGCCATATTTACCTTCTCCTTATCTTGGTCTTCCTTCCTTCTTTCCTTCCTTCCTTCCTTCCTTTTTTTTCCCCCACTATTTTGTTGTATATTTGTTAAATGTCACTTTACTTTCTAAAAATAGACAGAAATTAAATAAATATAAATGCATATAATATAGTAAGGAAAACATCTGAAAAAAATGTTAAATATAATTTTCAAGCAATGTACAGTGCAAGGCAGACATTTTATAGATACTGTCTTTTAGGCCATAGTTGCCTCATCTGCTTGTTTTCTTTTTGACAAGATGATCTTCTTTGTACACCAACATTCTGTGACTTTAGAAAATGAGTAGCTTCAAATAAGCAAGTTACTCTTTATTTTCAGATTCTCTTTTTTGAGCAGTAAATGAAACAAATTTTCAGGTGTAGGTTGTGGCTTAACTCATGGGTCTTCATACTGGCTGAATGTCAAAATCGCTACAAAGTTGTGAAGTATAGATTTCTACATATCAACTCAAATGTATTGAATCAGAACATTTAGTAATCTGGCCTGGAAATTTGTGTGTGTTTGTGTGTTTAATTTAACAAATATTTCCTTGAGAAATCTGATGAAAGGCTGCAATGACCCAACTAGATTCCCATAGAACAATAAAGGAAAAATTCTTTTTTAAACCTGAGCCACAGAGACCATTTTTTATAACCACATGCTGATCAGTTATCTAAAAAAAAAAAAAAAAAAAGCATCACTTCTGGCATAGCATAATTCTCATTTGATACATAACTGCATACATATACTTAATTTTATGTTTTGTATTTTTATTTTTCTTCATTTTTCAAGTTGTATGTATTAAATAAATATATTTATTCTCATGTTAACCTCCCATCAAAAAAATCTAGAAACTTAATCTCCCTCATCAGCTTAAAACACAGGGGTCTAACCCTTCCATAAACTAATGGTATTCTTTCAATTTTCTCCTTTCTTGCCTCACTCAAAGAAAGTTTTTCTAGTTTGTAGACAAGCATCCATTACAGGCTCAGTAAAGAGAAAGGCACAAACAACAGGCTGTCTTTATATATATTGAACAGGACAAAATAAAAATAATTTTCTGGGAATACTTTTGCGTTTTGACAATCATGTGTATTTGAATTGAGAAAAATTTTTCGAGAGTAAAAAAAATGGACTATGTGAGTTTTGTGAAGCTATTTCCTATTCCTGCTGGGTTGAGCAGACATTCTCTGGTAGCCTCACTGGTAAAATATTCAGCAAAAAAGAGCACTCTTCCTGTTTCCACAACTACTGCTCTATTCCAAGCCACCATAATCTTTCAGTAGACTGTCAGAGCTTCCTTGATCGATCTATAATAAATCCTGGCCCCATCTCACACAACAGCCAATATTAAATCTATATTGCATCTTTCTACTCCTAAGCTCAAAGCCTTTGTAACGGAAGAAAAATCTCTCCTTTACCCATCTTAGGTTCTCCTACTGCTGCTGCTGCTAAGTCACTTCAGTTGTGTCCAACTCTGTGTGACCCCACAGACGGCAGCTCACCAGGCTCCCCCGTCCCTGGGATTCTCCAGGCAAGAACACTGGAGTGGGTTGCCATTTCCTTCTCCAATGCATGAAAGTGAAAAGTGAAAGGGAAGTTGCTCAGCCACGTCCGACTCTTGGTGACCCCATGGACTGCAGCCTACCAGGCTCCTCCATCCATGGGATTTTCCAGGCAAGGGTACTGGAGTGGGGTGCCATCGCCTTCTCTGGGTTCTCCTACTGGGGTCCTATAAATCAGACTGGCCAGAAACAGAGTAAGAAGACAAAAAACAAACAAGTCTATTAACATGTGGGTCACACAGGTACACATGGGAGTACTCAGTGCTGGGTAACTCAAAGGGGTGGTTAGAACCTTGGCTTATTATACACCATCTTAGGCTAAACAAAGGAAAAGGGCAGATCTGAACAGTTGCTCATCAGGGAAAGGAGTGGATGTAGAGAGAAGGGAGGAACTGGTAAGAAAGAATAGTGCATCATTGGGGCAGGGTCCTGGTCCCACCTTACAGGATACACATAACAATATCTTTGGGCTTATAGGACTAAAACCCCAACAAATGGAAGATGTTAGCTTTCTTCATTCCAGAGAAGGTCACTGGACTTCTTCTTCCCAGAGAAGTTTGATAACCTTGAGAAACTCATCAGGAGACCAACTGAAGCCAGATTAAAGGAATGCAGGCCCTGCACATACCCTGATCCTTATCAGCAACTCTACCTTTGAACCATTGCTATGAAACTCCTCACCAAGTCTTCCTGGGTTGGGACACACAGTTTTCAGGCACAAGCCTGCTGTGGCCTCCTTTGCCTAGCAAAGCAATAAAGCTATTCTTTTCTAATTCACCTGAAACTCTGTCCCTGAGGTTCAATTTGGCATCAGTGCAGAGTTTGAGTTTTTATCATCAATAGTTCTGAAGGAGATCAACCCTGGGATTTCTTTGGAAGGAATGATGCTAAAGCTGAAGCTCCAGTACTTTGGCTACCTCATGCGAAGGGTTAACTCATTGTAAAAGACTCTGATGCTGGGAGGGATTGGGGGCAGGAGGAAAAGGGGACGACAGAGGATGAGATGGCTGGATGGCATCAGGGACTCGATGGATGTGAGTCTGAGTGAACTCCGGGAGATGGTGATGGACAGGGAGGCCTGGCGTGCTGCGATTCATGGGGTCGCAAAGAGTCAGACACGACTGAGCGACTGAACTGAACTGAACTGAACTGAACTGAGTGCAAACATCATTTGACAAATATAATAATAATTTGCTTGTTTATTCACTCATTTTATATTTCTTTCCCCATTAGAATAAAAGACAAAACTGTCTCTGTTTTGTTAACTATACGATCTTTAGCAACCAAAACAAAGAAATACAGGAACAGTAGGTATGGAATAATATTTGTTGAATGAATGAATAATTAATCCTAAATATGGGCAGAAGTCTAATCAAGTGTATTCATTCATTCATTACTAAAGTAAGAAGATTCAAAAAATCTGTAAAGAACAATATAAAACTTCAGAATATCCAAAATAAATTACGAGATTTCTTTTTTATGTATGTAGGAGCCTCTAGGGAATATTTGGTCCTGTATCACTTAAGAAACATTTTATAACCTTGTAAAGTAGAAAGTAGGAAGTAGAAAGGCAAAAGTAAAAGTAGGGATGTAAAGTGGAAAGTAGGAATGCACAAGTAGGAAGTCAAGAGATACCAGGAGTAACAGGCAAATTTGGCCTTGGAGTACAAAATGAAGCAGGGCAAAGGCCAACAGAGATTTGCCAAGAGAACCCATTGGCCACAGCAAATACCCTCTTCCAACAAAACAAGAAAAGACTCTACACATAGACATCACCAGATGGTCAATACCGAAATCACATTGATTCTATTCTTTACAGCCAAAGATGGAGAAGCTCTGTAGAGTCAGCAAAAACAAAACTGGGAGCTGACTGTAGTTCAGATCATGAACTTATTGCCAAATTCAGACTTAAATGGGAGAAATTAGGGAAAACCACTAGACCATTCAGGTATGATCTAAATCAAATCCTTTACAAATATATAGTGGAAGTGGCAAATAGATTCAAGGGATTAGATCTGATAGACAGAGTACTTGAACTATGGATGGAGATTGGTGACATTGTACAGGAGGCAGTGATCAAGACCATCCACAAGAAAAAGAAATACAAAAAGGCAAAATGGTTTTCTGAGGAGGCCTTACAAATAGTTGAGAAAAGAAGAGAAGCACAAACGCAAAAGAGAAAAAGGAGAAAAAAAGGCAAAGGAGAAAAGGAAAGACATACCCATTTGAATGCAGAGTTCCAAAGAATAGCAAGGAGAGATAAGAAAGCCTTCCTCAGCGATTAATGCAAAGCAATAGAGGAAAACAATAGGATGGGAAAGAGTAGAGATCTCTTCAAGAAAATTAGAGACACCAAAGGAATATTCCATGAAAAGATGGGTACAACAAAGGACAGAAATAGTATGGAGCTAACAGAAGCAGAAGATACTAAGAAGAGGTGAGAAGAATACACGGAGGAACTATGCAAAAAAGATCTTCATGACCCAGGTAACTACAATGGTATGATCACTCACCTAGAGCCAGACATCCTGGAATGTGAAGTCAAGTGGGCCTTAGGAAGCATCACTACGAACAAAGCTAGTGGAGGTGATGGAATTCCAGTTGAGCTATTTCAAATTCTAAAAGATGATGCCGTTGGAGTGCTGCACTCAATATGCCAGCAAATTTGGCAAACTCAAAATTTTTTTGAGTGGCCCAGGACTGGAAAAGGTCAGTTTTCATTCCAATCCCAAAGAAGGTCAATGCCAAAGAATGTTCAAACTACCAACAATTGCACTCATCTCACATGTTAGCAAAGCAATATTCAAAATTTTCCAAGCCAGGCTTCAACAATACATGAACCATGAACTCTCAGATGTTCAACTTCATTTTAGAAAAGGCAGAGGAACCAGAGATCAAATTGGCAACATCCATTGGATCATAGAAAAAGCAAGAGAATTTCAGAGAAACACCTACTTCTGCTTTATTGATTACGCCAAAGTCTTTGACTGTAGATCACAAGAAACTATGGAAAATCTTGAAGAGATGGGAGTACCAGACCACCTTACCTGCTTCCTGAGAAATCTGTATGCAGGACGAGCAGCAACAGTTTAACTGGACATGGAACAATAGACTGGTTCCAGTTTGGGAAAGGAGTATGTCAAGGCTATATATTGTCACCTTGCTTATTTAACTTATATGCAAAGTACATCATGCAAAATGCTGGGCTGGATGAAGCACAAGCTGGAATCAAGGTTGCTGAGAGAAATATCAATAACCTCAGATATGCAGATAACACCACTCATATGGCAGAAAGTGAAGAGGAACTGAAGAGCCTCTTGATGAAAGTGAAAGAGGAGAGTGAAAAAGCTGGCTTAAAACTCAACATTAAAAAAACAAAGATCATGGCATCTGGTCCCATCACTTCATGGCAATCCCATCACTTCATGGCAAACAGATGGGGAAACAATGGAAACAGTGTCAGAATTTATTTTGGGGGGCTCCAAAATCCCTGCAGATGGTGATTGCAGCCATGAAATTAAAAGACGCTTCTCCTTGGAAGAAAAGCTATGACCCACCTGGACACCATATTAAATAGCAGAGACATTACTTGGCCAACAAAAGTCTGCCTAGTCAAAGCAATGGTTTTTCCAGTAGTCATGTATGGATATGAAAGTTGGACTATAAAGAAAGCTGAGCTCTGAAGAATTATGCTTTTGAACTGTGGTGTTGGAGAAGACTCTTGAGAGTCCCTTGGACTGCAAGGAGATTCAACCAGTCAATCCTAAAGAAAATCAGTCCTGAATATTCACTGGAAGGGCTGAAGATGAAACTCCAATACATTGACCACCTCATGTGAAGTACTGACTCATTGGAAAAGACCCTGATACTGGAGGAGAAGGGGATGACAGAGGATGAGATGGTTGGATGCACCAACGACTTGATGGCCATGAGTTTCAGCAAGCTCCAGGAGCTGGTGATGGACAGGGAAGCCTGGCATGCTGCATCCATGGGGTCACAAAGAGTTGGACAGAACTGGAAGGAATGATGCTAAAGCTGAAGCTCCAGTACTTTGGCCACCTCATGTGAAGAGTTGACTCATTGGAAAAGACTCTGATGCTGGGAGGGATTAGGGGCAGGGGGAGAAGGGGACGACAGAGGATAAGATGGCTGGATGGCATCACTGACTTGATGGACATGAGTCTGAGTGAACTCCAGGAGACGGTGATGGACAGGGTGGCCTGGTGTGCTGCGATTCATGGGGTCACAAAGAGTCGGACATGACTGAATGACTGAACTGAACTGAACTGAACTGAGTGACTAAACTGAACTGAAACTAGAAATAACTTGTAGAAGACTGATTGTCATGAAAATAATTCTTATGCACAGATAAGCAAATCAAATCTAATTTATGGAGTTTCAAATTGGCTTCCCAGTTGTAGAAGAAACCAGTTTTCTATTTATTTGGAAATTCATTTCAGTATTGGTAATTTATTTATGTGTCTGTTCTTTGAATTCTTCTTTGAACCAGTTGTAACATCTTGCCAGTTTCACTATTCAATTTATGAATTAAAAGCACATCTTTGACATGTGTCCATTTTATGTATATGAGGGTTATAATTTTACCTTCTTTTGAAAATTGTCCCTTAACAATTTGAAGATATACCTTATGTGGTATTTTTTTTCTTTTTTTGTATATCTTTGATGTGACCATTTTAGTGCTGGTGATTTAACGTCCCTGAGTTTGTTTGCTCATCTGTGATGACTAAGTGCACTATTATCTGGGATGTAAAAGGAGATATGGAAGAAATAGGTTGGAAGGCCAAGAAGAGTATAAACGGGCAAGGATAGTGGATGTTAAATGGTAGAAAACTGAAGGATGATACTGCCTTAAAAGAAGGCATTCATTTGTTAATTAGTACTCATTTTAGTTTTTGTAGGCAGAGGCCTGTAGGTCTGGTCTGAATGGGGACTCTCAAAGAAAATCTTTATATCTAGCAGCACTTAAATAATTCAGCTATTGGAACAAGTCATAGCAATTTAGAATCATATCTCAACAAACTAAAACATGGGCATACGTTGGAGATTTCGTAGGTTTGCTTTCAGACCAGTGTAATAAAGCTAATGGCGTAGTAAAGCAAGTCACACAACATGTTTGGTTTCCCAGTGCATGTAAGACTCATGTTTACACTCTGTCATAGTCTATTAACTGTGCAGTAGCATCATGTCTTAAATAAAAAATATAAATACCTTAATTAAAAAATACTTTATTGCTAAAATGCTAACCGCCATTTGAGTCTTCAGTGAGTCGTAATCTTTTTGCAATAGTAACAAAAAAGATCCCTGATCACAAATCACCATAACAAACACAATAATAATGAAAAAATTTGAAATACTGTGATAATTACTAAAATATGACAGAGAGACATGAAGTGAGCTCATGCTCTTTGAAAAATGGTGCTGGTAGACTTACTTCACACAGGATTGTCATAAACCTTTGATTATTAAAAAGACACATTATCTGTGAAGAACAATAAAGTGAAATGCAATAAAACAAGATACACCTGTATAAAAGAAAAAAAATGCACAAAGAAAATACTTTGTAGGGCAAACAATTTTGAAGATCTACTAAGTAATGAAAAGCAGATAGATACTATTTTATGTATTATGCACTAAAGCTAACAGAGGGTTTGTGAGTGTACCTATTTGTAAGAATAATGTGAACATCATCCAACGAGGCCCCCCACTTTTCAAGTATTTTGCTCTCTGAGATCTGACATCACCAATGCCTTAATGTGGCTGAAATACATGAGAAGGCATGCAGCTACTAAGGAAAGATTAAGAACCCAGAATATCTAAGAATATTCAAGGCAAAAAATTAGGCCTAAATTCCTTGACACTGACCACAGCAGCCACTGGTGCTAAATAGAGTTATATACCACTAACAACCATGAAGACAGATATACCCAGTATCTCCAAGGAAAGAGTACAACCCCATGAACTGATGGTCACAACAGAGCATTAAACTGATAGAAGGCAATGGCACCCCACTCCAGTACTCTTGCCTGGAAAATCCCACAGATGGAGGAGCCTGGTGCGCTGCAGTCCATGGGGTCGCTAAGAGTCACGACTGAGCAACTTCACTTTCACTTTTCACTTTCATGCTTTGGAGAAGGAAATGGCAACCCACTCCAGTGTTCTTGCCTGGAGAATCCCAGGGACGGTGGAGCCTGATGGGCTGCCGTCTATAGGGTTGCACAGAGTCAGACACGACTGAAGTGACTTAGCAGTAGCAGACTCATAATGGCCTTTTGCTCCTTTATTCATTTTTGCTACATCAAGGCTGTATATTGTCACCCTGCTTGTTTAACTTCTATGCAGAGTACATCATGAGAAATGCTGGGCTGGAAGAAGCACAAGCTGGAATCAAGATTGCTGGGAGAAATATCAATAACAGATATGCAGATGAAACCCTTATGGTAGAAAGTGAAGAGGAACTAAAAAGCCTCTTGATGAAAGTGAAGGAGGAGAGTGAAAAAGTTGGCTTAAAGTTCAACATTCAGAAAACGAAGATCATGGCATCTGGTCCTATCACTTCATGGCAAATAGATGGGGAAACAGTGGATACAGTGTCAAACTTTATTTTTTTGGGCTCCAAAATCACTGCAGATGGTGATTGCAGCCATGAAATTAAAAGACGCTTACTCCTTGGAAGGAAAGTTATGACCAACCTAGATAGCATATTCAAAAGTAGAGACATTACTTTGCCAACAAAGGTCCATTTAGTTAAGGCTTTGGTTTATTCCAGTGGTCATATATGGATGTGAGAGTTGGACTGTGAAGAAAGCTGAGTGCCGAAGAATTGATGTTTTTGAAGTGCGGTGTTGGAGAAGACTCTTGAGAGTCCCTTGGACTGCAAGGAGATCCAACCAGCCCATTCTGAAGGAGATCAGCCCTGGGATTTCTTTGGAGGGAATGATGCTGAAGCTGAAACTCCAGAACTTTGGCCACCTCATGCGAAGAGTTGACTCATTGGAAAAGACTCTGATGCTGGGAGGGATTGGGGGCAGGAGAAGAAGGGGACGATAGAGGATGAGATGGCTGGATGGCATCATCAACTCTATGGACATGAGTCTGAGTGAACTCTGGGAGTTGGTGATGGACAGGGAGGCCTGGCGTGCTGAGATTCATGGGGCTGCAAAGAGTCGGACACGACTGAGCGACTGAACTGAACCGGTAGGTATTTTTTGTTTCTCTATGGTGAGAAGGAATTGGCTAACTTGGGACTGTGGAGTGGGAACACTTTTCCTTGTTGCTTTGAAACAGTGCTGATGGTGTAACTGTTATTACTACAAAAACATCCAGATAATAAAGAATCAAGGGATCAAATAAAATAATTTAAGAATGACGGGCAACCAGATTATTATAGCCTGAAAAAGGGGAAAAATGTTTTGCTAATGAAAAAACAGATCAAAGTCTTGCTTGGATATGCAGGAACATAGGGTCCATTTTCTCAATATGTTTCTTGGCAGAGCCCTTTAGTCTGTAAATTATGTGGCTTAAGTTACAAATTGAAGGGTTATACACACCGAAACTTGGTGTTAAAAATCATTTATCTGAATAAAAAATCAGTTTCCACATTTCTATCAGAAGTTTTACTTGCCTGGTAGAGGCCATACAAGCTAAGGACTAAGACATGTGCTTAGTTCAAGGGCCTGGAATAGGGAAGACGGGAGAAACAGAGGGAGATATGTAAAGCTTGAATGGATCTGGGTAAGGCCACATAAATTTGGGTGTTTGAGATTTACTTATGCGGTATGCATATATGCACATAACAGTTAATTTTATAATTCTTTGGACAGAATCTCTTAAATCATGCCAGAGTTTAGGTTTGTGTGGTCTATTCATTTCCAGTTTGAAAGTGAAGTCGCTCAGTTGTGTCCAACTCTTTGTGACCCCATGGACTGTAGCTTACCAGGTTCTTCCATCCATGGGATTTCCCAGGCAAGAATACTGGAGTGAGTTGCCATTTCCTTCTCCAGGGGATTCTCCCGACCCAGGGATCGAACCCAGGTCTCCGGCATTGCGGGCAGACGCTTTACCGTCTGAGCCACCAGGTGTGTGGTCTATTCAATTCCAGTTTAGTCCTAGATTATAACTCTTATCTCCTCCTCTGCTAGATGGTTTACAAAATGTTAATAGGTAAAAGCATGACCAAGATTATGAACCAAATATCACACTGGGAAAGAAATAAAAAGCAAATACAAATGCACCATGATAAATGCTCTCAAGAGAGTCACCAGAAAATACCTACATTAAAGGCTAATTTGTTTATGACTATGGTCCACTGCTTATCTGCACAATTTATTAGTCACATAAAACATTTTGTAATTTTGTACTATAATGGATTTGACAGATTTGTCCACACATCTTACATATACTTTGACAGGCTCTATCTATTTAAATTTAAATGTATATATATTATTTGCAAAGTTTCTAGGTTGGATATGTACACTGTACATATGCATTATATGTATAGATAGTTAAGCCTAATTTAAACCTAATCATCACATTTCTAGGAAATGTGTTGTTCTTCCTATATTTTCTTTGAGTAATCAGAAAAAAATGTAGCAGTACTTATATTTAGGCACCTATCAAGATTCATTTTTTTCACTTTCAGTGTAGATAAATCTTTCTTTTATACAAATGCATATATTTCTACACAGAAATACCTCAGCTAATTCATGACACTTGACATTAATCACGTACACAGATCAACAAAGACTTTGCTTTCATATAGAAACTAATTTAGAACATATTTCTAAATTACTGCTTGTTATTACAGTCAATTTAATTAGCTAGCTAATGACAATATCTGCTCATAATCAAAGTAGTCAAAAATATGAAATTTAGTAATTAGACCATATAATTCCTTAACAACTCAATTTTATAATGGCAAAGTACAACACTTTTAGTCAATTTTCTTCAAAAACTCCTCTGTATTCAAAATTAGGAATTCCACAGTGTATTCTCATGACATTTAAAGCTCAAGATGGAGTGTTTAGGTTAGAAAGCACAGCTCCCTCTTGGATTCCATGTGAAATTGCTTGTAAGTCATATTACATTCTAAATTCATTTCCCCTCAAACCATTCTGAGGGTATAACATTTACTCTTTGTCACTAATGTTCTTTTCTGTACGACCCACCAATATGAATTGTAACACAATGAAACAATTAATCTTTGGGGCAATTTTAATGATCCTATAATTATACAAAACTGTAGAAAATCATGCTTTCCTCTTTATCAACCCAGATACTCAGGGATGTTTTAATCCTAAAACAAAAACAAAAGGAGGAAGAATCTCTATATTTCTAAGAATATCATATTAACAGGAATCTATAAACTAAACACAGATAGTGTCACAAATGACATGTGGCGTAATGGGTGGGGATGCAAAAATTCAGCCAGAAAGGTACTAACACAGGCTAATTTGATTTCTCCCAGCTGCCTGCCTTTCAATTCTTTATCTTGGCTATTGGGTTTGAATAAATTTCATCTCCCACACCACAAGTAATGAGCAGGCAATGACTTATGAAGCACAGAGAACAAGTTAAGACAGAATTGGAATACAATTTTAATGAGACGTAGCTGAGAAAGTGAAAGTGCTACACATTTGACAGACTTGGCAAAATATCCAATATTATTTCAAATGTTCTTTCCTTTCTACAAAGAAACTGTCAAATATTAAAATAAAAATGGAAAAAAAAGGCTCCAAAGAATTCATTAGAGGTAGATTTTTAATGTGATGAGAGCTCAAAAAATAGAGAAGTCATTTAAGAAGTTGAGCAAATGTGACTTAATATGTAAACGTGTTAAGTATAAATAATCCTGTGAAAACAAACAACATTCTTTGGTTTTTCTGGAAAAAAGAAAAGCACATTACCATTCTGACAACATATATCTGTTTGAAATGAGGTCCAGAAATTGTTGGGGAAATGGAGAAGAGACAAATATTTTCTTTGTTACCACTGACTTAGAAATCTATAAAATAATGTTATCATAGGGCTTTGAAATACAGTGAAAATAAGCTGATAATGGAAACAAGATAAACTCAGGCATGAAGTTCATTTTTTGAGGCTCTGTGGTCAATGTTCAGGACAGGAGAAAGAAGCGAACTGAAGTAGTGGGGACAGTCCCCAGAGAGGTGTAACAGGAAGTGGTCCCTGGCTAATAAGAAAGATTTGCACCAAAATGAAACCATTTATTTTCATAATAAAATAATATGTTGTTAAGTTCTATGAAACACTTAAATGTCATAAAATAAAGAGGACAACTGAAAAAGTAAAGAACTCACTATAGACAATATAAATGAATTTTGAAGCATGTTTTCCCACTCAGCTTATGTAAAGAATGCCCCATCCTCCTGACAAGGCCTGCCTTCTCAGCTGGGTTGTGATGGAGCCTGGGTCAAACTGAGCCACACAA
This sequence comes from Capra hircus, assembly GCF_001704415.2. Lineage (NCBI taxonomy): Eukaryota > Metazoa > Chordata > Mammalia > Artiodactyla > Bovidae > Capra > Capra hircus. The sequence continues at coordinate 81,875,507 of NC_030814.1, forward strand.
GAGTACTCACATTATGCATTTTAAATCCATTTCGCCAAACATCCCTCCCTCAAATGTAAAGGAGTCTTTTTTCTCCCCCTGCTCCAACCTACTCCACACTGTTTCTTTTTTTTTTTTTTTTTAGTGATTACTTCCTGTTTTTTTCTAGTGCATAAAACATCTGTGATTTGCTGCAGGCACTCAGTATTTACATGGAGAGACTCACAGCAGGTGCCACTTACCAAAAAAAAAAAAAAAAAAAAAGGGCTCCTGCAAGCATGAGCACACCAGTGTTATTCCATGACCCGGGGGTCACACTGCTGTACTGCACAATGTTTAGCAAGGGAAGGCTTCTTCCATCAACAACTGATAAAACAGTGTTTTGTCTGGTAGGCTAAACTTTTTATGAAATGATAAACTAGTATCTAGACATGTTTGAAAGTGAACACATGTGCTTTCAAAATTATGGGAAGATACCTAATTCTGATTTGCATCCTGTAGTTAAAAAAGCCTATCCCCCTCCCTCCAAAATAAATAAATAAATAAATAAGGAAAAAAAGAAACCTAGTAATTTTCTAACACTGACGAATAGTCTCCCTTGGTGTCCCCAGGCCTCATGCTGCAAATCTACTTCCTTGACTTTGAAGTCTGGGTCCTCTAAAGCTGTGAAATTTCCTGGATAACAAACAAGGCTGAGGAAACTGTGTTGTGAGCAAATAAATTTGATAGCCACGGGACTTGTAAATGTAGTTTACATGTAACACTCAATAACAGTGACCAAAAAGGGGTGTGTGACATTTTCTCATAAAGGTCCTCATTCTTTAAACAGCTTGTTAATAATTCAGTTAAAAGTCATATGATGGAGCCAATTATAGTTTGTGAATCTCATTGGCTTTCTCCTTGTTTTCCCGCATCCTCCACTAAAATACCTCGTGGAGTTTGCTTTAGCCTGGCTCTCTACAGCAATATTCCACATTCAACATGCCCTCCTTCAGTGTTTTTGTTGTAACAGATTGGGAACATAAGATGCAAGCAATCCAAAGAATGTCCAGGCAATACCAGGACTTTAAAAACTGCTTTCCCACATATGGCCAACAAATTATGTGTCTGGAGTGTTACAGGTAATCCTTTTGGGTGATCTAACTAAATCGATATAAATGATTTTATAAATAAAATAATACAAAATTGGAAGATGAATTTCCAGTTCATGAAAGAAGATGAAAGAATGAAGTTTTGTCTGGCATGCCATGCCTTTACTATGTGTATATAGAGAGAATACCATCAGTTCATACCCATTCAAAATTATTAAAGATATTTTGATTTTCACAAACAATAGCCTTATTTCACAATCCCCTTCTTACTTTCCCTTTCCCCTACCTCCACACACACATCTGGTTCCTAATTAAGAACTATATTTAGCCCTCAATAATAGGATGTAAGATATTCCTGATCTGTCATTTGGTTAATTGCAGTTAATGTTTGCCTTATATTCTAGGTACTGCTTAACTCCCCTAAAACCTTAGGAATCTGTTCATAAAAGGCACAGGTGGACCTTAGGCAGAGCCCTGGGCCTGGAGGATGGAGCACACCCTTGTCATTCTCATTGCTCTGGGGTGTAGATACTATATCCCATCCATTCCTTTTCCACTAACTCCTTTCTCCATTTTGTGTATTAATCTTTCCCCCAGTGGAATTATGCATACACCCACATTGTAGCAGGTACTTAGCATACTTATTAGCTGTCAGCATTTCCCACCAGCTTCTTGAGGGCAGGCACCTGATCTTTTTCATATGTCTGTGTCTATGGATTACTCTCTTGATGGTCAGTCATCAAAAGGATAGATGTTGACATGATGGTTAATCAGGACAGTGAGGGGTGCATAATCACTACAGAAGGCAGTCTCCAGTTCCCAGGAACCAGGGACCATAAATGGACACAGCGTGTAAAGTCATCCAGAGTATCAGAGTGACAGAATATGCTAATTATGCCTCTAATCCTCAACTTCACTCCTGACTTTCCAAAATGGTGTAACAGAGAAATTAGGATTAGACTGAATCAGATTCTATGAATTAGCATTCCCCTTCTAATGATATCAATACTATTTGGACAAAATAGGACAATTTCCTTAACCTCTCAGGTGCAATTTCTCCTACTGGAAATATTGGGATAATAGTACCTACCTTTTAGAATTAAATGAAATATCACATGTAAAGCATTCAATGCAAGCTCAACAAATCTTATTTCCTTCTTCTTTACTTTCATCCGAGGAGTTTCTTTTCCCTGTGGTATGTCTGATATTTAGAACCTTGGTCTTGCTGTCAATATCTAAGCAATGATCGTCTCAAGGATCAATAATCCTTGTTTAGTTATAGTGTTTTTCACAGGTTCCCCAGCCACACTTATCACCATGAGGGGTTTTTCTGAAAGGTAATTTCAGTTATTCTACACAAAGCAAGATTATTCAAGGAGACAAAGGCATTGACCATCTTTTCTTTGCTTCTTGTTTTCCTTGACCCATATAGCAGCTTTACCAACATGCTCTATAACTGCTTCATGTAACTTAAAGCTGGTTTTTGGCAAGAAGATAATGAATCCCATCTAGTTCACTTTCCTTGATCTGAAGGAGAATGTTTCTCCTGATTATGTTTACAAATTTTTATATTGTGGTAAAAAGTTATAACATACATTAAACAAACATTAAAATATATAACAAAATTTATCATCTTAACTATTTTAAGTGTATACTGTAATAACATTAAGTATATTCATATTGTTGTACTGAGTTAGCCAAATAGTTTGTCCATTACAGAAAAACTTGAACAAACCTTTCGGTCAACTCAATATAACAGAAATCCAGAACTTTTCTTCTTGTGAAACTGAAATTCTATGCCCACTAAATAATAACTTTCCATTTTCTACTAACCTAGTACCTCTGATTATATTTTTAATTGTTGGTTTTGGTCTAGTTTAAGATATGGTGATACAGAAACATATATTTGGTAATAGTTAGAGTATCTTTAAAATATAGTCATCTTTCATTGGAAAAACATCTATGTTCACAAAAGTTATGGTACATAGAATGCTCATTTTCTGCTGCACTTAACATTAACAATAAGAGTAATTACCCAATAAATATGGATAAATATGGATCTTACCCATAAGATGCTGGATGAATGTTGTAACCTTGGGCTGTGATTTGATGGAGAAGGGAAGACGTAGAATGTGAAAGGTTGTTTTTCCTAAAAGATGGTGATTTTGTCAGAGGCAAGTGGATTACACGCTGTTTAACCATGTAACATGATTCTTGAAATCGTATTCGGATAATTGAGGACAAAGTGACTTTTTTGGCATTTAATCTACCACTTTTCAGCCTCATTTGGCATATTCAGATTCAGTCTGTATTAATAATTAAAGACTTATTTTCTTTGAATAAGTTACAACTTAGCACACTAATTGTTAAACACATACCACAATGAAACCATACAACTTGCGAAAACAACAATGAAATAACTTTACTTCCAATATTTAGCTATAATTGTTATGACCATATTCTGCTTCCATTTTCTGATTTATCTGCTAACGTTTCATGATTTCAGCTAGAAATATAAATATGAATAGCACATTTGCCTAGGACTGCCAATATTTTTCTTGGTAAAGAGCCACTAAATATTTTCTTTCATTGTCATTCTCCATATATGAATTAGTTCTTAAACATTAAAAACATTATCTTAAAAAGGTTCCATTATAATCTAACCCTGAAAATGATAAGAAACAAAGAAATACCATGCTACAAATCGGGAAATACTATAAATTCCATTATATAAGCATATTCTTAAAAAATCTACCTCCTTATATATTCTTCTGATACATTTTGTCATGATACACATAATTAAGATGTCCTTAATTTTATTACTACACCAGATTTTAAAACCACAATAGAGAGCAGGATTTATCGTTGCATTTCTTAAAGCCAACTCATTCTGACAAGCTAAGGTCACTTCCATTTAAACCCCAAAATGTTTTCCTCCCTTAGGAGTCTGGGACATTATTATTGTTTTGTCAAGAAAGACTCGTGAATGATGCAGTCTTTCTCAGTGAGAAAATGAAAGGTGTATTCCACTGTGTCCTGGGAAAGAGATGATGCCTCTTCCACAGACTTGGTGGAGGATTCACTGCCAGCTTCTTCACGGTGTGAACTCCTGATTGAAGCGCCAGCTGTGATCCTAGGTTTCAAAGAGACCTTGGAAATGGCAAAGCAAGACCCTGTGTTCTGAGCTGACAAAACCCAGTTGACAAGAGAAGCAGTAGCTATTCTTTCAGAATGCTCATCATGGGGAATGTCATTGACAAAAAGAAAAGAGTGGGGGAGGGAGGAGAAAAGAAGGCTTTTGTGTGATATGACCTGACAGACCTGAAATCAAATTATAATGCCACAGAAATAGGAATTTTCTTTCTTTTTCATTGCACGGAAGACATTATTTTGTCAATATAGATAAAATAAGTAGTTGGAAGAATATTTTTTTCTTTAGTTAGCCTCCTCAATATAATTGGATTTTCCTTGGCTCATGGTATTAACAGAACTATCTGTGAGCAACTCTTGGCCTGATAGGTGTAAGGAAATTCCAGAGAGTTCTAAATTATACCCAAACTGTCACCCCTGTCACTGCAAGGTAGAGTTAAAAGGCCTTTGCAACTACCCAGGAATGAAACAAAATAATTTCTCCCATAGGAGACTGGATTGTTTATTATTCTTAACCTCCAAGCACTTTAAAATAATTTTTTCCCCTCTCTTTTGCTGACCTCAGCCATGGAGAAAAATGTGTATAAGGCAGTTATTATTTTGCATCAAAACTGTTGATATGTCCATTGCTGTCCCTTGGAGATTTCCATTCTCAGACGTGTAGACCACCCTCATGCACAGGTCTGATCTGACCTCCCCTATGGTACCGGAGTCAGATCCTCAGTACTCAGAGCTGCTCCAGTGGCTGACCATGAGACAGCAGTCTGCCCATGCCCAAGCTTGCTGTGCCCAGAGTCACAAGAATGGCTTTATCAAGAGTGTGTCATGCAGTCCCAAGCCATTAACAGGACAGCAGTGTTCCTTCTCTGCCAGAGGACCATGTGGAGGGCAGCATTATGCTCAGTCACAAAGAGATGGCCCCTAGAGGCTCCAAAACAGGTCAGGGAAGCCCTTACAAAATGCAAACTCTGCTGCATTTGAAAAATGTGTCTTGCTAAATTCAATGTACTCTGGACCTTCCTTTTAATCTCAGAATTGCCTCTCGAGATACTGGACAGTCAGTTAGTATTTATTTAGTGACACAGGCTGAGAAGATGAATTTCTGAATACTTAATTTTAAAAATAAAGATAAGCAGCAAACCTTGTGATGTTATAATCAGGTTCTTATCTCTAAGACAATTTTGAATAAGGTAGGGTGTTAAAAATAATCTGTTTATACTAGCTTACACTGGTTTTGAACACTGGGACATTTCTAGGGTGAATAGATTAATTTGTATCTTTTACTGAGCAAATGGTAGAAGTTTGATTGGCTTTGTTTCTTATGCCAGAAACCTTACAGAAAGCTGGGAGGTCATCACGTGCATTGCTGCCTCTGAGCCTCTGATGATTCCAGTCATCTCAAAGGGATAGGGTTTTGCCCTCTTGCTTCTGATTTGTTGGCAATAGACCTTCAGCTAACAGTATATCTGCTCAGCTGAAGATGGAGTGCTAATCTAGAGGGACTCGAAATGGCTCTGTCATTTTCTAGATGACAGCTCCTATTTTCCACTGGCTTCTAGCACATGTGCTATCATCCATCTATGTCAGGAAGACACTTGCTTATCTGGTTGCTAGAAATGCTTTTGTTAAAAACACGTAACTGCAGTTCATCAGTCTTGTGAGCAAGTTGTTGATTTTGCTAAACTAAGTTTAAACTCTACTGTGGTTTTATGATATGACATCTATTTTTATTAGATATTGTCATGATTATTTATAGTGTCTTAGAAATACACTAGAGTTTACAAAAAGGCAAGTTAATCAGCCAGTTGAATGGTGCAAAACAAAAGTTTTGGGACTACAGTGTACACATATTAACTCCATTTTTTGGCACCTCTTAATTAAGAAATTACTTACTAAAAAAGGGATAGAAGTTGAATCATGACCACAAGAAAACAAAATTCAATGCAAATAATGTGTAGTTTACCACCAATGATGGTATTTAAAAAACTTTATTATATAAAACCGGTGATCTAATTATAACTCATGAAGTACTGTCATATATCAAAGAATATGATCAGCAAATATCCTTACTTTTTTATTTAAACTGGAAAATATATATTTTGCTGATATTCTTTTGGTTTTGATCAGCTTGTTCGTGTCCTCCTGGTTCAATCAAGACTTGATCACTCAGAAGCTGGGCAAACCCTATCTAACTGGCCCTAACCTTTAAGGAAGCTTCTGAAGAGTTCATAGTCATCACAACCAGCTAAAACTGGTTCACACCACTTCGGCATATATTAACTCACAGTCAGTAGGGTTGTTAACAGTGCTCAAAGCAAGGAGATATCACAAAATCTTTCAAGAGTGGTACCTGGATGTCAAACTCAAGTGCTATTGCCAACTGGCCTCTCTCATATTTGCCGGTCTGGATCAACACTTTCTTTCTCTTCTCTCCCTTCCCTTCACACAACACAGACTCACGGCTCTCCTGATGTTGCTGGGAGCCTGCCACATGGCCTGATTAATGGGCATGGGTGAAGGGGCAGGGAGCGTCAAGGGCTGTTCACTCAGCCAAGCACCTGCCTACTTTCTTTCAGTCCTGAGTGACTATCACAGTCACCAGAGTAACTTTTGTTTGGTAAGAGCTGTTTTAAGATTTGATGCCCACCAGAAGTTCTGGCCTTGTAGAGGACAAATGATGCCAAGGGCCAAAGCCAGTACTACAAGGCTTTCCTGAGAGGGTCTAGTTGTGGGTGGGAAGTTATAAGGTGGCTTCTGGGTGAGCAAACAGCCCCAGAGTTCTCTCCATGCGTCCATTTCAAATTGATGAAGTGAATGCCAAAGAAAGGATAGGGGCTTGAACATTATAATATTACAAAGATAGTTGAATACCATTAGATGTGTAAATAAAGTCAGAAAAGTAATCAAAATGACTAAAGAGACCAAAATAACAAGGCATCTCTCATAAGCAGAGGCACTGTATTGTATTTCTTGAAAGGAAAAAAAAAAAAAAAAAGAAAAACAAACATTAAAAAGTGAAAAAAGAGAAAATGAAAAATCTTGGATTTATTTTCTTTATGGTAAAATGGAAGCATGTTGGAAACAGATTTGTCTCTGTCTGAAGTGGTGATGATATCAATTTTATGACAAGGAATTATATTTCTAAAAAATAAGTTGGAGAAAAGCTTCCGATTAATTAGGTTTGACACTGAAATATTGATGTTATTCACTCTTTTAAAACTCTCACAGATGAGCATTTATTTCTTAAAAACCAAATTTCATGTTGATTGTTTTGTAATTTATGCGACACATGCACAAAATATATTAAAAAAAATCATTTCCCTCCTTTTCTCCTTCGATCTCTGTCTGACGCCTTTAAAAATGGATGAAACAATTCATATAAAACAGAAAAAAACAAATAAGATGTATATGAACTATAACCTTAATGATCAAGTAAGACTTGTAAACAACGAGTGCTTTGGAATTTTTTTACTAACCTCATTTGACTATTTTTTCATGTCTTTTCTTCAGCTATAGCAGTAAAATTAACTGCTTATGAAATTTTGACAGTTATGCCTGAGATTTTCAGAGTAGTAGGTCAATACTTTCAGCTAAAGAAAAAAAATCACCTTGAAATAAATATCTTTACAAAGTAACAAAGCTACTTTAAGTTTCCAGAACTGTAATACATCTGATGTAGAAAGAATATTACTATTGTCAGATGAGGACTAATACATAGAGTATGTCCAAAGTGTTACCAGCAGTATTACCACTGTATTCTGTATTCTGAGAACAGAATCAGAAGAAATGAAATTAATCTGAGGGGAAAGTTATGGAGACATGAACAATTTCCCCAACAGTGAGTTAAGAAACACTGCTTACTAAGACAGGTTTCTTTTAAGTACTAGCATGGGATCTTCTTTATAGATCAGTTTTTACAGAGGCTTGGCACAGAGCTGCACTTGTCCCTCCAAGTATGGAAATGAGCAGATAACATATCCTCCCAGGGTTCATGGAGGGGAAGACCCAGATCTGTGAGGGAAATTTCAAAGACTACAGTTTGGACAGAAGAGAAAGAAACTGATGTCACTCTAGCATCCTGCATAAATGCAGTGAGAACTTCAATACGGTGCCGAGTCTGTGCTGGGTCTCCTCCTTCCTGCTGCTGCTGCTGCTGCTAAGTCGCATCAGTCGTGTCCAACTCTGTGTGACCCCATAGACAGCAGCCCAACAGGCTCCCCCGTCCCTGGGATTCTCCAGGCAAGAATACTGGAGTGGGTTCCAACTTCCTTCTCCAATGCATGAAAGTGAAAAGTGAAAGTGAAATCACTCAGTCGTGTCCGACTCTTAGCAACCCCATGGACTGCAGCCTACCAGGGTCCTCTGTCCATGGGATTTTCCAGGCAAGAGTACTGGAGTGGGCTGCCATTGCCTTCTCTGCTCCTCATTCCTAGTCACATCCAAATGCAAGAAGGCCTGCCATTATTTAAAGGAATTTCTTCCTTTCTTTCCTTTCTTCTTTCCTTCCCTAACTCCTTCTGTCCTCCCTTCTTTCTTTCCTTCCTTCCTTCAGTTTTTCTTCAAAAAATAGTATGCGTTACAAAGTCTAATAGCTCATACTTAGAATATATAGTAATATTTGAAGTATCTAGGAATATCAAATAGTTTAAAAAGAAGTAAGAAAATGCTTTGATTATGACCTTTATGTAAAATGCAAATTGAAACTTCCAACTTAGAAGTGTGTTAAGGCCCAGGGAAAATGAATAAATCAAACCCAGATAAATATGGGAAGGGAGGAGGGACAAATCCTATTTGTTTTCATTCTTTCGAGTTCTATCGCATCAAACAATCGATGCAATTGATGGCAGCCAACTAGCAAAGTACCACTGAATGTCAGTATCATTTTGTAGCAATGTGTCTAATAAGTGCTCTCCAGTCCCATTTTCCTGTCTGTAGACTGGAGTCACACAGCCTGCCAGGGCTATTGTGATGATTCTTGGTGAAGCAAGAAACAGAGAAGTTTCAGAAAGGAGTATTTTTATTTTAGGGTTAGGGTTAGGTATCTTGGCACAGTGCCTGCCCTGTAGTCCCCAGCTTCTGAGGCTTTGTGGATATACTTGAGTCCATCACAGCTACTGGTGGCATACAGGAAAACAAATCACAGGACACTGATCACTTTAGGAAAATCCCATGTTCATCCTATTTTACCGTTGCAGAAGTCTGTGGGATAACCTTAATATTAAAAGTGCATCAATATACTCCTTGAGCTCATCAGCCCTGAGATTTTATTTGCTTCTGTTCCCATTTCTTTCCCTCTAGGTGGAAAATATCCTCATTGGTGTGTCATGTTTTCCATTTCATCTTGTACTGTCCCTTCTTTCCTTATCTTATAGACACCAAATGTCCCCCACAGAGTTAAGAATGTACCACCCCTCTTCCCAGGATGGTTGAAAGTAATGGAGAGGGATATACAGTTAGCTGGTATTATTTTGTGGGGCTGAGCATTATAGATTTTTAAAGTTGGGGAGTTTTTAAGCTTTAGTTGCTTTTCCCCTAGCCAATACCAAGTACTTAGTTGACTTTGGGTACACAATAGCTAGTATTTTAATTATTATATTAGTGCTTTTATCAGCAACGGTTGTATCCCCATTTGATTGAAGCCTATAAAGGGAGCTGGCCCCACAGTTTCTCCAGGGAAAAATCTGATCCGGCTAGTTCTGCTAGAGGCTACCAATATTCTGCTTCTTCTGCCCCCACAGATTCCGCTCCCACTAGGTCTCTCTTGGCCACCACGGACTACCCATTCTTCTCCGTGTAATTCTTTGCACATAATTTACTTCGTATTTTTCTCTCATTTGTATACACCCAGGATATACATTCCTGGGTAAAGAAAGCTTTCTCAGTATACATAGCCAGCACGCATTCTCCCACTGGCTGACGATGAAGCATCCTTCTCAAGCAGTGTGGCTATAATCCAGTGTTTCAAACCAACATCAGGTCTGGTGTGAGTTGCATACTTCATTGTTATGCCCAATTTGATATCGTAAAACGTCCAATTTACCCGACTTACAAATTTATAAAAAGCTACTTCTTATAACTAGTTATTAAGTTTTAGTCAATTCCCCTGGAAAAGAGTGGTTTTAACCGTTTTCAAAGATTTCTGTGAAATTATATTTGACTGCTGTGAATTTCTGGTGTTGCTTAGCTTTATTCTGGCGGCAAATATTTGACTGTGGCCAGGAAAAGCTTATTAATGTCTGGATTTTCCTGTACTTTTGATCTCTGGCTTTTGGAAATGCACATTGTTACTGTGTTTTGAATTATAACTGTAGTGCATAACTTAATGTTAAGAATTTTATAAACAATCAACTGGATTTCATTAAAACATACAGAACAGAGCCCATTGCCTTATGGACCTCTCAGAATTTACAGATACTTTTATCAAGTACAACTCAAAGAATATGTTGCATATGTTTCAAAAAATTGGGATGTCTCATGGCTACATCAAAGGTCTCTCTTGGTAAATGTCAGACTGCACTTGAAAATATGTGGATTCTTTTAAAATATCTTTTGATATTGATTTCTAACATAATTTCACAGTGATAAAAGAACAAAGTCTTTATGATTTCAATATTTTTAGGCCATGAAAATTTTCTTCTGGTTTATAGTCTATGGGAACTTGAATAGAATCTGTATCCTGCTATTGTGTGAAAACTGTATAAATCTTTATGTTGAATTGGTTCATGGTACTTTTCAGGTCTACTGTATCTTCTACTTTTTGTCTATTAATTCTATTAATTTTTGAGAGTTTGATGTTGAAACTCCAACAAAAAATATTTATCTGCTTTAATACACACCGAGGAAACACGAATTGAAAGAGACACATGTACCCCAATGTTCATCGCAGCACTGTTTATAATAGCCAGGACATGGAAACAACCTAGATGTCCATCAGCAGATGAATGGATAAGAAAGCTGTGGTACATATACACAAGGGAGTATTACTCAGCCGTTAAAAAGAATTCATTTGAATCAGTTCTGATGAGATGGATGAAACTGGAGCTGATTATACAGAGTGAAGTAAGCCAGAAAGAAAAACACCAATACAGTATACTCACACATATATATGGAATTTAGAAAGATGGCAATGACGACCCTGTATGCAAGACAGCAAAAAAGACACAGGTGTGTATAACGGACTTTCGGACTCAGAGGGAGAGGGAGAGGGTGGGATGATTTGGGAGAATGGCATTCTAACATGTATACTATCATGTAAGAATTGAATCGCCAGTCTATGTCTGACGCAGGGTACAGCATGCTTGGGGCTGGTGCACGGTGATGACCTAGAGAGATGTTATGAGGAGGGAGGTGGGAGGGGGGTTCATGTTTGGGAACTCATGTAAGAATTAAAGATTTTAAAATTAAAAAAAAAAATTGTAAAGTGTTCTTGCCTGGAGAATCCCATGGACAGAGGAGCCTGGTGGGCTATGGTCCATAGGGTTGCAAAGAATCAGACATGACTGAAGTAACAAAGTATATGCCCATAGTGGTACTATATGTAATGTTGCTCTGTATTTTCCAAGTTTCCTATAAGTTACCACACCATTTAAAAAACAAAAGAGAAAGAAAAAATATTTATGAAAAAAGTTGTATAAAGAACAATAAAATGTATAAAAGTTTTTTAAAAATTTGAGAAGTTTCAGCATTTGAAATGTGAATTGTATACAGAATTGACATCCAATGAGGAACTAACAAACCTATTATATTAATCAACTGGGTGAAAGAATAACAGTTAAATATAACCTTAAACTAAATATAAACTAAAACTTAAAAAAAAAAAGCTTTAAATGTTGTTGAATTTTCCAAATAACTTTGCTATAAACTTAAAGTAGAGAACAGAAAACAATATTTGGGAAATCTGTAATTTGGCTAATTTTTCTTTTGGCTAACAGTCTTTCAGCAAACTGGCCTTGAGCAAGTTGATTTTAGGTGAACTAGTTTCTCAAAAATAAGCTTTTGGTAAATGATTGAACTTAAAAAAAATTGATAAGTTGGTCATTTGGTCACTTGGCTTTCAGAAAATCGATTTTTAGGAGATTAGATTCTTCCACAACTTCCCAGAAATAAATGATGAATGGAGCAAGTAAAAGGTAGTAGATTAGGAGCAATTATGAGTGCAAGAGGACATTGTGTATTTTTTTTTCCCTGAAGTACAGCAGTTGTGACTATAGTCTGAATTTGAAACAAAACATTAAGTATTTCATTCTACAAATTTAAAGAATTACCAGGAGTTGGGCTTATTAAAGAGCATAGCCAAATCAGAACTGGCTCTACCATCTATTGCCAATATCCCCTTCTCTTACACTCCACTTTCCCAGACTGGTAGGTTGCAGTTTGGATGCTTTTGCAGAAGTGCAATATTCTTGGAGGAAGGCTGTTCCCTCCCTAAATCCAAGGGAACAGAGAGCAAACTCCAAAAGAATTGTACTTAAATATTGGGGATATACACAGAACGGAAGACATATTTATTCCCCCTTTGGACGTCTTGTTGGTCACTGAATTTACTGAAACAATCTTGTGCCACTTGGACTTAAGAAAAGAGAATTGAAGAGAGACAGTGTGGTGGGGAACTGCCAGGAGGACAGAAGTTTCTGGTGTCTCAGTTTCTGAAGTAGGAGTAATGATGGGGCTTGCATATGTCAGCTTGTGCAAGATTTGTCTGTGTTGCAAAGACGAGAATGGAGCACCATCTTGATGGGATCACTAACATGTAGAGAGCAAAGACATGGGAGAAATGTAGGAAGCATAACTCTGTCTGGGGCCCACTGGAGAGGCAGGCTGGATCTCATAGAGGACAACCACCACCCAGCGTTGGCCTCACTGGATGGCTGCTGCTGCTGCCAAGTCACATCAGTTGTGTCCGACTCTGTGCGACCCCATAGATGGCAGCCCACCAGCCTCCCCCATCCCTGGGATTCTCCAGGCAAGAACACTGGAGCAGGTTGCCATTTCCTTCTCTAATGCATGAAAGTGAAGAGTGAAAGTGAAGTCGCTCAGTCGTGTCCGACTCTTAGCGACCCCATGGACTGCAGCCTACCAGGCTCCTCTGTCCATGGGATTTTCCAGGCAAGAGGACTGGAGTTTGGTGCCACTGCCTTCTCCATCACTGGACAGCAGTCACATCTAATTAAGAAGACGACTGTTCTCTTGCCCATTTTAGTAAGGAGATGTTTCTGACTTTCCCTTTTACTTCTTTCATCCTCCAGACACTGGATGAACCTATGACTAAAAGGAAGAATGTGAGTAAAGACAGTATACCTTCACATCCCCCACCCCTTCTCCAAGCTGTTGGAAATAGAGTCTGTGTAGCAATGAAGGTGCAGAGGTGACAGACTACATGGAGTCTGAGATTAGAACTTTCAGAATGAATAGATGATGACACTATTTTTTGTAACTATATCAAAGGAAGCTATAGAAACCTGGTTTAAAAAGGAGACCTCTAAATAAAGCACGGGTAAGGACACGTGCAGGAAGATATAAAACACTTTCAGGTTTAAACCTCAATGAACTCGACTCCCCAATAATCAAATTATGAAAGTCCATGAAATGAATCAGCTCCAAATAATAGAACCAGAATCAAAGTGTTTGCAAAGGGGATAGAGAAGAGGAATTGAGTTCAAGAGAAATTTAGGGGAAAGAATTTGCACATTTGGCAGCAGAGAAGATATGGAAAGTAAGAGCATAGGATAGTTCAATTCAGTTCAGTTGCTCAGTCATGTCCGACTCTTTACGACCTCATGGACTGCAGCACGCCAGGCTTCTCTGTTCATCACCAACACCCAGAGCTTGCTCAAACTCATGTCCATTGAGACGGTGATACCATCCAATCATCTTACCCTCTGTCATCCCCTTCTCCTCCTGCCTTCAATATTTCCCAGCAACAGGATCTTTTCCAAAGAGCCAGTTCTTCTCATCAGGTGGCCAAAGTATCGGAGTTTCAGCTTCAGTATCTTCCAACCTTCTAATGAATATCCAGGACTGATTTCCTTTAGGATTGACTGGTTTGATCTCCTTGCAGTCCAAGGCACTCTCGAGTCTTCTCCAACACCACAGTTCAAAAGCATCAATTCTTCAGTGCTCAATTTTATAGTCCAACTCTCACATCCATACCTGACTACTGGAAAAGCTTAGCTTTTGACTAGACAGACTTTTGTTGGCAAAGTAATGTCTCTGCTTTTTAATATGCTGTCTAGGTGGGCTTCCCTGATAGCTCAATTGGTAAAAAATCCACCTGCAATGCAGGAGACCCCAATTTGACTCCTAGGTCAGGAAGATCCACTGGAGAAGTGATAGGCTACCCATTCCAGTGTTCTTGGGCTTCCCTTGTGGCTCAGCTGGTAAAGAATCCGCCTGCAATGTGGGAAACCTGGGTTTGATCCTTGGGTTAGGATGATCCCCTGCAGAAGGGAAAGGCTACCCACTCCATAATTCTGGCCTGGATTATTCCATGGACCATATAGTCAATGGGGTTGCAAAGAGTCAGAAACGACTGAGTGACTTTCACTATAACTTCACTAGGTAGGTCATAGCTTTTCTTCCAAGGAGCAAGTGTCTTTTAATTTCATGGCTGTAGTAACCATCTGCAGTGATTTTAGAGCCTAGGAAAATAAAGTCAGCCACTGTTTCCATTGTTTCCCCATCTATTTTCCACCAAGTGATGGGACCAGATGCTACGATCTTAGTTTTCTGAATGTTGAGTTGTAAGCCAGCTTTTTCACTCTCTTCTTTCCCTTTCACCAAGGGGCTCTTCAGTTCCTCTTGGCTTTCTGCCATAAGGGTGCTGTCATCTGCATATCTGAGGTCATTGATATTTCTCCCTGCAATCCTGATTCCAGCTTGTGCTTCATCCAGCCCGGCATTTCACATGATGTACTCTGCATAGAAATTACGTGAGCAGGTTGACAATATACAGCCTTGACTGTACTCCTTTCCTGATTTGGAACCAGTCTGTTGTTCCATGTCTGGTTCTACCTGTTGCTTCATGACCTGCATACAGATTTCTCAGGAGGCAGGTAAGGTGGTCTGGTATTCTCATCTCTTGAATTTTCCAGTTTGTTGTGATCTGCATAGTCAGAGGCTTTGGTGTAATCAATAAAACAGAAGTAGATGTTTTTCTGGAATTCTCTTGCTTTTTCTATGATCCAACGGATGTTGGCAATTTGATCTCTGGTTCCTCTGCCTTTTCTAAATCCAGCTTGTATATCTGGAAGTCCACGGTTCACTTACTGCTGAAACTTGGCTTGGAGAATTTTGAGCATTATTTTGCTAGTGTGTGAGATGAGTGCAACTGTATGGTAGTTTGAACATTCTTTGGCATTGACCTTTTTTGGGATTGAAATGAAACTGACCTTTTCCAGTCCTGTGGCCACTCAAAAAAAATTTTGAGTTTTCCAAATTTGCTGGCATATTGAGTGGAACACTCTAACAGCATCATCTTTTAGGATTTGAAATAGCTCAACTGGAATTCCATCACCTCCGCTAGCTTTGTTCGTAGTGATGCTTCCTAAGACCAACTTGACTTCCCATTCCAAGATGTCTGGCTCTAGGTGAGTGATCACACCATCATGGTTATCTGGGTCGTGAAGATCTTTTTTGTACAGTTCTTCTGCGTATTCTTGCTACCTCTTCTTAATATCTTCTGCTTCTGTTAGCTCCATACCATTTCTATCCTTTATTGTGCCCATCTTTGCATGAAATGTTTCCTTGGCATCTCCAGTTTTCCTGAAGAGATCTCCAGTCTTTCCCATCCTATTGTTTTCCTCTATTTCTTTGCATTGATCACTGAGGAAGCCTTTCTTATCTTTCCTTGCTATTCTATGGAACTCTGCATTCAAATGGGTATATCTTTCCTTTTCCCCCTTTGTCTTTCACTTCTCTTCTTTTCTCAGCTATTTGTCATGAACCTCTATCCATAGTTCTTCAGGCACTCTATCAGATTGAATCCCTTGAATCTGTTTGTCACCTCCACTGTGTAATCATAAGGGATTTGATTTAGGTCATACCTGAATGGTCTTATAGTCTTCCCTACTTTCTTCAACTTGTCTGAATTTGGCAATAAGGAGTTCATGATCTGAGCCACAGTCAGCTCCCAGTCTTGTTTTTGCTGACTCTATAGAGCTTCTCCATCTTTGCCTGAAAAGAATATAATCAGTCTGCTTTTGGTATTGGCCATCTGGTGAGGTCCATGTGTAGAGTCTTCTCTTTTGTTGTTGGAAGAGGGTGTTTACTATGACCAGTGCATTATCTTGGCAAAACTCAGTTAGCCTTTGCCCTGCTTCATTTTGTATTTCACGGCCAAATTTGCCTGTTATTCCAGCTATCTCTTGACTTCCTACTTTTGCATTC
Source organism: Capra hircus (assembly GCF_001704415.2). NCBI lineage: Eukaryota > Metazoa > Chordata > Mammalia > Artiodactyla > Bovidae > Capra > Capra hircus. The sequence goes on from NC_030814.1 coordinate 81,892,111, forward strand.
CAGTCCCCTATGATGAAAAGGACATCTTCTTTGGGTGTTTGTTAGTTCTAGAAGGTCTTGTAGGTCTGCATAGAACTGTTCAGTTTCAGCTTCTTCAACCTTACTGGTTGAGGCATAGACTTGGATTACTATGATATTGAATGGTTTGCCTTGGAAACAAACAGAGATCATTCTGTCATTTTTGAGATTGCACCCAAGTACTGCATTTTGAACTGTTTTGTTGACTATGAAGGCTACTCCTTTTCTTCTAAGGGATTTTTGCCCACAGTAGTAGGCATAATGGTCATCTTAATTAAATTTTCCCATTCCAGTCCATTTTAATCACTGGTTCCTAAAATGTCATTGTTCACTCTTGCCATCTCCAGTGTGACCTCTTCTAATTTACCTTGATTCTTGGACCTAACATTCCAGGTTCCTATGCATTATTGCTCTCTATTGCATCGGACTTTCTTCCATCAATAGTCACATCCACAACTGGGCATCATTTTTGCTTTAGTCCTATCTCTTCATTCTTTATGGACTTATTTCTCCACTGTTTTCCAGTTGCATATTGGGCACCTACTGACCTGTGGAGTCCATCTTTCAGTGTCTTATCTTTTTGCCTTTTCATTCTGAGCATAAGATAACTTGTGGATTTCTGGCTTTGGTGTCTTATGTTGAAGTTAACTCAAAGACTAAAAATATAAGTGGAAAAGGAAATAAAGTTTAGGATTGGTGTTTGCCCTGATTATAGAGAATCCTGAAGGAAATAGCAAGAAGGGATAGTAAATGAATGTATAGCCAGAAATATATGTATAATACAAAACAAACACAAGTATATGTATATCTAACATATGTATGTATATATATCCACAAATGCACACAAAATAGCCTGAATATTAAATCATATGATACAAAATGGATATGTAGGTTATAACAAATAGAAATAATGGTTTAGAGTGTAATGTCCCTAATCAAGAGAGATTTTGTAAAAGATGTTTCAGTTTTGAACATACTTGTCTACTTTGTTGAAAGTCTCTTTTTCATTATCACTTTCTCCTTCAATTTAGAAACAAGAATTTTATTGTTTTATTTTAAAAAGCCAATTTTTTTGGTTTAGAAGAATAATGTATATGCATGCTAAGCTGCTTCAATCATTTTCGACTCTGTGCTACCTTATGGATTGTAGCCCACCAGGCTTCTCTGTCCTTGGAATTCCCCATCCATGGAATTCTCCAAGCAAGAATACTGGAGTGGATTGCCATGCCCTCCTCCTGGGGAACTTCACAACCCAGAAATTGAACTTGTGCCTTCTGTGTCTCACTGCATTGGCAGGTGGATTCTTTACCTACTGAGCCACTTGGGAAGCCCCCAGAAGAATAAAACCTCCTCATAGTAGAGAATCTGCAAAATATGGAAGAGAATGAAGGTGCTGTTTCTCATTATATAGACATTTTATTGTGTCTGTTTGAATGAAACCCTCACTTTGTATCCAGGTTATAAGACTGGAAACAGGTTGAAAGGAGTGAGAGAAACTGTTGACTTTTGTAGAACATTCTAAGTATAGAATAGATGAGATTGTGAGTCTGCAATACGCATGTCCATGTGTTGGAGGTGGTGTTGGCGGCAGTTATATCAAGTTAACAATGACAGCTTTTGTGCTGTTAATATGAAAATAGAAAGTGTGAGTGTGTCCCAGATACACGACAGCATATTATTTTTGTTCAATGGAAATAGATGTTATGAAGAGATTGAATCAGAAGTAAACCTGACGGAAACAGTTTCACTATGTTATACACTGTGTAAAAATGCAAATTCTTTTTCTCTTTTTAGCTTTAACTTCAACTTCTATAAGAAAATATAAATGTAATATATGTATATATTTTAAAGCAATAAATAACATACATCAAAGAAAGTAAAATATAAAGATAAAAATCTGGTGTCCTAGATACTTCTAGAACAAGTGATCTTATTTAGCCAAATTGTCTCCCTTTCTTTTATTCAATGCCTGGAACGTAAAAACACAGGTGGAATCAGAAGTCAAGAGTTAACTAAAGTGACCGTAGAATCTGAAATTATGAAATTGACTGTGTCTTTCCTTCTTTATGATATCCTTTGTAAAATTTCCAGGGGAGTAGCCATTTTCATCGTTCTCATTTGGAGATATGCAGACTAATGTGAGATCTATCTACACTATTTTCTCACTCTTCTTAAAGTCACTAATTTTTCAAGTTTTCAAGTCTTAAGCCCCCATGCTTAGGATTTCAATGTAGTTCAAATCAATTCAATAACGTACCAGTCATGACTCAATCAGAGAAGCAGAACCACTAAGATGAATGTATTTATGTATATGGATTTCCTCTTTTCCTTCCTGCTTTCCTTCATCCTTTTTTCTCTCTCTCTTCCTTCATCCCTTTCTTCCTTTTTCTTTCTCTTCCTTTCTTCCCTTCCTTCTCATCTATTTATCCATCTATATATCTATCATCATCTACTTAATGTTTTCGGTTTTGTTGTTGTTTTCAGATATTCAGTTCACTTGCAGTGTGTTTTGGTATTATAAGCGGTTGGGGAGAATGGATCCAGGTTTAAAATATTATGTTTTAAAATACTAAGATTCCCATTTCCTCTTTATCCTATGACTAGAGTCAATAGTTTAGAGGGCATCCTGCCCACTGTTTTCTAAATCAGAACTTTTTGGCTCTATAATAGATACAGTTCCATCTTTTACTTTTTTGTATGAAAAGACTCATGTTGTTTATCTTCTCTTAATGTCTTTTCCTTTCACCTTTCTTAGATTAGGTTACTGGATACAGAGTCTGAGGTGGAGAATTGCCTGCAGAAGGTTCACTGGGGAGAGCCTTTAGGGGCTCCACCTACAACACAGTGAGGCAGGAAACACTGGGTGTTTCTGGATGAGACTGGCAGGCTCAGTAGTGTAGATCGCCCTTCCCAATGTGTGTGGGCATCATCCAATCCTTTGAGGATCTCAACAGAATAGTAAGACTGAAGGATCAGGAAATCTCCCCTTTTGCCTCCTGCCTGCCTGTTCCTTTCCTGCCTTTGGACTGGGATTTACATCTTCAGCTCCCATTCTCAGAGCTTTGGATTCAGACTGGAATTACATCACTGGTATTCCTGTGCTTCCAGTTTGCAGATCTTGGGACTTCCCAACATCATATAATGAGTTAATTCCTCACAATGAATCTCTCCATATACCCATATATCAGAGAAGGCAATGGCACCCCACTCCAGTACTCTTGCCTGGAAAATCCCATGGACGCAGGAGCCTGGTGGGCTGCAGTCCACGGGGTCACTACGAGTCGGACACGACTGAGCGACTTCACTTTCACTTTTCACTTTCATGCATTGGAGAAGGAAATGGCAACCCACTCCAGTGTTCTTGCCTGGAGAGTCCCAGGGATGGGGGAGCCTGCTGGGCTGCCGTCTATGGGGTCGCACAGAGTTGGACACGACTGAAGCGACTTAGCAGCATACCTATACATATCTATATGTATATATACCTATATGTGTTCTATTGGTTATGTTTCTCTGGAGAACCCCTGACTAGTACATTTAGGCAAAAATGGATATTTATTGGCTAATGTAACTTGAAAGTCTGTGGATGGCTGGAGTGAGGGATTCAGATGATGTCATTCGGTTCTTGTTTCTCTCCATCTTTCTGAATGGCTCTTATCTGAGTCAGCTCTCACTTCAGACAAGCCCTCATGATGACTGGAGGTTCTGCCAGCAAACCCAGACTTTCTTCCTTTTCATGAAAAACCCAAAATATAGGGCTTTTTTTCACTACCAGCTTCTAGAACACATCTGGGCCTGAGTCTTATTGGCTAAAGGATAGGATACAGTGATTAACTGGCTCAAGACCTGTGTTCACCCTTGAAATATGTGATGTATCTACCTGACTCAAGAGTCAGAAAAGCAGGCTTTATCGAGGTAATTTGGGGTATGAGAGGCGAAAAAGAGGAAAAGTATGCTAGGAACATCCAATAAAAAGAACAAAAGACTTCTAAAAAGGGCCAGGCTATATATTTTCTATTTTCAGTTAATTTAAAAAAATTTTAAATTTCCTGCTACATCCTTGGGACCTGCATTAAATGCTGGAACACAGAGGAGAACAAGATAGGGTCCCTGGTTTCAAAGAGCTTGTATTCTAGTGGGGGAAGAAATGAAAAATAAACAGATAAATACGCAACCTGTTGTCCCAATTGTCAATTTATTGTCTCTCCAAATCCTCCCTTCTTTACCTAGGTTTAGAAAGCTAAAGCTGGACACTGTGAACATTTCTTGTTTTCCAGCTTCAAAATGTTAAACTTCATTAATACATGTCACAGGGCAATATGATAAGGCAGGATGACATTTCCTTTGACAGTTCCTGCCATCCATTATTATTATTCTATGAGAAAGCCCAGCAGTTCCTACAGATGAGTTCTAGCTGCATCCTTAGGTCAAGCTGTCCCTGCCATGGCCACTTCTCACGGGTTCTGGTCTGTCCAAGCTCCAGCAATGGCAGCAGCACAGGCCTGGCCATACCCTCTGACAGGAGCAGACTTCTAAAGGCCAGTAATAGCTCATACCCATTGGTAAATTTTCCTGGCTGCAGACAGGCTACATGTTCCTCTGGTAGCCATGCCCTTTCTGAAAATATCTGAATCCCAGCCCTAGGAAGGGGGAAGTCCTCTTAGCCTTTAGCTCTGATAGTGTTTCAGCTTAGAGGTAGTCGCTACCTTTCTGCATAGGCTGTATCTAGAATCCTCAGGGTCCTCGTTTACCCCTTTTATTAGTTAACTGCCTCTTACTAGTTTAAAAATTCTTTATATTAAAATTCTCTTCTTTAAATATATGGTGTTGTTTCTGTCTCTTGACTGGGCACTGACTAACATACAGGTCACGAAGTGATAAGCGCTAGGAAGAAATGAGTTCTAAAGGAAGAAAAGAAGTGTTCTGAATAGGGTCATCAGGGAAGGATTTTGAGGCCTGAATAGAGCAAGGATATGGAAATTGTAGAGCAGAGTATTTTAGAGAAGAGCCAGCACATGCAAAGACTCCAGGGTTGAAATGAGCCTGGCATGTTCAATGAAGAGCAGAATTTTGGTGCAACAGCTGGTGAGGGTGTGAGCGGGAGTGGTGGGAAATGAGGTCAGAAAAGCAGTCAGGAGCCAGACTATGGAGGGCTTGTAGTGTCATGGTGAAGAGTTTGGATTCTGTTTTCAAGCAATATGAAGCCACTGGAGGGTTTTGAGCTGAGAAGTAACTTGACCTGACTTACGTTTTTTAAGAAACTTCTTTGGCTTCTGTGCAAAAGAATCAACTGTGGTAGGTAATGGGGCTATTAAAATAATTCATGTAAAATGATGGAAATTTAGACTAAGTGAAGACATAGAGGTAGTGGGAAGTGCTTATTTTCTGGACATATTTGAAGGTAGATGTAATTCTCCTGGTAGACTGAGAAATGAAGTTGCCCGTAACTGAGATGGGGAATGTGAGAAGGAGCATGTTTGGGATTTTTCTGGGTCAATTATTTAGTTTGGAAGAGTTTTAACATACATTAAGTTTGAGAAGTCTACTAGAATTCTAAATGGAGCTACTGAGTAGGAAATTTGGTATACAGTTGGGAATTCAAAGGAAAGTTAGAGACCAGAGAGGTACATTTGGTTATCATCAGCATATAGACAGTAATTTATATGATGGAAATCCTAATGCAGGTAGGTAAGAAAAGTCTGAGAATAGAGCCCTGGATCAATGAATATTAGGAGCTTGGCAATAAGAAGAAAAACCAGCAAAGAAATGGATGGAAGTGCCTGAGGAGCAAGGAGGTGAATCAAAAGAAAACATTGTTCTGAAAGCGAGGAGAGTATCTCAAGAAGGAAAAAAAGATTAAAATTCTATGTACCCAGGGTTTCTCAGCAGAATAAGATAGAACTTGTGGTTTGATCAGAGGACTTAGTAATATGAGGTCAATGGTGACCTTGACAAAAGCTGTTATGGTAGACAGGTAGGGACAAAAGTCTGACTGAACTGGGTTCAACAGAAAAGCAGGAAAGTGAAGTCCCTCAGTTGAGTCCAACTCTTTGTGACTCCATGGACTGTAGCCTACCAGGCTCCTCTGTCCAAGGGATTTTCCAGGCCAGAATACTGGAGTGGATTGCCATTTCCTTCTCCATGGGATCTTCGACCCAGGGATTGAACCCAGGTCTCCTGCATTGCAGGCAGATTGTTTACATCTGAGCCACCAGGGAAGCCCAAGAGACAGGCTTCAAGAGCGAGGTGGGGAAAGGAAGCGTAGCTATTTCACAGGCATACTGCTGTAGAGGGAAAGAGAAAAGTGAAACAATTGTTGGATAGGTGTGTTTGATTAAGAGAGACTGTGCAAGTATGCATTCACAGCAAGGGTCCACTCAGAGGGAAAACTGAAGATGCAGGAGAGACAGAGTAAATGCTGGTTAGACCAATATCCTTGCAAAGATGAGAGGGCTAAATCCTACGCATAACCGGTGTGCATGACCCTTGACAGAAGCAGACAGTTTATCTGCAGACATGGTAGATTATAGACATCTGTACTAAATGCTCTTTTGATAATTTTTTATTTCCTTAGAAAAATAAGTGCAAGGCTTTCAGTTCGGATGAAGGAGTGGGGAACAGTGGTTTGAGGTTTGTGAAGTGAATATAATGTGAAAAATATTGTCTGGGAAAATGGGAGAATGAATTGCTAGAGAAATATATAGAATTCAGGACAATGAATGTGTGAAAGCAAGACAGCACATTTTACTAAGTAAAATCAATTCCAGGAAAGCTGGAAATATCCCTTCCCCTACACTGCCTATTTCATCCTTGAAATATGCACATCACAAAATCTATCTCAACAGTAAAGGCCTGAACCATAGCCATTCCACCATTTAAGTTTCTGCCTATCATCTGCCTATGGGAAGAGAGAACTGGGACCAAGGCAGATAGCTGACACAGGCACGCTAGATGAATTAGAAAGGTAGAGGGGCCCAGGCGGTTGTAAAAGCTTTTTCCAGAATTTGATGTGTAGGTTTCTTGGGTAAATAGAACAATAGATATTTGAAACTCAGATGGCTTCTGTTCCCAATCCAAAAGAATCTCTGTTTGAGACTGGCTTTTCAGATTTAGCAGTTTGTAAACTTACTCTGCGGAGAAGGCAATGGCACCCCACTCCAGTACTCTTGCCTGGAAAATCCCATGGATGCAGGAGCCTGGTGGGCTGCAGTCCATGGGGCCGCTAAGAGTCAGACACGACTGAGTGACTTCACTTTCACTCAGGTCTTAAGGATAGGCAGCCTTAAGTCTTGTAAGTAGATGGAAACTAATTTATTCAAGCCATTTCTGTATCCCAAATAGGTTAGTATGTTCCAAGTGGCAGGAGAAAGTATTTGTTGAAATAGTTTTTCCCCACTATGTTGGAACAGGCTTTTTCACCATAAAAATATCAAGTCATTGAATCCTTAAATCAACTTAACCAGTTAGGTATTTGTGGTAGAAATCTTTTGGTTTCTCATCATACTTTTTCTACTGGGAGCTTCACTATCATTATGATTTTGATCGAACACTGCCTGCTAGCATTAGAGTGTGATGCAGCTGATTTCTCAGCATTATATTTTCTCCTTGAATGGGCCAATAGAGTCTTGTCTAGGAGTTGATATGTGAGTGGGTACCGAGAGAGATAAGGTTTGTATTTATTCATTAATTAATTCAATAAATATTAATTAGTATTTACTATATTTCAGACACTCTTCTAGGTTCTGGGGATAAGAAAGTGGGCAAATCAGTCTCTCTTCCCAGGAAACTTTCCCTCTTCTGAGACTGAGCACAGAAAGAATCATTATTCAGGAGGTACCACTTGCTGTGGGGCTTCCCCTATGTCTCAACGGTAAAGAATCCGCCTGCAATGCAGGAGATGCAGGAGGCCTGGGTTTGATCCCTGGGTCAGGAAGATGCCCTGAAGAAGGGAATGGCTACCTCCTCCAATATTCTTGCCTGGAGATGCTTATGGACAGATGTGCCTGGTGGGCTACAGTCCATGGAGTCGCAAAGAGTCAGACATAACTGGAGCGACTCAGCACACACACGCACTACCTGCTATTGCTTGTTTGTTCTGCCAAATCTACCAGAGAGTGCAGCTAGCATAGAGGAAAACTGAACCGGGGCTGAAAACATACAACACTAACAAGTCAGTCTTGCACACTTGGTTTCAGCCAGACTTTACATTAAATGTAGTCCTCAATCTTTAGGTTGCATTTATCTTTTCTATTTAACCTTAAGCCAGTTTGAGTTGAATTTCTACTTATACTGTACAAATGTTTTAATAAATGCCTGTGAATAGCCTAAAACCCTACAAGGTGTGGAAAGGTACAGAGGAGAAGAAAAGACATAAGGTCTTAGCTTTATGGAATCCTTTAATGAGGAAGGCAGATAATAAATACATGTCTAATAAAATTTCAGATAGTAATATGCGCTTTGAAAAGATTTAGAAAGACTAATGGAGTAAACATTAAATGTGTGGTTGTGGAAGAGGGTGGAGACAACTTTATTCAAAATGTCAAAGAAAGTCTCTCTAAGGAATTGGCGTTTGAGTTGAGATCTGGATTGACAGGGAGCCAGGCATGTGAAAACATGGGGCATGAGTTTCCTAGTAGGGAAAATATAAGTACATTGTCTCTGAAATCCAGATACACTTGTTATATCAAGCTTCATAAAGAAGGTCACAATGAACAAGGTGGGTGGGGAAGATCAATTTCATGTAGGCTCTCTTAGAATTTGCTAAGGATTCTGGATTTTATTATAATTGCAATTCAAAACCATTGATAATTTTGTAGTAGAAGCATAAACTTAGTTGTTTTATGTTCCAAAAACTATTCACCTTGTTATATAGAACAAACTATAGTGGGACAAGAGGAAAAGCAGAAGGGAGACCAGTTAAGAGTCTTTAATCCAAGTGAGAGATGTTGCCAGCTTGAACTAGGGTGGTTGCAATAAAGACAGAGGAATTGGTGGCATCAGGATACATTCTTCGAGCAAGTAGGACCTCCTGATAGATTGATTAGATATATGAATGAAGAGTGGGAGAGATGAAGAGTGGGAGTAGAAGGTCAAGGAGACAATAATGCTGCTTCCTAGGATTTTGGCATAATAAACTGGGTGAAAAGTTGTGAGACTAAAGGAGATGGAGATGATCTGGGGAGGAAAAGTTTGACAGGACTGATAATGGGATGAGTGGGTAGAAGTCACAATTTCAATACGAAGTGTTAAGTGCGAAATTCTTCTTACCTATAATAGAGCTGATGCTGAGCAGACTGTTGGATTTGCCAGTATGGAGTTTAGAAAAGTCATACAGCCTGTAGATATAAACATGCGTTCTATTTGAAGCCATAGGATATGATGAGATCTCCCAGTAGAGGAACAAAGATGGAGATCTTGGATGATCCAACATTTACAATTCAGGCAGAAAAAGAGGTGTCTCCAGAGATGAAAAAGTAATCTCTATTGAGGTCATAGAAAGTCCAAATGATTATGATATTAAAGAAGTCAAGAAGGAAGTATTTAATAAAGAATGTGTTCAGCCACGCCTACTGGAGACCAGCTATTGAGAGTCCCGTAAGGTGAACACTGAGAACTGAATACTGGTTGACAGGCTTCAGCAATATGTGAACCATGAACTTCCTGATGTTCAAGCTGGTTTTAGAAAAGGCAGAGGAACCAGAGATCAAATTGCCAACATCCGCTGGATCACTGAGAAAGCAAGAGATTTCCAGAAAAACATCTATTTCTGCTTTACTGACTATGCCAAAGCCTTTGACTGTGTGGATCACAATAAACTGTGGAAAATTCTGAAAGAGATGGGAATACCAGACCCCTGACCTGCCTCTTGAGAAATGTCCATGCAGGTCAGGAAGCAACAGTTAGAACTGGAAATGGAACAACAGACTGGTTCCAAATAGGAAAAGGAGTACGTCAAGGCTGTATGTTGTCACCATGCTTATTTAACTTATATGCAGAGTACATCATGAGAAACGCTGGACTGGAAGAAACACAAGCTGGAATCAAGATTTCTGGGAGAAATATCAGTAGCCTCAGATATGCAGATGACACCACCCTGATGGCAGGAAATGAAGAGGAACTAAAAAGCCTCTTGATGAAAGTGAAGGAGGAGAGTGAAAAAGTTGGCTTAAAGCTCAACATTCAGAAAATGAAGATCATGGCATTCGTTCCCATCACTTCATGGGAAATAGATGGGGAAACAGTGGAAACAGTGTCAGACTTTATTTTTTGGGGCTCCAAAATCACTGCAGATGGTGACTGCAGCCATGAAATTAAAAGACGCTTACTCCTTGGAAGAAAAGTTATGCCTAACCTAGGTAGCATATTCAAAAGCAGAGGCATTACTTTGCCGACTAAGGTCTGTCTAGTCAAGGCTATGGTTTTTCCTGTGGTCATGTATGGATGTGAGAGTTGGATTGTGAAGAAGGCTGAGTGCCGAAGAATTGATGCTTTTGAACTGTGGTGTTGGAGAAGACTCTTGAGAGTCCCTTGGACTGCAAGGAGATCCAACCAATCCATTCTGAAGGAGATCAACCCTGGGATTTCTTTGGAAGGAATGATGCTGAAGCTGAAACTCCAGTACTTTGGCCACCTCATGCAAAGTTGACTCTTTGGGAAAGACTTTGATGCTGTGAGGGATTGGGGGCAGGAGGAGAAGGGGACGACAGAGGATGAGATGGCTGGATGGTATCACTGACTCGATGGACGTGAGTCTGAGTGAACTCCGGGAGCTGGTGATGGACAGGGAGGCCTGGTGTGCTGTGATTCATGGGGTCACAAAGAGTCGGACACGACTGAGTGACTGAACTGAACTGAACTGAAGTTGATCTTGAAAAAGAGAAGCTTCAGTGAATACTGAGAGACAGGAGCTTCCATGCAGTGTGCTGAAGAGAGCGGGGAAATCAGGACCTGGAGACAGAGTATGAATGATTCTTTCAGAAGAGCAGAGAAATGAGGCAGTTGTCAGAAAGGAATATGGAGTTAACCAAAGGTCACTTGCAACCATACGTCCTGACTAATACTATGTCATCCTCATTACACACATGAGAAATTGGGAACTGCTGAGTATATGTAACCTGCTCAGTGACACACTGCTAGTATGTAGCAGTACTACAGTTTAAAATCAGATCTCTTTTTGCTAAAACTCATACTTTTTCATACTATATGTCAGGCTTTGCTGTTTACACTGTGTACAGTAGTTGTTCAGTTGATAAGTTGCGTCTGACTCTTTGTGACCCTATGGACTGCAGCATGCCAGGCTTGCCTGTCCTCCACTATCTTCCAGAGCTTGCTCAAATTTGTGCCCACTGAGCTGGTGATGCCATCTAACTATCTCATCCTCTGCTGTCCTATTCTCCTTTGGCCTTCAGTCTTTCTCAGCATCAGGGTCTTTTCCAGTGAGTTGGCTCTTTGCATTGGGTGGCCAAAGTACTGGATCTGCAGCCTCAGCAGCAGTCCTTCTAATGAGTATTTAGCATTGACTTCCTTTAGGATTGACTGGTTTGATCTCCTTGCAGTCCAAGGGACTCTCAAGAGTCTTCTCCAGCACCACAATTCGAAAGCATCAATTCTTCAGCACTAAGTGTTCTTTATGGATCAATTCTAATATCTGTATATGACTAATGGAAAACCATAGCTCTAACTATATGGACCTTTGTCAGCAAAGTGATGACTCTGCTTTTTAATATGCTGTCATAGCTTTCCTTCCAAGGAGCAAATGTGTTTTAATTTTATGGCTGCAGTCATCATCCACAGAGACTTTAGAGTCCAAGAAAATAAAATTTGCCTGTTTCCACTTTTCCCATTTGCAATGAAGTGATGGGGCCTGATGCCACGATCTTAGTTTTTTTAATGTTGAGTTTCAAGCCAGCTTTTTCACTCTCCTCTTTCACCCTCATCAAGAGGCTCTATGGTTTCTCTTCACTTTCTGCTATTAGAGTGGTATCATCTGCATATCTGAGGTTGTTGTTATTTCTCCCAGCAATCTTGGTTCCAGCTTGTGAGTCATCCAGCCCAGTACTTCACATGATGTGCTCTGCATATAAGTTAAATAAGCAGGGTGACCATATACAACCTTGTGGTACACCTTTCCCAATTTGAAACCAGTCATTTGTTCCAAGTCTGATTGTAAATGATGCTTCTTGACTTGCATACAGGTTTCTCAGGAGACAGGTAAGGTGGTCTGCTATTCCCACCTCTTTAAGGATTTTCCAGTTTGTTGTGATCCACACAGTCAAAGGCTTTAGCATAGTCAATGAAGCAGAAGTGGACGTTTTTCTGGAACACCTTTGCCTTCCCCATGATCTAATGAATGTTGGCAATTTGATCTCTGGTTCCTCTGCCTCTTCTAAATCTAGCTTGTACATCTGGAAGCTGTCAATTCATGTACTGCTGAAGCCTGGCTTGAAGGATTTTGAGCATAACCTTGCTCGCATGTGAAATGAGTGCAGTTGTAGGGGAGTTTGAACATTCTTTGTCATTGCCCTTCTTAGGGACTGGAATGAAACCTGATCTTTTCTAGTTCTGTGGCTATTGCTAAGCTTTTCAAACATGCTGACATACTGAGTGCAACACTTTAATAGCATCATCTTCTAGGATTTGAGGTACCTCTGCTGGAATTTCATCATCTCCGCTAGCTTTGTTCATAATACTGCTTCCTAAGGCCCACTTGACCTCACATTCCAGGATATCTGGCTCTAGGTGAGTGACCACACCATCACAGTTATCTGGGTGTTTAAGACCTTTTTTGTATAGTTCTTTCGTATATTCTTGCCACTTCTTAATCTCTTCTGCTTCTGTTAGATCGTCACATGCCCATCCTTGCATGAAATGTTCCCTTGATATAGCCAGTTTTCTTGAGGGGATCTCTAGTCTTTCCCATTCTGTTGTTTTCCTATATTTCTTTCCATTGTTCATTTACGAAGACATTCTTATCCCTCTTTGCTATTCTCTGGAGCTCTGCATTCAGATGGTATACCTTTCCTCCTCTCCTCTGTCTCCTGCTTTTCTTCTTTCCTCAGCTATTTGTGAAGTGCCTCAGACAACCACTTTGCCTTCCTGCATTTCTTTTTCTTGGGGATAGTTTTGGTCACCACCTTCTGTACAATGTTATAAACCTCTGTCTATAGGTCTTCAGACACTCTGTCTACCAGGTCTAATCTCTTGAATCTATTTGTCACCTCCACTGTATAATCATAAGGGATTTGGTTTAGGTCATACCTGAACAGCCTAGTGGTTTTTCATATATTTTTCTATTTAAGGCTGAATTTTGCAATAAGGTGGCCAGGATCTGGGCCACAGTCAGCTCCAGGTATTGTTTTTACTAACTGTATAGAGCATCTCCATCTTTGGCTGCAAAAATATAATCAATCTGATTTTAGTATTGACCATCTATTGATGTCTATGTATAGAGGTGTCTCTTGGGTTGTTGGAAAAGGGTGTTTGCTATGACCAGTGTATTCTCTTAAAAAAACTATTTTAGCCTTTGCCCTGCTTCATTTTGTACTCCAAGGCCAAACCTGATATTATTTTGGGGTATCTCTTGCTTCCTACTTTTGCATTTTAATCCCCAATGATGAAAAAGACATCTTTTTTGGTGTTAGTTCTAGAAGGTGTTGTAGGTCTTCACACAACAGGTCAACTTCACGTTTTTCAGCATCAGTGAAAAATCAGTGGTTGGGCCATGGACTGTGATGTTGAATGGTTTGCCTTGGAAATGAACTGAGATTGTTCTGTTTTTGAGGTTGCACCCATGTACTGCCTTTAGGATTCTTTTGTTGACTATCAGGAATACTCCATTTCTTCTAAGGGATTCTTGCCCACAGTAGTAGATATAATGTTCAACTGAATTAAATTTGCCCATTCCCGTCCATTTCAGTCCAGTGATTCCTAAGATATTGATGTTCACTCTTGCCGTCTCTTACTTGACCATGCCCAATTTACCTTGATTCATGGATGTAACATTCCAGGTTCCTTTGTGATATTGTTCTTTACAGCATCAGACTTTACTTTCACTACCACACACAATCACAACTGAGTGTCATTTCTGCTTTGGTCCAGCTGCTTCATTCTCTTTGGAGCTCTTAGTAATTGTCCTCCACTCTTCTGCATAGCGGAGAAGGCAATGGCAATCCACTCCAGTACTCTTGCCTGGAGAACCCCAGGGACAGGGGAGCCTGGTGGGCTGCTGTCTATGGGATCACACAGTGTTGGACACGACTGAAGTGACTTAGCAGCAGGTTCTGCATAGCAATAGTTAGAAACAGACATGGAACAACAGACTGGTTCCAATTTGGGAAAGGAATATGTTAAGGCTGTATATTGTCACCCTGCTTATTTAACTTATATGCAGAATATATCATGTGAAATGCTGGGCTGGATGAAGCACTAGCTGGAATCAAGATTGCAGGGAGAAATATCAATAACGTCAGGTACGCAGATGACACCACCCTTTCGGCAGAAAGTGAAGAGGAACTAAACGGCCTCTTGATGAAAGTGAAAGAGGAGAGTGAAAACCTGACTAAAAGCTCAACATTCAGAAAACTAAGATCATGGAATCTGGTCCCATCACTTCATGGAAAATAGATGGGAAAACAGTGGAAACAGCGACAAACTTTATTATCTTGGGCTCCAAAATCACTGCAGGTGGTGACTGCAGCCATGAAATTAAAAGACGCTGTCCTCGGAAGAAAAGCTATGACCAACCTAGTAGCATATTAAAAAGCATAGACATTGCTTTGCTGACAAAGTTTTGTATAGTCAAAGTTATGGTTTTTCCAGTAGTCATGTATGGATGTGAGACTGGACCATAAAGAATGCTGAGCACCAAAGAAATGATGCTTTTGAACGGTGGTATTGGAGAAGACTCTTGAGTCCTTTGAACTGCAAGGAGATCCAACCAGTCCATCCTAAAGGAAATCAGTCCTGAATATTCATTGAAAGGACGGATGCTGAAGCTGAAACTCCAATACTTTGGCCACCTGATGAGAAAAACTGACTCATTGGAAAAGATCCTGATGCTGGGAAAGATTGAAAGCAGGAGGAGAAAGGGTCGAGAGAGGATGAGATGGTTGGATGGCATCACCGACTCGATGGACATGAGTTTGAGCAAGCTCTGGAAGTTGGTGATGGACAGGGAAGCTTGGCATGCTGCAGTCCATGGGGTCACAAAGAGTTGGACACGACTGAGCGACTGAACTGAACGGAACTTTCCCATAGCATATTGGACTCCAGTGTTCTTGCCTGGAGAATTCCAGGGACGGGGGAGCCTGGTGGGCTGCCATCTATGGGGTCGCACAGAGTCAGACACGACTGAAGTGACTTAGCAGCAGCAGCAGCAGCAGCAGACTCCAATAAGCCTGTTTGAAGGGGTACAAACCTTAGTATAACATATATTATGTCTATGATAGTGTATTTATTAGTAATTTTTCTATTATCTGTAGTCTCATCTGGGGCAGGACCCCAGTCTTATTCTTTATCAAATCCAGCATGCATTGACTCACATTAGACAGCTAGAAATATTGATTAGATACTGTGTAGAGTACCTAGCACTAATAGGCAGTAATATAGCAAATAGTGTTTTCAATACATAATATATCAGTGTATTATTATTCTTCAAGAGACTAGTACACTTTTACCATGTGCTCATTATATGTGCCATCCACATAAGGTAGAAATATGACAGCAAATGACGCTTATCATTAGAGTCTGGAGCATAATCACGTTAATGATTTTGCTGCTAATGAAAAATTTTAAAACTTAGAATTATTTATATTACTATCTACTCAAGTCACAAAGATCAAAAGTAATCAGTACTCACCTGTTGTATAAAACAAGTGCATTTTTTTCCCCCAAGAGTGTTCAAAGCTATACGTTTACCTACTCTCTGGAATTTTAGTGTTCTTAATTGTCAGCATTATTTGATGGTACAGGTTTACATCCAAGCAAGAATTCATGGGACAGTCCTCTCCTGATTCATTGTACAGTCACATGTCATTTGCATTTATATTTTTAAGTTCTTCATTAATGTCTAAACTTTAAATTCAATGCCCAGTGTGCCTGTTTCCTGAGATACATTTTCTCCTTCTTATATCATTAATTTGAATATTTATGACTTTCCCATTGTATCGTTCCTTTACATTATTTGGTTGTAAGCAGGTGACCTTGAATTTGTCAGATACTCTTAACTGTCACACAGAATTTTGCCAGAATTACTGTGGCCTAGCTGCCATTTGCCTAAGCATAACAATGGGCACTGGCAAAGTGAGATCTAATTGCTACTCTGCTGTCGATTCCCTCTGCGATTCTGGATAGATCACTAGCCTGCCCACCTTCCTTCTATTGTCACAGCTGAGCTGGTAATCAGCAATCTCCTCTTCCCAGACTATTAGGTCCTGGCATTTTGATGCTGTCACATGTTTCAGTGGCTTGTGCTGTTTTTATTTCAGGGGAGGAGGAGTACTTACTAATCTTACAAGAGTGTTGTGAAAGTTAATTAGTTATTGTTCAAAGTACTTTGAAGATTAAAAGCGCAGAATAAATGCTTATTATTGTTTTATGTACTGCAAGGGCATAGCTGGGCAGGCAGGAGAATGTATTTCCCAGAGATGAAAGGATTATGCAACTTAGAAAACTGTGGCGTAGGATTTTAAGGTTGGCAAACAGGTTACTCAGGATTGCATATGTGGCAATTAACTCTCACCAGAACACAAATGTTCCACCCAAAACCTGGAAGAAAGTCATTTGTTAGAACTAGTGCTCACTTCAAAAGTATTCTAGCCAACATGATTTCATTTCATGATACTGAGTGAAATGGTAAGACTGATGAGTTTCTCAGGTAGAGATGAAAGGAAGCAGAGAGGTAGCTCCAGGGCTCTGAGGAGCTAGTACTAGTGCAGAGCTCTCAGAATCCCACTTGATAATAAGATGGGAGTCCTGGCTGACTGGAATCACGCTTGGTCAAGCTCAGCATACTCAGCAGGCTTCTAGCTGAGGTCAGAGCCATATAGTGGAACCTGCAAATGCATATCTAATGTTGAACACTGTTGGAAGAGTTCAGTTTGGTATAACTTTTCTGGAAGAGAAGATGATAATAATTAGCCAAAGTCTTCAAAGGGTACATATCCTTAAACCATCAGTTTCCTTCCTAGGAATGCACCTTTTAGGAATATTTATGTTTACTTGGCTACCACTGATCCCTGCGAAAATTTGAACAATGCAAATATTCAATAATGAGCGATTGATAAAGTAATGGTTCAAATATAAAACTAAATGTTATAGAGTCATTAACAATGAGATTCTAGGCTGTTAACAAGAAAACATATCCAGCCAACAAAAAGCCAGCTAAGTAACATAAAAACACTACTATATGTAAGATACATAACTAATAAGGGCCTACTGTATAGTATATGGAACTCTTCTCAATACTCTGTGAAGACCTATATGGAAAAAGAATCTAAAAGAGTAGATATATGTATATGTATAACCTAATCAATTTGCTGTACAGCAGAAACTAGCACATTGTAAATCAACTGTACCCCAATAAAAACTTAAAAAGAAAGCCAGCTATAACTACAATATATATCATGATGAAGAGACTTTGAAGCATTTTTATTTTCTTGTCTGCTTAACTCTATTTCCTAATTTCACTAAGTATTTATTACTTTTATAATTTGAAAAATCTTGCTTGCAGAAAAAGAAAGTATACATTCCGGCTGCAATGCAGGAGACCCTGGTTTGATTCCTGGGTCGGGAAGATCCCACGAAGAAGGGATATGTTACCCACTCCAGTATACTTGGGCTTCCCTTGTGGCTCAGCTGGTAAAGAATCTGCCTGCAATGTGGGAGACCTGGGTTTGATCCCTGGGTCAGGAAGATCCCCTGGAGAAGGGAAAGGCTACCCACTCCAGTATTCTGGCCTGGAGAATTCCATGGACTGCATAGTCCATGAGGTCGCAAAGAGTCAGATACAACTAAGCGACTTTCACTTTCACATCAGCATTCACATGGAGGGAAATATACAATACAATAAGACTATAATAGTGGTACAAAATCTTTGAAAAGATCCAAAACAAATAAAGAGGGAGAAATGAATGATAGGCTAGTGTTGTTTATCTCATACTTCATCAGTCTTCTTCTTGGCCTCAATTTTCTCTGAAACTTTCTGCAATGTGGTTTGTCTCCGTGGGTCTGCATGAGCCTTTTCCAAGGTCTATATCCAGAATTCATTGGCTCCCCCATTGCCCAAGCTAAGGCTTGAGATACTGGGGATCTACCCTGCATCCATTGGAAGCACAGACTAGCAGTATGGGGAAGTTAGTGCCCTGTGGGCAGAATATTTGACCAATGGAACAGGAGCCAGTGGATATAGTCCTCTCTTCTTTCCCTGGATACAGTGCCCTACGCTGGAGTAGCTTGTACACTTCTCTGAAGACTAAGATAAGGATGAGCAATCAGTATCACTCCATACACAAAAGTGGACAGCTCCATAAAGCACTCTCTTATTTGACTCTTTCCTCCTGCTCTGGCCCATTTCTGCTTTTCCTCAGTTTTGCTTCATACTATACTCCCCAAGAAAGGGGCAGCACCCAGGCTTTGCCTTGGGCTCTGTTTTCTGGGGAACACCAAACTAAAACACATTATGAGAGACACATAGACAAAGCAGCACTGGATTTCAAAGATACTTTGCCATTTATTCAATCAAACTGAAAATAATATTGAATTTAGTTCTTATAACAACTTCTATAATCAAATAAACTTTGGACAATTTGAGAACCCTGCCCAAATTCACAGAGCTGGGAATTTGAATTAGGAGTGTCTAATACCAAATGTGATATCCCTCATGCAACATGGTATACATGATCTAGAAACACAGCCTATAGAAGAATCTTCAGAGATGTTTCTTATCTCAAGGATTAGAGTCAGGCTAAGTAACCACAACCAGAACATATGGAACATGAAACATAAAGGATGGGTTTTCAGTAAAATGTTAAATTATGTAACACAGACTATAATGGCTATCAAATTCAGAAATAAAAGAGAAATTCCAGAGGCCAGAAGAAGTCTCGGACAGGGAAGATATTGCACCAAAGCTGAATCTTGAAGAGGGAGCATAATTTAAGATGGAAGAAAGAGGGGAGTGAAGATAAAGCCATTCATGTTTGAGGTGACAGCAAAGGGATTAGGGTGACATGTGGGTGAACTGAGAGAGAGAGTTCAGAACAAAAGGAGAATGACTGGTGGTGGGGTGTAGTAGACCTGGTTCCTGAAGAGCCAGGTAATTCCTGCTTGAAAGCAAGTAGAAGAATGTATGTTTGTTACACAGGGAAAGGGAGCCATTCATCCCTTCTGAGCAGGAGAAAGGTAAGATCATGCTGTGGATGGAATGACTTTATAGGAAGAACAATGTAAAGACAAGGAGATTTGCCTATTGTGTTAGAGTCACAAAATGTTCTCATATTTTGCTTGGTAGGTGTAAAAATTCTGTGTTTATAAATTAAACATATACATGAATCTAGTACAATTATGAAAGGGTATATCATGAAAATATGGCTTAGAATGCTCTGGAGTCCTCCCTTGTAAGAATGTAACCTCCTATAAAAGAAATTTAATGTTAGCTAATGAACTTAAAAGATGCTTGCTCCTTGGAAGAAAAGCTATGACCAACCTAGACAGCATATTAAAAAGCAGAGACATTACTTTACAGACAAAGGTCCATCTAGTCAAAGCTATGGTTTTTCCAGTAGTCATGTATGGATGTGAGAGTTGGACCATAAAGAAAGCTGAGCGCTGAAGAACTGATACTTTTGAACTGTGGTGTTGGAGAAGACTCTTGAGAGTCCCTTGGACGGCAAGAAGATCCAACCAGTCAATCGTAAAGGAAATCAGTCCTGAATATTTATTGGAAGGACTGATGCTGAAGCTGAAATTCCAAAACATTGGCCACCTGATGGGAAGAACTGACTCACTGGAAAAGACCCTGATGCTGGGAAAGATTGAAGGTGGGAGGAGAAGGGGATGACAGAGGATGAGATAGTTGGAGGGCATCACTGACTCGATGGACGTGAGTTTGAGCAAGCTCCGGGAGTTGGTGATGGACAGGGAGGCCTGGTGTGCTGCAGTCCATGGTGTCACAGACAGACATGACTGAGCGACTGAACCGAACTGAAGAGGCTAGCAAATATGATAAGACTCAGAATTCCAACTTGATTTGTTTAACTCCTTAATTGAAATTCTCTCTCTCTTTTTGGGAGTTAGCTGCCCAAAGCCCTTCTCCCAGGAAGGTTTAAGTTACCTAAGACACAAAAGGGACACTTGTTCTTCACAAACATCCATGTCAACTAGTTCAAATTTAAGAACTTCTCAGGTTAGGAGGATCTTAGAAGCCTCAGTATCAATCTAGTTGGTTGACAAATTCCTCAGCTAAGTTGATTTGGCATTGAGGAAATTTAATTCAGAGCAATTTTCCATCACTCATAGACTACAGTAAAGTTAAATCATGAAATTTGCCAACATACTTATGCTGACATACCTGTTCATGATGGAGAAAAATAAAAGCGCCATGGGAAGAAAGTTCCAGGAAATAGAAAATGGGAAGCAGTGACACCCCTTAAGAAAATGGGTCAGTTTTTCCCATGGACAGAACCCATTGTTCGAATAAAAAGGAGTATAAGGAAAACAAATCTTGGAGGTTTTTTTTTTTTAATCTAGAGTAAGGACTACCAAGGGCTCCAGTGAACCTGTTTGAGTAGATTTGGGGCTCAGAAAAGCTGGGTGGCTGCCTTCCCAGAACAATTTGAGTGGTTCTGGGAAAGATTTCACAATCTTATAGAATATAGTTATACATTCATAATCACAAGCGCTTGCAATTTCAGCAATTAGGTATTCCTTTCTGTCTTCAAATAAAGGCTTTGGGGCTTTACAAGTTACTTATTAAAATACAAATACTCCTGGGAGGCATAACACCTTGGATTCTTTTCAAATAATATGTTGAAGAAAATTCAATTTAATTCAGCTCAAATTTCAGTTTACTTGACTTTGATTCATAAGAGCCCCTACCAAGTGCAAAGCCCTTTTCTGGATTTTAATTGTGGAAGGAAAAGATGAATCAGTTGTTTCAGTCTTCTGCAAACTTCTAAAACGGACAGATAATGAATATTTTTGGCTTTGTGGGCTATATGGTCTTTAACCTAATACTCAATTCTGTCATTTGTAGCTAGAATGCATCATGTAAATCAATATGACTGTGTTCAATAAAACTATTTTCTAAACAGTCTGTGAGCTGGATGCTAACTGCTGTTCCAGATGTTTACAATAGGGCAGGGGATTTACTTAATTCCATCCTTTGAAGAATAACACCCCAAAAGGAATTCTTAGGACATAGGCTTTGACTGGAATCATCTGGAAATTAAAAATATATATATAAATGTCTGATTCCCCTGCTCAGGTCCAGGGATTCAAATAGAATTGGCCTGGGGGTATTCAAATTCAAATAGAATTGGTCTCTGGGCACTGGGATTTTTCAAAAATCATCAAAGTTTGAGAAGCACTGCTATAGGTAGGACAATACCTGGAAAACTGTTCTAGCTGCAGAGGCTTCAGCATCAGTACAGGGCTGGGAGAGTGGAGGTTTGCAAAGGTGCCTCAGTTCTTTGGGAAAAGGACATTAATGTGAAGGCTTTCCTAGCACACTGAAGAACTCGAAAGAAATTTGGGAATATTCATTATACTGATAGAAAGATCAGTAACTGGCAGTAAACTGTTTTATAAAATCAGAACAGCCTGTATCAATCTGGACCTGGAAATCACTGCAACCCAATTCTTGCTATAGGCCCAGATATATAACACCTTTATTCAGATTCTACCTATGTTAATTTCCAAGGACTGCTGTAACAAAGTACCACAAACTGTGGCTTAAAACAGAAGTTTATTCTCCTAATTTTTATTTGTTTATTTTATTTTTGGCAGTGGTGGGTTTTCCTTGCTGTGCATGGGCAGGTTTTCTCTAGCTGCAGCGAGCTTGGGGCTATTGCCTAGCTGCGGTGTGCAGGCTTCTCATTGCGGCGGGGCTCCTCTTGCGTGGAGCACAGACTCTAGGGTGTGCGGGTTTCGGCAGTTGTGGCATGTGAGCGCCAGAGCACGAGCTCAGTAGTTGAGGTGCACGGGGTTAGTTGCTACTTGGCATGTGGGATTTTCCTGGCCAAACGATTGAACTCATGTCTCCTGCATTGGCAGGCAGATTCTTTACCACTGAGCCCCCAGGGAAGCCCCTATTCTCTCAGTTTTAGAGACTTCAAGTCTGAAGTCAAAGTGTCAACAGAGCTATGCTTTCTCTGAAAGCTCTAGAAGAGAAGCTTTTACCTCCCTTTCTCCTAATTTCCAGTGGTTTCCACAATTCTGGGTGTATTTTTTTGGCTTATAGGTATACCACTCTAGTTTCCAGTCATCACCCAGTTCTTCTGTCTGTGCATCTGTCCCTGTGTCCCTTCTCTTCTTAGGAGGACACCAGTCATATTGTAGTAGAGGCTCACTCTGTAACGGAGCAAGACTGTATAGAGCCTTCCCAGGACAGACTCCACTCCCCCACCCCATGTCCTCTGCCTACCTCCTGTCTGCAGCAAAACTTTAACCACCTAGGTCTCCCCACCAAGTTCCAAAGAAAAAATTTAATCAGAGAAGTGAGAAAATACAAAAAGAAAGGAAAAGAGTCGAGCAAGACAAAATAACAATCTAGCTATTAAACAAAGTTAATGCACCTCAGTGTTCATTGCAGTGTCCTTACAATAACCAAGACATGGAAGTAACCTAAATGTCCATCGACAGAGGAATGGATAAAGAAGATGTAGAATACCGCTCAGTCACTGAAAAGAATGATATAATGCCATTTGCAGCAACATGGATGGACCTAGAGATTATCATACGAAGTGAAGCAAGTCAGAGAGAGAAAGAGAAATATTATGTGTTATCACTTATATGTGGAATCAGACAAAAGACGCAGGTGAACATATTTACAAAACAGAAACAGACTCACAAACATGAACCCCCCTCCCACCTCCCTCCCCATAACATCTCTGTGGGTCATCCCCATGCACCAGCCTGGAACGCATGTAAGAATTAAAGATTTTAAAATTAAAAAAATAAAAAACTAAAAAAAAAAAAAAAAAAAGAAACAGACTCACACACTTAGAGAATGAACTTATGGTTATCAGGTGAAGGTTGAGGGGGTAGGGATAGATTGGGGTTTGAGACTGACATATACATACCTCTATATTTAAAATAGATGACCAACAAGAACCTACTGTATAGCATAGGTAACTCTGCTCAATATTATGTATTAAATTAAATGGGAAAAGAACTCAAAAAAGAATAGATACACATACATGTATAACTGAATCACTTTGTTGTACACTTGAAATTAACACAACATTATTAATCAATATATTCCAATATAAAAATCTAAAAAAGGCATTCAACAGTAAAACTATATATAAACAACAGCAACTTCCCCCCACCCATCACAAGCCCCCAAAGTCAAAAACCTTTAGTTTCTCCTCAAGGTCTTTAGATACTATTCTGAGCCCTTTGAACTATTTCACAGACCCTGAAACCCCCAGCAGTTGGGTGAAGTTAACTGTATGCTGCCCACAAACACATAGACCCCAGGCAAGTGAAGCCAGAAAGCTGATGATATCAACTCCCAATTACCTCACTAGAAGCCAATCAGAAGCATGTCCGTGAACTGATCATGCATGCCAATCCCCCTCTCTCACCCTGTCTTTAAAAACCTCTCCCTGAAAGCCATCTGGGAGTTGTGGTCTCCTGAGAACTAGCTACCTGGACTCCTTGCTTGGTGTCCTCCGACAAACACTGCGCTTTCCTTTACCACAAGCCAGTGTCAGTAGACTGGTTTACTGCACACTGATGAGTGGACCTAAGTTTTGTTTGGTAACAGCTCTGCTCCACTATGACCTTATTTTATCTCACAGTTTAATTACCTCTGCAAACATCCAGTTCCTAAATAAGGTCATGTTTACTGGTATCAAGTGTTGGAGGGGCACTCTCACGTGAACATTTACATTATCCTTGTGTTCAAAGGGCAGAGGTACAATGAAATATTGGAAGAAATTTAGGAATTGAATCTTAGGGCAGAGTTTGTAGCTTCATTGATAAAAACGGGACTAAGAATCAGGAAAATGATAATTCAGAAATGTGAAGAGCTTTTTCTAATGGAAAAGCTCTATAAAATTCAAAATATGACATGCCAATGGAAACTAAGTAAAAAAATTAAAGTGCAACATGTGTGTGTGTGTGTGTTTGTGTGTGTGTATGCAGTCTGGATTTAATAAAGAGGCAAGCTCCAGACACATTTGTGGCCTCTATGGTAGCAATGAATCCTCACTCTATGGATCAAAGTTCTCGCTGCCATTACTATCTATTAAATCACAAACCACCAGAGTCTTGGGTGCCCCCTAATCACTCTGGGAGAGAAGTTGTGGTTTAGAAAGGCGTTGTCCCTTTAATTTGTAGAGAGGCATGAAGATAGCCTATTCTCATCTTGCCAGTTTTCTTGCAAAGAGGGTTGGCTCCTCTGGATAAATCTCCTGCCTCCTTATTTTCTCAACCTAAATGATACATCAGACACATCACCTCAAGCCTTGAACATGGTCAGTACCAAGCAAGAAAGGGCATGGCACAATTAAAAATGGGAAGGACTTGTGCCTGAATTGGATAAGACATTGTTTCTCAGTGTCCTCATCTGTAATCTGGGGATAAGAGTACCGATACCTCAGACTCACTGTGAGTGGTCATTAATACAAGATGTACAGTTCTTAGCACAAAGTCAGTGGTCAACCATGTTAATACAGCATTGGGACAAAAGTTGGCATTTTAATTTCCAGCAGTTCAAAACCAGCATCAGGACAATTTGTGTTAGGGCAATGAAAGGAGCAGAAGACACACTGTAGTGTTCCAAAATAGCTCCTTAAAGAAAGCAGAACGGACGGAAAAATCGTGCTGCCAAGACAGAAGAACTCTCTCTCTGTCCCTATGAATGCAATAGTGAGGGACAGCTACTGTCCCAGTGGGCGGCTGACCTAGATGGCTAGAGTCCAATTCCCTCTCTCTCCATTGGGCAAACACTCACTGATAGGACTGCTTATGAAGGGCAGCAGATGCACCCCCAGCCTAAGGTCTACTTCTAGGGAAGTAAGAAGGGAGGTGGTAGGTACCATTGCAAGTATGCTGAATGACCTGGAGCTTAATTTGCACTTGAAAGAGGTTCCCTTTGGCACAGAAGTACTCCTTAGTGAGGAATACCATGAAGCTGGAATAGTCTGGGAGAATTGAAAATTAACCCAAGTGTCATGGAGAGCATTCAAAGGGCAAGGAACAAAGTCTGTGTTTATTTATTTCCCCTCTGTTTGCTCCATCTCTCAACTCCTTTAGAAACCTTTGCTCTCTTTGCCCCTTCCTCAGGTTGCTAGTCCATGCCACCTCCTTCTCCCACTTAGAGACCGGATTCAGGCAGTGATGTGGAGGGGTTATAGGGTTTTCTACATGGGAAAATGAGACCGGATAATATATTCAAGGAGATGACATCTCTTGTGAGAGTGTGTGTGTTGGGGGTGATGCAGAGAGTGTTTTGAAGCCTGTTATTAGACACAATGAATCAGGAATAAGGACTCTCACCCAGCAACAGAAGATGGGTGTCTGGACTATGAATTAGTATCAGATTGGCTTCCCCCCTCAGCCTCCTCCTATTCTACCCTTCCTAGTGGGTAAAACCAGGAGGGTATTAATTGTGGGGTAATTCAAATGTTGTGTGTAGAAGGGTCAGATTAAAGGGTGGTAAGTTGAATTAGCAGGTGTCTATTTCAAAATGCAGGTGAGCTGTCAGCCCTGAAGCAATTGGGAACAGAAAGCCAAGCTATTGCCAACCAATGATGCATGTTAATCCTTATTTCCTTTTTTCTGTCCTAAAATTTGGAAGCAAACCCAGCCTAATGTACAGCAGGAGTCCATATGGCAAAGGGAACTATTTTGATTTCTTTTGTTATGGGATCCCAGAGACAATTGGATTTGGTCGTGCAAATCTGAAATAATGACAAGTTGTCAGTGAGAAGTAAAGCAAATATACTCATATAGTTGATTCAGATCTTAAGATGATTAGGGGTGAGTATTTGCCTTGAGAGCAAATTGTGACCTGGTAAGTATTAGGGGATTATTTCTTCTTAACAGGCTGGGAGAATTTCTTGTTAAAAGTATTACACAACACTTGTAGAAATAAAAAGTCATATTTTGATTCTTCAAATTCTCTTGTACCATGAAAACACAGAATTTCATTACAAGTCAGCTCTGGGAAGGGTGCTTGGTAAGGCACTGGAGGAAAGAAAAGCAGCGCAAATACATGAACAGCAGAAGAGGCCAAGAGTGGTGAGTGGCATAGCAAGCAGTGTGAGTGAAATTTTTCTTCATCCAGAGAACAGTGAGAATACTCTCATCTGGAGACCAGGAAAGGCTTTTCAAGAAAATGATATTTGAGTTAGTCTTCAATGATGAGAAATGGAGGTTGAGGGGAGACTAGGAATTATAGATGAAGAACAGAGAAATAAAAAGAAGCATGGACTGTAATTTGTAAATGTCACACAGTCTTTTGGACAAAATACAGGCAAAGGCAGATTGCTGTGTCAGTGTTTCTTAATCCTGGTTTTGCATTAAAACCCCTGGGGAGCTTTTAAACACTCAGTGACCAGATCACATTCTAGACCAACTGAATCAGAAACTCAAGAGGCAGGGCCTACGCATCAGTAATTTTATGTTTTAACACATCCCAGGTGATTCCAGTGTGCTGGCAAGGTGAAGAATCTGGGTATAGCTGATGATGAACTACAAACAAGGCCCCAGATTCTATTCTCACTTAGTACAGTCAGGAGAGAAATTTTTCACTGGAGAAAAGGTACATGAAAAAAAAAAAAGCTGGCCCTTTGACATATTTTGACTAATTTATCTTGAGAAGCCTTATTAAATGATTTCCTTGTTAATCTCAGAAGAGATTATGTGAACAGCAGTAGAGAAAACTAGGACTGGAAAAGGAGACTGTGGCCAACTCATGGAAGATCTTAATGCCAGACTATGGAGCATGAGTTTTTCTCTAACTGAAGTATTTAACTGAAGCATGACTGAAAAAAAATGAAGTATTTAATTGAAGTATTATAGGAAAGTAATGACCAACCTAGACAGCACATTAAAAAGCAGAGACATTACTTTGTCAACAAAGGTCTGTCTAGTCAAGGCTACGGTTTTTCCAGTGGTCATGTATGGATGTGAGAGTTGGACTATAAAGAAAGCTGAGCACCAAAGAATTGATGCTTTTGAACTGTGGTGTTGGAGAAGAGTCTTGAGAGTCCCTTGGATTGCAAGGAGATCCAACCAGTCCATCCTAAAGATCAGTCCTGGGTGTTCATTGGAAGGACTAATGTTGAAGCTGAAGCTCCAATATTTTGGCCACCTGATGCGAAGAGCTGACTCATTTGAAAAGACCCTGGTGCTGGGAAAGATTGAAGGCAGGAGGAGAAGGGGACGACAGAGGATGAGATGCTTAGATGGTATCATCAACTCAATGGACATGAGTTTGGGTAAACTCCGGGAAGTGGCGATGGACAGGGAGGCCTGGCGTGCTGTGGTTCATGGGGTTGCAAAGAGTCGGACACAACTGAGTGACTGAACTGAACTGAATATTGTGTAAGTTACAGTGTATAACATAGTATACAGTGTACAATATAGTGATTCACAATTTTTAAAGGTCATACTAAAATTATAATTATTTGAAAATATTTGCTATATTCCTCATTTTGTAGAATATATTGTTATAGCTTGCTGCTGCTGCTACTAAGTCGCTTCAGTCGTGTCCGACTCTGTGCAACCCCAGAGACGGCAGCCCACCAGGCTCCCCCGTCCCTGGGATTCTCCAGGCAAGAATGTTATAGCTTATTTATACCTAATAGTTTGTACCTCTTACCTCCTACCCGTATATCATCCCCCCCTACTCCCCACTGGTAACTGCTAGTTTATTCTCCATATCTGTGAGCCAAGAAGCATGGCTTTTATTCAGTGGTCATTAGGCAACACTGAAAGATTAAGAATGATTTAACACTCATAGACACAGTGGAAGATATTTTTATGTTAGGTGTTAGTAGGTTTGAAGCAATAGGGGGAGAGGGCCAGTTAGGAGATCACAGAAGTATGTGAAGCAGGAGAGGCTGAGGCCACAGTTGCACAATAGCTTTGAGAATGGAAAGCAGGTAAATGTGAAATATTGGGAAACAGGGCTGACAGAACTCATGTGGTAAAACTTCTCCTTCCCTTCCTCTGACCGAGGGAGAAACCTGAGAGTTAGAAGCGTGTCATGTACCTCCTAAAGAAGCCAAAAGTGAGTTGGGGCAAAAGCCACTTTAATCAACGGATAATTTAACAGGAGTAAGGAGGAAGGCATGGCACTGGGAAGTTGTGAATTTCTCATAGCTGCTGACTGGCTGGCTTTTCTGAGGAATTTCAGTTTGGGGGATGTTTGGCTGTATTTGATTTCAGATTAGTTTGGGGGAAAAAGTAGAGTCATAGCTTGGGGTTACCTATCCACTTCAGTGGGAGTGCCCTTTAACCACTTTTCCTGGAGTAAAAGGAAAGAAATAGTTCCATGGTATGAGACTCACTGGAGGGGTTCCAGAAAGCGGGTGTGTTTAGAGTATTAAAGGTTACCAAGAGGTTAAATGAGGAGCCCCAGAGATGGTAGGTTGTGGTGTTAATGTGCAAAGACAGGTTAGTACAGCAGGCCTGAGACTGCTATTTTTTGGGCCTGCTTGCAGGGTTGGTCTATGCTGGCATTTGGGTTCCTACATTTTAGGAAGGTTCTCCCCATTCCCTAACTGATAGGGGTGGCTGTCTGTGCCTCAAGGGTTTGTGGACTGTGGGTGGTGCTAAACTCTGGCTTTCCTCCTTTGAGTCTGGAACTCTCAAGGCAAAGGGTATCCAACTGACCAGTCTCCAATAAAAAATAAACCTTGGACCCTAAGTCTCTAATGAACTTTCCTACTGGATGACATTTCACACATGTTGCTCCTTTTGCTTTGTGTCTTTCTGCTATAAAAAATCATAGCTGTGACTACACATCAGATCTCGTGAACCTTCCTAGTGAATCATCAAACCTACAGGTAGTTTTGTGGACCCTTGACATAAAGAGAATGAGGAAAGTTTAAGATCAGTTTAGTCAGAAAACCCAGGAGATCTTGAACTAGAAAATTTTTAATAGCTGTCGTGAGGCTATGCGTTTGAAAGTCATAAAGGAGAGAGATTTGAATTGACATTGTGTATCCAAACATTCTTATTATGATGGCAACTTATTGTTTAGACTTCTTTTGCATGTCTGCTCAGTTGCATTAGTCACGTCTGACTCTTTGTGACCCCAGGGACTGTATCCCGCCAGGTTCCTCTGTCCATGGGGATTCTCCAGGCAAGAATACTGGAGTGGGTTGCCATGCCTTCCTCCAGAGGATCTTCCCAACCCAGGGATAGAACCCGCATCTCTTGTCTCCTGCACTGACAGGTCGGTTCTTTACCACTAGCACCACCTGGGTAGCCCCAGTGAAAGGTGAACACAGTGAAAAGAACAAGTCACAAAAATAAAGTTTACATCTCAACATAATAAAGGTTGCTTATTACACAGTTGGTGAGAATGTAAATTGGTACAACCACTATGAAGAACAGTATGGAGTTTCCCTAACAAGCTAAAAATAGAGTTACCATATGATCCTGCAGTCCCACTCTAGGCATATATCTGCAAAAACTCTAATTCAGAACTCTAATTCTAAAAGAAACATGTCCCCAATGTACATAGCAGCATTATTTATAACTGACAAGACATGGAAGCAACTTAAATATCCATCAATAAATTAATGGATAAGGAAGATGTGTTTTATATATATATACATACACACATACACAGTGGAATACTACTCAGCCATAAAATAGAATGAAATAATGCCATTTGAAACAATATAGGTGGGCCGAGAGATTATCATAGTAAGTGAAGTAAGTTAGACAGAGGAAGAGAAATATCATGATATCACTTATATGTGGAATCTTAAAAAAATGATACAAAGGAACTTACTTACAAAATAGAAATAGTCTCATATACATGGAAAACAAACTTATGGTTACCAAAGGGGAAAGCGGGGTTGAGGGGCTAAGTTAAGGATTTGGGATAAACAGATACACATGACTATAAATAAAATAGATGAGCAACAAGGACTACTGTATAGCACAGGAAACTATAGTCAACGTTTTGTAATAATCTATGATGGGAAAGAATCTGAAAAAGAATATGCATATATAACTGGATCACTTCACTGTACACCTGAAACATTGTAAACCAACTATACTTCAATTAAAAAAAATGTTGAAACAAGTAACTCCAGAGCCATTATACCTGTCTTGTAAAAATTTTGAAATTTTATTTTTGTTTCCTGCTGCCTCATCATCCTCTCTGATGGTAGTAAGGATCCTGCCCAGGTGACCAGGTGGACCAGTATGATAAGGCTGGCCCCTTGTTGCAGCTTTCCTCTCTGCTCTCCTAGGAAGTTTCAAGTGCCCCAATGCAATCCCTTTGTGCCTTTTTTGTGTACTGTATCCTGACTTCTAAAATAGTGCTTGCCCAGGGGTCTCTTGGCTCCCTACTTGCTTGGTTGAGCCTGTTCCCCCATTACTTGTCCCTTAGGCCCTCTCTTGTGCAATAACTCTCTCTGCTGCTGCTGCTGCTGCTAAGTCGCTTCAGTCGTGTCCGACTCTGTGTGACCCCAGAGATGGCAGCCTACCAGGCTCCTCTGTCCCTAGGATTCTCCAGGCAAGAACACTGGAGTGGGTTGCCATTTCCTTCTCCAATGCATGAAAGTGAAAAGTGAAAGTGAAGTCGCTCAGTCGTGTCCGACTCTTCACAACCCCGTGGACTGTAGCCCACCAGGCTCCTCTGCCCATGGGATTTTCCAACCAAGAGTACTGGAGTGGGGTGCCATTGACTCTCTCAGACCAGTATAATAGACTTTGTTTCCTGTGCCTCTCTTATGTGTCCTCTTGCGGCCTAACTGACCACCACATAAAAGAACACAGAATAACACTACTCAGGACATTCGTTTTTCTAGGTCTAATTCCAATATCATAAAAGAAAGACATTGCAAATACTGAGTTAAGTAGAAAGGCTACGGAAGAGGACGTGCATGCTTTATCTATATCAGCTTAGGCTGCCATCGACTGGGTGACTTAAAGAACAGAAATTTATTTTTTCACAGTTTTGGAGGCTGGAAGTCCAAGATCGGAGTGCTGGCAAGTTTAGGTTCTGTTTCTTTTCCTGGCTTACAAACTGCTGCTTTCTCACTGTGTCTTCACATGAGGGAGAAAATGCCATCTCTCTCTTCCTCTTCTTATAAGGGTACCAGTTTTGTTAGATGAGGGCTTCATCTTCTGACCTCATTTAACTTGAATCACTTTCCTAAAGGTCTGATGTCCAGTAAAGTCAGGTGAAAAGTTGGGGCTTCAACATATGAACTCTGTCAGGGTGCAATTCAGTCTACAGAATTATCATTCTTTAGATATATATATTTTTTGATGTGGATAATTTCCAAAGACTTTATTGAATTTGTTACAATATTGTTTCCGGTTTTTATGTTTTGGTTTTTTGGTCTCAGGGCATGTGGGATCCTAGTTCCTTGACCATGAATTGAATTCGCACCCCCAGCACTGGAAGGCAAAGTCCTAACCACTGAACTGCCAGGGAAGTCCCAGCATTATCCCTCATGATGAGCCTTCAGCCTTCCCTGGACTTCCAGCCACCATCTTTTTTCATAACGAACTTTCTCAAATGATAATTCATAACTGTGTGCAGCATTGCTACACCAGGCATCATGCCTTGAACCCTCTGCAATTCTGTTTTTCTCTGCTTACATTTCTGCCCTTGCTTTCCTGGTTTTCACATTCTTTAATTTCTCTGATGCATCCATGGTGCTTTTGCCTTCCTGCTTCTCAAAATTCTTCCTTCCATTGCCTTTCAAACTCTTTATTTACCATGCTTCATTGTTATTCTCCATCCTAGGATTGTTTTGAGGCAAATCTTAGACTACAGATCATTATTTACATAAATATTCCAGAATATATTTCTTAAAATAAAGATTTATAAAATCACAACCACAATAGTTATCTCACCTAAAAAGATTAACAGTAATTCCTTAGTATTGTCAAGTATCCAGAAAGTGTTCAAAATTCCCTGATTGTCTCAGGAATATATGTATTTTTTCAACCAGGACCCAAATAAAACCAAAACACTGCAAGGCTAAAGTAGCCCTCCAGTGTCTTTTAATCTACAGATATCCCTTCCTTCTCTGTTATTTTTTCCTTGGGATTTCTTTGTTGAAAGTTGTTCATTTTCTAGACTTTCTCAGATTGGAATTTCATTGATTGTATTCCATGGTGTCATCTCTGTAAATTGGTGGCACGATCTAGAGAAGCTTGATCAGATTCAAGTTCGATTTTTATTTGCGAGACTATTTCAGTTTCAGGTATCCTGGTGACTCAGTGATAATGGGTCAGCTTGACAGTGCAGGGCACAAAGTTCGATCCCTGGCCAGGGAAGATCCCACATGCCAAGGAACTGAGTCCGTGTACCATAGCTACTGAATCTGAGCTCTAGTGCCCATGTTCTGCAACAAGAGACACTACTGCAATGAGAAGTCTGAGCATCACAACAAGAGTAGCCCCTGCTAGCCACAACTAGAGAAAAGTCTGTGCGGCAACAAAGATCCACCAAAGCTAAAAATAAATAAATGAAAACTTAAAAAAAGAATATTTCAGTTTTAGAATGTAATGTTACTTCTTTTCCTTATCAAATATGCTTCAGGCAGTGAGCTGCCATGGTTCCAGTTCTGGGAGGACCTCAGTGTGGTGGGTGACATCAGTCACATAAAGAGATTAACATAACCCAGGATGAATTGTACAGTGATGCTTTATGAAGGATGCTGGGGAGCAAGTTGACTGTTTCATTCTCATTAACCTCGACACTCATAAGACCTTTATAGTTCTCCAAGCTTGGGAAAACTTCTCTTCTCTTCCCTCCATACAGGATGGAATAGCACCTTCAAACGCAGTGTTGACAAAATTTTTATTGAAAATTCACCTACATCTGTGTTTCAGAAACCACATATTCTAGCCCTATGAACTGGTAAACATTCAGCCAATTCGCTCATCTCATTTCCCTCCCTTTGTTAGGGAGAAATCTCACAGATACAAACCAGGTGAGTTTTATAGTGTGGTTCAATGGGATCAAGTTTAAGAGGAATAACATACCACTGTGGCCACCTGCCGGAGAAGACAATGGCACCCCACTCCAGTACTCTTGCCTGGCAAATCCCATGGACAGAAGAGCCTGGTAGGCTGCAGTCCATGGGGTCACTAAGTCAGACACGACTGAGCGACTTCACTTTCACTTTTCACTTTCATGCATTGGAGAAGGAAATGGCAACCCACTCCAGTGTTCTTGCCTGGAGAATCCCAGGGACGGCGGAGCCTGGTGGGCTGCTGTCTATGGGGTTGCATAGAGTCGGACACGACTGATGTGGCTTAGCAGCAGCAGCAGCAGCAGTGGCCACCTGCTGAATGTCCCTTTGTTACCATCAAAGCCAGGTACTGCCATGGGAGGCCTCTTGCGCATCTGGAGGCAACTTCTTTTGTGATGTGTGTGTTTGTTCTATGCAAAGAAAGTTCTAGATTTACAAAAGTTGGAATGAGAAATTTTTAATCTCATCAGGAAAAATTACTCACATTTAAGAGGTCCCTTGCTCTATCTGTGAGTAAAATGAAAATTTCACAGATGGTCAATGAAGCTTATCATTGACTTTTACAACTTCAGCAGTTAAGTCATGGAACGGTATTCTTGAGCTGCCAATAGAAATCACTCTCCAAAGTTAGATCAGGGCAAAATCCCCTTACTGGCCAATAGAGCCCAAGTGATCTTCATTTCATGTGTGGAAAACAATTTATTATGTCAAATCACAGATGTTTATTTTTGGATACAGTGCCAGACAAAAATGTCAATATTAACGTGGTAGCCAGTAAAAGCATCTAATTTTATGTTGCATAAAATAAAGCTCCTTCTTTTGACAGAAAATGAAGAGTTAAAAATTGGGAGATTGGGATTGACATATACATACTACTATGTATAAAATAGATGATGACTAATAACCTACTGTATAGCACAGGGGACTCTACTCAATACTCTGTAATGACCTATATGGGAAACAAATCTAAAAAACAGTGGATATATGTATATGTATAACTGATTCACTGAAACAGTTTCAGCTGTACAACTGAAACTAACAACACTGTAAATCAACTATACTTCAGTAAAAATTAATTAAAAAACAAACAAATTTTTTTTCTTATTAGTATTTCTGTAAAATGATAAACCATTTCAGGCTCTAACATTAGAGATATATTTACATACACATTCATGCCTGCAGAATTCACCTGTTCCCAAATTGGACTTCACCTATTCCCAAATAGGGAATTCACCTATTTCCAAATTTGATAGTGTATACAACTAACTAATTATATACTGTGTGCCAGAGCTTACATTTGTGAATAGAATTGAGTCCTAGAGGATTGTATTGAGCAGGGAAATTCTAGGTGGGTGTCTTGGGTCTTGGCTATTGGGATAGGAGCCTAGCTGTATTTTAAAGCTGATTTAGTTAAAAGGATTAGAATTTATTCTACTTTCCAGTGGTGGTGGTGGGGGAACAGGATCTCCGATGATAGATTCCCTCTTTGTACTGATGTTCTGTGGAAGGAATAGCTAATAATAAATGGAAACGGAGGTTAGTAAAGGTTTACTCCTTCTAACAAGTCATTTAGTATCTTTTCTTTCTGGGACTGATACAATTTCACAGACTCTTTTTTGTTATTGTTTTGTTTTGCCTTTCATATTTGGCACTAGCTACTGTATTTCTTTTTCTTGCTGCTGCTGCTGGCCACATACAAATGGCCTGAACTGCACTATCACTATTTTTTTCTTTTTCTTTTTAAATGGTGCGCATTTTCATGAGATCAACAATAATAACAATAACCATTTTGGGAGTGAAAAAGTTTGACATACACTGTCTTCATGTAGCCGAACTTCAGAATCACTTTGCAGGGAAAGGAACGGAAGCAGTAATATCCTTGCTTGACATATGAAAACACCAAGACTTAGAGACTCAGTGAACTGCCTAAGGTCTCACCACCTGGACTAAGAACTGCTCAGTCTTAATCCTCAGTCTCAGGTTTCAGATGCCTTTTCCACCATCCCTCATTGCTTTTACTGGGCACCTGACATGCGGACGTGTGGTGTACACAGTTGGTAATGTGTGGAGTAGTCAAGTGAACTTACTTCAAGGCAACAGGGTAATCAGTCAGAACTGACCCGAATAGACATCAGTCTCTACCCGCATGAGCAGCAGGTTAGAACATGGGCAGGGAGCCCAGAATGTGTCTCCTCGCAGGCAGACAGACAGGAATCTCTCTGGAGACTGGCCAGCAGCCCAGAAGGTCTCCCAGAGGGTCAAGAGGGCTGCCAGGAGGAATCTGTAATGCTTCCATTTTAGGTTTAAAGGACATTATAGTCACAGCAGGCATATCTCACGCCGTACGTGATCCTGACACAAATACACATATATCGGCTTCTGTGAAGAGAGATGGTGTCTTGCTGTGAAGACTGAATCTACAGGCACATTTCTAGTTTTAACTTTCAGTCGAACCAATCAACGTTACCAGTCCACAGCCTATGTGGGATGATAGATACTTCCAGATCTTTGCTGATTGCCCTAGCCGGGTAATTAATTTGCGCATAAGTCATGGTTGGGCTGCTCTGCCACTGCATGTTCAGGTTTTTCCCACAGGCAACTGTGGCAGAGGTTGCTAATTGCCTACCCAATATTATTTTCTCCCCTCCTTCAGTCATAGAACTCTGGTTTTATAGAGGACAGCCAGGGTACAATTAAAAGACTATTTTCCACACTTGGCCTTGCAGGTAAGATTGGCTGTATGAGTCTGCTTTGGTTAATGAAAGGCTAGCAAAAGTATTCTGTGCGACTTTGGGGAGGTTTCCTTAAAGGCAAGTGATTTGGCCTGCCTTCTTGCTGCCTGGAATGCGAATGTGATGGCTGGATCTCTAGAAGCCATCTTGTAAGCCTCGATAGGGGCAACGTTCCCGGAACCGATGAGTGGAAGACAGGAAATGGAGCCACTGAAATCTCTGCGGAGTTGCCATAACAGTCCTGGACTGCTGAAATCCAGATTAATTTTATTTGTGAGAGACATAAGCTTTTACGTTAAGCCCCAATTATTTGGAAGTTTTGTTACATTGCAGTGGGAACTGAATGCCGAGTAACACATAGATCAGTGGCACCCCACTCTAGTACTTTTGCCTGGAAAACCCCATGGGTATAGGAGCCTGGTAGGCTGCAGTCCATGAAGTCGCTCAGAGTTGGACACGACTTGAGCGACTTCCCTTTCACTTTTCACTTTCATGCATTGGAGAAGGAAATGGCAACCCACTCCAGTGTTCTTGCCTGGGGAATCCCAGGGACGGGGGAGCCTGGTGGGCTGCCGTCTATGGGGTTGCACAGAGTCAGACACGACTGAAGCGACTTAGCAGCAGCAGCAGCAACACATAGATGGGCACACAACACAGAACAGATCTAAAATGTGGTAAAAATGAAAGTGAAAAAGATTTTTAAAATCTAAGGAAAGAAAAAGAGTTTGAAGTGGTATAATAACAAAACAAGAAAACATCAGCAAGCCATGCAGTTGGAGAATATTCAATTCTGCTATTTCCCTATTTTTTCTATTCCTTCTTGCACCAGTGTCCTAGTTGTAGAAATTATACAGAAAGAATAAAGTGTCAAACTACTGGCTTCAGAGGTTTGTGCAGGCTTTTAAGAGTCTATAGAAGGGCCTACAATATATACTTTTAAATTACTCAGTTTTTTTTTATTGTGGAGAATTTAAACTTAAAAGCAGGCAGAGTAGCACAGTAAGCCCGCTATACTCATCACTCCACCTCAGTGACCATCCGTCCATGGTTAATCTTGTTCCATCCATACTTCCATTCACTTCTCCCTTTTTATTAATTTTGAAATAAACCTTAAATTTTGGAATAATTTTAGGTTTTTAGAAAAGTTATAAGGCTAGCACAGAGAATTTCCACATACCATTTGTTAAACATACCATCCTACTTTGGTCTGTTGTTAATATCTAAAATTACCTGTTACATTTGTAAGCTATTTAGTTGGGTTTTGGGGAATCCTGAGAAGTGATGTCAAAGTCTCAAGTGTGTGTGTGTGTGTGTGTAAATTTGGGGGAATCTGGAAGCTGCAGACTTTGTGCTTGCTCGCACAGTATAGTTTGTGGAAGCCTTAATCTCTTATAAGCCTCAAGATTGGTCTGGCACTGGAGCAGCTGGTATTAGCATGACAGTGTATAAATGACCAATGCAGGGAGGCCCAAAGACAGCCCTATCTAAATCCTATGGCTCCAGAGCAGTGCAGAAGTGGTGGTGTGAATTCCTGGATTCCTGGATGGGGCCTAGACGTGCTGAGAGAACTAGACTGTGGGCCAGAGTGGGTATTGTGGCTGGATAAGAACAGTAGAGAACACTTCCTGTCCAGATGGGAAACCTACAACCAAGAAGAGGCTGACAAGACTGAGTTTGGCATGAGGACCAGATAATGGAAATTAGATACCTATGGCTTAGGGGAAAAAGGAAGAAGAGGCACAGAGAGCCTAGCCCTGAATCTGATCAGCTATTACCCAGAAGACTAAGTTATTTTCTTTTTCTGTGTACAACTGAAAGAAATTTAGCTCAGGAACTTACATTTTTACATATGAGCAGAAAGCCTTCATTTCCCCAATGCAAGATTACATTCTGGTAAAGAATCTGCCTGTAATGTGGGAGACCTGGGTTCAATCCCTGGGTTGGGAAGATCCCCTGAAGGAGGGCATGGCAACCCATTCTAGTGTTCTTACCTGGAGAATCCCCACGGACTGAAGAGCCTGATGGGCTACAATCCATGGGGTTGCAGGGTCTGATACAACTGAGCAACTAAGCACAGCAAACTAATTTCTGGTACATAGACATGAATTAGGTCAAATTACTGCCCATCCAGGACTGTAAATTTAAATCTCTATATAAACATAAGTGGCTCAATGTTTGAAAGGAAAGGAGTCAGACAGACTCCTTGAGCTGGTGGCTCTGCTCTCCAGAAAGTAGGAAAAGAATGGGATGACTCTACAGCTGTAGTGGGTGGAGGTTGGGGTGGATCATGAGGGGTTTCCATTTAGGGTTATGACTGCCACGCCTCTCAGAAGTTTTTTGTCAAACCCATTACAATGTTATGAGGCTATAACTCTGACTGTGAACTGGTACCAGCCTGAAAAGCCCCTAGTCCTCTCTCTGCTCTTGATTAGGTAAGAATGCTCTTAAATGACATTATCAGACTTCACCTCCCAAATCAGCTCCCCCCAGATCCTGTGAGTGTATGTTAGGAGGGATGTCAGTTCACCCTACAATATGTGTTGGGAGCAACTGGATTTATTCTTAACTGTTTGCTATAGTCTGAATGTATCTCCTCAAATTTCATTATGTTGAGACCTAATCTTCAGTGTGATGGTGTTTGGAGATGGGGCCTTTGGTAGGTGATTGGGTTGTAAGGGTGGAGCCCTTGTGAATGGGATTAGTGACCTTATAAAAGAGACTGCAGAGGGCTTCCTTGCCCCTTCTGCTATGTGAGGACACTGCAAGAAGGAGGCCCTCAGCAGACCTTAAATCTGCCAACATCTTGATTTTGGATTTCTCAGCCTCCCTAATAGTGATTAAATAAATGTTTCTTGCTTAAATTGTTTGTTGCTACCCAGTCTATGGCATTTTTGTTGTAGCAGCTCAAACAGACTAAGATACTATTACTTGCAATGTTCATATGGGTGAATTATCTTTTATTTTTCTAGGCTCTATCATCCTACCTATTGAATGAAGGGAATTTGGACTAAATACTGTACAGGCTGTATCATGAATACAAGGTCTCAGTTATTTGCCTCACCTACAGCTGCCATGTTAGGTAAAGTAGCCCAGGGTGTTCTTTCTTACACAGATGCTATAGCTTATTCCATATGAAATTTAAGGAAAAGCAAACCTTTCCCTCAGGTTAGATTAACAGAGAGCTATTGCTTTGTCTCCTTAGCATTCACTTCTTGTCGTTGAGAAATGTCTTTTTCCCTTCACTCTAACCATAGAGGTCTCATTGGACTTTGTACTTGTGTTCCTAGACCATCTGGCCACGGGAACGATCACAGGGCTCAGGCCAACCGACGGGAATATTGCCTTGAGAATTTTTAAATTTGTTTTTTATTCACAACTAGATCAAGTACTTTCTTCTTGGGTGGCAGAGATAGAAAGATGTAAACTATTGGTTGTCAGAGTTTCACACTCAAGGTAAAACTCGGCATGCAGAGAATCACAGAGAAGAGAAACCTGGAGAACCCTGGTTAACCTGAGTTTAGTCCCTGAGCTAGCCCCTCTTAATTCCAGGCAGACCTTAGACAGCCACTGTGACTGGCGTATGCCAGACAACAAAGGCCTCTAATGGCATCAACTAGACATAACTTATTTTTGTGTATAACCAAAGAGTATCAATTAGTTTAATTCAAATCAAAGTCAGTCTCACACAAAGGCTGAAAATTGGGGAGGAATGTGAAGTGGCTTAGCATAAACTCCTGGCTAATAGATGTGCTCCTTATCGGATGGCAGATTATTCGCCCTGCTTTCATTCGGGAAAAAATCCAGTCTTGATAAATGAAAAAGGTGGGTCAATTGAGTGGAGGTTCTTTACAGAAATATTTCAAATAATTGTTATTTTTTTTCCCCCATGAAGCCCATTGTGTATGGGATACACACATAGGATTGGGAATCCTAGAAGCTCTATGGCTTAGAAAGACTGTAATAGTTGACATTCTTTATGTATCCTTTTAATAATCCCCAAGTCCAAAGATAACCCATGCATATCTCTTCTGGGCACCTGTAAATAACCCAACTGATACAATCAAGATCAGTGATTAGTAAGGGTACCATCTGAGTCACCATAAACTATTTTAAAAGACAAAATTTTGGTATAGGGCAGTCTGAAAACCCCATAGGTAAGGACAATTTTGCACTTAATTTGCATTCCAATTAAAATTCATTTACTGGATTTTCTCTCAGTTCCCATAATTTTAGGAGATTCGATTAGATGGACATTTGGCATTGGTAAATGGTTAGTGAACTCTGTTAATATACCACTATGCTAAAAGTGTGAAATAAATGGTCAACTTATAAACAGCTATCCACATCTCCAGTTCTATCATGTTAAAATATCTACTGTCCGGTTGGCTTTCTCCTTTCAGATATAGACATCATACTTTGAACTTAAGATATTTTTTGGCTATCGTGAGACTTAAACATGAAATGTCTTTCTGTTTTCCTCTTTGTTTGTCTCACACTCTCTCACATCCTTCTGGCTGTAATTTCAGCAGGCCTATATTCCCAACATCAAACAGAGGTTAAGTACCATGTTATTTAAACAAGATGAGTGTATTTGATAATGAATGAGTAAGGAAAGCGGAGGAGGAATGAAACAGAGAGGAGTGGCAACTCCCGACAGCGGGGCATGAGGAGGAACGTCCCAGCAACTCCACAGTCATTGGTTTACTCAGGAAAAATACCGTTCTCATAACGTTATAATTCGTCTCCCTAAATTTTTATGTTTCCCACTTTGGAAAACAGCTCTGTCTAGTATATAATTTCACTCTTTTATTATGACATTTGAGAAAATAGCCAGGACTGGTTAGGTTTAATTACCTCCATCAAGTTATTTTAGATGTCAGTTTCTACAAGTCATTCACAAAGGGGCAGATGGCAGAAACATGTTATTCCAGAATAACTAGGCTTGGGTAGAACTAAAGAAAAAACGTTGACTCCCTTGTACAATGTTTGTGTTGGTGTGAGTACATATTCTGTATGATTGTGTTAGTGATAAAACTGTATGATTATAGAGCCATCATTTGATTTGTTTTCTGTTTCCTTAAATAATCTTCAAAAATGTGACCCAATTGAGTTTTTTTTTGGTTTTTTATTTTTTTAATTTTAAAATCTTTAATTCTTACATGTGTTTCCAAACATGAACCCCCCCTCCCACCTCCCTCCCCATAACATCTCTGTGGGTCATCCCCATGCACCAGCCCCAAGCATGCTGTATCCTGTGTCAGACATAGACTGGCGATTCAATTCTTACATGATAGTATACATGTTAGAATGCCATTCTCCCAAATCATCCCACCCTCTCCCTCTCCCTCTGAGTCCAAAAGTCCATTATACACAGCTGTGTCTTTTTTCCTGTCTTGCATACAGGGTCGTCATTGCCATCTTTCTAAATTCCATATATATGTGTTAGTATACTGTATTGGTGTTTTTCTTTCTGGCTTACTTCACTCTGTATAATCGGCTCCAGTTTCATCCATCTCATCAGAACTGATTCAAATGAATTCTTCTTAACGGCTGAGTAATACTCCATTGTGTATATGTACCACAGCTTTCTTATCCATTCATCTGCTGATGGACATCTAGGTTGTTTCCATGTCCTGGCTATTATAAACAGTGCTGCGATGAACATTGGGGTACATGTGTCTCTTTCAATTCTGGTTTCCTCGGTGTGTATGCCCAGCAGTGGGATTGTTGGGTCATAACGTAGTTCTATTTGCAATTTTTTAAGGAATCTCCACACTGTTCTCCATAGTGGCTGTACTAGTTTGCATTGCCACCAACAGTGTAGGAGGGTTCCCTTTTCTCCACACCCTCTCCAGCATTTATTGCTTGCAGATTTTTGGATCGCAGCCATTCTGACTGGTGTGAAGTGGTACCTCATTGTGGTTTTGATTTGCATTTCTCTGATAATGAGTGATGTTGAGCATCTTTTCATGTGTTTGTTAGCCATCCGTATGTCTTCTTTGGAGAAATGTCTGTTTAGTTTTTTGGCCCATTTTTTGATTGGGTGGTTTATTTTTCTGGAATTGAGCTGCAGAAGTTGCTTGTATATTTTTGAGATTAGTTGTTTGTCAGTTGCTTCATTTGCTATTATTTTCTCCCATTCAGAAGGCTGTCTTTTCACCTTGCTTATATTTTCCTTTGTTGTGCAGAAGCTTTTAATTTTAATTAGATCCCATTTGTTTATTTTTTCTTTTATTTCCAGAATTCTGGGAGGTGGATCATAGAGGATCCTGCTGTGATTTATGTCTGAGAGTGTTTTGCCTATGTTCTCCTCTAGGAGTTTTATAGTTTCTGGTCTTACATTTAGATCTTTAATCCATTTTGAGTTTATTTTTGTGTGTGGTGTTAGAAAGTGATCTAGTTTCATTCTTTTACAAGTGGTTGACCAGTTTTCCCAGCACCACTTGTTAAAGAGATTGTCTTTACTCCACTGTATATTCTTGCCTCCTTTGTCAAAGATAAGGTGTCCATATGTGTGTGGATTTATCTCTGGGCTTTCTATTTTGTTCCATTGATCTATATGTCTGTCTTTGTGCCAGTACCATACTGTTTTGATGACTGTGGCTTTGTAGTAGAGCCTGAAGTCAGGCAAGTTGATTCCTCCAGTTCCATTCTTATTTCTCAAGATTGCTT
Organism: Capra hircus; assembly: GCF_001704415.2. NCBI lineage: Eukaryota > Metazoa > Chordata > Mammalia > Artiodactyla > Bovidae > Capra > Capra hircus. Next base: position 81,934,937 of record NC_030814.1, read on the forward strand.
TGGCAATTCGAGTTTTTTTTTGTATTTCCATACAAATCTTGAAATTATTTGTTCTAGTTCTGTGAAAAATATGGCTAGTAGCTTGATAGGGATTGCATTGAATTTGTAAATTGCTTTGGGTAGTATACTCATTTTCACTATATTGATTCTTCCGATCCATGAACATGGTATATTTCTCCATCTATTAGTGTCCTCTTTGATTTCTTTCATCAGTGTTTTATAGTTTTCGATATATAGGTCTTTAGTTTCTTTAGGTAGATATATTCCTAAGTATTTTATTCTTTTCGTTGCAATGGTGAATGAAATTGTTTCCCAATTGATTGGTTTTAATCAGAGATTATAAAATAGTGGATTTCTAATTGCAATGAATTTACTATTTGCTGTTATAACTTTTCTCAAGGTATTATCTTGAACTTGAGTTTGAAATGTTAATGGATTCTTATTCCATGTCCTTCTCTGAATGTGACAAATGGAGAAATGGAATTTGCATACCTTGAAAATCTTTATTCTGCAGTGTTCTTAGTTTTGGTAATGATATACTCTTGGGGCTGTGTATGTGTTTAGAATATGCCACATTTGGACATCTCTAGTCACTAGCATAAACCTTTAATTACTGTACAAATATAAACAAGTATGTTTCTTTCTTAAAGAAAAAAATGTTGTAGGCGAAGAATAAAACAAGTTTATGTATTTGTGCGACTTGAGAACAAAACACTGAAAAACTTACAAAAGTAAAAATATCAGTGTTCTTATGATACTATTAAATCACATTGTAATAAATCAAATTATTGATAACACTAAATAGGATGTGACGATTCTGAGATTTTACCTACTTGCAAGCTAATAATTTATCCTTCCAGTGTCATGGATGTTGGCAGAAAACAAGACACTCTTGGGTCAGAGACAAAGAACTATTATTCACAGCATTAGTAGTAGCCAGAGTATAGTATTTGCCTCAGTTCCCCTTGTCCCAGTTCCCACAGGGAACACAATGAAGGACAGGTGATGTCAGTGCTTAGAGTAGGTTGTAACAGCAGGGGAACTCTGAGCTTAGGGAACCAAAATCTTTTATAATGGGCAGTGAGCCTGCCTGAATGTTGCCCTGGAGAGACACTATTTTTATTTTACTGAACAATAAACAAACATGGCTTGTTTTCTTCAAAGGGAAACACTCTATTTTTCAAGGCCTTCTACTACACAAACATTGAAAATGTAGTCTGGAAAAAGGCAGTCTGTGGCTCAATTCCCAAGATGTGTTGAAACAGGGGAGAACCAAGGATCGCTGTCTTACAATGAATGCCATGTACACAAATGTAGGTTTCTTTATATTTCTGTAACTAAACTAAACTTAGCTTTGGAATCTCCATCTTTTAGGGTGGAAAATTTAAACTTGTCAGTCACTTCTAGCTTAAAATATGTTTTCATATATTATAAACTTCAGTTAATTGAGAATTCTCATACTATTTTTCTGCATTTCTCTCAGTAGTAACAATAATATAGCAAACTTAAAATTGTACTTACATCAATCACGTAATAGTCTAAGCTCTTTATATAAGCTAATTCATGTAAAGGATAAAGTGTTACAGTTTCTACTTAATATTTGTGAAAATTGAGACACAGGGAAGTCATGTTGCCCAGTCACACACCTAGTAAGTGATACAGCTGGGATTCTGACCACGACGTCTCTTCCAACCTGTGTTCTGTTATATCTCTGCTTTAGTTTCTCTGGGCTCTCTATATGCCTGGGGACTTATATTTCATCTGTGCATCTCATCCATATTTAGTCCAGTCTTTTCTGGCTCCCGCTGGTGTTATAGTAGGTAAGAACCTTCTCAGGTACCTACTGATATCTATACTTTTATCACATTACCTAAGATGATTCTTTTACCATCTACTGATTAAATGCTTATTTAATTTCAGGCCGAAAATGGTAGGTCCTTATGTCATCATACACTTTCCCTGTTGTGTGATTTAAGGTATAAACACTATGACAATATTTAAGGTTTTGTTTCTTGATATGAAAGCCCAGACTTTTAGAACTGAGAAAAATCTGCCCCCACTTGGTCACTTGACTCTTACAATTATAGCTTTTTAGATTTCTCCCACATATATTTATGAAATCTACCTAGCTAACTCAATTCACTTCTTTGTTCTGGGGCTCCCATCCTCCACGTGGGGCAATAACTGTCATACACTTACTTGATGCAGGGCTACTGTCAATAAATAGGAGTCAGGAAAGAAAACTACCCAGATTATATCTCCTAATTCATAATCTAATTTACATAAAATGTTCTAGACTCCTAAGCACTTGGCTGGATGTGAGAGCTGGACCATAAAGAAGGCTGAGTGCCAAAGAACTTTGCTTTTGAACTGTGGTCCTAGAGAAGACTCTTGAGAGTCCCTGGGACTATAAGGAGATCAAATCAGTCAATCCTAAAGGAAATCAAAACCAAATATTCATTGGAAGGACTGATCCTGAAGCTGAAGCTCCAATACCTTGGCCACATGATGCAAAGAGCCGACTCATTGGTAAAGACCCTGATGCTGGGAAAGATTGGGGGCAGGAGGAGAAGGGGATAACAGAGGATGAGATGGTTGGATGACATCACTGAATCAATGGATGTGAGTTTGAACAAACTCCAGGAGATAGTGAAGGACAGGGAAGCCTGGAGTGCTAGAGTCCATGGGATCACAAAGAGCTGGACATGACTGAGTGACTGAATGACAACGATGACTTTGGTATGTATTTTAGAAAGCATTGAGCGTTCGTGACACCAATAATTAAAGACTAGTCTTCAAACAAACTCCTACTGTAGAACACAGAGAACTATGTTTAACATCTAGTGATAAACCATAATGGAAAAGAATATAAAAAAGAATGTGTATAAATATACGTGTGTGTGTGTGTGTGTGTGTGTGTGTGTAACTGAATCACTTTGCTCCATAGCAGAAATTAACACAACATTGTCAATCAACTATATTTCAATAAAAAACAAACTAAAACTAGTCTTCAATTCCTATGTTCATTTAAGCTTGCTAAAGTTAAGAAAATGACTTATATTATTTACTCCATTTCCTGTTTTGTTTTTCTCTGAAGGCAGGGCCAGGATAAGGTTAAGGTGAATGGGGCAGGTTGGTACTTGCCTTGGGTACAAAATTTAGGGGATACCAGAAAAGTGAGTAATCAAGATGTTTAAAAAGTCAATGTTTAAAATGTTTGAAAAAGTCAAAATAATGCAACAATTCACAATGAAAGAAATATCAAAATTTAAAACAAAACACAATTATTATTATTGATTTTCCCTTCGACCCAGGCTCCAAAATGGTGAGATTATAGCGTTACTGATCCCACAACACATTTTCTTCCCTATTGTCAGTCCTTTAAAAGTTCTTACTGTATGTAGTGGTGGAGAAGAACAGTGAGAAAGCCGGCAAACACTGATACTTATGTGCATAAAATCATTTTTCTTCTAGTTATTTTTGTGGCTTGACTAGTTTCTATTCACTGTAACCCTGTTTGAGAAACAAAAATTTGATGGAGTTTTTGCTTGAGGTGCATGTCTGCTTCCTTCATTCTCTTTGTCTTACAAAATTTAAGCAATTAAAGATGTTTTCTTAGGAGCTTTTCTACCTTGTTATTGTTATATAACTAGTATAATTTTTTCCTCCTTATCTCTGGTAATGGTCTGTCCCTTGGAAAGACAGTGATATTTTCACAATTTTCTTACCAACCTGGCACAAAAACCAACTCAACCAACCAAACTATTAACACCATTTTAATACTGGAAGATAGTGAAGCAAATATACTGGTGCCAATAATGTTGACATTGCACTACTTTTTCCAAACTAAAATTAACCTCAGTGTAAACTAGAAAAGTGATTTAAAACTTGAAAATGCTTCATCATTTCTTTGCGAAACATAGACCATCTACAAGTATTGTAGGTCTGGGCCAGAGTAGGACCAATTAGGCCAGAAACACTGAGGTCAAAAGAAAAAAAAAGACAAAGAACAGACAATCAATGGGAAATGACATTTGCCTTCCTATGACTTTGACCCCAAGAGCCAAGCTTAAGGTCATCTGGAGGTGGGCTGGGGGAATAGGGCAGAAAGAGAACATGCCAGCTGGATGTTGGGGTTTTAGTGTGATCTTACAAATCTAAAGGGTCCCTGATATCCAGTCAGACAGACAACTGGGGGAAAAGAGGCTCCTCCTACCTCACAGTTGTCATAACAGCCTTTTTCTTCCAGCATCATCAGGGACTGCTTTTAAGAGCATTTTGATAGATGGCATTTTCTGCAGTGTTAGTAGCGGGCGGAGGGGGAGGAGAATCTATTTGCTGCACAGGCAGTTTTTGTGATTTGAACAAGACTCCCCCACCCCCTTCAAACTCAGCTCTGTATGACAGAACACACACGCTCACTTGTTGCCACTCGCCTTGTGGCCTCTGGGATTCCTTTCTCTTTAGCTGTGTTTCTCAATCCTTTGAGTCTCTCTGAGGCAGGAGTAGCAAAAGCAGCAGGAAATGGCAAAGGCATACAAGTCTGTGCTGTTTCTGGAACACACTGAGCTTGTGTCTACACTCTGGAGGTAGAAACTCTGCCTGAAGAAAAATATTCCACTACAGTGCTCTTTGTCTGCTTGCCAAAGCACACAGAAATGGATCATCTTAAAATGTAGGCACCCAAAAGCCTGACATGTAGATGACCCCGACTAAAATGACTATTTACAGAGTAAGGATTTGGAGGGGTACCTGTGAGGCAAAGAATAGTGCTTCCCCCTACACCTCCCCCTCTAGGGCATACACAACACATGATGATGCGCAGAAGTGTTAGATAAAAATTCCTGCTTCTTCTTGGGGTAACTTTTCCCCTTTTCTCCCATTCATTAAAGCATTTTGAAGTTTAAGTAACAGAGACTTTTATGAATATACACATGATTTGGTCAGTATTAAAAAAAATAAATTAGTTGCAAATTTCAATATTTTTACTACTTGTAGAAACAGATTTCTTTTAGTACACCTCATTTCTCATCCACACCCTTCCACATGTTGAGAGACTCTGTCCTGGGAACCTGACCCAGCATCTCTTCTAATATATTCATTCTTAAACTCAGGTAATAACAGCTCTGTTTTTTGGTATGATCTTACAAATCCAACAGGGCATGTTATGTCTATATTTGGGCAACATTTTGAGAGAGCATTGGAAAGCAAGATACAGGCAGTTTGTAAAAATGCATTTTCATCCTTTCTACAAGTTCTTGCAGAAGTAGAAATATCCACCTAATGGAGAGGGGGGATGATTGTACATGTTTTCCTCTAGTTGCTGAGCATCGGTGAAGCTTTTTTATAGGGCTGCTTGGAATACTCTAATCTAACAGATGGAACCAAGTGCCTTTTATTCAAGGTCCTGGTGGATTTTCTCTTTCTGAGACACGTAGCACAAAGAACAATTTCACATTCTTCCAGTGAAAATCTGTGTGACCCTTTGCAAATGTTATTACAAAGGAGTTCCAAGAAAATTACAGGAAATTCACCGAGCATTGCTAGCCTAATCATGTGATCATCATTTTCTCAGTATTTTCCTTTTTTCAGTAGGAGATTGATATTTGTAGTATGATGCTTACTAGAGCAATAGGTTGGAAGGAAATCGTTTCCTATATTTTAAGAATGTTCCCTTTTGGCAGTACATAATCTCTTAAAAATGATCTTGCTTTCAGATAGCTACAAATATATTATTTTGTGTTTTTTTTTGTATGAATGTGGGGCTGATAGATTTAGATACAGAGGAGGGATTGCAGGTTTTTCATTACTATAAATCCTGCGTCACATCACCAGCATGATGGAAACATTTTGATAGATAACATAAAGTCATTAATCACCACTCTCTTAAACTAAGTACAGAGAAAGAACTTTAAATGTTCTACATTCCAACATTTGTGAATGCCTCCTTTTTTAGAAAAATGCCATCCTTTATTAGTTCATGCTGTTTAAGATAGCTTGAGTTAACTCCATGAAAAGAGACTGTGTATCAAGGGAAGAAAGGACTGGAAACGTGGCGGGGAAAAGGGAAGGGAGGCAAGAAGATTAAATTCCGTCTTAAATCCAAACATGGGCTAGATTGCATGCTAGCATTAATGTCTTTGTCCTCTTCCCAGAGAATGTTGGCAGCCTTCCAGTTTATTAAAACAACAATCCAATGCTGATCTTCTCTCTGTATACACAATTCAAGGAAGGATCATTTACTCAAACAGAGCTGTTCACTGAGGTATAAAAGCAAAAATGCATTTTAGGAGATGTTGTTTATGACTATTGCGAAAAGCACTATGCCCCTGTGTTTCATATAAGTAATCCTGATCATTATTAAGTGTAGAAAGAAAGCCATGTTGTTATTCTAAAAGCAGTAAGCACAAGCCGCATCCAGGTATTTAATGATGCTGCTTAAGCTTTGGAAATGGTGCTAAATACAGTTGTGTGTTCCTCTTACAAAATATCCATACCTGTGAAATAGATGCATCCTAGAATGTGTATTCTCTTATACTTTTTCCCCCTAAAACAATGCATTATGGAATTTATTTCACAGATGGGTTTTTATACTTAACACTTAGAGAGTATCTGTGAATAGTCAACTTTCTTAGCATCTATTTAATGACTAAAATGAAGTTTATCTGTCACACAGTCATTGCTAGTGTTTATAAAAGAAAAGTGCTGCATGCCCAGGCATGTATATTAGTGCAAAACACTGTTGTGTGTGTTTCTTTTGTCACGTAAAATTCTGTAATTCACCCAGCAACCTGCAGGCTTACAAGTTCTGCTGGGTACCCAAGGGGCAGTCATAAATGTCAGACAACAAGATTTCCTACTAGAAGGCCCACCTCAGGAAGCAGAGGTGACTTTAGGAATAGCAGCCTTTTAAGTGAGCTTTGTTTCCAGATAGCATTCTGTAAATCCAAATCTTTGATAATGACACAGTATATTGAATGGTGACCCACTGAATGGCTGTTGAACTTTTAAGATATGATTCAGCATACCATGGGGAGAACAGAGGACAATGACATTAAACACCAGATGGTATTTCAAAGCCCATCAGATAGATACACAAAGTCCTTTCTCTTTTCAACAAAAGATAGGTAAGGCCTTACAACCAAAAAAAAAAAAAAAATAATAATAATAAATAAAAAACAGAAAGAAAGAAACAAAGAAGGAAAAATAAAATCCATTAAGATAAATGGGATGATTTGGTTTTGTCTTGCTTGACTATTACAGGAAAGCCATCTGAATGGGTCACATTACAAACTAGACTCCAGATCAAAGGATAACTACTGCTGCGGTGGGTCACACTGATTTGAGCTATGTCAATCAGATCAGCATGAAATCCTAAACTCTGGGCCAAGAAAACATGTCTCTCTCATACTGAGACTTGACCACAGCAATTAACCAGAGCATTTGCCTCTGCCTCACAGGAAATCTGAGAGGGTTTTATTGGTTAGACCACTGTATGCGCACACACGAGTGACTGGGATACTGTAACATAGCTTAGATGGGTGAGTTCATGAGTAAAATACAACTGCCCACCAGAAAGTTACCCAAGAGCTGCTGCTCCGTCAGTAGCTGTTGGGTGAATAAAGAGGTGAGTGAAACATAGTTTGCGCACATGTGATGTTTGTCAAAGAACACTTCATTCGCTTGAGGGAAATCAAAGCTTGGGTGACTTTGAATGTGTGGATGATGGTAGAGAAGGAAGTGTGAGTTTATGTATCAACTTGACTCAGCCACAGTGCCCAGATATTTGGTCAAACATTAATCTGGGTGTTTCTTTGAGGGTGTCTTTTACATGCGCTTAAATTTAAATCAAGAGAACTGAGTAAAGCAGAAAGCCCTCCAAATGCAGGCCTCCTTCAGTGAGTTGAAGATCTTAATAGAAAAAAGACTGACCTCCCTGAATAACAAGGAATTCTGCCAGCACTCAGCCTTTGACTTCAAACTGTAACTCTTCCCCGAGTCTCCAGCCTGTGGGCCTACTCCATCAGATTCTGGACTTGCCAAGCTCTCACAATCATATGAGCCAGTTCCTTGAAATAAATCTCTATCTCTCTCTATATACATCCTGTTTATTCTGTTTCTCTGGAGAGCCCTGACTAATATGGAGAGGTACATAAATACTGAGAGCTCACAACACTTTGGCACTTGAGATATGGATTAGCTGGAGTCGGTGGTCTCAAAGCCCTGCACCAGATTTCAGGTTCTGGGAGAGCTGACCGGGTGGGGTAGGATGTATGGTGGTTAAGGGCTCCAGTTCTGGAAGGAGACACATCGGGGTTAGAATCCTGGCCTTGTCAAAGCTCTATCACTTTGCACAAGTTCCTTAGGGTGTTTAGGCCTCAGTTTCCATATTTGTAACAGTACATTAAAATGCACATCTGGGATTTCAGAAAGGAGGTGGATACAAAAAGAGAGAAGATTTTAAAAATTACAAAAAATGGGCAAAAGGAGTGTAAACCACAAATAACATCCCCAAATTTCTTTGAAAGAGGAGGTCTGTGAATCTCAGGTCATCCAAACGCAACAGTTCTCCTAAACTTACAGCCACCTGAAACATACAAAATCTTTTCAATTTAATGGCTCCATTGGACCTGTTTCACCATAATTTCCCATCACCCACACTAGGGCTTGTTGTGGGAATCTTTGCAAAAAGACCATGGGCTTCTTAGAGAATTTGGGCTGAAAGGGGAAGAAAGTGAAGAGCTTGGACAAGATGTTACGGTTTAAGGACCCAGAGTCAAGAGATATTGGGAGAAAATTGGCCTGCTTATGGAGTCCTTTAATACTAAAGACTGATACTTCATAAACTGGTCATTTGGTAGGACTCCCATATCTCATACTTCTACAATGAAGATACATCTTTGACATTCAAAGGATTCTTTGAAATGGACTTGTCTGAGGGCACCAAGGAATTGACAGCTTTGATTGGAAGATTTAGTATCTTCAGAGAATAGAGAACTTTGAATGAGTGGAGGTTTGGCTTGGAGGGGAGAACAGAAAGGGGAAGATGAGTGCTTAATACAGCTACAGAGCATGGTGGGCATGAGGGCATGAGGGCATGAGGGCATGAGGAGAAGGGCCTTGGGTGGTAGATAGGGCTACAGAAAAAATGTGGGAAAGGCCAAAACCAAGCTCCATTTCCAAATTCTTCCCAGGACCAGCTCTGTGCTCTCATTTTCCTCCTGGTCACAAATGAGCCCTGCTGCCAGGATCCAGGGTGGAGGATGATAGTACCCTGGAGTAGTTCTATAGGTCAGTTGTGGGCCAGACTGGCACACTACACACTACTTACAAATTTCCAATAGAAACAAGTTCTGAGTTCCATACTGACTTATATTGTTGAAAAAAAAAAAAAAACCTTGAAGTGTACTCAATATGAAAATAAGGATTTACATAACAAAAACCAGAAGGTTAGTTACTTCCATGCAGGATTAGAGTCATCATAAAATCTTTTTAAGAAGCAAATTTTTTAGAGATTCAAAATGTGCCTTTGACTTTCAGTTTTCATGATGTTTCCATGTGGTCATATTAATTATGCAGAAAGGAACAAAAATTTTATAGAATGGCTTGTTGAGGCCACACATTTTATATTTATTTTTAAATTTTCATAACAGCCATATGAAGTGGACATTTTTAGTTCCATTTTATAGATGAGGAAAGCAAGGTTCAGAGAAAGTAAGTCATTATTGAAGGTAACATAGGCAGGAAGTGGTGGAGTATTTCTGTCTTCAATGCATATGTGTTTTTCAGTCTACCGTCTTCATTAGAGTAGCTTCTATAACTGAAAACTTGATATTCACAGTAACTATGGGTTTGGATTAATTTTTCCTTTTATTCCTCAGGGCAGGTGGACATGGTCATCTATACCACTTAAAAATCTAAAACCTGATGATGTATAACTCAACAACAAAAAGGCAAACAACCCACTTAAAAAATGGACAGAAGATTCAAATAATTATTTTTCCAAATAAGAAATGCAAATGGTATATGAAAAGGTGTTCAACACTATTAGTCACCAGGGCAATGCAAACCAAAATCCTGGTGAGGTACCACTTCACACCCACTAGGGTAGGTAATAGAAAAAGAAAAATAGTGTGTGTTGGCAAGGATATGGGAAAATTGGAACCTTCATACATTGCTGAAAGGAATGTCAAATGAATTAGTGCTATGAAAAAACAGTTCGGAGGTTCTTCAAGATGTTAAACATAGAATTACCCTATGACCACGGAGAAGGCAATGGCACTGCACTCCAGTCCTCTTGCCTGGAAAATCCCATGGATGGAGGAGCCTGGTGGGCTGCAGACCATGGGGTCGCTAAGAGTCAGGCACGACTGAGCGACTTCACTTTCACTTTTCACTTTCATGCATTGGAGAAGGAAATGGCAACCCACTCCAGTATTCTTGCCTGGAGAATCCCAGGGACAGAGGAGCCTAGTGGGCTGCTGTCTCTGGGGTCGCACAGAGTTGGACACGACTGAAGCGACTTAGCAGCAGCACCCTATGACCAAGCAATTCCACTCTTCAGTATATACCTCAAGGAACTGTATTTGCAAACAAATGTAAGCACACACATATGTACAGCAGCACTATTCACAACAGTCTCAGGGTAGAAACAGCACAAATGTCCATTAACAGATGAGTGGATAAACAAATTGTGGCATATCCATATTATGAAACATTATTCAGCCATCAAAAGAAACACTACAAGGTGGATGAAACTCAACACCATTATGCAAAATGAAGAGTTACACACAAAAAGTCATACGATTCCATTTCAAAGAAACAACCAGAATATGTAAATCCATAGTTACCAGGGGTTAGGGAGTGGCAGAAATGAGGAATAACTCTTTCATGGGTATGAGATTTTCTTTGAGGGTGATGAAATGTTTTGGTACTGTATACAGGTGGTATACATTGTGAATGTATTAAATGCCACTGAATGATTTATTTTACGTTATATAAATTTCACCTCAATTAAAAAAAAAAATCTAAGGTTTGGTGAATGTCCTGGTTATACCAGGCACAGAATTAGAAAAAGAGTTACTCAGTCAGATTTTGAGACAGATGATCATGACTACAAAGAGCCATAGCAAATCTGATGGACTCATCATCCAAGTGAACCAAAGAAAGTATGCCTATATCTGCCCATCCTATCAGAACCTTGGTTTTCACAAGGTTTTGTAGAGATCCCTAAATACCTTCCTGGGGTAAAGCAACTTTGAAACGTGGAGTAACCACATAACAGTGGGCGTGCTTTTCCCCCAACACAGCTTATCATGTGAAAATCAGACCAGCTTGTCTGGCTGACCACTCCATTTACCAGTATTCTCTCATCACCAAACTGCTTAATTTGGTATACTGTGGGCCTGTTTAGAATGCAAGAGATGCCTGCTTTGATTTTAACAGGGTCTACAGGTCAAGGCATAGAAGGTTTTCTGTGGGAGCTAGTGGCCTACTTTGAGGTAAAGAGTAAGCTTTTAACTTAATAGTATAGCTCTCTTTTCAGCTGCAAACAGTCTCCATTGTTTTTCCCTTCCCAGGGCTGGCCACTGTGAACTGCTACTCTCAGAAGAAAGAGGGTGTCAAAAACCCCAGTGATTTCGAAGGCTTATGGAACACATGGAATAGGAGCAATTTAGATGACAAAAAGGAGCCCACTTCAGTCCAGATTTACACTGTGTTCTATTCGACACATCAGCAAACATTATAAATGTCTTGCTTGAGTAATGAATGGTTTCTGAGTGAGATCCTGGGCTGGCAGCAGGTTTGAAATTCTAGAGAGTCAGGCAAGGGAGAAGGTGACGAGGGTAGAATTACGGGAAAGGATTAATGAGGGGGTGCTGGCTGAACATACTGCTTCACTGTTCTCTCAGTCACTAGACTGAGGAGTCACTGATTTTGCCTCCAGGAATGTACTTTCATAACTTGAAACAAGCCTCTTTAAACAAATCTGCATCAGGCAATGTATCAACACTTCATTGGTTTCAATAGAATTAGTCTTCTAAATGCTCTTTTTTGGAGCAATTTTTGTACTTGAAAATGCATTACAAGGAACATTTACTATAACTACAGTACAACAATATAGAATATGACAAGTCAGCTTTTAATCAGTGCAAGCTGCAACGCTGAACACGGTCCACATTGATCCTCACCCTCCCCCTCAGCATCAGTGTTAATAATCCCAGGAACCTGAGGTTATTTTCACTGGTATTTGCTGTAAATAATAGCCAAGACCTTAATTGTATTTGCCCAGAATGAACTAGGCTAACAGCCTTCAGAAGACGTCTAGGCAGGTTGTGATTTAATAGCCTTATGTAACTTCGGCCCCTTCTGCTCCTCATGCCAAATAAAGCACAAGATCATTCTGCTAGCTGAGAGATAACACATCAGAGCCTGAACAAAGTAGGGGAACAGCACTCTGTTAGACCTGCCCTGGTGAAGCTCAATGCACAGCTAGGAGCAGCCAAGTCATTGAACATTCAACATCCCTCATTCTGGCATGTTGTGCAGGACACACTCTCTTGGTAAGATGTCTATAAATACAAGCAGCATGAGGGTGTGCAAAATGGCAAAATTTTGCCATTCTTCTCATTAATCTCAGGTGTGGTTTGCTTGCTATTTAAAAAATGTTGTTGTTTTCTCCAAAAGGGAAACAGGGGGGGAAAAAAAAAAAGGCTCTTTCCTATATTTTAGTAATAAGAGACTGTGAGTCCTAATGCATGAAGCTGCTAACCCATTCTACTTCAGTTTCATCTTTATCTAAATGTGGCTGGAATACAGATGAAAGGGCAGTGACCACTGCATCTAAATGTGCAAAGGGAGGGCAGCGGTGGCAGGTAACAGAGTGCCACTCTCCAATATGCTAGGATGTTCTAAGTGAGTCCTTTCAGACCTGCTGAAACAGTAAGCAGAGACGATGGCCTCTCTTTTCCTTGTCTCTCCCGAGATGTGTCATCTGCTTGTCTTCAAGGAGTGCAGAAAGTGCAATCAAAAGTGTAGTCTGGGGTCATACATGCCATGTTCACTAATTGTGTACACTTAGATGAATTACTTGGAGAAGGCAATGGCACCCCACTCCAGTACTCTTGCCTGGAAAATCCCATGGACGGAGGAGCCTGGTAGGCTGTAGCCCACGGGGTTGTGAAGAGTTGGACACGACTGAGTGACTTCACTTTCACTTTTCACTTTCATGCGTTGGAGAAGGAAATGGCAACCCACTCCAGTGTTCTTGCCTGGAGAATCCCAGGGACGTGGGAGCCTGGTGGGCTGCCATCTATGGGGTCGCACAGAGTCGGACATGACTGAAGCGACTTAGCAGCAGCAGCAGCAGCAGACAAATTACTTAAATCCTCTGAGCCTCAGTTTTCTCATCTGTAAAAGTGGAACAGGGCCTAACTTTTCTGGTTACCAAGAGGGTTACAGATAATGATGCCAGCTATCTAGAATGATAGGTGCTTAAGAACTGCTAGCTGTTACTGCTCTTATGAGAAGTCCAAATAAGATATACATTATCCAGACAACATTTATTATATCCCCACTTAGCTGCTGGGGACTATGTGAAGACTGAGGTTTGGTTCCTGTCTGAGAGGATCTCACAGTCTTTTTGGGAAAATAGGCAAATAGGCTTGTGAATCCTGTCAAAAGATGTGCATTCCAAAATCAAGAGAGACACTGCATCCTTTCAGTGAACTTGGCCTGTTGTATATCGGATTTCTGTATTGGAAAACAGGAGTTTTCAACTCGAGGAAGGAAAACTTGCAGAGCTTCTTCAAATCTATAGTCTTAAAAAATAAAAAGGGCCTTTCCCCACAAATTAAATTTTAGCATATTCAGAGGATTGAGTGAGTCAAAATTTCTTCATGCCTTTAATTAATTGTTTTATTTTATCAGGATTTTACTTTTTAAAGCAGTTTTGTTTTCACTGCACAATAAATCAGTTTATTATAGACTAAAACAAATCATTTTTTCATTATTTGTATTAATGGGATGCAAACAAATACTGGATACTTTTAAATGGCAAATAACCACAACATTGCTTCTTTGATAGTATATCGGATTTTATAATTACATAGGATATAAATGGTGTAAAATATTGTTATAATATACCTCAAACAAGACAATGAGGCCACACTGGTATGATTCACTAGATTGTGCTCAGTAGACATTTATTGAATAAGTGAGTTTTATCTGTTTTTCTCCCCAATTACCCAGTACAATTTTTGGGGCATACTAAGGGCTCAGTAAATGTTTGCTGTATATACTGACTAGGAAAGAGGTGAGAAAAGATGGACCCTCTTAGCTGGATGTCAAGTATCATAATTGGAATTTACAAGGGAGCGTGTTTAAGGAAGACGTAAACCACATATGGCATACAAGTAAGGGAACTCAGATGCCAACAAAGCAAAGCATTAGCAGAAAACACTGGCACTGGAATAATAAACAAAGGCAAGATTTCCCAATAGCAAAAATAGAACTGACTTAAAGAGATAACCAAGTATATATTGGACCATACCTTTTCTCACCCAATTCACTTTGAGACAGACCAATAGAGGCACTGTAAGAGACTATAGCTGTCTTCCTTGATATTCAGACATCCTAGTTTCCAATAATTTAACATGGATCTGTTACCCATGAATCAGTATAAACCTATTCAGATTTAGGGATTAGTTTCCACAAGTACAAAGTTGGATTTCCTTTTATTTGTCCTAAAATGCTTACTTTCAAACTTGAAGGGACTTAAAATATTCCATGTAGTTTTCATAACATTCTTTTATCTTTTCAGACCAGAGTCAAAATATTCATACAGTAGTCATACTGCAGCACCTTCCACCCACCCTTTGGTCACTTGAACTGCCCTTCTTTGGTTCTTTTTCTGCTTTCTCAGATCTTTCTTGAAGTGTAGCAAGCAGGGTTCACAAAATCGAGAGGAAAGTAGAGCAATTTCCCAAACCCCCACACATGTATAATCTCCCCTATTATCAAATTCCCCCACCAGATCGGTCCATTTGTTATGACTGATAGACCTACATTGATAGGTCATTACCACTCAGGGTCCATAGTTTACCTTTGGGTTCACACTTCACGGACATGGAGTGTAAAGATACATTAAAAAAGAATCTCCTAACTTTGACATGACTGAGTGACTGAATTACAACTCTGACCCTCATTTTCAGTTTATATTCATACTGTTGTTGTTTAGTTGCTAAGGTATGTCTGACTCTTTGTGACCCAATGAACTGCAGCACACCAGGCTTCCCTGTCCTTCACTATCTCCTGGAGTTTGCTCAACCTCATGTCCATTAAGTTGGTGATGCCATCCAATCATCTCATTGTCTGTTGCACCCTTCTCCTCCTGTCCTCAATCTTTCCCAGCATCAGGGTCTTTTCCAATGAGTTGGCTGTTTGCATCAGGTGGCCAAAGGATTAAATCTTCAGCTTCAGCATCAGTTCTTCCAATGAACATTCAGGGTTGATTTCCTTTAGGATTGACTGGTTTGATCTCTTTGTAGTCCAAGGGACTCTCAGGAGTCTTCTACAGCACCACAATTTGAAAGCATCACTTCTTCAGTGTTCAGCCTTCTTTATGGTCCCACTCTCACATCCATACATGACTACTAGAAAAACCTTAGCTTTGACTCTACAGACCTTTGTTGGCAAAGTGAAGTCTCTGCTTTTTAATATGCTGTCTAGGTTTGTCATAGCTTTTCCTCCAAGGAGAAAGCATCTTTTAATTCCGTGGCTGCAGTCATTGTCCACGGTGATTTGGGAGCCCAAGAAAATAAAATCTGTTGCTGCTTTCATTTTTCCCCCTTCTATTTGGCCATGAAGTGATGGGGCCAAATGCAATGATCTTATTTTTTTAAATGTTGAGTTTTAAGCCAGCTTCTTCATTCTTGTCTTTCACCCTCATCAAGAGGCTCTTTAGTTCCTCTTCAATTTCTGCCATTACAGTGGTATCAACTGCATTATCAGGTTGCTGGTATTTCTTCCAGCAATCTTGATTCCAGCTTGTGATTCATCCAGCCTGGCATTTCCCATGATGTACTCTGCATATAAGTTAAGTAAGCAGGGTGACAACATACAGCCTTGAATACTCCTTTTCCAATTTGGAACCAGTCTGCTGTTCCATGTCTGGATTTAACAGTTGCAATGGGGAAGAGCCAGGAGAGAATTATCAAATGACAGAAGAAAACCTACTGCAGTGGAGAAAAGAGAAGAGTCATCATTTTAAATGAATTCAAGTGTGGCCAAATGATCTAGACATTGCGCCATGAAATTTTAGTAAAGTAAAGATAATGATAAGACTCTAAAAGCTTCCAGAGAGGCCAAGAGTCCTGTGAAATTTGATACCACACAGATTGGTATCAAACTGAACTTTAATGAGTCTAAAAGACAATATCTTTAAAATTCCAAGAGAAACGTTTTTTTAAATCTAGAATGATATCTCTAACAATATTTTGATTTAGTATGAGGTATAAATGAAGACATTTCAGGCAAAGCAACAGAAAATTTCTTCTTACATGGTCAACCTGAAAAAATATACTTGACAGAATGCTCCAGAGACATGGGAAAAAAAAAAAAACAAATAATAAGATATGAAATAAGAAAAAAGATGGAATTAATCAAAGAGCACCAGGAAAAGAAATGACAGAATGCTAGCTGGGTAGCATTGAAAGCAGTAAGTCCTAATTTTGTAAACAGAGCACGTAGTGGACGCCAAAATGACATTAGGATAAATGGAATGAAGGCCCTCAAATGTTGTACAAAACTAAAAGATCATATTGAAAAAGTGAGGACGATATATGTGAGGAAAATACTGATATGGGAAAAAGTTGTAAAGGAAAGACATTGCCAAATGTGAAGCAAAGGGAAACAAAGCTTGGTTTTGATATACTTAAGGAATCTTAAAAAAAGAGAAACTATTTAACCTTATCACAGAAACATGTTCCTTCAGGTCTCCTAGGATTTATCATATCGGATCAATAGAAGAGGAACTGTAATCCTACCACACAACATGGCTTTTCTGGAGAAAAAATGTTTGCATTGTCATAATCCTAGTTACGTTTTCAAGTATCAGTATCAACCTACGGATAGAGTGTCAGGGAATTACTAGGACGGAGCACAGTGTAAATGTAATCATGTTTTACTCTCCTAAAACAAAGGCAGAACTGACAAAAGAGTAAGAATGGGTAGAAGCGTAGGGTGGGGTGGAGTCACAGAATCTTTCTATTATTCTTTGAGATTAAGAGATGCCATTGAAAGCTGATGGAAAGGAAAGTTTTAGGCATCTCATTTATATTCTCAGTGGATAGAATCCCCTCACTCACTATAAGACACAATTAGAGGAAAGGACTGCAAATAGAAGAGGTGAGAGTGAGTTAACTCTCATCTGGTTGTCATAGAATATTCATAGAATATGTTCAATATTGGTACATAAAGAGACAGAGGTGCATTTGTTATTTACTGCCGCATAATATATTACTGCATAACTGTACAGCTTAAAACAGTAAATATTTGTTAACTCTGTGTGGGGGCTTCCCTAGTGGCTTAGTGGTAAAAAATCTGTCTGCCAATGTAAGAGACACAGGTTTGATCCCTGAGTCAGGAAGATCCCCTGGAGAAGGAAACGGCAACCCATTCCAGTATTCTTGCCTGGGAAATCCCATGGACAGAGGAGCCTGGCAGGCTCAAGTGCATGGGGTTGCAAAAGAGCTGGACGTGACAGACCAACTAAACAAAACAACTCTGTACCAGGAATTTGGAGTGACTCGGCGGGGTAGTTCTGGCTCAGTTTCTCCTGAGGCTGCAGTCACCCTCAGTCTTGCTTGAGGCTATAACATTCACTCCTGATACGGCAACCTTCCCTGCAAGTGACTGGAGGCTTCAGTTTCTCTCCAAAGGGCTGCTTTAATGCCCTCATGACTCGAGAGCTGCTTCCTCCAGAATGAGGGATCCAAGAAGCCAATTGTTACCTAGCTCCAGAGGTCACACGCTGTCACTTCTGCAATATCCTACTGGTCATATAGGTTCTTTTTTCTAGAATATGTACTTCATAGGAATATGGGTAAGGAAGTGAGGCTTATTGGAGGTCATCTTGGGAGGAGGACGCCATAACAGGTATGAGACCATTATTCAGAGCTGGAGAGTCAGTATCAAATGGACAAAATGTACAACTGCTTATAAAAGAAATTTTCATACTCTGATTTTTTTCTGTATGTACATATTAACACTGTTTATATTTTATTTCTTTTTAATATTTATTATCTGTTCATATTAAGGTATGTATATAATTTTATGAAAATATAATTATGCTGTATATAGTATTCAGAGTCTGCTTCTTCCATTAAAAATTATCTTGATTATTTGTTCCATTGTGTATTCTGTAAAGATGATTTAAAGAATATTGCTTTTACATGAAATACGTATTTGTTTTGAATAGAAAATCACCCACAACCCTATCATTTCACTTAGCCCTTTTAATTATCAAGAGACTATCTCATACTCTTTCTCTCTCAATCTAGATCTATGTCTTGTTTAAAAGTGGGAGCTTTCTGGAAAACCTGACTGTAGTGGCTGCATTTTATTCCATTGTAAAGGTTTATCATAATTTAACTATCTTCCTGTTATGGGACATTATGTTTCCAATTATTATAACAAGTGCTTTATAGCAATCACTGTGTACATCTCTGATTTCTTTCAGGTAAATTCTTAAAAGCGTAAACACACAGATGAAATTTATGAATACGGCTGAGGCCCTTGAAAAAGCGCAGGAAGCTTTCTCCTGAGGTTTGTACCGACATCTACATTGCAGTGTGTGAGAACACTTTTCCTACTGAGCCTTTGCTGCCCTTTGTACTCTTGTGGCTCCTAACTGATTGGAAAGAGGGATGGCTCCCTAGGGACAACTTGGACCAAAGAAGGGAGTTAGGTTCCAGCTCTGAGATTCAGTTTAAAGAGGGGAAAACAAGCAAAGCAACAGAGAACAAAACTTACTTTCTTGGGCTGCTGCAGTGGAAGTACACACAGGAGGCATCTATTTGAAGACTTCTGTGTCATTATTTCACAATTTCTCCTTTGCACACTGGACTGTTTCTATTTCCCCTACTCCCATGCTCATAAACTCTTAAATTACATTTACCTTTACTGGGATATAAAGGTCAGATATAATTTACCTAATAGAACCAATTGATGGAAATCTATACAGTGAAAGAGATATTAGGCTTGAAAAGCTAAGAACATTTTGTCCCTGCCTCTATGCTGCTCTCAGCATGTTTTAAACACGACCCAGGATTTGTTAACGGATACCACATGTCACCGTCTTTAAATGACCTTATCCATCTTATCACCGCAATTTCAAACTAAAGGAAACCACCCCTCAACCCCCAAATGATCCTGAATGATGCTGCCTGTCATGTTAGCCGTCAGCAGCCTTGGCATGGTCAGTAATTCTTGTAGGTATTGTATCATTTACCAGATTACACTGAATATAAAAATCTCTTGAAAAACCTCTCTCTCAAAGTTTATCTTCTTGGATCAAAATATAATGGTAGTGAAAAGAAAAAAAATTTGATTAGTTTGTGCCTTCTAGATAAGCAAATCCAATCATTCACATCTGGGAATGGATCAGGAGGCCTGTGTTCACTTTCCCAGCTTTACTCGTGAGCTGCCTCCCTTTCAGAGGGACCCGAGTTCTTCCCTCTTATTTTCAATTTGTTAAATGTGGCAGATGACACTTTTCTTAAGTTAATTCTCCAAGTTTCTTTAAGGATCAAAAATACTGAAAAACTCTCATCTTTTTAATATGTATTATGTGGATATTAGAAGCTAAGAGTACAGTTTTGGCCTCAGTTTGAAATTTTTAATTATTTTTTTCAATCTTGGATAAGGTCAGTTATCTTAAATTACTAGTAACACACCAATAGGACTAAAACCAATTTTCCTAATCCAATTAACTTTTGTAGTTTTTTAATCTATTTCTTTTGTTATTAAGAAAAAAGTTAATATCAAATCACTGCTGTTTTGACTAAGAGCAAAAATGCTAAAATTTATAGTATTTTACAAATGATAAATTTTGTTTTTTCTAGTCTTGCTCCCCTCTTCCCTCAATTTATTTTTTATCTACATTTGAATGATTAATAACTTTTCTAACCAGCTTGACTGAGTCAGCCAGTCAGTTCAGTCACTCAGTCGTGTCAACTCTTTGCGACCCCATGAATTGCAGCACGCCAGGCCTCCCTGTCCATCACCAACGCCCGGAGTTCACTCAGACTCATGTCTATCGAGTCAGTGATGCCATCCAGCCATCTCATCCTCTGTCATCCCCTTCTCCTCCTGCCCCCAATCCCTCCCAGCATCAGAGTCTTTTCCAATGAGTCAACTCTTCGCATGAGGTGGCCAAAGTTCTGGAGTTTCAGCTTCAGCATCATTCCCTCCAAATAAATCCCAGGGCTGATCTCCTTCAGAATGGACTGGTTGGATCTCCTTGCAGTCCAAGGGACTCTCAAGAGTCTTCTCCAACCCCACAGTTCAAAAGCATCAATTCTTCTGCACTCAGCCTTCTTCACAGTCCAACTCTCACATCCATACATGACCACAGGAAAAACCATAGCCTTGACTAGATGGAACTTAGTCGGCAAAGTAATGTCTCTGCTTTTGAATATGCTATCTAGGTTGGTCATAACTTTTTTTCCAAGGAGTAAGCGTCTTTTAATTTCATGGCTGCAGTCACTATCTGCAGTGATCTTGGAGCCCAAAAAAATGAAGCCTGACACTGTTTCCACTGATTCCCCATCTATTTCCCATGAAGTGATGGGACCAGCTGCCATGATCTTCGTTTTCAGAATGTTGAGCTTTAAGCCAACTTTTTTCACTCTCCAATTTCACTTTCATCAAGAGGCTTTTTAGTTCCTCTTCACTTTCTGCCATAAGGGTGGTGTCATCTGCATATCTGAGGTTATTGATATTTCTCCCGGCAATCTTGATTTCAGCTTGTACTTCTTCCAGCCCAGCGCTTCTCATGATGTACTCTGCATATACGTTGAATAAGCAGGGTGACCATATATAGCCTTGACGTATTCCTTTTCCTATTAAAAAGACTGACAATTTTAAAAAATGATTCTAAAAATTAGTATTTATCAAATCTCAGCCTTTCACCCAGAATAGTTAATTTTCCCTCTAATTACAAATAAATGCCAAACAATAAAACACAAAATTATATACAGATGTTCATACCCATCATGAAGTCTACCATTTCCTTTCTTTCAAGGACAGGTTCCAGCAACTCAATCAAGTAATATGATTGTCCAAGGAGAATAGTGATGATTTTTCTGTGTGACAACACTGACAACATCATTGTTTTTAGTACCTTTCCAAATGCCTTAAAAAAAGCCAAAATGTTCCCCAAACATTGGACACCTATGTCAAATTTAGTAGAGATTCTGTAGGGTAGATCACATGAAATTAAACCACATACCCATAGTAATAAACAAACCTCTGTAAAGGGCAATTTTGCTACCTACCTTTGTTTCTAGAGCTGCCAATGTCGATCTTGGCATTGGCAAGATAAGATTGTTGATAAGTGGCCCTATCATATTCTTACTTCCAACAACTTACAGGGCTTCCCCTGAAGGGCGTCCTTCTGTTAAGTTTCAGTTACCCTGTGAATAGCGGGGAACTTGGGTAGAGAGGATGATGTTGTGCTAGTCCTGCATGGCAAGGTGATGTGAGGACCTGCCAGACCTTCTGGTTCTAAGTCTCCACACTCTGTGTCCTTCTTCGGTACCCTGCTTGGAAGTCAAAACTGAGCAGAGCCTCTCTTTCCATATCTGCTGTAATATTGCTAATCCTCTCTGTCAGAGGTCCCCCAAACCTCCGAGATCTAATGCCTGATGATCTGAGGTGGAGCTGATGTAATAATAATAGAAATAAAGTAAAGTAAGTAAAATAAATGCCGCTCAGTCGTGTCCAACTCTTTGTGACCCCATGGACTGTAGCCTACCAGTTCCTCCGTCCATGGGATTTTCCAGGCAAGAATACTAGAGTGGGTTGCCATTTCCTTCTCCAGGAGATCTTCCCAACCCACGGATCGAACCCAGGTCTCCCACGTTGTAGGCAGATGCTTTACCATCTGAGCCACTGGGGAAGTCTTCATTTAATAGAAAAGCACTTTATTTAATAGAAATAAAGTGCACAATAAATGTAACGCTATACATTTGAAGCATCCCAAAACCATTACCACCCCCACAGCCAGTCCATGGAAAAGTTGTCTTCCACAAAACCAGTCCCTGATGCCAAAAAGACTGGGGACTGCTGTTCTCTGTGACTAAAGATGCTTCTGCCTGAATAAGTAAATATATTGATGTATGAAAATGAAAACAGAGAATATATTTTAAGAGATATTATTGTCATCATGTTGGGATAGGAGGAGTCTCACTGGGCAGGAGGTTAAGGAGCCTACTCTGGCATAGAAGAAATAAGGAGGAGGGGCTTCCCTGATGACTCAGTGGTAAAGAACTTACCTGTCAGGGCAGAAGACATGAGTTCGGTCCCGGAACTGGGAAGATACCACATGCGGTGGAGCAACTAAGCTTGTGTGCCACAAGTATCGAGCCTGCACCCTAGAACCTGGGAGTCACTACTCTGAGCCCACATGTTGTAACTACTGAAGCCCATGCTGCTAGAGCCCGTGCTCCAAAACAACAGAAGCTACCAGTGAGAAGCCCATGCACTGCCATTATAGAGAGCAGCCCTTGCTCAACGCAGCTAGAAAAAAGCCCATGCATCAGTGAAGACCCAGCAACAGTCCAAAGAAAATTATATTCAAAAAAGAAATAAAGAGGGGGCCACATTTAAAAACTTGTCTTTCCACCCTAGGCACTGGCATTCGATACAGCCTGCGGTCTGAATCCCACAGGGGGCAAATATTAAGTGTTTTTAGCTCAGTCTTACAAAGCTTGATCTTGCCTCCTAAAAGGGTTAATTAGCAAAGCAGTGTGAACAAAATGTGGGGAGCTGACAGAATGGCCAGGAAAGGCATGGATCAGTCCAAGCTCCAGAGAACGTGGAGACTGCAGTGAGGCTGCACAGCAACAAAGAGAAGAGTTATATTGGAAAGAAGGGGCCAGGAGCAAGATGCAGACAGAAACATACAGACCTCAAGAAATGACCTGATACAGGAAAGGGGCCCAAAGAGGAAGAAGGTCCAAAGTTATTCCTAGGTTTTGAATCTGTATACTGATGAGAGATATATGTTGATAAAAAAGAGCCCGATGCCAGGAAAGATTGAAGGCAGGAGGAGAAGGGGATGACAGAGGATGAGATGGCTGGATGGTATCATCTACTCAACGGAAATGAGTTTGAGTAAACTCTGGGAGTTGGTGATGGACAAGTAAGCCTGGCGTGCTGCAGTCCATGGGGTTGCAAAGAATCAGACACGACTGAGCGACTGGACTGAACTGAGCTGATGAGAGCAACAGTGAAACCTGGTAAGTCATATGGAACAGGACTGTGGGAAATGCAAGGCTTTGGGTTCAGGCACATTGAATTTGATGTGTCAGTAGGCTATCAAATACATGAGGTCTAGAAGTCCCAGAAATAATTAACCCATTATTTATATTTAGATTTCAGCTTTCTGCATTCAGATAGTTCATCACTGCATGCTAGAGATGCTCTGATTTTTATTTTCTTTTGTGCTCTTTCCTTTGCTTATCAGGTTTTCTTGCCAAAATGAAGCATCTGCAACTTAAGGATACAAGTTGCTCATCCAAAGTAATGTCAGACTTCGGAACGTATGATTTCCAGAATTGGAATACTAACATCACCCAGATGTTTTAAAGCTGTGGTGTTAAATCCACCCAGATGTCTCTGATTGCATTTTGCTAGTCTTAAGTTCTTTGCTCATCCTGTGTGTTCTGTTCATTTAATCTGCTATAAATCAATATAGCTTTGAATTTTTTAAGAAGGAAGTTTGAGTGGATCCAATGATATGAATGTGGACAGAGGAGACTTCATAAAGATATTCTTAGATCTTAAACTAAAATGAATCAGTGACTATCAGAGAATCATAGAACTCTGGGACCGGAAGGATCCTTAGGGATTATCTAGTCTAGTTCTTTCACTTTAGAGATGATAATAATTATGGGATTTGGGAGACTTCATGAAGACACAGAAAAGGTAGAAAGGCAATGGGAGTGCTAGGTTAGACACCAGGGAAACTTGGTTTAATATTATGTAAGTGGATTTTGAAAGGTGTGCTCTTTGTTTTTGCTTTTTGTGTTTTAGTATGAACCAAAAGTACAGAAAAAAAAAATGCTCTATCTCCCCTCACTCTTCTGTTATCATCCATTTTTCCCCTCCACAGGCCACTTCTATCAGTTTTCCAATATATTCTTGTTCAAGAGATTTGATGGTGGAGTAGAAGGCCCCTAAGCTTACCTCCTCTGACAAGCAAACGAAAATCACAACTAACTGCTGAACAACCATCAGTAAAAAAGACTGGGACCCACCAACATAGATATTCTACATCCAAAGACATAAAGAAGAAACCCAGTGAGAATGTATGAGGGGCACATTTGCAATATAATAAAATATACTCTTACTTGTTCCTGTAAAAAGAAAAATCTTCACTTGACCCCACACAACATCCTCCTTTAGCTAGTTATACTTTTTGTTCCCCTTGACAGCAAATCTCTTGCATTTAGAAGAATTTCCTATACTCACTCTCTCTGACTTCTATCTACCCATTTTCTTTTTTAAAAAAATTAATGCAAAATTAATGTAACATAAAATTAGCAACTTTAAAGTGAACAATTCTGTGGTATTTGATACATTCAGAATGTGTGTAATTGCAACTTCTATCTAGTTCCAAAAACATTTTCATCATCCCTGAAAAATCCCTGGACCCTTTAAGAAGTTGCTCCCCATTTCCCTCTGCTCGACAGTTCCTGGTATTCTGTCTCTATGCATTTATTTATTCTGGAAATTTAATATAGGTGGCATCATACAATATGTGATCTTTTTGTGTCTATCTTCTTTCACTTAGCATAATGTCTTCATCAAAGCTTATCCACACTGTTGCAAGAATCAGTGCTTCATTCCTTTCAATGGCTGAAAAATACTCCTATTATATTCTTAAACTCACTGCAAACACCTCATCATTTTCAAAAGTTCTCTTGTCGAGGTCACTAGTGTTCACTAAGCTGCTAAATACAATGATGAAATTTCAGCCACATTTGATATAGTCGGCACTCTTCTCCTTAAACTGTTTAAGGATTCCAGACGAACACACTTTCTTTGCTCCCTTCTTGGTCATTGGCATTCCTGTGAATCTTTTGCTGACTGCTTCTTATCTCTTAAACTTCAACACTGAGTGCTTAAGGGTTAGTTGGTAGGCCTTCTTTCTTTTTAAATTTTTATTTATTTAATTTATTTGTCACACTGCATGGCGTAAGGGATATTAGTTCCCCGACCAGGGATTGAACCCAGGCCCAGGGCAGTGAAAGTGTGGAGTCCTAACCATGAGACTGCCAGGAAATTCTTGACCTCCTTTCTTCTTGATGTATTCTGTTGGTTATCTCATTTAATATCAAGTTTAATTTTTAAAAAAGTAAAATTATGACTTCCATGGAAATATATAATGAATACATGTCTAATATTTTATTACACTTATTAATTAATGAGAGTCAGTAAGAGATTAAACTACTTCAAAGAATATTTGAGGAGCTATGTAGTCATTATCAATTTAACAAAGAAATATGTTATATAATAATAAAGAATTTGTCTGGTCTTTGTGCTATTGTTCTGAGAGGGAGCTTTTAACCCTTGGGATCTCCCAAGTAATAAAAACGTCTTTGTTATTCATGGTGCAACCATGGGAGCACACCAGAGTTTATACTAATGAAGTGATTCTTGGTGGGCTCCTAGATAGTTCCAGGATGGGGCTGGCCATTCTAGAGTGTTGGGGCATTGAGCCAACATTCAATGCCTGAATGCATGAAAACAGCCTGACCATCAAGGAGAGAAAGGAAACTGGAGCTTGGGTTCATGGTCAATGATCTGATTAATCACGTCTGTGTAATAAAAAGACTGGGAACCAAAACTGGGGTGAGCTTCCTTGGTTAGTCATACACATTGACATGCTGGGAGGGTGAAATATCCTGAGGACATGAAAGCTTTGCTTTGGGAATACCCTATGTGTTTCTTCATTTGGGTGGTCCTGATCTGTGTCTTTTACAAGCAAACTATAATTTTAAGCATAGCACTACCATGAGTTTCATGAGTTGCCCTAGTGAATTATCAGACATGAGGGGGCAAGGGGCAGTGGAAATCTTTAAATCTGTAGCCTGTTTGCCATAGGTGTGTGGGTGGCCTGGAACCTGGAGCTTGCAGTAGTGACTGAGTCTCTGTGAAGTCTTGGATAACTCAGGGAGTTAAGCATCAGAATTGCACTGCAAAATGTTAATTCAAGGTTTCAGGATTAGATACAAAAAAGGTATTAATATCTTACAGGATTTTTAAAAATCCATAATTTGCCACTGGACAGATAAAATTCTGTAAATTAGCAGGTAACTTCTGGGACCTTATGTCAAAATAGTTACACTCTCTCCAGAATCGTGACTCCCAACATTTTATTTCTAGGTTTTTTCTCAGCACTGGTCTTTAGACTAGTATTACAGGACCATCTGGGCTTCCCTGGCGACTAAGCAGTAAGGAATCTGGCTGTCAATGCAGGAGATGCAGGTTCAATCCCTCAGTCAGGAAGATCCCTTAGAGAAGGAAATATCAACCCACTCCAGTACTCTTGCCTGGAGAATTCCACAGACTGAGGAGCCTAGTAGGCTACAGTCCATGGAGTCGCAAAGAGTAGGACACGACTGAGCGACTTCACTTTCACTTAATGGCTAAACAACTTGACTGTTTCATAAGCATGGAAACTTATAACCAGAATTGCAGTCCCAAACATGATTGATCTGTACTTTTATCTGTCTATAACTCTGTGACCCCATATCGCATTCAATGTGGCAGCAAATTCTGCTAGGTTCTACCTTCTAATTTCCCCCTGAATTTGACCATTTCTTATCATCCTCCCTGCTAGCAGGTAGGTTCAATGCACTATCACCTCTTCCTTGAATTAATGTACTACACTTCCAGTGGGTTTCCCGGATTTTTATCTTTTATATCTTTTAGTGTATTTTCAACACAGGAACTATAACGATATTATTAAAATATAAATCAGATCATGTCAAACCTGCAAAAGCTTCCTCATCAGTGTAAAAGCCAAAATTCCCACCGTGGTTTGTAAGGGCTTATGTGACCCAAGGTTTCTATCCTTTTTACCTGCTGCTCCTCTGCCTTGCTTTTGACACTAGCCACTTGGCCTTCCTGTCATTCTAAATATGCCATGTGTTCACTCCTACTGATCTCTTCTTAAAACATTCTTCCTTCATGTATTTCCATCTCTTTGAGCCTTTGATCAAATTCATCCTTGGTGACACAACCTCTGCCCACCATATTTGGAACTCCATTTCTTATCTCCACTCTTCCCACTCTGCTCCTCCCTCTGAATTATTTATAGCACTTATGACAAGGTAACATGATATATAATTTACTTATTTTGTTTATTGTGTGTTTTCATATAAGGTTCATGTGGGCAAGCATTTTTTTTTTTTTTTGCTTGTTTTATTCACCAAAGTATCCTAGTGCCTAGAACAGCTCCTGGCACAAAGGAATTCCACAATACTTGTTGAATAACGAATTATGACATATTGATATTATTGAAAAGTAAGGAAGTACATCACCAGCAATTTTATATGCAAATAAAAGCTGTCGATCATAGTTTGGGGTAGCTTTATAGTTATTTCAATGGTTTGGAATTGATTTAAGAGCCAGCTTGCAAGTCATTAATAATGTCAATTTAATTACTCTATAGTTACAGCTCATTTTGGATTCCAAACTGAATTACCCATCTTGAACACCACCTTATTCATCAGACTTGGCTCTGGTAATGACGTGGTGATAACAGCCATTTGTTATTTTCAATAATCTTTTCCTTAGTCAATAATTTTTCATTTACAAGTAGCATATATATACTTAAACTATCAAGGTGATAGAATCTGTTCATATATTAACTTATATTACTGTTTTTTTTTAAATATTTTTCTCTTGCCAATTCTAAAAATGGTAGTTGGTCTTTTGCCTTCTGCTTTAGCATGGCTGAGTTGCCAGGTCAAAGCAGAAATAGCTTGAAGTTAATTCTCTTCCTGGATTTTTGGCTTAGAAAGTCTAAACTCTTGAGTATAAACTCTTAGGCAAGGATTATGTAGGGCAGGAATGGTGAAATTGGTGCCAGTGAGGAGAAAGTGAAGACAGAAGAGATGAGAGAGGGGCAGAAATCTTTCTCTGGAGACTAAAGAAGAGACTGTGCTTGGGGCCCCTGAGCACATCATCATGGCTTCTGTGTTGTTTCTGCCCCTCTCCCGCCCCCCACCCCCCACCCCCGTCCCCACCCCGCCAAGAGAATAACAGAACTTTGGAAGACCAAGGCTGTATGTGTCTTAGGCTTGTCTTCAGACGAGTATAGTGAACGTGCCTCACTAAACACAATGGAGGTAACCAAAGTTGAGCCTCATGTGTGCCTAGAATCTGAAAGCATGAAATCTTCCAGACACCAAGGAAAAAGGCAATATCATCTCTTATGTGTTTTTGAAGCTAAGTCTCCTTTCCCTCTCTGAAAACTAACTTTATCTGCTCTAAAAGTAGCTTCCCTAAAATTGGACTTATATCACTTCTCATTCCAAGAAGGACTCTGGCAACAGTCAGTCAAGGTTTTCCTAGCATCAAGGCTTTAAAAATTGCTCTTACCTCTCTAGGTGAGCTGTGAGTAAGAGCCAAAAAATGTAGGTAACAAGTCAGTGAATTTATTAGTACTTCAATATACTTCAGAAGTCTAGTACCCAGAACCTTGTTATGCCCATTTCTTGGTCTCTGGGGCAGAAATAGTTTGGTCTTCAAGATAAAACTCTTGTTTATGAAAGCCTCTTTGGATGGGAAAGTGAAAGCTTCAGAACTGAACATGAAGACGAAGTTGGTTCTTTATTACCAAAGGAAAATATAACTGTCTACTAATGAGACTATTCAAAGAAATGAGTCAGATTCACTTGTAGATCATTAATGAGTGGATGTAGCACCAATTTACTATAATATGTGAAAGGCTAGATGAAGAAACCAGGACAAGAGCAACCTAAACATCAGATCTTGGTATAGCTAAAACCAAGGTACTGTCCCAGGATCCTAAACATAGACCTTTTTGGCAGGTTAGTAAGAGAAGGAAGGTATGAGGAAACCATTTCCTTCTTTTCTATTTCTAAAGATCTGGTCTCAACTGTATTAAAAAAAGATTCATCTGACCCTATGATCTTAGTAAACAGGTTGAACTGCAAATGAAGAACAGATTCTAGAACTATGAAAAATGACCAGTATACATTTATAAATGATATAGTAGTTTTATAGGAGTTTTATAGATACCTGATAAATCATTAAGTACAATGTGTATCCAGTTTTATATTCTGATTTTAGGAAATATTTTAGTAAAATTATGGAAAATTGCTCTGAATGTTCATCCTTGGGTAAGACCTAAAATATCTTATGTAACATGAAATAAAATACAAAGTGAAAAGAATGTAAGAGAGTTTATCACGATGGTTAAGAAAATAAAGATTGAAAAGTAAGGAAACATAAAAATTGCCCAAATAATACTTAATGGGGAAACATAGTAATTTTTTTTCTAAAATCTTTAGATTCCTAGATAAATTCTCTTTCAGTAACAACCTGATCTATTTTTATGTGTATCCAAAATAAAAAGCAAAATAAAATAAATATTATGATCTTATTTGGAGATCATGTAATGATAATGTGATAAGAGGATGATTTTGTGTGATTTATGAAACCCACCTTATGAC
This sequence comes from Capra hircus, assembly GCF_001704415.2. Classification (NCBI taxonomy): domain Eukaryota; kingdom Metazoa; phylum Chordata; class Mammalia; order Artiodactyla; family Bovidae; genus Capra; species Capra hircus. Next base: position 81,964,930 of record NC_030814.1, read on the forward strand.
TATTTGAGATAATTATATATCCTGGTTGTTGCTTGCATTCAGTGGATTATGAAAGTGAAACAATCCCTGCCTTCTCTCTTAGAGATTGAAGTTCAGCACATGAAAGGGAGAAGCACTCAGGATTTGAAAATCAGAAGTGGATGAAAAATGAAAGAAAATGTCTCCAAATTCTAGACATGGAAGTTTACTATGGCAGAAAGCTCAAGTACACTTAAAAAATATCCATCTATGCTGGACAGTAATATAGGAGATTTATAAATTATGAAAGACTTAAAATGAAGAGGGGTGTCAACTTCATTGCTTTGACAAGACTAAGAGCTCTGAGTGAAAAAACCATCTACCACTGAATTAAAAAGATTGCTAAAAATTAATGTTTCTTATCAAAGGATAATGTTATTACATTAACATCTAAAAAAGAAGCACAGAATATTTATTAATTTACTCAAGTTTCAGCTTCACCTATTTTCTCAAATCATGAATGACAGAGAAAATACTAAGCACCTGAAAAATGAAATACATGGGTTTTGCATAAATATAACCATGCACACATACATGTCAATTTAAGACAATTGAAACCTTTTTTCCTAATCACATTGCTTATATCATCTAATGTGTCACTGACATAGTATTTCATTTATGTAATATTTTCCTTCTTTAATTCTTTCTTTTTAAAAAATGTAAGAGAAATTCTTAAATTATTTCCCTTAAAAATGTATTGCCTATCATGCTGTGTAAATATAAGAACATAATAATGTATATAAGTATTAAGTTAGAAAGCTCTCAATTCATTTCAGAAATAAACACCAGATTAGGAATTCAATTTTAGACTTTTGGATCTATGCCTGTTACTTGGTGTACCACCTGAATGGCACAGAGGGCCAACTTGTTTGTCGTCCTAATATGAAACTTCTTACATCATCCTATTCATACACACATATACACAGATATAAAGTTCCTTACCGGATTTTAAATCCCTTAAAAGTACTGACTTACTCTTGTTCATCTTTACATTTCTTGAGGACAGGGAATTGAATTAGGAGCAAGTTTCAGTGTTTTGAGATAAAAGAATAAGTCCCTCTTGTTCATAAAGCTTTTTTCTAAAACTGAACCAAGATATTACAATTAAAAAAGAATAGCCCAGCTATTTAAGTAAAGTTGTAACTTTAAACATACAAGAGTTCCAACAAAAGCTGGTAAAGAGTGCTTCAGGCCCCTAAAATAATGGATATGAGAAGGCAAGCAGTAGAAGAGCCCAGGAGAATAGGCAAAATGTGAGAAGAAAGGAGAGAAGAGCGCTTCCCTGACAATGGAAATGCTAATGTCAGGCTTAGTATCATACCCTTGTTCAAGATTATTTGTTTCAGTGAATTAGTGACATATTTAATGTATTAACATTTTCACATTTTGGGGTTGATTCTCTTTCTTACTGTCTTTGCTCGCGTTTCCACTGATTAACCTCACCCACGACAATAAACTGAAAAGCAATATTGTAGTTGTTTAACCGCACCTCTCATCAGCTTATCTGGTGTTTTACGGTCCGTGTTTTATGAAGCCAGTCTAGTAATTTTCTTTAAAACTATCGAAATAGATCTTTTCAAATTGTGTAAAAGATGCCACCTGAACAGAACCTGCAAGAATTTTAACTTACCACCAGAGATAACAGACATTAATAATACTTTATGTCCCTTAATCAAGACGTATGTGTGACTTTGCAGTGAAACAATTTGGTCAAAGGTTAATTAAAAATGATATAGTTGTCAGAGTCTCTTTTAAAAAATATTTCTATTCTTAGCCACCAATTGTCCAACAATTCCGAATCTTAAAGAATAGAATGTATATTTATTACACAAATAATTATTGAGCAACTCTTCCATGCCAGGTGGCACTATTCTAAGTGCTTGAAATAGATAAATGATTTAAATATGGTCTTTGCTCTAAAAAATGAAAAGCAAAAAACCTTGGGAAGCTTTTCTAGTTATCCCTTTCAGTTCAGTTGATTTACGTGTCTTTTGAAGAAATCTTGTTTGAAACAGAAAATGGCATTCAACTGGGTTAAATGGTAATATTTGACAATTTGGCAGGCTGAGAACACACATTATGACTTTAAACAAAAGGAGAAAACTTTTCGAACCAGAGCCTAATTCTGGCTCCTATCCTGTCTCTCCATGCTTTCATCAATTTCTGCTAGGGCTCCTGTAGCAAGAGCATGTGTTTAAACTAGATGACTATACTGACTCTAATAATAAGCTGGAATCAAGGTTGCTGGGAGAAATATAAGTAACCTCAGGTATGCAGATAACATCACCCTTATGGCAGAAAGTGAAGAAAAACTAAAGTGTCTCTTGATGAAAATGAAAGAGGAGAGTGAAAAGTTGACCGAAAGCTCAACATTCAGAAAACGAAGGTCATGGCATCCAGTCCCATCACTTCATGGCAAATAAATGGGGAAACGGTGGAAACAGTGGCTGACTTTATTTTTGGGGGCTTCAAAATCACTGCAGATGGTGACTGCAGCCATGAAATTAAAAGATGCTTACTTCTTGGAAGGAAAGTTATGACCAACCTAGACAGTATATTAAAAAGCAGAGACATCACTTTGCCAACAAAGGTCCATCTAGTCAAGGCTATGGTTTTTCCAGTAGTCATGTATGGATGTGAGAGTTGGACTATAAAGAAAGCTGAGTGCTGGAGAATTGATGCTTTTGAACTGTGGGGTTGGAGAAGACTCTTGAGAGTCCCTTGGACTGCAAGGAAATCCAACCAGTCCATTCTAAAGGAGATCAGTCTTGAGTGTTCATTGGAAGGACTGATGTTGAAGCTGAAACTTAAATACTTTGGCCACCTGATGCGAAGAGCTGACTCATTTGAGAAGACCCTAATGCTGGGAAAGATTGAGGGCAGGAGGAGAAGGGGACAAGAGAGGATGAAATGGTTGGATGGCATCACTGTCTCAATGGACATGGGTTTGGGTAGACTCTGGGAGTTGGTGATGGATAGGGATGCCTGGTATACTGTGGTTCATGAGGTCGCAAAGAATCCGACAATGAGAGACTATACTGAACTGAATTATGTTTCTGTGTTTCTTCAAAATATTAGATTAAATGAAATTTTATCTTCCTTCTGCAAAAATATTTTACAGTTCTAAGCTATGGTTTTTCCAGTAGTCATGTTTGGATGTGAGATTTGGACCATAAAGAAGGCTGGGTGCTGAAGAATTGATGCTTTTGAGCTGTGGTGTTGGAGAAGACTCTAGAGAGTCCCTTGGACTGCAAGGAGATCCAATCAGTCCATCCTAAAGGAAATCAATCCTGAATATTCAAGGACTGATGCTGAAGCTGAAGCTCCAATAATTTGACCAACTGATGTGAACTGTTGACTCATTTGAAAAGACCTTGATACTGGGAAAGATTGAAGGCAGGAGAAGGAAGGGGACAATAGAGGATGAGATGGTTGCATGGCATCACCAACTCAATGCACATGAGTTTGAGCAAGCTCCGGGAGATGGTGAAGGACAGGGAAGCCTGGTGTGCTTCTGCCCATGGGGTCACAAAGTGTCCGACACGACTGAGCCACTGAACAACAATATCCTTTGAGTACACAGTCATCACAAACACATTTTCCTGACCATTGTCTCAGTTTATTTCAGGGAAAGTAATGGCCTCCCTTTGACTTTTATTCTCCTATGTACTCGGATGTGCAAGTAAACATAAAGATACATTGGCAGGTGTGGTAAGCGCCTATTAGACTGCTCCTTTGTTCAGAGAACCCACTGGAAACTCTAGTGAGTGATCCTACAGGAAGTCTGCTATTTGCCAGAGCTTCTAAGCTATTATTTTGTTTAAAAGCTCTGTGGAATAGTTAAAATTCTCTTCATTTTTAGTAGGAGAAAACTGGCTCAGAATATGCACAACTGGGCCAAGTGTGGGTTTGTGTCTGTATACAACCCAATCTAAGGTCTTAAAATGAATACTAAAAGATCAGAGTGGAAGAAAACATTTTGCATTTATTTTGAGTAAATGAAGCTTGAGGCATTTGTCTCCCCATGCATATCTATGCAGTATATCTAAGTAAAAAACATGTCAGATTTGTTTTTTTTACATCTAAATTTTGCTTCAGAAGATGTAAGAAAATACATATATATATATGTATATTTATATATATGTTTATATATACACACACACACACACACACACACATGAGCTAAAGCCACCTATACCTATGCATTTTAACCATTTTGGGGGAGAAATTATTCTGTGCATAATAGTTTATCATGATTTGGGTGCTTTACTGAGGCTTAAGAAATTGTTAGTGCCAATTCCAATTTGCTTAGTTCATTTACTTTGCACCTAACTTGTAAATTAATCATTGCTGGTAACATCAATTTAGTTGTAATTAATCATAGGGGGAGGAGTATATCAGTCACATTGGTGCCAGTCATATTAACTTCCTTATCTGATTGCTCTTGTGTAATTTTCCAGCACTTTGATGAATATACAAGGCAAGGAATATTTTGGGGGCTTTCAAGAATATTCATAGTATATTTGTAAATAGACTTAAATGCACTATAAATAGTTGATTGCTGCTTTACCTGAAGACGTTTTTGTGACTATTAGACCTATAACTTTTAGACCACACACACACACACACACACACACACACACACACACACACTTTGCCTTTGCTTTGCTTAAATGACACGCTGATGCTTGCAGAGCAGTTGAATCTAAAAATGAAGATTTTGTTTGAGTCTTGGCTGTGTATTCAAGGTCAGAGAGAAGTGGATCCCAACAAATAGCAAGTATCAATGTTTCCTATGCAGTTTCCATGTGTCAAATAAATATTTAGGGAAATATATAATTCTCATTTGCAAATATGCAGTATTTTTTAGCTCTTGACCAAAATATTGATTTTTATAACATCACGGCCCAAATATATCCATATATTTACTTATGCCTGACAGAAATTTAGGTGATTTACAACAGACAAACAAACAAATAAACATTACACTGATGTATGAGGAATAATATATTAAGCTAGCACATTTTACAATCCCCATAAATTATATCTGTGACTTCCTATTCATTGTATCAAGTTATTCATTACTTTCAGTTCAGTTCAGTTGCTCAGTCGTGTCCAGCTCTTTGTAACCCCATGGACTGCAGCACGCCAGGCCTCCCTGTCTATCACCAACTCCCGAATTTACTCAACATGGGTTTACTCAAACTCATGTCCACTGAGTCTGTGATGCCATCTAACCACCTCATTCTCTGTTGTCCCCTTCTCCCACCTTCAATCTTTCCCAGCATGAGGGTCTTTTCAAATGAGTCAGTTCCTTGCATCAGGTGGCTAAAGTATTGGAGTTTAAGCTTCAGCATCAGTCCTTCCAATGAATATTTGATGCTTCAGTTTCAGCTTCAGCATCAGTCCTTCCAGGACTGATTTCCTTTAGGATGGACTGGTTTGATTTTCTCGCAGTCCAAGGGACTCTCAAGAGTCTTCTCCAAAACCATAGTTCAAAAGCATCAATTCTTCGGCACTCAGCTTTCTTCACAGTCCAACTCTCACATCCATACATGACTACTGGAAAAACCACAGCTTTGATTAGATGGACATTTGCTGGCAGAGTAATATCTCTGCTTTTTAATATGCTGTCTAGGTTGGTCATAACTTTCCTTCCAAGGAACAAGTATCTTTTAATTTCATGGCTGCAGTTAATTTCATTACTTTAGGGTGAAGACAAATCCCACCTACAAAACAGAAGTCATAGTTTAGCATGAGCATCGAAATATATTTCAATCCATAGCAAAATAATAGTTTTAAAAGCCTGACTTTGCAAATGTTTTCATGAAAGCAGGAGGAAGGTCTATATTACAAACTCTCTTTTGGTTCCTCAGTGATCCCCATGGCATGGTGGTTGATCAGTGGATATCCCCGTGGGTGACCAATCCTGCTGGTCCCTTTGGCATGATACTAGCATCTGCTTCTGAGTTCATGATCCTTGCCATTGAGTCTTGTCATAGATTCCTGTACCCTCTTTGGTAGTACCTCAATTCTCTTCAGGTTCACAGGTTTACTCTGTACTTTTCTGTCCTCCCATCAGAGCAGGTAGGAACATGTGGATCCTGAACATGCCGTGAACAGGACAGGAGGTACTGGAGTTGCTATAGGAAGTCTACCTGTTTAGATACATCTCTACTGTTCAGGTACTCTGAAGAACACGGTATCTCTCAAAGAGGCATAAATTTTCTCAGACAGTGACTTAAGAACCAAATTGAACCAAAACAAACTGAATCAAACCAAACCAAACCAAAACAAAACAAACTAGAAAATCTACCTTGGGTTTCCTTCTATCACATCTGAATGTTTCTACACATTCTTTTGGAGTTTTGACCCCAAGATTGTGGAGGACATTTACTGCTGCACTTGGCTTTTTATGCTCTTCTTTTCCTTAAACTCCAAAATGTCTTTCTTCTTTTACTTCCTGTCATAGAGGAATTTCCCTTACTTCACATCCTCCCACTGTCTTCAGGATGTACATACCAGTAAAACTTAGTGATCTCAGTTTTTTTGGTGTTTAATATACAGAGGAAATATTTTGGTACTTAGAAAAGCTTATTTATCTGCATCCAGTCTCTAACTTGGGAAGTATGACTGGGAGGAAGTATCCTTGAATGGGTATAAGGGCCCTTCTTGGAATACTTCCCTGGGGAAACAACAAAACTAAAAATGTAACAAAGGTATATGGCAACACTCGTCTTCATCCTAGCACTACCTGTGTCCCTTAGGCACTCAGCTGCTTTCCAGAGATAATCACTGACTCCAGGGTCTTACATTGTCTCTCTCAGAAGTATTCTATGCCCATCTGTGTGTGTATATGTACTTTTCTCTTTTTAAAACAATTTGTAATATAGTATGTACACTGTTCTGCGTGTTCCATGTTTTACTTAATATATCTTTATCAGTACATATCAGTATCTGTAACTGGCTCATTATTTCAGTGGTTGCATAATATTCAAATATGGGGAATTAACAATTTACTTAACCAGATCCCACACACCCCGTTTGTTTTAGTATTTTTCCTTATAAAATAATGCTGTGATGAAAATCCATCAATATATTTTATTTTGAACATGTAGAGGTTAATGTACAGAACAAATTCTTAGAATTGTTTGATCAAGTATAATTTTTTAATATCATACATATGGCCAAAATCTTTGCAATAGACTTACAGTCTTATCAAAATATATGGACATGTCTGTTTCCTTTGCTTTTATCAATAGCCTGTATGAACTTGATCTTTAATGTGAGAAGTAAATAATGGTGTTTTGTAGTTTTAATTTGCATTTTTCTAGTTACAATTGAAACTTTGAAGAGTCTTTAAAATTTTCATTTGTTTTTACCTTTTTTTCCATTTTTAAAATCAACTGTTGGTCTTGATTTTTAGAAGTTGTTTCTAAACTAAGAATGCGTGCATGTATGCTCAGTTGTTCAGTCCTGACTCTTCATGACCCCGTGGACTGTAGTCCTCCAGACTCCACTGTCCAAGGGATTCTCCAAGCAAGAATACTGGATTGGGTCACCATTTCCTTCTCCAGGGGATCTTCCTAACCCAGGGATCAAACTTGTGTCTCCTGCGTTTCCCGCCTTGCAGGTGGATTCTTTACAGCTGAGCCACTGGGTAAACCCTCTAAAGTTTTCTATTTTGCTGTTTCTTAGTTTCATGGCATATTATAAAAGCTTACTCTACTTACAAAACTATAAAAATAGTTCTCCCATGTTTGTGGTACTTCCACAATTTTATTTTTTAATAGTAAAAATTTCAACACACCTGAATCTACTATAGCATAATGTGAGAGGTAGGGATTGAATGTCTTTTTCCAGATGGCTGCCTAGTCGTATTACCACTACTTATTGAATAATCCATTTTTCACTTATTTGAAATGTGAATGTTATTATATAATATATAAGTAGAAATATATATTGTTATATAGTATAATGTTTATATCTGAAATTTCTATGCATTCTATTGACCAGTCTCTATATTTGTTTACCAAGACAATAGAGATTTAAGTATTACAGTAATTAATTGAAGGATTATGTTGATTTTTGTTCATGATGTTGCATCTTGAACTTAAGTGATTAAAACACCTAATTAACAAGAGCAAGTCATACTTCATCCAAAAAGAAAAATTACAAATTGTCCTTGAAGGGTAAAATTATACCACAGAACCAAGTTGGAAATTAGTCTCATACATATATGTCGTCCCTAAATACTGAGCATAGCTCATGTCAAAAGTCATCAGAATGGTCTGACAAATATCAATGTCTGAAGTGACATTTAAGAGAACAGTAACTTTGTGACTGAAATGCTGTTTTAACAGATACAATCTTCTCACCTGAAAGTGCATTCTTGATACTGATTTTTCTCCTGCATAATGTGACTTTAACTAGTTGCTTTTAATTAGGTTCAGTCAGGGATTAAGTAGCTGCAAGAATTTAGCAAGGGCATTAATCCTGTCTGGAGAACAGCACCCTGGCTCTGATGTTTCTTAGGAAACAGGGTCAAATTCAGTACAAGATACTAACACTGACCAAGGTAGAACATGGAAATTTTACTGCGTAGGGAAAGCAGTAGTATCACTATGAGACATATTTCAACCAGCTTCTTTTTATCAGTTAGTGTTTCTATATCATCTTTTAGGTACAAAGTGATACACACTCATACAAATTTACAGAGTACAAATGTGTCTTTAAAGTGTGAAAATCCTCCCCTTCAAAAAGGGTATCTAGAAGCAGTTCTTGTATACAGTAGAAGTGAGAAATAAGTTTAAGGGACTAGATCTGATAGATAGAATGCCTGATGAAGTATCGACAGAGGTTTGTGACACTGTACAGGAGACAGGGATCAAGACCATCCCATGGAAAAGAAATGCCAAAAAGCAAAATGGCTGTCTCAGGAGGCCTTACTAATAGCTGTGAAAAGAAGAGAAGTGAAAAGCAAAGGAGAAAAGGAAAGATATAAGCATCTGAGTGCAGAGTTCCAAAGAATAGCAAGGAGAGATAAGAAAGCCTTCCTCAGCGATCAATGCAAAGAAATAGAGGAAAACAACAGAATGGGGAAGACTAGAGATCTCTTCAAGAAAAACAGAGATAGATGGGCTTAATAAAGACAGGAATGGTCTAGACCTAACAGAAGCAGAAGGTATTAAGAAGAGGTGGCAAGAATACACAGAACTGTACAAAAAAGATCTTCACGACCAAGATAATCACGATGGTGTGATCACTCACCTAGAGCCACACATCCTGGAATGTGAAGTCAAGTGGGCCTTAGAAAGCATCGCTACAAACAAAGCTAGTGGAGGTGATGGAATTCTGGTTGAGCTATTTCAAATCCTGAAAGATGATGCTGTGAAAGTGCTGCACTCAATATGCCAACAAATTTGGAAAACTCAGCAGTGGCTACAGGACTGGAAATGGTCAGTTTTCATTCCAATCCCAAAGAAAGGCAATGCCAAAGAATGCTCAAACTACCCCACAATGGCACTCATCTCACACACTAGTAAAGTACTGCTCAAAATTCTCCAAGCCAGGCTTCAGCAGTACGTGAACCATGAACTTCCAGATGTTCAAGCTGGTTTTAGAAAAGGCAGAGGAATCAGAGATCAAATTGCCAACATCTGCTGGATCATTGAAAAAGCAAGAGAGTTCCAGAAAAACATCTATTTCTTCTTTACTGACTATGCCAAAGCCTTTGACTGTGTGGACACAATAAACTGTGGAAAATCCTGAAAGAGATGGGAATACCAGACCACCTGACCTGCCTCTTGAGAAACCTATATGCAGGTCAGGAAGCAACAGTTAGAACTGGACACGGACAAACAGACTGGTTCCAAATAGGAAAAGGAGTACGTCAAGGCTGTATATTGTCACCCTGCTTATTTAACTTCTATGCAGAGTACATCATGAGAAATGCTGGGCTTGAAGAAGCAGAAGCTGGAATCAAGATTGGCGGGAGAAATATCAATAACCTCAGATATGCAGATGACACCATCCTTATGGCAGAACATGAAGAGGAACTAAAAAGCCTCTTGATGAAAGTGAAAGAGGAGAGTGAAAAAGTTGGCTTAAAGCTCAATGTTCAGAAAACTAAGATCATGGCAGCTGGTCTTATCACTTCATGGGAAATAGATGGGGAAACAGTGGAAACAGTGTCAGACTTTATTTTTGGGGGGCTCCAAAATCACTGTAGATGGTGACTGCAGCCATGAAATTAAAAGACGCTTACTCCTTGGGAAAAAAGTTATGACCAAACTAGATACCATATTAAAAAGCAGAGGCATTACTTTGCCAACAAAGCTCCGTCTAGTCAAGGCTATGGTTTTCCAGTAGTCATGTATGGATGTGAGAGATCCAACCAGTCCATTCTGAAGGAGATCAGTCCTGGGTGTTCTTTGGAAGGAATGATGCTAAAGCTGAAATTCCAAAACTTTGGCCACCTCATGTGAAGAGTTGACTCATTGGAAAAGACTCTGATGCTAGGAGGGATTGGGGGCAGGAGGAGAAGGGGACGACAGAGGATGAGATGGCTGGATGGCATCACTGACTCGATGGACATGAGTCTGAGTGAACTCAGGGAGTTGGTGATGGACAGGGAGGCCTAGTGTGCTGTGATTCATGGGGTCGCAAAGAGTAGGACACGACTGAGCGACTGAACTGAACTGACTGAACTGAGAAGCAGTACTGTTATCATTTGGGTGAGCATTTCTCATTCTTGAGAAATGTTTATTTTGCTTTCCTTTACATAATAAAATTTATATTTTCATTTTGTTGTGCATCTTGATTTCATTAATTTGTGATAGACATCTTTCCATATCAACACATGGCCTACCTCATTCTATTTTGATTTGTGTTCAATTTTCATGAGCAATGTTCTCGTCTCTTTACAAAATTTATTATTGGCACTATTACTTTACATTCCAGGAATAAATTCTTATAAAGTTTAGAAATATAAAACCAAAATTAATGAAATAGAAAATAACTTAGAAAAACTAATGGCTATTTTCATTCACAAAATGTGAAAAAATAAAATAAAAAATATTAATAAGAAATGAACAATCTCATACACTTCTTTTTGGAAAGTAATATTCTTATATCTCTTATAAATTAAACATATCTATTCTGTTTGGCCAAGCAATCACAGTTTTGAGCATCAGTTCTGCATAGGTCAAAGTCCTACAAGGCAAGGACATAGGTGCAGTGATGTGTAGAGAAAAATTCTTCAGAGTGGGAAAACATTGGAAATGACATAAAGATCCATCAGTTATGTAATGATTGAACATATCGCAGTCTATAATGCTATCAAACATTAAACTATTACTTAAAGATATGTTTGAGATGTAGCTACGGTACTAGATGAACTTTCAGAATAGGTTTTTGAACAAAAATATCAGATTAATAAATGATTTTTTATAGTATGCACTTTTTCTGAGAAAAACATCAACTACTCATACATATACATATGAAAACAGATTTGAAATTATATATCAGTCTATTAAAATTACTTGTATCAATATTGATGATTATTAACAGTGTTATGATTTGGTGATGTGATTATGCTTTTCCTTTAATGATTATAAACCTTGGTAAACAAGTATGTATTACTTTTATAATTTAAAAATATGAATAATGAACACATAAAATGAAAATATAAATATATAATTAGATAAACAAGTTTTATAGAAAATACCTTTCTATTGTCATAGAAAGTTTAATGATTAAAGTTTAATGATTAAAAGCAGATACTTTGCATACCGGTACAATAAAAATAATGGTGTTAGATGGTGCTTAGTAATATTAATATACTGACTTTATTTTGTCTGGAGACCTAGAATCTTGTCTTAATCTCAGTATTCCTACTTCCTACAAGGTCCCTGAAAGAGATATGTTCAAAGAAGGCTAAGGAAAATGTCATCTCCTTATTAACTGGGCATTACCTCCAATACCAGTGCTGTATCCTCTGAACTCACCTCACTACCTATGGGGTCCCTTCTGACTGATCTAATGGAAGCCTGTAGGCCAGAATCAAAGAAGGCTGAAGGCAGGCCATGCTACATTTCTAAGTCTATAATAGAGGGCAACACTTCGCACCCTAACAGTACAAAACTATATCTCTGAGGAAAAAAAAAGTAAAGGAAATATGGCTGGAATAGAGCTGTACTTAGGTTAGTTTGCACTTCCAGTGTTTTATCCACTAGAAAACATGGCTGATCAGTGTCTTGAAAGATAACAGATCAGTGCTCCCTGCCTCTCGAAAAATGGGTTTCTTACTTTTTTTCCCCCACTCATCCTTGAGTAAGAAAGAGGAAAAAGAAAGAAGAGGAAGGCAAACGGCTTCCAGTTCGTGGACAATGCAGGTTAAATATAAATAAATAAGGAGATAATGTATTAAAAAATCTAAAGCAATAATTGGAAAGAGATGGAAATTAATCTTCAACTACTTTTTCAAACTTAAGAGGTTCAAGAAAATAAAAGCCATATTTTTTTCCAAGCACTTCTAGGCTTCTCAAACCATCTGTGCTTCAAGGAGAATTTAGTTCATGTGTTTTTAGTTAATTTACACTTAACTCATCAAAATGTTGACTTGTTATTCCAGCTATCTGATGTCCCAGAAATCATACAGACATTTTAATATATGTTCAAAAGTCTTTCCTCCATTTGGATAAGGAAATCATCATTAGCTAGCAGTAAACAGAACCTGGAAGAGCTTAAGTCTGAATCCAAATGGAGAACTAAGGAAATTCCAAGGGGTTTGAAACTTGGCACGCTACTTTCCACACACATGGTTACAAAATCTTTAAAGTGATTAACGTGAGAAATGACAAAAAGCCATCAAAATCATCATGCGCATAAATGGAGCTCTGGTATGTGAAGATCTTAGTCAGAAGACTTATGACCTATATCATGTTAACTCTATGCTACTCACATGAAAAAACTTCACGGTCAGCACACATAGCCCCATATAGCCCGTGCGTAACATACATGTTTCCAAGCCAATAGGCTCATTTTTCAAAGGAAAGGCACAAAGAATATCCTTCAGAACTGCTGATGATCTGATGATCTTTCCTTTTAAGTCAAATGTATTAAATCTATTTAAGTTAAATCTATTAAAATTCTCTTGGATATTTATGTCCTCTTCATAGATCACAACCTCATCATGGCAAAGGGGCTTGTGTAATTCAAAGAAGCTATGAGCCGTTCTGTTCAGGGCCACTCATAATGGATGGGTCATAGTCAAGAGTTCTGACAAGGCGTGGTCCCCTGGAGGAGAAAATGGCAACCCACATCAATATTCTTGCCAGGAGAACCCCATGAACAGTATGAAAGGTAAAAAGATATGACACCAGAAGATGAACCGCCCAGGCCAGAAGGTGTCAAATGCTACCGAGGAAGAGCATTTGCCTATATACAGAAGGCAATTACTAATAGTTCCAAAAAGACTGGAGTGGCTGGGCCAAAGTGGAAATGACGCTCAGCTGTGGATATGTCTGGGGAGTGTAAAGTCTGATGCTGTAAAGAACAACACTGTATAGGAACCTGAAATGTTAGGTCCATGAATTAAGGTAAATCGGACATGGTCAAGAAGGAGAGGGCAAGAGTGAACACTGACGTTTTAGGAATCAGTGAACTAAAATGGATGGGAATGGGTGAATTTAATTCAGACGACTACTCTATCTACTATTGTGGGTAAAAATCCCTTAGAAGAAATGGAGTAGTCCTCATAGTCTACAAAAGAGTCTGAAATGCAGTACTTGGGTGTAACTTCAAAAGTAACAGAATGACTTCGGTTCACCTCCAAGGCAAACCATTCAGTATCACAGTAATCCAAGTCTATGTCCCAACCACTGATTCCGAAGAAACTGAAATTGACCAGTTCTATGAAGAGTTACAACACCTAGGACTAACACCAAAAAAAGATGTCCTTTCATCATAGGGGATTAGAACACAAAAGTAGGAAGTCAAGGGATACCCAGAATAACAGGCAAGTTTGGCTTTGGAGTACAAAATGAAGCAGGGTAGAGGCTAACAGAGTTTTGTCAAGAGAACACACTGGTCATAGCAAACACCTATTTCCAACAACCCAAGAGATGACTCTATACGTGGACATCACCAGATTGTCAATACCTAAGTCAAATTATGCTCTTTGTGGCTGAAGATGGAGAAGCTATATACAGTTAGCAAAAACAAGAGCTGGAGCTAACTGTGGCCCAGATCATGAGCTTCTTATCGCAAGATTCAGTCTTAAACAGAAAAAGTAGGGGAAACCACTAGGCTGTTCAGGTATGACCTAAATTAAATCCTCTATGATTATATAGTAGAGGTGACGAGTAGATTCAAGGGATTAGATCTGGTAGACAGAGTGCCTGAAGAACTATGGAGGGAGGTTCATAATACTGTACAGGAGGCAGTGACCAAAACCATCCCAAAGAAAATGAAATGCAAGAAGGCAAAGCGGCTTTCTGAGGAGGCTTTACAAACAGCTGAGGAAAGAAGAGAAGCAAAAAGCAAGGGAGAAAAGGAAAGATATACCCATTTGAATGCAGAGTTCCAGAGAATAGTAAAGAGAGATAAGAAGGCCTATTTCAATGAACAATGCAAAGAAATAGAGGAAAACAATAGAATCAGCAAGACTAGTGGTATCTCCAAGAAAACTGGAAATATCAAGGAAACATTTCATGCAAGGATGGGCACCAAAAAGTACAGAAAAGGCAAAAATCTAACAGAAGCAGAAGAGATTAAGGAGAGGTGGCAAGGATACACAGAAGAGCTATACAAAAAAAGTTTTAATGATCCGGATAACCACTATGATGTGGTCACTCACCTAGAGCCAGATATCCTGGAGTGTATAGTCAAGTGGCCCTTAGGAACATTACTGAGAACAAAGCTAGTAGAAGTGATGAATTCCAGCTGAACTATTTCAGATCTTAAAAGATGATGCTGTTTAAGTGCTGCACTCAATATGTCAGCAAATCTGGAAAAAAACAGCAGCGGGCACAGGACTGGAAAATGTTAGTTTTCATTCCAATCTCAAAGAAGGGCAATGCCAAAGAATGTTCAAACTACCATACAAGTGCGTTAATTTCACATGCTAGCAAGGTAATGCTCATAAGCCTTCAAGCTAGGCTTCAGCACTATATGAATGGGGAACTGGCAGATGTACGAGCTGGTTAGAAAAGGCAGAGGAACCAGAAGTCAAATTGCTAACATTCACTGGATCATGGACAAAGCAAGAGAGTTTTAGAAAAACATCTCTTTTTGCTTCATTGACCATGCTAAACTCTTGACCGTGCAGATCACAACATTTTGTTAAAAATTCTTAAAGAAATGGGAATACCAGACCAATTTACCTGTCTCCTGAGAAACTTACATGTGTTAAGAAGCAACAATTAGAACCAGACATGGAACAACTGACTGGTTCAAAATTGGGAAAGGAACACTGCAAGGCTGTAAATTGTTACCCTGCTTATTGATGTTATATGCAGAGTACATTGTGCAAAATGCTGGCCTGGGTGAATCAAAAGCTGGAATCAAGATTGCTGGGAGAAATATCAACAATCTCAGATATGCAGGTAATACCACTCTAAGAGCAGAAAGTGAAGAGAAACCATAGCACCTCTTGATGAGGGTGAAAGAGGAGAGAGAAAAAGCTGGCTTGAAACTCAACATTAAAATAAACAAACCAAAAAACTAAGATCATGTGCATCTGGCCCTAATACTTTATGGCAAATAGAAGGGGAAAACATGGAAGCAGTGGCAGATTTTATTTTCTTGGGCTCCAGAATCACTGTGGACAGTGACTGAAGCCATGAAATTTAAAGACACTTGCTCCTTGGAAGGAAAGTTATGACAAACCTAGACAGCATATTAAAAAGCAGAGATATCACTTTGCTGACATAGGTCCATATAACCTAAGCTATGAATCTTAATCTGAGAGTTGAATCATAAGGAAGGCTGAGCGACAAAGAATAGATGCTTTCTAATTGTGCTGGAGCAGAGTCTTGAGAGTCCCTTGAATTGCAAGGATATCAAACCAGTTGATCCTAAAGAAAATCAACCCTGAGTATTCATTGGAAGGACTGATGCTGAAGGTGAAGGTCCAATAGTCTGGCCACCTGATATGAAGAGCCAGCTCACTGGAAAGGACCTTGTTACTGGGAAATACTGAGGGCAGGAGGAGAAGGGGGTGACAGAAGATGAGATGTTAGCATCAAAGACTCAACGGACATGAATTTGAGCAAAGTCAAGGAGATAGTGGAGGACAGAGGAGCCTGGGGTGCTGCAGTTGATGGGGTCTGAAAGAGTTGGACTGGACTTAGAAACTGAACAACAATGATCATGTAGGTATTTTGGAAATAATATTTCTTTCCCCCAGCTTACAAATGTCTCTAGACTCAAATAATTGAGTACAAGTTATCATGGATTAATGTTTATTTATTTTCACAGCTGATCAAAACTTCTGTTAAATCTGAACAACCTCTCATGATATTTACACAGACATTTAGAGTTGTTTGATGCAGGAACCTGGACTTTTGTGACTGAAAACAAGAAGAGAGGTTCAGAGACTGCAAACCATTGAAGGTGTTCTCGGGCCAACTCTCATGTAAGTACAAAAGGATCCAATTCATGCTGAAGAACTAAGCTGAAGATTCAAAATTCAGAGAAGTGGATCAGTAGAAACGTGAAACAGAAGTGGATTTGTAGGAATCCAGAGTGTAGGGATTTGACCCTAGAAGTCAGAGAAGGGTTTAGGGGCAGCGTCAGGAGTGGAGAGGGCAGAGGTGGCGCTAGAAGTAGAGTAGGTGCTGGTTTGGGGCAATCCATATGATCATGAGCTCTTCTTGACTGGCTTGGCTCACTTTATTGTCCAAAGATAAGTTCATAAAATAATGGAAATGTCAGGAGTATAAGTAAACATAATAATCGTCTCATCAGACTTTGAAATTCTAACTCTCTTTTTTTATAATTGTGAATTTTATTACGCATCCTGAGTGAGTAACCATTTTACATGGCTATATCCATGCTGGTGTTGGAGTTAAGAGCAGCAGCTCTAAGGACTCTGTACGTCTGGTCCAGAATTCTTCCTATGCACCACATCCCAAGTGAATTAGTCATTTCCTTTTTCTTCCCTTTCTTCTTTTTAAAGTTTATTTCTTTTTTCCAACTTGCCTCATTTATTCCCACTCTAACTCAAAACTGAAATAGAAGTGACAAAATGTCACACCCAAAATGACAAAATGTCTCAGAGGGGGGTCACAGCAAAGCATGTGTGTTTCATAAAGTTTCAAGCTGATTCTCAGCATATGGGTTTAAAGCTGTGAACCAACCTTGAACCTTGGGAACTGTGAGTTGACAAGATGGGACTAATAAGTAAAAGGGGGAAAAAAATGCTCAGAAAACTTGTTGCATGTCAGTTTTCTTTTTAAAAAGAACATTTTGGTGAGTTAAGTGTAAATGACTCAGAAACACAAGGATTTTATTTCCTTTGCCATATGCATGGGTTTAAAAATTAATGGAAAAAAAGTGCTCTGCACAACATGTTTTGAATTTTATTGGTCTCTCTCTTTTTTCTATGATCTCTAGAAGATGGAAGCTGAAGAATGAAAACAATTGAATCAAAAGTTTTAAAGCATGTGCGAAAATGACACTTGGTTAGATGGAGGAGTAAGAAAATCCAGTCTTAGCTCTCATTCTGAAAAACTTGTTATACCTTTACTATAAGAAATTTCCCAGTAGGTTTTTAGTCTGAATTGATTGTGTGAGAATCTGGCACATGGCTGTGAGGAATCCATTTCATCATAAAGAGTGTGATGCTGTAGTAAAGGTGTGTAATTGAGCAACTGGAAGAAAAGAGATAAATTACTTTGATCAAACTTTTAAGGCTTTTTAAACAAATGAAACAATTTACTGGATGATCTTTTATATATATCATTTTATCTGCCTCAAGCATTTTACTTGGTATAGTATAACTAGGACCTTTGTAAAACTCTGATTATTTCAATCAAGAGATAAACATTTCAGATTTCTCATAATCTGTTTCTATTTTCACTCTTTTAGCTCAACTTTATGAGGGGATAGCCAGTTTTTATTTATTAATATTATGTGAGTCTTTAGTCAAATTCCTGTTTTGTTGTAAGGACTCTTAATTAGCTACATGAATTTTAAATTTGAACAGGCGGTGTCTAAAACTCATCTCTTTTCAAACTTATACTTGTACCCTGATTCACCCAGGAACTCCTAAAGGAACATAGATGTTTAAATAAATACTCCTTGGTTAGCTCGTGCTTGGGCTCTAAACACCTAGCATCATTTAAATCAAATCATTTCAGATGCTAGAATTGGATGAAATCACAACAAAGCTATGCTTGCAATTTCATTAAAATGATAGGTTGGTTAGGCTGAAAATACTCAACACCATTGACTGCCATGGTGGAGTACTTTCAAAATAGCTTACCTTGATAGATGGAGCCAAGTCACATCGTGCTCAGCGTGGGCTCTGCACATGTCGTCATCACATCTGTCATTAACAATGTGACTTTTTTCTTTTTTTTCATGTTGTTTCATGTAGTTTGAATAGAAAGAAAACTGGGCTACTTTTCAAAATTTAAATATGGTACATGAAAAGGCTTTGTTCACATTTAATTAAATTACTGTTTATGTGCCATATGTTTGATCAGACACTGCTTGTATCCCAGATGGAGGCAATGGGTAAAAATAAGGTATAAAGATTTTTCTTTTTTTCCCCTCTTCTCAAAGTACAAGGCACAAATTGAGATGATTTCCTATGAAATGTCATCACAGTGACAAACTCATATGGCTACTGCTGTGACGCAAGTCTTAAATGATTGCTTCACGGCTCATTAACTCTCAGAGCTACAAAGATAACCACCCTGAAGATAGGTAGGGCCCTTGGCTCCAGAAGACACTACTTAAATTATTTGCAAGACTCCTAGTGCAACTTTCCTCAGGTATACTGTTGCCCTGACTGACTTGCCAAAATTGATTTCTTTAGGATTTTAGAATAGGCTTATTTTTAAATTATTAATATAAAGAAATACTGTTGATTTGAAAATGCACAGCTAAGTCATGGAAGTGTAAATTCAATAATATCTCATACAACTTGAAATGGAAACAGGTAGATACCTTTTACGATTTCCCTGCATTCAGGGGAAGCAGATTTCACATTGCTTATTCACCAAGTGGATGTGCTTTCTGGAGAGGAAGGGAAGAGTCATTTTCACCATATGAAGTGAGCATGTGTTTTTCTTACTTTTGCTGCTCTGCTGTTTTTGCCATATTTGCTGAGTTCAAGCCTCACATCAGTTGGTGGGAGTGTAGATTTAATGACATTTATTTTGGAAAACATGTTCTGCTAAAATTTTTTTAGTAATGTAAGCCATTTAATTCTAAAATTGGCAGCTGAAACTAATGCTATGTCCACATAAACAACTTCTCAAATGTCTCAACCAAAACCATTCTGGGGCACCCAAGGTCAGCATACTGTTTCTGGGTCTACACACTTTTGCTAAAGTGAAAGTGTGCAGTCATGCACTTACTTCCAGCCCAGGCAGAAGGAGCCTAAGGAAACTTTGCCCTCCTATTCACAGTATATCCATGTATTTAATAAAACAGATACTGTCTTTTTGTTTTTAAAGATAGTAAGCAGAAACAGAAGAAAGATAAGAATAAAATTCTTGCCCTCAGCAGTCTTCTAGGAGTAGAGGAGGTTATGACCTTTGGAGAGGGGACACACCAAATAGTAGGAAAGGGAGGTAGGGAGGCCCCTTTTGAGTGAGACACACACATTAGGCTCAAACTAGAATGGTTCTCTTCACCTACTCTCCCCAAAGCGGGGGATAGTGGGGGGGGGAGGGGAGGAGAGCTATCTCTACCATCTTGGTTTACCAGTTGACGGGGTGTCAGGATAGACAGAGGACACTATGAGACTCTAGGGCAGCAGCCATTTTTTTGAGCATCTAACATAGACTAAGTAATATACCAGAACCTTTAAGATAGATTTTCCTATTGAAATGTCACAAAGCTCCTATGGTAGATATTATTATTGGTGAATGATATAAACAATATTTATGTTTTAATAAATATGATACAATATGAGAGTTGACCAACTTGTCACAGGCATACAGTTAGCAAGTGGTCGCACCAAGATTTGAACCATGGAGTCGGACTTTATCAACCATTTCTTTCATATTCTCATCCAAATAAAGTGAGGATACAAATCGTGGGGAAGTAAGTCGGGGAGAGCTAAGAAGGATGAGTCAATGGATAATACTATTATACTATAATTCAGTGACCAATATTGCCATGCTACTAATAAGGATATATTTGTCTTAAATCATTGATGTATGGTAGAGTAATGAATGCACACAAATTGTGAAATAATATTAAGATGCTTGACAATGAAAAAATTCATCCTCCCCCAAAAGACACTAAACACACAATCATGTGTATGATTTTACACACAATCATGGATTCTTCTACCAAGCGCAACAGTTGTCCAGATTAATGCTTTGGAGTTACTCTCAATATCGTCTTCTCCCTGACTTGCCACAGCTCACTGTGCCCCCATATTGGTTCTCTCTACTTTAGTGAAAGATCCCAACAACCGTGCCAGGAGCCTGAACATCATCCTTGATATAAGACTCTCCCTTACCCCCATGTTCAATCCTTTACTCACTGCTGTCCATTTTCCCTCCTAAATATCCACTGAATCTATCCACTTTTGAGCCATCTCTTCCAGCATACCACTAATTCTTGGACTTCTATAATAGCGTTGTACCTCTGAATGCTAATCCATTCTCCTCAGAGAAGGCAGGAAAATTTTTTAGTGATACAAACCTGATCCTATCATTTTTCTGTTTGAAACCTTTCAGAACTATTAGGATCAAAAGAGAAATCCTTAATATGAACTAGTCTGGCCTCATGTCTCTATCTTCACCTCATATAACCTAACTCTTCCACTTTCAGTTCCTGCCTCATGGTCTTTACAAATGCTTTTCATTCTGGCTAGAATGCTCTCTCCCTTCTTTTTCCCGAGTCACCTTTATTTTTTTTTTTAATTTTTTTTTTTTATTTATTACGTTTATTTTATGTTTATTATTTTTTTTTTTTCTTACATGCGTTCCCAAACATGAACCCCCCTCCCACCTCCCTCCCCACAACATCTCTCTGGGTCATCCCCATGCACCTGCCCCAAGCAAGCTGCACCCTATGTCAGACATGGACTGGCGATTCAATTCTTACATGACAGTATACATGTTAGAATTCCCATTCTCCCAAATCGTCCCACCCTCTCCCTCTCCCTCTGAGTCCAAAAGTCCGTTATACACATCTGTGTCTTTTTTCCTGTCTTGCATACAGGGTCGTCATTGCCATCTTCCTAAATTCCATATATATGTGTTAGTATACTGTATTGGTGTTTTTCTTTCTGGCTTACTTCACTCTGTATAATTGGCTCCAGTTTCATCCATCTCATCAGAACTGATTCAAATGAATTCTTTTTAACGGCTGAGTAATACTCCATTGTGTATATGTACCACAGCTTTCTTATCCATTCATCTGCTGATGGACATCTAGGTTGTTTCCATGTCCTGGCTATTATAAACAGTGCTGCGATGAACATTGGGGTACATGTGTCTCTTTCAATTCTGGTTTCCTCCGTGTGTATGCCCAGAAGTGGGATTGCTGGGTCATAAGGTAGTTCTATTTGCAATTTTTTAAGGAATCTCCACACTGTTCTCCATAGTGGCTGTACTAGTTTGCATTCCCACCAACAGTGTAGGAGGGTTCCCTTTTCTCCACACCCTCTCCAGCATTTATTGCTTGCAGATTTTTGGATCGCAGCCATTCTGACTGGTGTGAAGTGGTACCTCATTGTGGTTTTGATTTGCATTTAAACACCGTACACAAAAATAAACTCAAAATGGATTAAAGATCTAAATGTAAGATCAGAAACTATAAAACTCCTAGAGGAGAACATAGGCAAAACACTCTCAGACATAAATCACAGCAGGATCCTCTATGATCCACCTCCCAGAATTCTGGAAATAAAAGCAAAAATAAACAAATGGGATCTAATTAAAATTAAAAGCTTCTGTACAACAAAGGAAAATATAAGCAAGGTGAAAAGACAGCCTTCTGAATGGGAGAAAATAATAGCAAATGAAACAACTGACAAACAACTAATCTCAAAAATATACAAGCAACTTCTGCAGCTCAATTCCAGAAAAATAAACGACCCAATCAAAAAATGGGCCAAAGAACTAAATAGACATTTCTCCAAAGAAGACATACGGATGGCTAACAAACACATGAAAAGATGCTCAACATCACTCATTATTAGAGAAATGCAAATCAAAACCACAATGAGGTACCGAGTCACCTTTAATTTATCCTTTAGGGAACTTCGAGTTCCCTGGTGGCTCAGATGGTAAAGAATTTGCCTGCAATGCACGAGACATGTGTTTGATCTCTGGGTTGGGAAGATCCCCTGGAGAAGGGAACGGCTACCCACTCCAGTATTTTGCCTGGAGAATTCCATGGATAGAGGAACCTGGCAGGCTATAGTCCATGGGGCACAAGGAGTCAGACATGAATGAATAACTTTTGCTTTAGTGAGCTGAGCGTTCCCCTCCCCCCGGCCAAGGTGGTGCCTTTCCACACGCCCTCCCTTAGACTCTCCTCTTCCCTTTTAACACATACAGCAATACACAGAATACTTGAGCAATACACAAAATACTTGCTTATCTATTTACCCTTAGTGTCAACTCTGTGAGAGCAAAAGGCAAGTCTTGTTAACTGTACTGTACATAGTACAAAGCATGTCTTTATTAGGTACTTAATCCTGAATGAGGTAATGAATGAATACTTCCTCTATTACTTTCAATTAAGACAGAGAGTGGGTCATCTTAAAACTCTTACACTAGCTTCCTTGAGGGCTGCCATGCCCCTGTGTCTTTTTTCTTATTACCATCAGTGGCTAATGTAAATGCCTGGTAGATTCTCAACTGTGAGCTTGCTTACTGAATGTACAAACAACATGCATGTTCCTCCCTGCCTATTAGGAAGTACAATATCCTTTCACCATATAAGACATAATGGATTCTTCTTCTGGGCAAACCAAGGAGTGCCAGTATATAGTTTTGAATTATCTAGATAACTCTTTCCATTTATATTAGTCAGGATTCTCCAGAGAAACAGAATCAATAAAAAATGCATACATATGTGTGTGTGTGTGTGTGTGTGTTTGTTTTTCTCTTTCTGACTTACAGGGGATTAGTTTGACATATACACACTACCATGTATAAATCAGATAGCTAGTTGGAACCTGCTTTATAGTGCAGGGAGTTCAGCTCGGTGCTCTGTGATGACCTAAAGGGTGGGATGAGGGTGGGGGTGGAAGGGAGGTTCAAGAGGGAAGGGATATATGTATCCATATAGCTGATTCACTTATCATACAGCAGAAACTAACACAGCATTGTAAAGCAATATACTCCAACAACAACAACAACTATATATATATATATATATATATGTATATGTATATTCCATTTATAAGGAATTGGCTCACACAATTATGGAGACAAAGAAGTCCCACAGTCTGCCATCTGTAGTTTAATGGGCTAAGAGCTGGAGAGCTGATGGTGTATATTCCAGTTTTAGTTGGAATACCTGAGAACCAGGAGCATGGAGGGCAGTCAGGCTGAGAGTGAACTCAACCCTCCTCCACCTTTTTGCTCTATTCAGGTTCTTAATTGACTGAAGGATGCCCAGTCTTACTGGAGAGGGCCATGTGTTTCACCCAGTTCATGAAACTCAAAGCTCATAACCAGAAATACTCAGAAATAAAGTTTAACCAGCTATCTGACAATCCTGTGGTTCTGTCAATTTGACACAATATTAACAATCATATCTCTATAGCCAAGTATACAGCTCATTCTATTGATTATGATTTTTTGAGTTTCACTGTACTTTTCAGAATTCTAGCAACTGAGATTCTTGTCTACTCCAAATCTGATAGATCACTTGTGAGGTTATAGCTGTTAAAAATTTCATGGAGACAATTCAGTGATTTCAATAAATATTACTCATAAATTCTCAATGACATACTTGACATGTGCTACTTAAAATTACTCCAGAGATGCTTATAGGTATTAAACAAAGCCGCAAAAGAAATGTAAAAAGATAGGATCAGCAGACTTTGTGAAATGTTATAACATAATCTAATGACTTAAAAAAAACTATTAGCTATAGTTAAAGTGAAGAAGCTAAAATATCTCCTTATTTTTTCTACCTGGCTATGAACTAACTAACGTCCTTCTTTCCTCCCTCCCTCCCTATTTCCCTCTTTCCGTTCCTTTCTCTTTCTCACTTTCAAAGTGAAAGCTGTGCTCAATTAGTTCAGTTCTGCACACATTTTAATTCTTCAGTGTCACATCACAATGTCATTGTATGTCAAAGATACTAAATACACTTAGAGATTAGCATCATCAATGGAAGTACTATAGCTGAAAATGCTCCATAATAAAAGAAAAATTATGCTAAATATATGGTTAGTATGAAAAGAGTTATGTTTTAAAGTCATGTGCCTTTTCTATAAATTATTTGCCAAAGAGTTGGTGCTTAGAAGTTAAAGCACAATGTTACATTTCTGTAGTATGTTCTGTCAATCCAAAGTTAGCATGTTTCTATATTCAGAGCAAGGGCCTGGAAAACAAGCTTGACTGAGTCACTTTCTAAGTCCCTTTAATTTTCTGTATCTTAGTTTGCTTTTTCATATGCTACTGATAAAGACTCTTTGTGTACATTTCAAGGGTTGGTTATGTCCAAGGTTTTACCGTTTAGTCTAGCACAATGATAATTTAAGGGAGATAGGGCAATATAAATAAATGTGAAATGTTCTCTAGCACTACATATGTTATGTTATTACTATTATTTTAAGTTCAAGTGGGAAAAAACCCAGACACTTCAACTTTATAAAATCTGTTAGTTACAGTGAAAAATTAAAGAAAGAAAACAAATTAGGAAAGAGAGATATAACTATGGGGGGGTGTCAATATAATGACTTGAAAGCATTGGCTAAATTTTAAATGCCATGGAACTGGTCTTGAAATAAAAAACAAAAAGCTGGTCTACACTAGTGGCTGGAATGAAAATTGGTACAGCCATTATGGAGACCAGTATGGAGGTTCCTTAACAAAACTACAAACAGAGCTATCATATGATCCACCAATACCATTCCTGGGCATATATCTAGAGAAAACCATAATTTGAAAAGATACATATACCTCAATGTTAATTGAATGTTAATTGCAGCACCATTTACAATAGCCAGTACATGGAAATAACCTACATGTTCATCAACAGAGGAACAGGTAAAGAAGACGTGGTACATATATACAATGGAATATGACTCATTCATAAGAAGAACAAATGATGCTAGACGCAGCAACATGGGTGGACGCAGAGATTCTCATATTGAGTGAAGTAAGTCAGAGAAAGACAAATATTGCATGCTATCACTTATAAGTGGCAATCTAAAAAAAAAGGCTACAAATGAACTTATTTACAAAACAGAAATAGAGTTATAGATGTAAACATATAAACTTATGGTGACAAGGGAGTAAGTGGGGAAGGATAAATTGGAACACTGGAATTGACACACACTACTCTCTATAGAGTGGACTTCCCCAATAGCTCAGTGGTAAAAGAACTTGATTGCAATGCAGGAGACGCACGTTAGATCCCTGGGTTGGGAAGATTCCCTGGAGGAGGACATAGCAGTCCACTCCAGGTTTCTTGCCTGGAAAACCCCATGGACAGAGGAACCTGCAAACTATAGTCCACAGGGTTGCAAAGAGTTGGACATGCCTGAAGTGACTTAGCTCCCAGCAGCACTATATATAGAGTAGATAACTAACAAGCACCTACTGTATAGCACCGGGAACTCTACTCAATTGAGTGTAATGGCCTTTGGGGAAAGGAAACTTTAAAAAGCGGATATATATGTGTATATGTAATAGATTCACTTCACTGTGCAGCTGAAACTAGTACAACACTGTTAATCAAGTATACTCCAACAAACGTTTTTTAAAAAGCTAGCTTAACAAAATCACAACTATTGAATAACAACCTTCTAATTTTTATGCCTGAGTGATAGGATATTGTTTGAGATATGTATAGGTTGCCATGGACAATCATCTTTCATACAGTTTAAAATCTGAGTGGTATGGTAGACTTAAATAAACAATAGAATTTTCATTTTTTACTTTATATCCTTTCATATTTCAAACAATTCATGTATTTTTATTTAGTCAGGACTTAAATTTCTCCATTCCACCTACTGGTTCAAGTATTAGTTATACAATGAAATATAGAGATTCTGAGATTAAAAGGCTAGAGGTAGACCTTACAGGTTTTATACATTATAATTTTCATTTGTAACACAGGGAACACAACTTGACCTGACATGGGTAGATACCACATTAAAGAAGTTTCATTTTGCTCCTTCACCTCTTCCATCCCTGATTTTCTTTCTGATCTTCCCTATATTAGCTTTAGTTGCTTTTCTACTTGGAGAGTAAGAAAGTTTGATTACATATCAAAGTGTCCATATAGGATCTTGGAAATCATCAAAGATTCATAGAGATTTGAGAGGGAGGTGTGTCTCAAGTCTGACACTCATTTTTGAGATGCAAACTTTGAGAATCAGGGAAGTTTCACTACTTGTAAAAACTCTTAAGCCTAAGTAGGTGGAGATTCAGTATAGTATGGTGACTGCATACTCGGCAGTGGTTTACTGCTGGCTGGTACCAACTGCAGCTTTGTGATGTCACTCAAATTGTGGTTTTGAACGGCTGCTACACTGTTAACTTTCTATGTGTATCTCTAGAAAAATCAGGCTTTTTGATTTCCTTATAGTCCCTGGAATTTCTAACATAGTGCACAACACACTCAGTATAAATTAAATGAATTTGCTTAGTAAGTGCTATTTGGAGAAGGCAATGGCACCCTACTCCAGTGCTTTTGCCTGGAAAATTGCATGGGTGGAGGAGCCTGGTGGGCTGCAGTCCATGGGGTCGCTAGGAGTCGGACACGACTGAACGAGTTCACTTTCACTTTTCACTTTCATGCATTGGAGAAGGAAATGGCGACCCACTCCAGTGTTCTTGCCTGGAGAATCCCAGGGATGGGGGAGCCTGGTGGGCTGCTGTCTCTGGGGTCGCACAGAGTCAGACACGACTGAAGCGGCTTAGCGGCAACAGCAGCAGTAGCAGCAAATTCTATAACTGCATTAGATCTGTTGAAATTTAAAATTTTGACTTTTTTTCTGACTTGAAAAATAAATGGAAATCTTAGTCATTGCCTTAACTCAACTTTGCATGTGTTGCTGTTATAAACTCTGTGCACGTTTCATGGGCTGGTTATCCCCAGAATTCTATTATCAATTCTTTTCTAGCCCAATGACAACTAACGAAAAGTGATATAATAGAAGTAAATATTTGCAAATTCTATTTGGCTCAGAGAGTAAGGTTTTCACATCCTCTGAGTCAAATTTGAGCACAACTGCTTTGTTGTCATTCTTTTGATCAATATCAGGAAAAATACCTTACTTTTCAGCTAGAGAACCATTAAACAAGATATCCCTCACTGCACATTCTCTTGACTCAAGCATGTGCCTGGTTCTGTGCATTAATGTTACAGACTCAGAACCCCTTCAGGATAGGCACAGGCTCTGGCTCCCATGTGTTGCTCCCTTAGTAGCTCTTCTCTGATCTATGGCTGTGGTTTTCTCCTGCCATCATTTTCCTGACTGTGACGAAATGACAACCACTCTTTTGGATTCTTCCACATACGCAGCTAGCATATCCATATTTTGCTGCTTCAACACCACTGAGTGTGTCCAGAACTGCATGCAGGTTAATATCATTTTGCATTTTGAGTCTTTGAGAAATTTCAGTTACTGGTCCCTAATGCAAACAGGTCTATGACTATTTCTTTGTGACTTGCTCTAAAACTGTATTTCACAGCCAATGCATGACCACCATTCAGAAAAAATTTCATTGTCTCTTTCCAGCCTGGATACACAGAAGAAATATGGTCGTTTTGAAAACATTTGGAGATCAAAGTTCTTCTGATTTCCCTAATAGAACTGAACTTTGTGTCACAATCATATGTTTTCCTTTTCTTTTCTAAAGGTGAAGGAATTTAAATTTATGTGTGGCTTGTTAATACCAACTGCATAATAGCCTGATCTTTCAAAGTTCTTTGTAGTTGTTCAAATAAAAGTGTTGCTTCTACTTGGACATCAATGATCACTGGAGAAATACACATGGAAGGGCGTTGAAGGGCATCTTTAGCCCATTGAAAGAATGTGTACAAGGCATGGGTTCTTTCCCTGTGTTCTCATAGCAAGATGCTCTCTGTCCTTTAACTCCCCTTCCTTCCTTTCCTTTTTTCCCTCCTATATTTTTGTTTCTGGTTTTTTTTTTTTTTTTTGCAAGTCTAGGTATGGCATGTACCTGTGATGGAGGAGGGCTTTTTCACTATTGATTTGGGGGTTACCAAAGTGTTTAGGCTTCCTTAAGAATCAGAAAACATATCCTAACACAGGGGATACATTTTTTTCTTGAATAAGGACAAATGAACTGCCTCTGCATTTAAAAGTTAATAATATATGTGACAACCAACTTAACTAGGCAAAGAAAATGGTTTTAATAAGACAGACATTTTTTTTCCTAGTTAGCAAGCCAGTCTGTTAAAAAGAGCTAAAACATACAATTCTGGTAGTTCATTGAGCATGGGCTAAAGACATTTTACCAAGACCTTTTATTCTTTCTGCAAAGTACTTAATCTTATGAACTTAAAATCCAAGTCAAAGTTCTTATTTGTTCCTCTTCTTACTGTGACTTCCCACTTATGCTACAAGTCCACATGTATAAAATAATGACATTTTAAAGACTGCAAATAGAACTCAAGTAATTACAGAAATTATGTAATGGGAATTCAAACCTTCTTAACAAAATCACCATTTATAAATCTTGTCAATTTGTGTCTGTGTGTATGTAACAGCTCCAGGTGTCAATCTCTTAAGGTGCTTGCCTCTGGTTTTTATATCAGATGATCCTAAATCATACTCACATTTGAAGTCTTATTTTACTTCAACTATATTCTCAAAACGAAATTTTATAACAACTTTTATAAATTTTTTGTAAAGTATTTCCAATGATATTTTAAATATATATATATATATTAACCCTCATGTAATTAAGTGAATTATATTCAGAAAACTTGAGCTACAGAGATACCTACATATACCATAAGGCATTCTCATACAATTCTTTTATGAAATAACTGGTTTTATTACATAGTGTAAAACCAGTAATTGGCAGATACAAGTGCTATGATACACATATAGCTCAGTAGCTACAGATATAATTTATGGCATTTTCTCCAATACTTGTCCACATTTTAGGATTAGAAAATCTATCATGAGACATCAGTAATACTGTCTGAGATATAAAGTTTGCCATCAATACCCTATTTCCACCAAAAAAAAAAAAAAATCATCTGCTACTATCGACTCTCCACAGTTATTTAGAAAAGTTCTTTTATCAAAGATTAAATGCATTTTCTTTTAGTGTACATACTTAGCAGAATATGTAGTAAATTGTCAATTTCTGCCAATTTTTATTATTTCTATTCAAATTAGTTGATCTCTCTTGACAGTAAAGGATACAAAACAAATCAAACTAGCTTAAGGAAAACAAGGTTTTTATTGGCTTTTGAAAGGTTGAGGGGACTGGCTCCAGGCACAGTTTAATTCAGGCAGTCAGTGGTGTTAGGAATCTGTCTTCTTTGATCTCACCACTCTTCTTTTCTCTGGGTTGACATGTTTCTGATGTGTGTTATCTCTGCTAAGATGTCTCCCAGACTTTCTAGATAAATATCCAATTTTCTTCAAGAACATGCTTTCCTGGTGGCTGAGATGGTAAAGAATCTGTCTGGAATGTGAGAGACTTGAGTTCGATCCCTGGATTGGGAAGATCCCCTGGAAAAGGGAATGACAACTCACTCCAGTATTCTTGTCTGGAGAATTCCATGGACAGAGGAACCTACTAGGCTACATTCCATGGGGTCACTAAGAGTTGGACATGACTGAATGACTAACACTTTCACTTTCTTTAAGAATAGCAGAGAGAGAGGGCTTCTTTCATCCTATAGTTATGACAAAGGCTTCAAATGAAGTCACTGGTTCCACTTGGTCTGACTTGAGCCACTTAAATATCTGTGAGTGATCATGATTTGATCAGAGGGTCCAGAATTCCAGTTAGCCAGGCCTGGGCCACATTTCTTAGCAACACAGAACCATAAGGAAAGAAAGCTTGGGGATCAGAATAGTGATTGCATGCCAGCCTGCAAAAAGAAAGCAACAGATATCCACTGCCTCACTTCATTTACCACCAAACATTTCCAGAATTCCTGCTGCATACCCTTTGCTGGCTTGTATATCTGAACAAGAACGTTCCTGTGACTGGGACCAGGGTGACGGGTACAGCAAGGGAGAAACTCAAAAGTAAAAGACCTAGTCCCTCCCTTCAAAGGAGAGATGCCTCAGAGTTCTAAAGACAATGAGAAACAAGGACTCAGTGATAAATTTATTGACACAGAAGGTGGACATTCAGAGCATGAGAAAACACTGATTGGAGAACTGAGGGAAAACTCTTAGGTAGACTGTGTTGAATGATGATGGACCAAACGTGGATGGGTGAAAAGAAAGCAGGATCTTCTAAAAGGCCGGTGGAATGTTGGTAAAGGCTTATAGCTTTGCTGTATGGAGTGTGCTGGTAAAACAGGAGAGAAGAGATGCAGAGAAGAGTGGAGCTGAAAAGGAAAGGCGGGCTGTGGAGGACGGGGAGGGAGGCACTTCTGGAGACTGCCTGAATGCTAGGTGGAACAGTTTAGCAGGAACTGATAAAGAAAGGCAGAGTTGTGATAGGAGGATAAAAGCTCCTGTTTTGAAAGACGAATTTATTAACAGGCTACAGGAGGTCTTAGAAAGAAAGACGATGGCAGGAATCCAGAGTTGTGTGAGGCTACTGCAGAAATCATGGGGTAAAGTGACAAGATCTGAGAAGGACTTGAGGCTGAGAGGAGGATGGGAAATAATGCTGAGAGCAGTTTCAAAGGGATGATCAATGGGACTTTGGGTAGCTTGTGGAACTCGGGGAGGAAGGAGAAGATGACTCTAAAACGATCACACCTGGGGCCTAGAAAATGGAAGAATCATTCAGATATAGTGACAGGAATCATCATTTCATAGTATTATGGTGCTTTTCTCATGACATTTTCACTTTCTACCATATACCATGCTATTTATATGCATGTCTTTGTTTGGGAAAAATGTTTAATTCATCTTTGATAGGATTAAGTTTGGTCTTCTGCACATGGATGAGTCCATGCATATTTGTTAAATGAATTTTACAGAGGAGAAACTGATCTCTAGGGAGGTTAAACATTTGTTCACCAGGCAAGTCAGTGATAAAATGGCAACAGGGGTCATCTTCTCAATCTTTATCCTTTCTAGTCCTTTACTGCCACAGTTGTTCTCTTTAGGGGATAATTGGGTCTCTCTAATACAAGCTTCCTGGCAAAAATTGAGGTAGAGATCTATGTCCTGTCCTGTACAAAGGTACAGTACATTTCCAGAATACTTCATACCCAAAGTAATAGGGTTCTCTCAAAGAGCATCAGAAGTAAGTCTCCCTCTGACTTCTTAAAGCCCTCAGTGTTTTTCCATTTAGTTCTATAAATCTTAAATTTCTGAGACCACGGAACTCTTCTGAGGTCCAAGATCTTGTTAGATTTTGTTTTATATCCAAAGTGCAACATTGGAATAATGCTACAAGAGATTGCAAAGAAGTAAATGATTATAATCTTCTGTAGTGTTTTTCAAAATGTTGTCTCCAGACCAGCAGCATCAGCATCTTTGGAACTGAAAGATGAATATTCCTGGTCAGCACCCCACACCTACTGAATCAAAAACTTAGAGATGGGGCTCAGCAATTTGTGTCTTAACAAGCCTCTAGGTAATTCTGATGCACTGAAGTTTGGAAACCACTGGTCTTTGGCAATATCTCCTCAATGACCTTTGAATCTTTAACAGTTTTTAAATTTGACCATGCATCAGAATCACCTGGAGGGCTTGTTCAGACACTGATTGATGGGTCCATTTTTAGGAAACCTCATGAAGCTAATATTCCCTTACCAAAGATCCAACCCCCCCTTACATGCCCTTGAAACTGGGTTTTGAAAGAGCTGTAAAACTGTTGTGGAATTCACATATATGTGTGTAGGATGCAAAGACTCCATTTAATAAAATGTGCCTTCCTGTGAAATACTCAAACTGTTAGGGAAGGCCCAGGAAAATTAAGCAGAGAGAGCACACCAAGGAAGACTCACTCCTTTCTTGTAAGCACTGATTTGTGGTAAACTGCAAAATTAAGATGAAGCAATATTAAGAAAACCAGGGCTAAAAACTCCCTTCTGAATTTAAGGTCTAGTTTAATAAAGTGTTGCAGCAGCACAAAGCTATAATCTGTTTCTGTACACCAATTTGTGTGTAGCACAAGATCACATCAGTGAGCAAACACTGCATCTCCTTATCAGGGAAGACTAACTGGAACCTACAATTAACTGGGGGGTAGATGCCAGGAATTCTGAATCACAGTCACAGAAGAGCCTTTATTTGGCACTCTGATATAAGGTAGATAGTGATGGCCACTGAGCAAAAGAGATGGAATTCTTTGCCAGCAAGTGGTACATCGGGCAGAACTTTAATACTTGTTTCTTTCTCTAAGAAGCACTCCATGCTCAAACTCAGGATTGATTAGTTGAGAGACAGAGAAAGAAAAGTTGGCAAAGTATTAAAGGCTGATATACTAAGATGGGGGTAAACAAAACTCGGGGTTTGGTTTTACTTCTTTAGGTATCATTAAGATGCAGGCTGCTTTTGAACTGTGGTATTGGAGAAGACTCTTGAGAATCCCTTGGGCTGCAAGGAGATCAAACCAGTCAATCCTAAAGGAAATTAGTCCTGCATATTCATTGGAAGGACTGATGCTGAAGCTAGAGCTCCAATACTTTGGCCACCTGATGAGAAGAACTGACTCATTGGAAAAGACTATGATGCTGGGAAAGATTAAAGGCAGGAGGAGAAGGGGATGACAGAGGATGAGATGGTTGGATAGTACCACCGAATCAATGCACATGAGTTTAAGCAAGCTCCAGGAGTTGGTGATGGACCGGGAAGCCTGGCGTGCTGCAGTCCATGGGGTCACAAAGAGTCAGACTCGACCGAGTGACTGAACTGACCTGAACTTACAGTATGAGTAGGACATCTCCAGGGTAATTTGAATTTCCTAGAATGATTTCATTATCCCAAGTCTTCTCCTGACCTTCACACCACTTTGAAAAGGTTTACTTCTCTGGGGGAAGGCATTGACTCTCCATGATTTCCAAGAACATTCTCATACATGACTCTTTTATATCAGTAGACTGGTACTTGTTTGCATAATCTTTAGTTCACTCATTTGCTCTCTCATGTATTCAGCAAACATTTATGAATGTATTCAGAAACATTCCATGTCTGGCATCTTTCTGGGACAGTGAGGAATGGTTTCTGCCTTCAAGGCCATCTCACCCTCACATAGTGGTGAGTGTTGATACTTCTTTTTGCTTAGATTCTTTTTGTTTCCTCACCGTGTATTAGTACAACAGATGCCTGAAGAGTTGAGATTTTACTTTTTAAGTTTGGGGAGAATAATTTGAAACTTGCTCTTGATACTTTTTTGTTGCTAAAAATGAAAACATTAATTTCCTTTAATAATAGGTTTTAACAAAAGTATCACAATCAGATTTTTCACTCACTAATTATGCATATCAAGTGACTATCATATGTTAAACATTATTCTAGATCTTTGGAATCTATTAGTGAATAAGATGGGCAAGATCCCTCTCCTGATGGAGATCATATTCTAGATTCGGGAGAAAGAGAGTGCTATAATAAATAAAGAAATTATCTGGTTTGCTTGAAGATGTTATTTGCCAAGGGGAGAACAATACGTATGAGATAGGGGATAGAACTATAGGGTGTGTTGTAGACATGAATAAATAGCATATATCCCCCCTCTGTTTTTAAAGAAATCCTTTTAAATCACCATCACCCTGAAAGCAGAGATGAACTTTTTGAAATGTTATTTTTAGTATTACAGAGTGAATGTATCCTCAGATTTAGAGACCATTTAAAAATATGTATTTAAACTGGACTCACACTAAAAACGGAGAAGGCAATGGCAACCCACTCCAGTACTCTTGCCTGGAAAATTCCATGGACTGAGGAGCCTGGTGGGCTGCTGTCTATGGGGTCACACAGAGTCGGACATGACTGAAGCAACTTAGCAGCAGCAGCAGCAGCAGCACACTGAAAAATTATTGGTTATTTTGAGGACATGTGCGAATCCTTGATACTCAAACAGGGAATATCTGTTCTTTACCTCATCCAAAAGAGAGACTATAGGAAGGGTCCTGGATTGGCTTGGTAGAGCCCTGGCTTGGACAGGATATCACATCTGGTATGATTCAGCATAGGAGACCCCAGAACTTGATAATATGGAACTGTAGAAACTGCTTGATGGAAATAGAGATTTGAGTTTCTGAAAAGACTGTAAATATTCACATTGGTCAGGAAATGGGAAGACCTTTTATGGGGAGGTAGAAAGGTCACTTTTCATTCAGGGAGGCAGGTACTTAGGGGACTGCATTCTGAAGTTCAGGAATACCTTGCTTTATATGATGGTGATGTCTGGGCATAAATCTAGGTAATAAAATTCTTCTTTAACATGGTAATCTCTTTCTAACCAAAAACGAATATAATACTGAGACTCTTGAGGTTTCTTTTTCAGGTGGAGTAAAACCAGGCTGGTCATTATCATTATTCCACATTATATT
Organism: Capra hircus; assembly: GCF_001704415.2. NCBI lineage: Eukaryota > Metazoa > Chordata > Mammalia > Artiodactyla > Bovidae > Capra > Capra hircus. Next base: position 82,000,009 of record NC_030814.1, read on the forward strand.
CTGAAAATTCTGACCTACACAATAAGACATGAAATAAAAATAAATGGTTTAAGTACTACAAAAGAGGACTATTACCTAGAAATGTCAAAATAATTAGCTAAGAGAACTTCATAATTTGTAAGATGCAGCAAAGTGCTTGAATACAAGGTGAATATACAAATATCTAGAGTTGTATTACACAAATATTATATAGATAGAAAAGATCAAAAGAAGTTCCATTTATAATAAAAATAAAAACTATAAATCTTCCAGGAATCACCTTTCTAAGACATATGAGAAACTTCTATTTAGAAAGTGATAAAACTACTCTAAGAAATATAAAAGAACTAGATAGATGGGGAGCTAAACCTTGTACCGTGCTGCTAATGATGTAAATATATAAGCTCTTCTTACATTAACATATAAAATTAATGCAATTACATTTGAAAGACTGTAATATAAGACATATTCCTTCTGCTGCGCTCAGAACAGTGCAGGGTACAATGTAAGAGCTTCATTCAGTGCAAATGAATTATATTTCTTGTAGAAAGGAAATGGAGTAGATGCATCTTGTCTGTTTCTACAGGAAATTCCTCAGCCTGGAATGCCAGTCCCCAAGCCTCCTTAAACATCTCAAACTTACCGTCCACTAAAGGCCCAAAGCATCATCTTTGAACCACTGATTACAGAGCACTTTGGCAATTTTGGGTTTAGTAGTACTGAACTAAATGATGCTGTGGGTATCACTCATCTAAAATCTCTCAGAACTATTTATCCTGTCTTATAGTAACTATATTATTAATAAAAGCAATATGGAATGGATAACAAGGATTAAAACATGTGTGAGGAAGATACAATCAACTACAGGATTGTGCTTAAGAATAAGGAAGGAGAAGAGAGATTTGAAGTATCCATGGGAAATATTACTGTCAGACTTGTATGTATTACATGGGTAGATATAAATACTCAATGTATAGTTTTTGGTTATTAAAATATAATTGGCAAGATTGGTACTATGCATTTGCATTTGTAGTTAGATAATTGCAAGCATTTAATGTGGAAAACTTTCTAAAAATCTGGCCAAAGCAAAATAGATCCAATCATCAAATAGTTTAAGTAATCCATTGAAAATAAAGACTGGAACAAACTATGTGTTAAGTAGAGCTCTTAACCAACAGATTAATCCCTTTTAAATGTCAATTAATGTTGAGGGGACAAAGAATAAACATCATTCAAAATTTTCTAGAAAATAAAACTTTGAGATGGAAAATACATTACAGGGGTCAAATGATTTTATTTTTTGGAGACTATTATTCTCTATTTTTCTCTTAATTTTTGTTGCTCATGATGAAGAAACTGTAGGCAGCATAACACTCAAGTTTGATGTTTTTAGAGCTACAAGACATAAGCATCCTTCATGGAAGATACTAGAAAACTTCAGTTGGTTCAGGGGCCAATGGTAACGAAACATGAGGGAGTAAAGCCACTAAAGAGAAAAGAGACTATTACTACAAAATGAAATCTCCAGGCTAATTCATCTTTCCCTCAAAGCATCAGGAGCTGACATTTATTGAACACTTTTTGTGTACCAGAAAGTGGTAGTGGTAGCACAGGGTTAGGCTCTTTCCTCATATTATCACTTTTATCTTTAATAACTACTCTGTGAGGTATTAGAATCCCCATGTTGTAGAAAAGGGCACTGGAACTCGGGCATCCCTGGTGGCTCAGACGGCAAAGAGTCTGCCTGCAATGCAAGAAACTCAGGTTTGATCTCTGGGTCAGAAAGATCTCTGGAGAAGGGGATGGGTACACACTCTAGTATTCTTGCCTGGAGAATTCCATGGACAGAGGAGTCTCAGTTCAGTTCAGTCACTCAGTTGTGTCTGACTCTTTGCGACCCCATGAATTGCAGCACGTCAGGCCTCCCTGTCTATCACCAACTCCCGGAGTTGACTCAAACTCATGTTCATTGAGTTGGCGATGCCATCCAGCCATCTCATCCTCTGTCGCCCCCTTCTCCTCCTGCCCCTAATACCTCCCAGCATCAGGGTCTTTTCCAATGAGTCAAATCTTCACATGAGGTGGCCAAAGTATTGGAGTTTCAGCCTCAGCATCAGTCCTTCCAATGAACACCCAGGATTGAGCTCCTTTAGGATGGGCTGGTTGGATCTCCCTGCAGTCCAAGAGGCTCTCAATAGTCTTCTCCAACACCACAGTTCAAAAGCATTAATTCTTCAGTGCTCAGCTTTCTTCACAGTCCAACTCTCACATCCATACATGACTACAGGAAAAACCATAGCCTTGACTAGATGGACCTTTGTTGGCAAAGTAGTGTCTCTGCTTTTGAATATGCTATCTAGGTTGGTCATAATTTTCCTTCCAAGGAGTAAGAGTCTTTTAATATCATGGCTGCAGTCACTATCTGCAGTGATTTTGGAGCCCCCCCAAAATAAAGTCTGACACTGTTTCCACTGTTTCCCCATCTATTTCCCATGAAGTGATGGAACCAGATGCCATGATCTTCGTTTTCTGAATGTTGAGCTTTAAGCCAACTTTTTCACTCTCCTCTTTCACTTTCATCAAGAGAATATTTAGTTCCTCTGCACTTTCTGCCATAAGGGTGGTGTCATCTGCATATCTGAGGTTATTGATATTTCTCCCGGCAATCTTGATTCCAGCTTGTGCTTCTTCCGGCCCAGCGTTTCTCATGATGTACTTTGCATATAAGTTAAATAAGCAGGGTGACAATATACAGCCTTGACGTACTCCTTTTCCTATTTGGAACCAGTCTGTTGTTCCATGTCCAGTTCTAATTGTTGCTTCCTGACCTGCATATAGGTTTCTAAAGAGGCAGGTCAGGTGGTCTGGTATTCCCATCTCTTTCAGAATTTTCCACAGTTTACTGTGATCTGAGGAGCCTCGTGGGCTATAATCCCTGGGACTGCCAAGAGTTGGACACGATTAAACAATTAACACTTTCACTTCATATATATATATATGTGTATATATATATGTATATATATATTCTTAACTTAGAGATTATCTTAGAGATATTCTTAACTTAGAGACATCCGCTAGATTTCAGAAATGTACTTATAAGGTTTTTTGTTTCCCTGAAAGTCAAGTACATCTTTGATCATGTAGATTTATTATCTATTTCATAGTGAACATTAGAGCTTTCAGAATGTAGCTTTCTTTGATCCCATAAGAATTCCATGCCAACCCCACACCAGTTGCATTCCATAAAATGATAGCAACAAGTCAGGAGGAGAGGTGGCTGTAATATTCAATTGTCTGTAACCAATGTGTTAGAAGTCATCGTCTTTCATCCAGACATTACAGTTGCATTTTTAAAATGACATCTATTACCACATTAGAGGCAACCCATAACAGTCCCTTATAGAATGTTTGTCTCAATTGTGGTTATTTAATGTCATTATACCAAATTTCAAAGTGTTCTTATGGTAAACAGACATAGTGAAATACTAGATGATTAAGAGCTCATTTTCAAGTTCTAAGAAGTCAATGCTCCATTTTCTCTCTTTTCTTAAGTTTATTTACTTATTTTTTAAAGTTTTCAATGCTTTGATCTTATAATTTGCAGGATTTTCTCTCTAAAGGAAAGACTTTCTTAAATTCTATTATTTATGTAGGTAAAAGTCAATCAGCTCCAGAACAAATTCTCCAATTTTTGACATAGCTCTGAAATGCCTAAGTTGTCATGTCTATATATTTTTAATCAACTTATAGTAAAGAGGAAAAAAAAAAGATGACTTCACACAGATGCAAAGCCACACTTATATTCCTTAGGTTAAAACTCTGTGTTAAGTTCTGGCTCAGGGCAAATTTAAACATCTGAGTTATAAACCTTGAATAAAGAGGTCAGACTGCGGATGCTGACAGCCGCTTAACTCTAGTCATATCAGCAGGCATGACTCTCAAAATGTAGCAACTATAGGAGACAGGGATGTGTATCTTGGACAGAGTCCTAGGTGGTTAGAGGGAGCTGGGGATTATTTTATTCCAAATTGTGGTTATATCTGTGGTTTCCAACTATTTGTTAGCTCCTTTTCTATAGGCATAAGGCACACTTATAATGATACGCAAATAAAATAAAAAATAATTAGCAATATCTTTTATTGTTCTATTAACAATATTAAAACAGCACAGTATTCCTTTGGAAGAAAAGTGGTAGAAGGCCAATGCTCTTAAACAGAAATTAAGTACCAGTATTCTGATATATTATTATCTACACAACTTGGCTAGATTACTTTCTGTATCCTGCTACTGGGAAGCCATGCACACAATGAGATAAAGAAATCTAGAAAGATATCTGATATTCCAGAACTGCTTTGACAGTTCCAAGAGCTGAAAGCAGAAGAAATTAAGTATATGAAGCCTTTTCCAGCAGGCATTCATCATTTGTTGCTCGGAATTCAAAGAAGGCGAACAAATGAAAATACTGAGGCACTTCCTTAGAAGAGACATTTAGAAAAAGACAAAACTAATTTTAAATAATGGCAAATACTGACTCTGGCTTTGGTGTCAAAAACATGTTGCTAACTTCAGCGAAAGAAAATAAAAAGAATAGACAAATTAAGTGCGACAAGATCTTAAATAACTATTGGATCTGGATGCTGGAAATATTGGGGCTTATTGCACTATAATTTCTATTTTTTATTTTTTGAAAGTTTTAATGATAAAAGTTTATTTTAAAAAGTTATCACTGCAAGAATGCATTCTGTGATGGTCTCTTCACTTCATATGTGTTTGAGCACTTGCATTATGTCTAGTTCAAGCAGAGCTACAAATACCTTCAACAAAATATCCCATTTTCCATTTGTTAAAATGCACTTGAGTTTTACTACATTGCATATTGCTTGCAGTGAATGCCTTTGGGATCCTTTCTACAACTTGGAATACTTAGTGAGCACAGGGGTTTGTCCAGTTTGGGCTATGATCTGTGCAAGGAAAACTGCTTAGTATGCTTCCTATTTGTAAATGACCAACAGGGTCCCTTCTTAGAGTGGTGAAACCACTTGTCACTGTCAACACACTTTGAAAGGAGGTTTAAAATACCACAAACATTGAGTTACCTTGGATGTGAGCCAAGCAGAATAGTTAATACAATAGACAGATCTGAAGGAATCTGGGAGAGACAGAAATTTGGAGATGTCTTTGTAAACTCAGAAAAGCTTTTGAGACACCGATTTAACTTGGCACAACCTCTGTTTTAATCTTCTTAACTCAGAATGGGTTATCTTTAAAGTCTGTAGTCACTTTACACTTTTTTCTGTACTTAGCACAATCGATCTGGCTCAAGTCCAGCTCATAGAAGTCAAATTTAAAGCTACAGTAAGTTTCTTTGCTCCTCTACTGGACGATTGAGTAGGAGTACCAAAAATCATTTGTTTTGATTCACGATTGGTCAAGTACCAAGAATCATGTTTTAAAAGTTGTCCTACAGCTGCTTTGCACTTGAGGGAGAGGTGCCTGCTCCTTCTGTACACTGGCTTCTTTCCTTCTGTGCGTAATGCACACAGCATCTGTACACTCCATCTCACTGAGTCTCTCATATAACTCCTTGTTTCACTGGTTCCTATTAGCCCACTCTGTTCCTGCCAAATTGTTACCTACCTATCTACTAGACCAAGTTTCTTGATTTCCAAAATGCTTCCTGTCTAGGAGTTAGCAGACCGCATCTGGCTCACTGACTGTTTTGTGAATAAAGTTTTATTGGGATGCAGCCATGCTCACTTACTGACATTGTCTATGGTTGCTTTCATGCTACAATGGCAGAGTTGAAGAGTTGAGTAGCAGAAACTGTATGGCCTGCAAAGCCAAAAATAAATTTAGTATCTGGCCTTTGACATGATGATGTATGAATACTTACATACCAATTTTTAAATTCCTTTCTAATTTTATCTTAAAGGACCAAAAGCTCTCAACACAGGGGAAAGCAATCAAGGAAGAAGGTATGGTCAGGTGTTAAAGGCTTGCCTGATGGGACAGGCAAGAATAGGATCTCTAAGTAACACAGAATAGGATCTCTAAATAGATACACAAAGAAACACATCAGAATGAAACAAATAAAAGTTCTGATTTCTCTTTGGACTGACTCCCTCGTCATTCTTTTGACTTCATTGTAATTTAATTTTCAAGCCAAGTCTTTAAAGCCATATGGGTCTCACTTCATGTAGGTCCAGGATGAGTTAAGATATTTGCCAGTTAATAATAAAGAAGGGAAAAGACAAGACATCCTCCTGAAATTGGGAACTGAAGCTGAAGAGTGAGTTGCTTTGACTGCGTGCAGGAGCCACCAATTGTTCCTCCTGGAGTGTACCTATGGAGCCATCTCTCCCACAAACTGGTTGTATAGAGACCATCTCTCCATCTGCAAATTGCTCAGACATGCTGAGTAATACATTTAATAAATCTGTTGGATTCCTTAGATTTACTTCAATTTGTCAGACAAAACCTCTTTAGCTTTGTAATTCAAATCGAGCAACCAAATAAAGTATACCTACACGTTTACCTCCTGCCTCCAATTAAGTCTTTGTGGCTATAGAAAATGTCCATAGCTAAAATTACTATGTGACATTGAAGGGTAATAAAGAAGGATCCAGGATGAATATGACCTTTCTATTGAGGAAGTACATGGCAAATAGATGGAGAAAAGTGGAAACAGTGACAGATTATATTTATTTGGGCTCCAAAATCACTACGAGTGGTGACTGTAGCCACAAAATTAGAAGATGCTTTCTCCTTGGAAGGAAAGCTATGACACACCTAACTAAACAGCATATTAAAAAGCAAAGACATCACTTTGCCAGCAAAGGTCTGTATGGTCAAAGCTATGATTTTTCCAGTAGTCATGTGCAGATGTCAGTTGGACCATAAAGAAGGCTGAGCACCAAAGAATTGATGCTTTCGAATTGTGACATTGGAGAAATCTTTTGAGTCCCTAGGACAGCAAGGAGATCAAACTAGTCAACCCTAAAGGAAATCAGCCCTGAATATTCATCGGAAGGACTGATGCTGAAGCTAAAGCTCCACTAATTTGGCTACTGGAAAAGACCCTGGTGCTGGTCAAGACTGAGGGTAGGAGGAGAAGGGCACAACAGAGGATGAGATGGTTGGATGGACATGAATTTGAGCAAACTTTGGGAGACAATGAAAGACAGGGAAGCCTGGTGTGCTGCAGATCTTGGAACCGTACAGAGTTGGACATAACTGAGCGACTGAATGACAAATTGAAGAAGTAAATTTAATTCTTGATTTGTCACTTTTTCAGAGAGTAAGGGTCAACCTCACCCCTTGGCAAAGTATAGGTGATTGCAGGGTTGTTTTTATAATATGACTTATCTTGTTCTATGCTTTGGCCTCAGAGAGGAGAAATTCTGCAACTGTGCTCCTCCCATAATGCAGTCATACACATGTACCTGTGCACATGTATACACTACCTATAACTATAAACACAAGTATGAATGAGACATTTAGGTTCATTCATCCATTTCACACCGGGCGTGGTGCTAAACTTACATGTTTATAGCAATGATTCTGAAAGATATGGTGTCTTGGAGCTTACAGTCTAAAAACTCTCAGGAAAATGAAGTGTAAGATCTTGAATTCACTTTGATTTTTTTCTTAAAGTAATAAATGTCAGTTCAGTTCAGTTCAGTTCAATTGCTCAGTCGTGTCCGACTCTTTGTGACCCCTTGAATCACAGCACGCCAGGCCACCCTGTCCATCACCAACTCCTGGAGTTCACTCAGACTCACATCCATCCAGTCAGTGATGCCGTCCAGCCATCTCATCCTCTGTCGTCCCCTTCTCCTCCTGCCCCCATCCCCTCCCAGCATCTGAGTCTTTTCCAATGAGTCAACCCTTTACATGAGGTGGCCAAAGTACTGGAGTTTCAGCTTTAGCATCATTCCTTCCAAAGAAATCCCAGGGCTGATCTCCTTCAGAATGGACTGGTTGGATCTCCTTGCAGTCCAAGGGACTCTCAAGAGTCTTCTCCAACACCACAGTTCAAACGCATCAATTCTTCGGCACTCAGCCTTCTTCACAGTCCAACTCTCACATCCATACATGACCACAGGAAAAGCCATAACCTTGACTAGACGGACCTTAGTTGGCAAAGTAACGTCTCTGCTTTTGAATATGCTATCCAGGTTGATCATAACTTTTCTTCCAAGGAGTAAGCATCTTTTAATTTCATGGCTGCAGTCACTATCTGCAGTGATTTTGGAGCCCAAAAAAATAAAGCCTGACACTGTTTCCACTGTTTCCCCATCTATTTCCCATGAAGTGATGGGACCAGATGGCATGATCTTTGTTTTCTGAATGTTGAGCTTTAAGCCAACTTTTTCACTCTCAGGAGAAGGAAAAAAATCAATCCTGTATCCATATTTCTATAATATTGAGTGTCAGAATATGAATATCTCCTGGGTTTTAAAACTCTTGAATATTGAATTAAAAATTATTGTGGTTAGGTCTTTCTTTCACTATTATTTTGTTTTATCTTTACATTGTAAACATTCACAAATTTAGTTTAGAAACCCGTTAAGAGCCTCCCGGCTATATTCTAGAAGTCACTATACAACCATATCTAATAACTTTTCCAGAAAAACAGACTGGTTTAGCAATATTGACATTTATTTGTGCTGCTGCTACTGCTGCTAAGTCGCTTCAGTCGTGTCTGACTCTGTGTGACCCCATGGACAGCAGCCCACCAGGCTCCCCCATCCCTGGGATTCTCCAGGCAAGAACACTGGAGTGGGTTGCCATTTCCTTCTCCAATGCATGAAAGTGGAAAGTCAAAGTGAAGTCGCTCAGTTGTGTCTGACTCTTACGACCCCATGGACTGCAGCCCACCAGGCTCCCCTGTCCATGGGATTTCCCAGGCAAGAGTACTGGAGTGGGGTGCCATTGCCTTCTCCAACTGTGCACCCATGTGTAAATAAGTATTGAACTGTTAGTGTGCGCCAAGCTCTGTGCTGGGACAGACGTACGAGAGGGTTCAGCATGCGGAGAAGGATATCATTAACTAACCATGACTAGAATGAGTCTTATTAGAGGTAAATCAAGAAGAACAAGGAAATCCCATTCATAGTAATGGGGACTGGCTGATAGAATCTAAGACTGAATTTCTGAGGGAGGGGGTAATCAATATACGATGATGTGAAGTGGAATGGGCATCAAGTAAGAAAGAATGTGTGAAACGTCTGAAGTGAACAATTCAGCACCTGACTTGTTTGAATTTTGCAGGTAATAGGTGGAAGATACTCCAACTGATTTCAACCAACCGTGATAGATTGTGAAATAGGAAAAATATTTAAGCAGTCAAGGTTAAACAGATTCCTTGTGTCCCACCTTCAGTTGGGCAGGCAGTTACTTTATCTTTAGATTTAAAAAAAGAACTTTGAGCATTTGTGTAGCATCACTTATCTTATTCATTACTAAAGAAAAATATAAAACTGTGAAAAGAGCAGTTTCAGAAAAAGATAAAACCATGACTGCCCTACAGACATAAAAAATGAACATGTGTTAAAAAATTAATCCTATTTATTAATTAATAAGGGAATCAGGCAATGTTATAACTGATTCAGAAACTTAAGAATAGATATATTTGTAGAACAGGAATAGTGCAATATATGTGCAAATGGAAAGCAAAACTTTTTGCAGGAATGGAGAAGGAAGTCAGTTGTTTTTTACAGGCCAGAATTTGCCTGCCTTTAGATAAGAATTACTTTTCTTTGCTATAAGTTATTCACAATTTGTAATTAGTTGTGAAATTGCTTCGGTGGAACCCAAATCAGATAATCCTAAGGGTCTAAACAATGCAGTTTTTCACTGAAGCACAAATTCCTTCCTACAGTTCTAAACATGGAACCAAACATCCTTACTCCAATGGTTAAGGATCATTTAAAACAGAGTGAATACCCCATTCATGGAGTGAAAAGAATCCCACAAATGGTGTTTTAAATGTTTATCTAATGCAGAGCATAGAACATAAGTGCTCAAAAATGTTTGTTGAATATTGATTGCTATAGAAATACTGTCATTATGGAAAACATTCTGTAAAAACAGTAGATAAAACAATGGAATTCTATATAGCAATAAAAATATATATTGCTTTATATAGTAATAAGAAAGTAAAAACAATAATTATAACAGTAGAATACTATATAGCAATAAAAATAAATAAATCAACTTTACACAAAAACATGGCTAATCTCACAAATAAAATAACTGAGCCAAAAAGTTGGGTACATAAAGAGTACAGATTGTATGATTGTAATTATATAGAACAAAGAAACACCCAGAAGTAATTCATGTTACTTTAGGGATTACCCTTGGAGGGGAGGTATAACTGGGAGTGGGCATGAGGGGGCTTCTGAGACACAAGATATTTCTTGAAATGGTTGTTGGCTGCTTGTGTATTTTTACTTAGAATTGTGCACTTTCTTTTTTATGTGTACCTTTTTGTACACATGTTAATACAAACATTTAAAGTCTACCAAAAGGTGTGTGCGTGTGTATATATACATATACATATATATATATACATATATATATATAAAATTACCTCTAAAAAGAGCATCTAGGTAAATTTCTATGTACATTAAATCTTATATATTATTAATATCAGCTTAAAAGCAATGTGTTAATAATAATCTTCTCTAGACAGTGGGATTATGAGTAACTTTCACTTCTGTCTTAGTGTCTTTTTGCTTCCCTGGTGGCTCAGCTGGTAAAGCCTATAATGTGGGAGACCTGGGTTCGATCCCTGGGTTGGGAAGATCCCCTGGAGAAGGGAATGGCTACCCATTTCAGTATTCTGTCCTGGAGAATTCCATGGACTCTATAGTCCATGGAGTTGAAAATAGTTGGACACGACTGAGCGACTTTCACTTTTACTTTCATGTCTTTTTACACAATCTATTTTTTTTATCTTAAGAAAAGCAATGAAATTGTAATTTAAAAAGTAGACTATTAGTTGCTCCTGAAGTAAAAATTGTAACTATTACAGATAATCAGTTCAGTTCAGTTCAGTCTCTCAGTCGTGTCTCTTTGCAACCCCATGAATCGCAGCACACCAGGCCTCCCTGTCCATCACCAACTCCTGGAGTTCACTCAGACTCACGTCCATCGAGTCAGTGATGCTGTCCAGCCATCTCATCCTCTGTCATCCCCTTCTCCTCCTGCCCCCAATCCCTCCCAGCATCAGAGTCTCTTCCAATGAGTCAACTCTTTGCATGAGGTGGCCAAAGTATTGGAGTTTCAGCTTTAGCATCATTCCTTCCAAAGAAATCCCAGGGCTGATCTCCTTCAGAATGCACTGGTTGGATCTCCTTGCAGTCCAAGGGACTCTCAGGAGTCTTCTCCAACACCACAGTTCAAACGCATCAATTCTTTGGCGCTCAGCCTTATTCACAGTCCAACTCTCACATCCATACACGACTACTGGAAAAACCATAGCCTTGACTAGATGGACCTTAGTCGGCAAAGTAACGTCTCTGCTTTTGAATATACTATCTAGGTTGGTCATAACTTTTCTTCCAAGGAGTAAGCATCTTTTAATTTCATGGCTGCAGTCACCATCTGCAGTGATTTTGGAGCCCCCAAAAATAAAGTCTGACACTGTTTCCACTGTTTCCCCATCTATTTTCCGGGAAGTGATGGGACCAGATGCCATGATCTTTGTTTTCTGAATGTTGAGCTTTAAGCCAACTTTTTCACTCTCCTCTTTCACTTTCGTCAAGAGGTTTTTTAGTTCCTCTTCACTTTCTGCCATAAGGGTGGTGTCATCTGCATATCTGAGGTTATTGATATTTCTCCCGGCAATCTTGATTCCAGCTTGTGTTAATATCTTAATTGTATTAGTCAAAGAGACAAAACCAATATTTATTATAAGAAAGTATGTGATTATGAAGGATAAGAAATTCCACAATCTGTTTGTTGTCTGCAAGCTGGAGACCCAAGGAAGCAAGTGGTGTAGTTCCAGTCTACCTGTGAAGGCCTGAGGACAAGAAAGTTGATGGTTTAATTCCCAGGCTGAGCACAGAAGACTGAAGTCCCAGCTTAAATAATAGCCAGGTAGAGAGTGAATTCTCTCTTCCTCTGCCTTTTGCTCTATTCTGTCTCTTGATGGGTTGGATGATGCCTATCCACAATGGTGAGGGTGATCTTTGCTCAGTCTACTGATTCAAATGTTAGTCTCTTCCAGAATACCTCCTAGACACACTGAGAATAATGTATAACCAAATATCTGGGGACCTTGTGACTGTCAAGTTGATGCTTGACTAAAACTAATCATCATACCAATCTTGTTGAATTTACTTAATTTATTCACGTGAATTCCACTAAGTTTCTCGAAAAAATACTGAAGAACCTTAGCTGCACTATCACAAGCAAGCTCATGCATTTTCCATTTTAAGGAGAGGTGATTAATGTTTATCCTGTAAATAACACTGACTTCACAGAATCATTTCACCTGAAAACTAATGTTTGGCACAGTTCTTGAGAATTCACAGTTTACAAAGTATTCATATAGTTTCCTTCCAGTTGCCCTGAGGAAAGGAAACAACATGTTTTTCAAATGTTCAGTCCTGAATGGTACAAAGGTAAGATTCTTACCAAGCATCACTACAAAGGTAGTGGAGGTGATGGAATTCCAGCTGAGCTATTTCAAATGTTAAAACATGATGCTGTGGAAGTGCTACACTTAATATGCCAGCAAATTTGGAAAACCAAGCAGTGGCCACAGAACTGGAAAAGGTCAGTTTTCATTCTGATCCCAAAGAGAGGAAATGTCAAAGAATGTTCAAACTACTGCACGATTGCACTCATCCCACACACTAGCAAAGTAATGCTCAAAATTGTCCAAGCTAGGCTTCAACAGTATATGAACCAAGAATTTCCAGATGTTCAAGCTGGCAAAGGAACCAGAGGTCAAACTGCCAACATCCACTGGATCATAGAAAATGCATGAGAATTCCAGAAAAACATTGACTTCTGCTCCACTGACTACTCTAAAGCCTTTGACTGTTTGGATCACAACAAACTGGAAGATTCTTACAGAGATGGGAATACCAGGCCACTTTACTTGGCTCCTGAGAAATCTGAATGCAGGTCAAGATGCAACAATTAGAACCAGACATGGAACAATGGACTGGTTCCAAATTGAGAAAGGAGTATGTCAAGGTGTATATTGACACCTTGCTTATTTAATTTCAATGCAGAGTACATCATGCAAAATGCCAGATTCGATGAAGCACAACCTGGAATCAAGATTTCAGGGAGAGATATCAATAACCTCAGATATGCAGATGACACCACCCTTATGGCAGAAAGTGAAGAGAAACTAAAGAACCTCTTGAGGAAAGTGAAAGAGGAGAGTGAAAAAGTTGGCTTAAAACTCAACATTCAGAAAACTAAGGTCATGGCATCTAGTCCCATCACTTCATGGCAAATAAATGGGGAAACAACGGAAACAGTGACAGACTTTATTTTCTTGGGCTCCAAAATCACTGCAGATGGTGACTGCAGCCATGAAATTAAAAGATGCTTGCTCCTTGGAAGAACAGCTATGACTAAGCAAGAGAGCATATTAAAAAGCAGAGACATTACTTTGCTGACAGTTTCATATAGTCAAAGCTATGGTTTTTCCAGTAGTCATGTGAGGATGCGAGAGTTGGTGTATAAAGAAAGCTGAGCACTGAAGAACTGATGCTTTTGAACTGTGGTGAGAGTCCCTTGAACTGCAAAGAGACCCCTTGAACTGCAAAGAGATCCAACCAGTCCATCCTAAAGGAAATCAGTCCTGAATATTCATTGGAAGGATTGATGCTGAAGCTGAAGCTTCAATCATTTGGCCACCTGATGTGAAGAACTGACTCACTGGAAAAGATCCTGATTGAAGGCAGGAGGAGAAGGGGACGACAGAGGATGAGATGGTTGGATGGCATCACCGACTTGATGGACATGAGTTTGCATGAACTCTGAGAGTGGGTGATAGACAGAGAAGCCTGGCGTGCTGCAGTCCATGGGTTTGCAAAGAGCTGGACATGACTGAGTGACGGAACTGAACTGAAGATTCTTACTTGACAATATGTCTATAGTTAAGTGACTATAAAATGTCACTTACATGACTATAAAAATGCAAACACTTGATGTTATCATTTCAGCTGTGGTCAGATTGACAACAGACCCTCCCACCTTCTTCCTGAGTGAAAGATGAGATGAATTTACCAATCAGGGTGGAGAGGCAATTAATGATGTGAAGTAGACAGACCCTTCGGTCTCAGCCTGGTTCTAAACAACTAGCTGTCCTGAACTGGCTACAGAAGGCACATCCAGAGTCAGTCAGTACACTGGATAACAATGCACTTGTAATTTCAGTGTTATCTTGGCAATTTCCCATTTCAGTTCTTCATAAAACAGAAAATGCTGAAAAATATTTACAATTTTAAACAAACATACTTCTCTTTCAAAACATTTGGCTCAAAGAAATGTATCTATATCTACAATTATAAAGAAAATCTGTGATTCTACATTTATTTGGTCAGACATAAGAGAGAAGCAGTCACATATATTTCCTCAAAAGCAAGTAGCTTCAGGTAAGCTGGTTTAGTTGTTTAACACGTTTGTGCTCAGTTATTGGTTCTTGGGGATATGGTGATTAATACACAATGTTGGCTCTAAAACAATGTTTTTGTTAGAAGTCAAAGATACTTCTGAGAACCTTATAAAAGCTATTGTACTCCTCAGGAAAAAAGGTTTCATAAAATTTTTATAAAATGCACTTCATCTGTATAACTTTCAAATTATCTTTACCATGATCATGATAATGAGGGATGAGAAAATAACAGTAATATACATTGATTACTATCTAAGAGTCAGTTTTTGGGTAAGTGACTTAAGATTATTTTTTCAAACCTTAAATATTCCTAACAGGCTATATGATTATATCCATTTTACAAATCAGGAGACAGACTTAGGGAAGTGATGTAGTTTATTCAGGGTCACTGACAGTGAATGTTGAACTGTCAAGCCCAGGTTGTGGCTAATCATTCTGAACAGACGTGAGTTTGGTGTTTATCAATAAGCAAATAACATGCAATGAGATGAAATCCTAAATGGTTTGCTTATGTATATGCCTGCTGCTGCTGCTACTGCTGCTAAGTCGCTTCAGTTGTGTCCGACTCTGTGCAACCCCATAGATGGCAGCCTACCAGGCTCCCCCATCCCTGGGATTCTCCAGGCAAGAACACTGGAGTGGTTTGCCATTTCCTTCTCCAATGCAGGAAAGTGAAAAGTGAAAATGAAGTCTCTCAGTTGTGTCCGACTCTTAGCGACCCCATGGACTGCAGCCTACCAGGCTCCTCAATCTACGGGATCCTCCAGGCAAGAGTACTGGAGTGGGGTGCCATTGGCTTCTCCATGTATACGCTTAATCTTTTAATTTGCTGTTTTGTTATTATTTCCATGAAATAACTATTTAAAAGACTATTTACTTCTCATATTTTTAGTGTGACAACGAAAAAAATGTAAAGGAAGGAAGATGCATGAAACTTTGGTAAAATAATTACATAGCTCACAGAGGAAACATCTGCAAAATATAAGGAAAATAGACTGCAAGGCTCTGATTCCACGAAAACAGGACCCAACTCTGTCCTTTCTTAGTTTATGATGTCATGCAACCCCTTGACTTATTTCTCCAGAATTCACAGTTACCCATCATTTGTAGAGTAGTCACATAATTTCCCTCAAGCTATCCAGAGGAGCTACAGAAAATAAAACAATGATTTTATGTCATTGCTTTGCTAATGCCCTGGGAGCTATTCAGCCCACCCACATTCTATCAAGATGCCATTATGGGAAGAATAAGCTCTTTGTAACACAAGCAATATAATTTCAAGAATGTGGTGTTGTGAGTGCATGTAATCATTATAAAAATATCTATTCAAGTAACCCACAGCCATCTCATGATTTATCTCTTTCATCTAATTCTGTATTGGATCATTTGAATGTAAAATTATCAGACGAAGGTCTTTTGTAAATGGAAACTCAGGGTCTGGTTCGTGTAAGAACTTGAGTCTCTGCACCTCTCAATTACATATTCTAAAGTGGGGCCAGAGCAGCCAGAACATGCTGCGGCCAAATTGGTTACTACCATTTACCACCTTCTTAATAATTAATATGGGTCATGTTTATGATGGCAATAGAATCAATAGTAAAATAGGAATACAGAAAATAGCAATGTTTTGTTCTATCTTAATCTGATTTTCTACCCAATCCTTTTCTTTTTTAATAATTAAGAGAAGTATAAATACATTTTTCTATAATCTGTTTTATTTAGCAATCTATGTTTACTGGGGGTGGGGTGAGGGGTGAGGCAGGGGGTTGAGCACACTGGTTCAATATATTGGCTCTGGAGGAGACAGCCTGTGCTCAAATCCTGGCCTGATACTACTTGCCTAAGACAGTGGTTTTTAAAACTTTCTGGTAAATCAGAGTCACCTAGGAGGCTTAAACTTCACATTACTGAGCTCTACTTGCAAAAATTTTAAGTGCATATGAGATAGAGCCCAATAATTTGCATTTTTAGTTAGTGATGCTAACATAGCTGATTTAGAGACATCCTTTGAGACACAAATGTCAATTTCTCTGAGCCTCAGTTTCCTTATCTGTAGAATTTAGTAATAATAGCTCCTATTTAAAATGGCTAATTTCCAAGAATAGCGTAATTTAGAAAAAATAAACAAAACAAAGTTTATTATTTCAATGTGAATTATAACTAATTAAAGAGATTGTGCTTTATCAGTTGTGCTAAGCAAATCCTTTATATGATAATCTAGATTGATGCTGAGAATATGTGTATAATGACATACTTTCATAAAATGCCTCTTTGCTTTATCAAGAATTTTCAATAGCCAACTTTCATTTACATCCAGAAACAGGTGCCAGTTACGACAGACACTATTGGTTGCCTTCCAATGATTCTACCTTCATTCCCTTTATCCTTGATGTCTATTAACAATTCCTCCAGGAAGCCACCTCCTGTTGAAGGGTCACATGTATTAGGGGAAGCTAGACTCTTTCCTAGAGTGTCCTGATTAATCTAAGCACCTTAAGGTGGTCATGAGAACAGAATGCAGTTCTTGTCTAGGAGAAATGCAGGTTAGATTTCTGGGAAATGGTTTTGGTTCACATAGAATGACACTGGATCTTGGGTTATCTGTATGTTGCCTGGTAATGCTACAACTGTCTCAGGACCATAAGGGGAGCCAGCGTGAGGGTAACCTGATACAGGAAGGATAGGAGAGCAGAGGGATGGGAAATCCCGGCCTCTGTTCATGAGATTGAACCACAGAATTAACTAAATTTGGAATTACTATAACTTCCTGTTCCACATTATTTAAGATAACACATTTCCCTTATTGTTTAAACCATTTTCAACTCTATTTTAAGTTTTTGCTGCTGAAGGTGTCTTAACTGATAAACCAATTTATTAAGCATATTATCCTTGAAGTTAATTAAAATTATCAGAGTCCTGCTGTGCCAGGGGTTCTCATTTAAGCTGCAGCATTGATAGTGTGACTGATTAAATTATTTAACTTCTAGGCTTCTTCAATTACTTTATTTGTATAATGATGGCATTGGGCTGGATCATTTCTAAAGGCATTCCAAGTTTAAAATACTGGGGCCATCTGACTCCATGCCACATGAAATATAATGATGTATATCCATTGAACAATGAGATTATATAGATAGCATATTAAAAAGCAGAGATATTACTTTGCCAACAAAGGTCCATCTAGTCAAGGCTATGGTTTTTCCAGTGGTCATGTATGGATGGAGAGTTGGACTGTGAAGAAAGCTGAGTACCGAAGAATTGATGCTTTTGAACTGTGGTGTTGGAGAAGACTCTTGAGAGTCCCTTGGACTGCAAGGAGATCCATCAAGTCCATCTTAAAGGAGATCAGTCCTGGGTGTTCATTGGAAGGACTGATGCTGAAGCTGAAATTCCAGTACTTTGGCCACTTGATGCGAAGAGTTGACTCATTGGAAAAGACTCAGATGCTGGGAGGGATTAGGGGCAGGAGGAGAAGGGGACAACAGAGGATGAGATGGCTAGATGGCATCACCGACTCGATGGACGTGAGTTTGGGTAAACTCCAGGAGTTGGTGATGAACAGGGAGGCCTGGCATGCTGTGATTCAGGGGGTTGCAAAGAGTCAGACACAACTAAGTGACTGAACTGAACTGAATTGAACATAATAACTACATAATGTAGTCACACCTATGTAACATAATGACTACATATGTACTTTTATAATAATTTAATATCACACATATTATATACTCTGATTTATCTACAGTGAGTATCTGGTCATTACCATGGTGGAGTTAGTTGAATATTACAGCTCTTTGAATGGTACTTTTGTAAGGAATAATTGATTCCTCATATTTCTAATTTGGGCGAAAATAAAAATAATACTATTTATATTTTCATGTGTTATATTTAAATACATAAATATGAACATGGGCAATATTTAACATGAAAAGTTATCTGTTAAGAAGTGAGATCACCAATATTTTTTCTCTCTAGAAGTATACACACTTGCATACCCTCCATCTTTGTTGCTATCATAGATAAATTTTATAATTTATGTGAGTTAGGCATGCAAAAATAAAATAGCAAAATTTAACTATAGTTGCACTTTAATTATCTTTTGGCCTCATAGCCACCAATAAAAACAAAACAAAAGCAAATCAAGTTGAAGTATGCCATTTTCGGGTCTTTGTTAGTTCCTTTGGGTAAATACTAATTAATTCAAGATGCTCTCACCTACAGCCTTCCTTCCTTTCTCTTTAGTTCCAGGATGGCTACATTGCACCACAGAAGAGATATGGTTCCAGTTACTAGCATTCAATCCCAGTGGTTTACAATGATATACAAATACTCTTTTGTTTCCTAGATTATTTATCTCGGTGGCATCTATAGTTGATCTATTTGGGGCTACTATTCTTCTTCCATCACACAATTCTTTTGGGTGTTCTCCTTGTCCTAAGTATAGTTTTTTTTCTGATTTCAAAGTTCACCAGCTACTTCCTTATCTCTCCTGGTGACAGAGGAAAAGATGGGACACTCTTCCACTTCCACTATGTGGGTGAACAATTCAAGTTAAGTGGCTACCATAGTCCCTCTTTATTCCTTTCAGATATCTCTCTGTCTATCCCTGTATCTGCATCTGTATCTACATATGATATCTGCTCTATTACTTTTATCTTTTGTGTTGTTGGAAACATCTACAAGCTACTCTATTAAGGTCAGCAAGATTGTTGAAATGAAGGCTTTATGTGAGTCTCGCCACCAACTTAGGCCTCACCCAAGAAGGAGCAAGACACCAGTCCTTTCTTTGGTGGCCAAAAACTGAAACTTCTTTGGGTTTTTTATCAAGCCCTCTATTCTGGGCAGGTTTGGGGAGGAAGCAACAGAGCTCTGGGCTTCCCAGTTTCTGCTCTCTGGGCAAGTCTTCCTGATTCTCTCCTTCACAGAGGGCTGAAAGTTTACATTCTTTTGGGCTAGAAAACTCTTCTTGTGTTATCTTACATTGCTTCAAGTTTATTATGGCCTGAATTCTGTGCTGAGTCCCTGAGGTGCATAATCTTGGTGTGCAAATGTACATGTATAGAAAAAAATATCTTAATAATATTGGTCTTTGACATCCAAGGCCACTGCCTGTACTGTGAGTTCAAAAAACAAGAAGCAAGGAGAAAAGTGCCAAAAAGAAACACTGTGGCAATTATTTCAGAATTTCACCCTGTTATATCCTAAAAATAAGCAATCTCTTTTTTCCCAATGAACTTGTACTCTGTTTTCTCTGTATATAAGTGGTATATTTAGCTATAGTTATAGCTGTAGCTAGCTCTCCCTTTCTTTTTCTCAAGTCACTAGGAATTTCTGCCTCCACAGTGTCTACCATAGCCACAGCTTGCTTTCTCTCCTCACTGTCAAAATTTTTGTTTCCATGCTTTTATTGCCTTTTTTCTTTTATGACTACAAAAGTCTGAACAGGCTTATATATTTCTTTTTTTTTTTTCCTATTTCCTTTTTTTCCTATCAGTTCAGTTGCTCAGTCGTGTCCAGCGCTTCGTGCAACCCCATGGACTGCCAGCACTCCGGCTTTCCCTGCCCATCACCAACTCCCAGAGCTTACTCAAACTCATGTCCATTGAGTCAGTGATGCCATCCAAACGTCTCATCCTCTGTCATTCCCTTCTCCTCCTTCCTTCAATCTTTCCCAGCAGCAGGGTCTTTTCAAATGAGTCAGTTCTTTGCATCAGGTGGCCCACAGTATTGGAGTTTCAGCTTCAGCATCAGTCCTTCCAATGAATATTCAGGACTGATTTCCTTTAGGATGGACTGGTTGGATCTCCTTGCAGTTCAAGGGACTCTCAAGAGTCTTCTCCAATACTACAGTTCAAAAGCATCAATTCTTTGGTGCTCAGCTTTCTTTATAGTCTAGTCTCCCTCATATAACAATTAGCTATTCATTTATTCAAAAAACATTTACTGAGTGCCAACAGGGTGCCTTGTGCTAGGCTAGATGCTGGTGACCCCATTGAGAAAGTGACAAAGAGCTTCTTGGAGACCCTATAGTCTTTTAAGAGGAACAGACTGAACTTTAGAGGATTAAAAGCATGTGGCAAGAGTAACAGTGGCAGAAGTACAGGGAGCTGGGCAAGCCTAGCAGAGTTACCTAACCTAGTCAGTGAGTCCAGGGAACCTTTCCTACAGGCAGCAATTTCTAAACATAATCACTAAAGGATGCAGAGGGTTTAGGCAGAAAGTATATTCTTGGCAGGAAAATTATTTGTGAAAAGGACCAGAAATGAAAGGACATATATAAAAGAAAGTCCATTTGACCAGAGTCTAGAGCTCAGGGTCTAGGGGATGGGACAGAGCAGAATGAGTCTGTAGAGACAGCCCAGGAGAGATTGCCAAGGGCCATATTAAGAAATCTGGCCATCATCCTAATAGCAGCAGAAAGGATTGGAGGGACTTTAGTAGCATAGTAATTGAGTCAGTTTGGGGGTTTAGATACATTTAAGAAGGTGGTACGTTAGGAAAAACTGAATACAAGTCCTGTTAAAGAGCGGAGGCTTTTCATTTCCCAAGAGAGAGAGAATCATTAACTGGGGTTGGAGTAAAGCAGCGGGAAAGCAGTGACATGGACAGATCCTAGGCACTGAACAGCACTATGTGAATGGACAAGGGGAGCAGCTGAGGATGATTCTTGGGTGTCTAAGTTGGGCAACCTTGTGCTTGGTGGGCATCATTCTCTGAGACAGTGAACCTGGAGAGACTGAGATGCTATTAGGATGGCATTTATGTCCCACAAACACCAGAATCTTGTCCAAACATTGACACAAACATGGCCCCTCCAGACTCAGAGGGAAGGTATACAAAAAGAAAAGAAAGCAGAGTAAACTATAGAAAAGCAATCAGCAGGGCTTCACCCGAAGAGAAAGAAAAGGAAGAAGGCAAAGTGGGGAGGTTTACAAATAGCTGAAGAAAGAGGAGAAGCAGAAAGCAAGGGAGAAAGGGAAAGGTACATCCAACTAAACACAGAGTCCCAAAGAATAGCAAGGAGGAACAAGGCCTCTTTCAATGAACAGTGCATAAAATTACAAGAAAACAACCGAAGGGCAAAAACTAGAGATCTCTTCAGGAAAACTGGAAATATCAAGGGAACATTTTGCCCTTGATACGGGCAAATGTCACAATAGAGGACAGAAATGGGATTCTTTACCAACGGAGTTATCAGGGAAGCCTGGTAGCGACCTAGTCAATGCTGAAGAGATCAAGAAGAGATGGGAAGAATACATGGAAGAACTGCACAAAAAAGATCTTAATGAACTGGATTACTATGATGGTATGGTCAGTCACCCACCATACTAAAGAATGTGTTACATCAGACAACTGTGCTCATCTCCCATGCTAGTAAGGTCATGCTTAAAATCTTGCATGCTAGGCTTCAGGATTATGTGAACCAAGAACTTCCAGATGTCCCAACCTGGGTTTAGGAAAGGCAGAGGAACCAGAGATCAAATTGCCAACATTTGCTGGGTCATAGAGAAGGCAAGGGAATTCCAGAAAAACATTAATTGACTATACTAAAGCCTTTGACTGTGTGGGTCATAGCAAACTGTGGAAAGCTCTTAAATGATGGGAATACCAAAGAATCTTACCTGTCTCCTGAGAAATCTGTATGCGGGTCAAGAAGCAACAGGGAACACTTGTTCCCTGTCTGGAACAACTGATTGGTTCAAGATTGAGAAAGGAGTATGACAGGGCTGTCTGCTGTCACCCTGTTTAACCTATACACTGAGAACATCATGAGAAATGCTGGACTGGATGAGTTACAAGCTGGAATCAAGATAGGTGGGAGAAACATCAACAACCTCAGATATGTGGATACCACTCTAATGGCAGAAAGTGAAGAGAAACTTAAGAGACTTTTGATAATGGTGAAGGAGGAGAATGAAAGAGCCAGCTTAAAACTAAATATTAAAAAAAACTAGGATCATGGCATCTGGTCCCAATACTTCATAGCGAATAGAAGAGGAAAAGGTGGAAGCAACGATAGATTTCCTCTTCTTGGGCTCTAAAATCATTGCGGAGGGTGACTGCAGCCATGAAATCAGAAGACAATTGTTTCTTGACAGGAAAGCGATGACAAACCTAGACAGTATGTTAAAGAGCAGAGACATTACTCTGTCGACAAAGGTCCGTATGGTCAAGGCTATGGTCTTCCTAGTGGTCATGTACAGTTGTGAGAACTGGACCATAAAGAAGGCAGAATACCAAAGAATTGATGTCTTCAAACTGTGGTGCTGGAGAAGAATCCTGAAAGTCCCTTGGATGGCAAGGAAATCAAACCAGTCAATCTTAAGGGAAATCAACCCTGAATTGGAAGAACTGATGTTGGAGCAGAAGCTCCAGCATGTTGGTCATCTGATGAGAACAGTCAACTCACTGGACAATCCCTGATGCTGGGAAACATTGAGGGCAGAAGGAGAAGAGGGCATCAGAGGATGAGATGGCTGGATGGCATCACTAATGCAATGGACCTGAACTTGGGCAAACTATGCGAGATAGTGAGGGACAGGGAGGCCTGGTATCCTGGAGTCCATGGGGTCACAGAGTTGGACATGACTGGGTGACTGAACAACAAGAGCCACAAAGAACAAAGTGAAAATTAAAAGATCGGTTGGACCACATAGGAGACTCTTACATCCTGAGGGGAAAAGTCTTGGTCTTTCTACTTCTATTTCTACAAAAGCTGAAACCTTTCTCATATTCCACTAGGGTCTGTATTCTTGCAGTATGCCCTCATCATATGTTAAGCTCCCGGAGGACTCTTGATTGGTTCAACATTTCATTCACGCAGTAAATATCATCACATGTATAGTACTCTGTAAAATGGTTAGGTGATAGGGAATTTATGCTCTAGTAGGAGAAACTGACAAGGATCTAGGGAAGCCATGATGGGACATAAGTGTCCTTACAGAGAGGGTCCAGGGGGTTCAGGAGAGCACCTGGACCTGGTGGGGATGGGAACAGCACTTGAGCCCAAGGGTTTTCTCAAATATTGTATGTAGTTGCTCAAAAGCTCAATATGCTTGTTGAATTAATTTTTTTCTTTTATACTTGTGTACTCTTAGTTTTCTTTTCCCTAGATATTATGTTCTTTAATAAGTATTCTTAAAACCCATGGTTTTGATGTCTTTTCCTCATATCTCTGTTTACCCTTAGCAAATTGTTTTCATATACCAGGCAAGGCGGTATGCTAAAGAAAGCATGTGGTTTAACCATAAAGGAGTAATATGATTTCCCTGAGTCAAACTCAAAACAAAACAAAGCAAAAAACCCTCAGTCCTATTTGATAGATCATACTGGTATCAGTTACTGTAGTCTTATTTAACAAGGAAACACAAAGATTTATCCAAGCTTAATATTTAGAAGGTTTGAGGCTAGCTTTTAATTATTTTTGATGATTGTATAGAAATTAAATTAAAATTTTAATTTGATACTTAAAATTCATTTAATAATGAAGTAAATTAGTTTTACTGCTTTCCACTTTTAAGAAAAGTAACAAATCATAAAACCAGTTTAACTATATGTGCTCTTGGCAGAAAAATAGTCAACTTCCAGATTTTGTACTAGAATCAGTAGAGATGATTCTTTAAAAAAAAATACC
Source organism: Capra hircus (assembly GCF_001704415.2). Classification (NCBI taxonomy): domain Eukaryota; kingdom Metazoa; phylum Chordata; class Mammalia; order Artiodactyla; family Bovidae; genus Capra; species Capra hircus. The sequence continues at coordinate 82,024,269 of NC_030814.1, forward strand.
ACTAAGCCTTTTCAACAAATGGTGCTAAAGCAAGCAGACATTTATGGGCAACAGTGAACATTGACTAAATCTTGCTTTTCATAAGAAGTTAATTTCTAATGGACCCAAAACTGAAATGTGAAAAGTAAAACGAAAATTTAAAAAAGAAAAATTTTGAAAAAATAGCCCTTCAGGCTCTAGGGCTAGGTAGACCTCCAGCCAAATCACAATACATAAAAGGAAAAACTGATAAAATTAGATCTCATCAAGATTAAAAACTTTTCCTGTGCAAAATACCCTTTCAGAAGACAAGCTACTGACTAGGGGAAAATATTTGTAAACCGCACACCTGACAGAAGATTGGTATCTAGAAAGCATAAAAAAAAGAACCTCTCAAAACTCAATAGAAAAAAAAAACCAAAAAAGTCCAGTTAGGAAATGGGCAAAAGACATGACCCAAAATTTGACTTAAGAGAGTAAATCAATAGCAAATAAGCATATGAAAAGATTTTCAAGGGAATTAACCATTAGAAAAATGTAAATTTAATCTAGGAGACATCACTACTCACCTGTCAGAACTGCTACAATAAAAAGCAGTGAGAACACTAAATACTGTCAAGAATGTGGAAAACAAGGTCATTCATACATTGCTGGTTGTAATATAAAATGGTACAGCCACTCTGAGACATGGTTTGCTAGTTTCTTATAAAACAAAACTAACAATCAGGCTCGATGCTGGATGGCATCACTGACTCAATGCATATGAGTTTGGGTGAACTCCGGGAGTTAGTGATGGACAGGGAAGCCTGGTGTGCTGCGATTCATGGGGTCGCAAAGAGTCGGACACGACTGAGCGACTGAGCTGAACTGAACTATCATGCAACCCAGCAATTACACACCTGAGGATTTTCCTCAGGGAAATGAAAATTATGTTCACACAAAACTGGACATGATGCTCACAGAAGCTTGTTAAACTCTGGTAGACTGAGACTACAGGATAAAACGAAGGAATGAGCTATTAATACACTCAACGATTTAAACAGACCTCCAGAGAATTATGTTGCGTGAAAAAAGCAACTCTCAAAAGTTTCCATAGTGCGTGACTACATCTACATAACACTCTTGAAATAACAGCTTTATTGAAATAAAGAGGAGATTAGCGGTTGCTAGGAGCCAGGGAGTGAGGGAGGAGAGGTGGATGTAGGTGTGGCCACAAGAGAAGTCTAGTGGCGAAGGGACCGTTGTTCAACTTAGCTGAATCCAGCTAATCAGTATCTTAGTTGTGCTACTGTATTATTATTTTGCAGCATATTATTATTTGGAAATTACTAGGGAAAATGTACCCAGGGTCTCTCAGTATTATTCCTCACAGTTCAGTTCAGTTCAGTCTCTTAGTCGTGTCCTACTCTTTGCAATCCCACAGACCGCAGCACGCAGGGAAAAGAAGATAGCTTTCTTTGGTGGGACTCCCAGTTAATGCTTTTTTGTGTTTTATTATCTTAAACAGAATCACTATCCCATTACAAAACTACGGCCAGGGGAGTAGGAAATATTGATTGGAACAAGGAAATCAGGCCCCACTTTGGCTGAAGGCAGGGTGAGCCCAGTGATGTGTTGGAACTAGTTAGTAACTATTTGCTAGAGCCAATCATTAAATTTTTAGGAAATTTGCAATGTATTTATTAAGCACAGCCTTTAACAAAATTAAATTATATAACTTACAATTAAATTAAGTACAAAGGCAATAAAGTCCAAACTCTTTCTTTCTTAATCATTTTACTATTATCTATGCTGTTGAGGTTATTTATATCTTTTGTAGTTGTATAGTAGAAATATAATACTATACAATGTTCCACCACTATGCATTTCATGTCAAGTCTGCATTCAGTGATATTACTTTGGTAGCTTCAAATTGGTCATTGTGGGCATATTTATACTACAGAAGTAGCCAAACACTAGAAATCAAGGTTTTTTTCTGACCTCAGAAAACCTGTTATTAAACATTTATTGGTATAATACTAAGCTAAACTCATCCAATGAAGAAAGAAATGACAACCTACTTCAATATTTTTGCTTGGGAAATCCCACAGACAGATAAGCCTGGTGGATTATTGTCTATAGGGTCACAAAAGTGTCAGGCACGGTTTAACAACTAAAACAACAAAACTCATCCACACTGTATGGTTGGGAGATTTGAATTATTGTTGGGGAAAGCAGTGAGGAAAAAATTCCTGGGGGTAGTATCAGGCAACATCCACCATGTTCTAGAAGATCATTGCACTTTAAAGATGTTTTATTTCATTCTTTTATTTAGTGCTCTAGAAATTAATCTAGAGGTTCAAAGTTGGAATCCAAACCAAGAAAATTGATTTTAGAGAACTGGTTTCCTCCACTATGCATTCCTCCTTCTGAACTACTCCTAAACTCGAGGAAATTGAGTGTATTTTGAACTGATTTGTATTTGACACAGTAATGCCCCTGTGAAATAACAAGGCTTTCCAGATTATGCAATCTGGAGACAGAGATGCTGTTCTGGGACTTCTGGGCACTGTCTCCTTTTTTTTTTCTACAGGAAATTAAGCTATGACATGATCTTGCCATTGCTGAATCAGATTCAGCAGCCAGGAGAGCCCAATGTTTGTAAACATCCTCTTAAGTGGAAGCATCCATTACAGAGACTGTATAAAAGCCTTCTGAATGATAATGTTGGTCCTATTTATGGAAGGTTTTTAAGTTTCTCACATCTGTACCCGTACAGTCAATGCCACTGGCATATACAAAATTTCATGGGGCCAAGGAGTGCTCCACTAGGATATGTTTCATCTCCTCTTCGTCTTCATGGCCAGGGTCCTTACACCTAGTTTCCATATGCGTAACTCCAAATCTCCATGGAGTATAGATCCAGGTACATAGAAGGTCCTGTTCTACTGAACAGTTATAGGATTGGATATGCAGTTTTGTGGGTATAAGCGGGGAAGCACTGAACTATTTTGCCTAAATAGAGAGGAATTGGACCTCATGATCCATCAGGGTGGAATTGGTGTCTGGATAATAGGAACCAGGTCCTTTATAATGTTCTCCCTTCCTGTGGCCCTACTAATCTTCAGCAAAGTTGATTAAAACTCATGAAACAAATTCCTTTGTAATCCAAGGAAGTGATTGTCTTTTCTCTCTAGTTTAAGATAGTGCATTAGAGAAAAAGCATCCACTGAAGAAACGTCTAGAAAGCACAGTTCTGCAACTTGAAGCATATCTTTTGAGCAAGCTCATTGGAACTGCAGACCCTGGGGTGGTGCAGGTTGTGTAGACAGTGCCAGACTGTTCAGGGGTGCCACTCCCACTCAGGCTGCATGTGTACATGCTGCGCTGTGCTGAGTTGCTTCGGTCATGTCCAACTCTTTGTGACACTATGGTCTATAGCCTGCCAGGCTCATCTGTTCATGGGATTCTCTACACAAGAATATTGGCGTGGGTTGCTCTGCCCTTCTCCAAGGGATCTTCCTGACTCAGGGGTTGAGCCCACATCTCTTAATATCTCCTGCATTGGCAGGTGACATTGGTTAAAGAAAGGCACGTTTCTTTACCACTAGTGCCACCTGGGATGCCCCTGCATATGTATTAAAAGGTTTCCCAATTATTTTTGGAAGTGGGTGAAGCATTCTCCTCATCATCTTGTAGAGACTATTTATTTACTTAACAAACTATTTCTGCAAAAGTGAGTTCCACTAATTCTGATGAAAAGACTGGAAACTTTTAGATGAGTTCAACCTCAGAGCAGTTTCCTTAAGAACTTTGTAGAATATCCCTTTCGGAGTCTTCAGTAGAGATTAATTAATCAATCTGAAAATTGAAGCACAAAGGTTGCCCTAGTACAACCACTCTGGAAAACTGGTGGGTGCTATCTACTAAAGCAAACCAGACACACACTCTATGACCCAGCACTTTCACTTTTGGATATATACTGAAGATAAATGCATACATATATTCACATGTACTACCACAGCTGCATTATTATTAATAGCAGGGGTCCCCAACGGATGTGCCATGGACCACTACCAGTTTGTGGTCTATTAGGAACTGGGCCCCACAGCAGGAGTTGAGCAGGGCTTCATCTGTATGTATAGCTGCTCCCCATTGCTTGAAATACCACCTGGGCTCTGCCTCCTATCAGATCAGCAGCGGCATTACATTCTCATTGGACCGTGAACCCTACTGTGAACTGTGCATATGAGGGTTCTAGGTTGCACACTCCTTATGAGAATCTAATGTCTGATGATCTGAGGTGCAGCTGAGGTAGTGATGCCAATGCTGGGGAGTGGCTGAAATACAGATTATCGTTAGTAGAGATGTTTGACTGCATGAGATCACATATGGTGGTGGCCATAAAAGTATGTTTGAAGCAACTTCAAATATCTCCATTTATTCTGGATTAAAGTCAATGGGAATATCCTGAGACTGCCACAAAAGCACTGAAAAGCCTGCTTCCATTTCCAACATCCTATCTTTGCGAATCATGGTTTTCAGCAGCGACAGCAACCAAAACATGGTTATGGAGTAGACTGGACCTAAGCAACGCACTTTGGGTATCACTGTCTCCTACCACCCCTGCTGCTGCTAAGTTGTAACTCACCACAACAGGTAAAAAAATCTTTTTCCTTCTTCTTTGCTCTGATTCCCAGTCTTTCACACTTTTTAGGCATCCACTCTGTGGCATTTCTCTACTAAAACTTCTCCTCCAAAGCAAGCTGTAAACACGTGTATCTTCCCCCTTCTAATCTTAGCTTTTACCTATGGCTTTCCTTGTCTCCCAGGAGCCAGCCTTGACTCCTTCCTTTGTTCCTCTGGTTCTTGCTTTCTCTCCTGAGTTGCTACCCCAAGCTGCAGGACCTGAGTTCACAGATTCAGCTTCTCCCATGGAAGGCAGGGGAGAAGACAAGTGTAAATAATGGAAGCTTCTGTGTGACAAGTGGAGGGTTGAGGAGTTGGCTAGTGGGGGTAAAGAGAAAAAGACTCTGAAGACTTCAAAACTGGTAAGTTTTATCTTATTTTCATCATACTAGTATTACTTTAAATGATGGAAAATGGTTTGCGGTGGCTAAAGCTCAAACTGGCCAAATTCAAAAATACTTTTGACTGAATCTAACATCTCCCTCACCACCCCAAACTGTCAGAAAAGTGAAACTCAGTCTATAGCGTAGAAGTTGAGAGAAGGCAGGAAAATACTATTTATCAACAACCAGGCACTACCACAGATACTTAATTTGCCTAACTTTCATAGCAACCTGATGATTATGGGATTTTTAATTTCAAATTTAAAATGAGAATCTAAAAAATATTTAAGGTCACAGGGGAAATTTATCAGATGAGGATTTAGTTATATGATTGCCTACCTCCAAAACTGAGGCTGGATTCTTGCTTTATCATTATTCAGCGACATGTATTGAGCACCCACTAGGTACCAAGTCACCAGGCACTGTGATGGGTGTAAGAAACACAGATAGAAGAGATGGTTCCTGGCCCTGAAGAGCTGCAGTGCCCAAATGTTCCCACTACACTTCTCAGACTCTATTCTACCATTCTTCCAAATTCTGCTCCAAAGTTAACATATTTGGAATTGCATCTTTGTGTTTACACGCTTTCTTTTATAACTTGTATAATCAATAAGAATAGAAATTCTCTTCATAGATGTTTTATTTAATACATAGTATACATCTCTCTATATATCAATCAAATAACTAATGAGCAGTAATTTTTAAGAACCATATATAGGCTGATATGCAGATGACACCACCCTTATGGCAGAAAGTGAAGATGAACTAAAGAGCCTCTTGATGAAAGTGAAAGAGGAGAGTGAAAAAGTTGGCTTAAAGCTCAACATTCAGAAAACTAAGATCATGGCATCCGGCTCCATCACTTCATGGCAAATAGATGGGGAAACGTGTCAGATTTTATTTGGGGGGCTCCAAAATCACTGCAGATGGTGACTGTAGCCATGAAATTAAAAGACGCTCACTCCTTGGAAGGAAGTTCGGTTCAGTTCAGTCGCTCAGTCAGTCATTTCCAACTCTGCGACCTCATGAACTGCAGCACACCAGGCTCCCAGAGTCCACCCAAACCCATGTCTGTTGAGTTGGTGATGCCATCCAACCATCTCATCCTCTGTCATCCCCTTCTCCTCCTACCCTCAATCTTTCCCAGCATCAGGGTCTTTTCAAATGAGTCAGCTCTTCGCATCAGGTGGCCAAAATATTGGAGTTTCACCTTCAACATCAGTCCTTCCAATGAACAACCAGGACTGATCTCCTTTAGGATGGACTGGTTGGATCTCCTTGCAGTCCAAGGGACTCTCAAGAGTCTTCTCCAACACCACAGTTCAAAAGCATCAGTTCTTCAGCACTCAGGTTTCTATGGCTTCCCTGGTGGTTCAGAGGTTAAAGCGTCTGCCTCCAATGCGGGAGACCCGGGTTCAATCCCTGGGTTGGGAAGATCCTCTGTAGAAGGAAATGGTAACCCACTCCAGTATTCTTGGCTGGAGAATCTCATGCACGGAGAAGCCTAGTAGGTTACAGTCCATGGGGTCGCAAAGAGGTGGACACGACTGAGCGACTTCACTTTCAATTTCAGCTTTCTTTATAGTCCAACTTTCACATCCATACACGACCACTGGAAAAACCATAGCCTTGACTAGATGGACCTTTGTTGGCAAAGTAATGTCTCTGCTTTTGAATATGCTATCTAGGTTGGTCATAACTTTCCTTCCAAGGAGTAAGCGTCTTTTAATTTCATGGCTGCAGCCATCATCTGCAGTGATTTTGGAGCCCAGAAAATTAAAGTCAGCCACTGTTTCCCCATCTATTTCCCATGAAGTGATGGGACCAGATGCCATGATCTTCATTTTCTGAATGTTGAGCTTTAAGCCAACTTTTTCACTCTCCTCTTTCACTTTCGTCAAGAGGCTTTTTAGTTCTTCTTCACTTCCTGCCATAAGGGTGGTGTCATCTGCATATCTGAGGTTATTGATATTTCTCCTGGCAATCTCGATTCCAGCTTGCGCTTCATCCAGTCCAGCGTTTCTCATGATGTACTCTGCATATAATTTAAATAAGCAGGGTGACAATATACAGCCTTGATGTACTCCTTTTCCTATTTGGAACCAGTCTGTTGTCCCATGTCCAGTTCTAACTGTCGCTTCCTGACCTGCATACAGGTTTCTCAGGAGGCAGGTCAGGTGGTCTGGTATTCCCATCTCCTTCAGAATTTCCCACAGTTTATTGTGATCCACATAGTCAAAGGCTTTGACATAGTCAATAATAGATGTTTTGACTAATAATAGATGCAGAAATAGATGTTTTCCTGGAACTCTCTTGCTTTTTTGATGATCCAGTGGATTTTGGCAATTTGGTCTCTGGTTCCTCTGCCTTTTCTAAAACCAGCTTGAACATTTGGAAGTTCATGGTTCACATATTGCTGAAGCCTGGCTTGGAGAATTTTAACCATTACTTTACTAGCATGTGAGATGAGTGCAATTGTGTGGTGGTTTGAGCATTCTTTGGCATTGCCTTTCTTTGGGATTGGAATGAAAACTGACCTTTTCCAGTCCTGTGGTCACTGCTGAGTTTTCCAAATTTGCTCGCATATTGAGTGCAACACTTCCACAGCATCATCTTTCAGGATTTGAAATAGGTCAAGTGGAATTCCATCACCTCCACTAGCTTTGTTCGTAGTGATGCTTCCTAAGGCCCACTTGACATCATATTCCAGGATGTCTGGCTCTAGGTGAGTGATCACACCATCATGATTATCTTGGTCGTGAAGATCTTTTTTGTACAGTTCTTCTGTATATTCTTGCCACCTCTTAAGTCATGACCAATCTAGACAGCATATTAAAAATCAGAGACATTACTTTACCAGCAAAGGTCTATCTAGTCAAGGCTTTGGTTTTTCCAGTAGTCATGTATGGATGTGGGAGTTAGACTCTAAATAAAGCTGAGTGCTGAAGAATTGATGCTTTTGAACTGTGGTGTTGGAGAAGACTCTTGAGAGTCCCTTGGACTGCAAGGAGATCCAACTAGCTCATTCTAAAGGATATCAGTCCTGAGTGTTCATTAGAAGGACTGATGTTGAAGCTGAAACTCCAATACTTTGGCCATCTGATGTGAAGAGCTGGCTCATTTGAAAAGACCCTAATGTTGGGAAAGATTGAAGGCAGGAGGAGAAGGGGACGACGGGATGAAATGTTTGGATGGCATCATCAACTCAATGGGCATGAGTTTGGATAAACTCTGGGAGTTGGTGATGGACAGGGAGACCTGGCGCGCAGCAGTTCATGAGGTCAGAAAGAGTCAGACACGACTGAGTGGCTGAACTGAACTGAACTGAACAGGCTGATCAGTGAGCTAAGATCCTGCACCATGACAGGTGCAGAAGAGAACCGATACATTAGCCCTCAAGCTGTTTGCTCTCCAGTGGGGAAGACAGCAAGGATGGAAATCCTGATAAGGAGAAGTAGGGATGAAAGCATCTTGCTACAGGGAACAAGTTGTGAGGAACAGTGAAACTACTGGTAATGTTCATATATAGTAGATAACTTATATTGCAGTTATACAGACAGATCTGAGGAGAAGGTAAGCTTTGGGTGATATGATATCTATTTCTCATACTACAAAGATCCATGAACTGTTCATCTATTTTTATTTGCAATATTCACCTGGAAAAGTCAGTGTGCTTTAAATGCAGAACCTGCCTTTTCATGAAGCCGTCTTTTCATATCCAATTTTCCAGTTCAACTGATGGTTTATGTTTTTGACCTTTCATATGAGTTGAGAAAGAAGCGGTGATCATAAAAAGGATGGAAACCATAAGAAGGTCATGCTAAAAGATAACAACACACAACAGAGATAAAAGGGTTTATTTCTCTTCTTCTTTCAGATACCTAGCCCACTATTGCATAGAGTTTCAGACAAACAAGGCTTGATTTTCTGAGAATGTGGTTGCAACAAGAGTGACACTGTGTATAAATAGAAAGTGTTTTTGTACACTGACACTTTGTCTAGAATCTATTTATGATTAAAACACTATTTTTTAATACAAGTAATACATGAATAAATTCCTGATTGAAAAAAAAATGTCATTTTCCTTTTCACAGCCTCTTCCCTCTACCTTAGATTCTCTCCCACCCAGCAAATCCTACTCCATTCTTCAGGGGAGAGATATGCATCTTTCTATACCTTTTTCTATGGATTCATTTACAGATATACACCTATATGATCTATTGCTCTTTTTTATTACTTTTGCATAAATAGGATTATAATATACTTACTGTTCTTTACTTGCTTTTTTCATTTAACAGTATGACTTGGAAAATTTTCATGGCAGTTTACATAGATCTTCCAAGCTCCTTTAAGTTATTGGGTAATATTCTATACTATGGATGCAATAGAATGATTTCTAACCAAGTCTTTACAGATGAAAAAACTGGGTTTCCAAATGTTCACCCTTTCACACTGTTTTGTGATGCATTTGCTTGTATGAACCTCTTTAGGAATGAGTGGAAGTGTTTCCCTAGGATTATACTTCGGAGTATAATTGTGAGAAATACTACCGAATCTTCTTCCCAAATGCTGTCCTAACTTACATTACCACTAACAGTGTATTAGTGTGCCTGTTCCTTAGATTTTTGCCTGTAATGTATATTGTTAATACTTGGAAGTTTCACAAATGTGATAAGTGGAAAATGGGATATTATGTTTCAATGTTTTTTTAATCTGATTATCAAGTCTGAGCAAAACTATCATGCATTTATTAGCCATTTGTGTTTTTTCTTCTACAAATTGCCTTTCAGTGAGGAATTGTCAGCATCTGTGGCTCAGATGGTAAAGAATTTGCCTTCAATGCAGGAGAGTTGGGTTGGGGAAGATCCTTGGGAGGAGGGAATGGGAACCCACTCCAGCTGTCCTTGCTTGGAGAATCGCCATGGACAGAGGAGACTGGTGGGCCCCATAGGTTGCAAAGAGTCAGACATGACTGAGCGACTAACGACTAGGGTGGAGGGAACCTTCCCAGATTTCTATATAAAAATCCCAGGAAGCCCATACCCAAATTGTAAGAAGACTGAATGCTAATATGATTAACTTTTAGCTTTACCTGTTAATTTCTCAATATTGAACTTGTCTGTTAATATCCAAGGTTGCTTATTAAAGTCACACTTTTTCCTTGGCCTTGCCTGTTTGGGAGGGCACTTTTGTATATTCACATTCAAATTTAAAGAATTCTTCTGTGGCCTAGGTTCTTATTTGTAGTAGAAGACAGTACTCCATAATCACAAGCTATCCTAAAGTAACCTATGTCTGCCACAGAATAACCCTAACACAAATATTATAAGTAAGACCTCTTCCTTCTCCCGTTATTCCCTACACATTCTGGGAAAGGAGCAAGCCTAGCCTCCTTTCGCTGCTCCTCCCTGCCACCTCGCATGCAGCCTCACCTGCTGAGCATCTTCACCTGGGATCTCTGCTGTTTCAGGGCTGTTCAGCATTCAGAACTCCAGGCCTACATTCTCCCGGAGGGATTTTGTAGGGTCTGAAAAAGTGGCTTCATAGAAGGAAATTGGAGGGAATCATAAACCTAAATCTTGAATAGGACTTTTTTTTTTTTTTTCCTGTGTCCAATGGGGAAAACTAAGATTTAACCGTTTAATTCAGGGCTTACCTAAGGCCTTAGTCTTGTGTCTCCCATGACTCCTTATCCCCTCGTCCTCAGTGAGAAATGTATGTTCTCCAACCAAGAGGCAGCCTCACATAGCAGGGAGGGACATGGACTGTGAGGCCGGATGTCTGAGTTGAAATAGCACTTTCATCACTTATTAGCCTCCAATGTGGCACATACTATCACTTGGCTGGTATTCACACCCTTCCAAAATGAAGAAAAGCTGATTTGTATGACCAGTGGAAGGAATATGGCCAAAGGGATATTGTGCCATTGGAGGCTACCTTAGGGCCTTGCAACTTCTGCCTGCCTTCTTGAGTTGTTTCCTTTGGCGGAAGACAGTGGGATGACATGAGAACACTCACACATACTGAGGAGAGATCTAAATGGGGAGGAACTGACATCTCTTTCTCTAGGAGCCAGCACCAACTTGTAAGGCATGAAAGTAAATCACTTTGAAAGTGGAACCTGATGTCCTTTTTTAAACATTCAGATGACCAAAGCTCCAGGTGGTATCTGACATCTTATGAAAGACCTTAACTCAGAATCACCCAAACTGTCCTTGAACACTGTAACCACAGAAACAAGGAAATACATAAATTATTATTGTTGTTTTCAGTCATTAGGTTTCAGGTGATTTGTTATGCAACACTAGGCAACCATAATAAACTCTGTGACCCCGGGCAGTGTCCACATGTATAAGGTGATAATAATGGCACCTACTTTATGGGATTGTTGAGAGGGTTAAAGTAGTCAACATAAATCAAACATATATATTAGTATCTAGCACAAAGTAACTGCTATCCAAGTAGTTGTTAAATATTAACTATTTTTTAGTGTGTCAGTCTGCAGTGTATCCACCACTTATAGGAAATTGGATTCTCAGGTTCCCCAGGATCTCAGTTGCTCTCCCATCATTGTTGGTCAGGACACTATAGCCTGATCCAAGAGTTTGCATTATGTGGACTAGAGGAGGACTCTTGTTTTTGAGGAAAGTTATTTGTCCCTCAGAATGTGCTGTGCTTAGTCACCTGGTCGTGTCCGACTCTGCAAACCCCATGGACTGGTAAATTCCCATTTCCCTAAAGGTACTTTATCTACAATGGATTCCAGTTCTTTGCATGATTCTATGGTCCTTATTTTCTTATGTTTCCCTCATTCAAGTGCCTTCTCTATAGAAGAGCTTCCTATTCCCAATTCTCACCATTGAAATGTGCTTCCCGAGCTTTCTGGTTTTAAATGTAGGAAAGCAAAAATAAGAAGCCCTTAACCAAAATGAGACTATTACGGAGACGATGTGTTTTTTTCTGTTCTCAGTATCTGTTTCCCTTTCAGAGGTAGATATTCGGCACTGGTATACTTGTCAGAAGTCAGGACTTCAAAGGTCATTTAGTCCAATCTCTTATTTTAGAGATGAAGCTCTCAAGTGACCTGTCCTGGACGGTGGCTTGTTAATCACCCAAGCTGCAATAGAAGCAGTCCCTTGAGTCTGGCTTTCTTTGTCACACTCTTAACCCTTTTACGACTATTCAGTGAATAGACAAGAAGAGTTTCCACCAAAGATTGCACCTTGAGTATCTCTGCCATTCATAGCATTCTTGTTTATTCCATCCACAGCTTCGGAAATAGGCAAAGGGATGACATCTCCACCTTTCTTGTTTCCCAGCTGGATTGTAACGTCATCAGATGCTTTCCAATTTCATGCCCAGAATGTTTTGAAATCTTTGAAAGCCAGAAAAGTCTTTGTTGCTAATTTTCTTCTGGAACAGTACTCTGTGGTTGTAGAATGTTCCTTGGGCTTGAAACATTGCTTTACTTGGAGACTTTTCCCCTTTCATTTGTGAACACTAATGAGAAAGGTGATTTATTCACATGACCCTGAAAGTTCCAGACGTTCTGTCTGCCATATTATGGGTAGACTCTAAAAGTGACTAATTAGCAGATCCTCTATCCGGTGGCTACACTTGGTGTATAGAAAAGATCAGACATAGTTACTAGGCTCCAAACAGGGTTTTCACATTGCTGAGAGGACTCTCCAGTCAATCCTAAGGGAAATCAGTCCTGACTACTCATTGGAAGGACTGATGCTGAAGCTGAAACTCCTATACCTTGGCCAGCTGATGTGAGGAACTGGCTCATTGGAAAAGACCCTGATGCTGGGAAAGATTGAAGGTGGGAGGAGAAGGGGATGACAGAGGATGAGATGGTTGGATGGCATCACCAACTCAATGGACACGAGTCTGAGCAAACTCCGGGAGTTGGTGATGGACAGGGAAGCCTGGCATGCTGCACTCCATGAGGTCACAAAAAGTTGGACAAGACTGAGTGACTGAACTGAACTAGGGAACTCTAAGGAAACACCTCACCAAGAAAACTACTAGGAACTGTTTTTTTCTGGAAATAATTGTCTGTATCTTGTCTCAAAATGTCTAACCAAAGAAAAAAGTTAGGATTTATAATATTAGGGGTGGTGGTGGTATACAGAGCATTTAGATGTCCCTTAACAATCAAAGCTGCAAACACAGAAGAGATGCCTAGGTGTAGGGCTTCCTTGGTAGCTCAGCTGGTACAGAATCCACCTGCAATGTGGGAGATCCTGGTTCAATTCCTGGGTTGGGAAGATCCTCTGGAGAAGGGATAGGCTACCCATTCCAGTATTCTTGGGCTTTCCTGGTGGCTCACACTGTCAAGAATCTGCCTGCAATGCAGGAGGCCTGGGTTCAGTCCCTGGGTTGGGAAGATCCCCTGGAGGAGGGCATGGCAACCCACTCCAATACTCTTGCCTGGAGAATCCCCATGGACAGAGGAACCTGGCGGGCTACAGTCCATGGGGACATAGAGAGTTGGACACTACTGAGCGACTAAGCACAGCAGACAGCACGGGAAAGCAGTAAATGTAAAAACAATGAAATGCATTAGCAACAGAAGCACCAGCTCTGTGTCTCCTTTGTGGCATTATTATTTAAAGTTCAAAAGTCTTTGATAAGATTAAAATAATCTTTTTAGGATACTGCCACATTTAAAGAACCACAAAAGGAAGCTGAATGAGCTGAGAGAAATACACAAGTGGATCAGCAAGCTGACAGCTGCTGCATTGAAATCAGTATTGTAACATGTCAGTTTTCAGCTCTTCACATATAATCTAGACACAGACATAGCTTTTCGTCTGCCTCGTTATGATTTCCCTCTGTCTGGTGCGGTTTGGGTCACATCTGTTGGCTGCATTCTCATCTTCATGAGATCTGCATTGACTGGTAGTTTAAACCCTGTGTTTATCTATGTCTGCGGTTCTTATTTTTCTCCCAGGGAAGTCTCCAGAGAAGCACAGGATCCCCTGATGTGAGTGTCCTGATTTTACTAATCCACAGTTGGTACCCACATTCAGGCAGTTCTGTATGTTTCATGCTAGGATATTGTGTGCATTCATTATGTATACTTTTTAACACTTATTAACTCAGGAAAAATAATTTGACTAAATAAAAACTTAAACCCACTTCCTGAATGTCCCAGACTAATTTGAAACAGAATTGCTCACATTAAACAAAACAAGCTCTCTGTTTGTTTGATATTTGCATGTTTTCCATTCACAGATTGCTATGTCTCTCATGATGAAAGACTAAGAAACACTGCTTCAATCCTCAGAACTCAGCTGGCATCTAGATAAGGGTTTAAACTGTAGCATGCTTGCCTATGTTCAAGCCTAGGAAATCCTTTTGCATTTCATCCATTGCTAATGTTTTATGTAGACTCATTGAATCTAACCCTTGATTTCTTTTGTAGACATATGTAATTTGAAGGAATGCAACATTTTGCAAATGTTGGACCATATTTTTATTTCATAAGGTCTTATTCATCTGTCGACCAAGTTTTGATTACTTCCATATTGCTTTTAATTGCCTTAATATCCCCAAAGACTTTCTTATTTTGTGCATCCCTTTATCTTTGCTTCTTTTATCTCTTGCTGTGAGAGTACAAAATTGCTGACATATTCAGTGTATTTGAATCCTGAGTGTTGCACAAGAGTTCTCAAATCTGTTTTAATTTTTCAATACTCAGCTGAGGACCATTATCCATTCTGTTCAGTTAATCTGTTTTTAATCATATCTGTAAAAGTTAAAGTTGTACATGAGAGAAATGGTGCATAAAGTAAAACCAGATCAAGTGTATTTTAGCATTTGTAAAGTTAAATTTTTACTTTGTTCTACCTATAAGTATTTTTGTCCTAAGTTGTATAGACTTAACTTCCAACAGAATTTCTCTACAAAGACTTTATGATGTTCTACTGTAAAAACTGCTTTTCCATGTATAAAATATTTGTCAATCATTCCCAACCCCCTTGCTATCACAGTGAGAACTGATGAATGTAAGTGTGCTTTCAATTCTTTTTCATAATGTAGCAGCTAAGATACATTCAGCTGCATATATCTCACAATTGCATTAATAGCAACACAGACCACTATAAAGACAGTTGTTTGCTTAACACAAATTCCAGAGGACCCAAGATGCCTTTATGCTATTGTTCCTCCATCCTTGGGTATCTGTGTTGCTCCTGTATAGTCCCAGCTCTAGGTACATACCCTCACATTACAGTAACTAAGCAGGAAGGGAAGAGACAGCAACAAAAAGATTCTTCCTGCTGCATGGCCACCATCTTTCTTCAGGGGAATCTTTCTTGGAAGCCCTAAGATGGTCTTCCCCTTAGGTCTTATCTGGCCTAGAACTAGGCCACATAGTCATCCTTAGACCAATTATTAGCAAAAGGGCAAGAGCTCACCATGACTGACTAAGGCCAATCATGATTACACTGGGCTTCTGCGTATCACTGCTTGACCAAAGAGTTCTGTTAAAAAGGACAATGAACAGCATGGTGGGGCAGAAGAAGGGATAGCCATCTGCCACACTACTAACTCTGTTCAAGGACTTTCCTGGCTGTCCGGGAGTTAAAATTTCACCTTCCAATGCAGGGGGGTGTATGTTTGGTTCCTGGTCACGGTCACAGAGCTAAGATCCCACAAGCCTGGAGGCCAAAACCAAAACATAAAACAGAAGCAATATTGTACCAAATTCAATAAGGACTTTAAAAATAGTCCACATAAAAAAAAATTTTTGTAAAAATGGTTTAAATCCTATTTACAGAGGAGATAAATCCTCTCTTAGGGTATTTAGACCCCAAGGAGTTTGCTAAAATATTCTCAAGTGTTACATATTTATACATCATTTCCTGTGTTTTAAAACAGTACATTTTATTACATGATTTTTCCCCCTGAATACAACTGACACTAAGAAATACACCATTCTACATATGTAAAAGAGAAAACAGCAGAAGTCTAGAAGTGGAGAGAAAAATTAAAGAGAAGGAAAAGCAGAAAGACTAAAGTGGAATGTATTTGGACTTGCAAAATCTCTTCTCTTGTATAACAAGTATGTTACTTTGTGTTTTGGCCCACCGATCTTGAATTATTTCCTCAGAATAAAATTCTGGAGCACAAAAGGTGAAGGGTTACAGTCAGAAGGGCATAATTCTGCTGTAAAATTGACCAGTTATCTAAATGAATAAATACCAAAATGTAGAAAGTGAGTGTGTTCAGACATTAATCTTCCCAGTTCTCTACTTGTTCATGGGAGTTTGGTCCTCTGCTTGTTCTGAATTAAAACAAAAGTAAGTAGAGAAAGCTAATGTAGGGTGGAAACACTTATTCTTAGTGGACAGGTAAATTCTCTTAGCTGCCTATGCAAGACTGGGAAAATGGTTACACAGGATATTCTCTAGTTTTATTTTGAAATTTAAAGGTAGCTTAACCATTTGTATTAGAGTTCTCTTGAGTACAAGTGGGCTTCCCTCATAGCTCAGCTGGTAAAGAATCTACCTGCAATGCAAGAGACCCTGGTTCGATTCCTGGGTCAAGAAGATCTGCAGAAGGGATAGGCTACCCACTCCAGTATTCTTGGACTTCTCTTGTGACCCAGTTGGTAAAGAATCTGCCTGCAATGTGGGAGACCTGGGTTTGATCCCTGGGTTGGGAAGATCCTCCGGAGAAGGGAATGGCTACCCGCTCCAGTATTCTGGCCTGGAGAATTTCATGGACTGTATAGTCCATAGGGTTGCAAAGAGTCAGACATGACTGAATGACTTGCACTGAGTACAAGTGACAAAATTTCATTTCAAACTAATTTGAGCAAAACACAAGACTTGGGGGAAGAATACTGGAGTAGCAGAGACTCAACGGGAAAACTCAATAACCAAGCCTTGGGGAGGGTGGCAGTGACCTAAGTCAGGGACTACAATGCTCTGGGACTCTCCTATTTCTGTTTCTTCCTGAGTTTTACCTTTTTTTTTTTTTACTCCATTATTCTCCACGTAGTGGGGGCCAGGGCCCTGGGCAGCCTCTGAATTACATCCTTATGTGCATGCTAAGTTGCTTCAATTGTGTCTGACTCTTTGTAACCCCATGGGCTATAGCCTGGCAGGCTCCTCTGTCCATGGGATCCTCCAGGCAAGAATACTGGAGTGGGTTGCCTTTCTCCAGGGAATCTTCCCGACCCAGGACTCGAACCCAGGTCTCCTGCACTGCAGACAGATTCTTTACCGTCTGAGCCATTAGTGAAGCCCCCTCTGCCACACAGTTTCCCCTGTTGTTACTCTGGTACATTTGTTGCATTTCTGTGGTACATTTGTTGCAAACAATGGACCAATGTTTACATATGATTATTAACTAAAGTTCATAGTGTACATTAGCATTCACTCTCTGTTGTACATTCTATGAGATCCATCATTACAGTACCACATAGAATATGCTCACCAGTGTAAAAATGACCGGTGTTCCGCCTATTCATCCTCATGTCTTGCAACCATTCATCTTTTTACCAGTCCTGCCAACACCTTAGTTATAGCCCAGTGAAACTCATTTCAGAACTCTAAGATAATGCATTCCTGTCATTCTAAGCCACCTTGCGGCAGGGAGCAGGAGAGCAGGACAGAAGCTGGTGGCGCGGACGGCAAGCACGTTCCTCGGAAATGAATCACATCCTCACATAAATGCAATCAGAGAGGAAAGGACTCCTTTTCTCCAGGGAGAGTTTGGGAAATGCTGAGAAAGGGCTCTGGTGTCTGGCTTTGGTAACATGGCCACGTTTAGAAGTGCCACTCTCCACTCAGGTGCGGTGGGGCGAAGGGCTGAGAAAAGAGAGGTGCAAGAAGCTGCATGATTGGCCCGTCTCAGATTATGCTCCACTACCGCGGTTAGTATTGCGCCACACACTCCCAATCACTCTCCCCCACCCCCTAGAAGCAAGGCTTTGAAGAAATATTTCCAGAAGAAGGGCAGTTGCTCTCAGTGGACCTAATGGTAAATGTTCACTTTAACACACATCCATAACACAGGTTCACCCTTACTATTTCTGATTTAGCAGCATGGATGGGGATCCATTATGGCAAATGAATAAATGATGCGCCTCTGGAATTTTGAGCTGAGCTAGTGTGGGCTCTGTGCAAGTTTCAAAAGACTGCATGGTATGTGAGATCCAAAGCCAGCTTTTAGAACCAGCTTAAGAACTCTGCTTGTACTCTTAGGTTCTATGCGACTGCACTGAAACTGCTTTCCCTATTAAATGCCTCTTAAATGCCACCCTACTCCAATAGCATTTCCCCAGCTCACTCTTATCAGCCTCTCTCAGCATCTCATTTTCATTTATTCATTAACTTATTCAATCATTCAGCTGTATTATTTGATGAATCTTAGAGATGCTAAAAAAAGATAGGGTCTCACTTCTCAAACACTTCTTTGTGAGAACAGGGAATAGAGAAGTAAACTAGAGAATGGATAATTTATTTGCCATTTGCAGTAACTGCTCTGAAGATAATAAAGAGAATATTGTAAAAGAGAGTGTTTACAAAAGAGCTACCTAAATAGGGTTTATTTGTCCATAATTCTGCTTAAAAACAACAACAAAAAAAACCCCCAAAACCCTCTCCCTGCGAAGAGCTTTGGTGCTAACCTCTCTTCTGGTCTAAGTTCTTTCTCTGGATTTGCTCTCTCCTCCCTCTTTTTGTGACACAGGCGTTCCCTGAGATCAAATAACTAAGTAGATGACTTTAATTCTCCCGGTTCCCCCTTCTTTACCATGAGAGTACTTCCTCATTCATCCTCTGCCTCTTATTATTTCTCTTGCTATGCATGGGAATTAAACCTCCTCCCCAAGAGAGAAATGCCTAAAAGAAAGCAAAGCTCTTTGCTGGCAAGGTAGCTGGTTACTGAGAAAGAGGATAGTTTCTGGAGAGGTATTCCTTACAATTTTCCTGTTGCCAAAGCAACAACTTAGTCCAAGTTCTCTGAACAAGACATACAACATTAGCGTGAGATAGTCCTTATTTTCCATTTGTGTCCATTTCGCATTTTTCTATTAGCATTATTTATTTTATTTTCAATGATCAATATACTATTGTTGTTTAGTTGCTACGTTGTGTCTGACTCTTGCGACCCCATGGACTGTGTCCTGCCAGGCTCCTCTGTCCATGGCATTTCCCAAACAAGAATACTGGAGTGGGTTGCCATTTCCTTCTCTATGGGATCTTCCTGACACAGGGATTGAACCTGGGTCTCTTGCATTGCAGGCAGATTCTTTACTGCTGAGCCACCTGGTAGCAGAGTGGTAAAGAATCTGCCAGTAATGCAGGAGCCTCAGGAGACATGGGTTCAATCCCTGTGTCAGGAAGATCCCCTGGAAAAATGGCATGGGAACCCACTCTAGTATTTTTCCCTGGAAAATTCCATAGACGGAGGAGCCTAGTGGGCTACAGTTCATAGGGTCACAAAGAGTCAGACACAACTGAAGTGACTTACCATGCATGCACCAGGGCAGCCCAAACATATGGTTACACTTTATATAAATAAACACTGTCATCAAATTTCCTCAATATGTAACCACAGGTAAGTAATGGAGTGAAAAATAAAACTAAATGCTGTTTGGATTTTAGACAATTTTATCCCATCAGTGGACATTTCAAAACACTTTCTGTAACCTTCCTTATCCTCCTATGCAGATGAATGCCAGGTTGTGTCTGTTTGCGAGGCAACCAGAATCCAGGATACGTGCCAAGCTCCTCATGTCTCAACTTCCAAATTTTTTCTTGGAATGAATTGGTACTCACCTCATTTCCAAGCTGGTCCTCTGTTTTGAAGTGATGGAAATCTTTCACCAAAATCCTGGTGGGGTTTCCTGAATTCAGACTGTGCTGACATAGTTATGGGGCTGAAAGGAGTTTATGGCTAGGCAAAATGACATTTGATTGAAAATATTCTGGTAATGTTTATAAGGCATATAAACAAACTATTGTAAAATAAACTTTTACAATATTTTAAAAATCAAGGACAATTACTCGGTAATAAAACATGTCTTCCAAGATAATTGTTTGGAAAGTTGTGGTCCAACATTCCCAAAGCAGATAATTAGATTCTTAGCCCTATAGCCACAATGTGATCAATCTTTCAGAGAGTAAGCCTTTATGAATTCTTCTCCCTTTCTTTCTCAGAATACTCTCTAACACTCTATTTTCTGGTCTTCCCTCTGTTGCCATAATATTTTTTAGCTAGTAGGCTCATTTTTTCCAATAGTTAGCTAATGGGGCTTCCTTTATTATGACATACTTCTCTAAAATCCCTAGCCTTGTCTGTTTCTTAGGTCTGTCTTATAAGATAGTCAGCCCATCAAACAGTGAAGAGAATTTATTGTATGTTTACTGTATGAACAGGAATAAATGAGGTAAAATGCAGAAATACTTTTGGTCCAGCTGGGGAGACAAGACTGAAACAAATGAAAATGATGAAAGAACAAAGATGAGGCAAACAGAGACAATAGTGACTACAAGATGGCTATCAAGGGATATGCAAGTGGATCAGGTTAATTAGGAGAGACATTCTGGAAGAGAGCACTCTAGAAGAGAGTGGAGGGCTGAAGGAAGGACTGAAGCAGACCAAATGGGAATAGGGGAGGGTGCTCTCTCTACTGCTTTGCAGAGTGTCAGAGGTATACTGAGATTCACCTAAGTACTCTTGCTTCTAGAAGCCACCTTAAGAATCTTAGATTTGTTTCCTAGCCTCATATGTCAATCAGAACCAGTGTCTCAAAGAGACACTTTGTGTGAACACTCCAGAAGTATCCCCAAGAATAAATCTTTACTACTTCCCCATTATTTCAGAGTCAAGTCCAAATCCCTTACCATGGAAATCATGAGTATTTGCAACCAGACTAAATGCTTCCTTTTGATCCTTGCTTTCCTTACCTTGGAACCATGTGTCCTTACCTCGCTGAACTTCTAGCAGTTTATAGAACGTACCAGGCAATCCCTTCTTGCCTTTGCATATGCTGCAGTCTTTACCATGAATCCTCCTCTCTCTGATCTCCGACAGGCAAAACTCATGCTTCTACTCCAAATGTCTTTTCCTCTCTGAAAACAGCCCCCAAAGCATTCTTTCTTCTGTTTTCTGCAAAAGTACTAATTGGATTTCCTCTCAGACTTAGCACAGCGCACCATCATTTGCGGGAGGACAAGTTTTATATCCCATCATATTGTGAACTCCTCAGAGCTGAGATTGTGTTCTGTTATATTTATAACCCTGCTCTCGGTACCAGAAAGGGCAGGTAGTACATGTACACATCATGCTTACTAAACTAGAACCAATAATCAGCTTTGTGTGCTGCCTGCATCCCTTTAAGACACCATTTGCCCTTTTACAGGTTCTTGACAATAAGAGAGAATTCATCTAAATATATACAGTGGCACAGAAAATTTTCAAACTTCCCATGAACTTGGCATTATTTTTGGCCTCAAATTCTTTGGCTACTCTTATACCCAATTTGCTTTAGCAATTTAAACAGAGTCCACAAATATATGTATTCTGATAGTCATTTGAATTTAAAAAGTGAATGTATTTGATATTACAAAGTAAATAAAACCATATTGGAAAGTTGGCTATTGAGTGTATTTTTTCCTAGTTAAGTATCAATTTTACTGTTTTATTTCCCCAACAAATCATATAATCAATACCATTTATTCATCCTTTCCCTTACCCTTTGGTAGTTTATTTACATTTTAGGTTTACTTTCTAAAAGTCTTAAGTATAAATATTATTGATGAACCTATGGAAAGGATTGGAATGTAAATAATGTTTATGTGCATGTATGTATTTGTGTACATATTTAGGATTCACATAGACTATTGTCACCTAAATAGGAGGTTCCAGAGCTAAGTACTGTGAGTTCTGGGTTTAGTAATCCAGTGGTGAAAATAAAAACTGCACTTAAGTAATTGAAGGGGAAGCAAAAAAATGCCATGAAAGTAGTATAGGAAAAAAGTGATGTGTGATTTCTCTCATCCTGGGAAATAATGGTGGGAGTTGAAGGTTTGCATCTTTACTTGAGAAGTCAGGAGAAGGATATTTCAGATATAACTAAAAATGAACAAAGATAGAGAAGTGGTTGAGCTTGGGATCTGTAAATCATTCATCTTGGCTGAGGCTCAGAGTACTCTGGATTACTCCTTAGCTAGGATGTCATTTGACTCATCATTTTAATTCATAAAACTGAAAATTAAATTGAGAAGAACAGTCATATATGCCTCATTTAAAAACCTACACTTCAGTTTTTCAATGCTTATTTTGAATAACCCAGATGAAGTCAATACATAGAGTGTATGCCAAATGAAAGCTTGGCTTTAGGTACAAGTTTAACTATAGAGACACATTTTCTCTGTTTACTTCTTAAGAACACATTGATGCACCCAGATTATAAAGATGTTGTTCATAATGAGAAACTTGGGGTGCAGAAAGGCTAGCAGATTGAAAGAGGGTTGATTCTCTCCCCTTCTGCCCCTTTGAAAAATGAGAGTTGGGAGGGGTGAAGGAAAGGGAATCATTTTCTATTTATCAATGGATTTGATGTAGCAGTAGGTACTGAAGCTCTGCTCAGTGTGCTCATAAGCAGCTTAGATCTAGGGCAGGTGTGACAGGAAGCATAGACAACCAAGATCAGAGGAACCAGGGACACAATAAACGGTAGCAGCAGGCTTGCCTCTAGGTGGATCACAATGTTGGCAACATTAAGCATTGACAGCATTTCTTGCCCTCCTTACACCTTTCCCCTATCACCATGGGTCAATGCTGAAGTTTCTTTTAGTAGGTATTTCTTTAAAAGTTGGTCTTCCGATAAGATCTAAGAGGCCAACTGGACACTGAAATACGTGGGGCAAAATCTAATAGAGCTGCAAGGGAAAACAGATGGATTCACTCATATAGTTGAAGATTGTAATACCTCTCTATCAGAAATGGATAGATTCAGCAGGCAGAAAATCAGTTCAGAGTCAAATTCAAACACTGGTATAATTGATATCTATTGAGTACCTTATCATTCAACAGGAGATTATACATTCTTCTCTAACTTTCGTGGTATAGTCACCAAGATAGACTGCATTCTGACCCCATCTTAAGAAGTTTAACAGAATAGAAATCACATAACGTCTGCTTCAGACCATAGTGGAATTAAATTAGAAATTAACAACTTTAAAAAGAAAATTCCCCAACATAAAGAGATAAAGCAGTATATACCTAAATAACACACAGATCTAGTTAAGAAATTTCCAGAGAAATTAAAAATATTTTGAAGTAAATGAAAATGAAAGCACATTTTTTGAAAAATTTTGAGATGCAGCAAAAGCAGCAGTCAGAAGGAAATCTATAGTATTGTATTAATATTAGTAAAGAAGAAAGATCTAAAATCAATAATTTAAGTTTCTGTCTTAAGAAATCATAAAAAGAGGGACAAATTAAAACAAAGGAAGCAGGAAGAAAAAAGTATTAAGAATTTGAGCAGAAATCAATGGCATTGCAAATAGGAAATCAGAGAAAATCAATGAAACCAAAAACTGGCTTTTTGAAAAGATAAAAAAAATTGGTAAGTTTTTAGCTAGATGAACTAAGAAATAAGAGAGGAAATACAAATTATTAATATTTGAAAATAAAGAGAAATATTATAAATGAAATAATCATTAATATTAAATCATAATTAATATTAGAAATGAAATCATCATTATAAATGTCATGGACATTAAATAATAATAAATGAATATGTTATTCATATTCATATGTTATTCAAAATTATTCAAAATTGAACAATTTTATGCCCACATATTTGATAACCTAGATGAAATGGATCAATACTTTGAAAGATACAATCTGCCAAAACTCATGCAAGAAGAAACACACAACCTGTAGGCCTGTATCTATTAATTAAATTGAATTAATAATAAATAACTTTCTAAAATAGAAAGCAACAGGCCAGGATGAGTTTACTGGTGAATTCTACCAAATATTTAAGGAAGAAATTATATCAATTCTATATAATCTCTTCCAGAAGAGAGAGCAGAAGGAATAATCTCTACCTCATACTATGAGTTAGCATTATCCTACTAACAAAGTTAGATGATAACATTACAAGAAAACTCTCTTACGAACACAGAAGCAAAAAATCCTTAACAAAATGTTAGTAAATCAAATCCAACAAGATGTAAAAAACATTTATATACTGTGATGCAGGTTTTATCCTTGACATATAAGTCTGATTCAAAACTCAAAAATCAACTGATGCAAACAATCACATCAACAGATTAATGAAAAATATGATTATCTCAGTAGGTGCAGAAAACACATTTAACAAAATCAAACACCTTTTCATGATAAAAACTCTTGAAAAACTAGGAAGAGAGGGCAACATTCTCATGTTAATCAAATATATTTACAAAACCCTACATACTTAATGGTAAGAAACTTGAAGCTTCTCTGCTAAGATCCGGAATAAGATAAAGATGTCTCTCTCATTACTGCTTTTTAATATCATACTGGAAGACCTAGCTAATGTAATTAGACAGAAAAAAGAAATAAAAGTTACATATACTGAGACAGAAGACATAAAACTGTTTTTGTGTGCAGATGACATAATCATCTTTGTAGAAAATCTGAAATAATGGACAAATTCTGTAACTAATACATGATTATAGCAAGGTTTCAGGGTTCAAGGTTAACATACAAAAGGCAATTGCTTCCCTATATGCCAGCAGTGGAAAAACAAATCTTGAAATTAAAAACAATACCATTTACATTACATCTCCCCAAATTAGACACTTAGGAGTGAATTTAACAAAATAAAACTCTGATGAAAGATATAAAAGAAGAACTAAACAAGTGAGGAGATAGTTCATGTTCATGGATAGGAAGATTCAATATTGTCAAGATGCCAGTTCTTCCCAATTTGATCTATAGATTCAATGCAACCTCAATCAAAATCTCAACTATTAATAACTCAAAACTCAGATATTTTGTAGGTGTAGACAAATTGATTATAAAGTTTATGTGGAGAGGCAAAAGACTCAAATAGTCAGCTCATCATTGAAGGAGAAGGACAAAATCAGAGAATTGACACCATCTGACCTCAGAACTTAGTATAAAGCTACAGTATTCAAGATTATGTAGAAGTAGTAAAATAAAAGAGAAATAGGTGAGTAGGATATAGTAAGGAACTCTGGAATAGGATCATATCAATAGAGCCAACTGATCTTTGTTCAAGGAAAAAAGGCAGTACAATGGAGCTAAGACAATCTTTTAACATTTCAACAAATGGTGTTGGAAAAACTAGACCTTCACATGGCAAGAAGTGGGGTGTGGGGTTGAGTCTAGACATTGATCTTACTGTGTCGGCAAAAATTAGCCCCAAATGGATCAGAGTTCTAAATGTAAAACACAAAACTATAAATACTTAAAACTCAACAATATGGAAACAACTGATCATACTTAAAAATATATAAAATACCTGAAGAGACATCTTACCAAAGAAGATACACAATTTCAATAAGCATTCACAAATATTTACAATATTACATGTCATTATGGAATTGTATATTAAAATAGCAATGCAAAACCATTACATACTTACTTGAATGGCCCAAATCTAAAACACACAGCTATAGAAACATGAAATAACGTGCACAAAGGAGACCGGTGAATAGTGTATGTTGTATCCATACAATATAACACTGTGCTAAGTCGCTTCAGTTGTGTCTCACTCTTTGTGACCTCATGGACTGTAGCCCACCAGGTACCACTGCCCATGGGATTCTCTGGGCGAGAATACTGGAGTGGGTTGTCATTTCCTTCTCCAACATAACACTATGTAGTCATGAAACCAACAAACAAAACTAAAAACATTTCTTATGATACTAACTGATTTAAAGGATACATAAATAAGTTTAGAAAACAAGATACAGAAGGATACATAGTGTGATGAACTTATTTTTACAAAAAGAAATATATAAAGATAAAACAGAAGCAACTAACATTTATCTAAGGGTGACTGGGGACACAGTGATGCCAGTGGAAATTTATTTGAGAATACATTTTTCATATTGTTTGTCTTCTGAATAACATAAAATTTTACATATTCAAAAATTAAAATTGATGAAAAGAAAATTGATGAAGAAAAATCAAACCCTTTGATTATAATCTGTAAAAAATTGGCTTGACTATATCAAATTATTGTGTAACTACACATAAAGAATGATACATTTAAGTAACTGTTTTGCACAAAACTACACATCCTTCATGAAATCAGCAGTTTTAGGTAAGAATAGTGTCAAGAAACATTTTCTGTAAAGGGCAAATAGCAGATGTTTCATGCTTTGTGGATCATAAAAGCTCTCTGGTATTCTTTGTTTTTTTGTTATTTGATTTTACAACTTTTCAAAATGTGAAAATCCTTCTTAGATTGAGATAAAGTAACAAACTTAGCAGGAGAGTCCTGTGAATCATATTTTGATTGCCACTGTTCTGCTGCTGCTGCTGCTGCTAAGTCGCTTCAGTCGTGTCCGACTCTGTGCGACCCCATAGACGGCAGCCCACCAGGCTCCCGTCCCTGGGATTCTCCAGGCAAGAACACTGGAGTAGGTTGCCATTTCCTTCTCCAATGCATGAAAGTGAAAAGTGAAAGTGAAGTCGCTCAGTCATGTCCAACTCCTAGCAACCTTATGGACTGCAGCCCACCAGGCTCCTCCGTCCATGGGATTTTCCAGGCAAGAGTACTGGAGTGGGGTGCCATTGCCTTCTCTGGCCACTGTTATAGATTTAAAGAAAATAAAGAAACATAACAGTCAAATGCAATGCCTTCTCTGGCCACTGTTACAGATTTAAAGAAAATAAAGAAACATAACAGTCAAATGCAATTTATGAATCTTGATTGGATCCTAGAATGAAAAACAACCCAGCTATAAAAGTTATTTTGGGAATAACAGGATAAATGTAAATATGGCACAGTATTAAGAAGATTCTTTTGAATTACTGTTGCTTTTCTCATTAGGCATAACCATAGTGTTGTGGATATACCAGAAGTTTTTATTTTTAGGTGATATTCACTGAAATATTATGAAGTGAAGGGTCATGTTAACTGCAACTTGCTTTTCAATGTTTTAGGAAAAGTAAATGGAAATAAAAGATACCAGGAGTCACTGTGTGCATGTTAAGTTGCTTCAGTTGTATCTGACTCTTTGCAACTCCATGGACTGTAACCTACCAGGCTCCTCTGTCCATGGAATTCTCCAGGCAAGAATACTGGAGTCAGTTGCCATATCCTCCTCCAGGGGATCTTTATAACACAGGAATCAAACCCTGTCTTTCATGTCTCCTGCACTGGTAGACAGTTCTTTACCACTAGTGCTACTTGGGAAATCTCACCAGGAGTCAATAAATGTCCTTAAATGATTGAATAGATGTACGTCTAATTTACTCAGTCTTTTGCAAAAATGCTGGAGAAATGAAAGATCATGAGAATCAATCACTGGATTCTATGCAGGTATGGATGATACCAAGCCTCTAAAACTGAGTTTAAATTTATTACTTTTTCAAGATTTGCATCATATGTGAATAATAAGATAATAAGAGTCATCATGAAAATTATTTTTCTTGAGTTTCAAATCAGAATTTTGAATCTAGAAACATGGAAACTCTTACTCAAACATGTTCAATTTTGCAGATAAGGAAACCACTGCCCAGAAAGGCTTTGCCCTGTGTCCAAATGCATCAAACAGGCAGTGTAAAAGTGTAAAAGATCAAAAACTGTATTGTCTAGTACCTGTGTCTTTCCACTGTTTCGAAGGTGTTTACTATAGCTCAAAGTCACATATTTGATAAAGCCCTTAATTACCGTAATTCATCAGATTAGCTTTCCAGTAAATTCTTCAAACACAGCAAAATGCTTAGTAGTTTTCTATTTGTGATTACCATTGTGTTCAGTTCAGTTCAGTTCAGTCGCTCAGTTGTATCCAACTCTTTGCGACCCCATGAATTGCAGCACGCCAGGCCTCCCTGTCCATCACCAACTCCCGAAGTTCACTCAAACTCATGTCCATTGAGTCAGTGATGCCATCCAGCCATCTCATCCTCTGTCATCCCCTTCTCCTCCTGCCCCCAATCCCTCCCAGCATCAGAGTCTTTTCCAATGAGTCAACTCTTCACATCAGGTGGCCAAAGTACTGGAGCTTCAGCTTCAGCATCATTCCTTCCAAAGAAATCCCAAGGCTGATCTCCTTCAGAATGGACTGGTTGGATCTCCTAGCAGTCCAAGGGACTCTCAAGGGTCTTCTCCAACACCACAGTTCAAAGGCAACAATTCTTCGGCGCTCAGGCTTCTTCACAGTCCAACTCTCACATCCATACATGACCACAGGAAAAACCATAGCCTTGACTAGATGGACATTAGTTGGCAAAGTAATGTCTTTGCTTTTGAATATGCTATCTAGGTTGGTCATAACTTTTCTTCCAAGGAGTAAGCATCTTTTAATTTCATGGCTGCAATCACCATCTGCAGTTATTTTGAAGCCCCCCAAAATAAAGTCTGACACTGTTTCTCCATCTATTTCCCATGAAGTGATGGGATCGGATGCCATGGTCTTTGTTTTCTGAATGTTGAGCTTTAAGCCAACTTCTTCACTCTCCACTTTCACTTTCATCAAGAGGCTTTTTAGTTCCTCTTCACTTTCTGCCATAAGGGTGGTGTCATCTGCATATCTGAGGTTATTGATATTTCTCCCAGCAATCTTGATTCCAGCTTGTGTTTCTTCCAGTCCAGCGTTTCTCATGATGTACTCTGCATAGAAGTTAAATAAGCAGGGTGACAATATACAGCCTTGACGTACTCCTTTTCCTATTTGAAACCAGTCTGTTTTTCTATGTCCAGTTGGATAAAGACAAAATGAATAAGTTGAACAAATCGGAGAAGGCAATGGCACCCCACTCCAGTGCTCTTGCCTGGAAAATCCCATGGCTGGAGGAGCCTGGAAGGCTGCAGTCCATGGGGTCGCTGAGGGTCAGACATGACTGAGCGACTTCACTTTCACTTTTCACTTTCATGCGTTGGAGAAGGAAATGGCAACCCACTCCAGTGTTCTTGCCTGGAGAATCCCAGGGACGGGGGCACATGGTGGGCTGCTGTCTATGGGGTTGCACAGAGTTGGACACAACTGAAGTGACTTAGCAGTAGCAGCAACATGATAAATTCAGGTTATATGTGCAAACAGTCTGATAAATGTGTTCCTAAAAATTCAGCCCCTTGCCTCTCACCTAAACACAGCTAAACAAACTTACTTAACATTATAAAGTGAGACAAAGGGACCTTGATTTTTTCATTTGTGATTCATATTGTAAAGCACAGGAGATATTCCAAAAGAAGTCTATTTTCAAAATTCTCAATATCTTGTAGAGGCTCCTCTCTGAATCAGAACAGCTTTTCCTTCTCTAGTCCCAAAGAAAGTGAAATTTGATGTCATCCAATGGATGACTAAATATACCACAGTCAAAGGTAAGGGGAGTAAGGTGGGATTGTGGAAGAGGAAGGAACTAAAGGACTTTAAGGTATAGAGAATCCATGGTGGAAAGAGACTCATCAGAGACTAAGTGAAGTAGAGGATTTTTTTCTCCCCCTAGGACAACTAGAGGGATGGTTTCACGGCTGGCTTTGAGAGAAGTGAAGAATCAGGTGCACTGAAGATCCACTTACATTTTATGGATACAAATTCCCTTCAATTTTATATTCAAAATTACTTCTTCAGTTGAAGAAAAGGAATTGCAGGGATTCGTGCATTGATAGTATCTTTAAATCTCTAGTAGCTGGAATTATTAAAGTTCCAATTAGATTATATTGGAGTTTGACATTCAAGGACACCTCTATTAAAAAGAGACTGCTATGTAGTCTGCTCTGCAGATACCTTTGATGTCTTTACCAAAAGATATCTTTTCAACGTAAAAAGAAAAGAGCAGTGGCTGTCCGTGTTGCCTTCGGTGTGAGAATGTGCTGGAATATTTTATTGTTGAGTTGGCATTGAAGTCTGCTGTGAAATGATTTTTATGAATGCCATTTCCTAGGAGGCTCACAGAACTGAGAATTGCATGTCATGAGGCCATGATCTCAAAGAGCAGAAATCAAATAAATAAAAGTCTTGGGGAATTATGGTCTATGGAATATATTTTCTTCCCAAAATGAGTCCATCATTCACTTTGATGTTGAGTTTAAATGGATCATATGAGAACAAAAAAATACATCTATCTTTAAGTGGTAACAAAATTTCATTTAAGAATTTTCTTCAGAAAAATACTATCTGATATCTAAAATTCTATTATAAAAACAAGGAAATAGTTACCATGGTAGAAGGACATGGTTTAATACATAGTTTTAAAGCTTTTGATTTAATGATGTTCATATTTAGGAAATGAGAAATAGCAATTTAGAGATTATTATCCCAAAAGGATATATGCTTGAGGGTTCGTTTCTAATAGCCTATTAAAGGGGATTCTCTTTAAGGAGAAGTAGTTAAACTGTAAGACAGAAAAGTCAAATATAGAAATTCTGGCAAATGTTCAATAGGTCAAGTTTAAGGAAAACTTATCATTATCTTCCAGATAATTTCAAGCAAGAGGCACATTTTAGAACACAATGAGAGAACAAGCATCAACAAAACTTCATATTCAAATGAGACACAGACACCCTTCAGACATTAATATTTAGACAGACTATTAGTTTGATTCATTCAGTTGCTAACTATAATGAATAGGGCACATTTTTGTCATATGGATTAAAATTTCAAATAATGGGGATAATTTGTAGTCACGAGCTGAGCCCAACTGATTGAAATCTAAAAGTTATACATACAGAATTTTTTAATCTCTAGTAAAAGGAAAAAAATAAGTTCCTGAGTAATTTTTTTCCTATTGGAGTGATGTGAAAGTCAACTGAGATATTTGATGAAATAGTATCACAAATACCTATACCAATACTAGGAAAAATTAATCAGTGGTAAACATAAATAAATATTCAATATACAGGCATAACATTTTGTTGTGCTTCAAAGATTCTGTGTCTTTTAAAAACTGAAGATTTGTGGCAATCCTGTATTGTCAGATGATGGCCACCATTTTGTTAAGCAACAGAGTATTTTTAAATTAAAGTATGTACATTTTAAAAGATATAATGCTATTGCAAACTTAGTAGACCACAGTATAGAGTAAGTATAACTTTTATAAGCACTAGGAAGGTAAAAGTTTGTGTGATACATTTTATTGTGATATTTCCTTTATTGCAATGGTATGAAACCAAACCTACAGCATCTCCACAGTACTTACAAAGGAAATCAAGCATTTAAAACAATCTGTCTATAATTTTATATCCTACTGTAGAGATATTCTAAAAATCTGCTGTTGAAATGAGGTGAAATAGTAACAAACACAAACATCTCAGGAGACAATGTTGAATCTCAAAATTCAAGTGAATGATAAATATTATGGTAGAGCTAATAAACAAAGACAATGCTGAAATATACGGGTTGATATAATCTTCTATGTCTCTTTAAAGAAATAATTCTTTAGAATAGATTCTAAACCCAGAATATGGGTCCCTTCCAGTATGCAAGGCCAGGATTCTGGAGACTTGGTGTCCAGCATAAGAACAAGAATAACAACTACTCTAAGAATAATAATATGAAGGCATAATTCAAAAATTTCTACTTTAGCTCTCTCTATTCCCATGAACAGTGGAGGGATTTTTTCCCCATTAAAAACAAGGCAAAGTAACTCTCCCCACATTCATGTACCTAGTAGCTAATAGAACTCTGGGCCTACTCAGTAGTCTTGAATACCATGCTGCATCATAGTTCAAATCAGAGAAGACACAGGACCCCTCCTTACCCGGTGGTTATGGGGTCATCACCAAATTCTAAATATAAGACAGTGTTGGGCTGCTCTAAGGGGACTGTAATTATCAAGGTCCTTTCACAGTCTTTTGACTGTGAGAGCAGCGATTTTGGAGACTTGATTTTGGCACCCTCTTCCAGTGAGTAAATTTTGGTGGTAGATAAAGAAGAGAGAAAATTCAAATCCATGCATGAGACAAGAATGGAGTGCCTTAGTCAACCTGCCATCATGAGGTGGTTGAAATGATTGGCTCTACCTGCTGTGTTCCATGTGCTGAACTGGGCTCATATGGAGAATATCACCATGTACCAAAACAAAAAAAAAAAAAAAAATTCCCCCCTGGATCAGATAAAGATGAATGGGACTGATGCTAAAAAATATTCTTCCCATTTGACTATAATTGGATATTTTAGTAATCTACCCAGAATTATTTTTAAAAAGTCTTCAGAATCAAGTACCACAGAAAAGTATCTAAGGAAGCTCCAAGTACTAGTAACCTTTCCATCTACACAATTCTCAGTTAAGCAAAATTATGACATAAATTAGAAAGCAGAGCTGCCATTTACTACAGTCATTCCTAAAGAGATATATCAAATGAATATGATAATACAGATAACCAAATCCTTATCTGGAGTTTTTATTGTGAACTGAAATTCATATAGAATATGTAATGTCATTTTTTTAAAAAACTAGGGTACTCCTAAAATGAAAGCAGGATTTTAAAAAACAACAGAAATATGAATATAAATCTTCCACTCCACTTGACCTCTGCTATAGGTATTTTAACAAACACTGCTGCTGCTGCTGCTAAGTCGCTTCAGTTGTGTCTGACTCTGTGCAACCCCATAGACGGCAGGCCGCCAGACTTCCCCATCCCTGGCATTCTCCAGGCAGGAACACTGGAGTGGGTTGCCATTCCCTCCTCCAGGGGATCTTCCCAACCAGGGATTGAACTCAGGTCTCCTGCATTGCAGGCAGATTCTTTAATGTCTGACCTACCAGGGAAGCCCTGCTTTAAATCAGTGACTATTAAACGCTAGTGTGTATCAGAATAATGCAGAATGCATGCTAAAACATAGATGGTGGGTCTCATTTCTAGGGTATCTGATTCGGGAGGGCTTAATGTGGGCCCAAATTTGCATTTCTCACAAGTGCCTAGATGATGCTGATGATGTTGGTATGAGGATATCACTTTGAGAATCAGCTCTCTAAAGCAAGGCAGATTTTCAACTACATGAAATCATTTGACTCAGTTTAAAATTGTTTTTGTTTCCTTTTTCGGTGGGGCCTCTCTTGATTACCCTGTAAGTTGATGCACACCTTCTTGTAAGTTTATAAGCATTATTTACAATATGGAAAGCTATGGTTTGTTAATCTGGCTGTTTCCTTCCTTCAACTATAAGCTTCTTAAGGGCAGAGAGTATGTTGCATTTATTTTTATATTCCTAGCTTAGCACAGTGGAGAGGAACTTGATCTCCTTTGCTGAATGAATTGGTGATATAGTATCTACATTCTTGACTGGGCCATTTTCCAGATATAGAATTGGCCATGTTGTCTATTAACTTTAATAGCTACTGGCACATGTATTTCAGTGACCTTTTGGTAACATTTCACAGTTCTTAACAATTCACCAAAGGGAATTTTAAACCAACCCTAATCTTACATTTTAATGAACAAAAGAAACATTCATGACAGGTAGTCAGAAATCAGTCTGATGAAATTCAATCTAACATGAAACAAAAGACTTCAAATTATCCTGGAAGCTATATGGGCCCCCGTCTCACATCATTTCTCTGAGGAAGGCGTGGCTACCCATGAAAATGTAACTGGGATATTATGTCAGTTAAGTGAAAAACATCAGGAGAATAAAAATGCAGTCAAAACAGTGGATTGTCAGTGTGCTTACTGATTTATGGTTTCAGCTACAACAGGTTGTTCTTTCATTGTGTGAATAGTCTAAAGGGTATATATGGATTTATATGATCCATAGAGGAAAGGAAAGGACGGCTGAATTCTTCAGGAAGGCTGAATTCTTTTCTTGCTTTTAACTCATGATCCCAAGTGAGTAGTAAGGTCAGCTAAGATGCTAGAACCAAAATCTTTAACTTCTACTTGATTGTACACTTGGTAATTGGAATTCTTGTTCAGATGTCCAGAAAAACATTTCCCAACACAAAAAGAGAGGCAGAGATGGTTTTAAGAGCCAGAGGTGTGGAAGCAGGACCAGTTCAAGGAATGCTAATTGGTATGGGGAAGCAGACTGGGGAGGGAATGTGTGATGGGACTGGTTAGGAGCTGGCCCCAAATTGGGTGGGACCTTAAATGTCATGCCAAGGAGTCTAAATTTAATCCACAGTCACTTGGGAGCCACTGACATAATTCTAAATTGGGAATTAGAGAAACTGGGAGCAGAAAGACTAATTATAAGTCAAAAGATTGGGACCTGAGCTAATGGAAGGCAACGAGAAAGGTAAAAAATATTTTAGAGAAAGAAAGAATTTATTCTAAGTAATTATATTAGAGTTCTTCAGAGAAACAGGAAAAAAGGAGACCCAGGCAAGATCCAGTGTCGCAGTTCAAGTCTGGTCATTGCTGGTAAAACTCCTCCTTGCTCAGGGGTGTGGGGTCGGGCAGAGATCAGCCATTAAGGCATTT
The DNA here is from genome assembly GCF_001704415.2 of Capra hircus. Classification (NCBI taxonomy): domain Eukaryota; kingdom Metazoa; phylum Chordata; class Mammalia; order Artiodactyla; family Bovidae; genus Capra; species Capra hircus. The sequence continues at coordinate 82,058,883 of NC_030814.1, forward strand.
GACTAACTAGATAGAGTCCACCCACTCACAATAGGGAGGACATTGTGTTTTACTCAATGTTTACCAATTTATAAGTCAATCTTATTAAAAAAACAAAACCAAAACCAAAACACCTCTCAAGAGAAACATCCAGAATAATGTTTGACAAATATCTGGGCACCATGGCCCCGCTGAGCTGATGTATAAAACTGGATGGAGAACTAAAGGTAAGGAAAATGAAGGATAGGTGCCATTGCCCTTTAGCTTAGATCTTTGAGTAAATAATGTTGCTTTCTAATCAGGTCAGGATTCCTGAGAAGAGGGGCAAATTTTGGTTAAAGAAAATTTTTCATTATTCAAGAAAAATTTATTGATCTTAAAGCTTGCATCAAGTACTAAGTGAAATAGCCTTTTTTCTTTTTTAGTGTGTGTGGAAGGGAATAAACATATGGAAAACATCGTATTAAGAGGAAAAACTATGCTGTGATTAAGCATGTACTTCAGAGGCAGAGACACTGAACTTCTATGATGTGGACAAGCTGTTTAACATGTAAGTCTCACTTTCCCCATCTATAAAGTTAGGTGTTCTAAGAATTAGTTTATATATAGAATTATTACACATAATTACTATAATATGACTATATATACAATCTCTAATTCTCAGAAAACTTTATATACACACACATACATATACATACATACATACATACAGTGCCTGGCACTGGTACTCAGTAGTTTTTTAAGAAATATCTCCAGGAAGATTTAGTTGTGTTTTTACTGCACAGGTTGTAACCAATACCGAGTGCTAAACAAATACGAGACAGATGAGATGAGACAAATACTTCCCCAGGGCCTTGACAGTCTGAGGGGACATGGCTGCTGGGAGGGCAGTGAGTGCTGTGTCTTCTGTTATACACTAAATGGATCCATGGTGACTTAAAGCTGATAATGTAGCTCCCAAGGGAACTGTGTCAGGCCCAGGGAATAACTTCAACAGCGGTCTCATTAGGGTCTCATTAGGGTCTCATTAGGGTCTATTCTTTACTCATGTAAACAACATCTGAAGGACGTAGGAGTTCATATGCAGTATTTTATTAGGCTTCATGAAAGCCATAAATGTTTAAAATTTAGAAAATAAATTTTGTTGTTGTTGTTCAGTTGCTAAGTCATGTCCAACTCTTTTGCAGTCCCATAGACTACAGCATGTCAGGCTTCTCTATCCAGAGAAAACAACTTCAGGACCCTCTAAAATCATTTAATTGGAGCTTCTAAGATTACCTGTTAATACACATTCATGCATACAAACTCATTTAATCAACGTGGAAGTAGATTGTACCAGTTACTGTAATAATTCCATATATTTTGGTATTCCTTAATGAATGGATAACAAAGGGTGATATACTGTAGAGGTTTCAAAATCAGAGGTGACTTTCTAAAACAGGGTTCAGAAAGCTATGGCCAATGGGTCAAATCTTGTTTTGTACATAAAGTTTTATTAGAACAGTTATTTTCATTTGTTTGGTTTTGTCTAAGGCTGCCTTCACTCTGCAATGGCTGAATTGAGTAAGACAGATAAGAGACCATATGGTCTGCAAAGCTTGAGTATTTACTCTATGGCACTTATGAGAAAAGGTTGCCAGATCCTTCTCTAAAAGAATTTTGGACAGTTGGCTTTATGCCAGAGTTTGAAAAAGCTCAAACTATACCTCTCGGTGTAAAGAGCAATGATAAACTTAATGCTGATTAGATGTAAGGACAGACTGGAGAAGCAGTGAGACTAAGGAAATTTTCAGAGTGTGAATAGCATGAAAAGAATGTAGTTGAGAATTCACTCCTGCATGTTTTTGCCAAAGAGAAACACAAGGCCAGAAGTACCACTTCTTCCAAATCTGGAAGGGAAGACAGGTTTCCATCTTTAAAATCAAATTTTAAAATCAAATTTCCAAACTCTGAGTCACTTTCAGGATAAGCCAAAGAGGTCTGGCCACCATTTACCGTCTCTGCCTTAGAAACGAAGGAAAGTAATATTGTGAACTAGCAGATAAGAAGTGGAAAGAAGGAAGGACACAGCTAATTGTGATTTCACAGATGCTTTCACCTGCTTTACATGAAGGCCTCAGTGGACAAATCAGCTCTGTGCAATGCAAAGAGTGACAGGCAGCACGGAAGGAGAAAGGCACCATGCACCTTCATCAATTTCAATATCAACCCCATCAGTTCCGGAGATGATGTCTGAAAAGTGAGAGGACAGAGACACGGCAATACCTGCAGAAGGCTGAGCAGCTGAAAGAAGTTGAAAAAATGCACTTACCTGAGCTTCCAAATCACAGCAGATGGTGAGACCTGAAGGGAGATAAACATTACGACCTGGAAAGCAAGCAATTTGTCCTGTCAGCTTTCAAGGGCTGGTGCAGATGAAAGACCAAGGACTAGATAGAAACTGTGCAACAGCAGTTTTTGACAACACTCAACACTGTCTACTGGGTGGGTGATGGATGGTAACCTGCTGAGGGGAAAGGAATCCCTGTAGCAATGGGAAGGAACTTCAGAACTGCTTAAAATTAAAGAGTAGACATGAGCTGGATGTGAGAAACTGCCAGCAAATAGGGCACACTACACGGCAAAAACAAATCAGATAAATGAAAAGACAACTCTTTTCAGGTAAAATAGAGAGGAGTGATACAGCCTACAGGGCTGAGAGAATCTGGGTTGGTTTTTCTGGCTCCTAGCTCCTAAGACAACATAGAAGGTTCTCAAGTAAGTCACTGCCTGATGCGCTGGCAGGATGACAGAGTTGGGTCAGCTGATTTTGCAGGATGACTTTCAGAGGCTGCCTATACTCCCACACAAATTTACCACTCATCATTTATTTATTCATTGATTCCTTCACGCATTTGGTCCATAAATATTTATTTAGATAAATGCCTGATCAGGTGTTAGACATGGTTCTTGGTGCTGGAGATAGAAGTGTGAGTAAGATAAAGTCCCTTTCTTCCTAGAGCTATGTTCTATTTGGGGACACATTACTTAACAGCTACCTGGCTTGTTACTCATTTTTCTCTTTTATAAAAATGATACAATAATTGCTGTATTTACTTTTAAGATAGTAAGAGAGTTACTGAGAAAGTTCTGTAAAGCAGGCTATTCATCAGTTATTACAATTAACATTTTCATATCTGTTTCCCAGGCTCTGTTGGTATTATCTTGCTAATAAACAGACTTGATGATGCCACGCATACTTTGATGTCTTTTCATTATTGATAGGAGGGGTCAGCAATTTTTTCTGTAAAGGTTCAGGTAATAAATAGTCCAGGCTTTGTGGGCCATATAGTCTCTCTCACAACTATTCAAGTCTACTGCTGCAGTGCAAAAGCAACCATAGATCACATATAAATGAATGGGAGTAGCTGTGTTCCGCTACAATTTCATTTACAAAAACAAGTTGCAGTCTAAGATTGGCCCATGGGCTCCAGTTCCAACTCCTGATCTAGTCTGGAGCAGAAGGTCCCAATTTTTTAGTATAGCATATAGTCTAATACCAAATTCTAATTTCATTTCATCCCTCTCCATTCCTCTTGTAAAACTAGACAATTTGCTAAGTCATGATTTTATAGTATAGTTTTTCATTAAAAAAAATTGATAATGATTATAAAGTAAAAAATACAAATTCTAAAAACCAAATGAGAGTATACTGTGCATACTATTGTGGAAACAATTTTTCATTAATAATATTATTATTTAATGCATAGACTCGACCTTATTCTGTTCAATGGCTGCTTATTATCCCACTGTATCACGTCTCTTTAATCAGTCACTCTGTACTTCAAACTTCCTTGCCTTTCATATGTTACTTCCTCTGCCTTGAAAGACTTTCCCTGTCTAGTTGGCAGTCTTCTTAAGAGCAAGAACCAGTTTAAATACGTTCTCTATAAAATCTATCCCTCATTCCTTGTACAAAATCCACTCTGTTCTCATTTATTTTATATATAAATCCTAAGAGTCTGGGAGTAAGTGTGTTAGGTATTAATAATAGATAAAATTTAATGAGTGTTTACTAGATGCCAGATAGTGTTAAAAGCACATTATGTGTATTAACTATCTACAAAAGCTAGTTCCTATTGAACTGCTCAACATGATGTTTTTTACTCTAAATTTTAAACAAGGTGAGTTGAATTTTTCTGTTAAATGAAAGCAAAAGTATCCTACTTTATATGTATTTAGGAATATCTATCATTGAGCATGGATCCTGGCAGATACAATATTAAAGCTGCCTTCTCCTTTTAAGCAGTAAGTTCTCTGACTGTGGTCATAAGACCTTAATCACACAGGAATAATCAGGGTCCAGGAAAGTAATTTGCTCATCGATGAGGGTCCAGGACAGTAATTTGCTCATCGATGGAATCTCAGTAAATATCAGTCTAGTGAGTAAATGGAGGAGGCATGGCAAACCACTCCAGTATTATTGCCTAGAGAATGTCCATGGACAGAGGGGCACCACTGACTACCATCCATGGAGGCGCAAAGAGTTGGAAATGACTGAGCCACTAAGCACAGCACAGCACAGCGAGTTAGTGACTCAGCTACAGAGGTGAGATAATTTACTGGATGGGAAAGGCGCTTTAATACTTTTTCTGAGTCCAGTTTCTTTAACTTCCAGGGTTTACTGTTTTAACTGCTTTGATGATGTAAAAGATTACGTGTAAAGAGCAGGGTGATATTACAGTGAGTACTACTAATGAGTACTACAGTGAGTACGGTGAGTACTACTAATTAGTTCTAGGGAGCTTCCCTAGTGGCTCAGACAGTAACGAATCTGCCTGCAATGCAGAAGACCCAGGTTTCATCCCTGGACTGGGAAGATCCCCTGGAGAAGGGAGTGGTAACCCACTCCAGTATTCTTGCCTGGAGAATTCCATGGACAGAGAAGTCTGGCGGGCTACAGTTCATAAGGTCACAAAAAGTTAGATACTACTAACACATTCACTTTCAACTAGTTCTAACCTATATAAGCTGCATTTTTCCACAACTCAACACCTTGATTTAAAATACAATCATACTATAAGTTATCTGAAGTTGAAAAAGGACAGTGATTTTTAGAAATATTTTTATAAGAGACTTCTGCACTAGGATCTATTAATAGATAAGCTATTTACAGGTGATCAAGCTCTATAGAGACCAGATTTCCTGGCATTCATCTTGGAACTCTGTTATTTAGCTGAATAAAGCTGGAGTCTGCCACCAAAGAAGCCAAGTCAAATTCATGTAACACAGCAAGACACGCCTCTGTGATGCTGAGAGTACTGGGAGCTAACTCCTGATTTACTAGTAGTTGTAAGAATGATTCTCAGGCCAAGCAGTAAATGAAGGGCAATCCTGCACTTACCACATTGCATTTTATGGCTTGTCAAGAGTGACAGGATAAATATATCATATAACAACGATTATTCAGAAAGCCAGGCACTGTGCAAAGTGTGTTACAAAAATTTTCTTTTATGAAACCCCCCCACTAGGGTATAGGTATTTTCAGTCCCAATTTATAGATGACTAAATTGAGACCTAACTTAGACCTATTCAAGGGCTTATGACCTATTAAGGGCTACTCAGCAGTGGCCACAGGACTGGAAAAGGTCAGTTTTCATTCCAATCCCAAAGAAAGGCAATGCCAAAGAATGCTCAAACTACCGCACAGTTGCACTCATCTCACATGCTAGTAAAGTTATGCTCAAAATTCTCCAAGCCAGGCTTCAGCAATACGTGAACTGTGAACTTCCAGATGTTCAAGCTGGATTTAGAAAAGGCAGAGGAACCGGAGACCAAATTGCCAACATCCACTGGATCATCGAAAGAGCAAGAGAGTTCCAGAAAAACATCTATTTCTGCTTTATTGACTATGCCAAAGCCTTTGACTGTGTGGATCACAATAAACTGTGGGAAATTCTGAAAGAGATGGGAATACCAGACCACCTGACATGCCTCTTGAGAAACCTATATGCAGGTCAGGAAGCAACAGTTAGAACTGGACAAGGAACAACAGACTGGTTTTAAATAGGAAAAGGTGTAAGTCAAGGCTGTATATTGTCACCCTGCTTATTCAACTTATATGCAGAGTACATCATGAGAAATGTTGGGCTGGAAGAAGCACAAGCTGGAATCAAGATTGCCAGGAGAAATATCAATAACCTCAGATATGCAGATGATACCACCCTTATGGCAGAAAGTAAAGAGGAACTAAAAAGCCTCTTGATGAAAGTGAAAGAGGAGAGTGAAAAAGTTGGCTTAAAGCTCAACATTCAGAAAAATGAAGATCATGGCATCTGGTCTCATCATTTCATGGGAAATAGATGGGGAAACAGTGTCAGACTTTATTTTTTGGGGCTTCAAAATAACTGCAGATGGTGATAGCAGCCATGAAATTAAAAGACGCTTACTGCTTGGAAGGAAAGTTATGACCAACCTAGAGAGCATATTCAAAAGCAGAGACATTACTTTGCCAACAAAGGTCCATCTAGTCAAGGCTATGGTTTTTCCAGTAGTCATGTATAGATGTGAGAGTTGGACTGTGAAGAAAGCTGAGTGATGAAGAATTGATGCTTTTGAACTGTGGTGTTGGAGAAGACTCTTGAGAGTCCCTTGGACTGCACGGACATCCAACCAGTCCATTCTGAAGGAGATCAGCCCTGGGTGTTCTTTGGAAGGAATGATGCTAAAGCTGAAACTCCAGTACTTTGGCCACTTCATGTGAAGAGTTGACTCATTGGAAAAGACTCTGATGCTGGGAGGGATTGGGAGCGTGAGGAGAAGGGGACAACAGAGAATGAGATGGCTGGATGGCATCACCGACTCGATGGACTGTGAGTCTGAGTGAACTCCGGGAGTTGGTGATGGACAGGGAGGCCTAGCGTGCTGCGATTCATGTGGTCGCAAAGAGTCGGACATGACTGAGTGACTGAACTGACTGATTGACAGTGATAGTGTTGTATTTGAGACTCCCTGATTCCAGGCCCATGTTCTGTTTCACTAAAGAATGCATGCCATAGAAATTCAAATAGAGCAGTTAACTTCTGACTTCTTGTTTTCTTAGGAGAATCTGGATGCGATGTCACCTCATATATCTTCATTTCAGAAGAACTAGATGTTCCAAGTTGTTTTCTCCAACTCTATAGTGCAAAGGGTTTGATTAGTCAAGCTAGCAGACATTTTTAGTTATTTATGAGTATGTAACCCTCCTCTCTCCAAAAGCCTAAGGATTTGGAAGATTACTGCCTCCTATGAAATTCTAGGAGTGAGAAGAATTGAAGAGAAAGGCAGAAAAAAGATTGGTGAGATTTATATTCATTTTTATATGAAAGCAATTCACATAATGACTCAGTATGGACAAGGCTCTCCTTTTATGTGACTTGAGGCCAAATGAATGGTGTCTTTAATACCTTCACATGGTCTGGAGCCAGGAAGATACTCCTAGATCTGCATAACCTCAAGAGCAGGGTAGAAATTCCACAGCCTCATTACGATTACTGGCTGCCACCCTGGAGTTGCTTCTACGGCTGGTGGTGAGTGAGCAGTGGAGAACATGATTTATACCATCAGCAGCTTCTGTTAGTATGAGGCTGTCAGGAGACAAATCTCCATTGGTCCCTGATATTTCTGCACATCTGAAGAAGGGCTATCTTTTCAAGGATGTTTGCGTGATAAACAGTCTTGTAAGATAGAGATAATATCTTCCTATGGAGTAGAGGTAATGGTTTGTTTCTTGCCCAGTATAATGAATATAATGCAACCTTTTGGGGCAAGGCTAAAGCAGGTTTGCTTGTAGCCCATTATTCTCTATGCCTGAGGTTGCCCAGCTGCGAGACAAACCAACAATGTACTGAGCATATGCCTGAACCACTCACCATCAGCCCATGGGCAGTGGGTGGAAACAAGGGGAACTGATGTGAACACAAACTCGTGCTGTTTGTGTGCTGTGGGTGATAAAGTCCTTTGTCTTTGCTACACGAGGCTCATGTTCTGCCAAGATTGATTATATTCTTTGCAGTCGAAGATGGAGAAGCTCTATACAGTCACCAAAAACAAGACTGGGAGCTGACTGTGGCTCAGATCATGAACTCCTTATTGCAAACTTCAGACTTGAATTGAAGAAAGTAGGGAAAACCACTAGGTCATTCAGGTATGACTTAAATCAAATTCTTTATGATTATACAGTGGAAGTGACAAATAGATTCAATGGATTAGATTTGATAGCCTGAAGAACTATGGACAGAGGTTTCTTAACATTGTACAGGAGGCAGTGATCAAAACCATCCCCATGAAAAAGAAATGCAAAAAGGCAAAATGAGGAGGCCTTATAAATAGCTGAGAAAATAAGAGAAGCAAATAGACACGTACAGAAGTAAAGGCAGAAGAGAAATGGAAAGATATATCCATCTGAATGCAGGGTTCCAAAGAATAGCAAAGAGAGATAAGATAGATAAGAAAAAGATAATAAAGCTTTCCTAAATGATCAGTGCAAATAAATAGAGGAAAAACAGAATGGGAAAGACTAGAGATCTCTTCAAGAAAATTAGAGATCCAAGGGGGACATTTCATGCAAAGATGGGTACAATAAAGGACAGAAATGGTTTAACCCAGCAGAAGCAGAAGATATTAAGAAGTGATGGCAAAAATACACAGAGGAACTATGCAAAAAAGATCTAAATGACCCAGGTAACCACGATGGGGTGTTCACTCACCTAGAGCCAGACATCCTGGAGTCTGAAGTCAAGTGGGCCTTAGGAAGCACCACTTCGAACAAAGCTAGTGGAGGTGATGAAGTTCCAGTTGAGCTCTTTCCAGATTTGGAAAACCTGCTCTCTTACAAGCAGGGAAAAATAATCAGATCCTCCACAGTCCTGATATAGGCCTGCCAATCTACAAATCTATGGTACCCAAGATGGTCTTAATGTTGTGTCTAGAGAAGCACAGCCAAATAAGAGTTTCACTTTTCGTTAATATATTTAATTTTTATTATTACTTGGTAGCCTAAGTGTTGGCCAGGTTCTACTACTTCAAAAATAAAGCATGTCAAATGAATGAATATTTCATTATGTCTAGGTGCGGAGGTGTCTATTTCCATATAGAAATCCTTATAAACATTAAAAAAAAAAAAAGACCAGCCCATCAAGGAAACAATAGTCTATCCCTTTTCTCACCAAGTCCTGAAATCCATACTGTATTGAAAAGTTTTGATGATTATGGGTCTATCCTTAAAGAAAAATATAAATTAGACTGAGCTAGTTAATAAGATGATGACTTATTTGTCTTGAATTGGTTATAAATTTCTTATATCCAAATATCCAATCTGCCATTAACTAAATGTCAAGAGTCTGCTAGGACCACTCTTCTATGAAGTATAGCACATAAGTATCGTTTCCTAGGGCAACCCTCTGTTGGTATAACACTGGTTCTCTTTGTGATGGAGACAGTAAAGATGGGGGAGGATTTCAACTCTCTTAATTTCAGGTTGATCTGAAACCAGCCCACTTCAAGAAGTTTTTACCTTGAACCTGTGATTTTAGAGGAATTATATCCTAAAAGTCCCTCCTTTCACGTCTCTCTCTCGTCATTGACACGATTATAGGAGGTAATCAGTATTTTCCCCACGACACAAAAACACTTTCAGTTTCCAATAAACAATGTGCTCTCTTCCTCTATTCTCGAGTTCTTAAACCCAAATGATGATCTTACAAGGGTGATGGCTTAAAAGACTTGGTTTCTCCTCTAACATTTATAACCTGTTTGGCCTAAACTGAACCATCTGCAGACTGATACATAATTTTGTCTTTTTAAAACTTAAAAAAAAATTACATCTCCATCACCCATTTCTATCAGGTTTTTTTTTTTTTTTTTTGGAAGGTGGTGGTCTATCCTTAGAGAAAATACAAATTAGACTGAGCTAGTTAATAAGATGATGACTTATTGTCTTGAACTGGTTATAAATTTCTTATATCCAAATATCCAATCTGCCATTAACTAAATGTCAAGAGTCTGCTAGGACCACTCTTGGTCCATAGAAATTTACAAAACTCTCTCTCCTACCCCTGAATACCCGGAAGCTCCTTGAAGTCTCTGAAGCAAAATCATTCTTATCTGAGTGCAATGTTACAATTTACACACCCTCTAGAGGTTTTGACCCTTATTGTCTAGACCAAATGACACTTAACTGTTGCATCACATTCCCGGGGCAACTGTCCTTACTCCCACCTGACTGTACACACCTTAAGCAGCCTCTTAGAGATCATAACGTTTTTTATGTTGGACTGATTTTTCTCTTGAGAATCAACCTTTGCAGGGGCAGTGCTTTCTATCTTTGGAGATGCCATATACTGACTGGTCATTTCCTAATCTCTGTTGTAAACAGGAGATGGGAGGAGGCCTTGAACTCTTTACATGTGATTAATTTTTACTATGTCATACCAGCCCTGTATTCAACTCTGCCAACTCCCTGACATCTTGAGCTGATGATGTTATCACCTGATGGTTAAGGGCAAGTGTTCCATGTTTTGAGTATATATGTGGGTTTGGTCCCTAGCTCCACTGGATAGAATTTTGTTCTAACAGCTCATATTCCCATGGAGTTTATACAAGCTTTCTCAGCTGGTTCGGGATAGTTAATTAGCACAGTCACCTCAGCTGTGCTGACATTGGTGGATGATATCAGTGTAAAACCAGCAATGTTTTGGAATGATAGGCTGTGTGAACTGATGCCAAAAGAACCCGGCTGCCTTTTCCTCTTCTGTTCAAAATATGTTTAAATTGCAGCTCTTCTTCCAAAGTACTGGTAACACTAGTGATTAAAAAAAAAACACACCAAGACTAATATTATAGCAAACCAGAGAGGAGCAAATCACTGGTCATTAAACAAAATTTATTTCCAAAGAGAAATATAGAGTTGTATGGCTTTAAAAGCACAGAACAATGCTATTTTTATCTTGTAATCCAGTTCCACACATGGTGATCTCGCTGAGCACTGTGGCCAGGCAAATTTGCGGGGCTTGTTACAGTGAGTTTATTAGTTGCAATGGGATCTTGCTCCATTTAATTTGTGCCAGGGGGCTGTTAAATGCAAATCACTAACATGGTACACAGTTGGTTACAAAAGAAATATCAGATTAGAAAAGAGAAGTGCCTCCACATTCTTCTAGAAGTATCTCAATGATATCATTTCACCCTATTATTTTTTAGAGACATGTTAAAAATTATCTGCCATGCTCTCTCATTGAAAATGGAATTTTTTTTTATATTTTAGATGGAATTAAAATCATAATATTTAACATTCTGGATAACGTGCAAGGTGCTATTATGAGGAGTTCAACAAAACATCAGCTGTTTCCCTGCTGTAGTTTGGATTGCTTTTCACTGTTTGACTTCGATATACTGGATAAGGGATTGGCATCTCTGCTAAGGGCACCTGACAAGTGTGCCTTGGCATGGCATAAGGACACTACTTAGCAGGGGTACTTTCACGGGAAAGATGATGGGCTAAGTGTTTTCTAACAGCATTTTGGGGGACTAATTCTCGTACCTGCAGAAGAAAGATACTCAATCCGTGACATCTAGGACTGATAAGATGAGGCATAGGGCTGTACCCAATTAAGTGGTCATCTTACAACAGGACTTATATTTTCCTAAGACTTCCAGTCCCAGTTTGGAACTTATGATCATGTTTAAACATGTCTATCAGATATCTGTTTTCTGGCATAGTTGAAATATCCCTAAGAGGCTTTCCTACACTAGGAGTCTAGAATCATCATCATTTCAGCCTGGGACAGGCAAGTACAAGCAGTCCATTTAAGGTTGTCATCCTACAGTCTGGCACCATCCATGTCTTTGTAGCAACACGGTTTGTTTGGGGAAAATGCTACTTCTGTTCTCACTAGTTTCTCCATATGCCAATAAGAATGCAAAGCTGTATTCTGAGCTGAGTAAGCTTCAGTGATATATGATTTAAAGAGGCCAAATGATAGACAGCCTTATGTAAATTGATGAAGTTAGGCCACACCCCCCTAACAGACACAAAAATAAACTCAAAATGGCTTAAAATTTTAAACATAAAACAAGGAACCATAGAACTCCTAGAAGAGAACATAAGCAAAATATTTTCTGACCTAAACCATACCAATGTTTTCTTAGGTCAGTCTTCCAAAGCAACAGAAATAAAAACAAAAATAAACACATGAGATCTATTCAAACTTACAAGCTTTAGCACAGCAAAGGGAACTATAAACAAAATGAAAAGACAACCTATGGAATGGGAGAAGACATCTGCAAACAATGTGACTGACAAAAGATTACCTTCTGAAATATACAAACAGCTTACACAACTCAACAACAAAAAGCAAACAACCCAACTGAAAAATGGCAGAAGACCTAAATAGATCTCTCTCCAAAGAGAAAATACAAACGGCCAATAGGCACAAGAAAAGATACTTCATATCGCTAATTATTCTGTGCAGTTAAGTTGCTCAGTCATGTCTGACTCTTTGCGAGCCCATGGACTGTAGCACGTCAGGCTTCCCTGTCCATCACCAACACCTGGAGCTTGTTCAAACTCATGTCCATTGAGTCAGTGATGTGATCCAAACATCTCATCCTCTGTTGTCCCCTTCTCCTTCTGACTTTAATCTTTTCCAGCATCAGAGTCTTTTCTTCAATGAGTCAGTTCTTTGCTTCAGGTGGACAAAGTATTGGAGTTTCAGCTTCAGCATCAGTCCTTCCAATGAATATTCAGGACTGATTTCCTTTAGGTTTGACTGGTTTGATCTCCTTGCAGTCCAAGGGACTCTCAAGAGTCTTTTCCAACACAACAGCTCAAAAGCATCAGTTCTTTGCACTCAGCTTTCTTTACGGTTCAGCTGTCACATCCATACACGACTATTGGAAAAACCATAGTTTTGACTATACGGAATTTTCAATAAAGTAATGTCTCTGCTTTTTAATATGCTGCTAGGTTTGTCATAGCTTTTCTTCCAAGGAACAACTGTCTGATAATTCCATGGCTGCAGTCACCATCTGGAGTGATTTTGGAGTCCAAGGAAATAAAGTCTGTCACTGTTTTCATTGCTTCCCCATCCCTTTGCCATGAAGTGATGGGACCAAATGCCAAGATCTTTGTTTTCTGAATGTTGAGTTTTAAGCCAACATTTTCACTCTCCTCTCTCACTTTCATCAAGAGGCTCTTTAGTTCTTCACTTTCTGCCATAAGGGTGGTGTCATCTGCGTATCTGAGGTTACTGATATTTCTCCCAGCAATCTTGATTCCAGCTTGTGCTTCATCAAGCCAGCATTTTGCACGATATACTCTTCATATAAGTTAAATAAGCAGATGACAATATACAGCCCTTGATGTACTCCTTTCCCTCTTTGGAACCAGTCCACTGTTTCTTGTTGGGTTCTAACTGTTGCTTCTTGACCTGCATACAGATTTCTCAGGAGGAAGGTAAGGTGGTCTGATATTGCCATCTCTTTAAGAATTTTGCACAGTTTGCTGTTATCCACACAGTCAAAGGTTTTAGCTGAGTCAATGAAGCAGATGCTTTTCTGGAATTTTCTTGCTTTTTCTATGATCCACAGGTGTTGGCAATTTGATCTCTGGTTCCTCTGCCTTTTCTAAATCCAACTTGAACATCTGGAAGTTCTTGGTCCACATACTGTTGAAGCCTAGCTTGGAGAATTTTGAGCATGAGCATTACTTTGCTAGAGATGAGTGCAACTGTGCGGTAGTTTGAACATTCTTTGGCATTGTCTTTCTTTGGGATTGGAATGAAAACTGACCTTTTCCAGTCCTGTGGCCATTGCTGAGTTTTCCAAATTTGCTGGCATATTGAGAGCCAGCAGTTTCACAGCATCATCCTTTAGGATTTGAAATAGCTCAGCTGGAATTCCATCACCTCCATCTTTGGCTGCAAAGAATATAATCAATCTGATTTCAGTATTGACCATCTGGTGATGTTCATGTGTAGAGTCATCTCTTGTGTTGTGGAAGAGGGTATTTGCAATGACTAGTGCGTTCTCTCAGCACAACTCTGTTAGCCTTTGCCCTGCTTTATTTTGTAGTCCAAGGCCAAACTTGCCTATCACTCCAGGAATCTCTTGACTTCCTACTTCTGCATTTCAGTCCCCTGTGATGAAAAGGACATCTTTTTCTGGTGTTAGAAGGTCTTGTAGGTGATAACAGTACTATGCAACATCAGCTTCTTTGGCATTAGTGACTGGGGCACAGACTTAGATTACTGTGATAATTACTCAATTCAGTTCAGTTGCTCAGTCGTGTCCGACTCTTTGCGACCACATGAATCATGGCACGTCAGGCCTCCCTGTCCATCACCAATTCCTGGAGTTCACTCAGACTCATGTCCATGTCCATTGAGTCAGTGATGCCATCCAGCCATCTCATCCTGGGTTGTGCCCTTCTCCTCCTGCCCCTAATCCCTCCCAGCATCAGAGTCTTTTCCAGTGAGTCAACTCTTCTAATGAGGTGGCCAAAGTACTGGAGTTTCAGCTTTAGCATCATTCCTTCCAAAGAACACTCAGGGCCGATCTCCTTCAGAATGGACTGGTTGGATCTCCTTGTAGTCCAAGGGACTCTCAAGAGTCTTCTCCAACACCACAGTTCAAAAGCATCAATTCTTCAGCACTCAGCCTTCTTCACAGTCCAACTCTCACATCCATACATGACCACAGGAAAAACCATAGCCTTGACTAGATGGACCTTAGTCGACAAAGTAATGTCTCTGCTTTTGAATATGCTATCTAGGTTGGTCATAACTTTCCTTCCAAGCAGTAAGCGTCTTTTAATTTCATGGCTGCAATCACCATCTGCAGTTATTTTGGAGCCCCCAAAATAAAGTCTGACACTGTTTCCACTGTTTCCCCATCTATTTCCCATGATGGGACCAGATGCCATGATCTTCATTTTCTGAATGTTGAGCTTTAAGCCAACTTTTTCACTCTCCTCTTTCACTTTCATCAAGAGGCTTTTTAGCTCCTCTTCACTTTCTGCCATAAGGGTGGTGTCATCTGCATATCTGAGGTTATTGATATTTCTCCTGGCAATCTTGATTCCAGCTTGTGCTTCTTCCAGCCCAACATTTCTCATGATGTACTCTGCATATAAGTTAATTAAGCAGGCTGACAATATACAGCCTTGACTTACACCTTTTCCTATTTAAAACCAGTCTGTTGTTCCTTGTCCAGTTCTAACTGTTGCTTCCTGACCTGCATACAGGTTTCTCAAGAGGCAGGTCAGGTGGTCTGGTATTCCCATCTCTTTCAGAATTTTCCATAGTGATAATTATTAGAGAAATGCAAATCAAATTACGATGAGGTATCACCTCACAGTGGTCAGAATGGCCATGATTAAGAAGTCTACAAATAACAAATGCTGGAGAAGGTGTGGAGAAAAAGGGACCTTCTTTCACTGTTAGGTGGGACTGTAAGTTGGTATAGCCACTCTGGAAAACAGCATGCAGGTTTCTCAGAAAGTTAAAAATAGAATTACCATGACTACGCTAAGTCGCTTCAATCATGTCCAACTTTTTGTGACCCCATGGACTGTAGCTGTCAGGTTTCTGTCTATGGGTTTTTCCAGGCAAGAATACTGGAGCGGGTTACCTTCTTCCAGGTTATCTTCCCAACCCAGGGATTGAACCCAAGTCTTTCATGTCTCCTGCATTGGCAGGTGGGTTCTTTACCACTAGCGCCACCTTGGAAGCCCAGATTTTTTATTTTTGGCTGCACCACTGTAGTTTGTGGAATCTTAGTTCCCCAACCAAGTATTGAATCCAGGTCTATAGCAGTGAAGATCCAGCTCTTAACCACTGGACCACCAGGGGATTCCCTAGAATTAACATATGAGCTTCCCTCATAGCTCACTTGGTAAAGAATCTGCCTGCAATGCAGAAGACCCTGGTTTGATTCTTAAGTTGGGAAGATCCGCTGGAGAAGGGATAGGCTAACCACTCCAGTATTCTTGGGCTTCCTTTGTGGCTCAGCTGGTAAAGAATCTGCCTGCAGTGTGGGAGACCTGAGCTCGATCCCTAGGTTGGGAAGATCCCCTGGAGAAAGGAAAGGCTACCCACTTCAGTATTCTGGCCTGGAGAATTCCATGGACTACACAGTCCTTGGGGTTTCAAAGAGTTGGACACGACTGAGCAACTTTCACTTTCCAGCAATCCCACCCCTGGACATATATATCAGATGAAACTCTAATCCAAAAAGATACATGCACCCCTATGTTTACAATAGCACTATTTACAATAGCCAATATATGGAAACAATGTAAATGTCCATCGACAGATGAATGCATAAAGTAATATCCACATATACAATGAAATACTGCTCAGCCATAAAAAGAATGAAATATTGCCATCTGCGGCAACACGGGTGGACCTAGTGATTGTCATACTACATGAAGTAAGTCAGACAGAGAAAAACAAATATTACATAATATAATTTATATGTAGAACCTAAAAAATGATAGAAATGAACTTATTTAAAAAACATATTTACAAAAAAATACCACATAATATTACCACATGGTATTATTATATGTGGAATCTAAAATCTGACACAAGCAAGCCTACCTACAAAACAGAAACATATTCATGGACATAGAGAACAGATTTATGGTTGCCAAGGGGAAGGTCATTGTGGGGAGGGATGGAGTGAGATGTTGGGGTTAGCAGATATAAGCTATTATATAGAGAGTGGCTAAATAGCAAGATGTTACTGTAAAACACAGAGAACTATATACAGTATACTATGATAAACCATAATGGAAAAGAGTGTTAAAAATGCATATATCTGTATAACTGAGTCACTTTGCTGTACAGCAGAAATTAACACAACACTGTAAATCAACTATACTTCAATTAAAAAAATAATAAAGAGGCCAACTAAGAAGGTATCTCATGTATATAACAGAGGCAAGAGAAGCAGGAAGAGACCTGAGGAACACGTGTATGTGTAGGTCAATTTACATTTTCCAGGCCAAACAGAAATTTTGCAGTCAGTAAGCTATGGAAACTATAAAGCTATTTTAAATAATGCCTCATATTCTGCAAACTTTTATACATCTCACTGTTCAGTCATCTGTAGTGCACAGAATTCCCAAAATTTTTATAATTTCTCTTCCAAGGTAGGCATTCATTTTTACTTCATGGATAGTTTAGTGCCCAATAAATTATTTAAAATTAGAAACTAACAACATATGCAGATAGTCTTAACAATTAGAATTCTGATCTGCTTTAAAAAAAAATTCCAACATATCTCAATTGAATATTTCCTGTATTCTAGGTACAGGCTTGATGTATGGTCATATGAAACCTCTACTAGAAAAAAGTCTGGGTATCTGTGAACAGATAGAGCACCTCATTATCTGTCTGCATATTAGATGTTAACTCTTTTGCGGAGAAGGAATTTCCCCAAACCCTGTGACACACTTTTTCCTGTATCAGTATGGTAACAGGTTCAGTGAAAAATGATTCAGACACACTCTGTGATCTCATAGATTTTTTTATTCTGTTTTTCCTAAAACAATAATGATGTAACAATGAGAAGGTTGGTGATTCAAAGCTTGCCAAAAAAGCTCTTATTAACTAAGCAGATGAAGGAAACAACACAATCTTGAACATACTAGAATTCTTTAGTATAAGTTTCCCTTTGTCAAGCAAACATCTATGGAAACCCTGCTTCTGTTTCCTGGCATGTAAGCATCATTGTGAGTCAGGGTTTTCAAGACCTGATTTCAAAAAAAAGCTCAAGTTAGCGGCTTAAAGTGGCATACACATGACCAAGTCAAAGGCTATTCCACATTTTCAATGTCCACTTAAAGAGAAACTTTGGCTGACTTCTTATTGGAACTCGCTTTTGAGTGAAATTTAAATTGACATGATTGGACAAATTTTGGATTGATTTCAATTATATTTAGGAAACAGCCACAAATATTTGCATGAAAAAGGAAAAGTGGGCTGTGCAAAATAGAAAAGCCATTTTTATGCAAATTTGTATTTTGCCTTGGTGAAGGAAAGTCAGGACCAATGCACAGTTTGATAGCTAGGCTTATGTGCCTTTTAGAAGAGGATTCATATTTTTATAAAATCAAATTCCCAAACGGGCCCATGTCCCAAAGAAAGGTTAAATATTGCTGCAGTAAATTATGGACTTTGGGGAAGTATTTTGTTTAAAGAAATACATGTTCTCATATAGTTTGCTTTGAGAAGTGGCTGTTCAACAAATGTTGACTGACTGAGTGAGACTGCTGCCTAGGAGCAATTACGTAATGCTTTGTGCTTCATTTCAGTTCAGCCGGTCAGTCATGTCTGACTCTTTGCGACCGCATGGACTGCAGCATGCCAGACCTCCCTATCCATCACCAACTCCCAGAGTTACTTAAACTCTTGTCCACTGAGTCGGTGATGCCATCCAACCATCTCATCCTCTGTTGTCGCCTTCTCCTGCCTTTGATCTTTCCCAGCATCAGTGTCTTTTCAAATGAGTCAGTTCTTCACATCAGGTGGCCATAGTATTGGAGTTTCAGCTTCAGCATTAGTCCTTCCAGTGAACACCCAGGACTGATTTCCTTTAGGTTTGACTGGCTGGATCTCCTTGCAGCCCAAGGGACTCTCAAGAGTCTTCTCCAACACCATAGTTTAAAAGTTTCAGTTCTTTCACCCTCAGCTTTCTTTAAAGCCCAACTCTCATATCCATGCATGACTACTGGAAAAACCATAGCTTTGACTATACGGAACTTTGTTGGCAAAGTAATGTCTCTGCTTTTTAATATGCTGCCTAGGTGGGTCATAACTTTTCTTCAAAGGAGCAAGCTTCTTTTAATTTCATGGCTGCAGTCACCATCTGCAGTGATTTTGGAGCCCTCAAAAATAAAGTCTGTCACTGTTTCCCCATCTATTTGTCATGAAGTGATGGGACCAGATGCCACGATCTTAGCTTTGAGCTTAGAGAATGTATATCCTCTCAGGAACCCAAACTGTTCTACAGTGTGACAGGTAATCTGGCCTCAAAGCACAGTGGCATTCCTGGATAAAGGCTGGAATAAGAGGAGAGGCTTAACTAGTTCATTATGAAACCTATGAATACAACTCACACCACTGTGAATACTGTAGATGTGTCTCCCAGTATTGCAAAAATTTTGCTTCATAATTATTTTGTGTTTTTTTTTCATTTATTTATTTGATGAGATGAAGAATCATATGCAAGGACTTTGCTATTGCATAAAACTACCAATTGTGTAAGGATCCAAGAAACACTGCTGGGGATGAGGAATAAAGATCCTAGTACTGGTTTCCACCTTCCACATTCCTATCTCACCCACTCTCTATGCTCTCTTTCTCTCCCTCTTGAACTGTGTCCACAGAACCCACACAGCCCACCCCCATTTTCTTCTTCTCCCCTGTCCCTGGCTAGGCTCCCTTTCTCCCTTAGTTCTCAGCCTCAAATTACAGGAAAGCTATAGCTCTGTAAATGGCCTGAGGGAGGGACAGGATCACATTTCATTCGCCTGGAAATTTAGAATTACAAACTAATCTACAAGAAACAATTGCAGGAGCAACTTAAAACTGATGTGGACAAGGCAGAGTAGAGTTGAGGGTGGGGGTGGGGCATGCAGGGCAGCTATTGTGCTCTTTCTTCCACAGCCTCATGCAGAACATGCTGGCTTCCTACAAGGGTTAATCGAGGTAACTGAAAATGTTTATAGCATTATGCCTGTAATACAGCTACATTCATTTTTGACTTGATGAAATTACCAGCTATTTAACAGCCTTTTAGGGTGTTTTGACTGCAACATTTTCATTTATACCTTAATGCACAAATGCCAAGTGTAGGAGCCCTGTTTGCTGGTGGGGTTGGGGTAGTAAAAAGGAGCTTTAGGAGCTTAGACAAGGCTACATATATATACAAGGCATGCTCTCATAAGATGTTTGTTTTGATGCCTTAGAAATTGCTACAGCAATTAAATTAATTTCTTTCTGTTTCTCTCTTCAGTTAGCATTTGCTAAAAATATTTGGTCATGCACAAAAGACCTCAGAACCAGTGTATTTTACATCGGCAGTGAAGAGTTGCCAGTACTGGCTAACGAGCATTTTTATACACTTTTGATTTATTCTGTCTTTTTTTATATGGTAGGTCGGCAACATTTCAAGAAATGATATAA
This sequence comes from Capra hircus, assembly GCF_001704415.2. Lineage (NCBI taxonomy): Eukaryota > Metazoa > Chordata > Mammalia > Artiodactyla > Bovidae > Capra > Capra hircus. The sequence continues at coordinate 82,079,072 of NC_030814.1, forward strand.
AGTAGTGTCTGTATATTGAAAAGGTTTTCTCAGTTTTGAGAACCTTTGAAATTAAGACTCTTAGTTTTCTCTCATCGTTTTCTAAGTCCTTTCTGGAGGGTAGAGCCAGCTCTCAGTATGGTTAATTATAAATTGTATATAATTCAACTTCATTATGCAGGCAATATATCAGGCAACTTTTATATTATTTTTCAGTAATAGTATATTATTACCATAATTACTCTTGGTGGTTATTAGCCTTGTTGATTGCTCTCTTATTCCATTATTACTCAGTTCAATACATATGTGGCTATGTAGAACCTGAGTGGAGAAACACTGCAGAAATAGAGTGGCTCAGACGGTAAAGCATCTGTCTGCAACGCGGGAGACCTGGGTTCAGTCCCTGGGTTAGGAGGATCCTCTGGAGAAGGAAATGGCAGCTCTCTCCAGTACTCTTGCCTGGAAAATCCCATGGATGGAGGAGCTTGGTAGGCTCCATAGGGTCCCAAAGAGTTGGACACGACTGAGTGACTTCACTTTCATTTTTTCACAATAGAACCAGGGAAAGCTTCTGGCATTGCCCTGGGACTGAAGGAACAGGTAGGATGTCAGTGGGTAGGGATGAGGGAAGAATATTCCAATCACAGCAAGAGCAAAGTCATGGTAAAAAGTAATGTGTGTGTAGGATATTGTGAAGAGTTGTTGGGAGCTCTTGGGAGCCTAAGACACAAAGTAGATGAGTGGTGTCCTGAGGAGAAGATTGAAAAGCCTGCTAGAAAGGTGGATTAAGAATGGGCTATGAAAGACCTGGAATGAGATGAGGAGAAGCTTGAAACTTTTTACTCTGTGTGTGTGTGTGCGCACATGTGCACGCACACACATATGTGCTCAGTGATGTCTTGCTAACGGAAAGTCATCAAGCACAGTGGAACAGAGGTTATCAGAGCATATTGTTTTAAGCAACTCAAAACCTCCACTCTAGAAATATGAGAAAATGGAATTAGAAGGGATTAGAAGAGTTGGGTAAATATGCTTTAGCAAATATTCTCCAACTTCTTTGATAAGACCAAAGAATACCTGCAAAAGAGGAAGCAGAATGTCTTACAACAATGACTATAAAAATCTAATCCTTTGGCTTTAAATTTACTTTTATGCTGTAATCACATGAACATCCTCATATCTCTTTCTGTCTCTCTCTTCCCTTTTCTACCCTGTCCCTTTTTAGAATCCATTTTCAATTTTCTTAGACTCAAAGATGTTCTTATTTGACTGGATATATAACAACACAACATAGGCTAAATTCATCATTACCAAACATCTATTTTTAATTGTGTTTAGTTCTGTAGCTCTATGGTTGCAATCTCATCTACTTGAAGGTGAGAACAATTCTGTTCACCATATTTTAAGAAGCACTGATCTCAACAGATGGAACACTGACCCTTTCATGTAACCTATATTATTATGCACCTCTGGTAAGAAATTAATAGCGCTAATCTTATTTTCTAATGTAACTGGCATCTTTTGGGACTCATTAGTTAACTAGCCGCTTTAGTGACTGAAGTTTACCAAAGAGTACAGAGATTTTACCTTTAAGTTCACAGTTGTGTTTCAAAATACAAGGAAGGTGTTTGCTTAACTGGCTAGCTCATCTTCAGTCTCAGATATATCTTTCATTCCAAAATATTCTTGCTTTTCTTGCATTGCTATTTGTCTGATGATGAATTCCTTGCTAGAAACTTTCTTTCCATGGACAACTAACCAATATATTTAATCTCTTGTTCCAAGAAAGAACATAAAACATAATATGACTTTTATACAGTATTTTTTATTTATAAAATTGACTTTTGCTTGAATGGACAGTTTTCCTCTTTGTATTTGATGCATACACCCAGGAACACAATCAGAAGATTTCTATTGATTATTCTGAAGCAATTTAGTTCTGGTCATGGTTGTACTGGATTTGCAATTATACTGAGGAGAGGTATTATTGACTAGGCCTGGTGATTACCACACTGACATCAGATTCAGCCAGAGGTGAAACTAACCTACATCTCCATGTTGGTGTTCCTCTTACAAAAGATCTGCACTGATTCGTCTAAACCATGGAAGAACAACACATGATGCTATGTTTTAGTCACAGCAATTTATTTCTCTATGCCGTTCATTTACTTTTGAGTATAAGCAACTTAAGGTACTGACTTAGGAAAGATATATATTGAGGAGGAAAGATATACATTGAGGAGGTTAATTATTGACCCATGACACATAGGCTTTTGTCTAGCAAAACAAATAGGTCTCCTTTTGTATTAAAACAATGGTTTCCAGACAGGTCTTATTAAGAGATGGATTACTCTTGCATATGTTTACTCAGATTGAATGTGGTCTATTAAATAATAAATCCATTTCTAATGTAAATTTGAATTTCTTGGTTTATGTAAAATAAGTATACATGTAAGCCCTGTAGCAATAACAGTATGTTCATTCTTAGAAAACAAGGATGTTTTATACACACTAAACTCAGGTGTAAGTGATAGTTTTTGGTGAAAATTCAATGGAACATGTATGTAAATAAAAGTTACTTGGAACAAATATTTTCTTAAAATATCAAGCCTGATTATGCTGAAAAATGCATTAATGTACAATCCATTGGTCCATCTGCAGAGAAGGTTGGCTTAACTAGAGACAGCAGTGTACGCATTGAGAGATTAGGAAATGAAAAATACTTGGCATATGATTAACAAAACTGTGCAAGTAATTTGCTGAAAATAATTCTCCAATAGACATATTAAGCTTTTTCATTTTCTACAATATGCTTACTTTTGTTTCATGATTGAAATGAAAATGACAAGAGTAAACTATAAGGATACTTTAAATAAGATTCTCACATCTAGAACACAAAGATATTCTTTACCAACAATTGACGCAATATATCCTCAGGTTTTATTTGTTCTAAAAAAACAAATAATGATTATCATAATTTGAAAGTTTGATAGAGAAGCATTGTCAACCACGTCTGCCTACAGAAAAAAATTCATTTATTTGCAAATCCAGACAAATTTGTTTTGTTTCGTTCACTTTTTGTCAACTCAAGTACTCTCAATTTAGACTGAAAGACTGCTGCTTTTTCGCTGTTTTATGAAGTATAATTATTCTAGTATCAATATAATACCCTTAAATGGGTTGTATTTATATCTTTCTGGACAGAATTGACCTTACTGTAGAGTTTAGATAGTATAATTCTTCAATGGGAGATCCATCTAATATCTGAGAAATTCTTCACAGAACTAGAAGATTTTGATCACATGATATTTCTGATTTAATCTACCCAGCCACAAAAGCATTGGTTTAGAAGTAGGCTTATTATGGAAGAAGTAGATGCACCCTCTGAATCTGTCAGTCTCCCACATCAGCTAGCCTGTTGAGAAATCTGCATTTGACACCTTTTGAGTTGACCAATATTTTAGAATCCTAGCTTTGAGGAGCTGGACCAGTTAATAAGAGATAAAGCAGGTTTCTATTATTTCAATATGGTCCAGCTGACATAGGGAAGAGAAATACTCAGTTCTGTGGTCAGAGGATACACAGAAATCTCTCCACAGTCATCTTGTGAAGAGTGCCTTTGGTCTCTCAGGGTGCCTTATAATAGAGTACAGATGGTCCCGTACAGACCCGTCACCACCACTCAGAAAAACCCTGTTAATCAGGTGAGACATCAAAAGCATCAGCTCAACATCCAGGAGGAGGGCTGGCAGGAGCAGACAGTGCCGCTGATTCTCACTTGCTAGGGTGAGATCCAGAAGGGAGGCTTTCTCTACTGACAGGCAGAGAACACTGAAGCTTGAGTAACTTGGGTGAGCAAAAGTTTTATCTGAAGTATTCAAAAAATGCAGGCAAAAGCAAATGTTTGGTTTAAATTAAGTGCCTAAGAGGCTCAGTTCCTTGTCTTGTTTTTGTTGATAGGGTTGGGACGGTCAACTCAGAAATAAGGGAACAAGTACATCCTATTTGAGACTCTTTTTACAATACTTGCAGAGATTTACTACTATTTCTAAAGGTCATGTGGGGAGCTATTAGATATAGGATATATAATCTCTCAACTGTACTCTAAACTTCTGTCATTTAGGGATTATCATATTTCTTATCCATTTTGCACCATGTCTTTTAACCCATTTCTCATGCATTCTATAGAACACATAGGGGCCAATCTAGGAATGAATGTAAAATATAATTATTGAACAGCCTTCTTTACTAATGCTATCTTCTTTTGCTATAGAATATGTTAATTACTTCTTGTCTGCACAAAAAATGCTGTTTATTTTCTTTTTTGTTATACAGAATTGCCAGTTAAAAACAAAAGTTTGAAAGCAGTCAAAACACTAAAGTAAATTTAAAAAAGAGCCAACAAGAGACGTAGGGTAATTTTTAAAGAAACCATAAAGTTGAAATGAAATAACAATGGAAAATGGGACAAATAATCCATTTCTTCACCAACAAATGTAGATGCTTTTGACATGGTCAAAAAAATCACATCGATGACAGTGATATACATAATTATCTCAGCATTTTGATTTTTATTTCAATGATATTTCAGTGAATCATACTGCCTTATGACATTTCCCTGACCATTTAAAACTTTAAGCTCTACCTAGCAGCCAGAGAACAAAGGCACAGATTTAACACTGTACGTAAAAACTACCTCTAGAAAAATACTGTACCTTTTTGAGTATAATATAGAAGTATAGACAGAAAAACATAATGCACATAGTCTCTCTAAACACACACGTGTGTGTATATATATATATATATATATTCACATACACATACATATACACATATATGTGTGTATATATGGTGTGTGTTAGTCATTCAGTCATGTCCAACTAGACTCCTCTATCCATGGAATTCTCCAGGTAAGAATACTGGAGTGGGTAGTCATCTCTTCTCCAGGTGATCTTCCTGACCCAGGGATCGAACCCAGGTCTCCTGTATTACAGGCAAATTCTTTGCTGTCTGAGCCACGAGGGAAGCCCATATATGTGTATGTGAAGTGAAAGTCACTCAGTCATGTCAGACTCTTTGCGACCTCATGGACTATAGAGTCCATGGAATTCTTCAGACCAGAATATTGGAGTGGGTAGCCTTTCCCTTTTCCAGGGGATCTTCCCAACCCAGGGATCGAACTCAGGTCCCCTGCATTGCAGGCAGATTTTTTACCAGCGGAGCCACAAGGGAAGCCCATATGTGTGTATATGTCTGTATAAATAAAGATGTCATACTTTTAATTTAAAATATACAACTTAATGACTTTATGAAAGTCAGTATCACACACTAATCTGGTTTTGCCACAGTTTTAGGGAATGATAACTCTTACATATGCATAATTGATTTAAAATGTTTAATACAATGTTATATGAGATTGAACCAGATGGGCCTTTTCTTTATAAATTAGGTCCTTGGAAAATCTGAATACTTTTTGGAGAGACTCCTGAATATTCCCTGCAACACATCTGCACATCCCCACTGTGTGCATGGGATGGGGCAGGTGACACCCAGACAGCAGTACGGCCATGTCTCCTTGCCTTGTGCACACAGTGGCCACCACCATCTTCTGCTGTCCCTGCTTTGCCAAAGTTAGTGACTGAAATCAAAACGAGTGGGCCTGAGGAATGCTGAACCGAACTGTTGCTCATGTCATTAAAAACTCAGCTAGGCAGAAAGCTAGGAATGGAACAGTTGACAAAGATAAAGCTGAGAGCTCTGTGGCTTATCCTTAATTAGGTGTTGGCATTGGTTCCTGTCAAACAAGGGGGAGAGTGTGTGTTGCAGACACTGACGCATGCAGACAGCGCTAGTCACAGTTGGAGAGAACACGGGGTGCATTCAAGCTGGCACTGAAAGGGATTTAGATAAGTACTTGAGGGAACAAAAATCGAAAAAGGAGGATGATAGCAATGGAAGCTTTAGATGAATTGCAACTGAGTGCACCTTTATTACAGCTTATCAGTCTCCAGACAGCTACAAACCAACCTTCCTAGTGCATTTCTCTTCGTGTTCTCCTGGATTAAAGGTCAAAGTAACTCAAATTTATATGTTCTGTCGCCCTGTCTCAGTCTCTCCCTTTGCTCACCTATAGGTGCCACACATCTCAGGGACTGGGGATCCCTGGCATGAAGCTTCTAAAGGGCCTCTTCTCATTGGAAAGGTTCCATTGATTTAAAATAATTATCATATGGAAAGAGGTTGCAAATAATGCAATATTAAAAGGTCACAAAAATCCTACTGGCATAAATATATGCATGGCAATGGGCCAGCTCTAATCGCTCTTGTCCGTAACTGCAGTTCTATCTTGCATCCATCTGATAAATTCAAATAGCTAATATCCTGGTTTATTAGAACACTGTCTATATGTATTCTCAACATACACAAAAGCTGTGTGTTTTCATAATATGTATAAGCACTTCAGACGGTAAGCTGTGCACATTGCAGCTAGCAGATGGTAGCTCTTATCACAGATAAAAGCACATATATATGTTTCTGTAACGACACCCTCAGAGAGAACGGATAAGAGAAGAATCCTCTCCACATCACAGCTTACATTACCCATCTACTTAGCCAGAAAACAGCATATGTTTTACCGCTGTGGAAAGGCAGTGCTTGAGAGGAAAATATGATAAAAATAAACTCAGAAATAACCTTATGGATAAATATAAAAACGTGCTAATTGGAAGTTAGGTGTGCATGTGGAAGTTAGGTAGGGCAGAATTTACCATGTTCCAAAAGTGAGACCAAAAAAAGTACATCATGGAATTGATTGCTGGATAAAATGTAGGATGTCCGGTTAATTCAAATGTCATATGAACAATGCATAAACATTTAGTGTAAGTATATCCCCAATATTGCTTGCCTCATGGCTCATGTAAAATTTGGGAGACACTTAGGCTAAATAACATGAATTCTATCTGAATACTTATTTGACACCTGTCTACGTAAAATTCAAATTTAAATGGGTGCCTTATATTTTTATTTGCTAAATCGGACCAGTACAGTCTTACTTTGCTGTTATTAAGGTTTTTAACCAATGCTCCCAGGGTTCCAGGCAAAGGTAAACCTTCAAAAAGCAAGTCAATTCTGAAAGAGTATGATTGCAGGCTCTTTCTGTGCACACAAAACCAGCAGGGGTCTTGAATGTTTGTCTGAAAGATGCAGTCACTAAAAGCTAGTGTGGATAATTTAGGACATATATCTCTCCACCCTTCTATCCTCACCCCCTAGAGTTTTAGATCCTGGTTTGGAACTATCTGCATAATTGTTTCACTTTGGCTCTATAACACAGCTCTTTTTCATTTATGAATTTGGTTTATTATTTCAGACTAAGATCTATTTGCACTCATAAAAAAAGGAGACAGACTTTAAACACTCCACATGTACACATTTGTGTTCTTAGGCTGAGATCGGCATTCAAACTGGAAGGTTAAATGGAGTTCAGATAATTTCTTTTTTTATCCTTTGCTCTGGCTTTTGTCTCCTGTCTTTCAGCAAAACTGAATAAAGATGTCTCCATTTTACACCAAAAGATTCAATTACTTCTCGAATGCTGGGTAAACATCTGCAGATGAACGATCTTAACAAACGTAGTTTGATTCCACACAAACTTATGTGACACTTTTGTTTTCTCTCTTCAAGAGCAGAGAATAGATTCAAGCCTGCTTTTCTGAGACTAAGCCTCCATGCCACGAGCACTGAATTTTTGGCAGGCAGCCAACCAATCTCTGTAGCCCAATGAAACTCTGATTCCATCTGCTCCAGCAGCGCAATATATTCCACTTCAGGTCAAAAGCAGGGAGCCAGCAGTATTAACATTACACTAATCTGTAAAGACATTTTCACTGGGCTAGATAGGCTAATGTTACACAGGTTTTCAAAGCTTCAAGAGCAACAGTAATTGTCAGGGGGAAACTCAGTGGGCAGTAGATTCTTGCTGAGAATATTCCAAGATGAGGCTAGATGAATGGTTCTAAAGAATGAAGGGAGAAAAATACCTCTTAAAAAAGGCAAGTCGCTATCTTGTTAAGCAGGTGTTTTAAACACAACATTAAACCATATATTTAGCAATGCAAACTCTATCATTCTATTTTTCCTGTTTATTCCTGGGTCCCAAAACTAACATACACACAATTACACATACACATACACACACAGCCTTGGAAGCCTACTAAATAATTGATGAAGACTACAATCTCCATTAAAAACCTAGATGGAAATAGATTGCTCTAAGCATAACCTTGGTGTTATGAAATCAGAACCATTCCAAGCTCTTAATGCATTTTTAAAAAGAAAAGTAAGCATATGGCTAACTTCTCACCACCTCCCCCCATCCTTCTTTGCTGCTTTGCTGCTTGTAGAAAACATGATCAGTTTGGGGATATGTAGCCCTGTAATCAATTGCTCATTAAGCATAACCTACCAAGGACTTTATTAAAGACCCTTGATGGAAAATATGCTGAAGGAAAATACTGTGAAGCAGATTAATGTATACAATGGAAATTTAATACCAGTAACAAAAACAGGTCTTTTTCATTTCCCTACTTCTTTGGTTTGGGGGGAAAAGTAGTTTAAGATTCATGCCTTCAGGCAGATCAGAAACCATTAAGAACTACATTTCAGGAAATTGTAATGAATAAAAATTCAATTTAGACTGCTCGACTTTCTTTGAGAATAAGAGGAAAAATGTTTGACTAGAAAAGAATTATTTGAAAATCTCCACAATTAGGAAGTACACAGCTATGTTTCTGCTATAATTTAAAGCTATGCAGAGTTGACCTGAAAGACTACTTTTTGCTAGAATAATTGATTTCCCTCTGCTTGGAAGTATGTTGTCTCTATAATGTAAAAAAGTAGCAAAACATACATAATTTCAATTTTCTTTCCTTATAATGTAAGTGAATACTTAGGGTTATATATTTTGAAGTTTCCCACCCATGTTCCTTTAAAAAAAAAACTAAATATGAAAGTTGTTTGAAAATGAGTAAAACCACTGGACTTTTCAATCTTCAAAAATAATAAAGAAAAATTGGCAAGCATTTTTATTGTACTGGTTTAACACTTACTGCCTCTCTATATTCCTTGTCATAAAAATTTGCTAATAAAAAGGAACTGAATTTGGAACTGAAGAATCCCCTTCCTTTTTTTAAAAAAATAGTTCCTACTCTAAATGGAAAATTCATATAGGGAACAGATGAATGAATATACATAAGTCTTCATGCATTGATATACATATGATTTCTCCTCAAAAGACTGGTTTGGAAGACTTGTTATCTGACCAGAAAAGTCTGTAGTAAGTTGAGATAAAGGAGACTGACTCCAATCTCCTCAGCCTTTGCAACTGCTTTATATTCTAATCACTGCACTAAGCATCTGTCCCCGGCAGGCAGCTTGTTCAATCTAGCAGATAACGAATGCAGCCCGACTGAGGCTGTGCTGGCCCTTCCCTACGCGTGAGGAGCTAGTGTTCCATTCCTCTGATTAAACAGGCAGTGGGAAAGCGCTCTCAGAGCTGTAATTGCCTCCGTTATGAAACATCTTCACCTGTTAGCCAAAGCTAAGTTGAATCACAGCAGAAATTATTAACAGTGGCTGTTTTCAAGCCAGCTTAATTTGAGCTGATGCTGCTGTTCACTTAACACAGATGAATAGGTGTGCAGGACAAGAGCCTAAGCAGAGATGACACCCCAATGAATATTTGCTCCCAGCCCTGCTGCGAGGAGTTGGCTTGCACAATAACAGACAATTGTTAAAAAGTCTAAGGGAGGGAAGCATTGGACAGGACCCACTCCTCTACCGTCACCTTCTGTACTCAGGAGAACTTTCTAACGGATGGCAGCTTTGGACAGCTAAACCATTTCTGCAATTAGTTTCCACAAGTGTTGGCAAGCACAAACTATTTTTGGGGGGGCTGTGCACAGTGGTATGGGGAACAGGGCCTGGCTTCAAACATGGCCAGAAACTCTCTTTTCAGAGAACTGAACAGGCATTAAAATTTAATGGTCTGCTTTCATTTTCTCTGCAGTGTGCTCCGGGATGATTATAAATTACAGCATTCTGCTTACTTTTGACGGAAGTCATGTATCAGCATTTGATTTAGAAGCAATGTGTGCTTGACATATGAAACACATCTTGCAGAAGTGATTTATCACAGAGCTCTTTTTTTGTTTGTTTCCTAAGAAAAGAGCTGCACAGGGAAGGGTAGCACTGTGATGGTGACAGCCATCCTCATAGTAGGGGTGTGACTGTGACTTCAGACAGTGTCGGAAGTCTGGAAATTCTGAATATATCTTATTTTCCAAACTGAGAGATCCTTTCGTTTGTTCTCTAAAGCTCAACATTATTCCTCAAAATCTCTATTAAAAATTTTTTTTTCTGGGAAAAGATGAGCAAAGTATTACTGGATATGGGAATCATTTCTCAAAATTGGGTGGGGTGTCATAGGCAAGATGCTCTTCTATAATCCCAGGCTAGCTTGGGAAGCTGTTGGCTTGCAGGGTCTCTGACGCAACATGATTGGCCGAGGAGAGAGACAGAGAGCAGATGGGGGATTTTTTAGTTTGGATGGGTGTGGGGCTAGAGGTTTGGAACATAAAGACAGTGCCTGATTCTTCTGTTGGCTGGTATATTTCTTTACCCTTGAGGTTATGTCTGCTGGTGAACCAAGCTGCAACATAGCCAGTCCATTCTTATCAGCATTTCTTTATCATCTGCTCTGATGGCTGCAGCCAAAGCAATTGTGTGGGAACCTATACACTCACCAAGTGGTTTAATCAAACAATTGGCTGGTGACCATGTTCTATCTATCAAGTCTGATTAATAACTATAACAGAGCTGCAGAAATTTCACATATTATTTCAAAATCACACTTCATGGCATAAGGTATAACCTGGAAATACATTTCCCTTCTTTGTCTGTTATTTATCCTTGTAAAACTAAGCTTACCTCTCACCTCATAACCTCTGGGTAGTTTCCTCAACACTTGCAGTTAGTAATTCATGGCCCTATCTCTTTAGACAGTTTTTTTCCTAATTCTTTCAACACAATTACCTATGGTCTTCTTCTGCTGCTCCCTATGCTATTTTCTAACATTCAACTTTTATCCTCAATTTCTTCTCCTCAGATGTTAGTATAAATCTCGCACAAACAGACTTTTCATAAAATTTTTGAGTAAATAAATGTTGAATGAATGGAAGTGTAAATGAATCTGTATATCAGGTCAAAGAAAGAAGTGAGAGTGTACTGCAGAGCTGACAATATATATTCCTCTCATATGGGTTTCTTCTTTCTACAGGGGAAAATCTAGTTTTCAGCTGGGCACACAGCTTTCTGAAATAAAGACTTTATTTTTCAGCTTGCTTTGCTGCTAAGTATGACCATTTTCTATATCAGTTAACGGGAGGTAGGTAGAAATGGTATGGTAATTCAAGAGGTGACTTTGATCATGGCTGGAAAGAAACTGTAATGGCAAGAGTGCTAGCAGTCATTTTGGATTCTAAGGTCCTTCTGGGATTAAAATTCCTGTACAGAGCAACAGGGTATAAGGAATTAGAAACTCGGATACCACAGAAACTATGTTGGTCCTGGGCTAATTACTTTCAGGTGTCTTGAATATGAAAAGGGAAAAAAAACCTTCAAACTATGTGTGAATTGAAATCCTTACTATGGTTTACCAGTAGTACCTGCTACATAATTTGCAAGATTTAGTACAAGTAATTTTTAAACAGGGTGACAATATATAGCCTTGTCATACTCCTTTCCCAATTCTGAACCTGTATGTAGGTCAAGAAACAACAGTTAGACCAGACATGGAAAAATGGACTGGTTCCAAACTGGGAAAGGAATATGTATGGCAAGGTTGTATATTATCACCCTGCTTAAATAAATACTTATATGCAGAGTACATCTTGCAAAATGACAGACTGGATGAATGAATCACAACCTGGAGCCAAGATCGCTAGGAGAAATATCAACAACTTCAGATATGCAAGTTGTTGATATTTCATTCTAACGGCAGAAAGTGAAGAGGAACTAAAAAGCCTGTTGATAGTCAAAGAGGAGAGTGAAAAAGCTGACTAAGATCAAGGCATCCAGTCTCATTACTTCATGGCAAATAGAAGGGGGAAAAGTGGAATAGTGACAGATTTTATTTTCTTGGGCTCCAAAATCACTGTGGATGGTGACTGCAGCCATGAAATCAAAAGATGCTCCTTGGAAGGAAAGCTATGACAAACCTAGACAACATATTAAAAAGCAGAGACATCATTTTACTGACAAAGGTCCATATAGTGAAAGGTATGGTTTTTCCAGTAGTCATGTATGGTTGTAAGAGTTGGATTATAAAGAAGGCTGAGTACTAGGAATTGATGCTTTTGAACTGTGGTACTGGAGAAGACTCCTGAGAGTCCCTTTGACAGCAAGGAGATCAAACCAGTCACTCCTAAAGGAAATCAACCCTGAATATTCATGGAAGGACTAATGCTGAAGCTGAAGTTCCAATACTTTGACCACCTAATGGGACAAGCTGGCTTACTGGAAAAGGCTCTGATGCTGAGAAAGATTGAAGGCAAAAGGAGAAGGGGATGGCATAGGATGAGATAGTTAGATAGCATCACTAACCCAATGGACATAAATCTGAGCAAACTCATGGAGATAGTGGAGGACAGAAGAGCCTGATGTACTTTGGTTCATAGGGTTGCCAAGAGTCAGACACAACTAAGTCACTGAACAACAACAACAATTTTTGAACAGAGGAGTTTGTTTAAAAATCATTGAGAGTTTTCAAGGCAGCAACAGCAGAGATAAAAGCTAGTGCAGAGCCCTTTTACACTTAGGAAGCTTGTCTCATTTTTTACCAAATCCTTCCTTACCCACTGAACTTTCTTTAGCCAGGTTGGCCTTGTTTCTGCATCCTTACTACGTTAGACTCTCCTGCTCAGGACATTTGTGCTTGGCCATTCGAAGCCAGGGATCACTCTGCCACAGTTAATAGCAATATTCATATGACCTATGCTGGCCCCTACTCAACATCACAGTTTAGAAAAGTTGTTTGCAATATCTCTCCATCCCTAGTATTATTGTGTATTCTTATTTCTATAATAGCATACCTATGCCATTTCCTGATTTTATTGCTTTCTTACTTGTTTCTTTTTAAAATTACCCAATCCTCTTGATTTTAAAGCAAGCTTCCTGAGGGTACGTGTTTTCTGTGTCTTATTCACCAATAAAGAAAGACAACCTCAAGAACATGGGTATTTGATCTATATCATTTGATCTAGATCAAGAGTACATTTCTTGATGGTTTAAAAAAACATTTTTATAAATTTATCCTATAATTACTTGATTTTCTGTTTGGTTACATGGAAGTGGACCTGCAAAGACAGAGCTCATTTGTGTAAATATTTCCCAAACTTGTCAGATATGTGAAAAGTGAGGGATTTCCTCTCTGCTGGACCTCTGTTTGTACTGCAGTTAACACACACCCCCACACAACCCTGGAAAGCAAAGCGACCTACCCCTGTCTACACTGACATGACTACATCAAGTGTTCCTTTTTGTCACTGATCTTTTTAAATCACTTAAGTCATGTCTGACTCCCTGTGACCCCATGGATTGTAGCCCTCAAGGTTTCTCTGTCCATAGGATTTCCCAGGCAAGCATAATGGAATGTGCTGCCATTTCCTTCTCCAGGGGATCTCCCTAATTCCAGGATCAAACCCACGTATTGTACATCTCTTGAATTGGCCTGTGGATTCTTTACCTTCGAGCCACCAGGGAAGCACTTTCTTTAATAAGATAACTTTACTATCCTAGGAGAGTCTGCCCAGACAAATAGCTCGACTGTTCATCATAGGAAATTTCTGAATACCCAACCACCATTCAATAGAAAGCATCAATATAAGATTTTACCTACAGAGAGTTTGAATCTCTTTCCTTAAAAATCCTTACTGGATATTTTGAATATCAAGTCTAAACTTTATATCATGATCCTTACCCAATCCTAGTCAAGTCCCTGCATGGAAGATCCACTAACACTAAACTTTCCATTCTCAATAAATCCTGACTTGGCCTTTCATCTCTAAGATGCTACCAAAGCTAAGTTAGTGTTATCCATTCCTGTGATCAGCACCTCAGCTTTATCTTCTCAAAAGCCTATGTTGCTGATATTTGGGGAGCCACCATTTTACAACTCTAATGCAATTCTTTGAGTATGGGTTTATCTCCCACACTGCAGGTGGATTCTGTACCAGCTGAGCCACAAGGGAAGCCCTTGATTATTTAGAAGGATCAATTATTCAGAGATATAAAGTGTTTTTTCTCTTGAGAAGGGCTTTTCCTTACAAGCATATCAAGGTCAAAAGTTTACATAAATAGTGATAAATAATGACTTCGTGTGAGTCAGAGAGCAAACAAAACATATTTCCATGCTGTCACTGTTCAGTATGGCAGTCATTAGACATATGTATCTATTGAGAATTTGATATGTGCTTTGTCTGAATTGAGATATGATGTAAGTGTGAAATATATCCCAGATTCAATGACTTAGTATAGAAAAACGAATTTAAAGTATCTAATTAATAATTTCTATATGATTATATGTTGAAATGTTGTATTCAAGATCTAATGTGCTATAGGACATAATATTTGGATACAATTTATAATATATATAAGATTAGGACTTCCCAGATGGCACTAGTGGTAAAGAACCTGCCTGCCAATGCAGAAGGTGTATGAGACGTAGGTTCTACCCTTGGGTTGGAAAGATCCCCTGGAGGAGGGCATGGGAACCCACTCCAGTATTCTTGCCTGGAGAATCCCATGGACAGAGGAGCCAGGTGGGCTACTGTCCATAAGGCTGCAAAAAATGAGACATGACTGAAGCAACTTGGCAAAGTACACACATATATGAATTAAAGGTAATATACAATATGCTATTAAAATTAATTTTAAGCATTTCTTTACACTTTTAACAAATATGGGAACTAAAAATCTTTAAATGATATATATGGGCTTTATTATATTTCTGTTGGAGAGTGCTGTTATCTCTTTAGAAAAGACAGAGGAAAGAAAAAAAAAACCCTGAAAAACTGCATTATCAATAAAGAGGTGAATATATATATATATATATATATATATATATTTTCCTCTCTTGTAATGACTTACTTCTCTAGTGTTAGTTACTTATTTAAAGATCCTTACCACTATAACCAGAGATGGTGTTTTCAACACATAAAATACTAGTAAGTGGTATTTCTTGGTCTACTGGAAAGCATTAAGAGGAATTACCTTTAAAAGTTGAAAAGCAATTACAAATTGTTTTACTTTAAAATTAAATTTTAGAGGAAACTCTTCCACAGTTGGCTTTACAAGAGACATTTCAACAAACAGAGTAACTAAGGAAGCCCAAGTATTAATCCGAGTTTGTGGAAAACAGCCAGACAGATCTGTGACTGAACAATGTAATTCAATTGTACTGAGAAGCAGATGTGATCTGTAATTTTTCTCTACAACTGGCTCTTTTGTCTGGAGAATGATGCCTGGCTAATGTCCTTTTTGTTGACTGTAGAGGAAATATGCATATCTCCCTTCTACCCTATTGTGTGCTTGAAAACTCTGAACCTGATGTGCTAGAACACTGGGGATGGGGTACAAACGCTTCTTGGAAGACATTTTTGAAAGTTTGACCCTAACTTTTGACTAGGATGAAAGAGAGATGAGACAATCTCAGGACCACTCTCAAAAGCTAAACCAGGAACAAGATAAGGACTAGGGTCAAACGTTCTTGACATGAGGTAAAAGACGAGAGAGACACTTGTAAGGACGAGATATGAGTAAACAAATGTCCTACAGAGGAGGAAACTTTATTCTTTATCACTGAGAACAAGGAAACTCTACTTCATTGCCATTGAATCCTCTACAATACAAGACTGAAGAGTTAGACCATACAGCTTCCTGTCAGGTGACTAAGATCTCATTTTATTTTAATGCATGAGGTTTGTGAATTTTATCCTCCTTCAAAGTCCCTTATCCCCTGAAGTTGTTTTCATGTTTGACAATAGTTTCTAATGTTATATTCTCACATGTTGATAATGTAACATAAAAGTTTCAACAATATTTAGATTAACTGTAAACTATTCCCATTTATAATTCTTCTCAAGCTTTAAACAGAAAAATAGAGAATGTTTTAGGACAGCAGGATATAGTAGCTTTAAATTTTGACCCTTCAGTTCAGCTATATTCGGCAGCTCAATAACTCTGTGATGTAACTTCCTTTATACTATTTTCTTGGTATAAGGAATCAGGAAAAGAATGCTTTAGAGTTTTACACAAAAATATTTTCCATTTTTTTTCAAGGAGCAAGAAACATTGGAACTTGTTCAGAAAATATTATTTGTAAAAATTGTCTAGATGATTTAAGAATGTAGCACAGAAAGCCGGGGGAAAACTATAATATACATAAAACATGAAATAATAATTACTTATGACAAAAGGAGAGTGAAAGGCAAAGGAGAAAGGGAAAGATATACCCAACTGGATGCAGAGATCCAAAGAATAACAGAGATAAGAAAGCCTTTTTAAGGGAACAATGCAAAGAAATAGAGGAAAACAATAGAATGGGAAAGACTAGAGATCTCTTCAAGAAAAATGGAGATGTCAAGGGAACATTTCCTGCAAAGATGGGCACAATAAATGACAGAAATTGCAAGGACCTCACAAAAGCAGAAGAGATTAAGAAGAGGTGCCAAGAATATATAGAAGAACTATACAAAAAGGGACTTAATGACTCAGATAACCATGATGGTGTGGTCACTCACCTAGCACCAGATGTTTTGGAGTGTGAAGTCAAGTAGGCCTTAGGAAGCATTACTACCAACAAAGCTAGTGGAGATGACGGAATTCCAGCTGAACTACTTCAAATCCCAAAAGATGATGCTGTGAAAGCACTGCACTCAATATGCCAGCAAATTTGGAAAACTCAGCAGTGGTCACAGGACTGGAAAAGGACAGCTTTCATTCCAATCCCAAAGAAAGACAATGCCAAAGAATGTACAATGCCAAACTACTGTACAATTGTGGTCATTTTACATGGTAGCAAGGTAATGCTCAAAATCATTCAAGCTAGGCTAGCATATGAACCAAGAACTTTCAGATGTACAAGCTGGATTTAGAAACAGCAGAGAAACCAGATATCAAATTGCCAGCATCCATTGGATCATAGAAAAAGCAAGGAAATTAAAAAAAATATATATATATATATACTTCTGCTTGATTGACCATGCTAAAGCCTTTGACTGTGGATCACAACAAACTGTGGACATTTCTTAAAGAGACAGGAATACCAGACCACCTTACCTGTCTAAGCTCAATGAGCTGTCTCCTAAGAAATCTGTACGCAGGACAAAAAGCAACAGTTAGAAATGGACATGGAACAAAGGACTGGTTCAAAACTGGGGAGGGAGTAAATCAAGGTTCCATATTGCCACCATGCTTATTTAACTTATATGCAGAGTACATCATGAGAAACGCTGGACTGGAAGAAACACAAGCTGGAATCAAGATTGCCAGGAGAAATATCAATAACCTCAGATATGCAGATGACACCACCCTTATGGCAGAAAGTGAAGAGGAACTAAATATTCTCTTGATGAAAGTGAAAGAGGAGAGTGAAAAAGTTGGCCTAAAGCTCAACATTCAGATAACGAAGATTATGGCATCTGGTCCCATCACTTCATGGGAAATAGATGGGGAAACAGTGAAAACAGTGTCAGACTTTATTTTGGGGGGCCCCAAAATCACTGCAGATGGTGACTGCAGCCATGAAATTAAAAGACACTCCTTGGAAGAAAAGTTATGACCAACCTAGATAGTATATTCAAAAGCAGAGACATTACTTTGCCGACTAAGGTTCGTCTAGTCAAGGCTTTGGCTTTTCCTGTGGTCATGTACGGATGTGAGAGTTGAACTGTGAAGAAGGCTGAGTGCCGAAGAATTGATGCTTTTGAACTGTGGTGTTGGAGAAGACTCTTGAGAGTCCCTTGGACTGCAAGGAGATCCAACCAGTCCATTCTGAAGGAGATCAGCCCTGGGATTTCTTTGGAAGGAAAGATGCTAAAGCTGAAACTCCAGTACTTTGGCCACCTCATGAGAAGTGTTGACTCATTGGAAAAGACTCTGATGCTGGGAGGGATTGGGGGCAGGAGGAGAAGGGGATGACAGAGGATGAGATGGCTGGATGGCATCACTGACTCGATGGATATGAGTCTGACTGAACTCTGGGAGTTGATGATGAACAGGGAGGCCTGGTGTGCTGTGATTCATGGGGTCGCAAAGAGTCGGACATGACTGAGCGACTGAACTGAACTGAACTGAACTGAGCTTCATGGATAATGCCAGGCTGTATGCATCACAACCTGGAATCAAGATTGCCAGGAGAAATACCAACAACCTCAGACATGCAGATGATACCACTCTAATAACAGAAAGTGAAGAACAAAAGAGCCTCTTAATGAGGGTAAAAGAGGAGAGTGAAGAAGCTGTCTTAAAACTCCACATTAAAAAATACTAAGATCATTTCATTCTATCCAAATAGATGGATAAAATGTGGAAACAGCGTTAGACTTCATTTTCTTGGGCTCCAAAATCATGGTGGATGGTGACTGCAGCCATGAAATTAAAAGATACTTGCTCCTTGGAAGGAAAGCTATGACAAATGTAGACTGCACATTAAAAAGCAGAGACATAACTTTGTCAACAAAGGTCTATATCGTCAAAGCTATGGTTTTTCTAATAGTCATGTATGGATGTGAAAGTTCAGCAACAAACAAGGCTGAGGACCAAAGAATTGATGCTTTTAAACTATGGTGCTGGAGAAGTCTCTTGAGAGTCTCTTGGACTGCAAGGATATTAAACCAGTTAATCCTAAAGGAAATTGACCCTGACTTTTTGTTGGAAGGACTGATGCTAAAGCTTAAGCTCCAACACTTTGGGCCACCTGATGAGAAAAGCCAACTTATTGGAAAAGACGTTGATGCTGGGAAAGATTGAGTGCAAGAGGAGAGGAAGGAGACTGAGGATGAGGTGGTTAGGTAGCATTGCTGAGCAAATGAATATGAATTTCAGCAGTCTTTGGGAGGTAGTGAAGGACACGGTAGCCTGGTGTGCTACAGTTCATGGGGTCACAAAGAGTTGGACATAGCTTGGTGACTGAACAACAATGACACTGAGTCTCTGGAGTTGGTCTTTGTCATTAAAGATGAATAGTTATTACTTCCTAATTCTGATTACTTTCCTAAAAATGATCTACTATATATAGTAAGGATAGACCCGAGGTTTCAATATGCATCTTTCTCCAGAGATCAAATTTGTGGAGCAGAAAAATTTTGTGTTCAGCAGAGGAGGTATCTGTGTTTCTTTCAAAGGGGAGACTGTAACTAAGCAGATGTGCTGACGACAACCTATGTTTCAAAGTCAAACAAAAAGTATGACAATAAATAATGGTAGAATTTAGAAATTCTTCTTCTCAACTGTGCACTTAATCTACTAAGATTAAGAATACTATTTTAATGCCTTTTTTAGAAGAAAAAAGTGCATTTCTATTTGTGTTACATTCATCTTTTATCTGTTTATCCTATTGCTAACTGGAGACCTTGACTTCCCTGAGTTTTTGAGAGAAAGACTTCAGATAGTGTAGGGAAAAAGTGATTTGAAGTCTGAATATGAATCTCATATATTATTATTTTTATAAAATCAATGAACTAACTCTAGGCTTTATCTGTATGAAACAATTTAACTGCAGTGGAGAGAAAACCAGACCAAAATGGGTGTAAGTGTAAAAGTAATTTATTGACCTATGTAACTGAAAAGCCTCATTTGTCACTGTAGATGAGATTTCATATAGCAATTCAAAAGCTGTCACAAAAGATCTTCCATTGTCCCACTAAGTCATAGAATTGCTGCTTCCTTTGAAGACCTCATGGCTTCCCTGATAACTTAGTTGGTAAAGAATCTGCTTGCAATGGTGGATACCTGGGTTTGATCCCTGGGTTGGGAAGATCCCTTGAAGAAGGGAAAGGCTATCCACTCCAGGATTCTGGCCTGGAAAATTCTGGTCCATTGGAGAGAGTTGGACACAACTGAGCAACTTTCATGCTCATGCTCATGCTTGAAGACCTCAAATCACCATACCACCATTTTCAGTGAAAGGGGAAAACCTTTTAGGATGACTCCCAGGAAAATCAGTCTTTGTCCCAGTGTTATGGGCTGAACTGTGTCCTCCTAAACTTCATATGTTGAAGTCCTAACCGCAAGTAAATCAGTATGTACCTTTATCTGGAGATAGGTTTTTAAAAAAGTAATTAAGTTAAAGTTAGGTCATTTAGGGAGAGCCCTAATCCAATATTACTGGTGTCCTTATAATAAGAGGAAATTGGGAGACAGAAATACACAGAGAGAAGAGGAGACAGAGGAGATGAACATTTAAAAGGAGAGAAGTTTCAAGAGAAAATAAACCTGTCAACACATTGATCTCAGACCTCTAGCCTCTAGAATTATGCAAAGATAAATAAGTCACCCAATCTTAATTGTATGTTGGTATTACGTGTGTTAATACAGTAGCTCCATTAAAGATACCCAGAATCCCTGCCAAAAGCTCTGAAGGTCACTTGCTTAGGTCATGTGCCACCCCTGAACGTTATGATCATCAGCATTGAATAGTGGATTAGCTTGGGTCAGGCAAAGTTTGCCCCTGAATCTGGGGCCAAGGAGGGGCTCTTTGCCAGCAAAAACACAGGACTGAGACTTGAGGGCTTTCTGTACTCCAAAGTTTTGTTCTTAGAACTAGTAAATATTTTTAAGCTATAATCTATCTGCTAACATAGGTCTTCCCTTAATCATATTCTTATTTTAATCCAGGTACTTGGGGCCTTTCTTGCAGAGCCTGAAGTTACAGTCTAGGACTAATTAAAAAAAAAGGACCCAGTAATTAACTGTATTTGATATGCTGGCAAGAGCCATTTGTAAAGATTTTACTGAAGGACTCTATGAGGAAATGGGAGGTCGATATTGCTCATGGTGCAGCAAACAATTTAATGCAATTCCTTCCAACCATCTTCTTACTTTCTGACCCCCTCTGCCCTATGACCTAGCACCTGCTGCCTTCATCATTCCTATTGCTGAGTCTTTTTCCAGAGTGTCCACACGGGGGTCCTTCTCCTCCCTTCAGTTCTTTATCCAATCCCATCTTATCTGTGAGGGCTTCTTTGAGGAGAGTATGCTCTTTTTCTCTTTTCTATTTAATTTTCTTCCATTTTCCTTATCTTCCAGATTTCCTTGTTTATAGGTTTATTATCTGCCTTTCTCCTTTAGACAACTCCATGAGTGTGGAAATTTTGTCTGTTCTATTTCCAGCTGTAGCCTTCCTTATTTAAAATCTTGTCTAGAAAATATAAGTCATGCAGTACATTTTTTTGTTGAATGAACACATTTTATTTTTCTCATAAGTTTCTCTTCAGTAGCCATCATTAGGTCTCCTACAATTGATGCCTCCTCAACATGCTTCCCAAATATCCTCCATGGTTTCTAAGATTGAATTCCTTTAGAAAGCTGTAGGAGAGTGTTAATTATATACACACACACATATAAATAGCACATATGTATGACATGAACCCAATGTTTTCCTGTGTCTCCTTCAGTCAATATCAAAGAGAAGTCACAAAAATCAAATTACAGTATTGAGGTATTTTTTTCCAGGGGGATGTTTGTCATTCTGAGATTTCTTTTACACTTTGAGTTCATGTGCTTTTCTTTGTATAAGACTCATTTTTTTTAACATGGCCATATGTTTTATATAATCTGCCCCCCAGCTATCCCATCAATTTTAACTGCTTGCCATTTTTTCTCTCATACTCTTTTTTTCTTTTTTTGCCATCCATGCTGGCTTCTTTCTTCCTCGAATGCACAGTGTCCCTTATATTCTCTAGAGCAGGACAGGGAGTTTGAAGATGAGGCTGAACATTCATGCTGGCTTTTGTGCTTAGAGTTCAAACCCTTGAGCTGCTCCACACCACACCAATACCCCTCTCCCTTTAAGATATGAAAATAGGATGATGCAGAATTAGTTTCATGAAAATCTAATGAATCAGATATATTCATTAGATATACAAAGAAGCAAAAATCATGAATTTTATAACACTCTTTCGGTGCTTAGGTCAGATTCTTTGCCTGTTAGAGGGAAGGAGCCAGGAAATTTGAATAAACATGAGGCTGTACAGCATGGCTTTCTGAACTGAACCTTTTGAGAAGTGGACAGTCTTGGTGCCACCTATACTATTCCACCAAAAACGGCCACCATCACATAGGAATAAAGCCAGCATTAGAAATGCTAGTACTTGAAAGAGTCCTGTTTCACTTTCTTGGATTTCAAAGGTGACACAGCACTTTTAACATGCCAACCAGTAGCTAAGACTGTAGCCACCCATATTTGTGCCATCAGGGGAACCAGGGTCACCAGGCAGAGGAAAATCCTTCTGACACACAGGCCCTCTCATATGCAGCCAGCTTTGGCTGTAATACTTGTCCTGTCCTCATACTGACCTCTAGAAGCCTGTTAACACTTCCATGGGCTTCTAAACTTCCTGAAGGCAATGAGACAGTTCACCTCAGTTACAACTCTATCTTCAGTGGCCACCCTAACACTTTGTACATTATAGGCACATAATAATTATTTCTTAAATTTATGAACACATCCTACATAGAACTAGTTTTATACAATGAGTAAAATTGACAATAGAAATTTTGACAGGGTTTTAAAAGGTTTTACAAGTTTTGTGAGAGTCGGAATATAAAGAAAGTTGCATGCTGAAGAACTGATGCTTTTGAACTGTGGTGTTGGAGAAAACTCTTGAGAGTTCCCTAGACTGCAAGGAGATCAAACCAGGCAATCCGAAAGAAAGTTAGTCCTGAATATTCATTGGAAGGACTGATGCTGAAGCTAAAGTTCCAATACTTTGGGCACCTGATGCGAAGAACTGACTCCTTGGAAAAGACCCTGATGCTGGGAAAGACTGAAGGTGGGAAGAGAAGGGGACGACAGAGAATGAGATAGTTGGATGGCATCATTGACTCAATGGACATGAGTTTGAGTAAGCTCCTGGAGTTGGTGATGGACAGGGAAGCCTGGCGAGCCGCAGTTCATGGGGTCGCAAAGAGTTGGACACGACTGAGCAACTGAACTGAACTACAAGGTTTATGCATGTGTGAAGAATCTTTATTGCAGTCAGGCACTGTGACACAAGTCACAGAAGATATGAAAACACCTCCATTTCCAATAAACCACTATCATAATATCAATAAATTGCAAATCATATAAACTAAAACAAGTCATTTCTTTAGCATATATCATTTGCTGTACTTTAATAAAAAATGTCCTGCTTATTATAGTACCCATTGTAGGTAATACTACATCTAGTTTTTCTGCTAAGGCAGAGACACTAAGTCTCATTAAAGTTAAGGGCCTTCACCAAGTTCACACTGTTGGTCAGGTTTCTCAGCTATAATTAAGTATATTGTTCTCTTCCTGGTATACAGAAACAGCTTTGCTGCAAGGTAACTGATGTGGCCATCCCTGTGCCTGTGCTGGGATCTGTAAGATCAGAAATTGCAGCTCAAAAGATGAAAAAGACAGCTCCATAGCCCAGAAAATCAGAAGGGCTGATATGACCAGAGCAGAGGGTGCTCTGAGCTGATGGCTGAGAGAAGAGAGTGACTCAAAAGCAGCTGGTGGTGGTGAGGGGGGGTGGAGTTTAGGAGCAGCTTCCCATCACCAGGAAAGCTATTCTCTGGGCATGCCTGGGTACCACAGAACAGCTTTAGAATCTTTTAGCTATATCTGAGATAGAATGGTGAAAGCTTTCTATGTCAGATGATATTCTAGTCTTCTAAATTAAAGAACCAATTTCCTGAATTTTATCCTTTCACTTTTTTTTTTCTTTTATCTTGATGAGGTTTTATTTCTGATCTTCTTTGTGGTGATTCTGGGACCAACAGTTCAAAGGAGCCTGTAAGGAAGATACATGTCTTGGTTTTGCTGGGCTGTATAAGATTAAGTTCCTACCAGAGTGGTTAAACCCACCCTTTCACCATGTCCCCCAATTAAATAGGACTCAAAAGTAGGATTAAAGACAAGAACAAGAACCTGTCTTTCCTCTCTGGGAAACAGAAAGAGGCTACAGACTAACGTGAATCTACAGGAACTGAGGAGGCCTGGAAGAATTCAAGGAACACTTGAGATAGGTTGAAGTGACTGGGTCTGGTGGCTCAAGTGGACAAGCTCAGTTGCTGCAGGTCTCATATTCCTTCTTTCCTTCATTCATTATTTTTTTGTGTTGAATATAAAAGGAAGAAAAAAATGAATTCTAATAAATAGAGATAAGGAGTATGATCACTATGGGTTTAGTGGTAAAAGAGAGCAACAGAATATTAATTTGAGGGAGCTACAGGGTCAAGGCAAAGGTTTTAAGTTTTTTGTTTGCAGTTAGTTTTAGAACAATACATGAGTGGAGAGACTGAAGATCCAGAAGAACTTAATGAAATAATTCCCAGATGACGAGGTCAGATTCTACACCCAGATGGAGGAGTTGGATTTAACAAATCATAAAGAAAAAAAGTGAAGTCGCTCAGTCGTGTCTGACTCTTTGTGACCCCACGGACTGCAGCCTACCAGGTTCCTTCATCCATGGGATTTTCCAGGCAAGAATATTGGAGTGGGTTGCCATTTCCTTCTCCAGGAGATCTTCCTGACCCAGGGATTACACCCGGGTCTCCCACATTGTAGGCAAACCATAGTATACTTCTTTCTTTGACACTAAGAAAGGAGATGCTGCTCTTTGTTTAACTCTTTTAGGAGATTTTTTTTCCCCCAGAAGACTCAAGATATGTTGTTTACTATATTACCAAAAATACTAATGAGTTTCAGATATAGTAAGGGATCATTTATAGAATGATCATGCAATGGGTAAACTATAAAAAATTAAATCTTTTGCAGTGTTTACTTTGTGTTAAGTTTTTGGGGTACAAAGGTGAGTGAGACACTCTATACTCAGTAAACTAACAGTACTAGAGGGGTGACAGGAATATGAATAGATCTTTATAAATGTGTCCAATGTAATGACTAAGCATGGCCTGATTATTACAGGTACACTAAGGTATCCCGTATGAATTCACAGTGCAGGTAACGAATAGGTCCAAGGGACTAGATTGAGTTAACAGTGCGCCTGAAGAACTATGGACAGAGGTTTGTAATATTGTACAGGAGGCAGTGAACAAAACCATCCCAAAGAAAAAGAAAAGCAAGAAGGCAAAGTGGTTATCTGAGGAGGCTTTAAAATAACAGAAGAACAAAGAGAAGTGAAAAGCAAGGGAGAGAGGGAAAGGTACATCCAATTAAATGTAGACTTCCAAAAAATAGCTAGAAGAGACAAGAAGGCCTTCTTCAATGAACAATGCTTAATGATAGATGAAAACAACAAAAGGGGAAAGACTAGAGATCTCTTCAGGAAATTGGAAACATCAAGGGACCATTCTGCCCAAAGATGGGCACAATAAAGGATAAAAATGGTAGAGACCTAGTAGATGCTGAAGAGATCAAGAAGAGATGGAAAGAGTACATGGAAGAACTGTAAAACAAAGATCTTAATGAACCACATTACTACGATGGTATGTTTAGTTACCCAGAACCAGACATTCTGGAGTGTGAAGTCAAGTGGGCCTTAAGAAGCATTGCTATTAATAAAGCTAGTGGATGTGATGAAATTTCAGCAGAATTATTCAGATCCCTACAGGATGATGACATTGAGGTTTTGCACTCATTATGTCAGCAAATCTGGAAGACCTAGCAGTGGCCACAGGACTGGAAAAGGTCAAACCGCATCCCAGTCCCCAAGAAAGGTAGTACCAAAGAATGTGCTAACTATCAGACAGTTATACTCATTTCCCATGCTGGTATGGTCATGCTTAAAACCTTGCATGCTAGGCTTCAGCACTATGTGAACCGAGAAATTCCAGATGGTTCAAGCTGGGTTTAGAAAGGGAAGAGGACCTAGAGATCAAATTGTCAACATTCACTGGATTATTGAGAAAGCAAGGGAATTTCAAAAAAACATCTATCTCTGTTTCATTGACTATGCTAAAGCCTTTGACTGTGTAGATCATGACAAACTATGGAAAGCTCTTAGAGAGATGGGAATACCAGACCATCTTACCTGTCTCCTGAGAAACCTGTACACAGGGTCAAGAAGCAACAGTTAGAACCCTATATGGAACAACTGATTGGTTCAAGATTGAGAAAGGAGTATGACAGGGCTGTCTGCTGTCATTCTGTTTAACCTATATGCTGAGCACATCATGAGAAATGCCCCGGGCTGGATGAGTTACAAGCTAGAATCAAGATAGGCGAGAGTAACATCAACAACCACAGATATGCAGATGATATCACTCTAATGGCAGACAGTGAAGAGGAACTAAAGAGCCTCTTGATGAGGGTGAAGGAGGAGAGCGAAAGAGTCTGTTTAAGACTAAACATTAAAAAAAAACTAAGATTATGGCATCCGGCCCCAATACTGCATGGCAAATAGAAGGGGAAGGCATCACTAACTCAAAGAACATGAGTGTGAGTAAACTCCAGGAGTTGGTGATGGACAGGGAGGCCTGGCGTGCTGCAGTCCACGGGGTCGCAAAGAGTCGAACACGACTGAGCAACTGAACTGAACTGAGTACAGATTTCCTCTTCTTAGGTTCCAAAATAACTGCAGATGGGGACTGCAGCCATGAAATCAGAAGACAATTGTTTCTTGACAGGAAAACAATGATAAACCTAGAAAGTGTGTTGAAAAGCAGAGACATTACTCTGCTGAGAGTGGTCTGTATAATCAAGGTTATGGTCTTCCCAGTGGTCATGTATGGTTGTAAGAGCTGGACCGTAAAGAAGGCAGAAGTCAAAGAATTGGTATCTTCGAACTGTGGTGCTGGAGAGGACTCCTGAAAGTCTCCTGGAGAGCAAGGAGATCAAACTAGTCAATCTTAAGGGAGATCAACCCTGAATATTCACTGGAATGACTGATGCTGAAGCTGAAGCTGAAGCTCCAGGGTTTGGGTCATCTGATACAAACAGATAACTCATTGGAAAGGACCCTGATGCTGGGAAAGATTGAGAGCAGGAGGAGAAGAGGGTGTCAGAGGATGAGATGACTGGACAGCATCACTGAACTTGGGCAAACTCCAGGAGATGGTGAGGGACAGGGAAGCCTGGCATGCTGCAATCTATGGGGTTGCAAAGAGCTGGACATGAGTGGGTAACTGAGCAACAACAAAGGAGAGGGTATCCTTCAGTGGCAGTGTGTGTTTATGTATGTATGTAATTATACATGCTAATATCAGAAAAGGAGTCCTAGAAATAATAATGCATGAGGAGAGCACATTTAAAAATTTACAACTTTGAAAATTCACAGGTATAAAATACATATTTCTTATGGAAAATACTTTTAAAATAATTAAAAATAATATCCTTTATCCAAAATCTAGCATCCCTGAAAGAAAGAGCATTGAACTTAGTGCCAGACTGTGATCTTTGGGTTTCTGTGTGCAGCTTTGGAAACGTTTTGCCACATCTCTGGGTATCAGTTTTCTCATCTGAACAGTCAGGAGGATGCCCTCCAAGGCTGCTTCCATACATGATGGTCTCCGAGTCTATAAGTACAAATTAATATAACACTGAGAGCATAAGTGATTTCTAATTGCTCAAGTGTGACGATTTAAAATAGGAAGCCAAAATGGTCTATGTAATTAGCTCTGACACATGTCTCCCTTTATGACAAAGGTCAGTCATTTCAATTTCCTCTGTCGTGCTTTCTCCATCCCCAAAATAGGGATCACATTCCTTACACATGCCTTTTTTCATGAATCTTTTCTCTAGATTAATAAGGACGTTATTTCCCTGAAGGAAATGGCTCATGTGTTGGAGGTACATTAATTCTTTTAGGCCAATAGGGCACCATTTACTTAATTTGAAACCAAAATGACAGCCATGTACCCTATTTTCCTTGGTAAGCTCATGGCTTCAGCTTAAAATGCAGCAATGCTATTTAGAAGAAAGAGTATCAATAATTTATAAAGTCTCCAGAAGATATGCTGGTAACTTTTTCCCCAGGTGTCTTTTCTTTTTAAAAACATCATCATGGTGTTATTTACAACAGGCATTTAATTTCCTTTCATATACCAGCTTCTAGATGGGAGATATATCACATGTTGGGAAACTGTGAGGTTTGACAAAAGCTAAATTCACATTCATGTGAGGATCTTTGTTGCTATTCTCTACCTTAGGATATCTTTAATAGGAGATGAACAACATGACTCAGAAGTCCTTACTACCAACTTCTCCTTCCCTAGCAAGAAGGCAGAACTTGGGTCACCTGTGTACACCACTTGGAGCTATGATACTTGCTGAATGGATTCAACTCAGACAGCATCAATTTGGTACAGCAAGACATTGTGTTAAGGGGTGTGAAGGTGTCCTAAAACGGTCTACTTACTCCTACAATAGTGTCAAGGAGACAGACTGTATAGTTACTAGAATTGCTGCAGACCAAGGCACTGAGTACCAAAGAAGTGATGCCTTTGAATTGTGGCTCTTGAAGAGTAAGATCAAACAAGTCAGTCCAAAAGGAAAGCAATCCTGAATACTCACTGGAAGGACAAATGACGAAACTGAAGCTCCAATACTTTGGCCACATGATGCCAAAATACCCTGATGCTGGGAAAGACTGAGGGCAGGAGGAGAAGGGGGCGGCAGAGGAGGAGATGGCTGGATAGCATCACCAACTATTTGGACATGAATCTGAGCAAACTCCAGAGATAGTGAAGGACAGGGAAGCCTGGAGTGCTGCAGTTCATGGGGTTGCAAATAGTTGGACATGACTTAGCGACTGAACAACAACAACAAAACTGGGCTCTTGAAATATCACCACCCAGAAGAGAAAAATCTGAGTTTATTGCTTATTGTGGTATGGGAAAACACCACGTCACAAAGCTTTGGCAGCATCTTGAATGGAGCAAAGCCAAGCCAAAAGTTACTGACAAGTGGAAGTTTGGTTTAAGGTTGCTCTTTCACTATGGAGACTTGGCTAGGATTGAATGAGTATCCTGATAATCCAGAATTGGAGAAAAAAGTCAGAGGAGGATTTTGAAGCAAGGGTTTCAAAAAATCTTACGGTTTAAACTGTTGATGTTTTCCATCTAAGAGCTGTTGGGTCACTGGAGAAATTCCTGTAATAAACAATCAAACCATTCACTTGGGCAGAAGAGCCTGGAAATGCGATGAAATGGAAAGCAGATTCACATTAATAATGGTAATGAGTGATTTTGTTCTCATTTTCTGGGCTGAGAATAGAGGTAGAAGCTTTTAGTTCTTAATCTGCTTCTCTATTCTACCCATTCTGTTTCATTTGTTGTCCATTCAATTAGTATAAGAATAAAAGTGAAGTGAAGTGAAGTTGCTCAGTTGTGTCCGACTCTTTGCGACCCCGTGGACTGTAGCCCGCTAGGCTCCTCTGTCCATGGGGTTCTCCGGGCAAGAATACTGGAGTGGGTTGCCATTTCCTTCTCCAGGGATCTTCCCAACCCAGGGATTGAAGCCAGGTCTCCCGCATTGCAGGCAGACACTTTAACCTCTGAGCCACCAGATAAGAATATCTGGTATGATAAGGACCTTCCATCTTGTTTTCCTTGATGAGTTTCTTTGATGTACTTGATTACTTCTATATCACTTGAGAATCACCTTCCCAAGTTCCTTACACATACCCAGATGTACATACCCAAAACTTGTCAGAATTTTAATTATAATTATATTGAATTATTGATAAATTATGACAACTGATTTCTTTATAATATATAGTCTTCTACTCAATGAACATGCTGTATCCCTCCACTGATATGTTTTCTTTCATTTTCAGTGAAACTGAAAAACTTCTCCCAATGTTCTTTTGTATTTTTTGTTAGATTTGTCCCACACATTTCACAGATTTCTTAGATGATACTTAAAATGCTACCAATTAAAAATGATATACTTAATTTTTACATTTGTTTCTGATATGTAGAAGTGCAGTTCATTCTTGTTTCTGGATTTTTTAATCTAGCATATTGCTTACTTTTAAATTATGAGTAAAAATGATAATCTGGGGGATATTTGTTCTTTTTTAACATAAATGGAGTGACTTCAGTGTTTCATCAATAAGTATGATGTTTACAGATTTTCTTCTTAGATGCTCTTTATCAAATTGTTAGTTTAATACTATTCCTGGTCTGCTAGAAGATTTCTCTAAAAATTATGATTAGAAGTTAAATTGTATCAACTATTTTTCCTGCTTCTATCACAGTGATCATATGATTCATAATTAATGTAATTAATCATTTTCCTAACACTAATTAGGAAAGTCAATCTTCAAGTACCTCTGGTTATAAATTTAACTCTGCCATGTTGTGTTATATTTTTATATATTGCTGGATTTTCTTGCAGTCCTGTATACATAATTTTTTTTGTATTTGTAACTTAAAGCATTTATTTTACAGATTTCAGAATTTTAAAATTTATATTTTATCTAGTTATTTTCAAAATCTGTTAGGTAGTTTATCACAAACTTCTGCTTGATATTCTCTTCTTTCCATCTCCTTTTAAAAAAACTTCTCCAAACATATTCACTATGGCTGATAATTTTAATTACAGACAAAAGTGAAAGTGAAAGTTGCTCAGTCATATCCGACTCTTTGCTACCACATGGACTATAGAGGCCATGGAATTCTCCAGGCCAGAATACTGGAGTGGGTAGCCTTTCCCTTCTCCAGAGGATCTTTCCAACCCAGGGATCGAACCCAGGTCTCCCACATTGTAGGCGGATTCTTTACTGTCTGAGTCACAAGGAAAGACCAGATGAAAGAAAACAATAAAAATTTTTTTCCGAGTTACACAACTTGATACAATTTGGATTTGAACTAAACAGCCCGCTTTAGAGACCATGCACTTAACTCTGCTCATGAAAATCATCATTAGAGACTTTATTCCATTTACAACAGGCTAAAATTTCTAAAATGTATCTTTTATAAGTTAGGCTATCCCTGAAGGCTTTAAACAGTTAATTGGCAGGGTGAAATTTTTAAGAAGATTATTATGCCAGCAGTGTGGTGAACAAATTTCTGGGGCTGGACTAAAGAAACCAGCAGGGTGACTAAACTCAAGCTAGACTTGTAGTAAAGAATCCAGGAATGAGTGTTTCATTGAATGTGGAGTAGGGAGAGAGGTAAGTTTAGCTTTTGTTTTTGTTAAACTTGGGTGATTGGTAGATGCTAGTTCCTCTCAGTGAAGTGGGAATACTAAAGAAAAAGCAGATGTAGCAAAAGCATGTTTCATCAAATATTTCACATGTTGAATTTGAGGTTCTGGATTTAGGTAAAAACGTTGAATAGTCAAATTATGCAAACAGAAAAACACAGAAGTCTTCCCCAGAGTCTATGTAACTCTAGCTTTTAAATTTCTCTTTTATATTTCCCCCTAACTTCCATCCATGTCTTTCCTAGTAAAAGTCAGAGAAAGTACTTTAAAATGTACCCACACTTTAGAAGTCTGAGGGAGTCTAGGGATATTACCTATGTGGAAACAAATGAGATTCAGGTATAACTAGGTTCAGATTAGGCTTTTCCAGTGATTTTCAGTTTATCTCTCATATTTTAAAGCTCACTTTAACTCTGGTATGAACTAGAGATATTTCTTTCTACACAGCACTGGAGCAATAAGGTCCAATTGATAGAGTTTTTCAGTTACTCAGATCCTGTCTCAAAGGTGATCCTCTGTGAGTTTTTACCTACATAATGTCTCTAACTTTCTCTAACCATCTTTTTCATATGGTAAGTATTTCTTGTCATGTCAATTTTCAAACATATAGCCAAATTATGAATTCATGGCTTCTCTAAAACCCTAAGTTTTGCTAAAATTTCCTTCCACACTGTAGATTTCTGATCTCCTTCTGATCATCATTTCTTCATTCCATTGCACAGAGATAGATCTCCCCAGGGTACATATATTAGGTTGTAATCAGTTCTCTGTTCTAACATGCAATTTGGATTTAATCAACCTACCCAAAGCCAGGATGACTTGACTTCCTGGGTGGCTCAGATGGTAAAACGTCTGCCTACAATGTAGGAGACCCAGGTTCAATTCCTGGGTCAGGAAGATTCTCTGGAGAAGGAAATGGCAACCCACACCAGTACTCTTGCCTGGAAAATTCCATGGACAGAGGAGCCTGGTAGGCTACAGTCCACGGGGTTGCAAAGAGTCGCACAAGACTGAGCGACTTCACCTTCACTTTTTCACCCAAAGCCAGAATGGTGTTTGATTTAGCCCACTGATTTTAAAAGAGGGATTTTTTTTTCTTTTTTTTTCAATGATATTAGCTCATATCTGCTGATTTCAGCATGAAACTGAAGAAAATGTTTTGGTCTAGAATTGTAGGATTAGGATGCTGGTGAGAGCTTTATTATAATTTGACCTGACAAGATTTAGGAAATTATTTGTCTCTTTGATTCCTCATGTTATTGTTTATCTCTTTGAATCTTCATGTCTATACTTGATATTCATAAGGAATTCCTCCTGATACTATCACACTTTTTCAAGGTTTCTGAATTCCACTGTAATGGTGGGGGGTGAGGTTACAACTTAGTTCATTTGTCTTTGGATATTTACTTTCAATTAGGATTCCTTACACTCACTGGCTCACTCTAGCATACCCTACGCATTATAACAAACAAGGCTTATAGGGTGTGCTGTTGAAATTTATCTCCCAGCAAAATTGCTAGTTACTTGATGTCATGGAATGTAGGGCTTCTTTCAAAAGTTAACACTAGAAATATTAAATCTACATATGCTGAGCATTTATTCTAAAATAAAACTCTGCCTCTCTTACTAAGGTTTTATAAAGAAAATCAAGTGAACTAATAAATAGAAATAATAAATGTAAATAGTATCATTATGCTCATTGTAAAGAAAACATTTGCTTCTATGAGTCACTTGGAATTTTATTTGACTGCTAAAATTGGATATTGTCCACTACATACAATCAGTAAATGAGTTAATATTATCTAGAGGCAGATACTACAATTTATATCTTATTCCTCTTTCTAGACCAAGAACACAGATAATTATACATCTCATATTCATTAATAAAGAAACAGAAAACATACTCTAGCTCTTAAAAATCATGCTGCAGTCAGAGATCAAAGGTCTTTAATTAGTAATTTTTAGCAAAGAATATGGGCAGGATAAGAAAGGGTGGACTCAGGGGTAAGGATGAGACTAGACTCTGAACAATGGAACCAGTTAGAACTGCACAGAAAAGGGTTAAGTTAGGCTTGTCTTATATATTTTGCAAACATTAAAGAAATAATATTAGGTTAAAAACCTCTTCAGGTCAGATTTATAGTTCTTATCATAATTTTCTGAGGTAAGGTACACTAAATTAAATTGTACTCAAGGGACTTGCATTTTCATGTTATTTGGAGAATATCAAAACTCTGTCTCTTTTTCCTTCAGGCCTGTTTGAAATAATTATCTTTCAGTTCAGTTCAGTAACAGCGTCATTTAAAAAATATGAACTAGAAATTAAATAGCACTCTTTTAAACAATCAAGTCAAAGAAGAAATCACAAGGGGAAATACAAAATATATTGAGACAAATGAAAATAAAAACACAGCATACCAAAATATATGGCAATCAGCAGAAGCAGTACCAAGAGGGAAGTTCATAGTGAGAAGTATCTATATTAAAAATGAAGAGAAATTTCAAATCAGTAACCTAATTTTCCCCTCAAGGAGCTAGAAAAAGAAGAACATGCTAAGCCCAAAGTTAGTAGATGAAAGGAAATAATGTAAGAGCAGAAATAAATGAAATAAAGATATATAAAAAGTCAGCAAAATTAAGAGCTTTAAAAAAGATAAGCAAAACTGATAAATCCTTGGCTAGACTAAGAAAAAAAGAAAGAACATTGAAATTGATAAAATAAGAAGTGAAAGAAGAGATTACAAAGGATGCCACAGAAATAAAAAGGATCATAAGAGACTGCTATGAACAATCATATGCAAACAACATGGACAGCAAAGAAGAAATGGATAAATTCTTAGAAATGTATCACCTACCAGGACTAAATAATGAAGAAATAGAGAACTATTTCTAAATAGAAATAGAAAAGTCAAAACTATGAAATGCTGATGAAAGAAATTTTACAAGGTACAAACAAATGGAAATGCGGAAAGATACACCATGTACATAGATTGGAAGACACATTGTTAAAATGCCCATCTTTCCAAAAGCAATTGATAAATTCAATGCAATCCCTATCAAAATCCCAATGACATTTTTTTTCTTAATAGGAAAAAAAAAAACAATTCTACAATTCATATTGGACTACAAAAGACCACAAATGGGCAAATCAATCCTGAGAATAAAGAACAAAGCTGATTTCAATATATACCACAAAACTTCAGTAGTCAACACGGCATAGTACTACACAAAGACAGACGCAAAACCCAATGGGACAGAACAGACAGCCCAGAAAGAAATCCATGCATATACAGTCAACTGATTTTTGATAAGGGTGCTAACAATATACAATGCAGGAAAGAATAGTCTCGTAAATGGTGCTGGGAAATACTGCTATCCGCCTGCAAAAGATATCCCCTGGATATCTTATCATGCACAAAAACCAATTTAAAATGGATTAAAAATTTAACTGCAAGACCTGAAACTATAAAACGCCTCAGTTCAGTTGCTGAGTCGTGTCCAACTCTTTGCAACCCCACAGACCACAGCATGCCAGGCCTCCCTGTCCATTACCAACTCCCAGAGTTTACTCAAACTCATGTCCATTGAATCAGTGATGCCATCCAACCATCTCATGCTCTGTTGTCCCCTTCTCCTCCTGCCTTCAATCTTTCCCAGCATCAGAGTTTTTTCAAATGAGTCAGCTCTTCGCATCAGCTGGCCAAGTATTACAGTTTCAGCTTCAGCGTCAGTCCTTCCAATAAAACTCCTAGAGGAAAATATAAGGAAAGGCCTTCAAGACACCGGTCTTGGCATTAACCTTGTGAATATGATATCAAAAGCATAGGCAACAAAAATAAAAACAAACAAGCAAATGAAAAAGCTTTTGTATGGCAAAGGAAAACAATCAAAAGAATGAAAAGGCGACCTACAGAGTGGGAGAAAATCTTGGCAAACCATATATCCAATAAGGGGTTAATCTCTAAAATATATAAGGATCTTTTACAACTCAACAACAACAAAACTAATAACTTCATTAAAAAATGGTCCATGGACTTGAATAGACATTTCTCCAATGAAGATACAGAAATAGGC
Source organism: Capra hircus (assembly GCF_001704415.2). Classification (NCBI taxonomy): domain Eukaryota; kingdom Metazoa; phylum Chordata; class Mammalia; order Artiodactyla; family Bovidae; genus Capra; species Capra hircus. Next base: position 82,114,539 of record NC_030814.1, read on the forward strand.
AACAGGTATATGAAAAAAAAATGCTTATGCACTAATCAGCAAGGAAATGCAAATCAAAACCAGAATGAGGTATCACCTAATATACATTAAAATTGATAACCAATAAGGACTTACTCTATAGCACCAGGAATCCTGCTCAATATTCTGTAACTACCTAATTAGGAAAAGAATTAGAAAAAGAATAGATATATGTATATGTAAAACTTAATCACCTTGCTTGACACCTGAAACTAACACAATATTGTTAATCAACTCTACTCCAATATAAAATAAAAAGCTGAAAAAGCCAGATAATGAAAAAGTGTTGGTCAGGATGTAGAGAAATTTGAACCCATGTGCATTGTTGATGGGAATATAAATTGGTACAGTCACTATGGAAAGCAGTATGTAGTTTCCTCAACGAATTAAAAATAAAATTACCATATGGTCCAACAATCCCATTCCTGGGTATATATTCAAAAGAATTGCAACAATTCAAAATTCAAAAGAATTCAAAGAATCTTGAACAGATAATTGCACACATGTCCACTGCGTCATTATTCACAATAGCTAAAAAGTGAAAGTAACCTAAGCGTGCATCAACAGATGACTAAATATAGAAAATGTGGAATATACATACAACGAAACATCGTTCAGCCTTAGAAGAGAGGAAACACTGTTTTATGTTACAACATGGGTGAACCTTGACGACATTATGCTATGTGAAACATCAGTCCCAAAAAGACAGTTAACACGTGATTCTAATTCTTCAGGTTTCTAGAGTATTCAAATTCTTAGAAGCAGAAAGCAGAATGGTACTTGTCAGGGAATGGGAGGAAGAAGAAAAGAGTAACTGTTCAATGGGTCGTGCAGAGTTTCAGTTTTGCAAGATAAAATACAACTATATGAGCGTGCACTTAATTCAGCAATTACAAACTCTTTATGGGAACTGTACAGAGTGTCCAGTGAAGTAACTTACTCATAGGTATTTGATTAATGCTTACTAAAGTGTATTCATAGGCATTATGTGTGAATCTAGCCTAGAGCACTGTCTTTCAGCATTTTAAAATCCATTGCTTTCTCTGTCAAGCACTAGAGTTCTCAGTTTTTTGGATGTTATTTTGAATTTCAAAGTTAATGATATCCTACGAATAAAAATATCTATACAATGGTGATTTCTGAATATGTCCTGTTATACCAGACATGTGCCCATCCCTTGCTGATTCGAATATACTCCCCTAGTTCATATATCCCCAAGCTTGAAATTGCTGCTGGAAACTAAAGCCGGGATGGCAAATAAAGGCACGTATGCTTATCATTACTAACCCCCCGTTTTTTAAGCCATGGCAGACATGGACCATGTCACTTTCTTTTCTGTTGAGCAGAGAGTATCTGACTCTACTCAAAATAACTCTCTCAGTTACAACAAATGCATGCCTTTTAGTCACTCAGCCATGTCCAACTCTGTAAAAGATGATGAAGTTATTACTGGGTTGGCCAAAAAGTTCATTTGGATTTCTTGGAGAAAACTAAATGAACTTTTGGGCCAACCAAACATGTTCAGAATAACTGAACATATACACTAATATGAACTCTTTATCATTTATTGTATGCGTGTGTGCTGAGTTGCTCACTTGTGTCTGACTCTTTGTGATCTCATGAAACTCTGCATGACCCATTGAACAGTTACTCTTTTCTTCCTCCCCTGATTCCTTGACAAGTACCATTCTACTTTCTGTTTCTCATCCCTATGACACCTCTGTCCATAGGGATTCTCCAGCAAGAATACTGGAGTGGGTAGCCATTCCCTTCTCCAGGGGAATTTTCCCAACTCAGGGATCGAACCCAGGTCTTCCACACTGCAGGTGGATTCTTTACCATCTAAACCAATATATGAGAGATGTCCCCATATATTGTATAAATCTCTATATTACAGTATGTTGACTTCCCTGGTGGCTGAGACAGTAAAGCATCTGCCTACAATGCAGGAGACCGGGGTTTGATCCCTGTGTCGGGAAGATCCTCTGGAGAAGGAAATGGAAACCCACTCCAGTACTCTTGCCTGGAAAATCCCATGGACGGAGGAGCGTGGTAGGCTACAGTCCATGGTGTCGCAAAGAGTCAGACACGATTTCACTTTCACTTTCTATATTACAAAATACAAAGAACATGTAATGGAATCAGCTGTCAGCCTTTGGTTCTCTCCCAGTATGGAACTGAGTTTACGTGCCCAAGGGAATGCTTATGGGACAGGGTCCATATACAAATGCTCCATAACACTTGTGTGCCACAGGTAAAGGGCATTGGACATCTGCTTCTTACTTCCGTGCTCATGAGCTTTTGTTTATTTTTGATAGGAAGAAACACTTCTTTTGCATCTGAGAACCTTGTGTCTATGATCTGTCTGACAACAGCATTTTCCTGACCACTATCAACAGCAAGGCTCACTGAGCTGAATATGTGTATGTGCGTGAAAGTGTATGGAGAGGGTCAGGGTAGAGGGATGTTAGGCTGAGAAGGGGCAAACACAGACAGAAAACACACATTAAAATTTAGCCTTTTTACTCAGTGAATGTTGTTGAGTACCCTTTATATGTCAGGTACTTCCTAGATTCTAGGAATAATGCAGTGAGTAAAAGTCCCTGCCATTTGTATATTTGACATTTTTGTCATGAGTTAAAAAAGAACAAATAAGGAAAATATACTGTGCAGCTGTGGGAGAAGAACATTATTTAGAAAAATAAAGCAGTGCAAGAGGCCACGTTATGTCTGGGTTGGGATTTTTATTTGTTATAGGGAAGTCCCAGAACATGTCAGTGATGCCATTTTAGCTGAGCCCTGAAGGGAGTAAGGACAGACACTTGTGGATGGTCACCTGAGGGAAGAACTTCCAAGCACAGGTGCTGGCTGGAGCAAGCTGGACTTTGCTGAGGAAGGGCAGGGAGGCAGTGTGACCCTGAGGTAGAGGAAAGGGAAAGGAGGTGCAGAGCTGCGGAGGGGCAGAGCTGTCAGCCCAAAGGTCATTTTCGCAGCTCCATTTTTCTCTCAGAGGGTTTGTAAGATTTTTTTTGTGTTGGAGCAGAATAGTTCTGCTGGAGCAGAGATAAACTCCTTCCGGCTGTTATCTCAATGAATTATCCTGCCAAGGAAGGTTTTTAAGTGACATTTAATGCTCCACTGCTCTGGCACAAGTTGCCCTTTGGGCTTATTTTTGGGGCACGAAGGGACAATAGGAATGAGATCTACCTGGTGCAGTTTGACAGGTAACTGCTTGCTGTACTATTGGGGAGGCATTTGTGTGTCCCAAGAGCTCTCTAAGGACACTGCAGGTCCCTCAGGAACAGTGAGGCCATCACTGCATCATTCTACCACCTATGTCAACTAACTTGTTGGAAGTGTGAACAGCATTTCAGAGCACTCTCCTGTTATCTTTACTTGACCCTTGTCATTTAGCAAGGTAGCAAGGGCCTCTTCGAATCTAGATGTCAGGGGTAACTGCCCTGGATGGAGGTCTGTGTTGAATGGCATTTTGTATGGCTGAATCACCATCCACCACATTAATAACAACAAGGCTTGTTGGCCCTGAGGTTGGTTATGGAATCTTGAGAGGTTCTGCCCTAATTAGCTCTCATGACACAAAATCTGCTCAGTCGATTTGGATAAAACTCTTTGTCCTGCTCCAGGCTGGTTTTATCATGAAAAACAGCCTACGACTTTGAAGTTGACCATGGATGGTCCACTTTCTGGGACAGGTCAATACTCCTTATATTTTCCACTGAAATCTAAATTCAGCCAGCAGCACAAATGCGGGTCTGTATATTTCAGCTGAGTTCCACACCCATCTCTGTAGTCATGCTTAATAAGTTGCGTCTTAAAATGTACAGAATTAATCTGGCAGACTTTTTTAATTTCAAGGAGGAGATTCTCTGGTTTTCCAGCTGTACCCACTCCCCTCAACCCCAAGTTGTTCACTGAAATAGTGTGTACCTTTATATGTTGAGATGTGCTGATTTCAGAATCAACTACATTCTCCCTTTTTTCCTTGCATACTTCTTTACACTATCTTTTCAATTTCAGTAAAGATAGAAGAGGAAGGCAGAGGGTGAGATATTAGAACTGGCAAACCTTTAAAATGGGAAGCACTGACAGACTAAAGGGGAAAAAATAAACTGAGACTTGTTACTGCTATAATTTCACTGAGGATAAGTGTCTTTTTTTTGTTTTTCATTTAGTTGTTTTGCAAGCTTGGCATTATGGAAGAAAAATAGAATGTCAATAAATTCAACTTTGAACATCTATTCAATGAGTTATTTCCTAGTAGGAGGAAAATAACATTGAACCGGGCTAGGCAGTCTAGAGGGAGGCCATGTAAATGACTTGTAACTAAGAGGATATGACCCTCTGCATAATTCATAATCATTAGTCTAAGTGACACTTCTGCAGTCACTCTGCCAGGACACTTTAATATGCTGAGGCTGAAACCCAAACAGTCCACTCAGCAGCAGTCCCAGTGTGATCAGGTTTCTCTGAAAGACAGCTCCCTGAAAGGCCAGATTTGGGCTGCATTTTTTTTTTTTTAAACAGAAGATGCTGGTTCAGCTTCATCATGTGTGCAATTTAAGGGTTGCTCAAGTGATTCTTTAAAACTGCATAAAAGCAATTCTGCTGTGCCTGGGAGACAGTATTGCTATAATGTTCTGTGCATACATCTGCATGATTTCTCAGAGCTAATTCAAATTTAATGCATTGGTAATTCCTTTTCTGCCGAAGCCACCCAGCAGTAATCTGAAGGTTATAGAATGATCTTCCAGCTCAAATAACATTTTAGCCTAGCATAAATGGAGAGGCAGGGATATAATGGGCAGAATTAGACTTGCAATGATACATTCCACTCTCATTACCATACTCAGTGAAGATGACCAGAGTTTAGAGTGTTTGTAGGAGGATAATCATAATAGAGTTTTTATCAATAATAAAACTGAGAGTCAAACTCTTTTATCAGAGATGGTATAATAACCCAAACAATAGCATGTGAACAACTTAGAAAATATTTCCCTAACAAGTATAATGACTATTTTCAGGGTAAAATTAAAGCGTTGATTAAAGCACTTAGAAGAACTAACTCACAAATCTATGGGGTGTCAGAAGATAATTTAGCTTAGATGTCACAAAAATATTGACATCTAACTAAAGTCCATCTGAATAATAAAAAGAATAAATTTGAGAGTTTTTTTTAATAAACTTTAAAAATTTATAACAAAACTAGATTTTTATAGAAAAATTGTTAGGACAGTATGTACTTCTTATAGGCAATAGGCCCACTTTCATCAGTTATTAACACTTTATATTACTATGGTACATTTGTTTGCCATAATGGATGAACCAGTATTAATACATTATTCAAGCCCACACTTTGTTCATATTTCCTTATTTTAAACACACTATCCTTTTTCGTGTTTTCCATCCAGGATATCATATAATATTTAGCTGTCATGTAGGCTCCTTGTGCCTATAACAGTTTTTTAGATTTTCCTTGTTTTCAATGATCTTGACAGTTTTGAGGAGTACTAGCCAAGTGTTTTGAAAAACATCCCAGAATTGGGGCTTGTGTAATGTTTTTCTCATGATTAGACTAGGTGATAGACTTTTCAAAGACCATAGAGGACAAGTTCCATTCTTATTGTATCAAGAATACATGCTATCAGTATGCTCATCACTGCTGATGTTAACCTTCATCACCTGGCTGAGGTAGTGTTTGCCAGGTTACTCTTTCCCCCCTTTTCTATACCATGTTCAGCTTACATTTAGGAACTGGGGTGTTATGCTTCACCCTTTTGAGGATGAGTTATCTACCTGAATTATTTGATTATTTGGAATTCTTCTTCATAAGGCATTTATCATTTCTCCCCCATTTATTCATTCAATCACTTATTTATATCAATATGGATTCATGAATGTTTATTTTATATTTTGGTTTATAATCCAATACTGGGCTTCCCAGGTGGAGAGTGAAAGTGAAGTCTCTCAGTCGTGTCCAACTCTTTGAGACTCCATGGACTGTAGCCTATCAGGCTCCTCTGTCCATGGGATTTTCCAGGCAAGAGTGCTGGAGTGGATTGCCATTTCCTTCTCCAGGGGATCTTCCCCACCCAGGAATCGAACCCTGGTCTCCCGCATTGCAGGCAGACGCCTTACCGTCTGAGCCACCAGGTGGGGCCAGTGGTAAAGAATCTGCCTGCCAATGCAGAAGACTTGAGACGTGGGTTTGATGCTTGAGTCAGGAAGGTCCCTTGGAGGAGGACATGGCAACCCACCCCAATATTCTTGCCTGAAAAATCCTATGGACAGAGAAACCTGGTGGGCTATAGTCCATAGGTCTGCAAAGAGTCAGACATAACTGAAGCAACATAGCATCAGCTCAGTTCAGTTGCTCAGTCGTGTCCGACTCTTTGCGACCCCATGAATTGCAGCAAGCCAGGCCACCCTGTCCATCACCAACTCCTGGAGTTCACTCAGACTCACGTCCATCGAGTCAGTGATGCCATCCAGCCATCTCATCCTCTGTCGTCCCCTTCTCCTCCTGCCCCCAATCCCTCCCAGCATCACAGTCTTTTCCAATGAGTCAACTCTTCACATGAGGTGGCCAAAGTACTGGAGTTTCAGCTTCAGCATCAGTCCTTCCAAAGAAATCCCAGGGCTGATCTCCTTCAGAATAGACTGGTTGGATCTCCTTGCAGTCCAAGGGACTCTGAAGAGTCTTCTCCAACACCACAGTTCAAAAGCATCAATTCTTTGGTGCTCAGCTTTCTTCACAGTCCAACTCTCACATCCATACATGACCACTGGAAAAACAATAGCCTTGACTAGACGGATCTTTGTTGGCAAAGTAATGTCTCTGCTTTTCAACATGCTATCTAGGTTGGTCACTGAAACAACATAGCATACATGCAGTCAATCCAATACTATTTCACTGCTCAAATTGTTAACAGTTTTGGCTATCTGGAACTTTTTCAGTTGGCTTCTATATTCCTTTGACATGATCTCATTATTCTGTAGTTTTGTTTTTAGCACTTCCTAACCTGCTGGCCTTATAAGATGATCCAACTTCATCTTTTACATTTTTTATTCAAAGCCTAGACTTGACTTGCAGCAACATGGATAGACATATAGAGATTATATTAAGTGAAGTAAGTCAGAAAAAGACAAGTATGATATAACTTATATGTGAAATCAAAAAAAAAAAAGATACAAATGAACTTATTTACAAAGCAGAAACAGACTCACAGACTTGGAAAACAAACTTATGGTTACCAAAGTGGAAAGGTGGGTGGGATAAAGTAGGAGGTAGAAATGAACATAAATACTATATACTACTATATACTATAATAAGGTAGTATACATAAAGTAGATTATATATACTATATATAAAGTAGGTTACTACTATATATATAAAGTAGATTATCAACAAGGGTCTACTGTATAGCACAGGGAGCTCTATTTAATATTCTATGATAATCTATATGAGAAAATAATCTAAAAGAGGGTGAATATATAAATCACTTTGCTCTAAACTGGAAACCAACAGAACATTATAAATCAACTATACTCTTCCTACACTGCCTCACCACCCCTACTCCGGCCCTCCACCCCCTGCCACAAAATCCTAGAATCAGCAATTTCTCCAAGGGGTCTGCTTCTTTTCATTGGAGAATGGAATTAGAAAACAAGATCTGGGTGATAGAATGTTGGTTACTAATAAGGTATCATTGCTTCTATGTCCTCTCAGTTGACATAGCAAGGAAATACATGTGTATATACTAACTCCTATATATTAATAAATTTCTATAAATATTTCTGTATATAACCATTTGTGTCTATATTTGGCTAGAATCAATTGATAATAAGTTTTCCAAATTTAATACACACAGATCATTGTAGATTCTCCTCTTGCTTATCTGTGACCTCCCACTCCAAAAGTAAGACACTTGGCTAATTTGGGAGTATTCTCATTGCTTCTTTTATGATATAGATGACAGAATTCATAACTCAAAGCCTTCCCCATCTGGCCCTGGTGTAAAATGTCTATTTCCTACTCAATAGAATGATATTATCCAAAACATAAAGGCAATGAGCTCACTGGTAATTTCTGAAGTGAGTCCATGACAAGAACTGAATTAGTTCGCTTCAGTCATTCAGTCGTGTCTAACTCTTCACGACCCCATGGACTGCAGCACATCAGACCTCCCTGTCCATCACCACCTCCCAGAGTTTACTCAAACTCATGTCCATTGAGTTCATGACGCCAACCAACCATCTCATCTTCTGTGGTCCCCTTCTCCTCCCACCTTCAATCTTTCCCAGCATCAGGGTCTCTTCAAATGAGTCAGTTCTTCGCTTCAGGTGCCCAAAGTATTGGAGTTTCAGCTTCAGCATCAGTCCTCCCAGTGAATACCCAGAACTGGTCTCCTTTAGGATGAACTGGTTGGATCTCCTCACAGTCCAAGGGACTCTCAAGAGTCTTCTCCAACACTACAGTTCAAAAGCATCAAATCTTCGGTGCTCAGCTTTCTTTATAGTCCAACTCTCACATTCATACATGACTCCTGGAAAAAACACAGCTTTGACTAGACGGACTTTTGTTGGCAAGTAAACGGCAACCCACTCCAGTACTCTTGCCTGGAAAATCCCATGGATGGAGGAGCCTAGTAGGCTGCAGTCCATGGGGTCGCGAAGTACGACACGACTGAGCGACTTCACTTTCACTTTTCACTTTCATGCATTGGAGAAGGAAATGGCAACCCACTCCAGTGTTCTTGCCTGGAGAATCCCAGGGATGGGGGAGCCGGGTGGGCTGCTGTCTATGGGGTCGCACAGAGTCGGACACGACTGAAGCAACTTAGCAGCAGCAGCAGCAGCAGCAGCAGCAGCAGCAGCAGCAGCAGCAGCAGCAGCAGCAGCAATGTCTCTGCTATTTAATATGCTGTCTAGTTTGGTCATAACTTTTCTTCCAAGGAGCAAGCGACTTTTAATTTCATGGTTGCAGTCACCATCCGCAGTGATTTTGGAGCCCCCCAAATTAAAGTCTGTCACTGTTTCCATTGTTTCCCCATCTATTTGCCATGAAGTGATAGGACCAGATGCCATGATCTTAGTTTTCTGAATGTTGAGTTTAAGCCAGCTTTTTCACTCTCCTCTTTCACTTTCATCAAGAGGCTTTTAAGTTCCTTGTCACTTTCTGCCATAAGGGTGGTGTCATCTGCATATCTGTGGTGACTGAAATTTCTGTCAGCAATCTTGATTCCAGCTTCTGCTTCATCCAGTTCAGCATTTCGCATGATGTACTCTGCATATAAATTAAATAAGCAGGATGACAATATACAGCCTTGATGTACTCCTTTCCTGATTTGGAACCATGTTGTTGTTTCATGTCCAGTTCTAACTGTTGCTTCTTGACCTGCATACAGATTTCTCAGGAGGCAGGTCAGGTGGTCTGGTATTCCCATCTCTTTCAGAATTTTCCGAAGTTTGTTGTGATCCACACAGTCAAAGGCTTTGGCATAGTCAATAAAGCAGAACTAGATGTTTTCCTGGAACTCTCTTGCTTTCTCGATGATCCAGTGGATGACGGCAGTTTGATCTCTGGTTCCTCTGCCTTTTCAAAATCCAGCTTGAACATCTGGAATTTCATGGTTCACATACTGTTGAAGCCTGGCTTGGAGAGGTTTGATCATTACTTTACTAGTGTGTGAGATGAGTGCAATTGTGCGGTAGTTGAGCATTCTTTGGCATTGCCTTTCTTTAGGACTGGAATGAAAACCAACCTTTCCCAGTTCTGTGGCCACTGCTGAGTTTTCCAAATTTGCTGGCATATTGAGTGCAGCACTTTCACAGCATCGTCTTTTAGGATTTGGAATAGCTTAACTGGAATTCCATCACCTCCACTAGCTTTGTTTGTAGTGATGTTTCCTAAGGCCCACTTGACTTTGCATTCCAGGATGTCTAAGTGTGTGATCACACCATCATGGTTATCTGGGTCATAAAGATCTTTTTTGTATAGTTCTTCTGTGTATTCTTGCCACCTCTTCTTAGTATCTTCTGCTTCTGTTAAGTCCATACCATTCCTGTCCATTATTGTGCCCATCTTTGCATGAAATGTTCCCTTGGTTTCTCTAATTTTCTTGAAGAGATCTCTAGTGTTTCCCATTCTGTTGTTTTTCCTCTATTTCTTTGCATTGATTGCTGAGGAAGGCTTTCTTATCTCTCCTTGCTAATCTTTGAAACTCTGCATTGAAATGGGTATATCGTTCCTTTTCTCCTTTGCTTTTCCCTTCTCTTCTTTTCATAGCTGTTTGTAAGGCCTCCTCAGACAAGGATTCCTCCTCCTCTTCCAAGGATTGAATAGAAGTCTTCTTATTCTTAAATGTGATCCCCTCAAGGCTTAAAAAAGTGTTAAAGAGTTTGCACAGCAATTTCTTGCTTTATGGCGGTTAAACAAAAGCATTTGGCTTAAAGCATTGTCAACATAGTAAACTTCACAGGAATAAAATCACTAAAAGCTGTTCTTCCCTGGAACCAAGTATTACTCATTGGCAGATGTTATCTGTTAGTAAAAGGATTGCAACCAGTAAATGCTGGGGATCAAGGTCCTACTTAATACAAAAACCTGACATCATCTGTGTCACTTACAAATCTGGAATTAATTATTTGATAAGCTTGGGGCTGATTTAGTAACACAGACATTTTGTTGTATGAATGGTGAATGTCAAGGATGACTTATTACCCTGAACACATTTAAAAGGAAGGCTAATATGATTTCTTATAGGAAAGACCCAATAGCAGCTGCACCAGAGAGTCAATTACACTGTTGTGTGCAGTTCACAGACTTATTTTCTAGAGAAAAAGAAAAAGGCACATGAATATCTCCACAGTGATGAGGTTTTGGCTTCTCTGATTTTTGGATTGCAAATCTAGAGAAAAAGAAATTGAAGGGGAAAGGAGAAATATTGCTTAGCAATTTGAAAACAGGGTATTTTAGTCTTCTTAATAAATTTAAGAGGTTTAAGTCCACAAGTGAGATTTTAATAGACTTTTTGGACTCAGAGGGAGAGGGAGAGGGTGGGATGATTTGGGAGAATGGGAATTCTAACATGTATACTATCATGTAAGAATTGAATCGCCAGTCCATGTCTGACGCAGGGTGCAGCATGCTTGGGGCTGGTGCATGGGGATGACCCAGAGAGATGTTGTGGGGAGGGAGGTGGGAGGGGGGTTCATGTTTGGGAACGCATGTAAGAATTAAAGATTTTAAAATTTAAAAAAGAAAAAAAAAAAGGAAAAAAAATGAACTACACACACACACACAAAAAAATAGACTATCAAGTTGAGAGGCATTGGAGAGAGATATCAATATCATTACTATTTAACCCAGCTGCATTTTCTATCCCAACAACCTTATAAGGATAAATATCAGAGCAGAGGTTGTGCAATTCATTGGTTTTGTGTGTGTGTGTGCGTGTATGTGTGTGAATGCATGTCATGTTGAATATGACTCATTATGGAAAAACAAAACAGAACAGAACCAAAAACTGAAATTCATGAGTCTGACTAAACAATATGGTATGAAAATATTCCCTTGAAGTCAGTATAAGTTGTGGTTATTTACCCCAAAAAGGAGAAGCAACCTTTGAATTAAACAGAGGGTAAACTGAAGGCAAACATGTGGTCCCTGAGCAAACCATCCCTGCCTGTCTGCAAAAACAGAGATTTACAAAAGGAAATTGCGTCTCTGGCAGAAACATTTCTTTTCTGCTCCTGATTGATCTGTTCTCTGAAAATTGTTCATATCCTATGTCGACAATTTCCAAAACAGCATTGTGACTGAGAATGCAGCTTTGTTTCTATTAATAGTAGTCATATATCATAGGCAAACAAAGTACTTTTTGATTTTGAACATAGATACATGTTTTAATGGCAGTATGAGGGTCAATGAGATAGCATGTTAACAGAATATATCCAGTGCTTTTTAAGAAATATTGAAGTACAGCCTGCTGAAGACCTGGTGTTAGAATGAAGTCATGAGCATGATTAGAGTTAGATACAAGGGCCAGAGCCTACTGTGGGTTCTGTTATGCCTGGTGCAACAAGGCAGGACCTACCAGATAACTGCAATGGGGACTCCAGTGTCCCTTTTAAAACACTGTTTAATCTTTTTGAGTTCATATTGCCATTCAACACAGTGATGACAAAGTAAGGACCCATATTTTTGCTGCTGAATCAGGGTATGATAAATGTTTGAATATATAAATGACATAAAAGTTAACTGCTGTTCTTAACCCAACACTCTTTTTGGTAGTTCAAATAATGGAATTGATTTAATCCAAAGCAATAAATACTTGCTGAGAAATCCTTGATAAAAATACCAATTTCAGTGAGATTATGTGGCTGAATACATATGGCAGCACATTTCCCACCACTGGTATTCCATGCATTAGAGGTTCCATACTTATTCCTCTTAATTTCTTGGGCAGGTTAATACGTCAAGGTTAAAAGCTTGAAGGACTGACTCCCCATCCAAATAACTTTTATTTGATAAGCCTTAAGAGTAAACCTAATATAGTAATTAATCATGTAGGTCAAAAACATATGATAATATTATACAGCTCAGTTACTTCTTTTTCTATTTTATCACCCAGATTTTACCAAGACTTAACTTTTAATTTTACCAAGACTTAGCTTCCCTGGTAGCTCATCTGACAAAGAATCTGCCTGCAATGCAGGAAACCCTGGTTTGATCCCTGGGTAAGGAAGATCCATTGGAGAAGGGATAGGCGACCCATTCCACTATTTTGGCCTGGAGAATTCCATGAACTGTGGGGTCACAAGGAATCAGACACGACTGAATGACTTTCACTTTCAACTTTTAATGAGACAAAAATTTTTAGTCCCAGGAAAACATTTAAATCCCTTAATGTGATGTAACATATTTCTTCAAAATCTATGTCCAAAAATGACTAGCCATAGTATGAAAAAATGCTTAATCATACTCTATTTCTAATCATACTCTTCTATTTCTAAAAGAAATAGAAATAAAATAATCAAGATACAAAGATTTCACCTATTACACTAGTAAATTTAAAAGATTTGATGATACCCAAGGATGTCAGGTCTATGAGAAGAGAATATTTGATAAACTGTTGATGGAAGGATATAGTTTTGAAAGATTCTGGAGTCATTTGGCCTAAATATTTGGATACCAAGATGTGTATGTAAATAACATTATAATTTAAAAAATCTTCCAGAAACTACCGAAACATCCATCAATCAAATCAGTTAAATTGTTTCAACTCTACAATGAAATACCATTCAGTTGCTAAAATTACTGAGTTAGGCCGGTATTTGTTGCCATGGGAGGATGCCAGAAATCATAATCATCCTAAAAAACCAACAAGATGTAGAGTAACATTTGGTGGTTTAGTCACTAAGCTGTGTCCGACTCTTGTGACCCCATGGACTGTAGTCTGCCAGGCTCCTCTGTCCATGAGATTCTCTAGGCAAGAATATGATTTATTCTATGTACAAATTCAAATTTTTCAAAACACATTTTTTAAGGGAAACTCAAGATTAACTATTGATAGCTATTAATAGTAATTCCCTTTGGGGAAAGACTTCAGAGATGATAAAGTGGGTGCTTTTACTTTTTTCTTTTATCTTTATGTATGATTTTATGATTTTATTGAGAATGTTGTCAACAAGGTTAACTTGATATTGAGATTATGATCCATTATTTGGTTTCTTTGCCTTAATTTCTATATTTAAAATTTTGTAATACTTGCTATTTAAAATGTAAAACAAATAAGATCCAAGTAGTCTTTTTAGCTTCATTTCTTTCCACTCCTCCCTCCCACTCCTTAACTTCTTACTTTTAAAATGGACCATACATTTTCATTTCTCTGTACATGAAGCTTTCTGCTGAAAATCTTTTCCTTCCTCTTTTTTAATTGATAAATTCCCCTCTTACCATTTCATACCCACTCAAATATTCTAAGTCCATTTTGTTCCTGGTATATTTGATGCCTATCAGATGTGACTTGGCATTAATTTTCCTCCTAAAGTGTACTAAGTATTATAACACTACTTAAAAATATGCTTAATATGAGGAGATAAAGGATGAGATCTTTTTTAATGAGTTTTTACTGACGAAGTTTATAGAAGCAGTCTTTTGGCTTGTGTATTGAATCTGTGATAATCTGAATTTGAATACACTTCATAGCAATATTAGAATACTCATGTCCCTATTTTATACCTTACAGAGCCATCCAAAACCTCATGTCCATCCTCCCCAATGTAAAATATCTTTCCTTGCTTTTCATGGACATTAAATATACCAGCAAGAGCTCAGGATGTTTTTTTTAACCTGCAGGAGACAGTGGCAGCAGAATTAAAAGAGAAGTAGTGGAGTGCACTGCATGAGAAATTTACATTATTGTCTGGCAATAGATTGGTTTGCTTACCCTGTACCCACCAGCTCTGTCCCTTGATAATCACCTTCACACTCAGCTGCACTTCAGAGCTTGTTTACCATGTTGCAATGATGTTTACTCCCTAAGTTTATTTGATGTTGGCTATTTGAAAACATTATCATTTAAATTGGCTCCGGTAACTAATGAGCATATGTTTCATGTGTTTCACAGGAATGAGCCAGTGGAAGTATCAGTGTGCAGGGGCTGTTTTTGAAGAGAGTAATTTTAAGCACAGTATAATATCGAATTTTAAACTGTTTGGGTGCAAAGTGGGTAGATCTCCTCTGGCATGAAATGATAACAGAATTTTGTGAGGATGAAAGAAAATTGAAAGTAGAGCTGAGATAATTATAAATTAACTTAAGAGCAATCTTGAGTACAAAATGCTTAAAATTTGCTTTGGGACATTTTGAATCTACTGAATGTTATAACTATTCCCGTCTGACTTTCTGAAGGGAGAGTACAAGAAAGTCAGATTCCTCACTACAGCTGCAGATAGCTGCAGTGGTGAAAGTGAATGCGAGAGTGCAGAATATATCCGTCTGTAACGACACTTTCGAGGGTGATACTGGACAGTCAAATCTCCCTCCACTTAAAAAACAGAAAATAACTGCACCAAAGACAAAGAGAAAGAGAACAGTAGTTAGGAATGAGGTGTAGAATCTGGAATAGAATTCTGTAGAAACAAAATTGTTAAAAATTGAAGCAAAAATCAGCTACTCGGTATTGCACATTTCCCTAGAGAACTGCATTCTCCCTCAGGCGCAGTTTGATGTTTTGGATTAGGCTGACTACTTCTCTACCAGAGGCAGACAGGTAAGGAGGGCTTGACTAACCATAATGTTGTATTCTCTTGGCCATAGAAACTGGTTTGAGGATAGGTTATGCGACTCAGTCAAAGACAATGACATGCATTCTATTTGGCAGGGATTGATGACAGAAATGTGTGTCCATTTTCCTGTACACCTGAACCTGGAACAGTATAGCTCTGAAAGCCAATGGGAACAAGACCTGTGCCAAGATTGGGAAGAGGATCAGGTCTTATAGCACTGTATGAGATCTTGAATTTAGTTGCAGAAGAAGCTAGGTTTACCCAGGATTCTAAACAAACTAACCCAGTAACTTGCCTTTTTGCCTAACTGGGTTTAGCTTAGTTTTCTGTCACTTGCAATGAAAAGCATTCTGATGTGCAGTATTATCATTTAAATCAGTGTTTCATTTAGAAACATGTATATAACTGAAGTTTCATGGTCATATGAGCAATGAATTAAATGCTAGGTTTTTCCTCTCCTAATGATAGCTGGATCTCAAAGCCAAATCTAGTATCAGTGAACTGCAAAGGAGACGTGACTATAGCTGCAGCAGCGCACTTGGTATCACCACTGGTTTTTATCATCTTTTTCAGTTTTGTATGGTATTTACATTACTTATCAGTTCAGTTCAGTCGCTCAGTCATGTCCGACTCTTTGCGACCCCATGAATTGCAGCACAGCAGGCCTCCCTGTCCATCACCAACTCCCGGAGTTCACTCAGACCCACGTCCATTGAGTCGGTGATGCCATCCAGCCATCTCATCCTCTGTCGTCCCCTTCTCCTCCTGCTCCCAACTCCTCCCAGCATCAGAGTCTTTTCCAATGAATCAACTCTTCACATGAGGTGGCCAAAGTACTGGAGTTTCAGCTTTAGCATCATTCCTTCCAAAGAAATCCCAGGGCTGATCTCCTTCAGAATGGACTGGTTGGATCTCCTTGCAGTCCAAGGGACTCTGAAGAGTCTTCTCCAACACCACAGTTCAAAAGCATCAATTCTTCGGTGCTCAGCCTTCTCCACAGTCCAACTCTCACATCCATACATGACCACCGGAAAAACCATAGCCTTGACTAGACAGACCTTAGTCGGCAAAGTAATGTCTCTGCTTTTGAATATACTATCTAGGTTGGTCATAACTTTTCTTCCAAGGAGTAAGCATCTTTTAATTTCATGGCTGCAGTCATCAGCTGCAGTGATTTTGGAGCCCAAAAAATTAAAGTCTGACATTGTTTCCCCATCTATTTCCCATGAAGTGATGGGACCATTGTACATATGTATATTTAAAATGTCAGTTTGATTCCTTTTGCTAGAGTGAGAGTAGCAACAGATTCCTATTAAGTGAGAATGTTTAACACTTTTAATAGCCTTTTAAACAAATGAAATGCTTTAACTTTCTTATTTGGTTAAAAAACCTACAGAAATTCAAACAATTTTACTGGCTTTTTTAATTCTGTTATAGATATGTATGTATTATACTCAAATCATTCGTTGGTAAAATATTCATGACTATAAAATACACTAAACAGGAGGTACACTTAATGAACGTTTTATCTTTCAATGAAACTTTGCAAGTATGCTATAATTAAATAAAAAGTTTAGCTTGTGAACTAGGTTTTCATTAATAGCTTCCAAATGTTGCTCTATGAAGAGATGTCCTAGATATAGCAGTAGTCATGTTTAGGAGATACTGTAGAAAGAATATTTGTGTCCCCCAACGACCCTCAGGGCTTCCCTGATGGCTCAGAGGGTAAAGAATCTGCCTGCAGTGCAGAAAGCCTGGGTTCAGTCTCTGGGTTGGGAAGATCCCTTGGAGAAGGGCATGGCAACTCACTCCAATATTCTTGCCTGAAGAATCCCATGGACAGAAGAGCCTGGCAGGCTATAGTCCATGGGGTTGCAGACAGTCAGACACGAATGAATGACTTTCACTTTACTCACTACGACTCCCAAATGTGTATGTTGAAACTTAATCCCCAGAGTGATGGTATTTGAAGGTAGGGTCTTTGGGATACAATTGGGTCATGAAGGTAAGGCCCTCATCAACAGGACTGGTGCATTTATGAAAAAGACTGAAGAGGTCTTCCTTGCTTTTCCACCATGGGAGGACACAGCAAGAAATTGGTGGTTTGTAATCAGGAACAAGGCCCTCACTAGAACCCAACCATGTTAGCACCCTTATATTGGAATTCTAGCTTCCAGAACTGTGAGAAGTAAATTTCTGTTGTTTGTAAGTCACCTAGTTTATGGTATTTTGTTAGAGCAGCCTAGACGGACACAAATAGGAAACATGCACAAGTATATGTTCATAGGACCACCATTTATAAAAGCAAATGACAGGAAACAACTTAAATGTCCATCACTAAGATAATTGATATTCTCTTATATTCATAAAAGGGAATGTTATATTGCCATGAAAACAGAACACAATTACTTGCATCAAGACTAAACCTATAAAACAATGGTGAATGAATAAACAAATTCACAAGGATCACCTATGTACGTAGCAAGATGGTAATTTTAGAAAATTCAAAAGTTAGCAAAACTAAGCAGTGTATTATTTAGGAATACACAGATGTTAAACTTCTTTTTGAAAAGGCAAAGACAACTAAAGCAAAAGTAAACAAGTGAGACTACATTTAACTAAAAAGCTTCTGAATAGCAAAGGAAATCATCAATAAAATGAAACACAACCTACTGAATGGGAGAAAATATTTCCAAATTATATATCTTATAAGGGTCCAATATCCAAAATATACAAAGAACTCATGTAAACTGAATAGCAAAAAGCCAAACAATGTAATTAAAGAATATACAGAAGATCTCATTGATATTTTTCCACAGAATACACATAGATGGCCAACACATACAGGAAAAGGTGCTCAACATTACTAATTATTAGAGAAATACAAATCAAAACCACAGTGAGATATCACCTCATACCATTAGAATGGCTATTTTTCAAGAGGGCAAGAAATAACAAGTGTTGATGAGGATGTAGAAAAAAAGGAAACCCTCAGGTGCTATTGATGGGAATACAAATTGATGCAGTCACTATGGAAAACAATATGAAGGTTTCTAAAAACTTAAAAATAGAACTATCATATGATCCAGCAATTCCACTTTTTGGTATTTATATTAAAAAAGAAAACAATAATTTGAAAAGATATAAACACCCCTTTAGTTAGAGCTTCCCTGGTGGCTCAGATGGTAAAGTGTCTGCCTGCAACGTGGGAGACCTGGGTTCGATCCCTGGGGTGGGAAGATCTCCTGGAGAAGGAAATGGCAACCCACTCTAGTACTTTTGCCTGGAGAATCCCATGGATGGAGGAGCCTGGTGGGCCACAGTCCATAGGGTCACAGAGAGTCGGACACGACTGAGCGACTTCACTTTCACTTTAGTTATTGCAGCACTATTTACAATAGCCAAGATATAGATGCAAACTAAGTGCCCATGAATGGATGAAAGGATAAAGAACAGGCAAAATACACACACACACACACACACACACACACACACACACACAGATAATACAGACACACACAAGAATATTATTTGCCATAAAACAGAAAGAAATCTTGTTATTTCTGACAACGTGGATGGACTTGGATGGCATTACACTAAATGAAATGTCAGATAGATAAGGACAAACACCATATGATCTTACTTATGTGTATAATCTAAAAAACCTCTGAAACAAAAAATGAAGCTCATAGATACAGAGAAGTGATATTGCCTGGGTTGGCGAATGGGGGAAGAAGAAGGCAGTCAAAAGGTACAAATTTCCAATTATAAAATAATGTATAGCCTGGTGACCATAGTTGATAATATATTGTCTTACATATCTGAAAGATGCTGAGAGAGTAAATCTCAAAAAATTCTCATCAAAAGAGAAGACGTTTGTAACTATGCTTGGTGACAGATGTTAATCAGCTTTCTTATAGTGATTATTTTGAACCATGTGCAAATATTGAATCATTATGTTGTATACCTGAAATGAATATATTATAATGTCAATTATTTGTTGTTGTTGTTCAGTCACTAAGTCATATCCAGCTCTTTGCTAACCTCGTGGACTGTAGCACACTAGGCTCTTCTGTCCTCCATTATCTCCTGGAGTTTGCTCAGATTCATGTCCATTGAGTCAGTGATACTATTTAACTATCTCATCCCCTGCTGCCTCCTTCACAGACTGAGATGGTCAATTACACCTTGATTTAAAAAAAAGCAGGGAAGCGGAAATGATAAATCAAATTCAGGATGGTAGTGATGTGTTTGGGGCAGGAGTTGGAAAAGGCATGGAAGAAGGGTACAGAGCTAGGTACCCATGGCACCAGTGAGGTTAGAAGGCTGTAGGTATTGAGATTCTTGGTGGCATCACTGGTGTTTCTTTCTTTACTTTTATGCTTTGTAGTCTATATATTTGTTATATATGTATTCCTTTGTACGCTTATCAAATGTTATATAATAAAAAAAAATAAAGATTCTTGGCCAGCAACATATACATGCAAACAGCTTTGACTATATGAGTCTAATAGTAAAGGACTTATTTTGCTGACACATGCAAATATGTGCTTTTCATTTAAAATAATATGTGAATTCAGTCTTACCATCCGAAATACACTGAATTTGAAGATTTAATTTAGGTAGAAATGGACAGATTTGCAAATTCATGGTTCTCCTCAACATCCAATACCTGCCCTTTTGTATTGCTTCCCATTCCCGCCGCCGTTTTCAACACATATCAAGTCAGTGGCAAGAGAGAGAACTGGTAAACTGAAAAAAGAGCACTAAGTAGTGCAAAGTTCACTTAACTGAAAAATTTAACTTTATTTTTTGTTCAGTTCAGTTGCTCAGTCATGTCCGACTCTTTGCGATCCCATGAATCGCAGCACGCCAGGCCTCCCTGTCCATCACCAACTCCCGGAGATCACTCAGACTTGCGTCCATCGAGTCAGTGAGGCCATCCAGCCATCTCATCCTCTGTTGTCCCCTTCTCCTCCTGCCCCCAATCCCTCCCAGCATCAGTCTTTTCCAGCGAGTCAACTCGTCACATGAGGTGGCCAAAGTACTGGAGTTTCAGCTTCAGCATCATTCCTTCCAAAGAAATCCCAGGGCTGATCTCCTTCAGAATGGACTAGTTGGATCTCCTTGCAGTCCAAGGGACTCTCAAGAGTCTTCTCCAACACCACAGTTCAAAAGCATCAATTCTTTGGCTCTCAGCCTTCTTCACAGTCCAGCTCTCACATCCATACATGACCACTGGGAAAACAATAGCCTTGACTAGACGGACCTTTGTTGGCAAAGTAATGTCTCTGTTTTTCAAAATGCTATCTAGGTTGGCCATAACTTTTCTTCCAAGGAGTAAGCGTCTTTTAATTTCATGGCTGCAGTCACCATGTGCAGTGATTTTGGAGTTCAAAAAAATAAAGTTGACTGTTTCCCCATCTATTTGCCATGAAGTGATGGGACCAGATGCCATGATCTTCGTTTTCTGAATTTGAGCTTTAAGCCAACTTTTTCACTCGCCACTTTCACTTTCATCAAGAGGCTTTTTAGTTCCTCTTCACTTTCTGCCATAAGGGTGGTGTCATCTGCATACCTGAGATTATTGATATTTCTCCCAGCAGTTTTTATTCCAGCTTGTGCTTCTTCCAGCCCAGTGTTTCTCATGATGTACTCTGCATAGAAGTTAAATAAGCAGGGTGACCATATACAGCCTTGACGTACTCCTTTTCCTATTTGGAACGAGTCTGTTATTCCATGTCCAGTTCTAACTGTTGCTTCCTGACCTGCATATAGGTTTCTCAAGAGGCAGGTTAGGTAGTCTGGTATTCCCATCTCTTTCAGAATTCTCCACAGTTTATTGTGATCCACAGTCAAAGGTTTTGGCATAGTCAATAAAGCAGAAATAGATGTTTTTCTGGAACTGTCTTGCTTTTTCCATGATCCAGCAGATGTTGGCAATTTGATCTCTGGTTCCTCTGCCTTTTCTAAAACCAGCTTGAACATCTGGAAGTTCACGGTTCACGTCATTGCTGAAGCCTGGCTTGGAGAATTTTGAACATTACTTTACTAGCGTGTGAGATGAGTGCAATTGTGTGGTAGTTTGAGCATTCTTTGGCAATGCATTTTTTTTAACCTTTTTTTGTTAGGCAGGTACAATCTTTCCATCTTCTTTTTATTAAAAAGGAATTATTTTCTTAAGCTGAGTACTATGAAGGTCAAGAACCAAGTCTCCAAATCAGTAAATTCAGGGTTCCAAAATGTCATGCCATCTACTGGTTGTGTGATTTTGTGGCAAGTTACTTAACCCTTTTAAACTCCACTTTCTTCAGTTGTGAAGCTTAAATGAAATGAATGTTCACAATAAAAACAAATGCCTGTAATAAACTTAGTCTCAGGACTGGTAGCTGGCAAACATTCAATAGATTTTTATTACCGTAATTATACGTCAACAAGTGCATAGTAGTTAAGGCCAGTAAAAAATTATTCCTAAATATTAGAGGAAAAAAAACACTTCTTTTCTCAAGATTAGGACCACACTAACATTTGAATTCTAGAAAGTGTTAAAATAGTTAAGGTAATGGCATCAAGTCCCATCACTTCATGGCAAATAGATGGAGAAAAAGTGGAAGCAGTAACTGATTTTATTTTCTTGGGCTCCAAAATCACTGCATACAGTGTCTGAAGCCATGAAATTAAAAGACTCTTGCTCCTTGGAGGAAAGCTATGACAAAACTAGACAGTGTATTAAAAAGCAGAGACATCACTTTGCCAACAAAGGTCTGCATTCTCAACGCTATGGTTTTTCTAGTAGTCATGTATGGTTGTGGGAGTTGGACTCTGACTGAGCACTGAAGAATTGATGCTTTTGAACTGTGGTGCCAAAGAAGACTCTTGAGGGTCACTTGGATGCAAGGAGATCAAATCAGTCAATCCTAAGGGAAATCAGTCGTGAATATTGGAAGGACTGTTGCTGAAGCTGAAGCTCCAATACTTTGACCACCTGATGTGAAAAGCTGAAAAGACCCTGATGCTGGGAAAAATCGAGGGCAGCAGAAGAGGATGACAGAGGATGAGATGGTTAGATAGCATCACTGACTGAATGGACATAAATTTGAGCAAACTCCGGGAGATAGTGCAGGACAGGGGAGTCTGTTGTGCTGCAGTCCATGGGGTCGCAAAGAGCTGGACATGACTTAGCGACTGAACAACAACAAAACTCCCATCGCAGGGTTTCCTCCCTCGGCTTCCCTTAAAGATAATTGGTAGTTGACGCAGGAAGAGCAAAGAATGTGATAAATCTATAATAATAATAAACTGATCTATACTTACTTTTCCTGATTCAGTTTCTAGCTTAAACAAGGAACTTGTAATAACAGTTCTCTAGGATACCTTGAAATTCTAGACTTATTCCTAGCATCTATTACTTAAAAGTATTAGCAAACAAAAATCCCCAACTTTGTAAACTTAGTGTGCATTTATATGCATGGATATGGGGTTTTGGGGGTAATGTTATATACATCCTATTAGCTGCCTCAGCAAACAGCACATTAATTCAAATAATTCAGTAGCCAAAAAACAAAAAACACCAATGAAACAATAGCATGGGTAGTGAACAATAAGAAATCTCAATAATTTAGTAATATCTATTACTTGAAAAATATGCATTCTTAACTGAGGCATTATGTAAAATAAAGATGCAAAATACTGTTTATTTTATTCCAACATCAAATACTTATATATAAATTTAATTCATTAATATTTTGTAAAAATTTGCCACTTGTGTTACCAAATACAGATATTTTCTCTTTGCTTTAAACATGATTGTTTTGCAGTAAGTAACTGTGAATTATCTCAAATTTGCCTCAGGGAAAAGCAAAACCACTGAATCAGAAACATTTAGTTGAAGTTGCAACTAAACGGTCTTTTTTTCCTCCTGATAGAGAAGTAACTGTTCTGTCAACTTAAAAGCCAAGATTAAAAAAAAAAAAAAAGAAGGTTAAAAATGAATCCAATGCATAATCCTATATAGTGCCTTTCTTGTGTTAGTATAATATACTCATTTCTTACATACACCAAATAATGTGTTTGGGACTTTTTCTATTATTTTGCCATAAAATCAATACATTAAAACTGTATATGTGAGACAGACAGTGAATCCAATTCTTCAGGGATTCACCAGTGGGTGTCCTGGGGAGCAGCAACAACTGTGTGAAGTGTCCCACCAAAGTTTTCAAGGACTGGCCTCACTGCTAATTTAGCAGTTGAAAAAGGGCCCCATGACCACCCCTCCAATAGCTGGTACATTTTTTAAGGTCAGAGATTCATCTTACATATCCTGTATCACTAACATATAACCTAGTACATGTCACAAGTCCTCAGACATGTACTACTTTATCAAACAGAACAGAATAAAAGAAAGCCATGACAACAGAAGAACATTCTGGATTTTCAGGCTTATTTGATATTGAAACCAGTTCTATCCAGTTAATTAAAGGCATAAAATAACATAGAACTGTGGGTAACTAGGGTGAAGGTTTTATTATATCCAGCCACCTTTATGTCTGCCTGCTGTGGTCTAAGCACAGGGCTAGTCATAGGCACAAGCAAATTGTGTCTGAGTCAGAGCACGTGTAGTTGCTGTGAAGATCTATTTGTAGTCTTGATGGAGTGGCAAAATAAAAAATTTATATGATCCTCTTTCTCATGGGTAATTATAAATCGAATTAAAGTACCTCTGAAGCTCAGGAAAGTTCACCGAAGCTTTCCTTTGTTATACTTCTTGCTTCTTTTCAACCTGAGTTCACAAGGGTTTTGTTTCAAGTAGATTCAGTGATATAACAGAAAGCTTTACTCATTTCCAGTGGGGGTAAGCCAGAGAGTGCAGTGCAGTTTGGTAGAGCATATTCTAATATGATTTACAATGTGAAGTCTATCTCAAAGAGGAGCACAGAAGTAGAGTTATCAGATGATTGATTCCGAATTAAGTTGGAGTTGCATGTCTTGATACTTTTGAGTTTCTAGTAAAAAAAAAAAAAAAAGAGACTTCTCTTTTCCATTTTCACAAACTACATGAAAGTCTGTTATTTCTCTGTGGCTTACTGATTGCCAGAATGGCAAAGACTTCCATCTGCTTGGCTTCATTCACTTAACTCTGACATTTTGAGCTTCAGCTAATTTATTATCTAACTGGGTTGGGAAGCAATCTCAAGTAATTTCAATGTGTGTAGGCACCTGTGTGTGTGATGAGCATGTGTGTGTGATGAGCACGTGTGTGTGTAAACTGATGGACAGTCTGAGCAGATAGGGATTATACTGTTTGGTATCCTGTTTTCACTATTTAAAATCTCAAGCAACAAGGAAAGTATGCATCACCACTCTTTGGACCACTTTGGGTTATTTGATGTTTTAATTAGTCAACAGGACTGGTATCTATTTGGCTAGGGAATCAGAGCTACTTGAAATGGTGAACCACTGTGACTAGACTCATATTGACTTAATGGGTTTTTTCTATTTGTTTCCCTAAAGGATAAAATCGAGGAGAAAAGGATTGTTGAGATCTAACAAAGCTTGTCTATGTCCCCTCATCCAACCCAACTTCAATGTCTACTTATTTTTTCTATAATGAGGGAAAGAAGATCAATGTACTGAACCCAACTTGACCATTTTTTTCCCCATTAGGATACACTGTGAACAGTATCTTCACACTGATGTCTAACCCAGAATCCCAATAAATGCCATAACTTTGAGTCTAAGAAGAACGATAAAACAAGTAATTTATTTTTATAAACGAGTTCATCACAGGTCTCTACAAAAAAAGGTACTTATGTGTACAAATGTATATACGGTAATATAGGACCTTTTTAATTTTAAATATGGGTAGATTATATATGGACCTCTTTTAAGCTCTTAGAGGATTTCCTACTTGTCTTTACCTGAGTACAGCCCTCCTATGAATGCCCAAATCTTCCTCAGAAGTAGTGTTCTAACACTATCTTATGAAGACAAAGGTTTCAAACAATCTAAATTAAATTATATTTTTAATACAATGAAAGAAAATGTCATGTGAGGTGGGTGCTTTTCTGACTTAAAAATGAAGGAGGTGTCTGAGCAACCAGGCTGATTCTAGCTGAATCTTTGACAGGAACTTGTGTTCCTTCTGCCCAAAGGGCTGGTTGTTAATCAATTAATAAAGAAGTAAGTACACATAAATGGTGATATGTTGAACACCAAGAGAAATATTCTATTAACAAACTACAACTGATCACAAGACTTTCTCTTTCCTTATTTTGCCTGTGGGAGATACTTTGGTTTTGTAGGGTATGTTTTTCACAGAAAATTAGTCATTTTCCTCTCCTTTTATGCACGCATGTGTGTGCACACATACACAGCTGTCCTTGACTTCACTTTTAAGACATTCTTGATTATGATGAAGGGCAAAGAATCACAGGCAGCAGGCTGATGAAGATAATGAGGTGAAATAGAATCAGGTAAGGAAGCTAAATTTCATAAACTTGATAGAGATGGTTGTTGGACAAACACTAGACCAGTTTTTAATCATTATTGTAGGGTATGAAAGAATCATACAAAGCTAGACTGAGATATTTATAAAGAATAAATATTACATATTTCTCTTCCTGATCAGAAAGTAAGATATTTATTTGGAAAATATATCTGCAAAGAAGAAAATAAAAACCATGTAATCCATATACCCTGAGACAATATTCTTAAATTGCATTAACATTGTAATGTATTTTGGATTTTTACCACATCACTGAGAGGCAATAAATGACTTTGAAGGCTTGTAGGAAACCAAGGTGTTAAAAATAAATACTGCAACGCCTATAAGTGGTTTCAGATTGCACTACTGAAGTAAGAGGATTCTTTTTTGTTATTTTCTTTACCAGTATATAACCTACACTGGTTTATTTTTGAGAGTAGACACTGACAAAACTAGAAATATTTAGGGTACTGACCCCAGTACTAGATATGGTTATAGAACGATTGTTCTTTAGTTCATCTGGTTTTCTTCTGCTTTGCAGAAACTGAGAAGTTCATGCCAGGCTGAAGTCTGTGATTAATGACTTAAAAAGAACAGAATTAATAGGAACAGAAAAGCACAGGAAATATTAGAAAGGGAGAAAAACTCAGTGGACATCCAACCACTTATATTTACTGTGAAAAACATTTTATTTTAAACTCACATTATTCTATTCCTAATGTTACAAAAATTCCTATTGACTATTCTATGTTTGACTATTTTTTCCTAACTTTAGTATTAAACAAAATTCCATGTAAACTAGTGTTCCTGTCCCTCAATAACTGATGTAAGACAAAGTTACTCTGGTGCAGACTAACATTCTAGTTCCCCAACTTCACAGGCTATTTTGAAAGTTTTTAACTAATTTTTTTGCTTTAATGCTAATTTCTGTATAAGTAGTTCAATCATAGGGTTAAATGGCAAAACGATATTAAGAAGTGGTCTACTGAGAAATAATATTTTGCACCATTATCCTGGTCTTAATTTTTTCTGCTTATCTATGCCCTATTGGTAACCTCATTTCTATCAGTATCTTGTGCTATGTTCCTTTATTATTAAGTACCTACAAAACCAGTTTATATGTATATAGACTGAATATGTTATTGCTAAAATAAAAATCACATATGAACGCTTAAGCTGGGCATATCTTATAAGAATGTCAATATTAGGTTCTTAAACTGAAGGAACAGTATGTGAACTGTGAACTTCCAGATGCTCAAGCTGGATTTAGAAAAGGCAAAGGAACCAGAGATCAAACTGCCAACATCCACTGCATCATCGAAAAAACAAGCGAGTTCCAGAAAAGCATCTCTTTCTGCTTTATTGACTATGTCAAAGCCTTTGACTGTACGGATCACAACAAACTGGAACATTCTGAAAGAGATGGGCATACCAGACCACCTGACCTGCCTCCTGAGAAATCTGTATGCAGGTCAAGAAGCAACAGTTAGAACTGGACATGGAACAACAGACTGGTTCCAAACTGGGAAAGGAGTACTTCAAGGCTGTATATTTTCACCCTGCTTATTTAACTTAGATGCAGAGTACATTATGAGAAACGCTGGGTTGGC
This sequence comes from Capra hircus, assembly GCF_001704415.2. Lineage (NCBI taxonomy): Eukaryota > Metazoa > Chordata > Mammalia > Artiodactyla > Bovidae > Capra > Capra hircus. The sequence continues at coordinate 82,141,962 of NC_030814.1, forward strand.
TGAAGCACAAGCTGGAATCAAGATTAAAACTCAACATTCAGAAAACTAAGATGATGGCATCCAGTCCCATCATTTCATGGCAAATAGATGGGGAAACAATGGAAACAGTGAAAGACTTATTTTGGGGGGCTCCAAAATCACTGCAGATGGTGACTGCAGCCATGAAATTAAAACATGCTTGCTCATTGGAAGAAAAGCTATGACCAACCTAGACAGCATATTAAAAAGCAGAGATATTACTTTGCTAACAAAAGTCTGTCTAGTCAAAGCTATGAGTTTTCTAGTAGCCATGTACGGTTATGAGAGTTGTACTATAAAGAAAGCTGAGCGCCGAAGAATTGATGCTTTTGAACTGCATTGTTGGAGAAGACTCTTGAGAGTCCCTTGGACTGCAAGGAGATCCAACCAGTCCATCCTAAAAGGAAATCAATCCTGAATATTTTTTGGAAGGACTGAAACTTCCTTCCTTCATTCATTGATGCTGAAGCTGAAACTCCAATACTTTGGCCATGTGATGTGAAGAACTGACTCATTTGAAGAGACCCTGATGCTGGGAAAGATTGAAAGCAGGAGGAGAAGGGGACAACAGAGGATGAGATGGTTGGAGGGTATCACCGACTCGATGGACATGGGCTTCGGTAGACTCTGGGAGTTGGTGATGGACAGGGAGGCCTGGTGTGCTGCAGTCTATGGGGTCGCAAAGAGTTGGACATGACTGAGTGACTGAACTGAACTGAAACTGAAGGTAACATACTGTATGTTGTTAATATAAACCTGCTTTTTAATAATATATTCTGGAGATCTTTATACAACAATACAAAGTTTATATCATTTTTATAGCTGCAGTAAGATGATATATCGTAGTTTAATCAGTATCCTAGTGGGAACATTTGGTGTCACTTCTTTTCTGTGTTTTTTTTTTTTTTGGTGTGATAAACTGTACAACAAGGGTTAAGTTAGCACAGAAGCCATTTTTGCTTGTGTATGGTTATATAGATGTACAATGCATTTTCAGATGTGGGCTAACTGAGCCAAGGACAAACATACCTGTTATGAGGTAGATGTTGACAAATTGCCTGCTGTGTTAAGCAGAACAATGGTCACTCAAAGATGTTCATATCCTAGGATAATTTTTTCACAATGTATACCAAATCATGTTGTACACTTTTCAGTTCAGTTCAGTCACTCAGTCATGTCCAACTCTTTGCGACCCTATGAACAGCAGCATGCCAGGCCTCTCTGTCCATCACCAACTGCCAGAGTCCACCCAAACCCATGCTGGAAAAAAAAGAAGAAAAAATTCCATACCCTAATCCTTGGAACCTGTTAATATATTACGCTATACATAGCAAAAATTTTTAGAAGATGTGATATAAGTTCAGGATCTTAAATTGGGAAAGTTACCTTGGATTATCTTGGTCCAAGATACAATCACATGAGTCTTTAAATGTGGAAGAAGGAGAAGGCAGGTAGGCTTATGGGAGAGATGTGATAAAAGGAGGACTTGACATGATTGCTATCTTTGAAGATGAAAGAAAAGGGTCATGAGCCAAAGACAGTAGGCAGACCTGGAAGCTGGGAATTACCCTCAGCTGACAGATAAGAAGCTAAATTTTGCCAGCAACTTGAATGAACAAGAAAATAGGGACCTCAGTTCTAGAACTTAAAAGAAACGGATTTTCCCCTGGTATCTTCAGTAGGGAACACAGCCCTGCCATCACGTTGATTTTAGCTCTGCAAGACCTAAGTGGGATGTCCGATCTACAGAACTGTAAGATGATAAATCTGTCTTGTTATAAGCTTCTAAGGTGTGGCTCTTTGTTACAGCAGCAACAGAAAACTAACACACCCTCTACAGGGTTTGGACCACTTTGTATTCTTGGCAGTTAATGGGACTGTTTTCCCACATTTTCACAAATAGAGTGTGTTGCCAGACTGAGATTTTTTGCCAATCTAAAAGGTGAAAAAGAATATCTTGGTATGATTTTAGTTTGCATTTCTTTTTGTACCAATAAGGCTGAGCATTTTTACATTTATTTTGTTTGTATTGAGTATCTGCTCATATTTGTTGCCCACTTTTCTATTGGGTTGTTGGTATTTATCTAATCAAGTCCTAAAGGCTCTTTATGTCTTCAGAATATGAGGATTTTATGTGTGATAGGAATTCCAACATTTTTTTTCCCCCAAATCATTCACTTGCCTATGAATTTAAAGGTGAGCCTTGACCTCTTCATTACTTTCTCCAGTTTCTATGAAAATTTCATAAAATTGTTGTAGGTCTCTGGCTAATACAAGTTAAAATATCACCAAGAGAACGCATTTTTGAGGAAAGAAAAAAGAACTACTGAATAAACTTGCTTTTTTCACTTTTTCACCTGAAGTCTGAATCATTCCTCTTGTGGCTTCTTTCAAACACCTTAACCTTAAGTAGGCCTCAATTCTATAGTGGTCCCCACTGGGAGGCCGGGAGACTTTGTGCATTATAAGACTAAGGCTGCAGTAAACACAACATTTTGTAGCAGACTCTTCAATTAAAAGTTGCATTGTTAGACCTAAAGCTGTCAGAGAACCCCAAACCTGGTATTTCCTATCAGCAGAGGCAACAGTAATATTATGCATAGCGAAATGTTGACAAGCTCTCTCTGCAGTGACACCAGCCAGCTCAGGTTATAATTACCCTTGTTACATCATTGCTTTCTCTGCTATATACACAGCAAGGGAGCTCTTGCTTGGGAGCGAGATTTGTGTTTATAGCCAAAGAGTTGTTCCTTTTTAATTCAAACCAGGTTTGCTGATAGCTGGGAGGGGTGGGAGGGAGGAAAGAAAAACTGTTATAATTAGAGTATCAGGAAGAGAAACAATAAACACTTAAATGATGAGGAAGTGATCATCGAGCACTCTGAAACAGAAGATCAGAGTTTAAGTCAGGCATTTCTGACAAGGATATCAGTAAGAGGTTCATTAACTGCCCTTCCTGCTTTCAGAAAATTTTAAATGTGGCAATTTACATTAAAATGGATTTAGTGACACCATCTTCTCATTACTGTCAGTTTACATTTGGGTTCATAAACTATAATTGTAAATAAAATATGCTTTTCATTACAATGTCTATTTAGTAGAATATGGTAGGAAATTAGAGGCATAATCACAATCTAAATTATTAATTCAGTGATATTTTTCAGGTGCCATATGTAGATACTCCATTGTGCATAATGAGTGTGCACACAGTGGTTGAATTAGGTCTGCATTTCCATGCTCCACCTCTCCTTTCCTTGCCTTATTTTGTTTCAACTCGTCTACCTCGTCACAGTGGTACACAGTAAAAAGAACTTTCTGAAGTAGTCTACCCGCGATTATCTGTGCCATGTTTTTTATATCATTTCTCCCACTAAGTTTTAAGAGGCCTCCAATAAACAGCACCTGTCTTCTGTGTCCATGTTCTAAGTATGTTGAGAAGAGAAAGATTAGGAGAACAAAATACTAGCTTTATTACGGGCAAAGTTAAGTTGGAGAATGTAACTTAGTCTGTGGGATAAATGGACTAGAATTTGGGAGATTCCTGGTCTGTCCTGATCATAATGGACAGTTTCCTCACTGTAACAGGCTGAATAATGGCCATCAATGATATCAGATCCTAATTCCTGGCACCAATGAATGTTAGCTGGTAAAGTTTTTGCAGATGTGACTATGTTAAGGATGTTGAGATGAAGGGATTTTTTCTGGTTGTCAAAATGGGCCTTAAACGCCATGAGAAGTGTCCTTGTGAGAGACTCAGAAGGTATGATAAACGACAAGCTGAAGAGGGGAAAGCAATGTGACCACAAAGACAGAGCTGGGCCTGATGCAGCCATCAGCCAAGGAATGCCGGCAGCCAAAGAGCTGGAAGAAGCAAGGAACAGCCCCCCTTCTACAGACTCTAAGGGAATCCAGCCCTACTGACACCTTGATCTTGACCCAGTGAAACTGAATTTGGAATTCTGGCCTCCAGAACTCTGATAGGGTAAATTTCTGTGATTTTTAGGCACTCAATTTGGAGTAACTTGTTATAACAGCTTCAAGAAACTAGTATGTCTCCTCGTCATCTCTAGTAGACAGCCCCTGGAGGTGCTGAGGATGAAGATTCTCAAGAGGAGCATGAGCTGAGAGGGTCATTTATGGCCAGTTAGCACTTTCAAACTCACAAGTCAGGTGGGGTCATGCCACTTTTTGTGGGGCAGACTGATTAAAAAATAGGGAGGGGCCAAGGATGTGTTAGGGTAAATTCCTCTTCATAGGAATCTACCGCTTCCCTCGATTCTCTGACATCCCTAAATTCTAACAATTTCAATGTTAAAATAACTTTTGCTATTTAAATATTATGGTTGTTAGTAAGTCTGAACAAAGGTTGAAGTTGAAATCAGCTGCTACATCCAAGAACTCTGAAGGTCAAGATAGTGTACATTAGTATAAAAACAAAGATTATCCACCAAATTGAAATTTTACTCTCCATCTTACAAACAACTTCCATACTGCAGCGTGGAAGGAGAGGCGATCTTGCTTAATGAAAGTAAATTAGATGATATAAACATTATCAAATTCCCCACTCATTTTCACCTGTGAAATGGTACTGTTTATTTGTTCTATTTTAAAATACTTTCCCTCAACATTAAATAATTTTGTGGAGAAATTACTATGTCTATATCTACTCTGAATATTCTCTTTGTTTTTCCTTGGCTTTACAAAACTGACAAATCAAGGAAAATCTGGTCAAAAATCCAGACACACATATAACAAAAGAAAACAAAAAGTCTACTGACTTTGCCTCAAGGAGTAGGATTCATGTGGTCTGGCTTAACCATTTGTTTACTGTTACTATCTTCCCTTTCATATGGCCTTCCCCAAATATGATGTTTTGAATATTATCTCCCATAACAGGTATAAATAAACTAATGTTTATTCAGCAAATATTTAATGAATGCTAACTTTGCACAAAACATTAAGTGAACAAAACAGAGACCTCTTCTGTGTGGGCTTACTTTCTTTACGTCTAGGTTATCCTTTGCAGAATCTGATCTAACTCTTTTGGGGGAACATCTTTGCTTAACTTGGGTACATGCAAGCAATAAATAACATGTATTGGGGAGCCTGGTAGGCTGCCGTCTATGGGGTCGCACAGAGCCGGACACGACTGAAGTGACTTAGCAGCAGCAGCAGCAGTCTAGAAGCACAGCCATGACATAGAAACCACACAAGCAACAGAGAATAAGCATTTTCTTTCCTGCATATGGAAACTAAATATTAAATAAAATTTTTGAAACAGGTCATTTCCTCTCACTGAAGGAAGGATAAAAAGATTATAATATTCTATTGAATCCTTCCAATTTACTTCTTAGCTCTCTGGAGCAGGGGCTCTGGAACTAAAAGAAACTAGGATAGGCCACAGAATCCAGTATTATAAGCACTGCTGCTGAGTCGCTTCAGTCGTGTCCCACTCTGTGCCACCCCATAGACGGCAGCCCATCAGGCTCTACCATCCCTGGGATTCTCCAGGCAAGAACACTGGAGTGGGTTGCCATTTCCTTCCCCAATTATAAGTACTGGACTATACGAAAATGGGGATCTATTCTATTTTTCTTCAGTTTATATTTCATAGAACTCTTTGGAAGCTGTATATTTTCTTTTGTTTTTGTTTTGCTTTTTAGTAAACAAGTGCATGTCTTGGAACCTATTACCTATGCTGCTGCTGCTGCTGCTAAGTCGCTTCAGTCGTGTCCGACTCTGTGTGACCCCACAGACAGCAGCCCACCAGGCTCCCCCGTCCCTGGGATTCTCCAGGCAAGAACACTGGAGTGGGTTGCCATTTCCTTCTCCAATGCATGAAAGTGAGAAGTGAAAGTGAAGTCGCCCAGTCGTGTCCAACTCTTCGCGACCCCATGCACTGCAGCCCACCAGGCTCCTCCGTCCATGGAATTTTCCAGGCAGGAGTACTGGAGTGGGCTGCCATTGCCTTCCCCGTTACCTATGCTATGCATACTTATTTTGTAATTATTCCATATTGATGTCTCTTATTTCCACAAAAACATTTTAATTTCCTTTGTGGGGCATTATTGTATTTAGCACAGTGCTACAGAGTAGGCATTTAATGAAATTTCTCCACTGGTATGAGCAATAAAAAAAATGACAATGACTAGAAAGAATATAGTATATAATACAACAGTGACCAGTAGAATTTAGGGGTCAAAAATAAGTGTAACTTTTAAATTATGGGTCTTTTCTGTAAAAAAAAAATATATATATATATATATTTCTTCTTTAACTGTTCACTGGAACATCACTTGTAAATTTGGAATATGAATATTTTACAAATAAATGAGCAGGGATAATTATAATTATTCATGATATTTAAGGGCCACTAAGAGGAAATAATTTTCATTAATCAGCAGATTATGTCATGCGGTTCTAAAACTTAAAAACTCAACTAGCGGATTTTTTTTTTTTTTGACATTTTACTCATTTGACCAATTATCATTAGTCTTTTATAGACCATTAATGCCATCATCTCTTTTGAATAATTTGGTTCCATTTCCTCTCAAAAGTACATTTGGTCTCTTTTAAAGTGGATATTGCCAGTTTATTCTTTCAAAATTTATTTACTTATGGGTAAATAAGTAAACTCTCTTTCAGTGGATCACTAAGCAAGTCTTGGAAGTGAGGTTGACAGGTGTCAAGTCTCAGAGATACTCAGATACATTAGGAAGGGTAAGAGTCATTTAACTTTTTATTCATGAGAAAAAGGTAGTTAGAAAATCTGATGTAACTGTAATAATTCTAACAAAACATCTTAGGATGTACAGAGAAAATTGTAAACAGTATTGAAGAAAATTATAGAAGACCTAAATAAATGCATTGCTATAACTATGATCATGGAGAGGATGTAATCTCATTTTCTTGTAAGATGTTTCGTGGGACAGAAAAATGTTCTCAATTCTCTTAAGTTACTAAAAGTGCAAAAGCACCTAAAATAGTTGAAAAGTTCTGCAGAAGATTATCAAGGATGGAACTTTGTGTATCAGATGTCAAGGCATCATGAAGTAATAGTAATGAAGTAATTGTAGGATTTGTTCAGGAATAAATATGAAAGAAACAAGAGTGTAGAAACAGTCTAATTGATATGGGAAAATTTACTATATAATATCTGTAGCATTACAAATCAGTGGGGATTAGGGGAGCTTTTATGAAAATAGTGGTAGAACAATTAGCTATTTTTTGAAAATGGGAGCAATAACAGTACCCTAAGCTCATGTAGTTGTGATAGTTTAATTATAACTGAATAAATATATCTTTATATCAATTTTATTAACAATTATATTTTTTTTACTATGAAGTCCCTATCATATTTTCCTACCATTTTCCTATTGGATCATTCCTCTTTTTCTGAATGTATGTACTTTATGGAAGTTAAGTTAGTTCCTTGTCATAATGATTGCAAGTGTTTCTTCTGTTTTTCTCACTTAACTTATGCTAATTATTTTTATTATTACTATTTAAAATTTTTATCTAGTCAGACTCCCCTAGGTTTTATATTATGTAGAAAACAAAGTATTTTTATTCCATAATTAGAAATAAAATTTCCTAGTCTTTCTTGTTTGATTTGGTGTGAGTCCATTGTTTGTCTTTGAATCATTGGTCAATCTGAAAATTTTCCTGATGGTTTTCATAAATTTAGTTTCCAGGCTGGTTTCCAACCAAATATTATTATGCTGAATATACTACACACTCCAAAAATTTTGGGAATTTTGATTGGCATAATATTAATCATGAATAAACTGAGATGAATAATTTTTAATGTATGCTTGCCTGGAGAATCCCAGGGATGGGGAAGCCTAGTGGGCTGCCATCTATGGGGTCACACAGAGTCAGACATGACTGAAGTGACTTAGCAGCAGTAGCAGCAGCAGCATACTTGGAAATAATCAATTTTATTAATTAAAAATTGTACCCCAATACATGAATATCTAATTGTGCCAATGGGAAACAGCATTTAGGTCTTCAGAGTTCAGAATAAATGACATATCTGCACCCTTAGTTAATATTACAGATTTTAACAATGAACATAGTTTTGGACTTTCAACTGATTTCTCTGACCTGAGGTGAACTTTTCAGTTCGTGAGGAAAAGAGCAGGAAGAAATCAGTCCGGAAAGGAGGAAATGAGTGTGAGTCACACAGTTTTAAATTTGAGTCAGTCTTAAATTCCTTTCTGCCTCTATTTTTATATGGATAAAATATTTCACAGAATAGCAATCTCATAATTTTAATGTTTGACTACTTTTAATTGATGCATTTTCATTCTTTATTAGTCCAAAAAATCTTACAAAATTTTTTCTTCCTTCTAGAAACCAACAGATTGTCTTTGTTGTTTGCTAGTTTTTTGGACCATTCTCCAAAGGGTTCTATTTTTGTTCTTCCAGATTCCAGGTCACTTGAAGATATTTTAGCTCTTTCAACATCTATAATTTTGTGTGCTAGAGTTCAAAATTAGGTTTCACTTCTTTGTGTATTGTCACTGAGGTCATGCAATTCCTCTAATGAACTGCAGGGAGAGGCTATATAGAGCTTGGTTCCTTTCTCCCCTTTAGGGCTATTTAGAAAGTATAAATCACATTTTCTGTTCCCACATTTTCATCTCCTACTCATTTTCCACACCTCTGCAATTTGGTCATCTACCTAATCTCTTTTCTATTTTGAGGTTTGCAGGCCATTCTGTTTCATCTGACTATCCATTCTACAGAAACAGGGACGTTTGTCTGTTTTGTTCTTTGCTGTGTTCCAGTGCCTAGCACAGAGAAGGCTTTCTAATAGCATTTCCTAGGAATGAATATATGACTGTACTTTTTTGAAATTCTTCTCTTAGGCTTCACTGATATAGCTCTCAGCTTTCTTTCTCCTCATTCTCTTCCAAAGGCTCCCCCAAGGCTTAGTTCTAGGTCTACTTTGTTCCCTCTACACATTATCCTCAGTCAGTTGCAGCCACGCTGACGGTTTTCATGCATTTTTGTTGTTGTTCAGTCAATAAGTCATGTCTGACACTTTGAAACCCTATGCACTGTAGCCCGCAAGGCTCCTCTGTCCATGGGATTTCCCAGGCAAGAACACTGGAATGGGTTGCCATTTCCTTCTCCAGGGGATCTTCCTGACCCAGGGATCAAACCCATATCTCTTTCATTGGGAGATGGATTCTTTACTGCTGAGACACCAGGGAAGCCCTTTCATTCCTACCTATACATATACTCCCAAGTCTCTTATCTCTTGTCTTACTCTCTTTTCCACACTTTGGACTGGTATTTTGCCAGGTTGGGTAGACAAGCCACCATAATCTGAATCACCTGGAGCATACATTTTGAAATACAGATTTCTTCCTTCTTCTGAATAAAGATATTTAGAGTTGAACCTGGGATTCAGAATTCTCAATGCATTTCACAAATCCTATCTTTACCTAATGAGTTTTAGACACAAAACTGACTAGAAGTAGACTCATGATGATTTAATAGCTAAATGAGGAAATGTGATTGATCAGGGAAATGTTATGAGGAGTTAGGACTAAATCTGGGCTTCAAATGTATAGGAACCCCAAACTTTTCCCAAATCCATCCACTTTTCCTTTCATCTCCAGCCCTAAACCCCTAGTTCAAGCCACCATCATCTCCCAAAAGGACTATGGCAATAATGACAATTAGAATGATACTCATCATCATCAGAAGAACGAAGAGGAAAGAGAGAAGAAAGCAGACAAACCACAATGATGTTTAACATTTACTGAATACTTAAAACATAAGACTCCTCTCTGTGCTTCGTAAGTATCCCATAATAAAGACGATAGTTTCCTCCTAACTGATTTCCTTCTACTGTTGCTCCCTATAATCCAACTTCCAAGCAGTAGCTAATTTTTAAAATATAAATCGAGTGCTACCTTTCAGGACTCCCTGCTGCATGCAGATTAACTCTCTTGTAGCTTACATTTGCCTTTAGAATAAAGTCCAATCTTTCTGCCAGAACTCACTTCTCTCAGACGTTTTTCTCTCTCTGATGTTTTTCTCCATTCTCCATCTTGTTCACACCACTGACTTTTCTTCCTTCAAATGCACCACATTTGCGGCAGTCTTGGTGTCTTAGCCTTTACTCTTCCCATGGCTTAGATTCTCTTTCTCTACATCACCTCTGGCTTCCCTTTTTCTTTCTTTTTTTTTTTTTTATTTAAGTCCAATTTACATTGCCACTTTCTCAGTACAGCTTTCTCTCACTTCCCAACACAAAATAATCCCATAGTCTGTATCAGATCATAAGTATTTTCCTTCATAGTATTTAATATGCTCTAAGGTATCTTCATTACTCATTCATTAGTACTTCTTTATTAATCCATTGGTTTTCCTTGCTCCATCGGGACAGTGTCTTCTTCCCCACTGCTTCTCCCTTATTGCCCTGTAAAGAGCTAGTCCACAGTAGATACTCATTGGATGTTCACTGAATGTATGAGGATACAGTAGGCAGACATTTGGGCAGGTGAGAAAACTGTGTGATTGCCTAGGGTACTGACACATGCAAAATGCTGAGAACTAATACTTACAGGGTGCGTGTGTGTTAGTCGCTCAGTTGTATCTGACTCTTTGCAACCCCATGGACTGTAGCCCATCAGGCTCCTCTGTCCATGGAATTCTCCAGGCAAGAATACTGGAGTGGGTTGCCAGACCCTTCTCCAGGGTATCTTCCTGACCCAGGATTCGAATCCAACTCTTCTGCATTGCAGGTAGATTCTTTTCCATCTGATCCACCAGTACAAACAAAGAATAGATATTGTTCCTTCAATGGTTTACAACTCTCAGGAAGTATGATATAGAAAACAGTATATTTCTTCCTACTTTAAAAGCAAACTGCTTTGAAGGATTCTAAGAGCAAAAGTATGTGGCATGTGTTTAAATGGAGAGATTACTATTAGGTCTACAATCTACCCATGCAAGTCTCATTCAACACCATATTAAAGAAATGGTGGGCATTCCAAAATTAAAGGAAGTAATTCAGTGAGTATCTATTTTACACCACAGATGCACAAAAAAGCAACTATTCCTGTGAATCACATATAAGTATATGTAATGTGTTAATATTTAACTATGTACAGCATGGACTTACCTGGTGGCTCAGATGGCATATTTTTTAAAGATTTTTTTTTTTTTGGTAGAAAAGTTGTTTGTAACAAATACCCAGAGGCAAAACTAGAGAAAAACTCTTAATCAAGGGTAATTCAAGTATGTTTTGGCAAAGAAGAAAAAAAAGAAAGTGTACTTCTCTATGCTCAATCTCTTGTAAATGGTTGTAAAACCATATGTAAAAGATAGGCATTACTAAGTGTGGTACAGATCAGTCAATGGAGTGGAAATTCTGCATGACTGCCAAAGTGCTTAAAAATCACCAGTCTACATCTCATTTGAAGCACCTGATTGTGATTCCACTGTAGGAAGACAGACTAACACATATGTGTAGATTAGGAACATATGGGTCTCATTTTAGGGCTAGTGAAACTAAGAGTTAATTGTGTCTACATGTCAGTCATCATCAGTCAGTCAATCAGGCAACTAATACCTTTAAGGATCATGAATCCAAAGGAACTGGAATTGACAGGCAATCTGACAGTCTAAGGCCCACTACCTAGATAACAGGTTGTATGGACCAAGCCATTCCTGGCTGGGGCAGATGGCACAGGGAAAGTGTAGCTCCTGGGTACTCCTGACTCCATAGCTACAGTGGTCCTCTGGAAAGCAGCAAAGGTAACCCCTCATGCATTTGTTTCAGTCAGCAACTGCCAGTCCACTTCACACAGGACTAGAACGTAAATGGCATCCTATAATGCTGAAGCCAAAGAGGACCCCAGGGCTTACCTTAATCAACTCCGCATTTAACCAATGCAGACACTCAGCCCTAGAGTTAAGGGCACAGATGTGATCAGACCCATATTTCTATTTCTGATACATAATCCAATCTTTGGTTTACTATCATTCAGTCGCGTCCAACTCTTTGCAACCCCATGAATCGCTCCACACCAGGCCTCCCTGTCCATCACCAACTGCCAGAGTCTACCCAAACCCATGAACATTGAATCATTGATGGCATCCAACCATCTCATCCTCTGTCATCCCCTTCTCCTCCTGCCCTCAATCTTTCCCAGCATCAGGGTCTTTTCAAATGAGTCAGCTCTTCACATCAGGTAGCCAAAGTATTGGAGTTTCAGCTTCAATCAGTCCCTCCAATGAACACCCAGTACTGATCTCCTTCAGGATGGACTGGTTGGATCTCCTTGCAGTCCAAGGGACTCTCAAGAGTCTTCTCCAACACCACAGTTCAAAAGCATCAATTCTTCAGCACTCAGCTTTCTTTATAGTCCAACTCTCACATCCATACATGACTGCTTGAAAAACCATAGCCTTGACTAGAAGGACCTTTGTTGACAAAGTAACATCTCTGCTTTTCAACATGCTGTCTAGGTTGGTCATAACTTTCCTTCCAAAGGGTAAGCGTCTTTTAATTTCATGGCTGCAATGACCTTCTTCAGTGATTTTGGAGCCCCCCAAAACAAAGTCAGCCACTGTTTCCCCATCTATTTCCCATGAAGTGATGGGACCAGATGCCATGATCTTCGTTTTCTGAATGTTGAGCTTTAAGCCAACTTTTTCACTCTCCTCTTTCACTTTCATCAAGAGAATATTTAGTTCCTCTTCACTTTCTGCCATAAGGGTGGTGTCACCTGCATATCTGAGGTTATTGATATTTCTCCTGGCAATCTTGATTCCAGCTTGTGCTTCTTCCAGCCCAGCGTTTCTCATGATGTACTCTGCATAGAAGTTAAATAAGCAGGGTGACAATACACAGCCTTGATATACTCCTTTTCCTATTTGGAACCAGTCTGTTGTTCCATGTCCAGTTCTAACTGTTGCTTCCTGAAAGGCATGCAGGTTTCTCAAGAGGCATGTCAGGTGGTCTGGTATTCCCATCTCTTTCAGAATTTTCTACCGTTTATTGCAATCCACACAGTCAAAGGCTTTGGCATATCAATAGAGCAGAAATAGATGTTTTTCTGGAACTGTCTTGCTTTTTCGATGATCCAAAGTTAAGCATCTTACCACAGGTATTTTTATGTCCGTTCTCTAACTGGTGCAATTGAGAAATCTAATTTGTTGACTAAAATGAATATAGCAATCAGGATTGCAGCATGTAACTCAGTAGAGTGGAGCTTTTAAAAATTTCACCTATGGAAATGTGTATGTAAATGAAAATCATTTAAACAACCTCCAGAGGATTCTTTTAAAAATGGAGAGTAGATAGAGAAGTAGTGACAACTTTTTTTCTTATGAGTCAAAGTAATACCATCACAGAAAACATAAAATAAATTTGTCTTCACCCTATTGGTTTTCAGTTAGAGGCCTAGTTCAGAATCACCTGAAAAGCTTTAAAAAGCATACATTCCTGATCGCCGACACAGAAAACTAAATTAGAATCTCCAGGCTTGGACATGGTACATGTGTACTTTGAAAAAAGATCTCCATATGATTTCAATATACAATTTCTATCAACAATGTGGAAAATCTTATTCTTTTATAAACACTGGATAGGAAAATAAAAAATGACAACATCCAAAGTTTAGATAATATCAAAACCCCTCTTTTTCTCCAGATGTTTTACCAACCCAAGCATCTTTACAGGCAGAGTGCACAAACTGAATTATATCCAGATGCCGATACATAAAACTGTTATATTTCAATTATAATTTTGGATGGGAAAGAATAAGAGCAAAGATAATAAAATCCATAGAAAATTCTAAAACTGAATTTCAGCCAAGAATTCCCAGTACTTCCTCACCCACCCAGTCCTCATCCATTTTTCTAAGGAGTCATGCTGCCTGGCTTCAGCCCTATATCCTTGATCTCTATTTGGAAAGATAAGAGTGTAAGAGTGAATGGTGAAGTGAAGATAATACAGTGGGAGAGAGAAAGGAAACAAAGGGTCCAAAAAATTCATGAAGTTAATAATAAATCACTGAAGATACCAGAGTTGCCTAGAATCAGAAGAACAATTGACCCTCAAATAATGGAAACGGTAGCTGAAAAAGTGGTCTTTAGTACCTGCCCAGCTTCACTGGCAGTTCAGTCAGTAAACAATCCATCTGTGATGCAAGAGACTGGGGTTCGATCCCTGGGTCAGGAAAATCCCTTGGAGAAGGAAATGGCAATCCACTTCAGTATTCTTGCTTGGAAAATCCCATGGACAGAGGAGCCTGGCAGACTCCTGGCAAACTCTCTGGCAGAGTCCATGGGGTTGCAAGAGTCAGACGTGACTTGGTAATTAAGCTATCATACTGCTGGTAACACCAATAGTTAAAAATTTCTTTAATACTGAGCTTAAGAATGTAGCACACATATGAGAAAAGTTACTATACAGAATATAGCAGCATATAAAGAGAATCTTTATGGTCACCTGTTTATGGATACCCAGGCATTCCCCAAAAGAAGAGCTGCTTCTATATTAGGTTAAGATAAGAAGAGTACCAACTCAAACCCTGAGCTAGGCGTTACGGTTTAGAATGGTTACTAATTTGGAAAATTAAAGTCTCTAACACCAAGTTTGGTCCTCTGGCTTGGGGTTTTATTTATAAAGTTCTCTTGCTTAGGGCAACAAAACAAAAAGAGAGGAAACACAACTACATCATGATATACTTGCATATGTCACAGTTTGGTTTCTTGGAAGCTGTCAACGCCTTTTGCCCCAGTGTGACACTGGAACTCCAGGAGTAATCCTACCCAGCCATGACATTTGTTCCTGGATGGAATGTCTTCCTACTAGGGAGAATGCAGTGGAAGTCCATTGTTTTGTGTTTCTCTTTTAACAGCCTTGCCTTTTAATGACATCACTCTTAGCCATGAGATATGACCGCATTTCCCCAGTTGCCTGATAGTGAAGCAAAGGTTACCTTCTATTTCATAGCAGTGTTGTCATCAAATAGTTCTATTTCACAGATATGACAATGCAATGAATAAAAAATCCCCCAAGTGTACAAAAGGGCTAAAGCAGCCTTTACAACAGGAAACCAATGAGGCGGCAGGACTCAAATAGCCTCCCTAACAGATAACCTGATTGGCAGCCTCTGATATCATCCCAACCTTTTGCAAACAGTGACTGCTTTGTGTTCAACTTTTTTTGTTTTGGTCTTTGGAACTCAAAATAAAACAAAGAGAAAGGCCCATATACACTGCATGGATGGGCAGAATACAGATGTCCACTAGCCATTTATAAGGACACATAAGATTTCCCAAAGACTCAGAAATTTCATAGAACCTTAAAGAGAATCATTGGAAGAATTTTGAAAAAACAACACATTGGAAAGTATTCATAAACCGTTATGAAAATCTGCGTGCCACTGCGTTTCTTTTAGTTTGACAGGAGGTTAGTTGCTGATTGGAGTAAATGGCTAAAATCAAGATTTTTATTTGTTGAGAAGAAGCTGTTTTGTCCCTTTAACAATGATAATGATTTCATAATGGAAAGTTGAGTTCTGTATGAAATTGCTGTTTAACTAGAAGCAAGGTGTCAAAGTGCTCAAAATAAACTGGTTGAGTGAGTTGCAGCAGGTAGAAAATACTGGCTTTCATTTCCTTGGTTCATTTCAGCAAATGCTTGCTCCATGGGAAAAAACAGGTCCACTCTGCAGAACTCTCAAAATCCCTTCGCAGATTAAAAAAGAAAAAGTTCCGAAGACCTTTTCTTCTATATCACCATGATGAATGAGCTTTTATGTAAAATAAACATAGACGCTGACAGGAATTTTTCCTGAATGTCACAGTCTGACACAGAAAAAATGAAAAAAAAAAAAAAAAGCCATTTCAAAGTCAGTGTCTCTGCAATTGTTTTATGGGAGAGATGAGGAAGAGGAAGAGGTGTCTTTTAACACACAGAGCAATCTGCCAATCCTTGGTGTTATGTGCTTCTAACCTAAGATGCCTCTCTTCTTTTCCACATTTTACAGTCCATGTCATTGCTGGCCTGTTCCATGAAGGCTTTTGTAGCTGGGGAATCGCTCCATATTCCATGTGAAATTCCTCCTTGGAAACCTTGATGTAGTTCTTCTCCAGAAAGAACAGGAAAGAAAAATGCTTTGGACATTTGTCTCTCTTCATTCTATTAATCTTCCAGATTTTCCATGATCTGTTTTCCAGTTTTCCCAGTTCTAAGGTGCCCCATCTGATTTTATCTGAGAAAGAACTATAGTACAATGAAAAAATACGGGATTTTGAATTTGATTCCTTCTCTGCTGTTTTCTATGTGGGATCTTGACACACAAAAAAATCACTTAACATTGAAAGCCTCAGTTTCAGCAACTGCAAAATGGAGGTGATATTAATAATGGGTTATTTTGATGCTAAGTGAGATAATTTGGGGAAAGCCCCTTCCAGTGCTTGATGGAAACTAGGAGAGCAGTGCATGTCCTTTTCTCATTTTCTTCCCCTTTCCTGAAACTCTCCAACTCTGTTTTCTTTTTTTTTTTTTTTTTTGCATCTTCCCTGATGAATGTTAATTTTCTGGAGGGTGAAGATATTGGGGGCAGGTGGTTAAAAAGCATGAGAGCTCTTTTGACATTTATTTGGGTACACATTTCCTTCTAAGATCTGAGTACCTGAGTGGCTGGAATTATAGGAGGGGACTCTCGCATTATTCCACTTGAGATTTGTATTTTACACTGAATAAAAATAAAATAGAATCAGTCTCTATATGGCAAACACTCACTTCTAGAAATATAGTATTTGAGACAGCTTACCTCTCTTTCTTGGCATGGATGACATCTCTACTTAGCTCATGCCCTAAGTTCTAGAAATACTCTTACTATTTGGGGCCTAAACTAAAATGAACTGTCTATTCTTCATGGGAAAACAAAACAAAACAGAAAACAGTGCTGCTACTCATGATTCTGGCTCAAAGGTGACAGGTGATGTTGCTTTTGTGCCACATGGAGTTAACCAATTTTCCTTTTGTCTTGGCCAGGCACTCGGAAGTATAATATTCAACCACGGTTATACATTAGAATTATCTGGGTAGCTTTAAAAACACTGCAATGTCTTCATTCTCGCATAGACCCATGAAATTAGAAACTCTTGGGGTTACACCTGGGCATAGGCATTTTTTAAAATCCTCAGATGACATCAGCATGCTTCCAGAGTAGACAAATACCAATTTAGAAAAGACCGTCTCAGTCCTGAAAGAGTTATTATTTCATAACAACCCTAGGTGAGAT
Organism: Capra hircus; assembly: GCF_001704415.2. Lineage (NCBI taxonomy): Eukaryota > Metazoa > Chordata > Mammalia > Artiodactyla > Bovidae > Capra > Capra hircus. The sequence continues at coordinate 82,159,268 of NC_030814.1, forward strand.
TGCAAACAAATTGATTTTGGTATATAAGGGGCATATTTTTCCCATGCTTGGTGCTCTATTTCCATTGTCCCATGCTCCTTAAATTACCTTTTAAATCATTTCAGTAAATACACCATGATATACAGTTAATAAAAAATAATTTAAAAACAATTCAAAGAAAACCAAATGCTTACAGAGGTGGAAGTTGGGTCCTTGAGCTGTGAGCGGTAACTGAACCAGGAACGCTTCAGAGGCAAGATTCTAAAATAAATAAAAATTAAAACACAAAGAAGCCCTGTCTTGGGAAGTGTGCACTCAGGTGTGGGACAGCAGGATTCATTCTTGTCACTGGTCTCCTGTGTGTACTTATGCTTCCTTACAGTTTAATTTCCATACAAAAGCCTGAGTGATTGTGTAAACAATGCAAGTTACTTCTCTGTTTAAATCTTTCCAGTAGCTTCTCACTACACATAGAATAAGACCCAAATTCCATCCTACAGACAAGAAAGGCCCCTGTTCTCCTCACTGTTCCCATTATACCCCTCTCTATGTATCTTACTCTCCTCCAGTCACCTTGGGGGTTTTCTGTTCTTGACTAGCACAAGCTCCCTCTGGACACTGCGCATTTGCTCTCCTTTTGCAGGGCTCTTTCCCAAGACCACAGTGAGGCCTGTCCTGAACTCCTGACCCAAAGCAGCCCCCCTCCTACCACCTTCCATCTCTCTCACGTCTCCTCAGAGCTTTGCTTCAAAGCATCATCATTTTCCCAAATCACGTTCATTTTGTCCCCTTCCTTGAAGGTGAGCTGTGAAATCACAGCTTTGATTTGTTCATTTCCATGTCTTCAGCAAATGCAGAGCCCACGGGTCTCTCTAGGAAATTAATAAAAAGTAGCACTCTTGACAAACACAGGGCTGCAGGTCCCAAGCCACACTCCCATGGCTTTATGAGTCCTTTTGAGAGATTTACAAAAGCGTCTTCCTTCTTCCAGGAAGATGCAGGACTTAATCGAGGTGTACATGCAGATGGTGGGTTGAAATTTTTCACTTGTTCTGCACAATGGTATATGGTGGCCAAAGTGCATGAAATATGGTAACTCTTTGCTGAATGAATTTATCAGGAGTGATTGTGGCAATGCTCGTTAGCAGAGTAATCACTTTGCTCCTGTGTTCTGAATATTGCAAAAGAGACTCAGCAGCAAAACAGCCATGTGCGAATAAATGGAGAACAAACAAGTCTCCGGAAGAAACCACCACCAACACTGCTTGACTTGTAGTGTTTGCCAGTTTCCATGGTGTAAAGAGTCCATCCAACCATAGCCCATCATTTCAAGCCATTAACATGTGGATGGCTTGCAAAATTCCTGAAAGGTAACGGTTTCACAAGCTATTAACGTGATACCAGTGGTTCACACTGACTCCTACACACCAAATCAAACCTTACCCTGATGTTGAATCTCAAATAGGGATCTCAGGATCTGGGTCAAAGAAAATGACTAATCCCACACTCCCTTGTAGAAGAGGTAAAGATGATTTATACACAGTGTGCTAGCATCTTCATGCATGTGAGGACCTGGAAATGGCTTGACTTCTAGGTGGAATGGGAGATCTAAGATGATTTCGAAAATAGAGGAGAAAAACAAAATTAAGGCTGACACCAGTGACCTAATGCATTGAATTTCTCTTTCTTCATCTATAACATAAACAATTTGGACTAAATATTCTCCATTTCAACAAAACAGACTATTGTTCTATATGCCATATGAGTATTAACATGAGGAAAGGGGAAAACTAGAAGGTCTTGGTTTCTTGGTTTCATAGTTTGTGCTATGTATGTAAATAATATATTGCTCTTTCTAGGATAGTGAGTATTTAATACATCCTTTTCTAGTTGAAGTAAAATTATTTAGGTCAAATTTGCCTTGAAACTAAAAACTAAAGCTTAAGAACTTTTTAAATGCCAAGGATACTATTTAAATTAATAAGAACCCAAGTATTTTCCTATTTTTTCTCCTATCAGAGCTTGCATACTGATTTTCCTTTTTACTTCTCTATACACCCTATTTGACATCCTTTGTTTGATTCTGGATTTCAAGCAAAAGTTAAACACGTGCCTAGCAACTCAGACAAAAAGGAAATCCAAACCATCAAGCTGGAGAAGCATAAACCACTGTCATCAGGGGCTCAGAAACAGCTTTCAGAGTTATAATTTCTGATGTTGAGCTATCACTTTGCCGGGCAAATACTAGTGTTGAAATGTATTATTACTACCCTTCTCCCTAGTCCAACCACCAGAACAAACATCCAACTTCTCAGGGAAATTCAAGTGTGCATGGATGAGACAGGAGCCCTTTGCTGCAGCCTTTAGACAGCGGACACTAAGCTCTAATAGAGTCTGTCATCCTCACATGAGCCACTGAATCATGTTTATATATAACTTGCATATTAAAAAGCAACAGCCAATGTCAATGGTGCCGATATAAAAATATCTTAATAGTCAGTAACTGACTAATGAATACTACCATAATAACAGTTTAATTTGAAGAATTCTGACAGCTGGTTGCTTTGATGAGCATGGTTTCCAAGGAATCTTAGTCCCATGCTGAGAACATCACCAGCCTGCTGATTGATAGCAGCAGTGCAGAACTGTTTAATGTCACCTCTCAGCTAAAGTAATAATAAACAGGAATGTTACGGTTTATTTTTCTGTATGAATTGTTCAGGCTGTATATGGTAAGTACCAACTCAATAGGGGATAATAGCTGCCATTCTCCTGGGAGTTGTAACTGGAGGTGAGCCTTTTTTCTTTTATCAGCAAGGTTTATATATCAGAATGAATGTAGAAATTCTTGATTTTCTGGTGGATTTATTTTATTCCTTTACATAGCTCTTGCTCATCCCATTCTGCTTAGCAAATGTAATTACTCCGGTTAAGATGTAGCTTCCTTATTATTTTTGAACTTCCCAAGATAGTTTAAAGCAGACAGCTAGGGTATGAAATATATGGTTCTACAACTATCTTAATTATACTGTGGGACTCTGTATTTGATATGAAATAGCAATGTCTGGGAAGTGAATTTAATCTCTACAGATTTAGGACGATTGCCAAAAAGATTCATTGATTTTTTTTTTTCCAGAAGTGCAATCTTTTATTGTATTAATGTCAGAAGCTTCAAATTATTAGGAAATGTGTCAAGAATCTCAAGGTATAATAATGTTCTTTAGAGAGCTTGATTCTGAAGACAGTGCAATGAAATGTTCAAAAAGAAAACATGTCTTATGTTCTTTAAGAATAAAGCTCTGGGATTCATTTTAATTTGTCATTTTGAGCAGGATGAAGTCTCCACTGAGTACGTTGATGTGAAAGCTCTGGGTGTGATATACAGCTATTCCTTGGTCACTCAGAGCTTCACAAGCTCCAGATTGCAGGGACTTTAGCAGTCCTGGAAAAAACAACCCAAAAGATACTGAGTTGGATTTGAGGCTTCAGAATTGAATGATGAAAAATCACTGGGATTTGTCCTGGTGAAGAGGTCACAAAAAAGGGATCATAAAAAAAGGGAGATAATACTATGAGTTGTGTCACCAAGCTCAGGTAGAGATTTTATATGTCCTAAAATCAGGGGAAATCTAAGCACTGGGCAATGGATTACTTAGGGTGATTTTTACTGTAATGAATAAAAAGATGGGTTAAATAACATGGAGAAAAGAATGGTTCTAGCACCTGAAAAGGCCATAAATTGGGTGGGCTTCAGGCACATGGGATTCAGAGATCAGTGCTATCATGAGGGCTTGAGCTGTATTTAATATGCTCCTCAGCCTATGTGCTCTATAGGCTGTGCGTTCCACTCGTTCTCAGACTAGCTCACCCGTACTCTACTCTAGCCTTTGTCTAAAGACCTCAAGGTAAAGTCCTAAGATTTATGCAAGTTTGACTCTCATTCTTTCTAGAGGAATCCAAGTCAATAATTGACTCAGCCTAGGAAACTCACAGATGCCCCAATATAAATCAGGGGCTGTTAAGGAATGCCATATAGATGCTGATGAGAGTGGTGATGACAGCAGCGTTTTCAGAGATAGGCACACTCTACTTTCTGGAAAAGCAAAGGTTGCCTCAAAGGCTGGAAGGTACAGGTCCTATTGCAAACCTCCGTGCACCAGTGTATTAATGTTTTCAGGACCGACTGAAAACTTGATATCCAAGTTTCACTGCCAAGTGACACAGTCTAATTGTTCACCATATCACTCAAGGCTTCATAATGAACTTACTGAACTTGCCGGATGGGACTTCTATTCTTTCAGAAGGAACTCTACATTCTGATGGGGCTGCTCTCATCCTAGCTCCCTACCTTTGTTCTTACTCACTCTTCCCTCATCTTTCATTAGCATCCTTTTCTCTAAGCAGCTACATCTGACTTGGCTCTGAACATTGTATTGAAAGAGGTAAAGGATAGTAATTATGAATGTAGGTACTAGAGTTGTGTAGGATCAGACTTAGCTCTGTTAGCAAGTTATTTAACATCACTCAGCTATAATTTCCTTATATTTGAAATGAGTGTATAATGGGGCTTAATTCAAATGTTGTTCTAAGCATACAATGAGTTAATATATGTAAAAAGTTTAGAACAATGCCTGACACTTGGCAAGCATTCAATAAATGTGAGCTAGTATGTAAAAATATTCTATGAAATCATTCTCTATCATCCCACATCTCTCCTTCCTTTAAATTACTGTAATGTTTTGGCCTGAGTCCTTCACTGCACTCTTAAACATTTGCTGCTGTTTATATAGGTGACAAGTATCAGATACTTGTTTTTCTGCACAGGACATAACTCCACACCATAAATCTATAATGTAGGCACCTAACAAATATATACTGAAGACATGGAATGTGGCTAAGAATGTGGCTAAGACTGTGGCTATGCATGTTCAAATAGGATCGCAGTTGGCCAAAAGGACCATTGAGAAAACCCACTGAAAGTTAACATATGCAATCAAATCCTGTTTTTTTTTTTTTGTACAATATAAAAAATTTTGTCTATAGAGCTACGGAAGAGTTTATCAGTTAGGTATATAATTCAGGTTTAAAAATTCCATTCCAAATATTTACTAACACTCAGTAAATATTTTCTGAGTATTAGGCTGGCATATCCCCTTCAGCATATTCTAGGCAATTTACTAGGTGCAGGGAAGATAGAGGTGAATAAGACAATCTCAGACCTAGCAGAAAAAGAAAACATTAAATATCACAAGTATGAAAAGGTCTTTAAGGAAAAGTACAAATAGACATGTGTATATCAGTGTGGGTATAGCACAGGCTTCCTTTGTTCCCTGGATGTATAAACATTAGTGCTATTGGTACACAGAGGGTTATTATAGGCACATTATATATAGGAGGTAATAGCTGTATCTGTATAAGGCCATATAGTTTCTAACAGTACTTCCTTATTTCTCATTTGATATTCACCATTAGGTTGTGAGGAAGTAAAGATACTATTTTCTCTCAAGTAAAGGTTGAGTAGACTAAAGTTAAGTGAACTTAAACATTATTTTGTAGATTAGAGGGATAGAGCTGACTGAGGGTTCTAGAACTACTGACTCCACAATTAGTAATCTATTTTCTCTACCTTGTGCCCCCTACTCCTCTGCTTTTCCAATAGCAACTGCTACTTACATATATTTGATGAGAACAAGGTAAACATAGTGATATATTTGTGAGAGCAACAGTGGCGTGGCTTCCCTGTAGCTCAGATGGTAAAGAATCTGACTACAATGCAGGAGACCTGGGTTGGGAAGTTCTCCTGGAGAACGGATAGGCTGCCCATTCCAGTATTCTTGGGGTTCCTGGTAGCTCAGATGGTAAAGAATCCACCTGCAATGCAGGAGACCTGGGTTCGATTCCTGGGTTGGGAAGATCCCCTAGAGGAAGGCATGCTGACCCACTCCAGTATTCTTGCCTGGAGAATCCCCATGGACAGAGGAGACTGGTGGGCTACAGTCCATGGGGTTGCAGAGAGTTGGACATAATTGAGTGACTAAGCACAGCACAGCAAGGGTGGCAATTAATATTGTTTGCTAGTGTGAACTGGATATAAAAAGGTAATTTATAGGCTCAGCATCTGGTTGTTGCAAATGATATTTGCTTACCAAGAGCTCTTTTCTGTCTTTACATGCTAATTCCTCCTCATCCTTGGAGATCCAGTTTAAGTGTGACCTCCTTAAGGAAGCATTCCTAGATTATTCTTCTAACTCTTCCTTCTCCTTTCTAAATGAAGAGCTTGCTCTACTACCTGAGTTCAAATATCACATGGGTTTACTTCTCTGTCTTCCTAGGAATCATGGGCTCCTGCTCCTTAAAGCAGGGTCTATGCCTCATTTATAATTTTATCTTTAGTGTCTCATACAGCATTTGGAGAGGGAAAGAGGGAGAAGAAGATGCAAAGAGATATATGTGTGTGTGTGTGTATGTGAAAGAGAGAGAGAGAAAGAGAGAGGGTTGGAGAGAGGAAAGGAGAGAGGTGGCATACATGTCATGTGCTAAGTCACTTCAGTTGTGGCTGTCCATGGGATTCTCCAGGCAAGAATATTGGAGTGGGTTGTCATGTCCTTCTGCAGGGGATCTTCCTGATCTAGGGATCAAACCTTTGTCTCTTACGTCTCCTGCATTGACAGGGAAGTTCTTTACCACTACACGTGGAAAGCCATGGCATTATACAGTGCCTTTCAAATTACTTTAAAAAGTTTAGATTCCAAATTACACTCTTAAGAGTCCATGAAAAAAATAAACTCCCAGGACATTCTTTAAAATCCTAGCCTATGTAACTCAACTCTTTCTTCTACAGAAAATTAATAATTGCCTTATTTATGGTTAAAGCCAGCAGTTGTATAATAAAAATAGTGCAAGATTCTATATAGCCATGCAAGACAGGAGAGAAGAGAGCTAGGCTGGTAGTGAGGCTACATGGGTTCCAGGTGTGACTTCAAGGCTCTGGAACTCATTCTTTGCATGAGGTGTTTCAAAGGTCACTTCTTGTTTTAAAATATTATGACACGAAAACAGGAAAGGTACCCATTTTTCACAGGGCAAATAGAGACAACAAAAAATATAACATATACCATGGACAAGGTAAAAATAAGATTACAATGAAGCAATTAGATGAAATTGAAATCTCCAGTATATGAAACACTGCAGATAAGAAAGGCTCTTTACTCCAGATGGCTAATTGAATAGATTTGTGTGAATGCGCATGAAAATGGTAGGCACAGACATAAACTTGGTATGAAGTAAATCAGAACAATCATGCATTTTTCGAATGTAAAAACTTCTACTTGTAAATAAGGAAAAAAGAGGAAAGGATAGAATAAAGAGAAAAGAGCATATATGATCCATTTATGTATTCAAGGTTCACAGCTTTAGTGAAAATGACAGATAAAAGGAATTTTTTTTCTTCTTGGATGTATTACAAGCTATTTGTTAAGACTGAATACTATTTCAGCTAAGTTGTATAGAAGCTCCTATTCTTCCTACTAAAGCAGTTCTTTTTTTTTTTTTCTTTAATAACAGTCCAACTTTGAACAATCAAGATTAAATGGAGCATATGTTGAGACTATCCATCTTTGACATCTTGGCTATCTTGTCATAAAAAAATAATATCACATAAATAACACATTAGGGGTTACTTCTCCTGCTTGATGAGACTTTTTTTTTTCTTGGTCCCTACAGCCCTCTCTGGCACAGAAAAATTTGGAGAAAAAGTGGTGAAAAGATAGCAAATATAAAATAAATTTCTATTGTTTTTAAGATATGCATACAGTACAAAAAAAAGGTATACATACAGTGAAGAAAGGAAAAGATAATAGATTATTAGTTAACAGTAAAAATGCCTGAACCATAATGGACAGTGAAAGATAAAATGGCATTTATTACTATTATTATAGTCATAGTAATAGCAGTAGCAGTAGCAGTAAATTTGTACCAAATTTCCTAGCTTTTAATGCGTGTGTAGTAAAACGTGGGCTTCCCAGGTGATACAGTGGTAAAGAATGTGCCTGCCAATGCAGGAGAAGCAAAAGATGCAGATTCAGTTCCTTTCTTGGGAAGATCCCCTGGAAGAGGAAATGGCAACCCACTCCAGCTTTCTTGCCTGGAAAATTTCACAGAGGAGCCTGGCAGGATACAGTCCCTGCAGACATGATTGAGCATGCACATCATATGCCACGTAATCAAGTGTTGCTAGGATCAATCTTGAAAATTTATGGCAAAGCAATTGGACATTGTTTATGCTCCATCAATAACAAACCAGCGCAAACTGAAGGAACAGATTCCAGTTGCTGCTAGAACAGCTCCATCCTTGATCTTGCAGAATAAAGTTGCAGCAAGGAACAGCCAAGGAGATTTAAAGGTCAGAGACAACATTGCATAATGATCTGACTTTATATAAGACTATATGGAAAGATCATTTATTCACCAACAGATAAATCTAGGTCAAAAGAAACATTTAGAAGGATATGTTGAATTGGCTCACAACGAACAGTGTCTTGAGAGAGTTGTCATTCTTGTCACAAACTACAAAAATGTTGACTATTATCAATCATCCCACAGCCCACATATGGACTGTCCTTCATTTTCTAAAAGCTATGAAAATTGCAGATGGCAACAGCCTTCAGGAAACTAAACAGCAACTTAATAATGAGGTGTTTTAAGGAATCATACTGATAACAGTCAGGTTCCAGATAAATCAGTGTAAGTATTTTTGCGTGTGTATGCCTGCTCAGTCACACAGTCATGTTGGACTCCTTGCAACCCTGTGGACTGTGGTCTGCCAGGCTCTTCTGTCTATGGGATTCTCAAGGCAAGAATACTGGAGTAGGCTGCCATTCCCATCTCCCTGACTAGTTACAATTGAAAGGCCCCATGACCAGATTTTTTGACAGTAGAGAGAACCTGTAGAAGTTTTAGATGGTTGTTCCTGAAAAGAAAGTGAATGAAAAGCCTCCCCCATCCCAGAAAAGCCAACAACCAATCCTGGCTAAAAAACAAACAACAAACCTATTAACTATTAGGGGATTTCTAGAACTAAGAATGCTTTCATTTCTCTTTGGTTTCTTTTTTTTTAATTTTTACTTTACTTTACAATACTGTATTGGTTTTGCCATACATTGACATGAATCTACCACGGGTGTATACAAGCTCCCAATCCTGAATCCCCCTCCCACCTCCCACCCCATATCATCTCTCTGGATCATCCCCATGCACCAGCCCCAAGCATCCTGTATCGAACATAGACTGGCACTTCGTTTCTTACATGATAGTATACATGTTTCAATGCCATTCTCCCAAACCATCCCACCCTCTCCCTCTCCCTCAGAGTCCAAAAGTCCGTTCTATACATCTGTGTCTCTTTTGCTGTCTCTTTGGTTTCTAGCTTTAAAAAATTAGTATCAATTAGTGGAGTATACCTGAAGTAAAAAAGTCAAAGAATATGCTTGTATTATCTACAGAAAAAGAGACATTCGTGTGTTGTAGCTTAGTAAAGTTCACAGTTCAGACATGCATGATAAGAGACTAAATCACTTCCATGCTAATGCTGATACTTCACACTATTTTGTGACATCTTCATGTATTTAATCGTATGAAACAGCATGTCAGCTAAGACTTTGAGAAAAATCACCTATAGATTTTTAGGTACTTTTTCTCAACACTGACTCATCCCCATTTTTTCAATGATACATTATGAAAAATTTCACGTATGCAGTGAACATCTGTAAAGTCATTACCTGGATTCTACCATTAACATTTCACTATACTTGCTTTACCTTCTACCCATCTCTCTAGACAATCAACCCATCTTAGTTTTTGATGTATTTCAAAGTGCATCACTACATTTTCCCCTAGGTACTTTACCATGCATATCATTAGTTAGAGTTCAGTATCTGTTTACAATTTCTTTGATGCAAAATAGACATACAATGAAAAGCATACAGCTTAAAAGCGCATTCTGAGTTTTGAAAAATGCATGCATCTATGTTACCAACAACTTTTAGCAACACATTGAACATGATCATGGCTCCTTCAGGCCTCCAGAAACCACCACTGTTCTTATTTTTGTTCCCACCATAGATTTTTCTCTAGAACATCTTATAAATGGAATTCCATAGTATGTACTACAGTGGAAGACTTCTTTCAACCAGTATATTATTGGGCATCTCACCAGTTTTTTTTTCTTAATGCAGAGGGGTTTCTGTTATAATCATAACACAATTTGTTTATTAATTCTTTTATTTACGGACTCTAGACTTGTTTCTAATTTGTTTACTACTGTGAATAACGTTGCTGTGAACATTCCTATAGTGCTCCTTAGACCCTGCATCTCATCCACAGGCAGTCTCAGTCTCTCCCCACGAAACGGACAGTCCAGGATCCATGTGGAAGACTGTGCCCTTCTGATCATCAAATAAGTTTAAATTTCAGACTCTGTTTGGACTTGATCAGTTAGTGGACTGTTCTTTTATTCCATTGAGCCTTAGAGCCCAGATGGAAAGATTTTTTTTTTTTTAAAAGGAAAATAATGACCTTAGTCATATTCTGAAGTGTGAATGCACTGTTTACTTCAAATACTTGCACTTCTAGGAGGAAAAAAATGAAAAGAATTGCTGTGTAATTTATTACTTCTTCCATTAAGATTGTGACTTAAAATAGCCTGGAGTTTTTAATGTTGTCAATCTCTCCAAAAGAGATTTCAGTGCTCATCTTTTTTGCTCTCAAAAGAAACAAAAAAATCAGTATATCATAGATATCACATAAGTGACACAATTTCAAACTGTTATCAGTATTCGACTATTACTAATGCCCAGCGCCGATATGAGTTGTGAAATTCTTGAATGTTTTTCTAGCCAAACACATTGAAACAAATTTTCTGGAATAGAAGAACAATTTCTCATGACTACTTTAATACTTGAAGATTTAACTTCTACAAGGCTATACAAAAATGATGATATTATCAGGTCAAAAAAGAATTGGGAACAACCAATTACAAATGATTCTAAGTTGCAGGGGGGAGGTTGGATAGGAGTTAGCATAAATGTTCCTTTTAACTTATTTAGTTTTACGTCAAGGCAATGGCACCCCACTCCAGTCCTCTTGCCTGGAAAATCCCATGGATGGAGGAGCCTGGTAGGCTGCAGTCCATGGGGTTGCTACTAGTCGGACACAACTGAGCGACTTCCCTTTCACCTTTCACTTTCATGCACTGGAGAAGGAAATGGCACCCACTCCAGTATTCTTGCCTGGAGAATCCCGGGGACAGGGGAGCCTGGTGGGCTTCCGTCTATGGGGTCTCACAGAGTTGGACACGACTGAAGCGACTTAGTGGCAGCAGCAGTTTTACATCAAAAGTTATTATGGACACACAGTTAAAGATCTGTTACATGTTATACATTCATACATGTTATAGAATGATTCCTCTTAAATAATTCTTTTTAAAGAACATATATATATATATATATATATAGAAAGAGAGATAGAGAATATATATTTCATCTATTTTTTAAAAAGAAATTCATTCTTCTAGTTCATTTACAATATTTCACTCTAGGACTTTTATGTTTTTCAGGAAGGAAAATGTACACTATCAAGTGTTACAAAGAAAAAGAGATAAGGTTGTTTTATTAGGTTAATATCAAGAAAGAAGTGCATGTACAATGCATATAATCTATGCAATGACAAAAATAATCATCTTACTGAAGTGAATATCATACCAACATTGGAAGTGACAGGAAGAGCAGATCATTTCAAAATTTTAGTTTTACTGTTTTTCTTATAAATGATAACAGAAGAGAGACGCTGGACAATGTTTACATAGCTATATAGGTCAGAATGAATGTTAGCATTTATTTTAATCACCATGGGAGCCTTGCTGGAACCAATAAACCCAGTACTAATACTCTATTCACTAATAGTGATAATCAGAATATCTTGTTAGGGGTTTCCCTTTGAAAAGGTGTCCCCCAAGGACTGTACGAGGTATCAAAGTTCTGACTGAGCTCTGTTGATCATTAACAACAGCTTCCTTCACCCTCTCTCTAACTCTAGCCAGGCACACTACTTTACCTCTGCCTATAGTCCAGGCCAACCCACATCCTGAATCTCCTCTGAGCTTATGTAGGATTTCATTTGCTGATATCCTCAGCCTCTATTACTGCTGCTGTAATTTTGTGCCTGTTCCCAAACTTTTTACCTAAATGGATTACTTTTAGTCCAGACTCTATATTGGGTTCTTGCTGCTGTATTATTTAATATTCACTTTGGTAACTGATCCTTGCTTGACTCTTCAACCTCAATGGTTCTTCTCTCTACTCCCTGACCTTCTAGACCTAAGGTCTTGTTTCTCTAGAGCATCTTGATTGCTTCCTCATCTCTATACCTCTTGACCTCACTAGATTGGCCCCAGTGGTTTTACATTCATCTCCACCTTGGCCAACACAAAGTCTATATATAATAGAATAAAATCTGGGCAAAAATCCTGAGACACATTCTAAGGGAAATGGAAGAGTTTCCAAAAGAGAAGAATATTAATTGATTTGTAAAGCTCAACATTCAGAAAACAAAGATCATGGCATCTGGTCCCATCACTTCATGGGAAATAGATGGGGAAACAGTAGAAACAGCGTCAGACTTTATTTTTTTGTGTTCCAAAATCACTGCAGATGGTGACTGCAGCCATGAAATTAAAAGACGCTTACTCCTTGGAAGAAAAGTTATGACCAACCTAGATAGTATATTCAAAAGCAGAGACACTACTTTGCCGACTAAGGTCGTCTAGTCAAGACTATGGTTTTTCCTGTGGTCATGTATGGATGTGAGAGTTGGACTGTGAAGAAGGCTGAGCGCCGAAGAATTGATACGTTTGAACTGCGGTGTTGGAGAAGACTCTTGAGGGTCCCTTGGACTGCAAGGAGATCCAACCAGTCCATTCTAAAGATCAACCCTGGGATATCTTTGGAAGGAATGATGCTAAAGCTGAAGCTCCAGTACTTTGGCCACCTCATGCAAAGAGTTGACTCATTGGAAAAGACTCTGATGCTGGGAAGGATTGGGGGCAGGAGGAGAAGGGGACGACCGAGGATGAGATGGCTGGATGGCATCATGGACTTGATGGACGTGAGTCTGAGTGAACTCCCGGAGTTGGTGATGGACAGGGAGGCCTGGTGTGCTGCAATTCATGGGGTCACAAATAGTTGGACACGACTGAGCTGAACTGAACTGAACACTAACTAATATTGTGATCATCTATTCATTTACACCATGGAGAAGGCTTATCTCCAAATTTGCTTCCAGTCCCAGCATTCTGTATTTGTGTGCATATCTTTATGATAATAATTACAACACATATTCTATTAACAACTAGATTCAAATGTGTTGAAAATTTCCCAGGTATAATTCCAAATAAATGAGAACATCTAGTCAACAGACAACTGCAATAGTTTTCAACATGGCTGCATGTAAGAAATATCTGGGAAGCTTTTATAGAATCTATTGCCCAGGGCCCATTGAGACCAATAAAGTACAGCTCCTTGGCACAAGGCATATGTAGTGTATACAAGCTCCCACATGTGATTTCAATGTGTAGCTTAGATTATAAACTACTATAATAATCAATGACTCAGTTTATTGAGCACAGATTTTTTAAAATGTCCCCTTCACAGAGTGAATCAGGCAAAATATTTCCTGGAACACGAGATATTAATAAATAAATACATAAATTCAAGAAGTAAACTGTCCTGTCAATACAGACATATCTTACCTTTTAGAAAATATAAACCTGATTTTTGGCCCCAAACTTTGACCGTTATATGTACATTGATTCATCTAAAAGACAGTAACCCATTTATCCTTTAAATATTAGAGAGATGCTTCTCATTTGGAAACTGTTCCATTTCACTTAATAACCTGGTTACATATATTCTTCTAAAATAAGAAGTCAGCAGAGCTCCACCTCTGGGGCTAACGTTACAGACCTGGTGTTGACCAGGTAAATCACCTGGGTTTACTTAGTTGATTATGAATTGATCTCATTACCTTTCCACACTCCTGCTGTTAACAATGAAATTTCACATATATTCACACAAATATAAAATAATAAAAGTGAAAGATAAAGCCCATGAGTCAGGCAAAATGGATAACAGAAGTAATCACTGTGTATTACTACTGTACAAATCAATAAAGCAAATATGTTATTCTTTTTAAGTGTCATATTACAATAATGCTTTTCTGAAGACTGTTGTCTGAATCCAATTTAAAGTGGCATCTGCTTGTGTTTGCTTAAAACAAAAGGGTGGTTGACTTAATGAATTATTTACAGGCATGCAATATGGCAACAGTGTCATTATGAACTCTCTTCTAAGATCTCCTCTGGCTACTCCTGGCAGGGTGTCAATTTGCTTGTTTTTATGGTAGGTGCACGAAATTGCAAAGCTATTCAAAGAAATGAGATTCTGCCATTGGACTCAGTAACGCACACAAACCCAGTAATAAAGCAATGGTGACAAGAATGGCGGAAACATTTATTTGCCATTAACGATGTGTAATGTGGAGCTCAAGTTAAAAAGGAATCATTAGAATTACATAAAGCTGAAAGCAGCTTTGAAAACAGGCCTAAGGCGTAAAAGAAATCAGAACAAGCCTATATGAAGAACTGAAGAGAAAAAAAAAATGTCATCTCTGTGACCTCTTCCTTCTCCTTCTCATGTATGCAACTTGTTTCTCAGCAACTGTTTGGCAAGGGAGAACTGGGAGTTTTAAGAGTTTCCCTGTCATATGTAGAAGAAATTAATAAATAAAAGGCTTAAGGGGAAACATGGATACAAAGTAGCTTGTCACTTTATTTTCCTTGGTAACATTCTATTGATTCTAGGTTTGCTAAAACTTATTTCTATCAAGCCAGTGTATCTAGACAGACAGCTTGTTAAGGTAGGTGGCTGTTAGAAGCAGGTCAAAACCCAGGGGAGGCCAAAAATAACAACAAATCCCCATAGAGGAGGTCATAACTTACTTTCAGGTAAGAACCATGTATAATCTGACACAATGCCTTGACTATAATCACTGATCAGTGATACTGGGTGATGGAGCAATTTGATCAAACTGAAATTTCAATTTATGAAAAAAGGCCTTGTGAGAAGATTTTATAAACTAAAACAAGCTACCACGGGTAATTTCTTCCTGCAATGCCAGCCCCAGAATGTGAGAAAGGGGTATAAAGGGGATTTGTAGCTCTATAGCTGTTCTTCCAATCTCTTTGGTAATGACCTGCCACATGTCACACCCTGCACTAGGTTGGGACCATAAAGTGGTAAGTCAGGCCATCATCCCCACTTTTGTGGATGGTTTAGCAGGAATTTTTTGTTTGGAAATTTTATGGGTTTTATTTGCCAGAGATTCTGGTGGATAACTAATGTTGTTGTTGCTGTTTTTTAATCTTAAAATGCTTTTTATACTCTGAGGGCTATAATTGTTTAGAGTTATCTTTTCATATTTGAATTAAGAACACACCCAAAAGGAACAGATTTTCTTATTAACTCTTAGAAAGACCCTTAAATGCTGATAAAAATATTAACAGAGTATGATTAAGTACAATTTATACTGATGAATGGATTTTATTGTGAAAATAGAAGCTTTGTGAAAAAGAGACCTCCAGTGGATTTGCAGGACCAGGATATAAATTCAAATTGTGTTTTCCAGTTTGAAGGATAAAGAAGAATTAAGAAAATCACCTCTTTCCCACGGGGAGTAATGGCTTCTCTGACTAACATAGCTTTGAGACACTGTTCAAAGGAAGTAAGAAATTAGTAATCACCAAGCCAGCGGGTAGGACTGATTAATTTACTCTGACTCTAGTCACAGAACAAATTCACCAGAAAATTGCCAAAGTACATTTGCCTTTTTATAGTCCTAGGTATAAATTTAAAGTTGTGGTTACCAAGTCTAGTGGTCTTTTAAAAATCTTTTTATGGTTCCTGTAGCTGTGCTATTTTTATGCCCTGAATATGTTAATAAAGAGAGGGCTGAGGGCATGGACTCTGGTTCCCAGGAATCCTGGGCATAAGTCCTAACCTTTTTCATGAAAAAATTATGCAGCTTTGGACAAGCCATTTAACCTCTCAAGTGCTATTTTCTCAATGGGAAATTTGGAAAATGTTAATACCTAAATTCTTTATACCTAATGAAAGTGAAATAGGATAATGTAACAGGTTTTAGTCACTAGACATGTTCAAAAGTGTTAGATATATTATCATTATCATTATTTTAGTTTTCTCACCAATAACCCCTCTGAAAATCCTTTAATATTAAGTCAATGTAGCATTTTTTTTCTAAGTCATATGAGACCCCAGGTTTACCAACTTGTTGCCTGGGAATCATCACATATGAGGAAGACAGGAGAAGAATGATATATCAAAATGAAATCAGAAATTTCTATTGGTTGTAAACTCTTACTTCTATGGAGAACCCAAGGCTCTGTCTCTCCTATTTGTATCACACTCTACTCCCAGCCAGGGGACATCTGCTGTGTACATCAAGGATAAGGACAAAAGGACCACTATTCTACAGGAGAGTTGGCAAAGAAAAAGATAAAGAGCTCTTTCTGCCAGTGGAGTACTCTTTAAATTGGCTTTCTTTGTAGTTTATTTTCTCTTTGGAATATTTTCCCTTTTTCCTTCAAATTCCTTCATAAGTACTTTATCCCTCCTCTTCTCTCCCAAGTTTCTGGTGAGAGATTTAAAATTGTCTACTGTTTGGGAAGAGCCTTCTGAAATGGGGAGGCCTTGAAAAACTGTGGTGGGACCCAAAGAGGGGAAAACAAAAGTGACCAAGGGAAGCTCTGCTCTAGAAAGTTTCATCCTTGTATAGGATTTTCACTGTGTTGTTACAGCTCAAGGAACAAAATCAAGGAAAAAAAAAACAAGTAAAATCTGTCTCCCTTTAGTCACCAGTGTGGAAGGCCAGAGTGTCCAGAAGCTCTAGAATTCATTAAGAGTACACTGGCTGACAGTGGATTCATTTATTCTTCAGAAATATCTGGGTGTGGTAGCCAGCTGATGCAGAGTTCCAGGATTCCAATACTGTTAATATATTTTGGAAAAATGGGGACCATTAAGTGTGTTTCTCAACATTTTAAGTACTAAATGCTATTTTGGAGAAGGAAAAGGCAACTCACTCCAGTATTCCTGCCTGGAAAAACCCCATAGGAGCCAGGAGGGCTACAGTCCATGGGGTCACAAGAGTCAGACACGATTGAGCAACTAAACCACCATCAACTACCAAATGCTATTTAATTACATACTCTTTGGGAAAACTACATTTGACTGATATCTTGTTCACTTATTTTAATATTTCCAATGAGCTGACAGCACAACGCTATTAATAATACCTGTCATGTAAGGCCTGTAATCAGCAAGTAGCCAAGAAAAGTAAAATCAAGTATGCTCTATTGTTTCTTTCCTACACCCTTACTTGTAATATCAATTTTGTATTAATTTTCATTAAAAGTATTTTAAAATAAAGAAACCTATTTAAAATCATTTATATACTATTGTGATGCTTTTTATTTATGTGGGTTTATTATTTCTAAAGAACTCACACATATTTTATACAATTAAAACAAAATCATACCAAGTTTATTATCTCAGTTTTACAAGTAAATGGACACTCAGAGAAGTTGCATCTTGCATAAGGTCCCAAAGTGAATAAATGACAGAATTAGGAAATAAACTCAGCTCTGATCTCTTTCACCTCACCATAGCTGACTTTTTTATTATAGTATCCCAGCAAAGAGGAATTTTGTATTCCAATGGTTTTAAACTTCATTTTAGCACTGACTTCATTTCTCAAATGAAATATCATGCATAAACCTGAGGCACATAATAAAACTGGGCAGTAGAACACCCGTGGATCCCCCTCTATCTCCATTAGGCAGAGACCTCTGAGGAACTGGCATTAAACCCAAAGTGTTCTCAGAGTGTGGTTTGAAGGCACTTAGCATCTAGATCTACTCCCTTACCCTTAGGCATCCTCACAGGTGGGCAGAAATACTACCATTTTGTGAGGGCAAAATGGAAATGCAGGGCCCAGTGTTAAAAAATCAAGAATTTTAAGATGGTGACAGCAGAACCAAGTAAGAGGCCCTTTCTGATGGACAGCATAGGCTGCTTGTCTGTGAAGCTGTCCTTGTGTGTAGACCAGGATTTACCTTCAGAACCCTTTAGTAAACGGTTTCTAAACCTGTGTGCTTCTCTTTTTTCAATGACCTTTATTATTATATTCATATCTGCCTTGGGGAATGGTCATTAAATCTGCTCAAATTACATTAAAGTGGGGAATTTTTAAATCATTAAAACATATTTTCCTCCTGCCTGCATACCAGACCTTCACTCTAGTTCACAGCAAAGACGCATACTTCCAAGGGAAACTGGATTCCAAGGAATCTGAACTAAAAGATATTTATTTTGTAAAATGGAAGCTCATAGCTTAAAGCAGGCATTTCAAATTCCTTGGATCTCCTCCCATTCCTTACCCTACCATTACAATATCAACTATCAATATTGGTGGGCTCAGCTAAAAGACTGTATCACTAGACTGTCACAGACACATGGCTGTATATTCATCACATCTGTCTCCTATTGGTATACCCAGGAAGGTGGTATCTTTGAAAGATACCACCACAGAGGATGGAGTGCTGTTTATAACTTCTGGGTCTAGCCCCCAAACCTGTATACTCCTCCACACTCTGCTTCTTTTCCTCGGTTGCAGCCAAATGCAGAGGGCTCTGTAGAAAACTCAGATATCCTAGAATATGATGAAGCTAGAAGTGGAAGAATCCTGATTAGCTCCATGCATCAGGGCATCTTGGTCTCTAATGACACACTGGTCCATGTTGGACTGTTTGGGAACTTAGAGTAAATCTGTACTGTATTATGTGACCAAGATTTCGGGTTGTTGTGTTACAACAGTTAGTATTACTTTACCTGACTATACATACAGGCAAGATATTTCTGACACTCCTGGGGCTTATCAAGAGTTAAGAAGAAAGATAAAAGTAAGCATTTAAAATAATATATTTATTTCTGACCCAGGAAATTTGTGTGAGGAGACATAGAAAGGACAGTTATATGGCCATATATATGTCTCTTGAGGTTTCCTCTCTGCGTATCATCTTGGAGAAATCCTGTTAAACACATCAAAAGGAACGTTGAGGGTATCATTTCTTGCCCTTGTCTACATTTGTGACTCTGAGAGGAGACTTCCTTATCCTGATAAAGGATAGGTCATGGCAGTCTGGTTGGACACCATATCCAGGTAGGGGGAACCGCTGATATTTAGCTTTCCAAAGCATCCCTGGTTCCTATCAGCTGTAGACAGAGCATGCAGTAGTAGAGTCTGACCAAAGAAGAGGCTAGAAGGATTGGTGATGGGAGATCAGATGTCTCTCTGGCATGGGCAGCTTCAGAGATAACCAAGTTAGGGCCAAAGGGAGTCAAAGCCACATTACATAGAGGTCTGGAGAAAGAGCACAAACCCAAATGAACCACCTAAGAATACCAATAGACTCCAATCAAACTGAGTCAAGATCACAAGTTACTCCACCTGTAGAATTTAACTAAGAACACTTTCAGAGTAAGCCACACATAGATGAAGGAAAGGCAGGAAAGTTTGGGTAGAAGGGCCCTAACTCTTCTCCACTCCTGGAAGGTTTTGTAAATCACCTCTTACAATCAATGTGCCCAGACAACATCACATGGAAAGCAATAGGGCATGGGAGCCACCTCAGAGAAAATCATGCTTACTCCAAAGACGAAACACTATTAACAGATTGATTAAATGACCAGTATAGATTACACTTTAAGCAGGGTTGAATGTTGAGCAATATTTTTTCCTATTAGGAGATGGGAAATTTGCCAGAGTTGGGGAACGGAGGGAATGGAAGATGACAGGGTTGCAAATTAGGGTTAGTTTAAGACAAAATATTCATGTATTCTTTGCATTACCCCAGTTTTGATATGAGTTAAACCTTGCAAATCTACTATGTATGATTAAAAGAAAAGTAAACTAAATAATTTCAAACTATCTACTAAAACTTCACAAACCCCAGGACTCTCCTGAGAAAGTCTGGCAATGACAGATTTTTTGTAAACGTATGGCACTCCTCTTCTTTATTCTGCAGTGCCATGCTATTAAAAAGTATAATTTCCCCACATCCATTCTTGTGAAATAAAACACACGACAAGGAAAAGTGCATAAAACAGTGTCAGGCTTTTCATTCTTTCTTTCTGAGCAGGTCTGGGGGAACCAATCTTGCCAAGAACAATGTCAGAAACATCAATTGACTACAGTGATAACAACATACCCAGAAGGCAGGTTGTCTGACAATAAAGTTGCCAAAAAAGAAATTGCTGTACCTGTGGAGACCTTGAGTAGTTCCATGAAGGTGGTCCATAGCTGATAATAAAGGCAGTGTAGAGCAGCTGGAAGTTCCTCTAACTAATGGGAGTTTCCTGAAGATTCTGAGCCATTTGGCTTTGCTGGTTCACTCCAGAAAATATACAAGTGCTGCATTTGAGAGTAATGAAAGTTTTTGTCAAGAAGGCAGCAATTATCACCATTAGACCCTTCCCTCTTCATATCCATATTTAAAGTTCACTTTTGTTAGTGATGGAAACCAAAGCCTGTCCCTTGATAACTGGGCACCAGATATAATTGCATGAGTAGAGAATAGCTGTAGTAAGTAGGAAAGTGCTTAGTTCTCTTGCTTTGTGTGATATTTATGTTAAATTGTTTTAACCAACTCTTTTAACCAATGCTTGAGTGTACCAAAATGGCCAACTAGAGTTTTAAACAGTAGTAAGAGAATATTTCAAGCTAGAATATTTCAGAGTTTAACTCTAAAATGGATGTATAGTTCCTGCATGAACCAGAATATTTGAGGTCACTTCAGATTGTATCTCTTGTCCAGAGGATACCAAAGAATTCTTGTTAGGCTGGATGGAGATAGAGAGCACAAAGAGCTACAACAGAAATGGGGAAGAAAGCCCCTGGGATTGTAAAAGTCTGTGTAAGACCGTGTCCAGAGTGATGCTGACTTGCCAGGTTTTCTTCCCTTTTCCTCTGTCCTAGAAGTTTATTAGGAAGAGAGAGAGAGAATTAAGCGAAACAGCATAGACTTCATGTTCTCCCGGTGAAGCATTAAGATCTGTATGGGTTCAGGTGTGCTGCTCATGTGCAAAATCATCCAGGTCTTGATCTGTTGCCATTTATGTGGTATTAGTTTTCTCCACAAGAGAGCCTGCAAGCTTATTTGGGATAGGGATATTATGCTAGTTGGTGTCCTAACAGACTGGCACACTCAGACTAGGATAATTCAATGAGGGTTTAATAGAGGAAAAAGAGTGGGCAGGGTTTTAGGAAATGGTACATGGGGAATGGTATAGTCCCCTAAGAGCAACAGAGCTAGAGATACCACCGTAGGCTCAAAGAAAGCCAGAAAAAGGGTCTTAGAACTTCTGTTCTGAGACCTTTCACAGAGCCAGTGGAGGTGAGAATGCCAAAAAGAGGGAAAGAATACTGTCTTACCTTCCTGGAGCCTCCTGCAGGGGCACCATGGGCTGAGCTCAAGGGGAAGCCAGAGGGCTCCGGAATCCTGAGAAGCTGCCTGAGCACAGAGCATGCTGGGAAGGGCTGAGCGAGGATCTGAGTGAGGCAAACTAAGGATCCTCAGCATGGACACACTTCCCTTTCTCTTTTAGATACATGGCACCTGCCCTCAGTAACCAGGGGCTTGATTAAGAGGCTGCTCTTGGCATTTCAATGACTCTTTTTCCTTATCTATATAGTAGCAAGGCATCTGCCTGCTTCTACTCCCCATAGGAGAGGAACGGTTTATCTATTTGAGGGGCCCTAAAAGAACCTGACTACAGGAATGATTTCAAAGCATAATTTACACCAAAGCAATAACAGACCCCTAAAAGCTCTGATTAAGAGTCTTAAATAAATTCACCTTCTGTAATTGCCAGTACACGTCTCTGTCCTCGACTTTATGAACCAACTCCAGCACACCCGAGCTTACATCCCTCCTTGATCAATCTTCAGCAAGGGATTTACTTCTCTAATAACATGCTTCTCAACATCAGGCAGGTCCCAGAATGACCATCAAACAGAGGCAATGAGAACAGCTGGGAGTATCTGATGGTAGTAAACACAGATGTGCCTGACAGGACATTAACTGCTTAGCACATTGATGTAACTGACTTCCCAACATTCAGCAAAGCTTTGTAGTCCCTGAGATGCTACTGCCTGGGTCTAATGATTGCCGTGTTTCCCCATCCGCTCTTTGGCAGTGTTTTCTGCTGCATCTGATGCAGTGCTTCGGCTTGGTGTTAATTATGAGATCGGCTCAAGGCCTGTGATTTAGAGCCTGGGCTCAGAACCCTTTCAGTAATTCAGTTCCTGTAAGTCTGTGTTATTGGCTCCTGAATGCAGGTGCTTAAGCTAATTAAAACATAAGCTGGAGAAATTCATTTCTTAAGCAAAATTGAACCTGATATACAAACTGAAAACTGTACCTTGTCATGTCCTTGTCTAGCTCAATTCTACCTCTTACTGCTTACCTCCTGCTTGAGAATTTCCTTTTAAAGCAAATGTTTGAATTGCTTGAGTCAGAAGTCGCCTTTCTGGAAATAGTTTGATTGTAAAACAACTTGGATAAGGTACTGAAGTACAACAAGGGTTTTTAATTTTCTTTTGTGGCATTATCAGTCAACCAATAATCATGAGAAGACAAATTGATAGTCTCTTAGTAAAATGGCGAAATCCTTCAAATACCTTGTTCATCACACAAGTAAATGGCATTGTTGTACCAGACAGACATGAGATAACAGCACTGATAACTTGATGAGGGATCACAATGGCTCTACCCTATCCTACCCAATCTACCTAACACCAGAGTCACAGATATTTGCAGTATGATTGATACAATTAAGAGCAGACTTTTGCAAGGAACAAAATCTTTTAGTCTGTTAATCCAAACACACACATACACAACAAATGCCATTTAGCTTCAAATCAATGTTTCTGTGTCTCTTTCCGTTTAGGTTTCCAGATCTGATGGAGAAAAATCTCTGGGTATGGTCACTTGCTAGCATTTCTAACTGAGCCTCCTATCTTATAAATGTTTTCTTCAGGCACAGGTTATACTGACCACTGAAATATACCACTGCTCCTGAAAATCTACTGAATAGCCTGAGACTACTGTTAACTGGTCAGGAGAGTCACTGTCACAAAAAGTACTTGGCAAAAATCTTGAAAAATTTGAATACTATTTTCTATTACAGAATTGCTAAGGCCAGGATGATAAACAAGTTTATCTCTTGGCCATCCTAATTATTTAAGTTGTCTGGAATAATGGTCTTAGAGGGAGTCTGGAGTGAGCCCCACATTCATAGAAAAGAGGGCAGGGTTGGCTGGCTAGTCTTGAAGGTCTGTCAGCCTCTACTCTCTTTCAGTTGCTGAGATAAATGAATGCTTCTTGAAGTATAAATGTGTTTTACAGATCATATATGTGATTTTATTATAATTATTGTATAAATATAATGCACATAGGGCTTCTCTATTGGCTCAGCTGGTAAAGAATCCACCTGCAAATGTGGGACCCCTGGGTTCGATCCCTGGGTTAGGAAGATTCCCTGGAGAAGGGAATAACTACGCACTCCAGTATTCTTGCCTGGAGAATTCCATGACATGACTGAGCAATCTTCACTTCACTAATGCATATATACCTTATACATGTATATATAAAAATACAACAGCACATAAAATTCTGGAAGAATTCATAGAATCTGGCTAAGTTTTAAAAAGTAATGTAATTTGCAATTTGGGAGGGGGGTTCAGGATTGGGAACTCATGTACACCCATGGTGGATTCATGTCAATGTATGGCAAAACCAATACAGTATTGTAAAGTAAAATAAAGAAAAAAAAATAAAAAATAAAAAGTAATGTAATGTTCGTTTTAAACAAACATAAGTTTATACGTTTGTTTAAAACCTATAACAAAACTTTTATAGTTAGAGAATAAATTATTCTAGTTTGGAAAAATTACGCTAGACTGTAGAATTGCAGAGATAAATACAAGCTGGTCCTTAAAGAAACTTGATTTTTTTTTTTCCCCCTGTTCCCCTTTGATTTCAACCAATTTGCACTCTCACATAGGTATCAGCTATGTTTTGAGATAAGTCAGCTTAATCAACCACTAATATTCTTTGGCTATGAATGACACAGCAACTTTGTGAATCCCTAAATGTTGTGGGTACCCTGGAAGCAAGGTAACTTCTGTACTTTGCCAAATGATTGGCTGGCTCCAGAGATTTGTCATGAGTCCCCAGAGAGCAGAGTCACAGTGGTTATCACCCTAGGGCACTCTCAGCAGGCCACAGTGATAAGGTATTAATTGACACTGGGAATTCTATTAAGTGGTTTGGAATACTTGAGTCGACTCATCGGGGTACTTGTTCCACTGGGAAAAGTAAATTAGGATCAGAAACCTGCTTGGTGATTAATGAATCAAAACAAAAGGAACTGAATGGTTTTAAGAATTTAGTTCCAAGAGATTTTTTTTTAAGAAATCAGCCAGTAGTTTGAAACTGCACCAACTGGAGTTTATCATATAGTTATGTACTCAGGCTAATCTAAATGGTAATTCCACCTTTGGGGGAGGAAATATAGTTACACATAGATTTTTAAAAAATAACAGCCTTTAGTATTGGTAGTGTGCATGCTAAGTCGCTTCAGTTGTGTCTGACTCTTTACGAACCTATGTACTACATAGCCTGCTAGGCTCCTCTATCCATGGGGATTCTCCAAGCAAGAATACTGGAATGGCGTGGCGTGCCCTCCTCCAGGAGATCTTCCTGACCCAGGGATTGAACTCTTGTCTCTTATAGCTACCTGCATTGGCAAGCAGGTTCTTTACCACTAGCACCTCCTGGGAAGCCCAGTGGTAGCGTGGAACAACATACACATTAACTTAATTCCAGGGGACCCTTTTTTTTTTTCATATGATGGTTTTGTTTTATTTTTTAAATGGCTGATTTTTATCAATCCAGCTAGTGTGCATTAATCTCATACTTTTTAATATATACTATCTGCAATAACATTGCGGCAGCTCTACACCATGGACTGACACACAACACTTAGAACAGATTTATTGTATTTGATTTTTATGTAAATAATAAATGTTTTTAAATTGCCTAAATATACCATTCTGAGCTGTTTCATTCTACCAGGAAAATACCAGGGATTTTTCCTCTCTTAAAATTAAATACCAAAATAAGTACATATGATTAAATAATGTTGTGATGACATTAAAAAATTTACAGTAAGGCCAAAGCCCCTCTTCTGCTTGCATTCCACTCAACTCTGACCCTAGAACTCTTTGAAAAGGTGAATGGCTCTCTTCTGGAGGAACATGAAACAGAGAAAGGTTTAGTGCAGGGCCATGCCAAGAGATGGGTGGCTCATGCCTTAAAACCCCCAAACTGCCTGAAAGCTTTCAGGGAAGCCCTGTTTTAGGAAAGGTGAAGGAAGGCGTGGTTAGTTGTTAGAAACTTCTTAGTGTCTCATCCTTTGTTTTCCAGGTCTGGCACGGTCAGGTAAAGATGTTCCCGTAAATCTCTACCACAGGAATGTCATTCTCTGTCTTAACAAGGAAGAGCAAGGTTCTGAGGCACAACTTTGCCCCTCTGAGGTCCCCGTCCTGGCTAAAAGAAGGCAGATCTCAGCTGGTGGCTCCCTCAGGGCCAGGTCCCCAGACCCTGCCCAGCTGTCTTGCTGAGGGAGCCAGGCACGCGGGACCCAACTGTCCCTCAGGCTCCTCAGGCTGCCCAAATGCACGATGGGAGGGGCCGGGTCAACAGGCTGCATCCTATGCAGACTGCCACTGTCATTAGGTCGCAGAGGTGGGGGCCGGGGAGAGGTTCAGGGCCTTGCTGAGGGGTCTGGAGCCCTGCAGGACACAGTCCCCTGGGACCACCACTCGCCGGCTGACCTAGGGCCCGGTAAGCTGGAGGGCCTGGGGGAGAAGGCCGGGATCCGCCTCTTACCTCACTCTCCACCTGATGACCACCACTCTGCTGACCATTGGCTGCGCCGTCCACTACTGGTCGCTCATTGATAGTTGGTTGCTTGGGGGAGGGGCCCACTGCCACGGACCAATGGCTGAGCAGGACCACTAATGGCTGTTCCTTGACAGTTGGTCCCTGCGGCAGGCGGCACTGCAGCACCGACCAAAGGCTGAACAAGACTATTAATGGTCTCGTGGTAACTGTTGCCTGGTAACGGGGGTGGAAAGTGAAGTCGCTCAGTCGTGTCCGACTCTTTGCGACCCCATGGACTGTAGCCTACCAGGCTCCTCTGTCCATGGGATTTTCCAGGCAATAGTACTGGAATGGATTGCCATTTCCTTCTCCAGGGGATCTTCTCGATCCAGGGATCGAAGCCAGGTCCCCGCCTTGTAGACAGACGCTTTACCGTCTAAGCCACCAGGGAATTCCGGGGGTAAGGGTGGTGACGGGGGTAGGGGTGGGTAATAGCGCACAGCAACAGCTCTGTAATAGGGGCTGCCCACTGCTAAGCGCTATTACAAAACCACAGGCAGCAAAGATGGGCTCTGTTGGTGTCTCCCTTCCTGGTGCTCAGCTGAGCTCCAAGTAGAGACTCAGGGTCCTTCTGAGGGAGGATGTGGCCGGGGCGACTGAATCTTCTGGGCCTGGGCTGGAGCCCCCTTGTCGCCTGTCACCAGGAGACAAGACAGTATTATGCTGTTCACGTGTGGAATTAGAATATCTTGAGGTGTACTTTCTTTCTTTATGAAATAGTGGGGTCCATATATATATATATATATATATTTTTTTTTTTTTTTTAAGTCACTCAGTCGTGTCCGACTCTTTGGGACCCTGCAGACTGTAGCCTATCAGGCTCCTCTGTCCATGAGATTCTCCAGGCAAGAATACTGGAGTGGGTTGCCATTTCCTTTTAAATCATCCATTTCTCCTCTGGAAATTTTGGAATCACACAGGGCATTTTGTGTGGATTACATTCTGGGAGAAAAAGCAACATAGTTTTGTTTCGTTGTTTATTTTCAGCCTATGGAATGACTTGCTTTTGTCTGTCCTGTAAGTCAGATGGAGCTACTTGGCATCTACAAACTTTCCATGTTAGAACAGTTACCTGATGAATTCAGTCCACCTCCATTTCCATATGTAGGACGGACAGACACCCAGAGGGACACCCACAGACCACCTGCAACCCTAAAGGAAAAAGCTGTCATGCTCATGGAGCTGCACTTCCCCATTTCTCTTTCTGCTCTCTGTTTTTTGTTTCTTGGTCTTGACTTTGTCCCTGTCATAATTTTCCATTCCAAGTAGAACAAATCTCCTACACATTGTGTATGTTTAAAGCGACAGGAGATCCTCTTGACCCTTGCTATCTTGGAGGTTGTGATAGGAGGGAAGGTGTATGGTGTGTAGGCAGAGACTGGTGAAGCCGTAGGCTGGGATGCTGTTAATGAGGCCAGGTGGAGGAGCAGCAGTGGTGTGAGGACAGTCGTAAATGCCCCGCAATCCTTCCCTGATCTCAGGGGACAGCAGTTGGAGGTAAGGGTGCCCTAGGTGCTATCTAGGCAGCAGGAGGCCAAAGGGAATGGATAAACAGAGAGGTAGAAAATCCCTCTGGGCAAAATGTCGGATGTGGGGCTGCATAAAGAGACTTCCAGTTCTTAAGTACAGAATAAACGCTTGCCTGCC
Source organism: Capra hircus (assembly GCF_001704415.2). NCBI lineage: Eukaryota > Metazoa > Chordata > Mammalia > Artiodactyla > Bovidae > Capra > Capra hircus. The sequence goes on from NC_030814.1 coordinate 82,187,088, forward strand.
CATGCTCTGATATACCACATGTTCTTCAACACAAAGACAAGAGTAATGTGTAAAACTAGTAAAGGATGCCTAAGAAAGTAATATATGTATGTATATATATGTATATATATATATTATATATATATGTATGTATATATATATAATGGTAACTACATCAGTTCCGTTTTAAAAATAAAAAATACAAACCGCTTTCAATAAATGATTGTGCTTGGTTTGACTTTTAGGTGTTCAGTAATGCTGGTCTCTAAGTATTTAGGATAATTCTGACTACTCAGAACTCAACTAACTCAGCTCTGTGAGGTTAAGCCCTGCCTGTTGGTTCACTATTATATTCCCAGCTGGCAAACTACTCTGAGCACTGTGGGAACTAATAAATATCTGTAGATGGAGAGACTGACAGATTAAATCAATCCTTTATCTATAAAAGAGAACTTTTACCAACTCATATCTCAAGCTGGGTTGAAGGGCAAGCAGGGAATACATTGTCCAGTTCACTATAAGGGCTAGAAGGTCAATAATACTTCTTATTTTCTTCAGCTTTTGATTTTTTTATATTTCATGCTTTTTGGAATATATTATTTTTCTGATAACAGTCTCTAATTGCCACTTGGTTATCCTTTATTAAGTTAGTTTTAATCAGACTATGTCTGGTATTCACTTTCCCTTTTAGCTATTTTTCTTCCCCGTTATGTGGCTGACTCTGTGACAGGAGCAGACATAGTTATCTAATTTACAGCAGTATCACCAGAGCCTGGCATAGAGTAAATGATCAATATATATTTGTTGCATAAATGGATAATAATTGTCTCCTGATTTCCTTCCCTCTTTTCTCTCAGTTGGAGCCCTCCTAGTAAGATGAGCATAAAGTGTGACATTGAAATCAGGATTCTAATTTTAGAGTGAAGGGAGGTGCTACTGATGATTACACCAGGACAAAGTCAAAATCTGAGATGGTCCCACCCAGACTGGGACATATGATATTCTATTTGGAAAGGTCGTTTCCATTCCACCCCCTGCCTAGGATGGGTAGGGGGCTTCCTCAGTTATAATGAGCAAACCATTTTAGATAGTAGACATCAGGAATCAAAACACATCATTATTGCTTTTATAGCAAACAGCCTATAAGCTGTCAGTGATGCTTGCTTTTCTCCCAAAACTGCAACAGGTTCTCTCTCTCTCTGACCATTTTCACTTTGATTTGTTTGTTTGTTTTTGTTGTTTATAAGGATCTGTTGTTACTAGGTCTGGCTTGCTGGATGATTCATAGTTTCTTGATTCTACATAGTCTTGCCACCGGGTTCTCATTCCCACATTACCCTGCTCAGTTATTGTAGACTTCCTGTCCTGGGCACTCACCTGAGTTAATTATTTGGTTTTATGATTCTTGCCAGTGCCCTTTGAAGTTCCTCCTGGCAACGTATAGCCTTTTTCTTCAACAAGCAGAGTTCAGTTCAGTTGCTTAGACTCTTTGCGACCCCATGAACCGCAGCATGCCAGGCCTCCCTGTCCAGCACCAACTCCCAGAGTTTACTCAGACTCATGTCCATTGAGTCGGTGATGCCATCCAACCATTTCCTCCTCTCCTTCCCCTTCTCCTGCCTTCAATCTTTCCCAGTATCAGGATCTTTTCAAATGAGTCAGGTGGCCGAAGTATTGGAGTTTAAGCTTCAGCATCAGTCCTTCCAATGAATATTCAGGACTGATTTCTTTTAGGATGGACTGGTTGGATCTTCTTGCAGACAAAAGGACTCTCGAGTCTTCTCCAACACCACAGTTCAAAAGCATCGATTCTTTGGTGCTCAGCTTTCTTTAGAGTCCAACTCTCACGTCCATACATTACTACTGGAAAAGCCATAGCCGTGACTAGATGGATCTCTGTTGACAAAGCAATGTCTTTGATTTTTAATATGCTATCTAGGTTGGTCATAGCTTTTCTTCCAAGGAGCAAGCGTCTTTTAATTTCATGGCTGCAGTCATCATCTGCAGTGATTTTGGAGCCCCCTAAAAATAAAGTCAGGCACTGTTTCCCCATCTATTTGCCATGAAATAATGGGAGATGATGCCATAATCTTAGTTTTCTGAATGTTGAGCTTTAAGCCAACTTTTTCACTCTCCTCTTTCATCAAGAGAATCTTTAGTTGTTCTTCACTTTTGTCATAAGGTTGGTGTCATCTGCATTTCTGAGGTTATTGATATTTCTCTCGGAAATCTTGATCCCAGCTTGTGCTTCATCCAGCCCGGTGTTTCTCATGATGTACTCTGCATATAAGTTAAATAAGCAGGATGACAATATACAGCCTTGACATACTCCTTTTCCTATTTGGAACCAGTCCGTTGTTCCATGTCCAGTTCTAACTGTTGCTTCCTGACCTGCATACAGATTTCTCAAGAGGCAGGTCAGGTGGTCTGCTATTCCTTTCTCTTTCAGAATTTTCTAGAGTTTGTTGTGATTCACGCAGTCAAAGGCTTTGGCATAGTCAATAAAGCAGAAGTAGATATTTTTCTGGAACTCTCTTGCTTTTTCGATGATCCAACAGATGTTTACATCACAGCTGTTTTTGATAGTTTCCTGGGAAAGACAGATTCCAGATCTACGGATCTTCATGTCTGTGGGGAAGTGCCCTGGGTCCTATTAGGACAAGGGATTCCCTGGATCCATGGGAGGTTGAGCTGTGAGCCCTGCTTAAAACACAAAATGTTGAAGTTGTGTTATTCACATCCCCTTTCCATTATGCTATACGTGGAATTAATCAGCATGACTACAACTCTCACTTATAAATAAAATGCAATTAAAGCTGGAAGATTTCAATCTGAAAAACACATTCAGGAGTTAGGTCTTTCTATTGTTTTATTAGAAAGGGGCCTCCATTGCTTTCTTGACTCTCTTTTAGTAGAGGTAGTGATAAAAATAAAATGGAAATGAAAGATGATGGATGGCCTGTAAGTATCTTATTCAACAACTGAAAACAGACATATAAATAGAAATATTAATCAATTCTCTGAGCATAGTTCAGGTGCTAAGCTGTGCAATGTAATAATCCCACAGCTTAATTATTATTTTTATGGATACAGTGGCCCAATACACTTCAGGCTGTTGAATCAATAAAACCTTCTGCTAGAGTGGGTTGGGCACAGGGTTGTACTACTTTTCTGCCAAGCAAACAGGTTTAGATTTATACTGGATTCATGCTAATATTTTGATCGATGTGTCTTAGATCATCTTCATTTTAAATGCATCGTTGAAGACACTTGCATTTAGTTCCCAAGTTGGACCTCAGTTTTGTTCTGGAGATGTGCCTGCTCACACCAAAAAAGATATCAATTGAACTGAGCCATGTGATGCTACATAAAATCAAGCTTGCTACAAAAATAAATTGGCTGAAACAAATGCTTTCTTCAGAAATGTCACTACTGAACAAGAAATAAAAGAGATATATTTTTTTTTTCTCCCGAGAAAGAGTAGTGGATCACAGAGAATTATTTTGCTGGTATTAAACTTTAAATATAATTTTTTCTACAGAGAGTTAGCATTTGCTTAACACATACAAGAATGTAGATTGAAATGTCTCTTGTCCAGCAACAGATCTTCAGAAAAATAATCTATTTTAATGTAGTCCTACTTTGTAGGAAAATTAAAAACTGCATGTGAAAACATGGCAGAGTTTCCTTTTCTTTCTGGGTTTTCATATCATCAACCTATTATCACTAATTACATTATATTCTTCTATTTTGCAAGGTTAGATATTTCAGGCTGGCTCCTAAGAGTGATAAAGTAAATGTTCATAGGTCATCAAACTTGAAGAAATAATGGAAATTCAAAGAACTCTGTCTTCCACATTTTTGGAAAACATTTGCCCACACACACTGAGATAGCATTAAAATATTTACCTCCCCCAAACAGAATTCTGACTGTCACTGCCAGGTTCAAAACACTGACTCAATCAGGGAAACAACTTTGAAGCAAAATGTTCACCTTATATTCATTATTATTATTCATTTCCTTTAAAAAATGTTCAATAAAATTTTTATGAAATACAAGACATTTTAATTTTCATCTCTTTGCCTTTCCATTGATGTATGTCCCCATATATCCATGTGGTTTCAGCTGATATGATTAAAAGAAGATAATATCAAATGAACTATAAATGGCAAAAATTTAAAAAGAAATGCAATGGTAATCTTTTATATCAGAGCTGCGCCTATGCAACTTGCAAACACACAGATGTAAAAACAAAAAATGCCTCACTATCCAGATGTTAATTCTGAAATAACGTTAAATTTGGGATGTTTTGTCTATACTGTGCTAACCAGCCTGTGTTTCTGTATGACTGTTCACACTGTGTGGACAAAACAGATGGATAATGTGACAGCACCATTCATTTTTTCTATCCAGATGTTCTGCCATCATTTGGCAGAGCCGTCCCACTGGCCTGACAGTTGATGCTTAATATAAACTTCAGATCAGTATACTAGTTACATCTGGTGGTTTTCCCTGAAAACCTCCTGATCTTTTAACTTTCTAATTATTTAGCACTATTATTCTGAATAAGTAATTAATCTGACACTGGGTAGCTTATTATGTACCGTTAAAATATTACTGGAGAAACCAAGGCATAATACACACACATATGTGTGTGTGTGTATGTGTATGTATCTACATATGTATCTACATATATATGTATGTGTATAAAAATAATATTGTATAATTTTATGTCATATATGAATTTTATTCTATAATTGGTTTATCTATTAGTGATTAAAGATGACACTCTGGCATGTAAATAAACAAGTAGCTAAATATATGTATATATGTATATCACCTAAAATTTTACTCTCATATGATTACAAGTGTACTTTTGAGGGATATACCAAAAAAAATCACATTTAATGTTAATTTACCATTACCTATGGCTTCTTTGAAATGTATTATTTGTAAGGAAGTAGGATCTCTATATGATTATAAAATTCTGAAAATTTATAGCTTGTGAAGTTCTTTTCTTCTTCCACAGTAATGATATGCATCACTTACAGTAGGAATTTTAAACTAAGTGCATTTTTTTTGCATTTCTTCAGAAACTCTAATTTAAATATTATTGTGACAACAAATATCTTTGCTTCAAGAACGCTTCATAAAATGTAAGAGCTTTTAACATGAAATAAATAAATTCATTGTTCTCTGAGATTAGGTGAATGTCTTTGAAATATACTATGTTAGAATGTTAATTGAGTTTGACACAGCATGGATATAAAATGCATCATACCACTCAACTTACCAGCAGTAGAACTGATTACCAATTCTAATCTTTGTCTGCATGGTGACAGCATACTGAGATGGAGATGTTGAATATTTTAGTTTGTGATATTATCATGGTTGTTTAAAGTACTGACTACGTGTTTTGAAACCAATGTATGTAATTGGTATGCATGTAAGAACTAGCAGGCTGAGCACATCATTTATTTATAGACTCTTTTGATGTAACTCTATGGAGGAAAAAGTTAATAAAACATGGTTCAAAGATAAATTTACACTCACCACTATAATATGACATAAAGCACAAATTATTGTACCGAAAAAACTGTTTTCTAGTGAAACTCATTTTTTATCCTTGAGTTATTCAGCAAAGCATGAAGAATAGAGCTGGGGAGAAGTAAGAAGTACCTAAGTATTGTTAACTCTTTAAACTTTTCTGAAGCAACTGTGAGAATTAAAATCCATGTGCTAACAATGAAAAATCAAGAAATAGGAGAAAGTTCCTAAACCTTCCCATCTTTTCCCATAAAGTAGGTATGGTCTCATAGGGTGAGTTCACCAAGAAGTAAATATCAGAAACAGAGAGGGACCAGAAAACATGTTTAGGAAGTAACATGGGGGCCTCATCTCCAAGGTCAGACATAAAGGGGGGCACTGGGCACCACCCTGCTGCAGTGAGGATACTGTCATGCTCAGACTCTATTCAAACAGAAAAGCATATTTTACAGTAGTATTAATTAAATGCCTAATTATGGTCAGGGAACTGCTGACTTCAAACTTCATTTGCTTCAGGGAGAATCAAAGCTTACAACAATGTGCTAGGAAAATATGAAACTGCTGACAATAAAAAAAATGTGTTAAGAATAGTGATGTAGGCAAGATATGAACAAAAAAAAAAAAGGAAAGAAGCTGCTACACACAGTCTGTGGAGGATGGCTGTCTAATTTGCATGGTAGAAGTGTTTCTCTTCATTGGAAACCACGCAGAGGAACAAGTCAGAAGAGTTGGGTTTTGGCTTTTGAATTTTACCAACAATGGTATAATCTTAGGGATTTTAATCTTTCTGGGCTTTATTTTATCTTGGACTAGATGCCTTCTCACTTTTTAATTATTGGTTTCATGATCCCGTCTCTGAATAATGTTTTTGAAGTGGGTTCCAAGAAGTAGAAAAGATTGCCTGATTCTAACATTTATGTGGATGATCTCTAATTTTTCGAAAAACCTTGTCAGATTTTTTTTTCCATTTTTTTCAGATAAGAAAGTCAAGACTCAGTTGTCATATACAACTATATTGAAGACAGCAAGATTTGATCCCAGGCAGTTTCAGTCCAGAGCCTGGATGCCTACATCAGACCATACTACAATGATTCTCTGTGCTAAACCTAAATTCCTCTCTCTGCCTAATTATGACACCTACATTTTGTGATCAAGTGCTTAACCATAGTCGTTGGCTACAACAGCCAGATGGCTAGGATCAACATAAGAAGAGCTGACTTTCATTGATAGGCTGTTTCTACTTCAGATTCCTTATTAATCAGAGTCACCCATGAGAAATCCTGTCTTCATTCAGCTAAGGGGGGATGGAAGATTGACTGCTCTACTCTGTGTCTCCTCTTCTGATCATTTCACCTCTGCAGTTGGGCTTCAGTGTTTAAGGCCTCCATGTCAATAGTTTTTAATTTAATCAACTCTATGCTCATTAAGCAGTGCATTATAAACTCCAGCTTATGCTGAAATTCTTTTTAATGTGAATTTTAAAAATGAGAACTTGAGGTTTCTGAATGGCTACCTTTTAGCAAAAATGTGATTATAAAAGTAAAAGCCAATAGTTAGAAAAATGCTTGACATTTCTCCTTCCTATCTACATCTATATGCTCCTGCTAATGCATAATCCATATGTATTCCTGCATAAAGAACTCCTATTCCTTCATTTCTTCAGGAGCACCCTCTGCCTGGCTCATCACCTTTTTAGGCCATTCATAAATTCTGTTATTACCTTGTTGTCATTACAGAGGGCAGTATAAAGTTTACGTCTTCTATGTCAATGACTGTAGTAAAGCTAAACAGGTAAAATTTCATAAACTCTTGTCAAATATCAGGTATTAAAGATGTATGCTGGTAGGTGCTGACAGATTTGGTTTCTGGTGAGAGTTCCTCTTCCTGGCTTTTAGACAGCAACGTTTTCACTATGTCTTCACATGATGGAGAAAGAATGCTGGTTTCTCTCCCTCTTCTTATAAGGACATTAATCCCATGTATTATGGGGACCCTACCCTCATGACCTCATCTAAAACCCAATTACCTCCTAAAGTTTCTGTCTCCAAACACCACCACATTGGGGATTAGGACTGTGAGATATGAATATTGGTGATGAAGCTTTAGTCACTAAGTCGTGTCTGACTCTTGTGACCCCATAGACTATAGCCTGTCAGACTCCTCTGTCCATGGGGGAAGCATAAACATTTGGTCCATAACAAAGAGGTAATAAAAAGTTTTCATGTTTTCCTCCTCTGGATGGAAATGACATCAGTCTACACAGAAAAGGAATGGTCATCATCATAAAATTTACAAATAGTAAAAGCTGGAGAGGGTGTGGAGAAAAGGGAACTCTCCTATACTATTGGTGAGAATGTAAATTGGTACAACCACTATGGAGAACAGTATGGAGGTTCCATTAAAAAAAAAACAAACAACTAAAAATAGACACCATATGATTCAGCAATCCCACACCAGGGCATGTATCCAGAGAAAAACAAAACCAATACAGTATTGTAAAGTAAAATAAAGTAAAAATAAAAATTTAATTAAAAAAAAAGGATACACACACCCTAATGTTCATTGAAGCACTATTTAAAATAGCCAAAATGTGGAAGCAACATAAAAGTCCACTGACAGATGAATGGATAAAGAAGATGTAGTACATATGTACAATAGAATATAACTCAGCCATTAAAAAGAATGAAATATGCCATTTGCAGCAACATGATGGACCAGAGATTATCATTTGTGCAATAAGTCAGACAGACAAAGACAAATATCTATGACATTGCTTATATATGGAATTAAAAAAACGGTACAAATGAACTTATTTACAAAACAGAAAGAGATTCACAGACTTAGAGAATGGACTTATGGTTGCCAGAGGAGAAGGACTGAGGGGAGGGATAGATCGGGAGTTTGGGACTGACAAGCACACACTGACAGATGTAAAAGAGATGATCAACAAGGACCTACTGTTAAAAAAAAAAAAGAAGAAATAAATAAAATAATCCTCAAAAAAAAAAAAAAAAAGAAGAGCAAGCATTCCTTTTTGCCTTTTCTATTGATTTTTTATGATCCCTTCTTGATGTTTGGTAATTGAGTTCCCTAAAAATGCACTTTGCATGGTTCTCAGTAGTGGTAATCCAGATTAATGTTGTCTAGCTCAAATTTCATGGTATTGTGATTTTTAGATTCTCATTCTCAACTGAAAGAACAAATTTCAGGAAAATTCATGAACAATGTATTTACTTATTTCTTGGTCTGTGGTTAAATTATCACAGGTGAGGCAGAAAATTTGACATTTTAGAAAGGATAATTTTTTCATCTAAAAATAATTAAGTAAAAACTTAGACTCTTATGGTAGAAACATAGGTTTTTAATAAATATATATTTATTACATCAATAAATTAAGGATGAAAATATTTCAGTTAGCTAAAAGATTTCAAAAGTCTCCTTCCAGATTTATGTAAAGTGAATGAATTCAATATAGTCAAAAGTTAGGAAATTCCTCATTTTTTTTTCCTTTTTGTGTATCTACTTTATCTTTTCTTTGTTTTTTGTCTTTCCTTATGGTCATAGTTTACAGATTTTAAAAACTCCTTTATAAAGATGTACTCTTATGGAACTTAATTCTCCCCTTTTTTCTGTGATAGAGGCAAGAACTAACAACCAAGTGAAATAGGAAGCTGATGGTAGAAAGGAAATTGCAGTCTTTCAGTGATCTTTCTTTTTCATATTTATGTTTTCCCTGTCTACAATCTAGGTCTTCTGCTATATAAACTAGATAATTGGATCAAGAATAGGACAATATGAACAGAAAAGAAATTTCAGAGAAGCCACTTCTATAGTCAGATCATTTCCTTTTTGCTTTAAACTGTGGTAAAGTGCAAAATTTGTTCAAGACATTCCTCATAATAACTACTATAAATATCAAATGTTTACCATGTGCCAGATATACACTGAAGACTCACATACATTATTTCATTTAAAACACAAAAGAAACTCAATCTGTTTTTCATAAGAGGATCCAGATGCATTTATTAGAACAGTTTAGTAGATTATGACTGCCATTTTTTTAAAGAACAAGTTACAAAATAGCTTTCTGAATCACATATAATAATGACAAATACTGCTTCTTAAAATATGTGTTTCAGTATATGTGTGAATATGTGTGTGTGTTGAGTCATAATGTAAAATATATTTTTTTACGGATAGTTAAAAATTTCAAAAGCCCTGCTTCATACGGTACTATTATTATATTAATTTTTAGAGGAAAAGTAAAAAGATGCAGCTTTATAATTATAATTTCCAAAGTTCTCAAATGAATTAGCTTTCACAGAGTCTCTAATAGTGCCTAAGACAACGTTATTGTTGTCCATTGCTTCCTCTCTCTCTCATGGTTTGCATTTATATAGCATCAAGGCAGCCCTACCATAGGGTGATTAAATCTCCTCAGATCAGGCCATCTGTGCCATTGAGTAAGTGGGATACTTCAAATAAGTGAATGATGAATTCTGTTCCAGACTGTCCCATAAAATTATAATAAAAATAATAATGAAGTGCTCTCTAATAAAAAGAAAGTCGTTACAAATACTGTGCTATTGATTTCAAAGGGCAGTAATTTTAGAGGAGCTCTTTCATCTGTGTTATAAATCTCGGCAACCAGTGGAGAAAATGTCAGGATTTTAAAAGCAAACAAACAGAAAAAAAATTGCCTCACTGCTCATCTTTCATGCTGTTTTGAGTAAAACCAAGGTAGCACAAATATTTAAACAGATGGTTCAATGATATGCTTTTTTCTTTACTTAATCATAGTTATTAAAGCACTCACTTTATTTTTATTGTGTTTTAAACGGGCAGAGAAAATCTGAGGCTGATAACGACCTTTGTACATCATGCTGCAAATTGATTTTGATGACCTTTCACTTTGCAATAATTAGGCTGGCTTCATGCACATTCATCTCCCTCCCTCTGCTCTCAGGGTGCCTGGTGCAGTGTTTTTTCCTGCTGTCTCCCAAACCCATTCTCCTCCCCTTCTCCCAGCTTTATCTCCATCATCGCTGCTGCACTGGGTTTCTCTTTCCTGAAAGCCACAGATTCTTGAATACAGAATGAATAGAGGTATTTAGAGGCTGACAAGAAAGAAGAATAGTTATTTTACTGATGTTTTGAATGATCAAATATTCCAATTGTCATGTAATTATGACCATTACAATGATGTCATTGCCATAGTCATTTGTTGATTGTGTATATTGTGTTGAAGACTTATTACCACATTGAATTATAACTCAGTAGTTTAATGAATTTTTTAAGGGTGTTTCTTTGTGGCTAATGTGAACAGATGGTGGAAGTGGAAAAGAAATAAACTATGCCTCATTTTCCTTTACATTTTCTTTGTTATTATGCTCTAAAATTAAGAACATCAAGCTAACACATTTTTACACATATATTTTAAACCATAATCTTTAAAAAGACAATTGTCAGATATCCCTCAAGTCTATATTTTCTGCTTTCTTTAGACTTACTTTTTTTTTTTTTTACTTTTTTTGCAGTAAAATATAGATGGCATTTTAAAGTATGCAGATCAGTGGCATTAATTACATTCACAATGTTGTACAACACCAAATTATACTTTCTAGAGATTTTCATCATTCCAAACCTTTAAACATATTTTTAAGCAACTGCATTTTTAGTTTATTAGGGAACTTCTCTCTTTCTTCTTTATGTAATATTCATTAAATAATATTCTTAACATAACTATATATGAACCTCCTAGGCTTAAGAGTTAATTATAAATGTGTTGTCTTCAGAACTAAAGAATTCTAAAGAATATTTTATTGATGAATAGTAATATAAGAAGCTTCACAGGTAATAACATTTACAGAACATTTTTTCTGAGTGAAGCTCTAAGTTAATTTCTATACATGTTAAGGAGAAAAGTTTGATAACAAAATGTTGCTTACAACAGTCTTTAAGGCAAAGTGGATGTTATTATTAAGTTGACCTTTCTTACAAAAATACAAAAGTCTTTCATGCATATGTGCAATGCACAATAAGAATGATCATAAGCAAACTGGACCAAGCCTTAACAGTTTGCAGGGCCCAATGTTATTCTGTTCCTTTCCTCACTAACAGCCTGAGTTGAATCCAGGAAACAGAAATCAAACTATGATTTTTAAATGGAAGGAACTTAATATAGGAAATTGATCACACAAGTGATGTAAATGATGAAAAGCCAACAGGGGATTGCCAAGCAACCCAAGTATTATCAACAACAGGAGTCATTACTAGGCTGGAGAACCAGAGTGGCAATGTAGAGGCAGGAGATCCCGGGGGTGGGAGTAACCCATGGAAGCTGGAGCCACGAAGGGGACTCATTGTTGGAGATATGTTCCCATGATGAGACAGGAGGAGAAATATTCTGATTTCTCTCTCCCTAATACATTTTAGTCTGCCTGCCATTCTATCATCATTGGCCAAACCCAACCAGAATCATCTGGCAAAGCAGCCTAGGACAGAGCCTGGAGGGAAGAGCAGCACCTCCCACTCCTCCTGACAGAGAAGAGACCAGGGTAAGAAGGGTAAAGAAGAGACTTAAGGGCAAAAGGATCAAAGCTGGGCTTTAATGTTCCAAATCAGGAAATGCCTTCTAACAAAGGCAAACAGAGGGAAATGTACAAAGGTTTATGGATGTATGATGAGTCATAATATAAAGAGCTAAGCTTTAAGAAAACTTCCCAAGGAAGTGGATGCCTCTCATCTTTGTAACTCTTGATTCCTTTCTTTTCCTCATTTCTCACAACCAATGAGGAAGTCTTATCTGCACACTCCAAAACATGTCTCCCATCCAGATACGTTCACCATTTCAGTTGGCCCCACTACCATCTCACTTGAATTTTTGCAAAAACCTCCTAACTAGTTTTACTTGTTAATTTTTTCCTCATTTCAAAATGAGGTAAATTTTACCTACAATGAAATTCACAGATCTTAAGTGAGTTCTGATGAATGTATGTGTCTATATAAATTATCAATAACAATTTAAGTATAGAACAATTTAAGTATAGAACTTTCACATCACCTCAGAAAATCCCCTCACATCCATCCAGTAGGGTCAAACTCCACCTTTCATAATCAGCTGTCACTCCACCTTCTAAAACCATGGATTTGTTTTGCCTGTTGTTAAAATTCATATAAATAGAATCATACAGTATATATTCTTTAATGTGTAACTTTTTCACTTTTCATAATGTTTTTGAGGTTCATCCACATTGTTGTATACCATTAGTTTATTCTTTTATTAATTTCTGATTAGCATTCCATTTTGTGGATATACTAAAATATGTTTCTCCATTTTTCTGTTGATAGACATCTGGACTAGTTCCAGTTTTTTGTTACTATGAGAAAGCTGTTATAAACTTTCAAGCATAAGTCTTTTTGTTGGCCATATGTTGTCATTTCTCTTGAGTAAATTCCTAAAAATAGAACTGATAGATTGTATGGTAGATATATGTTAGCTATAAGAAAATTTTAAACTGTATTCTGAATTGGGTACACTATTTTACACTACCACCATCAACATTTGAGACTTCACGTAGTTCTACAATCTTGAAAACATTGATATTGCCAGTATTTTAATTTAGTGATTCTCAAGTAGTATCTCACTGTAGTTTTAATTAGCATTTCCTTGACAATGACTGACTGAGATTTTCATGTGCTTTTGAGTTGTTCATATATTTTCTTCTATGAAAGGCCAGTTCAAGTTTTTGGGTATTTCTTACTTTTTATTGTTTTTAAAGTGAGTTCTAATAGGCCTTTAAATATTATAAATACTAATCTTTGCATATATATAATTAATATTATTTATATATGCAAAATTTCTTACAGTTTGAGGCTTGTGTGTTTATTTTCTTAAAGCTGTTGTTAGGTTTTAATTTTGATGAAGTCAAATTTTATATTTTTCTTTTCTGCTCAGTGTTATGTCCTCTCTAAGAAATCATTTCCTATCCAAAGGCTCTCAGGATATTCTGTTATATTTTTCCTTTAGAATTTTTAAGGTTATAACTGCTACATGTAAGTCTATCATGCATCTTAATTTAATTATTTAGTGTGTCATTTGAAATGAGAGGTCAAGATTCATTTCTCTTTCATACATTTATCCAGTTGTTCCAACACTATTTGTTAAAAAGACTTTGCTGCATTAAATTGCTTCAGTGCTTTTTTGAATAACAAAACAACTTGTTTACAAACAGGAATATTTTTGGATTCTCTATTTGGATTCTCAACGTGTCATTGACCTATTCTGCTATCCTTGTTTTCTATCACTTTCTTGAGTAGTTTTGTAACAGGTCTTGCAAAGAGATAGTTGTGTATCTTACAATTGTCTTGAAGGATATTTTGTTTTTTTTTGCATGTCCTTACAAGTCCTAGAATCAGCTTTTCAATTTTTACATAAAAGCCTTATTAGATTTTAATCAACTTGTATCATATATCGATTTGGGAGAGAATTGATACTTTTACATCAGCAGGACTTCTAATTCATTAACATAGCATATTTTTCCATTTATTGAGGAATTCTTCAATTTCCCTGGGCAATGCTTTGCAGTTTTCAGCACAGAATCTTTCATACACTTTATTTCTGCACTTAAAAGCTATATTTTTGGTGTTATAATAAATAGTATTTGTGATGATCATCATCCAAGAAGGTTCCCAAAGGTTTTCACTCATTCTGTATGTTTGCCTTTGTGCAGGCACCCCCACTGAATAAAGCTGACTTGAGTGACCAAGACAACATCATGGGGATAACTGAGTGGGACTTCCAAGGCTCATGAAAAAAACTGTGGCTTGTGACTGATCTCTTCTGGATCATCATTCACTTTGAAGGAAGCTACTGCCACGTCATGAAGACACCCGTGAGGTCCTAGGAGAGGCACTTGTGGTGGGGAACAGAGACCTCTTACCAATATCCAGCAACACTCTCACCAGTATACTTGGCAGCCACGCTGGAAAGCTTTCTTGAGAGTATATCTTCCAGTCCAACTCTCAGACCTCTGCCACTCTGGCTGACATCTTGACTGCAACCCCTTGAAAGATCCCAAGCCAGAATCACTCGGCTAAGTTTTTCCCAAATCCCTCAACCATAGAAACTGTGTGAGGTACTAAATGCTTATTGTGGTGTTAAGTCATTACAGCTATGGTCATTTGAAATGCAGCAATAGATAGTATAATACAATATTGTTCTTAAGTTTTATTTTCTAGTTGTTTTTACTATATATAGAAATAACATTGATTTTATAATATATTGACCATGTATCCTGTGACCTTGCTAAATTCACTAATTAGTGCTGTTTGTTTTATAGATTTGTTAGAATTTTTAATGTAAACAATAAAGCCACCCGTAGATAAAAGATTTTACTTCTTTCTTGCCAGTCTCTATACCCTCCGTTAGTTTCTCCCTGCTGTAAGGACTTACGTACAATATCCACTTAAAGCGGTCAGTCACAGCATAAATCCTAACCTTGTTTCTGACTCCTAGGGACATGTTCAATTTTTACTAAACACAAGTATGATGTTTTATAGATAACTTTTAGATTGAGGAGATTATCTATCTACAGTTTGCTGAAATTTTCTTACATAAATGAGTGACCACAAAGTTGTTCCCTTTTAAAGAAATTGTAAGAATATTCTCTTATATTTACCCATATGAACTATTTCCAGAGTTCTTCACTCTTTTCTTTCATCTGGTATTATTTTCCTTTATCCTAAAAAAACAAACTTCAGTATTTCTTACAGGCAGATCTACAAGCAACAGATTCTTTAGGCTTTTGTTTATCTTTGTGTCTATTTTACATCACCTTTCTTTAAGAAAGTTTTCTTGAGAGTACTTTGCACTGCCAGCACAATTAATTTGCTCATGTTTCCTCCCACTAGAAGGTGAGTTTTATGAAGTCAGAAGCCTTGTCTTGTTTACTTTTCTATTTGCTTTACCAGGAACTGTCTGTCACAGAGTGTTGGTCAATTTGTTGGCAGAAAGAAAGAAGAAAGAAAGGAATGGAGGAAAGGAGGGAGGGAGGGAGGAAAGGAAGGAGGAAAGAATGAAAGAAAATTAATTGGAACTGCTATTTATGGCCCTTATGAAAATATTTGAGTTTGACAGTGTTTCTTGAAACATCAACTGCATTCATCTGGTGTCAAATTAGTTTGCTTACAATAGTAGTAAAAAACATCTGGCAAGGAGGTAAAGAAAACTGTCAATTATATATACACTTTCAAAAATTTATAATGCATTTTAAAGTACAAAATAATAATTCATTACAAACAGTGTTATATATATGTGTGTATGTATTATCTATAGATAGATAATGAAATAATTTCCTATTTCATACTCCATATAGAGTATATTCATTGCAGCCTTATGTGTAAAGGAAGTAGATGTGTGTGTGTTAGTCGCTTAGTCATGTCTGACTCTTTGCGACTCCATGGACTGTAGCCTACCACGCTCCTCTGTCCATGGAATTCTCCAGGCAAGAATACTGGAATGGACTGCCATTTCCTTCTCCAAGAAAGTAGGTAATTTTGATCACAAATACTTGAATACTGCTGCTGCTGCTGCTGCTGCTGCTGCTAAGTCACTTCAGTCATGTCCAACTCTGTGCTACCCCTTAGACAGCAGCCCACCAGGCTGCCCCGTCCCTGAGATTCTCCAGGCAAGAACACTGGAGTGGGCTGCCAATTCCTCCTCCAATGCATGAAAGTGAAAAGTCAAAGTGAAGTCGTTCAGTCGTGTCTGACTTCTAGCGACCCCATGGACTGCAGCCTACCAGGCAGCTCCGTCCATGGGATTTTCCAGGCAAGAGTACTGGAGTGGGTTGCCATTCCACTTGAATACTACTAGTATATAGACAGTCATCCTTAAAGTGAGATACAGAAATTACTGGCACTTTTCATTTTAACAATAGCACATTTTAGAATGTGCATGCAGTGATTCTGTATCTAATGACAAGAAAACACACAGAGGGCCTGGGAGGAAAAAATTGGTGGAAGACAAGGATAAAGATGACAGGTTTAACATATGAGGGGCACAAAATAATAAGCACCCAATATGGTCAACTGACAAAGAAATTTTTGATGGGAAGTATTTTGAAAACACCCACAGTTCTAAATAACTACTCTAAGCTAACAATGACTTAGCCTGCAAAAGGAAAACAACTGCTAAATAATGTCATTTGTAATGTTCATAATACTGAATATAAATCAACCAAGAATCCTCAACTAGAAAAGATCAGGTTTAGGCTGAATAGTGGTAACATATATTTTTCTAGGAAAGAAATGCTATAGAATTCAAACTCTGAAGTGTTAGGCTCTATTATCCTGAAGAACAATATTCCAGGACAAGACTATAAACATTGAAGTCTGGGTCATTTAAGATGTACCTGAGCAAAACGCTGTCCCATAAATTGTATAGATCATTCTGTAGATAGAGATGTCAGTCAGGTGAGCTAGCAGGACTAATTTGTCCCTAATTCTGATGTAGACATTGTTTGACAGAGCATTTGGTGAGGTCATGAGATTTTAAAAGTAAAAATACTTGGTGTGGGCCAACATGTGAAAGGTAAGTGATGTCAGAGAGTAGGCTTTTAGAGACAGGCTTGGGTTCAAATGTACCAAAGGTGATCTTTCTCTTTTATAGATCATGATAGAACTTGTTTAAGCTTTCTGTTTCTTTCACACTCAAAAGTGTACCAAGTTATACAATCAGTTAAATGATTACCCAATTTAAATGTCAATTCTATTACTTACTGAGAGAACTTGGGTGAGTTATTTCAGTTTTCCAGTCTTGATTCCTTACTTTTAAAATGGGAATAATCATTAGGCGCAGTGAGAGGTTTAAATGAGATATTTTAGGAAAGATTCTACTTGTGCACCTGGTTGGTTAGATTGCAGGAAAGTGCTATTTCCTCATCACCTGCATCCTCTTCAATAAGATAATTAAAGCCTTCAGTGATATGACCCCAGCATGCTTTTCCTTCTTCATCTACCTCTAACTTCATCTGCCTCAAACTTCTCAAATTTTTCTCTTGAAATTTGGCATGCTATTTTTTAAACAATTCTCATTCTTCTCATTATCTTAAATTCTCTTTACTATTTAAGGCTCACCTTTTCTGAAAATCTATTGCTAGAAGTAATCTTTCCTATACATATAAGCATTTTTAAAAAATTTGTGGCTGTCACTCTTTAAAATGATTGAATATTTAATGAAATGATACAAATTTTATATTATTTGGATCTATTCCAATTTTTTAATTGATTAGGTTATCCATTTTTACATTACTTTAATATACTATAACTTATTTAATGAATCTCTTACTTAATGATATTTAAGTTGATCTCAGTTTTTAAACTATTATCACATTTTAATGTTAAAAGTTGTGTTAAATTGTTTTTATTTAAAAATCAATTTTTTTTTTCAAAATTAAGGATGGTAATTTTTTTTTTTGTCATGTGTTTGTTTTTTGTTAAATGTCCTCTGTTCAAACTGTTTTAGATTTTACTGAAAGGTTTTTTAAGTGTTGTCTAAGTTATCAAATTTATAGTTTTTGAGTTTTGTGTCTGCTTAGAAAGATCATCTCCATTCTAAGGTTATAAATTAATTCAGTCCTGTTTTCATCCAATATTTTTACGGCTTCACTGTTTAACTCTTTGATCCATCTGTAGTTTATTTTCATGTAAGTAGTAATATTAAAATGTGACTTTATTTTTTTCAAATGACTATACAGTTATAAAAGATTTGTTAGGTCATCCCAGTGCACCAGCCCCAAGCATCCTGTAACCTATATCGAATCTAGACTAGCGATTCGTTTCTTATATGATATTATACATGTTTCAATGCCATTCTCCCAAATCATCCAACCCTCTCCCTCTCCCACAGAGTCCAAAAGTCTGTTCTATACATCTGTGTCTCTTTTGCTGTCTCACATACAGGGTTATCATTACCATCTTTCTAAATTCCATATATATGTGTTAGTATACTGTATTGGTGTTTTTCTTTCTGGCTTACTTCACTCTGTATATGGTGAGGGAGGTGGGAGGGGGGTTCAGGATTGGGAACTCATGTACACCTGTGGCAGATTCATGTCAATGCATGGCAAAACCAATACAGTATTGTAAAGTGAAATAAAAAAATATTAGAAGAAAAAAAACCCCATGTTTCTCAAAAAATAAAAAGACTTTAGAGGTAGGCAATACTGGAAAAAAAAAAGACATTTTTAGAAGGGAAAGTGAAAGTCCCTAAAATTGATACTCTCTATTTTCTATTATTCAATAATTCATGTAAAATAAGTGCTGTTTAAAAATTTGAATATATTGTTTAAATTCTATCTTTTAAATAAACAATAGGAGATAAATTATTAAAAAAATATTTGTTGAAAAAGTCATCTTTATCCCCACTGGTTTGAGATGCATTTTTTGTGCTACTTCTCAAGTGTATTTGGGTCTATTTCAGAACTCATTTTCTTCCATTGATATTTCTGTGTATTGCTGGCCATTATTAAAGTTATATGAATTAGAGATTTAATATATGTTTTATTATCTGGTATGACTTCCTACTCTTCATCTTTAGAATATTTCTAGCTAGTTTTATGTGTTTATCTTCCAGACTAAGTAGTAATATTTTTTCATTTTGTAGATTTTAGGTTTTTTTTTTTTTTTTCTTTAATTAATGTTTTACCTGGTGGCTCAGACAGTAAAGAATCTGCCTGCAATGTGGAAAACACGGGTTTGATCCCTGGGTCGGGAAGATCCCCTAGAGAAGGGAACTGCTGACCCATCCAGTATTCTGGCCTGGAGAATTTCATGGACAGAGGAACCTGGCAGGCTACAGTCCATGAGGTCGCAAAGAGTTGGGCATAACCGACTTTTGTGCATCACTTCTGAAAGTCGGAAAGTGACCGACTTTCACTTTCACAATTTGAATCTTTATTTATAAAGACAGGATAGATTGCATTTTATGGAAGAACAATTACTATGTCTTTCAACAGATACTAAAAAATTTTCACCTTATAGTCAACCTACAGATACTTACAATATTATTTCTATAATAATTGCTCTGTTTGAGACTATGAATATTTTCCTCTATTGTATTTTTTAATTGGTTATAATCTATATATATGAATGTACATTCAGTTAACTATGTAAATAGATGTCTTTATTTGTAATAGCTTTCCAGTTCAATTCTCTTTTTTCAAATATGGAATCATATTTTCTACAAGTAATAATATTTTACCTTTTATTTTAAAAATTGATAGTCTGTTTCAGATTAGAGCAATGTTTATAGTATTGCTCATCTGGGTTAAAATTCAAACACTATCAAGTTAATTAGATGTTCAAATCTTCAATTTTCTCATCTATAAAAAGCCAGTGTAGTAGTCAAGTTGACCCTTGAACAACACAGAGGTTAGGAGTGTCCACAATCCCTGAAGTTGAAAATCTAACTCTCTCTCTCGTGACTTTGCATCTGAGGATTCAACCAACTGTAGATTGTGTACTATTGTGGTATTTACTATAAAAAAAACAACTGTGTGAAAGTGGACCAATGCTATTCATGTTGTTCACAGATTAGCTGTACTAAGTAACACAGGGGTAGGTGACATATAGATCAGACTATAATGTGTGTAAATCAATTAGCAACATACCTAGGATATGATACACTTCCCCAGACGTTAACCATTGTTTTACTTTTCCTCAAAGTTAATTTAATAGTCTGGTGTCTTATTAGCAACATGGTGTGTGTGTTAGTAGCTCGGTCATGTCCAACTCTATGCGACCCCATGGACTACAGCCCACCAGGCTCCTCTGTCCATGGAATTCTCCAGGCAAGAATACTGGAGTGGGTTGCCATTCCCTTCTCCAATCATCAACATTAAATAATACTAATAGTCATTTTAAATGACTCCCAGTGATGATGTGCGGAATGGCCTAATGGTCTTTTTGTAGTGTATAGATTATAGTATGGTAAACTCAGAGTCTAGATTTACCAGGACTATAATAACATGCAAGTCTATTGTTTTAAATAAAGACAATAAATTACCATGAAACTAAACAGTGCTTAATTTTATATTTCTGGCAAGATACAGGTTAATTCATAAATTAGAAAAAAAAGGGAAGTCTTATTTTACATCTGATTAAAAACACTAATTAACATTTACCACTTCATATTTGTATCATAGGTATTTATTTATACGTTCTATCTTCCTCTATAGAAAAGGTAAGTGCCACACTCAGTTGATTCATCTGCATGATCAGTTTGGGCAACTGATAATCTTCTTAACTGCAATACCCAAAGTAAGCATTCAATAACTATACTTTGAGGAAAGGCACAAATAAATAAACTGTATAATGAAAAAAAAGACAATGTATTTTTCCAGATTCCACAAAGTCCAGCAGATGCAATAGAATCATTGTGTTATTCCATCCTCAGATGACAAGAGACAATATCAAATTTCATCTCTCTCTAATACACATAACATTCTTTAATAGGAGAAAGATATTTAATCAGTGGCCACTATGTGCAAAACATTGATGAGCAATTTGAAATATTAAATATTCTTTCACTGAGGAATATTTTTCCTCAATGCACATGTGTTAAATTCTACTCTAATTAGTTAATTTTTTTCTTTCACTCACAGTAGGAGTTGGAGATGTCTTGCTTTTACAGTAACATCTGATTTATATGCATCAGATAAACACAGAGATTTTATTTGTAAATGCTAGTCAGTGATTTATATCATTGTTTTCCTTTTTGGACAAGTCAGTGAAAAATGATTTTTTTCAAGCAAGATGGTATTAACCTTTTCTGATTGCAAAGTCTCTCTCCTAGTAGCATCAATACTACTTTGTCATTTCTGTCAGTTACTTTATTACATTTGATAAACAAATAAATAGAGCCCCACCTATCAAAAACTAAAATGACTATTTTGAGGATTAGCCTTTCGATAACCATCTACAACAGATTATGCAGCCTCTGTAATATTTCAAAGAACTGGCCTTTTTCCAGTTGATACTGATATTGGGATTTGAGTTAATTGCCAGTGCATCTCAAATAACAGAGCAGGTGCTAGAAGAATGAACATTTCCTGTATTTTCTTTGTTATTTATAGTCAGAGTTCTTCTGCACTAAACCCTTGAGCTGGCTTTTTAGAGCCCACTGTATAACAATTTCATTCACTTTCATGTCAACAAGCTTTGGCTTGATAAATTAAAATGGAAAAATGCTGGCTAAAGCATCACAGCCCTACATGATTCATTTTGCTGTGAGTTTCTGGCAGCTGCCCAAGAATGACCTGCTATCTTCCTAGTGTCCTTATCATTTTCCCATCTGGAAAGGGCTGAACCGTACTTACACTGGGGAGTTAAAGGCCTGTGCAGGATACATTCAAGGGCCATTAACAATCATAACTCTAAAAATCATCACTTTTTTTCAGGCAAGGTTACCACTGGTCCATAGAATAGGTATGGAGGTCAATATTTTACTTTTATTTATTTATTTTTAAGATTGAACATAGTTTTTATTTCTGTTTCTCAAATATTTTGATATTTTAAGTAAACCTGTGATAGGAATCTTGATGCATACATTTTTAGGCCTTTACAATTTTTTTTTTTAACCAGTCATTCAAAGGTAATGACTTAATTTCCCGATACCTTGCCAGTAGCTCTCAAGAAAATTTACTTTTATTTAAATAAACATAAAGCAATTTCAGGATTTCTTTAATGATTTAGAACTTCAGATATTCTGAACCACTATGTGATAACAGAATCAGGAAACACTTTAATATTTAATTTTCTCAAAATTTTGAAAATTACAAGTAGCTTTTCTTAACTAAGACTATATGCAGATTAAAAATAAATTAAGTTTAAAACCCAATCCTGACATAGCATTGTTATCCTAGAAATAATCAGAGCCTGAATATAAGGCTGTGAATTCTAAAGAGTTATACTTTTTAGAAAATGAAAGCTCCCTTATTACTAGATATTTAAACTAATAATTCATGCTTTCAACAGCTAACTTATAATGCATGTTGGTGATTGTTAGTCATATCTCTGAGGTGGAAAAAGATGTAAGGATGACCAGAATCCTTGACCAGTCACCTTTGCTGGGCTTAATGAGCATGCTCTAAACACAGTGAGCAAAACCAAGCAAAACACTCACTCCTTAGAAAAGGAGAGGCAATACTGAAAGAAGTCAGATGGACTCCCCATCCCCTGCCCCAAATAGTTAATTTGCTTAGGAAATGCTGCCACTTGCAAAGGCTGCTATAGAGCTACTAAGTCACTTCAGTCGTGTCCGACTCTGTGCGACCCCTAGACGGCAGCCCACCAGGCTCCCCGTCCCTGCGATTCTCCAGGCAAGAACACTGGAGCAGGTTGCCATTTCCTTCTCCAATGCATGAAAGTGAAAAGTGAAAAGTGAATGTGAAGTCGCTCAGTCGTATCCGACTCTTCGCGACCCCATGGACTGCAGCCCACCAGGCTCCTCCATAGGATTTTCCAGGCAAGAGTACTGGTGTGGGGTGCCATTGCCTTCTCCATATAGAGCTAAAGAAGTCCAAAACCTTGAACTTGAGCCCTGCCTGATAAATGAAACACTGGGGGCTGTGGAGGTAGAGGCAGCGAGGAAGCTGCAATTGCAAAATCTGAATTACTGAAGAGGGAAAATTGAATTCTGCTTAGTAAGATGCTTATTTTTAAAATAAACACTGGAGAGAAAAGAAAAAAAAAAACCCTCTGATGGAATTTTGTTTATATAAAGATAAAACCTAGATCTAATTCTGGAATGGAAACTGAGAGTTAAAAGTCTGTGAATAATAACACAAGAGGTTATCACCACTGTGGGTAGATTTGAGTCAGTGGGGATAATTACACACCCTGGGTGGCACGTCTGAGAATAGCCCATCAGTCTCTCTGTGGGAATCAAGACTTTTGGGGTAAGTGAAGGCTTTTGGAGCAATAACTCCAGGGTAAGAAGAATACAGTCAGAAACCCTCAACCCTCCCCCTGCATGGGAGATGGCCTGAATGCTGAAACTTTTCATTTGGTCATTTAATTAATGTTCATTTATTGGGCCCAGGCCCTGTGCTGGTATCATCCAATGGGGTAAAAAAGAATCCTTGAGACAAGCAACTGTAAGCAAGCATTCTTACACCAGCTTCCTTCTCTCTCTCCCTCCATTTCTCCCTTCTTCCCCATTTCTTCTTTCTCTATGTCTTCCTTCCTTCTTTCCTTTCTCCCTCCCTCCCTTCCTGTCTCCTTCCTTCATTTCTTTTTCTTATTGTTAAGTCCTTTCTCTATTCTCAAACCGTTAGTGAAGTTTTATTAAATTCCATAGCCTAATGTTAGATTGTGGCTAGAGATTTTAAGGAAGGAATGTTTTACAGCTTAAAACCAAAGTAGATTGACTATAAAGTCACCGGTGTTAACACAGAAGAGAAACATTTTATCTGATAGCAACACACAGCCAGGAAGAATGAGGCAAGATACTGGCTTGCTAGGTCTCCAACAACCATAGAACAAAGCTGTGGGATACATTAACCTTCTTCTAAAGAGTCTCAGAAACACCTGAGGAGGGGGTACTTGATGGCCAGTACTACTTTTAGACTTAGGTAAGGCAAGGAATCCCAGAAATTTAATTGGAAAAACATAATCTCTTCAATAAATGATGATGAAAAACCTGGATATTCACAAGGCAACAAATGAACCTGGATCCATATCTTACATAACTCACAAAATTAATTCAAAATGGATTAGTGACTTAAATGTAAGACTTGAAACTATAAAGAAGACAACAAGGAATCTTGCCATGTCGATCTTGCCAACAATTTTTTTTTTAATTTTATTTATTTATTTATTTTTTAAATTTTAAAATCTTTAATTCTTACATGCGTTCCCAAACATGAACCCCCCTCCCACCTCCCTCCCCACAACATCCCTCTGGGTCATCCCCGTGCACCAGCTCCAAGCATGCTGTATCCTGCATCAGACATAGACTGGCGATTCAATTCTTACATGATAGTATACATGTTAGAATGTCATTCTCCCAAATCATCCCACCCTCACCCTCCCTCTGAGTCCAAAAGTCCATTATACACATCTGTGTCTCTTTCCCTGTCTTGCATACAGGGTCATCATTGCCATCTTCCTAAATTCCATATATATGTGTTAGTATACTGTATTGGTGTTTTTCTTTCTTTTTTTTTTTTAATTTTTATTTTTTAAATTTTAAAATCTTTAATTCTTACATGTGTTCCCAAACATGAACCTCCCTCCCACCTCCCTCCCCACAACATCTCTCTGGGTCATCCCCATGCACCAGCCCCAAGCATGCTGCACCCTGCGTCAGACATGGACTGGCGATTCAATTCTTACATGATAGTATACATGTTAGAATTCCCATTCTCCCAAATCATCCCACCCTCTCCCTCTCCCTCTGAGTCCAAAAGTCCATTATACACATCTGTGTCTTTTTTCCTGTCTTGCATACAGGGTCGTCATTGCCATCTTCCTAAATTCCATATATATGTGTTAGTATACTGTATTGATGTTTTTCTTTCTGGCTTACTTCACTCTGTATAATTGGCTCCAGTTTCATCCATCTCATCAGAACTGATTCAAATGAATTCTTTTTAACGGCTGAGTAATACTCCATTGTGTATATGTACCACAGCTTTCTTATCCATTCATCTGCTGATGGACATCTAGGTTGTTTCCATGTCCTGGCTATTATAAACAGTGCTGCGATGAACATTGGGGTACATGTGTCTCTTTCAATTCTGGTTTCCTCGGTGTGTATGCCCAGCAGTGGGATTGCTGGGTCATAAGGTAGTTCTATTTGCAATTTTTTAAGGAATCTCCACACTGTTCTCCATAGTGGCTGTACGAGTTTGTATAACACCAAAAGCACAAACAACAAAAGCAGCAATAAACAAGTAAGACTACATTAAACTACAAACCTTTCACATGCAAAAGATGAAGTCAACAAAGTGAAAAGGCAGTCTATGGAACAGGACAAATATTTGCAAAACACATAACTGATAAGGGATTAATTTCCAAAACATATAAGGAACTCGCATAATTCAACAACAAAATCCACATATAATCCAATTAAAAAATGAGCAAATGACCTGCCTAGACATTTTTTTCAAAGAAGATATTCAAATGGCCAACAGTCAGCATCACTAATCAACAGGGACATGCAAATCAAAAGTGCAGTGAGATATGGTTACCTCAAACCTGTTGGAATGATTATTATCAAATGGACAAGAGATAATAAGTGCTGATGAGGATGTGGAGAAAAGGAAATAAATGTCTGTACACTATTGATGGAAACATAAATTGGTACAGTTACTATGGAAGCAGTATAGAAATCCACCCCCACCCCCAGATTAAAAATAGAACTGCCAAATGATCCAGTAAGCGCACTTGTGGGTATATGTCCAAAGGAAATGAAATCACTATATAGAAGCAATAACTGCACTTCTGTGTTCTTTGCAGGTTTATTTATAATAGCCAAAACAAAGAAGCAACCTAAATGTCCATGAACAGATGGAACATTATTCATCCACGTCCTTTCATTTGCAAAACTATGGATGGGCTTTGAGGGAATTATGCTTCATGAAATAAGTTAGACAGAAACAATAAAACAAATATTGTATGTTTACATGTATCAGTTCAGTTTAGTTGCTCATTCGTGTCTGACTCTTTGCGATCCCATGAATTGCAGCATGCCAGGCTTCCCTGTCCATCACCAACTCCCGGAGTTCACTCAAACTCATGTCCATTGAGTCAGTGATGCTATCCAGCCATCTCATCCTCTGTCGTCCCCTTCTCTTCCTGCTCCCAATCCCTCCCAGCATCAGTGTCTTTTCCAGTGAGTCAACTCTTTGCATGAGGTGGCCAAAGTATTGGAGTTTCAGCTTTAGCATCAGTCCTTCCAATGAACACCCAGGACTGATCTCCTTTAGGATGCACTGGTTGGATCTCCTTGCAGTCCAAGGGACTCTCAAGAGTCTTCTCCAACACCACAGTTCAAAAGCATCAATTCTTTGGTGCTCAGCTTTCTTTACAGTCCAACTCTCACATCCATACATGACCACTGGAAAAACCATAGCCTTGGCTAGACGGATCTTTTTGGCAAAGTAATGTCTCTGCTTTTGAATATGCTATCTAGGTTGGTCATAACTTTCCTTCCAAGGAGTAAGCGTATTTTAATTTCATGTCTGTAATCACCATCTGCAGTGATTTTGGAGCCCCCCCAAAATACAGTCTGACACTTTCCACTGCTTCCCCATCTATTTGCCATGAAGTGATGGGTTTACATGTATATGTAGAATTTGAAAAAAACAAAAACAAAAACTGAACTTGCAGAAACAGAGAGTAGATTGGTGGTTTCCAGAGGTGGGGTTTTGGGGAAATTAGTGGTGGTGGTTAAAGGATGCAAACTTTCCATAAACTTCCCAAGATAAATAAATTCTATAGTTTATATTACCACAATGTACATTGTATTTGTATATTTGAAAATAACTAACAGAGTATATCATAAAAGTTATCACACCTCCCCCCACACAAGTTGTACCTAAGTGAGGCGGTGCTTATGTTAACTAACCTTATTGTGGTAATCATTTCACAATATGTACATATATTCAATCAGCACATTACAAAATCTTAAACTATCACAACGTTACATGTCAATTATATCTCAATAATCCTGGAAAAAGAAATGAAATATGGATTGAATTCTATTACAGATATCATTTGAGCTTTGGGGATGAAGAGCGACTTGAGGGGGAACCACCAAGGCAACTGGCCTGATGAAGAAAGTAAATTGAAAAAGTAACTCCTCTCCAGGGGCTTCCCAGGTGGCGCTAGTGGTAAAGAACCCTCCTGCCAATGCAGGAGACAGACTGATCCCTGGATTGGGAGATCTGCTGGAGGAGGGCCTGGCAACTCCAGTATTCTTGCCTGGAGAATCCATGGATAGAGGAGCCTGGTGGGCTACAGTCCATGGGATCACAAAGAGTCGGACACAACTGAAGCAAATTAGCATGTATATATCTCCTCTCCAAACACATTCACTCAGTGGATCCGGGTTAGCCATGGAGTGAGATTAACTTGCACTGACTAGTTAAGTCAGTCAGCTTGACTATACACATTAATAGTTGATGAAACATACATATATATATATATAAACATGTATTTTGTCTATATGAAAGCTAAATAGAGACCCTTAGGAAACGACAGCCAACATTTATATGGCATTTACTATGTATTCTATGCTCTTTTGCGTATATTAACTAATATAATCTTTATTACAACTCTAAATGGTAGGTACTACTTTTATATTTCTTTTTCAAGTTGAAGCAACTGAGGAAGAAATTAATAACCTGCTCACAGTCACACAGCCAATAAACAGGGAGGCCAAGAGACCTGGGGGAGCCTGCCTCAAAATCTGAGACCTTAACTGAATGATTTATGTGGAAGAAGACAGTTATTCTTTCTCTACAGATGTATTTAAATTGTAAAATAAAATCAACTGCTAATCAAGACTGAAGAATATTGAATGAGGTTGGTTAATCAGAAGAAAAGCAAGGTCACCAAATTCTCTCAGATTCAGATGAGTTTCAGCCAGGAGGCAGAGACTCTGTAGGAGCTGAGAATACAAGGACGAGCATAATTTTTTGCTCTGGGGAATAGTGCAGTCTTCCCTGTGCTCTTAGTCACCATGGAGGTGTTAAATTGGCATTAAAGGTTAAGTTTTTCTATCTTAAAGAAGGAGAAACTGCAGACTGGAGCTGGGAAAAGTTGGGACAAGACTGAAGGATGGAGGAGGTCATTGCTAGATAAGCAATTTTGTATGTTTGTGTTTAGAATTTTTCTCTTTAATTTTCTTTTCCATACCACATTCTGGTAAATACTAAACAAACTGTAGTTTGTCAGAAAAATCATTTATTGGGCAATCCCACATGCCCGTCTGTGTTCACCGGCTCTACGTTCATCTTGCAAATCCTCATCTGTACTATGATCCATTTCACTGATGAGGAAGCTGAGACAAGATTTCAGTGACTTGAGAAGAGCTGCACTGGAATTTGCACTGCCTTCCTAAGAATTGCCAAAGCTGTACTTTTCCCACTGAATTAATACAACTCCCACACATCTAATTTATATAAGAGGCATTGAGAAGGTCACGAACTCCAAAGGTATTCTTTAGATTCCCCTCTTTATGGGGAATTTGTGGGCCCATCTATTTATCTTATAATCTTACATTTTCTACTGATAAAAACTGTTCTCTGGCAAAGTAAACAAGTATTTTTTGTGGTGAGGTTTTTTGTAAACAAGTATTTTTTGTGGAGAGGTTTTTTTTTCTCTTGGACAAGGAATGGGTTCTACAACCATTAGATCTTCCATTTAACAACTCTGTACGATAGTTTCCATTGTGGAAAATGATAGGTGGTTTTAAAGAGTATCTTGAAATTGAAATTTTCCTCCCCTCCTCTGTAAAGAATGGCAAAGACCAACTAAAGAGTTCACTAAACACAGTGTCACTTGGATTTTGTCTTCTTTAGGCATTGATCACTATTCCAAGCAATAAACAGCATTTTCTTATAAATGACAGAATGCATATCTTATGCACAAAAACTTTGCCCAATAAGTAACTTGTTGGATTAAGAGTCTTTTTTAACAGTCCTGTAGTGAGATATATCAGGCTTCCCAGCTGGCACTAGTGGTAAAGAACCTGCCTGACAATGTAGGAGATACCTGAGACAAGGGTTCAGTCTCTGGGTGGGGAAGATCCCCTGGAGGAGGGCACGGCAACCCACTCCAGTATTCTTGCCTGGAGAATCCCACGGACAGAGGAGCCTGCTGGGCTATACTCCATAGAATTGCAAAGAGTCAGACACAGCTGAAGTGACTTATGACAAACACAGCTGAGGTATATTATGCAGAGAGTACCTTTAAATTTTGATTCTAAGATGTTGTTTTATGTATTATCCTTTTAAATATTCTTCCAAGTGCATCAGTCACATTGCAGAGCTCATGGCTCAGTAGAACTGGTCCAGCCCCCTAGAGAAATTCCTTGACTGCACTTAGCTGAAAATCTATTATGTCTGCTCCAAGGCCAAACATTTGCGGCCCTTATCAATGGGTAGTGCTAGAGAGGGGAGGGAGGGATACAGGACGAGGCTGAGGGGGCTTCATACTAAGAGATGTTGATTCAGTTCTATCAGCATTGAAGGAAGTTAAAATAAGAAAAGGGAAAAAAGAAAAAATGAAGCCCTAGTTGAAAGATGTCCTTCCTCATAGCCCTGTCTCATCTGTTAGCATTCCCTTTATTTCTTCTTAGTGAACCAACACATCTGAAGAATGTTGCGGAGGCAAACTAAAGATTCCTTTAACTCCTTAAGAGAAAGAATGCTATCCTGGAATTATTATTGTGGGTTGGTTTTGTTATGAAGGGAAGTGAATCATTTTGGTTCACACAAACACTTGGAAGATTACAGCCCTCAGCCACATGGGATTTGACAGAAGAGAAAGAAAAATCAGAGTTTACAGACTTTAAACAAAATAGAGACATCAGTATTTATTATCTGTGCGTCAGAGAGATTAATATATGCAAGCAAAAATTTGTGAAGCGGATAAAAGAGACTACAAAACATTCAAAGAGATTGCTAATATTAACACACAAAAGAAATATTGATATATATCACACTGAAGCATGTTAACACTAACGATTTAAAATACTACTTATGCTTTAAGTGGCTGTCCTATGACCGCATATTTTCTCACAACCAGGAAAAATTACTAGAATTTTTGAAAGCTCTTGTTAAATATTCAGTGTTAAGGGTTATGGAAACAGAACCATGAATTTAATATCTTGCATATATTTAAGGATCTGAATTGAAAATATTTGGTATTTGGGATTAGGCTAATTTAGCATGAGGCTTAGGAAAAGCATGTTTGAATTCAAAGAATGAACACCAAAATGAAACCACTGGGGATATGAAAAAACAAAACAACTGAGAAAAAAGAAAACAAAATAGGAGAAAAATGCCACATCGATATACTAATTCCTGTACTGTTTGTCAGCTGCATAATTAACATCCTTTGATTTTCTAGTAGACCAAAATATGAATATTTTGACTTAAGCAGTTGCTGGTAGAGTGGTTATAAATCAGAAAATAAGTTTAGGTACTTTTTTCTTCATGTAAAACTATATTGAAATTTTTTTATACTATTTTTAAAATACTTGATCAACTTTCAATTGTTCTTGAGCTAATTCCATCCAATCCTTTAACCAGTGACTGTGGGAAAAACTCCTTAGAAGAGGCATAAGTGACAGACTTGTGACAGAAAACAAGCTGTGTTCTTCTTCTCATGATCTGCTCTTCTTTCTCATCTGTTAGAGGACCCTGGAATTTTCCAAAAGACAGAATGATGAACAGGGCATCTTTGTACCTGGCATCATACAGAGGTGGCAACATATAGGAACAATATATGTAAACATTATTTTTCATAGATTCAGTTTGGAGTCTGAATTTCTGACAAAGATATGGCTGTAGATTCTGCTACTTTGGAGAATATTACTTCCCAACTTTTTTCAGAGATTCTATATTATTGTTCAGATTCGTGAAATCAATGTCAGGACTCTTCTGCAAATGCCAAACTATGGCCAGGCAATGCCTGAGGAAGTCATGGCAGACATTGTTTTTAGGGAGAAATTCTCACTTATTAGGAGCCAGGCACAGTGCCAGGGACTTTACATGGTGTAGCAATCAGGACTGTAGAAAGAAACAGATGGCAAACTCAAACAGGGATAATTGAGGAAAATTTAATAAAGAGATATTTACAAAGATGTGTGCAGGGTTGTTTCAGAGAAAGGAGAAAGAGAAGTTACAGTGTATCAGGACTAGCAACACTGGGGAGCCTGTTCCCTGAGAGCCTCAAAGGAGGGAACACCTAGGAGGACTCAGAGAGAGAAGGGACTACACTCAACCAAAACTGCGACCTTCAATGCACTTAGGCAATTCGCCCATAGGGAACAAGTAGGGAGAGAGCTAGGGAAATAAACACCCTGACCTCACTCTCCTTTCTTCTGCTGCTTTCTACTCACCAAGCCAAGTCAGGAGGCAGAGGGCAAGTTTGCCCATTAATTTAGTCGATAAACATCACTACATAGTGCACAGAAGTGTATAGAAAATGGGAGAGTGGATTTGGAGGGCAAATGAAGAACAGCCAACAGAACCTCTTCTTCACCCCTCACCACATCCTAATAGGAAACACATCATTAACATCTGCAATTTATGGTTAAGAAATTAAGGTTCAGAAGGTCAAGGAGCTTTTGCAAGAACACACAGGTAATGCGACAGCACCAAGATCGAAACCTAGATCTTCTCAGTCCAAAGTTTTGTTTATTTTTACAGGACAGAGGGTAAGGGTCAAAGGCAGGGATGCAAATTAAAAGCACAAGGAAGCAGGGAAAAACATGAAGGAGGAAAGAAAGTAGCTGACACCTATTGAGCACTGGCTGTGACCCAGGCATTGTTCTAAGCTTTTTAAATGTGTAGAATTCATCAATCCTCTCATCAGCTGTATGATTTAGGTATTGTTATCCCCATTTCACAAAGCAAAGTCTTAGGAAGACTTCGTGAGATATCAGGGACAGGAAGTAGTAGCATTTGAACGATACAGATTCTGGTCTCACATTTTTAGCAATTAAATTATAGAAAATGTGAGAAGAAAACAAAAGAAAGATGGGAGAAGTATGAGTGTTGGGTGCTGTTGCCTAGAACATCAGGTGTCCTAAATGCTTTTTCTTAATATAGGTAAATCACTGCTTCCTTTCTGTTTCTTTTCTATTCATTTGCTATTCATTGGTTATAGTGCCAGTGGCAGTGGTGGTGGCAGAAAAAATATAAAACTCCATTCAGTGCTTCTCATTATTTCAGGGTCTCCTATGCAAACCTGAGAGACATACACAAAGCAGAGTCTACCATGTTCCCTTTTAAATTTACTCCTCCTTTTGCATGCTCTCAATTAATGGCACTACTTTTTTTGTTGTCTGTAAAGACTTGGGTACTTCCCCACACTCTTGCTATTATTATTTACTAGATGCCTCTTTAAGTAATCTTACAAAGTCACTCTAGATCATTCTAAAAGCACTGCATCCCTTTTTGGAATATTCACTGCACACCTTTAAAATCATGGATTGATTCCACACATTATACATATGCATATTCTATATTAAAATATATAAAAGCATATATATTTCATATATATGTATAAAATCTTTTATCAGATACCGTGTCCTTTGCAATTGCTTTCTAGTCCCCTATGTTTGGTATATAGTAGTACCTCAATAAATGGCTCTTCAATAACCAAATGGAAATTGGGCTTCTGTAATTTCTCTGCTTGAATGAAAGCCTTTGACTTGCTATTGAACATACTGAGAAATGGATGCCTCAGATTTTGTACTCTTTCTTCTCCAGTAAAGGCCAGGTAAGGCTGCGATTGCCTGACTTCCTTTATTGTTTTCTTTGATATCTCACCTGCTGTAAGCCCTGCTGTTCTTCAAATGTCAGGCTGACTTGGAACCAGTCCTTTGATATGCTGTTTCATGGGGTTTGCAGATACTAAGTTAGGTGCATTTTTATTCTCTTTGTTTCTATTTTCATGAACTCTTCTAGAGGACATGGGTCAGAAAGGCCTCAAGGTTATCTCATGTCTAAATGGTATTTTTCAGGCAACAAGACTATATTTTTATACCCTCCAATGCTTTGGACACTTAGTCAAATATTTTGGCAATTGTCCCAATCATTAGTAACAATTCAAACCAGAGTGGCTGGCAAAGAATTCTTGGATCAAAGGTACCAAAGTAGAGCTTCTTTAAGGTCACTGAACACAAAGCACAATCTTTTAGCTTCCAAAGGAGGTATGCACAGTGTGTTCTGAAGAAAGAAGCACACAGGCTACATTCTTCAGGTTTGAAATGCTGCTGACAACGTCCACTGCCTCAGAGGTAGATGTATTCTAAATCTCTCTACCCCTCCCTCTCCTCTATTATCTTTCAGCCAACCATCTAGCTGAGAGAAGACCCCAACCTGGGCCGCTGTGCATGGTCTGGAAGCTGTAGCATTCATGTTTAGTGGCTCACTTTCTCTGTATGGCAGCCGCTCTCCCACTGAACTGACATTCCACCCCCAGTGTCTGGGGACACTCGCCCCCAGTGTCATCTGTTATATCAGCATCTGTAGCAGCTGCTGCTTCTTCCGGCTGAGAAGACTCAATGTTTGCCTTGAAAATGTCAATCCTTCACCTCTCTCAACATTCAGACTCACTCATCAGTTCGTTTCCAGCTGCCCTTAAATGTATTCAGAATAATGATGCACAAAGGACAGTTTAAACACAGCAAAGCAGTTGTAGGCAAGGCATCTCCAGTTCACCAGGCTCATCTTCCTTAACCACAAGTATCACATTATCATTTAAATGCATTTCTGGCACAGGAGCCCTTGCCTATGTATCTGCTTTGGCAATTGGAGAACATTTGGCAGCTGCCAAGCAAAATGGGGAAAAACATCCCGAAAAAGAGTGGATAAAGAAGGCATTCAGTGGTAGGTTATCCTGAACTGTCTTTCCTTTGCTTCTCATCCATACTACCCCATCGACAAGCTTGACTTTACCTTGGCAAAAAGCTAGTAATTTGTTTCTTCCCTGCCAACAGAAACTTCATTGTTGATCTCCAGGGTATCCTTGTGCCATGACCACATTATGTCTTACTCAAGGTTCTCAAGTTTAGTTTTTAATTTTGAAAATTAGAATATGATAAGGCCAATGGAAGAGTTTATTATAAAAAAGAAATGGAAAGATATATCCATCTGAATGCAGAATTCCAAAGAAGAGCAAGGAGAGAAAAGAAACACTTCCTAAGTGATTGATACAAAGAAATAGAGAAAACAACAGAATGGGAAGGACTAGAGATCTCTTCAAGGAAATTAGAGATACCAAGGGAACATTTCATGCAAATATGGGCACAATAAAGGACAAAAACAGTATGGACCTAACAGAAGCAGAAGATAATAAGAAAAGGTGGCAAGAATACACAGAAGACCTATACAAAAGAGATCTTTATGAACCAGATAACCATGATGGTGTGATCACTCATCTTGACTGGAGTGATCACTCATCTTGACTGGAGTGATCACATCTTGACTAGAGTGCCAAGTCAAGTGGGCCTTAGGAAGCATCACTACAAACAAAGCAGGTGGAGGTGATGGAATTCCAGCTGAGCTATTACAAATCCTAAAAGATGATGCTGTTAAAGTGTTGCTCTCAATATCCCAGAAAATTTGGAAAACTCAGCAGTGGTCACAGGACTGGAAGAGATCAGTTTTCCTTGCAATCCCAAAGAAAGGCAATGCCAAAGAATGTTCAAACTACCACACAATTGCACTCATTTCACACGCTAGCAAAGTAGAGCTTAAATTCTCCAAGCAAGGCTTAAACAGTGTGCGAGCTGAAAAGTTCCAGATGTTCACGCTGGATTTAGAAAAGGCAGAGGAACCAGAGATCGAATTGCCAACAACTGGATTATAGAAAAAGCAAGAGAATTCCAGAAAAACGTCTACTTCTGCTTCATTGACTATGCTAAAGCCTTAAACTGTATGGATCACAACAAACTGCAGAAAATTCTTAAAGAGATGGGAATATCATACCACCTTACCTTCCTCCTAAGGAACCTGTATGCAGGTCAAGAAGTAACAGTTAGAATGAGACATGGTACAATGGACTGGTTCCAAGTTGAGGAAGGAGTATGTCAAGGCTGTATATTTTCACCCTGCTTATTTAACTTGCATGTAGAGTACATTATGAGAAATGCTGGGCTGGATGAAGCACAACCTGGAATCAAGTTTGCCAGGAGAAATATCAATAACGTCAGATATGCAGATGACATGACCCTTATTCAGTTCACTTCAGTTGCTCAGTCATTTATGACTCCTTGTGCCCCATGGGCTGCAGCATGCCAGGCTTCCCTGTCCACCACCAACTCCTGCAGTTTACTCAAACTCATGTTCATTGAGTCAGTGATGCCATCCAACAATTTCATCCTTTGTTGTCCCCTTCTCCTCCCACTTTCAATCATTCCCAGCATCAGGGTCTTTTCCAATGAGTCAGTTCTTCCCATCAGGTGGCCAAAGTATTGGAGTTTCAGCTTCAACATCAGTCCTTCCAATAAATATTCAGGACTGATTTCCTTTAGGTTTGACTGGTTGGATCTCTTGCGGTCCAAGGGACTCTCAAGAGTCTTCTTCCAGGACACAGTTCAAAAGCATCAATTCTTTGGCGCTCAGCTTTCTTTGTAGTTCAACTCACATACATACATGACTACTGGAAAACCATAGCTTTGACTAGATGGAACTTTATTGGTAAAGTAATGTCTCTGCTTTTTAATATGCTGTCAAGGTTGCTCATAACTTTTCTTCCAAGGAGCAAGGGTCTTTTAATTTCATGGCTGCACTCACCATCTGTAGTGATTTTGGAGCCCCCCAAAATAAACTTTCTCACTGTTTCCATTGTTTCCCCATCTATTTGCCATGAAGTTAGTTTGGATGCCATGATCTTAGTTTTCTGAATGTTGAGTTTTAAGCCAACTTTTCACTCTCTTCTTTCACTTTCATCAAGAGGTTCTTTAGTTCTTCACTTTCTGCCATTAGGGTGGTATCATCTGTATATCTGAGGTTATTGATATCTCTCCTGGCAATCCTGAATTCCAGTTTGTGATTCATCCAGCTTGGCATTTCGCATGATGTACTCTGATGTTGGAAGAGATTGAGGGCAGGAGGAGAAGGGGGCGACCCAGGATGAGATGGCTGGATGGCATCACGGACTTGATGGACGTGAGTCTGAGTGAACTCTGGGAGATGGTGATGGACAGGGAGGCCTGGCGTGCTGTGATTCATGGGGTCGCAAAGAGTTGGACACAACTGAGCGACTGAACTGAACTGAACTCTGCATATAAGTTAAGTAAGCAGGTGATAATATACAGCCGTGACATACTCCTTTCCCAGTTTGGAACCAGTGTGCTGTTTCATGTCCAGTTCTAACTGTTGCTTCTTGATCTGTATATAGATTTCTCAGGAGGCAGGTCGGGTGGTCTGTTATTCCCATCTCTTGAAGAATTTTCCAGAGTTTGTTGTGATCCACACAGTCAAAGGCTTTGACCTAGTCAAAAAAGCAGAAGTAGATGTTTTTCTGGAACTATCTTCCGTTTTCTATGATCCAACGGATGTTGGCCATTTGATCTCTGGTTCTTCTGCCTTTTCTAAGTCTAGATTGAACATCTGGAATTTCATATTTCATGTACTGTTGAAGCTTAGCTTGGAGAATTTTGAGCATTTCTTTGATAGTGTGTGAGATCAGTGCAATTGTGTGGTAGTTTGAACATTCTTTGGCATTGCCTTTCTTTGGGATTGGAATGAAAACTGACCATTTCCAGTCTTGTGACCACTGCTGTGTTTTCCAAATTTGCTGACATATGGAGTGCAGCACTTTAACAGCATCATCTTTTAGGGTTTGAAATATGTCAACAGGAATTCCATCACCTCCACTAGCTTTGCTCATAGAGATGCTTCCTAACGCCCACTAGACTTCGCATTCCAGGATGCCTGGCTCTAGGTGTGTGATGACACCATCATGGTTATCTGGGTCATAAAGATCATTTTGTATAGGTCTTCTGTGTATTCTTGCCACCTCTTAATATCTTCTGCTTCTTTAGGTCCATACCATTTCTCTCCTTTATTGTGCCCATTTTTGCATGAAATGTTCCCTTTGTATCTCTAAGTTCCTTGAAGAGACCTCTAGTGCTTCCCATTCTGTTGTTTTCCTCTATTTCTTTGCATTGATCACTTAGGAAATCTTTCTTATCTCTCCTTGCTCTTCTTTGGAACTCTGCATTCAAATGGGTATATCTTTCCTTTTCTCCATTGCCTTCACTTCTCATCTTTTCTCAGCTATTTGTAAGGCCTCCTCAGACAACTATTTTGCCTTTTTGCATTTCTTTTTCTTTGGGATGGTCTTGATCACTGTCTCCCGTACAATGTCACAAACCTCTGTCCAAGTTCTTCCAGCACTCTGTCTATCAGATCTAATCCCTTGAATCTATTTGTTACTTCTACTGTATAATTGTAAGGGATTTGATTTAGGTCATACCTGAATGGTATAATGGTTTTCCCTACTTTCTTCAGTTTAAATTTGAATTTGGCAATAAGGTGTTCTTGATCTGAGCCAGTCAGCTCCCGGTCTTGTTTTTGCTGACTGTATAGAGCTTGTCCATCTTGGCTGCAAAGAATATAATCAATCTGATTTTGTATTGACCATCTGGTGACGTTCATGTGTAGAGTCTTCTCTTGTGTTGTTGGAAGAGGGCATTTCCTATGATCAATGTGCTCTCTTGGCAAAACTCTGTTAGCCTTTGCCCTGCTTCATTTTGTACTCCAAGGCCAAATTTGCCTGTTACTCCTGGTATCTCTTGACTTCCTACTTTTCCATCCAGTTCCCTGTGATGAAAAGGGCATCTTTTTTGGGTGTTAGTTCTAGAAGATCTGTAGGTCTTCATAGACCTGTTCAACTTCAGCTTCTTCAGCATTACTGGTTGGGGAAGAGACTTCAATTATTGTGATATTGAATGGCTTGCTTTGGAAATGAATAGAGATCATTCTGTAGTTTTTGAGATTGCACCCAAGTACTGTATTTTGGACTCTTTTGTTGACTGTGAGGGCTACTCTTTCTTCTGTGGAATTCTTGCCCACAATAGTAGATTTAATGGTCATCTGAGTTAAATTCGCCCATTCCTGTTCAGGAGCAGTGACCCCACAAGAGATTGACTGAGACTTTCCTGTGAGTGTCCAGGAGTCTCCAGCAGAGGCATGGGCCAGTGGTTGCTTGCTGCAGGGTCAGGGGCACTGAGTACAGCAATGAACGCATGGGACCTTTTGGAGGAGGTCGCCATTATCTTCATTACCTCCACCATTGCTCAGTGACACAGAACATGTGGCAGAATTGGGATTTCAGTTGAGGCTGTAGCTGCAGAGACCACACTCTTGATGATGATGCAGCTCTGCTCCCCATCTGCAACAAGTACCCTGATCCAATGTATTGTTTAGTTGCTAATTCACGTCTGACACTTTGTGACTCCATGTGGCCCACCAGGCTCCTCTGTGTGAGGGATTTTCCAAGCAGGAATACTGGAGTGGTATGTAGGTTCCTCCTTGAGGGGATCTTTCTGACTCAGGCATTGAACTCACATCTCTTGCATTGGCAGGCAGATTTTTTACCACTGAGCCATCTGGGAAAGACTCTGAACTGGTGCTATTAGTTAAGAAAAGGTCCTAGCTTTTTTTTTTTTTTTTTTAATGTGTTTTAATCTAGTTTTAAAAACACAGCCATCTAAAAATAGGTATCATCTTGCTTTTCACAATTTTAACTAAGGGGGGAAAATGTCAGGAAGAACTGCCAAGGAAACCAGGGAGTCAAGGGGAGGCATAGGGGAGAGGGCTAATGGACTCCCTGCTATCACTCCACACCTGGTAGAACCATTTTAGCAAACGCTTGGGGCACCCAATCTCTAATCAAGGCACTGACTCAGCCACTCCAGCCAGCAGGGACTCTACGGTCACCAGAGGAGGGACTTTGATCAACTCCCTCTAGTGCAAAGTGACTCTAAGTCCTCTGGTCTACTTTCTGTCCCTCCAGACAGGCCCTCTTAATAGACAAAGAGCACATTTTAAATGCTACTAAAGTGTGGAGGCTGACATCTGTAAAAGGCAACTTGCTATAAATCTCAAAGGCACACTCAGAGGTGCACCCTGTGCTCCTCTGCTTCAGTCAAAACAAAAGACCAAGTCCAAGGAGACAGGAAGGCTTACACAGTATAAAAATTTAGCATCTGCAGTCAAAAATCCACACCTGAACTACTCTAAAGTCAAGAAGGTATGTGTAACACAGGACCAATCACCTGGTACTTGTCATCTCACCCCAAGCTTTCAAGACTGGGGGAGATGTACTTTAAAATCTCAATATCAAAAAAAGAAAACCCCAATGTTAAAAGTACATTAATTAATACCCCCACTGCCATCTGAACCTCTGGATGAGGATCAGATCTTATGAGCACATCTCTGCGGGACATAGAATATTTACAACATGTTTAAAAGCACAGTGGCGTTTAAAAATAAAACCATGGGAATGGACAGTAAAAGATCCATTGTAATAATTGACCTGGCTTCCATAGGTGGAAGAGACTCTTGCCGAATAACAAGAGAGGGAGATGGAAATTTGGACCTGGGGTCTTGGCTCTCTGGCACAGCAAGTCCTCGGCCTCAGGAGCAGGTGAAAACAGGCCCACAGAAAAGTCTTGGTGCTAGAGGCCAGCAGATTACATCTTTCCTGCTTTTTTGCCGACCAGAGAGGGAACTTGTAGGATGTTGGGGGTCTCTTCCATGAGACCCAACGTATGCTTTCTCCTTCTGTTTTTCCTTTTTGTCAAGATAGTAAGCATTCATGGTCAAACTCAGATGTCAGCTCCCTCAATCATTTCACCTGAGACTCTCACCCCAATACTAGCTACAGCTGATTATATTCCCATAGCACTTCACTCATTCTTTAATTTGACACCATACACTAATATGCGTATTCAGTCACTCAGTCATGTCCGACTCTTTGTCACCCCATGGACTGTAGCCCGCCAGGCTCCTTTGTCCATGGGATTTTCCAGGCAAGAATACTGGAGTGGATGCCATATCCTACTCCAGTGGACCTTCTGAACCCAGGGATTGAACCTGCATCTCCTGTGTCTCCTGCATTGGCAAGTGGGTTCTTTACCACTAGCACCACCTGGGAAGCCCTCTAGACTTTAGTACATGTATTTATTTATGTCTCTTTCTTTCTTACTAGGATGAGACCATGTAGTGGTCATATTTACATTCTCAGAATCTATAGTGAGATCTCAATAAATAGATACTGATGTTTTAAATTAATTGTATCTAAATAAAATACTTGATACTGGGTTTTAGTATAAATCTGAAAAAAAAGGGGGATTTTATCTAGCTGATTATTCCTGGATTACAAAGTATACAACATATCCAGTGGGCTTATGTAATATATATTTGATATCAAAGTTTGAGCAGGTGTGAAGATTAAGGAGAGAGCAAAAACTTCAACTCTTGATCTAAAAGGAGTCTTTGGGGAAAATGTTTTACCTTCTGATAAAGGTGTATTCTTAATACATTTGAAAACTTTATTAAAAGTTATTCCATTCTCCTTTTCCAAATACCATTCTGGTTACAAACTGACACCGTTGTCTCTTACAGTTTAAAGAGGATTATCTGTCCTTGCTGACTATGTTTGCCTTGCTGTACTGCTGTGAAAAGGGCAGAGTGTATGCTTTAATGTTGGCCTCTCTCCTCCAGTGGAGCCCCCATGGGCATATACTGGGTCATGATCTTTTCTTCTCCACGTTGCTGGTATGCCTTAGGCTTGCACAGCACAGGAGTAGTTAACTGTCTCTCCAGTTACCCATAATTATGTCCTCACATATAGACATTAGTAAGTCCTCCCAAGGGAACAGACAATGAAGAAAACTAGCAATGCCTTCTCCCTAAAGAGAAGGTTTAGTTTATGCTTGAGTCTGTAATTGACAGTTACCCTATACTGGCCAACAATGGGCTCTCACCCTTCTCTCTTTTCCTCATTTTCCACATCCATTCCATTAGCAGGACAGTTCAGCAAAACTTCAAAATACATCTAAAACCTGATCACTTTTTTAAACTACTATCATCCTAGCTTATCTTTGCCTGAGCTTATATTCGCTATGCAACGACTTCTATGGCTTTCACTCTTGACCTCGATTCTCCAATGCCAGCCAAAGGGACAACTTGAAATTGAAATCAAATCGTGCCACTCCTCTGTTTTCAACTCTCCACTGGCTTTTATCACACTTAGAATAAAACCCAAAGTCATTACCACAGCTCCATATGATTTGACCTGGCAATCCCTTCCAAGACCACTATACCACTTGCTCCCAGCACTGAAGATACACTGGCTTTCTTGGTGTGCCCTGAACATGTCAACCTTTGCACTTGCCCTCCGGGCCTTCTGCCTGGAATGCTCCTTCCCCACACCAGTTGATATTCATTTTTGTTGAATTTGTCATCCTGCTGGAAACTATCTCTTCTAAAAATACTCTACCATAGTCACACTCTGTTCCCTTACCCACTCATCTCTTTCACGGTACTTTGATTTATTTGTTTATTGCTTCTCTTCTACAGAATGTAAGTTCTCTGAGATCAAGGACTATTCTGTTCATCACTTTATCCCTAGAAGTTAGATACGGCATACAGTAGTCAGTCAGTAAATATCTGTTGAATGAATAAAATTTAATTTAGTCTTAGACCTCAGACATGAATTTTATAAAGCATCTCTGTTCAGCACTGTGAAATGTTGAATGGCTCAAATTCAATTAACATTTCTTTCAACTTCTTTTAAATTTCAATAACCTTTTAAGAAAATTCATGAAAATATTAATCTTTTTATTGTTGAAAAATGTTACCAATATAGAACAAAGATGATCTGGAGATGGATTTAGGGACATAGCAATGGAGATACAGCAACTGAGAAAGAGAAAGACAGAATCCGAAAATGGGGCTCTTCTTGTTCTCAACAAATTAAAATGTGAATGCTACATTAATCCACTTTGCATATCAAAATGCACTGAAATCTTAGGATGACCCACATGAATGATAGGATTAGGCATTTAGCCCTTTAGGCCTTATCTGGAAGTCAGTAGTTTGAGGTAATGCTTTAGACTTCAGGCTCTGACAAGGTCTGCCAAATTGCAATTCTTTTAGAAAATACTATCTGATCTTGAGCATCTGGGAGAGACTGATAGAAGAAGTTGGGATGCTAAGAACAGAAGGAGTTCATTGCATTCTTTGTGGGTTGCCCTTGAGGTGTGCTGGAAGTTAGAGGCCCTCTGTGTCTTTTACTTTGAATACTTGGTTACATTTAAACCCCATATGAGAGGATTTGTTTAAAAGTAAGTCTACTGATAAAGCCTAAATTCAAATAGCTCAAATCATTATTTTGAATGACTCAATTGCATGAATGGTCATTGATTTCTCAAAGGAAACTAATTGGTATGCTTATCATGTCATATACTTTGTGTTATCTCTTGTAAAAGCACAGCTTATATATAGGTTGGCAGTGTCCCATTGTTCTAACGCCAGCAGTGGTGCTGACAATAGTTCAGCAATTGGTTGAAAAACCACAGGATACATTTTGCAATGCAGATTTGATAATGGGCTGTAATCATTCACTACTAGAGAAATAGAGCTATATGATTTTGGAGCAATGACAGAGTTTACATGGCGGCATCTA
The DNA here is from genome assembly GCF_001704415.2 of Capra hircus. Classification (NCBI taxonomy): domain Eukaryota; kingdom Metazoa; phylum Chordata; class Mammalia; order Artiodactyla; family Bovidae; genus Capra; species Capra hircus. The sequence continues at coordinate 82,230,064 of NC_030814.1, forward strand.
TTCATATTCCTTCACTTTAGTTACAAGAAATTAGTCTGCCAGCAGGACAACAAACATCCATGTTCATCAACAAATGAGCTGGCAGTAAAGGTCACAGGGGAACATGGTCTGACTGCTAGCCCAGGGGTCGTTTTTGGGGGAAGGGAGGGAGCTTTATTATACGATTTATGTGTAGTAGGCAGAATTTTGGTCCCAATGACCTTAACACTCTGGTATTATAACTATAAATATCTTTTCTTATTAACACATGAGGAAAGGGATGTTAAGTAACTTTTCAGATGTAAATTTACTAATCATATGACATTAACATAGGGATATTGCTCTGGATTATCCAGTTGTACTCAGTACAGTCAAAGAATAGAGAGGTCAGACAGATTAGAAGCCCAAGAAGGATCGTATGTGACATTGATGGCTGGGAGATGGAGGGGTCATGAGTAGATAATGTCGTAGCCACTTGAAGTCTCAGCCAACAGTCAGCAAGGAAATGGTAACCTCAGTCCCATGACTACATGGAACTAAATTCAACAAACAACCTGAATGAGCCTGGAAGGAGATTTGTCCACAGAGCCCCCAGAAATACAATTCCATGAGGTTGGAGCTTTTATTATCCTGCTGTATGGAGACTACTGAGGCCCTGAGAAAAGTTAGGTTGCCCAAGGTTCCAGAGGTGATAAGTGGCAGAGCTGTGGTTCAGTGTCTGTCCTACTCACTGACTGTCATCAGCTGTGACTGATGAAGAGAATCAGACCTCAGAAGATGACCAAACAACTAGGGAAACCTGGAACTGCTGCCGAACCCAGCTGCAGATAAATCTACCAAACATCACTGCTATCTGATATATCCTCTTCTGTCTAGTGCAGCTTCTGTGGGTGAGTCTAGCTTCTCAGCAGACTTTGTAATCAGAGCTTATCCTAAGTCTCCCCTCATCCTCCTCAGGGCTGAATTCATCACGGTGCACTGGTGAGACAGTGGGAAATACAGCTAGCAGGATCTTCTTGTTTTTCTTTCTTTCAAGTTAGGGGTACCCAGATTTCAAAGTTCTCTGCCTTACCCGGCTCTCATCTCTGACAATCAAAGCTCTGTTTTGAGAAACAGCTTGCCTGAAAGAATCATATCCAGAACAAGAACCTTTTCACTAGAAGGATCTGTGACCTGGGCAGCTAAATGGGGAGAGCAAGGTAACAACTGTTTGTTTTACTTGCCGGGGTCCCTGACTTGGAGCAGTTTTGAATTTCCTGGCTCAGCTGCACCACTGTGGGCAGATGTCTGGAGTTCTTGGGCTCCGTGGAGGTGAAGCTAGCAAACAACCTCCTCGGAGGCTTCTCTTTTTCACCCAGCTGATGGACAAGAGGCTGTGAACTATAATATATCAATACTAAATAGTCATGCTTGTACGAGTTGAAACTGTGCCAAACAGCTGCCTCCTTTAGCAGCCGGGAGAGGAGCCACTTCTTTGGCTGGATAGGGAGGCGTGCCAGAACAGTTAACAGAAACCAGGAAGAAATTCCGATTTATGTTGTTGCAAAAAGAGGAGAGAACCAAGAAAACGGAATTTTCAATGAAGTCTGATAATTAAACGCAAGAGTGCTGACAGGGTAGTTGAACACAACAGATAAATAACTACTTTCCGGTAATTATAAGCCAGAACAGTAACATATTAGACAAGCTGGTTCACTTGGTATTTTCAAGTCTGACATTTCGATTCTAGGGGATGTTGGGATCTGGGCTAACAGATTTCTTTCTTTTTCTTCCACTCACTTCCCTTTTCCCACTTCCCCCTGCTTGCTGAAAATGAAATGTGATGTTTAAGGTGCCACTTTCAGCATGTTTGGTATATACCCCCGAATCACACAGTGCACCTCAAAGCCCACTGCTGCTAGAACAGGGCTGAGATGGCATCTGTTTTTTTTCAAACACTGTAAAATATCATTTAAAAAAGGCCAGGTTGTTCCCTAATACAAAAACATGGTACAAATTACGTATTCTATTTATAGGCAGTTTTCATGGGTCATAGACTGCCAAAGCCTTTAACAAATCATCTCCTAGGATAAACACTTCATTTCACAAAGAGGAAACAGAGGCAGTGTCCTTTTCTCAGATGCACTGTTTTCAGTAGAAATAAAACCTAAGTCCAGGGAACAAAACCATCCTCTTTCATGAAGAAAAATGATACAGAGCCATCCAATTTTCCTGCTCTCTCTGAGAATAGTGTTAGAATACTTTTAACAGCTGACTTTACATAATAGGATAAAGATTTTGCCCTTTTCTATGTGGTGTGTAGACTGGATGGGTGCCATGGGCTTTAGGCAGAGATGAGAATGAATGCTTTTGCTGTGTTGGTCTCGTAATGAAACCACCCCAGAAAGAACTAAGAGATACCCCTGTGGGCCTCTAGTGATCCACATGGTTTAGATTTTATTTTATTGACCCCCAAGCCCCTTGTTTTCTTTCCTGTTTCTTAATTTACAAAAGCAGTATCCTCATTTATTAATTTCTGTGGGGGAATCAACTCCCAGTTCCCGTCTTGTGGCCTGGCAGGGAGATATTTCCCAGCTCTGTTTGAGAAGACTGTCCACCCTGCTTGGCACTTGAACAGGCTGAAATGGAATGTCTTTTGTTGTAAACACCTAATTTGTTCATTTTGAACTGTCTGAGTAACTAGATCAAAGACCAGTGTCAAATGCCCAAAGCAGTGTTTGTCAGCAGTGGACTTTTGTATTCTTCTTGTTCTAAAGCAACTGAAAGGGAAAAAGAGACTTGTACTGTATTTCCACAAAAGCGTAGGAAAACTCGCGTTGGCAGCCTCTTGCAACACAATGAATACACGCTACTGAGTACAGGCCATTTGTCTCCTGATTACAACAGACCCCAGGGGGACTGGTGTTGGCTTTGAACCCCCATCTCCTTCTGAGAGCCTTCTTGCTGTGACAGCTCTACCGCCAGTGCTCACAGCACAGGGCACCGGGGAGTCAGACCTCCTCTCTGCCGTGGGTTTTAGTCTGCTCTCTAAATTAAAAGAGGGCTTTCTTGTTTGCAATGTGTTGACTTGTCTTGAAAAAGTATATTTTAAAACTATTCTCATTTGGAATTCAGGGGCAGCCTCAGTGAAGTTTTTTAGTGTGCATGTCAGTTTCACGTGCACAACAACGAGGGGCTACAGTATAGAGGAAGCAACTGGAGAGGAAGGGCCTTAAGAAGAAGCGTCCTTTCTCTCTTACGAGAAATGGTGGTAACAGACACAATGGCATTACTAGCGATGCTGGATCCCATCTGGTCTTGCTGAGTGCTGATTTATAAGGACTCACATTATGTTTTTCTCCTTGTAGGATTATCGTTCGAAAATGGAGTAGGATATGTCCCTACTATCCTGAAAGTGTAGCTGTATTATTAAGCAGTCTTGAGAGTAACTGGGATGTATTCTCTTTAATTACCCTTCTTTTCGATGATATTCCATAAGATCTGCTCATGCTACAACTGGGAGGTAAAGCTGAAAAGTTCATTTCACCCTCAAAGGCAGTTGCCATCGTTAACATTTGTTTTGTTGTTTAGTATAATTGTACATTTATTTTAAACTTAGGTAAACTGTAAAATATTTGCAAAAGCTTCCTCTACTTCAGATGATATAAATTTGTTTTATACATTTGCCTCTATCTTTTATTTTGTTCTTGCTCATTTTATTGCCCTGTTTCACAATTATTTTTCTTATATTAAAAAAAAAAAGCAGCAGCATCAATAAGCTGTCATTTGGGAGTTTCTTTTCCATTATGTTTTCATTGCTGGGAAATGCTGGAACAAAGGCATTCAAAGCGTTACTGAACGGGGATCAACCTTCAGGCCACTGCTGAGGCTGTAATCAGCCTGTCTAGGATGAAAATGCATGCTTTTCAGCACGGGTTGGAGATTTTTGTACTTATCTTTGGAATGCATGCTTAGCCTATGTACTCAAGTGATGTGTTATTGCCATGTCCTTATGTGTCCCACCGCTTTCATTAATAGAATGGAAGAAATGGAATGTGACCTGTCAAACCTCAGTCAGTATAAAGCAGCCCAATAGATGCTTTAAAAACACAAATGGAGTCCCAGCTCGTGTCAGTGTCGATTTCAAAAACATGTTTTTATCAGGGATTTAATTTCTGTCCTGTTCTAGCCAGATATGCACGTGGGGAAGTTATGCCATTTCTGCCAAAGGTTACTAGTGAACAGTTCTTGGTATGTTGGGGGTGGGGGTTGGGAACAAACAGCAAAAATGGGATGAATTGAAATGGTCATGAGCATTCTGGACACTGGAGGAGGCATGGGGACAGCAGAGTGGCTGTTGAGGTCACACTCAACTCCCTGTGTACTGGCCAACCCAGTCAAGAGACACATTGCTTCCGGTACCCAAGAGCATCCTTGTGTGTGCTTTCCACTCAGCCCACAGCACTGCTCTTCTGAGTTCTATCCTCATAGACTAGTCTTCCACATTTGCTTTCAATCACCAAGCAATAGATTGTCACACAGGACATTAGAAAAACAAATAGTACTGCTTTGACAACTGAAGTCTTGTGTGTGTGTGCTTTAGCCATTTAGTCATTTCTGACCTTTGCGACTGTAGCCTGCCAGGCTCCTCTGGTCCATGGGGTTTTCCAGGCAAGAATACTGGAGTAGGTTGCCATTTCTTTCTCCAGAGGATCTTCCCAACTCAGGGATCGAACCTGGGTCTCCCGCATTGTAGGCAGATGCTTTACCGTTTGAGGGTTGAGGTCTTATGTAGAATTTATATAATACCTGGATTCATCTGACACTATAAAGTGTAATCCCTGTACTGAAGAATTATTGACAATGATTCTGCAACTTTCCACCTAAACTAGTTAGTATTAATGATAATTCTGGAAAAATAGATATTTAGTGCATCTCTATTTTTGTATTTATATACATTATATACATAATGCATTATGTATCTTATTTATATATGTATATGTTGTATATTATATATAAATAATGTTATAAATATGAAGCTATAAACATAAATCTCTGATGTTAAAGGTTTGAAACAGCTGTAAGCCTATAAAAGTCTTAAAATGGCAATTTCATAGGAGAATAGCACCTCCTCTAACCTCTGGATTAGCCAAAGTTCTCATTTTCTCTGTCATAACACGGAGATTGATGCCCATTGCACTCTGCAAGCGACTGGACACTGAGCTATTCTGATAGGTGTGTTCCTTTGCCTCACTTATCAAATGGGTGACTATCAGGCATTTATTCTGTTTATATCACACAAGTTTTACTTCCTACTGTTACTATTTAATAATATTATGCCAAGTGGCCAATTACGTATGCAAAGAAAATAGTATTGAGTTTCTATGAAAAGAAATTTAAAACTGAAGAAAGACTTGATAAATTTATTAGAAATAACAATCAAAAAAGCTGATATCAAATTAGATGAGCTACACAATTGTTTAAAAAAAGAAGAAGGAAAGTTCTGTTTAATATTTTACCTTCTAAAGAAACTAACCTGGAAGTCAAAGCTGATGCATCACGGAAGCTGTTTATTTTTGTTTCTTAAATAGGTACTTCCATGGTACTTTCAGTGAGCCAAGCACTGTTCCAAGTGTTTTAGAAATTTTAACCTACTTAAATCTCCTAACTACTCTGTGTTATAAGTAATATCCCACTTGATGTAACATACGAGGCAACTAAGGCACAGAAAGCCTATGCCATCATCACACAGCTAGCAATGAGCAACGTTGAGACTTGGAACACAGGCAGCTTCATCCAGAGACCATTCTTCTTCCACTATGCTATCCCACCTCTTTTTATCCATAATAGTCTATGCCACTGTCCAAATGGCACAGCTCCTTGCAGGGGGAAAGAACCAAAAGGTCTTAGTCCTTCACTGAAGGACTGAGGAATGAATATTCCAACCTAATTCATGTTTTGGTTAAGCTAAAATGCTTACATTACTTGGGTTTCTTTCTTTCTGAATATCAGCTTTCAGTTCAGTTCAGTTGCTCAGTCGTGTCCGACTCTTTGCAACCCCATGAATTGCAGCATGCCAGGCCTCCCTGTCCATCACCAACTCCAAGAGTTCACTCAAACTCACGTCCATCGAGTCGGTGATGCCATCCAGCCATCTCATCCTCTGTCGTCCCCTTCTCCTCCTGCTCCCAATCCCTCCCAGCATCAGTCTTTTCCAATGAGTCAACTCTTTGCATGAGGTGGGCAAAGTACTGGAGCTTCAGATGTAGCATCATTCCTTCCAAAGAATATCCAGGACTGATCTCCTTTAGAATGGACTGATTGGATCTCCTTGCAGTCCAAGGGACTCTCAAGAGTCTTCTCCAACACCACAGCTCAAAAGCATCAATTCTTCGGCACTCAGCTTTCTTCACCGTCCAACTCTCACATCCATACATGACCACTGGAAAAACCATAGCCTTGACTAGACGGACCTTTGTTGGCAAAGAAATGTCTCTGCTTTTGAATATGCTGTCTAGGTTGGCCACAACTTTCGTTCCAAGGAGTAAGTGTATTTTAATTTCATGGCTCCAATCACCATCTGCAGTGATTTTGAAGCCCCCCAAAATAAAGTCTGACACTGTTTCCACTGTTTCCCCATCTATTTCCCATGAAGTGATGGGACCAGATGCCATAATCTTAGTTTACCCTATTTTTATTTACTGACCTGATTTCATTGGACAGTGGGTTTCTACTCCACAAACAATGGATCAACATATTCAGTTCCCATCAAGTTTTAAGAAAGCCCAGCTGTTTACTGAATTTGTTAGCAAGATCAAGGTTATCTGTAAAATAACAAAAGTTGGACCAGGTGATTTATCAGACCCTTTCTAACACTAATGCTTTGTGGTCACATATGTTTAGCCTCTGAATGGCTTTGTTAGCTTTACTTTGTTTTATGAACACAGATGTACATACCCTTGACCTCATCCATCCATTTCGAAATTGAAAAAGAGAGAGAGGGTACTTAAACCCAAACCATCTCCACTTTTGGCTAAACAACTGCTGAGAAGTCATTTTCTTATGTGAAGCAACAAAATCTCTCCTCTAGTTTTGTTCATATTATTTTTCTTCATTAAGAAGTAATTTACATATAGTGAAATGCTCAGATCTTAAGAATAAAGTACTAAGAGTTTCAATATAGTCATCTCATGCAACCAAACCTCAATCAAGTTATAAATAATTTCCATCACCCCAGAAAGTTCTCATGTGCTTAAATCTTAAGTCTGCTAACTTCTCTTAAATCTCCAGTCAATCCCTGACCCACCTCCTTGCCATCACAGGCAACCGCTCTTCTGAGTTTTATTCCTATAGATTAGTTTTCCTGTGAATACACTTGCTTTTAAATTGCCAACCATCATAATATAACACAGTAAATCACAAAAACAAATAGTACTGCTTTTGGAATTGAAGTGTTAAGTCTAATTTATATTGGGTTCATCTGATAATACTTGCCTTAATCTGATAATATAAAATGCACTTTAGTAGTCCAATAATACCATTCTGGTTTCAGCTACTGAAACACTAATTTTAAAATTATCTCTGAGAAAAGAAAAAAAAAGAGTCTAGTCTGGGGTTTCCAAGGCAGAAACTTCTAGGCTTCTGTAGATTTAGTTTCAAAAGTCATGTGGCATCCCATCACTTTGACCACATGCAATAGTAATTAAGTCATTTTACCTACCCAGATTCAAGAGCGGGGGAGAATTAGACTCTACTTCTCAGTGGGAAGAGTAGGGAAGAATTTTCAGCTTCCCTTGAGGCTCAGCTGGTGAAGAATCTGCCAGCAATGCGGGAGACCTGGCTTTGATCCCTGGATTGGGAAGATCCCCTGGACAAGGGAAAGGCTACCCGCTCCAGTATTCTGGCCTGGAGAATTCCATGGACTGTATAGTCCATGAGGTCGTGAAGAGACAAAGGAAAATTTTTCAAAGGAAAGAGTTCCTTCCTTTACTAGTTGACTAAGATAGTCATGACTGAGCGACTTTCACTTTCACTTTAATGCACCTGAGCACCAAAGAATAGATGCTTTTGAACTGTGGTGTTGGAGAAGACTCGAGAGTCCCCTGGACTGCAAGGAGATCCAACCAGTCCATCCTAAAGGAGATCAGTCCTGGATGTTCATTGGAAGGACTGATGTTGAAGCTGAAACTCCAATACTTTGGCCACCTCATGTGAAGAGCTGACTCATTTGAAAAGACCCTGATGCTGGGAAAGATTGAGGGCAGGAGGAGAAGGGGACAACGGAGGATGAGAGGGTTGGATGACATCACTGACTCAATGGACATGGGTTTGGGTGGACTCCGGGAGTTGGTGATGAATAGGGAGGCCTGGCATGCTGAGGTTCATGGGGTTGCAAAGAGTCGGACTCGACTGAGCGACTGATCTGAACTGAATGAGGTTTATATTTTCAGATCTGTAGCCTGAAACTCTTTTATATGTTTTGCAAACTTCAACACATAATTTACTACTTAGTAGTTAAGTCATCTGTAAGTCAAAATATCAGATATCTCATACTTTTCAGATGTGTCACCCGACCTCTCTGAAACTTTGACTTTTAATCTGTAAAGTCTTCTTATCATTCCTTCCGATTGGATTATATGGATCAATGTGATAACATAAAAGAAAGTGTAACTGAAAAACAATACAAGGTCTTCTCTTAGTTATCATTAAAATGATAATGACTCCATTTCTTCTGCCAACAAGGAAACAAAACAAATGTCTTCTTGAAGGCAGTTAAATTTCCCAGACAGCTCTATGTACTTCCCCTATCCGCTTTGTCATAAAGTCCAGGGTCACAGAGAGTCCTTCTGTGACTTCTGACTCGATGTTGAGCCAGCCCTATTTTTTAATAGCACAAACAGTAATCTCCACCTGAAATTACATATTCTTTCATCTACCTTTTTGTTTTTGTTGTCTTTTTTAGAATATGCGTTCCTGTGAGCAGACTTAGTTTTCCCTTGCTCATAAGTAACACTACAAATGTCGGATATTTAAGGAACATTGTTGAATAAATGGATGGCTAAGTGGGTAAATGACCTGTGTTACTAATGCTGACCAACCTGGCACCCCACTTTTGAATTTTCTTTCCCTTTATACCTCTAACAAATTTCATCTGTATTGATTCCTATAATATTTTACAGGGGTCATCTGGGAACTAATCACTCACTACAGCAACTTCTTTTCTCAGTCTCCTGCCTCTAAGTACGGTCTCTTTTAGCTGTGATAAAATCATGGCAATTCTTTCTGACACATTTCTCAGTAATATGTCTTATTCTTCCAGTTCTTACTACCGTTGTCTCAGGCTAAGGATTTATCATGATATTTTACCTAAATTATTACAAAAATATTCAAACTGGTTTCCTTCTTCATTATTTTCCACAAGCATTAGCATACTAATACTTTGGCTTAGTATTGCTATTCCGCTCTTCGGAAAATCGCGGGTGGACTACAGGATGCCTACAAGGTGGGTCGCAGGTTCCTGGATGCTGTAGTCCCGGTGCGTCCCTGTCTGGTTTCCTCCACCTTTTCCAGCGTGTGAGTGTCCAACACTCCAACAATGCAAGCCTTCTAAACTAGCACCTTTCAGCCGTTAGTGAGCATACAGATACATGCCCCCTCCAACGGGGGATTATCTATAATGTTAAATATAGATATATTTACATTTATTACAATATAAATATTATCTATATTGTTAAAATATAGATCCTGATTCTGAAGTTCAAAGATGGAGCTTGAGAATCTGCATTTTTAGCAAGCTCTCAAATGGTCAAACCTGTCTTGGTGTAGCAAGGCTCCATTATTAAGTACATATGCCATATACTTCCATATGTCTGTACCATACCTTTTTAGTGTATTTTTTGAAACATATATATATATATATATATATATATATATATATATATATATACACCACATCTTTTTTATCCATTCATCTGTTGATGGACATTTATGTTACTTTTATGTCTTGGCTATTGTAAATAGTGCAGCCATGAACATTGAGGTGCATGTATCTTTTTGAATTAGAGTTTTCATCTTTTCCAGATATATGGCCAGGAAAAGGACTGCTGGATCACATGGTAGTACTACTTTCAGTTATTTTTAAGGAGCCTCCATACTATTCTTTGGGCTAGTGGTAAAGAACCTGTTTGCCAATGCAGAGACATAAGAAACATGGGTTCAATTCCTGGGTCAGGGAGATCCCCTGGAGGAGGGCATGGAAACCCACTCCAGTCTCCAGTATTCTTGCCTGGAGAATCCCCATGGACAGAGAAGCCTGCGGGCTGCAGTCCATGAGGTTGCAAAGAGTTGGACGAGACTGAAGAGACGGAGCGTGCACACACACATGCTGTTCTTCACAGTGGCTGCACCAGTTTACGTTCCTGTCCGCCGTGTACGCACCCTATTCTTGCCAGAAGTCCAGGATATTCTTTCCTTACCCATCTAATGAATTTCCGTACTGTGAAGACCTAGATCAAATGCTATTTCTTAAAACCTCTCTTTCTATCTGCCTCAGGAAGAATTAATTGAATCTTTATCTGTTTTCTTATAGTACTTTATTGATACTACTTTATTTATTTACTTTATTTATTTACTTTATTTATTTAGCAGTATTAAGTGCTTTTCTTTCTAAACTGTAAGCTCCTTGCAGGCAGTGACGGTGCCATTGCAATTTAGGTGGGAATACAAAATCATACCCAAAGTAGTTATTAAATGAAGTATAAAGTATATATTATAATATATACAGTACAGAATATTCACAAAATCTTACAGGAATGCAGAGGTATATTGAAATAGTTGCTGTGTCAATTATGTGCTAGTTTATGATATAATGCCTAGAGTAACAGGTGCAAAATACATTATTTGTTGAAGTGATTTTAAAGAATGATTTTAATTTCAAAAATTTACTACAGAAAATGCTGCTTTGGTCATCAGACATTTACTTTCAGTGGGGGAATTTGTTAGACCATAAATAACATTCCTGCAAAATGTATACTATTTACTATCTAATTTAATGATCTAAAAATCTGTACTGAATCAGAAGTAGAAATGTTAAAGTAATTACACTGAGAAGTCAATTTAATGAATGCCCAATATGTGAAAGCATTATTTCTGTAATCTTTTTTATTGCCCAATTTATCATTTTTATTGTTCATTTACTTATGTTATATAGTTCTAGAATGAATTATAATCTCTATCCCCCATACCCCACCTTTTTTCAAGTACAATCTCTTACAAAGCCACCAAAAGCTTTTATTTGAATAGAGTTTTTATACTTGTTAAAATGAATCTGATTCTTACGTGCTTTGGATAATTTCCCTTGAGTCTTCCCTTAATTATCTCATACATGTGTTTAAACAAGCATTTGCTTTCTCACAGCCTACATTCTCTCAACTCGCTCTTCCAGGGTGGCCACAAGACTCAAATGGTGCTGTTTACAATCCCTTAATGTCTGTGGTCTTCTAAGCACAGAATTCTGAGTTAGGAAGGCAAGGTCTCTTGATGGTACAAATGGTATCACACAAATAACAGAGGGAATGTGTCACATGGAGGGGCATAGGTCGTCATATGACTTTGGTCACCTTTACACCCACTGTAGATGCAAAACAAGAAGGGGCATCAACTCATCACAAATAAGAATTTTTTTTTTTTTTTTCCTGTCAGAGTATACGAGAAAAATCCTGGTAAGAATGGACCACTAATTTACAAAATCTTGATTCAGTTTCAGCTTCAGACTCTGTTAAGAATTCCTTGAATGAGTTTGGCCTACTTTTAGTACCCTACATGTATAAAAATCTGTAATTAAAACTTTGCAAATGCTTTCAAAGCATTTTTAGATTATCTAACAAATCATACATGTCAACAGAATAATACCCTAACTCCAAGTTGACTGTGTCAGAGAACTTTAAGAATCAAGCAAAAGTAAATTTATGAAAAATATTAACAAGTTTTCAACTTTGAGTATGAACCAAACAATCTGAAAAGAAACATACTAGTAATCCAAACTCTGCTCAAGGTGTTCTTAAACCTATAAGAATGATTGATCATATTTAAGAAAAAGGGGAGGCTTTTAAGTAGTAAGCTCTAGAAAAGGGTAGGACATTGAAAGATGAATCAATTTTTGGATTACTTCAGTTTGTTTTAGAGCTTGGTTTATCTTAATTTTATTTCTTCAGACTATTACTATAACAGAAATAATATATGACACGCTATTTTAGAATTTGGATGTGTATGTGGGGGAGAGAGCAAAGTAGTTTATCATGTCTTTAATGTGGGGGGAAAAATCTTATGAAGGCTTTAGAGTCCAGATCAATTTTAATGGAAAAGAACTGGTAAATAGGTCTTGGCTGGTGACTACCTTGCTTGCTGATGTAAGCTGTTAACATACCAGTTTGGCTGGAATAGCTCTGGACATATCAAAAAAATCTATACTTGATAAACTTGATAGCTTACTTATGACTTGATGGTATCTGCAAATTATACATTAGACAGGCTTGTGTTTCCAAAAGCAAAATGGAAATTTTCTTTTGTGAATTTGAACAGGGCAGACTAGAGTCATTTCAATCCGGTCTGTGAGTAGGTAGCTCAGCTTAACTGAAGCAAGATGCTATAGCAGTCCTATAGATGGGTCCTATCTGTGGTATGTGGGTAACTAGCTAACATGGTATTTTTCAAAGCAGCGGGATATTCCATTCCTGAACAACCATTCTAAAATTGCCCACAGTTGTTCTTTGCAAGGAATTAAGAAAGAGAGTTGTAGGCTAATTCTCTAGCCTAGATGTGGAACATCTAGGCTTTGTACCTGGAGACTAAAGCACTGTGCCCTAAGAGGTGTGCACGTGTGCTAAGTTGCTTCAGTTGTGTCCGACTCTTTGTGACCCTATGGACTTTAGCTCACCAGGCTCCTCTGTCCATGGGATGCTCCAGGCAAGAATACTGGAGTGGGTTGCCATGTCCTCCTCCAGGGGATCTTCCCGACCCAGGGATCGAACCCACATCTCTTGTCTCCTACATTAGCAGACGGGTTCTTTACCCCTATCACCACCTGGAATGCCGTCCTAAGTGACGGTAGATCATAAATATTATCTTTGTAACCTATGGAAAAGTGGTAGTAAAAATTACTAGTATTATACATGGAAATCATGGGAGATTTTGTTTCTCAATTTTAGATCCTTATTTGGATAATATACCGAGGATAAGTTACCCTCAAGCAAAGAAGAATGTGTGTGATCTCCACCCCAGGCAAAGATAGTAGAGAGAATGGTTTTATGGCCTGCAACAAAAATGATGGAGTTTCATCCGAGATTGTGCATGGTGACTAATGCATCAGTAGTATCAAAACAACTGACAAAGAGAAAAATGATCTGCCTGGGCATTATGTTTGTTCATTTATTTATTTACTAAAATAGCCACAATGTAGGAGTAGGGGGGGAAAAAACAGGAGCCGTTTTCCTTTGCTAAGATGAAAGTTTGAGAGAAAATACTGCTGCTATTCAAGAAACTAAGGGAATAGCATCGAGCAGAAGTTATCAAATGGGCTGCTTTTAAGGCAACAAGGGGGGTTGTCCCAAGCCTGAGTGCAGGAGGAGAAAGGGTCACACCACAGAGAGCAGCCATGGGGTATAACTGCACAGGACGAGAATGTTCCCTATTACCTCTAGTCACTGAGAGGTAACAAGACACTCAGGGGACTGGGACATCATGAAACACAGAACATATATGGACTACATGATTAGTGATTGTTGCTCTCAAATGTCTTCTCAAACTATTGCATTCGGTTCAGTTCTGTTACCCAGTCATGTTCGACTCTTTGTGACCCTGTGGATTGCAGCATGCCAGGCTTCCCTGTCCATCACCAACTCCTGGAGCTTGCTCAAACTCATGTCCATCAAGTCGTTGATGCCAAAGTCAGTATAAACTGTGCTCTTTTAAATAGCAAGCAATGACCAACCCAATAGAAATTGCTTCCCAGTTTCCAGGTCAGGCTTCATGTGAAGTAAAAAAATCAAAGCCTTTTAGAGAAGTAACCTAGTCCTTTGGGCCAAGGTCATCTTAACACTAGAATTAAATTATGCTAATATTAATTGAAATTCAAGGTGATTGCCCTGTATAATCTACTCATCATATCTCTACTTCTCTTTGTCTGCAGAAGCAGTCAGACAGTAAATTTTGTTACAGAACAAACTCAAAAATATGACTCACTATATAGTAATTCAGCTAGATTACAGAAGAGATCTCTAATCACTTAGCTCCCGAACTTGTCTCATTATGATTAAAAATGTTACAGTCGAATTCCCTTGGGATGGAATTTTGCTGGATTCATTCCCCGTCCTTTCCCTTTTCTTCTCGTCCCTCCCCTTTTTTCTCTCTCTCTCTTTGTCCTTCTCCCTCTCTCTCTTTTTCTTTTATTCTAATGTCAAGTATCGAGGTAATCACCAGGGGTACTCCAGATTTTGGTTCTTTTTAAAAATGATTTTTGATTTTTGCTAGTACAGGATATGTGGCCACGTTCCTCACTTGAATACCTCTATCACTAGCTTGTATTGAAAAGCTAGTTTCACGGCCACTGCTTTGCACCCACTGGGAGCCTAGTGCCACTGATGCAGGGACTGTGGAATGTGGATTCTCATGAAAACTAACACCAGTAGCCAATGTAATGACTGGACACAAATGAGAAGAGATTTTAGGTTAGACTCCTATTCTGAGGGGGTTGTACTAGAAGGGAGCACAAGGTGATTTCTTTCTATGCCTGTCCTCTTCAGAATATGTAATAACTGGTTAAAGTTTTTAACTTTAAAATAATTGCTTAAAGTTATTGAATTAAAAGGACAAAACAACACAAAAAACCCCCAGCAACCCATCAGCAGTAGAAATGTTCCTTGTCAGTCACAGGATGCTAAACTTCATCCATTTCAAGTGCATATAACACTTTAGGGCTTTTTTTTTTTTTGGCTTGGGAGAGAGGAGTCAGAGGCAGTCTCAGTCCAAAAAACAACCTCAAAACATTGATCCTGCCAGTTTGAATTTTACTAGGGATTTAAAGTCACTACCACCTTCCACAGTGTTCATTCATGCTCAGTCGGGACAAATAATGGCTTAGCAGGAAGTGGTTTACAATCCTGGTGGACTCCTGTGGAGCTAATAAGTTCAGAAATACCACTTGGATGGAAATGTATGATAATCATATGATTATCTTTTTTTTATCCATTCCATAGTCTCCCATATAAAAATAAAAATGCACAGGGCTTAGACATCCCTTTATTGTATTAGATTAAATAGGATTTAATGCCTGGTTGTATGTCTTCCAGCTCAGACCCATTTGTACAAGGCTGTGGAGTGACGAGCTGGTTCAGATGAATGAATAGCTTTCTCATTACTTCACCCCATTCTGCTGTCTCTTTTCCTGTCCTTTGTATTATAATGGAGGACAGCTGTGGCAGTGAAGTGAATATTAACTAACCCCAGTGCCTCAGCAGATTGTGACTTTAATCCTTGCAAATACCACTAAAATCAAAATTTAATTACACTCAGAGTAGCTCTGTTAATGCCTGAAAAATATTTAACAATTAGTGGTTGGCTTAATTAAGCAAACTGCCTTTCACAAAGCAACCTGTAAAGTCTTCCCAAACCCTTCCCCCATCCTTTTTTTTTTAATCCTTTAGACTAATTAGTCTGATGTAAGCTCACAGCACTTCATTTACTGTTACTGAGTCTGCTGCTTAGCTGATCTAGGTCCTGAATTTAACAGCCTGTAATAGAAGGGGAAGTTGTAAAAAGAAAGAAATTAGGTTCACTACATGCAGCAAATTAATAAAAATAATCCTTTTAATAAAGCGCTAATCAGTCATTTTCTCATTCATATACACAAACACATATATATCTCCTATTATATACATACACATATGCATATATTCCCATGTCTATATAGATAAAGATACATCAGATACGTAACAAATAGATATATAACAAAATGACTACATCTCAGTTAAAGTATTAGGGGCGATTCAGAAAAAAACCAATAACAAATAAATTAATGTGTAATAACTCCCCTCAAAAGAATTATTCTCTGTCCTTATAATCTAGAAACTATTTAATTTGGAAGGGAGGGACGATGTACACTTTTGTTTGTAAACCAAACAAATAAAAGCAAATGAAGAATGATGGAAAACCTGTTAAAATGTAAATCCTATTTCCTGACTGATATTGATACCTGATACCATCTGACCTACTCAGTTCCATGTTCATTTCTTCATCCAAGCATCAAACGTTCAATACGACTTGCTGGGGTGATAAAAATACATGTTGTTATAAATCTTTGTGTCTACACCTATGGAATGTTTTAAAATGCCACAAACGGGTGACTTATGTGATCAGTTTGTTCAGCTTCTTTTTCTACTTGAATTCTTAGGAAATATCTTGTCACGAAATAATCGAGAGAGTAAATACAGTAACACTTTAAAAGAAGGTCATTTATTTAGCAAACTAAGGGGAAAAAAAGAAAGCAGGAATCAGAAAGTAACAACTACAAAACTGCCTGGGAGGACCATAAGAAGTCTTAGCTGTACCAAGGAGCTTAGAAGTCCAACATCCCATTTTACAGAATAGAACAATGAAATTCAGAGTTTAAGTGACATTCAGGGCCACATGAGGAACTGTTAGAACATTATTTCAGGGCCCTCTAGGCTCCCCCTCTAGACCTATTCCCTTTCATCTGATACTGGACAGAATTATACAAAGCCACATTTTATGATTTCCCAAATCGCAGAGGATTAGAAGCCACAAATTAGAGGCTGAAAAAGGGCTTAGTGCTCAGATGTTGTGAAATACTAGAACACATGATAAAACTTAGAACTTGCTAAGTAAAAATCTGGAAAAGATAGTCTCTTGGTAACACTCAAATCCAGGTTACAAATACAAATTACAAAGCTGTTTGAGAATGCAGATCTGCACTGCTTTAGCTCATCGCATTCATTTGTGTATTTGTGCATGTGTGCAAGCATGAGTCTCTCCTTTGGGGCTTCAAAGACAATTCTGAAAAAGACTGATTCTAATTTATTTTATTTTGGAGAATATCAAAAGGAAAATATTTTTCTCTGCTCCTAATACATACACAGAGAGTTTTAGCATAAATGATGTTAATTTTTCAGTCTAGGGGGAAAAAAAAAAAACTACCTGTAAATCTCATTTTTATGGAATGTTTTCACATAGTAGTTCTTCCTCTATCCATTTCCGTTCTTGTTTATTTAGGACTAGTTATTGCTTTAGCTGTTGCCTAATTCAATAAATAAGGGGAAATAAAAGAAGAGAGCAAATAGTGTTACGTGGATGTCTGAAATGATGTGTTACCTACACTACACCCAACTCTGCCAGCAGTCTCCAACCCCATACAATTTTGTACATTTCCACATAATTGGCAGGCTATGTTTCAAGTCTCATGGTTGGCTGAGAATGGATATGAAATCACGGTTCACAATACAGAAGGAGTACATATGGGTTGTGATTGAGATACTTGTATTTTGACTGAAGAATTGAGCAGCATCTGGCAGGTGTATAAATCCTTCATGGCAGCAATTCAACTTTTTAATAGGAGAGGAAATGGCATATTATATTTCAAAATTGGTATCTTTGAAAAACGTGTATTAACATGATGATATGAACCAATGTAAAATCATCTTATGGGTTTTCCAGGAATAATTGTGTTTTAATGGTATATGCAACTTGTATTGCAAATTCTTTTGTCTATTAGTCACATACACATATCTTTATTTCCTCCTGAATGTATGCTGTGTAACTATTAACCAAATGTTCATTCACCATCAAATTCTGTTTCTTCAGTGTGTTTTCTCATTCAAAAGCACATAATGATTCTCCTTAATGATACAAATAATCCACTTCTAATGGACTATTATACCTCTTTTCCATTCTTGAACAGCATTATTGCTTTTAGGTTTTTAGTTAAATGCTATACAGTTTCAACATAGTATAATATACTTAATTGATCTCTAAGTTTCTCTGCGAAAGAGCAGCAAGTATTAAATGCCAAACAGAAAAACTGCCAAAGTCAATTCACCTCAATTCAACTGTCAAAACTTTGCATGCGAAAAAAGAATATAAATGTTTTTTCTTTCAAACAAGCATATTTGTGGGTACAGTATTCTCTTTTGACTCTGAAAATCATTTGAAAATAAGAAGCTTGTCTGTGCTTGTTTTCCATTTGCAAAATGTCAGCTGTGTCTATGAAATGGTCACTGAGCTTCATCATCTTGCCTAATAGGCAAGGAACTACTCTCTTGGAAGGTATATTAAATTGTGTTTTCCAAGGGACCACTTCATGTTTTTCAGTGAGAATTTATCTAATAGTGGGCTGGCGACATAAACATATTAACAGCACCACTTCCTTGCATTCTACCTTGCCTACACACACACACACACACACACACACACACACACACACAAACGGGACCTCTCTCCCCAACCCTTCACTAATAATGCCCTAAGAAAAAGAGGAGAAATAAAGTCTTAACTAAGTTCAATATTCCTTGTGATTTAAATTTCAAGATAATTTATGTTTGACTATATGGATATATTTCTTATTTGATCATAGAACAGTGAAAAGATTTGGGGCTCATTAAGGCCCATAGCCTAGAGTAAATAAAACCTCAAATTCTGAATCTTAGAAAAATATATAGAATAATAACTTTGGAAGAACACAAAGAGCTTAGCCCCTCTACTTCAGATAGATAAATTTCACTACTCAGAATTTTCAACCTTTCATAAACATCTCTAGAACTAGAGGTTCTACAACTAACTGCCAGTTTATCATCCTGGTACTCAAACAGTAATTCCTTATGTCCATTTGAAACCACTTCCATTTCCTTCTATCAGATTTTCCTTGGTGGTCAAGAACTGCTGTTTAGGACACTCCCTACATAATAGTAATGGAGTTGATCTCTTGTGTAGACTGAATTTTTAGGTTTTACTTGAACCTTAATTACAGAATTTCAGTTATTTCCAAATCTCAGATGTGCCTGACTATTCTGTTCTTAAGGGATCACCCTTCCCTATAATGACCAAACAGTACCTTGAGCTCCCATTCTGTGAAAGTGAGCTTCCCATTCTGTGAAGTCAGACACTGAGTTTCTGGATCTCTCTGAGGGATGGTTCTATGAACTCAGTCTAGGTGATCACTTGTAATTTTTAAAAGCTTCCCAGCTTTAGGTCATTATCCCTCTGGACACATAGTAAGCCAATACTTCCATGCTGCTAGTATCCAATAGCTCTTCACCTTCAAATAGAATTCAGGTAGTATTTACAAATTTCTGACAGACAACAATTTCAGGATTCTGAAATGAGAAACCAGAATTCCTAGAAATTATTAGGTAGCCCTGGAATCATAAGTTTTCCTCTATTTCCACATTTTTGTGTGTGATAATAATAAACTGCAAACCACTTAAATAACAAAATTCCTTTTTAAAACATTTTGGTAGTTCTTTAAAAAGTTAAATATAGTGCTACCAGATTCCCAGGTGGCTCAGTGGTAAAGAATCCACCTGCAATGCAAGAGATACAGGAGATGAGGGTTTGATCCCTGGGTTGGGAAGGTCTCCTGAAGGAGGGCATGGCAACCCACTCCAGTATTCTTGCCTGGAGAATCCCATGGACAGAGGAACCTGCTGGGCTACAGTCCATAGGGTCACAAAGAGTCAGATATGACTGAAGTGACGGAACACACACTGTAAGATCCAGTAATTCTACTAGGTATATAGCCAAGAGGATTGAAAACTTATGTTCACCCAAAAACTTATGCATGAAATGTTCATGGCAATAGTCTTCATAAAAGCCAAAATGCAGAAATAACCTAAATATCCATGAACTAGTGAATGAATAAACAATCTATGATATAATCACATAAAGGCATATTATTATTCATAAAAACAAAGTATCAATACATGTTATAATATAGACAAATCTTCCAAACTTTATGCTAAGTAAAAGGAGTCTTAGTAGAAGGTCATATATTATTGATTCTATTTATATGGTATCCAGACTAGGCAAATCCACAGAAACAGAAAGTAGATCAGTGGTTGCCAGTGGTTGAGAGAGAGGAGTAATTGGAAATAGAAGGTTATTTGAAGGAGGCTGGAAGACAATGGACCCATATCCATCTTCCACTTGGTTCTGTACAACAGGAGCAGAAGACGGTGAAAGCATTAACTTCCAATTTCTCTTGGTGATTCCAGCACTATCTGGCATGACTTCAGGGGTGAGTACCCACTATGTCATGCTTCTCAGTGACTGAAATACCAGCTGTGCTTTCTCTCACTCACTCTACTCCCTGCCTTCCAAACACCTGCTGTGCCCTCACATGCTGTCTCCACAAGACTGAGCATCCCCATGAGGCATTCTCCATCAGACGTCCACGTCTGAGCTACGGGCACGGCCCTCAGTGGTCTGCGCAGTGGCCATTAATGCCACTCTCAGCGTTTCCAGCCCCAGTCCACAGGACTTCTACTTCACCCTTCTGCTTTCTGGCATCATCACTTCTAATAATGTTTCTCAGACCAAAAGATACTGTTTTCTACATTGATGATTTCTTCGTATCAGTTTTCCTTTTTGCTCCTTCAGACTTTCAACACCTAAGTAACTAATTCTCTCTATGAAACATCCTCTGTTTGTAATACCTAGTGAGGTGTCTGTCTTTCTACTTTGTGTCTGACCCATATTGCCACAACGTCTATTACAAATGTTGGCAGTAAATCTGACACTTTACACTGAACTGTAAATCTAATTTTCTGTTTGACTTTCCTTTCGTTCAGTATTTTGAGTAATATTTTGAGAAACAGAACACTTTTAGTTCATTATTGGTAACATAATGAAAAATTTAAAAACCATAAAATCCTTTTCTTTCCCTTTGACCCTAAATTTTATTTATTCCAGATAGCATTATTTTAGCACTATAATCAGGCCAAAAAATAAAGCAAAAAACATTTTTTATTAAAAGTATTTTCCTAATTATCAAGTTAATTTTTTAGTCTTGTCTCAGAGCAAGATAATTTAGTAAATAGCTATTTCTTTCTTAAATCATGGTTTAAAAAGCTCTACTATCTAGACCAATTACGCACTCACTTATACATATGTATGAGGTAGGCACTTTAAAAGTAAGAAAGCAAGATATCTATATGTGACTTAATGTGGTCTAAATACCATTAAAAATTGCTTTTAAGTTTAACTGAGAATAGATGGAAGATTCACGTGACATTTTTGAACATAATTCTAGTAAAAGCAGAAATAGATAATAGCAAATAGGCAAAAATATGGGCCCAAATGTTATTGAAAAACCATGTATACTTCATAAATCCCAGTAGTTCTACAGGTAAATAAATAATTATAGGATTCATAGTACCATATAATCTATATTTTCCCTCTGTATCCTAACATAGTCATGTCCAACTCTTTGCAATTCCTGAACTGTAGACCATCAGGTTCCTATATCTATGGAATTCTCCATGAAAGAATGCTGGAGTGGGTTGCCATTCCCTTCTCCAGGGGCTCTTCCCAACCCAGGGATCAAACCCAGGTCTCCTGCATTGCAGGCAGATTCTTTACTGTCTGAGCCACCAGGGAATGCACACACATAAATACATACATATATATATGTATATATATGGCCTCAGCAGATGTGTTAGCAGGTTTTGATGACTTGTGAAATGCATTAAGAAGTAATTAGGAAGGCATCCAAAGCTAGTCAGCACATTAATATGTCCAGAAAGTTCATATTTGATTTCCTTATATTTGCTAGGTACTCTAATTTTCTGGAAATGGATCAGCTCTTCTAACAGTTGCAATTTAGCTTAATGTGTAAAATAATCATACAGCATCATGAATCCATGCAGAGAAACACCTGACTCACTTTTTTACTACTTCTTTTTAGACTGTTCTGAGTATAATCATTCCATGGCATTTAGTATTTTTTAGTTCAGTTCAGTTCAGTCGCTCAGTCGTGTCCGACTCTTTGTGACCCCATGAATTGCAGCACGCCAGGCCTCCCTGTCCATCACCATCTCCTGGAGTTCACTCAGACTCACGTCCATCGAGTCCGTGATGCCATCCAGCCATCTCATCCTTGGTCATCCCCTTTTCCTCCTGCCCCCAATCCCTCCCAGCATCAGAGTCTTTTCCAATGAGTCAACTCTTAGTAAGAGGTGGCCGAAGTACTGGAGCTTCAGCTTTAGCCTCATTCATATACTGATATATTCATAAATAGGTAGTTAACCCTCCCTTTAATTGATTTTTTAAATTTGAGCCCCCAAAAGTCCAAAATGTTGCATTAATGACCAAATCTTTTCTCTGACACTAAATGGAATAAAAGCTTGTGACTTAAACCAAGTCAGTTGATATTTTTTCCATGTTGAATGAAAAAATATTTTCTCCAGGAAAAGGTAGCTCTTATGATAGTAGAACTGTAGACTCTCCATTACACATAATTTATACTTCCTCACAGTATAAAACATGACCTCAAATGATTTATAATATTATCATGAAATAGAAGGAACGAGACATGGGAGACCTTTTGGACATAATCAGTATTTCAAAACTCCTGGAAGGGAAACAGAGCAAATCCCAGTTACGGCTATAGCACTAAACTCAGGACAACATTTTAAATTGATTTGACATTCAATTTTTTGAATTCCTGATTAAAATCTGAACAACATGGTTTCAAAACATGTGAAATAGATGCTGTCGAAATTCCAATGCAAATCTCTGCATTTGGTGGGAGTGTTAAAGTCAAAATTGTTTATCAATATTAAAGTGATCGAGCACGTTCATATTAAGTGGCATATTCTTATAAGCAAAGTCAGGTAGTTCATTAGAATAGTTACAATTCAGTTAAAATACACATTTTCTTGAAGTTTCTTGAAATTGCTGTACTTTACAGTGGTAGAGAAGTATCACAGTCTTCTGTGATATCACAGTAAACCCACAGTGTCCACCAACTGTTTACAATACTAAGGAGTGAATACATGTTGCAGTAAGATGTGGTGATTACATGGCTAATTGTATCAATGTAGTCTGCAGACAGTAATTTAGAGAGGAAAATACCTTTAGGATTTAATATATTGAGTTTGTCTCTCTATTGATCAAATTAATGGGATGATTTCCAAATCTCCACTTTACTGAGTATTTTATTGATATAACCTTTGACCAAGAAGCATATAGATTTCAAAATGTCTTTTCTTATAGACAGAAAGTCAATTTGGTTATTTTAATAAATATAATTATTTGTGCAAAATGGTTGGTTGAGCAGTTAAAGAATATCTGCTGTCATAACTTGGTGGATATGGAGCAGGAAAGTGATGCAGAACATGGAGGAGAAAAGAAGAAACAAACTTTCAACACGGGTGGTGCGATAAGGAAAAAGTATTAAAGTGAAAAAAAACAGGTAATAATTTTGAGTTTCTGCAGGAGTGTTCTGTCACAGGAACAAAATAGATTTTGGACATTTCTTATAGTTTTTTATATAATTCAATAGCATATAATATAAAACATAAATTTATACTGTTAATTAAAAAAACATTTTTTTGAAAGGGCAATGAATAAAATGTCATTTAAAGATTATTTCTCATTGATGCTAAACTTCTTAAAGATGGCATAAGTTAATCATTAACATCCAGAGCTCCTAGGTTGAAATCTCAGCTTTACCTCTTACTAGTCATTTAGCCTCTTTGTGCCTCAGTTTCCTCTTTTGGGAATTAGGGAAATAAAACTTCTCTATTTGGTTTTGTGATGATTTTATAAAACATACAGAGGCATAAATTAATACATAGAAATAAATGTTTAGAGAATTAAATGCTTAATAAATTTTAGTGATGATTCTGTTTTCATTTTTAAATGTATGCTTCTTCCTAATAAATAATTTCCTAGAAAACAGTTTTAAACTGCAAATGTTTATTTGCTAGTTTTAATCATTTTAGTGTTAGTTTCTTTTCATTGATCAGAAGACTATAATAAGAACTATCCCAGTTAACGGTTTGATTGTGTGGGAGATAAAAATGCATACATATCTACACATACAAACAGAAGAGCAAATGCAAAAGAAATATTTTTAAAACATTTAAATTTAACTTACATTATCAGACCCCTTGAAATTACACTGCACACAGATAACAACTGCTAAGTATGAACCTAACCAAAGGTCTAATTTAAATTCAAATCATTAAAGACTATCCAAAAAAAGTTAATGAATTTTCTGACTACTTCTACTTTTTCATTAAGTGGGATTCAACTATATTCAACTACAGTAAAGTAAAAACACACACACACACACACAAAAAAAAAAACTCTAAAAGTAAAATCTGGAAATATTTGCTTCTGAGTATAATCTGAGCATTCCCAAAATCCATAATTTAAACATTCATATAAATGCAAACATCTATTTGAAAGCTTGGTTAAGAGTAATTAGAGGAGTACTAAGCCTATGATTTAAAATTGCATGTTTCCTCAAAAATACTAAGCATATATACTGTAATATTTGTTCTCAACACTGATAGTTCATATCATCATGTAATTCTTTTAAAATGATTGTGTGCAGAAATAATACACACTGTTTGCTAGTTAGTAATTTATTTTGCATAATTAAGTTATCATGACTTTATTCTTTCAACAAAGCGATGAAAGCATAATCCACTCAATAACAGATGACCAAACTGTATCAAATTATGTCTCCAAATAGGGACAGAAGCATTGCTATGTGTATGTCTTTATTAGAGGAGAAGTGAATCCAACTACAATGTCTTGAGTTCATTTATAACCCATATGCTTGAGTGAATGTATGGTAAAAATATGCAATTTCATTACACATTAGAGGCACTAAAAATTTCAGCTTTGCTTCAAAAAACACTCAGATTGCTAATGTGACATATACTGCTAAAGGGCTAATATCATTGCTATGTAGAGTAATGGGCAAGTGAAAACATCTGTGTATTCCCTGCCTTTAGAACACAGCCTTTTCATCCAAAGGCATCTCCTTATGGAGGATAAATAATGTAATAACAAGAAATGCTTCTATACAGTGTATGGTATCCAGTGAGGGATGATAGCAAAGGGAAAAAAACACACAGGGCTACTGAAATTAAACAAGCTTTAACTTAACCACTACTGGCAATGTAAACTCACTCTTAAAGAGCATTGAGAAGTATTCTTGCTCCTGTTTTAGGATAAATTAAGACTAGAATTGAACATCTCTAGATGAGTCATTAGAAAATAAGAATGCACGCTAGATGAGAATAGTCTCAAATATCTGCAAAAGAAAACTGAAGCAAAGTCCACTAAATACTTAAGTTTATAAATCTGAACACCAGAGCTTATATCAAAATATGTGGAAATGAAAACGTATTTTAGTTGTGTGCGAGTAATTACCAGGGGGTTAATTAATTCTCAATAATTAGTTTATGTTTTTAAGATGTGTATTGAGTGGTTCTGGTACTTAAAATCTATTTCAAAGAATGAAAGTTTCAATTTTATAGTGTTTCTAGAGGAAGCTACTATCACTGAAGGATAAACTATATGTTGAAAAATAGAGGTTTAAGCTCTAGCTCAATTACCTGGCTTTGGAAACTAAAAAAGGTAAAAATTTTATTTGTTTATGTTGAACGCAGATACATATTACCTCATAGAGCCACTGAGACAGTGCTGTATGTAAATTATTTTGAACTTATTTAAGTTTTTCTATATGCCAAGTATTGTTTTATATTTTTTCTGTATCTATTCTTTAAAACAAACTGTGGTGGGCATATTTTAAGATGGCCTAATCATCCCCACTTCCTGGTATTCATGCCTTTGTGTAACATCCTCTCCTTCATTAAGGGCAGGACATGCGACTTTCTTCTAACCAATAGAATACAGCAAATGTGATAGAATCAGTGATTACATGTACTCAATTACATAAGACTATAGCATCTGCCTTGCTAGACTTTCTCTGTTACCTGCTTTGAAGAAGCTGGTTATCATGAATCCTATAGCTGCAAGGGAACTATAGGTGCTTAGAAGTAGATTTTTCCCTACTTGAGCCTCTGATGAGTACCCAGTCCAGTCTGACACTGAACACAGACTTTTGAGACCCTGAGCAGAGAACCCAGATAGATTGTGGCCAGAGCACTGACCTATGAAAACTGCAAGATAACAAGTATGTATTGTCTTAAGCTGCTTAAGCTTGTACTCCAGAGAAGGCAATGGCACCCCACTCCAGTACTCTTGCTTGGAAAATCCCATGGATGGAGGAGTCTGGTGGGCTGCAGTCCACGGGGTCACTAAGAGTCAGACACGACTGAGCGACTTCACTTTCACTTTCACGCACTGGAGAAGGAAATGGCAACCCACTCCAGTGTTCTTGCCTAGAGAATCCCAGGGACGTGGGAGCCTGGTGGGCTGACCTATGGGGTCACACAGAGTCAGACACGAATGAAGTGACTTAGCAGCAGCAGCAGCAGCAGCAGCAGCAGCAAGCTTGTACTCATTTGTTAAGCAGCAAGAAATCTAATCTACAGATGTTATATATTGGGTTGGCCCAAAAGTTTGTTAAACCCAAACAAACTTTTGGGCCAACCCAATACATTTTTACACTGAAATATAACACATTTATGCATTTATTTATTTTAGATTTTGTAAGATAAATTTACATAGTTCACAACATACTGTTGTGTAATGTTAAATTTTGCTAGCCATCCCATTGTAGGAATGGCCTTCAGGAATGCCCTGGATGCCCACTATGCTAACTCACTTGGCTGTGTGACTATAAATGAAAGGATTAGAAAGCTTATCATGATGTCTGGTGCCAGGAATGGAGGAGGAATTGGGTTGGAATGTATGCATTTCCATGTGAACTGTGGAACGTTCATCCAAGTCTTCTAGCTTGTATTTGCAATAAACCTGATAGATTTGACAACAATGCCAAAAATCATCAATGAGTTATTAAGATGAAAGTAAATTATCTAAGCTAAAAATAATTCTGAAAGATTTTTGATCAACCATTCCAGAGAATAGCTAAATTATCTTTCTATTCTCAAAACAGAAAATAATATATCAAGATCATTATTATATAAAGAGATAATAAAAGAGTATGCAGCCAAATTTGTAAGCAAATAAATGGAGAGAGGAGTTGTGTTTTGTATACTGGTGGCATTTTCTACATTTTTTAATATTTTCATTTTTGTGATTTATTTTTAATTTCAAATAAATATGTATTTCCATATCTAATATTATAACTCTGAATTTTTATTTTTAAATAAGGGGTCCAAAATTTCACAAACCTTCAAGTTTCACAAAACCAAAATTCACCTGTACATCCAAAACAACAGAGAGACACTATTTTAAAATGCTGCTAGCAGCTATGGCAAGATGAAGGTAGATTAGGGTCCATGAGAATTGGCAACATAAAATCATTGCTGATTCTAACAAGAATTATTTGAGATGAGTGGTATGGCCAGAAAACAGAGGAGGGGATTAGAGAATGAATGAAAAGTGCCGTAGCATGGTGACAGTGGTTATCAACAAGTCCTGTGAAATTTAGCAGTGAGCCTTGGCAAACAGACTAGGTGGCAGATGGAGGGCAATGTGAGGCCATGAGAGTTTTCTTTTTTGATAGAAGCAACTATGTATGCTGATCGGAGCACTCCAATAGGAAGAGAGATACTGAGAATCTAAGCTGTACAGGAGTAAGTGCATGCGGCAGCCATTCTCCAAGACGGCTCGCAGTGAGCACACCTCTCACTATGCACACACTTGGGTAGACCCTTCCCAAATGCATGAGGGTTGAGCTATGTGATGGAGAAGGAAAAACCTCAGTTTTCCTAGTCTTTCTTCTTTACTCTCCCACTACTGGCATACTCATAACACTTCTGACACCAGATATGTGGGTTTGTTTTCCCACACCAAGTAATTCTCTGAGATACTAGATAGTTTTCCTTTAATTTAACTAAATTCTGATACTGTCTACTTGGAGATAGAGTCAGATCCCATAGGTTAAGGTCCTAGTCCCACAATACTGTCCATATCCCTTCACCCTTCATCCATATCCCTTTCAGAAGCCAATTACAAGTCCAGCTTGCTACCTATTTTTCTGACTGATAAGCATATAAATTGGAAGTTACTATAACTCCTTCTCAGGTTTGACTGATTTGCCACAGTGGCTTACAAAACTCAGGAAAATAGTTTATATACTATTTAGCAGTTTATTATGAAGGGGTATGATAAAAGATACAGATGAACACCTAGATTGAAGAGATGTGCACAGTGAAATGTGGAAAAAAGCTTGGAGTTTCCATGCTTACTCCAAGAGTGACACTCTCTCCACATCTCCATGTGATCACCGACACAGAAGCTCTCCAAACCCCATACTTCGTGGATTTTTACAAAGGCTCATCACATCAACATGATCAATTATTGACTTCATTTCTAATCCCTCCTCCCTCTGTGGAGAATGGGAGTTTGGGTTGAATTCCATACTTATAATCATAACTTGGTCTATCTGGTGACCAGCCCCCATGCGGAACCTACCAAGAGGAACCTCATTTAGAACAAAAGATACTGCTATCACCCAGGAAATTCTAAGGGATTCAGGAATTCTGTGTCAGGAGCCAGGATCAAAGGCCAAACATTAGAACAGAAGGTGTTCCTAGTGTTCTATCACTTATGAAATTACAAGGATTTTAAGAGCTCTGTGCCAAGAACCAGGGCAGAGACCAAACATATATTTGCTATTATGTTGAAATGACCAAGAGCATACAACAGGATGCTGTGTGGAGTAGTCTCTTTCCAAAATTATTTTATAATAGGCTACAGTTTCTGCTTAGCCTTTCTGTCTCTCACTGTCTCTCTGTCTCTTATCATTTGCTCTGGAGGAACAAGCTGCCATATTTTGAACAGCCCCATGGAGAGACCCAAGTGGTGGGGAACTGAAGCCTCCAGTTAATAGTCGGTGAGAAACTCACTAAAGGCCATGCAAATAAGCTTCAAAGTAGATTCCCCAGCCCTAATGAAATAATGTGATGGCTGTGCTCCCAGACAGCTTGACTGAAAACATGTAAGAGATCTTGGCCCAGATTTACCTAGTTAAACCACTCTTGGATTCCTGATCCTCAGAAACTGTGAGATGATACATGTTCATTGATTTTAGCCGCTATGTTTCAGAAGAGTTTGTTAGGCAACAATAGAAACTAATACACCACTGGAGCAAAGTCCTTGAGAAGACAAAGTTACAAAATGATACACAGCACAAGTAGATACATTGGCTATTAACAGAGACTGGAATGTATCTATCCTTTTTTTCACAAGAGATAAAATAGAGCATATACACAAGATTTTGCAGGCATGCTTGTTGGATCATTAGGAAATTTAAATTTTATTGATTGTTTTCTCTAAGTATGAGACAAGTTTTAAGTAACAACAGATAATCAATGGAGGTGAAAGGGATGGAAATTTTAAAATTGTAGAGAAAAATTATAAAATAGTCATCTAGGAAAGTGGCAAAGAAACTTAGCAGCAAAATAGAATAGAAATCGGGCTACTGTCTAACTTTGTTGATGATTTCTGTCTTGTATTTGAAGTGACATCAAACAACAACCTGCGTGATTTTTCTCCAGCAATATTTAGTGGCTTGGGTTCAGCCATAAAGGAAACAGATACCTGGGTTTAACTAAAGCCTGCATTTGCTAAGTGAATGCAATGGAGAGAGAGAGGCCAGGGATGTGAGGGCATTTACGAGGGAAGGGTTTCTGTCCTGGTTCCAGGAGTCCCTTTGTCCAGGGAAAGGAAAGGACAAGAGGATTGCCAGCAGTGAACAAGTGGTAGAGTACAAGTTAGTGAACTGGGACTCTTGAAAGATTGGTTACACAAAATAGTACCTAAGTAAAAGAAGAAAGGGCTTCCCATCTCAGTGGTAAAGAACCCACCTGCCAAAGTAGGAGACCCTGGTTCAATCCTGGGGTTGAGAAGATCCCCTGGAGAAGGGAATGGTAACCCACTCCAGTAGTATTGCCTGGGAAATCCCATGGACAGAGGAGTCTGGTGGGCTACAGTCCATGGGATCACAAAAGAGTCAGACATGACTGAGTGACTAAGCAACGAAAGAGGCAAATGAGTTAAGCTAATGAAGAGAAGGTCCGTGTGAATACAGAGATGCAGCATGTGGTAACGAAATGTGTAGCTGAGATGAGCTGGAGTGGGAAACTACTGAGGTTGGCAAGGAAAGGATGACTAGTAGAGTTAAGTAAATAAGTTAAAGAGGAAAAAAACCAGTTCCTGAGCTGCAAGTACTTGCCCAGAATGTAGACTGATGGACATTATTCAACCACAAGAGGAAATGAGCCAAGGATATGGCAGTTCTTTGAGGAAGTAGAATTAAAGATCTCAGTGGAGGGCAAACTATGTATAAAATGATTCTTGTATCTTGGTAGTGGAAACCAAACCTTATTTTAATGACCTTATCCTGAGGAAACTGATGAGCAAATGAGTAAAGAGTCACTGGAGGCCAAATCACATACTGCTTCTCAAGATTTGCTTTGGGCAGTGGTTTACAAGGTAGTTGGATACAAAGAGTGAAGTCAGGAAGGAAGAAGGCAAAATAAATTGTCACATATTGTGGTACAGAAAAGACATTCTTGTTTCCGTATGAGTTAACTTTAATTCATAATTCATTCTAACTAAAATAGCCTGTTTGTGGGCTATCAAATGTACATTGTATATCTGCTTTAATTATTAAAGAAAATGGTACACTGACCAGAAGACTGTCCATGTTAAAAATAAAAATTAAATGCTCCTCTTCCCAGGATGCCAATGCTGGTACTCCTTTGATTATAAAACTCTCTTTCCAGGAACCAAGGCCATATTGTACAGGCTGTATGTGTACAGTCTAGTTTTTTTGAAACCTTGAAGAAATGTAGCCTTATTTATTGTTCTTTGTTCTGACAAGATATAAAACTGTGCTGAAAACCATGCTTCCCCAGAGCAGTTTCTCAGAGGAATCTGGGAAGCTGGCTTCTGGACTTTAAGCCTCAATTTGGCTCAAATAAAACTATTTTCTTAGTATTCATTGTTTATTGATAATTTTTATTGACAGAAGGAATCTAAGCGACATAACCAAGGGTTATCTCAAGCCTGTGACTATGAGCATCTTAGGTGCTGTTGACGAAGCTTTTCCATTGAT
This sequence comes from Capra hircus, assembly GCF_001704415.2. NCBI lineage: Eukaryota > Metazoa > Chordata > Mammalia > Artiodactyla > Bovidae > Capra > Capra hircus. Next base: position 82,261,256 of record NC_030814.1, read on the forward strand.
CTTGAGTAAGTCATTGTGGTTCCCCTCAGCAGTGGCTCTGATCCAAGACAAGTTTGTTGGAGTTGGACCAATCTAGTAACAAACGAATTATATTAATCTCCTGGCCTCTGACTTCTATCATTTCCCAAAAAGTGTGGGCTGTCTCCCCTAGAAAGGGCAGCGGGAATGGCGATCAACAACATGAAGTAGTACTTGGTTAGATTCATAGTTGGAACTTTATGTCATATGATCAAATTAATGTAAGTCAGAGCAAAGATTCTCATTCTCATTGGGGACTTATTGGTGAGTATGGAGAAAAATGTGTAACATTTCAAAAAACATATTGAGTCTCATAATAGTCAGCTCTCCATACCCACAGATTCATTTTATATAAGGGGCTTGAGCATTTGTGGAATTTGGCAACCGTGTTGGATTCTGAAACCAATCCCCTACAGATACCAAGGGAGACTAGATAATTTCACATTGAGGACATAAAAAATATATTCACCTACTATCGTACAATTTTTAGGTCATGTAAAAAAGTATAAAAATCATAAAACAAACAGCCAAGTATACCTTACTCATTTAAGAATTAGGGACTTTAGAGGAAATGCTTCCAGTTTTTCACCATTGAGAATGTTTGCTGTGGGTTCATCAAACATGGCCTTTATTATGTTGAGGTGGGTTCCTTTCTCTGGAGGAGGGCATGGTAACCCACTCAAGCATTCTTACCTGGAGAATCCCCATGGGTAAAGCAGCCTGGCAGGCTATGGTCCATGGGGTTGCAAAGAATCAGACACGACTGTGCGACTAAGCACAGCACAAGCGGTTTCTTTCTATGCCCATTTTTGAAAGAGTTTTTATCATAAATGGGTGCTAAATTTTGTTGAAAGCTTTTTCTGCATCGATTGAGATGATCATAAGGTTTTTACCTTTCAGTAATATTACACTGATTGATTTGCATATATTGAAGAATCCCTGCATCCCTGGGATAAACCCTACTTGATCATGGTGTATATCTCTTTACTCTGTTGTTGAATTCTGTTTGCTAGAATTTTGTTTAGGATTTTTGTATCTATGTTCATCAGTGATATTGGCCTGTGATTCATGTTGATGTATGGCAGAAACCAATGCAATATTGTAAAGCAATTATCTTTTAATTAAAAATAAATAAGTTAAAAATAAGAATTAGGGACAACAAATGTAATTGAAACTCTAAGCCATATGAACCCAATCACTTTTTTCCTAGAATTAGCACTTGCTCTAATCTTGTCTGTCATCCCCCAAGCCCTTTCAAGTTTTGAAAGAGTAATAAACAAAACATTCTTTGTTTCATATGTTTCAAAACTATTGAAATGATTTCACATAGTATGTAGCCTTCTGCAAATTTTCGCTGTCCTCATTATTAGATTTTTAGATGTTTTCATATTGTTACACATAGCTTTGATTCATTTTGACTGATGAATATTATTTTTATTATTTGCAAAAAGCACAGTTAATGTATCTGTTCTTCTGCTGATGAGGATTTAAGTTATTTAGTTTCTCCATATCACTAGTGATGCTACAGCAAACATTTTTAGAATTTATCAAGGTGTACACGTATGATGGTGAAACTGTCACATCCTCAGGTAGGCATATTTTCAAATTTCTGATATTTTTGTAAATTGCTCTCTAAAATGGTTGTACAAGTTTCCTTCCCTTCCAAGAAGCAACTTATGACAGTGTGTTGATTGACATCCTGTCCAGTACTTTCAAATGTTAGTCTGATGCTTATGAAATGAGGTCTTGTTCTTTTAATTTGGAATTGCTAGACAAACATAATTTTAATATTAATAAAAACAAACTCCAGAGAGTAAAACAACAACCATTTTTGCCTAGTAGGATAACTCAATAGGCTGTCTCTGAGATCCTCAAGTGATAGGTGAAGAAGGCATGGTCCTCTAGGGAAATGTGTGAAAGAGTCTGAGATGGGGCTCTGGTGTTTTATTTATCTTGGCTTGGGAAATGGTGGGGAAAAGTTTAGTAGAGAGAGCAAAGCCCAGTGAAATTGTATTGGGTCTATTACTACAGGATAAAAGAAAGACAAAGTTGTATACAAAAGAGCAGAGTGATTCAGAACTAAAAGGGGAGAATGAGAATTAAAAGAGCTTCAGTAAATTAAGGGGACTACTGCTGTTTCCTTAGAATTTGCCTGTTTGAATCTTATTCTCATAGTTTACCATTTATGTCACCAGGGCCTCCAGTTATGACCTACTTGGAGCAAATGACTTATTGATAATAACCACAGAATCATGGAGTTGGTAGGAATATTAGGCATTATTTTATACATTAGAAAACTGAAGTATAAAGATAAGTTATACACTTTACATGAACAGGTTTTAATGAAACAACTGAAGAGAGAGACAATTACGATCTTCGACTAACTGGTCAAAGTTTTCTGGAGTATTAACCTGATCCCTAAGATAGAAGAAAGATCCCCATTTTGTGCTTAAATTTGTGATACAGTGTTTGAGAGCATAGATTTGGAAACAGAGAGGCCTGGACATGATCCCAAGCTCAGCAAATGTTAAAGATATGATCTTGATCAAGCCATTTGACTTCTTCAGCTTCAGTTTCCTTATTTGCAAAATAAGGGAGATTTTAATTTCTACATACACATTGTTCTTATGTTATGAGAATGAATTGATAAAGCCATTTTAGTCTCTGACAAACATTAAGCAATGATAAATGGTTGAGGTTTTATTTTTAACACTTCAATGTTTGAGATACAAAGTAGTCATTTTGGTGTTCTGACTTGAGCTGCCAGTGGAACAAAGAGGAAAGTGTGGTTAGTTAAACAAGTCAGCAGTGGCTCTCCATCACAACACACCATGCATGCTTTTGACTGTTTAATCTGAATTTAGAGAATTTTTTTTAACTTCAACGATTTTAAGTTTTCCTTATTTACTCAGTTATGTGTCTCTATTCCAATGAATCTGTATTTACATACTTTGGAGACTTCACAGAACATGGAAACTGAGTTGTCTCCCTACTTTTGAAATCTTTTATTTCCAAACTCTAAAATACGTGCAGCTAAAATTCTTTCATTATGTTTGAAGGCGAATCAGTGGCCATTTGAAAAATAATTATAAGTTTTTACTTGGGTATGGTATCCCTTTTACCTATTTCCCTCGTCACATGGATTTACCACTAATTTTCTCTTGCTTTTAAATCTGTTGCCAGCTTCTGCTTCAAGATGGCTGAGTACATATACACACACAAGTTTACCTTTACACTTTTCTAAAATTATATTGGGAGAAAAACCCTCAAAAACAAAAAATAGAGTAAATCTAAAGCAGTGCAGGAAAAAATATCCATCAGTAGACAATAATATTGGGAAAGTTGTAAAAGCTCTAAATATGATAGATGAGATTTTTTTAAACTCAACCCAATAGAACCAAAGAACTGCTTACATAATACAAGTATAACATAGAATCACTGAAATGGTATGCTTCCCCAGAATGGCTCTGAGACAGAATCATGACTAGGGTGATGTGAATGAGACAAATGAGGGAATTGCCTTTGGAAAAGTTGCAGAATTTGAGGGGTTCTCAAAACTCAGTAATTAGAAGGAATAATATTTTTTAAAATAAAAATTAATGCCAAAATTCCATTGTTAAAAAAATGTCAGTATGACTCATTTTTCCTTTAGCCTCACACTCCAGTGTAGCATGGAACTATGAATGATCCTGTCTGCATTTAAAGTTTGATATTTTATCCATCCTAGATTTTTGTTTTATTTTTGATCCTTTTTAAAGAGCACATTAAAATATTATTTATCCTGATTACTGTTTTAGCATCTACTTAAACTTTGCATCTACTTAAACTTTATATCTACAGTAAATCCTCAATCACCTTGTATGCACCCTTAGTCTCAGCTGTACCCTGAGTATTCTTCAGATTAGAAGCAGCAGGAGAGGGCTCTGAGAAAAACTCTGAATATCATTTAAAGGATTGTGAATCACTGGGCTTGACCCAATACATAATGCACTGACTCTGGTGTTTGTCCTCAGGATAAATAGAGAGATAAGTTCTTGAAATAATATGGCAACTTTTCCTCAGGGAATTTACATGGTTGGCTTTGAGGTTACAGCAAGAAACAGAGCAGGAGTCTAAATAACTTTCACAATATATAAGAATTACCTGTATACAAAATATAAGCTCCCCATGTATCTTTAAAATAAAACCAAATCAATAATATGTTCACTGGTCCCACATACTCAGCCCTTTCTTAGTTATTTGCTATAGCTGAAAATGACCTGCAGACTGAACGCGTATTCCTTTTCTGAAAAACAGCGATATTTACTGGAACTGAGGAAGATCTCTGTAGTCTTTACTATAGATCAATCACAGGAAGAGGAAAAAAGGCAACACAGTATAAAGATACACCTGAAACATAAAAGGATAAATTCTCACCTGAGAAAGTAAAGTTGACAACAGAAATAGAAGGAAATTTGAATCGTGTCTATTCCCAGAGAGATTTGACAGGATATCAAATTCATAGTATAAGAACAGGCTATTTTGCAAAAAGGGTAGTGAGAGTTTGGGAAATTTTACTGCAAATTCCTTTAAATTTCAATATAAAATCAGAAGAGTAGTCAAGTACAAAAGTTACAACCTGAACATGTTTCACTGATTCAAGGATAGTTTTGCTCCTTACAGAATCCCCAGGACCTGGATGAGTTCAGTACGTGTTGATCTTGTCTTATCAGAACAACAGGCAAGAGTTACAGTAGTAAATTGTGACATCATATTCCATTGTTTTCTACCCTCTCTGTTGGCACACGACTTGAAGAACTATTTCACTGGAGAAGCATACATCCCAATATCCTTGATATCAGGGACATGTGAGGTATTGGCCAATAGGAGGTGAGCAGATGTGAAACATACTATGTCCAACCAAGTTTTGAAAGCTTTGAGTGCCTTAGTTCTTTGTATGTATGTATTTATTCTGTTCACCAAAAGAATGGCAGGTCCTAAAAAGGGATTGCTCCTTCAGTCCAGATTCCAAAATGAACAAGAAAAATGCAGTAAAGCATATTCAGTCTGCAACCTTCAGAGGTACCATGAAACATAAGAAGAGAGAACTGAGCTTTTTGTGGTAAAACACTGAGTTTTGGAGGTTATTTGTCATAAAGCAAGGCTGACTATTACAGTTTACTGACTCACTTTGATGTTGTTGATGTTGTTTAGGCAAATTTATCTCAAAATCCTTGTGTTACTAATACACAGAACTTACTAGTGAAATATTAATAGAGTTAGAATTACTAATTTGAAAAAAAAGCTAGGAACAAAAAAATGTGACCAACCAAAAATATTATCAGGAAAGGTAAATGTTAAGCATCAAAATAATAAGAAGCAAAATAGAATAAGAGAAAAATATAACAGGAGATAGTAGAAATAAATACAAATATTTTAGTGATAACAATTTTAATATAGCATATTAAAATTCCTTATTAAGAGACAACTAGTTTCAGATTGAGTAATTGCTATTGAGAAATAAAACTTAAAATCTACTAATGTAAGCACTGGATTATTTCATCTGAGATTATAACTCTTAGTAATCCAAAGTTAAATTTTAGTGAGTACTGAAAATATTTATGAAACATCTAAATGTTTTAAAAAAGTACTTAATATTAGTCATTTCTATTACTCTAATCTATCTTCTTAACAAGAAAAAATATATGTCCAAATACATATATATATATACACTCATGCACATATATATATATGTCCTAGAAAACCTCTGAAGATAAAAAGTTTTCCCCTTAATTGTTCTTTTATATTGTTTACCTAAATATGGCTAACTAAGTTGCATAATACTCTCAGAGATACAAAGACATGAAGAGGGAACAAATATTCCATCCTGGTTAAGAAGAAAACTATACTCCTTAATCATCAGTTATCCAGGCAAGAAACAAACAAACATCCACATAGACAAAAGAAAAGGATTCTCACTCTTGTGGCAAAACAGAACAAACAAAACTGAAATAACTATACACAAAATTTTGTGGGTTCAAGTTTTCTAAACTCTGCTCAGAGTGAACACATAGGGTCTCAACATAGTTATTAGCAACATTGCCTTTCACCTTCAAAATTGCCCTGGTTTGGTTGGTAAATTCATGGTATCCATGTATCAACCTTAATGTGATTTATTACAGTATGTATAATAAATGGAAATAGAACTACAGATATTACAGTCAGGAAGTTTTACTCTTCTTCATAATAGCATGCTACAGAATCCTGAGGGATTCAGAGAGGAAAATGGTAGGTACACAAAGTGAGTCATTAATTGCCCTGTAATCTAGACCCATTATAGTCATTAACTTTCTGTTTTAGTTTAGTCATCTGTAAACTAGAGATAACACATAATTTTAGTAACTTCATAACCATTCCTCTAAGACTGGGATAATATGACATGGGACCATTTTGCATATCATAATGCTTTAAGCATTTTAAATATATTTTTATTGATAATCTAAAGATTATTTATTTAGAGTATTTCTCTTTGGCAGCTGTGTGTGTAGATTCAAGATCATAAAGTCTTGAAATAATGACATAATAAACTTTTTGAGTGTACATTATCTTTGAATCTAAGTTTTATGTTTAGTTAATTTTAACAGTAGGAAAACTCATATGGCATTATTTCATTCCTATTACTTTCATAGATTTCCTTCTTCAGGTACAACCTGGAGAAAAGTGAAAAAGACCACTTCACTCTCTTGAAGTCAATTTCTCCTAACATGGAAAAAGGCCCAAATTTCTCAAAGTTTAGCTGCAAGCAGAAGACAGTCACAGAGGTTTCTCTAATTTTCCTGGAAATGAATGGTATCTGTTACTTGGTGTGTTCTCATTATGATGAAAGAAACCTTCTTCATTAGTGACTTTTAAATTAATGACTTAAAGAAAGATGTAGTAAGTAGCAATGAGAATCAGGCTTTAGTTTTTATCTCCCTTCTATGACTAATCTCAAAAGTCTTAAATTAATTGTCAAAATTCTTACAGCCTAGCTTTCCACCTACCAAAATAGCATGAGTCTCTGTATTTAATGGATAGCTTGTTTTCCAAAAACTTTTAAATTATTTCTTAAACTCAGAACACTCACATTTGAGGTGAGAGTTGATTTCACTTGGTTCTGTCTGGCAGGGCCATCTCTTTTCCTCTTGAAGAGTACAGTTTCTCTAGCTTTGTCTCATCCTACATAATTCTAGGAGAAATTTCACAGGGAATAAATATATTGAGATGAAGCATGTTTGCTTTGTTCTCGACCCTGCATAAATACTGGCTTTAGTAGTTCCAAAACACTGTTTGAATTATGTAAATAAAGATGCTACTTTTCCAACATTATTTTGAAGATTTCTGTGTAACAGTGCACTTTAAAAAATGTAGTAATTGCTATCATTGTGTACAATGTCTGAGTAAGCTACTGGCATTGATAACACTCTCCAAAAAGCTTGAATTCAACATCTTTATTGTTGAGGAATACAGAGAAAGAGAAAAATCTTTCTATGTGGCATGAGGGCAAAGGAGGAAATATTCCCAGCGCCACAGGGAAGTATTGCTATCAAAAATAGTCATTTTTACCATTTAAGGTCAGAGAAAAGACAATAAACCTGCCACAACCAAAGAGGCGATCTTTCCAAAGTAGTTAATCTCTAAGAATAATGGTAATGAGCAAACTCAAAAAAATCTCAGATCCTTCCTTGGTAGCTCTCTGGTTGAGAATTAGATCTACAAACTCTCTCTGGTACACTTAAGATTTACTTTGAAATATGGCAATCTCAACAGGGAAGGATGTTATTACATCATTATTGCTGCAGTACAACTAATGAGCGGAAAGTAAACGTTGTTCCTGAAAGAGTTAATTCTGTGCCTCTCCTTACATCTAATTAACAACAGGAAGGCCTTAGGCAAGAGAGAAAATAGGACTTTTGGGATTATGTAATCTCATCTGATTCCAAGTAAACCCAAGGAATACCTGTCAACCAGACAGATAGCAGTAACAGCTAGGATTTGCAATCTGATTTTTAAAACTTTCAGTAGGGAAATAGATGTGAATGCAGAAAAGGAATTTGCTTCAGTTAAGCTTCAGATTTCCAGAGGGTCATTAAATTAAATTCACAATTGCTGAGAACTCTAATAAGTATTTTCTTTTGCATTTAGTAAAATCTCACTAATTTGGACTAAGAAGAAAGAATAAAACTTTTGAATTAAACAATATCTTTAAAGAAATGATGAGGTCCTGAAACTAGGTAAACAGAATATGGCCTCAGGGGATTTAATAATGATGTATAGTTAGAATATCAAGATAAAGTTAACTTATTACTTGTTTATAAGGGCAAGAGGTGACAGCTATCTACAGGAAGGGTTGTCATGCAGTAAAGAAGGCCAACTTGCTTTACATTGCTCCAGAAGGCAGAGTTAAAATTCATGGGTTGAAGTTTCAACGAGCTGATTTTGGCTTTCTACTGAATATGAATTTACTGTTTCCCATGAGGAAATGAACCTCCTGTCATGTAAAGTAGTCCAGCTACCCATTGACCATCTGTAAGGGAGATTGTGAAAAGAATTCTTGTATTTGAGTTAGATCAGTGCTTTAAACTTTTTTTTGCAACCGAAATTTTGAAAAATTGAAGTCGTACTCAGATTTTTAGAATATAAAACAGATGAAAGAGTTGAAATGATTCCTGGATGAGTTAGAATTTTGAATACTTGAGAATATATCACGGTTCATATAATTGTGCCAACTCTTTACTGGAGCCCTTATGCCTCACAAAGAATGGAGAGAAAGCTCTCTCCAGATCACTGGTTTTCTGATAAAGAATAAGAGTTTCCAGGTACTGGGGATGATCATTTAATTGAAAAGAAACAAACAGAATGGCCAATATTCCCTAAAAATGTATTCCTTATAACTTACTTATTCTCAATAAAAAAGCAGTTAACTTGAACTTATAGGTGAACTAAATGAGAATTTCTGAAATGATGACTGTGTCACAAACTAGATTCAGAGATGTGGAGAGTTTCTAAACAGAGGTTTAATAATTGTGGTAGCCAGCCTCCAAGGTTTTCACGCCCTAGTGAGGTCCCTTCCCACAATGAATCAAGGCTTGTCAGTAGAATACTGCAGATGAGATCATGTGTTTTCTGAGGCTAGGTTATAAAACAAATCATAGATTCTAACCTAGCCCCTTGGATCATTTGCTCTGGGGGGAACCCGTACTGTGTTGTGAGGTCACTTGAGCTGCTATGTGGAGAATCACAGTGACAGGAGCTGAGGCCTCCCACCAACAGCCATGGGTCTGAGAGAACTCGGAAGCAGATCATATAGCCTTCCTTAACTTTCAGAAGGTTGCAGGCTAGCTGACATCTGACTGGAATCAGTGAGAGATCCTGAAATAGAATAGCTCGGCAAAGCTGCTCTACAACTTCTGACCCAAAGAAGCAGTGAGATAATAAATGATTACTCTTGTTTTCAAGACACTAAGTTTTGTGGTAATTTGTTATGCAGTCAAAAAATAGTAATAACTGAGCATCTACTTCCTGGAGATTTTTTTCTAGAGTCATTCACTTTTCATTATGACTGAGCAGATGGCCTCAAAAATCTATAAGCATCATGAAAACATGGGGCCACTTTTTTTTTTTTTTTTCACGCCAGTATCCTCAGTAACTAGTTCAGTTCCTGGAGAAGGTTTCCATACAGTCAACACAATTTTACTGAATAGATGAACAAATCAACAAGACTGAAAATCTTTGGAAGCTAAAATTAACAAGGTCAAATTGAGTTATTCAATAGCTAGTTTATGATTTGTTTTATTATAAATCTCAAATTTTCATTTAAAAAATTAAATACTTTTTTGAAGGAGAAAGTAAGGAATTTTCTTAAATTAGTTATTAAATTTCTATGAAATATAAATAACATCTGGACCATAGTCAGGAAAGGCATTCTAATGTGGTATGATTTAAGCTCAAAGCAATTGAACAATATATGCCCTTCCCTTTGCCTGAAATGAATCTTGCTTCCTTTCTTCAGATTTCATTCCCTTGTGCTTCAGGCTCAGCAGAGCTGTAGCTCAACCTGCAGAGTAGACTCCCCTGATTCCTTTTGTCTGGACTTGGTGTCATAGAGCATTTGCAGAATGGCACATTCAGTTCTCCAAAACAGCTTTCTTGTTTTTACAAAAAATAGTACATGCATATTTAAGGAGAGTGAAATAATATAGGATAATGGCTACTAAACTGTTCTCACCGCCAGGCTATTTAAATGAGTGATCTTTAAATTTTAAGTCCTCATAACCAACAAATGTAAAAGCACAAGATGCAGTTACAAACTCTTGTGTAAGTTTATGCAGAAAAGCACACTTGTGTAAGTTTATGTGGAAAAGCACACTCCATATAACAGCAAAAAGACATTTTCAAGACTAAAACTCTCCTAACTGCCAAGATTCATTTTCTTTCCTTGTGGCTTATGATCTTCCTTCCTTCCCCTGTCATACTGATTTAACTCCAACAGGTGGATTATTTTAATTGTATTTTTGAGAGGTCTTCATTTTTGCAATATGAATGACATTTTAGCCTCTGAAACTGTGTCTGTGTGTGTTCGTTGCTCAGTTGTGCCTGACTCTTTGCGACCCCATGGACTGCAGCCCACCAGGCTCCTGTGTCCATGATATTTTCCAGGCAAGGATACTGGAGTGGGTTGCCAATACTGTATCCAGGCTCAAGTAAATTCACTAATAGGACATTCTGTAAGTAGGAATGAACATTTCCTACACATGTAGCTTATATACACTGATGATTGCTTGACTTGTATTTACCACCTTACGGGAACACCAAATGCTCAGGATGACAAAATTATTTAGGTCAACAGACATTTGCTGCACAGTGACTAAATGTGAGGCCTTAGATTAGAAAGACAAGGAGGGTAAATGCCCTACCTTCAAAGTGATTAGAGGTTAAATAATTAAAAGGAAATATATCAATCAAGGCTGTATGAACTTTTTCTTAAAAACTTTTTAAGTAGCTGGACATTCTCTAAGATACAGGTCATGGCAAGGGAATTCTGCCTGCTCAGGAATATGGTACAGAATGATTTCCAAATAGATTATATTGGTTACCGGACAATACCAGGAAAGTCTCAACTCAGGGATAGCTGACTGTGTATTAGAATATTTGAATTTTTTGAACTCATTCAGCATGATAATGGAATAACTTATTTGAACTCTTTCAGATATTTATGTGACAATTTATTGCAACAAATATGAACATTTATTTGACAGAAAAGAATTTGCAGACCAAGTCTGTCTTTGTCTAAATAGCCAAGACCTCAATAGAAACACCTTTTCCTCCTCAATATGTTAAGGCCACAGTAAGATGCTCTATGAACATACAATTTCCATGCTGACTTTATCAATACTCTACAGATTTGGTCTGAAATAAATGGTCCCTTCTTTTAAATAGGGTATTCCTAGATACTGGGTTATAAAGTGGACAGTTGAAAAGTAAAATTATGACAGCCTGTCATCTGTCTGCTGCTAAGCTGCTAAGTCACTTCAGTCATGTAAGACTCTGTGTGACCCCATAGATGGCAGCCCACCATGCTCCCCCGTCCCTGGGATTCTCCAGGCAAGAATACTGGAGTGGGTTGCCATTTCCTAGACAGGGTCAAAAGTGGGCAAAAATTAGAAATGAAAATAAAGAGATCACAACAGACAACACAGAAATACAAAGGATCATAAGAGACTACTATCAGCAATTATATGCCAATTAAATGGACAACTTGGAAGAAATGGACAAATTCTTAGAAAAGTACAACTTTACAAAACTGAACTAGGAAGAAATAGAAAATCTTAACAGACCCATCACAAGCACAGAAATTGAAACTGTAATCAGAAATCTTCCAGCAAACAAAAGCCTAGGTCCAGATGGCTTCACAGCTGAATTCTACCAAAAATTTCAAGAAGAGCTAACACCTATCCTACTCAAACTCTTCCAGAAAATTGCAGAGGAAGGTAAACTTCCAAACTCATTCTATGAGGCCACCATCACCCTAATACCAAAACCTGACAAAGATGCCACAAAAAAAGAAAACTACAGGCCAATATCACTGATGAACATCAATGCAAAAATCCTTAACAAAATCATAGCAATCAGAATCCAACAACACATTAAAAAGATCATACACCATGACCAAGTGGGCTTTATCCCAGGGATGCAAGGATTCTTCAATATCCGCAAATCAATCAATGTAATTCACCACACTAACAAATTGAAAAATAAAAGCCATATGATTATCTCAATAGATACAGAGAAAGCCTTTGACAAAATTCAACATCCATTTATAATAAAAACTCTCCAGAAAGCAGGAATAGAAGGAACATACCTCAACATAATAAAAGCTATATATGACAAACCCACAGCAAACATTATCCTCAATGGTGAAAAATGGAAAGCATTTCCCCTAAAGTCAGGAACAAGACAAGGGTGCCCACTTTCACCACTACTATTCAACATAGTTCTGGAAGTTTTGGCCACAGCAATCAGAGCAGAAAAAGAAATAAAAGGAATCCAAATTGGAAAAGAAGAAGTAAAACTCTCACTGTTTGCAGATGACATGATGCTCAATGGCAAGCAACTCACTCCAGTACTCTTGCCTGGAAAATCCCATGGACAGAGGAGCCTGGTAGGCTGCAGTCCATGGGGTCACTAGGAGTCGGACACAACTGAGTGACTTCACTTTCACTTTTCACTTTTATGCACTGGAGAAGGAAATGGCAACCCACTCCAATGTTCTTGCCTGGAGAATCCCAGGGACAGGGGAGCCTGGTGGGCTGCCATCTATGGGGTCGCACAGAGTCAGACACGACTGAAGTGAGTTAGCAGTAGCAGCTACATAGAAAACCCTAAAGACTCCACCAGAAAATTACTAGAACTAATCAATGAGTATAGTAAAGTTGCAGGATATAAAATCAACACACAGAAATCCCTTGCATTTTTATACACTACTAATGAGAAAATAGAAATAGAAATTAAGGAAACAATTCCATTCACCACTGCACCCAAAAGAATAAAATACTTAGGAATATATCTACCTAAATAACTAAAGACCTATATATAGAAAACTATAAAACACTGGTGAAAGAAATCAAAGAGGACACTAATAGATGGAGAAATATACCATGTTCATGGATCAGAAGAATCAATATAGTGAAAATGAGTATACTACCCAAAGCAATCTATAGATTCAATGCAATCCCTATCAAACTACCAACAGTATTTTTCACAGAGCTAGAACAAATAATTTCACAATTTGTATGGAAATACAAAAAACCTCCAATAGCCAAAGCAATCTTGAGAAAGAAGAATGGAACTGGAGGAATCAACCTGCCTGACTTCAAGCTCTACTACAAAGCCGCAGTCATCAAGACAGCATGGTACTGGCACAAAGACAGAAATATAGACCAATGGAACAAAATAGAAAGCCCAGAGATAAATCCATGCACCCATGAACACCTTATCTTTGACAAAGGAGGCAAGAATATACAATAGATTAAAGACAATCTCTTTAACAAGCGGTGCTGGGAAAACTGGTCAACCACTTGTAAAAGAATGAAACTAGAACACTTTCTAATACCATACACAAAAATAAACTCAAAATGGATTAAAAATCTAAATGTAAGACCAGAAACTATAAAACTCCTAGAGGAGAACATAGGCAAAACACTCTCTGACATAAATCACAGCAGGATCCTCTATGACCCACCTCCCAGAATTCTGGAAATAAAAGCAAAAGTAAACAAATGGGACCTAATTAAAATTAAAAGCTTCTGCACAACAAAGGAAACTATAAGCAAGGTGAAAAGACAGCCTTCAGAATGGGAGGAAATAATAGCAAATGAAGCCACTGACAACAACTAATCTCAAAAATATACAAGCAACTTCTGCAGCTCAATTCCAGAAAAATAAACGACCCAATCAAAAAATGGGCCAAAGAACTAAATAGACATTTCTCCAAAGAAGACATACAGATGGCTAACAAACACATGAAAAGATGCTCAACATCACTTATTATCAGAGAAATGCAAATCAAAACCACAATGAGGTACCATTTCATGCCAGTCAGAATGGCTGCGATCCAAAAGTCTGCAAGCAATAAATGCTGGAGAGAGTGTGGAGAAAAGGGAACCCTCTTACACTGTTGGTGGGAATGCAAACTAGTACAACCACTATGGAGAACAGTGTGGCGATTCCTTTAAAAACTGCAAATAGAACTGCCTTATGACCCAGCAATCCCACTGCTGGGCATACACACCGAGGAAACCAGAATTGAAAGAGACACATGTACCCCAATGTTCATCGCAGCACTGTTTATAATAGCCAGGACATGGAAGCAACCTAGATGTCCATCAGCAGATGAATGGATAAGAAAGCTGTGGTACATATACACAAGGGAGTATTACTCAGCCATTAAAAAGAATACATTTGAATCAGTTCTAATGATGTGGATGAAACTGGAGCCTATTATAAAGAGTGAAGTAAGCCAGAAAGAAAAATACCAATACAGTATACTAAAGCATATATACGGAATTTAGAAAGATGGTAATGATAACCCTGTATGCAAGACAGCAAAAGAGACACAGATGTATAGAACAGACTTTTGGACTCTGTGGGAGAGGGCGAGGATGGGATGATTTGGGAGAATGGCATTGAAACATGTATAATATCATATATGAAACGAATCGCCAGTCCAGGTTTGATGCAGGATACAGGATGCTTGGGGCTGGTGCACTGGGATGACCCAGAGGGATGGTATGGGGAGGGAGGTGGGAGGGGGGTTCAGGATGGGGAACATGTGTATACCCGTGGTGGATTCATGTTAAAGTATGGCAAACCCAATACAATATTGTAAAGTAAAAAATTAAAAAAAAAAGTGGGCAAAGAAAAGAGTAGAGTATAATGAAATATCTATTTTTTCTAGGGAGCACTGAATAAAAGGCATGGCAGATGGGAAAGCTGATAAAAAGAGACACTGCTATCACTTGAATTTGGTCTGGCATCTAAATTTTAAAATGAACCAAGTATCAGGATTCAGGACTAACTGAAGATTATACACTTTAAAAAATTTCAAAGTATTTTTCTAACTAAAACATGTGTCATTTAAAAATCATCTCATTTCCTCTGTGGATATGCACATAGAACACATAGTGATGGAAAGAGAAATGCTACAGGAGCACACCTATTTCTTATTTAGAAAACTGTGTTTAGCACAGCAAAGAACAGAGTAAATCCTGTATTTGCCATTATAATAAAGCTGATAATAATGGTTCTTAAATGGGCTTTTTGTACTCAAGTCTTATATTTCCAATTGCCATGAATGATAACTTGAATTGATATCTAGAGAAGAGAAAGTTCAGATGTCGGAGCCTCTTATCTTTATTTTCACAGATACATATTGATGTGCACATTACTTTCATTCTTTTACCTAAATTGAATTTAATATGTAAAATTGAATATCTGAATAAATAGGATGTCAGGAAGAAAAAGGTAGCTTGAATTTTAATCAAAATAGAAGAAATTTTATTAATGAAATTGGAAAGAATACAAGCACAAACTAATTTAGACCGAAAATATATGGCTCACGTGGCAATTATGGCTTTGAAGAATGCGTACAAAAGAAAGTGTACTTATTTTACGTAAGCTCTATGGAGTTTGAAGTAACAAGGAAACCACAGATTTCCTTTTTAATGTTCAAAATGGAAATAGAGCCTCATATTTTTATCTAATAAATGCCATATATTTTGATGAGTCTCCCTCATATTTAAAATTATGGATGCAGCAAAGCAGTTAGAATTATGTATCCCAGACATCTTAGAATTTGAGTTTTGGAAGAACAGTAATGATCATGTTATGTTTCCCTTGTGGCTCAGCTGGTAAAGAATCTGCCTGCACAGAGGGAGACCTGGGTTTAATCCTTGGGTTGGGAAGATCCCCTGGAGAAGGGAAAGGCTACTCACTCCAGTATTCTGGCCTGGAGAATAATTCCATGGACTGTATAGTCTATGGGGCTGCAAAGAGTCGGACACAACTAACCGACTTTCACTCTCACTTATGTTGCCATACCATGCCACAGAGAAGGTTCACAGAAGTTACAGTGAGTATCCAAAGTCCCTGAGCTAGGTAGGGACAAATCCAGGGATAGAACCTGGCACATTTTTCATTATCCTGGCTTGATCTAAGATCGGTACTATGTAAGGCAATGCCTATAGTTTTGTAGTTCTATCAGCATGTTAGGAAAGCATTGTCCTAAACTGCCCTGGCCATGCATAATAACTGCTTGCATGAGTTATCTTACAATGGAAGGTCTCAATAAGGAACATGAAACTAACAAGCTACTGCCAGTCAGAAGAATTTGGGAGGGGACAAAAGGAAGGAGGAGATGCCAGTCCATAACCTCCCAGAAACCTTTGAGCTGGTCCTGACTGAGACATGAACACACCACCAGGAAGGACCCTGAGTCAGATCAAATTTGGGCACAAGCAAGATGACTGGTTCAGAGACAACCCAGAATATAACCCCATTACCATAAAAGCTAAGGCTGTGAGCCTTGCTGCAGGGAAGTTCTCCTGCATCACCGTATCCCACTGCTCTCTGCCCAGACTTCCCTTTCCAATAAAGTCTTTTGCTTTGTCAGCATGCGTGTCTCCAGGGACTATTCATTTCTGAGTGTTAGACAAGAGCTCACTCTTGGGCCCTGGAAGAGGTCCCCCTTCCTGCAACAAATGGAGCTAAACTTACAATGATTGTTCCGGTTCACAATAAGGAGACCATCTGAGGTAATCATATTTTTGTCTACATTGCTTTGCAGATCAGCACATTACTGGAATGCCATTAAACTGCAAGGGGTGGGGGGTGGGGGGACTTTAAAAATGAATCATTGACTGTTTAGGGAAAAAAAAAGAAGACAAAGCTCTCTGAGTCAGCTGGAACTTTCATTAGGTCCTGGGCAGATGCTTCAAAGTCAAGGCATGTGCCCAACGAAAGCATCACATCATTTTCTCTTCAAATTGTGCTTTCTCTGAGGGATATAGAATGCAAATCACCTAACCAAAATGCAGAGTTGCGAGGCAATGCGGGAATTGAAAAGAGAGAGTTGGGATTAAATACTGCACCAAGTAATCTACTTCCCCAAAACTGGATGCAGCATCTTTCAAGCTATTTGTGTTGCCTGAGCAAGGCACTGAATTTTTGTCAATCTACTTTAATTAATCTTGCCATAGTCCTATCGCGGGGTGGGTGAACTTCTAAACATTAAACAGTAGAATTACTCACCAGGTGGCTTTTCCCAAACACCCCCAGCCCCAATTAAAGAGCTATATTTTGTTTGGGTTTCCTCAAATGGCGCTCTTGTTAACACTCATCAAACACAGGAAAAATAAAACAGCAATTTAACTGCACTCGCAGTGTGAAAGGCTTGTGCAAATAATCAGCACATTTCTAACTGGTTAGTAATAGGCAGAGTGCAAAAAAACAAATGACCAGATTTATACCACTAGGCAGATCTGAAAGCAACATTATAGCTGAAATATATTCATTTACAATTTAAAGCAAGCCTTTCAGTGAATAATTGTTTACATAATAGTGAAGAGCGCTTGTGCTGCACAACTGGTATCCATTTACAATGTGTTAACCAAATAATGCATGTTTACAAAAGATTTTGGGTTTGTTTTTGGAGAAAAGAATCATGGTACCCATGCCAACAAAAGCAGAGCAGTATGTACAGTTAGTAAATCTTTTCTTAGCTGCAAAATGAGTGTCAAGTTGCTTGAGCTCATAAACTACGTCAGCATAAGTCACTCATTAAAATTGATGTGTGAAGGTGGTATTCTCAAACAGCAGGTTGCTCTGTTTCTTATTTTTTTAATCAGCCAAATAATGAGCTGGGGTAGAGTTGCTTAACCAGGCCAAAGGAAGAAGAAAGCAGAATCATCTTCAAACGGCCATCCTGGATTTAATAGCCTACAACAAAACCCTAAGCAGGTCAGCTTCATGGTTCAGCAGTTCCTAAAAGCCTTGTCTTCTTCTCCCAAGCTTATCGGTGACGGCTGGTGTATAAGAGCTCCCAATGAGAACTGATTTACAGCACTGAAGGGCTTTGTGGTAACAAAGGCAAGCCAGGGTCCTCGAGAGCTTTCTGTACTTTTTAGATCCCAGAAGATGATGTGGTTCTGTGATAGTAATCTCTTACACTTTACCATTGACATAAACAGGTCACAGTGCCTGCAAAAGCTTAAGCAGGAGTCAGGAGCAATCTCTCTCTCTCTTTTTCTGGGTCAGAGTCAGATTTTATCGAGTCAAGCTATCTAACTGAACACAAACCATGCGATAGGACCCAAACATTGTGCATTAAAAATGAAGCAGAATGGGGCCAGGTTTGTCTCAGGCTCGTGCTGCTACAGGAATAAGTTTCAGACATCACCTGAATACAAAATTATATTTTTGCTGCATTGACAAAAGTCTCACTTTTCAAGGAGGAAAGAAAAAAGTTGAGAATAAAAGATAACAAAAATGCATATACAATTCTAGTTTCAAGCTAGATGTATCTGTTGTGAAGCCACATGTTGGCTAAATAGGAAAAGTCAGGTGAGCTAAAGTCTCTTGGCAGTCTGGTTTAAACCATGGCTACACAAACCAGAGCCCTGTCCAGATCTCAGGAAAGTGAATTATATATAATAACACTTACAGTTTCCTAGTACTATTAGATTTGCCTTCTTACATAAATGCTTAAGTTATGATAAAAAACAGGGCCACGTCAGTTCCTTTCAGTCTCAGCACATTTGCTATTAGCATAAGAAATGCTGCTTATGGCAGAGCTAGTCGGGCTTGAAATTTCTGAATTAATGGATTTGATTTCCTCTTGAGACAAACCATCAGCCTTGCAGTAATGGAAATAGATATAGTTGGTAAAACAAATAAAAAACTGGCATGCAGATAAAATGGGTTTCAGTTTAAAATAGTAATGTTGTAATTGAAGTGAACAATTACAGGGTTGCTCCTAGGCACAAAAGAAATACCATGAAAATGAAGTAATGTTTTTAAGTGTAGTCATTTCAGGAAAATGTAGAGCTGCAGATGTCATTGTCTGCCAAAGGGAAAACTATACTTACTCTTCTATACAAAGATCATTTAATAACATTTGGCTAATTTTAATAATAATTGCTAATATTAACCCTATATTTCACCGGGAGTTTGAAGACAAAGGTTCCCCGCCCCTACCCCATTCTTTCCCTTCAGTTGGTACAGCGCCAACCAGATCAAGTTCCTGTAAAAAGCTATTGGCAATGAACTATCAGAAACCCCCACCCGGAAAGCAGCGTTCTCCTGTCTAACGTCTTATTTCTCTTTCTTTGTCAAGCATCTCGTCTCTGAAATGGAGCCCGTCAGCTGGCAACTGAGGTGCAGGAGGAGCTTAGGTTGAAGGAGGGACTGGAGAGTGGGAAGCCCAGGGCAGGGAAGTGGAAGTAGGCCCTGGAATGTGTGCATCTGATCCCCTTTACTCTTTTTTTTTTCCCCCATCTGTTTCAACTTGTCTGTGAACCATATGAAATTTAGAACAGAAATTTCCATTTTTAGAACTTGAAATCTTTTCATGTTCATACACACACAAACTGAGGCAGCCAAGGCCACAGGATGTCACAGGAAACATAAGTGTCTCATTGAATGCGAAGAGGCAGTGACACAAAGACACTTGAACAAAACGCTCAGCTGGGTCCCAGCCCACTGCTTGGCCCTCCTCCCTGCTCCTAGGTTTTACAGCGTAGCAGGAAGAGACACGCGCTCTGTTTCCTCCTCAGGTTTTAGCAATTAAAACAATATTGAAGCTCTGTGAAATTCTATTTGGAAATACACCGTGCTTTGTTCCCTGTGATGCTGACTGCCGCACGCAGCCCGTTTGGCTCATTTGGCATTTCTTTCTCTGAGGGAAACACTTTTCCTGGGTTGGTTGATTTTTTTTTTTTTTCCATATCACAACACTGAAGAAGCCACAGAGGAGCGAGAAAATGAAAGTCTCTTCTAACAAAGGACTTAGCTGTGACTTCTCAGGAGAAAAGGTTAAATCGACTGGCTGTGTGTCTTAGAGTGAAGTAGGGAGAAGGGCTGCTTCCCTTTTTACTCAGACAGTTAGAATAATTCATTTCCTAACGCAGCCTACCTGTGACAGTCACAGGTGACCTCCCAGCCTGCTAAGCTCGGCTGATTTCTCCTTCCCATTGTCCAAGCACAACTCCTGCCAGAAGACAAATGTACTGCAAGCCAGAGACATATCTGCAGAGCAGGGGGAAAGCAGCCTGTCTACAGATGTCATTTTAAAGCCTTGCAAGGAGATTTTACTGCTTTCTTCACACTCTCACACTTACATAAATACACCCACATAGTACAAGCAAGTTCCTGAGACTCCTGAGCATTTCTCTTCCATTAGGAGACATTTTAAAACAAATTAACACCCTCCCTCAAAGCCTATTGGCCTAAATGTGTTTATTACTTTGTCTGTGGTTTTAGAAGCTCTTCCTATAGGCTTCCAGTAAGGCTGTTCCTGGCAAATGATGCTCACCCTTCCTCTGCTGAGGAATACACATATCCAACAAAGACTTAGATCTTTTTTTCCCCTCCTCTTGACACAGCGGCTGGTGACACATAAATGTACTTTTTTTCTTTTGACAGAGTAATAAAAATCTCATTATCTCTGAATAGGCAGCAATTTCGTTATCTAATCTTTTTACCAAAAGGTTAGTTAATTAATCAGAAACAAATCCTGATTATTATTTCAATAGAATTAGAAAGACAAATCACCAGAGTACAACTAACTAGGGCAGGCCTGCGGTTTCACCTGCCTCATTGCCATGCGGGCTCCGCGATTCTCAGGGTTCCTCCAGGAAGACAGCCTTCGGAACAGCAGCCAGCAGATGGCTGCTCCGAGGCCAGCCTGCCTCGGCTCTCATGCCTGTGATCCCATTACCTCACCGAATCCGTTACCAGGGTAACTGTTAAATTGCTGTGAAAGGCACGGTAATAAAGTAACCTGTCACACTGGCAATAAAAGGAGCAGAATTTTCCTGTTCACTGAACTTTGCAGCTCATCAATACTCACTTGATGGAGAAATTCCCCACTACTCCTGGGTCAGCCACAGGAATCCTTCCATAAGGCTTCTGAAATGCAAACTAAAGTTCATGTAAACACAGGGAAGATATAATTAAAAGCTGTATTCTTAGCTGCCCAGAGCTAATGCTTCCCTCTATTCTGTGGAAGGTTATGGGAGCTTGAAGAACATCAGATCGCTCCCTATATTGTTGTTGATGTTTTTTTATTTAAAGCATGCTAGATAAAAATAACCTTTGCTGGGGAAAGACAGCTGTGATTAATTCAAGACTGGGAAAACAAAGACTATGGGAAAAAAAAATCCCTTGTTCCTAAAATGCCTTGCTTTTGCAGATCCTATCTTACCAGCTGTTTTCATTAAAGGGTCATGGTATGTTAAAAATGACTTGAACTTTAAAAGAAAGAATGGAACTCCTTGGTTTTCACAAGTATGAGGAGCTGGAAATAACAACCCACCTCCCACCTCCCCAACACCAGAGAGAGTTAGGGTCCATCAGCTCTAACTGCAAAGAGATAAATGTAGGCGGAACATGTGCACAAGACTGTGTGACTCCCTCTCCTTCTGGAAATGTCCTTCAAGGGTTTCTATGTCAAGGATTCTAGCAGGGATGCCGTTGGGTATAAAACTTGCTATAATTAATTGAGGTTCTTTGAAGTAAGAAAAGAGAATAGCAAACACCTTCTCAGCATTAAAGAATAAGAAATAAGCAGAAAACCCCTTTAACTTCAATTACATTCTTCAGCCAGCCCTATGAACATACATGGAAAGTGAGGTATATCTATCTAGCCCTCATTATTAGCCATTTGCAGACTTCACGCTTTTGGCTCCATTTGGTGCTGTCATTAATTAGGCAATGTTAACCTTAGAAGACTTTGGAGCTTGCCTACTGAAATAACATTGGGCACGCTTCGCTTTCTCCCTCCCTTCCTTTGACTTGCAAGTGCTCACAGCTTGTTATTAAAAAACTGACAGTATGTTTTTGACCAGCCAGCAGCAGACATGAACCATACTTCTAGTGGTAATGGCAACCCACAAAAAGGAATGCCTCCGAGCAGGTGTTGTCTTCATCACAGGGTGCTCAGCAGAGCCTCACTGGCTGGCCACACCACCCAGGGCCTTCCACTGGTGTCATAGAAATGACGGGCACTTTTCAGAATAAGGTGGCAATATGTTACGTGTGGAAAAGTGGATTAGTTCCCAGCTAGAATCAGGGAAATGAAGGCTATGGCTTCATGATATCCTAAATTGTTTTAAAACAGAAATGTTTTCTGTCCTGTTGAAAGTAATTCTCAAATATGAAGTCACAACACACACACACACACACACACACACACACACATACACACACACACACCATAACATAAAATGTATTGTTTACTGCCCATAATGTTTAGGAGAGAAAGAAACAGAATTATAGAAGTAACTACTCATAATCAACTCTAAACTCACCAGTAGTACGCTATCACCCCTGTGAAGGTTTTCCATGGATATCAGGTTAGGAGAAAGTCTTTTTAAAAAATATTTATTTATTTATTTTAATCGGAGGCTAATTACTTTACAATATTATATTGGGTTTTGCCATACATTGACATGAATTAGCCATGAGAGTATATGTGTTACCCATCCTGAACCGCCCTCCCACCTCCCTCCCCATCCCATCCCTCAGGGTCATCCCAGTGCACCAGCCCTGAGCACCCTGCCTCATGCATCAAACGTGGACTGGCGATCTATTTCACATATGATAATATACATGTTTCAATGCTATTCTCTCAAATCATCTCACCCTCACCTTCTCCCACAGAGTCCAAAAGTCTGTTCTTTACATCTATGTCTCTTTTGCTGTCTTGTATATAGGGTCATCATTAGCATCTTTCTAAATTCCATATATAGGTGTTAGTATACTGCATTGGTGTTTTTCTTTCTGACTTACCTCACTCTGTATAATAGGCTCCAGTTTCATCCACCTCATTAGAACTGATTCTGATTCAAATGCATTCTTTTTAATAGCTAAGTAATATTCCCTTGTGTATACATACCACAGCTTTCTTATTCATTTATCTGCCAATGGAGATCTAGGTTCCTTCCATGTCCTGGCTATTGTAAATAGTGTTGTAATGAACACTGGGGTACATGTGTCTCTTTCAATTCTGGTTTCCTTGGTGTGTATGCCCAGCAGTGGGATTGCTGGGTCATAAGGCAGTTCTAGTTCCAGTTTTTTAAGGAATCTCCAAATTGTTCTCCATACTGGCCATACTAGTTTGCATTCCCACCAACAGTGTAAGAGGGTTCCCCTTTCTCTGCACCCTCTCCAGCATTTATTGTTTATAGGAGAAAGTCTTTTTCTACACTAGGGATTATCTAGCTAAATTTGGAAAAATAGAACCAATCTAATAATCACCAAAATTGAACTAGACCTTTAGAAAAAGTGAAAGTGTGTTAGTTGCTCAGTCGTGTCTGACTCTGACACCCCATGGACTATAGCCTGCCAAACTGCTCTGTCCTCAGAGTTCTTCAGGGAAGAACACTGGCGTGGGTCGCATTTTCCTACTCCAGGAGATCTTATGGACATAAGGATTGAACCTGAGTCTCCAGCACTATGGGCAGATTCTTTACCATCTGAGCTACCTGGGAAGCCCAGACCTTTAGATCTGGAGCCTTACTACCAATGGAGCCAGTGGACTGGATGTGAGCAAATGGGAGATGGTGGCCTCATGATCAACTGGATAACCCATTCTCTCTCTAAAAAGAACAGCAAAAAAGAACTCTATCATTCAACTGCCAGCTTCTGTTTCCATGTAGCTGAGGGAAGTCTACCCTTGTTAGATCTCTTGCCTTTTAAGAGAGCCCACAAACAAGGACTTTTACTAGGAAACTTCAATTTGTATAGTCCATTTGTATGTCTCCTGGGGCTGCCAAACAAAGTGCCTCTGATTCTGTCTGGTGTTCCAAATAAGAGAGATTTATTTTCTCACTGTTCTAAAGTTAGAAGTTGGGGATCAAAGTGCTGGTAGGGCTGGCTTCTTCTGAGCTCTCTCGCTCCTTATCTAGTAGACGTCCATCTTCTCCCAATGTCCTCACATGGCCCTCCTTGTGCGTCTGTGCTCTAACCTTTTCTTCTTGAAGGATATCAGTCCTATTGGATTAAAGTCTACCCTAACAACCTCATTCTAGCTCATCTCTTTAAAGACCCTATCTCCAAATACAGGCACATTCTGAGGTTCTGAGGTTTAGGACTTCAATACACAAATTTTGTGGGAGACGCAATTCTGTACCACAATGCCAATGTAGGCCTAACCCAACTTCATTACAAAATAAATCCTCCCAATGATAGTAATTACCAGTGCTTGCAGTGTGAAAGGCACAGTTGTGGGCCATTCTATCTCATAAACGTATTGAATTCTGTATCCCTATGAGGCAGGTAATATGATCTCTCTTTTCATAGAAGAGACCTGAAGGCAGAGAGAGATTAACTCACTCAGGCAGTAATCTGATGGAGAGAGGATTGGGATCCAAGCAGTATCAGAGAACTCCAGACTGTAGTTTCTGTTTAGATAGTTCAGAGCTTTCACGGTGAGAAAACAACCCTACTACGACCTCAGATTTAGAGACTAGAAGGCACACTTATCTGATGAGAGAGTCTGGTAATCTCCAGAAATGCAAATCAGTCTCATAAAATCAGGCTTATATAAATTTCCTATGGATACACATCTATTCTCACACCAGTAGGTTTGGTCAGGCCTTTATGCTGAACCAACCTGAAATAACAAAACACTCTTTATCATCTAGAGCAACCCAGGGATTGAAGAAAAGCAAAATTTGATTAACTTTATGCTCTGGAGAAAAAGATATCAGCAAGACTCTCAGAATATGGGATAATCATCAAGACAAAGTTGAAAAATTTCTGGAAACTCTATGATTTGCACTTGTTTTGGCCATTGTTGGTGAGTGCCCCGTCACCCACTATTAGTATGAAAAATGAAACCAAAAAGAGAAAGATTTAGGTCTATTTATTTTCCAGATCTCTACAGAAAGGATAACTTGAAGTGATTAAATTCTATTTAAAAGCTAGTCTTGGGAGACCAGGATCCTAACACACAGTGTTAACCTTAAAAAGTAAAAACCTGCTCAGATTTTACATAAAAATCAGAATTCTGTGAGAAAGAGTTTGAGATGTCATAACTGGTAGCTGAGAGTAAACCAGGTTGAGACACTGTAAAGCATCTTCCTATTCATCATAGCTTTGTGAAGGGCACAGCAAGAGGAAAAATTGGGTTTTCACAGTTTTTCTTCCTAGTCCAACGAAATGAAGCAATTTCACCACAGGGCCCATTATGCCTAGTTAATTAATTTTCCTAATCGGGCATTTTGGAGAAACAATTGAGCTCTGTGAACTTTTGGATGTTTTTCTCACTGGAGACGTGAGAGGCACAGACCCACTGTTCTTTGTAGCTTTATACTATGTTACTGAAGCACAGATTAAGGCAATGTTTTTCATACTTTAGATTTATATATAATTTTCTTCTCTGAGTAATTTTTTCCCCCTTCTTGTGTGCCTGCACTAAGACATTGCAGGGAACTGCAGTTTTGGTTGGGACTTCTGAAACTCAGCAATTTGAGGCTCTAATGTCTAAAACCATTATCACAGGTTCAAACAGGACTGCCATAATTGTGATGTAGACCAACCTAGAGCAAGCTCTTTTTCTTAATGTAATAAAAGATTTGCCAAACAGTTATTTGATTATGCTAATTAACTTGGCTGTAATCATGTCTCAGACTGAAGAGGATCAAGCATTAGGAAGGCAGAAGGAATTCAGTGAGACAATTTTGATTTGATGTGTTGACTTAAAATACAGTACTTTTGAATAGGTTTTTCTTTGGATTCAAATCCTCTTTTAAACAAGGTATGCTAAAAATGACTCATTTACCAGCACCTAATCAGGTGCTCTCCCAGTCTATTATTCTTTTCTCCTAGCTGCTATTATTGCAATTTGGTCACAATGTGACATGTCAACTCTAGGACTTTGTAACAATGTTATGCTAAAACACCTTAGCTGTCTGCTTACAAGTTGTGTAACAGAATAGTTATGCATGCAGGTACGTGGATGAAAAACACATTTATGTATGTATATGTGTGTAGTGGAAAGACTGAAGAATGAACTACTTATTATACTATAATGATATTATTTTATTGTTTCTGGATAGCAGGGTTATAGGTAATCATTCTCTTTTTCATTGTTCATTTCTTATTTTCAATCAGCAAATACAGATAGATATGGGTATAGAAGATTCCCACAGCTATTTCCCCAGCCTCAACATTTAAACAATCAGTTGTTTCCATCTCTCATCTAAATATCCTGTCCTGGAGGTTCAGCAAACTCATTATAGTATCCCCAAATTCCTATTCCCGCTATTTCTGTTCATATAATCATTTCTGTCTGGCTACTCAGATCTAGAGTCTGGCAAGTCTGAAGTCACTCTCGGCTTCTGGTCTCTTGCTTCTCACAAGTGATCAGTCCATCTCAAGTGATCAGTCCATCTGCTGGGTAGCATCCCCTCAGGGTCCACAACCACAGTCCTCCCCTCTTTCATTGGCAGGACCAGTATCCCATTCTCTGTTATTTCTTAGGCAGACTCCCACATAAGAAATCAGTCAGTCAACAGGTTTTATATTTTTAAAATATATATTTCCTCTCAAATGAAGATATTTGTAAAAAACTTTTATAGTGAGTTCTGTCACAACCTCAAATGGGAGAAATTAAGCATATTACATAATGTGTTTTTCTTAGATATACTAAATAATGATGAATAATGTTCCTGATCTGTAAATTGTTTTGAGAGTGTAGGTATTTTTAGGTGTAATCTTCATACAGCATGATTAAGTTCATGTAAAATTTAATTCCAGATAGTGCTAGCTTGCCATATGTGGTATTCTACACGTGTTCTTCTCGAGAGTTTACACTATTTACTAGAATTTTTTATTAAGGTAGGTGAACAAAAGATTTTTAAAAGGAATTTTATGAAAATTCATCCATACAGCTCAACCTAGTAACCATCGTAGTTGAAATCATTTTAATTTTCAGTGGGTTTGTTCAAGGAAGACACGTTTATTGAGAATCAAGCATAGACGTAAAATGGACTCTAACGGGATAAACACTGTGCCCATGAACTGTTAGGGCCACTTCCGTCGGAGAGTATCTGATCAGTATGAGTTTTATTTAAAAAGAACTAAATGGTTCAAATCATAAATAGCTTTTTTTCCCCCACCTTTAAGTAGTTAGACAGGGATTTTTACAAATTATTTTATATTGGCCATACTTATAACTTTTCTAACTAACAAAATTAATCACTGAATTATTAAAAAATTGTATGGCTGTATACTAATCAAATATGAGCTATAGGGGTCACTTCCTGTGTCTCTGGGGGCTATTAAGCAGGCAAGGAGAAACGTATCTTCCCTACAGGATACACTTCCAACTTTCCCAAGAAAAACATCAAAGGAACATATATCTATTTTCCTGCCTCAGAATCTGCTGACATCATCTGAATGAAATGAAGCCACAAAAAGATCTTCTTCCATGCTGATTAAGACTTAGCTAAAAGGGGACTCTGTAATTACTGAAATTATTACCTTAAATTATCCACACTTTGTATTTAAATTTAAACATAAATATTATTTACAAAACCACTGAAATATTATTCACATGCAACTTATTTTTTTCATTCAAACATAAAAACAAAAATCTTTAGAATTCTTTGAAATTCAATCTGGTAATGATTATTGGATTAAAACCACACTTGGAATAATTTTTCATTTGGAAATGTTTCCTATTTCTGTTTGACAATCCAGAATGCGGGTGGGGGAGGAGTGGGAAAGGTGGGAAAACAAAACTCCTAAAACATGCTTGGGGCTTTTGAGAAAATTGCCTTGTTATTCTTATTTGCTTGAAAGAAAAAGGTAGGAAATCCTAAATGTTAATTTGCTTTTTGGGCTGTCAGTGAATTCTGCCCAGACTAACTTCCATTTACTTATACTTTTAATTTCACCTCGCAGGGATGCTGATAACAAAAGTTTTTAGTTTCAGAAGGATCTTAAGTTTAAAACGAATGGAGATCCTGGCTATGTCCAAATGATTCTTTCTCCATGTTAACTTTGGAAAATTATTGGGTGGGAGCTATATTATTTACTATCTTATTTACATGTGATAAAGGAACCAGAAGTCCACAGACATCTAGGCTTGGAAGTGTCTCTACTTAGATGGAAGATTTCATGTATCCTGTGATTTAAGGTAACTGGTATGGATTCTATATGCTAGCAAAGCAAGGGAAACATTATTTTCTACTTTTGCTACTTATAGAGAGTGCTGGAAATAATCAGCAGCAAGATCACAGAAGAAAAAAAATTAATGAAGCCTTTAATAGTTTTAAACAAAAGTCGTACTAGTTTTGTGTGTATATAAGAATTTACATTTTTAAATAGTGTGCATGGAAAAGTACCCAAATTTTATATTCACTACTGTGTTAATTTATCTTTGTGTTTTGCATGCTAGAAACTAAAGTACATATAATGCTTCAGGCTCAAATGAATTTGATTATTAGCAATTCTTAATATTGTTCATAATATCCAATATTAAATACAAAAAAATAAACCTTAGGGTTTCATTGGCTCTGCTGTTTAGTGATATGAACTCAAGTTCCCTAAAGAAATGAGATGTGTCAAGTAGTACTTTAAACACAGCCTTTTAAAAATACAAGGAATGATTATTTCAGCAAGTTTTCATTTTCAGCAGGAACATATGCAGTGGCAGCTGTGTACTGGAGCTTGGAGACCAGGGATCCTTTGGAACCCAATAAGGAAACTGTGACTTGCATGTAAAGTGCGAAAGAATCGCTTTTCCCTAGTTCTAAATTATGCTGAGACTTCAGGGGAATAAAAGAGACAAAGAAACATATTGCAGTTTCTATCTGATGATCTACAGAAAACCAAGCAAATTAAGATGAAATTAATTATATGGAAAATATCCACCCCCAACCCTGTGATCCTTCAAGTAATATTGAAAAATCTTTCTTTCCTGCAGCAGGCGGTGTAGTGACTAGCTACATTTCTTTGCTCATTAAATAATAACATTTTTTATTATGTCTTTTCAACGTTATCAAAACATTCAAGGCCAAGGGAAAGACAAAGGAGAAAATTTACTCTTCAGGTGTTGACTCTATTTCAAAGTCACTCAAGCACTGCTCCCTTGCTCTGTAACAGCCTTAGAACACCATTTAATTACAAGCTGTAGCCATGGGGGATCATGTTTTAATCTGTGTATAAACAAAGGGATAAAATAAAAACAGCACATTTGCAGATTCTAAAGATGCTGCTTTTATAATCTGATACCAGGAATTATTACAATCATATTATTTGCTTTCCATAATGGAAAAGAATGGGGCACATCTGCACATAAAGCCAGGCCACCCCATTACAAATGACACACAAGTAACATGAACATCACACCCTCAAGTAGCAAAAGCAAGAAATCTCAGAATGCCATCAGTTCAGTCGCTCAGTCTTGTCTGACTCTGTGACCCCCATGGACTGCAGCACACCAGGCTTCCTTGTCCATCACCAATTCCTGGAGTTTGCTCAGACTCACGTCCATTGAGTCAGTGATGCCATCCAACCATCTCATTCTCTGTCGTCCCCTTCTCCTCCTGCCTTCAATATTTCCCAGCACCAGAATGCCATAAGATGAAGTATTTAATGTTAGCTTTCATATATTAAAAGAGGCACATTTTCACATTATTGTCTTTCCAAAGAACCAGATTCATTTTGTTGACTTCAAATAGGAAAAGAATCACAAGGTGAGCTCTACTTTGTACCCACAGTCTAGTCCCATTCTAGGTGGGCTTCTGGAATCTAAAGGAGAGGCCATAATTCTGCATTGTTTGGTTTTCTGAAAGGGAAAATTGCTTTGGAGAAGAAAGGTTGCCACAGTCAGTGCGTTAGTATCTAGATGCACACAAGAGCCCATAAAATTCCCTCACAATCTAATGACTTGTGGTAACCAACCTGCCAGCCACCTGAATCATTTAGCACACCTCAATAAAAACTGTATTACTTTAACATCAGATGTGATTAAAGCTTTATGCTCACATTTAATTAAGGCTATCCACATTTTTTCTGTTGATGCTTTTCTTTTGAGCATTAGTTTTGCATGTTTAAAAAAGACAAGCTAATTTTAAACAGTCAGGAAGATACTAGATTCTAGAAATAGTATAAAATGGCTTATAAATAATGATATTTTCCAAATCTGTGGGGCAAAGAAAAATCTTCTACTAACCTCTATCTACCTGCAACATACCAAGTGAGGGAAAATGTTACCGTCAGAAGATTGTCAGCCTGCAGTAGTGGTATACTGTTCATAGAGTTCTCAAGGCAAGAATACTCTGGGAGATAGTGAAGGACAGGGAAGCTGGTGTGCTGCAGTCCACTGGGTCACAGAGAGTTGGACACAACTTATTGACTGAACGAGGTGCTAGTGTACCGGTGCTGGATGATAGAGGACTGAGGAATCTGATTTTCACATAACCTTTTCTCCCTCCAAAAGCAGTGCTATATTAATACAAATTTTCATGAAAAAAGCCTATATAGCAAGACAGATGCATAACTGAATAACCTTCTTATTGTCCCCTGCTGCTGCTGCTGTTGCTAGGTCACTTCAGTTGTGTCCAACGCTGTGTGACCCCATAGACGGCAGCCCACCAGGCTCCCCTGTCCCCGGGATTCTCCAGGCAAGAACGCTGCAGTGGGTTGCCATTTCCTTCTCCAATGCATGACAGTGAAAAGTGAAAGTGAAGTCGCTCAGTGGTATCCGACTCATGAACTGTGGCCTGCCAGGCTCCTCCATCCATGGGATTTTCCAGGCAAGAGTACTGGCGTGGGTACCATTGCCTTCTCCACTTATTGTCCTCTAGAACAGTTCAAAAGCAGTAATTCCTATTACTGGGGGGGGGGACCCCAAAACACATTCCTTTAGAATAGGACCATTGGTACTGTGAACAGAGAAGTGAGAATTCATTCATGTTTGACAAATATCCGATCAATGCTTAGATCAATAACAGCCATATTGGAAGATGTCAGCAATACTTGGCATAATCTCCCAAACTTTAGTACATTTTTTTTTTTGACCACAAGAACATAAATAGGCTGATTTGGGGTCTCATCTAGGGTCAGTCAGACCTAACAGTTGGGCAATATTTGTTGAAGAACAGGCAATAGAATGAGAGCAATGTAAGTCAATAATTCACATGGGAAATTATCTCATCCTCACCGAGGTTTGCATTTGGTTCCTTCCCAACTGCAGGGCCATGGAACACCTGGGGAGATGATCTAGCAATATATTCTGACATTCTACAGCTGAGTACTAAGGGAATGTACTTCAAACCGTGTGTAAAAGAGCAAAAAAAGTTCAATTCTATTCACTGTAAAGAACTGGAAAACATTTCATCTCAGTGCCTATTTCGTGTGTATGTGTATGTGATATGCTAGTATCTATACTTAGACTTTCCAGGTGGTGCAGTGGTAAAGAACCTGCCTGCCAGCACAAGAGACTCTGGTCCAATCCCTGGGTCAGGAAGATCTCCTGGAGTAGGAAATGCAACCCACTCTAGTATTTCTGCCTGGAAAAATTCCACGGACATGGAGAAGCTTGGTGGGCTACAGTCCATGGGATTGCAAAGAGTCAGACATGACTGAACAACTGAGCGTACATACACTTGATATGAATAACATAAATTAGTATAGGCATAAATGAATACTAATGCCTACACTGGATAGAGAAAATGAATGATTTGATTTGCTTTATTGATTGGTTTACAAATTATGTTTACTGTCATATAGAAATTGTGACTACCATGAACATGGCTAGTTGATTTGCTACATTAATCTGATAGCCTCAGAGCTTAATTTCTCTGAGTCCTATCCAAAGTGAATATGCCTGGATTCTCCACCACTATGGTAGTCCTGAAATACTGCCACTTCAGCAAAACTATTAATATCTACTTCCCTAAAACATAATTATTGCAATAACTCCCCACTAGGAAATTTAATTAATATTTCCAGGTAGAGAACATAACTTTAAGTATAACTTAAACCCTTCAACATGGCATAAAAATCTTAAAAATCACTGCTTCAAGAAAATATGTAATTCAAACGTACCTGTTCAGGATGTTGCTATAAATAAATATTCCATGTCTGTCTTATCATCAGATGGAGTTAGGACAGAGGCATGGCACTGGTGAGGTATGGTATAAAACTGACTCTAGCCTATGAAAGGCAACTTTTATGAAAAGTTGGAGAGAACCTCTGAAAATCTTTACTTGTAAGCAACCTGAAACCTTTGCCTTTCCCATTGAACACTTCTGTCATATACGCACCATACGATGTATACAGTGATCAAAAACGGAAGCTTGTGAGCTTTTCTCAGTAAGCATAGAAAATGCAATCCAACTTCTTCTGGCTGATGTTTTATTGATAAAAATCCGAAAGTACACCTTCCATGAACTCGTAATTAGTTTACCATGCAAAGTGTTGACAAAAGCTTTAGTTCAACACTCTGGCTTTTCCCCATGCGTGGCTGAATGAGAACCGTTCTTAGTGGCAATCATGCTGGGTCATGAAACTAATTGTGGTTTGTGAGGGTGAAAATTCTCAATTTCCGAGCAGGGGACACTGCCACATGACGGATGAATGTTAGAAATGCGGTGTGCTGTGCTCTTTCATCTCTGTCACTGGATATTTATTCTGACTAGGCCTCTAAATTATTCATTTTCTTTAAGCAATCAATATTAATAATCTGATTTGCTCCCTGGCATTTTTTAGTCACACTTCTGTTTAACTGACTGTAAATAAAGGTCACTCAGAGGCTTCCTGCTGCTGTTCGGAAGGTCCTTGCCTAATTAATTCCCAACACTTTTTTTTCCCTATGACTGTGATTAGCAGTTGCAATCAAGTTCGGCAATTAGCTGCCTCCTTGCGCTGTGACTTGCTCAGTGCAAGCCCCCAGGATGAGGCTCCTTTAGGTCATTCAGTCATCATTCTAAAAAGAGACCTGAGGAGGGAGGATTTACTTTTCAGTTCAAGGTTTACAAATTTGCAGATAATTATAGAGGAGATTATTAAGCCCATCTTCCAGTTGCTTCAGTAATCTCCTTGTTTAGGGTCCTCAAATCCTGAGCATCTAGGGAAGAAGTATAGCTTGCTAGTACTCTGCAATCAGAAGGGTTGGGGTGGCAATCTAGGCTTCACCATGAATAGGTTCTTTGACCTATGGCCAATTATTCACTATTTCTTTTAATGAAGAGTGGCACTTTCTCAGAGTTTATAGTGAAGATTTAATGACAGTAAGTTCATAAATGGATTCTACAGACGTTTCAGAAATGGAAAAGTTCTAGGTATAAGCTGTTTTGAGTTAAAACAGATAAGGTGGACAAAGAAGATGAATATGTAAGTAAACCCTTAAGGTGTGACTATTGCTGTGGGGGGAAAGAAGAGGGTGTTATGAGAGGGGATTGCACTTTAGATTGGGTGGTCCAGGAGAGCCTTACTGACAAAGGAGATTCAGTTTTATGTGTTTCAGGAGCAGCAAAGGAGTCTGTATGTCTGCTGTACAGCTTGATAGGCAGAGGGCACAGAAAGAAATGAAGATGAGGGGGTACTTTCTGCCAGTTTACTCATTTGGGGAACAGGACATCAGAATGATAAGCGACTGGGTTCAAATCCCAATGTCACCACTTAGGAAATGCATGACACTGAACAAAACCATTTAACCTCTTCATACCTCTTTTTCTGCCTCATTGGATTGTTGAGGACATTAAATAAGATAATTATACGCAAAGCTTTCAATCAAGACTTGAAACAGTAAGCACCTGCTGATATTAAGTATTATCCCTGGATGTGAATAAAGAATCTGGATTTTATTAATTATGGTTAGAGGGGTCAGGAGCATTTTAAAACACTTTTAAAAGTCAGGGAGATTATAGTGTGAATGATAGAATCGGGAGGGAAAAAGGTAAAAACATGGATTATGCCTGAAAGGCTGTTTTAGAAATTCAAACTCTTGATCAACAAAAGTGTATATGAAAATCGCTATAAAGAGATAAAGTAGACAGTGTCCAATATACAGTAAAAGTTCAATAAGTGCTAATTATCATGACTCTGATTATTTACTCATCTCCTAATCGCCTTTTGATGAACTTGTACCAGTGATGATGGATACTTGCTTAACACAGAAGTATAATTATTCACCTAAAGTACGTTTTCAGTGATCCTCATAGTGCCAAGTATAGAAGAGAAAACGGGTTACATAATCATTCACCTTCTAAAAATACGAAGATGTTGGAAGGCAGCCGAAGAGGAATATTCATGCGTTATTCCAGGTTGTAGATGGCAATGAGGCAGATCCAAACAGGCAGT
The DNA here is from genome assembly GCF_001704415.2 of Capra hircus. Lineage (NCBI taxonomy): Eukaryota > Metazoa > Chordata > Mammalia > Artiodactyla > Bovidae > Capra > Capra hircus. The sequence continues at coordinate 82,295,885 of NC_030814.1, forward strand.
GCTGGAAGGACGTACAAACTAGGGAGGTGTCAGGACCTGACTTGCTAAATGTGGGATCTGAAGCAGTGAAGGACAGTCATTTGGGTCAGTCGTGAGGCAAGAGTAAGTAAGGCCCAGGAATTAGGAGGACAGCAAGATGAGGAACAACGGGGTCAAAGGAGTGAAGAGGTAAGATTCACTCATTCATTCAACAATTGTTTACTGAATGCTTACTATATGTCTGTTACTCTTACAGGAGCTGGGGCTTCAGACATGAGAGACAAAAATCTGTAGCATCATAGAGCTTATATTCTAGAATGGGAACGCAGACAAATAAGTGATAAGACAGTAAACTATCATGTTAGAAAATAATAAGGTAAATACAGAAAAATAAAACAGGAATAGACTACTGTTTGATGACTTTTACATTGCCTGGTGAGATAGAAAGTACTAGAAGGTCCCAAACAGAGGAGTGACATGATTCATCTTTTAAAAAGATTCCTTTAGTTAAGAATAGACCACATGAGGCAAAGGAGGTTAGTTAAGAGGCTACTGCAAAGCTTGAAATGAAATGATGGTGGCTAGAACATGAATGGTGCGGAGCAGGGGCCAGAAAGGGTTGGAGTCTGGATGTGGCTTGCAAGTAGTGCTAGTTGAATTTACTTCTGAACTGAAGGTGGGATGTGAGGGAAAGAGACAAAAACCTGGTGGTGGAGCCCAGCTTACACCAGCTTAGGACAGCTAATTGCGCCATGGCTTCTCACCTTGGACCACAGTAAAGTCACATCAATGGCCTCTAGTCATGCTGAGAATATTTGCACAGTGGAAATCAGCAAACTCAACAAGTAATTTTATTTTTTTTTCCTGGATAGTTGACTGTGGAGCATTTACCAGCACCTCATCAGATAATTCAAAAGTTACACTAAGACTTCTGGCCTTCAAGGGGAAGGAGGAATTGCTGCCAATCAAGATGGAAAATGCTTTGCATGTACCATGTTTATGAGATGGACATGTGGGGTCAAGTTTTGGATGTTTAAGGAGTGCAGGTTTGAATTTGGGGTGGCAGCAGCATATATGTGTGGGACTTAAAGTCAGGGGATTGGATGAAACTAGAGCTGGTTTCTGGAATAAAGAGACAGCAGATGAGGAGGGACCAGCGAAGGAGAGTGAGGAGTATTAATACGCATCTAGGAGCGATGCATGGTTTCAAAGGTGTGCCATGGCACCTAAAGGAATCTGATTCTTCACAAGAAAATCATAGGCTGTCATCCTCTTTCAGACCCCCCTGCTGGGCCTGAGCAGGAAAGTGTTTTTTGGAGGGACTTAAGGGTGCATTTGAAGGTCTTGGTCTGTAGAGTGCATGGGGGGCAATCATATCCCGAAGGAGATATACGCAAACAGATTGGCCCAACAGTAACTGGAGCAGCTGTAAGGAGGAAAGAATTCCTGGAAAGAATTTATTTGTTTAGAAGGATTGGCATATTATCAGAAGCACTTTAAAGACAAAGAAAATTCCTTCTGGTGAAGTATCCTCTCCAATGTGTTTATATGGGAAACTATACTTTTCTAAGACAATCAACATTGAGGACTGAAAGAGGAGCCAATTTTTACTGCTGGCATGGGAGATCCCTCTTTTCCTGACAGCTCTGAATCAAAGCAAGGGTGCCACTGTACCAGCAGAGAGGTCTCTTTTTGCCTTTCTGTCTGTTCTGCTTGTTCATTTAATCTCACAGGGGATCTGACAGCTTCCTCCAGCTCCTAAAGCAATTCTTCAGCACTCACTGAAAAGCACAGTAAGAGAGAAGAAAGATGCTAATGGCGGCTTACCTGCAGAAAGCTGCTATGAGCTACGTGGGCAACATTCACCTGTTTCCCAAGTGTCTACTGCATAGAATGCAGACTAGAAGTAACAATTCTAACACTCTGTCTTTATGACAGCTCAGCTAATGGATGCAAATGTTCGGCACAACCCATTTACTGGACAGTGGATGATTCATATCATGGGGATGTGTTATAGAAAATGTCAAGTGCTTTTAACTTATGGACTGCATATACAGTTCATGTAGCTCTATTCTTTTCTTCTTGACATACAGAACAGGTGATAGGTATCTCCTCTAGTATATCCTTTGTGGATGGAAAAGACATTTTGACAATCTACATGATTCTGCCTTCAGATAAGCATATGTTTTTGTGCTCACTAGATAATCAAAAGATTCTTTTCACCCAGCTAGACATTTTCTCCAGTGACAATCCAAGGCAGAAGACCTGTTAGAGAAGCTATTTCCACAGTGGATTCTGTAACTTACAGAACTTGTTACCACCTCCTCAGGAACACCACCCACAGAACTGATCTCCAGAAACCCCCGGCCTTCTGTCCTAAAGTCTCAGGCACTGACTGCTCAAGGCTAGCCATTTCTGCCTTCTTTGGAGGGCAGGTGTCTGTAAGGACTCAATCCTCCCCACCTACTCACTTGGCCTTCCTGATGAAACCCGAAGCTGTCCTGATGACCACAGAAAAAGAAGAGGCTAATTAAGATTCTGGACTCTAGGACTAATAGAAGTTCTTTTTCCAACAGAATATTTTTTGAGGAAGAAAATGCTCTACATTTGCACTAATATGATAGCTACCAAGCATAAGTGGCTATCGAGCAAGTGAAATGTGGGTAGTCTGACAGCATTTGAATTTTTAACTTTATTTTATTATAGTTAATTTAAATGCTTAATAACCACATTTCCAGGGGTTATCCTACTGGGCACCCAAATAGATGCAAAGTCTTCTAGGCCTCTGTTCTAAGGCTTGAAAAGCTTATTTCAGTGCTTAATGGAAACTCTCAACACTGAGGTTTCCCATAAGAATACACCTAGACAGAATCTGCTTTAAAAGATAAATCTGCAGTCTTAGCAGCTAGGCTCTAAGGAATTCGTGTTCATTCCATCTCCAAGATACCAGACCATTCATGCATCTGAGATGCTGTCCTAATATTAGGTGTTTAGGACTTGAGAATATATGACTCCAAGAATCTCTATCCTTATTTTATGTTACCTCCTGGATAAATGGGCTTCCCTGATAGCTCACCTGGTAGAGAATCAGCCTGCAATGCAGGACACCCCAGTTCGATTTCTAGATCAGGAAAATCCCCTGGAGAAGGGATAGGCTACCTACTCCAGTATTCTTGGGCTTCCCTGGTGGCTCAGATGGTAAAGAATGAGACTACAATGTGGGAGACCTGGGTTCAATCCCTGGGTTGGGAAGATCCCTTGGAGGAGGACATGGCAACCCACTCCAGTATTCTTGCTGGAGAATCCCCATGGACAGAGAAGCCTGGCAGTCTACAGTCCACAGGGTCACAAAGAGTCAGACATGACTGAGCAACTAAACACAACCACGCACCTGGATAAATAATGCACTCTGGAGTTGTGCAGCACTGGTGTTACACAAAATATTTGACGAAATTTTCTGTGTTGGAGAGAAAGAACTCTCCTGCTTTCGGGGGCTTCTGTAGTCATAAGTCAGGGAGGGGAAACTGTGAAAGGGAGAGTGAAGGTGGGGGATCCTACCTGAACTGTGCCCCCAGGGCATTTTGGACACGTCACTTCCTAGTCACCTTAGTGTGTGTGCATCCTGACTGCCTCGTCCCATGAATCTCAAGATACAAAAGAGCTAGGAGCCAAATATGACTTGCTGTGTGGCTGAATGCCAGTCACTCAGATCTCTAAAGTCAGCACCTTTCCCTCAGTGAGATAGACTTGGTTCATGGGCTCATAGAAAAGGAACATCCCCTGAGGTTTAGAATTTAAGAGTCCTGGATTTTCCACGGATGAGGTAACTCAGCGTACCTGGAGTTAATTTGAGAGAACCAAATAAAATGATGGATGTACGATATTATTAAATAAGTTATAAAGAGCAAAAAACCATCTTTCAGATATATAGGCTATGTGTACTCTCTTTAGGAGCTAAAGTTTGCTTTTTCAGGTCAGAAGTATGAGATCTAGGACAGGGTGAATAAAGTAGGGTGGGGCCAGGCTGAACTATACTAACTACTCCTGCTCTCTGCACCCCTTTCGGCCTAGAGTTGAGTCAGCAGTGGTTTGTCATGTGGCTTTAGTGTCTGCTTTCATCAGCTTTTGTGGGGAACCCTTCACCCCTTTTGAAGAAGGAAATAGCAGCCCACTCCAGTATTCCTGCCTGGAAAATTCCATGGACAGAGGAGACTGGCAGGTTACAGTCCACGGGGTCACAAAGTGTTGGCCATAACTCAGTGACTGAGCACATCACCCCTTTGCCTCTGTCTATCAACCTCTTCGAACTAGTCTTTACAGCTGTTCCAACTGGTGCTTCAACTGCTTTCATCCAGATGCCATGGAATTATTCCAGATGAGGACTCATGGGTGACTTTTGCTACTTAGGCTTCAATGGGCTTGAATCTTTGGCACAGGGTTTAGGACTTCCCTTGGGGCATATTTGTAGGTGTCCCTGGAAGAAGATATCCAAGGCTCTGCCAAGTCAATGAAAATGACAATGTGATACCCTATTCTGATGGTTAAACTGTTTGCATCAAGGACAAAATCTGCACCTCACAATCAAGTAGTGCAGTGTTAGTTGCTCAGTCATGTCCGACTCTTTGCGACCCCATGCGTTATAGCCAATGAGGCTCCCCTGTCCACAGCATTCTCCAGGCAAGAGGAATACTGGGGTGGGTGGTCATTTCCTTCTCCAAGGCATCACAATCAGTCTTGGTTTCAAACAGATGGAGGAACCAGAGATCAAATTGCCAACACTTGTTGGATCATGGAAAAAGCAAGGGAGTTCCACAAAATCACCTAATTTGCTTCACTGACTATGCTAAAGCCTATAACTATGTGGATCACAACAAACTGCGGAAAATTCTTAAAGAGATTGGAATACCAGACAACCTTTACCTATCTCCTCAGAAACTTGTGTGTGGGTCAAGAAGCAACAGTTAGAACTGAACATGGATCAACTGACCAGTTCCAAATTGGGAAAGCAGTATGACTAGGCTGTGTATTGTCATCCTGTTTATTTAATTTATATGCAGAGTAAATAATGAGAAACACAAAAGAGAATGACTCACAAACTGGAATCAAGATTGCTAGGAGAAATATCAACAACCTCAGATATGCCGATATACCATTCTAATGGCAAAAAGTGAAGAGGAACTAAAGAGCTTCTTGAAAGAGAAGAGTGAAAATTCTGGCTTGAAACATTCAAAAAACTAAGATCATGGCATCTAGTCCCATCATTTCATGGCAAACAGAAGAGGAAAAAATGGAATCAGTGACAGATTTTATTTTCCAGCACTTCAAAATCACTGCCAACAGTGACTATAGACATGAAATTAAAAGGTGCTTTCTCCTTGGGGGAAAAGCTATAACAAACTAGACAGTTATTAAAAAGCAGAGACATCACTTTGCTGACAAAGGTCCATCTAGTCAAAGCTATGGTTTTTCCAGTAGTCATGCATAGATATGGATTAGAACATAAAGAAGGCTGAGTGCTGAAGAACTGATGCTTTTAAATTGTGGTGTTGAAGAAGATTCTTGAGAGTTTTGGACTCTTGGACTGCAAGGAGATCAAACCAGTCAATCCTAAAGGAAATTAACCCTGAATATTCATTGGAAGGACTGATGCTGAAGCTGAAGAATGACATGCATACTACTTGAAGATATAATCCAAGCCTGTAAAGAGTATGTCCTTCTTCCCTTCTTATCTTTGCCAAAACCTTTCCTCTGTTCCTTGTTTGTTTAGGCCTAGCTTTAGGGAAGAAAAGCAGAGAAGAGGAATTGCCTTATCACCACTCCCACCCTGGGTACATAGTGTCCAGTAGATAGCCACAGTTATTATATGTACATATTCACACTCACACAGAGCTGTATGCATCCTTTCCAGTGTTGAGTCAGAAGAGCGTTGAGATAGACTGTGATTAGAGCCACTGAGCATGCGTCGCTTTTATTTAGGGGGAGACAAACAGGCACACAGGAGCCTATCTGGAAATTCTGGGCTTCTTACTGCAGTAGAGTATGGGTGAAAGACAGGGAAGTGGTGTACAGCCATATAAATTTCATCAAGTCTAAGCTAAGAGGCGGGGGACAGGGCCCATCCCCCAGCTTCACTAGGACAGAGCGGGGCAGCTATTTCCTCCCACAAAGATTCAGGGTCATGGATTCTTCCCACCTTTCTGAAGTCATACTGAGTCACTCCCAAACTTCCAGTTTCTACTTTTATGATATGCAAAGCTACTTGGTCTCCTATGTTCCTAGAATGTAATTAGGGAATTTCTGGCCCTATTATGTCCAAGTAACTCTACTACCATCCAAAGCTGTTCAAGGAGCAGGTCTTGAACCTGCTAGGTCTTGAGATTACATCTTTTTTGTTTTCTCACTTTGATAAACCCCTAAAATGCTTTTTATATTAAACTATTTTTTGAGGGGGATGACAGTATTCTAAAAACTTAATAGTTAAGATATATGATATAATCAATGAGGTACAAACAGTTCTATGAAGTACATTACTATGAAGTGAAATTTACAAAATGGTAATACAGTAGGTAGATTAAACTTTCATATTAATACTGAAATAAATGAATTGTACATGTAGGTATCACTGTAACTTGTGCTGCTTGCATAAAATATTTAAGTAGGGAACACATTACAATGTTACATCTGAGCATTAAAAAAAGTCACTCAAATTGATTTGACCCAGTTACACTGACTAGATCTGATTAAATCTGATACGTTTATATATAAAGTAAGTCTGACATGGACATGAAAATGCAACAATAGTATCTCACAGAAAAAAAATGTTAAAGTGACATGTCTTAAAAATAATAAAGTAGCATTTTATGAAAAATATAGTTTATACTGCTTCAGTTTTAAAATTTAAATTAGGTAGAATTTATAATTAAATTAGGTAGAATTTCTCAGTCATACTACCACATTTTCAGTGCTCAATAGCCACATGTGAACAGCACAGGTCTAGAAGAAAGCACAAAGACTAGATTGCCTCATCTATGCCTCCTCTCAATTATGTTATGGTGGTAGTCATGGTGGGTAGATAGGAAAGGAAAGATCCCAGAGCTCTCTCTTAAGCTTTAATTCATGGTTTCTGATAAATAAGACAGGAATCATAGTTTTTTGCCATAAAAGGAATGACTGAGTTAGGGTCTTGTTGACTGGATTTCTTTCTTCTAAGCATTTTCCCATGCCTAAGGCAATGGCACCCCACTCCAGTACTCTTGCCTGGAAAATCCCATGGACAGAGGAACCTGGTAGGCTGCAGTCCATGGGGTTGCACAGAGTCGGACACGACTGAAGCGACTTAGCAGTAGCAGCAATGTGTTTCTAGACTATTCTTAATGAGAGAAGTGCTGTTGTTATGTTATCTTCATGTGATTAGGCAACAAAAAATGGCTTATCAACAACCAATCACTGCATGGATTTAGCAGGTTACTTACCCTCTCTCAGCATCAGTTTGCTTTTGTGTACTATTATTAAACACTTGTCTTACTCACTACCCAGGACTATGTATGAGGTAATAATGCTCTGTAAACATTCAAGTGCTCTAAGTATTGTGCTAATTATGGCAGTAACACTGTACCAAGATAGGTTTTGCTCTCATAGTTACTTTTCTAAGAAGACATGAAGTCCCTTTCTAACTCATCTTAAAAAAAAATCAATTAATTGCATGTTTTAACTAACTGGAAAAGTGGGGAAACATTAATATGAGAAACTTGAGATAAAACAAATTTTAATATCATGTCAAATTTCCTATAGGTCTCCTTTCATCTTTCTTTGTAAATAAAATAACATGCTGTTCATAGAATAAAAGTCTTACCATGTATTCCATTCTCCTTCCTCACCCTGAGAGGTAACAATTATTATGAAGTTGGTGACTATTCTGCCAATGAAGAGTGTCAGGCTTTCATGAGGCAACACAGCATGGCCTTGAAGAGCACAGATTCTGGAGTCAGTTCAACACACTTTTTTGTGTTACTTTGGGCAAGTTATTAAACTTCTTGGTTTCATCATCTGAAAAAATGGGTAAGATGATAGAGTCTAATGCATATGGATACTATGAGGATAAAACGCATGTACGTGTTTTTAAAGGCCCATGTTACACTTTATATAAAAACTAGCTATCATTAATATTAGTATACATGTCTGTATATATGTTATATAAAAGGGAACAATACTTATTTCTCAGTCAACATTATGTCTCTGCCATGCACCCATGTAGATATATTCAAAGAGAAGGATTAAAATTGCCTTTCTTTTTTAACATTCCTCAGAATGTTTGTATCATAGTTTACTCATTCTCCATTGAGAGAAATTTCTACTGTTTCTAGTTTTTTGTTATTACATCCAGATATTTTTTACACACATTTCCTGGTATAAATGTACACATTTATCCATCTTGTGAACTTCCAGATGTTCAAGCTGATTTTAGAAAAGGCAGAGGAACCAGAGGTCAAATTGCCAACATCCATTGGATCATCGAAAAAGCAAGAGACTTCCAGAAAAACATCTACTTCTGCTTTATTGACTATGCCAAAGCTTTTGACTGTGTGGATCATAATAAACTGTGGAAAATTCTAAAAGAGATGGGAATACCAGACCACCTGACCTGCCTCTTGAGAAACCTGTATGCAGGTCGGGAAGCAACAGTTAGAACTGGACATGGAACAACAGACTGGTTCCAAATAGGAAAAGGAGTACATCAAAGCTGTATATTGTCACTCTGCTTATTTAACTTACACGCAGAGTACATCATGAGAAACGCTGGGCTGGAAGAAGGACAAGCTGGAATCAAGATTGCCGGGAGAAATATCACTAACCTCGGATATTCAGATAACACCACCCTTATGGCAGAAAGTGGAGAGGAACTAAAAAGCCTCTTGATGAAAGTGAAAGTGGAGAGTGAAAAGTTGGCTTAAAGCTCAAATTCAGAAAATGAAGATCATGGCATCTGGTCCCATCACTTCATGGGAAATAGATGGGGAAACAGTGGAAATGGTGTCAGACTTTATTTTTGGGGGGCTCCAAAATCACTACAGATGGTGATTGCAGCCATGATTAAAAGACGCTTACTCCTTGGAAGGAAAGTTATGAGCAGCCTAGATAGCATATTCAAAAGCAGAGACATTACTTTGCCAACAAAGGTCCGTCTAGTCAAGGCTATGGTTTTTCCAGTAGTCATGTATGGATGTGAGAGTTGGACTGCGAAGAAAGCTGAGCGCCGAAGAATTGATGCTTTTGAACTGTGGTGCTGGAGAAGACTCTTGAGAGTCTCTTGGACTGCAGGGAGATCCAACCATGTCCATTATAAAGGAGATCAGTCCTGGGTGTTCTTTGGAAGGAATGATGCTAAGGCTGAAACTCCAGTACTTTGGCCACCTCATGCGAAGAGTTGACTCATTGGAAAAGACTCTGATGCTGGGAGGGATTGGGGGCAGGAGGAGAAGAGGATGACCGAGGATGAGATGGCTGGATGGCATCACTGACTCGATGGACATGAGTTTGAGTGAACTCCGGGAGTTGGTGATGGACAGGGGAGCCTGGCGTGCTGCAATTCATAGGGTTGCAAAGAATCAGACACAATTGAGTGACTGAACTGAACTGAACCATAGGGATTCATGCCATCCCAGACATAATGAGCAAGCCATGGTTAAAATGAAATGACTTTCTGTATATTTAGGTCTTCGGCCCATAACTAGATGATGAGCTCCTTGAGGCAAAAGTGATGGGTAAACAGTAGATCCTTAGTAAGCTAGCAAGACCCTAGTAGAGTGAGTTCAGCCATGTAGCTATGACAACTGTTCTAGAAGGAAACCACACAACACTGAAAGGCCATTAGAGAAAGTTAGCAAAGGAGGAGTTTTAAAAATAGAATCTAGTAGTGAAACTCATACTGATATGCTATTTATCTTGGCCTTTTAAAATGCAGATTTGATTTTCCATCTCATAAAGAAAGAGATATTACTCAAGCTTTCAGGATGACTTGGAGCTGGCAAGCCTCAGCACTCTGAAAAAAGAGGGGACAGCAGTGGGGGTGGGCAGGAAAACGAGACTCTCTGTCAAGCCCCAGTGATATCCAGTCATTCCACATACCCACCACTTGGACTGATTCCATCTGCCTAAAATGCTCTTTCTCTTTCCTCCCCAGAAAACCTCTAAATATTTTACCATGTTCTCTCAAACAAGAAGCCTCGATTCAGGTGTCTTCATGTCACACTGCACTTTTCATACTATTAGTTAAATGTGGAAGTAATTCCTTATCTAGAACTGATAGAAGAGCTCCTATTAACCCACCTTCCCTATCAAGATTACTAGAATAGTCACATAAAAACCAACCAAACAAAAAGGCTTTCAGGGTAAATACCCCAAAGAGAAGGAAACTCCTTAGGTCAATGTGACATTTTGCAATGCTTTTCCCTTTAGAGCATTTGCAAATTTATAGGTAATAAAATTTTGCAGAAAAGTAAGCAGATTATAAATATAAAATTTAGGCTATTGGTTACCCTAGAGGGGAACGCAGGTTATGTTGAGATAGAGCACAAAAGGATTTTTTAAGAAGCAGACAGTATTCTATTTCTTAAACTGGATTGTGGTTCCATAGCTAATAAATTTATCATTTTTCTTTAAATTTCTATATATATAAATATAAGTATGACACACAAACATATACCCACGTATGATATATCACATACTCTTGAATGTGCGTTTATCATAAAGAAAAAAAGAAACTCCAATCAAACAGCTCTTGTCTACGGAGAGTATATTTCAGCCCCAAGCGTGATTTTGTACTTCAGCAATTTCCTCTGAGAGCTGCTGGAAAGGCTGCTCCTCTCATCCATCTCTAGTAACTTCTGCTATTCCCAGGTGGTGATGACAATCTCCAGGGCTTGAAGCTTCATGTTTCTGACTGTAGAGTTCTCATCCTTAAAAACCTATTATTCAGAAACAAGAATATTAAAGCTGGGTGCATGGCCTCACTCCAGGAGAAGTTAACAAAAGACAATGAGGACAGCAATGATTAGGTAAGGGGATACAAGGAAGGGTGAGAAATCAGTCTGTTTATAGCCTCGCTGGTATATACAAATTCTTACACATGTATACCTTTGTACATGGACACATATAAGAATGTATATACACATACTGGATTGTAGGTATGACAATCAGGAAGAAGAAAAAAAGGAGAGAGTAAAATGAGATTAGGACGAGTGTGGAGATGGCAACTGAGTTCATGAAAAGACAGTCTGTGGGTTACAGATAGCAACATGAAGTGTACGGGTGAACAAGAATAGGAGGGGAATAAAAAGTAAAAGAAAGAAATCATGTAATCAGTGAAAGAAATGCCACTTTAGTGGGGAAAAACCACATTCACAGAATGAATTTTTATTGGAAACGAGGATAGGGTGGCTGTCATCTTCACTACAAGGTTTAGGTTGCTTTCAGATTTCTAACTAGAGATTTTCTCTCATGTTTTGCCTTACAAAATCTGTAAAGAATGGCCTTGGGAGAAAAGTCTTATCACAAGGCGACTGACTTTTAACTGGGCACACACGTTTGCAGTCTCTATGCTTCCTTATACTTAGAAATGTCTCTTAATAGTAGGCTTCCCTGGTGGCTCAAGTGGTAAAGACTCTCCAGCAATTCAGGGACCCTGGGTTGGGAAGATCCTCTGGAGAAGGAAATGGCAAACCACTCCAGTAATCTTGCCTGGAGAATTCCATGGATAGAGGAGCCTGGCAGGCTACAGTCCATGGGGTTGCAAAGAGTCAGGCATGACTGAGCAACTATCAGATGCTTCCTTAAATGCAATATGGCTTAATATGCAATGCCTTTCACTAAAAAGATAAGAAATTTCAAGTGCAAACACATGGCAGAGTCGTGGAAATCAGCTCGAACAATTGTCAAAGAAGAGTAGTTGATTTAAACAAATGCATATAAAGAAGCATATCTTATATTCCAAATATTTATCAGCAGTCTCTAGGTAATTTGATTGACAATATAGATATTATTCTTAGAGGAAATATTATCATAGATTAACAAATATAATAAAAACTACCCATACTCTTTTTTTTCCCTTAAAATAATGGGAGGAGGGAGTTGAAGTGTAAATAACATACTGAGGATAATATAAAATACAACATTAAAATAGTATGAGAGGTGGACAGGAAAGCAATGAGATTTTCTGATCATAGTAAAAATGTAAGGCATATAAAGTATCTACATACACAATAAATAAATGCACATGTGCATACATAGGAGTTTAACATTTAATTTCTAAATAAAGAGAGGTCCACATCAGAAAATCATTCTTATTATATTTGCCCCATCAGACCTTTCTGGTATTTTCTATCTGCAGAATTTATTATTACGTATTATCATATATACTTTCTCCTTGTTTTCTTCTATACCTTAGGCAAGGTCAAAGAACTAGCACTGCCTACTAATTGAGTAGTTCCTGATTTTGTTAGTGATTTCAAGAGATATTATATTTTTTTTAGCAATTGAAAACATAATTTACATTTGCTTTCAGTTTTAAAAGTGTTTAAAATACTTGCATGTAATTCCTTAGACAGGAAAACAATCATGTGATTAAATTGTAAAGACAAAGAGATCCCGTGGCATTCACTAAACCATTGTCCTATCCTAATCAAGCAGCAGTTCCAACAGCTGGTTCCAGACTACATCCTGAATCCATGTGATCCATCTACTTCTCTTCACATAGACTGCCACTGGACTAATTCAGGACAGATTTTCTCTAGCCAGATGTGATACAAAAGCCACTAAAGAGTCTTCCTGTTTTTTTTTTTCCTGCCGCCTTTCAAAATGCAAATTTGAACACTTTATGTATCTTATAAATTATTTATATTTTCTATAAAATATTTTAAAAATTATAGCATCAAATAAATCTTAAAATATAAATCAGATCTTAATACTCATCTGTTCAGAAACTTCCAGTGGTTATTCCCTGCATTTAGAATATTGTCCAAATGCCATTCTATGGTTCATGAGACATATGATCCAATGTGTGTGTGTGCCTAGTCGTGTCTAACTCTTTGCGACCACGTGGACTACATATAGCCCATCAAGTTCCTCTGTCCATGGGGATTCTCCAGGCAAGGATACTGGAGTGAATTGCCATGCCCTCCTCCACGGGATCTTTCCAACCGAGGGATAGAACCCTGGTTTCCCGCATTGCAGGGAGATTCTTTACTGTCTGAGACCAGGGAAGCTCCTGCCTCTTTCTGCAAACTTATTTCATCTTACCCCTCTCTGCCTGAACAGCTCTGACAATACTAGCTTCTTTTCCATTCTATCATATGCTTTCCCACCTGAAGACATTTTCAACGTGTCTGAAGAAAATTATCATCTACTTTTCCATGCCTACTGTGTTTTTTCCTAAAGGTATGGACTTGAACTTTATCACCTTCATGCTGTCTTCCCTGACACCAGGGCAGTTTCTTTCATTCAACCCTGTCCTAACATTAGGGGAAGCAGGCAGACCGAAACCACCCACCCTGGCCAGGTACCATGGTAACCATTTGCATGAGGTTTTAGGACAGGAGGTCCTGGTAAGGAACATGGAACTAATAAGCCACCACCAACTGGGTGAGTTCAGGAAAGGTCAAAAAGTGACACCACTTGTCCAACCACCTCCCAGAATCCTTCTTGCTGGCATCCATCTTGGCTGAACAAAGCGTGCACCACCAGGAAGGACTCTGAGTCAGAATGCTTGGCTAAAGACAACCCAGAAACTAATCCTATCACCACAAAACCCGGGCCTGTGAGCCATGTGGCAGAGCAGTCCTCCTGGGCTCCCTTACCCTACTGCTCTCTGCCCAGGTGCCCCTTCCCAATAAAATCTCCTGTGTTGTCAGCACATGTGTCTCCTCAGACAATTCATTTCTGAGTGTTACACAAGAGACCACCTTCAGGCCCTGGAAGGGGTCCCCCTTCCAGCAACACTATCACATTAATCCTTCTATGACCACTCACACGTCACAATCTGCAACAATCTAAATGTATCCATTTTGCTTTTAGTTTGCTATTGCCATGAAGAGTGAAATCAAAATTCTATAAAGGAGGCATTTTATATATCTTGCTCATCATTGTATCACAGGTACCTAGCTCAATATCTGCCATAAACGTGCATTTAACAAATATTTGCCAAACGAATGAACAATTAAATTTGGTTTATTTCTCTTTCTCCTCAGTATGTTAATGCTAAACTTAAAACTCTAATGATGTTCAACTGAAGTTTCCTTATCATAGTCTGAAGTTCCATGTATCAGCTACTTCCAAACCTCCCTCTAAATTAATCTATCATCTATGCTTTACTCACAATATTTCAACTGCACTGGCCCTGGTCTTCCTGGAGCCATATTAGTAATCTATTGCCAAATAACAAATCAACCCCCAAGAGAGTGACTTAACAGTAAGCATTTGTTATATCAGTGTCTGCTGATCAGAAATTTGAGGTGACTTCCCTAGGTGATTATGGTCTGAGAACTCTAATGGTGGTGTGACTCACTGGGGTTACACTGACTTTACTTCTAAGGCTTGACTGGGCCTGGAAGACCCTCTAGTGGAGCTACTGGGAGCAAACCTCAGTTTCTCGTTGATCATTACCTTTTAAAATACCTTTTATTTATTTATTTCTGGCTGTGCTGGGTCTTTGTTGCTGTGTGGGCTTTTGTCTACATTCAGAAAGTGGAGGCCACTCTTTAGTTGTGGTGTGCAGGTTTTTTTTTTTGATGGCTTCTCTTCTTGGGGAGCACAGGCTCTAGGTCACATGGCCTTCAGTAGCTGGGGCACGTGGGCTCAGTAGCTGACCCTGGCTTTAGAGTACAGGGTCAATAGTTGTGGTACACAGGCTTTGTCGTTCTGCGGCATGTGGGATCCTCCTGGATCAGGGATCAAACCCAGGTTTCCTGCGCTGGCAGGAAGATCCTTCACCACTGAACCACCAGAGAAGCCCCTCTTATTGATTATTAGTAGAAGAACATCTATCCTTCTTCACAGGGATTCATGAGAGAGTTCTCATGTGATGGCAGAGCAAGTGAGGAAAGAGAACCAGATAAACACTACATGGCTTTTACAAACTAGCCTCAGTAAATTATACTCTATCATTTCGAAAATATCCTAGTGATTGGTCAGTCATGGGGTTATATAGATCTTCCGTTTTCAATGAAGGATTCTGTTTCCAAAACGGAGCCACATAAAATGATATTCTTTCAGCTGAGCAGCTTTTGAAAGGCCTCACCTATTTCTACATGAATGAAGGATACATGCTGGAGAGCTAAGGCGCAGAAGGCACATGTTACAAACTAACAGACTGCACAGGCATAATGACGTGGACATGGCGAAGCGCCGACACTTTTCAAAAAATATGGGAAGGCCACCTTGTAGAGTCTTGTTTCTCAAGATGAATGTTAAGCCGCCGAGGGATCAAACCCAGGTCTCCCACATTGCAAGCAGTTTCCTTACCATCTGAGCCACCAGGGAAGCCCCAGTAGGAAATGCAAAGAAAATAAAAATACTACAAATTAGCACACTGCATAGCTGTGCGCTAATATCAAGGACCTACCAAAGAAGATCAACAGAACCAGATAATACAAGTGTGAGAGAGTTAAAAACCGTCTACCTGTTTTGTAACCTGTATTTTTGCCAGATAATTTTATCAACCTAGAGACTGTTTTTGTTGTTGTTTTAGTCAGGATGTTTTGAATGTGTCACAGAAATAGAACAAAAAGCTAGATAAAGTACATCATTCTTTTTTTTTTTTTTTTGACTCTTGTAGTTTGGAAAGACCCCGTGGAAGCTCCCCACTTTAAAAAATAAATAAATCATAAAACCTGTCAGGAAATAAGAGTCTTAGAGATTTCAACTTGAGACTTCAAGTCATACATTTGTTATACCTACCTGCGTTTCTTCTCCATTTGATTCTGTTTCTTTTTGAGTACTATTGCTCTCACTTTTCCCTTCTTCAAATCCCATTACTTCTTCTTAGAGAATTTTTTTCTCAGATTCCCTGTGACTTAAATAATAGGCCAGATGATACTCCCACACACAATTTCCTTCCCCGCCTCCCTCCAGTATCAGTTAGAACACTCAACCAACTATATTTCATCTTGAAAATTTGAAACTGACACATAAAAGTTTTGTCAATGTCTGTTGAGTATTGAACTTGCAAGTCATGAGGCTCCAAAGAGGCCATTTTCATCTTAAACTGAGAAAAAGCAAAAAAAAAAAAAAAAAAAAGTCAGCATGCACTAGAAGAGATAATTAAAGAGAAGAATTCTGCTTCTTCTAGTTACGGTGAATTAACTTGAAGCACACCAATTTCATAACAAAAACAATTGCAAAAACTGAGCAGAATATGAGAGCAATCTCTTTGAAATGCTATTGAGCTATTAAAACTGCCAGTGTCTAATGGGTCAACATCTCTGGGAGAAGAGAAACTCATTGAGCTAAACATGACATTTCATACTGCTTTTTGCCTCAAACCATTTGCTGATTCATGAGCGGTGTTGCCTGACACACTAATAAATCAGGCAGAAAGAGTTGAATAAGGGGTATGAAAGCTGAATAAGCCTTCAGGAGTCTCGTGGACCTGGAGAGAAAAATTTTGATATTCAGGGATAGCAAAGCAGCTCAGGTTTGAGGGGATAATGTTTTGAAGAGAAGGGAGGCACAGAGAAGGAATCCTGGCAGTATGTGCTCCCTTCCCCGGAAGCATTTGTCATTCATAAACCAAATAGACTGAGAGTCTGGGGAACCAAGCAGGAAACAGGTGCTAAAAGGCTGAAAACCTAAGTATAGTTACCGTGCTGGAAGATAAAATTTGCAGCTAGGTGCCCACCAAAGTCAAAAGACCATAGTAAACAGCCCAACCTTCTGTTGAGACAAATGAACAAGATAGATCAAGCCTTAAAAAGGTGAAAATTCAGTCCCAAATAAATTCAGAGTGAGATTGGATAAGGTTGGCCTCATCTTGCTCTAACATCCCGCAAGAACCTAAATACAATTCAATCTTGGAAGAAGGCCACATTTTCAAAGCTTCTCAATGTTTCTTAAAAAAAAAAAAATCACCCTTCAATCAAAATATATAAGGCATACCAAGTGACAGGACTATGAGGAAATGCAGACAATAGAAAGAGTCCCAATGATATAGACAATGGAGTTATCTAACATAGATTTTAATACGACTGTGACTAAAATGCTCGAAAATAGACAAGAGGGAGACTTTCTGCTGAGAAAAGGTATCTAGATAAAAGAAGTTAAGTGAAAGTTCTAGATTTGAAAAAATTTAATTAATATACTCAATTTCATCCTGGATATGTGCTTCTATAATTTAATTTTATATTATCTTAACATCCTACAGTGGTTTTAGTTTACATTTCCATTATTGGAGGAGTGGGAGAAATTGGAGCATCCGTACATTGTTGGTATGTCCACTAGTAGTATCTACTGAACTTGAACATGTTGATAATCTAAGATCAAGGATTTCTACTCCCAGGTATACATCCAACAGAAAAGCACAAATATGTACACCAGAGACAAGTTAAAGTATGTGCATAGAAGTACTTTCTATTTCCTTTTAAATTAAAATATAGTTGACCTATATTAGTTTCAGGTATGCAACATAATGATTTGACATTTATATACCTGATGAATTGATCATCATAATAAGTCTAGTAACCATCTGTCACTGCACAGAGTTAAGAAAATATCGATGATTAGGTCAGCTTATGTGGTGAACATCATTTGCTAGATATTGAAAAAAGCTTCAAAACTTTAAGTGGAGTCAGTTCCCAGAAGATATTGAATTCTTCACAGCTGCAATATTTTGTCAATATTTTAATTGTCATTATTTATTATTGGACTTCCCTGGTGGCTCAGACCATAAAGAATCTGCCCACGGAGACCTGGGTTCAATCCCTGGATCAGGAAGATCTCCTGGAGAAGGGAATGGCAACCCACTCCAGTATTCTGGCCTGGAGAATCCCATGACTAGAGGAGCCTGGCAGGCTACAGTCCATGAAATTGCAAAGAATTGGGCACAACTGAGCGATTAACACATACACATTTTATCATTGCTACTGAGAGTATGACATTTTGAGGGAGTGTCATTGACACAAACAACTTTTACTATGTCCCCTCTCAATAGGGTATTCCAAGAGAAGACAACAGAGAATGGAATTTATGATGAGTTTGGTAATCAGTTTTAATGATGTCAGAGAGGTCCAGGAGAATTACAGTTTAAAAAATGGATCTATCAATAAAGAAAGATCTACTCATGATCTTCAATAAAATAAGTAATTTGACCAATTTGCCATTGAGTTAGACATAGACTGTCCAATATTGAAATATCTAATTTCCTAATAATAATGCTAAAGCTGAAACTCCAATACTTTGGCCACCTCATGTGAAGAGTTGACTCATTGGAAAAGACTCTGATGCTGGGAGGGATTGGGGGCAGGAGGAGAAGGGGACAACCGAGGATGAGATGGCTGGATGGCATCACGCACTCGATGGACGTGAGTTTGAGTGAACTCCAGGAGTTGGTGATGGACAGGGAAGCCTGGCATGCTGTGATTCATGGGGTCGCAAAGAGTCGGACATGACTGAGCGACTGAACTGAACTGAATAATAATTTAGACAGGTAGAGATGATTAACTATTGGATTTAGTGTCATTAAACTGTTGCAATCTTTTCAGTCATGGGACAAATATTTATTGAGCACTTGGTCATGTGCCTATGTCTCAGCCTATTTTTTAGGCAGGCCGTTTGTTATTTTGATATTGAGTTGTATGACTTTGTATATTTTGATTAGTAACTCCTTATCAGACATATCATTTACACATATCTTCTATTCTGTAGGTTGCCTTTTTGTTTTGTTGATGGTATCCTTTACTGTGCAGAAGTTTTTTTTTTTTTTTCATTTTGATGCAGTCACATTTATTTACTTTTTATTCTGTTGCCTAGAAGCACTTTTTAAAAATGGCCAAAAATGAAAAACAAATCACATTTCTAACAGTCATTAAAATAGAAGGAATAAATTGTGACATACTTCACAAAAGAATTCCACATAGCAATGAAAACAAATGAAACTACAAATGAATCATTATGGACGACTCCTAGAAAAATTACAGTGGGTGACAGAGGCCAGGCATAAAAGACTACATACTATATGAAAATGAAGGTGAAAGTGTTAGTCACTCAGTAGTATCTGACTCTTTGCAACTCCATGGACTGTAGCCTGCCAGGCCTCTCTGTCCACAGAATTCTCCAGGCAAGCATACTGGAGTGAGTTGCCACTCCCTGCTGCAGGGGATCTTCCCAGTTTCAGCTCCTGGGTCTCCCACATTGTAGGCAGATTCTTTACTGCGTGAACCACCTGGGAAGCCCACATATTGTATAGTTCCAGTTATATGAAGTTAAAGAACAGGTAGAACCAATTTATGATAGTAAGAATTCATCTTTTGGCAGGAGAGGTAATGAGTAGGAGAGGCAAAAGGGGTCTTTTGGCTATGGATGCGGTTCTAGTTATCAGTCTGGGTGATGATTTCATTGATAAGTTCATTTTGTGCAAATTTATTCTGCTGTACACTTATGATCTTTATGTATCAATAAAGCAATAAAGAAGTGAAGAGAGAGGTGAAACTAAAAACTCGTGCAAGTCCAAAACGAGATCTAGAGGGAATCCTTGGCTTCTGCAGGCTCTCCTGTTCTTGCTTTGGCTTCTCTGAAACCTACCTTCTTTCCCTAGATTTGCTATTGTGAGATACCTTTCCAATTATTTCCCTTCCATCCTCCCCACTGCTTTCTCTGGAAAGCTACCTAAACAAATGTTTAAAAAAGTAAAAAAAAAAAAGATTTCCTGAGAATAACCTGAACCCACATACTACTGAAACAGAACAATATATTTTTAATTATACCTGTTTACAAGCAAGATGCTACAAGACATATAATCCTTGAATAACACAATATATAAGAAACTTTAATGAAACATAGCATCAAAATGGAATTTTTATTAGTACTTTTAAGAGCAATTTAACTGCTCTTTTAGTTAAAGAAAATTTAACTAAAATTTACTTCATTATCTGAGATTTTCTCATTTAAAGAATGTTAAATTACTTCAAAATAAGCAAATGTTCTATTGTCCAGCATCTAGAAAGGACCTCGGGAAATTCAACTCCAAAATAAAACAACAATGCTGATTAGAAAACAGACAGATGAGATAGAGATGAAAGTGTCTAGATTTATGTTTATGATGCAAGACAATTAGCAGTGATATTTGAATTGTTTAGAAATCAAATGACCAACTACATCCAGTGATATTTAGCCCATATATCAGTTTGAAATAATTCAATTCCAAAGAAACTTTCAAAAGGATCATGTTTAACTTGTATGGCTTCAATATAGATGCCTATATTGAAAACCCTAGTTGTTTTGTCTGGACTAGACATGATATGCCAACGAACTAACTCCAACAAGAAACAAGGCATGTAAAGACTCTGTTACCTTGAAATTCTTAAACATCAGGTCTTTCACTTTATAAAAGGATTAAACTGCTGAGTTGTAAAAGGCTTATTTCAGATTGTTATTAATTTAACATTTCAAAGCATCTATTCATAAGATTATATTTAATTGAATATTAATGTGCAAATGTTTAAGGTACCTCGATATAAAATATCTCTATCAGTCTTCAAAAGTTGCTACAAAAAGGAGTTATGGACATTATGCTTAATTTTTCAGATAAAAGTTTTAGAATTTTCTCTAAAAACATGGTGTTTTTAATGAGCAGAACCAGGACTGGAACATAGATTTTTTTTTTTTTTACCTTCTAATAAAGTGTTCTTGTCTGTACAGGGTATTGATAGATATTAACTAGATATTGTACAATCAATTTATATACAATCCTTTTATAAGAGTGGACTTTCCTCTATATAACCCACATATGCTATTACTATGTATAAAATAAAACAAGGTATATATTAATACAAATTCATGCAAATTATTCATATGAACCCTCTTATCATTAGAATTTATAAACTCATGCCAATAAGTAATTTATGTCATATACATTTGTGTTGGAGAAGACTCTTGAGAGTCCCTGGGACTGCAAGGAGATCCAACCAGTCCATTCTGAAGGAGATCAGCCCTGGGATTTCTTTGGAAGGAATGATGCTAAAGCTGAAACTCTAGTACTTTGGCCACCTCATGCAAAGAGTTGACTCATTGGAAGAGACTCTGATGCTGGGAGGGATTAGGGGCAGGAGGAGAAGGGGATGAGAGAGGATGAGATGGCTGGATGGCATCACTGACTCGATGGACGTGAGTCTGAGTGAACTCCAGGAGTTGGTGATGGACAGGGAGGCCTGGCGTGCTGCGATTCACGGGGTCACAAAGAGTCGGACACAACTGAGCGACTGAACAGAACTGAACTGAACTGAATATTTTTATACATCAATAACAAACATATTTTATTTGTTATATTTGGTCCCAATTGAAATTTCTCTGTGTGTGCAGAATGAAAGAACTCTAGGATATCCCTACACTGAGGGTCATAAAGTGAGGAATATTAGAAAGTGAGATGTCCATTTTCTTCTTTGTTTGCAGACTACTAGATTTCTGCCCCAAGCTTCTATTTTCAACTGTCAGTTTCCATTGACTTTACTGGATCCCTGAGTTTCGCCTTTCCTTGCATCTCATTGATCTCTTTCTTCATCCTCTGGTCTATATTGCACCAGACACATAAGTACAGGGGGCAGGGGAAAAGATACTAAACAACGACAACCCCAATCATAAATTAAAACTCTCTCTTTAATGTTAGGAGCCCAGTTTTGAAACACATGTCTTGCTAAGCCTTTTTACTAGTTGGATTTCCCACCGCTTCTAAGAAGCTTTGCCTATCATTAACAGTCTGACACTCTCATGGCTAACCTTGACCTGCTTTGTATTTCAGTTATTTACATCAGTCTCGTCTCATTCACTTGATGGTCCAGCGTCTGATGGCATGGTTTATTTTTGTTCATTGTTATATCTAGCAAAATACTGAACCGAGAAGCTTCAATAAAAGCCCCATCTCTAAGCTATTGTTCCAGGACTGATGAGCCAGTGTTTGCCCTGTCCAGACATTTGTTTGCCATCATTGCTCTCTTTCTCCCAACTTCTTTTCAGGCCTCTGGTTCAGTATTTCTCATTGGCCAGTTAGAGTGGCTTGAACTTTTACCATTTAATTCTTTTCAATCAAAGATTTTTATTCTGGGACTTGGGATTGAAGGTGGATGCTGGCAAGATAGAAGTCATGCATCCAGAAATTTTTAAAGGCTTAGTGTTAACAGGAAATTGTAACTATGCCATATCCAAGTGGATTTTTAGCTTTCTAAAATGTGTTTCTCCTTTTTCTAATCACAAAGCCAATGTAAACTATTTAATTCAGAAATTACAGGATGAAGAACTGAAAACAGCAGAGCCTTAGGCAAGAAGTGAGCATCCTCACACGGTATTCTCATTAGTGAGGATAAATGTGCCATCTCTGGGCAACCTATTATGTATCCTATATTTGTGTATTAATTAAAAAGAAAGCTTGGTGGTAGCAAGAATCTATATGACAGAAAGCCATACAATTCTTTAACTTCAAAAAATAGTGTTAAAAAAGCAGTTTTAGGGTCTAATTAAAAAGGCCTGTATTTTAGTACTACATCATATTGCACATATGTTCGTAGCTCTCACTCTCCCATGCTGCCTCTGAAACACACTTTGTTTCATTCTGGGAACATTACTGCTGTTAAAACACTGGTTTTTGGATGGGAATTGGAGAGCAGAGGGAGGAAGGGAGGTTTTTAAAGAGGAGGGATTTCCATTGTTTCCAGGAAACTGCTAAAATATGTGTATGTATGTGTGTTTCTCACACGTTTTCAAGACTCAAATTCCCACCTCTGATTTTTTTTCTCCATTTTCTGCCTAGCCTGTTAATTGCTAACGTAAACAGATGGGATTTCCTGAATGCGAGGGACCGTGATTAGAAAGTGACGCTATAGGAAAAATGGAGGACATCTTTGATAATGGAAAATAAAAGCATTCCTAAAGACATTTCAGAGAGCAAAGGCAAAACTTTTCACTACAATTAGTTTTTCAAATGATGGAAGTTGACTCAAATGTAAAACTTGGCAATGTTTTGTTGTTACGAAGATGCATAAAAAATTGATTGACTTATATGCTTAATGGAGGCTTTGAAATTATTTTCCTTGAGACAATTAGAAGTGGGCTGAAAGATGATGTGCTAGAATATACTGGAGTTAAATTGAGACAGATGGGAAGACACTCAAAATATTGGTGATTGCCCACAAATTCTTTATGCTTTCAGCTCTTCATCCTGAATTCAGAAGTTTTTTACTTTCATGCGGTGGATAGTTGGGGTTTGAGATATGCATGATCTAAGAGATAACGGACATAGGGAGTTCTCTTCCCACAATTTTTATATGAGATACACGATTTCAAAATAAGATAATGTGTGGAGTATCATTCCCTTATTCTTCTCAGACCCATTACTTAGTTTCATCAGCACAGGCAATTTTGATTGTGTCAGGATATGAAGCATAAATATTTAGGTTTAAATATTTAAATAAATGAATGAAATAAGGAAGAAGGCATATTTCTCAAGTGGATAAGATCATTTCTTTTAAAAAATGTTGAACTACTCAGAACTACAACCCAATCCATACAACTTAAACATTTTCAAATTTGTGACATCTTTTGCATCAAATCATTCTGTTTTAATGTGAAGCTTATGTAGGTAATTGAAAATTTATCAGTGGGAGAATTGAGAGGAAAGGGTTCAATGGTGGCAAAGAAAGATCCTGAAGTCATCTCCTCTCATGGACATAACAAATCAATTCTACAACTATATATAGAATAATTCACTCTGAAAGTTGGATGAACAGACACTCCACAACAAATGGCAAAAGGACAGTATCAAGACAAGTAGCAGAAACAAGGATATAGTCACACCAAGAAGAAGATCACACCTCAATCACAGTAATCCATGGCCAGGAAGGATTACAAAGGTATGATTAATTTCCCTGAGGAGTAAGGGATATGAGTTTCATATAAAGTACTCCAACATTTAGATCCTGCACAGGAGAAATAAGTCCCCCAAACACCTGGCTTTAGAAAACCATAAGTTTTGTGTTCAGGAAACCTATAGAATTGTAGGGAATGAAAAATCCCCTTCTAAAGGGCTCTTGCACAGACTCACTTGACCCAAAAGTCAGCAATAAAACACCAGATTGAAAAGCACAGGGATCTTGGTGAAGAGGATCCACTTACTGATCTTGAAGTGTCTGCTGGAGAGGCAGGAAGCCGTTGAGATGATCCCTGAGGACAGATTCTGGCAGGCATCCCGTTCGTGGTTTCATACTGCTTTGCTAATACGAGCACTGGTGGGCGCCATTTTGGAAATCACAGTTTAACCTGCTAGTACCAGTACTTGTGCCTCACCAAGAGCACTACCCACTCTTGCACCTCAGCCAGGCCTCATAGCCCGCTGAATCATAACTCTGCCCGCCAGTGTCTGGCAGCATCATGGCCTGGGCACAATAGACATGCAGCTCACATAAGGCAAGACTGTGCTTCTGAGCCCCATAGGGCGTCTCCTACACACAGTCACTTTGTGAAAAGCGAGATACGTAGCTGATTTACCTAATACGTAGAAACAAGTACAGAGAAGGAGGGAAAATGAGGAGCAGGGAAACTTGTTTCAAGCAAAAGAAAAAAAAAAAAACCGCAGAGAAAGAATTAAACAAAACAGAAATAAGCAATCTACCTAATAAAGAGTTCAAAGTAAAGGTTATAAAGATGCTCACTGAACTCTGGAAAAATAGATGAACACAGTATGAACTTCAACGAAGAGATAAAAATATAAGAAAATATCAAGCAGATATAACTGAAAAATATACTAGGGAGGTTCAATAGTAGATTGAATGAGGTAAATAGTGAATCAGTGAGCTGAAAGACAAAGCAACAGAACCAAACACAGAGCTGCAAAATGAAAAATGAAGTAAAAAAAGTGAAGATAACTTAAGAGACCTTTAGGACAATGTCAAGCAGAATAACATTAGCATTAGAGGGGTCCCAGAAGGAAAAGAAAGAAAAGGAAAGTGTTTGACGAAGTAGTGGCTGAAAGCCTCTCAAATCTGGGAAAGAAAACAGAAGCCCATTATTTCAATTTTACTATTAAAAAATCAAAAGCTCAAAATTGGTAGAAGGAAAGAAAAGAAATGAAGTAAGGGACAAAAATAAAACAATAGAGATCAGTAAAACTAAGGGCCATTAGCTAGACTAACCAAGAAAAAACAAAGGGCTCAAATATGTAAAATCAGAAATGACAGAGGATATGTTGCAACTAATTCCACAGAAATACAAAGGACCCAAAGAGACTACTATGAACAATTATACACCTGCAAATTGGACAATCTAGAAAAAATGCATAAATCCCTAGAAGCATAAATCTTCTAAGACTGAATCAGGAAGAAATAGAAAATCTAAATAGATCAATTAATAATAAGGTGATTGAAATAGTATATAATAAACTTCCAACAAACAAAAGCCCCTGACATTTAAAAACATTTAAAGAAAATTTAATACCTATCCTTCTCAAACTCTTCCAAAAAATTAAAGAGAAGGATAACTTCCAAAGATATTTTATAAAGCCAGCCTTACCCTGACAGCAAAATGAGACAAAAGACACCAAAAATAAGAAAATTGCAGGTCAATATCTTGATGGACATAGACAAAAATCCTCAACAAAATGTTAGCAATTCAAATCCAAACTACTTAACAGGTTACACACTAATATCAAGTAGGATTTATTCTGGGGATGCAAGAATGATTCAACCTCTGCAGACCATTCAGTTTTATATCACATTGACAAAATGAAGGATAAAAATTAGTTGATAATCTCAACAGATGCAAAAAAAATCACTTGACAAAATTCAACATCCATCTGTGATAAAAACTCTCAACAAAGTGGATATGGAGGGAACATACCTCAACATAAAGAGAGCTGTATATGACAAAGCCATTGCTGACATCATACTTGAGGTGAACAGCTGAAACTGTTTCTTCTAATATTTGAAAAACTACAAAGACGTCTCTTATTGCCACGGTTATTAAACATATTAATAGTAACGGAAATCCTAGCCATAGCAATTAGGTAAGGAAAAGATATAAAAGGCATCCATGTTGGAAAGTGAGAAGTAAAACTGTCAGTATAGAAACATATAGAAAGCATATAGAAACTCTTAAAAGATTTCACAAAAAAGCTCTTAGGAATAATAAATAAATTCAGTAAAGTCACAGAATACAAAATCAATATATAGAAATTTGTGAATGAATGGAAGAAGATTCATACATACAATGAAATACTATACATACATGGTGTGTATATATATATATGTAAAATGAAATACTATATATACATGGTGTTTATATATATATATGTACATAAAATGATAATCAAACGTAGAAGAACAATGAAATCCTGCCATTTTTTTGACAACACGGATGGATTTATTGTGTTAAGTGAAATGTCAGTTGGAGAAAGGCAAAAACCATATGATTTCATTCATATGGAATCTGGAAACGACAACAACAAACAAAATAGAACAAAAACAAGCATGAAGATACAGAAAACCCATTAGTGTTTAACAGAGCAGGGGGCAGCTTCAGGGTGGGTGAAGTGAGTGAAAGGGGCTAACTGCAACCGGGGATAACTGCTGGTGATCACTCTGTAGTGTATACAGATATTGAATTATAATGCTGTACACCTGTGACATATGTAAAATAATAATTAAAAAAACCTCAGCAATAAAGAAATATTGGTTTGTATCCAAGGAATGGTCTGCTGCTGCTGCTGCTGCTGCTGCTAAGTCGCTTCAGTTGTGCCCAACTCTGTGCGACCCCATAGACGGCAGCCCCCCAAGCTCCCCCAATCCCGGGGATTCTCCAGGCAAGAACACTGGAGTGGGTTGCCATTTCCTTCTCCAAGGAATGGTCTACTCCTCCTATAATGATCCTATCTACCCTGAAGTAGAAGTGAAGCTGACATTGACAGTCATCTTTGAGGTCCAATATTTGTGAGAATCAGCTTAACTTCCAGTCTATACCTGCCTCAAGATTTTAGCCAGTAAAAAGGCCTTTCTAATTATGTGGAGCAATTTTTGAAGGCCATTCTTCATGACATTTTAATCTATATTCCTCGTCTCTCCAGTAGAATATTTCTCTCAGACCATGCCTTGTGAATCATCAAAAATAATTTAGGTGTTGGAATATTAAGTTCAAAAATAAACATGAGTCTGAAAGGAAAGAGTGTTTTTCCTTCATGAAATTATACCTATTAGCGATCCTTAACCATACTCAACTACATTTCATGTACCTATCCTTCACCTCTCTTCTGCCTCGGGTCTTTTAATTTGATTTTTGTTGTACATGATGCTGGAAAGATAAAGCTCTCTGGTGACAGCAATAATCCAGATAAAAGAGAGAGCAAACCTGAAGCTAGAGTGGGTCCTTATTGTTCCCACACCTGTGCAAAGAAAAGAAATGCAGTTCAGAGTACTCTGTTAATCCTTCATATTTTCCTGTCCTTAAAACACACCCTCATTACCTTTCCAGAATGCTTTTGTAAGAAAAACACCTATGTCTCTGCAGGTACTGTTTTTAGATAAGCTGTTTTAAACCATAGCTATTAAAAAGAATTTTCTCTCCCAAGGAATACTTTGCTGGAATTGAGTAGTCACACTGGGTCCACTTAAATCAAGCCTTCCTATGATTCACACAATTGCAAATCTCAAAAAAAAAAAATTAAAGTTACTTGTGACCATATGCTATAAAATGAAATATGCTATAAAATGAAACTTAGTCAATAAAATGACCCTCTTCATTTCAAAGGCAGGCCCTGTAATCATGGAAAAATAACACTTAGTAAGAACTAGACCATTCAGGTATGACCTAAATCAAATCCCTTACAATTATACAATGGAACTGACAAACAGATTCAAGGGATTAGATCTGATAGACAGAGTGCCTGAAGAACTAGGGATGGAGGTTCGTGACATTGTATAGGAGGCAGTGATCAAGACCGTCCACAAGAAAAAGAAGTGCAAAAAGGCAAAATGGTTGTCTGAGGAGGCCTTACAAGTAGCTGTGAAAAGAAGAGAAGCTAAAGGCAAAGAAGAAAGGGAAAATTATATCCATCTGAATGCAGAGTTCCAAAGAATAGCAAGCAGAGGTAAGAAAGCCTTCCTCAGATTTTTGGATCGCAGACATTCTGACTGGTGTGAAGTGGTACCTCATTGTGGTTTTGATTTGCATTTCTCTAATAATGAGTGATGTTGAGCATCTTTTCATGTGTTTGTTAGCCATCCGTATGTCTTCTTTGGAGAAATGTCTATTTAGTTCTTTGGCCCATTTTTTGATTGGGTCGTTTATTTTTCTGGAATTGAGCTGCAGAAGTTGCTTGTATATTTTTGAGATTAGTTGTTTGTCAGTTGCTTCATTTGCTATTATTTTCTCCCATTCAGAAGGCTGTCTTTTCACCTTGCTTATATTTTCCTTTGTTGTGCAGAAGCTTTTAATTTTAATTAGATCCCATTTGTTTATTTTTGCTTTTATTTCCAGAATTCTGGGAGGTGGATCATAGAGGATCCTGCTGTGATTTATGTCGGAGAGTGTTTTGCCTATGTTCTCCTCTAGGAGTTTTATAGTTTCTGGTCTTACATTTAGATCTTTAATCCATTTTGAATTTATTTTCATGTGCGGTGTTAGAAAGTGATCTAGTTTCATTCTTTTACAAGTGGTTGACCAGTTTTCCCAGCACTACTTGTTAAAGAGATTGTCTTTACTCCATTGTATATTCTTGCCTCCTATGCTGGAGAGGGTGTGGAGAAAAGGGAACCCTCCTACACTGTTGGTGGGAATGCAAACTAGTACAGCCACTTTGGAGAACAGTGTGGAGATTCCTTAAAAAATTGCAAATAGAACTACCTTATGACCCAGCAATCCCACTGCTGGACATACACACCGAGGAAACCAGAATTGAAAGAGACACATGTACCCCAGTGTTCATCACAGCACTATTTATAATAGCCAGGACATGGAAACAACCTAGATGTCCATCAGCAGATGAATGGATAAGAAAGCTGTGGTACATATACACAATGGAGTATTACTCAGCCGTTAAAAAGAATTCATTTGAATCAGTTCTGATGAGATGGATGAAACTGGAGCTGATTATACAGAGTGAAGTAAGCCAGAAAGAAAAACACCAATACAGTATACTAACACATATATATGGAATTTAGAAAGATAGCAATGACGACCCTGTATGCAAGACAGGAAAAAAGACACAGATGTATATAATGGACTTTTGGACTCAGAGGGAGAGGGAGAGGGTGGGATGATTTGGGAGAATGGCATTGTAACATGAATACTATCACGTAAGAATTGAATCGCCAGTCTATGTCTGACGCAGGATACAGCATGCTTGGGGCTGGTGCACGGTGATGACCCAGAGAGATGTTATGGGGAGGGAGGTGGGAGGGGGGTTCATGTTTGGGAACACATGTACACCCATGGTGGATTCATGTCAATGTATGGCAAAACCAATACAGTACTGTAAAGTAAAATAAAGTAAAAATAAAAATTAAAAAAAAAAAGAAAGCCTTCCTCAGTGATCAGTGCAAAGAAATAGAGGAAAACAATAGAATGGGAAAGACTAGAGATCTCTTCAAGAAAATTAGAGATACCAAAGGAACATTTCATGCAAAAATGGGCACAATAAAGGACAGAAACAGTATGGACCTAACAGAAGCAGAAGATATTAAGAAGAGGTGGTAAGAATACACAGAAGAACTATGCAAAAAAGATCTTTATGACCCAGATAATCATGATGATGTGATCACTCACCTAGAGCCACACATCCTGGAATGTGAAGTCAATTAGGCCTTAGGAAGCATCATGACGAACAAAACTAGTGGAGGTGATGGAATTCCAGTTGAGCTGTTTCAAATCCTAAAAGATGATGCTGTGAAAGTGTTGCATTCTATATGACAGAAAATTTGGAAAACACAGCAGTAGCCACAGGACGGGAAAAGGTCGGTTTTCATTCCAATCCCAAAGGAACGTAATGCCAAAGAATGTTCAAACTACTACACAATTGCACTCATCTTACATGCTAGCAAAGTAATGCTCAAAATTCTCCAAGCCAGACATCAACAGTATGTGAACTGTGAACTTCCAGATGTTCAAGCTGGTTTTAGAAAAGGCAGAGGAACCAGAGGTCAAATTGCAAACATATGTTGGATCATTGAAAAAGCAAGAGAGTTCCAGACAAACACCTACTTCTGCTTTATTGACTGTGCCAAAGCCTTTGACTGTATGGATCACAACAAACTGTGGAAAATTCTTAAAGAGATTGGAATACTAGACCATCTGACCTGCCTCTTGAAAAACCTGTATGCAGGTCAAGAAGCAACAGTTAGAACAGGACATGGAACAATAGACTGGCTCCAAATCAGGGCAGGAGTATGTCAAGGCTGTATATTGTCACCCTGCTTATTTGACTTATTTACAGAATACATCATACAAAATGCCAAGTTGGATGAAGCATAGGCTGAAATCAAGATTGCTGGGAGAAATATCAACAACTACAGATGTGCAGACGACACCACCCTTATGGTAGAAAGTGAAGAATAACTAAAGAGCATCTTGATGAAAGTGAAAGAGGAGAGTGAAAGAGCTGGCTTAAACTCAACATTCAGAAAACTAAGATCATGGCATCTGGTCCCATCACTTCATGGCAAATAGATGGGGAAACAGTGGAAACAGTGAAAGACTATTTTCTTGGTCTCCAAAATCACTGCAGATGGTGACTGCAGCCATGAAATTAAGATACCTACTCCTTGGAAGAAAAGCTATGACCAACCTAGACAGCATATTAAGAAGCAGAGACGTTACTTTGCCAACAAATGTCCATCTAGTCAAAGCTTTGGTTTTTCCAGTGGTCATGTATGGATTGTGAGAGTTCGACTATAAAGAAAGCTGAGTGCTGAAGAATTGATTCTTTTGAAATGTGGTGTTGGAGAAGACTCTTGAGAGTCCCTTGGAGTGTAAGATCAAACCAGTCCACCTTAAAGGAAATCACTCCTGAGTATTCATTGGAAGGACTGATCCTGAAGCTGAAACTCCAATACTTTGGCCACCTGATGCAAAGAACTGATTCATTGGAAAAGACCTTGATGCTAGAAAAGATTGAAGGCGGGAGGAGAAGGGGACAACAGAGGATGAGATGATTGGATGTTATCACTGACTCAGTGGACATGAGTTTGAGTAAACTCTGGGAGGGGTTTACTCTAAGAGGGGCCTGACGTGCTGCAGTCCATGGGGTCCCAAATAGTCAGACACAACTGAGCGAATGAACTGAACTGAAAGAAGTAAAACACTGCCAACCTGAAAAGCATGAAAATATCACGTCATTTTACCATTTATCTTTACTAAAGACTCTCTGAAGCAACAGGCAGTTCTGATGCACTTTTGTATCTTTTACTACTGAACTATGGGGAAGAACTAAACTTAGCCACATGGTCTGTCCTTTTATTTTTGTAAGCTGTTTTATTTTCATCATAATTACTGATAGTGACCCTCTCTCCCATCTGCTGATTTTTTTTTTTTTTCCCCGCTTTGCTCAAACAGTGCTTAGGTTTCGAAAATAGTGATCTCAAAATCATTAACCTAGAAAGAACCTGGTCTTCATCCACTTCATTTATGGGATGTTAAAGCAGTCTCAAGTGTTTGCTAAAATAAACTAACAGACTATAGAAGAAAGGAACACACCATCTGGCCAAGCCAGTGAGGCTTTGAATATATAGTTTAGGTAATCACTTTAGGTGAATCTACTACAACACATGAAATGACAAAGTTTGGATGTTTTTCTTTACCCTCTGAATCTTATAGTCTGAAAAATGAAATGCTAAACTGAAAGAGGAATCCAGGGCTAATGTAAATAAATGGAGATGTGAGTAATGTGACCAGTGATAAAACATCAGCAATTTATGATTTCTATAGACCTACTGCTCAGCAACTTCCCTGGTGGCTCAGGCAGTAAAGCATCTTGCTTACAATGTGGGAGACCTGGGTTCGATCCCCTGGTCAGGAAGATCTTCTGGAGAAGGAAATGGCAACCCACTCCAGTACCCTTGCCTGGAAAATCCCATGGACGGAGGAGCGTGGTAGGCTACAGTCCATGACATCACAAAGAATCGGACACGACTGAGCGACTTCACTTCACTTCACTTCACTGCTCAGTGAAGATGGAAATTCTCATGGACATGACAGACTTATCAAAAGAACTGTGTGTAAATACATTTTTACATGTTGAATCACTTAGTACACTAAGGATTCCAGAATATAAAAGGAGCCTGTGTGGGAATCTATCTATTTCCTTATAATTTGTATTTTGTAAGTAAGAATGCCTTAGTCTCTCAGATTTCTTCAAGAAGAAACTAGCCCTGACTGAGATCTAGATTTTATCAATTAAGAAATAACTTATTGAGGCAAAAAGATATAAATGACCACTTTATTTCCATTTTCAGAATCAAGAAATATCTCTATTCACACTGTCTACATTTTCTCATCTCCTGGGTACTTACCTACCTACTCTGACTGGATTCTAATCCTATCATTCCACTGCAAGAATTGCTTCCTTTTTCCCAAATATAAATTCTCACATTTTCACATTGTATTATTTAACTTCTTGGGACAATCCAATGCAACTGTCTTCTCCTTCTTATAACATTGTCTTATACTTGCTTTCAGGTTTCCTCTCTACTAGCCTTGTCTGGTCTTTTCCCTCTTTTCTGTACCTAAATATCTATTTTCATAGGAGTTAGGTTTTCTATACCTAAATATCTGTCTTCATAGGATTCAGGTTTGGGGCCCTCACCATGCTCTTTTCTGAAACCCTCACTATACTAGACTGAAGCAGTTAAGTAAAAAGCCCAGTAATTATGAATTTAAAAGAAAGATATCAATATGAACGTGTGATATCTCGCGCGCCCGCGCGTGTGTGTGTGTGTGTGTGTGTATTAGTCACTTAGTTGTTTCCCATTCTTTGCAACCCTATGGAATATAGCTGGCCAGGCTCCTCTGTCCATGGAATTTCCCAGGCAAGAATACTAGAGTGGGTTGCCATTCCCTTCTCCAGAGGCTCTTCCTAACCTAGGGATCCAACCCAGGTCTTCTGCACTGCAGGCAAATACTTTTTCATCTGAGCCACCAGGGAAGCCCTGATATGTCTCCTAGCTGTATTCAAAATAAGCAAGCCAATAACAAGCACCCAGACTATGTTCCCGAAATACCATCTTCAGCTAAAAGGAACTTCATTTCCTCAGAGAATTGGTTGATTCCAAGTATAAGGTAGGAAATGTGTCTAAATTATCCATAAACAAGACTGAAGAGGCTTTTTACAACATTAAATGAAATAATGGATCTGGGCATTGATCATCAGTGGCTGCTAACACCATATGAGGCAGGCAATCAGATATTATGTGCTTCACGATGAAAGCCACATACCACCATATATGATATATTGTTGACCAAAAAACAATCAAATCTATGTCAAGTAAAAAACTATAGATCTAATTACTAATTTATAAGACATAAGGGAAAAAGAGAAAATAACAGGGGAAATGACAACGGGGAAAAATAATGGGGATAAAATCCAGAATATACAGATTGTAAGAAACTCTAAAAGACTATAACTTCAGTTCAATAAATAAATTGCAAGTGAAAAAAGGAGATAAAATAAAAACATACAAGAAAAATCAATGAATTATCATGTATAAACCTTATTCAGATCTTTAACAATCAGTAGTAAATAATTTATGGATGGTCAAAGAAATTGGAACACTGTTTGAATATGTGAAAATATAAAGAAATTACTGTTATTTTAGTTGTAGTAATGATATTGTGATTATATTTCTATAAAGAGCCCTCAGTTTTACAAATCCATACTGAATAATTCATGATGGAAATTATATTCCACTTGGGATTTCCATCAAAATAATCCAGTAGTGTTAGCAGTAGCAGTAGAAGGAGGGGAACAGTGAATAGCTGGATATAGTTGAAACAAGATGGGTCATGAGTTGGTTTTTGAAGACGGATGAAAGGCACATGGGTATTCAGTATTCTAGTTTACTTCTGTGTACATTTTAATTCACAATAAAAAAGTTTTAAAAAAATCCACATGCAGACGTTGACTGAATCTAGATTAGTCCTGCCTCTCCTTTGTATATGGAGTTACATACCACTATATATCTAGGTGTGTGTGTATATACATATACATATATATATGCACATGTGTGTATGTATATATATATATGCATATATACACGTGTATATAAGCTGACTGGCTCAGATCATCAGCTTCTCAAGCAAAATTCAGGCTTAAACTAAAGAAAGCAGGGAAAACCACTAGGCCAGGCAGGTATGACTTAAATCAAACCCCCTATGAATCTGCAGTGGAGGTAATGACTAGATTCAAGGGATTAGCACTTATAAACAGTGTGCCTGAAGAACTATAGATGGAGGACCATAAGGTGCAGGAGGCAGTGCCCAAAATCATCCTAAAGAAAAAAAAGCAAGACGGCAAAGGCGTTATTTGAGGAGGCTAAAGAAAGAAGGGAAACGAAAAAACAAGGGAGACAAGGGAAAGGTATATCTAACTAAATGCAGATTTCCAGAGAACAACATAGAGAGACAGTAAGGTCTTCTTCAATGAACGGTGTATGAAACTAGAAGAAAACAACAGAAGGGGAAAGACTAGAGATCTCTTCAGAAAAATTGGAGACATCAAGGGAACATTTTGCCCAAAGACGGGCACAATAGAGGACATAAATGGTAGAGACCTAGTAGATGCTGAAGAGATCAAAAAGAGGTGGAAAGAGCACATGGAAGAACTGTGCAAAAAAGATCCAAATGAACTGGATTACTATGATGGTGTGGTCAGCCACCCAGAGCCAGACATTCTGGAGTGTGAAGCGGAACCGGCCTTAGGAAACACTGCTGTAAGTAAAGCTAGTGAATGTGACGGAATTCCAGTAGAGCTATTCAAAACCATCAAGGATGATTCAATCAAAGTGTTGCATTCAATATGTCAGCAAATCTGGAAGACCCAGCATTGGTCACAGGACTGGAAATGTCAATCCTCATCCCAATTCCCAAGAAGGGTAGTACTAAAGAATGCGCTAACCGTCAGACAATTACACTCTTCACCCATGCTAGTAAGGTCATGATTAAATTCTTGCATGCTAGGCTTCAAGATTTCGTGAATGAAGAACTTTCAGATGTCCAAGTTGGGTTTAGAAAAAGAAGAGGAACTAGAGATCAAATTGCCAACATTCGCAATCATAGAGAAAGCTGAAGAATTCCAGAAAAACAATGACCTCTATTTCATTGACTATGCCAAAGCCTTTGACTGTGTGGATCATAATAAACTGTGGAAAGCTCTTAAAGAGATGGGAATACCAGACCATCTTAACTGTCTCTTGAGAAACTTGTATGTGGATCAAAAAGCAATCGTTAGAATCCTGTATGGAACAACTGATTGGTTCAAGATTGAAAAAGAAGTATGATGGGGCTGTCTGCTGTCACCCTGTTTATTTAATTTATATTCTGAGCACTT
This sequence comes from Capra hircus, assembly GCF_001704415.2. Classification (NCBI taxonomy): domain Eukaryota; kingdom Metazoa; phylum Chordata; class Mammalia; order Artiodactyla; family Bovidae; genus Capra; species Capra hircus. Next base: position 82,331,637 of record NC_030814.1, read on the forward strand.
CATGAGAAATGCTGGGCTGGATGAGTTACAACCTGGAATCAACATAGGTGGGAGAAACATCAAAACCTGAGATATGCAGATGATACCACTCTAACGGCAGAAACTGAAGAGGAACTAAAGAGCCCCTTGTTAAGGGGAAGGGGAGAGTGAAAGAGCTGGATTAAACTAAATATTAAAAAAACTAAGATCATGATATCCAGCCCCAATGCTTCATGGCAAATATAAGGGGCAAAGATGGAAGCAGTGACAGATTTCCTCTTCTTGGGCTCTAAAATCACTGCAGATGGTGACTGCAACCATGATCAGATGGTGTTTCTTCTTGGCAGGAAAGCTATGACAAACCTAGACAGTGTAAGAAAAGCAGAGACATTACTCTGCTGACAAAAGATCCATATAGTCAAGGCTATGGTCTTCCCAGTGGTCAAGTATGGTTGTGAGAGCTAGACCATAAAGGTCGTGGAGCATGGAAGAACTGATACCTTCGAACTGTGGTGCTGGAGAAGACTCCTGAGAGTCCCTTGGACGGCAAGGAGATCAAACCAGTCAGTCTTTAGGGAAATCAACCCTGAATACTCGTGGGAAAGACTGATAGATGCTGAAACAAACTCCAGTATTTTGGTCATCTGATGCAATCAGCTGACTCACTGGAAAAGTCACTGATGCTGGGAAAGATTGACGGCAGAAGGAGATGAGGGCATCAGAGGATTAGATGGCTGGATGGCATTAACAATGAAATGGACATGAACTTGGGCAAACTTCAGGAGATGGTAAGTGACAGAGAGACCTGGTGTTCTGCAGTCCATCAGGTTGCAGAGAGTCAGACACAACTGGGTGACTGAACAGCAATATATATATATATATATATATATATATATATATATATATATGCATCTCAGATGTAATATATACAAATGCAATTCAAATGCCACAACTCCACTAAAATAGTAATAACAAGAGCAATAAAACTTTTCTAATGGTCTTTCCCACCTCAGTAATTGTTGCAGCATACACTCAATTCTTCAACCTAGAAATCTTCAGTTCAGTTCAGTTGCTCAGTCATGTTTCACTCTTTGTGACCATATGGATTGCAGCATGCCAGGCTTCCCTGCCCACACCAACTCCCGGAGTTTACTCAAACTCATGTCCATTGATTCAGTGATGCCTCCATCCATCTCATCCTCTGTCACCCCCTTCTCTTTCTGCCTTCAATCTTTCCCAACATGAGGGTTTTTTCCAATGAGTCAGTTCTTTGCATCAGGTGGCCAAAGTATTGGAGTTTCGGCTTCAGCATCAGACCGTCCAGTGAATATTCAGGACTGATTTCCTTTAGGATGAACTGGTTGGATCTCCTTGCTGTCCAAGGGACTTTCAAGAGTCTTCTCCAACATCACAGTTCAAAAGCATCAAATCTTCAGCGCTCTGCTTTCTTTATAGTCCAACTCTCAAATCCATACATGACTACTGGAAAAACTATAGGTTTGAATAGATGGACCTTTGTTGGCAAGTAATGTCTCTGCTTTTTAATATGCTGTCTAGGTTGGTCATAGCTTTTCATCCAAGGAGCAAGCATCTTTTAATGTCATGGCTGCAGATGGGTCGCACAGAGTCGGACACAACTGAAGCGACCTAGCAGCAGCAGCAGTCACTATCTGCAGTGATTTTGGAGATCAAGGAAATAAAGTCTCTCACTGTTTTCACTGTTTCCCCATCTATTTGCCATGAAGTGATGAGACCAGATGCAATGACCTTATTTTCTGAAAGTTGAGTTTTAAGTCAACTTTGTCACTCTCCTCTTTCACTTTCATCAAGAGGCTCTTTAGTTCCTCTTCACTTTCTACCGTAAGGGTGGTGATCTGCATATCTGAGGTTATTGATATTTCTCCCGGCAATCTTGATTCCAGCTCAGCATTTCTCATGATATACTCTGCATATAAGTTAAATAAACAGGATGACAATATACAGCCTTGATGTACTCCTGTCCCGATTTGGAACCAGTCTGTTGTTCCATGCCCAGTTCTAACTGTTGCTTCCTGACCTGCATACAGATTTCTCAGGAGGCAGGTCAGATGGTCTAGTATTCCCACCTCTTTAAGAATTTTCCATAGTTTGTTGTGATCCACGCAGCCAAAGGCTTTGGCACAGGCAATAAAGCAGAAGTAGATGTTTTTCTGGAACTCTTGCTTTTTTGACAATCCAATGGATGTTTGCAATTTGATCTCTGGTTCCTCTGCCTTTTCTAAAACCAGCTTGAACATCTGGAACTTCATGGTTCACATATTGCTGAAGCCTGGCTTGGAGAATTTTGAGCATTACTTTGCTAGCATGTGAGATGAGTGCAATTGTGTGGTAGTTTGAGCATTCTTTGGCATTGCCTTTCTTTGGGATTGGAATGAAAACTGACCTTTTCCAGTCCTGTGGCCACTGCCAAGTTTTCCAAATTTGCTGGCATATTGAGTGCAGCACTTTCACAGCATCATCTTTTAGGATTTGAAATAGCTCAACTGGAATTCCATCACCTCCACTAGCTTTGTTCATAGTGACGCTTCCTAAGGCCTAATTGACTTCACATTCCAGGCTGTCTGGCTCTAGGTGGGTGATCATAGCATCATGGTTATGTGGGTCACAAAGATCTCTTTTGTATACTTCTGTGTATTCTTGCCACGTCTTCTTAATATCTTCTGCTTCTGTTAGGTCCATACCATTTCTGTCCTTTATTGTGCCCATTTTTGCATGAAATGTTCCCTTGGCATCTCTAATTTTCTTGAAGAGATCTCTAGTCTTTCCCATTCTATTGTTTTCCTCTATTTCTTTGCACTGATCACTGAGGAAGGCTTTCTTACCTCTGCTTGCTCTTCTTTGGAACTCTGCATTCAGATGCTTATATCTTTCCTTTTCTCCTTTGCTTTTTGCTTCTCTTCTTTTCACAGCTACTTGTAAGGCCTCCTCAGACAACTATTTTGCCTTTTTGCATTTCTTTTTCTTGTGGATGGTCTTGATCACTGCCTCCTGAACAGTGTCACGAACCTCTGCCCATAGTTCTCCAGGTGCTCTGTCTATCAGATCTAATCCCTTGAATCTATTTGTCACTTCCACTCTATTGGAGTTTCTAATTTCAACTAAAAACTTTATGCAATTTTATCAATGTTCTGAGATAAGATTTATACATATTCACTATAAAAAGAGGCATAGTTTTGAGAATATAAATACAGCAGACAACAGTTCAGTTCATAATAAAATTGTTATCCTAATGATGCTAACTTCCATTCCTCTTGTGTTATAAAGCTATAAGCAGAGCTTTTCAGAGGCATTTGAAGTTCCCTTCATAGGCCATGAGAATAATGGATGCATATGAGAAGCAAAAATTGGTGAATGGAGGGGTAGAACCAGAGAGCTTTGTAGAAGCTCTATCTCAGACATTAGCATTGAGAGAGGATAGAAAAACAAGGCACAACAGTAATTAATTTGTAGAGTTTAAGTTCCAAGTACATTGCTTACAGTTATAACACACTGGTCTGGAATGTGCACAGAACACATTGCACACCCAAACCAGGTTCTCTGGAGTGAAATGCAGGAGGCAAAATTTTTAAAAATGCCCAGCTGATTCTAGAGTGGGTGCAGCTAAGAGACACAATCCCAGGGTCTTCTCAGATACAGCAGGGAACAAGCAAGACTATAAACTGACAATGCACAGAGACATTTGAACACACAGTTATATTTGGGGAATACATTCATATAGCCAGATGCACAATTGCATTAGCTTATTCTTTGGTCATAATGCACCAGAAGTCCTCAAGATCTCTGAAAGAGCTGATTCTATGTCCCTCAACATACCCTTGTATGTAATGGGAATTAAATGGGAGACAAGTAGGACAACTTGTACTAAACACTTTTAAACATGCATGGTTAATGTATGTTTCCAAATTTAACACCCAACCATGTAGATACATCAATCCATCATGTCTCTCTAAGCAATAGGGAAACCTCCTTGCTTTGAGGCTTCTGTCCTCCCCATTGCTATGGCTCCTGGAGTTCTTGGACTCAGCTGATAGAGGGATAGGAAAGGGAGGTTGAGCTTTGGATTCCATTGTATAGTAACAGAAGAAGGAATAACCACCCTGTGGTTTAGCCTCATTGCCGTGTGATTTCAGGACAATAAGAACCTCAGATCTTAACAAGATTTATTCCCTTTAGCTTCTCTATGTGTCCTTGGTTCTATCTGCACCAGATCTGAAGAGTAAAAGAATGTGAAGGGTAAAAGTATCTCACTACCCTTAGGTGTGTAATAGCATATTCAGATTCTGCCCTTTCCACTAGTTTGTGAGCTCATGAAAGGAAAGACTATTATTTGTTTTGCTACTGGACCCTTAGGTTGTGAAAAACATTGGCAGATACTAGATCCTCAACAAATAATTGCTGAATGAATAGATGAAGAAATGATACTGAATGGTTGGTTTTCATTTAAGGATGCGCATATTAGAAAGCACCAGCAAACCATGTGATAATTCAAACAAAATATATGTTGTTTGATCTGTACATTGACACAAAAACTGCACTTTCAACTTGTTTAACCTATACTATTAATTTGATGATCTTTTAATACAAATCCAATTTTTCTATATTTTCAACACACATTTAAAATATTTGGTTAATTTTTGTTTCTGTTACATCAGAGTATGACACTTATAAATAAATATATGTTATAGTAAACTAAATAGCAATAGAATATACATCACATTTCTAAAAGTAAGATAATTTTTAAATTTTCATATTTAAGTCACTCTTCCCAATAAGGAGTTCTTAATAACAAGAGGAAACATAAACTATTATTTTAAAAGATGTTGTTGGTACTATAGCTAATAAGCTAATATGGCTAATAAGCTACCATGTTATAAGAAATATGATGCCAAAATCAGTCATTTGAAATAAGCTAATAACATATCTAGATGACATCAGGCAGTTAAAATATCAGATAAAAGGATATTCTGAAAAAACTATGTTGAAAATGAAGCCTGCTCTGCAAACCATTTGACAATATGGATTGTGTGCCTGATGAAAATGCAGATAAAAATAACAAGAGGAAAAGGAAAAATAATTCATTTGCTAAGATATAAGCAGATTTTTTCCCTATAGACATTCCTGGATGCAAATAATTATGTGGCTTCTCTCATATTAAGTAGACTAAAGACTGTTGGCTTCTAAGAAGACATGAAAATAAGAGGTTAGAAAATTACAAAATCTCTACTGCTGGAAACTTTTTCACAAGTTAAAAATTTTTATTTAAAAACCCACATATTCTTAGGAAAGGTAGGTAGAATGACCCAAAATGAAACAAACCAACAGACTTTCTCTCAGTATTTCCTGAATAGGAAAAATACATCTTGAAATATTCATGAAACACATTTTATCCCATCAACCATCAGTTGGAAGAAATTATAATAAAAGTTTTAGTGCAGGAGTTCTTTCAAAACAAATCTTTACAGAATGAGGACTGGCAACTTGCAACATAATATTGCAAAGTTAACACCCCCTGATTTTCTTGGTCTGGCTAGAGGCCCCATGTTCCTCACTTAAGCAAACCACAAACTACCTACCCTGTTGTCAACTGGTATACTCACTGACTTGGAGTGATTCTTTATGTCCAAACTCCTGGGAATCATGGATCATTATTTTCTTAACATCCCTGTGCCTGATCCACAAAGAAAAACAAAGCCCTTGATACACTTCCCTGGAAAAATGACCATCCCTTGACAATGATACTTTTCCTTTACAGACCCAGCCAAAATTATTTACATAAATGAATATAATAATTGATGATATGTCTGTCACTCCCTCTAGACTGTAAACTGCATGAAGGTAAGTGTTGTGTTCAATATTGCATACTACTACATACAAGTGTCTTGTACAGTGCTTAACTTAAAGTAGTCACTCCATTAGTGTTTGTTGAATAAGCAAAAAAATGAACCATTTTGAACGAAAAAGGGGAACATTGTGGTCCCACGAGGAATGGTGCCAGGGTACATTACACATAGGATATTTGTAACTGCCATGAAAGAAGGGATGTCCAGAGAAACTCACATTTTTGACAGAACCATCTGGGTAGTGAGTTGTTTTATCATACAAAACAAATTGTGAGAAAATATTGTAACTTTATGAGAGGGGTCTAAATAAATGGCATTATGGCTTTGAAGTGGGTAAGGAAGAGGAAAGGCATCTATAGGGAAACATCCTAAATTTCATAAATGTGATAATAGGCTAAAAATTCTCAATTAAACCAGCAAATGCACTATTTATTAAGGACTGTTTCATAAAGACATCAGAGCAATACGACATGGGCTGTAATCAGGTCAAAGGATGTTGGGCTAATTCATAAATTTTACTTCATTAAGAGCTTCTCTTAAAGAAGAGATACTATTAACAAAGTGGAAAGCCAATACAAGAAACAGGAAAATATATTTTCAGTACATGTAACTGATAAAAGACTCATATTCAGAACACATAATTCTGACTAATTCATATGAAAATGGCAGAAAATGAAATTAAAAAGTGGACAGGAGACCCAAACAGACAGTTCACACATACACAAATAGATCTCCCCATGGTCAATAAACATTAGCTATCTGGGGAATCCAAACATTAGCTATCTGGGGAATACATCCATTAGGATGGATACAGTTTAAAAGACTGACATTGCCAAGTATTGACAAGAATGTAGAGCAATTTGCACCGTCATAAATGTTTTTTAGAATCTTATCTGAACTTATGCATAACCCATGTCTCTGGGCATATGCTAAGACTATACAGCCATGTCCGACTCTTTGAAACCCCATGGACTGCAGCCTATCAGGCTCCCCTGTCTAAGGGATTCTCCAGGCCAGAACACTAGAGTGGGTTGCCATGCCCTTCTCCAAACCCATGACTCTACTCCAAGGTATTTATCCAACAGCAAACACTATAGATATATATTGAAAAAATGTACAAAAAGCTTCAGAGTAGGATTATTTGTATTATCTCCCAACTGAAAACAACCCAAATGCCCATGAACAGAATGGATACATAAATTATGGTGTAGTTATACAATGGAATACTATGCAAACATAAAAAGGAAGTTGCTTCTGCTACATTTAATAGTCCAGAGAAATTCCACAGAGTATAAAAGCTAAACACACAGAGCACATATTAAATGACTCCATTTATACAAAGCTAAAAAACAGTTGAAACTAATCTCTGTGCTAGAAATCAGGATGGTTGTTAGCTGTATGGGCATAGTGCTCAAAGAGCTGGGTAATACAGAGTTTCTGGTATAATACTGGTGCTTTTTTTTTCTTGATCTGAGTGGTGGTTACACAAGAATGTCCACTTTACAAAAATCTCTTGAGCTGTAAATTCATAATTCTGCAACTTTCTTTGAGTTTATTATAGTTCATTAAAAAGTTGGCTCAAATGGTAAAGAATCTGCCTGCAATGCAGAGCCAATCCAGGTTCAGTCTCTGATTTGGGAAGATCCCTGGAGAAAGGAATGGCTACCCACTCCAGTATTCTTTCTTAGACTATTCCATGGACAGAGGAGCCTGATGGGCAGTAGTCCATAGTGTCAAAAAGGGTCAGGTACAACCGAATGACTAACACTTTCACTTCAAAAAGTTTATATAAACAATAAAATCCTAGACTCTACCAAGGATGCCATGAAATAGTATTTTATTTCTCTAGGTAGGTTCCACAGATCCCTTCATGAAAAATATATGAACAAAAAAGTTGGGAAGATCATTTTACTAAATCTCTCATTTCATAGCTTTTTCGTAATGAGTTGATCACCTATTCCTCATAGCAACTGTTTACATTGCTCAGAAATATTCTCTGGAATACTTTAGGAAAATACTTTAAGCTGAAAGTGTTTTCTGCAGAAGCAGGGAAGTCATTCTGACCTTCTTCCCACTCACCCCTCTTCCCTGCTGCTGCTGCTGCTGCTTCAGTCGTGTCCGACTCTGTGCGACCCCATAGATGGCAGCCCACTAGGCTCCCCGTCTCTGGGATTCTCCAGGCAAGGATACTGGAGTGGGTTGCCATTTCCTTCTCTAATGCATGAAAGTGAAAAGTGAAAGTGAAGTTGTTCAGTCGTGTCTGACTCTTAGCGACGCCATGGACTGCAGCCCACCAGGCTCCTCCATGCAGGTTATAAAGTCTTCATGTGAGAGGTACCCTCTGCATACCCAGAGGAAAGGAACATTTTATAATCAAAGACAAAGGGACACCAAGAAGAATCCTAAAAGGCAAGCCTTGCTAAGTGTCCTCTCAGTTCAGTTTAGTTGCTCAGTCGTGTCCGACTCTTTGTGACCCAGTGGATCACAGCACTCCAGGCCTCCCTGTCCATCACCAGCTCCTGGAGTTCACTCAGACCCATGTTCATCGAGTCAGTGATGCCATCCAGCCATCTCATCCTCTCTCATCCCCTTCTCCTCCTGCCCCAATCCCTCCCAGCATCAGAGTCTTTTCCAATGAGTCAACTCTTCGCATGAGGTGGCCAAAGTACTGGAGTTTCAGCTTTAGCATCATTCCTTCCAAAGAAATCCCAGGGCTGATCTCCTTCAGATGGACTGGCTGGATCTCCTTGCAGTCCAAGGGACTCTCAAGAGTCTTCTCCAACACCACAGTTCAAAAGCATCAATTCTTCGGCGCTCAGCCTTCTTCACAGTCCAACTCTCACATCCATACATGACCACAGGAAAAACCATAGCCTTGACTAGACGGACCTTAGTCGGCAAAGTAACGTCTCTGCTTTTGAATATGCTATCTAGGTTGGGCATAACTTTTCTTCCAAGGAGTAAGTGTCTTTTAATTTCATGGCTGCAGTCACCATCTGCAGTGATTTTGGAGCCCAAAAAAATAAAGTCTGACACTGTTTCCACTGTTGCCCCATCTATTTCCCATGAAGTGATGGGACCGGATGCCATGATCTTTGTTTTCTGAATGTTGAGCTTTAAGCCAACTTTTTCACTCTCTACTTTTACTTTCATCAAGAGGCTTTTTAGTTCCTCTTCACTTTCTGCCATAAGGGTGATGACATCTGCATATCTGAGGTTATTGATATTTCTCCCAGCAATCTTGATTCCAGCTTCTGTTGTCCCCTAATTCAGTACAATTACCTCATATTCTTTAACCTGTTCTATTCCTCCATTGACTATCCACCCTTCCTCAAAGCTAGCCTGAAAAAACACAGGCTTGTTTCTTTGGGTCTTCATTTCCTTCTGAAAGCTCCCATGTCATACAAAACTTGCATTAAATAAACTCATATACTTTTCTCTGGTTAATCTCTCTTTGTCAGTTTACTTTTTAGACCCAGCCAGGTCCCGACGAGGATTGAGGAAAACTTTGTCCTGTCCTACAGAGCCTAAAGTAGTTATTAATATCCATTCTCTTGTCCTAACAAAAGTTTACAACAGAAATGCAAAAGGTCAGAGAAGAACAAGAGATTATATTGTTGTTCTATATTATAATAAAAGAAAACCTATGTCTTTAGCACCTTAGGGATACATTTCTCTATGATTAGGGTGTTCATTATTTTATACTTAGACCATTCAGCAACAAACGATTTGGCTTTTGGTATACAAATGCATATTTTTTACCCACCAGAAGTCTAGGCTCAAAAGCAAAAGAAGGTTGCATTAAATTGTTGAAAAGGTGAGGAGTATGTATGAGTATCCTGTTTAAGATTATGATGCCCACGCGGCCTCTTTCAGACCAAAAGCAGCACCAATGACAGGGTCTTTGTTACCATGCTGAAATGGGTTTATTATAAGGAAACACTCTGAAGCATGAAGGCACAGAAAATGGATTTGTCTGGTGCACACAGATTTTGGGGGAGTCCAGAACATGAGCCCAGGTACTCCAGCTCCAGAGTTCCAACAACAAACATTCCCATGAGCCAGCTTCCCTGGCCTCTGTCTCTTGGATTTTTTCACCTGCTCCTAAGTGTGGCTACAACTTTTGCTCTCCACTTCATGTGTTTAACCTCCAGTTGCTTCTATTTGTGCTTACTACTTTCTCTCTGGCCTCATTTTCTATGCTGCTCTATTACCGGCCTTTCTTTTTCTGTGCTTCACATTCAGACACTCCACAAGAAGATCAGATTGGGCCAGTTCTTCCCTCTCCAGGAAAGGATTTATCATTAACCAAGTTTTACAGCCAGGTCGCTGCTCAGAAGTCAATCCAGCTTGAATATGAGAGGGGGACATTTGCCCAAGGACAAAGCGTGATGACAGCTGCTCAAGGAAGCAGTCATGCCTTCAGAAGGGACAGGGACATGGCAAACAGTCAGAGCCTTGAGGCCTGGCCAGGAAAGTATCGGTTTGCCACCTGCACAAAAGAAGCTTAATGTCTGTTACCATAGCTGTTGGTCTGGAGAATCCTAAGTAGGATCAAGATGAGACGGACTGCAGATGAACACGGCAAATAAGCCCCTGTGACCCCTTCAGTGTCACTGTTTCAGGGACACTGGGGAAAATGGGGCTGCTTGTCAAAAAGCAAAACTTGTACTTGTCTGGATTAAAGGTTAAATATATTAAATGTATTAGATAAATCTGTAACATTTATGCTAGGAGATAAGATAGTGACTTATCAAAAAAAGATCACAAAAGATGATAAAATGAGTAGAGACAAAGTCTATGAGAAGAAGTTACACTTGCTCATGACAGGTTCAGGCAAATATCAAGGCCTCCCTCTGCAGTGAATAGTAGAAAAATGTGGATTTCCTGGAGGTAGCAAAATTTGCACAGATAAGTAAATTTTAAAAGAATTTTTAAATTAGCCAAAGGAATTAGGATAAGAGCTTAGGATCATACTGACCTGTTCATGAAGTTTTATTTACAAAAAGAGAAGTAACCACATATTGGTTGTAGTGGACAGGGAAGTAGATAAATAAAAATGACAAAAAACCAAAAAACAAAAAAACAAACTTTCTCATTCTCCACCCATTGCCCAAAGACAGGATAAACTCATTGTCTTAACATTCTTCATAATGGAGGTGGCTGGCATCTGGTGGATGGCAGTCGTTATTCTCTAATTTGTCTAGTGCTAGGCCCATATTGCTAATTGCTTGCAGACAAAGACACTGGATTAGACCTCAAATGCAAGTCTGAGAAAACAAGATGGGTACCCAGAAGAGATTTGCACCAGTCCCTTCCCCTGGGGTTTTATATTCCAAGAAACAAACATTCTAATATCATTATTTCCACACTTTTATCTTGCTTAAGAAAATTGTACTTTAATACTGGGGTGCCAAAAATATATATGATCAGATGCTGTGATCCAGTAAAAAATAAGATCAAATTCTTTATTTAAAAGAACATAGGGATACTCAAAGCCATTCAATATTTTAACATGCACATATTTAACATGACTATAATTTTGCCTTTCCTCAAGAGAAATAATCACAACTATTCATTAGGAAATTTCTAGTACAAAGAACTAGGTACAATTTTGAGCCATGAATCCACAAAGTCATCATGGTGTATTGGAAAGTCTTATATTAGAACTCTTGACGGACAGAGGAGCCTGGTGGGCTGCAGTCCATGGGGTTGCTAAGAGCGACTTCACTTTCACTTTTCACTTTCATGCACTGGAGAAAGAAATGGCAACCCACTCGAATGTTCTTGCCTGGAGAATCCCAGGGATGGGGGAGCCTGGTGGGCTGCCATCTATGGGGTGGCACAGAGTCAGACACGACTGAAGCGACTTAGCAGCAGCAGCATTTCAATGCATTTAGACAAGTTCTGTAAATATTCTTTGCCTCCATTTCCTCATTTGTCAAATGGAGATAATGAAAAAAACTGATTCACAGGTTTATAGCAAGGATTGAATTAATTCAAGTAGAACACTTACAGTAGTGCCAGTCATCTCATTCAGTTCAGTTTAGTCACTCAGTCAGTCAGTTCAGTCACTCAGTCGTGTCCGACTCTGTGTGACGCCATGAATCGCAGCACGCCAGGCCTCCCTGTCCATCACCATCTCCCGGAGTTCACTCAGACCCGTGTCCATCAAGTCAGTGATGCCATCCAGCCATCTCATCCTCTGTCATCCCCTTCTCCTCCTGCCCCCAATCCCTCCCAGCATCAAAGTCTTTTCCAATGAGTCAACTCTTCGCATGAGGTGGCCAAAGTATTGGAGTTTCAGCTTCAGCATCAGTCCTTCCAAAGAACACCCAGGTCTGATCTCCTTTAGGATGGACTGGTTGGATCTCCTTGCAGTCCAAGGGACTCTCAAGAGTCTTCTCCAACACCACAGTTCAAAAGCATCAATTTTTCAGTGCTCAGCCGTCTTCATGGTCCAACTCTCACATCCATACATGACTACTGGAAAAACCATAGCCTTGACTAGACGGACCTTTGTTGGCAAAGTACTGTCTCTGCTTTTGAATATGCTATCTAGGCTGCTCATAACTTTTCTTCCAAGGAGTAAGCGTCTTTTAATTTCATGGCTGAAATCACCATCTGCAGTGATTTTGGAGCCCCAAAAAATAAAGTCTGACACTGTTTCCACTGTTTCCCCATCTATTTCCCATAAAGTGATGGGACTGGATGCCATGATCTTCGTTTTCTGAATGTTGAGCTTTAAGCCAACTTTTTCACGCTCCTCTTTCACTTTCATCAAGAGGCTTTTTAGTTCCTCTTCACTTTCTGCCATAAGGGTGGTGTCATCTGCATATCTGAGGTTATTGATATTTCTCCCGGCAATCTTGATTCCAGCTTGTGTTTCTTGCAGTCCAGCGTTTCTCATGATGTACTCTGCATAGAAGTTAAATAAGCAGGGTGACAATATACAGCCTTGATGTACTCCTGTCCCGATTTGGAACCAGTCTGTTGTTCCATGTCCAGTTCTCACTGTTGCTTCCTGGCCTGCATACAGATTTCTCAAGAGGCAGGTCACGTGATCTGGTATTCCCATCTCTTTCAGAATTTTCCACAGTTTATTGTGATCTACACAGTCAAAGGCTTTGGCATAGTCAATAAAGCAGAAATAGATGTTTTTCTGGAACTCTCTTGCTTTTTCCATGATGCAGCGGATGCTGGCAATTTGATCTCTGGTTCCTCTGCCTTTTCTAAAACGAGATTGAACATCAGGAAGTTCACGGTTCACATATTGCTGAAGCCTGGCTTGGAGAATTTTGAGCATTACTTTACTAGTGTGTGAGATGAGTGCAGTTGTGCAGTAGTTTGAGCCTTCTTTGGCATTACCTTTCTTTGGGATTGGAATGAAAACTGACCTTTTCCAGTCCTGTGGCCACTGCTGAGTTTTCCAAATTTGCTGGCATATTGAGTGCAGCCCTTTCACAGCACCATCTTTCAGGATTTGAAACAGCTCAACTGGAATTCTATCACCTCCACTGGCTTTGTTCGTAGTGATGCTTTCTAAGGCCCACTTGACTTCACATTCCAGGATGTCTGGCTCTAGGTGAGTGGTCACACCAAAATGATTATCTTGATCGTGAAGATCTTGTTTGTACAGTTCTGTGTATTCTTGCCACCGCTTCTTAATATCTTCTGCTTCTGTTAGGTCCATACCATTTCTGTCCTTTATCAAGCCCATCTTTTGTGTCCATATCTTTGCGACCCCATGAATCGCAGCACGCCCGGCCTCCCTGTCCGTCACCATCTCCCAGAGTTCACTCAGACTCACGTCCATCGAGTCAGTGATGCCATCCAGCCATCTCATCCTCTGTTGTCCCCTTTCCTTCCTGCCCCCAATACCTCCCAGCATCAGAGTCTTTTCCAATGAGTCAACTCTTCGCATGAGGTGGCCAAAGTACTGGAGTTTCAGCTTTAGCATCATTCCTTCCAAAGAAATCCCAGGGCTGATCTCCTTCAGAATGGACTGGTTGGATCTCCTTGCAGTCCAAGGGACTCTCAAGAGTCTTCTCCAACACCACAGTTCAAAAGCATCAATTCTTCGATGCTCAGCTTTCTTCACAATCCAACTCTCACATCCATACATGACCACTGGAAAAACCATATCCTTGACTAGACGGACCTTAGTCGGCAAAGTAATGTCTCTGCTTCTGAATATGCTATCTAGGTTGGTCATAACTTTTCTTCCAAGGAGTAAGCGCCTTTTAATTTCATGGCTGCAGTCACCATTTGCAGTGATTTTGGAGCCCCCAAAATTAAAGTCTGACACTGTTTCCCCATCTATTTTCCATGAAGTGATGGGACCAGATGCCATGATCTTCATTTTCTGAATGTTGAGCTTTAAGCCAACTTTATCACTCTCCTCTTTCACTTTCATCAAGAGGCTTTTTAGTTCCTCTTCTCTGTCTGCCATATGTCATCTTGTAAGCACTAAATAGATGCTGGTTGTTGTTAGTTGGAGACCAACCTTAAAAGTAGTTAAGAATTTTATTTGAGAACAAATATGATAGTCTTTGAATCATCTGAGTTATTCTCAGAGAAAAAATAATTGACTGGACCCAAGACGTGATATGGTACAGTATGCCTCATGTGTTATTAAGTTTCTAGATGGGAGCCTTTACATAATTGGAGTTGTTTGGGCTCCTTGTCGAACAAAAACTTGTTATTGTCAACCTATCTCAACAGCAGATATTAATACAAAGGATCCCCTACAGAGAGCTGGGAATCTCAGAGTGAGAAAAAGATGTCATAGCTTATAACCCTCAGTTCAGTCACTCAGTTGTGTCCAACTTTTTGCCAACCCATGGACTGCAGAATGCCAGGCCTCGCTGTCCATCACCAATCCCAGAGTTTACTCAAACTCATGTCCATTGAGTCGGTGATGCCATCCAACCATCTTATCTTCTGTCATCCCCTTCTCCTCCCACCTTCAAACTTGCTTAGCATCAGGGTCTTTTCAAATGAGTCAGTTCTTCGCATCAAGTGGCCAAATTATTGGAGTTTCAGCTTCAGCATCAGTCCTTCCAATGAACATTCAGGACTGATTTCCTTTAGGATGGACTGGTTGGATATCCTTGCAGTTCAAGGGACTCTCAAGAGTCTTCTCCAACACCACAGTTTAAAAGCATCAATTCTTTGGTGCTCAGCTAGGTTGGTCATAACTTTTCACGGCTGCAGTCACCATCTGCAGTGATTTTGGAGCCCCCCAAAATAAAGACTGTCACTGTTTCCACTGTTTCCCCATCTATTTGCCATGAAATGATGGGACCGGATGCCATGATCTTAGTTTTCTGAATGCTGAGCTTTAAGCAAACTTTTTCACTCTCCTCTTTCACTTTCATCAAGAGGCTCTTTAGTTCTTTTTCACTTTCTGTCATAAGGGTGGTGTCATTTGTGTATCTAAGGTTATTGATATTTCTCCGAGCGATCCTGATTCCAGCTTGTGCTTCACCCAGCCCAGCATTTCTCATGATGTATTCTGCATATAAGTTATATTTTTACAGAGACATAAATTCCCCATTTAGGCCCTTCTGAAGTTGAAGTGACAAGTGGAAAAGTACCTTGCATTGCTTCTGAGATTGTAACAAGTGCAGAATACAGTGGAGGCTCCACCCTACATTTTTTTTTTTTAATGCAAAAGTGCATTAGGAGTCTGCAAAGCCATCTCACAGTAGTTTTTCAAGATACATTCTGAGGAAACCGTCTCTTCTACCCACGTTCCAACCTCCACTTTGACCTTTACCCCTGCTGATAAAGATTTCAAAGTTTACTGCTTGGGAAAATATTGTATCTGTAAGTGTAGAAAAGAGTTTGCAATGCTCAGAAGCATATTCAAAGAAGTGCAGAAGAAAAGAAACTATTTTGATGTGTTTATGTTATCTGATTACCTTCTGACTCCCAGCTTCATTCCCTGCCTTTCCCTAGGATCTGTATTACTGGGAACTTCATTTACAAAGCATCCTTCCAAGGAGAGGAACTGCTGGAAACTGAAGGATAGGAAGAGGGGAGAATTAAGTATTTTCTCACTTCCCTTCAGTGGTGTCTCCCCCAAGTGCTGTATCTTCACAGTGATTTCAGGTCTGTTGGAAAACCCCTCCTCATGGTCTCAGCTCCCACAGATAGCCCTAGGATTGGTCTAGTTCCAGCTAGATGGCCCCAGTCTGGAAATACCACTTTCTACTGGTTTTAATCTCTGGGAAGTTCCACATCTCTTGTGTATCTCTGAAGCTCCTCTACAAACTGTCCTCATGTCGAAGTCCCACTGTTTTTCTATTAGAACTCTGATAATGATAAGCATATTTCCCAATGTATACAACAGTAAAATATATATATATAATAAAAGTTGTTTGTGTCCTTACTGGGGACACTTTGAGCTACTGAGAAGGGTCTAATTCAGAAGATACTTAGAAGATACTCAGACAACAAAGCATATTAGGATAGGTCAGACATTTTGAAAAAATATATATATACATTTAGATTTTTTTCTGGCTATTTTCCTTGATGAAATTAAGCAGCTGCTCAATAAATCCCATCCCCTTCTGTCCCATGTAGTCAGAGCCTTCATCTCATTTCAAATAATAGCTTTTCCCAAAGGAAGTGTCTCCTTTCAGGATATCATAATAAGATAATGGACTGAGTGATCAATGCTGTGTGCGGTGGAACATTAAAAATGTGCCATAAAATATGGAAAACAATTTAGCCACTCTCTAATGCAAGCAATTCTTGTAAAAACTATACATGAGAAACATGTACCCAACTATTTTTTTCATGCCTTATGACAAGATTAGATGCAATAAAAATCTTGTCTTAGCAAACCAGCATGTTAGAAGATGCTGTCAGCAATAACTTTGCAAAGACATGTCCATTACCAAAGAGGGGCATTATCCTAAATTTACTCTCATTGAAGATTGATGTCTGCTGTAAGCAACCATCTGTCTCTAGATTCTATGGTACTACAATACTGTCACTCTGCACAGTGGAAGTGGTTTGTGGCTTCTTGTTTTATTTCCACATCTTTATCTTTTCAATTTTGAATTACGGACAGGCGATTTTTGGAGCAAACAACCAAATATGACTGACCATGTGAAGTGTATGGATCAAGTCCAAACAAACTTACTGTTTTCCTAAGTAAGATGAAGAATGCATCAAATAAATTGTTTGAAGGTCATTACCCCACAGGGATTTATCCTAGTGTATTATCAGCTATTCTGTGATAAGAAAGTTATTTCAGCATATCTGGTCAGTTTTACAAATTCTCAGTGCTACTTCTCTATTGAGTAGAACAGCAGTCTCCAACTTTTTTGATTCTTCTTTCTTATCAGGAATAAAGGTTTTGATACTCAGGTACAAAAATTTTTATATCTATCTATCTATATAAATTTTATGCAAATATACACATTTTGTGCTATTATATTAATATATATTATATAATATATAGAACAAGATAATAAAATTATGCGATAAAAACAACTATAGGTAGAACCTTGATTATTTTGACTCATTCCTGAATCATCTCAATCAGACAGCTTAGATGAGAACTTAGAGCAGTCAGGACATGTCACGAATTCAATTTTGACACTGAGGTTCCATTTAACTCTTGTATATTGGAGGTAGGGGGCTTCCCTTGTAGCTCAGCTGGTAAAGAATCTGCCTGCAATATGGAAGACCTGGGTTCAATCCCTGGATTGAGAAGATCGCCTGGAGAAGGGAAAGGCTACCCACTCCAGTATTCTGGCCTGGAGAATTCCATGGACTGTATAGTCCATGGGTTTGCAAAGAGTCAGACACGACTGAGCAATTTTCACGTTCACGTTCATTGGAGGTAGCCTTGCCTTCAATAAATTACATAAAATACGGAACACCCAGTTACATGTTGATGGGACATATTTATACTAAAAATTACTTATTTATCTGAAATACAAACCTAACTTGGCATCCAGAGTTTTAGTTGATTTATATTTTTATTTATTGGTTACATCTAACAATTCTAGTTGCTGTCCAACAGTCTGAAGCTTCCCCTAGCACTTCATTCTGCCTACACCTCTCCTCAGCTTCCTCAAGGAGTTGCAATTATTGTCTATTAACACACTATTGACAGGTTTAAAGCCATATATTCTGCTCTGATTTCTTTAAATGATATTATCTGCAATGGGTTCTATGTTTATCTGAATAGAACAGAATACATATTCTATGTGTATCTGTCTAAACAGGACATCAAAAAGCCAGTTTTTGTATGTCATTTAATTGCTTGTGTGCATGTCTTGTTGATTGAACTGGTTTGTCCATTAGTCGTTTATTCAATACCTAATATATTTTAGACATGGGGCCCAGTACCTGTGGTATTAAGAATCATAAGACATGATTCTATTTCCTTCCGCATAAAAGCCAATATCCTAAAAATGATCTATGTAGCCTACATATCTGGCCTAGCGGTATTCATAAAAATGTACCTCTCAGCTCTAAGGATATAACTCTGCTCTGTGCTTAGTTGCTCAGTCATATCCCCATGGACTATATAGGCCACCAGGCTCCTCTGTCCAGGGGATTCTCCAGGCAAGAATACTGGAGTGGGTTGCCATGCAGGGATCTTCCCAACCCAGGGATTGAACCCAGGTCTCCTGCATGGCAGGTGGATTCTTTACCAGCTAAGGCACCAGGGAAGCCCAAGAATAGTGGAGTGGGTACCCTGTCCTTTCTCCAGGGGATCTTCCCAACCCAGGAATTGAACCGGGGTCACCTGCATTGCAGGCAGATTCTTTACCACCGGAGCTACCAGGGAAGCTCATCTTCCCTAAATATGGCCCATTTCCTCATTTCTTCCAGATCTTTTTCTTAAATGTGTGCATGTGTGTGATTTTATGTGACCACTTTCCTAAATGTATATTCCTAGCTATACTTATTATCCTCCTTTATTACTTGCTTTTCCTCTTAGACATTTACCATTAACAAATTCTATGGGTCACTTTTTTACAGTACTGTCTTTCTATCCTGTGGGAATACAGAGTCCAAGAGGGCAGGCATTTTGTTTGTTTTATTCATAATTGAAGAATAATACCTGGAATGGTTCACTTAGAACAGGGCCTGCAATAGAGTAAACGACTAATAATTTTTGAATCAATGAACCTATGTCCTCAAAGAGTTAAAGGTCTTATGGGGAGATGTAAGTCAGTGAGATAGCTTAGTCTACCATCTTGGGGATGGGAGGGCAAAAATATAAGTTAATGGTGAAACTTGTGCTGAACCCCAATAATTCCACGGGCTCAGGCATGCCTGTGTAGGCAGAGCAGGGTACGAACAGATCACCAAGGAGCTAAAGGCAGAGGCAGGGCAGCATGAAGAGTCGAAGGGAATGAAACGAGGCAGGGGGCAAAGACAAAGCGGGAGAGTATTTTGAAAAAGAAGTTAAGAACGTTTCTAAGAACACATTGCCGAATGAGTAAATTGATACATTTAGTCTGGTTAGTCTAAGTTTCATGGCTTCTGAAATATTAACAGATAGTCATAATAATGATACAGATATAATGATACAGATCGAAACTTCTTTGGTTTGTGCCATATTTTCAGTTTATTGCTTTGTTTATATTGTTTCTTTTATTTCTCCCCAAATCATGTACAGCAGGTAATTTATAGGTAAGAAAACTGAGACTTTGAGAATCTCACTAGAAAAATTTTCAAATACTGTAAATGTTAATAGATGACAGAAGTGGGACTCAGATCCCGAGAACTTTCAGAGTATTTTCCTTTACACTAAGCCCTTTTTCTAGATTCCAAAGCACCTTACATGTACCTTTTTCATAGAACTGAGCACAGAGTGTAACTTCTTGCTTGTCCTCTCTTATCCAATGATGAAGACCCAGACATCTGTATTTGTATATCTAATTATATATAGTGGCCCTTAGGAAGGCCTCAGACCATTGTAATATCTAATGGCTAAGAATTTTTTTATCTCCAGACACCAATGTTCACCCCTTTTGGGGGTGATATAGCCCTTGTTTGAGAATGCATGGTCTAGTGGAATATAGGCTTTTTGTAGTTGACTTTCCATGAAGTGAAGCAAAAGTCGCTCAGTCGTGTCTGACTCTGTATAGTCTATGGAATTCTCCAGGCCAGAATACTGGAGTGGGTCAGTCAGTCAGTTCAGTCACTCAGTCGTGTCCAACTCTTTGTGACCCCATGATTTGCAGCATGCCAGGCCTCCCTGTCCATCACCAACTCCTGGAGTTCACTCAGACTCATGTCCATGGAGTCTGTAATGCCATCAAACCCTCTCATCCTTTGTTGTCCCCCTTTCCTCCTGCCCCCAATCCCTCCCAGCATCAGAATCTTTTCCAATGAGTCAACTCTTAGCATGAGGTGGCCAGAGTACTGGAGCTTCAGCTTTAGCATCATTCCTTCCAAAGAAATCCCAGGGCTGATCTCCTTCAGAATGGACTGGTTGGATCTCCTGGCAGTCCAAGGGACTCTCAAGAGTCTTCTCCAACACCACAGTTCAAACGCATCAATTCTTCGGCGCTCAGCCTTCTTCACAGTCCAACTCTCACATCCATACATGACTACTGGAAAAACCATAGCCTTGACTAGATGGATCTTTGTTGGCAAAGTAATGTCTCTGCTTTTGAATATGCTGTCTAGGTTGGTCATAACTTTCCTTCCAAGGAGTAAGCGTCTTTTAGCTGTTCCCTTCTCAGGGGATCTTCCCAACCCAGGGACCGAATCCAGTTCTCCCACATTGCAGGCAGATTCTTTACCAGCTGATCCACCAGGGAAGCCCTAAAGACATCTTATGAATAAAAAGTTGTCTAACAACCAATTGTTGGTAAAGCAGGCTAGACTGAAGTCAGGAGACAGCTCGTAGCCTTGCTCTGCCTCTAACAAGCTGTGCAATCTTGCATAACTTAAATGTTCTGGTCTTTTGTTACCTTAATTCTGAAACAAGAGACTATGCTGAATTAACTCCAAAATCTTTTCCAGTTGAGAAACTTCATGATCTTACATAATGAAACCTGATTGTTGACTACTCTTCACTTGCTTTTTAAACTACATAGTTCATGGAGTTAAGACATTTATTAGTGGCTTCATTTGCTGGTAATAAATATGTGGTACTTTCCCTTTTCTTGTGATCTGCATTTATACTTCAGGACTTCAGGATTTTTTTGGTGACTATTGTAAACTCTTATCTCGTTAAGGGCCTCTGTGACTTCACTGATGCAGGCCAGAATGACTTGGCAACATTAGAGAGATGGATTTCCTTCACAGTTCTGGGTCAGAGGTACAGATGTTCATGGGATCTTAGCTGTGTCACTACAGCTAATGAATTTGTGCTGTGTTCCACGGCATTAAGTTAGACCTGACCTTCAAATCACATTTAAGAGAGAGCAATCATAGGTCACAAATCACAAAGTTTTAAGTAATGGTCTCTTCTATCACAAGAAACTGATTTAAGCAGATTTGATTTTATAAAAAATGCTCAGAATTTAGGGAACTTTAGAACAGTACTGCCTGTTATAGAACTCAATTAAAATATATGAACGTTTGGATTATTTCAGAGAATTTTAATGTACATCAATACAAATTAACTTTATTTGTATATGTTGAGAGAATTGAATCATCAGAGAATGAATCATTTTGGAAGTGCCTGCGGATTTCTTTATCCAAGAGAACTCTATTAGACATTCTGCATAATGAAGAATTATTTTTATATTATGAGTAATTCTCTTTACTGCACTTGTTTCACAAATTTGCTCTCTTTGGCATTTGTCTTTGGAGAGTGGGGTTTATTCTCATATTTTCCCAGGTCTTTTCTAACTCTTCTGCTCTCTTTTTCATTTTCTGTTTTGTCAGGGAGGGCCAGGAGCTTTTTACAACATTCTTTGGATTGAGTGTATGTATTTTAGGTTATTCAGAGTAACAGATCCACAAAACAAACAAACTTTTATTTTTAAAATACTGACTATTAAATATTTTCATAGAAAATGTTGATGCTTTCATGGTAACAGTCTCTGTCTTTTTACTTTGTCTTATCAAAGATTCCCATCTCTCAAGGGTGAGAAAGGGAAGGAAAATAAGTGTGCAAACGGCATCAGATAATCCATTCTGCCACACACATATTGAGTGACGTTCACACTGTCTGTAGTAACTGGGATTTTCCTTTTAAATTTCAGTAGATTATTAATATGTTCTACTCATCACAAAAAACTAACAGATTACAACATCTTCAATAGTATGACTTCACTCTCATTTTGCAGGATTGAATTTCAGGAGAGTTATGTGATATTTGAATATGAAATACAAAAATCTTCTTAGAAGATTATTTATAAATATAAAGAGATTAGACTAGAGGTATGAATTCATTCATTAGACACCATCAACTTGTTTGTTTCAATCTGATAAACTAGTTCCTATCAAAACTTAACCACTGCTTACTTTTGGAACTCTGTCAACTACTAGGTTTATTTCAAATCCATAAAGTAGGATACTGAATAGCAACTTTGCAGCCTATAAAAATTAATATAAAACATAGACTGTTTATACAAATCTAATAAAACAGCTTGACAGAAAAAGAAAGGCCCAAGATTGTGCGGTTGTTTGGGAAGTAGCAGGACTAAGAGGGGCTTTATTTAATTTTATGTGGTGCAAGGTAAACCTGAGCAAATTCATAAAAGGAGTAATAAAGTAGAGGGAAGGTATTTAGGGATTCAAGTGAGAAAACGACTAATCACTGGATCAAGTTCCTTTACTAATTGAGGGACAGATGAGAGGGCCATGGAGGAAGATTAGTTTTAGAAGGAATTCTGAAATGGGGAGGACATTGAGTGGTGAAGAAAGGGATTTGGGGGATAGAAAGGCAGTCTGGTTCCAGCACAGTTCTTCCCAGGAATGGGTTGAGGGCTGAGTTTAAAGGCTCATATTTCTCATGATGCTCTGAATGCAGAAGTAGGATCTACTGGAAGAAGCCACAGGACACATATTTCACTGTATTCCAAGGAAGCTCTTTCTAGCAATGTGATCTGTCCATAACTATAAAGAGTGACCCTTGAAAGTACTGGGTTCCAGTCGTTGCTCTGTGTGCCAGAGAACCCTATTTGGCAGATTGCTATAGAGAAGATACAAACATGAAATGAAGAATATGCTGAAGGAATAATGGACAGCTCTTTCAGAGGAATTCAGCCGTCACCCTGTTCAACTGCTTTGTTTCTTTTCTTCTACTCTTATAGTCCATTGTTAATCCTGTAAAAAGCTACTTCTCTGATCAATTCAGTAACAGGAAACTTTTTGTCTCCTTAAATGAAGAAGCAGAAAGGAAAGGGATAGGAGATCTAGGTAGCTTTTATTATGACCATATTTATCAGACATCACCAAGTATCCATCTTAGCAAATTTCCTTTATATCCAGTCACTATCACAGTTATTTAAAGGAAGGTATTCCCTGCAATAAGAATTGACTCTGATAATTTGTCCATTTATTCAGCTTTAAGACTGTATACTCTTTAAGTTTGAACATTTACTTATGGATTTCCTTCTATAGGTTAATAGAGTCTTGTTCATAAAAAGAAAATTGCTTGAAATACACTTTTAAACTAATTTGGAGAATCTGCCAAACCAATCTGTTCCTTTCGATCACTGCTGTTTCTTTGGTGTTATATTATTTTTAAGTGAAAGTAAAACAAATAGTCAGCCTTTTCTTCTGAATAATTCAAATTAATTTTTGAGTTTCTTATTAGGATTCTTCATTAAGTTCACACCAACCTCATGGACCAAAATTTTAAACATCTGGTATTTTACTAGTATGCTTTCTCACCTACTGAATATGACCATCACAACTGATAAACATTATTAGATCATTATCTTTAACAGTGAAGAAATGTACACTTACCACTGCTGAGAATGCTCTTTCCAGCATTTCTTCATGCTGTGCTTTCAAGACCAACTCTTTGCAGTCTACTAGGAAATGTGGCTCTAGAAATCTTGGTGCTTACCTTGCAGGTATGAGAGCTTACAGGTACAGGATCAGGGAGACCAGTGCACAAGTAACTCAAATTGATGATTTAATAAATGTGTGATAATTTTGCCCAGTATAGACTTTTTCGACTTTAGAATGAATTATTTTCAAAATTCTTTCACATTTTTTTTTTCTGTAAAAGACAGGCAGCATTGCAGAGCCTAATATTCCTAGATATAGGCAACCAGGTCATCTGAATTAGCCACCCATGAGAGCACTCCAATATGCTGTTTATAACAGTCTTTATACTTTTGTCCTAATTTACGGATTATCACTCTATGATTAACTTAAAATACATCCCACATAAAATCTTAACTAATTATCTCTTTGAGATAAGGTTATTTTGAGGTGATTAAATGTTCTGAACTTGGATTTTGGTGAGGTCTGCACCATTTTGTAGGATTTTATTAAAAATCATCGAATTGTACCATTTAATTACATTGAATCATTGAATTCACCACTTAAATGGTGAATTTCATGGTATGTAAAGTATATATCCACAAAGATTAAAAAAAAAAATTTGGAATTATTTCCTATTCCTACTTAGGGTTGACATGGATGAGATCTTTCCCAGCAGATATTATACTAGGCTAATATCCATGCCTGTTTATGTTTGAAATATAGGAGGATGATCAGTAAGTGCCTCTTAGGACTGAGTTTCCTTTTGTATATGTTATCTCATCCAATTTGAAGAATTATACTAAACAGCTCCCAGAGAACAAGTATAAGGTCATGAGTTAATATGAAGCAACTCAGGTACCATGGAGAATAGCGTAAAAGTTTTCAAATCAACTCTAAAGAGTTATGAGCAATCATTTTATATTTAAACTGATAATGCCACAAAAGGAAATGAAAAAAACAAATCATGGTTTTAAAAGAACGACTAAACATGTTATAATTAAGAGGTATAAGCATCTATATAAGGGTGAGCCCAGTTTAATGGGACAGACTACACTGAGTTGGTAGGTCCAGCTGGAGCGCATCTGGATAGTATGTGATCATCAGTGGATCCACAGCAAGCAACAGACAGTTAGTATCAGATATGTCCCAAATTTGGGCTCAAAGCAGTATGTTGGATATTTTGGAGACGAATCAGAAGACAAATAAGATCGTCTACAGAGACAGAGATGTGGGTTCAAGAATGAAAAATAGGAAGCCATTCTAAGCAGATTAAACTTAACTTACAGGCTGGCTACAAAGAACAATGGCAGCATTCAACCTCTAATACTAAGGCAGAAGATAAAGAGAGCTTAGCCACAAGCTGGACTGAAGTTGAATTGCTTGAGAAATTTACCTAGACTTCCCTAAATACTCTGATTTGTTCCAGAACCTTGACTGGGGGTCCAGATAAGGCCTTACCTACAGGTAATAGAGAGCTATAATGCTGGGAACCCAGGGCATCATTACAATGTTTGTCATATGGGATGTGCAACCACCCATTCATATACTAGCAAAGTATTCAAGCTGACTGGGACCTGTTTGCTTCCCTGCCCTGCTCCTTTGGCAGAAATTGCAGCTTGACTCTTCTCTCCCCTTCCCTCTTTCCCCATCCATTCTTATACATGCTTTGTGGAGTCTGAAGTGGAGACATTCTAAAATTGAGTTGCCTATAATATGATGTAGGCTAGGGAACACTTGTCTATAATATCCAGCTAAACATGCTCACAATTTTCAGAATTCAATGCAAACTTTCTATGACTTAGTGTTCACATTTATATCTAAAATCCAAATTTTATTTACTTATTTATTTTTAACTTTTTATTTTATGTTAGACTATAGTTGATTAACAACATTGTGTTGGTTTCAAGTGTATAGCAAAGTGATTCAATTATACATACTGTCTATTCTTTTTCAAATTGTTTTCCCATTTAGGTAGTTTTATAACATTGAGCAGAGTTTCCTGTGCTATATAGTAGGTCCTAATTGGTTATCCATTTTAAATATAGCAGCATGTAAAAATTTTAAAATTTAGAAAGCTATAATAGCACAGAACAAATAATTGATCAATTTATAGACTAAATTAAAGGGAAAAAGCTTGTAAATCCCTCAATCTCTCCTTTTACAAATGTAGGTGGGATAATAATAATGAATTTCAACCATACACATACCATACACACAAATGCACAAACCTCCTGCTTTCAAATAGTTATAGTTTTAACAAGATGGATTCAACAGTTCACCATCCTACCAAAATAAGAAAAACACACAGAGATATAAAAATCAGTAGACTTAAAATGCTACATATTTATAGGCTATGAGTTCCTAAACCAGAATGAAAAAAAAAAAAAAAAAAAAAGGATGAGTGTCCTAAAACAATTCTGCTAGTCAATACGATAAATCAGGCCCAGAAGTCACAAACACAATAAATCAATTGAAACTGCCAAACCACTCTTCTCAACCTACTGGATTTAATTAAAACCACCACTCAGTTCATGAGAGGCCTTCTTATAGAGCAGATACTATCATTCAGTCTCAACCATCCACCCAAGCCTGCTGCGGGAGACACAGCATGTTAAATTTTAATCAAGGGGCCTGTTAAGAGTGGCAGGGTTTAGTCCACATCTACAGCAAGGCACCATCATCTGTTCTATGTCCTCTTCCCCTTCTCCCAAAGCACTCATTGAGAGCGCCTTCAATCAGCCCTCAACACCGTTGAAAGAGTAAGTGCCAGATGAATGCAGGAGCAATGTTGCCTTGCTAGCCCTTGCTTTTGTGTTGAAAATACAGCACAGCCATTGAAATGACTAGCATATTTAATCAAACGTGTAAAACAAGAGTTGTCACGGGTGCTCTATGGTTTTAGGTTCTTTAGCGAATCTACTAAGACTTCTCAACCCTAGCTCAGAGTCTATAAAGATCTGTTACCAAACAACCTCTAAATGCCACACGGTAGAATGATAAAAAGAATGAAGCAAAAAAAAAAAAAAAAAGGCACTCACCAGCGATGATGAATTCACAAGGCTGGCAGAGGGCACAGGTTTGGCCTTTGCCACAGCTTCCAGGCATTTTGCAGGACTGGCGGTTAGGAATCGCACTGGCCCTTAAAAAGAAAGGATCCCTTGGGTTTAGTGCAGAAAAGACATAGAGATAGCCACCCATGAGGTTGTTTTAACTTGAAGGATCACATTATTCATCATGAACAGTCTCTAAACTCAGTCAGCAGAAGCCTTTCTCGCACTTTTCTTGTGCATATTTGTCTCCATTTTATGAAGGCAGAACAGACTGTGTTTGGCATTTTTGCCTTGAGTTATTGACATGTTTTAAATTATGCTGTTTTATGTCCATTCTTAATAGAACAGAAGTCTGCTACAAACGATCTTTATTAACAGACCGCCTCAGGTGCTGAGACTCTCGATTTAACACCGTCTCCAAACAGACAGACAGGGAGCTTGTTAACAGGCTTTTCCAACCCTTTGGCTTCTGTGAGACGTAAGTGGATTATGGAGGTTTGTTTGTCAGGCTATCCTTTTTACATCACTGTCTGAATAATTGCCACAAAGGCCTATTGCTTTGGCCTAATTAACAAAATGTACAAAATCCCGAACATAGAACTTTTATTGATTAACCATCTCCACAGGAAGCATATGAACCCCTGTGACTCCTGGCCCCAGACAGATGCTCTTGGTGATGTTACACGCTGAACTATAGCTTGTTACTATACCAAGAACTTGTCTTAGGATTTTTGAGCCACTCAGAAAGTGTCACAAAAAACACATTTATTGGTTTTAGTTTAAAACTCAGTATCCTTGCGATGAGACCAATTCTTATGCAAATTTCACCCTATGTTTACTATAAAACTCTATACTATTAGTTCTGCTTTGTTTTTTATTCACAGAAACTGATCCTTGAGGAGGTGGTTTCAATAGTATAAAAGACTTGATGGTAAAGTTAGAAATATGGAGAAAAAATAAGAGTTAGTTTACTGTTCAAACACTTCTCATTAATTAGAAAACTACTTAGACTTCAGGGCTTGTGTGTCAGAGGACTATTCCAGGCTCTGAGGCTAAACCAGTGAGAAGACAGCCAGCATCCCTGCTCTTTGGAGCTTTTAGTATCAAGGATAGCAGATTTTTGAAAAGCCTAGGTGTTGAGGCCTATAACTATTTCTGCATTTGATATGCTTATAGGAGTCCCCCGTATCCACAGTTTGACTTTGTGTGGTTTTGATTTCAGTTACCCACCATGATCCATAAAAATGTTAAATGGAAATTTCAGAAATAAACAATTTTAAGTTTTGGACCTGGACTTGAACTTTGGACTTGGGCTGCAAAGAGATCAAACTAGTCAATCCTAAAGGAAATCAACCCTGAATATTCAGTGGAAGGACTGATGATGAAGCTGAAGCTCCAATACTTTGGCTACCTGATGCAAAGAAACAACTCATTGGAAAAGACACTGATAATGGGAAAGGTTGAAGGTAAAAGGAGAAGGAGGCAGCAGCAGATTAGATGGTTAGATAGCATCACTGACACAATGAAAATGAATTTAAGCAAACTCTGGGAGATAGTGGAGGATAGAGGAGCCTGATGTGCTGTGGTCCTTGGGGTTGCAAGGAGTTGGATATGACTTAGTGACTAAACAATAAAAACATTTTAAATCTTAGGAGGTTCTGAGTAGCATGCTGAAACCTCACATGGTTCCCCTCCATCATGCTCAGGACATGAGTCATCCCCTTGTCCAGTGTACCTTCTGTAGCAGGCTTGTGTTATCAGATCAACAAGTATTATCATAGAGCTTCTGTTCAAAGAATCCTTATTTTACTTACCAAAGGGCCCAAAGCCCAATAGTAGTGATTCTGGCAATTCCAATCTGCTAAAGAGAAGCCAGGCAGTGCCTCCTTTAAATGAAAAGGTGAAAGATACTTTCTTAATAAGGAAGAGAAAAGCTGTATGCTGAGGCTGTTAAGATCTTTGTAAGAATAAATCTTCTTACCTATGAAATGGTGAAGAAGGAAAAAGAAATTCTGTGCTAACTTTGCTGTCACACCTCAAACTACAAAAGTTATGGCAACGGTGCATGATAAGTGCTTAGTTAAGATAGACAAGGCATTAAATTTGTACAATAAGCTATTTGAGAGAGAGACCACGTTCATATAACTTTTATTACAATACAATGCTATATCTTATTATTACTTATTGTTGTTAATCTCTAACTCTGCCTAATCTATAAATTAAACTTAATCATAGGTATGCATGTATAGAAAAAAACAATATATATATAGAGCTCTGTACAATCCAAGCTTTTAGGCATTCATGTCGGGGGTGGGGTGAGGAGGCTGTTTTGGAACATATTCCCTGCAGAAAAGTGAAAACTACTGTGACTTTCCTTAGGAACTCAGTAAAAAGCCCATAGGATGAAAAATTCTGTTTGATGACTTAGGAAGTTAGATTGGTCCTGAGACAATAAGCTGTGTATATCATTTTATGTAATATTCAGAAAGTATATACTGAAAAAGTTACTATAGACATTTTTTTTTAATTTGAGAAGACCTACGATCTGCTACAATAAAAAATGAAAAGCAAGACAAATAAAAATTTCTTAATGTACTTATACACACAGATAGGTTAGAAAGTTTTGACTAAATTTATGTTTTTGCTTTTTAAATCAGTCAAGTAACTTGATAATGACTGCAGAGAAATCAAAAGATTCAATTCAAACAACTGAAATGAGCTTCAGTTGGGAACTCAGCTATAGCAACATTCATAGCACTGAATTAATTCAGAAAGCTTAAAAGCTCTAGGAATAGATTGCAATTTTTCTGTTTTCTTCTCCAGTGCAAAAGGGGGCAACAGCATTTTTTTAAATCTCAGAAAGATATCTTGTCTAATCTTGGGAATTTATGCTGAATTTTGGAGAAAATTTCCCCCTGGAGCAGTCTGTACACATAAGCACACACACATTGGCATCTGTCAACATGAAACTGAATTCACCAAAAATGTGAAGAGCACCTGTCATGCTCTAATATTAAGATGAGTGTCATAGCAGCTGTCTTCAAGCATAAAAATCAAAGGTGGTGGAGTAGAGGAAGGTCAAAAGTTAGATAGGCTGAGGTCAGAAGCTGAACAGAATAGGATACTGGAATATTCTTCAGGTCAAGACTGATCACGGCAGGAAAAGGCAATGTCTCGCATGCTAGTAGTCCTTCCAAAAGCCCCGGAGAATTGAAATAAAAGCAGAGACTTTCTTTCTTTTTGATCAGCAGCAATAATAACAGTGGCAATAACTAATAGAAGCTATCATTTGTTGAGAGTTTACCCTGTACCCCATTTACTTGATGGTTTCACATTTATGAATTTCATTATTATTAACACTCTGCAAAAGTAGGTTTTACTATTGTCTCTATTTTACATGTGAAGACACAGAGAGTAGCACTTTACTCAAGATCACAAATCCAATGAGAGGTAGAATCAGTATTTAAACCTACTCCAAAGCCCATGCCCTTATCCACTGCATGAAATTTGCCGAGCCTGGACTGATGCACAGGCATTTGTGGTGGTTGTGAAGTAGTGATTCATCACTCTTTGCCCAGAGAGTTGTTTGCCCTAAATTTTGCAAGAGATCATGTTTAAGGTAAACCGGTTATCACCTGCCAAGACAGCAATGATTTACAATTATTTATTAAGAAAGTGTTCTGTGTGCGAGTGGTCTCTCTCTGAAAACATGCCAACAAAGAGGCCTTGTCAGTTTTTTGGCAGAAATACATCTAAACACATAAAAACAAGTTTAAACACTATTATTTATGCATAATTCTTTCTTGGCATCATCTCTCACTTGCCACAATTTGCAGCCAGAAAACACTTATTTCTACTTTTCTTACTCTAGAAATAATCCAGCCTCAAGTGGATCTAATTCCTTCCCAGAAGACAAACAGCCCTGTCAGGACTTGGTGGTGTGTGCTGTGTTTGAGGCATCAAGGTTTCCATTCACTGCACAGCTGCACGGACTCCGGAAGCTGGTGCTAAGCCAGAGTTCTGTACCCACTGAGATCTGCAGTCTGGAATGATAAACACACAGCTGCCCATGGAGAGGGCCACAGACATAATAGATGGCCACGTCTCCTCTGGAGTCAGGCAAAGCCAACACAAATCATTAATCCAGCTGCTTATATGTTAAATATAACAAAACACGTACAAAATGGTGACCTGTCTCCATAGAAGACAGCGATGGGGTGGTATGAGGCGGAAGCAATTTAAGGCAACAGGACAGAGTCAGGGGCTGTGCGTCCTTTGTAAAGTTCTGCAGGAGAGCTGATTTACTGCCACAGGGCCTCTTGCTGCAAATAGTTCATAAAGCCTACGACCTGAGGACTTGCCCACAGGACCACAATAACATTTATCTAGCATAAATTAATGTGTTTCAACCACTAATTCAATTTGGCCAGCCTCATTCTTCTGGTTTTGGCAAAGCCTAGCCTTGCTGTAAAGTCACTTGGTGACTCACACGAATGGCTGGGTTGGTTAAAGAGTCACACACCGCTAGGAACAAAGAGTGCTATTAGTTGAGTAGTCATAAAAATATACCTCCAGAGCACATTTGGAGCTGTGCTAATTGAAACTTCCTCTTTAGAGGAACCTGATCAAAACTAGCTGTAGGAGTCAAGCAGGAGCAGATTTCAACATCACATTAAAAGCTCAGCAGATTCAGAAAGAGCAGCAATGTTTGAAAGAAGAGGGCATTGAGGCCCCAACACGCACTCTAATTGGCTCCCAACACTCTGCTGAGAGCTGGTGACCTAAACCTGGAGAGCAGCAGGAAAAAACTTCTCTGCAAGCTTGATTTGAAAAAAAGAAAACTGGTGTGCAGTTCCCCTCATAAAATTCCAAATCTGCCAAGCTTCTCAAGGAACACATGGGAAAAAAACCACAAAGGCCTAGTGAATTTAGGAAAATGAAGTGAGATGAAGTGGGATATTGTTCTTAAAAGGTAGAAACAAGACCTTCAGTAATTTTGTTGGTAGGATAGCCTCTTAAGAACATACCATTCGTATTAAAACCAGAGAAACACAACATCCAGCGCATAGAGGATCAAACAAGCAAAATCCTGATAAAAAGCAAAAACATGGAAGAAACATGACAACACAGACTGTACTTACAGATGAAAATGTGAACTATGTCCTCCTCTCTGGCTGCATGTGGAATTCCAAGACATAAGGAATGCATTCTGTCAGTGTGTGTGGTAGCAACATGCATCCACAGGTTTGCTGATAATGTGGAATAATCATGCATTTTCTGGGTTTGCTTTACTGGAGTGGGGTTAGTCACTTGTAAAGGAAGCAGTCACTGATACATAAATATAAATAGCGTATTCTACCCATCAAATATGTGAATTTTATTTAATTTAGATGAGTGGGGTGCCTGGAAATGTTAAAAGGAAGTTATGTTTTATAGCACCTTTAAGAAGCATATAAATTAGGAAGGATGGCTACTTCTTTTAATTTATTTACTCATCAATTTAATGGAGTGTCTAGTTTGGGAGCTATGTCACAGTGATTCGTAAAGATACAGGTTGGGGAGGTTTATTTATGTAGATGTGGAAAGGATCATTATGTTTTATGCCACAAAAGGATGAGAGCAACTATATATATGAATTATAATGATTATTCTAGTGGATATAATTATAGTACCACAAAGAATGCCTATGAAAGCTGAAAATTTGCTTCGTTTTCACCCTCTTTTTAGAATGCATTAAGTGGTTAACCTTTTCTTGTGTTCTTTTTTTTCTTTTTGTCACAAATAAAACACATTAAATTGAACCACTGGGTTAAAAAACAAAACAACTTCACAAAAGTAAGTTTCATAGTCATATAATCCTATGTTCCCTTTTTATGCTTAAAATTTTGCCTCCAGAGTTTAACAGTCACTGACACAAAATGTGGCCTCTGGTATATGTGATACAGCTTTTTAAATCTGTGCAGATTTGAGTAGCAAGTATTTCTAATGCTTCCTTGTTATTCTTATGGCTTGCCAGATAGTGAATCATTCTCAATGCATAATGTAATTCACAGTTGCAATGCTATGCCTTTGATTTTATTTATCTTGTTTGTCCAAGTACTACAGACATTAGAGAGGCTTAAATTTAGTGTTCTTAAACCTCAAAGAGCCTGAAGAATTTGGAATTTTTTCTAAAGATAATTCAAGACCAAGTGGTGAAAAAAAATTATAAAATAATCCAAACATGATATCTTGATTTAAAATGTTTTGTGGAAAGCAGTCATCTGACCTAGCTTCTCCCAATTTTCCCACTAAAATGTTTTCTTTAAAATTCAGAACAGATGAATACACACTGGTTGTCACCAAACCTGGATCTGAAGTTAATAATACAAGAATCTACAAGTTTCCAATTGTCTAAGATTTAAAAGAATAAGGAATAAAATCACTTTTAGATTCTGTACAATCAGAAACAATAGAAATCAGTCCACTAAAAGTGAGTAAGGTCCCCACATTTCTTTCCTACTGCTTTACCCCTGACTCAGAAAATTGTCTGTACTGAAAACAAAGCCTGACAGCTGTTCTAGGGACCCAGGGCGCTACATTCTGGAGTAGCACAATGCTGTCTCCACCTTCCTTCCACACTAGCTGTACTTTCTGAGTTTGGACACTAAGAGATGGTCCACTGAAACTTGCAGAAATCTAGGCAGAGAGTCAGTGGGTTGCTTTGGAAGGTGGTGCTGTATGTTCAGGAATTAAAACACAAAGGCAGGTGAGGAATTCACCTTGGGTCAGCGGAACTGTAGCAGCCAAAATCCTGCTAACTCTGAGAATTAGACTAGGAGTTGAGCATGATCTTCTAAGAGGAAGAATAGGTCAGAAGCCATGAGAGTATTCAAAGGTTGAGACCAGATAAATATCTCTTTATTATAGGATATATTTTAAAGATTCATCATGAAGCATATGAAAAAAATACTGCATGAAAAGAAAAAACATTTATCATCCTACAGATTAAAATGAAGAGCAAATCTCTGAGTCGATGAGCTACAAAGAATTAACTTAGAATATTATGACCTCACATGTCAGAGGTGGTTGGTCTCTCATTCTTCCTGGGCTGTCATTTACAGCTGCATTTCAAACTCGTTAGAGATGTTGGTCAAGACTAAAGTTTCTACAGTGGAAGGTAAGCATGGATATCAATAGATCAAAAAGAAATAATACAAAACAAAAAGCCCTTACTCTAAACATCCACATTTTCCCTACTGATTAGAAATAGGAATAAGACAGCCTTGGAAGATGAATGCTGAAAATGGCAGAGCCCCCCTGCACCATGATGGAATAGGTAGATTAAACCAACACACACACAAGAATGACTAGACAATCTGGATAATTACTTTATTTATTATTTACTTTATTATTTATTATATTTATAATTTACTATAATTTATTACGTTATAATTTACTTTATTATTATTAAAACTGCCTAAAGATACAAGATAACTATCAAAGAGCAAATAATTATGGGAATAAGATCAATAAAAAGATAAAACATTTAGAGAAATGAACCCCAGCATTTAGGGACAATTTCTCCGAAGGATAGCTGCCAGTTCTGGAAAAGGCAAGTGAGAGGCCAAGAAATCAGAATTTGTGACCACACTGCAAAGCTATAGGGACCACTAAGGATTAGTAGACCTATGTACTAATGCTAGGAACCTCAAGGCTGCTTACTTACTCCATGAGTAAGGTTGATTTAGTTATAGAACAGTTGTTGCAAAGGCTGATACCAGTCTCTTTAGTTCAATTTTAGACATTGAAATGATCCCAGTTTGTCAATTATCTACTAAAAACAAATGCAAAAATTATATCATATTCATCCTTAATTGATTTTTTCCAAGTTAAGTTTACTGAGGTAAATTTATATTCAGTTAAATTCTCTCTTTTTAGGATACAGTTTTATGAATTTTGACGAACACTCATGTAACTGCCTCCATGATAAAGATATAAAAAACTGGTTTCTGTCATTCCCAAAAGTTCCCTCATGTGCCTTTGTGATCGATTCATTTCCCTGCCTTTTGCCATGGCAATCACTGATTTGATTTTTGCCATTGTGGTTTAGTCTTTTCCACAGTATCCTATGAATGGGATGATGCAGGATGTTGCCTCTGAATCTGGATCTTTTCACTTAGCATAATGCATCTGAAATTCATCTTTGTGTTTAAATAAATCCATCATTTTTTCCCACTTTATTAGTAAGTAGCATTCCATTGTTTGAGTGTACCATAATTTATCAGTCATAAGTTCATGGGCATTGTAGTAGTTTCTAGTTTTGAACATTTTGGAATAAAGTACTTTGCCTCTTGAATGTATATGTAAACACACACACACAAACACACATACATGAGTATTTATTTCTCCTGGATAAAGTCCTGGGAGAGGGGATTCATATGGTAAGAATATGGTTAACTTTTAAAGAAACTGTTCATTAAACTTCCAAAATGATTGTACCATTTTTCATTCCCTCCTGCAATTCATGAGAGTTTCAGAGAGTCCCAGTTGCTTCACATCTTGACAGCATTTGATGTGGTCATGTTGTTATTTTTTTCTTTAACTAAAAAAAAAAGTTTACCATTATAAATGCATATATGTATTTTTTATTTTTTATTTTTTTTTATTTTTTTTTAAATTTTTTTATTTTTTTTTAAATTTTAAAATCTTTAATTCTTACATGCGTTCCCAAACATGAAACCCCTCCCACCTCCCTCCCCACAACATCTCTCTGGGTCATCCCCATGCACCTGCCCCAAGCAAGCTGCACCCTACGTCAGACATGGACTGGCGATTCAATTCTTACATGACAGTATACAAGTTAGAATTCCCATTCTCCCAAATCATCCCACCCTCTCCCTCTCCCTCTGAGTCCAAAAGTCCGTTATACACATCTGTGTCTTTTTTCCTGTCTTGCATACAGGGTCGTCATTGCCATCTTCCTAAATTCCATATATATGTGTTAGTATACTGTATTGGTGTTTTTCTTTCTGGCTTACTTCACTCTGTATAATTGGCTCCAGTTTCATCCATCTCATCAGAACTGATTCAAATGAATTCTTTTTAACGGCTGAGTAATACTCCATTGTGTATATGTACCACAGCTTTCTTATCCATTCATCTGCTGATGGACATCTAGGTTGTTTCCATGTCCTGGCTATTATAAACAGTGCTGCGATGAACATTGGGGTACATGTGTCTCTTTCAATTCTGGTTTCCTCCGTGTGTATGCCCAGAAGTGGGATTGCTGGGTCATAAGGTAGTTCTATTTGCAATTTTTTAAGGAATCTCCACACTGTTCTCCATAGTGGCTGTACTAGTTTGCATTCCCACCAACAGTGTAGGAGGGTTCCCTTTTCTCCACACCCTCTCCAGCATTTATTGCTTGCAGATTTTTGGATCGCAGCCATTCTGACTGGTGTGAAGTGGTACCTCATTGTGGTTTTGATTTGCATTTCTCTAATAATGAGTGATGTTGAGCATCTTTTCATGTGTTTGTTAGCCATCCGTATGTCTTCTTTGGAGAAATGTCTATTTAGTTCTTTGGCCCATTTTTTGATTGGGTCGTTTATTTTTCTGGAATTGAGCTGCAGAAGTTGCTTGTATATTTTTGAGATTAGTTGTTTGTCAGTTGTTTCATTTGCTATTATTTTCTCCCATTCAGAAGGCTGTCTTTCCTCTACATGGAAAACCCTAAAGACTCCACCAGAAAATTACTAGAGCTCATCAATGAATATAGTAAAGTTGCAGGATATAAAATCAACACACAGAAATCCCTTGCATTCCTATACACGAATAATGAGAAAGTAGAAAAAGAAATTAAGGAAACAATTCCATTCACCATTGCAACGAAAAGAATAAAATACTTAGGAATATATCTACCTAAAGAAACTAAAGACCTATATATAGAAAACTATAAAACACTGATGAAAGAAATCAAAGAGGACACTAATAGATGGAGAAATATACCATGTTCATGGATCGGAAGAATCAATATAGTGAAAATGAGTATACTACCCAAAGCAATTTACAAATTTAATGCAATCC
Organism: Capra hircus; assembly: GCF_001704415.2. Lineage (NCBI taxonomy): Eukaryota > Metazoa > Chordata > Mammalia > Artiodactyla > Bovidae > Capra > Capra hircus. The sequence goes on from NC_030814.1 coordinate 82,368,550, forward strand.
CTGTCAAGCTACCAGCCACATTTTTCACAGAACTAGAACAAATAATTTCAAGATTTGTATGGAAACACAAAAAACCTCGAATAGCCAAAGCAATCTTGAGAAAGAAGAATGGAACTGGAGGAATCAACTTGCCTGACTTCAGGCTCTACTACAAAGCCACAGTCATCAAGACAGTATGGTACTGGCACAAAGACAGACATATAGATCAATGGAACAAAATAGAAAGCCCAGAGATAAATCCACACACATATGGACACCTTATCTTTGACAAAGGAGGCAAGAATATACAATGGAGTAAAGACAATCTCTTTAACAAGTGGTGCTGGGAAAACTGGTCAACCACTTGTAAAAGAATGAAACTAGATCACTTTCTAACACCGCACACAAAAATAAACTCAAAATGGATTAAAGATCTAAATGTAAGATCAGAAACTATAAAACTCCTAGAGGAGAACATAGGCAAAACACTCTCAGACATAAATCACAGCAGGATCCTCTATGATCCACCTCCCAGAATTCTGGAAATAAAAGCAAAAATAAACAAATGGGATCTAATTAAAATTAAAAGCTTCTGTACAACAAAGGAAAATATAAGCAAGGTGAAAAGACAGCCTTCTGAATGGGAGAAAATAATAGCATATATGTATTTTTTAATAGTTTTAATTTTCAATTTCCTCATGACTAATGATGTGAAGAGCTGACTCATTTGAAAAGACCCTGATGCTGGGAAAGAATGACGGCAGGAGAAGGGGACGACAGAGGATGAGATGGTTGGATGGCGTCACCAACTCGATGGACATGAGTTTGGGTAGATTCTGGGAGTTGATGATGGACAGGGGAGGCCTGGCATGCTGTGGTTCATGGGGTCGCAAGAGTCAGACACGACTGAGAGACTGAACTGAACTGAACTGAACTGAATGAGGTTGAATTTCTTTTCATATGCTTATTTCTTATCAGTTTATCTTCTTTGGTGTTCAAATCTTCTTTTCCATATTTTAATGGGTATTTTTGTTTTTCTATTCAGTTGTGAGAATTCTTTATGTTTTCTGCTTATGAGTCCTTTATCTGTATCTGTTTTTGCAATTACTTTAATCTTATCCTTTCATTTGGCTTTTCAGTGTCTTCCAAAGAGTAGACTATTTTAATTTTGATAACGTAATATTGAAGTTCTATTTATCACTTTCTTCTTTTACAGTTTGTGTTTTGCCATAAGAAGTTTTCACCTAACTTAAGGTCACTAAGATTCCTCCTATGCTTTTTTAAAAACTGTTATAATTTTAAGTTTTATATTAAGGTTTGTGATTCTACAATTCAAGTTAACTTTGCTTCAGGCACAAACACGGGTTGACATTTATATATTTGCATATGGCTCCATCCTTCCAACAATAATTATTGAAAATACTAATTTTTCCATTAAATTGCCTTGGAAATTTGGTTGATAATCAATTGAACATATATATATATGTGTGTGTGTGTGTGTGTATATATATATATTTGGGGGTCTATTTCAGGACTGTTTTTCAGAATCTTTTCCAATGTAGGTTATTACAAGATATAGAGTAGCTGTGTTATACGGTAGGTTCTTATTGCTTATCTATTTTATATATGGCATTTTGTATATGTTAATTTCAAGCTCCTAATATATCTACCACCACCGCCACTATCCCCTTTAGTAACCATAAGTTTGTTTTCTATGTCTGTGAGTCTGTTTCTGCTTAGTGAATAAGTTCATTTGTAACATTTTTTAAAACATTTTCATATATAACATTTTGTTGGTATTTTAACTTGGATTACATTTAATCTAAAGAACATTTTTGAAAATTAACTTATTAATATTAGCTCTTCCAATCTAAGATCTTTATTTTATGGTTCTCAAATATAAATCTTGCACATATTTTGTTAGATTTATCAAAAACTATTTCATATTTTGGTGTTATTGGAAAATGCATTGTGTTATTTAAACTTGGTTTCTAATTTTTCATTGCTAGTATATCGGAAGCAATTGATTGTCATGTATTGATACTGTCCCCAATGGTCTTGCTAAATTTACCCATTAGTTCTAATGGCTGTTTAACAGATTCTTTTTCATTTTTAATGTAGATCATCATTTTATTTGCCAATAGAGACAGTTTTACTACCCTTTCTAATTTAGATGTCTTTTATTTCTTTTTCTTACTTATTGTACTAGCTGGGACCTCCAGTGAACTGAAATGGTAAGAGCAGTCATTCTGGCCATGCTACCCATCTTAAGAGAAAAACATTCATTTTCTCACCATTAAGTATGATGTTAGTTGCAAGTGGTTTTTTAGTTTTCTTTTAAATCAATGTCCTTTATCTGGTTGAGGAAATTTCTTTCAAACTTTGTGATATTCAGTAAAAAGTAAGTAGACCCATAAAGGAATAATTCAACTTGAATGAAAACTAGGAAAATGAGAAACAATGGGGAAAACATCAAAAGGATTTGATTATAGCATTAGCAGAGGCATAATTTTTTAAAATCTATACATTATGCATTTAATGTAAATGAAAGGATTCAGAACTTTAGAGAGATCTCAAGGTGGTGGATCTGAGTTAATCCTTTGTATAAGCTCTTTACCCAGTAGGACTTTTGTGCTATCCTATTAATATCTCTCTAATACAAGCAAGGAAATGGCAACCCACTCCAGTATTCTTGCCTGGAGAATCCCAGGGACGGGGGACCCTGGCAGGCTGCCGTCTATGGGGTAGCATAGAGTCGGACACGACTGAAGCCACTTAGCAGCAGCAGCAATGCAAGCAAAGCTAGCCTGATTTATATTGGGGTAAGACAGCCAGACTTTTCCAAGGTAATGTAGGTAAGAGGAAAGAGTGGAACTTGAAATATTTAATCTCTAACATACATATCTCCTTCTACTTCTGGTACTTCTGTCCAGGCTGCTCTCTCTAACTTACCCTGTCCCCATACATATAACTAACCCATATTGACGTATATATATTATTTACACATATATGATTATTTACATATGTATTATTTACATACATGTTACACATAAATATGATTATTTATATATATAAATATATGATTGTGTGTGTTAGTTGCTCAGCTGTAACTGACTCTTTGCAATCTCATGGACTGAAGCCCACCCAGCTCCTCTGTCCGTGGGCTTCTCCAGGCAAGAATACTGGAGTGGGTTGCCATTTCCTACTCCTGAAATATAAGATTATTTATATATAAATATATGATTATTTATATATATTTATATATATATATATAATCAGTTCACAAATAGACTTTGGTCTCTTAAGGGAAAGTCTCAAGATTTTCAGATTTGATGTATCATTTAGTTTCTACTTTATTTCCAACCAGAACTAGTTTTAGTGGAAATAAACAGAGACTGATATTGATTCATATCTCATTAATACACATACTTTCTACATATATGGACAGGAATATTTGTTATGTGCTATCTCTCAAACACAATGAGAGATAACGGGTAGTTTATTTTCACCATGATTCCTCTTCCCTGCATCAATATCTTTCATAATTGCAAATTACTTGCTGAAAATTACTTTTCCATTTTATAAAATTCAGATTGAATATACATGATTATAAGAACTCTGCTATTTAAATGTTTGTTTATTTTTTAATTTATTTTGCATCTTTGATAATGAGAAAAAGTCTAGTATTTACGTGTGAGGAAGAGATGCTACATTTATAAAATTCTAGGAAACTGACATTGTACAAGCTGTAGTAGTATAACAACAACAACAAAAAGAATATAAGACAGAAAGAAATAATAAGACAAATAGCATACATATAACCAAATAAAAATTCACTAAATAAGCTAGAGAATCAATAACCAGACAATTAGTAATCATTGGAATAGCAGTTATATCAAGTGTAATGTCAGATAGAGCATGTGTAATATTCTATGTGGATATAGATGTTCCATCACTAATATTAGACAAAATGGAATCTGGGGTCTCTGGCAGTCAAGGAGCCATACCTCCCAGATTTCTCTTCGAGGGGACTGGTTGCCAGGGCAAGGGGAGAGAGAATTGACTAACAGCCTGCAGCTGTCTCACATTGTCAGATGCCTCCTGGATTCCTGCCAATGCCATGTATCCCCTGAACTGTTCCCAGTCAATGCCTTAGCATGGGAGAGGTACTAGAGGAGGGCTATTTCTGCCCAGTGTGGGACTTCTCTAAAGGATCCTCCGAAGAGCTTCACACTGTTATCTCATCAGTGGCATCGTGTTAATCAGATAGGATGACTCCGAAGTGGCTGGTGGACTGGAGGCCAACTGCAGACACAGCAGCCATAGTCCTACCACTATGGCCCTGAATTTCTTAGGTGTCTTTACAATTCAGTTGTTACTTCATACTTTGAGACCCTGTAGCTTTATTACTGATTATCTCAATAATCTTCTAAGTGGGTTATTTCTTTGCCTAGATGACAGTGCTTCCCCTTTTCAGTTTTAATGCCTTGACTCTGTGTTAATACAGGTTGCCTAAGAAGCATATACCTAAAGAAATTAAACATGGAAGAAAGTTATTGAGGGAATTCTTGTGAAGGAATAAAGGAAGGGAAAATGAATAAGCAGGGAATGGCTTCAGAATGTGATGTTGGTCTGTCTCCCCTCAAAGGGGAGAATGAAGGAAGAAGAATTAGGTAGAAAGAGACTTAGACAGCAGTAAAGTTCTGAGAAAGTCTTAACCATACCAAATAGGAGTTCTTGAGTAATGGTTGACAGCATAGTCCCCTAGTGGGCAAAAATGACTTATCTCTAGCACTCTCATCATGTTCCATCACTGGCTAGTATTAGTTTGATATAAGTGCTTCCTTGACATGACTAAAAAGCCTCTTGAAGAAAGTGAAAGAGGAGAGTGAAAAAGTTGGCTTAAAGCTCAACATTCAGAAAACTAAGATCGTGGCATGTGGTCCCATCACTTCATGGGAAATAGATGGGGAAACAGTGGAAACAGTGTCAGACTTTATTTTTTGGGGCTCCAAAATCACTGCAGATGATTACTGTAGCCATGAAATTAAGAGATGCTTGCTCCTTGGAAGGAAACTTATGGCCAACCTAGATAGCATATTACAAAGCAGAGACATTACTTTGCCAGCAAAGGTCTGTCTAGTCAAGGCTATGGTTTCTCCTGTGGTCATGTGTGGATGTGAGAGTTGGACTGTAAAGAAAGCTGAGCGCTGAAGATTTGATGCTTTCGAACTGTGGTGTTGGAGAAGATTCTTGGGAGTCCCTTGGACTGCAAGGAGATCCAACAAGTCCATTCTAAAGGAGACCAGCCCTGGGTGTTCTTTGCAAGGAATGATGCTAAAGCTGAAACTCCAGTACTTTGGCCACCTCATGCGAAGAGTTGACTCATTGGAAAAGACTCTGATGCTGGGAGGGATTGGGGCCAGGAGAGGAAGGGGACGACAGAGGATGAGATGGCTGGATGGCATCACCGACTTCATGGACATGAGTTTGAGTAAACTCTTGGAGTTGGTGATGGACAGGGAGGCCTGGCGTGCTGCGATTCATGGGGTCACAAAGAGTCGGACACGACTGAGCGACTGAACTGAACGGAACTGACATGAACACTGTTGCTGCTGCTGCTGCTAAGTCGCTTCAGTCGTGTCCAACTCTGTGTGACCCCAGAGACGGCAGCCCACCAGGCTCCCCCGTCCCTGGGATTCTCCAGGCAAGAACACTGGAGTGGGTTGCCATTTCCTTCTCCAATGCATGAAAGTGAAAAGTGAAAGTGAAGTCGCTCAGTCGTGTCCGACTCTTCGTGACCCCATGGACTGCAGCCCACCAGCCTCCTCCATCCATGGGATTTTCCAGGCAAGAGTACTGGAGTGGGGTGCCATTGCCTTCTCCACATGAACACTGTAGGGGATCCAAAAATGTGGCATCTTAAGGCTGTCACTCAACTATGTTTTCCCTGGAAGACTCTTTTGAAGGAAGGTATGAGCAGTATACTTCCTTGTGTGTTACGGTCCACCCCTGGACCATGTAGACCTACTTCATGGACTATGTCAACTCCATGGTTACCAGGAGCCTCCTTTCCTGAGAAGAAAACTCTCAAGGGAGAGTTAGTGAGACAATCTACAAATGTAAGCCCAGAGGATTAACACAATGTTGTTAACAAAACTGTAAGAGGTAGATAATTCTTATTATAAACAACTTATATCAGTGACTGAAATAAAACTAATAAGAATGCTAGCAGTACAAATAAGAAATAGGTATTGCTGAAAATGTTAACATAATAGGCACTTAAACAAGAGAGAACTTAATCACACACACACACACACACACACACACACACACACACACACACACACATTTTTCATACCTGAGGTGCCAGGACAACTTCATAGCATCTTCAGGAATCCAGGTTCTAATCTTTCTCAATCATTACTTTCAATATGTGGGCTTTGATTTTCAAAGTCATATTATGATTCAGTATGACTGAAAGAGCTCTGACAATCATGTCGAATGTGCCAGATAGAAGATTGAAAGCAGAAGAATAAGATCATACGTCTTCCCTTCTAAGAAACCTTTCTGAAAAATCTCATGTAACAATTGTTTATATCTCTCCATGTAGATGCAGAGCCATCATTTAAGACTTCAATATTGTATGTGCATAATTCCAGGAAAAACATTTCAGATAGAAATATGACATTCATGCCAGAATTTATCACATGGTCATGATCTATATAAAGTGAACAAGAATATCACCAGATATTTGTCAGAAAAGAAAGGGAAAATAGAGATTGAGAAAGATAATTAAGGAGGTAAGTAGATTTCCCTGCTGTACTAATCAAATGATTTCCTGAAACTAATGGAACTTTGATACAAGATCAAAACTGGACAGGAAAGTACTGAAAAGAAAATGATAGACATAATGCTGGCAAAAAAGCAGGTAAATAAAATATTAAAAAACAATAAAGAACAATAAATAATACAGCTTGACCAAGATTTGTCCCAGGAATTAAAGTACTATGAATGAAATTCACATTGTCACTAAATAAGATGAACCAAGTGATAATATCAAATTTTGGTAAATATCAAAACAGATTAATATTTAAAAAATATTTGCAAACAATGAGTTAGGTATTGTTAAACAGCTAAAGAGCCTCTTGATGAAAGTGAAAGAGGAGAGTGAAAAAGTTGGCTTAAAACTCAACATTCAGGAAACCAAGATCATGGCATCTGGTCCCATCACTTCATGGGAAGTAGATGGGGAAACAGTGGAAACAGTGAAAGACTTTCTTTTACTTTTTTAATATAAATTTATTTTCTTGATCTCCCAAATCACTGCAGATGGTGACTGCAGCCATGAAATTAAAAGATGCTTGCTCCTTGGAAGAAAAGACATGACCAACTTAGCACATTAAAAAGCAGAGACATTACTTTGCCAACAAAGGTCCATCTATTCAAAGCTATGGTCTTTTCAGTAGTCACATATGGATGTGAGAGTTGGACTATAAAGAAAGCTGAGCACAGAAGAATTGATGCTTTGGAACTGTGGTGTTGGAGAAGACTGTTGAGAGTCCCTTGAACTGCAGGGAAAGCAAACCAGTCCATCCTAAAGGAAATCAGTCCTGAATATTTATTGGAAGGACTGATGCTGAAGTGGAAACTCCAATACTTTGGCCACCTGACGCAGAGAGCTGACTCATTTGAAAAGATCTTGATGCTGGGAAAGATTGAAGGTGGGCAGAGAAGGGGTTGACAGAGGATGAGATGGTTGGATGGCATCACCAACTCAATGGACATGAGTTTGAGTAAACTCTGGGAGTTGGTGATGGACAGGGAGGCCTGACGTGCTGCAGTCCATGGGGCTGCAAAGAGTCGGATATGACTGAGCGACTGTAGTGAACTGAAAGAGTATGTAGGGCTTCCCTGATAGCTCAGTTGGTAAAGAATCCTCCTGCAATGCAGGAGACCCTGGTTTGATTCTTGGGTTGGGAAGATCCCCTAGAAAAGGGATAAGCTACCTAGTCCAGTATTCTTGGGCTTCCCTTGTGGGTCAGCTGGTAAAGAATCTGCCTGCAATGCAGGAGACCTGGGTTTGATCACTGGGTTAGGAAGATCCTCTGGAGAAGGAAAAGGCTACTCACTCCAGTATTCTGGCCTGGAGAATTCAATGGGCTTTATAGCCCAAAGGGTCGCAAAGAGTAGATCATGATTGAGCAGCTTTCGCTTTCACTTTCAAAGAGTATCTATAAAGAACCTACAACACAGATTGCACTTAATGGTTAAACTTGAAAATCATTCTCATTAAAAGACATTTTGTTGTTGTTTAGTCACTAAGTCATGTCCAACTTTTTTGCGATCCCATGGACTGTGTCCTCATAGGCTCCTCTGTCCATGGAATTCTCCAGGCAAGAATATTGGAGTGGGTTGCCATTTCCTTCTCCAGGGAATCTTCCCAATCCAGTCTCTCACTGAGGAGATTCTTTACCACTGAGCCACCAGGAAAGCCCAATAAACATTTTAAGACACAGATAAATCTAATTAAAGATACATAATATGTGAAGAAATTATAATACATTACTAAAAGATATAATTTTTGAAAGCCTGAATTAATGAGATATAATATGCTCATGATAGAAAGCCTTAATATTTAAAGATGAGTTATTTTTCCCACATTCATCTATAAGTTTAATCGATTTTCAAAGAAAATGAACTTACTTCTCTTTTTCACTAACATGGCAATCTAATTCAGATGGAAGAGTGAAGTCCAAGGAAAGTAAAGTAATTTTGAAAAACAATAAGGAACAATTTTCCTAGGAGATGTCAACACTTTGCACAAAGTTATAGTAGTTAGGTGGTAGCATAGCCACATAGACAAATGTGTCAAAACAGAGGACCCAGAAAGAGAACCATACTTAACTGGAAAGTTGTTATTTGAGAGAAGTAGAGAAATGATTATACATTTACTAAATGGTGAACAGCCAATTGGCTCCTTACCTTGAAAAACTAAATAAACTCCTACCTTGTATAATAACAAAACTAAATTTTAGATAAAGACCTAAATTTCAAAGGCAAAACTTTACATCTTTTATAAAGATATGCAAGGGACTATCTTTATGACCTTTGGGTAAGGAAGGCTTATATGTCTCAAACACCACTCTAACAAAGGAAAATTCTGATAAATTTGACTATATTAAACTGTTTTTCAGTGTGCTGCCAGAAACAAAGTTGCCTCCTGGGAGAAGATATTTATAAAAATATAGAAATAATAAAAAGATAATATCTAGAATACATAAAGGATAATTTAAAAAATGAGTAAATATTATGAGAAATAATTGACAGCGTAGGTAACTTGAAGTATGCATATACACCTTTGTATATACTTCAACCTCAGAATATGATTCTATTTGGAGATAGGGTCTTTAAAGAGATAATTAAGTTACAATAAAATCATTTGGCTGAACTCTAATCGAGTATGACTAGTGTCCTTTTGAGAAGTGAAAATTTGGACACAGGCATTTACTGAGGGAAGACCATATGAAGACAGAGAGAAATGACCGTCTACAAGCTGAGGAGAGAGGCCGCAGAAGAAACCAGCCCTGCCAACACCCTGATCTTGGATATCCAGAATTGTGAGAAGATAAATTCCTATTGTTGAAGTCACACAGTCTGTGGTGCTTTGATATGGAAGCCCTAGAAAAGGAATATATTGTGATATAAAGAAGCTCCCTCGCATTTCCAAATGCCCTTGGGAGTGGCATCATGCCCACTTGAGAACCTCTGCTATGAAGGATTCCTTTCCCAGCACATGTGCGCCAGGAAGCATGGACAAGATTGCAGCTATCAACGTGAGCCAGTTCAACTATATGTATACCACAATGGAGAAGTCAGCCAAATGTACTGGTGAGTGAAGAAAACTAAGTTTCAGCAGCATAATATATGTTGTGCTGTGCTTAGTCGCTCAGCTGTGTCCGACTCTTTGCAACCCCATGGACTGTAGCCTACCAGGCTTCTCTGTCCATGGGGATTCTGCAGGTAAAAATATTGGAGTGGGTTGCCATGCCCTCCCCCAGGGGATCATCATTTATAAAAGGTTCAAACATGAAAAAAACACTGGATATGTTGTAAATTGACAAACAGCTGGCAAAAGTAAAAAAATCAAGATAGACATTGTCCTTACCAACTTCAGAATTTTGGCTTCATCTTGGGAGGGAGAGCAAAGAATGAGGGAGGGTACGAGGAAGGCTAGAAAGGCAACCCAAACTGCCTCTGCAAAGTCACATGATCTGTAGGAAAGTCTACAGCAAATATGGCAACACTATGACATCTGTTAAATCTGAGTGGTAGGTAAAAGTCTGTTAATTTATTCTCTTTAATTTGTCAAATGTATTAATTTTTTTAAAAGAAAAGAAGGTAGTTCTATATTTTATTATTATATTATAAAACAAACCACATACAGAAACACAGTTTCCTTCTCATCAAGGAATTCACTTTAAAATTGTAGGTAATAGCTGGTAAATTTCAGGAAATATTTGGAGGATACGGTTTGTTGCATCTCCCTCATTTACTCCTTCCCCTTTGTATGGACTCCAGCTAATCCAGCAATTCATGCGCTTGCATTCTCTGCAGCTGTGTGCTAATTCTAGACTAAACCCCTCAAATTAGCAATGGATAATAATACACTAATTAAAACTGGAACACAAAGCAGTTTTTCCAGAAGCAATGTGAAAAACCTCACTGATTATTATCTGTGTATACTACAACAATTTTAGACGTTCATTACAGAAGCTTAAAAGAAAATACACTGAGACAGACATGCTCAAGTTGCTTCTTGAGTAGTACTGATTTTACTTCTCAGCTTTGGCATATACACAGATGTCCCTATTTCTGGATCTCCCTCCTCTCTCCCCCTAAAGGGGCCAGAACAAATACATCAAAGCAACAACAATGGCAACAACACAATAAAAGAGCTGATACATTTAGAAAGAACTTTGTTATGTTTGCAATACAAAATTACCTCCCTACTGGCTTACTTTTTCTTTGTAAATCTATTTGACATTTGTTGATCCCAGGTAGGTGAAATAACATGAGCTTTCTTTTTAAACTTAAGTAATTCTAAGTTGCAGTATTCATTAATTACCTAACAATAAAGATAATTGAGAGGACATTGTGCTTAGTCTTAACTAGATGTACAACGCTGAAGTGAAGTGAAAGCGTTAGTCACTCAGTCATGTCTGACTCTTTGCAACCCCATGGACTGTAGCCTGCCAGGTTCCTCTGTCCATGGAATTTTCCACGCAAGAATACTGGAGTGGGTAGCCATTCCCTTCTCCAGGGGATCTTTCCAACCCAGGGACTGAACCAGGTCTCCTGCATTGCAGGCAGACTCTTTACTATCGGAGCCACCAGGGGGTACTTAAATATTTAGAACTATTTAGGGCTTATATCTTTACTAAGCCAACATAAAATGACACATAGTTTAGCAATATAAATATTATAATTAGCTATCTAATCATTATAACGCAACAGACTTAAAATAATTAGAATGAACAGAGTTTATGCTAGAGATTATGTTACATGGAAGTGTTTTCAGAGTCACTGAACTGTACATCAAGAGACCTATTGGTGTATTCCCTAAGTCTGCATTTAAATCAATCAGTAAGACTCTTTGTTCTCTGAGCTTGAAAATCTCTGTAAGATAAAAATAGTAATATGCCATTTCCACTGTTCTTATTTTTGGTTTGAAAGCACTTTTGGACACTCTGACTTTATTGTAAAATGATATACAGGAACTGTTTATAGGGGAAAGAAAGGAAAGGAGAATGACGGGTGGAGTGGGGAGGGGAGGGAGGAGAAAGTAGGTAGAAAAAGGTGGTATTGAAGGAAGCCAGGGAAAAACACTGCAGTTGGCACCACTGAGTTTGTAAGGAAAAAAGAGGTGAGCAGAGGGATACCGCTGGGATATTGGAGGTAGAATCAATGGATGTGGTTTCCTGATGTTTACATGCAGGTGTTGGAAGGACACAAAGAAAAGAGAGAAATCTAAGATTAGTCTGAGATTTTTGCCCTGAGTAAGCAAGTGGATAGTGATGTGATATACTGAATGAGAGGGATGCGGCAGGAAAAGTTCTAGTAGGCTGTGAAGAGTTCTATTTTGAGATGTCTGTTAAGCATTCCGGGAGCAATGTCAGCTAAGCAGTAGGATATACGCCCTTGGAGTTACAGGGATACGTAAGACTGGAACTCCAGCTTTGGGAGCCTTTGGATTAAGGTGGTATTTAAGACATTACTACTCATTAGGTGACCCAGAGAGAGCTGGTGGATAATGAAAAGCTTAGTAAATTAAAGAACTTCTACTGTCTATATGAGAATGGCTAAATCAGAAAGGAATGAGAAAGTATGGCTTATATAGCGCAGTCTGCCCACTGAGCCATAGAGTCAGAATCTGAACAATGTGTTAATTTAGTGTTGGCAATTAGAAAAATGAACAGAAATGATATTAGCAAAAGTCACACTGCACTTGAAAACATGTGGATTATTTTCTAGTACCTTTTGATACTGATTTTTAACATCATTCCACAGTGATATGAGAACAGACTGTATGATTTCAATACCAGAAATTTCAAGACCAGCAATTTTTGCATCTCTTTTTATGTCTGTAGTTATGTTTCAGTATCTCTTAGTTTATAGTCTATGGGAACCTGAATAGAATTTGTATCCTACTGTTGTCTGAAAATTGTATAAATCTTAAATATGTTGAATTGGTTCATTGTATTTTTCAGGTCTATGATATCCTTCTCAGTCCAGTTCAGTTCAGTTCAGTACTCAGTCATGTATGACTCTTTGCAACCCTATGTGCTATAGCACACCAGGCCTCCCCATCCATCACCAATTCCCAGAGTTCACTCAAACTCATGTCCATTGAGTTGATGATGCCATCCAACCATCTCATCCTCTGTCATCCCCTTCTCCTCCCACCTTCAATCTTTCCCAGCATCAGGGTGTCTTCAAATGAGTCAGTTCTTCACATCAAGTGACCAAAATATTGGAGTTTCTGCTTCAGCATCAGTCCTTCCAATGAACACCCAGGACTGATTTCCTCTAGGATGGACTGGTTGGATTTCCTGGCAGTCCAAGGGACCCTCAAGAGTCTTCTCCAACACTGCAGTTCAAAAGCATCAATTCTTCTGCGCTCAGCTTTCTTTATAGTCCAACTTGCACATCCATACATGACTACTGGAAAAACCATAGCTTTGAATAGATGGACCTTTGTTGGTAAAGTAATGTTTCTGCTTTTTAATATGCTGTCTGTGTTGGTCATAACTTTCCTTCCAAGGAGCAAGCATCTTTTAATTTCATGGCTGCAGTCACCATCTGCAGTGATTTTGGAGCCCAAAAATAAAGTCTGTTACTGCTTCTATCATTTCCCCATCTATTTGCCATGAAGTGGTGGGACCAGATGCCATGATCTTAGTTTTCTGAATGTTAAGCTTTAAGCCAACTTTGCACTCTTCTCTTTCACTTTCATAAGAGGGTTTTAGTTCCTCTTTGCTTTCTGCCATAAGTGTGGTGTCATCTGCACATCTGAGGTTACTGATATTTCTCCTGGCAATCTTGATTTCAGCTAGTGCTTCATCCAGTCCAACATTTCTCATGATGTCCTCTGCGTATAAGTTAAATAAGCAGGGTGACAATATGCAGCCTTGATGTACTCCTTTCTCGATTTGGAACCAGTCTGTTGTTCCATGTCCAGTTCTAACTGTTGCTTCCTGACCTGCATACAGATTTCTCAGGAGGCAGGTCAGGTGGTCTGGTATTCCCATCTCTTTCAGAATTTTCCACAATTTGTTGTGATCCACACAGTCAAAGGCTTTGGCATAGTCAATAAAGCAGAAATAGATGTTTTCCTGGAACTTTCTTGCTTTTTCCATGATCTGGTGAATATTGGCTATCCTTCTACTTGTCTGTATATTCATTCTATTCATTTTTGAGAGTTGGATATTGAAACTCCAAGTAAAAATCTTAATTTATTTTCTTAAAAAATTGTAATATATAGTGGAACTATATGTAATCTTATTTTGTATTTTCCAAGCCTCCTATAAATGTTTTATCATATATTCATAATATAAAAATTAAAAAATAAAGAGGAAAATGATATTTATATCTTCTCAGTATAGATGACAGCCTTTTCCCAGTGGATTTTTAATATCAGTGAATTACATAAAACCAGAGAGTATGGTCTTTATTTTTAATCAGTGTTGCTAGTAATTGAGACAGAACTTGTACAATTCCTTTTTTAGCTTGCAGGAGACTTTGATCCTTTTGAAGTTACACAGTTATTATTCCTCTCTTGTCAAGTATGCAATAGTTACTACCATGCATTAGTGACCCGCTAGACCTAACCCACATATCTTTTTATCATGTTAGCACTAGTGGCAAATATGAGCAAGAACCATAAGGAAGATAGACTTTGGGGACAGTTTAGATTAATATGCTGAACTGTCTAAAAAAATAGACTCCATGGGTAATTTTCAGTTCCTAAGCTATACAACAATTATAGTTATTCCACTCAAATGTCTGTACCAATGAGATCAGTGACAAAAATAGCGCCTGAAAAACAAGAGAAGAAATGGCAAACATGTTATTTATTTGCTTAAATCATTTATAATGGGACTGGCAGTGTTAGTCTCATTAACAGAGAGACCTTTCATTCCACAAGCCAGCTGGAATAATAAAGGCAGCTATGTGACATTTAAAATGCAATTGCTTTGTGAACTGTAGATTCTGTTTGTGATGCTTAGTGATCACAGAGGAAAGTGATCTGAGAAAAGTGCAAACCATCTTGCTCATCATCTGCATTCCCAACAAAGACAGCATTGGGGTTAAATGCTATAATATGGCAACAAAGATATGCTAAAAAATGATTCATGTCGAAGTGCTTGAACATTTATTTGAAGCATTTATTCAATTGTTCTTTTGCCATATGACAGTCCAAGAGTTGGTAGAAATACATCTGTTGTGTTTTTCCTTGAATAGGCAAAAAGAAATTATAATTAGGGGGATACTGCTTTATGCTTATAAATACACAGCATCGTTTGAAACAAGTTCTAAACAAGCATGCAGATTTCCCTCTTTCAATGAATGGGAAATGCAGACTAGTTTTGGTACCTTTGTTTTAATGACAAAATCATGATCTTCAATGGAAACACGCCTTTAGAGTTTAGGCATCATATGACAAAGTGAGCTTCAAGATAAATGTAAAAATCTGAGTTTAAAAAAATTTTTGTACTAGGATTTGTTTAAACCTTAAGCAGGCAAATATCACTCAGTGATTTTTCATCTCTTCTTAAGTATTCCAACATGGTCTCCAAAATGAATTTGGACTGAGAGGAGGATTTTTTGATCCCTCCATTTCCTTGGCCAGATGAAAAAGGAAACCCAGAAGCAAATAATGGGCTATATAATATATCACTTGGGTGTCCAAGCTTCTCTATACCTCACAGGTTTGGGCTGGAATTTTAATGGGTTCCAATTTTACTTGACCCAATTCATCCATTTCTGTTAGATGTGCTTATCCTTTACACACTATAGAAACACTAAAACTATAGAATGAACTGTAAATCATCAGATTATAAAATTTTACCCTGACATTTTTAGGAACTACATTCATTTCACTTTCTACCCATGTAATGAGGTCTTGCTACTTTCTCTTTTATTTTAGAGGTGAAGAGCTATGCAATTTTGAATCATTTGCATAGTACCTAAGTGAGAATATAAGTCTAGTTTTCTACTTTAAAATATTCAAGTCTATTATCATTAGGATTGTGGGTACTACGTAGTTTCTCATTCCCTGTCTCTCTCATTCACACACACACACACACACACACACACAACACCCCTATTATAGTCAGTACTGCTAAAACACAGAATTAGACAAATATCTCAAAGACAGGATAAAAAAGAAAAGAAAGTAATATTATTCAGAAATGTCAGGAAGACTATTTAAAGAATAAATAGAATATCTAAATAATATATCTCTTATCTTTTCCCATGTCAATAGGAAGTGTAACTCTCAGAGATCTTTAGGAAGCCTAGTGTATCTCATTACCTTTCATAGACCAGTTTCACTAGCCCACCAAATCCCACATACATGACATTTAGATTAAAAAGCTAGAGATGTATAGTGCCAGAGAGAAACAGAAAGAGTCTACCACTTTTGGACGGCATGATGAAAGAAGGCTTTATGAACAAGTGACAGACTGAGCCTGATTTTAGCAGACTAAGCTAAGATGGAAGGTCTTCTAGGCCCAGAGACTATATGAGAGTATAGTCGACTGGGTCTTGTTTAGAATGATACTAGACACAAGAGAAGGCTTTCCCTGGGGCTCAGCAGGAAAGAATCCACCTGCAATGCAGGAGCGACAGGAGATGTGGGCTCAGTTCCTGGGTCAGGAAGATCCCCTGGAGGAGGGCATGGCAACACACTCCAGTATTCTTGCCTGCAGAATCCCATGAATAGAGGAGCCTGGTGGGCTACAGTGCATAGGGTCTCAGAGTTAGACTAGACTGAAGTGACTTAGCACACAGGCACACAGACATGAGAGATGTCTGGAAAGGAGTTTGATGGTAGTCAGATTGTAGAGAGGGGGCTAATTCTTTCAAGAGTATTGGCCAGACAGTGAAGATTTGGCAGATGATGGCATTGAAGTTTCTATTGAGGTCAATTTGAATTAGTGAATTTAAACACATAGAGTCATGAGAATTGTGAGGAGCATTCTGAATATAGAAGAGACTGTTAAACCATGTGCAACCAAATAATGCTGTTCCTGATGATTATAAAAAAAAACAAGCTGAGGAAAAGTTAAAATACTATTATTTTTCTATTCAGGTTTAAACTGTAAGGCTATGGATGAGATAACCTCTTGAGAATCTTTCCATCTCAGTGATCTGTGAATAGCTATCTTTTTGATCTGGTCCTTTTTGACTGTGTGAACTGTTTCTGATAGAGCAGAGATTAAATGCCCTATGAACATTTCTCTATTAAAAATCTACATGTATGAAAAAAAGGATACAACTCTTCATCTCCTGGGATTCAAGATCTTTACTTTAGTGGCAGTGAAATGTTATAGTCTGTTTGTTTTAGCTTTAGGAATAGACTTTTTAATGCATTGAATTCTTCCACTGCCCAAATACAAAATTTAGTGAAACACATGAAACCCTAATTCTGAGGCCAAGATATAAAAGAAACATAAACGATAATAAAACTTGGTAGGAAAACAAACACAGCTAGTTCCATGAGTGAAGGCAGAATAATAGATAATCAAATGTAAAGTTTAGTAACAAATTTAGCTGACAGTACCAAAATTGAGAGTTGATTAAACAATTACAAATACACTGATCTTATTTTTGCAAGTAAGACATGAAAGTTACTAAGTTACAAGTTCATTTCTTGGATATTAGCATACATATATTTTAGATACAAAAAACACACCAGTGTTTACCAGTTTACGTCCTGGTAAAAGAGCTAATAATATGTTATGGACAGGGAGGCCTGGCGTGCTGTGATTCATGGGGTCACAAAGAGCTGGACATGACTGAGCAACTGAATTGAACTGAAAATAATACCTATCACTGTAACTCAAACTACATGGCCAAGAGTTTTAGCTCTTGTGTTGTCTACTGCTGAGAAATTGATTAGGTAATTGCTGAATAGATCTAATTCAATTGCTGATTGAAATAATACAAGTGTTGCCTGAACTGGTCATTCTAGTCATCTTTTAACCAAATTGGTTGAGATACGCATTAATTGCAGAGTATTTTTCACTCTAATCCTCCACCTTCGCCACACACACAAAATGGAATAGTTGATCTTACAGACACCATCCTGACTCTTAGAAAACAGCTCAGCTTGAAGGAAACTATGGCAGACTATCTGGAAATACGGATGGCCTTCGAAGTTACGCACAGCAAACACAGACATGAGTTGAGTGAGTGAATGTGACGCATTCAGCTCCTCAGCTGCCATCAACTAAGGGCCATCATTATTAGCTATAATTATTAATATTTTAAGAAAAAGAAAGTTATATAACTAGACAAACCTTTTGATTTAAAACCAGAAAAGTTGATTTTCAGGGTCTTTCTGGTTAGAGTTGACTCGTTGGAAAAGACCCTGATGATAGGAAAGATTGAAGGCCAACGAAGAAGCAGGCAGCAGAGGCTGAGGTGGTTAGATAGCATCACTGATGCCATGGACATGAATCTGAACAAACTCCAGGAAATAGTGAAGGACAGGGAAGCCTGGTGTGCTGCAGTCCATGGGGTGGCAATGAGTTGGACACCACTTAACAATTGAACAACTGGCTAGAGACTAGAAAACTACTTTAGGAATACTGATTGGCTTATTTACATCTACTTTCCTTCCAACTCCTCTGTGGGATACAAATATGAAAAATTAATATAGGTCAAGATCAAACAATTTTGCTAACATGTCCAATCAGTGCAACAATACATACCCAGCAAACACTTCTCCCTCTGTGGTCACTGGGAGAGCTGCTCCTTGCTTACATGCAGTAAGGCAGTAGAGTCCAAAAGGCTGAGGTATGGGCTCTGGAAGTACACTGAATTTGAACCCTGGCTTCTTTGTTGATCAGAAAATCACCTAATTCTTCTGAGCTTCTATTTCTGTTTTTCTTTAAATTAATTACTTAAAAAAATTTGTCCACACTGAGCAGTTTGCAGGATCTTAGTTCCCCAACTAGGTATTGAAACTGCACCTTATTAATGAAAGTATAGAGTCCTAACCACTGGATTGCCAGGGAATTCCGAGTTGTTGTGTTTTTTTTTTTTTTTTTTTTTTTGAATAGAGACAGCAAGAGTACCTTGCAGGGTGATAGTTTTGAGGGTTAAATAAAATAAGGCAATTAAAACAATCACAGTGCTGCTTTGAATAAAATGTTAATTTTTATCATTATTATCTTTTTTCTTTAAAAAATGTTTGTTTGGAACGTGATGAGGTAATGAATCCATGATATTCATGAAGGTTCTCTTACTCTATCAATTAGATTGTTATCCAGGGAAAGGAGTGCTGGGAAAGAAGTAAAATCTGAGGAATTTCTGTTCCTATAATTTATTATCATTGTTAATGCCAAAGGAATATTAAAAATTAGAGCATGAAATGAAAGCATTTTGATAAGTCTTTATGTGAAGTATTTGTTAAAATCTCATGAAGGACAGAAAAATGCAAAAACATGTGAAATAAACTACATCAAATACTTATAATTTCCATGACTAAATTCTTTTTAATTGGCTTTTATTTGTAATTTGAGTCATAGAAACAAAAACGTGTACTTTGCAACAGATTTTTCTAATTTTCCTTTGACCAGTGTGGTGCCTATGGCAGTTGCTTTGCTGTATAGATGTCTGTGAATACCCTGATGCTGGGAGGGATTGGGGGCAGGAAGAGAAGGGGATGACGGAGGATGAGATGGCTGCATGGCATCACCTACTCGATGGACATGAGTTTGGGTAAACTCCGGGAGTTGATGATGGACAGTGAAGCCTGGCATGCTGTGATTCGTGGGGTTGCAAAGAGTCAGACATGACTCAGCGACTGAACTGAACTGATGAATACTCTTTTGTAAAGGGATGTGTTTATTTCAAGTAGAATTTCAATATCACTGCTCTTCTCCTTTAAATTACTTTGATGAACATATTTAAAAAAGAAATCTATAATTTCTCCCTAAAGGGGCAGAAAAAAATCCATGTTGCTGACTTACTTTAAAATTTCTCAAATTATTTTCTCATTTGACAACTAAATCAAACAACCAGTGCTCTTACTTTCTCTGATCTAAACAATTTTACAGAGACTACCTTGCAAATGTCCCAAGAGATGAACTTGCTCACAGTGAAAAATGTACTCAGCGGGAAATTCACTTAATGATAATGATTATTCTTCTATGTAATGGACATTTCATTGTCAGTAAAGTGTAATATTATTCTGTTGAAAGCTTTACATATGCAGCCAGCTCCAAAGACATCTTGGCTTAACTTGCATATCTCACTTTCCAGTTTTATCATTTGTCTTTTTGCATATTCAATGAAATTTTTTCATGCTTGGTATGTAGAATGCTTTATGCTGGTGTCATTTGCTTCTATTGGGGAAAAAAATCTTTCATAGTTTGTATGGGCATGGATTCATGAATATATTTTATATGATATCCTGGCAGAGAAGAGGGCATCCATCCTACCATGCATAAGTGTATAGCTAGAGATTATTTCTATCCTTTCAATAAAGTGAAAGCTTGCTATATTTCGACATTTTGCAATAGCAAGCATTTAACTTGGTCAGAATTTGTAGTAACGAAAGGTCAAAGACAAGAAACTGATCATGTATTTGGATGGCTGACTAAAAGGTCTCCTTAACACTAATGCTAATAGCTGAGCTATTTCAAATCCTAAGATGAGGTTGTCAAAGTGCTGCACTCAATATGCCAACAAATTTGGAAAACTCAGCAGTGGCCCCAGGACTGGAAAAGATCAGTTTTCATTCCAGTCCCAAAGAAAGGCAATGCCAAAGAATGTTCAGACTACTGCAGAATTGCACTCATCTCCCATGCTAGTAAAGTAATGCTCACATTTCTCCAAGCCAGGCTTCAACTGTACATGAACCGAGAACTTCCAGATGTACAAACTGGGTTTAGGAAAGGCAGAGGAATGAGAGATCAAATTGCAAACATCCGTTGGATCATACAAAAAGCAAGAGAATTCCAGAAAAACTGCTACTTCTGTTTCATTGACTATGCTAAGGACTTTGACTGTGTGGATCACAACAAACTGTGGGAAATTCTTCAAGAGATGGGAATACCAGACCACCTGACCTGTCTCCTGAGAAATCTGTGTGAGGTCAAGAAGCAACAGTTAGAACCAGACATGGAACAATGGACTGACTAAAACTGGGAAAGGAGTATATCAAGGCTGTATATTGTTACCCTGCTTATTTAATTTATATCCAGGGTACATCATGCAAAATACCAGGCTGAATGAAGCACAGGCTGGAATCAAGAATGCCGGGAGAAATATCAATAACCTCAATATGCAGATGATGCCACCATTACGGAAGAAAGCGAAGAGGAACTAAAGAGCCTTTTGATGAAAATGAAACAGGAGAGTGAAAAAAACTGGCTTAAAGCTCAACATTAAAAAACTAAGATCATGGCATCTAGTCCCATCACTTCATGGCAAATAGATGGAGAAACAATGGAAACAGTGACAGACTTTATTTTCTTGGGCTCCACAATCACTGCAGATGGTGACTACTGCCATGAAATTAAAAGACGCTTGCTCCTTGGAAGAAAAGCTAAGACAAACCTAGACAGCATATTAAAAAGCAGAGACGTTACTTTGCCAACAAAGGTTCGTCTAGTCAAAGCTGTAGTTTTTCCAGTAGTCAGGTATGGATGTGAGAGTTGGACTATAAAGAAAGCTGAGCACTGAAGAACTGACGGTTTTGAACTGTGGTGTTGGAAAAAGACTCTTGAGAATCCCTTGGACTGCAAGGAGACCCAACCAGTGCATCCTAAAGGAAATCAGTCCTGAATATTCATTGGAAGGACTGATGCTAAAGCTGATGCTGCAATACTTTGGCCACTTAATGTGAAGAACTGACTCATTGGAAAAGACTCTGATGCTGGGAAAGATTGAAGGTGAGAGGAGAAAGGAATGACAGAGAATGAGATGGTTGGATGGCATCACCAACTCAATGGACATGAGTTCAAGCAAGCTCGAACTCTGGGAGTTGGTGATGGACAGGGAAGCCTGGCATGCTGCAGTGCATGGGGTTGCAAAGAGCCCGACAAGACTGAGTGAGTGAACTGCACTGAACACTAGCACAAAATCTCTGCTCAGGTTTCAAAGGTGCAGTGCCACCAACGTATTGCTTGTGGCTTTAGCATTAAACCCTGTTTGGTCTTCAAACTGCAAATAATTATGGAACTTAAAATGATGTCACTTCTACTTTCAGATAATGTTCTTCCAAGGTAGGAATTTACCACTTTAATATTAGAGTCAAGGACACTAAAATGGAACAAGATGCCAAAAAAAGATGAAGATAATCATGGAATCCCTGAACACTGAAAACAAACTTTTCATGTACCTTTTCAGAAGAGGTACACTTAAAATCAGATTAATAAACAATATTGTATTCCTGTATATAAAGACCAAGGAAATATATACAATCTACTTATATAAATATGCCACACAAATCACTATTTTTATTTCAATCACATCTAACCTCATGGGAATACTTACATGCAAATCATATACATGTGGTATGTCCTAAAGTAAATGTTTTGTTCTTAGGTAAACCTACATCTCATTTTCATGTAATTGTATTTCAAATCTCTTTACCATTTAGTGTACCTCTCATGCTCCCTCGGTTGGGAAGATCCCCTAGAGAAGGGAATGGCTACCCACTCCAATGTTCTTGCCTGGAGAATTCCATGCACAGAAGAGTCTGGCAGGCTACAGTCCATGGGATCACAAAGAGTTAGACATGACTGAGTGACCAACACTTTCACTTTCACCTCTTATGACAAGGTGGTATAGTAGGTGTAGACATATAGAGACAGAAGATAACTTACTAAGCATGCAATAACCTGAAAAAATTCTAATATCTGATGTATCCCAGATCTATGAAGGTAGATTTCAGATGTAATTATTTCCAATTTTATAGGCTACCATTTAGAAAACTGAGCAATGCTAAAAGGTTTGAAAACTTAATAATGTTGTATACCTTAGGCGATAGGTTCCATTTTCTAAGAAAGAGTTACTCAAATGCATTTGACCACTGGATTTCTTTAAAACATAATGGTTTTTGTTTCTTAAAAACATAATGTGAAAAAAAACCCCATGTGTTGCTAGAATACTAAGGAAGATGAGATTATGATCTACCTTTGGATTAAAATTGAGAGCAAAATGATGGTCTGCGTGATATTTAGTTCTGTCAGTAATGCATAAAAATATTTCTATTTTGATAACTTCAGATAATATTACCAACAGATGCTGAAATGAAGAAATTCGCATAACAGGTTGGATCTTACCAACAAGATTAGAAAGCAAAGGCTTCCTAAGTTATTCACACATAGATTGACTGTGCTACATCTCATGTGCTCTCTTGTCTAGTTTCCTGGTATATGTGTGCTCAATTCAACAATTTTAAGGGTATATTTTACTACAATACATTAAAATATAGTTAGCATATTTTCTTGTGTGTGTGCACAGCTGCTCAGTCATGTTTGACTTTCTGTGACCCCATAACTGTAACCCACCAGACTCCTCTGTCCATGGGGATTCAGCAGACTAGAATATTGGAGTGGGTAGCCTAACCCTTCTCCAGGGGATCTTCCTGACCCAGGAATTGAACAGGGATCTCCTGCATTGCAGGTGGGTTCTTAACCAGCTGAGCTACCAGGGAAGTTACATTTATTCAAAGACAATGACTGTTGTTTATAATGAAACATTATCAGGAATTCAAGCAATGCAGCAAAATACATACAATTTAAAAAATAAATCCTAAACTATGCCAACCAGAAGTGACTATTAACCCTGAGCAATCTTTATTCAGTCATTTCTATGCATCTAAACATGAAATGCTAGGTATAGGAAGATGTACATAATTATACAAAAATAAGATTGTGCTATTTTTATAATTCTTATCAAGATGTGATTTATACAAAATAAAATTTTCTACTTTGTTCATTTTTATGTACTGCGGTAAATATAGAGAGAGGTTTAAGCACCACCATAGTCATAATACTGATTAGACTTTTTTTACCCAGAAAAAGTTCTGTCATGCCCTTTCACTATCAGTTCCATCCACTGGCCACAACTGATCTGTTTGCTACCGCCAGTTTTGCCTCTAATAGAAATTCACAAGAAAAAAGTGCAGCATGCTGGCTTTCTCTCTGGGTGTTTCGCTTGGCATAATGCATGTGATTATAACCCCTATTGTTGTGTGAATAATTCATCCCTTTTTATTGTTTGTTGTTGTTCCATGGCATAGATGTATCACACCTCTATACATCCATACAGCAGTTGATGGACAGTATGTTTTCAATTGTTGCACTTTTTTCAGTTTGGGATTATTATAAATAAAGCTGCATTGGAGAAGACTTTGTATGTGTATAAATTCTTCATGTTGGTAAATACAAAAGAGTAGCATTGCTGAGTTACATTTTATATGTATATTTACTCCTATAAGACAATATCACATTGTTTCTTGGAGAGGCTGTAAAATTTGGCCTTCTAACCAGCTATGTGTGGAATTCTATTACTGCCACATCTTTGCTAATACTTACATTTTTATTATCCTAGTGAGCTTATGATGGTTTCTCAAGGTGGCTTACATTTTTTTCCCCGATGACTAATGAGTTTCATCATCTTTTCATTTATTTGCCATTTGTATATTTCTTTGGCTGTAGCCATTTCGTTGTTGTCATTTGGGTTGTATATTAGCTTCTGAGGACTGCCATAGCAAAGTGCCATTCACTGGGTAGCTGAAAATAACAGACATCTACTGTTTCACAGTTTGGAGGATAGAAGTCCAAAATCAAGTAGCTGACAAAGCCACAGTCCCTCTGCAACCTGTAAGGGAGAATCCTTCCTTTCCTCTGACTAGCTGGTGGCTTGCTGGTAATGCCATTGTCTAGTCTGCAGCTGTAACCCTTCACTCTCTGGCTCTATCATCACACAGCGCTGTCCCTTCAGCATCTATCTTCCCCTCCTCTTTTAATAAGGACAGCATGCATATTGCATTAAAGTTCCACCTTACTCTGCTATATGACCTCATCTCAGCTGTAATAACCCTATTTCCCTTAATGACTGCTGAATTTCATATATGTTTCCTTGTTCAGAAAATGAGGATATCAAACTTCACCTTAGAGCAGATATTAAAATAAAGTAATATATGTAAAAGAGACTAATATTTTTGTGAGGTAAATAGACATAAATTCTACCAAGTGCCATATGGTATAAGGTATAATCATATTTGTTAGAAAAATGTATACACAGAGATGGAAAAGCACACATTTTCTCCCTAAGCCCTTATCCTAAATAAAGTATTATTTCAGTGAGCATATAAGGACTGGCCTCCCCACATTAAAGGCTCAAAGAGAGACACCCTGCCCTGATATATGATGTAATATAGAGGGATGGGTGAGAAGTACAGAGCAAGGGATACCTATATAACTATCTAACAATGGTTATCCCTTTTGAGAAGGACACATGTCTATAGTTCAATGGTTATTATCATTCTCCCACCAAGAGGCCCTCCTGAGCTACCGAAGAAGGTACTAAAAAATAAACACTTCCTCCGAGGTTATTAAAATCTTTCCCCAATATTTATAGCATGCACTCCACACATATTAGTTCCTTTTCCTCTCCACACCACTCCAACTCTCAGAAGACCAGAATCTCAGAATTTATCATACTCTTTCTTCATTTTTCCAGGATGATTGCAGGAATACATAGTCAGGTAGCAGTGAATATATACATAATCGCCTTCATATTATTATGGCTATGGCCATATTAAAGCTGAGTAAATAAAGGTATCTAGAAAACAAAGTTATTTGTTTTATTGGCACATTTTATGCAACAGCAAATGGATATGCCAATTTATAGCAATTACTAAAAGTGACCTTGTCTCTACTCTTTTTTTTTTATAATGTTACAAATAGAGCTTATTATCACATGTTCACAGTAAAAAGAGTGCAGTAACGAAGGCCAAGATTTTATGGAGTTATTAACTTGAATTTAAGTTAATTAGCCTTTTGGTATTTATTATTTGACAGATTTCCTTTATTCTCTGTCCCCTAACTTTACCTCTTACAGTTTCTTTTTCCATGAAACACTGCTTTCAAATGAAAACATCTAATCAGAGAAGTAACAAGCAGTGTGGGAAATGGAAATCTTTTTCAGTGTCTTCAGATGCCAATCCTGTTTGCAGCTATTGAGAGTGAAAGTTCATATAGACTGTGATTGTTAATTCTATATGTAAACTTGACTGGGCTAAGTGATACCCTGATAACTGGTAGAGCATTTTTTCTAAGTGTCTCTGTAAGGGTCATCTCAGAAGATATTAGCATTTGAATCAGCAGACTGAAAAAAGAAGATCTCCCTCACCAATCAATCCATTAAAGGCCCCAATAAAACAAAGGCTGAGGAAAGGCAAATTTGTCGCTAGGACGTAAATCTTCTCCTGCCCTTGGACATCAAATTTCCTGGTTCTTGGGCCTTCAAACTCAGATTGTCCCTTATACTATTGATCCCCTCAATTCTTAGGGTTTTTTTAAAATTTAAATTTATTAATTTTAATTGGAGGCTAATTACAATATTGTATTGGTTTTGCCATACACTGGGGCTGGGACTTCGACCATTAGTTTTCATGGTTCTAGGACTGAATCATATCACCAGCTTTCCTGGGTTACTGGATTTTCTGCTCCTCCAGCTTGTGGAGGGCAATCACAGAATGTCTCAGTTTTCATAATTGTGTGATTCAATTCCTTACAGTAGAAGCTTACATAAATCTTTCATCATATTCTAAATTTTCATAAACAAATGTATTTCTAGACTTTGTATTTGTCTATTAATGAGCCAATTCCAAACTGTTTTAACCATAATGGCTTCATGTTTACTATCAGGGGGTAAGTTTTTCTTTCCTCCAACATGGGCATTGCTCTCTATATTATTAGAGTTTGACTAGATATTCTTCTTTTAAAACTATTTATTTAGTTGAAGCATGTAGGATCTTTGATCTTCATTGTGGAATGCAAACTCTTAGTTGAGGCATACGGAATCTAGTTCCTTGACCAGGTATCAAACCCAGGTCCCCTGCACTGGGAGCATGGAGTCAGCCACTGGACCACCAGGGAAGAACTTTACTGGATACTCTTGATTGACTTTTTCAATATGGAGATTTAAAACAATTTGTTCAGCACCAGAGGGAAAAGATTTGTTGATCTTTTTATAAGATGATGCTAAATTTATAAATG
This sequence comes from Capra hircus, assembly GCF_001704415.2. NCBI lineage: Eukaryota > Metazoa > Chordata > Mammalia > Artiodactyla > Bovidae > Capra > Capra hircus. The sequence goes on from NC_030814.1 coordinate 82,395,561, forward strand.
AACATATAGAACATCAATATCATTATGAGGTGATCCTTCTAAACACATTTCATTTTACATATTTAATCATATAAAAATATCTCCTAGAAAAAGAACAATAACCAAATTTCTGGTATCTCTTCACATGCCAGAATAAAGGTTCTTGCCTGTGCATAGGACTGTATATGTATAGCTCATGTGATCATACTCATTATGGTATAGCCATGCCTTCCAACAATATGTCATACTTCTCTGACAGCTTAGTATAAAACAATTTTCTGTATTTGGAGAATTATTTTCTATTGACTGTCTTGAACCATCCTTGTGAAACCAAATTTCATCATCTTAATGCAATTAAATAATAATTGAGAGCACAATTTGAATTTCAAAATTCTTTTATGGTGAATATAATTAATGGCATTTAAAGGTCCTTAGACTTATATTTTGCTTTTATTATTGCAGTGCTCCCACAGAGCAATAGTAAACCCAAAGTCTTTGAAATATGATGGAGAATTCCACTGACCTCAAAGTACCTTAACATTTGTAATTTTATATACAAGGCAATTGCTTTATGTTCTTTGCTAGTACTTTTGCTATCATTTACATGCTGTGTAGATATGTTTGTTCTCTGATATCAGACAAGTCACAATGCCTTGGGAAAAAGAAGACAGCAAGGCTAAGGATTAAAATGCAGGCCTACCAGAGACTAATGATAGAAGGCAGAGCTTCGTGTTCTGGGTACTAGGATCGTGCTGCAGAACTATTCAGTGGTGGCAGAGGAAGCAGAAGAAAAAGGTTCTGTACAACAAAGGCAGGAAGTTCAAAATGTTAACTTGTTTTCCTCCTCTGTCAGACCACCACCAATTGTAGGCCTCCTGAAATAGCTCTGTTAGTTCGGCTAACATAGTTTGGCCAGTAGTCCTTATCAGTGATCAGGAGGAATCTAGGAATAGCTCAGTATAAAATTAGAAGTAGCTCACTGGAGAAGGCAATGGCATCCCACTCCAGTACTCTTGCCTGGAAAATCCCATGGATGGAGGAGCCTGGTAGGCTACAGTCCATGCTAAGGGTCAGACACAACTGAGTGGCTTCCCTTTCACTTTTCACTTTCACACATTGGAGAAGGAAATGGCAACCCACTCCAGTGTTCTTGCCTGGAGAATCCCAGGGATGGGGGAGCCTGGTGGGCTGCCGTCTATGGGGTCGCACAGAGTTGGACACGACTGAAGTGACTTAGCAGCAGCAGCAGCACTGCAGAAAACTTCAGGAAAACCCTCCATGACATTGTTTTCATATTGTGATTTTAAGTAACATGTTTGTTGTTGCTGTTTAGTCACTAAGTTGTATCTGTTCTTTAAAAATCCCATGGATGGTAGGTAGCCTTCCAGGATCCTCTGTCCATGGGATTTCCCAGGCAAGAATACTGGGGTGGCTTGCCATTTCTTTCTCCAGTGAATCTCCTTGACCCAGGGATCGAACTCAAGTCTCCTGCATTGGCAGGCAGATTCTTTACCACTGACCCAATAGGGAAGCCCATCAAGTAACACACAGCAGAACGTATTCTCCAAAAGCACAGAGCAGAACATATTCCTAAGGGAAGTGTCATAAGGGAAGTTGTTTAGAGTTGCCAAATGTATTTGAGAAACACAAGATGTTGTGAAATCATAAGAATTATATCTATATTGGGCTCTGTTCACCACTCCTGACCCAGAGCTCCTAAAGCCCTCACAAATAGGATGCTAGGAGAATCTTCTGTTATAACATTTAGTCTTTGACCTTGGTTACTGACATGGAAACTCAAAAACGTCTGTAATTTCCTGAGTGATAGGAGCATCTAACTCTGAGCCCCTAAATCCCTTGGATTTTCCTAGGTGATGGAAACATCTTGTGTTCTAATGAGCTGATTCTTGGTGGATATGGACTGCTCACCAGAAAGACCAACACCTGATTAGAAGCTTGAAACTTTCAGTCCCATCCCCTATTTTCCCTAGAGGAGCTGGAAATGGAGATAAAAATTGATCATGCCTATATAATGTAACTGCCATAAAATCCCAAATTAAGGAGTTAGGTGAGTTTTACATATTGAGGTGTCCAGGAGGGTGGCCAACCCAAACTCCATGAGGTTAGAAGCTGCTGTACTTAGGACCCTTCCAGACTGCACTCTCTGTATCTTGATCCATCTGTTCATCTCTATTCTTTATTATATAATATATTGGTAAGTATAAGTGTCTCTTTGTGTTGAGTGACCTTTAAATCTAAGGAGTAAGGTCATTAGAACCTCCAGTTTGTGGCCAAATTGGACAGAAGTTGTAGATAATCTGGGGACCTCTTACTTGCAATTGGTATTTAAAGTGGGGAGTAGTCTTGTAAGAGTAAGACCTTAACCTGTGTAATCTGCATTAATTCCAATTAGTATCAGAACTGAACTGAATTGCAGGACACCGAGTTGAGGTTGCAGAGAGCTGCTTAGTGTGAGGGAAAACCCACACATCAAGTATGTGAGTAAAGGAGAAATGGAGAATTTTTCTGATGCGCATGTCATGCCCCCACTGTGGATTCACAACGTACATTTCTTCATGAAGATCCATCAAGGCAGTGTTGCCAACTAAAGCTACTAATCAGTTTTCAATTTATTTAATTACACAACTTGTTTTTTTCCCCTTTGCTACACTTTTAACCTTCCATGGAGCTAATATTATGCAGAACATATTATGTAAAATGCTGGTCTGAAGATTTTCCTAATTTATAACTTACTAAAGTTTGTAGCTGCATCAGATCCCTTTGGAGGTGTGGTGGTATAAATTAAATCTATAAAACTTTGAAGTTGGTTTTTGAGTGCCTCAAGGAGTGTTTCTGCAAGTATCAGCTTAATGAACAAACAGCAACATTTGATTTTTCATTACTATAAAGTCCATAAAGTAGATCTTAGCTGCACATATGGTTAATTACCAGTATCATAAAGCTTTATTGAAAAGCATAATATTTACATCAAAGTTAGCATTTGAGTTATGGTGGATTTTGGCTACTGTGAAGGCTAAATTTAATGATAATAATGAACACATAGAAGAAATTATTACAAATATTTGCAGCTAAATTATATCAGAAAATCCTTTCAACAACTCAGTTAATGAAACAGGATAGCAGTATTATTCTTCCTGTTTAAAAACTGATACTGCATTTTTTGACCCTAAAGGACCCCATGTGCGTTTTATGTATGTGATAGAATAATTATGTACTTGAAGGACCAAACAGACACATCAGTGTTTTTACCAATCTTGCTCCCAACTTTTCATGAATTACAGGTAATCAAGTACTTTGATGTCATTTTCTAAGACACAAAGTTGAAATTATGTTGCTGTCATTATTTGTTCCTTTGGGAGTACATTTAATCCCATTCAAATATACCATTGCTTTTTGCTGCCTTTTTGTACACCATTAATAACTGTTTAATACACATCATTTTTTGTCCTGTCTCTCAAAAAAACTGTTAATATCTTTGGAATAAAGTCAGTTAGTGCAGGATTTTTTGCTTTAATTTTTTTTCCCCAGAAGATGATGTAGCATTGGTACAAAAAAGGTATCATGAAAAGCTATGAAAGCTATGACTTTCTGAGGGTCCTTGGACTTCACAGAATCTGCAGAATTATATAAGAAAGAGTTGGGTGATTGACTGAACATTCTTCTTTATCCAGGTGTTTCATTTTTTAAATAAACTTTGTGTTGAAGTATAAAGAGGTAAATACATACATATAAGTGTAAACCTCAGCTAATGTTTATAACATGGACATATCAGATAACCAATACCCCCAGATGACAGCACAAATCCCTAACCTCTGCTAGCACTGTCACCACCAGGCAAACAATTATCCTGACTTCCAGTGCATTACACATACATTAAGGCATTATCTAGTATAATCTCATCTGTGTGTGTTTGTCTTCTTTCACTCAACATTAATTTTTTAAAATTCCACAGCATGTGTAATAGTGGTTGGTTTATTTTCAGTGCTGTGTAGCTTTCAGTTGTAATACATTCATCTACAAGTGATCATTTGAATTGTTCACACTTTGGGGCTTTTACAAACAGTGCTGCTATAAACATACATATACCTTTCTTTCAGGTGTTCACTCCAGAATGAAATAACTGGGTCTTAAGGGATGCAAAAGGCTGTCTAAAATACATACTGTCAAATTCTTTTCCAGAGTGATTTTAGAAGAATGTATTATCAGCAATATAAAATATAAAATAGATCAAAATGCTCCACCTGCTCACCCATACTAGATAACATCACTTTGAAAAACTTTACCCAACGTGTATGCGCCTGCTAGATTACTGTCATTTTTTTCATTTCATTTTCAATCTTAATGAGGTATAATTTGGATGCAGTAAAATGCACTCATTTAAAATTGTATTCTTTGATGAATTTATATATGTGTAAAATTGCCATATCAATCAAAAGAGTGAAAATTTCCATCACTACCAGAAAGCTCACTTCCACCCCCTTCAGTCAATACCCTCCCAGTTCAGTTGCTCAGTCATGTATGACTCTTTGCAACCGCATGAATCACAGCATGCCAGGCCTCCCTGTCCATCACCAACTCCAGGAGTTCAGTCAAACTCATGTCCATCGAGTCAGTGATGCCATCCAGCCATCTCATCCTCTGTCGTCCCCTTCTCTTCCTGCCCCCAATCACTCCCAGCATCAGGGTCTTTTTCAATGAGTCAACTCTTAGCATGAGGTGGCCAAAGTACTGGAGTTTCAGCTTCAGCATCAGTCCTTCCAATGAACATCGAGGACTGATCTCCTTTAGGATGGACTGGTTGGATCTCCTTGCAGTCCAAGGGATGCTCAAGAGTCTTCTCCAACACCACAGTTCAAAAGCATCAATTCTTCAGTGCTCAGCCTTCTTCACAGTCCAACTCTCATATCCATACATGACCACAGGAAAAACAATAGCCTTGATTAGATGGACCTTTGTTAGGAAAGTAATGTCTCTGCTTTGTAATATGCTGTCTAGGTTGGTCATAACTTTCCTTCCAAGGAGTAAGCATCTTTTAATTTCATGGCTGCAATCACCATCTGCAGTGATTTTGGAGCCCCCCAAAATAAAGTCGACACTGTTTCCACGGTTTCCACTGTTTCCCCATCTATTTCCCATGAAGTGATGGGACCAGATGCCATGAACTTCGTTTTCTGAATGTTGAGCTTCAAGCCAACTTTTTCACTCTCCTCTTTCACTTTCATCAAGAGGCTTTTTAGTTCTTCTCCACTTTCTGCCATAAGGGTGGTGTCATCTGCATATCCGAGGTTATTGATATTTCTCCCGGCAATCTTGATTCCAGCTTGTGCTTCTTCCAGCCCAGCGTTTCTCATGATGTACTCTGCATATAAGTTAAATAAGCAGGGTGACAATATACAGCCTTGATGTACTCCTTTTCCTATTTGGAACCAGTTTGTTGTTCCATGTCCAGTTCTAACTGTTGCTTCCTGACCTGTACATAGGTTTCTCAAGAGGCAGGTTAGGTGGTCTCATCTCTTTCAGAATTTTCCACAGTTTATTGTGATCCACACAGTCAAAGTCTTTGGCATAGTCAATAAAGCAGAAATAGATGTTTTTCTGGAACTCACTTGCTTTTTCCATGATCTAGTGGATGTTGGCAATTTGATCTCTGGTTCCTCTGCCTTTTCTAAAACCAGCTTGAACATCAGGAAATTCATGGTTCACGTATGGCTGAAGCCTGGCTTGGAGAATTTTGAGCATTACTTTGCTAGTGCATGAGATGAGTGCAATTGTGCAGTAATTTGAGTATTCTTTGGCATTGCCTTTCTTTGGGATTGGAATGAAAACTGACCTTTTCCAGTCCTGTGGCCACTGCAGAAGTTTCCAAATTTGCTGGCATATTGAATGCAGCACTTTCACAGCATCATCTTTCAGGATTTGAAATAGCTCAACTGGAATGCCATCACCTCCGCTAGCTTCGTTTGTAGTGATGCTTCCTAAGTCAATACCCTCATCATCAAGCAAGTATAACCTGATTTCTGTCAGTAGTGTCACTTGGTGTTGAACGTCATATGGATTCAGTCATACAATATGTACTGTTTTGTGCCAGTTTCTTTATTAAAAATGATGGTTTTATCAGTCTATATTTCTATTTGTATCATTAATTCATTTATTTTATTGCCGAGTATTATTCCATTATATAGATATATACCACACTTTATCATTCATCTTGTGATGAGCGTCTAAGCTGTTTTCAGTTTCAGTGTGCCAAGAATAAAGCTGCCATGAATATTCCTATCCAAGACACTGTGTGGTCACCTTCACTAAGAGTATCATATGACAAGTGTATGTTTAATTTGTAAGAAGACGCTAGTGACTTTTCCAACATGATTATACCGTTTTAGACACCTGCCAACATTATATGAGTCTCAAGAATCTCACATCCTTTCTTACACTTGATATCATCAGTCCCTTAATGTTAGTCATTCCGAGCATTGAGAAAGTTGGTATTTCATTGAGGTTTTAACTTGCATTTTCCGATAATTAATAATAGTGGTCATTAAAAAAATCTGTTTATTAGTGATTTGTACATCTTCTTTTTGTGAGGTATCCCTTCAAGTCTTTCATCTACTTTTTATTGGATCATTTGCCTTTATATTGCTGAACTGTGAGAGATCTTAAAATACCCTCTATAGAAGCCCCTTCCCTTAGGAGGGCCATGGAAATCCACGTCAGTATTCTTGCCTGGAAAATCCCATGGACAGAGGAGCCTGGTGGGCTACAGTCCATCAGTTCAGTTCAGTTTAGTCGCTCAGTCATGTCAGACTCTTTGCGACCCCATGAATCGCAGCACACCAGGCCTCCCTGTCCATCACCAGCTCCTGGACTTCACTCAGACTCACGTCCATCGAGTCGGTGATGCCATCCAGCCATCTCATCCTCTGTCGTCCCCTTCTCCTCCTGCCCCCAGTCCCTCCCAGCATCAGAGTCTTTTCCAATGAGTCAACTCTTCACATGAGGTGGCCAAAGTACTGGAGTTTCAGCTTTGGCATCATTCCTTCCAAAGAAATCCCAGGGCTGATCTCCTTCAGAATGGACTGGTTGGATCTCCTTACAGTCCAAGGGACTCTCATGAGTTTTCTCCAACACCACAGTTCAAAGGCATCAGTTCTTCGGCGCTCAGCCTTCTTCACAGTCCAACTCTCACATCCGTACATGACCACAGGAAAAACCATAGCCTTGACTAGACGGACCTTAGTCAGCAAAGTAATGTCTCTGCTTTTGAATATGCTATCTAGGTTGGTCATAACTTTCCTTCCAAGGAGTAAGCGTCTTTTCATTTCATGGGTGCAGTCACCATCTGCAGTGATTTTGGAGCCCCCCAAAATAAACTCTGACTCTGTTTTTCCACTGTATCCCCAGCTATTTCCAATGAAGTGAAAGTACCAGATGCCATGATCTTTGTTTTCTGAATGTTGAGCTTTATGCCAACTTTTTCACTCTCCTCTTTCACTTTCATCAAGAGGCTTTTTAGTTCCTCTTCACTTTCTGCCATAAGGGTGGTGTCATCTGCATATCTGAGGTTATTGATATTTCTCCCGGCAATCTTGATTCCAGCTTGTGTTTCTTCCAGTCCAGTTTCTCATGATGTACTCTGCATATAAGTTAAATAAGCAGGGTGACAATATACAGCCTTAACGTACTCCTTTTCCTATTTGAAACCAGTCTGTTGTTCCATGTCCAGTTCTAACTGTTGCTTCCTGACCTGCAGTCCATAGGGTGGCACATTGTTGGACATGACTGAAGTGACTTAGCATAGCACAGGACAGAAGCCTCTATCTGACACAGGCACACAGAGAGTAAAAATATCTTCTCAATTTGTGGACTGCTTTTTCATTTTTTTTGCTAACACTTAAAGAAACAGAAAACTTTAATTTTGAAGAAGTGCAATATACATTTTCTTTTATACTTGATGCTTTGTTTTTCTTATCTAAAAAAAATCTTTGCTAACCTCAATGCATGAAGATAGTCTGTGTTTTCTTCTAGAAGTTTTACATTTTTACTTTTTATTTTTAGGTTAATGATCCATTTCAGGTTAATATTTGCACATGGTGTAAGATATGGATGGAAGTTCTATTTTTTTTTCACATTAGTATCCAGTTTTTCCTACATTAATTATGGAAAAGAATACATTTTCCTCATTAACTTGGTACTTTTTAAAAATGTAACTGATCATGTATTTGTGAATTTATTTCTGGACTCCATCCTATTCCACTGACACTATTATCTATCCTTATTAACTTACTTGGTCCTTTGTTAAAAAATAACTGATCATATAGTTGTGGGTTTATTTTTGGACTCTATCCTATTCCACTGGTACTGTAAACCTATCTACCCACTAACACCACTTGTCTAGAATACATTCGCTTTGTTTAAGTCTTCAAGGTAGGTAGCGTAATACCTTTACCTTTGTTTCCATCTTTCACAAAACTTTTGCTATTCTATGTCCTTTGCTTTTCCAAGTAAATTTTATAGTTTGCCAAACTCTACGAAAATGTCTGCTCTCATTTTGATTGAGACTGGGTTGAATCTACAGATTAATTGTTGGAGAATGAACAACTTAATACTTAATTGATCCTTGAACAAACTATATCTACATTTAAGTGTTATTAAATTCTCTTGGATACATTTTTAGTTTTCATTATAAAATGTCTGAAAATTTTTGTTAAATTTATTTCAAAATATTTTAGATTTTTGTTGCCATTAGAAATAATCTTGCTTTTTTAAATTTTATAACTTCATCATAATTATTTGGAGAAGGCAGTGGCAACCCACTCCAGTGTTGTTGCCTGGAGAATCCCAGGGATGGGGGTGCCTGGTGGGCTGCCATCTATGGGGTTGCACACAGTCGGACATGACTGGAGCAACTTAGCAGCAGCAGCAGCATAATTATTTGTTTATATAAATATAATTAATTTCTTGTCCACTGGTGTTTGTTCTGTGATTTTTCTTAAATTTCCTTTTTTAATTCTAGTAGGAATTTTTTTATTAGTTCCCTAGGATTTTATTCAATTACAATCATATCATTTGTGAGTAGATAGAGCTTCATTTCTTCTTTTCAATTATTATTATTATTATTATTATTATTTTACCATTTTTATTCTTTTATGGCACTGGTTAGGCCCTCCAGTACAATTTTGAATAGAAGTGGCAACAATGAACATCCTTTCCTTTTTCTCAAATGCAAAAAAATATCAAAACAAACAACCCAATCATAAAAATGGGCAGAAGATCTAAATAGACATTTCTTCAAAGACATACAGATGATAAAGGACACAAGAAAAGATGCTCATCATTGCTATTTATTAAAAAAATCCAAATCCAAACCACAATGAGGTATAACCTCCCACCTGTAAGAATGGTTATCATTAAAAAGTCTATAAATAATAAATGCTGGTGAGGGTATGGAGAAAAAGGAACCCTCCTATACTGGATTGGAATGTAAATTAGTACAGCCACTATGGAAAACTGTATGGAGGTTCCTTAAAAAACTAAAAATAGAGATACCCTATGATGCAGCAATCTCAATTTTGGATTTATATCCAGAAAAAAATGAAAACTCTAGTTCAAAAGATACATGCACCTCAATGTTTATAAGTGAGTGAATGAAAGTTTCTCAGTCATATCCAACTATTTGCAACCCCATAGATTATAGCCAACCAGGCTCCTCTGTCCGTGGAATTCCCCAGGCCAAATACTGGAGTGGTTTGCCATTACCTTCTCCAGCGGATCTTTCCAATCCAGCGATCTGGATCTCCTGCATTGCAGGCTGATTCTTTACTATCTGAGCCACCGAGGAAGCCCTATCAATGTTTGGAGCAGCACTGTTTACAATAGTCAAGACATGGAAATAATCCAAGTGCCCATCAACAGATGATCAGCTTAAGAAGATATGATGCATATATACAATGGAATATCACTCAGCCATAAAAAGAATGAAATATTGGCCTTTGTAGCAGCATGAATGCTTAGTGAAATAAGTCAAAGACAAATATCATATGATATCACTTATGTGTGGAATCTAAAAATTATACAAATGAATCTATATAGAAAAGAGAAACAAACTCACAGACAAAAAAAACTTATGGTTTCTAAACGGAAGGTGAGGGAGGAACAAACAAGGATTATGGTATTAAAAGACATAAACTACTACATATGAAATAAATAAGCAACAAGAATTAACTGTATACAACAGAGAATTGTATCCAATATTTTGCAATAACCTGTAATGGAATATATTCTGCAAAATATATAGAAAATCACTAAGCTGTACACCTGAAACTAATACAATATGTGAGATAAAATATACTTCAGTTTTTAAAAAAGTATCATGTGATAGACTGAAGTATTAATATATCTCATAAATAGTAGAAAACAAACATGAAAATGACTATGGAGAAAATTATGGCTATAGCAAAGGGTTCTGAACTATATATAACTTATTTTCATAAAAACAGAACAAGTATCACAAAATTCAAGTACACAATTAACCTGCCCTGAAATACATAAGGCTTGAATCTACCTATTGAATCTCAAATGTGTTTCAGGAAAAATGGATACAGAGGGGTTGAAATAAGTACACACATGCATTCTGGCAAATTCCTCAGCCTTTAAGGATAAAGAAAGAATTATATGGGGATTCATGAATGAATGAAAGAGTAAGCCACATTCAAAGTGGAACATCAGGTGGTCTTTTGTGGTCTTCAGTTCTAGAAAAAATATAGAAATGCTTATACATTTCTAAGAAAAAGTGTTACCCCAAACTTATATGTGATAAATATATTTTATATTTAAAGTAAAAGACAGGACTTCTCATTTTTACATAATGATATTTAGCCAAATAAGAGATAAAAATAAAAAGCTTAGAGAAGTAGAAACTGTAGAAAAGCATGCCTAATGAGAGTTAAATCCATTTATGCCAACATTGAAGATTAAAGAACTAAAGTAATTCCAGTTACATAATCTAATGTGAATGCTATACTTCCTGGAAATGTTAAAATGATAGTATAATTAAAAATGAAAGCTAAAAGATCAAATGTGGGAGGAAGTATGAGTGATATTTTCTCATATTTCTTAGAAGGGAGTAAAATATTTTTCAAGCTTGAAATGTATAGTTAAAAATAGCTCAAAATATTACCTCCCATGTATAATTTCTCAGTAACTCCTGAATGTGCTCCATGAAAAGAGGGAAGTAAATGAAGAAAGATCAGGAAGTGAGATAGAAACAGATAACTGTCATTGTGACATTGCATCTTTCAAAGTCACCAAAATATGATAAATTCCCATTCTGTAAGTCCCGTTGTCCCTGAGTTCAAACTACTGTTCCACTGTGCTCATTTCACATGCTAGTCATGTAAGGCTCAAAATCCTTTAAGCTAGGCTTCAATAGTACGTGAACCAAGAACTTCCAGATCTACAAGCTGGACTTAGAAAAGGCAGAGGAACCAGAGATCTAATTGCAAACATCCATTGGACCATAGAAAAAGCAAGCGAGTTCCACAAAAACATCTACTTCTGCTTCATTGACTATGCCAAAGCCTTTGACTGTGTGGATCACAACAAACTGTGGAAAATTCTGAAAGAGATGGGAATACCAGACCATCTGACCTGCCTCTTGAGAAACCTATATGCAGGTCAGGAAGCAACAGTTTCAAGGCTGTATACATCATGCAAAGTGCCTGACTGGATGACTCACAAGCTGGAATCAAGATTGCCAGGCTAAGTATCAACAACTTCATATATGCAGATGATATTACCCTAATGACAGAAAGCAAAGAGGAACTAAAGAGCCTCTTGATAAAGGTGAAAGAGGAGAGGGAAAAAGCTGGGTTAAAACTCAACATTCAAAAAACAAAGATCATGGCATCCAGCCCCATCACTTCATGGCAAATAAATGGGGAAAAGCAAAAACAGTGGCAGAGTTTATTTTCTTGGGCTCCAAAATCACTGCAGGTGGTTACTGCAGTCATGAAATTAAAAGACATTTGCTCCTTAGAAGAAAAGAAAATGAAGTTGCTCAGTCGTGTTTGACTCTTTGCAACACCATGGACTGTAGTCTACCAGGCTCCTCTGTCCATGGGATTTTCCAGGCAATAGTATTGGAGTGGGTTGTCATTTTCTTCTCCAGGGGATCATCTCAACCCAGGGGATGAACCTGGGTCTCCCACATTGTAGACAGATGCTTTACCATCTGAGCCACTAGGGAAGTCATCATAGAAGAAATCATCCTTAGAAGAAAAGCTATCAAAGTGAAGTCGTTCAGTCATGTCCAACTCTTTGTGACCCCGTGGACAGTAGCCCACCAGGATCCTCTGTCCATGGGATTCTCCAGGCAAGAATACTGGAGTGGGTTGCCATTTCCTTCTCCAGGGGATCTTCCCGACCCAGGGATCGAACCCAGGTCTCCCACATTGCAGTCAGATGCTTTAACCTCTGAGCCACCAGGGAAGCCCAGAAAAGCTATGACAAACCTAAACAGCATATTAAAAATCAGAGATATTACATTGGTGACAAAGGTCCATCCAATCAAAGCTATAGTTTTTCTAGTAGTCATGTATGAATGTGAGAGTCATATATGAATGTGAGAGTTGGGCCATAAAGAAAGCTGAGCACTGAAGAATTGATGCTTTCAAACTGTGGTGCTGTAGAAGACTCTTGAGAGTCCCTTGGACAACACAGATAAAACCAGTCAATCCTAAAGGAAATCAACCCTGAATACTTATTAGAAGGATTGATGCTGAAACTGAAGCTCCAATAATTTGGCCTCCTGATGCAAAGAGCCAGCTCATTGGAAAAGATCCTGATGTTGGGAAAGATGGAAGGCAGGAGGAGAAGGGAGTGACAGAGAGTGAGATGGTCGGATGGCATCACTGACTCAATGGACGTGAGTTTGAGCGAAGTCCGGGAGATGGCAAGGACAGGGAAGCCTGGTGTGTAAGAGTTGGACACAACTTAGCGATTGCACAACAACCACAGTTGTTTGGTACACAATTGTCTGGTTCTGTTACAATCTAGAACCCTTGCTTCTCTAGCTGCCATGGAGCTAGAGTACAGGCACACAGCCCAGGATTTGCAAGACAGAAGCTTTCTTCAGTTCAGTTCAGTTCAGTCGCTCAGTTGTGTCTGACTCTTTGCGACCTCATGAATCCCAGCACACCAGGCCTCCCTGTCCATCACCAACTCCCAGAGTTCACTCAGACTCACATCCATTGAGTCAGTGATGTCATCCAGACATCTCATCCTCTGTCATCCCTTTCTCCTCCTGCCCCCAATCCCTCCCAGCATCAGAGTCTTTTCCAATGAGTCAACTCTTCACATGAGGTGGCCAAAGTACTGGAGTTTCAGCTTTAGCATCATTCCTTCCAATGAACACTCAGGACTGATCTCCTTTAGGATGAACTGGTTGGATCTCCTTGCAGTCCAAGGGACTCTCACGAGTCTTCTCCAACACCACAGTTCAAAAGCATCAATTCTTCGCCACTCAGCCTTCTTCACAGTGCAACTCTCACATCCATATATGACCACAGGAAAAACCATAGCCTTGACTAGATGGACCTTTGTTGGCAAAGTAATATCTCTGCTTCTCAATATGCTGTCTAGGTTGGTCATAACTTTCCTTCCAAGGAGTAAACGTCTTTTAATTTCATGGCTGCAATCACCATCTGCAGTGATTTTGGAGCCTCCCTAAATAAAGTCTGACACTGTTTCCACATCTATTTCCCATGCAGTGATGAGACCAGATGCCATGATCTTCGTTTTCTGAATGTTGGACTTTAAGCCAACTTTTTCACTCTCCACTTTCACTTTCATTGAGAGGCTTTTTAGTTCCTCTTCACTTTCTGCTGTAAGGGTGGTGTCATCTGCATATCCGAGGTTATTGATCTTTCTCCCGGCAATCTTGATTCCAGCTTGTGATTCTTCCAGCCCAGCATTTCTCATGATGTATTCTGCATATAAGTTAAATAAGCAGGGTGACAGTATACAGCCTTGACGTACTCCTTTTCCTATTTGGAACCAGTCTGTTGTTCCATGTCCAGTTCTAACTGTTGCTTCCTGACCTGCATATAGGTTTCTCAAGAGGCAGGTTAGGTGGTCTGGTATTCCCATTTCTTTCTTAGGAGTCTTCAATTCCAAAAAATGAACACATAAATGGAACAAACTCAACTGTGTTTTCAGTTCAGTTCAGTTCATTTCAGTCGCTCAGTCATGTCCGACTGTTTGCGACCCCATGAATCGCAGCATGCCAGGCCTCCCTGTCCATCACCAACTCCAGGACTTCACTCAGACTCATGTCCACTGAGTCAGTGATGCCATCCAGCCATCTCATCTTCTGTCGTCCCCTTCTCCTCCTGCCCCCAATCCCTCCCAGCATCAGAGTCTTTTCCAATGAGTCAACTCTTCGCATGAGGTGGCCAAAGTACTGGGGTTTCAGCTTCAGCATCATTCCTTCCAATGAACACTCAGGACTGATCTCCTTCAGGATGGACTGGTTGGATCTCCTTGCAGTCCAAGGGACTCTCAAGAGTCTTCTCCAACACCACAGTTCAAAAGCATCAATTCTTTGGTGCTCAGCTTTCTTCACAGTCCAACTCTCACATCCATACATGACCACTGGGAAAACCATAACCTTGACTAGATGGACCTTTGTTGGCAAAGTAATGTCTCTGCTTTTGAATATGCTATCTAGGTTGGTCAAAACTTTTCTTCCAAGAAGTAAGCGTCTTTTAATTTCATGGCTGCAGTAATTTTGGAGCCCCCCAAAATAAAGTCTGACACTGTTTACACTGTTTCCTCACCTATTTCCCATGAAGTGATGGGACCAGATGTCATGATCTCAGTTTTCGGAATGTTGAGCTTTAAGCCCACTTTTTCACTCTCCTCTTTCACTTTTTAGTTTTGTTATTTCTGTTTGCTTGCTTTCTGGAAATGATGGCCAACTATGTTCATACTTTGGTAATATGT
The DNA here is from genome assembly GCF_001704415.2 of Capra hircus. Taxonomy (NCBI): domain Eukaryota; kingdom Metazoa; phylum Chordata; class Mammalia; order Artiodactyla; family Bovidae; genus Capra; species Capra hircus. Next base: position 82,410,561 of record NC_030814.1, read on the forward strand.
GCCATAGAGCAATTTTAGTATCTCAGATGTGAATGGTGGAAGTGGGCTTAGTGTACTCTTATTTACATTTGATCTTTGATACTATTTTCATTTTCTTCATTTTGTATTAATCAGGAACCTGGTCCCTCAGTTCTCTCCCAGCCTTTCTGTAAGCTGCATAATACCTTTTAATAAACTGGAAATTTTGCTAAAGATAGAAGACACTAAATTCTGTTAATCTCATTTTATAAACTCTCTTTAACAGGTATGTCTTGCATACATGTATATGTGCTATGTGCGTGTGCATGTGCGTGCAAACACACACACACACGAACTTTAGTAATTGTGTTATATGTCTTCAGTATCTTTTTCTTCAATTAAAGTCATATATAATTAAGCTTGATTTTAAGTTTAAAACAGTCTGCATGCTACCATTTTAATGTCTAAACTATTCCTATCTTTTAGAAGTCTTGTGTGTGGATAAAGAAAGACAAGGTTGATGGTCACTAAAACTAATTATTGAGTGATGAATGGTAAGAATTGTAATAAATTTTTGTTTTGCTTTCTGGAAATTTTCATTTTGCTTTAATTTTTTTTAATATACAAGAAGGAATGTTTAATAAAGGCGGTAAAATGGTTGTACTAAAAATTGGTAGAAATAAACAATTTCCCTCTAAATACTTATTATACATTTAAAAAATACTGTTCTCTGCATAGACAATTCATCATATGTGAGTGCACATATTTATGTGTATCAATGTTTGTATGCATTTTTTAAAGATCACTGGAAACTAGTGCACTATTTAACAAAATGTTTTTCTATTCTTTATTTTGTATTCATACCTCATTTATGTATCTGAATAGAAATTGAGAAATAATGTAGAGGTCAGAATTTCATATAACTATTTCTCATCACAACAAAACTTAACACCTGTGTAAACATAAGTATTTTTATATGATATATAGGACATTTTAAAAAGAAAATAAGACAATTTTACATTCATTGTTCTAATGTGCCAAAGCTTTCCTCTTCAGGAAGAAGTCAGAAATAAGAGAGAAAACACATAAATTTATTTTCTTTTCAGATCCAAAGTCGTGTGTATCTACAGAAGCTTATCTCCTACACTAATATGCAATACTAAGTACTCCACACCCAAGAACAACCTGAGAGACTGCACTCTACATAATTATGCAAATGGATTTTTTAAGAAAAAGAAAAAAGCAGAAATGACAATATGCTAATATGGAAGCAGCATTGAATATGATGAGGATTATTAAAACAAAAAAACAAAAATGAAGTGTTTGTTCATGCCCAGAGCCTTTTTCTACTTAATATTTTTTTCATGGCACCTCCAAAGGAAGTATTCAAGAAAAAAGCCCTCAAATCATAATTACCATAATTAGACTTTTTCATCTTAAAATCCTTTACACACCACTAGAATAAATATTATATGTAGAACATAGTATCATAATTAAAGTAAATGTTCAAAGAAATGATGCTTTGATTGCTGTTTGCCACATAGTCTATCTAATGAGCCAGAACTACACAGTGTATATGTTGTGCTATGTGTCTGTTTGTTATTATTATTAGCATGGTGGCTTTCACTAATCTTAATTAAAAATCTGCATAAAATGTTTCTATCCCATTGTATAGAATACACTCGAAATTAATATTGGAAGCAGTGAATAATTTAGGCTATTGCCAAATAAATGCTTTAAAAGGAAGCTTTTAAATGGAGATAAGCCTTGTAAAAGAACATCAGAGATTAGTAAGAGCTGCAAGCTCTTTTCTAGGTCATGTGAATGTATTGTTTAATTATGGATCAAGTTTAGTTTTTAGTTCCTTGTCCACTGTGGATTATTCTTTCCATTTTCTTCTATGATACCATGCTAAGCTGGATGATACATACATAAAACTTGATATTATTCACCTCCCTATGTTCTCTAGAAAACATCAAAACTGAGTAAGAGATTTGTGGGAAGCGTTGGGGGTGGGTGTGGAGGGCAGAAAGGCCTTTAGAAGTCTTTGATTTTAAGTAAAAAGAGAAATTCAATTCTTATTATTCTAAAACAAAATATATAAAACTCATTCTGAGCAAAATATTTAAGAACCAAAGATAATATACTTTTGCGGGCTTAAGTCCATGAGAAAAAAGTGACCAAAATACAAAAATCAAATTGCCTTTTTGTTGCTAATACTTATAGTCCAAAGAGTAGTTGAATATGATATCTGCACAAAAGAAGTGAGGTGAAAGTCGCTCAGTTGTGTTCAACTCTTTGTGACCCCATGCAATGTAGTCCATGGAATTCTCCAGGCCAGAATACTGGAGTGGGTAGCCTTTCCTTTCTCCAGAGGATCTTCCAAACCCAGGGACTGAACCCAGGTCTCTGGCATTGCAGGCAGATTACCAGCTGAGCCACAAGGGCCATTCCTATAAGGGAAACTCAAGAACAAAGCATCTGCTGTGAAAGGCAGAGCAGAAATAAAGAAGAGAAATAGGAAACAATTTCTGTACTTTTGCCTTTTTCAGAATGTCATAACCAAAATAATGACTGGCTTCTTATTGGACAAAGCAAAAATATTTTATTTCTGAAGTCCACAACCAGTTTGTAACTAATAATAAAGTAACTGACCTTTTCCTTTTTTTTCAGAAGCAGGAAACCTTGTGTGACTGAAGGATATTTAAAGTGAGAGTGAGAAAGTGTGGGTGTGAGTGCTAGCTCCTTGTTTGCTAACAAGTTAAATGTTTTGTGGTCAATTTCTTGGGGTTTCCATTCCATACCTACAAAATGAAGTGGCTAATTAAAGTACAGAAAGACCAAAATATGAGATTCTAAGATTGTACTTGTTTGCAACTCCTTTCTCACTCCCCTTTAACCTCTCTCCAATCAGGCTTTTGCCTTTCTCATTTCATTCCACATTGCTAACTACTATGATCCCTTCTCAATCCTCTTACTGTTTGATGTATCTGTGTTCTCTTTCCACTGGTAAATTCTGTTTTCATTTCAGCAGTCAAGATAATCTTTCTCCTTCTTCTTCCATTTCTTCTTGTCCTTCTTCAACACTTCCCGTTCAACTAATTTTTCTAAACTTTTTTTCAAGGAACACTATGTGGATAAGGCCTTTTCCACTGAATGAGTTCTGAGTCAGGTCAAATAAAGACAAATCCTTTAAAATGAGGTTTTATAGAGAGCTGCCATATAGATCAATGAGTGACAATTCTTCAGTGATATGGACTTTAGGGCAGACTCAGAGAGATTTTGTCTGTAAAGTGGCTGCTAGACCCTATTTTTCACAGCTGGTTTTCACAGCTATTACGGCTGTGAGGCTAATTATTTTCAAGGATTCCACTAAGCTGGGAAGAAAAGCACAACTATAGTCCAAGTCCATATAGCATTATCAGCTACTCATACTGAGATTCAACCATTTTTGTTGAACAAATGTTCCTTGACTGTTGTTCCTTAACTTGGATTAATTTGAAGAGTTCAGAAAAATGTTGATTTTGACCATTTTGCACTGTCAATGGTGCTTATATGGATCAAAGAGTTTTCAGAGTTTCTTACTCTGCCATTTGGAAGTGCTTTCCTACGACTAAGTGAAAGACTTCTTCCCAAAACATAATTTTAGCTCATTTTTTTCAAGATTGCTGAAATGGTGCAGAAAACCTCAAGTAGAAAAAAATAACAAAAGAACTAGACCTAGACACATCATATTCAAGCATTTGAAAAATCAAAGAGAAAGTCCTAAAGAAAGTCAGTGAGAAAAAAGAAACCTGTACCTACATACATACAATGTTTTTCATCGAAAACTATACAAGCTAGGAGACAACAGGGTGACATCTTTATAGAAAAACCAAAAAAATCATCCTAATATCCTATTCACAATGAACATATCTATCAAAAACAAAGAAGAAATAAAACCTTTTTATGACAAATAATAGCTGAGTATTCTATTACCTATGAAATGTATTTCTGGTTGTTTTTCATGAGGTCTTTTTTTTTTTTAATTAAACTCTTCATTTTGAGATAGATTCACTTGTAGTTGGAAGAAATAATACAGAGATAGCTATCCTGTGTGCCCTTTAACAAGCTTCTCCTAATGGTAACATCTTGCAAAACTATACTATAAGCAAGATATAAACATTGATATAGTCAACCTAAGACACAACATAAAAGACAATTCCATCGTCAAAGGATTTCTTATAATTCCATTTCATAATCACACCCCCCTCCTCTCACCATCCCTAACTCCTGACAATAATTACACTATTCCCCATTTCTATAATTGTACCTGTTTAAACACTTTTCAAGATTGGCTTTTGTAACAGCATAATTATCTAAAGAATCATTCAAATTGTTCCATGCATGAAAAGTCTATACTTTTTAATTATTAGGTAATAGTCCATGCTATAGACATATCACTAATAATTTAACCAGTCATCTATTGAAAGATGCCTTTGTTTCCAGTTGGGGCTATTTTGAAAGAAACTGTAATGGATATTTATATCCAGATTTCTGTTTTAGCCTAGATTTTATTTCTATGTGATAAATGCCCAAGAGATCAATCATTGCGTCATATGTGAGTTGCCTGTACCACATTACAGGAAAGTGTCAAACTTTTCCAGAATAGATTACCATTTTACATTCCCAGCAATGTTGTATGACTGACACGGTTTCAGCAACATTTAGAATTGTCGTAAGATTTTATTTTAGCTAGTGTCCTGTTTAATCAAGCGGAGGAATGAGCCTAACTGGGCAGCTGGGCTACAAGGCGAAGGTTGAAATACGTATGAGTCATCTTGTTCGGTTGGAAGGTGCAGGGGAGATGGTGAAACATCCTGCCATTACATTTTTCACCCAGTTCTAGGGTTCCTAATCAGTCCCTAATCACTCCTCCTTCCTCTTACTATCTATACTAGTTTTCAACTGATGCTGTAACAATCTAATTTGATGATTTAATGACTTAAAATAGCACAAATTTCTCCTACAGTTCTGGAAGTCAGAAGTCTACACATGTGTGCTCTTTGGATAAAACCTAAGTGTAAGTTGGGCTGGTTTCTTCTGAAAGCTCTGGGGGGAAAAATCTGTTTCCTGCCTTTACCAGTATCTAGTGACTAGCTGCATTCCTTGACTTTTGGTCCTGTCCTCCACATTCAAAGCTAGCAGCATTGTATCTTCAAACTCTCTGCTTCCTTCATGACATAGCCTTCCCTTTGTACCTCTGATCCTCCTGGCTAATCTCCACCCCTTTAAATTTTTTTCCCCTCTATCACAAATTTTTAAAATTTATTTTTATTTTTATTCTTTATTTTTTATTTTTTTTTGACAAGAATCTTCTTTATTACTTTTATGTACAGAAAACTCAACAGTGCACACTCAGCCCAGCTTGGTGGCCAGCTCTTTGGCCTTTGCCTTTTCTAGCTTGGCGATGCGAGCCACTGACTTCGGCCCCAGGACATTGCCTCCCCAGTGACGACGGATCTCGTCGTATCTGTCATTGTAATTGGTCCTGATGGCCTCCACCAGCTTCGCCAGGGCACTCTTGTCCTCCGAGTTGACCTGCGTGAAGGCCATGGCGGTGGCACGTCTTCCTGTGGACCAGGCGCCCCAGCCGGGCCTTGCCCTTGATGATGCAGTAGGGGACCCCCATCTTGCGGCACAGGGCGGGCAGGAAGACCACGAGCTCGATGGGATCCACGTCGTGAGCGATCACCACCAGCTGCGCCTTCTTGTTCTCCACCAGGGTGGTGACAGTGTTGACCCCTGCTCGGAGGACAGGCGGCCTCTTGGTGGGGACATCACCTTTGCCGGCAGCCTTCTTCTCAGCTCGGGCCAGCAGCCTCTGCTTCTTCTCCTGCTTCGTCTCCGGCCTGTACTTGTGGGCCAGCTTAAGCAGCTGAGTAGCTGTCTGTCGGTCCAGGGCCTGGGTGAACTGGTTAATCGCAGGAGGCACTTTCAGCCGCTTATAGAGAATAGCCCTTTGCCGCTGCAGCCGGATGTAGCGGGGCCATTTGACAAAGCGGGTGAGGTCCCTCTTGGGTTGGATGTCCTGTCCAATGCCAAAATTCTTGGGCCTCTTCTCGAACAGGGGGTTGACCACCTTCTTGGCCTCCTGCTTCTTCACCACGGCCGGGGCCGGGGCCACCTTCTTCCCCTTGGCCTTCTTTCCCTTCGGCATCTAGAAAGGCTGGCGTAGAGAGCTAAAATTTATTTTTAATCGGAGGATACTTGTTTTAAAGTGTTGTGTTGGTTTCTGCTGTACAACAATGTGAATCAGCCATAAGATATATATATATATATATCTCCTCCCTCTTGAGCCTCCATCTCACTCCCCCATACCACCCCTCTAGGTTGTCACAGAGTGCTGGGTTAAGCTCCTTGTGTTATACAGCAACTTTCCACTAGCTATCTGTTTTACATATGATAATATATATATTTCAATGTTACTCTCTCAATTCATCCTCCCCCTTCCTCCATACACTGTGTCCACAACTCTGTTCTCTATTTTGGTGTCTCTATTCCTGCCCTGCAAATAGGTTCATTGTACCATTTTTCTAGATTCCATATATATGCATTAATACATGATATTATTCTCTTTCTAACTTCACTCTGTATATCAGGCTCTAGTTTTACCCACCTCAGTTCAACTTAATCAAATTTATTCCTTTTTGTGACTAAGTAATATTACATTGTATACATGGGCCACAACTTCTTTATCCATTCATCTGTCAATGGACATCTACATTGCTTCCATGCCCTGGCTATTATAATAGTGCTACAGTGAACATTGGGATACACGGATCTTCTTGAATTATGAAGTACAGTGGATTTACATTTCAGACAGACAGCCAAGTGATTATATGTTTCAGATTCTGGTCCATTATAGGTTATTAAAAGATATTGAATATAGTTGACAGTGCTCTACAGTAGGTCCTTGTTGTTTATCTATTTTATATATGGTAGTGTGTATCTGTTAATACCAAACCCCTAATATGTCTCTCTTCACCTGTCCTCTTTGTTAACCATAAGTTTGTTTTCTTTGTCCATGAGTCTATTCCTGTTTTATAAATAAGTTTATTGGTATATATTTTTTAGATTCCACATATAAATGATATTACATGATAGCTATCTTTCTGACTTACTTCATGTAACATAATAATCTCTAGGTTCATGTTGCAGCAAATGGCATTGTTTCATTCTTTCTTATGGCTAGGTAATATTCCATTGTATATATACCACATCTGCTTTATCCAGTCCTCTGTAGATGGTCATTTAGGTTGTCTCCATGTCTTGGCCGTTGTAAATATTGCTGCTGTGAACATTGGGCTGTATGTATTTTTTCCAAGGATACCTTTTATCCAGATATATGCCCGGGAGTGGGATTGCTGGATCATATGACAGCTCTATTTTTAGTGTTTTAAGGAAACTTCATACTGTTCTCCAAATACATTGACATTCCAGTTTAACATTCCCACCAACAGTGTAGGAGCGTTCCCTTTTCTTCACATCCTCTCCAGCATTTATTATTTATAGACTTCTTGATGATGGCCATTTTGACTAGTGTGGGGTGATACCTCACTGTAGCTTTGACTTGCATTTCTCAAACAATTAGTGATGTTAAGCATCTTTGCATGTGCTTTTGGCCATCTGTATGTCATTTTTGGAGAAATGTCTATTTAGGTTTTCTGCCCATTAAAAAAAATTTTTTTAATCGAGCTGTATTAGCTATTCCTGAGAAATCTGCATGCAGGTCAAGGAGCAAGAGTTAGACCCGGACATGGAACAACAGACTGGTTCCAAATTGGGAAAGGAGTATGTCAAGCCTGTATATTGTCACCTTGCTTATTTAACTTATATGCAGAGTACATCATGCAAAATGCCAGGCTGGATGAAGCACAAGCTGGAATCAAGATTGCCAGGAGAAGTATCAATAACCTCAGATATGCAGATGACACAACGCTTATGGCAGAAATTGAAGAAGAACTAAAGAGCCTCCTGATGAAGGTGAAAGAGAGTGAAAAAGCTGGCTTAAAACTAAACATTCAAAAAATTAAGATCATGGCATCTGGTCCCATCACTTCATGGCAAATAGATGGGGAAACAAAGAAAATAGTGAGAGACTTTATTTTCTTGATCTCCAAAATCACTGCAGATGGTGACTGCAGCCATGAAATTAGAAGATGCTTGCTCATTGGAAGAAAAGCTATGACCAACCTAGACAGTATATTTAAAAGCAGAGACATTACTTTACCAACTAAGGTCTATATAATCAAAGCTACAGTTTTTCTAGTAGCCGTGTATGGATGTGAGTTGGACCATAAAGAAACCTGAGTGCCAAAGAATTGCTTTTGAACTGTGGTTTTGGAGAAGACTCTTGAGAGTCCCTTGGACAGCAAGGAGATAAAACCAGTGCATCTTAAAGGAAATCAGTGTTGAGTATTCATTGGAAGGACTGATGCTGAAGCTGAAGTTCCAATACTTTGGCCACCTGATGAGAAGAGTCAACTCATTAGAAAAGACCCTGATTTGGGGAAGGATTGAAGGCGGGAGGAGAAGCGGATGACACAAGATGAGATGGCTGGATGGCATCACCGACTCAATGGACATAATTATGAGCAAGCTCCAGGAGATGGTGATGGACAGGGAAGCCTGGTGTGCTGCAGTCCATGGGTCGCAGAGTTGGACATGACTGAGCAATTGAACTGAACTGAAGCTGTTGGTGTATTTTGGAAATTAATCTAGATTTTTAAAAAAAGCTTTTGATAAAATTCAACATTTATTTATGTTAAAAAGTCTTCAGAAAGCAGGCAGAGAAGGAACAACCCTAACATAATAAAGGCCATATATGATGAATCCACAGTTAGCATCATACTCCATGGTGAAACCTGAAAACTTGTCTTCTGAGTTCAAAAAGGCAAGGATTCTCTCTCACATTACTACTAAGTCGCTTCAGTGGTGTCTGACTCTGTGCGACCCCATAGACGGCAGCCCACCAGGCTCCCCCGTCCCTGGGATTCTCCAGGCAAGAACACTGGAGTGGGTTGCCATTTCCTTCTCCAGTTTTCCTTTAAAACTGGAGGAAGTTACAGTTCAGTACACACAGGCAAAGTCGTATCTGACTCTTTGTGACCCCATGGACTGTAGCCCACCAGGCTCCTCTGTCCATGGAATTCTCTAGGCAAGAATACTGGAGTAGGTTGCCATTCCCTTCTCAAACTCGTATTCAATATAATTTTGAAAGTCCTAGCCACAGCAATCAGAGAAGAAACAGATGTAAAAAGTATACAAATTGGAAATGAAGAATTAAAACTGTTACTGTTTGCAAATGACATGATTCTATACATGAAAACCTTAAAAACTCTACTAGAAAACAGTTAGAGGTCATCAATGAATTTGGTAAGTTTGCAGGATATAAAATTAGTATACAGAAATCTGTTGCCTTTCTGTACACTAATAACAAACTGTTAGATAAATTAAAGAAACAATCACATTTACCATTGCATCAAAAACAGTAAAACACCTAGGAATAAACCTATCAGAGGTAAAAGAACTATACTTGAAAAGGATAAGATGCTGATGAAAGAAACTGAAGACAACACAAATATATGGAAAGATATACCATATTCTTGGATTGGAAGAATCAATATTATTAAAATGACCTTACTACCCAAGGCAATCTACAAATTCAATATAACTCTTATCTAATTATCAACAGCATTTTTTCACAGAACTGAATAAAAACACGCTTAAATTTATATGGGAATACAAAAACCCTGAATAGCCACAGCAATCTTGAAACAGAACAGAGCTGGAGGAATCAGGCTCCCTGACTTCAGACTATACTACAAACCTGCTTCACTCTTGTAAGAACCCTTGTAGTCACACTGAGCCCTGTAAAATAATCCTGGATAATCTCCTCATCTCCAGATTCTTAATTTAATCACATCTGCAAAGCCCCTTTAGTTACACCACATAAGGTTTCATATTTACATACCCTGTGTATTAGAATGTAGACATCTTTGGGGGGACATTATTCAATCTACCACACACCTTCAGATATCTCCTCTAGTTGTGTCTCGTGTTGTTTCGAGGGTACACAGTTGTACTTAGTGGAGGAGAGAACAAAGAGATGTCTTACACTGCATGTTTGTCTCTATCCCAAAGGCATATATTGAAATCTAATTTCCAATGATACTATTAGGAGCCAAGGACTTTGGGAGATGATTAGATTGTAAGGGCTTTGCCCTCATGAATGGAATTAGTACCCATATAAAAGACACCACAAAGAGGCTCCCTAACCTTTTCAGCTTGTGTGGACACAATGAGAAAATGGCAGTCTGCAACCTGGAAGAGGGTCCTCACAAGACCTCATACTTCTAATATCTGAAACTGTGAGAAATAGATTCCAGTCTGTGGTATTTTGTTATAGCAGCCTGAACTAAGACATGAGTATATATCATTTTTCTTGGACAAGAGTAAACTATTATTTTTGTCTCTAGCATTGTGTCAAATTTAAATTTTATATGTACCTGTTCGGTTTGTATGTATTTAATTGAAATCACTGATCAAAATATTGAATAAGGCCAAACACAGAGTCAAATAGCACAGCTATTCCATTTTGATTTTATTGCAGTATGTTTGAGTAGTATGAATCCATTTGTTTGTATCATCACCAAGTAAATCTTTCATTGTTTCTCCACATATAAAAGTAAAATTTTGTAGGATGCCTTACTGAAATCACAATGATGATAGCATTTTCTTCATAAATAGATCAGGGATCCCATAAAAAATAAATTCTACTTGTGAATACACTTTTCTAAACATCCTTTTAAAAAATCTAAATCATTCCAAGTTCTCTGCTTCATAAGATAGTATAGAATTAAGGGAGACACAGTCACAGTACTCTTCTGAAATATCCCCATCCACCTTTTTTCCTTTTGAAATTGTGGATTCTTACTCTGATTGTATCTTTGAAACTTCTACACTTTGATCTCAAGCATTGTTAATAGACACTTCTTACATCAGATTTTTCGATTCTTGCCTCTTGAGATGTCAATTCTTAGTCTGCCTAGAGATGTAATTTTAAAAACACCAACTCCCTTTATTAACTCCACATTTTACCTTGGTGTTGGAATGTCTATAAAAATCATTTATTCTACTATTTTTCTATTTTTGAAATCACTCTCACTATCTGAACTCCTCAACCACCCATTCCTTACACATGTATCAGTTCAGTTCAGTTCAGTTCAGTTCAGTCGCTCAGTCCTGTCTGACTCTTTGTGACCCCATGAATTGCAGTACGCCAGCCCTCCCTGTCCATCACCATCTCCCAGAGTTCACTTAAACTTGTGTCCATCGAGTCGGTGATGCCATCCATCCATCTCATCCTCTGTCATCCCCTTCTCCTCCTGCCCCCAATCCCTCCCAGCATCAGAGTCTTTTCCAATGAGTCAACTCTTCGCATGAGGTGGCCAAAGTACTGGAGTTTCAGCTTCAGCATCAGTCCTTCCAATGAACACTCAGGACTGATCTCCTTTAGGATGGACTGGCTGGATCTCCTTGCAGTCCAAGGGACTCTCAAGAGTCTTCTCCAACACCGCAGTTCAAAAGAATCAATTCTTCGGCGCTCAGCTTTCTTCACAGTCCAACTCTCACATCCATACATGACCATAGGAAAAACCATAGCCTTGACTAGACAGACCTTTGTTGGCAAAGTAATATCTCTGCTTTTCAATATACTATCTAGGTTGGTCATAACTTTTCTTCCAAGGAGTAAGCTTCTTTTAATTGCATGGCTGCAATCACCATCTGAAGTGATTTTGGAGCCCAAAAAATAAAGTCAGACACTGTTTCCACTGTTTCCCCATCTATTTGCCATGAAGTGATGGGACTGGATGCCACGATCTTAGTTTTCTGAATGTTGAACCTTAGGCCAACTTTTTCACTCTCCTCTTTCACTTTCATCAAGAGGCTTTTTAGTTCCTCTTCACTTTCTGCCATAACGGTGGTGTCATCTGCATATCTGAGGTTATTGATATTTCTCCCGGCAATCTTGATTCCAGCTTGTGTTTTTCCAGCCCAGCGTTTCTCATGATGTACTCTGCATAGAAGTTAAATAAGCAGGGTGACAATCTATAGCCTTGACGTACTCCTTTTCCTATTTGGAACCAGTCTGTTGTTCCATGTCCAGTTCTAACTGTTGCTTCCTGACCTGCATATAGGTTTCTCAAGAGGCAGGTCAGGTGGTCTGATATAGTATACTTAAAAGGTGATAGGTAGTGTGCTAGACCTTCATCATATGAAAGTTAATAAATTGGTAATTTGGTAAACATTTTGTCACCTGTTAACAGTGTACCATTTCCCCCAGCAGTGATTCCATCCCTTCTTTGTTCACAGTCTGTCCTTGAACAAAGCTTGCCAAGCAAGCCTTTCCTTGTCTGTTGCGGTTCCTCCAGCCTCAGTAAGTCTGGCCTCAAATCTTTCTGACACTGTTCTAAGTCTAGGCAGCCCTTTTGTTTTCATTCCCTCATTCTACCTCTTCTACATGTTTTTTATATTCCTGGTTCTTGAGAGAGCATCCTGTGCCACTAATTTAATTCCCTTAGAAATATTTTCTTACTTGTTTGAATAGAGACTGTATAAACCAAAGTTAATCATTTTACCATGCTCCTTTAGCAACATGTCCCTTTTAAGGCTCATACAAAAGACAAATCTGATTTTTTCCTTTTAGTACTTTTGAAGTTTAGTTTTTAAACTTCTTAGTCCCATGTGTCAAAGCTATGGTTTTTCCAGTAGTCATGTATGGATGTGAGAGTTGGACCATAAATAAAGCTGAGCGCTAAAGAACTGATGCTTTTGAACTATGGGGCTGGAGAAGACTCCTGAGAGTCCCTTTGCAAGGAGATCAAACCAGTCAATCCTAAAGGAAATCAGTTCTGAATATTCATTGGAAGGACTGAAACTGGAGCTGAAACTCCAATACTTTGGTCATCTGATGCAAAGAGCTGACTTATTAGAAAAGACCCTGATGCTTGGAAAGACTGAAGGCAGGAGGAGAAGGGGATGACAAAGGACAAAATGGTTGGATGGCATCACCGTTCAAAGGACATTGAGCAACCTCTGGGAGATGGTGATGGACAGGGAAGCCTGGAGTGCTGAGTCCATGGGGTCACAAAGAGACAGATATGACTGAGCCACTGAACAACAACAACAAGTCCCAAGTGTGGTTATGGCCAACATTTATTTCCATCAACCACTTCTTATCATGAAACATTTCTTGCTTTTTTGATCAATATTAGATTATCAGAGCAGCATCTTAATTTCTTCATTTGTCTTTAGAAAAGTAAAAGGAATATCTTAGACCCTATTTTTCCAGCACAACTAGATCCCCAGATGGCTTAAACTTATCATGACTTTATCTTAATAGTGTTTGTATTTTTTCTGTTGCTTATAGTAAAAATCATGTTTAATGATAATTTATTTTCTCAAGATGCCTTTTCTAAACACAGACATTGAAATTATTCATCCAATAGTTCCATTTCCTAAATATGATATATTTTTCACAAATACAAAGAACTATGTCTTTTTTTGGCTCTATTTAGAGCAAACCAGCTGTCTGCTGAGCTATCAGCAGGGTTTATTTTTCTTGGCTTAAATACAAACCTCTAGTTATTAATATGGGTGTGAGTTTTTCTTGCTGACAATTTAAGATAAAGTAAATTAGAAGTGACATAAAGGAGCATGTGTGTGTTAATGTGCGTCACCAAGGTTCTTTCCTGACATTCTGAAAGGTCTTGCCTAGATGGCCCACTCCAGAGACCATTGCAAGTAACCCCATGCTATTAAGGGATGGGCATTCTCACTGCTTTGTAAAAGTGACAGATGCAGCATGTGATTATAAATTAGCAATATGAAGTTAGTCCCAAGAGATCTCCAAGCAGACTCCTCCAACCTCCCACCCTCAGCAATCATTTGGTGGTTTCTTAAGCTTTTAACATTTCCTCTGACTTACTGTACTGAGTCCTCTGGGCATTGATATATCTCTTTCTTCCCTCTTTCTCCTCAATTTACAGTCATTCAAACCAAAAAAAAAAAGTTTAAACATTGAAAATGATCTTATCATTACAAGTATTCTTTTATCTTCACCTTTTGTAGCCCTAAGGAAAATTTTTGGACACTGTCCATGTCATACTGCTTCACAAACTTTAGTGTGTATAAAGTCACCTAGGGTACTTATTAAAAATGCAGATTTATAAGCCTCCTGTCCAGATAATCTGATCCAGCATGCCTGGCAGGCAGCCTGTGATTGTCTGTACATTTCATGTACTCCCCATGTGACCTTTATGCAGGTGGTCTGTAGGCTGCCTTTGAGAAGCATCCTATTCAATCTTTAATCTCTTTTCAAGTTTAAATTATGTGTTTCTTTCTATTTTTAGCTAGGTTACATTCCTCAGGCAACAATTTTAATAGTGAATGTTGTCATCCTCACTTTCTGTGGTTTGACCATGTTTAAATGAACGCTCCTGAGAACTGAAGCATTCCACAGAGTAATGGGGAGGAAACAAAAATACGTCAGGCACAGATATTGATCACAAGCTCTGCCACTTCATGCTCTCCCACTTTATGTCTATGGTGGAGCATGTTTAGAATACATCTCAGCCCACCTTTGATAATAGCAACACTTCACTCTTGAGAGATTTCTCATTTAAATATTTTATATCAAATTAGATAGTACCTTTACATGCTCACATTTTTTAAAAAGAGCATGTTCATATAAAATATTTAAATACTGTTAAATTTATAAGGTAACGAATGCCATAGCACCTTAATCAAAAGCAAAATATCACATGATGAAATGTCATGACTTCAAAATGCGTAGGGACAAACTTTGGCCCAGTCTAAATGTCAATAGTAAAATACTTGGTAATGAAATGAGCAAGACCAAAGGTCAGGCTTCCATAAAATCCCATTCTAGTTCAAGCTTCATTTTAAATCATTTCAGATTATGTATGGTAAGTTGTCTATATTTTCAAGTGAGATATCCTTCCTATGAACTTCAGACTGGGTAACTGCTTATGAGAGTGAAAGATCCAGACTGGGAAGCAACATTTTGCAGTGCTTTTCCTCTTCTTCCTCTTTTCAATCTGTAAAAGCCTGCTTTGTGACTAGATCTCTTTATAGAACAAGAGCCTATAGTATCTTACAGGAAAAATGAGTGACTTATGGCCTCACATGTCCTGATTTGTCCCAGAAAATTCCAGCTTACAACCTATTGCAGATAAATCATAACTGTTCATTATTTTCAGTTCCCTCTTTACTCTTAAGAGGGCTTCCCAGGTGGCACAGGTGGTAAAGAACCCTCCTACCCATGCAGGAGACCTGGGTTTGATCCAGTATTCTTGCCAGGAGAATCCCCATGGACAGAGGAGCATGTCGGGCTACAGTCAATGGGATCACAAACAGTCAAGACACGACCGAAGCGACTTAGCACGCAAGCATGAATTACTCTCAAAAATGCTCAAAGTTAGAGTATAACTCATGTGGCCATCCTGTTTATGGACAATCTATAGAAGTCTTAAGATAAATGATCAAGTTAGATTATGGCATTCTTCGGCTTAGCATCATCTAGTGCAGTGTTTCTCCCACTTGAACACACATCTGAGTCACTTGGAGCACTTATTAACACAAAGTCTGCTGGGCTCCATCCCTAGACATTTTTAGCACTTATTAATACAGAGTCTGCTGGGCTCTATCCCTAGCCATTTTGGTCTCGGGTAGGCCTGAGAATTCATATTTCTTACAATTTCCCAGATAAGACTTGTGCTGCTGGTCTGGTGATTTTACTTTGAGAACCAATGACTTGCTCACTTTCTATTTTATTCAGAATAAAAGCCAAAATCCTTAGAATGGCATAAAACTTAAACGATCTGACTGGCAGCTACATTTCTGAACCCAACCTTCCAACCTGCTTTTTCCTCTCCAGCCATACTGACCTCCTTGCTACAGCAGAAATAAGCAAGCGGTCTTCTGCCTTGGTGCTGTCCCTTTCATCTGCAGAGATCTTCTCCAGGTAGTTCAGTGGTTTACTTCCTCGATTCCTTCAAGTCTTTACTTATGCTCTCAATAAGTCTTCCCTTGACCATTCTTATCAAAATTACAACCCACATCCCAACCCGCTTATCCCAGCTCTCTCATACCCCTAGGTTTTCTTTTTTTGAGATAAAATAACAATTTATACTCTTTTTACTCCACTCACTACACCTCCCACCCCAATGTAAGCTTTGCAAAGGGAGGATCTTTTCTGCTTTATTGAGTGATATATCCCAAATACCTTGATGAGAATCTAGCATACAGTGGGCATTTTACATATTGAATTTTACATATTGAATGAAGAAATGCATCATCATTTTTAATTCTGCTTTATAAATGAGTAAGGCAAGTGAAGGCTAGAGGATTACCATAGAATCCTAAGACACTATAAACACACATGTAAATAGATGCATATTTTTAAGATCAGAATGTAATGCCCAGACTTTGACTTGCAACTTTATCATGTACAGTCTATACTGACTCATGCTGCACCTATGAAAGTTCTGTGCTTTTCATTTAGCACTAAAATGTCACACATCCTTAACTTTATTTTAACACACCTGCTGGTCATTCATTCTTAAACTATATTCGTTGCTCTTCTACCCCTTACTACTAGTTTCAAAAGTCCAATTTTAACTATTTCTATGGAAACTATTAGAGACATAACACTATAATGTACAAGAAAAGAAAAATTAGTACATTATGCACTATTTCATAGCTCTGAAAAACCAATCCTACAAATAACACTTTGAAGTTTAGATAGATCATTGTTTCATTAGAGGAAGTGATTCACATATTTGTTATGAGTTATACTCAGTTCTTTTGTAAGATTCTTTTAATCACCATATTTCAAAAACCCATCTTTTGATATGATTTTAAAAGCATTTTCTTTTTATCTCAAAGTCTTTGCTGTGGTGGACACCCTCACAATCCCACTCTCACTCCCAACAACCCTGAGCAAAAAGGGAATTTTCAATTTCTGATTCTCCTGTGGTGTACATACATGAATAGCAGAATTAATGGCATGATTTTTGAAATAAGTTTAGTTAATTCAGCAGCCTTTTAAAAATATATAATTTTTCTATCACTCCCATCAAAAATATGTCACTGGAGTGCCTCTTCATGATTCAGAGGAAAGAAAATATTCCTGGGAGAGCCTACATCCAATCAGAGAGAAAATAAGCTTAGCAATTATAGGCATATAGACTTAGAGGAAAGAGACATTTTTTTCTCTAATAGTTCAGCTGCTGTCATCAATTATTCAAAGCCCAATTTAGATGTTGTTGTTCTTTAAACTCTAGTTAACCGATTTGGGATTAATGTGTTAGCATTGGCCATGAGCTCCCTAACCCTGCATTCACTGTAAACTGCTCTCTGCTCTATGGAACTCAGTTCCCCTGGCTCTTAATTAACTACTCTGACCATCCTGTAAGGCTAAGCGGACTGATTAGCCCCACAAGTGAAGCAGCAAACCTGATAGCTCTTTGTTATTTGACACGAAGGTTTAGGGGTCTCAGTGGGTACTTTTCTTCCAAATCCCTTTTGCAACAGTTAGAATGCTTTCTAAATGACTATTTCTCCTAGAAACATATTAATACAAATATGTCAAAGCAGTCAAAATTATTGACTCCTAAGGTAATTATTCAGAAAATGAAGATCATGGCATCCGGTCCCATCACTTCATGGGAAATAGATGGGGAAACAGTGGAAACAGTGTCAGACTCTATTTTGGGGGCTCCAAAATCACTGCAGATGGTGACTGCAGCCATGAAATTAAAAGACGCTTACTCCTTGGAAGAAAAGTTATGACCAACCTAGATAGCATATTCAAAAAGACATTACTTTGCCGACTAAGGTCCGTCTAGTCAAGACTATGGTTTTTCCAGTGGTCATGTATGGATGTGAGAGTTGGACTGTGAGGAAGGCTGAGCACCGAAGAATTGATGCTTTTAAACTGTGGTGTTGGAGAAGACTCTTGAGAGTCCCTTGGACTGCCAGGAGATCCAACCAGTCCATTCTGAAGGAGATCAACCCTGGGATTTCTTTGGAAGGAATGATGCTAAAGCTGAAACTCCAATACTTTGGCCACCTCATGCGAAGAGCTGACTCATTGGAAAAGACTCTGATGCTGGGAGGGATTGGGGGCAGGAGAAGAAAGGGATGACAG
The DNA here is from genome assembly GCF_001704415.2 of Capra hircus. Classification (NCBI taxonomy): domain Eukaryota; kingdom Metazoa; phylum Chordata; class Mammalia; order Artiodactyla; family Bovidae; genus Capra; species Capra hircus. The sequence continues at coordinate 82,428,796 of NC_030814.1, forward strand.
AGGATGAGATGGCTGGATGGCATCACCAACTCGATGGACGTGAGTCTGAGTGAACTCCAGGAGTTGGTGATGGACAGGGAGGCCTGGCATGCTGCGATTAATGGTGTCACAAAGAGTTGGACATGACTGAGCAACTGAACTGAACTGAAGGTAATTATTCAATGGAAAGAAAATACATAAAAGGAAAAATTTTAATTTGTTCTTTTTTGAGGAGATCCATGAAATTCAGCAGCCCATAGTATCTATACTATTTTGTGGGATATTATGACTTCAGACCTGAAAAGACCTATCTGTGATGTTTGAGATGCACTGAGTGTCTGTCTCATTGGAAAAGACTCTGATGCTGGGAGGGATTGGGGGCAGGAGGAGAAGGGGACAACAGAGGATAAGATGGCTGGATGGCATCACTGACTCGATGGACGTGAGTCTGAGTGAACTCCGGGAGTTGGTGATGGACAGGGAGGCCTGGCGTGCTGCAATTCATGGGGTCACAAAGAGTCGGACACGACTGAGCGACTGAACTAACTGTCTGTCTGTCTGTCTGCAAACTTTCTTATTGTTTTAGAGCCTGTTGTTTGTACTCAGCTTGGAAGCTGGCTATTATCATAGCCTTTCCATATAGGTGCTTTACTACATCCCAAGCAGTAAACAAATTATTTAACTATATACTTGCTATAGTAATGTTTTTAACTCATCCATCCATTATTAAGAATTCTTTTAACAGATTCCAGTGGCTAGCCCAGTGCCTAAAACATAATGCACAATAAACTTTCAATGAATAGAGAATTCTTTATGTCTTTTTTCTTTCTCTGAAACTCCTTGTGACAATACCACAAACGGAATATGACTTTGGGGAGAAAACTAGAGAAAATAATTAGGCTACTTCGATATCAATTGTAGTGTGAGTCTATGTAATGCTACCATGTCGTGGTATGAAATTATTTATTTCAGTGATCCTTCTGGTCAAAAAATCCTTTCAAAGAAATGATGAATAAAACAAATCATAGGGAATTAAGTCAAGTCCCTCCTGTCCAGATGTTTTCTGTAATATGTTCAGAGAAATATTTTCTAAAGCAATTTGGGACTTATAGCCCTTCACAGAAAAGGCCTGCCCTTCTCTGGGTTTTCAGTTGCCCAGTACTTTGGTTTGCTGGCCAGTTTCATGATAACTTTATTCCTTGAGACTTTCCTAGTTGAATACTACTTCTTGACTATCTTGGAAGTGGGGGGTGATGGGTGGGGAGTTGGTACTGATAAGAGATATTCAGAGATATTCACTAAGAGATATAATGAGATATTCACTATGCAGAAGATATGGGTGATTTGCTCAAAATTAAAGTATCTTTGAAAGGTTTAGGAGACAAAGAATGATGCAACTCTTTTTCTCTTTTTTTCCTTCTCTCACCAACCAGGACGATATATTATCCTGGAAACAAAGAATCACTTTGTGCTTGTTTGACTTTTTTGTTTAATCATATCTCCATTTTGGAGATTCCTAAAGAACTGTAAAGTAGATTTGTTCAGATGGTTCATTGTCATTATTGCATCTCCAACTCAGGACTTTGAAAATGTCTATAATAAACTTCGGTTTTACTTAGTATTCATCCTTCTCAAGCCCACACCATAAGAACATCTGATAACATATTAAGAAACCACGTGTTTTCTGTCAATTGACTTTCCAAAGAGGCACCTGAAGGTAAGCAAGTTCTTCTGCCCTCATTGCCTCAAATACCTTTACTCTTTCCCTCCTTAAATCAATAAATGGCATTAAGGCCAAGGGTTATTATTTTTTAATGATACTTTGTCTAAGACAAAAGAGTCTGGTAAAATGAATTAAAACCCAATATATGTAAGTATTAATAAACTGTACAGAATCCCTGGATGGATATCTTATTTTAGTTAGTGAGCTAGAGCTCAGAAGCCAAATGACTCCTCTATATAGCTAAAGAACTAAGCAGGGGTAGATAGTAATCGTAGCACAATTATGGACAGAGAATCAAAATTGATAGGAAACTGAAACATATACTAATATAGCATCTACTATTTCCTTCAAGATAAATGGGGATCAATTAGATTAACTTCAACTTCCTTTCACCAAGCATTACCTGAGTCAAAGTTCCCCTAATTCATGCACTAGCTAACTCTTGTTATTTTTTCCTCAAACGATTAACATTAATTGACCACTTACTCTATAGTAGAACAGTTATATTCTCAGCTCTGCATATGAACTAATTAATGTTTATAACACTCAATGCTACATATGTATACTCATTTTAAAGATAAGGAAACTTAGTCACAGAGAGTGTAAATAACTTGCCAAGGTCACAAAACTGATAAATGGCTAAGCCAAGACTCAAACTCAGACAAGTCAGATCCAGAGTACATGACCCTAGTCACTATATTTCCTTTAACCATCATTAATGAATGTATTAGTTTCTCACTGCTATTGTAAATTACCCACAAATTAGGAGGCTCAAACAACACAGGGTTAAAATCTTGTAGTGCTAGAGGTCAGAAGTCTAAAAAGGCTTTCAGGGACTGAAATCAAAGTGTTGGCAAGGCTCTATTTCTTCTAGAGTTTCTGGGAGAGAAGTTGTTCCCTGGACTTTTCAAGCTTCTCATGGTCCTCTGCATTCTTTGGCTCATGGTTCCTTTCTCCATCTTCGAAGCCAACAGGGTTGTATCTTTAAAAGTCTCTTTCTCTTTGTTTCAGTTCATCACATCACCTTCTGTTCATAATTCCGATTCTCTATCTCACAAGAGGAAGGACTCTTTTAACTACATGGGACTCACCCACAGATTCCAGGATAACTACCCCATTACAAAATATTTAACTCTACTTGAAAATTCCCTTGTACTATGTTAGGTAAAACATTTACAGGTCTTGGAGATTAGGACAGGAACATCTCTGAGTGAGTGGGCAGATAGCATTACTCACCCTATCAGCCGCTGCTGCTGCTAAGTCACTTCAGTCATGTCCAACTCTGTGCAACCCGGTAGATGGCAGCCCACCAGGCTCCCCCGTCCCTGGGATTCCCCAGGCAAGAACACTGGAGTGGGTTGCCATTTCCTTCTCCAATGCATGAAAGTGAAAAGTGAAAGTGAAGTCGCTCAGTCGTGTCCGACTATTTGCGACCCCATGGACTGTAGCCCACCAGGCTCCTCTGTCCATGGGATTTTCCAGGCAAGAGTACTGAAGTGGGGTGCCATTGCCAGTCACAATTAATTTGAAAGAGAAGTACCTGAATTAAATATAGGAATTAGAAGTGATTACTGTGACTTTTCATTTTACTCTCTCACACTTTTTCCCATATGAATTACACATTGTTTCTCAAATGAGATAACTCAATACTCTGTTTTATAGGAAGAAATTGCTCTGAGGTCTTCTTAGCTTGTATATACTTCATGATTATGGCTGTAATTTTCAATAGACTACTTGCTTCTAGTCACACAGAGACCCTAAACCAAAGCCTACACAGCCAAAAGGCCTGACTTTTTGGAACACTTTCAATATGAACATAATTTATTACCAGACCTGACTGCATTGGTATGAATATAGGGTGGCAGTGAGCCTGCAAACACAGTTAGAGACGGCAGGTGGATGGCGTTGAAGATGGTTCAAGACGGAAGTGTCCTGTTTATCTCCTTACCATTTTCTTCTATCAGATGTAAAGCATTTGAAATATAAGTATAAAAGATGGGGTAGTATACTAAGTACTTAAACCTTCACTGGAATAAAAACCTAAATTCAAGTTTAACCCCAACAATTATGTGTTATTAGAAATTTCTCCATATATAAGTGTGATAATTACTTCCTTTTTGTTTCTCTCTGCAGGGAATGGAACTGTGACAGTTATTCAGATTGGGGGAGGGGATGGGAGTGATGAAGAGTCACACTGAGATATTATCAGAAACATTTCCTGTCTATTGTATAGAGCTTCTGTATAGAGTTCTGAAAGTATTCTGAGCGTGGAGAACAAGAGAATTATGGCCAGCTCAATAGTACCAGACATTCTTCTTGAGAAACATTTAAAAACATGTGCTGTGCTCTAAAAGACTACCTCTATTTTTACATATTTAATATATGAACTGATCTCTTTGTTGTACTTCAGGGGCATACATATGCTTTTCTCACACACTTAGCATTTCAAAACACTATTTTTAAAAAAAATTTTGGGGGAGACCAATCAGTTTAAGTAATAGCCAATTTGAAATTCCTCCTGATATTTTAACATGCCTTTTTAGAAAACTGTACACAATTGCAATCAGAGCAAACAAAGACAATTTGCTTTTACAATGAAGTAGTTTAATAGTTTCCTTAAAGGTGTAACTTGATTAATTTCTTTTATGAGGCTAAGCAGGATGATCCAAGAAGAAAGATGTCCTGTAGCTACAGAATATTATTATTCATTACAATAAAGGCCAGGATAATAACAACCCAATAAGAGAATATGAATAGACTTCAGTGCAATGACACAATGGAATTTACAGAAGGCAGCAAGTAGCTTCAAAGGAAACAAGATAGGGACCTCTCATGATAAAAAAAGAATAAATGTCTATCCCAGTGAAAATGAAATTTAAAAAGTTTTTATTTGGATATTTGGAAAATACAGACCCAATATCTTTGGGTCTCTCTTCTAGCTTTACATTGGCGTTGTCAGAAGAAGCTCAGATGTATGGAAAAACACCCATACCTTTTCCCAATAGATGCGGAAAGAAGTTCATCTTATTGGCTTGTGTTTAATGTTATGCATCTGATTTCCTTGTCAACATTATGATTCATGACAGCAAACGGAGAGAGTGTCAAGCCTGCATTTTGGTGAGTTGGGAATAGATTAGAGTATTTAGACAGCTTTCAAGTCCAGTCTCAGCCAGTCTTGCTGGACATAAAGAAAACTTCAGAAAATTCTCCAGATGTACTACAGACTCAGAGTGAGATCCAGGGCGATGAATCATTACTTGTTGAAGGTAAATGTCACGAATATATCACAGAAGCCTACACTAGCAAACTTAGCGGAAAATCTCGTCCTTGTGTGACTAAAAAAATGCACATTGATCCTAAATAAAATTAGCAATGTTTGTTGAGGAAATTTTCTGTTTCTATCCTAACGAGCTAGTGAAAAACTACCCAAGGGAGAGAGTATATATGTACCATTTGTATTATGTTTGCCATTTGAATTAAGTGGGAATTTTTCTCTTTGCAACAACAAACATCTCCAGCAGTGGTTTGAATTCCACTCTTAGTGACTGTATTTCATGACTTTGCCCTAGGTTTGCTCCCTCTTTGGTTATTTAACACTTATAGGGAAGCTATTATGTACAAAGTACTGTTCTCTGTTATAAAGTTCAAATGAAAAAACTCAGTCAAAAAATATTTAGACATCCTCCCTCAAAAATGTTATCATAGAGTTGTATACAGGGGGCTGAGGAGAAAAGGAGGTACTTCTAAGGAGGTTTGATGGTAAGAATCAGGCACTTTTTCTTGAGGACATAACATATGAATTTGATTTTGTGGAATGATTATGTGCTTGACATTTGGAGAAATGGGGAAGGAAGAAGTATTGTGGTTAGAAGAAATAACGTACACAAAATCATAGATCAAAAAGTAGTGAATATGTTATAATAGAAGAAAAGCTTGTCTATCAAAGTATTGGAATATAGGGCTTATCACTGCAGACAGGGAGGTAAGGATAGATAAAACCAATAGGGTTGGTGATACTTGCTAAAAATATGCTACATAGAAATTTCAAACTTTACTATATACTTTATTTTCTATTGCATTTAAGTTGATTTGTGAATTAGAAATACAATGCTGATGAAAAGTGACTTGAGGAGGTGGTTACAGGCAGGAAGAATCAACTGGGTGAGAGGAGTAAGGGCAATATGGGAGCGAAATGAAGAGTAAGAAATGAAATTGGGAAATATATTAGAGATGAAATGGAAAGAAATTATCAGTTCAGTTCAGTTGCTCAGTCATGTCCAACTCTTTGCAACCCCATGAACTGCAGCACGCCAGGCCTCCCTGTCCATCACCAACTCCCAGAGTTCACCCAAACTCATGTCCATCGAGTCAGTGATGCCATCCAGCCATCTCATCCTCTGTCGTCCCTTTCTCCTCCTGCCCCCAATCCCTCCCAGCATCAGGGTCTTTTCCAATGAGTCAATTCTTCGCATGAGGTGGTCAAAGTATTGGAGTTTCAGCTTTAGTGTCATTCCTTCCAAAGAACACCCAGAACTGATCTCCTTTAGAATGGGCTGGTTGGATCTCCTTGCAGTCCAAGGGACTCTCAAGTCTTCTCCAACACCACAGTTCAAAAGAATTTATAAACATATGCAAACACATACAATAAAAGAGCATTACTGTGTAAATATCAAGGTTTCTAGGAAGGAAGGAGGTGGAGCAGTGGAGACAAGCAGACTGAGAAGGAGGAGATGTCCAGGATCCAGTTGAGCTTGGACTGAACACGTACTCTGAACTGAGTGTAAGGAATGGGAGTTAGCACGATGGTGGTGATTTTTCATACACAGGCTCAGTGGTAAAGAAACCACCTGCCAATACAAAGGTTCCATCCCTGATCCAGGAAAATCCCACATGCCATGGAACAATTAAGTCTGTGCACCACGACTTTTGAGCCTATGTTCTAGACCCCTGGAATGGCAACTTTCGAGCCACATTCTGCAGCTGCTAAAGCCTACGTACCCTAGAGTCCACGCTCTGCAACCCGAGAAGCCACTGCAATAAGTCCATGGAGAGTAGCCCCCACTCCCCACAACTAGAGAAAAGCCCATGCAGCATTGAAGACCCAGCACAGCCAAAAATCAATATTAAAAATGAATGAAATAAAAATTAAACCAAAACAGACCACCTAGAAACACATGCTGGCAGAAGAGAGAGGGTGACACAAAAACAAAGGCAAGGCTAATAAGACATGCACTCACTTTGTCCACTCATCAAGTTGCACCTCCAGTGAATGTATCTGGAAAGACGGAGGGCACAGGTTTGACCCATAGACACCGAGGAGTCCTCAAACTCTCTCATGTTCCTCCAAGTGTCTTTCACATTATGCAAGTCATAACACATGTGCCCAGGCTTTACCAAGTCATCTCCCAATATAACAAGATCATAATATATGAAGAAAAGATTGTGAGCCTCTTCTAGGTCAAGGGAAAAGCAGTCTAGAGCCTAAATCTTCCATGATGTGTGTTCCCATGGCTGCACCCCCTTTCCTAACTTTGCTTGTCATCTGTTCCAAAAGATCCTCCCCTCAATCTGCTGTATGAATTGACAGCCATGTTTCATGATACATACCTACTTTCCAAAGGGTTTGATAATCTCCCAGTTTTCCTCACTCTCTAGCAAAACACATCTGCACATTTATGTTATAATCAATGGGGTTTTTATAAAGAATCCAGGATGACCATAAGAATTTAAGATCTAGCCTCTTTAAGTTCTCCCTGTGAGTTAAGTATGCAAATATATGTGTTTTATCTTTTAAGTGTCCAGTGGATAACCTCTGGAGCATATTTCATTCTCTAGTATTCACACTATACCTGTGAGAAACTGATCTTGACTAAATACACCTGGGGTCCCCTCGGGGTGATTCAGGCTAGGCTACCTGATCAGTTAAGTTTCCAAAAGTTCTAATATGACCCTCCCTCATCCAAAGACAACATCATTAACAACTGTGTTCCACACAATATGGAGCTAGAGGCTTAACCTGTGTCTTCCCTGGTGAATGTTTCTGGTCTTGTTACAAATCCCAGTAGGACTGACTATCTTCTGTTTCTTTAGAACAGATTTGCCCATGTGGAGTCTGCACCAGATCCATTTCTTTTATCTAAACCTCTTGCTAACAATTGTTAATCCAGAGAAAGCCAGATTATAATGCAGGTGAGGAATGATTGAAACATGTAAAAGTGGAGAAAGAGGTTGACAGTGATGGGAAAAGGAATGAAGGATTGACTGAGGGGAAGGATTTTCTGGATGAGAAAGATTTGAGAATATTCGTCCTCAAATGTTTGAGAATATTCTGAGAGAAAAGCATAAGTGGGGAGGAAGAGATTAAAGATGCTAAAGAGATGGTATAACTGATGGTTCAGGAGCTCAGAGGGGGTAGGAGAATTTGAAATAAAGGATTCAAGAAGTGGAAGCATCTAGAAGTGTTGGTTCTTCTTTTTTGAGAATGGAAGAAATGGATGAGAACAATGAGAACATTTTTATGTTTGTCTATCATCAGTCCCAGCTGAGAGAAAAGCCATTTAAGGACACAAGCTTATTTTATCCCCCCCCCCCCCCACCACGGTCTGTCAGTCTGTCCCCTTGCTTATATAAGAGCAAACCGAAGCTTTTGGGAAACAGAAAATAAGGTGAAGTGCTTGCCAATAAGAAGCCAGTGCTTTGGTGGGAAAGACAGAAGAGTACACAATTATTATAAATGAATACACATAATGTTGCCAGTTGTTACAGCAATTTTGTAATAATTTTCTAAATATAGTCATCTTTCTTTTGTACTAAAATAGGAAGGGATTGAGGAGTTAGTTACAAGTGATAGCTTTTTACAAGAAAGAAGAAATGTTTAATGTAAGGAGATGGGAACTAATCTACAATCATCATAGAATAGAAAACTTAATTTTTCAGGATTATAGAGTTTAAATATATAAAATTTTAACCTTCTGCTTTTATTTTGATCATTGCATATGAATTTTGTGGATTTGAGAGTTGTAGAAACCACCCCCCAAAAAACATACAACAATGCTAGAATGATTTTGGATTAAATTAACCAACTTTGGAAAGTCTAATTAAAATTGATAGTAGAATTAAATATAGTGTAAATGTGGCCATTATACAAAAATCACAGGCACAAATCCATGAAACACCAACAGCAATCAGAGGATAGAAAAAGAGGAAAGAACTGTGGATTTGACACTGAAACTCAATAGGTGAGTTTAATAACAAGAGACAATATATGGGGCCTATTTGTTCTCTGTCTCTTTCTATCACTTACACACACACACACACACACAAGCACACGCACATGCACACACACACACACAGCAAGAGGATCTGATACAATTCTTGCCACAGAAGGAAACTATGGATTGTTTCCCAGTTCAGGCTGGAGAATCTGGGTTTCATTCCCCCACCCCAACAGGACTCTGACTCCAAATTATCAAACTGAGAAGTTGCCAAAATAAAAATTATCTTTTAAAACTTTTAAAGCTCTGTAAAGGAGTATCTTATAACTGCTTAATGACATGTTACTCAAATTGGCAGACAACCACACAGTAGGTTTAAGACAAAATAAAGTAGATATGTGCTTCCTACTGTAACTGGGAAATGTATATATTTCTCTCTTGTTTTTCAGATGAAAACAATCTCTATTCCTTCCTAAAAGAATTATGACTTTGTTCAGAACAGCAAATTGCCCAGCCCTGGTGATGCATAATCTATTCATGGCAATTAGGGGTGACCCTGTGACCTGTTTAGCCAGTAAGATTCTGAGTAGAACTTAGCTGAGAAAGATAGCACCATAGACAGCTTTCTTTGTAAAGGAGAATGGAGGAGGAAGGTTTTATTCTTCATTGCTTCTTTCTGTTACCTATGCAGATATAATGGCTGGATCTGTAGCAGATATCTTGTGACCATGAGATAACCATGGAGATGAAAATCAACATTCTGAGATGCCCAAGCAGAAAGGAAGAAAGATCCTAGTCGAAAATAAACAAACACTACCAACAGTGAAACTCTGGATATCTTGTCATGCAAGAAAAGTAAATATCCCAACGTTAAAGTTATTTTTTTGTTAACTTATTATTGATTTCAACCAACTATATCTCTAACTGATACCATTGGTTTCCCTGGTTGATAAGACCTTTCTCACTGTCTGGCCACATTCTTTTCTTTTCTCTGGCACTTAGTTTGCCAGAGAAGTCCAACCTAAAATCCTCAAAATATTCTGTCTCTTTTTTAATCCATTTTCCTACCAATTGTTATTATATTCTATTGTCTAGTACTTGCCTAGTAACCATTCTCTTCCCTCTTACCCTCTCTCTGTCTACTTCACAAGTTGAAGTGTAAACTAATTCATACTACCCTCTAACTCCCACACAGATCTCATCACATAAAAGGTACATCTTATCCACATCTACCACCACAGGCCCACCTCAGAGCCTTGTTCAGATCCTAGGTCATGACTAACTCCACTTCTATTTAGTCATTCATCAATATTTACTGAGCCCATGCTATATGTACGTGTTGTGAGCATGGCAGAAAAGACATTTATTAAGTGTTCAGACTCCAAAAACTGAATCAGTTCAGTTCAGTTCAGTCACTCAGTCGTGTTTAATTCTTTGTGACCCCATGAATCGCAGCACGCCAGGCCTCCCTGTCCATCGCCAACTCCCGGAGATCACTCAGACTCACGTCCATCGAGTCAGTGATGCCATCCAGCCATCTAATTCTCTGTCATCCCCTTCTCCTCCTGCCCCCAATCCCTCCCAGCATCAGAGTCTTTTCCAATGAGTCAACTCTTTGCATGAGATGGCCAAAGTACTGGAGTTTTAGCTTCAGCATCAGTCCTTCCAAAGAAATCCCAGGGTTGATCTCCTTCAGAATGGACTGGTTGGATCTCCTTGCAGTCCAAGGGACTCTCGAGAGTCTTCTCCAATACCACAGTTCAAAAGCATCAATTGTTCGGTGCTCAGCCTTATTCACAGTCCAACTCTCACATCCATACATGACCACTGGAAAAACCATAGCCTTGACTAGACGGACCTTAGTCGGCAAAGTAATGTCTCTCCTTTTGAATATGCTATCTAGGTTGGTCATAACTTTTCTTCCAAGGAGTAAGCGTCTTTTAATTTCATGGCTGCAGTCGCCATCTGCAGTGATTTTGGAGCCCCCCAAAATAAAGTCTGACACTGTTTCCACTGTTTCCCCATCTATTTCCCATGAAGTGATGGGACCGGATGCCATGATCTTCGTTTTCTGAATGTTGAGCTTTAAGCCAACTTTTTCACTCTCCACTTTCACTTTCATCGAGAGGCTTTTTAGTTCCTCTTCACTTTCTGCCGTAAGAGTGATGTCATCTGCATATCTGAGGTTATTGATATTTCTCCCGGCAATCTTGATTCCAGCTTGTGTTTCTTCCAGTCCAGCGTTTCTCATGATGTACTCTGCATATAAGTTAAATAAGCAGGGTGACAATACACAGCCCTGACAGACTCCTTTTCCTATTTGGAATCAGTCTGTTGTTCCATGTCCAGTTCTAACTGCTGCTTCCTTACCTGCATGCAGATTTCTCAAGAGGCAGGTCAGGTGGTCTGGTATTCCCATCTCTTTTAGAATTTTCCACAGTTCATTGTGTATAATACCTGGGTTCAAATCTTGTGATTTTGGACAGTTTATTAAACTCTCAGTGCATCAATTTTCTCATCTATAAAACAGAGTTAATAGCATCACATACACTTCTTATGATTTTATGAGTATTAAATGAGTTCATACATATAAAATACTTATCACTGTGTTCAGTTTCTCTTAAGAACTCAGCACACAATAGTTACGAACAATAGCAGTTACAAAGTTGTTTAACTTACACTTATACAATCAGAAACTAATCACTATGGGGGAGGTGGGGTGGCTAGGAAATCTCAATATAAATTACAATTTAAAATGAAATATTTGTGCCGATAAAGGAAAGTTAAGACAAAGAAAAATCCATTTCTAGGTCAGGTGATAAAGACTTCAGGAAAGCGAGATTTTGAGCTTAGTCTTGAAACGAATGTACGCAGGACTCCTTTGTTCCCTATTCAGGCAGCTTTCTTCAACTCTTCTTTGGTCATAAATCCCCAGAACTGACTCCCTTTACTTGAGAATGTGAATGAATTCTTAACAGTTTGGGAATGGAGAGATGATGTGAGCCAACAAAGCCAACAGTGAAGGTTGTACACAAGCACTGGGGAGGAGTTATGTTCTCTATTCCAGCTGATTCTATGGGCCTCTGATGCAACCAGCTCTCTGCAGCCCTTCAGGAGAAGGCTCTTTTAATTCTTCTCTCAGTCACTTCCTTGTAGACCAGGCTAACCTCTTTGATGGTAGAGATGGGATAGTTTTGGTGTGAGTCCTACCAAGGGGCTGCGCAGGGAAGAGCTGAGCTGCTATAAGGGTCCCAGGTGCTGCTTGAGCACTAGGTAACCAGGAGTTGGGCAAAGCCTGAGTCTGTCTGGGGAGGACTCATGCTACAGGGAGGGGCCTTGATGCTCCTGCTGATTCAGGAGGGCTGGATCCACAGCTCCATTAGTCTAACATGGTACTCTGGCTCAGGGTCCATGTTATAGCAAATCTTTCTCTGACGGTGTCCCGAGAGAAGGAAATCCCTCTGTACTGTTTTAGTGTCTTGCTCCAGGGTTAAAGCCTTGGCATTGTAATATACGGCCTCAAGCCGGGGAGCACAGCAGATCATGACTTGCTCCATGGTCCATTAGAGGCTCCCTCTGTCTTCTAGTCATTAATTCCCCCATTATGGCTTGTTGTTGTTCCTTTTCAGTTGCTAAGTCATGTCCGCCTCTTTGTGGACATTATGGCTAATTCATTTTGGAAATTTACATTAAATAAATATTTAATATGTAATACATTTAAATTTTTCTTTTATATATTAAATAATGTATTTGATATTGACTAACAGAAGCAGAAGATATTAAGAAAAGGTGGCAAGAATACACAGAAGAACTATGCAAAAAAGATCTTCATGACCAAGATAATCATGATGGTGTGATCACCCACCTAGAGCCAGACATCCTAGAATGGTAAGTCAATTAGGCCTTAGGAAGTGTCACTATGAACAAAGCTAGTGGAGGTGATGGAATTCCAGTGGAGCTATTTCAAATCCTGAAAGATGATGCTGTCAAAGTGCTGCACTCAATATGCCAGCAAATCTGGAAAACTCAGCAGTGGCCACAGGACTGGAAAAGGTCAGTTTTCATTCCAATCCCAAAGAAAGGCAATGCCAAAGAATGCTCAAACTACCACACAGCTTCACTCATCTCACATGCTAGTAAAGTAAGCTCAAAATTCTCCAAGCGAGGCTTTAGCAATATGTGAACGGTGAACTTCCAGATGTTGAAGTTGGTTTTAGAAAAGGCAGAGGAACCAGAGATCAAATAGCCAACATCCACTGGATCATGGAAAAAGCAAGAGAGTTCCAGAAAAACATCTATTTCTGCTTTATTGATTATTCCAAAGCCTTTGACTGTGCGGATCACAACAAATTGTGGAAAATTCTGAAAGAGATGGGAATACCAGACCACCTGACCTGCCTCTTGAGAAACCTATATGCAACAGGAAGCAACCTATATGGTCAGGAAGCAACAGTTAGACTGGACATGGAACAACAGACTGGTTCCAAATAGGAAAAGGAGTACATCAAAGCTGTATACTGTCACCCTGTTTATTTAACTTATATGCAGAGTACATCATGAGAAACGCTGGGCTGGAAGAAGCACAAGCTGGAATCAAGATTACTGGGCGAAATATCAAATAACTCAAGGGCTTCCCTGGTGGTGTAAAGGTTAAAAGCGCGTCTACCTGCAATGTGGGAGACCTGGGTTCGATCCCTGGGTCAGGAAGAGGAAGATCCCCTGGAGAAGGAAATGGCAACCCACTCCAGTATTCTTGCCTGGAGAATCCCATGGATGGAGGAGCTTGGTGGGGCTATAGTCCACGGGTCGAAAGAGTCGGACACGACTGAGCGACTTCACTTTCACTTTTCAGATATGCAGATGACACCACCCTTATGGCAGAAAGTGAATAGGAGCTAAAGAGCCTCTTGATGAAAGTGAAAGAGGAGAGTGAAAAGGTTGGCTTAAAGCTCAACATTCAGAAAACGAAGATCATGGCATCTGGTCCCATCACTTCATGGAAAGTAGATGCGGAAACAGTGGAAACAGCGTCAGACTTTATTTTGGGGGGCCCCAAAATCACTGCAGATGGTGATTGCAGCCATGAAATTAAAAGATGTTTACTCCTTGGAAGGAAAGTTATGACCAACCTAGATAACATAATCAAAAGCAGAGATATTACTTTGCCAACAAAGGTCTGTCTAGTTAAGGCTATGGTTTTTCCAGTGGTCATGTATGGATGTGAGAGTTGGACTGTGAAGAAAGCTGAGCACCAAAGAATTGATGCTTTTGAACTGTGGTATTGGAGAAGACTCTTGAGAGTCGCTTGGACTGCAAGGAGATCCAACCAGTCCATTCTAAAGGAGATCAGCCTTATCTTTGACAAAGGAGGCAAGAATATACAATGGAGTAAAGACAATCTCTTTAACAAGTGGTGCTGGGAAAACTGGTCAACCACTTGTAAAAGAATGAAACTAGATCACTTTCTAACACCGCACACCAAAATAAACTCAAAATGGATTAAAGATCTAAATGTAAGATCAGAAACTATAAAACTTCTAGAGGAGAACATAGGCAAAACACTCTCAGACATAAATCACAGCAGGATCCTCTATGATCCACCTCCCAGAATTCTGGAAATAAAAGCAAAAATAAACAAATGGGATCTAATTAAAATTAAAAGCTTCTGTACAACAAAGGAAAATATAAGCAAGGTGAAAAGACAGCCTTCTGAATGGGAGAAAATAATAGCAAATGAAACAACTGACAAACAACTAATCTCAAAAATATACAAGCAACTTCTGCAGCTCAATTCCAGAAAAATAAACGACCCAATCAAAAAATGGGCCAAAGAACTAAATAGACATTTCTCCAAAGAAGACATACGGATGGCTAACAAACACATGAAAAGATGCTCAACGTCACTCATTATTAGAGAAATGCAAATCAAAACCACAATGAGGTACCACTTCACACCAGTCAGAATGGCTGCGATCCAAAAATCTGCAAGCAATAAATGCTGGAGAGGGTGTGGAGAAAAGGGAACCCTCCTACACTGTTGGTGGGAATGCAAACTAGTACAGCCACTATGGAGAACAGTGTGGAGATTCCTTAAAAAATTGCAAATAGAACTACCTTATGACCCAGCAATCCCACTTCTGGGCATACACACGGAGGAAACCAGAATTGAAAGAGACACATGTACCCCAATGTTCATCGCAGAACTGTTTATAATAGCCAGGACATGGAAACAACCTAGATGTCCATCAGCAGATGAATGGATAAGAAAGCTGTGGTACATATACACAATGGAGTATTACTCAGCCGTTAAAAAGAATTCATTTGAATCAGTTCTGATGAGATGGATGAAACTGGAGCCAATTATACAGAGTGAAGTAAGCCAGAAAGAAAAACACCAATACAGTATACTAACACATATATATGGAATTTAGAAAGATGGCAATGACGACCCTGTATGCAAGACAGGAAAAAAGACACAGATGTGTATAACGGAATTTTGGACTCAGAGGGAGAGGGAGAGGGTGGGATGATTTGGGAGAATGGGAATTCTAACTTGTATACTGTCATGTAAGAATTGAATCGCCAGTCCATGTCTGACGTAGGGTGCAGCTTGCTTGGGGCAGGTGCATGGGGATGACCCAGAGAGATGTTGTGGGGAGGGAGGTGGGAGGGGGGTTCATGTTTGGGAACGCATGTAAGAATTAAAGATTTTAAAATTTAAAAAAAAATTAAAAAATTAAAAAAAAAAAAATAAAATAAAACCAAAAGATTTCAGTAAAAAAAAAAAAAAAAATAAAGGAGATCAGTCCTGGGTGTTCTTTGGAAGGACTAATGCTAAAGCTGAAACTCCAATACTTTGGCCACCTCATGTGAAGAGTTGACTCATTGGAAAAGACCCTGATGCTGGGAGGGACTGGAGCCAGGAGGAGAAGGGGACGACAGAGGATGAGATGGCTGGATGGCATCACTGACTCGATGGACATGAGTTTGAATAAACTCTGGGAGTTGGTAATGGACAGGGAGGCCTGGTGTGCTGCAATTCATGGGGTCACAAATAGTCAGACACAACTGAGCGCCTGAACTGAACTGAACATATAAACAATGTAAATTTTCAAAATATATGAAAAATATATGATTAATAATAATACCTATTATCTAGCTTCCATAATCATAATCAATAAAGCAGTTTCTTAAAATGTCACTTAAATGCATACATCTTGTTAGGCTACAGACCCAGGGCAACTTTCTATGTACATTCATGTAACTATTTTAATATATATAATAATTACTTATGAATATTATAAATGTTCAAATATTTATATAATACTTATATATTCAAATATTTATATAAATACTTGCCCTATATTTACATAAATAAGTATCCTAGTGGCCTTTCCCAGAACAAGGAATGTTTGTCTTAAGGTATTCTTTGCCTTTGTATCACCCAGAATCAGATAGCAACCTCTCTAGTTAAAGGAAACAAACACACACTAATATCATCTCTGGCAATACACCTGGTTATGCTTCCATTCTTGTTTGATTGGTCACATAGTTTTAGCAATCTGTCCATTTCCATGGATTTATGTCATACTTAAAACTCCTAACCTTCTCCATCACGCTACTCTCCTCCCATCTCCACCCAAGCTGCTTGTAAGACCTGGAACTGAGAAATTGTGCTTCAGCCCACATCAGAGCCCTAGGACTGTTCTGAGTTACTACGAACAGTAACTATTCTTGCTATTCTTTGCAACAATGCTCACCCTCCCTCTGCTCTTCCCTCTGCCCTCTGTCACTTTTGTGTTAGTTAAGTCCATATCTTTCACCCTCACAAGATTGAATGTTGGGTCATGATCTGTGCATCAATAAATTACCTAGAATAAAATGCATAGATAGAGCAGCTAGCTGTGTCTCAAAAAGCTTGGTTCAAAGACTCACAATCTCTGCTGCCTATGCTCCTACAGCATACTCTCATAGACAGGCCACCCTTGCAGTCCATAGCAAAATTGCTTCCTGTTGCTTAGCATATCAACTAGATACTGTTCAAACTTGGTTATGGAGAACTTCTGCCCAAACTCCTGCCTGTCTCATAGTTGGCAATGCTCCTTTCACAGAGAATCTATGATCAAATAACACTAGGCCTCTCCCTCTCCTCCTCTAGAGTATATCCCTTCTTCTGGGCCTCAGCACATCTGATTCCCTGTCTCCTTTTCTCAGCCAAGTCTTTCAGCTCCTCCAAATAACCCTGCATAAAGAAGAAATCACTTCCCCAAACTCTTATTCTCTGCTCTGGAGGGCTTTGGGCCTCACACATTTCCTTTATTAATAACTTCCATCTCTCTTCAGCAAAGACTTCACCCAGGAGGGACTCACCTTCCTTTCCTGGGCTGTCCGTTCTCCTAACTAGACACAGACCCTTGAAGGCTCACGCTTTTTCATTGTGCCAGCTGAGCCTAGCGCACGGTTTGCCATCAGGAACACAATAAATGTCACTGATCAATATGCAGCAGTTAAGATTTTGCTTTGTTTTTATGACAGCAACTTCTTCCACAGAAAGAAGATGGACCTCCTGACCTCCAAACTGTTGTTATTGTTGTTTTTAAACATGCGGCACAATAACATATCCCTAGGCATGTTTTCCCTGCATGTTTCACACCACTTAGACTAATGAAACAGATTCATCATTTAATGTGATTGTTTCAATTGCGATGAACTAGAAAGTGCTACAGGAAAAAAAAAAAAAATCTATGGCTATAGACTGCTTCTTGAAATAAAAATATCTGCCCTTTTTTTATGATGGAAAAAGAAAAGAAAGTACTTTGTGCTGGCAAGGGGCAAGTTCAGGCATATAATGGATCCTTTTGTCAGCTGTCATTTGTTTCTACCAAGTGCTACATACCCTTTACTGGAGATGAATACCGCTCATGTCTACAGACAGACCCGGGGTGGCTTGGGGTGGATTGTAGGCATTTCAAAGTCATTCTCCTACATCTCTGCCTGTGTTTTTCAAGTGCCTATTTTCAATTTGCAGTTGTGCTGGGAAAACGTTTTGATTCTTGATTTAAAATGCGCACTCCCAGAAGGTTCCAAGAGGTTTTCAGGCAGAGAGATAAAGCCTGTCTCTTTATGCTCCTATGCAGCATGTGCTCTGTGGCAATAATACATACCCCACACTGTGCTCAAATCCCTGCTTATGAAAGTCAGTCCAATTCCTATTTGGTGGATCTTTTGACATGCAAGTACTGTTCCCTGAGGAAGCAAGCCTCTTGCAGCACTGTCTCTCTCATCCTTTCTTTGTTTCCCATACTCTACATGCTTCTCAGAAAAATTGTAGCATGAAAGACACAGGAGAAACTGAAATTGTAATGAAAAAGTCAGCTGTAAACAGCATACCTGACGCAACTGACTACAGTTAAAAAGCCTTGTTTTATGGAGATAATAAGGTTCGGGTTCAGCGCTCTGACTCGGGCTGAAACAAACATTCAGGCACCAGCCAGAAGAGTCTCAAATTAGTACCAAGGCCAACTAAGGACCCACAAACACTCTTTCCCAGGTGATATAATCTGCAAATAAATCACGTCCAAGAAAGCTGAGTGAAAGTTTAAATACGTTATGACTTAAGACTTTAAAGCCAAGAACGTACAATCAGACTGTAGCCAGAGGGGTTTGATCTCACCTCAGAAACAGCCTTCCATGTAACAAAATACTAAAGAGGCTTCCAAAAATTTTACCACTGGAGCCAAAATGTCTTTCATCACATTAGCAAAGTGCTACAAACTCCTTGAAGAGGAGACTCTATATTTATTCAAAATGTTGTCATCTAGATGCTGGCATTTACTAGATTTTATTTCATAACATTTTTTTTCCCAAGCAAACTAGCTGAATTGAATTTCAAAACCGAGATTTCTTTTTGGTGGTAGTTGTGGGGAATGGGGAGGTTGAAGAGCATCAAATCAAAATCTAATGAAGTTTCTAATGATCAAATAAATAATCACTTGACATTTATTGCCATGCTTGGCAATCTGCAGAAATGGAATAGAGCAGAGATGCCGAAAGCCCCATTTCCCATAGATTTACATTATGCTACCACACAGAATTAAGCTGACATAAGCTCTTTAAGACCCACTAAAGCAGCAGATTTTACACAACTTGTTTAGATTTTTTTCCTTCTCCATGATCCCATATTCCCTGAGTAACTCTTTCTATCCATTTTCGATTCCTTATTCTTTTGAGAGGCCTACTGGAGCCTTCTCTTCATGTCATTTCAGGCTATAACCCTGCAGTTTGAGTTTATCTTAGCTGTAAAATGCAACAGTAATTTATATGCTCCCTTACTCCAGCCTCCTCCGAGGCACTGGCTGCCAGCTGTCTACCCAGCAGTTTAAAGAAAGAGCTGTAATGAGCGAGAGTGCAGTGGGGGAGGGGGCGGCGACACATCAGAGTGCTTTATTTCTGCTTCCTTAGTGAGCACTAGAGCCACATAAATGGCATTTTCTGGTGCTGACTGACAGCGCCATAACCTCCTTCCTCCCCTCCCGCCCCCTCTCCCGCTCCCACCTCTCACCAGCCTTATGGGGACAGGTTTTCTTGTTTCTTCCTTTCATTTCTGAGGCAAGGAGAACAGAGTGAAAAGATGAGAGGAAACCTGGGGCAGCTGTGATGTGGTGTGGGATGTGAGTTTCCAGTGCACACCTCGCCCCTCTATATCAAGAATATGTTCTTGAAGCTGCTGCAAGACAAAGATTCCAGTAGCTTAATGCACTCCACACTGTTAGATTTTAGCTGGACTATTGTGGGTATATTTTTTGATGTGATTCAATTGAGATTTCTTATCTTTTTAAAAATATTTCAGCAGTCGGCTTATTTGCCACATTTTTTAAAATAGGGCACAGTCACTTTTGTCTCAAATCTAAAATCTACCCCCTTGGCACATTATTTCTTCAGTTTGGGGGGATAAAATATGTCCCCTTTCATGCACAGTAGCATATACAACAAGTTCAGAGAGTACGATTCAGCACAAAGCAGTCACAAAGCATTTTCTCCTTACACTGCTAAAAATCATATAGTTCTTTTTTGCCAGTTCATTGAAAAAAAGTCCCATTGGACAAAAGGGAATTATATGAATATATGTCGCTGTGCAGGATATAAAGACATGCCCTGTTAAGGGATCTGATTCCTTTCCCATGATATTTCTGAATGTGTTGACTATTTAATATCTCCAAAGAAGACCTTATCAGTTGAGGATTCATCTCTCCCACATCTCCCTTTAGCTTTGTGTAATCTCAGTTTCTTTCCCAAACTGATACATCTCAGCAGATTTTGGCAGAGCAAAAGCAATGAGCTGGGTTGAACAAGGCTGAGCTCCAGATCAGTGGAATGCTGTCTGAAGGAAGGTGGAGTGGTAGTTAACTCTTGCAGGTACTGGTCCTTGATTCAGACACAACAGAAAGGTCTTTTTGTAATATCTGTCTTGCCTTAGTCGAGTCCATTGGCCACAACTGTACTTTCAACAGAGAAACAATCCCCTATCCTGACAAAGACGTGACGTATCTTTTGTGTGTGTGTGTGGTACCCATTAGTTTTTCTTCTATAGCTGAAAAATATAGGAAAGATTCTCATTTAGGAAATGTAAATTTACCTGAGGTTTCACAGTACATAGGGAAATAAACATTTCTCTCTGATTAACATGATAGCTTTGTGATGTTTCATTATAAGTATAATTTGGGGGGAATTAACAGAGAGAAAACAGGAAAAAACTAATAGAGGTACTTTTTCTATTAATCCTTCTATGCCTTAAAAGATAAGTTAGTCTCTCCAACCTTTCTTCTAATTTCCCTTCCAAATGGTACTAGATTTATGAAGAAGAAAAGGAGATCAGAAAGGTTTGTGCATTTCTGGTGTTTTAAAAATATACAACACATTGCTGTTTTACTTTTGAGGGGTCACAGTACAAATGTACTTCAGTGGTTCTAATGTTTTTGAAGGGTAAGGAAACAAAACTTGCCACCACAAAATGTCTCTTTGGCATGTGGATTTTATTAAGCTGAAAAAAATCAAGAAATGACTCAAAAAAATTTCAACCTTTCTTTAACTACCTGAAGAATTTAGACAGGGGGCCTGTCTCCAGAATGGACCTATCACCAGAGGTATCTGCAAAGAACAGGAGCTCGATGTAGTGGGGGAAACTACACAGTGCCTGGAGATAAGAGTTCCGTGTGCATCCTATTGTTTCTGCATAAATGTTCAGCAAACATTTATTTACCGAACACTTGATTTCCGTCTCCACGTCAGCTGCCTTCCCCCCAGCCCCATAAGTTCCAATCCATGATCCCCAACATCCTTTTTTACTTTTAGCTGAAGACACGTTTAAAGATGTCTTTGGCCATTTTGGTGAGTTACTCAATGTTTCCAGGTCTCTTCCATGTATATGTGTATTCAACTTTAATTTGATTTGCTCCTGTTGATCTGTCTAATGTCAATTTAATTCTTAAATTAGTCAGAAGAACCTAGAAGGGTAGAAAAAAAAACATGTGTTCTTTTCCAACAGAAGAATGAAGGTCCCAGAAGTTCTCTAAGAAATAAAGAAACCCTTTGGAAAATCCAAAGAGATAAACCTTATCCTACTTAATATAAGCCTGAAATAGGAGCAGCCTTCCAGACCCAAAGCAATATGAAACACAGTTGACCCTTGAATAATGTGAGTTTGAACTATGCGGTCCACTTGTAGGCAGATATTTTTCAATAGTAACTACTACAGTATACATGGTCCATGGCTGAATGAATCCAAGGATGTGGAGGGGTTGCAGACACAGAGGACTAACTATAAACTATACGCCATAGATTAACCCCTGAGTTATTCAAGGGTCAACCACACAGAGACTAGAAAAAGCGTATGGCAAAGAACAGGCAGGCTTGCCAGATCTACCACCTTTTGGAAAATTCTGAGCATAAGCCATAAATCATAAATCTTCTCATTGTTTTTGGTGTTGGTGGAGGTTTGGGAAAAAGGATAACAGTGATAAGTAATCATTTTTCTTTTAAATGAAGGAAGCAGATGGATCAATGAAATCTGTGTAAATGATGATATACTACAAGGAGCATTTTAAAATTACGATGTCTTAAAACATGGGATTGATTGTTGATCCTTTTAAGTCAGCATTTGCTTTTCAATGATATTCAAACAGAGCTAATTTACTTTAAAGAAATTATCTTTATGCTGAATTGATTGTGCCTTTCAGTATGTAAAAAAGTTTAATTCCTTTTTATATTATAGAGTTTGATACAGTATGAAATCTCCCAATTAATCAAAACCAAAACAAATAAAAAATAGTCAACCACCTCCAAAGGCAGAGATTAGCACAATCACTGCTTTCTAGCAGAAAGAACTTGTGATAACAGCAGAAGTTAAAAAAAAAAAAAAAAAAAAAAAAACCACAGAAAAAGTGATGCAGGGTCAAAGAGTATAAATGATTTTTAAAAGATATCAGGTGTCGATTCCACTGCAGAGTGGCTAGCAGAATGTAAGACTTTAACATCTCTGAAGCATGATCCCCCTGGGTCCTGAGCAGGATCCCTAGAGAAACTGAATAAATGAATCAAAGTAAGTGGCATCAACCCTAGAAAATAATACATAAAGAATAATGGGATAGAGTCTGGGTAATCATAAAGACGGCTCATTTATGTATCTTTTTAATTTTTTTTTAAGTTAACATCCTTTGCACTAACTGTGAATCAAGGCTTCTTAGGTTTATAAAGCAATATGTAACAGAGTATGAGCAAATACTTTGCCCGTTCCCAATCAGAAATCCCCCTTTAGATTAACAAGTCACTTTTAGCACATTCTCACTATATTTAGTAGTGAATTACCATTGCAATTTCTGGCATAGTAAATGCTAGCATCTAGACCCCAAGTTTCACATCACAGGGGTTGTTATCACCCTTTCCTAAATTACTAAGTACTAATTTGACCTGATGATGTGACATTCATTACAAGCTCCTTTTAAAAAAATCTACATTTTTAAGTTTTCTTAACCTAAATACATATGATCAGAATATTTACACACACATACACACACACACGGAGTCTAAATTTGACTGAAAGTATTCTTCTTTAAGATGGAAATTTCATTTTGCACCTGAGTTTCATTTTGTGCCTAACTGAATGGCCACATGGAGCAAATGTTTTTCCTCCACACAGAAATGTAGCAGGTAATAAAGCTGTCTTTGTAGTAAACTGAAAACTCACTATGTAAAAAAGCACTAATTTGGCAACTATGTTAAATACACATTTATATAAAATAGTTCCGGCCCTAGCAGAGCTTATAACTAGTGAGAAGGGAAAAAAGAAATCTTACAAAATTTGGAAAATTGCCAGCAACAGCCAGCAGTAAGTGCCGTGTGAGTAGTATAGAGGAAAAGAGCTCTCAAACTTCAGAGGAGGGAAGCATTGTTTGGTATTTGGGGGTGGCCCTGGAAGCATAGTTAACCGAAAGTTATGGGTTTAGACTTGGGAAAAAAGAGGTCTAGATATAGAAGAATAATGAGAAAGAAATGCTAAGCAGGAGATAGGCGTAGGAGAATAGAGAATGCTATAGAAAAAAGCAGGAACATGAAAATGGGGGAAAAAATACTTGAAGTGAAGGAGTGAAAACCTGTTTATAAAGATACTACAGGTACCAAGTACTGTCTTATTTAATGTATATATAAAAGTGATACCATCTTTGACATCTAAAGACGCTTAATAACTAAGCACCCTCCAAAGACCAACCCTATTGGGCAACATGATTTAGAGGTCCTAGGTCCACCCTGGCTCTGTATAAAACAGAACTGTGGTTTCAACTTTGTGTGTCTCACAAAACAATAAAGACACATCCACATACATTCAGTTCAGTTCAGTTGCTCAGTCGTGTCCGACTCTTTGCATACATTAGATGGATCAAAAAAATTCAACATAAATTTATTGAAGGTTTACTTCAATGTCCCAGGCACAATGCTACTTTACAGAACTGAGAACATGCCCAGTGATTAGAACAAGGAGGCAGACTGGAATAGTGGCTAAGAGGATAAGATTTAAAAACGTTTAACTGGGTTCCAGCTCTTTGAGTTAGTTTGCAACTCATGGACAATTTAACCTCCCTCAACCTCAGTTTCCTCATCATTAACATAAACAATAAACCTGCTTCCTGGAGTACTTGTGAGAAGTCTACCATAAAGTTCATGAAAAGCATATGTAAGTGCTCAAAAAATGTTATCTGTTTTTAAGAATGGACCATTCATGTAGTCAGCTGCAGGGAGGAGGAGCAGTCTTCCTGAGGCTGCTCATTAGACTGAATTAGCAATAGCTCATTTTTGTTCTAGGGGCTTCCCAGGTGGTTAAGTGGTGAAGAATCTGCCTGCCAACACAGGAGGCCCAGGAGATACAGGTTTAATTCCCGGGTCAGGAAAAACCCCTGGAGAAGGAAATGGCAACCTGCTCCAGTATTCTTGCCTGGGAAATCCCATGAACAGAGGAGCCTAGCAGGCTGCAGCCCATGAGGTTGCAAAGAGTCAGTCGCAACTAAGCACATATGCATTTTTGTTTTAACCAAGCCGTGAGATTTGCTAACATTCTATCTGAAGTACCTTCTTCAGAGATATCCCTCTTTGCTCTGTGTGTTGAATCATCATTCAATGAAAAGTGAAAGTGTTAGTCACTCAGCCGACTTCTTGTAACCCCATGGACTATAGCCCGTCAGGACTCCTCTATCCATGGAATTCTTCAGGCAAGAATACTGGAGTAGGTAGCCATCCCCTTCTCCAGGGAATCTTCCTGACTCAGGGATCAGGTGAGCGTATTCAACTAAAGCATCATTGGTGGATTTTGTAAAGGCAATAAAATGCCACAGCAATCTTGCTGTTAAGTCATGCTCTCCTTAGGGGAAAAATAAAAATAAAAAAGAATGCCCATGAACCTAAACTCACTCTTTGCATCCCATACCCTCCTTTCTTCTCTCCCTTATGCGCTAGGCAGGCTGACTGCCAACTTGCTTTCCTCTTTGCAGTGAGTCGAGTTTGGGGAAGTAGAGAAAGGAACAAGAATAACTCACATGTGAGAGTGTATTGTGTGCCAGGCCCTATTCTGTGTACTTAGATGAGTGAATACATAATGGACATATTATTTCAGTAGAGTATTTATTTGGACAGACTGTAATTCTAATAAGTTGCTATATGTCACTCAAAAAAACCCACATTAACCCCAACTAATAATGGCAAAGGAACAAATGTGGCTATGGGCAGAAAGGGCAGGGCAAGAAAACGAAAAGTAGAATCTGCCTGTTTTATTGGGCTTCCCAAGTGGCGCTAGTGGTAAAGAACCTGCCTGCCAATGCAGGAGACGTAAGAGACGCAGGTTCAAGCCCTGAGTTGGGAGGATCCCCCGGAGGAGGACATGGTAACCTACTCCAGTATTCTTGCCTGGAGAATCCCAGGGACAGAGGAGCCTGGCAGGCTACAGTTCATGGCGTTGCAAAGAGTCGAACATGACTGAAGCAACCTAGCACACACGTACCTGCTTTCTGAAGTGATTTTGTTTCTCTTTAATTTTTATTTGTGGTGGGGAAAAATAAGACTGTAGTCTACATCCTCATTTTGAGACAAACAAGCTGTATAACAACCTCAGCCAGGAGTTTACACACAACAAATGGCACAAACATATCAACTGATAGATATTCCCATGGTCCTGGCTTTAACACTTGGGCATTCTCCACATTGTCAGATATAAGGAACTACAAATGAAACAACAGAGAGGAGGGACATTTTGAAGCAACTGTGACATCTTTGAGGTTTATGTGTTTGATGTGCTATGTAACGTTTATCTTCCTTAACAAATAACCAGAAATAAAAGTAAACTTCATCCAGTAAACTGCATGACTGCTGTTCAAAACTGAATGCTTTAAAATTGAGGGATATTTTGCAAAATGAAAATAAACACATAATGAAAATGTTCCATGGCATTGGTAACTGTCTGGTTTCAGGAAGTTTTCTGGATGATCCTCATAATATTGCTTAGAACACTGTAGCATGTTGAACATTTAGAATTACTCTCTTTTTAAATAAATTTATAAATTTAGACTCAGAATCCATACTGATTATACAAATATTGTCCCAAATTGCAGGGTACAATTTTCCACGTCTTGAACCAGGATTCATGAAACCATCTGAAATATTTCTGGACTTCAAATAAGAAAACAATCATATGAAAATAAGAGTAAATAAATAGGATATATATAAAGATATATCATAAACTTGTTAAAGTAGTTCTTGGGAAAGTTTTTAAAAGAAGGGCCAATCTGTTTGGCAAAATAAGATTTGGTCCACACCAACACCCTAAATTACAAAAGCCTGTTTTGCAAGAATTGTGGGACTCAGAGGGTGATTCTAATTCAATGCTTACCTCACTGTAGAATGGCTTTTGGAAAATACACTCATTGAATGATTTAAGTCTCACAGGCCCCAACACATTCTGTGTTTAACCAGTTACTTCTGGCCACAAAGAAATGTGGTCTCCATCCTCAGCTGGGAATTTTCATTCTTGGCCAAAATTTATAACTCAGGGGCCAAACCAGAGATAAATCAATATAAATCTTTACACTAGAATTTCCTTGTTAAAGGAAAAGAAAATGGAGAAAAGTGAAGTTTGGGATTTTATTTCTTTTCTCCTTACAATTATCTTTTGGTTTTTTTCTAAACTGTCCCTTGCTTCTCTTCTTTTCCCCTTTCCCCCAACACCATGTTCAACACCATGCCCGAAGTCTCTCCAATTTCATTAATTTCTGTTTCATCATATTCTTCAAATTCCCCTTTGAATCCTCTCCCTTTCCATATTCCCAGATTCATGTGGGGGCCTGATGGATATGTGTAAGTCTGTGTATATTTATACATATATGCACAGATTTGTAATTAAGATAACTTCGAATGGCAAAAGTTGTGGGTAACCAGGGATAGGGAGGTCATGGTTATAGAGTCTATAACCATGGACTATTGATGAAAGACCCAGAGGATCTGATTAGCCTTAAGTACTCTGGGGGCTTCCGAGGAACAGAGGAGCCTGGAGGGCTACAGTCCATAGAATCATAAAGAGTCAGACATGACTGAAGCGACTTAGCATGCATGCACACACACACACACACACAAGTAATCCAGGGGCTAATCTCAAAGTCAGAATCTGACCCCAGGCCACTTGACTCCAAGGACCTGTCTGCTAAGTGATGCTACCGCCTTTTCAAAAATATCTGAAGAAGCATTAGTAGAAAGTTCAAGATTAGTTTTCAATGCTATACTTCTTCCAACACTAACTCACATGTAGCGTGAATGTCTAAAGATAAATGAGTTAATGAAATCTGATGCTCAAAAGAAAAACAAAGAAAGGAAATGAATATTTCAGAAAGGAGTCAGATATGTTACCCAGACTCTTAGCCTTAGGTTGAAGAAGTGAAGTCAGGCAACACAGAGGAAACACTTAGTTTAGAATTCCTCTGAATTCCTTTAGTCCCTAAGGCCAGTTAAGCGGAAATGATCTGATGGTTCTGCATCTGCTAATGTTCGAAGGCAAATGGGAAGCATTGCACCAGGTCCCCTTCAAGAAATATATAGTACACACGGCTATTGTGAAAGTAAACACTGCAAATCGCAACCGACCCAGTCTGACTAATAAATGTGGAAACACCTCCGACATATGGGGAACTGATGCTTGAACAGACACAGAAGGAGTTGCCAAAAATGTGCAAAAGAGAAAAAAGAGAAATAATTTATTGCAAAGATGTGTGTGTGCTAGTTCCCATATTATCCTCAACATTTAGTCCGTTATAGAGGGTTATATTCACAATGAAATGCTCTTGAGAACTTGCCTACCCTTCTTCCCGCTTCAGTTCTCTAAACAGTCTTCCCAGGAAGTCTATGTGATGACATAATAGAAGTCTGATTAGCTAGGGAAACTTTACAGGCATTTAAACCAACATTACTGGCATGTAGCATTGAAAGACTCCCATATGGACTTCTAATGGACTGTGATTAAGTAAAAATAAAATTTGTGTTTATCAAAGGGTGTTATTCATAACAAAAAGAGGTAAAGTAAGGCCAAGCTACTTGCACTTACCCTGCTAGATTAAATCATAAATTACTGCAAAATGGATATTTACCCCTTTCCAGCATGCCCATTTTAATGATGCTTGCTCTTGACCTTTGTGAACAGGCCCCTAAGAGGGGAACATAAGTGTGTAGGCGGCAGTGGTATTTATTTTGGTCCAGCAGGATTTCTATGATCCAAAGGCTGAATGGGAATATTCTTTCTGAGCCAAATGTGTTCTAAACCAGAAATTTCTCAGACTTGACTCAAGCCTAACTTCCAACTTGAGTTTGCCAGAGGAGTTAGAAAGAACCAGAAAGAGGGAGAGGAGAGAGAGTGTGAGAGACCTCCTTTAAGAAAAACAGATTTAATCTAATAAGAACAAAGATATAAACTTCACTTTTTGGATTTCCCACATGCTTGGCAAAAGTAGCAGATTTATTTACAATTTACTTTGGTCTCCTCTCATTCACATACTCTTCCCAAACCACCAAGTATCCAGCATGCTCATATTGCCCTCCTAATGTCCAAAGACAAACAAAGCCCGATTTTCACTCCAATAGTCTATAGGTATTGTTAATATCTTCTCTGTGTTTAATTCTGAAAAGCTTTTTTATTGTGTGGGGAAAAAAAAAAAGGTTTCACCTTCAACTCTGAAATTAGGAACCTCTGAGAAATGACTGACTTTGCACAATTCTGTTACAGAATGGTATTTTAGATTGTTAAATGAATAATGACAAAATCACCTTTTTATCTGAAAGAATGCTTATACTCTAATGTAAATTCAAAACAATAAAAATATTTGAATATTAACCATTGCAAAATATAATTTTAAAAATGGATAAAGTGGCATCAACCTTAAAAAGAGTGCAAAACTTTAATAGCATTCTGGAATGTTTTTGTATTCTTTTTCTCAAACAATTTGAAAAGCCAAGCCAAGTAACTGATAATAAAGGGATTTGTCACGTTCATGTTCATGTCACATTCAAGAGCCTGTGAAATTATTTTGCATGGGAGTCTAAAATGCTAGATCAGTTCTTGGCATAACTCAGAAACAAGCACTTATTCACACTCCTTGCTCTCTTCTAGATATAAAAAGAGCAGCTTTGGAAATGCTTCTGCAAGCAAAGTATCTTTGAGAGAAAAAATTCCTCAATTTAATTCTAGT
Source organism: Capra hircus (assembly GCF_001704415.2). Lineage (NCBI taxonomy): Eukaryota > Metazoa > Chordata > Mammalia > Artiodactyla > Bovidae > Capra > Capra hircus. The sequence goes on from NC_030814.1 coordinate 82,457,979, forward strand.
TATAGGACTTAGATCAAGTTGGAGATGTCTGCATCTATTAATAATAACATTATATTCTTACATCTGAAATAGAAGTTTCATTTTGGAAAAAACATCTCACAGAGAAGTTCTGTATTGCTTTTAAGAGAAAACATAACTGAACAACGCTCTTCACAGTTCAGATTCTGCAATGTGTGAGCAATGAAAAGAACCTCTGTAGCCAAGAAGTGCCTAGATGATGTGACCAAATCTTTCTTCCCTGTGACTTTAAGTTCCCCTTGGGGCTTTCCACCTTATTCACCCCTAAGAAGTCTGTTCTCTAAGGCTCAACCATTTGTTTTACTGTTCTGAACACAGTTGAGGAATTTTAGAAATTTCCAGTACAATATATTGAATATTGTGTTTAAAACAGTTAATTTAACAATTAATAATTAATCATAGCTAATTAGTAGCTATTGAGTAATAGTAAGACTGATAGGGCTTTGGTCACAGTACCCAAGGAAGCTGGGCGAGACACTTGAACTTCAGACTTTGGCAGATGGTACTTACAGGGCAGGAAGGAGATCACACACAGGAAGGGTAGTCAGATGGTTCTGGGCAACTATACAGTCCATGCTTCGGCTTTGTCAGCATTCCGTTTTCTAGTCTTAACCATCCCAATAGCAACAACATGCTGCTGCTTAACACAAACATGTTCCTCCTTGTCCCACAAAGGAACAATTGAAATTCTTATCAGTTCATGTACCCAGCATTCCTCCTCAGTTTTAACACTATATGATGATGGACTATAAGCTGAGAGGTAAATTGTGATACTGAGTGAGTGAAAGTCACTCAGCTGTGTGCGACTGTTTGCGACCCCATGGACTATAGGGTCCATGGAATTCTCCAGGCCAGAATACTGCAGTGGGTAGCCTTTCCCTTCTCCAGGGGATCTTCCCAACCCAGGGATCAAACCCAGATCTCCCACATTGCAGGCAGATTCTTTTCCAGCTGAGCCACAAGGGAAGCCCTTGTGATATTAATCATTTCTAATATACCCTATACAAGACCGCAAGGAAACAAGAGAAGATGGGGAGAAAATCACATTAGTAAAGAAAACAATTTTTGTTTCTAAAAATGTTATGAGCTTGTAGCTGGAACTAGTAAGTTCCTTCTTCCACTATCCAATCAATGCTCCATTTACTTTCCTTCAGTAGCACCTCAGCTGATCAGCTTCCTTGCCTGGTGGTGTCAAAACTTCTCTCAAAAGGAGTATGCCTGAGTAGACATTATATAATATCATAAATAAGAGGCAGTCCCTGTCCCAAGAGGACATTCCTCTGTTACCATTGCTTAACTGCAATCTTATTTCCCTTGATAACTAGTAAGCATAAGAGCCCTCTTTTTTGTTGATTTATTCAGGGCATGAGTTACCTAAAATGGCCAAGAGCAGTTTCAACTTCTAATTCAATGGAACCATTGCTGCGTCCCTTGGTAAAAGCATTCATGCATTGAATCCTAATACCTCTAAATTTGTAGCGTTTAGGAAAAAGGTCAATGTGGAGTAAAAATTGGGGAACTAGATCATGAACTGCAAAAGTAAAGAAGCCACTCTCACTTCTGTCTCCTTATTGCCCAGACCCATGTTTCGCAGCCATGGGAGAATGATCACAAAATATCAGGCATTGGCTTATTCTATACCAGTTTCTATGGGACATAACTCAGTCTCACAAGGTCCTCCAGATGTTGCAGAAATTAAGACTTCAACTGACCTATCATCTTTTCATAACGCCAGGTACTTCACATATGATGATGAACGAGGGATTTAGTAAATTCACAGGTGGGGTTATTGGCAGAAAATCAAGGAAAGGAAATCTAAATACAAATAGTTTTCAATTATAAAATAGGAATATATTTGAACTATCTTTATAGAGCTGGTTGATTCATAAGGTATGCTAATGTTCCATATTTGTCACTGTTGCTAGGTTAGCCTTGGTGACTATAAATGTCTATTGGTATTTAAATTTTAAATCTATTGGTACTTGGGTGCAATCTCAAAAATGACAGAATGATCGTGGTACGTTTCTGCTCTTGGCCATTATAGGAACCTCATGCACTGAATAAATCAACAAAAAGAGGGCCCTTATGCTTACTACTTTCAAGAGAACTAAGATTTCTGTTAAACAATATCATTCTATATCATAGTAAAACCATTCAATATCATGGTAATGCAAGTCTTTGCCCCAAGCACTAATGCTGGAGAAGCTGAAGTTGAATGGTTCTATGAATATTTGGAGTACAAAATGAAGCAGGACAAAAGCTAACAGAGTTTTGTCAAGAAAACGTTCTGGTCATAGCAAGCGTTCTCCTCCAAAAACATGAGAGATGACTCCACATGGATATCACCAGGTGGGTAATACTGAAATCAGATTGATTATATTCTTTGCAGCCAAAGCCGGAGAAGCTCTATATAGTCAGCAAAAACAAGAACAGAGGCTGATTGTGGCTCAGATCAAGAACTCCTTAATGAAAAATTCAGACTTAAATTGAAAAATGTAGGGGAAACCACTAGGCCATTCAGGTATGACCTAGATCAAATCCCTTATGACTATACAGTGGAAGTGACAAATAGATTCAAGGGATTGGATCTGACAGACAAGGGACAGATGTTCATAACATTGTATAGGAGGTGGTGATCAAAACCAACCCCAAGAAAAAGAAATGCAAGAAGGCAAAATGGTTGATTAAGGTCTTATAAATAGCTGAAAAAAGAAGAGAAATGAAAGGCAAAGGAGAAAAGGAAAGATATATATCCATCTGAAATGCAGAGTTCTAGAAAATAGCAAGGAGAGGAAAGAAAGGCTTTTTAAGTATACAATGCACAGAAATAGAGGAAAACAATAGAATGGGAGAGACCAGAGATCTCTTCAAGAAAATTAGAGATACCAAGGGAACATTTCATGCAAAGATGGGCAGAATAAAAGATGGAAATAGTAAAGATCTTCATGACCAAGATAATCACGATGGTGTGATCACTCACCTAGAGCCAGACATCCTAGAATGTGAAGTCAAATGGGCCTTCGAAAGCATCACTACGAACAAAGGTAGTGGAGGTGATAGAATTCCAGTTGAGCTCTTTCAAATCCTGAAAGATGATGCTGTCGAAGTGCTGCACTCAATATGCCAGCAAATTTGGAAAACTCAGCAGTGGCCACAGGACTGGAAAAGGTCAGTTTTCATTCCAATCCCAAAGAAAGGCAATGCCAAAGAAGGCTCAAACTACCGCACAATTGCACTCATCTCACATGCTAGTAAAGTAATTCTCAAAATTCTCAAAGCCAGGCTTCAGCAATACATCAACCGTGAACTTCCAGATGTTCAAGCTGGTTTTAGAAAAGGCAGAAGAACCAGAGATCAAATTGCCAACATCTGATGGATCATGGAAAAAGCAAGAGAGTTCCAGAAAAACATTTATTTCTGCTTTATTGACTATGCCAAAGCCTTTGACTGTGTGGATCACAATAAACTGTGGAAAATTTTGAAAGAGATGGGAATACCAGACCACCTGACCTGCCTCTTGAGAAACCTATATGCAGGTCAGGAAGCAACAGTTAGAACTGGACATGGAACAACAGACTGGTTCCAAATAGGAAAAGGAGTACATCAAGGCTGTATTTTGTCACCTTGCTTATTTAATTTATATGCAGACACATCATGTGAAATGCCTTGCTGGATGAAGCACAAGCTGGAATCAGGATTGGTGGGAGAAATATCAATAATCTCAGATATGCAGATGATACCACTCTACTGGCAGAAAGCAAAGAGGAATTAAAGAGCCTCTTGATGAAAGCGAAAGAGAAGAGTGATAAAGTTGCCTTAAAACTCAACAATCAAAAAACTAAGAGCATTGCATCCAATCCCATCACTTCATGGCAAGTAGATGGGGAAACAATGTAAACAGGGACAGACTTTGTTTTTGTGAGCTCCAAAATCACTGTGGATGGTGACCGCAGCCATGATATTAAGCAACACTTGCTCCTTGGAAGAAAAGAGCTGACAAACCTAGACAATGTATTAAAAAGTAGAGGCATTACTTTGCCTACAAAGGTCCATATAGTCAAAGCTATGGTTTTTCCAGTAATCATGTATGCATGACCTTTGCTGAGCACCAAAGAATCGATGCCCTGGAACTGTGGTGCTGTAGAAGACGTTAGAGTCCTTTTTACTGCAGGGAGATCCAACCAGACAATCCTAAAGGAAATCAACCCTGAATATTCATTGTTAGGACTGATGCTAAAGCTGAAGCTCCAATACTATGGCTACCTGATATGAAGAGCCAATTCACTGGAAAATATCCTGATTCTGGGAAAGATTGAAGACAGGAGGAGAAGATGATGACAGAGGATGAGATGGTTGGATGGCATCATTGACTCAATGGACATGAGTTGAGCAAATTCCAGGAGATAGTGAAAGACAGGGAAACCTGGTATGCTATGGCCCATGGGGTCGCAAAGAGTCAGACACGCCTGAGTAATGAACAATGACAATTTAAATTTTACTCCTCATGCAATGACCACACTCTTCATGACCTCTTTGAAAGTGCACTGAAGTGACTTCCTTGCCAGGGAAGGTGGCTTTCTGACACCATATGTAGGTCATATATCTAACTGAGTGTTGAAAGTCTGATCCACACGAGAGATTCACGATCACTCTCATGGAAAACATACATTTTCAAACTCTTAGAAGCTCATCTAAACCACTGTTACTGAATGTTCTCTGTTACAAATCATCAGTACCCAAAATTTTATTCCCTTCACCCAAAATTTTATTCCTTGCTCAGTTACATGATTAGCTGCGGCTTCTGTATCAGTGGAGATTGACAGCTTTAGACATCTGTTTACCAAAATGTACAGTGAGATATACGACTTAGAATTATGACCACAGGGAGCAGACACTTTCCTGTGTTTTTCAGGCCTTCATAGCTACAAAGGTCACAATAACCTACCTCTGGTTGATGTCAGCATATATTACAACATGTTCTGATATCCAGGTTTAAGTGACATCCCCAACATTCTCTTTAGGTCACTGAAAATGCCTGTGAAGCCGTAGGTGTGGACTGAAGCAGCACTGGTAACATGTGAGAGCTGGGCCTAGTGGGAGTGTTCACATTACGTATTTCTGCTGTCTATATCTATCTATCTATCATCTATCTATCTACATATCACCTATGCTGCTAAGTCACTTCAGTCATGTCCGACTCTGTGTGACCCCATAGACGGCAGCCCACCAGGCTCCCCGTCCCTGGGATTCTCCAGGCAAGAACAGTGGAGTGGGTTGCCATTTCCTTCTCCATGCATGAAAGTGAAAAGAGAAAGTGAAGTTGCTCAGTCGTGTCCGAGCCTCAGCGACCCCATGGACTGCAGCCCACCAGGCTCCTCCGTCCATGGGATTTTCCAGGCAAGAGTACTGGAGTGGGGTGCCATTGCCTTCTCCAAAATATCACCTATAATTAATAATATAGTGATGCCAGGCTTCTGACTTTATAACTTCTTGGGAAGTTCAAAATGGACATCTCAGGTTCCATGGTCAGCTGTTGCCCAATGATTAGGCATTAGATCTATACGTGTGTCCAGGGTAAAAGCAAAAGCCTTTCTTAAATGAAAAGTACTGTTTGGTGAATACTCATGGCTTTCCTCCAAAATCCTAAGATCTTCCTCACAGTTCTACTGATGTGTCTTTCCATCAGTTTAGACAGTTTCCTAATCTGCTACCAACACTCCTGCGCCACTGAGCACCCAGACTCAGAGAGATGGTGCCCTTGTGGCTGCCTTGCTGCCCCAACCAGCTGGAAGTATTTTCAAACACTGCTCATCTATCAAGTTTAAGTTGTTCCCAAACATCAAAGAGGTCTACCAGGCATTCTTTTGTGTGTTTGTTTTAGTGGTAGGAGATGTAATATACAGCAACTAACATTTAGTTTGAAAAGGCTATTTTGACATAAGTAGAGTCTAGAAACATCACTGATACCCGAGAACTCCATATTTTTAATAGAGTTCATTTTCTGGTCTCTGGCAGTCACGTTATCTTTTATGACTTCTAGAATACTCACTACTGTCTAAGTCTTATAAGCATACCAGTATAGTGCTGCACTGATGCAAGCTGATGAGGGTAAATAGTTGTCTGTCAGGTAAAATCAAATGGCTTCTGATGGGTTTGCTTACTGATATAATAAAGCTAAAAAAAGCACTTATCAGCTCAATAGCTGCATAACAGTTACTAGGACCTGAGCTGATTTGCATGTATATGCAATAACATCTGTGATAGAAGATATTACCTAATTAAACCTGTAATAATCACTGTCCTTGTTCCAGACCCACAAGTCCTCTGCATAGGTCCACCACATGAGTTACATGTGTTGTGATGAAATTCTTTACTCACGCATCTTCCATGCAAACCAATTCCACACACTCAAGCCAGGCCGCTGATTCCATAATATATTTTATGTGTACTTTCCAAAAACTGCAGACATAGAAATCATCTTCTTTTCCTCACCTGGCCACCTTAGCAAACTTCACACATACTTTTTCCAAATTTTTACTGATACCCAGAAAAGAAACCTCATAATTGTTTTGATGTGCAAGCTGTCTTCTCCCAAGCTTGACATTGTAATTGGTATTAAAATTACAATCTCTTTCCAGCTTTCTGTGTGATCTGACTTTTGATATAGGTTTGGAGGCAATAAGGACTGACCTGAGAAGCATTGTTGTCCTCTTCAAAGATGATGACCAAGGGTAAGGTCAACTCAAGGGCTCCAGGCACACAAGACAGCCTAAACAATGTGGGGGAAGGGTGGAGCATAAGAGGTTGTGGCTGCTTCTATCAAGGGATCATCAGTGGGAAACAGGGGCTGTGGGATATGTTGAGATATCCAATAGCTCCTCATGTGCTTTCATTTCACTATTACAGTTATATCTTAGTTCATTAATCAACCAAAAATAACATTTTAGAGAGAAGGGAAGAGCCAGCCAACTGGTCAATTATATGCTTATCTTTGGGGGAGGAATAACAAAGATTCATCAAATGCTGTTTATTGGTAACAGAAAATTCAGTTCTACTGAATGGGAAAGACTCCTCTATACATCAGACAAGTTTTCTAAAAACATGTATATAGTAGACAAAGCCCTTCATTACTGTTCTGTTTGTATTTATGCAGCAAGTTTAAACATATATAATACATTCACAACAGGGAAGCTAAATGGTCCTGCTGATTTTTCACTCCTCATATAGCAAATTAATTTGAAAATTCTAACTGGGAAGAAACTATTTCATACAGGAGAAGAATGGAGAGTATAAATTCATTGGAAAATAAGGCTTAAAAATAAAATTCTGAATTAAATAACCATTTTATAATGACACTAGGTGACTCTAGGGCATGCTTTACTGGGTTATTAATACATGTCTCCAGCAGCTGAAGGCACCCAAGGCGTGCATTAATAGACACTAAAACACACCCTGTCATGCTTTAATGCTAAATTAATTAAGCAATAACGTGACCTGTGTGAAGGTCTTTCCTGGTCCAGCAATTACTGAATGGAAGACATAAAGGTATTTTCAGACATTGCTTGACCAAGCAATCATTAGTTTATATAAACAAACAAAAAATTTTTATAAACTACAGTTTGTTTTTCCTTTGTCCCAAAGTTAATTTCAAAGTTAGGTTTAGGACAAATAAAACTAATTTTTTAGCACTTTTAGGCCAAAGCTCTATCATTGTTTAAAATATATCCCACATATCCTCTTTTGAGCTCACAAATATAAACACAAATCTGATGACTTTGATTTCACACATTTTTCATTTGAATATAATTAGGCTGATCAGTGGGCCATAAAAGTTGACACAAGAAAGACAGATTAAAAATACACATATACTTGCTATAGGAAGCAAGTTTACACTCAACTGAGTTTCTCAATATCCTTACAATTTCTCTCTATTAACTCTTGTGTTTATATACTTCTTTTAATGCTGAATTTTTCTAAATTTAACTTCAGAGTGTGGAAAAGCTCTTAAAACATTGCCAGTGTTAATTGCTTTGTAACTGTAGATACCACTCTTCATATGTAAATAAGATAGGAAAATTATAAAGCATATGGTCTAGATCATATGATTCAGCTTTTCCCAATTGTGAACCAGAATTTTTGTCTATTTTGCACACTGATGTATCTCAAGTGCATTGAGAAATATTTGGTACAGAGATCTCAGTAAATATTCGTTGTGTGAATGGATAAATGAAAGAATGATTCTGTACACTCTGTACTATGTTAAGAAAACCAAAGCAAAAATGTGTGGTTCTTGCTCTCAAGTTCACAACCTCCCAATGAAGGAAATGAAGCACTTTGTAGCTAGCTATGATACAATTTTGTCATTTATTTTTATGCTTTTACTTTAAAATTAATTTTGAAGCCTCTTGGGTAGGATTCATTCTGGCCACTTTGAAAGTGTGTTTTCCCTAGGCTGGATGGGAAACGCCATTTCAGACAAAGAAAAAAATCACAAAGGAACAAATGAACAAAGGACACTTTAACAGCAGTGTTAGGGTGCCAGGGAAGACAGGAGATGAACACAGACCAGAAGCTTGGACACTGATGGTAGAGGACCTTGAACACCTGCCAAGAGTTTTTTAAAAAAGAAGAGAGCAGTTAACTTGCATTCAGTGTTGTCTAGGAACACATTTTAGAAGATATTAGGAGTGTCTCGATGATCTTTGTAAAAATGTGACTATAAAATGGTAGCCAAATAAGCCATATCAGAGAGAATCAAAGACTAAACGGAATGGCAAAAAGTAAGATTTAAGGAGGAAAAGCATGGAGGACCACTCCCTCATAATTAAAATCATAAATCTGTACCAGTCAACTCAGTGGGATATGGGAAATTGAGATGGAACTGAACGAAGAGCCAAGAAAAAGGCATACATGTGTCATGTATCCAAAAGTTATATACGAAGGAGTGGCATCCCAAATCACTTTGGACATTTAAGTCCAAAGAATGGACGATTAAGTCAGTGATGCTGGAATAATATAAAGCCATAAGCATGTCTCACTCTACAAATACATATACAGAAATCTCAGAGGGATTAAAAGCTTAACACTAACAAAAACTTTTAGAGAAAAATATATTTATTATATTATAAAGAAAGATATTACTTAAGATGTACAAAGCACAAATGCATAGAAAAGACTGTCATTTGACATTAAAAATGAAAATTAAAAAATTATTCATGACAAAAGACACTATGTAAATCAAGTTTAAAGAGAAGTCATAGACTGGAAAAAGTTATTTTCAACCTAATTGACTCAGAGCTAGCATACAGAATATGTAAATAATTCCTATAAATCACTGTAAAGAATCCAATAGAAAAGCAAGAATTTTATGAAAAGGTAATTATAAAGAAACCTGTATATGCCAATAATCATGTGAATAGTTTCTCATCCTTACTGATTCTCAGCACAAATTAGAGCAAGGAAATACCATTTCATATTGATCCAATTGGCAAAACTGAATGTGTCTGGTTGCTAACTAGAAAGTACAGCTATATCTGAGAGAAATTTGACAAAATCTAATGAAGTAAAGATGTACAAACTATAATACTCAGCAATTCCACTTGTAGATATATTCAATATGGAAAATCCAACAAAAGTACACAATGAATCAAGTGCAAGAAGGATCATTTTAGTAAAGAAGGATCATATTCTCAGTAAAAACTGGAAAGACACAGTTGTTCCTGAGAGGAATATGTGAATAAACTACTGGTGATTCATCAAGGGAAAGGCGTTAAAGTAATGAAAACATATCAAATATAGATAAACCCAAAACACAACACTGAGGAAACAGAGTAATTCATCAGAAACTAGGTATAGTATGATAGTATTTAAGGAAAATTACAACTGTTAATAAATATTAACATTTTTATGGGTTGGGAAGATCCCTTGGAGAAGGAAATGGCAACTCACTCCAGTACTCTTGCCTGGAAAATCCCATGGACGGAGGAGCCTGGTAGGCTACAGTCTATGGGATTGCCATTATATTCATTACCTCCACCATAGTTGGGCCTCAGGTCAAACAACATGGAGGGAACACAGATCTTCCCATCAACAGAAAATTGGATTAAAGATTTATTGAGCATAGCCCCACCCATCAGAACAAGACCCAGTTCCCCTCACAGACAGTCTCTCCCATCAGGAAGCTTCCTCATCCTTATCTATCAGAGTACAAACAGAATGAAAACCACAATCACAGAAAGTTAACCAAACTGATCACATGGACCACAGTCTTGTCTAACTCAATGAAACTATGAGCCATGCCATGTAGGGCCACCCAAGATGGATGGGTCATGGTGGAGAGTTCTGACAAAATGTGGTCTACTGGAGAAGGAAATGGCAAACCACTTCAGTATTCTTGCTTTGAGAACCCCATGAACAGCATGAAAAGGCAAAAAGACAGGACACTGAAAGATGAACTCTCCAAGTCGGTTCAGTTCAGTTCAGTTCAGTCACTCAGTCATGTCCGACTCTTTGCAGCCCCATGAATCACAGCACGCCAGGCCTCCCTGTTCATCACCATCTCCCAGAGTTCACTCAGACTCATGTCCATTGGTGCCTAATATGCTACAGGAGATAGGTGGAGAAATAACTCCAGAAAGAATGAAGAGATGAAGCCAAAGCAAAAACAACACCCAGTTGCAGATGTGACTGTTGATGTAAGTAAAGCCCAAAGCTGTAAAGAGCAATATTGCATAGGAACCTGGACTGTTATGGCTATGAATCAAGGCAAATTAGAAGTGGTCAAATAGGACATGGCAAGAGTGAACATCAGCACTTCAAGAATCAGTAAACTAAAATGGACAGGAATGGGTGAATTTAACTCAAATACACATTATATCCGCTACTGTGGGCAAGAATTCCTTAGAAGAAATGAAGTAGCCATCATAGTCAACAAAGAGTCCAAAAGACAGTGCTTGGACACAGTCTCAAAAATGACAGAATGATCTCTGTCATTTCCAAGGCAAACTATTCAATATTACAGTAATCCAAGTCTATGCCTTGACCAGTAATGCTGAAGAAGCTGAAGTTGACTGGTTCTATGAAGACCTACAAAACCTTCCAGAACTAAAACCCAAAAAAGTTGTCCTTTTCATTATATAGGACTGGAATGCAAAAGTAGGAAGTCAAGAGATACCTAGAGTAACAGGCAAATTTGGTCTTGGAGTACAAAATGAAGCAGGTCAAAAGCTAACAGAGATTTGCCAAGAGAATGCACTGGTAATAGCAAACACCCCCTTCCAACAACACAAGAAAACTCACATGGTCATCTCCAGATGGTCAACACCAAAATCAGATTGATTATATTCTTTGCAGTCAAAAATGGAGAAGCTCTATAGAGTCAGCAAAAACAAGTTGGCTTAAAACTCAACTTTCAGAAAACTAAGATTATGTAGCTCTATACAGTCAACAAAAACAAGACCAGGAGCTGACTGTGGCTCAGAACTCCTTATTGCCAAATTCAGACTTACATTGAAGAAAGTAGGGAAAACTGCTAGACCATTCAGGTATGACCTAAATCAAATCTCTTATGATTATACAGTGGAGGCGAGAAATAGATTTAAGGGACTAGATCTGATAGATAGAGTGCCTGATGAACTATGGAATGAGGTTCGTGACATTGTACAGGAGACAGGGATCAAGACCATCCCTATGGAAAAGAAATGCAAAAAAGCAAAATGGCTGTCTGCGGAGGCCTTACAAATAGCTGTGAAAAGAAGAGAGGTGAAAAGCAAAGGAGAAAAGGAAAGATATAAGCATCTGAATGCAGAGTTTCAGAGAATAGCAAGAAGAGATAAGAAAGCCTTCTTCAGCGATCAATGCAAAGAAATAGAGGAAAACAACAGACTGGGAAAGACTAGAGATCTCTTCAAGAAAATTAGAGATACATTAGGGAACATTTCAGGCAAAAATGGGCTCGATAAAGGACACAAATGTTCTGGACCTAACAGAAGCAGAAGACATTAAGAAGAGGTGGCAAGAATACACAGAAGAACTGTACAAAAAAGATCTTCATGACCAAGATAATCACAATGGTGTGATCACTCACCTAGAGCCAGACATCCTGGAATGTGAAGTAAAGTTGGCCTTCGAAAGCATCACTACGAACAAAGGTAGTGGAGGTGATGGCATTCCAGTTCAGCTATTTCAAATCCTGAAAGATGATGCTGTGAAAGTGCTGCACTCAATATGCCAGCAAATTTGGAAGACTCAGCAGTGGCCACAGGACTGGAAAAGGTCAGTTTTCATTCCAATCCCAAAGAAAGGCAATGCCAAAGAATACTCAAACTACCGCACAATTGCACTCATCTCACATGCTAGTAAAGTAATTCTCAAAATTCTCCAAGCCAGGCTTCAGCAATATGTGAACTGTGAACTCCCTGAAGTTCAAGCTGGTTTTAGAAAAGGCAGAAGAACCAGAGATTAAATTGCCAACATCCGCTGGATCATCCAAAAAGCAAGAGAGTTCTAGAAAAACATCTATTTCTGCTTTATTGACTATGCCAAAGTTTTTGACTGTGTGGATCACAATAAACTGTGGAAAATTCTGAAAGAGATGGGAATACCAGACCACCTGACCTGCCTCTTGAGAAATCTGTATGCAGGTCAGGAAGCAACAGTTAGAACTGGACATGGAACAACAGACTGGTTCCAAACAAGAAAAGGAGTATGTGAAGGCTGTATATTATCACCCTGCTTATTCAACTTCTATGCAGAGTACATCATGAGAAACACTGGACTGCAAGAAACACAAGCTGGAATCAAGATTGCCGGGAGAACTATCAATAACCTCAGATATGCAGATAACACCACCCTTATGGCAGAAAGTGAAGAGGAACTAAAAAGCCTCTTGATGAAAGTGAAAGAGGAGAGTGAAAAAGTTGGCTTAAAGCTCAACATTCAGAAAACGAAGATCATGGCATCCGGTCCCATCACTTCATGGGAAATATATGGGGAAACAGTGGAAACAGGGTCAGACTTTACTTTTCTGGGCTCCAAAATCACTGCAGATGGTGACCACAGCCATGAAATTAAAAGATGCTTACTCCTTGGAAGAAAAGTTATGACCAACCTAGATAGCATATTCAAAAGCAGAGACATTACTTTGCCGACTAAGGTCCGTCTAGTCAAGGCTATGGTTTTTCCAGTGGTCATGTATGGTTGTGACAGTTGGACTGTGAAGAAGGCTGAGTGCTGAAGAATTGATGCTTTTGAACTGTGGTGTTGGAGAAGACTCTTGAGAGTTCCTGGACTGCAAGAAGATCCAACCAGTCCATTCTGAAGGAGATCAGCCCTGGGATTTCTTTGGAAGGAATGATGCTGAAGCTGAAACTCCAGTACTCTGGCCACCTCATGCGAAGAGTTGACTCATTGGAAAAGACTCTGATGCTGGGAGGGATTGGGGGCAGGAGGAGAAGGGGACGACCGAGGATGAGATGGCTGGATGGCATCACTGACTCGATGGACGTGAGTCTAAGTGAACTCCAGGAGATGGTGATGGACAGGGAGGCCTGGCATGCTGCGATTCATGGGGTCACAGTCGGACACGACTGAGCGACTGAACTGAACTGAAGATTATGGCATCCGGTGTCATCACTTCATGGCAAATAGATGGGGAAACAATGGAAACAATGAGAGACTTTATATTCTTGGGCTCCAAAATCACTGCAGATGGTGACTGCAGTCATGAAATTAAAAGATGTTTGCTCTTTGGAAGAAAAGCTATGACCAACCTAGACAGCATATTAAAAAGCAGAGACATTACTTTGCCAACAAAAGTCCTTTTAGCCAAAGCTGTTTTTTTCCAGTAGTCATGTATGTATGTGAGTTGGACTATAAAGAAAGTTGAGTGCCAAATAATTGATGCTTTTGGACTGTGGTGTTGGAGAAGACTCTTGAAAGACTCTTGAGGAGATCCAACCAGTCCATCCTAAAAGAAAATCAGTCCTGAATATTCATTGGAAGGACTGATGCTGAAGCAGAAACTCCAATATTTGGCCACCTGATACAAAGAACTGACTCATTTGAAAAGACCCTTCTGCTAGGAAAGATTGAAGGCAGGAGCAGTAGGGGATAACAGAGGATGATATGGTTAGATGGTATCACTGACTCAATGGACATGAGTTAGAGTAAGCTCTGGGAGCTGATGATGGACAGGGAAGCCTGGTGTGCTACAGTCCATGGGGTTGCAAAGAGTCAGACAATGACTGAGCCACTGAAATGAACTGAATCCTATTTTATACAGATATTGAGTAGCCTGAAGCTTATAAAAAGGAAGATTGTAGTCTTATCTGTTATGACCACTACATTGGTGAACAAGCTTTGCCCTTCCAAATAAACTTTAGTTATAACTCTTTCTGTAAACACAGAAATGTCAAGTGCTAGGGTTTTGTTCACCTGTCTAGCATGATCATTGAAGAGACACTTGGATATGTTTTGTTCAGAGTCAATAGGACTTCCATCAGTGAAAGATTTCAGCAGTGTCTACAAACTGAACATTTGTTCTGAGGTAGCATGCTGTGACCCACAACTGTGACAACCAGCTGAGTCTGCTCAAACTTCATCAAGCAGCCCCATTTTGTAATGGAATCTTGGTCATAGAATGCCTACATAGCAATGGGCTTCACAGGGTCATTTTAAATGAGAAATTGGTTAGTGTGAACAGTCCTCTAAAGTTGTAAGGAATTTTAAGTATAACTAAACCAAGAGATATTACTGAGGTTTTACACAGATTGAATGCAGATGAAGCATGATAAAGTAACCTTACCTTACAGTTAAATCAAATATTAAAGTTAATACATGAATTATTAAGTAGAAAAGGGAATCACTAGTGACCCAAAGAATAAAGATTAAGAATACACAAAATGCTGGTACTCATATAGTCTTTATTGGTAGGGAATAGATGAGACTTGTCACTCAAGGAAACTTCCAAGGAGTCACTGAAGCCAATATTTGGAAATATGTTGGAAGGGAAGATTTTTTTTCATATTAGAAAACATGATAATGGTATCACTGAATGTTAAACATATAATCATTTTATTTACAGCTTATAAAAAAGTATAAAGTAATTATGCTAATAAAACATAAAAAGGTTCTCATGTCTAACGGGTAAACTTAAAAAAGCACTACACAGTACAAATTAATCAATATTCAATGGAAAGAGGCTTCCCCAAAGGTATAGCAGGTAAAGAATCTGTCTGCAATGCAGGAGACACAGGAGACCCAGGTTCAATCGCTGGGTCAGGAAGAGCCCCTGGAGAAGGATATGGCTACCCTCCAGCATTCTTTCCTGAAAAATCCCATGGATAGAGGAGCCTGGTGGGCTACAGTCCAATGGATCACAAAGAGTAGGACATGACTGGGCAACAAAGCACACACAGAGTGCTCTGATTCTAAATCACCAGCCTTGATTTTTGTGATAACTATTCTAGAATTAGAGATACAATTTCTCATTGAAGTAGCAACACCCAGCCAGCCTAGATATAAATGGCTTGTTGAGAACTGATCAAAGCCAATTTGCTCACATTTTGGCAGATACTAAATTCTTCAGAGCAAGAGATCAGCAAATGTTATAAGGCCTCCTCTTCTAGAAACTTGATGCCAAGGAGAAGAATACAAGGAAAGGAAGTCAAATTTGGGAAAATTTGACATTCATGTAAACTTTCCTTAGTAAAAAGACAATGACATTTTTTAAGACTCTCTGATAGTAACTCTGACATAATCACTGGAGGCAGATTTATCGTGTTTACCATAGATGTATTAGATCAGTGTCCTCTGCAGGATATCCAGATGGTTCTGATCTCTCTGAATTATGTCATGGGAGAGAGCAGGCACTGGAGCAAATTATGGCCTCTTCCATGTGAACACAAATTGTTGTACTTTCTAATTGGAACAGATAAAAGTATTGACCAAATTATTAGCCTCAGACTTTAGGCCAGAGGCCATGTTAATGGTTTTAGAAAAACACATCCAGAAAAGAAGCTATAATTGAGGATACCACTTAGTTGAGTTTTTAAAAGTAGCCTACTGTCATCTTTCAACATTCAACAGGTTTCTGCAGAGGCCAAACCAGTGAATTAAATGGAAACAAGATGGGGACCTCCACCCTTCAGATCTATGTTATCCAGTAAGACAAGGTCCAGGCAGCATTTTAGATTTAATTAAATAAAATCATACATTCATCTTCTAAGTCACACTAGCCATATTTCAAGCACTTGATAACCGTTTCGATCATTACAGAAAGTTCTGTCAGACAGCACTGCTCTAGATTCTTATGGGTAGCACTATTTCATCCACTGCCCCACTCTGGGATGCTTGTTTTTGATTTACTGTTTTGACAAGAGGAATGGGGTGTTGTTTCTGAGGCTTCTTTTTAGAATTCCCCGATATGAAAACTCTGTAAACCACAGGCCAAAGACTCAATGTGGAGGTTAATCCAACAGTGACACGTGTCACCCCCATCCAACTGGACATTCAAGGGCCAGAGAACTGACCCCTGGATAGGTTAGCACACCCAGCAGACCCACCGTGAGAAAGATGTTGGTCAAAACTTTAATTACTTGTTCCTTCAGTGGGCTGCACTCTAAGAGGAAAGCCATGACACTGCTTCTGAGGGGGTTAATGTCAACTTGGACTCTAAACCCAGCCACTCTTAGACAGGCTGGGGTATTTCCCTTTCCTCAATTTACAGCTACTCAAGTAAATTAATGTAGATCTTTATAAAGCGATCACCACAGTGCATACTTGCTTTAATGTTGGAGCATCCTTTTTCAGGTTTCCTGTCTAAAAACCAGCTTGATTCAGAACCTGGATGGAGGATCATGATTCTTTATTAGGGCAAAAGCACTCAGCCTCTGCACAGTGCATCTTTGCTTTCTTCTGATGACTCAGGGTGAGTAGTACCCATGTTGACTACACAAACATTTTGCCTCTAGGAATATTTTATTACATCTCCATATTCTCTAGAAGTCACATCCTCTGTCTGTCACTCCAACCCTGCAACTCATTATGATGATTGTATGCATGTGGTTTCCTGCATGTAAGAATGGCCATTTGGCCATTATTGTTTCAGGGTCCTATCTGTTTTGTAAGGCATTTTCCTACTATCAGTCCTTGGTAACAGAAGAGAGCCACAATCTAGCTTTCAACTGATATCTGTGCTCCTCTCACAAGTGCATTTCTTATGGCCTTTCCATGAGACACAATCACCTAGTGGATCTTCTAGCTTTATATATCACGTATACTCTAATATGTCCACCTTCTTGAGTGTCTCCATTTCTTTCTCCACCATCTGTCAAGACAGTTCTGACATTTCAGTGTTACAGTGTGAGCCATCATTTCTCTGTGCTTTTAGGAACCATCCTAGTCACCAGTTCACCCATTTCCTTGGATCTTTCCCAGGATATTTCAATCTTGTGTATCTCAGCGAAGTGCACCAATTTAAACTCTTCTCTATCATGGCAAATAGATGGGGAAACAGTGGAAACAGTGTCAGACTTTATTTTTTGGGGCTCAAAAATCACTGCAGATGGTGACTGCAGCTATGAAATTAAAAGACGCTTACTCCTTGGAAGCAAAGTTATGACTAACCTAGACAGTATATAGAAAAGCAGAGACATTACTTTGCCAACAAAGGTCTGTCTAGTCAAAGCTATGGTTTTTCCGGTGGTCATGTATGGATGTGAGAGTTGGACTGTGAAGAAAGCTGAGTGCCAAAGAATTGATGCTTTTGAACTGTGGTGTTGGAGAAGACTCTTGAGAGTCCTCTGGACTCCAAGGAGATCCAAACAGTCCATTCAGATAGAGATCAGCCCTGGGATTTCTTTGGAGGGAATGATGCTGAAGTTGAAAGTCCAGTACTTTGGCCACCTCATGCAAAGAGTTGACTCATCGGAAAAGACTCAGATGCTGGGAGAGATTGGGGGCAGGAAGAGAAGGGGACGACCGAGGATGAGGTGGCTGGATGGCATCACGGACTCGATGGACGTGAGTCTGAGTGAACTCCGGGAGTTGGTGATGGACAGGGAGGCCTGGAGTGCTGCGATTCATGGGGTAGCAAAGAGTCAGACACGACTGAGCGACTGAACTGATCTGACAGTGCCTGAGCTCTCTGTGGATCATCTAAACTCTCAGCTGAAATTGTATTGCAGTTTAAGTTCTCCCTCTAATCTTGATTCCTTGTGTTCTCAAAGATACTGTTCTCTAGGGTAACTCTTCCTGCAAGCACTTTTTTGTCTTAGTGGTCCCTTTTCCAGGGAAATGTGTTAAGAAAATGTATACATTTTATTTGTGCCCTCATGTCCCATTATGTACCCCTGCATATAATCTAACCAAATTATAAGCAAAATGCTGAAATTCATTTGCAAGTAGTAATATCAAAGACCAAATAGAATAACAATGCATGTGTAAAATACTAAAAATGTGAAGAAGAGCTATATAGTGCTCCTAAGGAGAAAAACTAGAGGATGTATTTGTTTGCAAATGATGAAGGAGTGATTTGTAGGCAGATAGTGAAGCAACTAAAAAAGAGAGAGGAAGAAATTTGACATCATAAAGGTATATGTGAAAGAATAATATTTCAGGTGATGCAAATGCAACTGGAAGCCTGCTTATGGGAGTAGCACTCTATTAGAGGTCACTCGGGTACAACATGTGAAGAGACTGCCAGTCAGGAAAGCTTACGGGTGCTGCCCTGCAGTATATCCAGCCCATGTCAGAACTGATAGAACACCTGGAGCTTTATACTCTTAGCTAAGCTACATCACACCTCATTAATGGTATATCTATTCCCTTTCTTCCCTCAGCAAAACATTAAAAACTTGAGATGAAAGCATGTCATTCTAAAACATATTTGGCTCAAAGAAAAAGATGCTTCCCAGAACTACAAAAGATATTTCTGTAATGAAACTTTAATTAAACTTTGCTTTAATTTAGATCACAATGCAGAAAATAAGGGGCTTTTCATCTTGCCCCAAGTGGAAAGTGTCAGTGTGTGTCGTGAATAAAATGCTGGCATGGAAATCTTTTACAATCTTTTAGTGTTGTGAGCCTTGTTGATAACTAACTATGACAACAAACCAATTGTTTGCAATTTCATCTACAAATAGATATATCTTTAGGATGAATGAACTATCAGAAATATATTTTTGCCTGCCCTCTAACATGCTAATAAAAACAATGGTAATTAGAAGGAACAAAGGTTGGGAAATATAATTTGAAGGAGATCACAGCTCCATCCCTTGGGGTTAATGAAACAATAGTTGACATCATTTAGTCCCACTCAAAAGGAGCAGTCAAATGGCAACAGACAATTAGCAAGCAACAAGGCCATTCAGAAGAATTCTTAGGTGCTAAACATTTAAAATTATCTATAAAGAACACATATTTGAAAAATGTCAACTTTAGAAAAGACTCAAGCTCAGCAGTTGAATGGATCATGTTTAGAATCTGGTCTGGTTCATAGAGAATGTTCTTG
Source organism: Capra hircus (assembly GCF_001704415.2). Lineage (NCBI taxonomy): Eukaryota > Metazoa > Chordata > Mammalia > Artiodactyla > Bovidae > Capra > Capra hircus. The sequence goes on from NC_030814.1 coordinate 82,477,507, forward strand.
CTGTCGATAGTAATGTCTGTTACTTCTTTACTGAGAAGTACTCCATATGTCTCAGATTCGCCTTGGACCACAGACACTTGCCAAGAATAGGTAGGAAATGCATCCTCATTTGTGCGAAGTAGGAGTACAAAGTTTCTTTTTTTTTCTTTAAAGGAACTGAAATGCCTCCTCTATACCAAACATCATGTCAGACATGGGTTACAGAGTGGAACAAATGAGATGCAGACTGGCCTTGAGAATTGAGAGATGTTTTTAATGGGTGTCTTTAATATTTTCTGAATCATTTTGCCCCAGTAAGACAAACATTGGGAAAGGACTGCTTTCAAAACTAGAGAAAGGTCTGCAAATGACCAAAGCCAGTCCCTGTTTTAGGAAATAAAAGTTTTACTGAAACAGATTCAGGCTCAATTTTTTATATATTTTGTATGGTTGTTTTTATGCTTTTATGCTACAAAGACAGTTGAATTGACGTGATAGAGACAGTATGTTTTACAAAGCCTAAAATATTTAGTGTCTGGCCTTTTACAAAGCCAGTTTGCAAACCGTTGATCTAGGGAAAGAAAAGCACATTTGAAATCAGATTCTTTCTTTTAGGTGGCTAGTACCAACAGTAAAGCAAGGTAATAGCCAAAGCAGTCACTAAAAGACCTAGGCACATGTTGCTTATAATATAGGTTAAATTTATGTATGTTCTGCTACAGAGTAATTCCCCTAAATACACATCCCATTCTTTTTGGTTTGGTTGTTACATATATATGCTGAATAAATAATTATAACTTGGAGTGAGATTAGCAAACAGTCACTATACTGTCACCACCCTATTCATTTTTCACATATTCTATTAACTCTAATGGTAGCCACAGTTAGTATTCTCCTATGCACTAAGTAATGTGTTGAGCATCAGTGGAGAAAAAGAACTTTCTAATATAAGAGTACAAGGTTAGGCAAGGTTAGAGTGCTTTCACTCAGAATTTAGGAGCTGTTCTTTATACTCTAGCCTGTGTTTCCAGAATACCCTAACAACAGTCTTCGCTTAGAAGCTTTCTACTTTTTCACAATCTTAAAGGTAGGAGCAGTAGATTCCTGGCCTACATACCTCCAGGTTCTGGGTATGGCAAAGAGAGGGCATTGAAACATCAGAGGTGTAGTCAGGAATGAACATCTCACTCCTTCTGGGTGATGCCTTTCAAGATGCCTAGAGCTCATAAAGGAGTGAGAGGGGATCCCTAAAACAAAGGGTTCTCACAATGGCAAGTTAATTTATGTTTCTATTCCTTTTTAATAGGATATTATTTTGAGATATTTATAAGAAAAATGCAGAAGAGACTTGAGAAGTGGGAATTATCACATGAAAATGAGGACCAAAAAAGTAGAATTACATCTCAATGATGTCCAGGGCTTCAGAGGGTGACCTGGAGCAGACCCTCACCTGGAGGCAGTGATAGACGTGAGCACTGTCTACTCTCCCCTGTGAACTCAGTGATGATCGCAGGAAGGAAAGGAGAGGGAAGAATGATGATATTGCTGAATGTAAGCCCTGAAAAGGTTTTTAAAATTCTGAATTAACAACATTTAAATGTGGGCTTAACTGAGTTCGAATGAGTTTAAGCTTACTCTGACAATTAGCTGAAATGACCCCAGAGCTAAACTAAATTAGAGAAATTTCAAAAGGTGCAATTTTGAACTTATATTTGTGACTAGAAATTCATGCCAGCCCATAGATAATATTTCTAAAATTCTCCCTTCACTTTTTGCCTCTTAGCATACTCTGTGAGTTTCTCTAACACATGTCAGATTTAGAGCAGGTTAAATTTGAGAACAGATCTCAAGGTGGTGAACAGATCTCTTGGCTTTGGTGGGGAAATGTTGGCTGTGGTGGGGAAGTGCTGGCTAAAGAATATTAATCACAGTCTCCATTGAAGCCTTGTCAACTATTAATAGCTAAAGTCCTGGGCTGCTGTACTCAAGGACTTTTCACTGTGTACAGATAGTAAACATCCTCAAAGGTGCCAAGCCTTACCTTTTTTTAAGCTTTCAGGACCCCAAAATCCATGATGAGAAATAGAACCCAAAGTAACTTTTTAAAGGTATGTAAGGTAATCTGATTCAGAAAAACTAAGATCATGGCATCTGGTCCCATCACTTCATGGCAAATAGACGGGGAAACAGTGGAAACAGTGTCAGACTTTATTTTGGGGGCTCCAAAATCACTGCAGATGGTGACTGCAGCCATGAAATTAAAAGACGCTTACTCCTTGGAAGAAAAGTTTTGACCAACCTAGATAGCATATTGAAAAGCAGAGACATTACTTTGCCAACAAAGGTCCATCTAGTCAAGGCTATGGTTTTTCCAGTAGTCATGTATGGATGTGAGAGTTGGACTGTGAATAAGGCTGAGCACCGAAGAATTGTTGCTTTTGAACTGTGGTGTTGGAGAAGACTCTTGAGAGTCCCTTGGACTGCAAGGAGATCCAACCAGTCCATTCTAGAGGAGATCAGCCCTGGGATTTCTTTGGAAGGAATGATGCTGAAGCTGAAACTCCAGTACTTTGGCCACCTCATGCGAAAAGTTAACTCATTGGAAAAGACTCTGATGCTGGGAGGGATTGGGGGCAGGAGGAGAAGGGGACGACAGAGGATGAGATGGCTGGATGGCATCACCGACTCGATGGATGTGAGTTTGAGTGAACTCCGGGAGCTGGTGATGGATAGGGAGGCCTGGCAGGCTGTGATACATGGGGTCGCAAAGAGTTGGACACAACTGAACTGAACTGAAGCTAATCTAGAAAAGACCCTGATGCTAGGAAAGATTGAAGGCAAACAAAGAAGAGAGTGACAGAGGATGAAATGGTTAGATAGCATCACTGACTCAATGGACATGAATCTGAACAAACTCTGGGAGATAGCAAAGGACAGGGAAGCCCAACATGCTTCAGTCCATGCGACTGCAAAGAATCAGACATGAATTAGTGACTGAACAGCAAGTTAATCTGGTTGGCTTGCTGTTATCTGTGGGATATGAATCTGCGTATTCAATGGACTGGACCACAGATCTGATTTCCATTGGTTGAATGGTGAACTCAGGGATATGGAGAGCCAGGCTTACTACACCATTTTACGGCCTTGAATAATCCTGGATTTTGATATCTGCAGGAGGTCCTGGAACTAATATCCCATGGACACTAAGGAAGAATATTACTTTAGATAAGGGAAATACAATGTCTTTTCTCCCACCCAACAGTTTTGTGCTTACTAAGAGCACAGAGTAAACTTCATTTTAATTGTCTCTGCCTATCCCTTGCCTCTAATGGAATGTGAGCTCCTTAAAGATAGAAGTAGAGCAATTTCTTTCATTGCTATAACCCAGTACTAAACCAGCCCCCCACAAATAAATGATTCTTCATTACCCTTTACAAATCCCCCTGAGTCAGTCAGTTTCTCTTTCTCTCTCTTGTTCATTCTGTGTAATTTTCCCAGGGGACTGAGTATTTCCAAAATGGAACCTGCTACTTTAATCAGCATAATAATAGAAAAATATCATTTTCCAATGGGGAAAAATCAAATTCATACCTTTACTTCCCTGTGTGAGAAAGGTAGGATGGTTTAGCTAAGAAAGGTCATAGTTCTCAGAGCGAATGAGCAGGTTTTCCTCACAGGGTTGGAGTCATCATGCCAAAGAATTGGAAGCAAGAACTCCCAATGGCAGATGTGCCACGTATAGACCCTCTCAGCCTTTGGATGCCTGGGTAGGGCCTGAGGCACCTAAAACACTGGGACTGGTCTCCTTTGGCTAAGAGTGGCCTTTTCTGTTCATTGTGTTATATTCTACATGAGTTACAACATAAGAATTGACAGGAAGCACTGAAAAGTGAGGAAGTTTCCACAGCTTTGAAGCTACGTGAGTATTGATAGGCATCTGTGGCATTTGAGAAATAGGCCTCCTGGTTCATGGCAAAAGGTTATAGACTCCAGCCTAGGTGGAGGCAGTGACCCCAGAGAACACACTTCTCTTTGCTTCTTCTTCTCAGCACAGACTTCCTCTGTGGGTATTTGGCTCCAATGAAGAGAGTTCTTACTACAGTGCGTCCTGATCTAGTCACAGCATGTTGTGAACTTGCATTTCATCATTTTTAATATAACCTAGTGGGCTTTATCGGAGAAGGCAATGGCAACCCACTCCAGTACTTTGCCTGGCAAATCCCATGGACGGAGGAGCCTGGTGGGCTGCAGTCCATTGGGTCGCTAGGAGTCAGACATGACAGAGTGACTTCACTTTCACTTTTCACTTTCATGCATTGGAGAAGGTAATGGCAACCCACTCCAGTGTTCTTGCTTGGAGAATCCCAAGGACAGGGGAGCCTGGTGGGCTGCTGTCTCTGGGGTCACACAGAGTCGGACATGACTGAAGCAACTTAGCACCAGCAGCAGCAGCAGCAGTGGGCTTTATAATCCAAGGGTTCTGATTAAAAAAAAAAAGTTTCTTGTGCAGGAAAGAGTCAACAGGCTTGGTTGATCAAACTTTGTAGATTCTCCAAATTAAACTGTTTTCAGGTCAGCCCTTGGCCAGCTTCTGGGATATGAGCTCTGAGCCTTGGAATATTCTGCTTTATGATAGTCATTATGTATGCCTGAGACTTAGGCCACAATTTACCAGTTTGATACTTCATGCTAATAGTGGAGTTTTGTATGAATGCCTGCCTTTGCTGTGTGACAGTGGAGTCTGAATAGCCGCGGTAAGTCAAGTCTGTGTGACTGACCTCCAGTAAAAATCCTAAATACCAAGGTAAGCATTTCAGGAGAGCATCCTTAGCAGCATTTTGTTTTGTTACATTTTAACCCAGAATGAACATCTAACTTGACATGACTTGAATCTTCTCCAAGTATCTCCTTTATTACTGTCAGTCTGGGAGTTATAAATCTAATTTCCTAGATTTTTATTTTCATCCCTAAATTTTATGTTTAAAATCTTCACCCTAACATCCTTTAATCAGACAGAGGTCTCCTTTTTCTTTCGTTCTACCCAGTCCCTCTTCATCAGCCTTCCTTTCCCTCAAGCCTTTCACCTGCCAAGGTATTGTATGCAAGCCTGTGAGTCTTTCCTGATTAACTTGACTCTGACCTGTTAACACGCTCAGCCACCCCTGAAGCAAGTTCCACTGTCAAACCAGTACATCAAATGTGTTCTTTTCTTTTAATTTCTACCCACCCACGCCCACCCCATCCCCTGACAAAAGAAATAAACAAACAAAAACTAACCACAATGTTCTAAGACATCAAGTATATTTCAGAACAAATTTTCTGTATTTTCCCCCAAGACTATGGCTATTTTATACTCAAAAGAAAATTCATTTTTTCCAATATTGCAATATATTTGTGAACAAAAACAGTAATACATTCTAGACACTTTTGTTAAGAAAAACCCCAAATCCTTCTTAGTAACTATATTAGCTTTTCTATTGCTGCTATAGTTAGTTACCATACATTTAGCAGCTAAAAACAACACATGCTTATTGTCTCACATTTCTGTAAGTCAAAAAGTATCTCTGTTTTAGGTCTTATAACATCAGGCAATTCACTGGAAGGCTCTGGAGGAGAGTAACTTCAAATAGAGTCAAACTATTAGCAGAATATTCCCTGTGTTTTGATTGTATGACTGAGGTCCTTAACTTTTTTGTTAGCTTTCAGCTAGGAGCTATCTTTAAGTCCCCAAAGCCTCTCTGATTCTTGCTCGTGGGCCTACATCAGAAATTCAGTTCTTCTCACTTTGGGATCTCTCTAACTTTGCTGTGTTTCATCAATCTTCTAATTCTAGCCAGAGAAGGTTCTTGGCTTTTAAGGGCTCAAGTGATTAGATCAGGTCTACATTTAAATTCAGAATACCTTTTTATTTTAAGATCTGTTCTCTTAGTTACATCTGCAAAGTCTCTTTTGCTATATAAGGTAATGTGTTCACAGAGAATTCAGGGCATGGGCATCTTGCCATTATTCTGTCTACCATGGTAATTGTAACAAACAATGAGATTGAAAAAATCTAGTGAGTAGACTGAGCTTTAGAGAGAGCTGAATCTATTGATTCCAAAACATACACAGGACTCTGTGACTCACTATCTTGGTAACATTTTTTTTTTTTCTGATTTAGCTTCATTCTTAACACCCCCTACCCAATATAAAGGAGAAGCAGGCCATCACAAGACCTCAGTTTATACAGGTTCAGTTAAGAGGTACAAGTGTTGAATGTTTGTGAGACGAACATGGGGGTCATATTTTCAGTTCTATTCCCAGCAGGATGTGATTGCCTATCACAGGAGTTGAAACATCCATCTCATCACCACAAGCCTAGAAACAACAGACTTGGATATATATTAGAGCTATATTTCTTTAAGAGGACATGAACTGGAAGAGTATAGAAAGTGGTACATTTGTTGTTAGAAATAGAACACAGGTAAGACATCAAAAGTGATCTATCTTGTCATTTTCCATCCTCACAATGTAGGAAGTAAAAGCTTAGGACAATCAAGTAATCTCAGTTCTTACAGTGACACCAATTGATCAAGTAAAAATGTATTTCCTTCAGGTTCAAAATTGGGCTGATGTAATCTTTCTCTTGACACCATTATATCTTGAAACCTTAAATATATTTAAAGAAAGATAGGTGAGTTAGAAGATAGTTTCTCTACACATCACAGAAAACACAGCAAGAGTCAGTCAGTTCATTCATTCGCTCAGTCGTGTCCAACTCTTTGCAACCCCATGAACTGCAGCACGCCAGGCCTCCCTGTCGATCACCAAATCCTGAAGTTCACTCAGACTCAGATCCATTGAGTCGGTGATGCCATCCAGCCATCTCATCCTCTGTTGTCCCTTTCTCCTCCTGCCCCTAATCCCTCCCAGCATCAAAGTCTTTTCCAATGAGTCAACTCTTCACATGAGGTGGCCAAAGTACTGGAGTTTCAGCTTTAGCATCAGTCCTTCCAAAGAAAACCCAGTACATATATGTATTATCCAGCTGGTAAAAGAATCAACCTACAATGCAGGAGACCCTGGTTTGATTCCTGGGTTGGGAAGATCCCCTGGAGAAGCGATAGGCTACCCACTCCAGTATTCTTGGGCTTCCCTGTTGGCTCATACAGGAAAGAATCTGCCTGCAATGCAGGAGACCTGGGTTGGGAAGATCCCCTGGAGGAGGTGATGGCAACCTAATCTAGTATTCTTGCCTGGAGAATCCCCATGGAGAGAGGAGCCTGGCAGGCTACAGTCCGTGGGGGTCACAAAGAGTTGGACACAACTGAATGACTAAGCACAACACACATGCATGTATTATCTCACTTAACAAAATGCCATGAGAGGAGGGTAATTCCAGGACTGGGAAAGCAAACATATCTTCAAGGACAAATTGTTTCTGTTTTATTTACTTCCCCAGAGTTTTGACTTGTTGTTTTAAGTTTTATCTGTTCCAGACCCTCATGTGGCTATCTCAGCTCCAGGAATCACATCCAGAAACAACGTTACAATGAAGAAAAGGAAATATTCCTTTGTCTTTTGCACAAGTGAGGAATCTTTCTGGAATTGCCTAAACATCTCATTGGCCAGAATCTGTCACATGATCACAACCTGATCGATTAATTATCATGGGACATAAAGGCACTAAGTGGCTTCAAGATTCTCCCTTAGTGATTCTTTTCTAGAAGTACTTGAACACGCTTTAATGAGGGAAAAAAGTCAGGGTATTGACAACGAGGAATAAGATGGAAATGACTACTGGTTAGATGAGAACTTGTGGCTTTCACAGAGTGTGAGAAATATTTTTGCTTTCAAAAGCTTCACGGATCATAAACATTGAAAAAACACGGGGTTAGAGACTCAGAGCAGACAATATTTACCTGTCAGTAGTCATGTAACCTTTTTTAGTATATTTAGAAGAATTAATGACTTTCTTTATAATCAAATGACCAAGTCTTAGTTTTTTGAACAAATACAAAGAAGGCCTTGGAGCAAAAAGTGACCATCCTAAGAAAATGCAATGAGATAAAAGGTATGGACACATAAGATCCAAATAGCAAAGATATTATTGCCATATATGTCCTCCTATGGGTTTATCATCAGGGCTAGAGGGAGAATAAACTGCATATTAGTATTAGGGTGCATGTGTGGTGGTCTTTATGAAAGGAAGAGTACTAAAATTTATGCATTATTCTCATGGCAGAGTCTGGTTCCGTCATGGTCTCCATATTTTTAGAGTCCACATATCCTTGTTGGTTAAAGAATCTTTTTAAGTAAGGATTTTTGTATGTTTGACCACTTTCATTGTTGGTAAAAACTTAGAAAATATAAGGTGAAAAACTCAAAAAGCACTGAGATGCTATCTGTTTCATTTACCATTCAAATCCAGAGTTAATACAATATAGATAGATTGGAGAAGGAAATGGCAACCCACTCCAGTATTCTTGCCCGGAGAATCCCAGGGACAGAGGAGCCTGGTGGGCTGCCACCTAGGGAGTTGCACAGAGTTGCACACGACTGAAGTGACTTAGCAGCAGCAACAGAAGATACATAGATAGATGATAGATATATAGACAGAAAGATATTCTGTTGCTTAGGACAAAAATCAGGAAGCACACCAATTCATAGCTGACTTAACAAGTATATTTGTGATAGAAAATATTTTCATTTGTCCTTACAACAAACTGGTGAGGTAAACATTGTCAAGACTAACATCTATTTTGCATAACTGATAAATGAGTTATCTGATTTCAGACAGTTTTAAAATAAAGTTGAAGCACTATTTTCATTACAATGGCACAATTCTTAGATTTATATCCTTCCATAAATCCCTGACTCAAGTTTTGTTAAACTAAAAGTTATCTGACATAGAATAAAAAACAATACCTTCAGTGTTCTACTTTCCTTAGTCGTTGCCTACTACTATTATTTTCCATATTATGCCTGGATTTTATTAAATAAAAGTTGAGATTACAAAACCCATAAAGCATATGTAAGTTCCAACCAATGTAATAAAATCAATGAAATTCCAAGCATGTCTGTGGCCGCATCCAGAATTCATCTCAGATCCCAAGTGATACAGTACAAATGAAATGGAACACTTCCTCCCATTCTACAAATTCCCTCTGAAGCCTTTACAGCAGGATGAGTTATGGACCAGCTGAAAGAGTCAGAAGCTCGGTGCTTTGTACTGCGCTTGTTTTGTTACGTGTGACATGTTGGGTCTGTGAGAGTCTGGACTAAATTACGGTTTGCTCTAGGTTTGAAATAGCAAGCATTTACATGGATCAGTTCTTCCTTGGGGAGTGGGGGTGGGCAGGCTGAATCCTTTCAGAAGCAGTATCATCCTACTAGGACCCAGGCTGAGGCCACACTGCGCCTGTTGACACACTGGGCACATTGCCTGCATCTATTTCATAAATTTTCTCTCGGCCCCCTTTTCTCACAAGCTGAATGCTGGAAAGTGACAGGTGCACGGGTAGACCAGGCTGGCTCAGTGCCTGACTGTTTGAATGGCTGGGACTTTGCATCTGACAGGATTTACCTAGTCATGATGGATGGCGGCTAAAGCACAGCAAAGAGAAAGGGAAGGTAGAAAGGAAACTAACTGCATTATACCACGGGGTTCTGTATAATGCCCACCTATGAAATGATATGAGAAGCTCAATATCTGACAAGAGTTGAGGGAATTAAGAGTAATTTGATTACAGGTGCTCAACTGGCATTCATTTTCCTCTTATTATCTGAGAATCCTCCCTCGAGAGAGAGCACTAACCTTCAAAAGGAGCAGATGAATGGCTCTATTAAAAGCACTGTAGTTTGTTCATGGCTCTGTAGCATCTGACCACTTTATGAACCCAGTGGAATTGTAAATAGGATACAGAAGAGAGGAAATGTCTTCCTCAAACAGTGTACAGATGACTCTATCTGTCTTTAGTGATTTGTAATCCTGAAAGAGAGTTTGCACATGGACAGAATAACATGGAATAGTGATATCTGCTTCTACTCCTCAGAGCCCCCAACCCTGAGTATATCTCTTAAAGGTCAAGTATTTCAATACAGTATTACATAAAATTGTGATAGTTTCTTATAAAAAACAAATAAACAAAATGCCTGTTAGATGGGCTTGATTTTAAATAAGTTTTGTTAATACTTTATATATTTGGTTCATTTTAATCTCAGTTAAAAATAAATCTCTAGGTATAATTTGCTATCTACTTTCAAATACAATTTTTGCAATAGTGACAACTATGAATGGAAAATATGTTACCTAAATGATTCATAAGTAAACCTCACTGGTTTACCTACAGTGAAACCATATAACAATACTAACTTTCCCTCCTCTAGTAAAAAGCAGGACTAATAAAACTTATTTAAAACTGTGTCTCCACTATTGGTTTTACTCTTAGTTTATGTTATCTTAATTTAGAAAAAAAAGTAAAAATTTAATTGGTGTTAAAACTTTTTTAACAGCTCCCTTATGATGTGTCACTGAAGAAGGTAAACTAATATGTATATGTTATCAACAAGAATAAGAACTCAGATACTAATCTACATCATATGGAAGAGTGCCCCAGGATTCAAGAAAGTCAGAACTGAAAATTTATATGAGACATAAGTAACTGTGTAAGCTCATTTATTCTCTTAAACAAACCCAGAATTGGGATAAAATCTAATATCTTAAAATCCTGGTAATAGAAGTACAGAAGCAAAGTTTCCATCTTTAATCAAAGTACATTAAGTGTATATAAACTATAATTATTATTTAAATGCATTAACCATAAAACCTGTTATAAATGTGTACATTTATATACACTGACATTAACATATAAGATTACTCAATACTTTTACTACCCAAAGACTAGTTCTGAAACTTTCTGGATGTCTTGTAATATTTGTAATATTTTATTACAAATATTTGTAATATTTTATTCAAAACATTACAGATATAGCCAAAAGCTTAAAATTAATATTTGGCCAAAGCATGAGATGGGTAGCACAGAAAGATGATTTGAATTTCATTTTGAAACAATAATAATGATACTACCTTTTATTAAGCATAATCTGTGTTAACATGAGTCCAAAAACATTTTTATAATTTAAGAAAATCACATCCTGTGTACTAACCTTATAAATAGTCATTACTTATACTACTTGTATGATTCACATACGTGAGTTTTCAAGAGATCACACATAGGTAATTATTTAATTCAATTGGTTATATAATCTAAAGTGTATAAATATTAGATTATTTTTCCAAGCTACTTAAAAAGTTACTGCCTACTGTAAAAATTTAGTTTAAACCAAATGGTAATATTGGTGGTGTATTTTTTTTTTTACTACAGCTTACTTCTAATAAATGTTTAATATTTAGTGATTACCTACTGTAAGAGCTTTCTTCTTACGATCGTATTTACTTCCCACAATGGACTATCATTGTCTTCATTTTACAAACGAGAAAACTGAGGCATAAAAAGATTAAGAAACTTGCCCAAGGGTTTAGGAGCCTCTTTAACAACCATAAAGGTCTTTATCTTCACTGTACAACCGATGCTACTTCATTTCTCATGGGAAACAAATGAAATTAATACAGTATGATTAGTCTTTTGTTCAAAGGTCACACTAAAATCTGTATCTTTCTTAGAAGGGAGAGGTTTCATTTTCATTATTGTGAGTAGACTATCTAAAGTCTATGAGTTTTCTGTAGAGGGAAAAATCTCTTTTCAGAAAAGGTAAAAAAAAAAAGTACGTGGTTTTAAGATTATTACTGTAAATTATAGAGACTTGTCCAGTAAACTTGCCTCAAATGAGAACAACGGAGTGATTTGTGGTCATCACTGCCATTTATTTATACACCAAGAGAGGTTACAAAAGTGAATGACACCTTCTTCCTCAAAAGCATGTAACCTGTTGTAGTCAAAATTCTTCACATCTCCAATATCTAAAAGATGGTGGCACATACAAAAGTTAGATGACTTCTCATAAGTTCAGGGCTGAAACTAGAGTAAAAACATCCAATGTTTCATTATTATTATTATTATTATTTTTAGTTTTGGTGTTCTGAAATGTCCACTTTGTTGCTCAGGTAAAGAACAGAAAGTTCAACTTTGCCCTATAAATGAAATCATTCTCACCTTTGTGCAGGACCTAAAAATTCAAAGTCATCAACAAGTTGAATGGGATAGCTGGATGTGAATTTTCTGACTCCAGAAACATACTTTCCATTCCTGTGTTACACTGACCGACTCTTCCATGGCAGTATAATCAGGTAGTCATTATTGGCTCAATTTCAGGGTAATAAATGACATCTAGAAATAGCAAATAACTTGCCACTTTTATCCACTAATTAAGTGATGATACATGGATTCCAGCCTTGTTTTTCAAGACTCTTACTACTATACCACTGTTTCTGATTAGCAATCTCATTATTAGGGAATTAATTCCCCTGGAGACAGATATGGCAACCCACTCCTGGTTCTTGCCTGGAAAATTTGATGGACAAAGTTGCCTGGCAAGTTAAAGTCATGGGGTCACAAAGAGTTGGACACAACTGAGCAACTAACACTATTAGGGAACTGACATTCATTTAGTGTATATTATGTGCCAGGCTTGGGTTATATATTTTATTCAAAATACTGTATCTGTAAAATAACAGAACAAAACAAAACTCCTTGGGGAAGTTACTGTCAAGGAGGAAGAACATTTTCTTTACTATTCTATTTTCTTTTGACTGGCCTAAGAATTGAATTGACATGAGAAAGATTGAAAGTAACAAATCAAACAAAAGCTTAACGACATATATACACTGGAGATTACAGGAAAGCCATGTACCTCCTCAAAAGAGCTAAAACACTCACCTCATACACCATCTGACAGAATGTGGTTCACTGGAGAAGGGAATGGCAAACCACTTCAGTATTCTTGCCTTGAGAATCCCAAGAACAGAATGAAAAGGCAAAATGATAGGATACTGAAAGAGGAACTCCCCAGGTCAGTAGGTGCCCAATATGTTACTGGAGATCAGAGGAAAAATAACTCCAGAAAGAATGAAGGGATGGAGCCAAAGCAAAAACAATACCCAGTTGTGGATGTGACCGGTGATAGAAGCAAGGTCTGATGCTGTAAAGAGCAATATTGCATAGGAACTTGGAATGTCAGATTAATGAATCAAGGCAAATTGGAAGTGGTCAAACAAGAGATGGCAAGGGTGAACGCCAACATTCTAGGAATCAGCAAACTAAAATGGACTGGAATGGGTGAATTTAACTCAGATGACCATTATATCTACTACTGCAGGCAGGAATCCCTTAGAGGAAATGGAGTAGCCATCATGGTCAACAAAAGAGTCCAAAATGCAGTACTTGGATGCAATCTCAAAAACCACAGAATGATCTCTGTTCGTTTCCAAGGCAAACTATTCAATATCACAGTAATCCAAGTCTAGGCCCCAACCAGAAGCTGAAGTTGAATGGTTCTATGAAGACCTACAAGACCTTTTAGAACTAACACGCAAAAAAGATGTCCTTTTCATTATAGGGGACTGGAATACAAAAGTAGGAAGTCAAGAAACACCTGGAGTAACAGGCAAAATTGGCCACAGAATAGGGAATGAAGCAGGGCAAAGGCTAACAGAGTTTTGCCAAGAGAACACACTGGTCATAGCAAACACCCTCTTCCAACAACACAAGAGAAGACTCTACACAGGGACATCACCAGATGGTCAACAACGAAATCAGATTGATTATATTCTTTGCAGCCAAAGGTGGGGAAGCTCTATACAGTCAAAAAAACAAGACCGGGAGCTGACTGTGGCTCAGATCATGAGCTCCTTATTGTCAAATTCAGACTTAAATGGAAGAAAGTAGGGAAAACCACTAGACCATTCAGGTATGACCTAAATCAAATCCCTTATGATTATACAGTGGAAGTGAGAAATAGATTTAAGGGCCTAGATCTGATAGATAGAGCACCTGATGAACTAGGGATGGAGGTTCATGACATTGTACAGGAGACAGGGATCAAGACCATCCCCATGGAAAAGAAATGCAAAAAAGCAAAATGGCTGTCTGGGGAGGCCTTACAAATAGCTGTGAAAAGAAGAGAAGCAAACTGGAGGAATCAACTTGCCTGACTTCAGGCTCTACTACAAAGCCACAGTCATCAAAACAGTATGGTAATGGCACAAAGACAGACATATAGATCAATGGAACAAAACAGAAAGCCCAGAGATAAATCCACACACATATGGACTCCTTATCTTTGACAAAGGAGGCAAGAATATACAATGGAGTAAAGACAATCTCTTTAACAAGTGGTGCTGGGAAAACTGGTCAACCACTTGTAAAAGAATGAAACTAGATCACTTTCTAACACCACACACAAAAATAAACTCAAAATGGATTAAAGATCTAAATGTAAGACCAGAAACTATAAAACTCCTAGAGGAGAACATAGGCAAAACACTCTCAGACATAAATCACAGCAGGATCCTCTATGATCCACCTCCCAGAATTCTGGAAATAAAAGCAAAAATAAACAAATGGGATCTAATTAAAATTAAAAGCTTCTGCACAACAAAGGAAACTATAAGCAAGGTGAAAAGACAGCCTTCTGAATGGGAGAAAATAATAGCAAATGAAGCAACTGACAAACAACTAATCTCAAAAATATACAAGCAACTTATGCAGCTCAACTCCAGAAAAATAAACGACCCAATCAAAAAATGGGCCAAAGAACTAAATAGACATTTCTCCAAAGAAGACATACGGATGGCTAACAAACACATGAAAAGATGCTCAACATCACTCATTATCAGAGAAATGCAAATCAAAACCACAATGAGGTACCACTTCACACCAGTCAGAATGGCTGCGACCCAAAAATCTGCAAGCAATAAATGCTGGAGAGGGTGTGGAGAAAAGGGAACCCTCCTACACTGTTGGTGGGAATGCAAACTAGTAGAGCCATTATGGAGAACAGTGTGGAGATTCCTTAAAAAATTGCAAATAGAACTACCTTATGACCCAGCAATCCCACTTCTGGGCATACACACCGAGGAAACCAGAATTGAAAGAGACACATGTACCCCAATGTTCATTGCAGCACTCTTTATAAAAGCCAGGACATGGAAACAACCTAGATGTCCATCAGCAGATGAATGGATAAGAAAGCTGTGGTACATATACACAATGGAGTATTACTCAGCCGTTAAAAAGAATTCATTTGAATCAGTTCTGATGAGATGGATGAAACTGGAGCCAATTATACAGAGTGAAGTAAGCCAGAAAGAAAAACACCAATACAGTATACTAACACATATATATGGAATTTAGAAAGATGGCAATGACGACCCTGTATGCAAGACAGGAAAAAAGACACAGATGTGTATAATGGACTTTTGGACTAGAGGGAGAGGGAGAGGATGGGATGATTTGGGAGAATGGCATTCTAAAATGTATACTATCATGTAAGAATTGAATCGCCAGTCTATGTCTGACGCAGGATACAGCATGCTTGGGGCTGGTGCATGGGGATGACCCAGAGAGATGTTATGGGGAGGGAGGTGGGAGGGGGGTTCATGTTTGGGAACGCATGTAAGAATTAAAGATTTTAAAATTAAAAAAATAAAAACTAAAAAAAAACAAAAAACAAAAAACATAATCCATAAAAAAAAAAGAAGAGAAGCGAAAAGCAAAGGAGAAAAGGAAAGATATAAGCATCTGAATGCAGAGTTTCAAAGAATAGCAAAAAGAGATAAGAAAGCCTTCTTCAGCAATCAATGCAAAGAAATAGAGGAAAACAACAGAATGGGAAAGACTAGAGATCTCTTCAAGAAAATGAGAGGTACCAAGGGAACATTTCATGCAAAGATGGGCTCGATAAAGGACAGAAATCCTATGGACCTAACAGAAGCAGAAGATATTAAGAAGAGGTGGCAAGAATACACAGAAGAACTGCACAAAAAAGATCTTCACAACACAGATAATCACGATGGTGTGATCACTCACCTAGAGCCAGACATCCTGGAATGTGAAGTAAAGTTGGCCTTAGAAAGCATCACTACGAACAAAGGTAGTGGAGGTGATGGCATTCCAGTTGAGCTCTTTCAAATCCTGAAAGATGATGCTGTCAAAGTGCTGCACTCAATATGCCAGCAAATTTGGAAAACTCAGCAGTGGCCACAGGACTGGAAAAGGTCAGTTTTCATTCCAATCCCAAAGAAAGGCAATGCCAAAGAAGGCTCAAACTACTGCACCACTGCACTCATCTTACACACTAGTAAAGTAATGCTCAAAATTCTCCAAGCCAGGCTTCAGCAATATGTGAACCATGAAACCATGGACCATGAAATTCCAGATGTTCAAGCTGATTTTAGAAAAGGTAGAGGAACCAGAGATCAAATTGCCAACATCCTCTGGATCATGGAAAAAGCAAGAGAGTTCCAGAAAAACATCTATTTCTGCTTTATTGACTATGCCAAAGCCTTTGACTGTGTAGATCACAATAAACTGTGGAAAATTCTGAAAGAGATGGGAATACCAGACCACCTGACCTGCCTCTTGAGAAACCTATATGCAGGAAGGAACAGTTAGAACTGGACATGGAACAACAGACTGGTTCCAAATAGGAAAAGGAGTATGTCAAGGCTGTATTGTCACCCTGTTTATTTAACTTCTATGTAGAGTACATCATGAGAAATGCTGGGCTGGAAGAAGCACAAGTTGGAATCAAGATTGCTGGGAGAAATATCAATAACCTCAGATGTGCTGATGACACCACCCTTATGGCACAAAGTGAAGAGGAACTAAAAAGCCTCTTGATGAAAGTGAAAGTGGAGAGTGAAAAAGTTGGCTTAAAGCTCAACATTCAGAAAACGAAGATCATGGCATCCGGTCCCATCACTTCATGGGAAATAGATGGGGATACAGTGGAAACAGTGTCAGACTTTATTTTTTGGGCTCCAAAATCACTGCAGATGGTGACTGCAGCCATGAAATTAAAAGACGCTAACTCCTTGGAAGGAATGTTATGAGCAACCTAGATAGCATATTGAGAAGCATAGATATTACTTTGCCAACAAATGTCCATCTAGTCAAGGCTATGGTTTTTCCAGTGGTCATGTATGGATGTGAGAGTTGGACTGTGAAGAAAGCTGAGCGCCAAAGAATTGATGCTTTTGATTGGTAGTGTTGGAGAAGACTCTTGAGAGTCCCTTGGACTGCAAGGAAATCCAACCAGTCCATTCTGAAGGAGATCAACCCTGGGATTTCTTTGGAAGGAATGATGCTAAAGCTGAAACTCCAATACTTTGGGCACCTCACATGAAGAGTTGACTCATTGGAAAAGACTCTGATGCTGGGAGGGATTGGGGGCAGGAGGAAAAGGGGATGAGAGAGGATGAGATGGCTGGATGGCATCCCTGACTTGATGTATGTGAGTTTGAGTGAACCTCAGGAGATGGTGATGGACAGGGAATCTGGCGTGCTGCAATTCATGGGGTCACAAAAAGCCAGACATGACTGAGTGACTGAAGTATACACCATCTCCAGCTAAAGACAAAAGGACTTTGGGGTATGGATTTGAGACTTCAAAAATGAGCAAGGCAATTCACACAGAGGTGAAAAAAACAAATGTTTGGTAAACAAATGTGTGCTAGGTTATGCAAAGATAATGAGATACAGAGAGGAATTTTAACACACTTTGTTAAGTTCCTCCCTGTCTTCAGACCTAGTTTATACCTCAAGGCACAATTATCTATCATGATAGTTCCCTTTTTGGAACAGGTTCTCTATTTGCATTCTTTTAGGCAGTTAGTTCAGTTCAGTCACTCAGTTGTGTCCGACTCTTTGTGACCCCATGGACTGCAGCACGCCAAGCTTCCCTGTCCATCACCAACTCCCAGAGTTTACTCAAACTCATGTCTATTGAGTCAGTGATAGGATCCAACTATCTCATCTGCTGTCAGTTAAGGGGAAGGTAAAACTGAGTCTTTGGGGCCTTGACCTCAGTGTGAAACAATACACCTCAAGAGACATTTTGAGCTGTGCTACATTAGTATAAACCTCATTTTAAATGAAAGGAAACTGAGGATCAGAGGTAAGTTAAGAAATCTTTCAAGGTCATTCAGCCTAAATAATGAAGTCATAGTACAAAAGCAACACAGAGGACAAAACATGCTGACTACCCAAAATTTTTGCTTTGCCTTACAACTTACTACAACTCCTAGTGGAATACTTTAAAATGAAAATAAAAATTAAATAAAATCAAACAGAATTTATACAAAATTAAAAGCTAAAATCGAAGTAAAGTCTCAAAACAAGAAAACACTCACGAGTAAGGAAGTATAAATAAGAAAATAAAAATCTATAGAATTTTTAAGAAAGTCCCAATAATAAAAACTCCAGGGAAATGTAACAAGATATCAAAGTATAGATAACATTATGATTACTCTGGTATGTCCCTTTGAAAACCTCAGTTAAAACTAAGAAGCTTAAGCTTGGGACTTAGTTTTATCTATGCTTTAGTCACTTGCTCTGGAAGGTAAATGAATAAGTAGAGAATTAGTCCAGGCCATTTCACACACAAATACAGAGTAGACATGCACACAAATTCCTGCATACATTCAGTTATATTCTGCATAATATTTACTAGAAACACCTACATGTAAAGGATCAGTGGATAATTTACTTAAAGAATGGCTACTGAGGCAGAGACATTTTTGATTCAACAACTACCATTTGTTCCTTAAGATTTCCTAAAACTCAAGCAGTTGTATGGACTTACATGACTGGATTCAGACAATGAACTACAAGCAGAATTAATGAGTGTCATTTCTAAGTCAAAGCATGGAAGAGCAGGTACGATAGCTCCATGCACTGTCTTCTTTTTGCTATAGGCAGTGGAAAGGTTCCAGATGGCAGAGTCTCAGTCAGTCTGAGTTCCTTAGTAACCATGTGGAACAGAGTCTCCTCCATCAAACAGCATTAGAAATATAGCATGAATGATAAATAAAGCTTTTAGTGTTAGACCATTGACATTCTGGGGTGAATATGTTATTTCAGCATACTTGGCTTGTTTTGCCTAGTGCAAATACCTTCCTATTTATAGACCTAGAGATTTAAGAGCTACCAACAAACACAAAACTTCTTACTTATGCTGATGCCAAATAAATTCCAAAAATGTCCATGTTGTGGTGAAAATGTAAAATGAGTCCTATGCCAAAATTAAACCTTGTCTTTTCAGCACATTTTGAATTGCCAAATGATCTCATAGGTACTTCCTCTTTGAGATCATAAAAATAGAGATTATTAGTTCAGTATGAGGTATATTGGATGAGACACAGGACTATTAAGGAATCCATTTATTTAAAAAGTATTGATTGAATACCTACTATATGGCAAGCACTCCTTTCAGTGTTGTACATCATACTCAACTGAGAAAAGTTGAAAGCTTTTTCTCTAAAGTCTGCTGCTGCTGCTGCTAAGTCGCTTCAGTCGTGTCCGACTCTGTGCGACCCCATAGACGGCAGCCCACCAGGTTCCGCTGTCCCTGGGATTCTCCAGGCAAGAACACCGGAGTGGGTTGCCATTTCCTTCTCCAGTGCATGAAAGTGAAAAGTGAAACTGAAGTCGCTCAGTGGTGTCCGACTCTTCGCGACCCCGTGGATTGCAGCCTACCAGGCTCCTCTGTCCATGGGATTTTCCAGGCAAGAGTACTGGAGTGGGGTGCCATTGCCTTAGCAACACAAATGATGCCCACTCTCAACATTTCTACTTAACACAGTGTTAACAGTTCTAGCCGCAACAATCAGAAAAAGAAACAAAAGTCATACAAACTGAAAGAGAAGAAGTAAAACTGTCACTATTTACAAATGACATGATATTCTACATACAAAACCCTAAAGTCTCCACTCCAAAACTGTTAGAACTAGTAAATGAATTAAACAGAATTGCAGGATACATGGTTAATATACAGAAATCTGTATGTACTAAGAATGGAATACCAGAAAGAGATAGTAGAAAACAATCCCACTTTAAATCATATCAAAAAGAATAAAAGACAAAATAATAAACCTAACCAAGAGAGTGAAGACTCCCAGTGAAAACCATAAAACATTAATCAAGGAAATTGGAGATGGTACGAAGAAATGGGAAGATATCTGCAGAAGAACAATTAGGAAAGGACTATTTGTATGACTAAGGAATAGCATTTGTGCTTTCCTGTATATTTTCTTAAGTGGCTACTCCATTTGACATAACTATCAGCAGTGAATGAGGGTTTCAACTTCTCCATATCCATACCAGTATTTATTTTTTGTCATTTTGATTTGAGCCATTCTGGTGAGGAAGAAATGGTGAATCATTGTGGGTTAGATTTTCGTTTCCCTAATGAGTAGTGATTCTGATCATCTTTTCAGGTACTTATTGGCTATTTGTATATTTATTTAGTAAAATGTCTATTCAAATATTTTACCCATATTAAGTGAGATTATTTGTTTTCCAAATAAGTTACAAGAGCTCTTTATTCTCATATACGGATTTATCAGATATACTATTTGCAAATATTTTCTCCTAATCCATGACATGTCTTCACTCTCTTTATAGATCTTTGAAACACAATTAAGCATACCAACATATGTGTAGTGGTAGCTTCAAAGGAGATAAGAAAGAAAAAAAAACAGAAAAAATATTTGAAAAAATAATGGTAAAAATTTCACACATAACATTAAAAATATTAAATAACACATTAAAACAGCTAATGAATTCCAGGTAAAATAAAAACAAAGAGATCACACATAGGTAAATCAAAGTCAAAATGTTGAAAGCCAAAGACAAAAAGAAAAACTTGGAGGTAACAAGAGAAAAACAAATTGACTTGTATACAGGAAGACAGTAGGCTTAAACACTGCATTCTCATTAGAAGCAATGGATGGTAGGAAGTAGGATGACATACACAAAGTGTGAATAATAATTTTTTAAAACCTATCAACCAAAAGTTCTATATGCAGCAAAATCACACTTCAAAAATAAAGTTGATATAGAGAAATTCCCACATAAACAAAGATGAGGTAACGCGGTGCTTACAGATCTGCATTACTGAAAGTACTAAAGCAAGTCCACCAGGCTGAAGGAAAATGACAGTATGTGGTTATCTGAATCCACATGAAGAAGTACAGAAAAACATAAAATATAATTATATAGGTAAATAAATGTAGAATACTATATAATTATAACTTCATTATCTTCTTCCCTTAGCTATTTAAAATATCTGTATTAAAAATTATAAATCTGTGTTTTACAAATAATAAATCAGAACAAGAATAAATATATCTATATTGGACTAAAGTTTCTAATTTTATTAGAGTATGCTAATTTTAATCTGAAAAAATCACATACTGTAATTCCTAGGAAAATCAATAAGATAACTCAAAAACAGTAAAAAAAAAAAAAAAAAAGAAGGGACTAAAGAGTACATCACTTCACACAGAAAAGAGCAGTAAAGGAGATACAGAGAAACTAAATGGACATGAGCACATTTAAAATAAATACTAATCAAAAAGCTATGATATATATATGTGTGTATATATATATGCACATATACACAGTAGACTATTACTCAGCCATTGAAAAAATGAAATACTGCCATTTACAGTAACACAGATATACCTAAATATTGTCATACTGAGTGAAGTAAGTCTGCTTATAGGCAGGATCTAAAAAGAACTTATACAAATGTACTTATTTATAAAACAGATACACAGTCTTAGAGAACAAGCTTCTGGTTATCAGAGGAGAAAGGTGGGGAGAAGAGATAATTAGGGAGTTTAAGATTGACATGTGTACACTGATATATTTAAAATGGATAGCCAACAAGTTCCTACTGTATAGCACGGAGAACTCCAGCTCAATATTACAAAATAACCTAAATGGGAAAATAGTTTGAAAAAGAGTAGTTACCTGTGTATATATACCTGAATCAGTTTGTTTATACATGAAACTATCACAACATAGTTAATCAACTATACTCCAATATGAAATAAAAAGTTAAGAAATAAAGTAAAGAAAATAAATACCAAAACTACACACATAAATCCTAACATGTCATTAACTGCATTAGATATAAACATATTAAACACTCCAACCAAAAAGTAAGGATTGACACACTGAATAAATATCAAGATACAACTGTACTGCACATACAAGAGACACAATTTAGATTCAAATACACAAACAAGATGAAAGGGAAAGAATGGGAAGATGCATAGTGTACAAACAGTAGCTATATTAAACAGATAGGCAAAATGGTTGCATTAATATCAGAAAAGGCAGAATACAAAAATATTACTAGAGACAATGAGGGTGACTTTAGAGTGACAAGATGATTAAGTAATCAGGGAGTTACAACAATTATAAGTATATACAACTAAAACACACATAAAATTTGATTGAATTTATGAGATAGAAAAGTAAAAACCGTAAGTTGGAGAATTCAATGTTTCATCTCAATAAGAAGAAAATCAGCAAGAATACATGACTTGAATTATACTACCAACCAATTCATCCTGACATTTACAGATCAGTACAGAAATAACAGCAGAATAAATATTATTTCTGTGTGCACATGACACAGCCTCAATGAATTAAAATGACTGAAATATTAAGTGTATTCTTCAGCTCCAATGGAACTTTTAAAAGTATAAAGTTATCACTAATAATCAGGGAAATTCAAATCACATCACAATGAAATATCACCTTCCACCTATAAGAATTGCTATTATCAAAAAGGCAACAAGTAACACATGTTGATAAGGATGTGGAGCAAAGGGAATCCTTGTGCTCTGCTGGTGAGCATGTAAACTGGTGCAGCCACTATAGAAAATAGTACAGAGTTTCTTCAAAAAATTAAAAACAGAACTCCCATATGACACACAGTAATTCCATTCCTGGATATTTTCCAAAGAAAATGAAAACACGAATTTAAAAAGATATATGCATTCCTATCTTCACTGCAGCATTTTTTATAACAGTCAAGATACAGAGGTAACCTAAGTACCCACCAACAGATGAATGGAAAAAGAAGATGTGTATTATATATCAGGGAAATTAAAGGATACAACTTTGTTACAAAGTAAATGAGTCACAAGGATGCAATATACAACCTGGAGGAATAAAGCCAGCAATAATATATCTTTGCATGGTGACCGATGGTAAATAGCCCTAGTTGTGGTGAAAATTTTATGATGTATAGGGAAGGCTGAGCGCTGAAGAATTGATGCTTTTGAACTGTGGTGTTGGAGAAGACTCTTGAGAGTCCCTTGGACTGCAAGGAGATCCAACCAGTCCATTCTGAAGGAGATCAACCCTGGGATTTCTTTGGAAGAAATCTTTGGAAGATGCTAAAGCTGAAGCTCCAGTACTTTGGCCACCTCATGCGAAGAGTTGACTCACTGGAAAAGACTCTGATGCTGGGAGGGATTGGGAGCAGGAGGAGAAGCGGACGACCGAGGATGAGATGGCTGGATGGCATCACGGACTCGATGGACGTGAGTCTGAGTGAACTCCGGGAGTTGGTGATGGACAGGGAGGCCTGGCGTGCTGCGATTCATGGGGTCGCAAAGAGTTGGACACGACTGAGCGGCTGAACTGACTGACTGACTGACTGACAGATATATCCAATCACTATGACCAGGAACTAACATAGTGTTATATGTGAATTGTACTTCAACAAACAAATAACCATATAGAAAAAGAAATCAGATTTGAGTTTATCACAGGTAGGAGGTAGAGGAGGAAGAACTGAATGAAGATGGTCAAAAGGTACAAGCTTCTAGTTACAAGAAAAACAAGTATTAGAGATGTCATGTACACCATGATAAATAAAATTAACACTATTGTGTGTATACCCTTACTATGCAAGTTGTTAAGAAAGTAAATCCTAAGACTTCTCATCACAATGAAAAATTATTTTTCTTTTTCTTTTTGCATCTGTGTGACATAATAGATGCTCACTAAACTTATTGTGGCAATCATTTCATAATCCACACAGGTCAAACCATTATGCTTTTCTCCTTATACTTATTCAGTGCCATATAAATGATACAAAGGTGAATTGTGTTTCAATAAAACTGGAAGAAAAAGACAAAAACAAAACTAAATAAATTAGAGATTATACAAAGCATTTCCCCAGACCATAATAGATTAAATTAGTAATAGCAGAAAAACACTTGGATAATCCTTAATATTTGAAAATTAATCAATATACTTTTAAATGATTCAGGATGTATCAAACATAAACTCTCAAGGAAAACAAAAAAATCTCAAATGGAATGAAAATGAAAATATATCTCATTAAAATGTATAAGACACAGCTAAAACACTGATCAGAGGACGATTAACAGCACTGAATGACTGTATTTGAAAAAAACCCAATATCTCAAATCAATAAACTTGCACTTTAAGAATATAAGAACTGAATAGCAAACTAAACCAAAGGTAGCAGAAGGAAACATTTGGAAAATCCTCTGAGGTGAGCTTGGAAAATTAGCTTAATTATAGATTCTAACCATAAAAAATGCAAGCTTTATTAAAAAGCATAAAGTTCTAAATACTATTCTTTTTAATTTATTTTCTTTAAGTGTGTAGTTGACTGTAAAGTATTTTTATCTAGGCTGTCATTTTCATCAGTTGTTTTCTACTAGAAACAGCTGCTTAAAAGAGAGATGCTTGGGCTTATGAGATTTGATGAGTTGGTAATGGTACAGGAAGTAGGGCCATGATATTGGATTCCTAAAGATGGAAATACATCTCTGGTACCCTACTTGGCTATTCCATGAAAAAAATTTTACACTAATTTAATAATGCTAATACGGCTTGTTTTCTCCAGCTTTCATAATACATAGCCCAAACTCATAAGATATAGTTACTGATATCAATTTTGGTAACAGAAAATAGAGGATACTAAGTGGGCACAGGAGGTAGAAGGGAGGGTAATAAACTCATGCTACAGTAAGGAGAGTATGGAAATAATACCAGAATTTGTAGATTTCTTAGAGTACATTATACATAAAGGCATAAATGGGATCATGAAAAATGTATTTATGAAAATACAGAGGACTTAGATATAGAGTACTTTAAAGGAATGAAACGCTACCATTCCATTCTGGAATGTAATTTTTTAAACATTCTGCATTTTATTTTATTTTATTTATTTATTTATTTTTTTCCTTGGGCTATGTTTGAAGTGAGATCCTGTACTTTGGTTTTTTATTTTTAGACTGTTTTTTTTTTTAATTTTTTAATTATAGAGATGACCTGAAGCATTACAAACTGAAGTGATTAAGATTATCTATGGGAAATAGAGCAGGGAAGTGGCAGGACAGGGATTGCTATTTTTCATTCATGGCCCTTTCACATCATTTGGTTTCTGTCATGTGCACCATATTTATTTTGATTAAGTACCAAATGAAACAACAAATATAAAACCCACCAGTTCTGACTTTCACTTCATGGTTAAGGGATGTTTCACATCTCAAAAGAGAATAAATCAAACCCTATGCAATAGATATGAGTGTATTAAACTATTTCATAGTCTATACTTGTACCCATGGTCCCGTAAGTGCTGTGAGGCTAACTCTATATTATAGTTAAAGAGATTGTGGCCCAGATAAGGTAATGCTTCTAGCCAGGGAAACAGTGAGGACTATAGCACCAGTATCCTAAGCTCCCAACTTGACCCCATGCTATATATGAAGACACATAAATCTCACAGATTCTCACAGCACATATTAAGGAAGAAAACCATACTACTGGAATTGTGTTGATCCCCAGATGCAGAGCTTGGGATAGTTAGTTTATCCTGGAAGCAAGGGTAAGGTGTGGAGAGGGTAGAGAAAAGAGGAGAAGTTACCATTAGCATGCACCACTGAGATTAAACTTGTGGGCAATGAAGGCTCAGTTCTTTTTTTAAAATTTTTTTTTAATTTAAATTTATTTATTTTAATTGGAGGCTAATTACTTTACAATATTGTATTGGTTTTGCCATACATCAACATGAATCCACCACAGTGTACACGTGTTCCCCATCCTGAACCCCCCCTCCCTCCTCCCTCCCTGTACCATCCCTCTGGGTCATCCCATTGCACCAGCCCCAAGCATCCAGTATCATGCATCGAACCTGGACTGGCAATTCATTTCTTATATGATATTATGCTTGTTTCAATGCCATTCTCCCAAATCATCCCACCGTCTCCCTCTCCCACAGAGTCCAAAATACTGTTCTATACATCTGTGTCTCCTTTGCCGTCTCACATACAGGGTGAAGGCTCAGTTCTAGCAGCTCTTCCCTGAAAGTAAACCATATACTTTTCAGAATTGTCAGTCCAAAGTGTAGGGACTCGAGGCTTTGTCTTCAGCTGATCTTTCCCTTTGTAGCGGGCTGTCATGGAGGAACTAACTCCCTTGCACCTCAGGGCTATGCTGGTACTCTTGGGCAACTACAGAGAAGCTCACAGTCAGAAATCAAATGAGAAATATTTGGTGGGACTCTGTCAGAGCACTGAAGAGTTCAGCAGAGATCTGCCTAAAATCAGAGGTTCAAGAGGGGTTATGATGTGATATGGAGCAACAGAGGCATCTGCCAGAGGATCTTAGTAAAGAAAGGGACATGACTTTGCTATGTTTCAAAATGATTTATAGCCTGTTCTGCCTCATTTCTATTCCAGTATATATTTCACAAAATAAATAGACATTTAAAATGCTTTTATATATAAGTATTCCATTACATAAAAGGGGAGCATCAGTCTTATGTTTGTTTACTAGTGATTTGAAATATTCTTTAGATATTACAATTTGAATATATATTGTGAACTGAGTTTTGCTTGCATGCCATTATAAATATACGGCTATCTTGAAGACAAGCACAAAAATTTCATATGCCCATATTTCTTTTTTGACACTCTGCTCCTCCCACAGGCTATGTTAGTCTAGTAACAAATAAACAGTTCTTTACTAAATTTTATTCACATTGATTATATTGCTACCCACTAAATGACCTTTGACACATGATTTTCGTACATTTCGTATTCATTGCATAGAAGGTAATACACACAACATGACATTTTATGAGATAGTTTAACACACTTATTTTATAAATGGATGCTCATATGGAAGTTAAGCCTATCTGTAGATATGCCACAAAGATACAGGACAAATATAGTACCACACACAGTTTAGGAGTGAATATGCTTTTCTTTATTACATGTAAATTACTAATAAAGAAAATATTATTTTGACAAATATTTCTGTATTTAAAATTTAGTTTTGTCCCTGTAGCAGGGGTCAGAGGGAAACTACAATTGCTATGCTCTAGAAATGTAATTAAAAAAATAAAACCTGCTCTCCTATATATATGAAGCCATCGGTCATCACAGGTATTGCCATGTTTTCTTTATTCCTTTCTCAGTAGTGCTGACAGATTGGCCAGATTTATCCAACTCAGCTTACTTTGCTATGATCAATGGCAAAGCCATTGTTAAGTGAGTTGAACCCTAAGCTCCTTTCCAGGTCTAAAATTCTACTCTTATTCTAGTTTAGATTTATGAGGTGTTGGCTACAGCTGGAGGCAGAATCTATCCTCACTGAATAGGGAAATATCAGCAGCCTAGACTGTCACTGTATTTACCACATCAGTAATATCATATCACCAACAAAACAGAATACCAAAATAAAAGTTTTCAGTGACTCTCCTGATTAAAACAATGCGCTATGTACAAAAGAAGAAAACTCAACGTTTATCGATAGTTCGTTTGTTCTGCCACAAATCCAAGATTCTTTATCCAGTATGATTTGAGCGAATATAAGTTCCAAGTAAAGCAATATCTAATGTTCATGTATTCTGCTTAACTGTAAAATTCCTCTATATTTGACTATATAGTTATAGTTACTTTTCTTAGTTCTGTTTTAAAATTATCACGTATATTTTACATTATGTTATTAAATGGTCTAACTATAAGCTGTCACAGGTCAATTGTGGACTTATTTGAAAATAAATAAGTGAGAAAAAGAAATCTAGTGGGAAGAAAGAAAGAGGAAGGGAGGGAGGAAGAAAGGAAGAAAGGCACTTCACCAAAATTCCACCAAAATTACTGCAAATTGTCCAAGAGTTTAGGAAATATTATAATTTTCCATTAATGTGATAAAAGATAGAGACAGGGAAGAAACAGACAAAAACCCAGAAAGACGGATATTGAAGAAAGATTTTAGAACTACGAAAAGGGATTCTTTCTGCCCTTGTAGACTGGAATAGTGGGTCTTTCCTAGAGGAAAATATGCACAATGAACAAATTCTGCTTTAACAAAACATTATGTCTCTGGCAAGGCCATTATTATGAGATTGACATATTTAACCAAAACTAACCTAAAGAAATGATGCTCATTTTTAAACTCAGTTCCCTTTAAAAGGGGGACAAAAAGAGGCTAGAAGAAACAGACCAGGGATGACTTTCATCTCATGGGAAATGGCCACATAGGTCTCTGATTTCCTACACAATTCAGAAAGGTTTCATGTAATCCTGAGGTTTCAGACGGTCTTTTGTCATTTCAGGGAACATACTTCCCCATACTCTGTTTAGAAATTACTTGCTTGGATGCTTCCAACCAGAGCTGCTTGAAGTACTGTGAGGGAGCACTGGCCCACCTACCTCTGCATCATATTTGGGAGTGTATGGCTGCCTTACAGGTGTCTACACAGCTGCATATTCTTTTAAAACTACTCTTCTATCTGCTGCCAAAGCTGTAAATTTAATGAGAGCACCTGCTGCCCCCTTGCTTAGTTAATTTCACAGTGATCTGCATGAACTAAAGAAAATTTCAGAAAAGCCTCTGTTCTCCAGTAATAAATTACCCATCTCTACTTTGGCCTGAAGGGTCTTTGATTCATGTCATATTACACTTACGCTAAGCACTGATGACAGTGGACACGTTTAGTTTCTCTAAGTAGTGTTGGAGCTGGGGAAAAGGAAATGGCTACTAAGATTAAATGAAATGAGAAGATCAATTGTCTGCTTGAATATTGACAGCTGGAGAACTAGTCATCCTTGACCTCACATTGGAGGCATTTATTCACTGAAGAGTAAAAGCACTGGCTAACAAATTTTTTGCAATGGTGATTGGCAGAGTGCAAAAGAAACAATTTAACATCATTTATTTTTTAAAAAATAATTTAAGGCTATACTATGGGGCAAAGATGGTCTTTTTAGCAAATGGTGCTGGAGCAACTAGATATTCAGATGCAAAAAAAAAAAAAAGGATCTAGACACAGCCCTTGTACCATTACAAAAATTGATCATAGACCTAAATGTAAAACATAAAACTATAAAACTCCTAGAGAATAATAATAGAAGAAATCCTAGATGACCTTGGGTTTGGTAATGACTTTTTAGACACAACACCAAAGGCATAATCCATGAGAAAAATTATTGATGAACTGAGATGGCAAAGAAAACAGGACAAAATCTTAAGGATCAAGCAATCAATTTGATGAAACAAGAACAAAAATGGCTTCCAAATAACAGTAGCTTAATATGAAAGTGAAAGTGAAAGTCACTCAGTCGTGTCCATCTCTTTGTGACCCCATGGACTATACAGTCCATGGAATCCTCCAGGGCAGAATACTGGAGTGGGAGCCATTCCCTTCTCCAGGAGATCTTCCCAACCAAGGGATCAAACCCAGGTCTCCCATACTGCAGGCAGACATTTTACCCTCTCAGCCACCAGGGAAGCCCAAGTATTGCTTAAGCTGCAGTTAAATATGTAGGAGTGAATTGGAGATAGTTGGGGGTTTGTATATAATTTTCCCTAGAGATCTGTACAGAGATGACAGCTGAAGCTGTTTGCTGGGATGAGATAGTAAACAGAATGTAAGAAGATGAACTTTGGGGATAATAACATTAGGATACAAACAAGAACAGAAAGAGCAGACTGAGATTTGTGAGAAATTATTAAGGTGGGCAGATATCCAAGACAGCAATTCAAGAAATTTTTTAAAAGAAGTTAAAAGAATCATCAACCATCATGTGAAGTCAAAAGAACGTGAATTAAGAAAAAAAAAAAATCCTTGATTTAGAGCCTTTGTGTATATGAGAGAAATTTCAGGTAGAGTATTTGAAATGAAATTGCATAGTTTTAGAAAATGAGACAGCCTCTACTTGTAGAACATTCTCTGAATAGTCTAGAAAGCAAAAAACAAAGATGCAAAGAAATAAGACTGTTAGCTTAGCCTGAATATGTAACCAGGCAAAGGAAAAAAAAAAAAAAAAGTTGATAAGTAAAGGGAAAGAGAGGGTATAGGAGAGCCAAGATTCCAAAAGAAGATAGTAGAAGCAGAAGAAGGAATTTCAGACTGGAAACAGCATTATTCTATGATAGGAGAGAATGAGAATGAGTAAAGATAAAAGATAATTAATGTGACAAGAGAGAAAAGGGATAGAATTCTCTGCTGTTGTCTATCTATTCCTAAGGCAAAAAAGTTAAGAGTGAAGATGGCATAAAAAGAGCAGCAGAATAGTTTTCATAGCTGTGAGGATACGAACCTGCAGACAGATCTGAGTGTTATCTAACCTGAGGTTAGACAGCATAAAAATAACTGGAATTCCATTTGGAGTGAAGATTTTTAAGATATATACTGCATAACATATATTCTACTTGTTTGAAGTTTGCCAAGTATGATGTTAACTATTGCTTTGTTAATAAAGATATTTGAATATTCTTTACCAAAGAAAACTAAATAAAATGCTCATTTTATTAAAATCATTTTAAAACTTCCAGGATTTTTAAAACCCAACCTCATTTAAAATAAACATTTTCTAATTTTCTGAGTATTGGTTTTCCCTCATGCAAATGAAATAATCTTGAATATAGAAAAGAAATAACTACAGTGAAGAAGCTGAATTTACAGCAATAATGTTATTTTTCTGCTTTTAGAAAATCTTAAGTTTATGGATTATTTCAAATCTTTGTTGTGCAAAACTCAGAATTTTATTTCCAGTAAAATTTATATTTTATAAGGAATCAAAAATACGTCATAAGCCTTTGGAACAAAATGCTCACAAGAGATAGTTAACCTGTCGAACCTGTGAATAAATATTTCTTTGGTAGCACATGGCGGTATTCACACAACAATTGGGTTCCAAAATATGTTTCTTCAATGTTACATGAAAACATGCAGTTTGTGTAATGAACAACAATAGTGCCAGTAATCAAAGAAAATCAGGATTGTCAACAAGGAGAAATAATGTCTCCTAGCAACCAAGTTTCAATTACTCTTTGTTTGCTAACAAGCACTGAGATATTTTGTGCTGGTAGCTTTATTTCATAGAGTAATGTGTTATCAAAGACCATAAGAGAGAGCTCCTGTTTTAACTGGCTCTGGTTTCCAATCAAACATCTTGCAATTAATTTTATTAGTGTTTTAGAACTAATTTACTTTGAATAAGCCATAACTATGATTTGTTATTTTCATGTTCTAAAAGAAATTGTAAGGTAGGATAATTATTTGTTTAAATAATGGAATCATTGGCATACAGATGATACTCCAAAGAAGTAAAAATTTATTATCATTAATAATAAGATTAAACAAAACCATATCCCAGAATAGATCCCAAGAGGACCCTTTAGCTATTTTAGTTGAACTAGAAATAATACTAATTAAGATATAACACTGACTGTCATAGCAATAGTCACAAAGGCGATTTGCTAATGCCTAATAAAAACTGAATATTGCCAACATAGATACAGTATGAAAGAACACCCTGAGTTGAAATCAGTCTACATTTTGAACATTACATATCAAACTTTAGATTTAAGACACCTGTACAAATCCCTTTATACCATTCAAATTTGGAAAATGTCTAGAGAAACTGAGATGTTTCAGCTGTACCTTCTCTGCAATTGGTGGGTTAGGTTTTCATCTCTTCTTTACATAGAGGCAATTTAGGAGACCTGAGCACCCCAGGAGTGCATTGTGTGAGTAGGACTATGGCTGCATTGCTGCTGCTACAACAATTATTTCTCTCATTGGATTTTTGTAATCTGTCTCATTTGAACCTATTGAAGAGAAAAGACTCCTGGAAAATAGCTGCACAAACACACAAACACAAAATACTAGAGGCCAAGAGGATAATTAGCAAAAGTGCATATCAAAGTGGTCAAAGCTAGAGTTGCGTAGCCACACGAAGCAATGTTTTCAGACTGGTCATTTGGAGGTACATTTCTGTTACTTGACATCTCACTTTTTGTTTAGTGACACTGGAAGGACATTCTATGTTTCAGATTTGATTCTGTAGCAGCTGAGAGCTATTCAAATTAGTGTTTGTCAATGTTTTAGTTAATTTGTCTATTATTTATACTATTGCCTAGTTAATAGGGAAAGATGAGTGCTTTGACATAAATTTACCTCAATAAATAAAAGTATTGATGTAAATGAACAAAATTATCAAACTGAAATATAATAATTTCTCATTAAATGTTTCTTATATTTCTTATCATAATTACAGTATAAGAAATATGAAAGACTTTTTCTTTGTTTCCTTCCCTGATTGCTTTCTTCAGCTACAATGGCAAATCCTCTCCCTTTTTTGGACTTCTGAATATAAATGTGTTCATTCATGTCTTAACAACATCTATGTTCTAAAATCTATGTCTTATTACTGCCTAAGCAGGAACAATAAATCTTATGACACTGTTTTAGCCTACTTCTAGCCCTAAACTGCATAGTTCACCTTGCCAAGATAGAACTATTGCATATAAAGAGTCATATAAGCATATATACAAGGTTAACTATAGAAAATGATTAATTTTCTAGTACCAGAAAGCCCAAGGATTGTGCTGTTTAAAATTATTATTATGGAGCAAAATGAACAGTGGTATATAGGATACACGATTTCAAAATAAATACATTTCCTGGCCAACAAATTATTTTTCTATGCGCAAGAAAGGAGATTTAACCAATCTACGAGGAAGGATTTCAACAAAATGCCATTTGCAGAAGAAAGTTATAATTTTACCATGTTTGCCCAAATGCTGTTTTTACAGGAGATACTAAAAAATGACCAAGCACAGTTTGCTTTTAAGCAGAGTTAGAGCAAGAGTCTGAGTGTGCAAATGCATCATCTTTCAGAGGTACTTCCATAGCCATCATTTTTATGGTTTTAATGTGAACCTTTGCAAAAACACTTGCCAGCTGACTGCGACATGTATAAAATGATTTGTCTCCCTACCCTTGAGACAGTAAACAAGTGTAGAAAAATTTTTTTAAATACGCAAAACAGAAAAACATGAGTCGTGAGCCGAGACTGACTTTAAACCCAGTAAAACTGGATCTTAGGTAAATTGTGTAATTTCTTTGGGTCTTAATTTTCACATATGTAAAACTTTGGGGGGTGTGTGTGTGTGTGTGTGTGCATGCATTCGCATTTATATAGAATGAGATTAATTTTCAAAAAATGCCTTTTAATTTAGCACAGACATGGAAATGTTCTCTAGGGGTAAGATGAAGAGGGAAGGAAAACTGTGACAGTGAATTCTGTGTTTCTTACTTACAGAAGCAGGGTGTGAATCAACATGTCTGTGAGGAAGACAGAAATACTTCCTTGACAGTCTCTTTCCACTGGGAATTCTGATGAGTCTGGAAGTCACTGATTGGCCTGAAAATTCTTTTACTCTCAGTATAAACTAACAGGTTCCTAGTTGTACACATTTATACATAAATATGTGCCTAGGCCAGAGTGTAAAATGAGTTTTTACTGGGGAACAAGTCATACAATGGAGACTTGAGCACACCAGGCTTCTTTCCAGACTGCCACAGCTTTGTTTTTGAACCAGTACCAGTGCCTTTCAGCGGTGCTGTCAACAGAGCTCAGATAGGGTCTTGAACTCCAGAGAATGAATGAGATATGCCAAATGAAGCATAATTACCTTATTGACGTCATTCAGCTTTCAGCTCACATTTAACGGAGGAGCTTCAACTGTTTGAAACAGTGGGCCGTTTGTAGCACATTATGCAAATGATAAGACTAATCTTTTGCATTATACATAAGAGCTGCTTATTGTGCATTAACTAATTTATCTGACTATGCAGGGGCTATGAATGCTGATTTTTATTAAGCTTTTCATTAAGTGAAAACTTAGGCATAGCAAGTGCATATATTAGCATGTGCCTATCTTGCGTGGATAAATAAACACATACTTGCCTCTAGTTACCAAGTGACATTCTTTTGGTTGTAGAAATCATCAAGTATGATTTTTTTCAGTCATATCAGTAAGATGGGAAAGTGAAAGTGAGAATTAAATAATCAGATGAAAAGACTCCTGTATTGTTAATATTCATCACACATATTTTATCATGGTCACAAAATTTCTCTTTAAAATCACAGAATGTGTAGTCTAGAGTTAATAATTTGAGTCTTACATAAGTACCATTTAATATAGTGGTGACTATTTTTGTGATAATCATAAAAAGCAGATGAAGAACCACTGATCACAAAGTCTAATTAAAGCACTTTAGTTTTAAGATAAGATTAATTCATTTGAGGAGAATAAAGGGAGAAAGGAGCAAAATAATATTTTTATTAAATACTCTCTAATTAACTTGGTTCAAATCTAGGCATACTCACGTCTAGCCAGACATATGAATAATGCTTCATATAATGCTCACATAATTAGCACGTTTCATTAAGGTACACATTTGAAGCCAATACAGATGCTCTACATAGTTCCTGTTCTTCTCAGTGAGTTGTTTTGAATTTGACCACCAAATTTCACAAGAGAAGGTATAGTAAATAAAACCAAATATTTTATCTGCTTTATTATACTGATACATATTTGATTTATTTTAATCAGTGGATATATATTGAGAATTCTCTATGTGCAAAATTATTATGAATACTTTGAATGTATTAGTGTAAAAGCATATTTTAACCCTGTAGTTAACAGCCCACTAATAGGAGGTGAGTCAGTGATTATTTTTATAACAGATTTTTGAGGTGAGAGGGCTAGCAGAAGTAATGCAAGTATCTTCAAATAAACATCAAAGTTTATAATATCTTCAAATAAATAGTATCTTCAAATAAACATTGAAGATACTAAATAGCAACCGTGATTAGT
Organism: Capra hircus; assembly: GCF_001704415.2. NCBI lineage: Eukaryota > Metazoa > Chordata > Mammalia > Artiodactyla > Bovidae > Capra > Capra hircus. The sequence continues at coordinate 82,512,663 of NC_030814.1, forward strand.
AAAACTGACTGAAGAGGGGCAGAAAAACCTAGTATACCCTCCTAACTTCAAATTTGAGTTCTCAGTTTTAGCTCATTAAAATTAATGACCAATCAACAATTATCATTCATGAGAACAATTCGTTCTTTTAACAGTCAGGTAAACTAAAACACACATTACTATATCCACAACACAAACCTAGCCTTGGGATTTGGCCATGAGCCCAACTTAACTCAAAATGTTTATTAAATTATTAAAATTTATGGGTTGATAGCACTCTCGAGCAATTTATTATAGCTGTAAACCATTTTTAAGTTTTGAAAACACAATAAAGTTGATTTAATAATCCCCCTAATCTTATACATAACTTCCTCCAGAATTGTCTTCAATTACACCTCATAAATAACAGTTTATTGTGTATTAGAGAAACACTAAAAAACAAATACTTCATGAGAATTTCATCAGATTCATTTATTCTGAAACATTTGCCAGGAAGCATAACAAATTCACATGTGACCCCTGTACTCAGAAGAGCTGAAGTTCAAATCAAAGCCACAATGGAGAGTTCCTTTGCCAAGGATAATAACTAAAATCTTCCCTTAACTTGAGCCAGGAACTCAGCTTTAATGAATGCAAGGGCGAAGGGTTCGGGGAAGGGGGAGAGGAAAAAATTCTAGTGAAATTTTCTCCACTTTAAAACAGCTTGAATTGAAAAGCACAGATAGTCACATCACCTCTTTGTAGGACTTTGTTAAGGAACAAGCAGCTAAAAAGAGGGAACACAAAGACAGTAATTGTAAGCATACACTGAGGAAACTCAGGTTCAGTAAGTCATCAGATTAGGCAAATTCACTTATATTTAATGACATTTACATGAACATTCCATACTTAAATAAATAAAATTGACAGTAGTATAGGAAGAATAATCACTATTGGTAGAATAATTTAGAATCTGCTTCATATTTCTTAGTGACTCAATTAGGGCAGAATTACTTAAGAGACCTAGTGGGTTTCACAGCTTATAGGACTTTGTTTTCCAAACTGAAACAGATTGTTTTTAAAGTATTCTTTTAGTATAACAGAAAGAAAATGCATATATAGTAGATAACTTCCCTAGCTAGAAGCAAGAGGAGGGGCATAACTGTTCTGAGGAAAGGCTATATGCCAGTGGTAGGAAATACCACATCTTCATTCCTCAAACATTTCAGTTTTGTGCCCTAATACTCATTTTAGGAGGCTGGAGGCTGAAATCTCTACTCAAGCAAATCTATCAGTAACTCCATTTATGCTAAATCTACAGCTGGTGATTTCCTGGTCTTCCAGAACCAGATAGTGGAACGAAGTTGGGTCTGAGAGAACCTCTCAGAAGCAGAGAATTTCTTCTAAAATGGTATCTCTTTTTACTTGAGATAAATGCAGGATGTATCTTTTTCAAAACAAGCAAGATCCCACCATAAAACTTGAGAGTAATCAAGAAAAAGCAATGACAACTTCATTACTTAGTCACACCATGACTAAGGCCATAGGGGCCCATTAGTGTCAGTTTAAAGTAGAACTGCATAGAAGACAAAGTTGGGCTTTCATTTCCCTCTTTCCCTCTTATTCATTCTTCCCTTGGTGCCTGGTGCCCTAAATACTTAAATCGACTATGATAAATGTTATTAGAGGATCATGTCTAACTCTATTTTCTTTCTCATGCTTGTGCCTGGGTGTCCATCCCTATACCAAATGACTCTGCCCTCTCATCTTGGTAGACACACCCAGTCTAGGTTGGGGCAATCAAATACCTCTCCCTGAAATACTGTGCCAATTAAGTATATAAGGCTAGTCCACTGGGGAGGGAACATGGAAGGGAGTTATAGAGAGAAGAGGTTGAAAAATATGATGCCACACAGAGAGAGTTAAAGAAAATAGTTGCTGCATTAAAACAAATAAAATACCTAGGAATAAACCTACCTAAGGAGGCAAAAGCTCTGCATTCCAAAAACTATAAGATGCAGATGAAAGAAAATGGAGACAACACAAATAGATGGAAAGATATACTGTCTTCTTGGATTGGAAGAATCAATATAATTAAAATGATTGTATATCCAAGGCAGTCTACAGATTTAGTGCACTCTCGATCAAAATACTAATGGCATTTTTTCACAGAACCAGAACAATAATTTTAGAATTTGTATAGAAACACAAAAAACTCTGAATAGCCAAAACAATCTTGAGAAAGAATAGAGCTGATGGAATCATGTTCCCTGACTTCAGACTATACTATAATGCTACAGTCATCAACACATTATGGCAATGACACTACAACAGGCATAGATAATGGCAGAAAATAGAGAGCCCCAAAGTAGAGCACTTTGGTCAATTAATCAAGCACAATGCAATTAATATACAACAAAGGAAACAAGAATATACAATGGAGAAAAGACACTCTCTTCAATAAGTGCTGCTGGGAAAACTGGACAGCTACATGTAAAAAGTGAAATTAAAACATTCTTTAAAACCATATATGAAAATAAACTCAAAATGGATTAAAAACCTAATTATAAGACTAGACACTATAAAACTCCTAGAGGAAAATAATCAGAACATTCTGACAAAAATTATACAAAACATTTTTTGGCACTATCTCCTAAAGTAAAGAAAATTAAAACAAAATGAATAAATGGGACTTAATTAAACTTATATTAAAAAAATTGCACAGCAAAGGAAATGATTGACAAAATGAGGTGACAACCTATTGAATGGGAGGAAATATTTGCAAATAATACAGCTGGTAAGAAATTAATATCCAACATATACAAACAGTTTATATAACTCAACATCAAAATATCAAACAACAACCAATTCCAAAAATGGGCAGAAGACCTGAATGGACATTTTGCAAAGGGGAGATGTAAATGGCTAATAGGTACATAAAGAGATACTCAAGATTGCTAATAATTAGGAAATGCAAATCCAAACCACAATGAGATATCACCTCACATCAGTCAGAATGGCTGTCATCAAAATGAAGACAAACATTAATAGCAAATATCGGTAATGATTCAGAGAAAGGGAACCTTGTGCATGATGGGAATGTAAACTAGTACAGTCCACCGAAAAACAGTATGGAGGTTACTCAAAACACTAAAAACTACAATTGCCATATGATCTAGCAATTCCATAAAAACAGCAATTCGAAAAGATACATTCAATTCTAGTGTTCATAGTAGCATTACCTACTATTGCTGAGATACGGAAGCAACTTAAGTGTCCATCAACAGATGAATGGATAAAGAAGATGTGGGAAATATACATACGTGTGTGTGTGTGTGTGTGTGTGTGTGTGTGTGCGCGCATCTATATGGACTACTACTCTGCCAGTTGTACGAACATGGAAGGACATGGAGGGCACTACGCTAAACGAAATAAGTTAAACGGGAAAGACAAATACTGTGTGGTGTCACTTATACGTGAAATCTAAAAAATACAACAAACTATTGAATAAAGCAAAAATAGAGGCAGTCTTGCAGATACTGGTGGTGGGATTGGGGGTGGGGGGGTGGTTGGGTAGAGCAGTGATGGAAAAATGAGAAGTATAAACTATTGCGCATAAGATAGCCTTAAGGATGTATTGTATAACATGAGACATGCAGCCAATATTTTGTAATAACCATAAATGGAAAGTAATCTTTAAAAATTATAAAATAAAATGAGTTGCCCTCTTTTTCTCCTATGCCTTATCAGTTTCTATGGGGTCTACATATATTTCTAATTCTTGAATCCTTTATATTCTTCTGCTCTATAAACCGAATTTTAATTTGACCCTGTGTACCTAGGTCTGTTCCTTAAAAACCAATGACACTGTGTCCATGAATGGGGAGATGGAGTGTAGTCTGTCCTCATTTTACTGTAAGTAGCTGCAAGCACTGGTAACAGAGCAAACTCTATGCACAACCAACATGAGGAGGAAACACAAGCACATAGGGAGGAAACATGGTAACCTCTCACCACTCGTGCTTACTCGCCCAAGAGGCATCAGGTAATACTGCCTTGCCAGGTACCAGAGACTTTCTGGACTCTCGATGGCTATGTTCTGTCCAAATTAACCCCTACTTGACAGCCATAAATAACAGTTTTACAGCTTCCACCTCCAAGGTCTTCTTTTATGTGGAGCTGGGTCAGAAGTTTTATGTGGTCTACCTGGAAGTATTATGCCATCTGTACTTTATCCAAGAAGATCAAATCTGTGGATTGTCCCCCAACATTCTGCAGTAAGTTGTGGCACATATACCAGAGGTTTCAAAAGTGACCATAAAGTGTTTTCAAATGAGAAGACCGACATAAATGAGGCAGTAATAATCACCAGTTTGAATTTGGGCCACTTCATCTATGGCTAAAAGATTTTATATGTACTCCAGCTATGGAGGAATAACAAAAGCCAAATTTATCTTTTCATATAAACAACTAAAATAAAAGACTAAATATACAAACTAGCAAATTTGGTATAATGAATCCTAGGACACACAACATAGAGATCTTTGAGAAAAAGAAAACAAAAGGTGATCCCTGCAATTGCTTCAGCTTAAAGTGCCTCAAGTGACTAAAGAAAGTGTCTCAGTCCTGGTGAAGGAAGATATAATCCAAACAGAGCCCCGTGATCTTCATGAGTAGAAAAACAGAGCTGAACATCTCAGGAGTCCACATGGGCTAGAATTTGCACAACAGAACAACAGAATTTGTGAGGTGATATCTGATTTTTTTCTTGTAAAAGAAAAAAAGCTACAAAAATGTGTAGAAGTTTTATCTTGAGTCCTTAATTGAAGTCTGATAACTGCATTAATATAAAGAAATTACCTAAGGCCAGGGAAAGAATCACTGGAAAAAAAAGAGAGAGAAAAGCCTTACAGATCAAACAAGGCCATTAATAGTGCATGATCCTAGGGTAGATGTCCTTAGTAATACTGGGGACTTTAGGGAAAGAACCCTGTAGGTTATAGTCTCAGTGCTAGGGAAAATTAGTCCTTACATAAAAGCCAGCTAACAAAGCTTAAAAGCAATCCTAAAAAGAACAAAACCATTTCCCAGTACCTTACCTGCATCCCAGAATAAAGTTCAGGAACATTTAAAGAAATTTAAAAAGAGTCAACACCTGATACAGTAAAATTTTTAGAACCTGCCATCAAATAAAAATTACTAAGCATGCAGAAAAGAAAGAAAAGAAAGATAAAAATAAATCAATACACATAAAAATGACATAAATGATATAATCATCAGACAAGGATATTAAAACAGTTATTACAAATATACCAAAAATAAAGTCAGAAAGAAAATACATGTTAAGGAGATAATAAACAATCATATTTAAAAAGAAGCTATACATTCTAAAATCAAAATTCCAGAGATAAATAATACGTCATATACAATTAACAGACAATTAGACTCTACAGAAAACTTGATTAATGAATTTAAAGACATAGGAAGAGAAGCTAAAAAAAATACAACACAAAGAGGAACGAAAGAATGGGAAAAGTGATTATAATATCAGTGAGGTCTGAGACAAGTTCAAGCAGACTATTACTGATATAATTTAAATTATCTGGAGTAGTGCCTAAAATTTTCTTAATTTGACAAGAACTATAAACCATGCAATTCAGGTAACTCATTGAAGAATACAGGCAAGATACATGAAGACAACTTTATCAAAGCTGCTGCTGCTGCTGCTGCTGCGTCGCTTCAGTCGTGTCCGACTCTGTGCAACCCCATAGACGGCAGCCCACCAGACTGAGAATAATCAAAATGTTTAAATCAATAAAGGCAAAATCTTAAAAGCAGCCAAAGAACACAATGCTTACATAGAAACAAAAGAATGATAAAACACTCATCACTGAGAATAAAACAAATCAGAAAATTCTGGAGAACCATTCAGAATAAAGCCTTCCTTAAATAAAGACTAAAAGAAAAAAATTGGCAGCAAAGATTCTAAATCTAGTGACAATGCCTTTTAAAAACAAAGGTGAAATAAAAACTTTGTCAGACATGAAAATGGTGGCAAAACTGATCACACACAGATGTACATTACAATAAACATTGAAGGAAGTCCATTAGGCAGAAGGAACAACAACTAGCTGGAAAGCAGAATTTATATAAGGATGGAGAGCACCAGGAACAGTAAAGGAGTGGGTATAAAATATTTTTCTTGGTTTCAAAATATCCTTTAAAGATAGTTGTTTCAAACAAATTATGAAAATGTAAGTTTTTCATGTACAAAGAAGTGAAATGAATAACAGCAAGAACATAAAGACAAAAAGAAAGGAAGGGAGCATACTGCTTTAATATACAGGAAATTCGGCTACATTTTATGTCAGCATTTCTAGAGCAATGCAAATTATATCTTAAAACTATGGCTGAATTTTGCATAATTTTCAGAAGACTGACAACAAATTCCCAAATTTCCAATGATTATTCAGAAAACACTATCAGATGGAAATAGAACAATTAAATCTTGTTTAGTCTTGATATTAAAATGAGAAAGCATATATAACAAAACTATGAACTAATCTTACTTATAAATAAAAATATATAAATACTAATAGGCTTAAGCAGTGCTTTATCAAGCATTTTACCAATTTTATCAGATATTTATCAAATAGCGTTTATTGATAAATGTTTATCACTTGTCTTTCTATATGTATATATAAAATATAAAAGCATTCTTTTGTGATCTATGCATTTTTTCTATTACTAAAACGTAATAACATCGAATATGAATAAAGATTCCATTTACAAAGAAATCTACTTAAGCATTGTTTAAACAGACTCACAAACTTATGGCTGCAGGAATAGCTAGAGTTGGGGATGGACAGGTACACACTGCTGTATTTAAAATGGATAACCAACAAGGACCTGCTGTATAGGCCATGGAACTCTGCTCAATATTATGTGGCAGCCTGGATGGGAGGGATGTCTGGGGGAAATGGATACATGTATATGTATGGCTGAGTCCCTTCCCTGTTCACCTGGAACTATCACAACATTGTTTGTTAACCAATACAAAATAAAAAGTTTTTTTTTTTTTAAAAAGCACTGTTTAAATAAAATATTTACTCTATTTCAAAAGCAGTCACTAACCACTATATTAAAAACTAAAATAAAATTGGAGAGATACATAAAGTGTAACAAAAATTTTTCAGTTAGTAAACTGTATTTTTATTCACTGTTTGCATCTATTAATATTATAAAATGATCACAAAAATCAGTCTAGCTAACTTCCATCACCATACATAATTACAAAAAATATTTTTTCTTATGAAAAGACTTTATATTTTTGTAGAAACTTTCAAATATGCAATTTCAGATACCAACTATGGTCACCATACTGTACATTATATCCCCATGAATGTACTTATTTTATAACTAGAAGTTTGTACCAATAGATTCCCTTCACCCATTTTACCCAACCGTCTTGCTTTCCTTCAGCTCAGTTCATTTCAGTCGCTCAGTTGTGTCCGACTCTGTGACCCCATGAACCACAGCACGCCAGGCCACCCTGTCCATTACCGACTCCCGGAGTCCACCCAAACCCATGTCCATTGAGTTGGTGATGCCATCCAACCATATAATCCTCTGTCATCCCCTTCTTCTCCTGCCCTCAATGTTTCCCAGCATCAGGGTCTTTTCAAATGAGTCAGCTCTTTGAATCAAGCGGCCAAAGTATTGGAGTTTCAGCTTCAGCATCAGTCCTTCCAATGAACACCCAGGACTGATCTCCTTTAGGATGGACTGGTTGGATCTCCTTGCTGTCCAAGGGACTCTCAAGAGTCTTCTCCAACACCATAGGTTCAAAAGCATCAATTATTTGGCGCTCAGCTTTCTTTATAGTCCAACTCTCACATCCATATATGACTACTGGAAAAACCATAGCCTTGACTAGATGGACCTTTGTTGATAAAGTAATGTCTCTGCCTTTTAATATGCTGTCTAGGTTGATCATAACTTCCAAGGAGTAAGCGTTTTTTAATTTCATGGCTGCAGTCACCATTTGCAGTGATTTTGAAGCGCCCCAAAATAAACTCAGCCACTGTTTCCACTGTTTCCCCATCTATTTCCCATGAAGTGATGGGACCAGATGCCATGATCTTAGTTTTCTGAATGTTGAGTTTTAAGTCAACTTTTTCACTCTCCTCTTTCACTTTCATCAGGAAATTGTAAATCTCTTTGTATCTGTGAGCTCAAACAGTATTTCTCTTTCTCTATTCAACTTATTTCATTTAGCATAATGCTCTCAAGATCCATCTATATTGTCACAAATGACAAGATTTTACTCTTTTATAGCTAAATAATATCTACTTGTATAATATCTATCTATCTATCTATCTATCTATCTATCTATCTATCTATCTATTTATCACATCTTCTTTATCTTCTGTTTATCATTCAATAGATACTTAGGTTATTTTCATAAGTTGAATATTAAAAATAATGTTGCAGTGATTATAGGAGGTGTCAATAAATCTTTTCAAGTAAATGTTTTAATTTTCTACAGATAAATACCCAGAAATGGAATGACTGAATCATATGATAGATCTATTTTCTAATTTTTTGAAGACCCTCCATCCTGTCTTCTAGAATGGCTGCACCAGTTTTCAATCTGCTCTTCAGTGCACAAGGGTTCCCTTCGCTCCACATCCTTGCAACATGTGTTGTTGTTGTTGTTCAGTTGCTAAGTCGGGGCCAACTCTTTGCGACCCCAATGGCTTCCTGTGGCACACCAGGCTTCCCTGTCCTTCACTATTTCTCAGAGTTTGCTCAAATTCATGTCCACTGATGCTATTTAATCATATTATCCTCTGCCACCCTCTTCTTTTGCCTTTACCCAGCATCAGGGTCTTTTCTAATGAGGCAGCTCTTCCCATCAGGTGGCCAAGGTGATTCAGTTTCAGCACCAGTTCTTCCAATGAATATTCAGGGTTGATTTCCTTTAGGAATGACCAGTTTTATCTCCTTGCTGTCCAAGGGGCTCACAAGAGTTTTCTCCAGCACTGCAGTTTAAAAGCATCAGTTCTTTAGCATTCAACCTTCTTTATGGTCCACCTCTCACATCCGTACATGACTACTGGAAAAACCATAGCTTTGACTATACAGATAATTGTTGGCAATGGGATTTCTTTGTTTTTTAATACACTGTCTAGGTTTGTCATGGCTTTCCTTCCAAGGAGCAAGTGTCTTTTAATTTCATGGCTGCAGTCACGGTCAGCAGTGATCTTGGAGCCCAAGAAAATAAAATCTGTCATTGCTTCCACTTTTTCCCTTTCTATTTGTAACGAAATGATGGGACCAGATGCCATGATCTTAGTTTTATATGTTGAGTTTCAAGCCAGATTTTTCACTCTCCTCTTTCACTCTCATCAACAGGCTCTTTAGTTCCTCTTCAGTTTCTGCCATTAGAGTGGTATCATCCACATATCTGTGGCTGTTGATATGTCTCCTAGCAATTGTGATTTCAACTTGTGATTCATCCAGCCCAGCATTTCACATGATGTACTGTGCATTTAAGTTAAATAAACAGGGTTACAATATACAGCCTTGTTTAGTTCTTTCCCAATTCTGAACTATTCATTTGTTTGTAAGGTCTAACCAATGCTTCTTGATTTGCATACAGGTTTCTCAGAAGGCAGGTAAGGTGGTCTGGTATTCCCATCTCTTTCAAAATCTTTCAGTTTGTTGTGTTCCATACAGTCAAAGTCTTTCACATAGTGAATGAAGCAGATGTTTTTCTGGAATTCCCTTGCTTTCTCTATGATCTCATGGATGTTGGCAATTTGATCTCTGATTCCTCTACCTTTTCTAAATCCAGCTTGTACATCTGGAAGTTCTCAGTTCATGTACTGCTGAAGTCTAGCTTGAAGGATTTTGAGCATAACCTTACTAGCATGCAAAATGAGCACAACTGTCGGGTATTTTGAACATTCTTTGGCACTGCCATTCTTTAGGACTGAAATGAAAACTGACCTTTTCCAGTCCTGTGGCCACTACTGAGTTTTCCAAATTTGATGACATATTGAGTGCAGCACTTTCACAGCATCATCTTTTAGGATTTGAAATAGCTCAGCTGTAATTCAATCACCTTCACTAGCCTTGTTCATAGTAACACTTCCTATAAGGCCTGCTTAATTTCACACTCCAGGATGTCTGGCTCTAGATGAGTGACCATTCCATCATGGTTATCTGGGTCATTAAGACCTTTTTTATATAGTTCCTCTGTGTATTCTTACCACCTCTTCTTAATCTTTTCTGCCTCTGTTAGGTCCTTATTGTTTCTGTCCTTTTTCATGCCCATCCTTGCATGAAATGTTCCCTTGATATCTCCAATTTTCTTGCAGAGATTTCTAGTCTTTCCCATTCTATTGCTTCCCTCTATTTATTTGCATTGTTCATTGAAGAAGGCCTTCTTAATCACTCCTTGCTATTCTCTGGAACTCTCCATTCAGTTGGGTATATCTCTTCTTTTCTCCCTTGCTTTTCACTTCTCTTCTTTCCTCATCTATTTGTAAAGCCACCTCAGACAACCACTTATCCTTCCTGCATTTCTTCTTGTAGTTAACAGAATTAAAATGGAAATAAGTAGATATCTATCAATAATGACTCTAAATTTCAAGAGACAAAATGCTCCAATACAAAGTCGTAAAGGGTCAGGTTGGATTTAAAAACAAACAAAAAATTATAGAGAGAAACTACAATATGCTGCCTACAAGAAATTCACTTCTGGGTGAAATTATATAAATGATGAAAGTAGAGAGATGAAAAAAGATATTTGGGGTGGTTTTGGTTACTGCATCTCGTGCAATGGTATGAACCTCTGTCCATAGTTATTCAGATACTCTGTCTACCAGACCTAACCCCTTGATCAGCAATATGTGTTACCTGTATATATTTTTTGCAATAGCCATTATGACAGATGTGAGGTGATACATCATTGTGGTCTTAATTAAATTAAATTAAAAGGGATTAATTTAATTCAACCTAATTTAATAGAAATAACAGCAAACTATAAATCAACTGAAAAATAGGACTAAAAAAAAAATGCTCCAATTAAAAGACATAGAGTGTCAGATTTGATTAAAAAAAAAAAAAAAGACCTACAATATGCTGCCTACAAGAAATTCACTTCAGGTTGAAATACAGACACAAACTAAAAGTAGGGAGATGGAGAAAGATATCTCATGCAAATGGAAATGACAAGTAAGTGGAGTAGCAAAATTTATATCAGACAAAACAGAGTTTAAAATAAAGACCAAAATAAACTTCAGAGAAAGACAAAAAAAAATGAACCATGTATTGATAAAAAGATCCAAAGCAGAAGAGTATCTTATGTACCCAATTTAGGAACATCTAAATATATAAAACAAATATTAACAGACAATAGGGAGAGAAGTGGACCCTAATACAATAATACATAATACAATAATAATACAAAAGAAGTTGGCTTTAATACCTCCACTGACATCAATGAACAGATCACTCAGACAGAAAAGCCGTAAGTATCTACTGAATGATAAACAGAATAAAGAAGATGTGATTGATATATGTATTATACAAACAAATATTATTTAGCTATAAAAAAAGAGTAAAATCTTGTCATTTGTGACAATATGGATGGATCTTGAGAGCATTATGCTAAATGAAAAAAGTTGAATAGAGAAAGAGAAATACTGTTTGAGCTCCCAGATACAAAGAGATTTGCAGTTTCCTAAAATAGAGCAAGGGAGTGGGCAAAATGAGTGAAGGGAATCTGCAGGTACAAACCTCTAGTTATAAAATAAGTACGTTCATGGGGGGGTGTAGTGTACAGTATGGTGACCATAGTTGATGTCTGAAATTGCATATTTAAAAGTTTCTACGAAAAATTATTAAAAGTCTCTTCATAAGAAAAAAAATTTTGTAATTATGTATGGTGATGGAAATTAACTAGACTAATTTTTGTGATCATTTTGTAATATATATACATGCAAACAGTGAATAAAAATACAGTTTACTAACTGAAAATTTTTTGTTACACTTTATGTATCTTTTCAATTTTATTTTAGTTTTTAATATAGTGGTTAGTGATTGATTTGAAATAGAGTAAATGTTTTATTTAAACAGTGCTTTAAAATATTTTTTTTAATTTTGTATTGGTTAACAAATAATGTTGTGATAGTTCCTGGTGAACAAAAAAGGGACTCAGCCATACATATACATGTATCCATTCTCCTCCAAATTTCCCTCGCACTTAGAGTAATTGGTCTGTTCAAGCTATATGTTCCTTTTTAACAAAGTCATCACAGATTGTATGTTTCTAGAAACGTCCATTTCTTCTAGGCTATCCAATATGTTGACCTATAATTGTTAATAGTACTCTTTTAATTATTTATATTTCTGTGGTATCAGTTGTTATTTCCTCTCTTTCATTTCTTGTTTTGTTTTTATGGGTCCTCTCTTCCTTCTACATGAGATTAGCTAGCAATTTGTTAATTATGTTTCAAAAACCCACTCCTGGTTTTACTGACCTTTTTCTATTGTTCTTTTGATCTCTATTTCATTTATTTCCTCTCCGGCCTATATTATTTGCTTCCTTCTGCTGACTTTGGATTTTATTTGTTGTTCTAATTCTTTTATATGGTAGGCTATATTGTTTATTTGAGATTTTTTTATTTATTGAGGAAGGCCTGTTTTGATATAAACTTCCTTCTTAGAACAGCTTTTGCTGTATCTCATAGAGTTTTTACAGTTGTGTTTCATTGTCATTTGTCTTCAGGTATTTTCAGATCTCTTCCTTGATTTCATCATTGCTCCATTTTTTAAGTAGCATTTTGTATATCCCATGTATTCATTTTTTTCCTACTTTAATTTATGTTGTTGCTTTCTAATTTCATACCAGAAAAGATGCTTGAAATGCTTTCTCTCATCTTAAATCTGCTGAGGCCTGTTTTGTAACCTAATATGTAGTCTACTCTAGAGAATGTTCCCTTTGTGTTTGAAAAGAATGTGTATTCTGTTATTTTGATGTAGTTCTCTATAGATATCACATAAGTTCAGTTGTCTTCTTGTGGCATTTAGGACCTTTTGCCTACATGTGAGTCAGTTCAGTTGCTCAGTCATGTCTGACTCTTTGTAACCCCATGGACTGCATCATGCCAGGCCTCCCTGTCTGTCAATAACTCCCAGAGTTTATCCAAACTCATGCCCATTGAGTCAGTGATGCCAACCAACCATCTTATCCTCTGTTATCCCCTTCTCCACCTGCCCTCAATCTTTCACAGCATCAGGGTCTTTTCAAATGAGTCAGCTCTTTGAATCAGGTGGCCAAAATACTAGAGTTTCAGCTTCAACATCAGTCCTTCCAGTGAACACTGAGGACTGATCTCCTTTAGGATGGACTGGTTGGATCTCCTTGCAGTCCAAGGGACTCTCAAGAGTCTTCTCCAACACCACAGTTCAAAAGCATCAGTTCTTTGGCACTCAGCTTTCTTTACAGTCCAACTCTCACATCCACACATGACTACTGGAAAAACCATAGCCTTGACCAGAAGACATTTGTTGGCAAAGTAATGTCTTTGCTTTTTAATATGGAGAAGGGACTGGCAAACCACTTCAGTATTCTTGCCTTGAGAATCCCGTGAACATTATGAAAAGACATGTGAAGTATGAAGACAGTACTGGGAAGTTAGCATTATCATTCCTAACAGCAACCCTTATTTAGTGACTGCATGGGTTGGTGCATAAATATCTCATCTCCCTCATGCCTAGCATAGGATTAACTGAGCCTCAATTGGGCACAGTGATAGCATGCCTAGTAACTCTCTGCTTGGCTCCCTTCTCTCAATTTTCTATCCTTTTGCTGCTGGAGTCTAATATCTCCTCCTGCATAAATTGCTTTCCCTCAACTCCTTGGCTCAATGTTAGTTTCTTCAAATATCTTCCAAGCTAAGAATTCAGCCATATCATGTTTGCAGATTGAAATTGTACATTGTGAGAATATGGACACCACAAACATGGCAGCCACTACGGATCATATCTTTTGTGCCTCAGAAAGCGAGTCGCTAATCATTTTCAGGTAAATCACTACTTATTCTATTTCGTCCTTTCCAGATGGTGACACTTAGACTAGAGCAGGTAGCCAGGAGTGGTAAAATGCTGAGGGGAAATGCAAATGACAGAGAATTTCTGTTAGACCGTGTAATTAAAGAATGATGTCCCTGGAAGATAAGGGAGAAGAATTAGTAGACATCTGATTTGTACACATTATTTGATAAAATGTTTATTTTGGACTGGAAGCTAAAGTCCAAGTACACACTGTTGTTGGATTATTGATCCTCATCTTTCCCACGTGTAAAACGAGGTTAATAATGGTACCGACCTTTTAGGATAGTTGCAGAGATGATATCTTGTAAAAGGAACAATACAGTGTCTGACACTTAGTAGGCACCTAATAAATGTTTGCTATTTGCACATTTTGTTGCCAAGATTTCAGATTTTGTTCCATAATATTTAGTATGGAAATCCTTGGCAAATTCATTACAGAATTTATTTAATAAGATTCATTATATTAGTTTTCCCCGTGAAATTTCTTTGCATGTCTCCTATGTGTAGGCAATATATTCAGGCATAAGAGACTTGCATAACTAGGGGATTATTTGTACTTTAAGGCTTACTGAAAGGGATGGCTGTCCTATGAGGTGTATTTCCTCAAACACTGTAAAATTGCAAAGGAAGCAGCTCTTCCTCTAGCAGGGCTGACTTTTATCTTTAGCTGCTTACAAGCTCTTGGAACTCTTTGGGGATAATTGCAATGTAATGTGTTACAGCTGCTTACTAGGTAATTTACTCAGCTGCCACCGCCTGTGGAGATTAGAAAGGATTTCCCCTCCTAACACTGGGCCCCTGGAATTTACAATCTTTTCCTTTTCTCTTCTCTGGTGGTATCACTCTTTTCCCTCATGGTTCACTAGGAAGTCAGCCATTTTAAAGTACACAAGTAGTGTGCTTGAAGGAGAAAATAAAAGCAAAGAAACAAACTCTATGTGGGGTAGGTAGCCTTTGGGGCATAGTGTCTATGTGACCAGCAGGGCCAAACCTGAAGACGTATTAGGTTCCTCCAAGCCCACTTAAGTTAAGAATAGTATTCTTACTTTTTTATGTTCTGTAGACACTTCAGTATTCTTGCCTTGTTCTGTAGACACTTTGTACTCCAAGGCCAAAATTTGCATTATTCCAGGTATCTCTTTACTTCCTACTTTTGCATCCCAGTCCCTTAAATAAAAAGGATATCTTTTGGGGGTATTAGCTCTAGAAGCGGAGAAGGCAATGGCACCCCACTCCAGTACTCTTGCCTGGAAAATCCCATGGATGGAGGAGCCTGGTAAGCTGCGGTCCATGGGGTCGCTAGGAGTCGACAGAATTGGGTGGCTTCACTTTCACTTTTCCCTTTCATGTATTGGAGAAGGAAATGGCAACCCACTCCAGTATTCTTCCCTAGAGAATCCCAGGGACAGGGGGAGCCTGGTGGGCTTCCGTCTATGTGGTCGCACAGGATCGGACATGACTGAAGCGACTTAGCAGCAGCAGCAGCTCTAGAAGGTCTTGTAGGTCTTCATAAAACCATTTAACTTCAGCCTCTTCACTATTACTGGTCAGGGCACAGACTTGGATTACCATGATACTGAATAATTTGCCTTGGAAACAGAGATCATTCTGTCATCCTTGAGATGGAAACTGAGTACTGCATTTCAGACTCTCTTGTTGACTGTGAAGGGTACTCCATTTCTTCTAAGGGATTCTTGCCGACGGTAGCAGATATAATGGTCATTTGGGTTAAATTTACCCATTCAAGTCCATTTTAGTTCACTGATTTCTAACTCTTGCCATCTGCTGTCTGACCACTTCCAATTTACCTTTTTTCATGGAACTAACATTCCACTTCCTATGCAATATTGCTCTTTACAGCATCAGACTTCACTTCCATCACCAGTCACATCCACAACTGGGTGTTGTTTTTGCTTTGGCTCCATCTCTTCATTCTTTTTGGAGTTATTTCTCCACTGATCTCCAGTAACATATTGGGCAGCTACCGACCTGGGGAGTTCATCTCTCAGGTTCCTATCTTTTTGCCTTTTCATACTGTTCATGGGGTTCTCAAGGCAAGAATACTGAAGTGGTTTACCATTCCTTTCTTGTTTTGTCATAACTCTCCATCAAAGGCTAACAGAGTTTTGCTAAGACGACATACTGGTTATAGGAAACACCCTCTTCCAACAACACAAGAAAAGACTCTACACATGGACATCACCAAATGGTCAATACCAAAATCAGATTGATTATATTCTTTTCAGCCAAAGATGGAAAAGCTCTATACAGTCAGCAAAAACAAGACTGGGAGCTGACTGCGGCTCAGATCATGATTTCCTTATTGCCAAATTCAGACTTAAATTTAAGAAAGTAGGAAAAACTACCAGATCATTCATGTATGACCTAAATCAAGTCCCTTATGATTACACAGTGGAAGTGACAAATAGATTTAAGGGATTAGATCTAATAGACAGAGTGCCTGATAAAGTATGGACAGAGGTTTGTGACATTGTACAGGAGGCATGATCAAGACCGTCCCCACAAAAAATACAAAAAGGCAAAATGGTTGTCTGAGGAGGCCTTACAAATAGCTGAGAAAAGAAAAGGAGCTAAAGGCAAAGGAGAAAAGGAAATACCCACTTGAATGCAGAGTTCTAAAGAATAGCAAGGAGAGATAAGAAAGCCTTCCTCAGTGATGAATGCAAAGAAATACATAAAAACAATAGAATGAGAAAGACTAGAGATTGCTTCAAGAAAATTAGAGATACCAAGGGAACTTTTCATGCAAAGATGGGCACAATAAAGGACACAAATGCTATGGACTTAACAGAAGCAGAAGATATTAAGAAGAGGTGGCAAGAATACACAGAAAAATTATACAGAAAAGATAATCATGATCCATGTAACCACAACGGTGTGATCACTCACCTAGAGCCAGACATCCTGGAATGTGAAGTCAAGTGGGCCTTAGGAAACATCACTAAGAACAAAGTTAGTGGAAGTGATGGAATTCCAGTTGAGCTATTTCAAATCCTGAAAGATGATGCTGTGAAAATGCTACACTCAGTATGTCAGCAAATTTGGAAAATGCAGCAGTGGCCACAGGACCAGAAAAGGTCAGTTTTCATTCCAATCCCAAAGAAAGGCAATGTCAAAGAAACCTCAAACTACCACACAGTTGCACTCACCTCACACATAAGCAAAGTAATGCTCAAAATTCTCCAAGCCAGGCTTCAACGGTACGTAAACCGTGAACTTCCAGATGTTCAAGCTGGATTTAGAAAAGGCAAAGAAACCAGAGATCAAATTGCCAACAACTACTGGATCATGGGAAAAGCAAGAGAGTTGCAGAAAAAACATCTACTTCTGTTATTGACTAGGCCAAAGCCTTTGACTGTGTGGATCACCACAAACTGTGGAAAATTTTTAAAGAGATGGGAATACCAGACCACCCTGACCTGCCTCCTGATAAATCTGTATGCAGGTCAAGAAGAAATATTTAGAATTGTACATGGAACAACAGATTGGTTCCAAATTGGGAAAGGGGTACATCAAGGCTGTATATTGTCACCCTGATTATTTAACTTCTATGCAGAGTACATCATGCGAAATGCTGAGCTGGATGAAGCACAAGCTGGAATCAAGATTTCCAGGGGAAATATCAATAACCTCAGATGTGCAGATGACACCACCCTTATGGCAGAAAGTGAAGAAGAACTAAAGAGCCTCTTGATGAAAGTGAAAGAGGAAACTGAAAAAGCTGGCTTAAAACTCAACATTCAGAAAACTAAAATCATGGCATCTGGTCCCATCACTTCATGGCAAATAAATGGGGAAACAATGGAAACAGTGAGAGACTTTATTTTCTTGGTCTCCAAAATCACTGCAGATGGTGACTGCAGCCATGAAATTAAAAGACGCTTACTCCTTGGAAGGAAAGCTCTAATCAACCTAGACAACATATTAAAATAACAGAGACATTACATGGCCAACAAAGGTATGTCTAGTCAAAGCTATGGTTTTTCCAGTAGTCATATATGGTTGTGAAAATTGGACTCTAAAGAAAGCTGAGCACTGGAGAATTGATGCTTTTGAACTGTGGTGGTGGAGAAGACTTGTGAGAGTCCCTTGGACTGTAGGGAGTCTCTTGGGCTGACAGTCCATCCTAAAGGAAATCAGTCCTGAATATTCATTGGAAGGACTAATGCTGAAGCTGAAACTCCAATACTTTGGCCACCTGATATGAAGAACTGACTCATTTGAAAAGACCCTGATTCTGGGAAAGATTGAAGGTAGGAGGAGAAGGGACGACAGAGGATGAAATGGTTGGATGGCATCACTGACTCAGTGGACATGAGTTTGAGTAAACTCCAGGAGTTGGTAATGGACAGGGAAGCCTGGCATGCTGCAGTCCTTGGGGTCCCAAAGAGTAGTACATGACTGAGTGACTGAACTGAATAGATCCTTTGGAAGTGTATGGGTTGAATTATGTCCACCCTAAAATATATGTTGTAGTCCTAACTTCTAGTATGTCAGAATGTGACCTTATTTGGAGATAGGATCTTTACTGAGGCAATCTAGTAAAGGTGAGGTCATTAGGGTGAGCCTTAACCCAATAGTGACTGTAGTCCTTATGAAACATGGGGAAATATGGAAAGAGACATATACACAAGGAGGAGGACATGTGAGGACGAAGGCAGATAGGAATGATTTATCTAGAAGCCGAGGAATGTCAAATATTTCCAGAAAACCACTAGAGACTAAGAAAGAGCCATGGAACAGATTCTTCCTTATGGTCCTCAGAAGAAGCCAACAGTGACAACACTTTGATCTCAGATTTCTAGCCTCCAGAACTGTGAAACAATAAATTTCTATTGTTTATGCTACTTAGCTTATAATACTTTGTTAGGTCAGCTCTGGAAAACTGATACAAGAAATTTGTGAAGGCACTAGACTTCTCAAAATATTTTTAAATGCATAAAATAACAAAAAATAAGATGAAACAGATATATTAAAATATTGTAATCAAATTTTGCACAAAAGCATCTTTGTGATATAGTCATATGTATTTCTATATTAATTTCTATATGTGATCCAGTAATGGATCAAAGAAAACCACTTCAGTTTTCAAGTATGGATTAATATTAAAGATATTTTGAAGTCTACAACAAATTTAATGGGATTTAAAAATATCTGTGATTTCAACTGTTTATAGATGCTGCTTTTATTACTATTGGTTATTGCCTATATTCATGATTGAAGGAAACAGTAAATTCCAGTCAGAAAATTAGTAAAAGTTAGGTCAAATTCACTGACCACCTGAATTCCTTCTACAAACACCTTGGAGGACTGCAGACTCTGGACCGAGAACTTTGGCTTCAGAGATTTCATTTCAAGGAAACTTCCCTTACTATAACATCTGGTCAGTTTGCTCAATCTTAGCTGTTCATTTATAACTCGATGTCTAGTTTCCAGACTGTATATTCCCTGGAGATTAAAATGATACGTAATCCTTCTTTATTATTCTATATTGCACAGAGGTTATTCTCTTAGATCTGGCACTGATCTTAAAGTTGTTATTGAAGATTCCCAGAATTTAATGTTGCCTTTGATATGGCTATAGAGCTTCCTATTGAAATCCTCTTAACGGTGACTCTGCTTCTCTTTGTTTCCAAATCTGGATTGGTTGAAGTTCAATTCCTATTAATACATCTTAAACTCAGAAAACTCCATTTTCACTCATCGTATCTCACCTGTAAAGACCTGTTCTTTTCTATGTCTTCACATTTCTATATCCTCCCAGACACTCAGTCTCCTGCTTTCACGAGTATGCAGTGATGCTCCTGAGACTTGGACAATCTCCAATTCTAGCAAGGACTATGTCTGCAATCTCCAGCTGAAGCAGATCTTGGCTTCATAGTCAAGGTCTATGGAAAAACCTTGACAGTGTTCTTGACACCCATCTATCCATTCATATGACTCTTATTCTTTTACCCTTCACTTCCTAGACATGTTCTGTTTTCATATTTCCCATCTGGCCTTCTTCCAAAATTTTTCCTCTTCCCTCTCACAATATTCCCTAAAACCTGCATGTTGGCTTTCCTAGCTTGACCCATTGACTTGCCTTGAATTGTCACTGTTGAGTCCTCTGACTTTTGACTGCCTCTCTGATACAGCAGTCCAATACTAGATGATATCTTATTTATGATATTTTCTTTGGCCTCTCATCTCAAACCTTGCTCAGTTACCAATTTCAAGATACTTTCCTGTGTTTCTGTGTCCACAATTTCAGATTGTATTTACTCCTTCCAGTTGTGCCTCAGGCTTTTTGATCCCAGATACTGCCTAAGTGAAATATGTATGTGCGTGCATGCTAAGTTGCTTTGGTCATGTCCAACTCTTTGCAGCCCTATGGACAGTAGCCCACTGGGCTGCTCTGTTCATGGGATTATCCAGGCAAGAATACTGGAGTGGGCGGCAATGCCCTCCTCCAAGAGATCTTCTCGACCCAGGGATCAAGCCCCCATCTCCTACTTCTCCTGCACTGGCAAGTGGCGCTTCCCTGGTAGCTCAGATGGTAAAAAATCTGGCTGCAGTGTGGGAGACCCAGGTTTGGTCCATAAGTTGAGAAGATTCCCTGGAGAAGGGAATGGCTTCCCAAGCCAGTATTCTTGCATAGAGAACTCTATAGACAGAGGAGACTGGCAGGCCACAGTCTATGGAGTCACAAAGAGTTGGACACGACTGAGTGACCAACACTTTTTCTTTACCAATAGCACAACAAAAGCATAATAAAACCCTCTCATTTGTCCCTCTATCCACTGTAGTGAATGAATGAACACTAACGAATGTGTTAACTTTTTGAGAAATATATATGTACATACAAATTTAAAGAGAATCAAGTTGATTTCAGTATTTATAATCATTTTGAGATACACAATTCATTTTGGTTTATGTTTTTCCTGTGTTATGCTAAATCCTTGAAGGACTTTTAGTCATCCATAAAGAGTATGTCTGAGGGTTCCCAGGTGGCTCGGTGATAATGAATCTGCCTGCCAATGAGGGAGACGCAGGAGATGAGGGTTCGATCCCTGAGTCAGGAAGATCCCCGAAGGAGGAAATGGCAACACACTCCAGTATTATTGCCTGGGAAATCCCATTGACAGAGGAGCCTGGCAGACTACAGTCCACAGGGTCCCAAGAGCTGGACATGACTTAGTGACTGAGCATGCATGCAAAAGAATATGTTTTACCTTTTTGTTTTTGAGTTGTTCACATTTGTTCCAGTGAAATTCCTATTCATGGTAATCACAGTGACATTATTTTAATCTGTTACTTGTGACTCAGTAGTGGCTCTTAAGTGTGCCCAACACACCAGATACATGCCTGCACTGAAAACTTTTATCTTACTTCTATTAGGTTCCATGTAGGTGTCCCTACATTTTTTCTGCTGAATGTGGATTATATTGGATTAGAATCCTTCCTTTGGCAACATTTTGTTTCTGTGGGCTTTCATCAACTCACTTATAAAAAGGCCCAACAGCATGTCTATATTCAAAGCCTGAACCAGCTTGATATATTAATGCTTGCAGAGGAAAACTGTAATGATGGTGACTATTCTCAATTTGTTCTGTGAAACTGCCCAGCAATTCAGTTTTGTTTCTATTATTTCTGTTAGCTCTTTCCCTCCTCTGTAGCAGCTTTAAAAATATTCCAATCTCCTAACATCTCATATATTCTAACTTCACATGCCCTGAGCATAAATACTTATTTCCAGTAGAAAACAAATAGCAGTTGATGACATGATATCAAACCTATAAATTTATTTGTATTTGCATAAACACTGTCCTGTTTAACTTTTGTTAACAATGTAAGGAATGACTGACCCATGAAAAGACAATACATGCATCTGTATTCTGACTTTTCTATTTCATCTGCTCAGGGTCCTTGCTTCACCAGTATCCTCGCTTGTAGCACACAATGTCAGTGTCCTGTGGCTATACCAATTCCTTTCTCTTCCCATATAAATCAATCAAATCTCATGGGAAGCCCCAGGGACTCTGCCTGATGGCATTTTCTGGTGGCAAGAGCTTGCTTAACCTGCATATGAGTAGGAAGAGAGTACTGGGAAGTTGGCATTATCATTCCTAACAGCAACCCTTATTTAGTGACTGCATGGGTTGGTGCATAAATATCTCATCTCCCTCATGCCTAGGGTAGAATTAACTGAGCCTCAATTGGGCACAGTGAGAGCATGCCTAGTAACTCTCTGCTTGGCTCCCTTCTCTCAATTGTCTATTCTTTTACTGCTGGAGTCTAATATCTCCTCCTGCATAAATCGCTTTCCCTCGACTCCTTGGATTAAGATCAGTTTCTGTGGAATGGTGCTCAGTCATCCAATCATGTCCAACTTTGCAGCCCCCACAAACTGTAGCCCACTAGTCTCCTCTGTCCATGGAATTTTCCAGGCAAGAATACTGGAACAGATTGCCATATCTTACTTCAGGCATGTTCCCAACCAGGGATTGAACGCACATCTCTTATGTCTTCTGCATCGGCAGGCAGATTCTTTATCACTAGTGCCACCTGGAAAGCCCCAGTTCCTAGTAGTAGTAGCGTTAGTCACTCAGTCATGTCCAACTCTTTGTGATCCCATGGACTGTAGCCCACGAGGTCCTCTGTCCATGGGGATTCTCCAGTCAAGAATACTGGAGCGGGTTGCCATTCCCTTCCTCAGAGGATTTTTCCCAACCCAGGGATCGAATCTGGGTCTCCTGCATTGCAATCAGATTCTTTACCATCTGAGCTACAGGGAAGCTCCTTCAAGTTTCTAAGAGATCTTAACTTAATGATGGACTTAAGCCCAATTGCAAGCCAGGGCAATGCTAACATGAAGTAGAATGACAGGACATCCTGCCATCCGCTAACCATCAAAACCTCAGTGGTAGTGTGGAATATGGTATAAATAGGGGTTACGTTGACTTACTCAGTAGCTCTACAGCCTGATATCTGGTGATATGGTGTTAGTTGGCTTTTATTAATTGAGACAGATACTCTAATGGAAGAATAGAATAGACACAGATCAGACAACTATGGACTTGGGTTACAGTATAAAAGCTAATAGTTGTCAGTGACAGTATTTAAGGAGACTTTTATTTACTACAACAGAAGAGCAGATTTTGCTGAAAATCAGAGATCAGATTTGATTTTGAGAGTTGTGGAACTAAAAAAGGCACTTATATCACAGCTTCTGCATAAAGATAGGGCCCTAATATGAAGGGATTGAGATTCTGAGACTAGAGTTAGAGATGCATAAGTGGGTGCATTTAAGATCATAGAATCTTTCAATTCCCCCAAACCTTCCGGGCTGGTAAAGGTGGCCCCTTCTCTCTTGATAATGGAGAAAAATGTGCCCTATTGCTTGGAAATTTTGCAGAACTCTCACCTGAATCAAATTCTTTACAAAACAATGCTTGCCTCTTCAGGATGTATACACATATTAACATTACATGTCTAACATTAGTAAAATAAAAAAAAGAGAGAGATGGCATAAGCCAATTGAAGGTATCTATACATATTTTACTGCATGATTATGTTTATTAATATCAATAATATTTTGGCAAAGCCAAAATGGCAATTAAAAGGTCTTATTGACCTGTAAGGAACTATGGCAATGGCTAATAGACAATCGTGCTTCCAGGATAAAGAGACACAGGGATCTAACAAGAGTGCTGCTTTACTTATATGTTATAAAAACAACAAGAAAGGAAAAGCTGAAGGCTCATGTCAGTAATTACAATGGAGAAATCACATTAAGTTAAGTTCTCAAACCCAGATCCCATCAATTGAACAGGAAACCAGGTACTTCAAAGGGGGGTGGGGTGGGGAAAGACTCACTAGCAATAATAGCAAGCATATTTAGTTCTGATACCCATCCTTTCAAACAGGGCTTGTGGCCATTTACCAGACCAAGTGTACCTTGAGTAAAATGGGAATACCAAGATTTTTTGAGAGCTATTATACACAGAGCCTGAACTAACACTGATATTAGGAGACTCCAAATCTCATTATAGCCTTTTATTATTATAAAATGGGGTTCTAGTGCAACTCCATCTCAAGTAAGTACAGGGGGTCTCTAGGTCTACCCTGAGTACAAAACTGATAGGTATATCTGGAAGCTGGAAGAGTCTTCACATTGACTTCTTAAACTTTGAGTTAAGAGATACTATGAAACTGCTCCTGCTTCTATATGGCCAAGACAGTAAATTAGAAAAGTGATATTGCATTTGAAGTCGATGGGAGAAATGATCACCACCCTCAAAGACTTATTTTTTTTTCATTTCATCCAAATTTATTAGTCTGAAGTTATTTATAATACCTTTTATGTGTTTAACATCTATTAGATTTGTATGTATAATCTGTTTTCATTCTCAAGAAATTGTATTTTTCCCTTATTCCAGTGTTTATAAATTTTATTAACCATTTCAGATATCAATTGTTGATTTATTATTTTATTCTATTGTATGTTTGTTTTGTAATCCATTGATTTCTGCTCTCATGTCTATTATTTTCCTCCTCTTCATTCACTTTTAACTTGGTGTTCCTCTCTGTCCTTGAGATCCAAGTATATGTCATTGATTTTTCAGCCTTTCTCCTTTTTTAATGTTTGCCTTCAATGCTGTAATATTATTACTAAGTAGTGCTTTAGTATATCTTACACGTTTTATTTTTTTAATTTTTATTTTTACTTTATTTTACTTTACAATACTGTATTGGTTTTGCCGTACATTGACATGAATCCACCACGGGTGTACATGAGTTCCCAAACATGAACCCCCCTCCCACCTCCCACTCCATATCATCTCTCTGGATCATCCCCGTGCACAAGCCCCAAGCATCCTGTATCCTGCATCGAACATAGTCTGGCGATTCATTTCTTACATGATAGTATACATGTTTCAATGCCATTCTCCCAAATCATCCCACCCTCTCCCTCTCCCTCTCCCTCAGAGTCCAAAAGTCTGCTCTACACATCTGTGTCTCTTTTGCTGTCTCGCATATAGGGTTATCATTGCCATCTTTCTAAATTCCATATATATGTGTTAGTATACTGTATTGGTGTTTTTCTTTCTGGCTTACTTCACTCTGTATAATTGGCTCCAGTTTCATCCATCTCACCAGAACTGATTCAAATGTATTATTTTTAATGGCTGAGTAATACTCCATTGTGTATATGTACCACAGCTTTCTTATCCATTCATTTGCTGATGGACATCTAGGTTGTTTCCATGTCCTGGCTATTATAAACAGTGTTGCAATGAACATTGGGGTACATGTGTCTCTTTCAATTCTGGTTTCCTCAGTGTGTATGCCCAGCAGTGGGATTGCTGGGTCATAAGGCAGTTCTATTTGCAATTTTTTAAGGAATCTCCACACTGTTCTCCATAGTGGCTGTACTAGTTTGCATTCCCACCAACAGTGTAGGAGGGTTCCCTTTTCTCCACACCCTCTCCAGCATTTATTGCTTGCAGATTTTTGGATCACAGCCATTCTGACTGGTGTGAAGTGGTACCTCATTATTGTCTTGATTTGCATTTCTCTAATAAAGAGTGATGTTGAGCATCTTTTCATGTGTTTGTTAGCCAACCCTATGTCTTCTTTGGAGAAATGTCTATTTAGTTCTTTGGCCCATTTTTTGATTGGGTCGTTTATTTTTCTGAAATTGAGTTGCATAAGTTGCTTGTATATTTTTGAGATTAGTTTTTTGTCAGTTGCTTCATTTGCTATCATTTTCTCCCATTCAGAAGGCTGTCTTTTCACCTTGCTTATATTTTCCTTTATTGTGCAGAAGCTTTTAATTTTAATTAGATCCCATTTGTTTATTTTTGCTTTTATTTCCAGAATTCTGGGAGGTGGATCATAGAGGATCCTGCTGTGATTAATGTCTGAGAGTGTTTTGCCTATGTTCTCCTCTGGGAGTTTTATAGTTTCTGGTCTTACATTTAGATCTGTAATCCATTTTGAGTTTATTTTTGTGTGTGGTGTTAGAAAGTGAAAGTTTGACTCACTGTTGGAGGAAGAAGAAGAAATTTATCACTGGTTATACATTGGTCCTGCTTATGAATCTGCCTGCAATGTGCTAGAGCTGGGTTTGATCCCTGGGTTGGGAAGATCCCATGGAGCAGGGAAAGGCTAGCCACTCCAGTATTCTGGCTTGGAAAAGTCCATGGACTGTAGTATAGTCCATGGGGTCACAAAGAGTCCGACACAACTGAGCGACTTTCGCTTTCACCCATTGGTCAGCCAATATGTTTATGCAACCTAAAAATGGACAGTTGCCACACTCTAACCCCATTCAAGGCAGTCCCTGAAAAAGAAGAAAATAAATCTTCCCAGTTGACAGAACTTTAGCAATATACCTGGTTCACTGACTTGGTATGAAGAGAGAAATATCTGAGGTAAAGATATTCATAGACTCAAAGGCAGTGGAAGATGGTTTGGTTAGGAGGCCTGAAATGAATAAGATTCAAAAGTTAAAGAGTACAAGAGTACAAGAGTACAGGAAAGAAGAATATGGATGGATCTATGTGAGTGGAATCTAAGTTTGCAGATATTTGTGTGAAGTTTGCAGATATTTGTGTTTTATGTCAATTTCCACCGGAAAACATCTATCAAAAGTCATCTCTGTAAAACAGATAACTTATCCAATGGATATCAGCCAGCCTTTGACCTTGGCCACCTCAGTCTTAGTACAAGAGGCTCTTGAAGAGAATAATCATATTGGCAGGAAAGGAGGCTCCACATATTCTCTCAACCATGGGCACCTTTCATCTGTAATGATGCGTGTGATTTAGCCACTGCTGAATGTCTCATGTGCTGGCAGTAAAGACCAACACTGAGTCCTTGGTTTGGTTTCATCCCTTGAGAACATCTAGACACCCGAAGGCAAATGGTTAGGAACAAACCCATTCCACCTGAGACAGGCCAAGGATAAATACATATCCCTAGTATGAATTTTCCTTCTCAACTGGCAGAGTTATCCATGACCTTACAGAGTGTATGATTTAGCAACATTCAATCCCATCTTAATATCACCTTGTTCCACCTAGATTATAACCACAGATGAGAAAAGGATCACATCTGTCATGGACATCACTGTGCTCCCTAACCCTTGCAGAACTCTAGGCAGTATATAGATAATCAAATGATTGATATGTATTTTTATTTTTTTTTAAAGGAAGGCATTTTGAAAACAAGTATCTCCTCAAGGACATTTAAAAGTATATTTCACACCCTTCTCAATGAACTAATTATACATCACCTCCAGAGACAAACCCACTAAATTTTCAGACATTATTTTCCAAGAATGAATAAAATATTAGTGAATTTCTCTTAAGTTCTCAGATATATGAGTTAGAGCAATAGGATTTTTTTCACAAAGAGGTGAGTAAAGAATATAATAGAATTTATTTCTTAAGAGAGAAAAACATGAATTTGATCTTACATTCCTGATTATGTACTCAGCTGGATAACTCATAAAAGTGTGAATTGATGCCACAGTTGAGCAAGAAATCAAGCTTAAGTATATCATAGTGAGTTATATTGTGAAGTTTTAATAGTTTTTAATTTTTTAAAAATGTCGTCAGGTAGACCTTGGACAAAAATAGCTCATATAAACTGTAGTATATTTAAGCAAAATAATATGCAACCTCAAATAATTTTGCCTCACATGAAAATTCAAGGAGCTCATGGGATACGGATATTATGAACTACATTTGATCAGAAGAAAGTTTTGTTATGGCAATTTATAAAGAGTACTTGCTGATGACTCTCAAAGATATCTATAAAAATCTGGTCATATAAATTTATTAGAGCAATAAAATCTCCATTATTCTGAATTCTATTATACAATTATTTAGCTTTAGTTATAACAAGCATTTTTCTTGTAAGTTTGCCAACATTCAACTACAATGTTGCTGTGCCTACACAAATCATTATGTCTGCATATCATGACCAAATGGCTAGAAATAGAAACATACATGGACAAAGGGGTAACTCAATTACTGATTTGCCAAGGGATCCAAAAGTCATTTAGTAAACTGATTATTTACAATTTTGTATGGATGTTTCTAAAAGCACAGTTTTATAAATAAAGGCAAGTATGTAAACAATAATGCAATATGCTATAGATATTTCTAGTGAAAACAGTATAGACAGTGTTGGAAAATGCCAGCCAGTAAACACTCTAAATCTAAATTTAGATTTAACTTTTTTTTATAAATCTATTTACTCACTTCTGAGAGTCTTCCTTTTCTTTTCCAGGCTGAATCCCATAGTCCAACAGTTCTACCACCTCAGCTCTCTGCCCCTCGGCTAGGCTGACACAACAAAATCTCAACCTGGATGAACTTTTTGGCTACATTCTCTGCTCTGATAAAAAAGGTTTCTAGAAAAAAGGTCACATGATCAGGTAGGTTAACGTGAGCACAATTTCATGACCTTTGATATCAAATGGGGCATTAACATTGCCAATTTCCTCCATAGTTTCCATATTCAACTCTCCTCCTCTCTTCACAGTGGCTCCATCCTCCTCAAATCCCTATAGCATCTCTTCCAGCCTCACTCGAAGTAGGAAACTTTGCCTCTACTTCTCAAAGAAATTAGAAAATATGGTGGAGGATGTGGGGAGTATGGGAATGGACAAGACAGTCCCTTAGCTTTCTTCACCCAATTTATAAAATCATGTCTTCATTCAAAATATCTTTTATTCCTATTCACCCATCCCTTGGGGGAAATCCTCACCAACAGTGGGCTGATAGTAGGAATAAGAACTAGAGATATTCAGCAAAATATTAACAATTAAAATCTTCCTGTTCTTTGGGCCTATCATTGTATTTTTCAGAAATATACTCCATGAAAAAGAGGGATGATAATATAGCTATTGTGTTTTTAAAAAGCAAAACATTGTAAGCTTTCCATCTTTTAATTAATAAGGAATTGGTCAAATAGACTGTTATTATTTAGTCACTAAGTTGTGTCCAACTCTTTTGTGACCCCATGGATGTAGCCTTACAGGCTCCTCTATCCATGAGATTTTCCAGGCAAGAATACTGGAGTGGGTCACCATTCACTTCTTCAGATCTTCCTGAACCAGGGATCCAACCTGTATCTCCAGCATTTGAAGGTAGATTGGAGACCTCAGAGAGCTTCCTGACCCTTCTGCCATGTGAGAAGACAGCCATCTATAAACAGGAAGTGGGCACACAAGAATGCTGTTGTCTTGTTCTTGAACTTCTAGCATCCAGAATTGCGAGAAATACATTCCTGCCCTTTAAGCCTGGGTTGTGTATGGTATTTTTGTTATAGCAGTCCAAACGAACTAAGGCCATATCCTAAATGGAATACTATGGCTACTGAGGAGACTAAAAATAGTAGGATAATTTTTAAAAACTGAAGTTGCTTTCTAGTACTAAGATAGAGAGATGTCTATATATATCAATATATTATGTAAAAGTGAAAAAATATATTCTTTACACTGAGGTTTATATTACTATTCTATTTTACATTATAGATATATATGCTTATCAGTTCATTTTTTAAAGCTTGAAAGAATAAATGGTTTTCAAAAACAGTTATCCTGTGCTAAATTTGAATTTACAGGGTCACTTTTTGATTGTAATTTGCATATGCTTGTATTCAAATTTTCTAAAGGAGGCAGGTTACCTTTACAATCAGAAAAAAAGTTATTTAAAACTATTGTATAAAAGTCTAAGGACAAAATTCTAATGCAAAACTTTGATGGGCTCTCTCAGCAACATTACTTTACAAATTGTAACCTTTCTTTGTAAAGTCACCATTGGATGTTTCCTCTTTCCAGTTAGCACGTGTACCTGATCTAGTCTATCTCATGTTATCCTTCTACCATATGCTACATCTAACAAATGTCCTTCATCTCACTTCACCATCATGGCTTGACATCTTGAATTAATTGTTTCTATGTCCTCACTGCTCTTTTATTGGGTTATTTTATTTATCAATTTACAGTGATCTGCTTCAGTACCTTGTGTACCACAGTCTTCATTCTCACCAAAGTTTGCAAAGACCTCTTTGTGGATAAATCCAACAGGCAGTTTTCTGTTCTCGTCTTTGAACTTCCTGAGGTGTTTGCCACTGGTAACTACTTCTTCCTTGAATCTCTTCTATTAAATCCCATGATACCACATTTCTTTGGTTTTCCTCAACCAACATACCTGTTTCTTATCATTAATTTTCAGGGGTTCTTTTCATCTACCTGCCTCTAAATGAATTTTATCTTCAACTGAACTACTTTTATTTTTGAAGAGGCAGAATATGTTCTAGAATTAAGAAAAGCTTGAGTTTGAATCTTGGCTCTGTCACAGGCTTATCAGGGGACCTGATAAGTAGCTTTCTCCCTCTGGCACTTGTTTTCCCTGTAATAAAAAAGGAATTAGTTTTCTTATATGGTTGTTTTTTTGGACTAAATACTTACAACTATGAACGCCATATAATAAATATTTAACAGCTGGTGCTGTTACTACTCTGATTTTGTAATCTCTTCCAGGAAACCTTTACTCTACAACTATTACATAGAAACTAATGACAACCTACTGTTTCATTTCTAGCCCAAACTCTCTCCTAAACTTCTAAACTGACTATTAGATAGATCTATCTCATGGTAATCAAAATTAACCTCCAAATCTAATCTCAGTTAGATCTCTGACAGTCCTCAGAAATATTTGTCCTTCTGAATGGATGGGGTGCAGTCATTCAATTCTCCTAAATGAAAACCAGGAAGACATCTTCAGTGTTCCCTTTTTCATTTTTTTACATAGTCACTAAATATTGTTGATTCTTACTCTACAATATTTGTAGAATTTATCCACTTTTACCTTTTCACCATCTCAGTTTATGACATCAACTTCTATGCTGGTTTAGCTAGTGGCTCTTGATCTCCCATACCTTTAGGTTTACATTTTTAATTCTGCTTACTCTTTCCATCATCTATTTATACACTGTAATTATTAACTATTCTTAAGTTCTTAAACTATTTCCATTACTTTCCTATATTTTGGCCTCATTTGTTACCACCACTCTCATTATGGTCTCTTCATTACTGCCTCCCAACCCATCCTTTATGCATTACAAAACACTATTAAATTCCTCTAATGAGCTTTATATCTTCAATCTGTAACATGCTACCTTCTCTCTTCAATCGACTCTCCTTTTCTCTTGATTGAAATGCATTTGTTCTTTAGATACTACTTCCTGTGGTAATTTTCTTTCCAAAATCTTACCTAGCTTTCCCCTTCACTTCATTTCCTCTCATCGAAACACATATACCTGTATCAAAGTACTTGTTTCAGGAAGTTAAAATTTCCATTTTCATATGTCTTTTTCTTTGAACCAACATTTCTCAATTCATATCTGTTTCTTCTCTGAGGCAATTTTCTCAAATAAATGTGAAATGGAATCACCTAGGATGTTTATCAGAGCTTCCCTTGTGGCTCAGCTGGTGAAGAATCTGCTTGCAATGTGGGAGACCTGGGTTCAATCCCTGGGTTGGGAAGATCCCCTGGAGAAGGGACAGGCTGTCCAATTCAGTATTCTGGCTTATCAATTATCTATATTCCTGAGTCCCACTTCTAGTTAAATGTTACAAAAGGATTACTTGTTGCAAATATTACATTTTGCAAAGGCATCAAGTGATGTAAAAGAATAACATCTTTTCCCTGATAAAACTCAGTTAAAGGGTAGTACAATAATACAAACTGTCATTGTTACAACAGTAGCCCACAAGCCCAGAAAAACAATAGAAATAAGGAAGATGAACCTATTTCAATCAATTTTTGGAAGGTGGGAAGCAAATGATAAGATGATAACTATCTTGGTTCAGTGGAAGAACTTAACATTTTAGTGCCAGGAAAAGGGAAACACTGATATAAATGAGCCAGTTTGCTCCAAGAATGGTCTGAGAAGTTTAGCACATTAAACATCAGGCTGAAGCTGAAAACAGAAAAATATCTGGAAACCTACATTCCAAACAGGCGGAAACAAACAAACAAACAAACAAACAAACCCAGGCCCTCAATCCATTTGCACACAAATAAGTGACTAAAATTTTTTCTCCAGACTCTACATGATTCCATTTAGACTGGGCAACCTGCAAATAGTAGGTTCAAAATTCAAGAATAGTATGCACCTTACAAAAAGGTTTTGGCACGTGGCTGAAAATAGGGATTGAGTAAATATCTATGTATCATTTTATTGAAAGGATTCTGAGAAAATGGTGAAGCAGGAAGGGCCAGGAATCTTCCTCTTCACCTAGACAACACATGTACTGTCAGAACCTATCTGATGTAACCACATTATAGCTCAGTAGTCTTTTGAAGACTTGCAACTTTTAGGGGAAAGCTTACAGAATAAATTGCAGTTCAGTTCAGCTCAGTTACTTAGTCATGACCAGCTCTTTGTGACCCCATGGACTGTAACACGCCAGGCTTCCCTGTCCATCACCAACTCCCAGAGCCTACTCAAACTCATGTCCATTGGAGTTGGTGACCCCATCCAACTATCTCATTCTCTGTTGTCCCCTTTTCCTCCTGCCCTCAATCTTTCCCAGCATCAGGGTCTTTTCAAATGAGTTCTTCGCATCAGGTGGACAAAGTACTGGAGTTTCGGCTTCAGCATCTGTCCTTCCAATGAATATTTAGGACTGATTTCCTTTTACTCCATCTGCAGCAAGGCTCCGGAGAAGGCAATGGCAACCCACTCTGGTACTCTTGCCTGGAAAATCCCATGGACAGAGGAGCATGGTAGGCTGCAGTCCATGGGGTCGCTGAGGGTCAGACATGACTGAGCGACTTCACTTTCACTTTCCTTTAGGATGGACTGGTTGGATCTCCTTGCAGTCCAAGGGACTCCCAAGAGTCTTCTCCAACACCACAGTTCAAAACCATCAATTCTTCAGTGCTCAGCTTTCTTTATAGTCCAACTTTCACATCCAGACATGACTACTGGAAAAACCATAGCTTTGACTAGACAGACTTTTGTTGGCAGTTAGTGTAAGGCATACAGTATTAGCTCAGCAGTGGCTACCCACCTGCCACCCTAACCCTGTAGCAGCAAACTTGTACATATTCCTGCAGCAGCTTGCCCACACCTATAGAGCACAAGGTGGGTAAAAAGGACCCTGTTCTTCAAGTACCTAGGACCTACATTCTGATAACTGAGTTCTGTTCTGACCATGGAAGTGCAGATATAGAAATAGGCAACTATGGTGATACCACTACTTCCTTTATTGTAAGTCCTTTCTTGGGCTGAAGCAACTACTAGAGGGTATCTAGAGGGACAATACCTTTGTCCACACCTGCCTTTTTTACCCTTATTCCTCCCTTTGTGAGCCAGATATTACAGACTTGAATACTCAAAAGTAACTGCATATATGGAGGAAAAAAAGGTAACTGCATAGCCAGAGAAAAGCACAGACTCAAAAAAGATCTGAAAGACCTTAAGTTTAAACCTCAGTAAGATCCTCAGAATGGTAACTGTCTAAAACAACCAAATCAAAAACAAAAAACAGCAAACTCTATTCACTTCAGCACTCAAGACACACACAGACTAAAAGTGAGAGGATGGAAACAGATACTATATGCAATTGAAAATGATAAGAAAGTGGGGGTATTTTTCTAGAAATACTAAAAAAATAGACTTTAAAACAAATTCTGAAACAAAAGACAAAAAAGGGCATCATGTAATGATAAAAGGATTAATATAAGAAGAGGATATAACACTCGTTAATATACACACTTAACACTGTAGCTCCTAAATATATAAATAAAATATTAACAGACATAAAGGGAGAAATTGAAAATAATGCATTGTTTTTGTAATGTTGGGGATGTTAATGCCCTAATCATCCAGACCAAAAAAAAAAAAAAAGAAAGAAATCAATAAGGAAATAGTGTCCTTAAAAGACACCATACAGCAGTTGGATTTAATAGCTACTTACAGGATAGTACATCCAAAAACAGAAGAATATACATTATTTTCAAATGCATATGGAACCATCTTTAGGAGAGATCACATGCTAGGCCACAAAACAAGTCTCAACAATTTTAAGAGGATAAAACTTATATCAAGAATTTCTTCTGACCACACGGTAAGAAACTAGAAATCAATTGCAGAAAGAAAAATGGAAAACAAAACTAATAAAGACTAAATAGCATATGACTAAAAAAAAAAATGGTCAATGAAGAAATCAAAGAGAAAATTAAAAAATACCATAAGACTGTAACTCTTTGCAGGTAAAGAATCTACCTGCAATGCAGGAGACCTGCATTTGATCCCTGGGTTGGGAAGATACCCTGGAGTAGGGCATGGTAATCCACTCTAGTATTCTTGCCTGGAGAATCCCCAAGGACAGAGGAGACTGGCAGGCTACAGTCCATGGGGTCTCAAAGAGTCGGACGTGACTAAGTGACTCTCACACACACCATAAGACAAAGGAAAATGGAAACACAATTTTCCATCATCTACGGGATTCACAAAAATAATGCTAACAAGGAAATTTATAGCAATATAGGCTTATCTCAAGGAAAATGAAAAATCTCAAATAAGCAATCTAATCTACCATCTTTAAGAATTAGAGAAAGATGGCAATGACGACCCTGTATGCAAGACAGCAAAAAAGACACAGATGTGTATAATGGACTTTTGGACTCAGAGGGAGAGGGAGAGGGAGAGGGTGGGATGATTTGGGAGAATGTCATTGAAACATGTATACTATCATGTAAGAATCGAATCGCCAGTCTATGTCCGATGCAAGATGCAGCATGCTTGGGGCTGGTGCACGGTGATGACCCAGAGAGATGTTATGGGGAGGGAGGTGGGATGGGGGTTCATGTTTGGGAATGCATGTACACCTGTGGTGGATTCATGTCAATGTATGGCAAAACCAATACAGTATTGTAAAGTAAAATAAAGTAAAAATAAAAAGTAAAAAAAAAAAAAAAACAAAGGTAGGAGAAAGAAGGAAATGATTTAAAAAGAGGAAATAAATGAAAATGAAAGACAAAAAAATAGAAAAGATCAATGAAAGCAAGAGTTGGTTTTATGAAAAGATAAACTAAATTGATAAACCTTTAAGAATCATCAAGAAAAAAAAAAAGAGAAGATCTAAACAAACAATACAAGAAATAAAAGAAGTAAAATAACAACCAATATCAGAGAGATGAAAAAAATCATATGAGAATACTTGTGACCTCATGGACTGCAGCACACCAGGCTTCCCTGTCCATCACCAACTCCTGGAACTTGCCCAAGCTCATGGCCATCAAGTCAATAATGCCATCCAAGCATCTCATCCTCAGTCATCCCCTTCTCTTCCTGCCTTCAATCTTTCCCAGCATCAAGGTCTTTTCCAATGAGTCAGTTCTTCACATGAACAAAATAAAAATATTAATAACAAGAGAGACAAAAAGAAACCATGAGGAAATTCTAGAATGAAAAAGTACAAAATGTTAAATGAAAATTTCACTAGAGGGATTCAAATGCAGATTTAAGCAAGCAGAAGAATCTATAAATCTGAAAACAGAACAATTGAAATCACTGAATCTGAAGAACAGAAAAAAAATTAAAGAAAAGTAAATAGAGCCTAAGGGACCTATAGGACACTACTAAATGGACTGTGGGCGTTCCAGAAGAAAAAGAGTCACAAAGTGGTAGAGAGATTATTTGAAGAAATAATAGCCAAAAATTTACCATGTTTGATAAAGATGTGGATATAAATATCTTCCCTGAATCTGAGAATCTCAAAAAACCTTTAATTTTTTTAAAAAGGAAGTTCATTCAGGATTGGGAACTCATGTACACCCATGGCGGATTCATGTCAATGTATGGCAAAAGCAATACAGTATTGTAAAATAAAGTAAAAATAAAAATAAAAAAATAAAAAGGAAGTTCAAAAGGGAGGGGATATATGTATACCCATGGCTGATTCATGATGAGGTTTGACAAAAAACAACAAAACTCTGTAAAGCAATTATCCATCAATTAAAAAATAAATGTAAAAAAAAACTATATTTGATATTCTTAGAGGGTTTGAATGAGAATTGCATTTATAAAATAGCGGCCAAAAAATACACAAAGAAATGTGAATCAGATTTTCAACATTATCACAAAAGATAGAAGATAGTAAAACTATGCTTTCAAAATTATCAGAGAAAATCTACAATTCATTCTACAGTTCAACATCCAATGAAACTTTCAATCAAGTATGAAGATAGACTAAAGATGCATATCTTCTTTAAACATACAAGGAGTTCTTTCTCAGAAAGTTACTAAAAACTTCACTCTAGTAAAATAAGACTACAAGCCAAGAAAGAAAAACTTCCTCCTATAACAAGGATTTGATTGGCTCAGCTTGTGTCAGGAATATACTTGCACTTCAACTGCCAGTGAAGCAGGAGGCAGAATCATGGTACACAATTTAGCGCAGACTACTTCCTGTAGATTTTTTGGCTGAGAGTACAAGAGGGGAAAAAGCATACCTTGTGGTTTAAGCAGGTCCAGCCACAGTATTTTTGAACAAAGAATTTGAATATCACAATGGTGATTAACTTACTCAAGGTCATATAATTTGATAGTAGTGGAGTCAGGGCTGGGATTCAGTTTTTAGTTCCTAATTCAGTCCTCTTTCGACTTTGCTAACATCAGAACATGGAATTTCATCCCTGTTGGACATTTACAGCTACCAATTAACTCTAGCCTACCCTAAGTGTAAGTACTAGTTGAGACACTAAAGAATTAAAAAACATATTACAAATTCAGGTATAACTAATATTGACTTTTCATATATAAACACATGACTTGGGAGCTTACTGTATCCTAGGTGGACATATTGAGACAGCCAAAAAGTTTGTTTGGGTTTTTCCATAAGATCTTACAGAAAAACATGAATGAACATTTTGGTCAACCCCATGCTTCCCTGGTGGCTTAGAGGTTTGTCGAAATATAATGTACAAAATTTCCCTCCACCAAAGCCCCAATGTACACCTACCCCTATCTTCACAGTTTTGCCCAAGAGCATTTCCTTGCCTTAAATGCCCTCACTCTCCTTTATTGCTATACTAAAACTTATATTAAACCTACTGTATGCAGGTCAGGAAGCAGCAGTTAGAACTGGACATGGAACAACAGACTGGTTCCAAATAGGGAAAGGAGTACGTCAAGGCTGTATATTGTCATTCTGCTTATTTAACTTCTATGCAGAGTACATCATGAGAAATGTTGGGCTGGAGGAAGCACAACCTGGAATCAAGATTGCTGGGAGAAATATCAATAACCTCAGATATGCAGATGACACCACCCTTATGGCAGAAAGTGAAGAGGAACTAAAAAGCCTCTTGATGAAAGTGAAAGAGGAGAGTAAAAACACTGCATTAAAACTCAACATTCAGAAAACTAAGATCAGGGGGGCAGTCCTAAGATGGCGGAGGAATAGGATGGGGAGACCACTTTCTCCCTTACAAATTCCTCAAAAGAACATTTTAACGCTGAGCAAACTCCAGAAAACAACTTCTGAATGTGGGCAGAGGACATCAGGCACCCAGAAAAGCAGATCATTGTCTTCAAAAACAGGTAGGAAAAAATATAAAAGATGAAAAGGAGACAAAGGAGGTGGGGAGGGAGCTCTGTCCCGGGAAGGGAAGCCCATCCCGGGAAGGGAATTTTAAGAAGAGAGGTTTCCAAACACCAGGAATCACTCTCCCTGCCGGGTCTGTGGCGAGCCTTGGAAGCACAGAGGGCAACATTACAGGAAGGAAAATAAATGAATAATTCAAACCAACAGATTACAAGCCCAACAGTAACTCCCCCAGCGGAAAAAGCAGCGCAGATGCCTGCATCCACCACTAGAAAGTGGGGGCAGGGCAGGGAGGTGCGGGAGGTGCGGGCTGCAGTGCTTTGTAAGAATCGGGCACGAACGCCCTGTGCATAACCAGAAAGAACTAACTTGGGCTAGCAAACCAGACTGTGGGATAGCTACAACGGGAAAAGCTCGAACATAAGACACTGCCAGGACCGTGCACAGAACAAAGGACGGAACGGAAATAGCCGGCTGCAGACCATCCCGCGCCAGGGGCAGGCAGCCAGAGCCGTAAGGGCTAGAAAGGGGCAATCACAGCCCTGGAGAGACTTTACCTACCAAACTGCAAGCAGGCTTCATTGCTAAGACTTCTGGGGGTGCTGGACAGTCACCATCTGCCTCACAAGGGACGCCAGTGGTACACCCAGAAAACTGAACAGCAGAGACAGGAAAGGCGACAAGTTGCAGCGACCATGCTCGCAAAACACCTGAGATACTCGGACCTGGGAAGGGCACAAAATGCAGTCCGAACTGAATCTGCACCTTTGAAGGCTACCTGAGCACCGAACCTGAGCAGCTTAGACCGGGGAGGTGCACGCAGCCTAGGGCCGGCCTCAGACTGTTCCTGGCTGAACAACGTAGAGCCTGAGAGGTTTGTGTGCCGTGGGCAGGGACAGGCCCAGTGGGGCTGAGACACTGCGTGCACATGACAGTGTTATTAGTTTGCGGCATCCCTCCCTCCCCACAGTGCGACTGAACAAGTGAGCCTAAAAAAAAAAAAAAAAAGTGTCCACCACCGCCCCCTCCCATGTCAGGATGGAAATCAGACACTGTAGAGACCAGCAAACAGAAGAAGCTAAACAGAGGGAACCGCCTTGGAAGTGACCCCACACTGCCCACAACACCAGAGAAAGGGCCAGATATATCTTTACTATTTTTACAATCATTTCTTTTTTCTGTTGGTTTTTTGTTTTTTGTTTTTTGTTTTTTGTTGATGCTGTTGTGGGGTTGGTTTTTTCTTACTTTCATTCTCTTCTTCTCCTCCCCACCTAAATTTTTAAAATTGTTAAGTCCTCTATTTCTCCTCTAATTTTTATTTCTATAACCTACTATTACTTAAAAAAAAAAAGACTATTTTTTAAAGCAAACACCATATATAGTCTTTGTGTGGTTGTTGTTGGTGTTTTTTAATAATTCTTCTGGTTTTGTTATTTTGTTTGTTTTCTTTTTTCCTTCTTCTTCTTTCTTTAATATTGTATTTTTGAAAATCCAACCTCTACTCTAGATTTTTAGTCTTTGCTTTTTGGTTTTTGTTGTCAATTTTGTACATTTAAAAACCTAAACTTCACTACCCAATTTTACCTGAGTGTGAGATTACTGGCTTGACCACTCTCTCCTCCTTTGGACTCTCCTTTTTTTCTCCACCAGGTGGCCTCTGTCTCTTCCCTCCCCCTTCTCTTCTCTATCCAACTCTGTGAATCTCTGTGTGTTCCAGATGGTGGAGAACACCTAAGGAACTGGTTACTGGCTGGATTTGTCTCTCTCCTTTTCATTTCCCTCTTTTATCCTCCTGGCCACCTCTGTCTACTTCCTCCCTCTTCTCTTCCCTGTATAACTCCGTGAATACCTCTGAGCGGTCCAGACTGTGGAACGCACATTAGGAAGTGATTACTGGCTAGCTTGCTCTCTCCTCTTTTGATCCCACCTCATCTCATTCCAGTCACCTCTAACTACCCCCTCCCTCTTCTCTTCTCCACGTAACTCAGTGAACCTCTCTGGGTGTCCCTCAATATGGAGAAACTTTTCATCTTTAACCTAGATGTTTTATCATCAGTGCTGTATAGATGAAGGCTAGAGGCTACTGTAAAAATAAAACTGAAAACCAGAAGCAGGAGGCTTAAGTCCAAAGCCTGAGAACATCAGAGAACTCCTGAATTCAGGGAACATTAATCAATAGGAGCTCATCAAAAGCCTCCATACCTACACTGAAACTAAGCTCCACCCAAGGGCCAACAAGTTCCAGAGCAAGACATACCATGAAAATTCTCCAGCAACACAGGAACACACCCCTGAGCTTCAATATACAGGCAGCTCAAAGTTACTCCAAAACCATTGACGTCTCATAACCCATTACTGGTCACTCCATTGCACTCTAGAGAGAAGAAACCCAGCTCCACCCACCAGAACTCCAACACAAGCCTCCCTAACCAGGAAACCTTGACAAGCCACTGATACAACCGCACCCACAGTGAGGAGGCTCAATAATAAAGAGAACTCCACAAATTCCCAGAATATAGAAAGGCCACCCCAAACGCAGCAATATAACTAAGATGAAGAGACAGAGCAATACTCAGCAAGTAAAGGAACAGGAGAAATGCCCACCAAACCAAACAAACGAGGAAGAGATAGGGAATCTACCTGAGAAAGAATTCCAAATATTGATAGTGAAAATGATCCAAAATCTTGAAATCAAAATGGAATCACAGATGAATAGCTTGGAGACAAGGATTGAGAAGATGCAAGAAAGGTTTAACAAGGACCTAGAAGAAATAAAAAAGAGTCAATATATAATGAATAACACAATAAACGAGATCAGAAACACTCTGGAGGCAACAAATAGTAGAATAATGGAGGTAGAAGATAGGATTAGTGAAATAGAAGATAGAAGGGTAGAAATAAATGAATCAGAGATGAAAAAAGAAAAACGAATTAAAAGAAATGAGGACAACCTCAGAGACCTCCAGGACAATTTGAAACACTCCAACATTTGAATTATAGGAGTCCCAGGAGAAGAAGACAAAAAGAAAGACCATGAGAAAATCCTTGAGGAGATAATGGTTGAAAACTTCCCTAAAATGGGGAAGGAAATAATCACCCAAGTCCAAGA
Source organism: Capra hircus (assembly GCF_001704415.2). Lineage (NCBI taxonomy): Eukaryota > Metazoa > Chordata > Mammalia > Artiodactyla > Bovidae > Capra > Capra hircus. Next base: position 82,553,501 of record NC_030814.1, read on the forward strand.
AACACAGAGAGTTCCAAATAGGATAAACCCAAGGCAAAACACCCCAAGACACATATTAATCAAATTAACAAAGGTCAAACACAAAGAACCAATATTAAAAGCAGCAAGGGAAAAACAACAAATAACACACAAGGGGATTCCCATAAGGATAACAGCTGGTCTTTCAATAGAAACTCTTCAGCCCAGGAGGGAATGGCAAGACATACTTAAAGTGATGAAAGAAAAAACCTACAGCCCAGATTACTGTACCCAGCAAGGATCTCATTCAAATATGAAGGAGAAATCAAAAGCTTTACAGACAAGCAAAAGCTGAGAGAATCCAGCACCACCTAACCAGCTCTCCAACAAATGCTAAAGGATGTTCTCTAGACAGGAAACACAAAAAAGATGTATAAACCCGAACCCAAAACACTAAAGTAAATGGTAACGGGATCATACTTATCAATAATACCTTAAACGTAAATGGGTTGAATGCCCCAACCAAAAGGCAAAGACTGGCTGAATGGATACAAAAACATGACCCCTCTATATGCTGCTTACAAGAGACCCACCGCAAAACAAGGGACACATACAGACTGAAAGTGAAGGGCTGGAAAAAGATAATCCTAGCAAATAGAGACCAAAAGAAAGCAGGAGTGGCAATACTCATATCCGATAAAATAGACTTCATGTTTGGGAATGCATGTAAGAATTAAAGATTATAAAATTAAAAAAAAAATAAAAAATAAAAAATAAATTAAAAAAAATAAATAAATTTTAAAAAAGGAAAAAATAAAAATAAAACAAAGGCTGTGAAAAGAGGCAAAGAAGGACACTACATACTGATCAAAGGATCAATCCAAGAAGAAGATATAGCAATTATAAATATATATGCACCCAACATAGGAGCACTGCAATATGTAAGACAAATGCTAACAAGTATGAAAGGGAAATTAACAATAACACAATAATAGTGGGAGACTTTAACACCCCACTCACACCTATGGACAGATCAACTAAACAGAAAATTAACAAAGAAATGCAAACTTTAAATGATACAATAGACCAGTTAGACCTGATTGATATCTATAGGACATTTCACCACAAAACAATTAATTTCACCTTTTTCTCAAGTGCTCACAGAACCTTCTCCAGGATAGATCACATCCTGGGCCATAAATCTAACCTTGATAAATTCAAAAAAATCAAAATCATTCCAAGCAACTTTTCTGACCATAATGCATTAAGATTAGATCTCAATTACAGAAGAAAAACTATTAAAAATTCCAACATATGGAGACTGAAGAACACACTTCTGAATAACCAACAAATCACAGAAGAAATAAAAAAAGAAATAAATATATGCATAGAAACTAATGAAAATGAAAATACAACAACCCAAAACCTGTGGGACATTGTAAAAGCAGTGCTAAGAGGAAAGTTCATAGCAATACAGGCATGCCTCAAGAAACAAGAAAAAAGTCAAATAAATAACCTAACTCTACACCTAAAGCAACTAGAAAAGGAAGAAATGGAGAACCCCAGAGTTACTAGAAGGAAAGAAATCTTAAAAATTAGGGCAGAAATAAATGCAAAAGAAACAAAAGAGACCATAGCAAAAATCAACAAAGCCAAAAGCTGGTTCTTTGAAAGGATAAATAAAATTGACAAACCATTAGCCAAGCTCATCAAGAAACAAAGAGAAAAATCAAACCAATAAAATTAGAAATGAAAATGGAGAGATCACAACAGACAACACAGAAATCCAAAGGATCATAAGAGACTGCTATCAGCAATTATATGCCAATAAAATGGACAACGTGGAAGAAATGGACAAATTCTTAGAAAAGTACAACTTTCCAAAACTGAACCAGGAAGAAATAGAAAACCTTAACAGACCCATCACAAGCACGGAAATTGAAACTGTAATCAGAAATCTTCCAGCAAACAAAAGCCCAGGTCCCGACGGCTTCAGAGCTGAATTCTACCAAAAATTTAGAGAAGAGCTAACACCTATCCTACTCAAACTATTTCAGAAAATTGCAGAGGAAGGTAAACTTCCAAACTCATTCTATGAGGCCACCATCACCCTAATACTAAAACCTGACAAAGATGCCACAAAAAAAGAAAACTATAGGCCAATATCACTGATGAACATAGATGCAAAAATCCTCAACAAAGTTCCAGCAATCAGAATCCAACAACACATTAAAAAGATCATACACCATGACCAAGTGGGCTTTATCGAAGGATGCAAGGATTCTTCAATATCCGCAAATCAATCAATGTAATTCACCGCATTAACAAATTGAAAAATAAAAGCCATATGATTATCTCAATAGATGCAGAGAAGGCCTTTGACAAAATTCAACATCCATTTATGATAAAAACTCTCCAGAAAGCAGGAATAGAAGGAACATACCTCAACATAATAAAAGCTATATATGACAAACCCACAGCAAACATTATCCTCAATGGTGAAAAATTGAAAGCATTTCCCCTAAAGTAAGGAACAAGACAAGGGTCCCCACTCTCACCGCTACTGTTCAACACAGTTCTGGAAGTTTTGGCCACAGCAATCAGAGCAGAAAAAGAAATAAAAGGAATCCAAACTGGAAAAGAAGAAGTAAAACTCTCACTGTTTGCAGATGACATGATCCTCTACATAGAAAACCCTAAAGACTCAACCAGAAAATTACTAGAGCTAATCAATGAATATAGTAAAGTTGCAGGATATAACATCAACACACAGAAATTCTTTGCATTCCTATACACTAATAATGTGAAAACAGAAAAAGAAATTAAGGAAACAATTCCATTCACCATTGCAATGAAAAGAATAAAATACTTATGAATATATCTACCTAAAGAAACTAAAGACCTATACATAGAAAACTATAAAACACTGATGAAAGAAATCAAAGAGGACATTAATAGATGGAGAAATATACCATATTCATGGATCAGAAGAATCAATATAGTGAAAATGAGTATACTACCCAAAGCAATCTACAGATTCAATGCAATCCCTATCAAGCTCCAGTGATATTTTTCACAGAACTAGAACAAATAATTTCAAGATTTGTATGGAAATACGAAAAACCTTGAATAGCCAAAGCAATCTTGAGAAAGAAGAATGGAACTGGAGGAATCAACTTGCCTGACTTCAGGCTCTACTACAAAGCCACAGTCATCAAGACAGTATGATACTGGCACAAAGACAGAAATATAGATCAATGGAACAAAATAGAAAGCCCAGAGATAAATCCACACACATATGGACACCTTATCTTTGACAAAGGAGGCAAGAATATACAATGGAGTAAAGACAATCTCTTTAACAAGTGGTACTGGGAAAACTGGTCAACCACTTGTAAAAGAATGAAACTAGATCACTTTCTAACACCCCACACAAAAATAAACTCAAAATGGATTAAAGATCTAAACGTAAGACCAGAAACTATAAAACTCCTAGAGGAGAACATAGGCAAAACACTCTCTGACATAACTCACAGCAGGATCCTCTATGATCCACCTCCCAGAATTCTGGAAATGAAAGCAAAAATAAACAAATGGGATCCGATTAAAATTAAAAGCTTCTGCACAACAAAGGAAACTATAAGTAAGGTGAAAAGACAGCCTTCTGAATGGGAGAAAATAATAGTAAATGAAGCAACTGACAAACAACTAATCTCAAAAATATACAAGCAACTTCTGCAGCTCAACTCCAGAAAAATAAACGACCCCATCGAAAAATGGGCCAAAGAACTAAATAGACATTTACCCAAAGAAGACCTAGGGATGGCTAACAAACACATGAAAAGATGCTCAACATCACTCATTATTAGAGAAATGCAAATCAAAACCACAATGAGGTACCACTTCACACCAGTCAGAATGGCTGCGATCCAAAAGTCTGCAAGCAATAAATGCTGGAGAGGGTGTAGAGAAAAGGGAACCTCCTACACTGTTGGTGGGAAGGCAAACTAGTACAGCCACTATGGAAAACAGTGTGGAGATTCCTTAAAAAATTGCAAATAGAGCTGCCTTATACCCAGCAATCCCACTGCTGGGCATACACACCGAGGAAACCAGAATAGAAAGAGACACATGTACCTCAATGTTCATTGCAGCACTGTTTATAAAGCCAGGACATGGTAACAACCTAGATGTCCATCAGCAGATGAATGAATAAGAAAGCTGTGGTACATATACACAATGGAGTATTACTCAGCCATTAAAAAGAATACATTTGAATCAGTTCTAATGAGATGGATGAAACTGGAGCCAATTATACAGAGTGAAGTAAGCCGGATAGAAAAACACCAATACGGTATACTAACACATATATATGAAATTTAGAAAGATGGCAATGATGACCCTGTATGCAAGACAGCGAAAGAGACACAGATGTGTAGAGCAGACTTTTGGACTCTGAGGGAGACGGAGAGGGTGGGATGATTTGGGAGAATGGCATTGAAACATGTATACTATCATGTAAGAAACGAATCGCCAGTCTATGTCCGATGCAGGATACAGGATGCTTGGGGCTGGTGCACAGGGATGACCCAGAGAGATGTTATGGGGCGGGAGGTGCGAGGAGGGTTCATATTTGGGAACGCATGTATACCCATGGTGGATTCATGTCAATGTATGGCAAAACCAATACAGCATTGTAAAGTAAAATCAAGTAAAAATAAAAATTTTTTTTAAAAAGAAAACTAATATCATAGCATCTGGTCCCATCACTTTGCAGCAAATAGATGGGGAAACAGTGGAAACAATGAAAGACTTTATTTTATGGGGCACCAAAATCACTGCAGATGGTGACTGCAGCCAATAAATTAAAAGAATACATTTTAATCAGTTCTAATGAGGTGGATGAAACTGTAGCCTATTATACAGAGTGAAGTAAGCAGTAAGAAAAACACCAATACAGTATACTAATGCATATATATAGAATTTAGAAAGATGGTAATGATAACCCTGTATGCAAGACAGCAAAAGAGACACAGATGTATAGAACAGTCTTTTGGATTTTGTGGGAGAGGGAGAGGGTGGGATGATTTTGGAGAATGGCATTGAAACATGTATAATATCATATATGAAACAAATCACTAGTCCCGGTTTGATGAAGGATACTGGATGCTTGGGGCTGGTGCACTGGGATGACCCAGAGGGATGGTACAGGGAGGGAGTAGGCAGGGGTATTCAGACTGGGGAGCACGTGTACACCCAAGGCAGATTCATGTTGATGAATGACAAAACCAGTACAATATTGTAAAGTAAATAACCTCCAATTAAAATAAATAAATTCATATTAAAAGATAAATAACAAACATTTCTAAAACATCAGTGACATGACATAAACATTTAGTTTCTGTTTATGTTAAATGAGTGATAGGGTTCAACTGGATCTTGTTACTGCACATCTTATCATTCAAGACTAAAAATGCAGCTGCTCTCTGGGACTTACTATTTTCATGGTGGAGGGGAGGAACCCAAGTGTGAACTGAGTTTGATGCAAACACCTGGGGTCACATATTATATCACCCTAACCTATGTAAAACAAAAACAAATAAAAGATGCTTGCGTCTTGGAAGAAAAGTTATGACCAACCTAGACAGCATATTAAAAAACAGAGACATTACTTTGCCAACAAAAGTCCATCTAGTCAATGCTATGGTTTTCCCAGTAGTCATGCATGGATGTGAGTTAGACTATAAAGAAAGCTGAGCACCAAAGAATTGATGGTTTTGAACTTTGGTGTTGGAGAAGACTCTTGAGAGTCCCTTGGACTGCAAGGAGATCCAATCGGTCCATCCTAAAAGAGATCAGTCCTGAATAGTCATTGGAAGGACTGAAGCTGAAGCTGAAACTCCAATACTTTGGCCACCTGATGCAAAGAACTGACACATTAGAAAAGACCCTGATGCTTGGAAAGATCGAAGGCAGAAAGAGAAGGGGACAACAGAGGATGAGATGGTTGGATGGCATCACTGACTCAATGGACATGAGTTTGAGTGAGCTCTGGGAGTTGTTGATGAACAGGGATGCCTGGTGTGCTGCAGTCCATGGGGTTGCAAAGAGTCAGACACGACTGAGCAACTGAACTGAACTGAACTGAAACCTACCCATACTTCAAAACACAAAGCTTTACTTCTCCTTGAAGCTTACAGAAATTATTCTAGTTCCTGATGATTTTTCTTTTACATTCTTCTAACAGTAAAGTACAGGAGACAGGGATCAAGACCATCTCCATGGAAAAGAAATGCAAAAAAGCAAAATGGCTGTCTGGGGAGGCCTTACAAATAGCTGTGAAAAGAAGAGAGGTGAAAAGCAAAGGAGAAAAGGAAAGATATAAGCATCTGAATGCAGAGTTCCAAAGAATAGCAAGAAGAGAGAAGAAAGCCTTCCTGAGCGATCAATGAAAAGAAATAGAGGAAAAGAACAGAATGGGAAAGACTAGAGATCTCTTTAAGAAAATTAGAGATACCAAGGGAACATTTCATGCAAAGATGGGCTTGATAAAGGACAGAATAGGTATGGACCTACAGAAGCAGAAGATATTAAGAAGAGGTGGCAAGAATATACAGAAGAACTATACAAAAATGATCTTCACGACCAAGATAATCATGATGGTGTTATCACTCACCTAGAGCCAGACATCCTGGAATGTGAAGTCAAGTGGGTCTTAGAAAGCATCACTAAGAACAAAGGTAGTGGAGGTGATGGCATTCCGGTTGAGCTCTTTCAAATCCTGAAAGATGATGCTGTGAAAGTGCTGCACTCAGTATGCCAGGAAATTTGAAAACTTAGCAGTGGCCACACGACTGGAAAAGGTCAGTTTTCATTCTGGTCCCAAAGAAAGGCAAAGCCAAAGAACGCTCCAACTACCACACAGTTGCACTCATCTCACGTTAGTAAAGTAATTCTCAAAATTCTCCAAGCCAGGCTTCAGCAATACATGAACCGTGAACTTCCTGATGTTCAAGCTGATTTTAGAAAAGGCAGAGGAACCAGAGATCAAATTGCCAACATCCGCTGGATCATGGAAAAAGCAAGAGAGTTCCAGAAAAACATCTATTTCTGCTTTATTGACTATGCCAAAGCCTTTGACTGTGTGGATCACAATAAACTGTGGAAAATTCTCAAAGAGATGGGAATACCAGACCACCTGACCTGCCTCTTAAAAAACCTGTATGTAGGTCAGGAAGCAATAGTTAGAACTGGACATGGAACAACAGACTGGTTCCAAATAGGAAACGGAGTATGTCAAGGCTGTATATTGTCACCCTGCTTATTTAACTTCTATGCAGAGTACATCATGAGAAATGCTGGGCTGGAAGAAGCACAAGCTGGAATCAAGATTGCTGGGAGAAATATCAATAACCTCAGATATGCAGATGACACCACCCTTATGGTAGAAAGTGAAGAGGAACTAAAAAGCCTCTTGATGAAAGTGAAAGAGGAGAGTGAAAAAGTTGGCTTAAAGCTCAACATTCAGAAAACGAGGATCATGGCATCTGGTCCCATCACTTCATGGGAAATAGATGGGGAAACAGTGGAAACAATGTCAGACTTTATTTTTTGTGGCTCCAAAATCACTGCAGATGGTGACTGCAGCCATGAAATTAAAAGACACTTACTCCTTGGAAGAAAAGTTATGACCAACCTAGATAGCATATTCAAAAGCAGACACATTACTTTGCCAACAAAGGTCCATCTAGTCAAGGCTATGGTATTCCCAGTGGTCATGTATGGATGTGAGAGTTGGACTGTGAAGAAAGCTGAGCGCCGAAAAGTTGATGCTTTTGAACTGTGGTGTTGGAGAAGACTCTTGAGAGTCCATTGGACTGCAAGGAGATCCAACCAGACCAGTCTGAAGGAGATCAGCCCTGGGTGTTCTTTGGAAGGAATGATGCTAAAGCTGAAACTCCAGTACTTTGGCCACCTCATGTGAAGAGTTGACTCACTGGAAAAGACTCTGATGCTGGGAGGGATTGGGGGCAGGAGGAGAAGGGGACGACAGAGGATGAGATGGCTGGATGGCATCACCGACTCAATGGACGTGAGTCTGAGTGAACTCTGGGAGACGGTAATGGACAGGGAGCCCTGGTGTGCTGCGATTCATGGGGTCACAAAGAGTCAGACACGACTGAGCGACTTAACTGAACTGAACAGTAAAATAAGCATTATAAATATTAAACGTAATTACATTATTCCTTGAGTTTACCTAATTTGACCTTATATACTACACTATTTGTTGTTATTTAGTTGCTAACTCATGTCTGACTCTTTTGTAGCCCCATGGACTGTAACCTGCTTAAATGTTTGTCTTAAAGGGAACAGAACTTAATGTTATAAAATAGGTGACACTCATTGTTTAATTCTACAGTGAGTGTCACCTATTTATAACATTAAATTTAGCTGAATCATACTCTATTCCAGTTATGGTGATACATACTTTTGCCAGCTTGATGGCAAAAGTTTTTCCTAAAGTTTCATGCATAATAAAAGCTCAAAGTTTTCTGAAAGCTCCAAGATATTATTATAAACATATGGCATCAGAAATGCCTAGAGCTGCAAAGCATGTTACCCTTTTCAAACTATTTAAGGGTTAAAAATAGCAGAAACTTATTTCAGACAAAGCAATAATCTTTACCATGAACACAGGGAGAAGTAAGCGCATCCTTATATGCCAACTTGGTAAATTATTGGTGTAAAGACAGACCTTCAGTCTTTGACAAGGGGGAACAAAATCAATATTAATCCAGTCATACTTGTAATGGAAGGATGTGGTCATATGAAGAATTACTGGCTAGTGCAGGATCATAGTCTGAATTTGAAGACAGATGCTGTATGCTTGCTATGGAAACAATAGACCGTGACATTGTATTTGATATGGAAAAATCAATCACAGCATTAATAGCTAGAAACTGCTCTACTCTGAGGCAAGAATACAAAGTACCTCAAGTCATTGTTAAATACAAGTTTCATGATTGTTTAATCACTTGAGAGGCCAAAGCAATTAAAATATCATCTGTCAATACTTTTTCTAGTATTTGTTTTCAGAAATAAATGTTTTCTCAACAACTATTGTTTTGACCTAAATGAGGACAATACAGAAAAAATAAAAAAGAAACATTGGTACCAGGTTAACATTTTCCAGAAGGAAGTGGTTTCAGATTTTATCTGGAGATGGAAAAGGCCAAAATCCCTCCAGGCACTTTTTCTGGAATCTATCAGGTAAAACAGGGTTTACAAAGATCTGGCAGTGTGGATAGGAATCATCAAGTAACAACCAGAGGGGCAAAGCCTTCAGGCCTCAGGGATCTGGTATGAATTCATCTCTGGCTGTGACCACACACATGTGGTGAAGTGGTACTCCACTGGCAGGACTCAGACGTTTAATTCCCAATGGTGCATGGAGAAGTTATCATGTCGTTTCAGTGTGCCTGGAAATAGTTGGCTAATGTAGGCAAAGTGGGAGCTTACTCCAGAAAGACAGGTTGAGGCACTGAATACTTTCCCAAGGAGTCTGAACTTAAAATCTAAGGAAACAAAGTACATCTTCCTAAGATTTTTAAAGAAATGAAATAATACAATCAAATGTGTATTTTAGAAAAATAGCTATGGTGGCAATATGGATGACAGATTAAAGAAGGAAGATTCTGGGAACAAGAACCATGTAGGATACTAAAAGCAATTTGCAAAGAACTTAAACAATGGCAGTTGCTAATAACAGGAGAAGGCAAAGACGGGGATGTGGAAAACAGTAGACTAGCAAGAATTCATGCAGATATGACAGGAAGTAATAGAAAATGATACTGAGTTTTTTTTTTTCCTTTGTAAGCCTAGTTAGGTATTAAAGTCTTTAATAGATTTAGGAAGAACAAGATAAGAATCAATGCAAACTGTAAACAAACCCCATATTTTAGGTCTTCAAAGTTAACTCTAATTATAATTTTCATTGATGAACAGTGAGGGAAGAAAATTAGTATAAGCTTCATTTGAATTTTGCTTTAAATCCATGCTCACCCATTATTGGCCTTATACTTGGAAATATTACTTAATATGACTGGGAGCTTCAGCAGTTTTCACAAATGAAATGATTTCCACCATCATTTGTGTGAAAACCAAATGACATGGACATATGACTGCATTGTATATTAGTAGAAGTTAAATAAACAGCATCAATTCTATCAGTATTTTTGAAAGTTTTAATTAAAAAGTGAACAATATATTGAATATAACTTTTTAAAAATATGTGATTTTAATACCCTCTAAATTATTTTGGCCACCTAGTTAAGAAAATGTATAGTTTTTCCTGAATGAATTCTATAAATATGCATAGAACATAAAAATGAACACAAAATAGTAATTTCACAACAGCTATTTTTTGTAAATATAGTTTAAAGATGGAAACATTTTCCTGTTTGTGAAATTCTGTATTTCAATATATAACATGAATCTAGTTGTTTCATCTTCTTGAATATTTTTCTTGTTGTCCAGATGCTCATGAAATCTTATATAAGAAACTAGATCTTAAATTTCAAGAATGTTCATGTATCTCAGGATAGTTTCTCATATTTCTCTTTCATCCTGTGTCCATGCCTTATTGTATGTAGCAAGTCAATTACAAAGAAAAAAGCATTTTCTGTTTATTCCTCTATTTCCTTTACCTTTACATCTTTGATCAGAAACTTCTTAGACCAGGAATAAAGTCTTTTCCAAAAATTTTTATTTTTAAAGGAAGAGTTGACAGTTCCTACATATAAGGTGGTATAAAACAAATATTAAACAACTATTCTTCATTCATTCACCTCTCTCATTCCCTCTGTCTCTCTGTCTCTCTCTACCTTCTTTCTCAATTCTGATTTTTCTCTTGACATTGCTGAGCAGTATATTGTGCACCACAAAGTACTTCCAGCTCTGTAGAAAATATGAATTGTCTAGATCTACAACTGCTGGTTTTCCCCAAACCAAGATATATAGGTCTTAAACCTTACATTTGACATCAGGTAGTCTCTTAGTCGTATCCGATTCTGCAACCCCATGGATTGTAGCCCACCAGGCTACTCAGTCCATCAGATTTTCCAGGCAAGAATACTGCAGTGAGATGCCATTTCCTTCTCCTTTAACATCAGAGTTTGTTCTAAATTCAGCACTGTTTGTCAATCTCTTATGTAATGTCTCTTCTTCAACATTTTTACAAATCCAAGATGTTGTTAAACCATTTCATACCATGGAAAATGGGGATTTCCATGAACACTTTAATGCTTTAACTTAATACATCTAATTAAATAGAGCTTGCAAAAAATTAATTTGGCACTCTTCAACCTTCTGTGGCCTTCCCTGATAGCTCAGATGGTAAAGAATCTGCCTGCAATGCGGGAGATCAGGGTTCAATCCTTGGGTCGGGAAGATCCCTTGGAGAAGGGAATAGCAACCCACTCCAATCTTCTTGCCTGGAGAATCTCATGGACAGAGGAGCCTGGCAGGCTGTAGTCCATGGGGTCGCAAAGAGTCAGACGTGACTGAGCGACTAACACTTTGAGTTTCAGTCCTTCTAAATCTATCTAGAGCTATACTAGTTCACATCAAAGACATATTATAGAGCATTGACCGTGCATAATACCAAGTCTTATGCATAATGCTATGTAGACAGTCAAAAATAATTATTAAAAGAAGAGTGAAATAGTTTATGTAGTTGCATAATCTTAAGTAACTTAGTCTTCTTGCCTAATTTTCTTGCCTATACAGAATTTACAGTTACTTTTATCTCAATGGTAATTGTGAGATTAAATGAGATAACACATATCAAGTGCCAGATACAGTGTGTGTCAAAGAAAAGAGTAACTACTATTGCCAAGAATGACTGAAGCAACTTAGCACTCAAAATAATACTGTACAATAGAAAGATAATGTGAGATGCATATGTAATTTTAAATTTTCTAGTAGTTATAATTTCAAAGTTTTATAAAAGGTAAATTAACTTTAATAATATATTTAACACAATATATCAAAGAAATTCTTTATATCAACATATGATCAAAATAAAAAGTTATTAATGAGATATTTCACATTCTTATTTTTTATAATACATCTATAGAATCCACAGTATACTTCATATTTACAGTACATCTCAATTTAGACTAGCCATACTTCAAGTGCTAAATTGTTAAGTGTAGCTAATGGTTGCTAATAGCTACACAGATCTAGATGCTTATTAACTTCAGATGTGAGTGATTTGTAACTCTGGGTGAGTCATTTCTTTATAAGTGGGTCCAAAACTCCTTAAAAAAAAAAAAGAAAAAGAAGATAGCTCTATGGGATATATCATGACCAGGTTCCTGATGACCTTACTATTTTCTTTTAAATGGCATTCTAACATGTATACTATCATGTAAGAATTGAATCGCCAGTCTATGTCTGACACAGGATACAGCATGCTTGGGGCTGGTACATGGGGATGACCCATAGAGAGGTGGGGAGGGAGGTGGGAGGGGGGTTCATGTTTGGGAACGCATGTAAGAATTAAAGATTTTAAAATTAAAAAAATAAAAAACTAAAAAAAATTAATAAATAAAGTGCTCTCAATAAATACTATGTTTCAAGTAAATAAATAATAAGAATAATACAATTTGAATTTAGAAAAAATAATTATGATCACCTCTTTAAAAGTATGGGAAGTCAGCCCTTGTTTTAGGAAACACATATTTTGAAACTGGTAAACTCACATAGAATCCTAGAGTAAGCTTGGTTCTCATAGAAGCAAAAAGATGCACACAGCGTTTAAAATGTTATTAAAAAACTTTGAAGAATGTTTCTATTCCCACTGGGCTATCAATACAAAAGCTCTCCTAGGGCCCACCCTAGGTTTGCCAGCTCAATGAACTCTCTTAGGCAGTTTAAAAAAAAAGAAAATCCCTTCACTTTCTCCTCTTTGCTACATGAACTGATTTCACAGGCTCTTTACATGCTTTATTTACTATTCATTTTCATCTTCGGAAGAGAAATTTGAAATATTTATTCACAGGACATTGTTCCTTTAAAATGCTTCCAAAGCCAAGGATTTCGTAAATGGCAGGAGGAAAAAAAAAAATGTCTGCAACAGTCAGTGTAATTATCATCCCTGAAATTGCATTTTAAAATATTTTAATAATTAAAGAAGTTTTCAGAAAATACAGGCAAGAGAACTAAGAGAATAAAGGAGCTCAACAATCCAGGGTAAGTAAGCCTGCTGTGCTATGTGTGTGTACACATACTTAATTCTTACATAAAGCCCAACAACATTAATCATGTCTGTAAAATGATAACCAAAATGACAGCCTTCACCCTGCAATCAGCTATACCGGGAAGCAGTTTCTAGCCATAGCCTGCTACTCTGAGCAAACAAGTGATGGACAGCGGTCCTTTTGTCAGATTCTGACAAGTGAATCAATAAAAAGACACAGCAAAAGTTCAATCAGAACAGACACCACTAATACGGCTGGCCTTTGGGGACCCACAGAAGCGTGGAACTGCTTTTCCATGTTAATTTCTCTATACTACCCCTTGGGGTTATCACCTTCTCTGGCCCCTGTTAATTAAAAACTGCCTCCTTCTAAAACTCCTTGGCAGGCATTTCCCTTGCGTCAGCCTATCTTGCTGACTGTTAAAAGAAATGGAGGGAGTGTTCCAAAGCTGAGAATTTCATGATGCCAAAACTCTGCTCCTGTCCTCCCAAAAGACTCTGTAAATAATCATTTTTTTCCATAGAATCCCTTACATTATAATTATGAACTAACAGAAACACACATGAATAAAGATAACACATGAATAAAGTCAAACAAACAGTAAAATTAGTTAAGTAGCTAGGCAGGTGAATCAATAGGGTAGGCAGACAATCTTTGCATACTATTTTTGCAGTTAGCCTTATTTTGGAATTTCTTGATCTCAGGACTCTTAATTGTATTCACATATCTATTTGTTGATTTAGCCTGTGACTTAGTTATTGCATTCTTTTTCTTCCCATACCAGATATAAATTTATTTCTATGTACTTGGTAATCCTACATGAATATCAAATGACTGACCTTAGGGACCAGGTTACTTTGTGTTTGTGCTAAAGTCTATAAGGTTATCTATTTCACTATGCCTTCTCCAACATCGTATATTATTATTTATTTTAATATTCTACAGGTTGTGGCTTATAGGACTTTACTTAGGATCAGTGCTTTTAATCCAGTCATGTAATTTCTACCAGATATAAAATTCCATTTTGCTATCATTACCTAGAATAAACTATAGCCTCCATTCTAAACACACTAGAATATAGCAAGCTATCACTTCTCTATGCTGTTCTAGTCTCCTCTGTAATCAACCACCATTCTAGAGTTATTTTGGATTTTTATTCTAAATTATTATTATGTTTCCCATTACTTATCAATATTTTAAAAATATATTCATATGTTTTCTGTGTTTTTACCTTAACACTATTCTTTGATTTCTCTTCCCTGAGTTTCATTGTTATTATTAAAATTCTATTGCAGTATTTATCAAGAAGAGATTGTGACTGGTAAATTTACTGAATCTCTGGATACCCAAAAAGGACTTCATTTTCATCTCACAAGTAAGTGTTTATTAGACAATATATAAAGTATGGATTAAGAATATCTTTTGTGAGGTGATGATAACAAGATGGTAGACTAGGAAGTTCCAGGTTCTTACTCCACCATGCAAACATGTAAACAACCCAGTGACTAAAATTACCTTCTGGAAACTCTAGAAACATGTTAAAGATTTGTAGCAACCAAGCAAATAGCCAATCAAGAAAAAGCCACACCAAAATGATAGAAAATTTTATGATGTTTTAGCTTATCCTTATTTCACTCCCTCCCCATAGTGGCGTGACGTGATCAGGAGAAAACTGCTCAATTCCAAGTTCCTACTCATGGACTAAAAGGAAAAATGTGGAACGTGGTTGCAACATTCTGGCCTGCCTTTGCGCTATCTGAGGGACTGATTTTTTATTGTTTAACCCAGAGCTCAGATAGAAATGGCAGCATGGACTTCATCTTAGGACGGAAGCCATGGAATCTGGGGAAGTTACAATGACACATGAAAACTGCAAGGCTACTCTTAGAGACATGCGCTGGGCCTGGCTGTACCTAGTACTGGCTGTACTTAGAAGACATTTAAATAATTATTCTGACAATTGTTCTGGGGGCACCTTTTGATCCTTCTTACTTCCTTTTAACTCTGCTGAATCAAAGACTCAGTGTTCATCTCAGGCTTCCCTGTTCCAGAGGCCATTTGTACTCTTCTAAAGACTCCCATAGAGTTGCTGGATGCTATACATGTTTGAGTCTTCATAGCGTTATGGTCAGGAAGCAGATCTTGACTCCTTTCTGCCTCAGAGTCCCAACATTATGGAGTTAACCCCATTTCTGCAAATCATTCCCTTCCCAACCACCTGCTAGGACATCCACTCCAAGAAAAAGTAGGGTTGGGGCTTCTGACATGCTCTCTGCTTTGTCTGATCCTGATGCTCTGCTCTTACTTCTCCTCTTCACATATCATCTGATTCTTATTTTAAGAAGGACATATAAGTGATCATTTTAAGAGGGAAAAATAACAAAGTGTTATGTCATCCACTGCTTTTTTACTACTACATATGTGTTTCAGTTCAGTTCAGTCACTCAGTCGTGTCCGACTCTTTGCGACCCCATGAATCACAGTACGCCAGGCCTCCTTGTCCATCACCATCTCCCAGAGTTCACTCAAACTCATGCCCATCGAGTCTGTGATGCCATCCAGCCATCTCATCCTCTGTCGTCCCCTTCTCCTCCTGTCCCCAATCCCTCCCAGCATCAGGGTCTTTTCCAATGAGTCAACTCTTCGCATGAGGTGGCCAAAGTACTGGAATTTCGGCTTTAGTATCATTCCTTCCAAAGAAATCCCAGGGCTGATCTCCTTTAGGATGGACTGGTTGGATCTCCTTGCAGTCCAAGGGACTCTCAAGAGTCTTCTCCAACACCACAGTTCAAAAGCATCAATTCTTCGGCACCCTGCCTTCTTCATAGTCCAACTCTCACATCCATACATGACCACTGGAAAAACCATAGCCTTGACTAGATGGACCTTTGTTGGCAAAGTAATGTCTCTGCTTTTCAGTATGCTCATATATATTTAATTTTCATTAAATGCTATGTTCTTAGTACAGCAGACTTTTTGGATTTTGATATCAAAGATGACTTTGATGTCTTACTTTTGGAATGTAGAAAGTTTCTGTCAAATTTCTGAATCTTATGACTGAAAAGTATGGATTGCAAGACTCCTTTTGTTTCTCTATCCTGATACACTAAAAAGAGGAGAAAAAAAGACTCTCCTGAAATTTAAAGCTGAGCTAGAGCAATGACTGATTTGTTTTCAACCACACCAGTGTTTTTTCTGAGGACGATGTGTAGAGAAAGCTGTTACTGATCCATGACTATGGAGAGAGAAGACATGGGAGAAATCACATAATAAAAATAATGGTC
The DNA here is from genome assembly GCF_001704415.2 of Capra hircus. Lineage (NCBI taxonomy): Eukaryota > Metazoa > Chordata > Mammalia > Artiodactyla > Bovidae > Capra > Capra hircus. The sequence goes on from NC_030814.1 coordinate 82,570,005, forward strand.
AGTTTTGTACATAGCAGAACAACTCCTTCATTGTGATCTATTGAAAGTCAGACCTCCACACAAGGGTTTGTAAAATAAAATTAGAAAAAAAAATTATTATCAAATACATGAGGGCAATTCCCCCTCAATGTACAGATAGATGGATAAACAGATCAATCAATCAATTATTCAATAGAGGGATGAGGTACCTCCAACACTTTGGCCACCTGATGTGAAGAGCCAACTCATTGGAAAAGACCCTGATGCTGGGAAAGATTGAAGGCAGGAGGAGAAGGGGACAACAGAGGACAAGATGGTTGGATGGCATCACTGACTCGATGAACTTGAGTTTGAGCAAACTCCAAGAGATGGTGAAGGATAGAGAAGCCTGACATACTGCCCTCCATGGTGTCTCAAAGAGTCAGAGATGACTGAGTGACTAAACAACAATTGATAATAGCCAAAATTGGATGTCTAATCTTAACACACATAAACCTTTACCATCAGATTTTCATATGCTTCAGTAAACTATCTTCCCACTCAATGAATTGGAGCTTTTGTGCAGCCTTTTCTTCTGTCCCAGATCTGATATTCAGATAGCGTTTTACTGAATAGCATTGTGAACTTGGCAGGTCTTAGTGGCCAACATGATGGTGGTAGGGGGCAGGTATAATAAACTGGAATGAAATACAGAGTCTTCCCCAAGAAAGGACGGTGCCTCAAGAAGCACAGGAATTAGGAGAGGCAAACCCTTTAAGGCAGAGTCCAGACTGACTAAACTCAAAGTTCAAATCCAAAGGGCAGCAGAAATGCCAGAAAAAGAAGTTAGAGCTGAGCTGGGATATGGGCAGAAACTAGATTGAAAGCTACCATCATTACTTTCAAAAGATGATCTCTGGGTAAGGTAACTGTAAGTTCTGATTTATATTTCTTGACTGTTATTTTAGTATGATTATTAATGGCTACCCTTTTGCTCTCAAAGTGCTCTGGTTTAGGGAAATCTTGGCAGCTTGGCCTTTCTCAGTGGCACTAGTGGTAAAGAACCCATCTGACAATGCAGGAGATTTAAGAGATTCAACCTCAATCCCTGGGTCGGGATCTCCTGGAGAAGGGCAAGGCAATCCATTCCAGTATTCTTGCTGGAGAATTCCACAGACAGAGGGGCCTGGTGGGCTACAGTCCATGGGGTTGCAGAGTTGGACAAGACTGAAATGACTCAGCACACATGTGGTTTAGAAAAAAACTGTATGTTACCTTATCCTTTGTTGACCAGAAGTCATGTTGGAACATCTACAAAAATTCTAATTGATTGGGATTATAGGTTGAGAAGGCAAGCTCATTAACATGACTTAAGGTGCATGATCATGTTAGACTCCCAGGTAATATTAAAATTAACTACTGGAATAGATGTGAAAGCATGCAAACAATAACACAAATAACACAATTATCTGCATTTATACTAGAGAAGTTACTTTTCTCCCTACTCAGCTACTTGTCAGCACCTCTCTCATTTACCAAGTTATCTGTGGGGATAGCTGTCTGTACTACTACATGATTCTTGAGGTCTGTCATGCAACCTTGTTCACCTTTGTCTCTCTCAATACTCAGCATTAAAATTTGTATTCTGAAACAGTTACATATGTTTATCACAATTATTGGCAAAAATCTGTAAGTGATCCAGGTTTTTAGTCAAAGTAGCTAGTAAGTATCCTAGTCCTTTGTATTCATATGTAACTATGATAGAAACATTATAAATAGCCTACAGGCACTGTTTGGAAGATGGTATTATTGATTTTTTTTATAGATGAGGAAACTGAGGCATAAAGAAGTTACATGATTTTTCTCATGATAACCCAGCTATCTACTGCTCGCCAAATAATCTGTTGTAAAGTTAAATTGTCATCTAATGCACTGCCAATAGATATTGGGATACCCACAAATACAATGTTTATTTCTGCTTTGGGAAATCTGATGATTAATTTCATACTCTCCCAATCTACCAGCTTTAGTATCCATAATCTTTCTACTCATGAAATTTCTGTTAGGCTGTCTTCCTCAAGGCACTGTATCGTCAAAGAGCATTTTACAATTAAATAACAGTAAAACGTACATTCATGATTGTGTAAAATGTCACAAATTAAAAAAAGACAATTTGTTGATTTTAATATTTCATCCCAACATACGAGTCCTATAGGACTCTCTCCAAATGTTTCTTTGAATATAAACCTCTTGAGTAGAAACACACAAAGCACTGATTTCTTACAAACTCTTTGTTATCTGTGTGTTATTAAATCCTTACATACTGAATGATATTCTTAGTGAACCAATCATTTAAGAACAATAACAATAAAAACCATAGTTTAGCTTATTAATAACACCTTAAATATTTACTTTAATAAAGAATCATATTAGATATTTGATTCTAAAACATACATGTATATAAAATAAAAGTAATGAACTTGGGCTTAAAGGAGTAGCTATAACCATTATTGAATATAAGCTTTATTTAATCAGCATAGTTTTATCCTCACTAATTTTCAGTTATGAAATTAATAAGTGAATGAATAAAAATTAAAAAAAATCATAAATAAATTCTCATTTGACTGGAGGCTATAAAAGTTTGAAACATAAATTACCATAGTACCTTCTCTTTGAAAATTATATCACACAATAAATGACCAATAAATGACCTTATTACAGTACAAAATTCTAGAGGCCTTGTGTGTGTAGACTTATGTGTGTGTCTGGATGTCTAGCATGGGGCACTAGCTTGTTGATTAACAGTATCTCTTTTTAAAACATATATTCAATTAGATTTAAATAACATTGGATCAGACCACCAATTCAGTGTATTTTTAACAAGCATCTAGTCAGTTTAGCAAAATTAAGCTATCAGTTAAATGTCAGTCAATTTAGACAGTACATTATCTGGTAAACTTCTCCCAATCCTACATTATTTCTGGATTCCTGGTAGACATATATGAAATACAGTCTAATTACTAATTTAGTAGGAAAGTTTCTCAGGAAATCTACCTTTGTAGAAACTCATTTTTCAAGTACTTATTGGATGCAATTTTATTTAACCCTTCTAGATCAGTTGGCATTAAACATTTAGTATATCAATTTTATTAAAGAAGTTAGAAAAAATTTTAAATCAGGAAAAAATAATACCAAAAATTTCCCTTTGTTCTGAATATGAATATCTAGTCTTTTAAATGTCTAATGAAAATATGAAAATCAAAGATTAAAAGGAAACACTTTCAGAAACAACATATCACCGAGACCAAGTCAAACCTTTGATGTACTTCAATTCACCCCAAGAACAACGAATCATTTTTGACACAAACAAATGTACCAAAGACTATTGTTAATCAGAAAAGCTTTACCTGTAGGAAGATAAAGCATATTGCTTAACTTTCATGTATTTAGAATTATTAGAATGCTAAAAAGAGTTGTGTTGTCTTTGCTAAAGTTTCATATATTTTTAGGCAGAATGCAAAAACAAAATTCATTTGTCCTCCTAAGACAACTAGGTTCTTTGTCTAATTTCCATTTGTTTCTTTGGCAGCTAAAACACCTTGAAATTACCTTCTCCAGCATGGAAGAATGATTTTTTTTTTTTTCCTACCTCTAGCTGTCATAGTGATTAGAATTTTAATTAGCAAAGTAGAGTGCAGAGAGGAAAACGAGGGAAAAAAAAGCACACAAAAGATTCTCAATTGAAAGAAACAAAGGGACAACTGAAGCTGCCTCACAGCTTGAATGCTTCACCTGTGATTTCCCCCCATTCCTGGATGCTCTGACTTAGCACACGGCTGTCTACCCACATACCAGCATGGGGTGGCCAGGGCACTACTCAAAGTTATTCCAAGTTGTCACTCAAAGTAAAGCAAAACTCTTAAAGCACCGGAGTGGCTCTGTTTCAATGCCAATGTCAGCCTCTTTAATTTACTCTGAGAAACCTACTGCCGATTTTAAGTCCAACCACAAAAGGCAGAATCCATTAAATATTCAAAAACTAAACACTCTTAGGCTGGCAATAACACTCACGTTTCAGAGGCATTCATTCCTTTGTATGCAGGGTGAGACACAGCAGGCATCTTTCATCAAAAAGTCACTCAAGAAACATAGAAACTATACTAATTGTTCATTATGCCATTAATTAGCTAAGGATCAGAATATTTCTGAAAAATCTAGGACAATCTCAGTTCAGTCACTCGGTCATATCCGATTCTTTGTGATCCCATGGACTACAGCACGCCAGGCTTTCCTGTCCATCACCAACTCCTGGAGCTTGCTCAAACTCATGTCATCGAGTCAGTGATGCCTCTGTCATCCCTTTCTCCTCCTGCCTTCAATCTTTCATCAGGGTCTTTTCCAATGAGTCAGTTCTTTGCATCAGGTGGCCAAAATATTGGAGTTTCAGCCTCAGCATCAGTCCTTCCAATGAATATTCAGGACTGATTTCCTTTAGGATGGACTGGTTGGATCTTGCAGTCCAAGGGACTACCAAGAGTTTTCTCCAACTCCACAGTTCAAAGGCATCAATTCTTTGGCACTCAGCTTTCTTTATGGTCCAACTCTCACAACCATACATGACTACTGGAAAAACCATAGTTTTGACTAGACAAACCTTTATCGGCAAAGTAATGTCTCTGCTTTTTAATATGCTGTCTAGGTTGGTCATAGCTTTTCTTCCAAGGAGCAAGTGTCTCTTAATTTCATGGCTGCAGTCACCATCTGCAGTGATTTTGGAGCCCAAGAAAATAAAATCTGTCACTGTTTCCCTTATTCCCCCATCTGTTTGCCATGAAGTGATGGGATCAGATGCCATGATCTTGGTTTTTTGAATGATGAGTTTTAAGTCAGTTTTTTCACTCTCCTCTATCACTTTCATCAAGTGGTCTAAACCAACACCACAAAAGTTACATCTACCATCTATATTACTGTTACTACCATCTATATGCACGTGTATATATAAACATGTACTGGGTGATATATAAATGTAATGGAAGTAGCTATGGAAAGCCAGTGAGTATCAAGGTCCTGTGGCTTTAGAGGGCTTTTCTGGTGACTCAGATATTTACAAATATGCTTGCAATGCAGGAGACCCAGGTTCGATCCTTGGGTTGGGAAGAGAGTCACTTGATCTAACTTTGATGGGCTCTTAGTGCTTGCCACTTGAACTTGGGAAGCTTTTTAGCTGTCAACTTCAGTCTGTCATTTATTTGAAGTAGGGAGCATAATATATATGCCACGCAGATAATGTGAAGAATGAGTGAGACAGTGGATATATAGTTGTAATAATAGTAATAAATGTACATAAATAGCTGATAGTTATTTGCAATATTATAAGTAATATCATAACTTCTATGCACAAACATGAGATAAATTTAAATTGAATTATAAAAGAAAGATTTTGATGGGCAAAAATGAGGCTGGCAATTTCAGAAATAAGCAAAACCACAAATGAGCAAGGCATAACTTGAGAGAGATGAGTAATGAGAAATTTAAGAATCATAATAATCAACAGCTGAAAGAGAAATGTGATCTAGTAGGCTAGGATAAGAATGTCCTATACCCTGAATTTTATGCCAGGGTGCTTGGGACTCCAGCCTGTGGGCAGTAGAACGATTTGAGGAAAGGCGTGCCGTGAACAGTCCAATGTCTCAGTGATAGTACCTGATATCAATACTATTGAACTGATATGGACTGATATCAATACAGTCCATTTGTGTTATGGGCTGAAGGCAGGAAAAACAAGTTAATCATCAAATGAGATAAAATGGATCTCTGATGTTAGTGACTGGCATAAAAGGGAGGAAAAAGATAGGAGTGCTATAACCAAAAAAATAAATAAAACAGAATTTAACATCGTAATGTAGGGTGACAGAACAAAGGAGATGGGAAGTCAAAGATAACTATAACATTTCAACTCCAGGATTATTGAAAAAGTGAGGCTATTTGTAGACACAAGGGTTATTGTGGTTTTCAAAACAGAAACAGAAAAATTTAAGAAAAGGACCAAATTTTTTTTTTTTTTTACTTTATTTTACTTTACAATTCTGTATTGGTTTTGCCATACATTGACATGAATCCACCACGGGTGTACATGCGTTCCCAAACATGAACCCCCCTCCCACCTCCCTCCCCATAACATCCCTCTGGGTCATCCCCGTGCACCAGCCCCACATTTGCAGAATAGAAAAATACCAAAAGCACTTTATGAATATTGTTCAAACAAGCTGCTGACAGAGAGAATATAAGTTCCCCTTAGAAATTTAATTATTTCATTTGTACCATTTAAAACCTATTTTATTGAATTCATTTTAATTGATTATTAAGGACCACTTAATGCACTGGGGGAATTTGGCTTAATTTTCTAGTTTTATAATGTGTAATAGTTCATTATTGTTAAGATAACACTAATATAGTGAAGTAGGTTTTATATTGACAGCAGGATTAATTTGAAATTGATGTATTTAGGATGTTATAAAATACCATATATTTATTCTCTATCACACAATATTGAATTAAATATAGATGTGTTGCAAGCAAAGACCAATTCACAACTCCCTATCCAAAGTATGTTATTTTCTAACTATTATGGGTAAGAGTGATTTAAATTCCATTTCATATACAATTTTTGTTTCAGTCAAAATCCAGGCTTAAGAGTTAAAATCAGAAGGCTTCCAATAAATGGATCATTGTCCAAGCTCTGGTAAATGTGCTCCTGGTGTAACAAATTGGTTTGCTGACCTTTTGTCTACTAACATAACACATGACATATTTGTAATTTATGGAAATCAATCCATAAAGAATTTTTAGTTTCATGTAATTATAGACCAGTGCAAGATCTAAATAAAGGTGAAGAAAAGGTCTTAGGAAAGTAATGGTACACTGTTGATAAAAACTAAAAAGCAAAGTTCAAAGCACTGATCCATGCAATGCATCTTTAAATACTAGTAAAAGGCCAATAATTATAGTTAAAAGTTAGTTACCAGCTGTTTTTTACTGCATACATTTTAAGGCACCATTGAAACTGCAACCCTATACTCAAGAATGCAGGGGAAAAAAATCACACAAGACCAAATCTATCACCTAGTTACAAATTTTAATAGTGCTTGGCAATTTCCATCTGCTTTTCTGAAAGGCTATCTTTATCAGGTAGTCATCAACTCATTTATACTCTCTCTTCTGAGATATACTATCCGTCAGCCTGGCCTCCACCTGGTTGAATAGTGCCAACTCTGCTTTCAGCAGATCTCAGTTCAAAGCCTGGCTCTGTCACATAATAAAAGTGCCACAGTTTGTAAGTTACTCAAATTCTCTTGTGTACATTAAGACTTTGAGGTGTTTTGAGAATTAAATGAAGTAAGTTTAAAGTGCTTTGATTGGTACCTGATATAAACTAAGTTCTCAGTAAATGTTTCATGTTTCATTATCATTTTTGCCATCACCACCATCACCATCATTTATTTTAGAGAGAGAAAACATGGCTGTGTGTATCCCTTTTCTTTCTGTTCTCCCATTGTTTCCCATGCAGTTAACTTCCCTACACTACTGGTTCTATTACCCAAACTGTTAGGCATTCTCTGGAAAGCCAGATTTTGTGTCTATAGTGTAACAGAAAGAGACATGTTACACTTCTTCTAGTTCATAAGAAGTGCCAGCTCCTTTTCTACTTATGGACCATCATATACATTGCTCCCTATGTCTAGAAAATTTATCTTTGCATGGCTAAAATTTATTCATATCCATGTATGAGCCATTAGTTCAGTTCATTTCAATTCAGTTGCTCAGTTGTGTCGGACTCTTTGCGATGCCATGGACTGCAGCATGCCACGCCTCCCTGTCCATCACCAACTCCCGGAGATTGCTCCAACTCATGTCCATCAAGTCGGTGATGCTGTCCAAACATTTCATCCTGTCATCCCTTTCTCCTCCTGCCTTCAATCTTTCCCAACATCAGGGTCTTTTCCAATGAGTCAGTACTTCGCATCAGGTTGCCAAAGCATTGGAGCCTCAGCTTCAGCATCAGTCCTTCCATTGAATATTCAGGACTGACCTCCATTAGGTTTAACTGGTTTGATCTCCTTGCAATCCAAGGGACTCTCAAGAGTCTTTTCCAACAACACAGTTTTAAAAGCATCAAATCTACAGCACTCAGCTTTCATAATGGTCCAACTCTCACAACCATACATGACTACTAGGAGAACCATAGTTTTGATTAGATGGACCTTTGTCAGCAAAGTAATGTCTCTTCTTTTTAACGTACTGTCTCGGATGATCATAGCTTTTCTTCCAAGGAGCAAGTGCCTCTTAATTTCATGGCTTCAGTCACCATCTGCACTGATTTTGGAGCCCCAAGAAAATAAAGTCTGTCACTGTTTCCCTTATTTCCCCATCTATTTGCCATGAAGTGATGGGACCGGATGCCATGATCTTGATTTTTTGAAAGCTGAGTTTTAAGCCAATTTTTCACTCTCCTCTTTCACTTTCATCTAGAGGCTCTTTAGTTCTTCTTTGCTTTCTGCCATAAGGGTGGTGTCATCTGCACATCTGAGGTTATTGATATATCTCCTGGCAATCTGGATTCCAGTTTGTGCTTCATCCAGCTCAGGATTTCACATGATGTTCTCTGCATATAAGTTAAATAAGCATGGTGACAATATACAGCCTTGATGTACTCTTTTCCCAATTTGGAACCAATCTGTTGTTCCATGTCCAGTTCTAACTGTTGCTTCTTGACCTGCATACAGATTTCTCAGGAGGCAGGTAAGATGGTCTCACATTCCCATCTCTTGAAGAATTTTCTACTTTGTTGTGATCCACACAATCAAAGACTTTAGCATAGTCAATGAAGTAGAAGTACATGTTTTTCTGGAACTCTCTTGCTTTTTTGATGATCCAACGGATGTTGGCAATTTGATCCCTGGTTCCTCTGCCTTTTCTAAATCCAGCTTGAACATCTGGAAATTCTCAGTTCATGTACTATTGAAGCCTCACTTGGAGAATTTTGAGCATTACTTTGCTAGCGTGTGAGATGAGTGTAATTCTGTGGTAGTTTGAGCATTCTTTTGCATTGTCTTTCTTTGGGATTGGAATGAAAACTGACCTTTTCCAGTCCTGTGGCCACTGCTGAGTTTTCCAAATTTGCTGGCATACTGAGTGCAGCACTTTAACAGAATTATCTTTCAGGATTTAAAATAGCTCAACTGGAATTCAACACCTCCACTAGTTTTGTTCATAGTGATTCTTCCTAAGGCCCACATTCCAAGATGACTGGCTCTAGGTGAGTGATCACACCATTATCGTTATCTGGATCATTAAGATATTTTTTTGTATAGTTCTGTATATTCTTGCCACCTCTTCTTAATATCTTCTGCTTCTGTTAGGTCCATACCATTTCTGTCCTTTATTGTGACCATCTTTGCATGAAAAGTTCCCTTGGTATCTCTAATTTTCTTGAAGTGATCTCTAGTCTTTTCCATTCTATTATTTTCCTCTATTTATTTGCACTGGACACTGAGGAAGGCTTTCTTATCTCTTCTTGCTATTCTTTGGAACTCTGCATTCAAGTGGGTATATCTTTCTTTTTCGCCTTTGCCTTTAGCTTCTCTTCTTTTCTCACCTATTTGTAAGGCATCCTCAGACAACCATTTCACTTTTTTGCATTTCTTTTTCTTGGGGATGATCTTGATCACTGCCTTTTGTACAATGTCACAAACTTCTGACCGTAGTTCTTCAGACACTCAGTCTATGAAATCTAATCTCTTGAATCTATTTGTCACTTCCACTGTATAATCGTAAAGGATTTGATTTAGGTCATACCTGAATGATCTAGTGGTTTTCTCTACTTACTTCAAGTTAAGTCTGAATTTGGCAATAAAGGGTCCATGAGCTGAGCTAAAGTCAGCTCCCAGTCTTGTTTTTGCTGACTGGATAGAGCTTCTCCATCTTCGGCTGCAAAGAATATAATCAGTCTGATTTTGGTATTGACCATCTGGTGATGTCCATGTGTAGAGTCTTCTCTTGTGTTGTCGGAAGAGGGTGTTTGCTATGATCAGTGTGTTGTCTTGGCAAAACTCTGTTAGCCTTTGCCCTGCTTCATTTTGTACCCCAAGGCCAAACTTGCCTGTTACTCCAGGTATCTCTTGACTTCCTACTTTTGCATTCCAGTCCCCTGTAATGAAAAGGACATCTTTTTTGACTGTTAGTTCCAGAAGGTCTTATATGTCTTCATTGAACTGTTCAACTTCAGCTTCTTCAGCATTACTGGTTAGGGCATAGACTTGGATTACTATGATATTGAATGGTTTGTTTTGGAAACAGAGATCATTCTATCATTTTTGAGATTGCATCCCAAGTACTGCATTTTGGACTCTTCTGTTGACTATGGTGGTCACTCCATTTCTTCTAAGGGATTCTTGCCCACAGTTGTAGATATCATGATCATCTGAATTAAATTCACCATTCCAGCCCATTTTAGTTTACTGATTTCTACAACATTGATGTTCACTGTTGCCATCTCCTGTTTGACCCCTTCTAATTTACCTTGATTCATGGACCTAATATTCCAGGTTCCTATGCAATATTGTTCTTTACAGCATCAGATTTTACCTCCATCACCAGTCACATCCACAACTGGGCATTGTTTTTGCTTTGGCTCTGTCTCTTCATTTTTTTCTGGAGTTATTTCTCCACTCTTCTCCAATAGCATATTGGGTACCTACTGACCTGGAGAGCTTATTTTTCCATGTCATATCTTTTTGCTTTTTCATACTGCTATATCCCAATCATACAGCATAACACCTAGCAAGCAGAAGGTGTTTTTAGAGTGACTATTTTGCAGCATTGTTGTGAGTATTAAATGTTAAAATTCCTGCTACAGTTCAACATACATTAGGTACCCAGCCCTTCTCTCCTAATACCAGAACTTAGTATGTACTCAGGCACAAGTATCCTCATTTTCTCAGTCATTCTCAGGAACCCTTCCTGTTGCCAATTTGGCATCTATTTGTGAAACGCATTCCGACACATAATTCCTTTTATTCACTAACCATAACTTTAGTCTTTTTTGTCCTACTCAGTAAAGTATGTGAAAATAGAAATAAATAAGAGCAATTCCATAATTAGGGATACTCTAATTTGTACAAAGTATTATATCTTAGCATGTTGTGGATTGAATTTAAAATACTGAAGCCCTAGTCCCCAGTGTGATGGTATTTGGAGGTAAGACCTTTGGGAGATGGTGAGGTTTAGATGAGGCCCTGAGGATGGACCTCATAGAAAGAGGACAAGAGACCAGAGTTCTTTCTCTCCCCGCCGCATGAGGACACAGTGAGAAGGCAGCCATCTGCAACCCAGGAAGAGAGTTCTCACCAGGAAGTGAATATTGCCAGTGCCTCGATTTAGACATCCATCCTCCAGAACTATGAGAAATAAACGTCTTCCTGTTTAAGCCTTCCAGTCTAAAGTATTTTGTTACAGCAGTCTGAGCTAATACAGTATGTATTAAATAGGCTAGCTAAAAACAAACAAACAAACAAAAAATTCTCACTCTGACTACATGAAATCAAATTACCTCCATTCCAGGTAATCTTTATTGAGACTTGAATTGATGAAACAGGCACCATCTACATTTCTGATCATTGTTGTTAACCAAAAGAACTCTGAAGGGTCCCAGGTTGGCACTAAATGATCCAGCCCAAAAGTGACACTGTCACTTCCACTCACAAACTATTGAACAGAATAGTCACATGACCCCATTCATTCAATCACATGGGAGTCCAAATTTCAATATTTTAAGTACTATAGTAAATATAAATTTCTCTGAAAAAATGATATATCAATATTATTATGATCCTGAAAAATGCTCTAAATTTTTCCCTTTCTCCCTATACTCCTAAATCAAAACTAACTGTGAATATCAAAATTTTCTGGGCAAAATCTCAAATAAAATCAGGCAGGTAGAATAAAAGAAGGAAGGAGGGAGGGAGAGAAGGAAAGGAGGAGGGAAAATAAAGATTAAAAGAATAATAGAAAGAAGGAGAGAGATGGGAGGAAGCATAGAGAAAATGAGAGAAAGAAAACTGAATGGAAGGAAGGAAGGTAGGAGGACAAGAAGGGAATAAAAGAGAAAGAAATACTAAGCCAGGAACATAGCCTTATGAAATAACCAATGCTCCTACTAGATTTTAGGATGACTGGTTCCCAAGAAAATTATCAGAGACATCCAAATTTAATGATGCCATGATATTTAGGATTGCTTCTAAAGAAATTAGAGCTCCATGTTCTTTCTAAGATTATCTCTTGGTGATGACACACTCATCTGGATAGTTTCAGATATTTTAATAAAGGAACTATTAACAAGGATGTAGGCAGATTTGGAAGAAAATAAACAGTATTGCAGAACCCTGGGGCCTGCAATAGTGAAATCATTTAACTCCCCTAGGCATGAATGGACAAGAAGAGGGAACAGCTAACCACAATGAGATATCACCTCACACCTGTCAGAATGACTGTCATCAGAAAGTTTGCAAATAACAAATGTTTGCAAGGGTATGGAAAAAAGAGAACCCTCACACAAGGTAGGTAGAAATGTGAAGTGGTACACCCACTGTAGAAAAGAGTAACTGAAGTTCTTCAAAAAACTACAAATAGAACTACCATATAATCCAGCAATTCCACCCATGGGTATATACCCAGAAAAAAAAAAAAAAAAGAAAACAGTAATTTGAAAGGATACATGCACACCAGTTTTCATAGCAGCAGTATCTATAATAGCCAAGACATGGAAGCAACCCAAGTTCCCATAAAGGCAACTAGATTAAGAATATATGCCTACAATGGAATATTACTCAGCCAGAAAAAGGATGAAATACTGACATTTGCAGCAACATGGATGGACCTAGAGAATGTTACATTTAGTCAAATAAATTAGACAAAGAGAGACAAATACTGTATGATGTCACTCATATGTGAAATCTAAAAAATAATACAAGTGAATGTATATACAAAACAGAAACAGCCCCACAGATATGGAAAACAAACTTGTGGTTATCAAAGGGGAAAGGGAAGGAGGGAGCAATAAATTAAAGGTATGAGATTTACAGTTTCAAATTACAATATGTAAAATAGATATACAACAAGGATATATTGTATAGCACAAGAAATTATGCCCTTTATCTGGTAATCACCTATAATGTAGTCTAATCTGCAAAAATACTAAATCACTAGGCAATATACCTGAAACTAACACTGCATTTTTAAATCAACTCTACTATAATTTGAAAAAAAGAGGAGGGGACATATAAACAGACCTGGAATGAATAGCATAGAGGGATGCCCCATTATGAAAGCCATGGCCTTTAATTAAGGAACGCTGCAACTTCCAGTGATGCAGCAAGAAGGAATCGGGATGAATATCTTTATCCCCATCCCACAAACCAATCACCAGCAGATACTCCTACTGTCTAATTTATAGCCAGAATACAAGGGAGTCTGCTGAGACAGTCCATGTAGTTCAACTGATAGAAAAAAACATATGGGGTGGGAAAATGATAGAAAGTAGAACAAGAGGGGCCCCCAAGTGATATGCTCAGCTGTAAATCTTAGTTGTACCTCAATTATCAAAAAATAGAGTACTCCCTTCACCTGCTGTTCAATTCTCAAAGCTCATTGTCAAGCATTTAGTTGGTGTGAAAACTTGATGCTACATCAGTCTCCAAAACATTGTTTTTTTAGAACGTGCTTCCAACGTTGATTTTATAGCATTGCCTCTTGAGACAAACCTGTTTTCTAGGTTCATTTGAGACGATGATGTTGCGATCTTTAGTGATAGGGAGTGATGTTTTGCCAATAATACTACTAAAGAAAGGCAAAAGTTCCATTGATTCCTTCTCTTTGCCAATAACAGAGGAAAAGAAGTTTGTCAACACTCAACAGAAAAGCTGGATCTGTGCAGATCTGGCCTGCTGATTGGGTCTAGAAGGCTTAAAGGCATAAGCCAAGCTAGGGAGCCTAGTCAGTCAAAAACTAACTCAATACAAATAGGGTTAAGAGTGGTTGGAAGAGATTTAGTGCCAGGATATTACTTCAGAAATGGGTAAATTTCAAAGAATCTCTGTACAGATTTATATACCTTAGCCTCTTTCTCAATAAAAAGTAGTTGCCAGTGCTGGGGGCAGTTAGCTGAAGTCCTTTGAGTGAAAGACAAGTACTTCAAATTGTTGGAAAGAAAAGACAGAAAATTTTAAGACTAAGTGGTATTAACTTTGCTTTCTCATATTCCCAGTTGCCTTCCACGTTGCTAGTTTGAACCCACATTTGTTAATGAAGAAACAGATTCATACAGATCTAACACATGCTCAGAGCATACCTATTAGGAAGAATGGTATGCTGATAAGCCCATGTGGAAATATACAAAGATGCCATCACTTTGCCTTTCTAAGAAGACAGAAAATGTTTAGCATTTTAGGATAGCTGAGAAAGAAATGTGGAGAACAAAAATTTACACACGTATGTCAATACATAGCACCGATTTTGAGCCCTAGGTACATATTAGAATCACCAGGAAAGGTTTTAAAATGCCCATATCATGGCTTATCCTCCGTAGATTTTGAAATAAATGGTCAAATATAGGATCAGGCACTGGTATTTTAAAAATATTTCCAGGTGATGCTAAAGACATTCAAGTTTTCAAACTTTTACACGCAGGCATGGGATTCTGTCAAGTTTATTAGAACTTTCTTTAGGTATTTGTTAGGAAGGCAAAGAAAATGGCATGACTATTCAGTAAGCAAGAGTTCACGTCAAGACTTCAAAAAATATTTTAAGGAGGGGAATGCTAAGGAATCTTCATAGTGATTTGTAGAAGAAATAAGATAATGTTTAAGAGCATGAACTTTGGAATTAGAAAAACTTGACTTTGAATTTTATCTCTGTGATGTACTAGCTCTGTAATTTGAGAAAATATTCACATCTGTAATAATTGATATAATAATATCTACCTTGTGGAATATCTGTGGGGTTGTGTGTGTTAAATGTAAGTCAATTATGTAAACTACTATCATATAGCTTTTGTTCAGTTATTGACATATTCTTCTCATATTCAACCATACTTCAAGCTCAGTTCCTTTACAGAGATACCTGTGCAATTCTGATAGCTACCTAAAAGCAAAAACAAAAAAAATTCCTAAAATAAGCAAAGTTTATCAGTAGAACTAAGATGTATAATTTGTGGTATGAACAGAAAATTACAGCTGAAATCAAGCTATCATTTTCATGATGCACTCATTTATTCAAAAGCAAGTTTAGTCATCAGCTTACATATTCCTAAAATATACCACTTTGGTCTAGACCGATATGGAGAAAAGATATTAAAAGATTTCATTTCAATCCTGAAGTGCTAAAATAAGCCTATCGTAAAAGAAATTCAAGAGAAATATAAACCACATAATGTATCAAAAGATCATCCCTGATCCGATTTTCATTTGAGAAGTAGTTCAAAAAACACTAAAGGACAACTTTTTCCAAAGAAAAACAATCATGTTATAACCCTCCTTCCACAACCTAAATCCAAGGAAGCTGGGTCAAAATTTATTAAAACTGAGCCACAAGGAGATGGTTGCATAGAACTTAAGCTCTGCACCTTGAACAAAGCATTTTTGTCATGTCAATAAAAGATCTCCTTGGCCATCGACTTTCAAAATTACATCCAGAGTGGGAGGCACGTTACCCATTTCTCCAGCCTCTGAAAATATTTCCTTTCAGAACAGTCTGTCTGTAAGACAGATCTGTTTGCTTCAGCTCCCCCCTGCTCTACGCCTCACGTGGGAGTAGTTGCAAACAGAGCGCCTGGAGGGATCAACACAGTTTTCTAAAACAAACATAACACAAGTGCTATTCATGGGTCCCACACTCCACAGCTGTAAAACGAGATGTGTAGGAGCAGCCCCTAATGGCATTCAAATCATGTACTAACCGCTCTCAAGTGTCAGGTGTTTTTCATTCTCTACTAGGGGAAGAGATATTCACGTGCTGATTTCCTACACTGAACAGCTTTGTAACCCCTGCAGAGTGAAGGCGCACTGTGTTTCTGAGTCTCTATTATGTCAGATGAATGTCACAGTTAGAGGCCAGAAAGGACATGTGATCCCAGTTTAGATTCTTTTTTCTTCCAGCCATCTCTCAGCATTTCAGCCGCATGAATTTTGTGTGTATGCATGGAAGAAAACTCATAGAGCATGTATCAATGTTAAATTTCACATAAAAGACTAAGGCCACATATTTTTCTATCTGGGTATAATTTAATACTTCTGTACACACTTTGATCTTATTGAAGGTTTGAATTTTCAAAATGGCCTCTTGCGGTGCCCCACTTGGCTGCCTGTCAAACCCAAGCATCAGGCTCACTCTAAATAGTATGGGTTCTCATTGGAACAATGAGGTTCACATTATACATGCTGAGGGAATTAAGATACATTTTATTTATTTAAATCTTTTTTTTAAACTTTAAATGTGATTTGGTCATAGACTATAACAGAAAATATTACAACCTATTTTCAGAATACTAAAAGGCACACTTTTATAAATGCATCAATAATTTCAACATAGAGTGAAAGAGTATGTGTGAAACGTTGGGTATTCACCATTGTAATATAATCTAAATATTTGGGATTCTGTGAAATCTAAAACATATTTTACCAAACACTTTTCCCATCACACTTCAAGTTGTGTATTTCAAAGCTATTCAGTCCATTTATTCCAAATTCATTTATATTAACCTTATTAGGGCAGTGCTTTGTAAACTAAAAATCTTGACATGCCAGAAGACTTATGGTCTCTTTAAAGCCATTTATCTTAATTTCAAAAGGTGACTGGAACTCTAGGCTAAAAACGTTTCCTTCCATGTTGAATTTTAAACATCTCCTTTAAGAAGAAATGGACAAAGTCATTTGTTGTCTGAATATAACATGTGGGTATATACATACCACTTTGTATTCAATTAAACACATATGAAAGGAAGCAAGCATTTCACAGGATTTTGGAAAATGGCTGAGTCAAGCACGTGAGAAGTACGTACATAGAGGTGCTGTGTCCACAATTTTAGTTAAAAATTATGTATTTAGATGGCAATAAGAACATGCTTTCCAGGGTAAATTAAGCTCTTGTGTGGTGATTTTTTTTCTTTTCTTTTCTGTAACCAATGTCATTGTCTTCTTGTCCTTGTTCTCCAAGCTCAAGCAAGCTGGGTCCTTGAGGAACAGCCTGGAGATACATGTACCAAAAAGCCAACAACTCTGCAAATGATAGTACATAATACTAGCTGCAGTCAAAGAGACTGTAAAATCTAAACTGGAGAATAAAATAATATGCAGTCTTGTTTAGCTGTCTTCATACACCTAAGATCTATATTCTCGGTTGTGAAGAGAGAAATGGTGAATTTGGTGGGGACTGACATAGAATACACCTGACATTTTAATAATAACATGGACCTCAGTTCAGAGACATGCTGAGGGGTCTTCTTCATTGCTCTGTCCCCTCTCTAGGCCCACTCACTACTGGCCCTCAAGAATGTAGACGATACATGATATAATAGACTCTCCCAGTCCTGCCGCCTTTGGCTAGTGAACGAGCTTCCCAGAACTGTTTCTTCATATTTAAGGATAATTAAAATACTTACCTATATTTGCCACAAGGTTGTAAAAACTGGCATGGTGTATGCAATGTACTTATACCACAAAATAGTTGAAAAAGTAAATGCATGTTATTTTAAGAATTAAATAAGTCTGACAGCTATACCATATACAGAGGGGAGATAATGAGTCACCCTAAAGCTACCCCAGAGTGTAACTTTAGTAATGACAGTGACTTATTGAATAAAACGATGTATTAATCATAAGGAAGATTGGTCAGAAGTGTACAATGTTCAAAAGGAATGCATTTTATTCAGCAGAAATGTCTCATGAGGAGACCCGGCTAGGAAAGCAGTAAGACTGCCACACACCTCCTTCTCTTGGAGCAAGGGAGGAGAGAAGGGGAGTCAGTGGACGATCTTCCACTGTTGGATCTTCAGGTCTTCAAAGAGTTCTAGTTCAGATTTGCTTGTATGATGTGTACAACTATACGCATTCCCATGTATTCATAAATTACCTTTTTAAAACATTCTGCAATCAGTTCCGTCACTATCATGAATAATTTCCAACACGACCACAACCATCACCAAAATTCTCAAAGTGCTTACCAAAGAGAACTACTGATTCGAAAGTCTTACTAGGATTGTGATGTAATTATAGAAGTAGATAACATATTAGAGATAATATAACTGGGTTCCAATAATGAGGGACTGCTTTGGGGAATAAGAAGTTAAAATTAAGGGAGCTAAAAGTCCTTGATTTCCCTATTTCACTTAACCTGAATAGTATATTTAAACATATATTGGAATTTGTGTAGGACTGTATTTTATACATCGGCTTCCTGCTTAAAAAAAAAAAGTTTAAAAAACATCAACCTAGTTCTGCTTTTCATGTTATAGATGCATAAACTGATGCAAAAGGTGAGTTGGTATCTCCAAATTGCCACAGTAAGTGGCAGACATGATACAATCCAGTTCTCACACATTGGATTCAATTGTCCTTTATCTTTACCACAGCATCTCTTCAACTCTTCTTTCCATACAAGAGCAAGGATCCACATTGTTCTTGGTGGCATTGAAGTTATTCTTCCAGGGACACAAGCTTAGAGCCTAAACTTCAATTCACTAATCAAACTTCTCAACATTTCTTACCAGTTTATTTTTATCCTAAAGGTAAGATATGGATTAAACAAGGAGTAACTAAAGACTCTGTATGGTAGATCTCCATGAACTATCATTACTTCTCTAGCCTCTTCCCATCCCTCAGACCCAGATAAGAAAATAGCAAGGGTATTCAAAAAGCAAAATTACATTTTCTGATTCTCTGGGACTTACTTGATGCTTATCAAGGAAGGAATCTTTTGCTGAAGGTGGGTAGGGAGGGCATGTCCAAGAAACTTCACACTCATAGTTCAAAGATGACCACACAAAGCATGTATGTAGTTAATTAGGACGTTTATGGAAGGAGTAAGATCAAAAAGATCATCAAAATTTTGTCCTATTGGAACCAGATGTCAGACTTTCTACCCTGGTTGGAGGTCTTATTCCATACATATCTACCAAGCCCTCTCCTACCTGTCTTCTCCTTTCTTTGATTTCCATGTCTTAACAGATAATTCCTATGTGCACTATAGATTTTCTTTGGGTACCATCTCAGGCTCCAATTTTGTTTCAAACTCCCACACATTTAGCTAGTGATATAGCTCTCTAGCTTAAAAATTTCAGACATAAGTTATGTTCTCTTTTCTTATGTACATATATTCTGATCACGAGAGAACGTCCTACTTTATCTCCTCTGCCCGTATTAATTATCCATGTTAATAACAGATATCTCCACAGTGTCCCTGAAAGAGTGATGAAGCACTTCATAACGTTATGAGTACTTGCAGGTAGGAGGTGAAGGGGAACTCTCACAGGAAAGCGGCTCTTCCCCAATGCCTCGCCATGTTTTGCATTTCATTCTTTAATCTTACCCAGCCAGTCCACTTTGCATCTCCATGACAGAGGCTCTCTCAGAGCCTTCTTTTCTTTCCATGCCTGACAACCCCTCTAAACCAGAATTTCTTGCAGCACAACACAGCTCTACGACAGCTCCTGGCTTCCTGTGCTCCACTTCGCTCTTCTAACAGTCATTTCCTAAATGCTGCCATCATTTTTAGGTAGCTAAATCTGACCAATCTTCCAGGCCAAACACAGGAATTACCTCCTTC
Source organism: Capra hircus (assembly GCF_001704415.2). Lineage (NCBI taxonomy): Eukaryota > Metazoa > Chordata > Mammalia > Artiodactyla > Bovidae > Capra > Capra hircus. Next base: position 82,589,835 of record NC_030814.1, read on the forward strand.
CCAAAGGCTTCATTCTCCCTACAAGTAACTGCTTCTTCTCTTGGATGCCCTCAGAAAGTCTTTTCTCATTTTCTGGAACTTATGGGGAGTTGAATGGAACTATCTTCCTGGAAAAAGCCTCCCTGATAAGCATTGCCCACATCTAGGACTTACCTTTATTATGGGTTGAGCTGTGCCCACCCCCACTCATATTTTGAAATTCTAACTTCCAGCTGCTAAGAACTAACCTTATTTGAAAATCGGTCTTTGCAGACGAAATTTAGTTAAGTTGAGGTCATTAGGGTGGGTCCAACTTCATTCTGACTGGCATCTTCATAAAAAGGAGGAATTTGGACACAGAGACAGAGATGATATGAAAAAAATACAAGAAGGCAGTTATCTACAGGCCAAGGAGAGAGGCCTGGGACAGATTCTTCTTATACACTCCTTGGAAGGAACCAACCTGGCCAACATTTTGTTTTAAAAGTTTAGTATCTAAAACCGTAAGACGATAAACTTCTACTTTTTAAATCCTCCAGTCTGTGGTACTTTGTTGTGGCAACCCTAGCAAACTAATACAACTCTTCTGTTAGGCTCAGAAACCACATCTTTCAGAATCTTTATGTATTCAGGCTCAGAGATGCTGACTCACATTTTAAAGAAGCAATACAAGAGACTGACATATAAAGCCAAAATGATAAATCACGAATTACGCTAGTAACTAAACCTGCTGATGGAATCACACACTTTTATTCTCTGGCCAGTAAATTCTCTTTAAGGATTCACACCACTTGGAAAGCCTCATCACAATCACTGAATTGTACAGTGAGCATGAACACATAGCAAATGAAATAAGAAACAGGATTCTGGAGTTTAAGGCATCAAATTACACACTCACTGCATGTACTCAAATGATGTTTGCTGGTGGGACAAATCAAGTGAAGTCTTTGGAATACATTATCTTTGCCTTTACTCAGTGTTACAGAGTGTAATAGCTGTCAATGTAGAAGCACTGTTTGGCTTTACATCTAGCATTTATTTTTCCTTTTCTCTTTCCTAATTTTATCTGGGGGTCTGGGCCCTGCCCCACAGCAGGATGGTTGCCCTGCCATCTCCCTCTTCAGTGTTAGATTCAATAATCTAATCTGAAGTCAATCCACACATGGGCCTTCCTAGGTTCCCTAGGAAACTGATCTTTCAAGTTCAGATTCCTGTTTCTTACTATTAAAAGCATCCTAATTGCTAAAGAACATCTTTTTTCTATGCTTCCTAGAATACTTTTATTTATTTTTTTTATTTTTTATTTTTTTTTAATTTTAAAATCTTTAATTCTTACATGCATTCCCAAACATGAACTCCCCTCCCACCTCCCTCCCCATAACATCTCTGTGGGTTATCCCCATGCACCAGCCCCAAGCAGGCTGTATCCTGCGTCAGACATAGACTGGCGATTCAATTCTTACATGATAGTATACATGTTACAATGCCATTCTCCCAAATCATCCCACCCTCTCCCTCTCCCTCTGAGTCCAAAAGTCCGTTATACACATCTGTGTCTTTTTTCCTGTCTTGCATACAGGGTCGTCATTGCCATCTTTCTAAATTCCATATATATGTGTTAGTATACTGTATTGGTGTTTTTCTTTCTGGCTTACTTCACTCTGTATAATCGGCTCCAGTTTCATCCATCTCATCAGAACTGATTCAAATGAATTCTTTTTAATGGCTGAGTAATACTCCATTGTGTCTATGTACCACAGCTTTCTTATCCATTCATCTGCTGATGGACATCTAGGTTGTTTCCATATCCTGGCTATTATAAACAGTGCTGCGATGAACATTGGGGTACATGTGTCTCTTTCAATTCTGATTTCCTCAGTGTGTATGCCCAGCAGTGGGATTGCTGGGTCATAAGGCAGTTCTATTTGCAATTTTTTAAGGAATCTCCACACTGTTCTCCATAGTGGCTGTACTAGTTTGCATTCCCACCAACAGTGTAGGAGGGTTCCCTATTCATACTTTGGTTTGCTAACGTCACCAGCCTTTATTAGGTTAGGATACCCTTCATTTCATGGTGACTTTGCTCATCTTTTATCTCCTATGTTTTGTGGGGATTTAAAGTTGCAATCCCACTAGGAAAATTGATATGTGGGAGAAATAGTGCTGGGAATTCAAGGTAGGCAAGTCATTGCACACATGGATTAAGTATTCTAAGTGAGAAGACATGTGGAAACACATAAACTCATGAAACCAGATCCTAGATTGTAATCTATGGTATGGAGAAAATAAGCAGGGTGCTGGTATAAAGAATAAGGATACTTTCTAGGGAGAGTGGTCACAAAAGCCTCTTGGATTAACTTTAAGCTAAAACCTTAAATTTATAGGAATCACTTCAGTGTGGCCCCCAGGTGCCACTCTCAGAACTTTCACATTTTCCTATGCATTATGTATATAATTTGGAGGATATTTGTCATTATTTTAGACTATTATTTAGATACATATCTGGATTATGAACTCACCTATTCATTTCAATTTTGGACTTCCCTGATAGCTCACCTGGTAAAAAATGTGCCTGTAATGCAGGAGACACCAGTTAAATTCCTGGGTCAAGAAGATCTGCTGGAGAAGGGATAGGCTCCTCACTCCAGTATTCTTCATCTTCCCTGCTGGCTCAGCTGGTAAAGAATCTGCCTGCAATGCAGGAGACCTGGGTTCAATCCCTGGGTTGGGAAGATCCCCTGGAGAAGGGAATAGCTACCCACTCCAGTATTCTGGAAGAGTCAGACATGACAGAGCAACTTTCACTTCACTTCATTCATTTCAATGTTTGAGGAATTCCTTTTCTTATGAAATTGGCAATGACTACTACCCATATTAAATACAAAATTTTAGAAATCCACCTTCTCAACCTCCTGTGCAGTTCTGACACGTGCCACAGGACCCAGGCATGAGCGGCACACACTTAGACCTGGAAGCAAGAGCAACTTCTCTCAGGTGGTGGAACCTGCTGCAGTGTCACAGTGAAGGGTTCTTGAGCCCTATAACAAGGTATTAAGTGAAGCATCCAGTCCTGTTTCAAAGAAGTGGTTTATACAGCAAGGATTTCTGTGGTGTCCAGGGCACTATTTCCAGCTATTTAACATTCATTCTAGTTCTTCAATCCCATCAAGATTTCTTTGAATTCCACAATATCCTTTTAGAGGACTTCTTTTGTATTTAAAAGTTGGATTCTATTGCTTGCTATTAAGAGCTCTGACTGATACTTATGTCTTATGTCACATAGCTTAGGATAATCACCTCAATTTCATAAGAGCACTGCTTGAATTGGATTTTTTAAATATTGTTTATCAAGTCATCATATTGTCTAATATACTCTAGTTGTTCAATGCATATTGAACAACAATGCGTATTGAAAAACATTCTTTGAATTTTAGTTTTCCTTTTAAAAAGACAGATAAAACATAAAATATGCTGATTGCACATTCTTTATCTTATAAATATAGCTTTAATTACTTCAGGTGTATCTCACAGAGTTAAACAGAATTATCTTTAAATAAGCCTTCTTTTCTTCTTTCCTAAAATCACATTTGGCAATGCATATTGGTCTCCTTGGAGAAAACTATTGATGTGTGAGTGTCTGAGTAAGAAATCTCTCTTGCATTCTTTAGTTCCCAGTATGGAAAATTTTGAGCCACTATTTTATATTATCTGATGATAGATATGTACCATTCCTTCTTTCTTTAGCTTAGGTGGAAGAAAGCTGCAAATGGTGCCAATTGAATAGTAACCCACAGTATATAGAAAGCTCATAAAATAGCATTTTCGACTTAAGAGTTCAGAATCTAACTTTTAATTTAGAATCATTAGTGATTTAAGCTATATAACACTAACATGGCTTCTTCAAAGAGATAGGATCTCTAGGTAACAAGTGCCCATTTGAGGGGACAACACATGCAAGCACCTGATATACATATATTTTCTCAGTTCTCACTACAGTCATCTATTTATATTTGACTACTGAATAAATGGGCTTCCCAGGTGGTGCTAGTGGTAAAGAACCTGCCTGCCAATGCAGGAGACATAAGAGACATGGGTTCAATCCCTGGGTCAGGAAGATCCCCTGGAGGAGGAAATGGCAATCCACTCCAGTATTCTTGCCTGGAAAATCCCATGGACAGAGAAACCTGGAGGGCTGCAGTCCATAGAATCACAAAGAATTGGACATGACTGAAGCACCTTAGCATCCATGCACTGAATAAACAGTTTCAGAAAGCTGGGGATCTTACCTAAAGTTACAGAAGGTTGTTGCTCAAGGATTTGAAAATGAATCCATCTTAATCCATTCTCCTCTACCACACAGTCTCCTTAGGGCATTAGTAGGTAAGACTGGCCTTCCTTTCACTGAAGTCCTTTCCTTCATAGATATGAAAATAAAGCTAAGAAGACCAGAACCCTACCTCTCTCTTAGAATGATGCAATATATATGGAAGAGAAAATAATGAATAGTTTACTTGAACATGATTACTGTTTTTATCATTTTAGTGATCAAATTAATTACATATATTCACAGCTGCTATTCCTATTTAGCTGTTTTTTAGCACCTAGCACAGTCTTCAATCATAAGTTCCTGATAAGAAAGTAATTGAGTACTATAATCCACTAAAATACAAACAATATTCTGCTACAATCTTTAGACTAAACAATTGTAAAAAATAAATATTAGAATTATGCACAGAGTAAAATTAATTATTAGGCAAATGTGGCAGAAGAGGCCCAGATACTTGAAGTCAATTGAGAAGTAAACAAAAGCAAGTTACATATTATATTTAATGATATTGGGTGATATTAACAGAAATTAAAATATTAATATAGGAAGTAAAAATTTACACTAATTTAGAGACCAAATCTCTGTATTAATTGATTATATCAGAATGTAATTTATCCATGTCTAAATGGATTTGGAAAGCCTGGAGAGTCCAGAGAAGGAAACCAGAACGATTAAATATTGAAAATATTCAGAGGAGATGAAGTCGGCTCTACAGGGAAAGTCAGCTATGCAATGGCTTAGTGAGTAACTTCAGTCACAGAATCTCTATTAAGTGGCAGGCGCCAGTCTCTTCAGAGTACCTGACTGAACAGCAGGAAAAGAGACCTTGGCTAATGACAAAGGAAACTCCTCTTCACAGAGGTTTCCCTCGTGACTTTTGCCAGACAGTCCCCCCAAAAGTCATCATTAGATCACTTTGCCTATTATTAAATTTCATATAACTAGTATTATACACATCAAGCCTATCACGAGATGTGATTTTCTCTTCTGGAGTATTCTATTCTACAACACAGAGTTCCAAACAGAGCATTTATAGTATGAGGAAGACCTGATTACAGATGGAGTCCCAGTCAAAAGCCTGAAAATCAGGGCACCATGCAGACCCCAAGAGCTCACTGTGTCACGGTCTGCAGGATGTTGACCACTCTTGGTTCTAAGCAACTGACAGCAAAATCAGAGCATGGGCTTCACAGCCTCACCGCAGGGCTCGAGTTCCACCTCTTTTTCTCTTTAGCTGTGTGACACTGGGCAAAGATCTCTTCTCTTTGCCCCTCTAATTCCTCTCTTTACCCTTCTCCCTATTCTCTTCTCCCTGAGAAACTGACCTGTTTGCCAGATGTGTGCTCAGACTTGGCATTGGGTTCAGCCAGTGGAGGACCTCAGGAGGACTGCAGGTTTTAGGAAGACAGTAGAGTCAGGGTCTTTATTCTCCTTCTGCATCCCCTCCATAAAGTAGGTACTGTCTTAGCTGACTGTCTACTGAAATCATGAAGTCATTTTCAAGACACCTTCTCTGCCTGTTCCTTTGTTTTGTAATAGCTTCTTCTCAGTTATTTCAGTGCCAGGCTACTGCCTTTTCCTTGGTAATGCCCCAACACTCCTTTCTCATCTTTGTAACTATTTTGTATTTAAAATAGAAAGATGGTAATGATAACCCTATATGTAAGACAGCAAAAGAGACACAGATGTATAGAACAGTCTTTTGGACTCTGTGCGAGAGGGAGAGGGTGGAATGATTTGGGAGAATGGCATTGAAACATGTGTAATATCATATAAGAAACTAATTGCCAGTCCAGGTTTGATGCAGGATACAAGGTGCTTGGGGCTGGTGCACTGGGATGACCCAGAGGGAGAGCATGGGGAGGGAAGAGAGAGTGGGTTCAGGATGCAGAACACGTGTACACCCGTGGTGGATTCATGTTGATGTATGGCAAAACCAATATGATATTGTAAAGTAAATAATAATAATAATAATAATAATTAATTAATTTAAAAAAGAAAAATGAAAATGAATGATAACAACAAGAAGAAATAATTTGAGTTATTATTAAATTATTCCAATTTGAGTGTGTTATCTGTGTCTAATTTCATCACATGAAAAGTTTTCATTTCCTATTTTACTCCATGAATATGAAATGTACACATGGTACTTAAATCAGTATTGGTGGGAAGTATTCAATGAGACTTCCCTGGTGGTTCAGACTGTAAAGCAGTCTCCTGTCTACAATGCAGGAGACCCAGGTTCAATCCCTGGGTTGGGCAGATCCCCTGGAGAAGGAAATGGCAGTCCACTTTAGGACTATTGCCTGGAAAATCCCATGGACATGGGATTCAATGAGCGTTAGTCCTTTCGGTGGAGGAAGACTGAAGAATGTGCTGTTGGCTTCAACGTGGTTCCCATTTCAAAGCAACAGGTCTTACCCATCTGATGCCATCCCTCAGGCAGAGCTATACCTCTATTGCTGGTCTGGAAATAGTTTCTTTTGATAGGGTAAGAGAGAGAGAGACTCCTCTCCCCAATACCATGCTCAGTTATAGCTACCTAAGGCCAATGTAGACCCTATCTTCACTCTTAAGTACAGTGAGTTCTTCCAAAGATATTCACTGTGGTGGCATAACTGAGTCCAAGAAGCCCTCCAGCATCAGCTACATGACATGTCTTTAAACACTTGTGTCAAGTCCAGCTAATCACACTGACTCCAGACTGTTAGCAAACTATTCATTTACCATGGCTGGCATAACAAAGTTCCACAGACTGGAGGACTTAACCTGGGAAATTGGTGCCTTATATTTATACAATAAACGGACCACTCAAATTACTCTTCTTGGTACTGAGAGGTCCTCTAAGGCTGTCTGTGGTTGTATGTAAAAATGGAATAGACAAACTAGCAAGTCAGATATATATATATATATATATATATATGTGTGTGTATATATATATATATATATGTGTATATATATATATATATATATATAAAATTTCCTTCAACAGTTAGAACTGTACATGAAACAATGGACTGGTTCCAAATTGGGAACAGAGTATGTCAAGGCTGTCTATTGTCACCCTGCTTACTTAACTTATATGTAGAGTACATCATGGGAAATGCCAGGCTGGATAAAGTACAAGCTGGAATCAAGATTGCCAGGAGAAATATCAATAACCTCAGATATGCAGATGACACCACTCTTATGGGACAAAGCGAAGAACTAAAGGTGAAGAGGAGAGTGAAAAAGTTGGCTTAAACTCAACATTCTAAAAAGTAAGATCATTGCATCTGGTCCCATCAGTTCATGCCAAATAGATGGGGAAACAATGGAAACAGTGACAGACTTGATTTTCTTGGACCCCAAAATCACTGCAGATGGTGACTGCAGCCATGAAATTAAAAGACACTTACTTCTTAGAAGAAAAGCTATGACCAAGCTAGACAGCAGAGACAGTACTTTGCCAACAAAGGTCCATATAGTCCAAGCTATGTTTTTTTTGGTAGTCAAGTATGGATGTGAGAGATGGACCATAAAGAAGGCTGAGTGCTGAAGAATTGATGTTTTTGAACTGTGGTGTTGGAGAAGACTCTTGAGAGTCCCTTGGACTGCAAAGAAATCAAACTAGTCAATCCTAAAGGAAATCAATCCTGAATCTTCATTGGAAGGACTGACGCTGAAGCTGAAGCTCCAACACTTTGGCCACCTGATGCAAAAATTGATTCACTGGAAAAGATCCTGATGGTAGGTAAGATTGAGGTAGGAAGAAAAGGGGATGACAGAGGATGAGATGTTTGGATGACATCACCAACTCAACGGACATGAGTTTGAGCAAGCTCTGGGAGATGGTGAAGGACAGGGAAGCCTGGCATGCTGCAGTCCAAGGGGTCTCAAAGAGTTGGGCACGACTGAGCAACTGAACAATTTCCTTAACAATCACCTCACTCCACTACAAAGATCAATTAAATACTGAAGCTAGCTACAAACTGTGGAATCACCACCCCCCATCAACTATTTTCAAATGTAATAAAAATTCACTCATCTTCGACTGTTAACTATTGATATGCCTAGAAGCAGGAACCTGAACTAGGTGACCTCTTGAGAAGACTTTGTCATCAAATTATGTCAAGGATTAAATGGTTAGCAGCCTGGAGGAATTTAAAATAAGTCCAGCTCTAATCCTTAGGATGACATAGAGCGAGGTATGACTGTATTAATCAGCATGTGGCAAAAATGCTTATGCCTGCTAATGAGATGACAGTAGCTATGTTGAGCAAACTGTCATGGTGAAAGCATCCCTGCCTGGCTCCTGTGCCCTTGGGCACTTTCCCAGTCACCAGGTAAACAGCAGCGGCTGAGCAGGACAGGCTTTAGAGATGGAATTCATGAGCAGAAAATCTCTCTTAGACTATTACTTCTACTCACTGAAACATTAATCCTGACAAACATACTAAAGGGGAAATTCTAGTCTATATTAAAATAACATTAAAAAACAAGGAACAGATTTTGTTGCCACATAAGGACTCCCTTACAATAGTCAACAGAAAAAAATAATGCTCATGCCACCCCTTTCCTGTGGTTTTGTAACTTACAAAGCTTGGGCTGAGAGCTTAAAATATTGCATATTAAATCTTGCTAAACATTAGGAATAATGTAATGGAAACAGAAGGCTGTATTTTATATCTGCAATTTCCTTTCATAGGATACTGTCATCATTTTAGGGAGAAAGGGCAGAATCATTCTATAATGAAACTTACTTATTACATCATTTTATTTTCATAACAACCTTGTTCTCATTGCATTTTACACAAATGAGCGCTAAATAAAATGCTAGTTAAAATATGCATTTGCTTTAATATATAAACAGATGAAACATTCAATTCAATGAAGTAGGATGGAGCATTAACCTTTAGGGAGCAAGGGTTGCTGACTAAGGATTGACGGAGTGATTCTATGTTTTATCAAATCACTTAAGTCAAAATGGAGCGTAAGTTAATTGGCTATTTCAAAGCACTGTAAAGACAGTTTCATGGTTTAAAAAGCATCCGTTTCCATTACCATCAATGCGATAAGTGTAAAACCATTTTACACTATTTCTACATGCTTTTATTGTATCAAAAGGAAAATGCATTGTATTATGTTAAGGTACATGGATTTTTTTCAACATTTCTTCTTTGTGAAAACTTATGACTTATGGTAAATATCCTCCCACCCCCAAACAGCTCTAATGAATCAGATAAAATAATGCTGCTCTACTTTAATAATAGGGAAAATTTACATGAAAAATACAAAATGCCAAAATTGTACTTGTGCATATATAAGAAAAACATAGTGAAAAATCATTTAACATATGTAAGAGAGAAGGCAAAGTGATTTCTCTTATTACCATAATTTTTAGAATTCATCAAATAAGTAATATCAATAAGAAAAAAAAAGGTACAGCACAAAAGGGCTTACAGTGAGAGTTAATTCTCTTTCCCACACTTTCCTAGATACTTGGCCTTTCTCGCTACAGTCAACTATCTCATGAGCTGTTTCATGTTTATAAATATATATATGTACATACATAAACATGTGCATGTGTATTTTTCCAAGTTAAAAAATAATAAGCTGCTTTTTATCCTTTTATCTTTTTACTAAAAAATATATCTAGGGGATTATTCTAGGGTAGCATGAACATATATGCATGCAGGCACACATAGACACACATCATTTTTAACATTAATACCTGCATAATACCCCCTGTGGGAGTGTACCACTATTTAGCTGTCGTTTGCTGACAGGCATTTAAATTGTTTTCAGTGTGTTCTTCTTATAAACAGTTACTGCAATAAGTCCAAGTTACTATGTCAAATCCACATGGAGAAATAAGTTCAGTCCTACCTGTAGAACTGCAGAATCAAAAGCTTATGGGCATTGGTTATTTTTACAAAAATTAAAAATCTCCACACTGCTGAGGGAATTTGGGGGCACATATGAACAATTTACTACCTAGTTAGATTGCACCAGTTTATACGCCTTCCAACAGTGAATGAGAAAACCAGTCTGTACTCTGTTCTCCAAAGCTGTGCAGCTACTGTGCGTTTATTCAGAGATACAGAGCACCTACTCTGCCAGGTGCTGGAGCTACTTAAAAAAAATGATAGGGATAAGTCCCTGATACTCGAGCTTATGCGTTCCTCATATTATGTGAAAAAAGTCAACAATTTCATTGATAAAATATTTTAGGTAGTAAAAAGTAAAACAAAATTAAAGTAGACAAGAGGATAGAGTGTGGGTTGGGAGAACTTAGTTTCTCCTCTCTCTTAGCAGGATGGTTAAGGAAGACATTTGGAGACGGTGACAATGGAGTAAAGTCTAAATGAGATGAGGAGACAGAAGGATTCAGAAAGGGCCAGCTGAAAGAGGGAAAACAAGTAGAAAGGTCTGGAAGTTCCTTGCTGGATGTGTTCAATGGGGAGCAGGAAAACTAGCCAGTCTAGAATAGAGGAGGGGAACAGAGGGCAGAAATTTCACAGCTACTTTAGGACTTCAAATAAATTCAGTTAAAAAGCAGCTGCCTTAAACTATATTTCCATTCCATTTATATAAATCTAATTCTTTAGCCAAGCATCCTGATTTTGTTTTTACTATGATATCATTGTTATCATTTTTGATAGATGGTCTTGCCAGGGGTAAGAAGGAATACATAATCATTTTTATCTGAGCATAGAGAGACAATTTAAAAGCACTGCTCCTATTATAATTAATGACAATTAAAGATCTAAATAGCCCTGACTAAAGTACAGACAGTATCCCTCTATTTCTGAACTCAATATGACATTATATGTACATTTTTATACACGTACTGACACCATATAATTATGATAAACAACCTCATTATAATACAAGGCAAACTAACTAGGGTGCCGCCTTTATTTTTTAACAACTCTCCAAATTCAAGTGAAAAAAAGGTTTTGCTTCAACTAAATTATTAATGTTGTAATAATCTGTCATTAGAATCAATACCTGCTTTATTATTCATAGTGCATAGAGAGCTAAAATGGACCTTTTCTGAAATAAATTTAGTGCCTTGTCAAAATACAATATGATTTTACAATACTGCTAATGTGCACAAAGCATTCAAATATAGAATATTGACATGTCAGAGATTTATGACAAATGTGAGGAGAAGATGCATCTAGGTTAAGCTTTCATGTCACTTGACTGAGATTAAAAAAAAAATCAATACTATTCATAATGTATCTTTTATCCACAGTCTTAAATGAAAAACCTTATAAGCATAGAGGGATTTTGTTTATTTCTCACATTGGCTATACAAATACTCTAGAATTGAGGTTAATAGAGAAAATAAATGAAAACTAATTAGTGGGAAAGTGAGCTAATTACATTTTGAGAATATACAATGACTTAGGACCTGGGAGCTAGATACATACTCATATGCTTTCCCTATTTTTATCTTTACCTTTATCTGAGGGTATGTTTAATGTTTGTGAAATGGAAGATGTGCAATGCTGTAGGCGACAGTCACACTTCGCTACTCAACTTTGACTTTTATGGATTTTACAACATGCAAAATATCCAGCAAATGCATTTTTATTTTACTTACTGTTTCCTAATTCTTTCATCACAACATGGTTTTTAGGTATATACTGAGCACAGTGTTCAATTCCTGTAATTCTTTTCATCCCTAAAGATTAGTGTAGACCAAATGTTGGTATTCTATTACCCTTGTCAGTGAGTAGTTGAGAATAGGCAAGTCACTTAGTCCTGATCAATGATATATAAGGAGAAACCTCTTAGGGGATTTTGCAAAAAGAATCTTTCTTTTTAAAAAGAAGACTCAGAAGAAATAATGTTATTCTTTCTTCTCTGAATTTTATCTAGAGATTCAGGAACTTCTAGAGTTATCTTGAAACCCTGGGGGAATTTAGCCCAGCTGCCTTGGAAAGGATACAGTGCTGAGAGATGAAATAACTCCATTATTCTGTGAAGTTGTCTTTAGATAATTCTGGAGACTACCTTATCTTTGGGTTTAAGACAAATATCCAATTTTAAGTCATTTTGAGACGCAATTTTATATTGCAGCCATAAAGTATCCTAACTGATGCTATCCATCAGTCATGATTAGAAATTAATTGAAGATAAATTATTTTTCATAATTTCATTTATTCTTTGATGCAAAGAGACTATAGTCTGCAACTATATTATCATGGAATTAAAATGGCTAATGAATCTAATCATAAATAACTAGCCCATTTTAGCTCAGAGAAATGACAGTATCTCTGTTTTATAAACTTGACCTATAGTTAAATATTTTTATGAAGAGTCTTTATTTCTGAAAGGTTTTTAAGCATTACAATAATTTCATAACTCTTTCATTAATAAGTTGATCCTGAGCAATAGTTATCCATACATACATTCAATAAACATTTACTCAGTAAATAATGAGAGAGGTAAACACATAAAATTGTAACAAACGCAGTAATAGAAATTATGCCCAAGATACTCTGATACCTTGAAAGATAGGCACTACCTAATCTAGCACAGATGAAGAAGAAACATCAAGAAAGGTTTCCCAGATACAATTCTGCCTGAGCTGAATCTTGAACAATGATTAGAGCTTGCCAGATGAAAGAAGGATATGATATGAGGATATAAGAGAAAGAAAACCAAAGAGATCAATAAAGATAGAAAGGTATACATGTGAGAATTATGAGTCAAGGGAGTGGGACAAGAAGTGAAAATAGACAAGGCTGAAGATAACAGTAGAATATAGTGGTTAAAAGCAAAGATTTTAGAATCACAGTGTTTTGAATGTTAATCTCTCATTCAAGCAACAATTGCCAAGTTTCACACATATATCCATTTCTGTGACAGACAGTAAAAATCTTTGTCATCATGAAGCATACATTCTAGAGAATGAGTAACCAAAAAACAAGGAGATAAGCAGAAATGTCGGGGGGCGGGGGGGAATAAAAAGAACTGTCAGTATAACCGGTGTTATGAAGGAAACAAAGGGCTGAGGTAGAAATTAACAACAAATATCTATTTAAATAGGATGGATCATGGTGGATCTCCCTGAGAAGATGCCAGGCTGAACTTAAAAGTTGAAAAGGTCTCAGCTTTATCAGGAATAAAAGCATGTTTCCAGTCATCTCAGAAGAACTGCCATGTCTATGACACAGTCATAAACATTTCTCTCTCCACAAAAGCAAAACCATTTTCCAAAAGGAATAGTAATCATGTCCTTGCTTTTCTTTATAATTGTATCATCCAAGTGTGCATCCCAAATTGCTGTTGTTCATTGTTGTTTAGTCACTAAATCACGTCCAACTCTTTTGCAACCCCATGAACTGAGGCCCACAAGGCTCCTCTGTCCATGGGATTTCCCAGGCAATAATACTGGAGTGGGTTGCCGTTTCCTTCTCCAGGGACTCTTTCCGACCCAAGGGTCAAAACTGTGTCTCTTGCACTGCCAGGCAGATTCTTTACCAATGAGCAACCTAAACACTAAAGTTTAATTCTTCCCGTTTCTCCTTTTTAGTTTACATAAGTTTTTTAATGTATAGTTTTATCCTCAATCTCTTGCTTTTTTTCTTACGTGTATGTATTGGAGAAACTTGGTTATTTAATCTGTAAAGCTACCCACCATATGATAAGAAATAACTTTTATCAGTCTACTTTTGGACAGCTTTATTACTTTGGGCTTCCCTTATGGCTCAGCTGGTAAAGAATCCACCTGCAATGTGGGAAACCTGGGTTTGATCCCTGGGTTGGGAAGATCCCCTGGAGAAGGGAAAGGCTACCCACTCCAGTATGCTGGCCTGGAGAATTCCATGAACTGTATAGTCCATGGGGTCACAAAGAGTCAGACACGACTGAGCAACTTTCACTTTCACATATTACTTATCTGCCCTTCTGTCCTTTTGGAAAGTTTAAAAATAATACCCCTCACAGGGCCCACTCCTAATTTCCACAAGGAGAGATACCCTGTCAGCACACTCCCATTTTAGGGTTGGACACTTTATCTGTTTGGTGTATTGGGGAATAAACCTGGGGAGAATGGGCTCAACTTTCTTTCTTGTGAGAGTTGTCAGAGCTAGTGCAAGCTTCTGCTTTTTCTGGGCCGCTACTGATAGGCAGCGGTTGGGCAGTGCTGGTGGTGGAAACGCCTGTCCCAATTCAGAACTGTTGTGACTGCTTGTGTTAGAGGGCCCACCTCTGAAGAGCAGTGCTGATAACCACACGTGGCTAACTTAGAGCTTTGTCCTCCACTGGTGATACAAGCAATATTTTGGTCCTATGGCATACCTTTGCTTTATTGCTTCAAACATTCAAAACCCTGAGAAGAAGATTGGTACCCTAAGATCTAAACAAACATCTGTTCATTTTATTTCCAGGATCACTGTAGAAACACGTAATGATGATTTTGGACTGTGTTTTGTTTAAGTAATAAGCACATTTCTGACAAATTTAATTAAATTTAGACTTTGTGATCTGACTTATTTAATATTTAAAGTGAATTAAGGTTGTGCACTATTTTAAAGTAATTCTTTGGTAAAATTAATTGTATAATTTGGTAAAATTAATTGGACCTTAGTTTCCTTTCACTGGATTTCTTTGCTGAAATACTAACAAGATTTTGTGAATGCAAGTTAGATATTGAGAATAAACTTCTAAATGACCACACTGAGTTCAGGAAAGTAGCAATGCCATGTGTAGTTTGGGGAGGAATTCCACAGAATGTTGACAATGGAAACTTGACATGTAGGAGGCACTGTATGGATAAAACACACTATTTCTGTATAATATCTCCACACCCTACACTTCTAGGTGGATGAAGAACTCCACTGTGAGGTGGCTATTCCATTCCAGTACTGATGTGCAGCAAATGCAAACATTTGGTCATTTTCCTTTCTAATATCTTTCCACAGTATGGCAATAATATGAGGCTTTATCCAAAATGTCTGTTATATTCACATATGTTGAACTTTAGCCAAATAAGTCTCTGTAATCCCATAAAATGAATTGGGAATAAATTTATCTTCATAGAAGACTTTTGAAAAATATTTTCTTTTGGAGTTTTAGATATTTACTTTAGAGTTTTATTCTCGCAGATAGAGGTTTATTTTACTTTTATTAATGTAAAAAGTTTATATTAAAGTAATAAAAGTTCTTTTAACTAAAGGCTATAATCTATTATTGCATTACTTACTATATATAGCTTTTATAAAAACTGTCATTCATAAATTTGTAGGTAAGAAGAAATTACTTTACTTTTAACTGCATTTATTGAAAATCTATGTTTCATAGTTGCAATATAATCCCCTTGCTGGTAATTATAATTTAGAAAGTTCAAGTCTAACTATGTATATCATTGCTTCTGCCAAAAGAACTTTGGTAAATCTCTGCTCTTTTGACCTGAATATCTATAGTGAATCCTTACAAATCTTTAGCAGCATCACAGGTTAAAATCATATCTCATCTTCATTTACAAATCTAATTCTCTCCGTCCTTGTTTTCATGTATAAATATTTTATTTTACAAAACCATGCTACTTTAGTGAGAAAAGTCTTTTGGTCAGCATCATGTTCACTTCAGTAGTTAGAAAGGTAATCATATAAACAGTGTATATTTATCTGGAAAAGATAAAAAGACTTAATTTGATCAATATGGATATTATTATATAGAATGTGAATTAAGCAGACACAAGTATATAAGTGATTTTTCAGTGAAAAGAGTATTAGAAAGATGATTTAAGAGTCTTATTCATTGCAATTCTATTTTTAGACATGTCAATTGCATAACAGATATATTATCACCATGTCAACCAGCTTTCATACTGCCCTTTGGCCAGATAAAACAAACGGTTTGCATGGCAACCAGGTTGCCAAGTGTAAATGATATGGATTCATAAACTATTGGACATTTTTAAGCCAATTTGAATTAACTACGTTTTTACCTCAGTGTGAAAATAGGAACTGACACATTCTTTTGAAATGTCATCTGTAAAACTACAAGGATAGAAAGCAAAATATATAAATATATATTTAGAGAAGACAGAGTGGATTTAAAAATAAATAACTATGGATATTATTCTGTTTACATTACTGATGCCATCAACATGATCTTGTCTTTCAACCTTTTTTTTTTTCTACAAGTAGAAAATTTTGCAATAGACAAATCCATAATTACAGTTGGAGATTTAAATACTCATCTTTCCAACCCCAGTTTAGGAAGATCCCCTGGAGGAAGGCATGAAAACCCACTCCAGTATTCTTGCCTGAAGAAACCCATGGACAGAGGAGCCTAGTGGGCTACAGTCCACAGGATCACAAAGTGTCGGACACAACTGAAGCTACGTACCACACACACACACACACTCTCATACAATCTATGTTCTCTGACTATACTGAATTAAATTAAAAATCAATAACATAAATATACCTGGAAAAGCCCCCCAAATTTGGAAATCATCCTTATCATTACCATTTTTTATGTGTCAAAGAAGGAATCAATAGGAAAATAAAGAAATATTTTGAACTGAATAAATATAAGGAAATAAACATAAAAATAGAAAATATCAAAATCTGTAGAATGGTGCTGAAGCAGCACTTAGGGGTAAATGTACAGCCCTAATTGTCTATGTTAGGATGAAAAGGAAGTTTTCATATGAATGACCTCAACTTCAACATCAAGAAGCTTAAAAGAAAAAGACAAAGCAAATGAGCCGTAAAATAAGTAGAAGAAATAAAATTAAGATCAGATCAACGATATAGAAAACAAAAGACAATTAGAAAAATATCAGTAAAACCTAAATTTGATTCATTGAGAAAACAAACTGGTAAACCTCTTACCAGGAAAAAAAGGAGAGAAGACATTACCCATACCAGAAATAAGAGAAGTAACATGACTTGTGACTATGTAAAAACTTTTTGATCTTTTAAAATTTTTTTTCCTGATATTTTTCTGCACTGTCCCTGTAATATCAGTAGTCTGTCTCCTTTCGGCAACTCTCAACTAGGCTTCACTTCTGCATTTTTTTCTTCCATTTAAAAAATCTGGTTGCTATAAACTTGATTTCATTTCTCTTCATTATCTTCCCATTTTCTTTCTTGAATATTGTTTTTGTGCTTTGAAGTCTTGTTTTGTATAGAAAAATGCTCTCTCCTCTGTCTCGGCACTCCTCCAAAGACAGTTTACTTCTGCAAATATGGCTACAACTTCGTTTCTCCCTTTAGTATCTCTTTCTCTGCTTCTAGGGATTTTGTGACAAATCTGGTTGGTAAAAGACAGCAATGATGACCCTGTATGCGAGACCGCAAAAGAGACACAGATGTGTAGAGCGGACTTTTGGACTCTGAGGGAGAGGGAGAGGGTGGGATGATTGGGGAGAGTGGCATTGAAACATGTATACTATCATGTAAGAAACGAATCGCCAGTCTATGTCCTCTGCAGGATACAGGATGCTTGGGGCTGGTGCACGGGGATGATCCAGAGAGATGTTATGGGGAGGGAGGAGGGAGGGGGGTTCATATTTGGGAATGCATGTACACCTGTGGTGGATTCATGTCAATGTATGGCAAAACCAATACAGTATTGTAAAGTAAAATAAAGTAAAAATAAAAATTAAAAAAAAATAAAATTTATTAAAAAAAATAAAACTTCAATCCTCATTGGTTTAAATAAAAGAAGAGTGACCTTGCCCCAGAGTGCCACTTAATATAGGCTTTGTCTAAATTTTACAGTAAAGAGGAGATATCCTTCCTTAGTGTGCCCACTAACCTGTATTTAATCTTCACTGTATTTGATGACTCTTGCTCATGTGTTGTGGTTTAGCATTGCTCGGACAATCTTAACTTCACTGAAAATGGAGTTCGGGTTTCTGTTTTAGGTACTCCCTGTTGCTACTGGGTAACTTTCAAGAAAATAAATCATTTTAAAATTGAATATGTCTTCTACTTTATGTTTTCTAATAAGAAATTTATGAAGAACACTAATGTTTTAAAAATAATATGATCTACTTTGGAGGTATTAATTTAGTTTTAATCATTAAGAATTTAGAAATGAAAAAACTTTAAATTTAATCATTATTTCAAAGGAGATTTGGTGATACATTGATTAAATATCACATTAGTAAATACAATATAAATAGTAAATTCAGTACAATATAAATAGTTCTGAGAACTGATTTTATCTTCATATCATTTATCACAGTTCAGTTCAGTTCAGTTCAGTTCAGTCGCTCAGTCATTTCCGACTCTTTGCAACCCCATGAATCACAGCACGCCAGGCCTCCCTGTCCATCACCAACTCCCGGAGTTCACTCAGACTCACGTCCATCAAGTCAGTGATGCCATCCAGCCATCTCATTGTCTGTCGTCCCCTTCTCCTCTTGCCCCCAATCCCTCCCAGCATCAGAGTCTTTTCCACTGAGTCAACTCTTCGCATGAGGTGGCCAAAGTACTGGAGTTTCAGCTTTAGCATCATTCCCTCCAAAGGAATCCCAGGGCTGATCTCCTGTAGGATGGACTGGTTGGATCTCCTTGCAGTCCAAAGGACTCTCAAGAGTCTTCTCCAATGCCACAGTTCAAAAGCAAGTATGTGGTATTAAATCATCTTATCAGAAAATGAACATATAGAAACTATAGCTGTCTTAAATCTAAACATAACCCAAACAGAAGCAAAGACAAAGAGCACTTATTAGAGAAAGTATGAAATTTGAGACATCAAATTGTACTTCAGAAATGGATTCAGAATTTTATAACAAAGTATTTACATTCTAGAAAACTGAGAATATTTTTAACTAAAATCTTTGCCAAGTATTTTAAGTTTGTTTTGCCTTTTCCTGTTTGGAAATATTGAGGAGTTAATCCCATGGGTTTTCTGGCTTGATGACAGAAAGCTGAGAATGAACACCAGCTTTTAGAATTATATCTTTCCTACTTTAATCTCAGCTAGAATTGTCAAACCAAGCACCTTTTACTTTGAACTCCAGGAAATCCATTATCATATTGTTTTAATCATTTCAATATACTGGTAGTATCTTCTGTTTCAGTTATAACTCAAAGAATGCTTTTAGCTTCAAGTAGTTTCTAAGATATTTTTGAGTGAAATAAATATTTTTTAATAAAATGTTCCAAATTGCATAGTGAAGAATAAATTTTATAAATACAAATCACTTGGGAATATAAGATCATGTCAATTATTAACTACTGTAATAAAATCCTGGAAGCTCGAATGGTAAAGAATCTGCCTGCAATGCGGGAGACCTGGGTTCAATCCCTGGGCTGGGAAGATCCCCTGGGGAAGGGAACGACTGACTATCCTCTCAAGTATTCTGGCCTGGAGAATTCCATGGACAGAGGAGCCTGGCAGGCTACAGTCCATGGGGTCATAAAGAATTGGACATGACTGAGCAACTTTCTTTTTCACTTTCAACACTTACTAGAGTGTTTGATTATGTTTGTTCTTTTTGAATAATCAACAAATTTTAAAGTATTTTAGTTTTAAATAAATAATGTAAGCACAAGGTACAAAATCCAAAAGACACGAAAGGGAATCAGTTCAACTCAACTTCTCAGTCATTCTATATCCCTATTTAAAGATAATCAACTACTTCCAATGTCTCCTAGAGTGTCCAGAGCTGACCTATGTATATATAACTACACACACACATATTCTTTAAAACATAAATGGTAGAAATCTGTTTTTCTGTACTTTAAATTTCTATTCAACACTATGTTTTGAGAATTACTCCAGAACAAATGGAAGCACATTATTCTGCTGAACAGCTGCAAAGTATTGTATATATTGCATGGAAGTGCCATGACTCATATAATTAGTGTTCCACTGTTGTTCATTTCGATTATTTCTAATTCTTTGCTAGTAATAATATCATTGTTGGCACAGATATTCTTTTACATTTCACATATATATTAGTAAATTTGTAAGATAAACTCCTACAAGTGAAACTGCTGGGTAAGAGTACATTCATTACAAATTTAGATAGGTATTGTGAAATGCTTTTCAAAGAACTAAAAGATGTGTCAAATTTGACCCACACACAATATTAGCATATGAGTGCTTACTTCCCCAAACTTTAACACATATGTTTTCAAATACCCTTTTGTTAATCTAAAAGGTAAAACATATATATATATATATATATATTTTTAGTTTTAAACTCCATTTTTTTTAATATAGAAAAAAATACTGCTTTCAGTGCCCGCTTCTTTTAAACATCAGTTGTATGAGCCAGGCTCATATCAGCCTGAAAGAGATCCTGCCAACAATTTATAAGTCCTTTCTTATTTTTCATCACCCTCATAGAATCTTTTATAGAATACACATACTTTAAAATGTACCTATGTATATATATATTTTTTTTTTATCATTCTACTTTTACAAAAATTATAGCATCCTATTTGTTTCTATCAATGTTTTACTTTTCATGCATAATTATAACTCTAAGATAATTGGCCTAGTTTTAATTTATACTTTTCATTTGCTACATAAGATCTAAATTATTCACTCCCTCCTCTACTGTTGAATATTTGTTTCCAGATTTTTACTTTTACAAATAATGAGTTCATGTATTTTTACATACTAAAACAATTTTATTACAGATTTGTAATAATTAACTTATATTGGTTCAGTTCAGTTCAGTAGCTCTGTCGTGTCCGACTCTTTGCGACCCCAAGAATCGCAGCACGCCAGGCCTCCCTGTCCATCACCAACTCCCAGAGTTCACTCAGACTCACGTCCATCGAGTCAGTGATGCCATCCAGCCATCTCATCCTCTGTCATCCCCTTCTCCTCCTGCCCCCAATCCCTCCCAGCATCAGAGTCTTTTCCAGTGAGTCAACTCTTCACATGAGGTGGCCAAAGTACTGGAGTTTCAGCTTTAGCATCATTCCTTCCAAAGAAATCCCAGGGCTGATCTCTTTCAGAATGAAATGGTACCCATGTCTTAATTGTCAGTTTCATTTAGCTAAATTATTTATCTATTTATTTTCTATATCAGATTTATCGTAATATCAGGGACCTCAGACTATATTCTCATTCCTAGTAACACAAGTACTTCTCACTTTTTTCAAATATTTGACTTTTTGTGGGGGTATACATTATTCCAAATTTATCTTATAATTGTACATAGTTACTAAAATCTCAAATGCTAGCAAGAATTACTTAAAATTTACATTTTAATTTTCAAGGAGTTAAATCTTACATTGTGTCTTTCCATTAAAAAACTGGATAAGAATTTTTATTTGTTCAGATCTTGATTTATGTTCTTCAATACATGTCATAGCTTTAATCAAAAAGGCCCCACAATCCCCTTATCAAATGCATCACAATAAATTGCATATTATAATATTGCTACATATAAAACATTTAAAATTAATACTGGAGTCAGTTACCATTTCTTCCTCCTGGGATATTCCTGACCCACAGATTGAACTCACATCTCCTGGACTGGCAGGCAAATTCTTTACCGCTGAGCCACCAGGGAAGCCCAGTTTAAATTTAAGAATACAAATATAACTAATTTTCTTTTTATGATAAATAGATAATTACATTTATGGAATTTCCAAATTATCATTCCTGAAAAACAAATCATTCACCCTAAATTACTTCAGTTTGCAGTGAAATGTTTTTTGACTTCTCAGTATTTATTCACTATTTTCACATCTTTTTCAACTTTGTATGTGTATAAACATTGTTCCAAATTTTCAAAATCATGGACATGTCTCTTTATTACCAGAAAGGTTTCCATGATTTCTTTGAATAGACCTGAAAATAGTCTAGATTTTCTATCTATATTGTATATTTCACACGAAGTTAGGCTTCTACTTTAATTTCTTCACTGATATAACAAATATTTTGAACCTTTAATCTGTGCTCAGAATTATGCTAGGACTTGTGGCTGATAAGATAAAAAGTTACATAGTCACTGACCTTGAAAAGCTCAAATCAAGTAGAATTTCTGAATTAACTTAACCACATCCCAAAGATCCAATTTGGAAACATATGACAAACTAAAGGCAGTTAAAATGTTTTACAATGACAGTTTTCTTAGCACTGATAATAATATCGCTTTGATTACATTTCACATTAGAGAATGGGGAGAAAATATTGGCCAAAAAACCCAATTCTTTAAAATCAAAAACCTTTATTTCCTACATTTCTAGAAAACAGATGCAATGAACATTCATCATCATTCTTCTTTTAAACTAAAGATAATTTAAAATGTTAATGTGTTCATTGAAGTTCTGAGGAGACAGGAGTTTTTAACTACTGGATTCAGTGTGCAGCAATAGCTGACCCTTCTCTCACTTCTTTTAACGGCTGGTTGAGTGAATGGGAAGTGAGGAGACAAAGAGGCAGCACCTGTCTGCCTGACAGATGACTGTTGAGAAAGGGGCAATGTCACTTCTTTTATTCTTTCCAGAAAATAGAGACAGTGGTGATGAATGTAACAGTCCAGTTCATCATATAATGAATAATCATTGATCTAGATCTGCCCAGGTAGTTTAAGTTAGTGTTCATCGTATCAATACAATTATTAGTAGTGTTCAATTTTATTCTCAAAAACATTCCTATTTGGACAACAAATTACACAGTCACCTCATTATTATGTAGGTATATTAAGTAATGAGATTATATGTAGATTTTTGTCATTCATTCAATATGCTACCAAAAGACTTTGAATAACTTTTCAAAGAAACAATACCTAAAAAGATCAAAAAGAGAAATTCTAAAAGTTAAATGTCTTCTGATTGTTGGCAGTCATTTAATAAAGAAGCATACAAAGACCAGGAAAAACCCAGGAATCGAACTGGGGTCTCCTGCATTGCAGGCAATTCCTTACTGGCCGAGCTACCAGGGAATCCCCAGTCCAATAACTTGTCAGTCCAATTCACTCTTCCCTTAAAAAAGAATTCTAGATTCCATGCAATCCATGGTGACAATACACATGAGAAGTGGTTAAAGAGGGAAGGTAGAAGTTGCAAAAGTAAGTAAAAGTAAAATCAAAGGATCTACTCACTAACCCACTAATTTTTAGTCATAATAAAACTATCTGAAAAACATTCATATTTGATCACTGTCAGAGGGAAGAAAATGACTTGTTAACAAATGTTATTACATGGAACCAACACTTCCTTTTAAATCAAAAGACTAGGTATCAAGATTAACAACCAGTTCCATGTACTACAAATTAAAGGCCAAATCATTTACTCATGACTTCATTATTTTACTAAACTTTAGAAACTAGTATAAATTTTCTCCAATCATTATTTCTAATAGGCAACCCTCAAAGGCTACTATATTTATCAGCTTTCAAGAGGCTATGCTGCATAAGGAATCACTGCAAAATCTCACTAAATTAAAACAACAAATGTTTACTTCTTCCTTGAGTTCCATATAAACTGCAGCTCAACTGTGGATTTGCTCTAGGCCTGGAATCAGATATATAACTTACCTATTGTTTCAAAGAAGAGCCAGAAGTTGAACTAAATAGTCACTTTTAAAAATTTAGACTTTTAAAATTTAGAATTTGCTCAGGTGGGACTAATATCACATATGTCATATTCCACTGGCCAAAATAAATCACATACCCAAGCCTAACAGGGCTTCCCTAATAGCTCAATGGTAAATCTGCCTACCAAGCAGGAGATGCAGGTTAGATCCCTGGGTTGGGGTAATCCCCTGGAGAAGGAAATGGCAATCCATGAACAGAGAAATTTAACAGGTTACAGTCCATGGGGTCACAAGAGAGTCAGACATGACTCAGTAACTAAACAAGCCTTACATAAACAAAGCAGAGACATATAACCCTACCACAAGATGAAGGAAAAGGAATACTTCCCAACAATCATAAAATAAATCACAGCCATGCTCAATCAGTGTTTCAGTATTTTTTTTATGTCTTTCCAGTTTTTTTGAATAGTCTTGCTAATCCATTTATTGCCAAATTCTCCCCCCTTCCAAGGTTCAAGTCAAATCAAGCAAACCCACTAGTCTTTTCCTAATGGTTGTGATTCATTTTGTTTTTACTTTGTCCACTCTTCTGTGCATTTATATTTATCACTTATTTTGACATAAAAATATGGTTTGTATCATTATATACTTGTTTCATGCCCTTATGCCTTAAGGACAAGGACCATACTCCCCTCTTTTTATTAATGTATGCACTTTTCACATATAAAATACAATAGAAATATATGTTGACATAATCATTCACTATTATTTTGCTCCCTTCCATTTCAGAACTGGTTCTGAAGGGTAAAAGACCAGTGATCGAAGCTACATTTGCACTATTTCAATAGTTTCATTATTTATTTATTCAATAAATATTTATTTAAACATGTATCTGTAGCCTGTATAACCTCACATATGAAGGTGCTAATGATGATTCAACAATACTCTTTAAAGCTCTTGAGGAGTTTCATGGCATCACTAAAAGATAAAATATTTTCTATCATAACTGAGGTATCAAAAAAAACTAATCTAGAAATAATTATGGACAATATAGAGAAATGCATATATGTTCACACATACACTCCTTGTATGGTGTGCTTTGATTATGGTTGTCTATTATAATCAATCTCTCCCTATGGAATATTTAGGATCCTTCAAACTTACATTAGAACATTTTGAAATCAACAAGTGTATGTTTCTCATCTATAAATAACAGTTTACTGTGTCTAACTTATTTTTATATCTATAAGTCTATAAGAAATTTGCATTACTTTGTGAGTATGAACAACCATGAGAAAAATGGAGAAAAAATAGTGAATCAACTAGTCAACACTGCTATCACTATAAAAAATATATTTCTTTCTCATCCTTATCCTTGCATTTCCTCTGTCCTGACTTTCTCATAATAGAGGTAAAGTTTGAAAGTAGTTTAATAATGTGTGTGTGTGTGCGCGTGTGTGTGTGTGATCCTATTTGCAGCCTGTTATCAGAGACTCTTGGACAAAAACTATTTGGAAGGAAGTCTGAGATTTAGGCACCATGTTATAACAATACATTGTTCTCAGAGAAACAGAAGTTTTTAATAAGCGATGACCAACATTCTATTGCAAGTTGTGCCAGGAATTTTGTATTGTCTCAATAAAGGTTACTATAATATTATATTTGTAAACTGTTTACTTTAAAATTCTTTCCTTTTAGAACTCATTACTTGCTTTTTACATTTTGTAAAGACTGACTCTAAGTTAGTAGAAGAATTGTGATTTAGTTTCACCATGATCTCACAATATCTGCCTTGAACAGAGAAGTCCAAAGGCAAATTACTTTCTTAAAAAGTTTTCAAGATTTAACTACTACTCATACCTTCATCCACAATAAGTTACTACACCCAAAGCAACAACTTTAGAAAAATATGATGGTCAAATAACATGACAAAGATTTATAACAGGTTTATGAAACAATAGGTATACAGAAAGATTCAGCAACCTTTAGTGAGTAAAATTTTTTCCCAGCTGATTGAAGTTATCATTGTAGGCCTATTGGTAAGATGTATACTATCATGTAAGAAACGAATCACCAGTCTATGTTCAATGCAGGATATAAGGATGCTTGGGGCTGGTGCACGGGGATGATCCAGAGAGATGATATGGGGTGGGTAGTGGGAGGGGGGTTCATGTTTGGGAACTCATGTATACCCGTGGCGGATTCATGTCAATGTATGGCAAAACCAATACAGTATTATAAAGTAAAATAAAGTAAAAATAAAAATTAAAAAAAAGAATATCTGGATTACATGCACAAAAATAAAAATAACATTTAAATAAATCTGTAAGTAGTTTTAAAGAAACTAGGATTAGCCCAATTCCACTAGCATTATCGTAGGGAGCAAGACAGTGTATATCCTGCTATGAGTACAGCTAGGAAGAACTCTATTCCTTTGCTGCTATATTCTTTCTTCTAACAGCTTCTTCATTATTCAGCCCATATTAAAGACCTTGAAGAAGATGGTTGATCCTTAATTCCCATGAGAAATTATCAGTGCTTCTGATTTTCAAAATTCTATGGTTGGTCCTAAAATCAGGAATAATGTTCACTAGTATCATGTTCAGATACATGTATCTCTGCTGGAATTAACACAAAGATGTTTCATGCTACTAAAGCCCAAAAAACATTTAACAAGGCATTGCTAAGATTTATTACTTCAGTCAGTTAGGTTCAATCACTCAGTCGTGTCTGACTCTTTGCCACCCCATGGACTGCAGCATGCCACGCTTCCCTGTCCATCACCAACTCCTGGAGTTTATTCAAACTCATCTTTGTTGAGTCAGTGATGCCATCCAACCATCTCATCCTCTGCAGTCCCCTTCTCCTCCCACCTTCAATCTTTCCCAGCATCTCTGTCTTTTCTAATGAGTCAGCTCTTCACATCATGTGGCCAAAGTATTGGAGTTTCAGCTTCAACATCAGTCCTTCCAATGAATATTCAGGACTGATTTCCTTTAGGGTAGACTGGTTGGATCTTCTTAAAGCCCAGGGACTCTCAAGAGTCTTCTCCAACACCACAGTTCAAAAGCATCAATTCTTCAGTGCTCAGCTTTCTTTATAGTCCAACTCTCACATCCATACGTGACCACTGCGAAAACCATAGCCTTGACCAGACACACCTTTGTTTGGCAAATTATACTGTCTACGTTGGTCATAACTTTTCTTCCAAGGAGTAAGTGTCTTTTAATTTCATAGTTGCAGTCACCATCTGCAAAGATTTTGGAGCCCCCAAAAATAAAGTCTGCCACTGTTTCCACTGTTTCCCCATCTATTTGCCATGCAGTGATGGGACCAAATGCCATGATCTTTGTTTCCTGAATGTTGAGCTTTAAGCCAATTTTTTCACTCTCCTCGTTCACTTTCATCGAGGCTCTCTAGTTATTCTTCACTTTTTGCAATAAAGGTGGTGTCATCAGCACATTGAGGTTATTGATATTTGGTAGCTGCTATATATTTAGAATAATATTAATATCTATCTACTGCACAGCTGATGGTACTCTCTGCAAGAGTTGGCCATGACTAGCAGCGAAATCACCACCACCACCATGAAGTACTACTTACTTGATTTAGTAATCTCTAAACAAGATTTGGTCAGGAAGCAACAGTTCAAACTGGACATGGAACAACAGACTGGTTCCAAATAGGAAAAGGAGTATGTCAAGGTTGTATATGGTCACCCTGCTTATTTAACTTCTATGCAGAGTACATCATGAGAAATGCCGGGCTGGAAGAAGCACAAGCTGGAATCAAGATTGCTGGGAGAAATATCAATAACCTCAGATATGCAGATGACACCACCCTTATGGCAGAAAGTGCAGAGGAGCTAAAAAGCCTCTTGGTGAAAGTGAAAGAGGAGGGTGAAAAAGTTGGCTTAAAGCTCAGCATTCAGAAAACAAAGATCATGGCATCTGGTCCCATCACTTCCCGGAAAATAGATGGGGAAACAGTGGAAACAGTGTCAGACTTTATTTTTGGGGGCTCCAGAATCACTGCAGATGGTGACTGCAGCCATTAAATTAAAAGACGCTTACTCTTTGGAAGGAAAGTTATGACCAACCTAGATAGCATATGGTTTTCCCAGTGGTCATATATGGATGCAAGAGTTGGACTGTGAAGAAAGCTGAGCACCAAAGAATTGATGCTTTTGAACTGTGGTGTTGGAGAAGACTCTTGAGAGTCCCTTGGACTGCAAGGAGATCCAACCAGTCCATTCTGAAGGAGATCAGCCCTGGGATTTCTTTGGAAGGAATGATGCTAAAGCTGAAACTCCAGTACTTTGGCCCCCTCATGCGAAGAGTTGAGTCATTGGAAAAGACTCTGATGCTGGGAGGGAGGAGGAGAAGGGGACAACAGAGGATGAGGTGGCTGGATGGCATCACTGACTCGATGGACATGGACATGAGTCTGAGTGAACTCTGGGAGTTGGTGATGGACAGGGAGGCCTGGCGTCCTGCGATTCATGGGGTCGCAAAGAGTCAGACACGACTGAGTGACTGAACTGAACTGAAACAAGATTCTACTTACAATTTGATAAAAATGTGCTCTTCTTTCTCCATCTATATAACCTCTATCCCTCTGCCTTTGAAGAGATTTTGAACCTTGAGTTTATTTAATAGATTCCTATTTGAACTTCATTTCTTAGAATTTTATAAGTGCTCCATCTTGGCTTTCCGCATATGAATACAGATTGGCCATACTCTTTCTCAGAACAGATACTCCCTTTATGCGAACATTTAGCATCTGTCTAGTGATGAGAGTACAATATGTGTTGGCCACAAAAGCTTCAAATTGGTGGAAAATGGCTGTCTATTCAAAACAGACATTTTGCTACTTTTCCCAAAGCACATATCTAAATAGTTCTATAGATAGTAACATTCTATCTCTGTATAAGTTGAGCTTGTAGAATTTGTGGCATCGTCTTAGCTATTCTATATTCTATTAGAATATAATTGTGTAGCTCCATCAGAACTAGTCAATATAGGGTCAGTTGCTATTTGAGTGAATAGATTATTCTCATTATTCAGCACAGCTATTAATTACCATGAAGCACCATGATAACTGAATTGTCCCTTATGCTGTACTTAAGAGAGTATGAGCATTTGGAGTCATCAGAGAACAAGAAAAGGAGAAAAGCTTCAGTTGGGGCAAACGTGTGAGTGCATACACATGAATGTATGCATATTATGTTTATGAATGACAGGTGTGCTGGAATTAATTTCTCACATAAAAGAGATTAATCTCAAGTAATAAAATATAAAGTATTCAAAAAGGAAAATGATTGCTAAATAACCTCAGGAAACACCCCCATAGTACCAGTTTCCAGCTCTCCAGTTTTACTTTAATTATTTCACCCTGTATCAGCATCCTGAAAATGTTAGCAAGGTTAAAATTACTATGCTAACAGAAACTTACAGTTTCCATTCCATAGGGTTCTTTTCTTCCTGAAACTTTCAGCTGAATAATACATATAACCTTTCATTTTTTTTTGAAAAGCAACACTGGCAAATTGCTAGACTGCTTGGAAAATTCTGGCAAAGTAATATTACTTTAAGACAATGCTAGCTTGACACAAACTAGTCACATTAGACCGATTTCAAAGACTAAAAAAAACGCAAGGAAATTTTTTAAAAAGTCATTGCTCCACAGTAAGATTTTGTCCTGGGCTTGGGCTGTAGATAGTAGATCTGAAATTGCCACTGACTGATGCTATTAAAAAGAGAAAGAATAATCCATTCAAATGGATCCATACTAATGTATCATCCACCTTGTCATTTTATGAAACAGCAGCACATAAAGTTGTAAAAGACTGAATGCAATTATTTCCTATTTTCTCTAGTCATAATTTGAAATGTCAATCTGCAAAGACTGCAAAACATAGCTTACAGCATGTTTCTCAATGTATTTTCATCATTTCTCTTTGAGTTTATCCCATCATTTATATAACAAATGGCTTTGTTTTTTCATTATATTAGTGCCTGTACCTGTATAATACCCAAAAAGCAGAAAACACTGAAAAATACCATATATATCAAAATCGGTGTTCTGATATATATGAAGAAAAGAGATCTATGAAACTTTTCCTTCATGTGTATTTTAAGCTGACTGATTTTACAATGAAATATAAGCATATCACAATTTAATTAGCTTAAAGTCAATAAAGCTTCCCAGGTGGTTCAGTGGTAAAGAATCCTCATGCCAATGCAGGAGACACGGGTTTGATCCCTGGGTTTGGAAGATACCCTGGAGGAAGAAATGGCAGCCCAGTCCAATATGCCTTCCTGGAGAATCCCATGAACAGAAGAGGCTGGTGGGCTACAGTCCATAGGATTGCACAGAGTCAGACAGGACTGAGTGACTGAGGACACATGCATGCGAAGTCAATGATCATTTTCAGTTAAACAGGACATTCCATATAACACTAATTCCTTTGAAAACATAATGAATTATTATTTATTTACACAAATAAAATTGACATAGTCCTTTGGAATATAGTCATGTTGAAAGTGCAAAATATTAATATAAAACTATAAAATGGAACACTTAAACTTGAATTTGCAATAAATGAATCTAAATCACTATCGTTTAGAGGTCACTTAAATGCTCACACAAAAATTTTTCTGCCATCTTCCAAAGTGTCTACCTCTCTTTCTCACTCTGTTTTTGTTTTTGTCTCTTTCTTATTCCTTCTGTCAAGCTGTGTGTGTGCATCGTGTACACATTGGTATACACATGTGTGTACACATGCTTTTTCCAAAACACTTCCTGATCTACATATGTTTAATTCTGGATTTAAAAAGAACCAAATGCAAAATACAGCCATCAATACTGATTCACCAGTTGTAAGAAATGTACCACACTAACTCAAGTTGTTAGCAGCAGGGGAAATTATGCTGGAAAGTTATCAATTATTAATTGAAATTCTTTAATAGATATGGACCTATTCAGATTATTTGTTTATACTTCTGTGAGTTTTAGTAGTTTGCATCTTTAAAGAAATTGGTCCATTTCACTAAAGTTATCAAATTTATGGGCACAGAGTTGTTAAATGTCTATTTTCTTATGTCCACAGAATCAGTAGTGATATTTCCTATTTCTAATATTAATAATATGTCTCATTTTCTTGGGTTGCCTCACTAGAAGTTTATCAGTTTTATTGTTCTTTTCAAATAATTAACTTTTTCTTCATTGTTTCTTGTGTTCAGCTTCACTGACTTTATTTTCTTCAGCTTACTTTGCATTTCATTTACTTCTTTTTCTCATTTACTAAGGAGGAAACTTAGAAGACAGATTTTAGATCTTTTTTATTTTCCAATATACACATTCAGTGGTATAAAATTCTCTCTCAGCACTGCTTTAAATGCATCCCACAAATTTTCTTAAGTTGTATTTTTGCTTTCATTTAGTGGAAAACATGTTTATTTTTTTCTTCAAACTTGTTCTTAGACCCAGATCCAGGTGCTTTTAGAAGTGTGTTATTTAATCTCCAAATATTTTGAAACTTTCCAGCTACTTTTCTGTTAATGATTTCAGATTTAATTTTACTGTGTTCTGAGAACATAACATATTCTGCATGATTTCTATTCTTTTAAGTTTGTTGAGGTATACTTTGTGGACCAGAATGTGGTCTGTTTTGGTGAATGTTCCATATGAACTTGAGTAGAATGTGCGTTTTGCTCTTGTAGATTGAATTATTCTAAAAATGTCAGCTAGATCCAGTTCACTGATGATTTTGGGAATTAGTCTCTTTGTGGCGTGGTACCTAATAAGAACTCAATAAATGCTTTTCAAATGTATGAATAAATGACTAAATTAGCAAATGAAGAATATTCCATGTCATATACCATAATGTAGTTAATCCCTTCTTTATTAAGGAACATTGAAATAAGTTAAGATTTTGCACTATTACAGATCTATTTATTAATGCACATGTATGAATGGATTTTAATATCTATAACTCTGTAATTTTATTGTGTATAAAAGAAGAAGTTGAGACACAACAACATTAAGTAATGAAAGTATATTCCTAAAAGTTCACTATCAGATTTTCCTCACTGTGAAGTGCTGGCATCTTTCCCTTCCCACCACATCTTAATCATGTGCATCTTGTTCATTACCAACTGCTGTATTTGCATCTGTTGTTTTGGAATAGTATGCAATATTAATGCAAGCTGATTTTTAACATGATACCACAAATTTCACATACGGACATGTGGTTCATGCAGTAAAGTTAGAAAACTGCTAAAATCACAAAATGATGGTGATGGAGATGTGGCATAGTTAGGTAGCTCAAACGGTAAAGAATCTGCCTGTAATACAGGAGACCAGGGTTTGATCCCGGGGTCGAGAAGATCCTCTGGAGAAGGGAGGATCCACTCCAGTAATCTTGCCTAGAGAATCCCATGGACAGAGAAGCCTTTGAGGGTTACAGTCCTTAGGGTTACCAAGAGTCGGACGCAATTGAGTGGCTAACACACACACATGGCATAGTTAAACTAGTTAACATAAGCAGAAGAGGAAACTGACACCTATGGTTACATGATAGATGTTTCAAAACAATTATTTCTTATTAAAGTAAATAGAAAAGCTTTTGGAATAATTGAGGCTTTGTTGTAAAAGTCATAAAAGGGAATTAAATATAAGGCTATTATAAAATATTATGAGATATACTACACTAAAAAGTTTAAAAGTTGATTTGTATATATTTTTTAAAAACTTTTGCTTTGTATAGAACATGGAAATATATCATATTTGTCAGTCCTAAGTCTTTTAATTGTACTGATAGTGATTTTATTTTCTGTGCCTTGTAAGATTTAAATTTCTCCAGCGTCAAATCTGTAGGTCTTTCATTATAGCTATTAGACATAGAATATAGATTTCATCATATGTACACACACATACATGCATACGCACTTCAGGTCAAGATTATAAAACAGCAAGATTATTAAACTTCTCCCCCATATTTCCTTATATAATACTTATAAATGTATTTGCTTGTTTAATTCCTAAAACAATATGAAGTTTGTGTCCGTGTGTATACATATGTGTACATGGGATAAAATCTATATCTAATCTACTCTTCTCCCACTTCATTTACAGTTGTCCCAGTATCATCTGTTTAAGCACTATATCATTTTTCATTGATTGTAGATGCCCTCTTATCGCAGATATAATTGCTGCCTATATATGGCCCTATTTTCTTGGGCTTTTCTTCTGTTCCAGTGACCAACTTTGTCACTAATATTACATTCTTTTAAGCTTTAGAGTTCTGTAGTTTATTTTATGCAAGCATACATTGGAGATATTGCAAGTTTGGTTCCAGACCACCACAATAAAGCAAATAATGAATGAAGTGAATCACACAAAAAGTTATGTTTACACTATACTTTAGCCTATTAACTGTGCAATAGCTTTATGTCTAAAAGTTGCTTAACTTAATTAAAATATACTTTATTATTAATAATGC
Source organism: Capra hircus (assembly GCF_001704415.2). Lineage (NCBI taxonomy): Eukaryota > Metazoa > Chordata > Mammalia > Artiodactyla > Bovidae > Capra > Capra hircus. The sequence continues at coordinate 82,623,116 of NC_030814.1, forward strand.
TAATCACAATCTGAGCCTTCAATTAGTTATAATCTTTTTGCAGCAGTAACATCACTGATCACATAAGATTGTAGTAATATTACAGTAGTGAAAAGTTAGAAATATTGAGAATTACAAAATTGTGACAAAGAAATATAAAGTGAGGAAATATTATTGGAAAAATGATGTAATAGGCTTGCTTATGCAGGGTTGCCACAAACTTTTAATTTTTGAGAGGAAAAAAAAAAGCAGTACCTGAGAAATGCAAGGAAGTGAAGCACCATAAAATGAGATATGCCTGGGTTTGGCCAGACCCGTCAATTTTTTTGTTTATCAAAATTTAGTTATTCTTTATTGGTTTTTTTCAGATGCCAACTTTCATAATTTTTCATTAGTATTGTCATTGACTATCCATAAAATGTATCTATTAAATTATACGTGACTGGCATCTTTGCAATATATTTTTCCAACTAAAACTATGGACAACAGACCGGTTCCAAATTGGGAAAGGAGTATGTCAAGGCTGTATATTGTCACCCTGCTTGTTTAACTTATATGCAGAATACATCATGCAAAATCCCAGGATGGATGAAGCACAAGCTGGAATCCAGGTAGGCTGCAGTCCATGGGGTCGCTAAGAGTCGGACATGACTGAGCAACTTCACTTTCACTTTTCACTTTCATGCATTGGAGAAGGAAATGGCAACCCACTCCAGTGTTCTTGCCTGGAGAATCCCAGGGACAGGGGAGCCTGGTGGGCTGCCATCTATGGGGTCGCACAGAGTCGGACACAACTGAAGCGACTTAGCAGCAGCAGCAGCAGGAGAAATATCAATAACTTCAATACGCAGATGACACCACCCTTATGGCAGAAAGCGGAGAAGAACTAAAGGCCTCTTGATGAAAGTGAAAGAGGAGAGTGAAAAAGTTGGCTTAAAACTCAACATTCAGAAAACTAAGATCATGGCATCTGGTCCCATCACTTTATGGCCAATAGATAAGGAAGGAAAGAAACAGCGGGAGGCTATTTTGGGGGCGCTCCAAAATCACTGCAGATAGTGACTGCAGCCATGAAATTAAAATACACTTGCTCCTTGGAAGAAAATCTGTGACAAACCTAGAGAGCATATTAAAAAGCAAGACATTACTTTGCCGACAAACGCCATCTAGTCAGAGCTTGGCTTTTCCCGTAGTCACATAGGGATGTGAGACTTGGACTATAAAGAAAGCTGAGCTCTGAAGAATTGATGTTTCTGAACTGTGGTGTTGAAGAGGACTCTTGAGAGTCCCTTGGACTGCAAGGAAATCCAACCAGTCAATCCTATAGAAAATCAGTCCTGAATATTCACTGGAAGGACTGATGGCTGAAGCTGAAACTCCAAAACTTTGGCCATCTGATGTGAAGAACTGACTCACTGGAAAAGACCACGATGCTGGGAAAGATTGAAGGCAGAAGGAGAAGAGGGTGACAGAGGATGAGATGGTTGGATGGCATCACTGACTTGATGGACATGAGTTTGAGCAAGCTTCAGGAGTTGGTAATGGACAGGAAAACCTGGCGTGCTGCAGTCCATTCTGGGGTCAGAAGAGTTGGACACAACTGAGAGACTGAACCGAACTGAAAATATAGTGTGCATTTTTATTTATTTAGGTCTTTTTTTATATTTGTCTTTTTTTAACACTCAGTGGAATTCCTTTCAATATTTTACCATTATATATGATGTTTTCTGTAGACTTCCATGGTATCAGCTTAGTTAACATAAATGTGCCTATTGAATATTTTTAGTTACTGGGAGCCAAGGAAATAATCCAGATATCACGTGGGGGTTTTATTGTTTGTTTGTTTGAAATAAAAGAAAGGATCTGAAATTATCTCATTTATTTACTGACCTCCTCACCCACTCACTCCATTAGACAATAAGCTTCATGAGAACAGAGACCATGTCTTTCTTAACTTTTACAATCCAGCACCAAGGACAGAGTCTCTCATTAAATGGAGAATGGAAGAAATCACATTTAGAATTTTACCCAATGACTTTAAAGCAGCCTTAAGCATATGGTTCTCTATTTTGGAGGAAAATCTTAAAATTTGGAGATAGAGCCACTGAATTAAATCCTGATTCTGATTCTTAATATCAGTATGATTTGGAGCAATTTAACTCCTCTGAGTTGCCTAAATGGAAACTGAAATGGATAAAACACAGAACCATTGTGAGAAGTAAGTGTAATGATGCTATAAAGTTCTTAACAAAGTATAAGATATATAATTCATAATTTTAAATACTACTATCATTTTCCTCTTTTCCTCATAAACTAGGTATAGCATTCCCTGGTGGCTCAGAGGTTAAAGCATCTGCCTCTAATACGGCAGACCTGGGTTCAATCCCTGGGTTGGGAAGATCCCCTGGAGAAGGAAATGGCAACCCACCCCAGTATTCTTGCCTGGAGAATCCCATGGATGGAGGAGCCTGGTGGGCTACAGCCCATGGGGTTGCAAAGAGTCAGACACGACTGAGCGACTTAACTTACTTACTTGGGCAGTTATATATGATATTGTTTATGTTCATTATTGAAACATACATTCAATTGAATTTTTCATGTTTCATAATGTTTTATATAGAGTGAACATTACTTATGATTTTTACCAGTCTGAGTTCATATACCTCTAGAACCACAGAAATCTTCCCTTCAATAAGTGTTTTCACAAACAACCATAATCCTTCTGGTGATAAAAAATATTCAATCCAACTAAATATTTGAATATTTAATATCTTCTATACATATACTTCACAAACAACCATAATATGAAACCCCTTACAATCCTTCTACTGATGTAAACTATTCAATACAATTCTATGATGTTTATTTAACATACATTATAGAAAATATTAGTAAGAAAGGACCATTATCTTCAAAGGAATCCCATATATGAGTGAATGAGATGAGAAATAGACTTGAAACAAACATATAAGTAGGTATATATAATTTTCAGACATTGCAGTATTGCTTTTGTACCCATTTAATTATGAATATGGGCTTCGTCAGTGGCTCAGCAAAATTTGCCTGCAATTTAAGAGCTGCAGGAGACTTGGGTGTGAACCCTGGGTCAGGGAGATCCTCTGGAGGAGGTCATGGCAACTCACTCCAGTATTCTTGCCTGAAAAACATCTATGGAACAGAGGAGAGTGGTGGGCTACAGTCCATAGGGTCCACAAAGAGCCAGATAGGACTGAAGTGACTTAGTATGCATGCATGCACGTATGCAGTCATGAATATATGTCCATCAAAATGTTACAAAAATAGAATCAGTTTTTATAATCAGTTTTATAATTTTCTGGAAATAAACTGAATAAAATTATAGATTTTAAAATGTTGAGGGACTCATTCTCAGGTGAGAAATTGGAGGAACGGAGAGGTCCAAAGTTACCTAGACAGCTGAGAATTAAAGCCTGATTTCCCACATTCTAACTAATTATCCCTTTCACATAGAGCATGTGATATATATTGACAATTTACATTAACTCACATAGTTATATTGTGATTTAACATTCTGAGATGGCAATTTCTTTGGGATTCTTTATCTTCATGCCAAAACTATTTGCTGACTATAAAGCTTTTCTCTCAATTTTGCATAAATAATTCATCCATTCATGCATTTGAAAAACTATCTGATAAAACAACTTTAAATTGCCTAGCTCATTCCCAGAAGCCAGTTATTCCCTAAAACATATTCACTTTGAGTAATTCAGTTTTGTTCATCAGTCATGTGAAATTCTCCTACACTTTTCATAATTTAAGAAGTTAACTTACTTTTTTGTTAATGCTTAAAGTCTATATTAATAATACAAAATGATTTTAAAGTTTTCATTCATTAATAATTTGAAAAAATCCAGTGGTTCTTCAGAACTATTGCTACAAATTCAGATAAAAAATGAATTAGTAGACTGATGTCAGCATTAGGTTGGTGCAAGATGCTCCCTTTCTCCCCTTTAATCTCCAACTAGTAAAACAGCCATAACTCAACAAAGGTTCTTCTACTCAACATACCGGGATTGGGGAGGTCCAAACATCTGTCCTTCTGAAGGTGAGTGGATCAGACTACATATAGTAGGTAGTACTGGAGGAAAAGTCCACATGGCCACAGAGAACCTAGTATCAGCAGCAGAGGCACCACAAACAATTTTTCCTTCCCAGCTGCAGGTACTAGTGGTCCACGGGGAACCAAGCAACAGTAGAGATGAAACTTGCCTCTCCAGCTGCAGTGGAACCCACATCTCTGGGCCCCTGCCCTAGCAGCAGCAACTGTAAAGCTAACAATCCTAGACATAGCAAAGGTACACACAAGCCCAGGTTTCCTCCAAATACGCACTGCTACCACCATGCAGCAGTACTCACGTCTCAAGTGATCCCAGGCATGGTGGAGACACTACTATCCCCGGGCCCTCAGTGAAAAATCCAGCAATAGCAGCCATACTGGCAGCAGCAAGGCACCTACCAGAGGCACAAGCAGCAATGACAGGGAACAAGTGACCTTCTGGCAGAGGCAGTGGAGGATAGAAAGTGTGATTCTCAAATACAGCTAGAAGCAGCTCAGTTAGGACAAGCACAAAATACTTGTGATATAGTGCCAAGCAACACACTAACAGTAGGGAACTTTAACATTCCACTTACATCAGTGGACAGACCATCCATCCAGATCAACAAGGAAACAATCACCTTAAATGAATCTTTAGATCAGATGGATAGCAGATATACACAGAACATTCCACACAAAAGCAGAGAATAGACATTATGCTCAGTACAAATGGAACATTCTCAAGGACCAACCATATGTTTGGCACAAAACAGTAAATTTAAGAAGACTAAAATCATATCAAGCATCTTTTCTGACCACAGCGGTATGAAGTTAGAAATCAACTACAAAAGAAGGTGGGGAAAATCATAAAAATGCAGAGATGAAACAACATGCTGCTGAACAATTATTTCATCAATGAAAAAATTAAAATATAAAATCAATCAAAAACAAAAAATAAAAGAGAAAGATGAACAGTATATGATATTACTTATAAGTGGAATCTAAAATATGACACAAATGAATCTATCTATGAAACAGAAATAGAATCACAGACATAAAGAACAAACAAACTGGTGGTCGCCAAGGGAGAGAGGTTGGAGATATGGAGTGGGAGGCTGGGGTAAGCAAATGTAGTTTTAACATATGGATAAATAATAGTCTCAGTATATAGCATAGAGAACTATATACAATATCCTCTGATAAATCATAATGGAAAAAAATGAGAAACTAAAGAGAAGTTACAACAAACATTATAGAAATATAAAGGATTATGAGACTACTATGAGCAGCTGTATAACAACAAACTGTACAACCTAGAAGAAACAAATACACTCTCAGAATTATATAATCTTTCAAAACTGAATCATGAATAAATAGAAAATCTGAGCAGACTGATACAATGACTAGTAAGGAGACTGCATGGAAATAGATGGGGAAACAGTGGAAACAGTGTCAGACTTTATTTTTTTTTTTTGGCTCCAAAATCACTGCAGATGGTGACTGCAGCCATGAAATTAAAAGACACTTACTCCTTGGAAGAAAAGCTATGACCAACCTAGATAGTATATTCAAAAGCAGAGACATTACTTTGCCGACTAAGGTCCGTCTAGTCAAGGCTATGGTTTTTCCTGTGGTCATGTATGGATGTGAGAGTTGGACTGTGAAGAAGGCTGAGAGCCGAAGAATTGATGCTTTTGAACTGTGGTGTTGGAGAAGACTCTTGAGAGTCCCTTGGACTGCAAGAAGATCCAACCAGTCCATTCTGAAGGAGATCAACTCTGGGATTTCTTTGGAAGGAATGATGCTAAAGCTGAAGCTCCAGTACTTTGGCCACCTGATGCGAAGAGTTTACTCATTGGAAAAGACTCTGATGCTGGGAGGGATTGGGGGCAGGAGAAGAAGGGGACGACCAAGGATGAGATGGCTGGATGGCATCACAGACTCGATGGACATGAGCCTGAATGAACTCCAGGAGATGGTGATAGACAGGGAGGCTTGGCGTGCTGCAATTCACGGGGTCACAAAGAGTCGGACACGACTGAGTGACTGAACTGAATGTTAATCAAAAACTTTCCCTAAATAAAACTCTGGTACTTACTGTTTCACTGGTGAATTCTACCAAATATTCAAATAAAATTTAACACCTATCATTCTCAAACTCTTCCAAAATATTGAAGAAGAGGGAATGCTTTCTAACACATTTTAAGAGGCCAGTAATACTGTAAAACCGAAAAACCAGACAATTACAACAGGTAAAAAGATATCACAGGCCAATATCTCTGGCAAAGACAGGCATAAAAATCTTCAACCAAATACTAGCAATACAGCAGTATATTAAACGGATCATATCCCAAGATCAAGTGAGATTTACTTAAGTGATGTAGAGTTCAGTATCCACAAATCAGCCAATGTGATATAACATGAAAACAAAATGAAGGGTAAAAAAAATCATATAATCATCTCAATAGATGCAAAAATGTATTTAATAAGTCAACACCTATTTATGCTAAAAAATCTCAATAAAATGAGTATATAAGTAACATATCTCAATATAACAAAGGCCACATATGAAAAATCAATATCACAATGGTATAAAAACTGAAAGATAGCCTCTAATGTCAAGAACAAGACAACAAAGCACACTGTTGCCACTCTTATCCAACATTGCATTAGAATTCCTAGCCAGAGAAATTAGACAGTTAAAAAACTAAAGGGCATAAAAATTGTAGAGAAAGAAATAAAAGTGTCACTATTTGTAGATGACATGATACTATACAGAGAAAACCCTAAAGATGGCATCAAAAATTATTAGAAATAATAAGTGAATATAGCAAAGTTATAGAATACAAAATCAATATACAAATATCTGTCATAAACTAGGAGAAAAAAATTAAGAAAATAATTCCATCACATCAAAAAATACTGAGGAATTTTTTTTTTTACTTAAACTTTTTATTTTCTATTGAGGTATAACATATTAACAATATTGTGATAGTTTCAAGTGAACAGTGAAGGGATTCAGCTATACATACACATGTATCTACCAAACTACCTTCCCATCCAGGCTGCCAAATAATATTGAGCAGAGTTCCATGTACTAAACAGTAGGTCCTTGTTGGTTAACCATTTTAAATATAGCAGTGTGTACATGTCCATCCCAAACCAACGAAGAGAAAGACCTGTACAGTTAAAGAGTTTAGACACTGAAAAGAAAAATGAAGGCAAAAATATTGAAAGATATCTTGTGCTCATGGATTGAAATAATTAATATTGTTAAAATGTCCCTAAAACCCTAAGCAAGCTACAGATTCAGTGCAGTCCCTATTGAAATATCAATGGTATGCTTCAGAGAATAAGAAGAAAGAATCCTAATATTTGTGTGGAAACACAAAGGATCTCAAATAGCTAAACAATCTTAAGAAAGAGGAACAAAGCTGGAGGCATCCTACTTCCTGATTTCAAATTATACTACAAAGGGGAGAGGGAAAGATGGCGGAGGAATAGGACGGGAAGACCACTTTCTCCCTCACAAATTCCTCAAAAGAACATTTCAACGCCGAGCAAACTTCACAAAACAACTTCTGTAGGCTGGCAGAGGACATCAGGCAACCAGAAAAGCAGATCATTGTCTTCAAAAACAGGTAGGAAAAAATATAAAAGACGAAAAAGGAGACAAAGGAGGTGGGGAGGGAGCTCCGTCCCGGGAAGGGAAGCCCGTCCCGGGAAGGGAATTTTAAGAAGAGAGGTTTCCAAACACCAGGAAACACTCTCCCTGCCGAGTCTGTGGCGAGCCTTGGAAACACAGAGGGCAACATAACAGGAAGGAAAAATAGATAAATAATTAAAACCAACAGATTACAAGCCCAACAGTAACTCCCCCAGCAGAAAAGCAGCACAGACGCCTGCATCCGCCACTGGGAAGTGGGGGCAGGGCAGGGACGCGCGGGAGGCGCGGGCTGCAGAGCTTTGTAAGAATCGGGCAGGAGCGCCCCACGCGCAACCAGAACGATCTAACTTGGGCTAGCAAACCAGACTGTGGGATAGCTACCACGCGAAAAGCTCGAACATAAGACACCGCCAGGACCGAGCACAGAACAAAGGACGGAACGGGAAAAGCCGGCTGCAGACCATCGCCCGCCGGGGACAGGCAGCCAGAGTCAAAAGGACTGGAAAGGGGCAATTGCAGACCCGGAGAGACTGTACTTACCTAACTGCAAGCAAGCTCCTTTGCTAAGACTTCTGGGGGTGCTGGACAGTCACAATCTACCGCACGGGGTGCGCCAGCGGTCCACCCAGAAAGCTGAGCAGCAGCGGCAGAAAAGGTGACAAGCCGCAGCGATCGCGCTCGCCAAACTCCTGAGCTACTCGGACCTGGGAAGGGCACAAAGCGCAGTCCCAGCCAAATCTGTGCCTCTGAGGGCTGCCTGAGCGCCGAACCTGAGCGGCTTGGACCGGGGAAGTGCACGCAGCCTAGGGCTGGCCCCAGACGGTTCCCGGCTGAGCATCCTAGAGCCGGAGCGGTTTGTGCGCCGCGAAAAAGGACAGGTCAAGCCGGGCAGAGATACTGCGTGCACACGACAGTGCTATTTGTTAGCAGCAGCCCCCCTCCCCACAGCGCAACTGAACTAGTGAGCCTAAAAAGCCAGCAAACAGAAGAAGTTAAACAGAGGGAACCACCTTGGAAGTGATCCCACACGGCCCATTACACCAGAAAGGGCCAGATATATTTAATATTTTTAAAATCATTCCTTTTTTTTTTTTTTTGCTTTTTTTTCTAACTTTTTTTTAATTGTTAAGTCTTCTATTTCTCCTCTAATTTTTATTTCTATAACCTATTATTACTATATTTTTTTGTTTGCTTTTTAAAAAAGACTTTTTTTTTTTTTTTTAAGGCAAACACCATATACAGTCTTTGGATGGTTGTTGATGGCTTTTTTTTTTTTTTGATTGTTTGTTTGTTTTTTAATAATTCTTTTTCTTTCTTTTTTTTCTTTCTTTCTTCCTTTTTCCCTCTGCTTCTCTCTAATACTGTATCTTTGAAAATCCAACCTCTACTCTAGATTTTTAATCTTTGCTCTAAGGTTTTTGTGGTCAATTTTGTACATTTAAAAACCCAAACTTCACTATCCCAGTTTACCTGAGAGCGAGATTACTGGCTTGACCACTCTCTCCTCCTCTGGACTCTCCTTTTTCTCCACCAGGTGGCCTCTGTCTCTTTTCTCCCCCATCTCTCCTCTATCCATCTCTGTGAATCTCTGTGTGTTCCAGACGGTGGAGAACACCTAAGGAACAGGTTACTGGCAGGATTTGTCTCTCTCCTACTCATTCCTGTCTCTGATCCTCCTGGTCACCTCTGTCTACTTCCTCCCTCTCCTCTTCCCCGTATAACTCTGTAAATACCTCTGAGCGGTCCAGACTATAGAGTGCACATAAGGAAGTGACTACTGGCTAGCTTGCTCTCTTCTCTTTTGATCTCACCGCATCTCATTCCAGTTATCTCTAACTACCCCCTCCATCTTCTCTTCTCCTTATAACTCAGTGAACCTCTCTGAGTGTCCCTCAATGTGGAGAAACTTTTCATCTTTAACCTAGATGTTTTATCATCGGTGCTGTATAGATGGAGAAGTCTAGAGGCTACTGTAAAACTAAAACTGAAAACCAGAAGCAGGAGGCTTAAATCCAAAGCCTGAAAACATTAGAGAACTCTGGAATTCAGGGAACATTAAGCAATAGGAGCCCATCTAATGCCTTCATACCTACACTGAAACCAAGTTCCACCCAAGGGCCAACAAATTCCAAAACAAGACATACCAGGCAAATTCTCCAGCAACACAGGAATACTCCCCTGAGCTTCAATATACAGGCAGCTCAAAATTATCCCAAAACCTTTGATGTCTCGTAACCCATTACGGGTCACTCCATTGCACTCCAGAGAGAAGAAACCCAGCTCCACCCACCAAAACTCAAACACAAGCCTCCCTAACCAGGAAACCTTGACAAGCCACTGATAGAACCCCACCCAAAGTGAGGAAGCTCCATAATAAAGAGAACTCCACAAATTCCCAGAATATAAAAAGGCCACCCCAAACGCAGCAATATAACCAAGATGAAGAGACAGAGGAATACACAGCAGGTAAAGGAACAGGAGAGTTGCCCACCAAACCAAACAAAAGTGGAAGAAGTAGGGAATCTACCGGAGAAGGAATTCCGAATATTGATAGTGAAAATGATCCAAAATCTTGAAATCAAAATGGAATCACAGATAAATAGGCTAGAGACAAGGATTGAGAAGATGCAAGAAAGGTTTAACAAGGACCTAGAAGAAATAAAAAAGAGTCAAATATAATGAATAACGCAATAAATGAGATCAGAAACACTCTGGAGGCAACAATTAGTAGAATAACGGAGGCAGAAGATAGGATTAGTGAAATAGAAGATAGAATGGTAGAAATAAATGAATCAGAGAGGAAACAAGAACAACGAATTAAAAGAAATGAGGACAATCTCAGAGACCTCCAGGACAATATGAAACGCTCCAACATTCGAATTATAGGAGTCCCAGAAGAAGAAGACAGAAAGAAAGATCATGAGAAAATCCTTGAGGAGATAATAGTTGAAAACTTCCCTAAAATGGGGAAGGAAATAATCACCCAAGCCCAAGAAACACAGAGAGTTCCAAATAGGATAAACCCAAGGCGAAACACCCCAAGACACATATTAATCAAATTAACAAAGATCAAACACAAAGAACAAATATTAAAAGCAGCAAGGGAAAAACAACAAATAACACACAAGGGGATTCCCATTAGGATAACAGCTGATCTTTCAATAGAAACTCTTCAGGCCAGGAGAGAATGGCAAGACATACTTAAAGTGATGAAAGACAATAACCTACAGCCCAGAATACTGTACCCAGCAAGGATCTCATTCAAATACGAAGGAGAAATCAAAAGCTTTACAGACAAGCAAAAGCTGAGAGAATTCAGCACCACCAAACCAGCTCTCCAACAAATTCTAAAGGATATTCTCTAGACAGGAAACACGAAAAGGGTGTATAAACTCGAACCCAAAACAATAAAGTAAATGGTAACGGGATCACACTTATCAATAATTACCTTAAACGTAAATGGGTTGAACACCCCAACCAAAAGACAGAGACTGGCCGAATGGATACAAAAACAAGACCCCTCTATATGCTGCTTACAAGAGACCCACCTCAAAACAAGGGACACATACAGACTGAAAGTGAAGGGCTGGAAAAAGATATACCACGCAAATAGAGACCAAAAGAAAGCAGGAGTGGCAATACTCATATCCGATAAAATAGACTTTAAAACAAAGGCTGTGAAAAGAGACAAAGAAGGCCACTACATAATGATCAAAGGAACAATCCAAGAAGAAGATATAACAATTATAAATATATATGCCCCCAATATAGGAGCCCCGCAATATGTAAGACAAATGCTAACAAGTATGAAAGGGGAAATCAACAATAACACAATAATAGTGGGAGACTTTAATACCCCACTCACACCTATGGACAGATCAACTAAACAGAAAATTAACAAAGAAACGCAAACTTTAAATGGATACATTAGATCAGTTAGACCTAATTGATATCTATAGGACATTTCACCCCAAAACAATGAATTTCACTTTTTTTTCAAGTGCTCATGGAACCTTCTCCAGGATAGATCACATCCTGGGCCATAAATCTAAACTTGATAAATTCAAAAAAATCGAAATCATTCCAAGCATCTTTTCTGACCATAATGCATTAAGATTAGATCTCAATTACAGGAGAAAACCTATTTAAAATTCCAACATATGGAGGTTGAACAACACACTTCTGAATAACCAACAAATCACAGAAGAAATCAAAAAAGAAATCAAAATATGCATAGAAACTAATGAAAATGAAAACACAACAACCCAAAACCTGTGGGACACTATAAAAGCAGTGCTAAGAGGAAAGTTCATAGCAATACAGGCATACCTCAAGAAACAAGAAAAAAGTCAAATAAATAACCTAACTCTACACCTAAAGCAACTAGAAAAGGAAGAGTTGGAGAACCCCAGAGTTAGTAGAAGGAAAGAAATCTTAAAAATTAGGGCAGAAATAAATGCAAAAGAAACAAAAGAGACCATAGCAAAAATCAACAAAGCCAAAAGCTGGTTCTTTGAAAGGATAAATAAAATTGACAAACCATTAGCCAGACTCATCAAGAAGCAAAGAGAGAAAAATCAAATCAATAAAATTAGAAATGAAAATGGAGAGATCACAACAGACAACACAGAAATACAAAGGATCATAAGAGACTACTATCAGCAGTTGTATGCTAATAAAATGGACAACGTGGAAGAAATGGACAAATTCTTAGAAAAGTACAATTTTCCAAAACTGAACCAGGAAGAAATAGAAAATCTTAACAGACCCATCACAAGCACGGAAATTGAAACGGTAATCAGAAATCTTCCAGCAAACAAAAGCCCAGGTCCAAACGGCTTCACAGCTGAATTCTACCAAAAATTTCGAGAAGAGCTAACACCTATCCTCCTCAAACTCTTCCAGAAAATTGCAAAGGAAGGTAAACTTCCAAACTCATTCTATGAGGCCACCATCACCCTAATACCAAAACCTGACAAAGATGTCACAAAAAAGGAAAACTACAGGCCAATATCACTGATGAACATAGATGCAAAAATCCTCAACAAAATTCTAGCAATCAGAATCCAACAACACATTAAAAAGATCATACACCATGACCAAGTGGGCTTTATCCCAGGGATGCAAGGATTCTTCAATATCCGTAAATCAATCAATGTAATTCACCACATTAACAAATTGAAAAATAAAAACCATATGATTATCTCAATAGATGCAGAGAAGGCCTTTGACAAAATTCAACATCCATTTATGATAAAAACTCTCCAGAAAGCAGGAATAGAAGGAACATACCTCAACATAATAAAAGCTATATATGACAAACCCACAGCAAACATTATCCTCAATGGTGAAAAATTGAAAGCATTTCCCCTAAAGTCAGGAACAAGACAAGGGTGTCCACTTTCACCGCTACTATTCAACATAGTTCTGGAAGTTTTGGCCACAGCAATCAGAGCAGAAAGAGAAATAAAAGGAATCCAAACTGGAAAAGAAGAAGTAAAACTCTCACTGTTTGCAGATGACATGATCCTCTACATGGAAAACCCTAAAGACTCCACCAGAAAATTACTAGACCTAATCAATGAATATAGTAAAGTTGCAGGATATAAAATCAACACACAGAAATCCCTTGCATTCCTATACACGAATAATGAGAAAGTAGAAAAAGAAATTAAGGAAACAATTCCATTCACCATTGCAACGAAAAGAATAAAATACTTAGGAATATATCTACCTAAAGAAACTAAAGACCTATATATAGAAAACTATAAAACACTGATGAAAGAAATCAAAGAGGACACTAATAGATGGAGAAATATACCATGTTCATGGATCGGAAGAATCAATATAGTGAAAATGAGTATACTACCCAAAGCAATTTACAAATTCAATGCAATCCCTATCAAGCTACCAGCCACATTTTTCACAGAACTAGAACAAATAATTTCAAGATTTGTATGGAAATACAAAAAACCTCGAATAGCCAAAGCAATCTTGAGAAAGAAGAATGGAACTGGAGGAATCAACTTGCCTGACTTCAGGCTCTACTACAAAGCCACAGTCATCAAGACAGTATGGTACTGGCACAAAGACAGACATATAGATCAATGGAACAAAATAGAAAGCCCAGAGATAAATCCACACACATATGGACACCTTATCTTTGACAAAGGAGGCAAGAATATACAATGGAGTAAAGACAATCTCTTTAACAAGTGGTACTGGGAAATCTGGTCAACCACTTGTAAAAGAATGAAACTAGATCACTTTCTATCACCGTACACAAAAATAAACTCAAAATGGATTAAAGATCTAAATGTAAGATCAGAAACTATAAAACTCCTAGAGGAGAACATAGGCAAAACACTCTCAGACATAAATCACAGCAGGATCCTCTATGATCCACCTCCCAGAATTCTGGAAATAAAAGCAAAAATAAACAAATGGGATCTAATTAAAATTAAAAGCTTCTGTACAACAAAGGAAAATATAAGCAAGGTGAAAAGACAGCCTTCTGAATGGGAGAAAATAATAGCAACTGAAACAACTGACAAACAACTAATCTCAAAAATATACAAGCAACTTCTGCAGCTCAATTCCAGAAAAATAAACGACCCAATCAAAAAATGGGTCAAAGAACTAAATAGACATTTCTCCAAAGAAGACATACGGATGGCTAACAAACACATGAAAAGATGCTCAACATCACTCATTATTAGAGAAATGCAAATCAAAACCACAATGAGGTACCACTTCACACCAGTCAGAATGGCTGCGATCCAAAAATCTGCAAGCAATAAATGCTGGAGAGGGTGTGGAGAAAAGGGAACCCTCCTACACTGTTGGTGGGAATGCAAACTAGTACAGCCACTATGGAGAACAGTGTGGAGATTCCTTAAAAAATTGCAAATAGAACTACCTTATGACCCAGCAATGCCACTGCTGGGCATACACACCGAGGAAACCAGAATTGAAAGAGACACATGTACCCCAATGTTCATCGCAGCACTGTTTATAATAGCCAGGACATGGAAACAACCTAGATGTCCATCAGCAGATGATTGGATAAGAAAGCTGTGGTACATATACACAATGGAGTATTACTCAGCCATTAAAAAGAATTCATTTGAATCAGTTCTGATGAGATGGGTGAAACTGGAGCCAATTATACAGAGTGAAGTAAGCCAGAAAGAAAAACACCAATACAGTATACTAACACATATATATGGAATTTAGGAAGATGGCAATGACGACCCTGTATGCAAGACAGGAAAAAAGACACAGATGTGTATACCAGACTTTTGGACTCAGAGGGAGAGGGAGAGGGTGGGATGATTTGGGAGAATGGGAATTCTAACATGTATACTGTCATGTAAGAATTGAATCGCCAGTCCATGTCTGACTTAGGGTGCAGCTTGCTTGGGGCAGGTGCATGGGGATGACCCAGAGAGATGTTGTGGGGAGGGAGGTGGGAGGGGGGTTCATGTTTGGGAATGCATGTAAGAATTAAAGATTTTAAAATTTAAAAAAAATAAAAAATTTTAAAAAAAAATAAAAGAAAAAAAAATTAAAAAAAATAAAATCCCATGGGGGAAAAAAAAAATTATACTACAGTGCAACAGTAACCAAAACTGTATGGTACTGGCACAAAAACAGACACATAGATAATTGGAACAGAATAGTAAGCCCAGAAATAGGCCTAGATACATGTATGGTTAATTAATCTATAACAAAGGAGGCAATACTACAATAGAAAAAAGACAATTTCTTCAACGTGTTGTGTTGGGAAAACATCAAAGTATTTGCAAATTATACATCTGAAAAGGGGCTAGTGCCCAAAATACATAAAGAACTTATAATATTCAACAATGACAAAAAAACAACTTGATTAAAAAATGTGCAGAGTATCTGAACAGAATTTTTTCCAAGAAGGCATAGAGATAGCTAATAGCACATGAAAAGATGTTCAACATCACTAATTACTAGGGAAATGCAAATAAAATTGTAATGATATATCACCTCACACCTGTTAGAATAGTTATTATTTTTTAAAAAAAGAAATATCAACAATTGGAGAGAATGTTAAGGAAAGGGATTATACACTGTTGACAGGTATATAGATTAGTGCAGCCACTATGGAAAACAGTAAAGAGATTCCTTAAAAGTTAAAAATAGAACTACCATATGATTGTGAACGTACTATTTCAAAAAGATATATGCACCCTTATGTTTATTGCATTATTTATGATAAGCAAGAAATGGAAGCAATCCAGGTGCCCATCAACAGATGAATGGATAAAGAAGATGTAATATATATGTATACACATACACACACACACAGTGGAATACTACTTAGTCATTAGAAACAAGAAATTTTGCCATTTGCAACAATATGACTTTGAGGGTGTTATGATAAGTGAAATGAGTCAGAGGGAGAAAGACAAATACCATATGATTGTTCTCATATGTTTAATATTAAAAAACAAAATAAACAAAACAAAAACAAACACATAGATACAGAGAACAGATTGGTGGTTACCACTGGGAAAGACAGGGTCGGGGGAGAATGAAATGGTTACAGGGGATTAGTAGTATGGTGAGAAATGGAAACTAAACTTTTTGACAGTAAGCATGCAATCATATATACAGAAACTGAACTATAATGTTGTACACATGAAACTTACATAAGGTTATAAACCAATGTTACTTCAAATAAAAAACTAAATTCTTAAAAGCACAGAAGCGAAGTTAAAGTACATGAATCTGCCATTGTTTCTAAATATGACATAGCTTATGAGATGAAATTGATAACAAAATTAAGCTAGATATAGCAGAATTGAGACCATGCAGGATCCGATGTAATTTAGCCTAGGTTCTTTCCCACAGATCTTACTACAAACAGAATATAATTAAGCCCTACAATCTTGGGGGAAACAAATTAATTTCAAATAAACTTTTCAGGGAGATTGGCTTTTGCTTCTGAGGAATCAGGGTTATCAGAACTGCTGAGGTTACTTATTAAACTTTGGTTGTGCCTGATATATTGCATAAGTTTGGGACCCAAAAAGCAAATACCAATAGATGTTTTGGGAGAAACACCTGTGGCACAGGGGACCCAGGCACAATGAGTAAGAGGAGGCTTGATGCACACAAAAGGAATAGGATGGAGGGATAAAGTGGGAAGAGCCTCAGACAGCAGTGCAGCTCTGTGAAACTTTCCACTAGGCCAAGCAAAAGCTGCCTAGCATAGAGTGTTTGGCAGAAAAGGTGTGCAGCAGTACCCACACTGCACTTGTCATTGACTGGGAACATCCCAGGAAGACTGCTCTAAAGCAGTGGTGGGTCCAGAAGTGACAGCTGGGACAGTCAGTCAGTCTGTTCCTCAAAGTGGTTACTCTTGGAGATCTGAGGAACATATTTCCATGGCTGCTGCAACATATAGACACAGTGGCATATGATAAACTCATAAAAAATAATTTCAATCAAGTTTTCCTCCTCAGCATTACTTCATCATGCTGAGTTACGTTCTGAAGAGAAACAGCATTCGTGAAATTATGTCTTACAGAAACCCAGGGGAAAAGGTATCTTTTATGCTTATACTTTACCATCACCTCTCAGGGGACAAGGGGAAAGCATGTGGCTCTCTCCTGCTCATTTGTGGGACTCTTCCTCTTTTACCACCTTCTCCAATTCCTTTCCTTGCCCTGCAAAATTGGTACACTTCCAAAGGGTCAGATTCCAGACTCCTGCTTTTGTCTCTTCATCTCTATCCTCAATGAATTCTCAAGACATCCACATTGGTGTCCTTGTAGCCACTTTCCAGAGATACTTTTTCTATAGCTCCTGACTTAAGTCACAGCCTCAGCTACCTTCAAGAAATGCTGAATTTGCTATTTCACCACAACTTTAATTTACCATGTCAAAAACAAACAAACATGAAAAAATTCATTGTTTTGTTACCAGTTATTTTTTCCTATGGAAATCATTCTTGAAAGATTTGAGTCATCCTCTCCCTGCACTAAGGATTATCAGGGTTTTTCAGTATCCTTTTTTTATGGAAAAGTCTTTTAAATCCTCCCTTCGATTCCATCCACATACCACAGACTATGTCCTCATCATCCTAACACGAACATGCTTATGATAGCGTCAGCTGTTTACCTCACTCCCTGAAATAAGAACAGAAACTCTGGAGCATTGGCTGGGCTCACTGTCTCAGAGAGTGTAAAAGACAAATGTGAAGCCAGAGACAAGGCACATCAGGGGACCAGGAGTTACTCACCCATCGGGTAGCTTCCATGTGTATACTAATATTCTTTTAATGGTGATAAAAATCATGAACAATAAAGAAAAACAGTGTAACCCTTTGTGAGAAATATACTGCATTTTTTTTAACCCATGACACCTTTTACACCAAGAAGAATTTTTGTGTGATTTTTTTTTCTACTATGGTTTTGAAAAACAACAAGGGATTTTAAATTATCTTGCATGTAATCACCTCCACAGATAAGAGGGTTCAGCTGGAAAGTCTAAATTTCCATCCATGAAAACTGGCTTAATCCTTCCACCAAACAAAAATTCAAAATATGGATCCCAATATGCCACAGGTAACTGTTAAAAATATTAAAACACGTCTTCAAGATTACACATAGGTGAGAACACAGGAACCATAAGTATTGTTTGTGGATTAGGTAAAACACAGTTCTTCTTTGCCAGCAACCCAAAAGGGCTAGATCAGTCTTACAGCAGCAGCCACAAGTTACAAGCTCCAGAGTCAAAGCCAAGAAAAACAAAGAGGTCACCGCCCAGTCAGTTTCTGTTCCTCTTCTCTGAGACTGCCCTTGCTTCTCCCTTAAAAGTCAATAAAAAGAATTTCCACACTGTTCTCCATAGTGG
This sequence comes from Capra hircus, assembly GCF_001704415.2. Lineage (NCBI taxonomy): Eukaryota > Metazoa > Chordata > Mammalia > Artiodactyla > Bovidae > Capra > Capra hircus. The sequence goes on from NC_030814.1 coordinate 82,641,730, forward strand.
CTGTACTAGTTTGCATTCCCACCAACAGTGTAAGAGGGTTCCCTTTTCTCCACACCCTCTCCAGCATTTATTGCTTGCAGATTTTTGGATTGCAGCCATTCTGACCGGTGTGAAATGGTACCTCATTGTGGTCTTGATTTGCATTTCTCTGATAATGAGTGATGTTGAGCATCTTTTCACGTGTTTGTTAGCCATCCCTATGTCTTCCTTGGAGAAATATCTATTTAGTTCTTTGGCCCATTTTTTGATTGGGTCGTTTATTTTTCTGGAATTGAGCTGCATAAGTTGCTTGTATATTTTTGAGATTAGTTGTCAGTTGCTTCACTTGCTATTATTTTCTCCCATTCAGAAGGCTGTCTTTTCACCTTGCTTATAGTTTCCTTTGTTGTGCAGAAGCTTTTAATTTTAATTAGATCCCATTTGTTTATTTTTGCTTTTATTTCCAGAATTCTGGGAGGTGGATCATAGAGGATCCTGCTGTGATTTATGTCTGAGAGTGTTTTGCCTATGTTCTCCTCTAGGTGTTTTATAGTTTCTGGTCTTACATTTAGATCTTTAATCCATTTTGAGTTTATTTTTGTGTATGGCGTTAGAAAGTGATCTAGTTTCATTCTTTTACAAGTGGTTGACCAGTTTTCCCAGTACCACTTGTTAAAGAGATTGTCTTTACTCCATTGTATATTCTTGCCTTCTTTGTCAAAGATAAGGAGTCCATAGGTGTGCGGATTTATCTCTGGACTTTCTATTTTGTTCCATTGATCTATATATTTCTGTCTTTGTGCCAGTACCATACTGTCTTAATGACTGTGGCTTTGTGATAGAGCCTGAAGTCAGGCAAGTTGATTCCTCCAGTTCCATTCTTCTTTCTCAAGATTGCTTTGGCTATTCGAGGTTTTTTGTATTTCCATACAAATTGTGAAATTTTTTGTTCTAGCTCTGTGAAAAATACCGCTGGCAGCTTGATATGGATTGCATTGAATCTGTAGATTGCTTTGGGTAGTATACTCATTTTCACTATATTGATTCTTCCAATCCATGAATATGGTATATTTCTCCATCTATTAGTGTCCTCTTTGATTTCTTTCATCAGTGTTTTATAGTTTTCTATATATACGTCTTTAGTTTCTTCAGGTAGATATATTCCTAAGTATTTTATTCTTTTCATTGCAATGGTGAATGGAATTGTTTCCTTAATTTCTTTTTCTACTTTCTCATTATTAGTGTATAGGAATGCAAGGGATTTCTGTGTGTTGATTTTATATCCCAAAACTTTACTATATTCGTTGATTAGCTCTAGTAATTTTCTGGTGGAGTCTTTAGGGTTTTCTATGTAGAGGATCATGTCATCTGCAAACAGTGAGAGTTTTACTCCTTCTTTTCCAATTTGGATTCCTTTTATTTTTCTGCTCTGATTGCTGTGGCCAAAACTTCCAGAACTATGTTGAATAGTAGCAGTGAAAGTGGGCACCCTTGTCTTGTTCCTGACTTTAGGGGAAATGCTTTCAATTTTTCACCATTGAGGATAATGTTTGCTGTGGGTTTGTCATATATAGCTTTTATTATGTTGAGGTATGTTCCTTCTATTCCTGCTTTCTGGAAAGTTTTTATCATAAATGGATGTTGAATTTTGTCAAAGGCCTTCTCTGCATCTATTGAGATAATCATATGGCTTTTATTTTTCAATTTGTTAATGTGGTGAATTACATTGATTCCTTAAAAAATTGCAAATAGAACTTCCTTATGACCCAGCAATCCCACTTCTGGGCATACACACTGAGGAAACCACAAGTAAAAGAGACACATGGACCCCAATGTTCATCGCAGCACTGTTTATAATAGCCAGGACAGGGAAACAACCTAGATGTCCATCAGGATGAATGGATAAGAAAGCTGTGGTACATATACACAATGGAGTATTACTCAGCCATTAAAAGGAATACATTTGAATCAGTTCTAATGAGGTGGATGAAACTGGAGCCTATTATACAGAGTGAAGTAAGCCAGAAAGAAAAACACCAATACAGTATACTAACACATATATATGGAATTTAGAAAGATGGTAATGAAAACCCTGTATGTGAGAAAGTAAAAGAGACACAGATGTATAGAATGGGAGAGGGAGAGGGTGGGATGATTTGGAAGAATGGCATTGAAACATGTATACTATCATGTAAGAAATGAATCGCCAGTCTAGGTTTGATACAGGATACAGGATGCTTGGGGCTGGTGCATGGGGATGATCCAGAGAGATGATATGGGGTGGGAAGTAGGAGGAGGGGTTCAGGATTGGGAACTCATGTACACCTGTGGCGGATTCATGTCAACGTATGGCAAAACCAATACAGTATTGTAAAGTAAAATAAAGTAAAAATAAAATTTTTTTAAATAAACAAAATAAAAATCAATAAAAGCAGGGCACGGTGCACACACCTATCCACACAGCACAAGGAATGAACCCAGAATGCCTCCAAGAGGCAAATTCATAAGCTAAGAGAGCAGAGTGTAAACTTCACTTGGAATGTGCCTGTTATCGATCATACATTCTCCTCCCAGCCTGAGAAGGATGTCAAGTTGCTTAGTTCTTTGTTGTATAAGACATACCTTCAAGCCAAATACAAAGGACTTTACCATCACTTGGTCTTTATATCAGAAAAATGGAGCATAATAAATGGGTGCCTCCAAAGAAAATGCCTGCATTCTTCCTCAGCCTGGTACTGATGACTTTCCCTTCCTAATTCCTTTTGAAGTTGTGAGTCAAAATTGATGTGAATTATTATTTTTTTTAATATTTAGACATTAGGGGTTGTAGAAATGCAAATAGTAAAATGCAGATAAAAAAAAATATACTCCCTTATACTTTCATGTCTCATTGTTTCAAACTGTCCAATTCTAGCTCCCAAAAGAAATGCAACATATGGACTTTTAAAAAAAAAATAAAAGCACATTGACAATTAAGCATAAGAATGATTTTCTGTAAGCTTTTTGTTCTGTTATGACCCTTTGCCTACCACTGACTAGAATCAGAACATATGTTCATCGTTGCAATATACACCTCTTTCTCAGAACTTCTAAACATCTTAAACCACAGTTGTCACTCCATTAAGTGGTAATATCAAATATTCTTTTTTGCTTACCAATTAAAGTACATGTTTTCTCCTTCATATTGCAGTGCTTTAAAATAGCTACCTCAGAGATTTTTGGGTTTTGTTTTCGTTTGGGTTTTATATTTTGTGTTCAACCCTCTCAAAATAAGATGTTTTAGAAAGACTTTTTATTCTTTTCAAGTGACCCCTGTTTAGTAACTTGTTCCAATTAAAGTAAATGCATTTTTTGTCTTAGTAAACCCATGAGAGGAAAAATGAACAAAACTCACTTTTCTGATGAAAAACAAGTAGAAATGCTTAATGAACAATACAGTGACATATTCTTAAATGGAAATGGGGGGAAATGGAAATGGGGTGAAAATGGAAGTGGGGTGTTTTTATTTCCAGAAAATAGATGATATTTTCCTTAGGATTTCTTTCTTTTATTGTATAAGAAAATAATTTTGACTAAGATCTGACTTTTATAATATTTTAAGATGATTTTCTTGAGTCTGAAAGGATGGCAGAAATTGATAAGAAATTTAAAAGTATACACAAAATTATTTGTTCTAAACTTTAAAACAATCAGTTCAGTTCACTCAGTCGTGTCTGATTCTAACAATAAATAGTCTCATTTTATTATCATTAAAATGAAATGAACACTTGAAAGAGGTTGAAAAATATTCAACCAAATTAAATGGGCTACTATACTATGAGCTGGTGTTAATTTTACCTCATTTGTATTAATGTAAAATAAATCATCAAAGCAGAAGTGAAAATGCAACAGCATTTGTTAGTAATTTCCACTTAATGCTCTGGCAGTGTTATAAATATATCATTAATTATACTGTGCCAGATACAATGTTAAATTACTTTTTGAAAATATTCCTTTTAATATAGCCTTTAATTTTGGATACTATCAAAAGAATGCTTTATCTTGAAGAGCTATCAAAATATTGATCTGAAACTCCAAGTCTAATTGGTTATTTCATAACTATAGTGTCCAGGGGAAAAAAATGGTTGGCAATATTTGTCATTTCTGGACAATTATTCTCATAAGAATAAAGAAGATAAAGGTACATATCAATTATCTGTTGGATATCCTGAGTATTGAGTGATTACCTGTTTTACCAACAATTTATTATCTCCTCAGTAATAAAGTTAATTCTTATGCCATACATACGTGATCATAATTGATAAAGGATTTATGATGGCAATCATAAATCAATTTTTGTACTGACTCTTCTCCTAAGATATATAATGAAGTAGAGAACATAATTTGTTATATATCTTCAGTATATTGCCATGTTTTGTTACTGATTTTGGTATATTAAAATATGTCAGAATTTGGTAAAAAGACTATGTCTCTTTTTTTTAAATTCTGTATAGAACAGAAGTTTTGTTTAAATAAATTCATTGAATGAAAGTTTAAATAAATGTTATTAAGTGAATTCTTAATTATTAACTTTTTGAAGTAATAACTAAAGCTTTTGCATACATACTACAACTATCTTCTTATGAAAAAATAGAGATGGGATCTGAACATAGTACTACTTAAGATGACAAACCAAGACCAAAAATACGTATAAGGCAAATTTAATAATTCATCCAATTGAGATCAGTTGATAAAAGGACAGGTAGGACAAGGTATAAAAATCAATAAATGGGTTAGTGAAGCTAGGTGATCAATTCCTAGCCTTGAACTAAGAAGGGATGTTATCTTTAGCCAATAAGAAGAAACCTATGAAGAATATTATGTTTTTCTTTCATTATGTGTATACTGGGATTTAGTGTCTTTGGGGCACATCACTGCCACTGTTTTCCCCAAAGCATGAACATGAGTGTATTATCTCACAAGTAACTTGCTTTTCTAAGTTGAGTAGGACAAAAAATCATGCAGTCTTTCCCTGCAGCCTGTGAATTTTTGGTTGGGAAGTAATTTCCTGCTCCTGATTCTTCACTTGCATAACAAAAACATGGCAGTATTTTCTGGGCTTGTCCTTTTAATAAGCGTAGGGATGATCCCTTAGCTGAGGTTTAATTGAGCAAAAAGAGTTCCTGAACAAACAGCTGCAGGCTCTAGTTTGTTGTCTGAGGAAATATAAATTTCAAATAGCTTTGGCCACTTACAAAAAATTACATGTGATTAAACCAAATATATTTCTTTTTCACACAAAAGAAGTCAGATGTTTCTGATTTCAGACTTCCATGAGGGCTCTGTGACATCATCACACATCAAGAGGCCTTTCCGTTTACTGCTGTGCCTCTAATGGCATGTCACCCTTATCTATATAATCCAAAATGGCTGCCTGAGCTCCAGCTGCTACATCTACACTTCAGGCAGCAGGATAGGAGCAAAGGTGGAGAAATATGTACATCTTCTCTTTAAGGAAACATCTTAGCAGTCCTACAGGTTATCTCTCATTGTTTCTCATTGTATAGAGTTACCACATGATCATATCTAAATGCAAGTTGGGCTAGGAAATGTACTTTTAAAATGGTGTGTCAATTTACCTAACTAAACATTGGGATTCTGGATGGGGAGAATGGATATTGAAAGGCAGCAAACTCATTCTACCATATCAATTTTTCTTTTCCTTAGAAAAAAATTCCCAATAAAATGCAAAAGGAAAAACATGTCAAGTCTGTGAAATTTAACACTGCTTCTCAGACCATGCATTGGAACATAAAATTTGCCATGTGAATGTATTCATATGAACATAGTTGTAAGGCAAGTCTCAACTAATGTATTTTTTCCTAGTCATGACTTGCTGTGAATGTAGCAGGAATGTAGACTGCAAGCTCCTTAAGGGCAGGACTACAACTTAACGTTAATTCTCAATGCTTGTCCATTATAAATGCAATGAATAAATATTGATAATTGAATAAATGACTTAAATGATTAGGATGACTTGAGATTCAAATAATAAAGTAAAAAAATCAAAATTACTAACACCCAAACTTTAAACTAAGTGAGATTTAACATGACAGTTACTGACGATGTTACGTGAGTCATCCAAATTCTCTAGTGCTCAATGTCCTTCTTTCTGAAATAAAATCAATAAACTCCTCTATGGTAACACTGAGTTTTAACCTGGTGGTACTCTAGGTCCAAACTTAGTGAAACGTTCCATCATTTCCCTAGCTGTCCTAGTCAAGAATCTAGTTGCCAAGATTGACTGATTTTTCTTTGGCTCTCCCTTCCATATATAAGTAATTATCAAATCCTCTGAAGTTTTGCATTCTGTCTCCCAGTCTGTCCAAATAGTTCCACCCATATTGCTACTATGCCAGTCTTAGACACCATCATATCATCATATATTACATGGATTACAGCAAAAGCTTGCTATAACTGCTCTCATTTCCTGCAGCTTACTTCTCCAAAGCACATTTTAGTAATCTTTCTGAAATGCAACCCTCATAAAGACAATCTTCTAATTAAAACTATTCAGTGGTTTTGTATTTTCCTTAGGATTGAGTAAATACTTTAGGACAGCCATTAATCCCTTTAGTATGTGGCCATGAAGAGCTTAGGCTTTTGCTCCCCCTCTTTCCTACCTCACACCCTTTATCCAGCCATAGTTAACTCCTTTCACCATTTGAATGTGTAATTCTTTCTCTTACAGACTCTGCACATGTCATTTTGTTTATTTGAAATACTGTCCCCTCTCTTTCTACCTCTCTTGATTTTTATACCTAGCTATTTTTCTTCATTCACTTATCCACTAACCATTCCCTCTAAGGGAATTCTCTGATAGCTCAGTTGGTAAAGAATCCGCCTGCAATGCAGGAGACCTCAGTGTGATTCCTGGGTCAGGAAGATCTGCTGGAGAAGAGGTAGGCTACCCACTCCAGTACTCTTGGGCTTCCCTTGTGACTCAGCTGGTAAAGAATGCACCTGCAATGCAGGAGACTTGGGTTTGATCCTGAGTTGGGAAGACCTGGAGAAAGGGAAAACCCACTCCAGTATCCTGGCCTGGAGAATTCCATGGACTGTATACTCCATGGGGTCACAAAGAGTCCGACACCAATGAATGGCTTTCACTTTACTTCATTTCCTCTAAGAAAATTTTCCTAAACCTTACACTCTACTTCCAGACTCAAGGAGGTATCCCTGTTATTTATTCCTATAGTACCCTGTGCTTCCTTATTGTCATATTTATTAGTCTATTTTTAACTAGTCCCTATTGACTGTTAATTCCATAAATGCAATAACAAAGTCTGTTCTCTACATTTATTATAATATCTGCTTAGTGATAAATAGTAACACTTACTACATATGAATGTATAAATTTCAATTAATCCAAATCAACTCATATAATATGTACACTAAAATATATGGCAAGAGCAAAATAAATGTAAATATATATAATTATATTAATAAATCTACATTAAGCTTTATTCATTTTGGTTCATTTATATTTTGCTATGGTATGAACTCTTTAGATTTCTGTGTTTTAAGCTTCAGAGTCCATCTCTGTTTCTACTTCTTAAACCACAGATCTATGGTATATTCTGGCTTCTGAGAGCCTGTAGAGCAGAACCAAAATGTTTATTTTTATCTTATATTTATAAAACAGGAGCTGTTCTTGGGAAAACTCTATTGATGTAGCTCACAGTTGTTGCTGAACCTTCTAACCATTTGTCTCCAGGGAGTAAACTGACTTTCTTGATATGTGGAATTCTAAGAATTGTGTGACTTAGTTCTGCAATGCTCTTTAGTTTTTCTCATTTGCTCTTCCTTTCATGGAAATAAAGGAGAAAATATGCCAGAGGGTGATCAATGAAGTTTTTATCAAGTCTAACAATAATATCTATCTAATAAAAAAGGATTCTTGTGGCAACTGTACTTATATCATTTCCTTCACCTTATATTTTCCTCTTCAATCACTATATTATTTACATAGGAATAACCTAATGGGGATGAGCCTTACAGCAGTTTTTATTTGTAACTTTGTCTTCTATAACACAAGTCTCAAAAAATTATTTCTCCTTTAGTATTTTAAAGTTATTTTAAACAAACTTCAGTATTAGCTTTGAAATATAATCATATCCTATTTTTCATACAGGAATAAAACAACTTTCTTAGACAAGGTTATTTTTCCATGTAAAGAGTTCTAGAAAATTGAAGATAATAATTCTGAGAAATAGAGTACAGGTTTTTAAAATTTATAACTATGACTGAAAACGTAATAGAAAATTCAAATTTATAGTCATATAGCAAGGTGGAATCCTTTACACACATGAAAAATATTAAAACACTGTCATACCCAAACAGACATTCATTTTTAATCTGAATAGTGTCTGAAATGGATGGAGCCAGAAAGAGGAACTTCTATAATTTTTTCAGTACTTTTATCTCTCTTCTTCTATTATAAAAAGTATATGTATCTTGGGAATATTTCTTTTGCTCTTAGTTTTCCTTTAATTTTGTTCTCTTTCTTATTTTCAAGAGCTTAAATATAATGCAATAGAATTACTTTGAGTTAAGATGTTAAAATTAATATCCTAACAAATAGTTATAGCCATGGATGATAGCTAATCATATCAATCAAGGTATATAATGAACTGCCTTTCCCCTCTCTCTCTCTGTCACACACACACACACACACAGGCATAAACACATAAATACACATTTAGGCACACATACACTATACATTCCATAGTAGAATAAAGGGCTTTATATACACAGAAAATACTATCTTCATATAAGACATATATATACATACTAGATTCTATTAGAAAACCATTAAGTTCTAATGTGTTTCAAAGTGGTTACCAGAAATGGTTACTGAGGAAAACAATAAACAGCTAGAGAACCAATAGCCAGAACAATCACTGGATTGATCTCCCTTAACCTGTCCTACCTGAGCTGTGGAGTGAACTACAATGTTAATTACCAAGAGGCTAACTATGAGGTAGGAAACCTTGAAAGGTTGAGCATTTCACCAAGGAGTTATTGATATAGAATATACAAAAGAGTAACACATATAACCAATATACTTCTCCACAAAAGTAACAGAGGGTAGATTCTGTCCTCAAAGAATAGGACACAAACTTTAGGACTCAAACACACAACTTTCCACATGATCCCCAAAAAGAATCATCAAAGTTTTAGAGAAAATATTTTTAAAAACACATGAATGAAGGTATTAAGGAAGGAATTCTCAGTGAAGACACAAGTAAGAGAGGATATGAAAACTATATGTGAGATTCAAGAAAGTGAAAGTGTTAGTCACTCAGTGTGTCCAATCTTTGCAACCCCATGGACCTTAGCCTACCAGGCTCCTCTCTCCATGGAATTCTCCAGGCAGGAATACTGGAGAAGGGTGCCATTCCTTCTCCAGGGGATCTTCTGACCCAGGGATTGAACCTAGGTCCACTGCACTGCAGACAGATTCTTTACCATCTGAGCCACTAGGAAGCCTGAGATTCAAGAAGGCCATATATATTTGGAATAGTAAAACTTTAATGGCAGTATTTTTAAAAAATCATAATTAATAGTATACTAAAAATAGCTGATGGGGAATATGCCTAGAATAACTACTAAGAGGAATAGAATACCTCAGAACACAGAGAAAAGGCAAAGGAATAAACAGTTAAGAGGGGAAAATGTCAATAGATTTGGAGAGTAGATCTATCTAACCCTACTAAGTTGTGAATTCAGAATCTATTTAATAGAGATTCTAGAAAAGAAACAAATTAAAGTGAAAGAAATAATAAATAAAATAGTAAAGTTCATGATTAAACAAACAAATTGACAAACTGATCTTAAAATTCATTTGAAATACAGGGGACTCAGAATAATTTTGAAAAAGAAAATTTGTAAGTTCATACTTCCTGATTTCAAAATGTAACTGAAAACTACAGTAATCAAGACAGTGTGGTAGTGGCATATAAACAGACATAGAAAACAATTAAATTGCAGAAATAAACTTTAATATGTATGATTATGATTTTCAAGTAGGATGCCAAAACAATTCAAAGGCAAGAAGAATAATCTTTTAAGTAAGACTAGATATCTACATGCAAAAGAGTGAATACCTACTCCTCACACAACATATAAAAATTAATTCAGTGTGGATCACAAACCTAAAAGTAAGAGTTAAAGCTACAGATTAGCTCAAGAAAACAACAGGAAAAACCCAAGCAACAAAACCAAACAACCAATCAAACAACCACAAATGTTCAAAGGGTTTGAACAGATGGACCTTTCTACAAATAAGATAAACAAATGGCCAATAGGCACAGGAAAATCAAAACTAAAATGAGATATCACTTTATATTACCAAAATGGCCAAAATAATTTTTTTAAACTAACACATATTGTCACCCTGCTTATTTAACTTATATGCAGAGTACATCATGAGAAACGCTGGACTGGAAGAATCACAAGCTGGAATCAAGATTGCCGGGAGAAATATCAATAACCTCAGATATGCAGATGACACCACCCTTATGGCAGAAAGTGAAGAGGAGCTAAAAAGCCTCTTGATGAAAGTGAAAGAGGAGAGCGAAAAAGTTGGCTTAAAGCTCAACATTCAGAAAATGATCATGGCATCCGGTCCCATCACTTCATGGGAAATAGATGGGGAAACAGTGGAAACAGTGTCAGACTTTATTTTGGGGGGCTCCAAAACCACTGCAGATGGTGACTGCAGCCATGAAATTAAAAGACGCTTACTCCTTGGAAGAAAAGTTATGACCAATCTAGACAGTATATTCAAAAGCAGAGACATTACTTTGCCGACTAAGGTCCGTCTAGTCAAGGCTATGGTTTTCCTGAGGTCATGTATGGATGTGAGAGTTGGACTGTGAAGAAGGCTGAGCACTGAAGAGTTGATGCTTTTGAACTGTGTTGTTGGAGAAGACTCTTGAGAGTCCCTTGGACTGCAAGGAGATCCAACCAGTCCATCCTGAAGGAGATCAACCCTGGGATTTCTTTGGAAGGAATGATGCTAAAGCTGAAGCTCCAGTACTTTGGCCACCTCATGAGAAGAGTTGACTCATTGGAAAAGACTCTGATGCTGGGAGGGATTGGGGGCAGGAGGAAAAGGGGACGACAGAGGATGAGATGGCTGGATGGCATCACTGACTCGATGGACATGAGTCTGAGTGAACTCCGGGAGTTGGTGATGGACAGGGAGGCTTGGCCTGCTGTGATTCATGGGTCACAAAGAGTCGGACATGACTGAGCGACTGAACTGAACTGAGCTGAACACATAATGTTTAGAATGTGGAGACCAGAAACCTCATATGCTACTGATAAGAATGTAAAATGATAAAGCCACTGTGGAAAACATTTTGATGTGCCCTCAAAAAATTAAATATTCAATTACTACATGACTCAGTAATCCCCATTGCTAGATATATACCAAAAGAACTGAAAACAGATGATTAAACAAAACCTTGTACATAAATGTTCACAGCAGCACTAGTCACAACAGCCCAAAGTAGAAACAAACCAAATGTGTATCAATGAATGAACGGATAAACAAAGTGTGGTAATATCTAGGCATAAGGGCTCAATATACGGACTGATACAGGAAAAAGACCTGACCACAAATTGGCAGTAGCACATACAAGCTTTATTGGGTGATACTTTGACAGGTTTGCATGTGGGGGAAGTACCTCACAGCAGAAGTTTTCCAAGAGGCTATAGTATAAGGATAGCTATTGGTAAGAGGACGAAAGCACAGAAACTCCAAAGGAGAGAGGGAGTACAGAGATGACCTACATAAGTAGGTGATGTCACTCAGAAGCACAATAAGAAGTCTCTAGGTCCAGGAACTATGAAGTGGACAGCAGCTTGGGGCCTTATAACTATAAGGTGCTATCTTAGCAGTGAGTAACTGTTTTCAGTGAGGTCTTACGTAGTATGCAAAACAAGCAGGCTCTTGAGTGAAAACCTGCTTCTTTGGGCTATTTTTTAAATGACTAGATATATAAAATTTTGAGTTTGGTTCTAGCAGGCTTCTGAGCTATCAGATCTCAGCTTACAATAAAGAAATAAGCAATCTACATTTCTTAGAGTACATTTCTTAGAGGATATGTTTGGCTTATTTATATAACACCATATAATGGAATATTATTCACTCATAAAGGAATGAACCAATGATGTATGCTACAACATGGCTGAACCTTGCAAACTATTCTATGAGAAAGAAATTAGACACAAATGTTTCATACTATATTATTCCAATAATATAAAATATCCAGAGTGACAAACCATAGAGATAGAAAGCAGACTTGTGGTTAGTGGAGGGAGAAGGAAATAGGGAGTTATTGTTTAATGTGTATGGGGTTCTCATTTGCGATGATAAAAAAAAGTTCTTTAACAAGACAGTAGTGATAAAGAGAATGGGGCTGGGGTTAGGCCGCTGGCACTGAGCCTGAGTTTCTGTTGAGTCAGAGATCTCCATTCTGTTCTTGTGCACTGGCTTTTGAACTCAAGGAAAGGCCCTTTCATTTCAGGTGAAATTCCTCTTGGTAGATTGGACCTAGCCTGGTCTTTGGAGAGAGATCAAGCCCTGAGCCTTTGGAGTGGGAGCACTGACTTCAAGACCCTAGACTATCAGAAAACTAACCCTGGGGAGTATCAAATAGTGAGAACTCACATAAAGGAAACCACTTTAATACAAGACCTGGCATCACCCAACCACCAGTAGCATCCTGTGCAAGATGCCTCGTCTAAACAAACAAACAAAACAAAAATACAAACCAAATCATCAGCAGGTAGAATTACCACCTCACTCAGCCTTGCCTATCAGAGGGAAAAACAAACAAACAAAACCTCAGCACAAAACTTACCCTACGGGAACCCACTGGGGACCAACCTTAGGAGGGCCGAAACTAAAACGAAGAAAGAATTCAGCTTTGAAGCCTGGGAAAAGGAGACCTCAAACACAACAAGTTATGAAAAAAATGATGAAAAGGCAAGAGAAATATTACACAAATGAAGGAACCAACTAGAAACACAGAAGTCCAAATAAATAAAGAGGAAACAGGCAAACTACCTGAAAAAGAACTCAGAATAATGATGGTAAAGATGATCAAAAACCTTGAAAACAAATGAGAAAATGCAAGAATCAATAAACAAAGACCTAAAAGAATTAAAAAATAAACACACAGAGACAAACAGCATAATTACTGAAATTAAAAGTACTCTACAAGGAATCAATAGCAGAATATCTGAAGCAAAAGAATGAATCAGTGAGCTGGAAGATAAAATGGTGGAAATAACTTCTGAAGACCAGAATAAGGTAAAAGAATGAAAAGAACTGGAGACAGTCTCAGAGACCTCTGGGACAATATCAAACACACCAACATTCAAAATTATAGGGTTCCAGAAGAAGAAGAGAAAAAGAAAGGGTATGAGAAAATTTTTGAAGAGATTATAGTTGAAAATTTCCCCAAAATGGAAAAAGAAATAGTCAATCAAGTCCAGAGGCACAAAGAGTCCCATAAAGGATAAACCCAAGGAGAAACCTGTCAAGACATATACTAAACAAAGACTAAACACAAAGAAAGAATATTAAAAGCAGCAAGAGAGAAGCAACAAGTAGCATACAAGGGAAATCCATACACTTAACAGCTTATCTTCAGCAGAAACTCTGCAGGCCAGAAAGGAAGCAGGATATATTTAAAGTATTGAAAGGGAAAATCTACAACCAAGATTACAGGCAGGATTCTCATTCAAAAATTGATGGAAAAATAAAAAGCTTTTCAGATAAGCAAAAGTTAAGAGAATTCAGTACCACCAAACCAGTTTTACAACAAATGTTAAAGGGACTTACATAGCCAAGAATACAAGAAAGGAAAAATTATCTATAAAATCAACCCCAAACAATTAAGAAAATGATAATAGGAACATATATATCAATAATTACTTAAAAATGTAAATGGATTAAATGTGCCAACAAAAGACACAGACTGGCTGAATGGATACAAAAACAAGATCCACATATACGCTGTCTGCCTAAGTCCACATATACGCTGTCTGCTAAGCTACTAAGTCGCTTCAGTCGTGTCCGACTCTGTGTGACCCCATAGACAGCAGCCCACTAGGCTCCCCTGTCCCTGGGATCCTCCAGGCAAGAATACTGGAGTGGGTTGCCATTTCCTTCTCCAATGCATGAAAGTGAAAAGTGAAAGGGAAGTTGTTCAGTCGTGTCTGACTCTTAGCGACCCATGGACTGCAACCTACCAGGCCCTCCATCCATGGATTTTCCAGGCAAGAGTACTGGAGTGGGGTGCCATCAACTTCAGACCTAAAGACACATACAGACTGAAAGTGAGAGGATGGAAAAATATATTCCATGCAAATGGGAAGCAAAAGAAATCTGAAGTAGCAATCCTCATATCAGAAAAAATAGACCTTAAGATAAAGAAGATTATAAGAAATAAGGAAGGATACTACATAATGATCAAGGGATCAATCCGAAAGGAAGACTTAACAATTGTAAATATCTATGCACCCAGCATAAGAGCACCTCAGTACATAAATCAAAACACTAACAGACATAAAAGGAGCAATTGACAGTAACACAATAAAAGTAGGAGACTTCAACACCCCACTCACACTAATGGATAGATCATCAAAACAGAAAATTAAAAAGGAAACGGAAGTCTTAAATGATGCATTAGATGAGACGAATCTCATTGATATCTTCAGGACATTCCAAACCAAATGCAGAATACATCTTCTCAAGTGCATATGGAACTGAAGAAGAAAAAAGATAAAAAAAAAAAAGAGAAAGATAATCAGCAGATTTAAATAGGCTTAGAGACAAGGTTGAGAAGAAATGCAAGAAAGGTTTAACAAGGACCTAGAAGAAATAAAAAAGAGTCAAAATATAATGAATAACGCAATAAATGAGATCAGAAACACTCTGGAGGCACACAATTAGTAGAATAACGGAGGCAGAAGATAGGATTAGTGAAATAGACAGATAGAATGGTAGAAATAAATGAATTCAGAGAGGAAACAAGAACAACGAATTAAAAGAAATGAGGACAATCTCAGAGACCTCCTAAGACATATATGATGCTTCCAACATTTCGAATTCATAGGAGTCCCAGAAA